>NC_143165.1:58942-2558942 GCF_047325235.1 Durio zibethinus | reverse complement strand
CAACTCCTCTTCTTTTCTTCTTCTTCTTGCTTTCTCTTCACTTTCCTTTTCCACAGCTTCCCACTCATGAATTCTCTGCCTTATCAACTTCTCTCTAGCCTTCTCCCTTTCTTCCATCCCCTTTTCTCTTTCTTCCAATTTCCTTTCCCATTCTTTCTCGAGCTCCAGTCGAACATTCTCCTTTATCTGCCTCTCACGCTCTCTCTCTGCTTCACGTTGCTCGAACCGAGCCTCCAGTTCCTTTAACTGCCCCAACTGGTTCACAAGAAACCCAAATGCCTTTTTTTCCAACCCCTTCATCACTTTCTTTTTCTTCTTCAAATTAGACCCATTTGGCTCCACTTCTTCATGCAACAAGCCATCATCTATTTCCTCCCTTGCATGATCATTACCATTATAATTCCTCTCTCCTTCTTCACCATCATACTCAAATCCCAAACCTAACACTCCATTCTCTCCCCCATCCATTCCCACAAAATCCTCATCCCCAGATTGACCCATTTGCCCAAACTCCCCAATCTCCATTTCCCTAACTCAAACAAATCCCCCACCATTTTCCCTTTCCTCATTCGCAACGGCCATTATATCACTACTATTATTACTGTTATTGTTATTGTTACTATTATATGAAACTGCCACGTCGCTGAATACCTCCTTGTACCGCAAAAAATTCGACCAATGTGTAAGCCCTTCAAACCAATCAAAGTCATCATCCCCATTACACTCTCCACCTACCGGATTATCAACCACTGCATCAGGCTTCTTAATCTTTTGCTTAACAAGCAAATACTGGTGCCTCATATTTTGAACCTTAGTGGACACATCCTTCCATGACCATTGCCATGGATATGCAATAGAATGACGAGCTTGATGCACGGAATTCACATAACAAGCAATAGGTTTATATTTCTTTTCCCTGGTTTTCATTTTTGCAAGAGTTCCATCAGCTACCATCTCACCACATTTATCAATTAGGGTTTTTTCTTCAGCCTCAGTCCATTTCTTTCTTGTTGGTATCATCATTTGATAGAATATATATAAAAAGAAACCAACAAAAAACCCAACTTTCTCTATAAGAGTAACTTCAAATTCATTAAATATACAAAAGCATGGCATCCAAAAAAGTACCCAAAATCAAAACAACCCGGATTGAAGAAACCAATAAAGGAGACTTGTAAGAGCCCTTACCGTAAGTTAGAGATATTAAGGAAAAGAAACTGCTTTGACCGTTTGGGTTTTCTTCCGTTGAAGTGGGGATTGATTAGAGTAAGTATAGATGTGAAATTTTCCCTTTCTGAGAAAATAAGTACCTTTTGAACTGACAGAGTCAAAACTCAAAAGTGAGAAAATTGTAAGCACAAAAGAAGAAACAGGGTTTTTTTTTTTTTTTTTCCTCTTTTGATTTTGGGTTCTTGTTATTACAACGGAGCGGAAAATGCGGGATGGGAAAATTTATGTCGTTGTGTTTTGTAATGTAGTGGGTTGTTTTGGTTGGTTGAGGATTTTTCCATACGCAGTTTGCTACCAATTTAGAAGCGTGACACCTGTAACCTTTTTACAAATTTTTTATTCCTATGAAAAATTTTTTCTTCTTTCTTTTATTCTTGAGAAATAATATATTTAACTATAATTTTGAGTTTTTTTAATATTTTATTTTATGCAATAATTTTGAGTATTTTTTTCCTATAAATAGATTATGAGGGATCATGGAAAGAGTTTATGACTTTAATTTAATTTTTATTACAACAATGATAATAATCACTAAATAAATAATTAATTAACATGAAATATCCTTTATTATTGTTTAGATTCTATTTGTTTTACGAAAAATAATTTTTGAAAAATAATTTTTTCTTTTTAAATATTTGTTTGATAAAAAATTGATTAGTTAACGAAAATGGTTAACAAAAATAAAATCATATTTTTAAAAATTATCTTATGAATTTGAAAAAGAGAAAATATTTTTTAGAAAAGAACTATTTATAAGTTTACCTATTTATTAATATTTTTAAGTATAATTTTACTTATAAATAATATTATAATCTATTAATAAATAGTATTATATTAATAAACAAATATATTATATTATATTATATTATATTATTAATAATATAAAAATAGTTTTATTTTAAGTATTTTTATATTAATATAATATTTTAATATTAAATATTATTATTAAAATATAATTTTTTTAATATTAATAATTTTAATAATAAATAATTTTAATATACTTTAATTATAAATAATTTTTAATATTTTAATAGTTATAATAATATTATTTGAAAAAAAAAAGATTTTTCAAAAAAAATCAAATAACAAAAAATATTTTTCATAAACTTATCCAAATAATAAAAAATCTCTTTCAATTCAAAAAATATAAATATTTTTTAGAAAGAGTATGGACAAAATAAAGTATTCTCCATCTCCATCTCTGAATTTTCATGTTATACTCATTTTTATACCTATATCCAATGGGTGTTTTAAACTTATCATTATCCTTATTCTCATAAATATTTAATGAATAGGGATAATCCTCATACCTATAACTTAAAAAAAAAAACTAAAAACTAATTTTTTTTATTTTTATATTGTATATTTAGATAATTTTTATAAATATATTTAATATATATTTTTTCAATAAAAATATATTAATTTTAATTACCATAAAATAATAATTTATATTATTTAATAAAAAATATATATACCAAATATATATAAATATATATGTAAGGTACGAATATAAGTACAGAACAAGTGCTATATTATTCATCTCAATCCCTGTATTTCAATAAAAATTTAAAATTTTATTTATTTTCATTCTTATATCTATAATATAATATCCATTCTTATTCCCATTTGAGTAAAAAATTAAATTTATTATTAGATATGAATAAAAATGACATCTCTAATTTTTTTAAAATCATTTTTCATAAAATAAATGAAGTCTTAGAATTTCCCTTTTTTCTTCTTGCATTTTTGTCGAAATAAGTTTCTTAAAAATCAATTTTAAATTCGTAAATCCAATTTTGAAGACGTGAACTTTTCATCATTATTTAACCTCATAATTGTTGGCTAAATCTCTTGAAATGTTAGTATTTTAGTTCCCTCTTTTTGCTCTTCCTTTTCACTAACTCAAATTTCCCTAAAAATAAAATCATAACAGTCAGCCATTGTTACCTTCGTTAACGGTGGCTTTGAGAGAATTTTTTAAAATTTTATCAAAGTATTGGAAAGATTTTAGAAATATTTTAATAAAAATTTGAATTTATTTTTAAATAAAATATTTAGTAAAAGTAAAAGTTGGTAAAATAAAAAAGATAAAAATAAACAAATTTTTTATAAATAAAAAATTAAAAGAAGTTGTTGGATTTGATAGGTCGCCGTGTATTTGGCTTAAATTGAATTGGGATATGGTAAGTGAGACTTTAATTGAATTTAAAAAAGGAATGTAGATGTTTATTTGATCTGAATTTGTAATTGAGTGTGGTTTTTTTTTAGTTTTGAGTTTTTATCATTTTATATGATGTAAATTTGTAATTAATTTTGTATTTTATGAGTTTTGATTTTTTATTATTTAAAGTAAAATAAAAATTTAAATCTTAAAAATATAATAAATATATATAAATACAAAAAGTCATAAAAAATAAAAATTAAATTACTCTTTTTATTTTTTATTTCTTTTATTTTAAATATTTTTATACAAAAATGTATAATATATAATAAATTAAAAAACATACATTTCAGCAAATGATTAATAAAAAAATACAACATGAAGATTTACAAAGAAAATTTAATCGCATTATATGAAATATGAAATATTTTAATTTTTTAAATATTTTTATTTATTTTACTTTTATTATTTTATTTTAAAGTAATTACAGATATATTTAAAACCATAAAAGACTAATTATCGTATTTATTAATTCTAACTCTCAAAATAAAATCTTTTATGAACCTGGCACTCTCTTAATGCCAATTTTATAATTTTGATCAACAATTTTTGGCCATATGCTACAAACCAATGCCACTTGGCAAGGATCGGTGGATCGTTTTGGTATGAGTGGGCAGCACTTGATGACTTCTCTTGCCCACTTTACTTGGTTTCAACGACAGAAATAATTAAGCCTTACTAGAGCGAGAATCATTTTCACTATAGCAACAGACAACACGATTTCAACAAACCAAAGTAAAGAAATTTCAAGTTTTTGATCTGGGGCTCTGAGGGAGAGTAGCGGAGAAATAAAGGCAGTGAGTTGATTTTGAAATTTAGACTTAGGTTCTGATGAACATAGTTTCAAAATACCAAGTCGAAAAAAGAAGGAAAAAACGAATTTTCTGGTGGTTTTCGGGTTTCCGAAGGTGGCAGAACGCTTTTGTTGTTAAAGTTTTTTTTTGGGATTTTCTGTTGGCATTTGAATCGTGTGAGGTAAAGGGAAGAAAATGGGGAGAAAGCGACGGCGTTCTGGCGATCAGATATGGCTGAAGTAGTAGCGACATTTAAAATTATAGCTGCAGATCTTATGGGTTTTAAGGGGATTTGGGGTTGCGGGTTTGAGCCGGGTTTATATGTTTGTTTCGGTTTGATTTGATTAAAAAATTTGAATTATGAAATTTTTTAAAATTTAGTTTAAATTAAAATAATAAATTTAAAATTTATTCATTAAATTTAACTTATATAATAAAAAATTAAAAAAGGATTAAATTAAGTTTAATGATAATATTTAATTCATATATATAAATTAAAAATAAAAATTATATAAAAAGTAATTAAGTGTAATAAAATATATTATTTTTATTTTTAATATATATGGGAATTAATTTTTATATAATTTATAATATAAATAATATATATATATATTAATTCAAGCCGAATCGAGTTTAAAATTTAAATATTTTATTTAAGATTTAGTTTAAAATTTAAACATATCTAAAAATTATATCAAAAATTTTTTAATAAATTTTAATCTTTTATTCAAATTTTTTTCAAAATTCAGATAAATTTTTAAACTTACACAGACAATTTAACAAATCCAACGCTGTGATAATATAATAAAACAATGGTGGTTTTCAACTTAATGAAGTGGAGTTTGAGAACCAAAGGCATAGGACTCAAGTTAAAAGAAAAGATTTAATCGCCAGTTGGAATGAGAAGCTGTGTTCCTTTAGGGTTTTCTAAATCATTGGTTCTTGAGATTTTTGTTTATGCTTTATGGGTGTTTTTTTTTGTTCACTGGTTTTGATGTCCAGGTGTGTGTGTGTCTGTCTACGGTGTTGAAGGGAGGCTGTGGTTTTAGATTGAAAAAACCTATTGTTTCTATTTTCTTAATTTGTTTGATGTTAATAGTGCCAGTTGTTTACTGGGATGATATTTATTTGATAATTTGGATGAATAATAAAAATGTTGATTTTGTTGGGAAAATCAATATTCACAAGCAACACCCACACATAAAATAGTAAGTTTAAATCAAGAATAAGAATACATAAATATATTTAATTCGGCCTAACTCAAAATGACCTACTCCAAACACAATCTATTAACAAATAAATCTTTACAACTGTGAGACTTTTAGAATGAAAAAAATCTCTTAAATCTCTTTACTCAAAACTTAACCTAAAATCCAATTACACCCTTTAATAGCTTACTCACTTAGCTATTCTCTTGGTATCTAACGCTCTGGGATTACCAAACTAAAACCAAAATGGTGAAACCCCTTATACATTTACTAAACTCCCGATGTGGGATACTGGACAAATTCAAAACTCACTAACTTTTGATGTGAGATTATTAGATTCAAGATAAATTCCAACAAATCTTCCATTGACTTGAATCTTCAAACATTTTAATAGTAACTATAAAGCTAACACGCTTACCTTTCTTCTTTTTTTTCATCATAGGGATCTCAGCAATTGAGCCTTCATCAAACATGTACAAGTGATTTTTGACCTTATTCCCTTGTAGAATCACACTACCATTCTTGTACACTTTCAATCAATCATTACTACCATAATATGTGTATCCTCGAGAAGCTAACTTACCCAAAGCAATCAAATTGTAGTGACAACTTGGTACATATCTTACATGACGAAGCATCCTAACAATACCATTGTGAAATCTAAGGCAAACACTCATGATGCCTTGAATCTACACATTTTCTTTGTTGGCAACCACAATATCCCCATACTTCTCACTCTCATCCAATTCCACAAAGTAACTCATATCATTATTGACGTGAACTGTAGCAACTGAATCTAAAAACCAATTTTTATCACTTTTTAAAGTCTGAGTTTCATCCACACAAGTTGTCAAAACAACATCATCATCATCAGAAACGACAGTAGCAGTATCACTCTTTTATTCATCTGATTTTTTCTCATCATTTATCCTTTTGAAAACAGCTATATCCCTTCTCAGCTTCTTGCAGTGTACTTGGATATGTCCTTTTTCATCACAATAATAACATTCTATATCACTGTAATCTCTGTCTCTTGACTTGGATCTCCATCGTACTCTATCAATCCTCTTTTGAGTCCTACTTTGATCAAAACTCTTTACAGTTAGTGTACTCCCCCTAGGTGATGAGTTCTGAGCTCCCATAAACCTTTCGTTCTTACGCAACAAGGCAGTCACATCATCCAACTTCAAAATAAACCTACCCACCAACACAGTCTGAACTAAAGGCCTATAAGACTTGGGCAAAGATGACAACAAAATTAAAGCCTTCTCTTCATCTTTTAACTCATCAACAAAAAATTGCTAGCAATTGAGAAATCAATCTATTAAACTCATTCAGGTGATTATGAAGACTCATACCTTATTTCATCTTTAGAGAATACAGATCCATCTTCAAACATAATCTATTAGTTAACGACTTTGAAGCATAAATACCTTCAAGCTTATCTCACAAACTCTTCGAAATACTTTCAGTCAACACACTATACTTTACTTTTGGAGCTAACGTCAATTTAATAGTACTAACAGCTTTCTTCTGAATCTTATTCCAATTAGCATTAGACATTCCCTCAGACTTACTACTTTCTAATGCTTGATCCAACCATTATTGTACTAACAGATCTTGAATCGTACTTTATCATAACATAAAATTACTCTTTTTATCAAAATAACGAAATCTTAAACTTAGGCATAGGCATACCAAACATACCTTTTTCAGATATCTTCAAACACTACTTCATGATCTCTTAGGTCCACGAACCTTAAACCTGATCTTTTAGGTCCACGAACCTTAAACCTCGAATCTCGTTCTGATACCACTTGTTGAAAAAATCAACACCCATAAGCAAATACACAAATATCTTTGGTTCGGCCCAACTCAAAATGACCTACTCCAAACACAATCCACTAATAAATAAATCTTTACAACTGTGAGACTTTTAGAATGAAAAAAGTCTCATAAAACTCTTTATTCAAAACTTAACCCAAAACTTAATTACATCCTTTAATAGCCTACTCACTTAGCTATTCTCTTAGTGTCTAACTCTCTGGGATTACCAAACTAAAACCAAAATAACTTATTTATAAAGGTGAAACCCCTTATACCTTTACTAAATTTTCGATGTGAGATACTGGACAAATTCAAAACTCACTAACTTTCGATGTGGGATTATTAGATTTAAAGTAAATCCCAACAGATTTGACAATAAATTAAAACTGAGGACAGCTTAATTTTTCAAAGGATAATTTTAATTTATTGTTTTTCTTAACTCAAAATATTAAACAAATAAAGAGAATGTGAATTGAATAATTATAAATTTTGACAATTTGATTGTCAATTAAAATAATAATCATAAATATGGCTTTTTAAGCTAATAAACATAACATATATGGACAACAAAATAATTTGAAAAATAAAATAATAGAGATAGAAAATCAAATATCAAAATTAAAAAAATTTGATCATTTCTCAAGACACTTATATTCTCTATTTTAGCTTCATTTGTCAAAGAACTCAATCCGCTATATAAATATTAAATGTTAGAATCAAAATTTTCAGAGTTTGATACAATCAACAACTAAATCTTTCAAGGGATATATTTTTCCTTAGCTTTCAATCTAAAAAATCTCATATATTTTTGCAAATTTAAAAATTTTTTTAAGGTTGGGTGTTTATTAATTTGAAATGTAAGCAAAAAATATGAACAATAACAAGAAGATTTGAATACAAGATGAGAAATTATGATCTTTTACACTTAAATTTTATTTTTTAATGCTTGAAAAAGATGAAAAATGGATAGCAATAAATTCTCTTTTTAAGTCTTGATGGCTTATAATTTAATAGGAGACCTGTTTTTTATATCCAGAAAGGAAAAGAGATGTGTTGCCTTCTTTAAATGATTTGAATTTTCTACAAAAATTACAAAAATTTGATCATTTGAAATTGTCAAGGTTAAATTGATCTATACATTATTGGAGGAGATCAATTGATTTTAGCCTTTCAAGTTAAAACATAATTTATTAAAACAAGAATTGATCAATCTTTTTTTGAGAGGATTGATCCATTTTGAGACCTAATTAATCAATTCTTACAAAAATTTATCTATTTTGTAAGTTTTGAAATCAATTTACTTTTTATTGCCAACAAAAGGCCAAGAACATAATTTTTCCATTTTTAAAACAAGTCGGAAGGTCTAAAGGCAAACAAAAATAAAATATTTAATAAAAAAATAAAACCCTTTTTCACTAATTCCCGAATACTAATTCTCTGTCTTCTCTACTTCTATTGATTGTCAATTCCTAATTTTTCCTATAGCTATAGCAATTATGGAGTGAGTCTATTTCAACGATAAATTTATGAAATAAAATTTTTAAATTTTTGTTAAATAATTATTTAATTACATACATTGAGGAAGATGAATATGACAGTATGAGCAATGATTGATTTTTTTTAAGATATAAAAAAATTGTAATAATATAGCAATTTATTATTTTAAATATTTGTTTATAATTTTTTTTTTAATTTTATAAATAGATAACTTCGAAAATAATTTTGAATCCACCATTGAATGTTGGGAAAAAAATGTTTCTCATCCTAATGAAATTTTGAGTTTACAAAAATTTGTTAAATATAATTAAAGAGAAAAAATGGAAATCATAAGTGATGGATAAATAATAAATTTTGAATGGTCCGTACAATCAAACGCAAATCAAATACTAATGACTCAATATGCCACAAAATTCTTCATTTGAATCTTTTTGTATGCATCGTTTCTAAAATTTTCTTAGCAACAATTTGTTTGTTTCATACTAAGGAAAGACAATTTAACCCGAATTCAATAGTTCCAATTCGATCCAATTTCTTAGAATTAATTTTTTTTTTTGAAAATAAGATATCAAGTTAAATCGGATCAGATAATATAAAAAAAAAAAATCAAGGTCGAGCCAAGGTTGGATTTTAGATAAATTTGACCTTATCCGACATGATATATATAATTATTTTTTAATTAATTATTTAATTATATATATTTATTTAGTTATATATTTATATTAAAAATTAATATTTTATATTTTTTAAAAATAATATTTAATTAATTTCAAGTCCGGTCAAATTCGATACAATTTTATACGATGTCGATTCAGATCAAGTTCGAGTATTAAAAAACTTAAAAAATCATCGGAGAAGATTGGATTCAAATTTTTTATATATATAATCAGATCGAGTTTGAGATGAGTAAAAATCTATTCTGATTTGACCTATTGTCATTACTATTCATAGTCACAAGATGATTAAGGATATGTTAAAAGAATAAAAGAAATATATAAACATAAGGGAAATGGAAAGTTATCTCTATAAGTTTTGTAGCTTCCGTTCACATCCCCACCATGCCAAATGATTTTCATCCAACTTTTAATCTCAGTTAAAATGGAAAAACTTGTCTCATAATTGTTTTCTTTTTCTCTTTAGAAGTTGTGGAAGTGGTAGTTCTGTTGAGCATATGAAATAAAAACCATTATCTGAACAAGAAGCCTGAGAATTGTCAAGCTTAAACTATCTGGAGCTGGAGTTTGGAGTTGGATTTGAATCAGGGCTAGTGAAGACAGGGCTTCTTACACTTGGACTTTTTCCCATATCTTTTGTTTTGTGGAGGAGAAAGGTCCCTGATAGAATTGTAACAAAACCACATAATTCTGTTGCAATGTCTGCTGCTTTTTGAGAATCCCAATCCTGTTTTGTAACCAAAAAAAAAAAAAAAAAGAAGTAAAGAAATATATATAAAAGCACAGAATTTTCATAGAGATGTTTATTTCAAGTAAAAACATTGGTGAAAACTGGAAGCAGAAAAGAATATGTAAAAGAAAACTTGTGTGGATTCATTTCACTTCTTTGAAGCCTATTAAATCATCAATAAGAATTTTTAACATTTGTAAATAACAGTTTCTTGGAATGCAAGTAAAGAACACAAGTTATGTAGAAAAACTATATTGCACTTAACTCTTTGTTTTTCTCGAAGTATTGTGTCTAATATATATCCAACTGATATGAGAATGGATGTTTGATCCTTTAACATATAGGAAAATTTCAAATATATGACTCGTACATCCATATTTGGTACTTACCATGAATCCAAATAGCATAGAAATAGAATGCCAAATCGAATATGAAAATGGAAAGAAATGTAGAAAACTTACTTTAAACATGATCATGCTGGCAATAATGGTGAATGTTGTGAACATGACATAGTAGACAGGAGATATAACAGCAGTATTAAAGGTGTCTAGAGCCTGCAAAAATGTAAAGCTTTTATGTCAACAAATATGTAAATTTCAATTTAAGAGGAGGAAAAAGAATACAAATTAACTAATTAAAGCTAGTTTCAATGAAGTTCTAGTATTTGCCAAACAGATATGCAGAATAAACATCCTTGCACCATGCTTCATCTACTACAAAAATCAGATATCCTAAGTAGAAATTGAAATAAAATTTTGAAAGAATGTCTTAAAGCAGTGCGGCATCTGTGTTGGTAGAGTGCTAGAGTTTTAATTTCAGTGATCAGAATTCAAATATTGATAATCGTATAAAAAAAATTCATTGGAATCTAAATATTTTCAACATTTACCTTGTTCAAGTAGTTCAGCTGCAAAAGACAACAGAAGATCACAACCAATGTGAAAACCCATATTTGGTAGTATTTAAATTGATTCATTCCTTCAAACGACAGCTTCAATCCGATTCCTACTGCTTTAACACCCATTACCTATGTGAAAAAACAAATAGATGATTTACAAGAACAAGCCATAATTAAAGAAAAAGGACATGAAAGTTATCAGCGTACCGTAAGAGAGCCCATGAGAGAGCAGATTCCAACGTAAACTATCATATGAGTTTGGCCATAGCTTGGAACATATCGAAAAATAAGAACAGATACCACAATCACAACTAGACAAGTGTATACAAGGAAACCTGTGAACATAAAACTGCATATATCAGTTTGACAAACATAAATGATCCCTGCCAATGTCTATCTGAATAAAAAAAAATAATCAGAAACTAGAATGAAACTTGTCACATACCTGGCTCCGTTGCAAGCTGCCAAACGTCTTCGACAGATTCAATGTTTCTTTCCTGTGGAGCATGTAAAACAATAGTAGTAGAGCCGACCACGCATAGAGCACATCCAAGAACACCAAAGATGTGTAATTTCTCCTTCAGAATGAAATGTGCTAGCACTGCACTGTATAACAATGTTTTCTTCATAAATTTACTCATGCAAGCCAAGCCAATCTAACAATGACAAACATGTGTCTCCACATGCATACATACAAATATTTAAGCTTCTAAACACCTTTCCTTGTCTGCATATTCAAATAATTCTCATATTTCTACTAATAAAATTGGAAACATGATTCATACCTGAAAATAATACTTAAAGCTCCCAATGGTGTTACGAGAATTGCAGGAGCATACGCGTAAGCTGCGAAATTAGCCACCTCCCCAACTATCACTACAAAATTAAAGTATAATATGTAAAACAAAAGGCAATAAGGAAAAGATATAGTAAACAATTGTAGCATAAGAAGCCATGACAACCCACAACAATGTCTCTATCTCTGGCTCTCTGTTGCTAGATGGCATTGCATACAACCTCGAAAAACTTGAAAATAGACAAGGCATGATGTAGTAGTTGTTAAACTTACTAGTAATCATCCCTGCCCACCACCAGGGTTCATACAAATAAGAGTACCCTCCTTGACCTGATATCAAATTAAAAGATATATATTTCAATATTCATCCATAAATTAGAAAAAAAAAAAAAAAACAAAGTTTAAACACATTGTGGCAATGATAATTAAAAAGAAGAAAAACAAATTACTAGCTCTTGTTCCATTTTCTCCAGATTTGTTAAGACCCTTCTTCTTGATAATATAGCTAGATCCAATAAAAATGCTTGAAGAGACAGCCAAAACAAGTCCATGAATATTGTCTGATGACATCCCAATTGATCATAAAGAAAAAAAAAGACCAAAGAGGGCGAAGATTTCCAATCCAAATTTCCCTATATTCATATCAAATCAAAACAAACATTATCAAACAATTTAAAACAAAAGAAATCCTTCATGAAACTTGATTTATTTTTCATGAAAAAAAAAAACTTTCTGTTTGTTTTATATACCTTTGTCTTGGTCTTTTTTTTCTTTTCACACTGAAAAAGAGGATGAATGGAACAAAGCTAGAAACCCACGTCCATAATACTAATCAAGAATTGATGGGAAAAGAAAAATGGATTTTTTCTTTGTAAAAATGAAAAGACGAGAAGGAGAGAGTTGTGAATGGCAAGTTCGTTACACAAACGTTAGGAAAACAACTACAAATTTAAGATAGCTATCGAATCCCACGTTGTCCTCGATTTTTGCACCTTTTGCCCTTCCATTTTCATCCACTTGTAAGCAATTCCTTTTGCATTTTGCAAGCATTCTAAGCTCATCATATTTTGATTTAAAAAAAAAAAAAAATATCTTATCGCTAACTCGATTTTTTTTTTTAAATCTACCAGATTAGGATGAATTAAAATCGGTTGAGTATAAATTATTTTATCATCTTATCTTTGATTTTTTTTATATTCTTTTTATGAGAAAAGTAGCAAAATTAAGATTAGACAAAAAAATATAAAATTAAATCAATGGGGTTTTAAACAAATTTAAGGAAAAAAAACGTAATTTGGGATTTGAAGATATTGTAATTAATGAAAAGGTCGTATGAGGTCAATATGTTTTGCGATTCTAACATAAATATTTGAAGATTCTTATGAGTAAGTTACTAATTTTTTTTTGCACATGTTTTTTTTTCTTAATTTGAAATTAGGCATTTGAGGATTTTAAAACGTGCAATTACATCCAAAATATTATAATAATGTTAGGTTTGAATTCCATCGCACGTTGATGTAATTAAATTTATCACATCGTTAATTGAATAAAATATTAATTTCAATTAAATTTATTGAACATAAATTTTTCATTAAAAATTTTTCTTTCAATTTGTAATTACAGTAATTTTTTTTTTCAATCATAAACATAATAACTTTGATTATAAATTTTAACATCATCGGAACTAATTTCATTTCCTATCTAAATGAAGACTAAAATGATTTAGTGTCCTTAAAACCAATAAAAGAGAATTACAAATATTCTTGCATTATAAGTAAATGAGATCCCTAACAAAAGTAAAAATTGAGGCACCCAAAATTTTCATTGGACATCTATTCAGTCGATAAGTGGAATGGCGAATCCCCGGTGGAACCATTTACAACATCAATTCTCAAACGCATCCATCTTTCCATTTTCATTGATTATCTTCCTTTTCTTGTTGGCACGATGCTCAACTTCCTCTTGGCACTGCGTCGATAACAGCGATGCGCTTCTCCTCTCATTTCCACTTATCCTGGCCTCTTCGATTTTCTCTTCTTGATCTCACTGTAAACGTGTCCAAAATCTTGGCTACCTAAAGTACTGTTTCGTAAGCTCTCTGAAACTTCTTGTGTTAATTGCTTTAGATCATCTGTAAGACCATGCAAATAAAATTGGTCAGATTCGCAAAAGCATAAACATTTCAATCAAAACCAGGAAGGTCGAAAGTAATATGGAATATATATAGTATAGGCTTATAGCTAGCAAGGTCTGAACTCACCAGTGATTATTTTTCCACCAAACCTTTCACAAACTTTATACAAGGGAATCATCATTTGAGATGCGTAATATTGGGAATCATCCTGACTGATTTCTGGCAAAATTTTTTGGAAACTATTGAAGACAATCCTCATCTGTATGTGGCATTTAAGTTTATCAGGACAAACTATTTTCAATCAACCTGAATAGCTTGCGTTTGAAGAGCAAGCTTGCCCAGCTCTTTAAGCAAATTTGAGACAAGCAGATATTGAAGGCCCTCAGAATGGTTTGTATCATTTTGGTCATGTGCAGCACAGTAATGGACAAAAGCTTTCCTGTTGCTTTTCTTGAATTGAGCTACTGAAAAGCTTTAAGAAACCTCTCCTGCTCATGTTGTTAAAGGCTAGACCAGAACCTGACAATGAGTAGACCAGAGTCGATATGAATTCAATAACAAATTTTGATCAGATTTTTTAATTTCAGATCATTAAAATAAAGATGGGTATGATATATATATATATATATATATATATATGCTTTTAACATGTCTAATTGATGAAAATTGTTTGAAAACACCGAATTACGTCTAATGATATAATTGATTGAATTCGAATTAATATAATATTAAGTTTGAGGTAGAGTTCGAGTCAAAATTTAAAATTTAAAATTTGATTCAAATTTGATTAAAAAAATTTTTTTTAGTTTAAATTTCACTCGAAATAATAATTGAATTACTCGAATTTGTTTAATTAGATTCAATTAACATAAAAAAATAAATTTGATTATTATATTTAAAAAAATTTTGATTATTTGTATTTGAATTCAAACTCGAGTTTGAGATATTTTATTAATTAAAATATATTAAAATATAAAAATTCAATTAAATTTATAAATTACTCAAGTTAATCAGATATAATAATATTCAAATTTAGTTCGATCAATAAATCAAATTATTTAAATTTAAATTTAACTCAATAATAATCGAATCGATTTTAAATTTTATTCAAAATAAATTCGAATAACTTATGAATATTAATATATCATTTATATTTTTAATTACTTAGGCTCGCTTTGTAAGTCATTATTGTATGATGTACAATTTATATGACTGACTTGGTCCAGTATTTATCCATCAAACCATTTTATGTTGATTTTTTTAGCTCGTGTAATTTTGAATTTAGATTTTTTAAATTTGATACTCAAATTAATCAGGTTCGAGAATAATTTGTTTTAATTATTAAATTTTAAAATCAAATTAATTTAATTTTAAATAAATCTTTTGAAATTTTTAATATTTTGTATTTAAATTAATTTGAATTCAAATTAATTTAATTTTAGATTCAATAAATTAAGATTATTGATTTTTTTTATCAAATCATATTTGATCAAATTCGGATTCAAAGAGGTCAAGTAAGTTGAGCAAGTTTTATTTTGAATAAAATCTAAAAATTATTACTATATATGATTAATATATATATATTTTTACTTTTTTTTTTCATTTTTCCATATCTCATTTTGTCAAAAAAAAAAACCCTCAATTTCTCCTGAAGAAAAACTTTAATATTTTTTCTAACTATTTTGAGGTATTTTTATTAAAAAAAGATTTTAATGTTTTAAAATTTATTAAAAAAATAGAGGTAAGATCAACTCACACTAAAGTTTTATACTTTTTTTCTAATGATTTTAATCAATATGAGAGAAACAACAAAAAAATAATTTAATCTCATCTTTAAATTTATTAAAATTAATAATTTTAAAAAAATAAAACTAAAAATTTTTATACTAATATATATTAATCTTTAAAAAATATATATTTTTGCAATATTCTATTCAACTTTTTTTGTTTATTAAAATTTTGCGATTCAATCCCGGTTTTGCCCCACCCTTTCTCTAAAACGTCGTTCTTCCAAGTGTCAAGCAATTCATATTCGCTGTTGGATACCAATTAGCAGGTAACGCTCTTTTCCTTTCCTTCTCAAAGTAGTAAATTATAATAATAAAACATCTTCTATAATTTTCCATCATTTTCTTGGTAACCAACCAAAGTCCAACGGACCTCAAATTTTATCAAATATTCCATATCAAACTTACTTTGCCTTCTTCTTTATCTTAGAATATGATATTTTGCTTAGCTAATTTTGTAGGTTTTCTTTCTAGGGTTGCTTTAGTATTAGTAAATTGAATTTTGAATCGATATAGTTCTCGAATTTTGGGTAGGTTTATTGGAGTACATTGGATGGATCTTTTATTCAATAATTAAAATTAATTTTTTTTGGGGTTCTATTGGCTTTTGGCATTTGTGTTATTGCTAATCTTTCCAGAAATTTAGGTGTTTTTAATTGATGGTGGATCGAAACTCGACTGCTTCAAAGCCTATATGGATGAAACAAGCCGAAGAGGCCAAGCTGAAAAGTGAGGCCGAAAAAGCTGCTGTTGCTAAAGCAGCTTTCGAAGCCACATTCAAAGATGTGGATAAGAATCGTAACGATGAAATGGTGGCAGCTTCATCGGATAGTGAGTCTGAGGACACCGGCGACTTGGTGAACAAGCCAATTGGTCCTGTGGATCCTTCCAAGTGCATGGCAGCGGGGCCAGGAATAGCAGGTGGCACCGCCTGTGCAGCCTCCACGTTTATGGTGGTAACAAAGGATGCTGATGGGAGGAAAGTGCTGATTGGGGGTGCGCTGGTTAAGGTGAAGGTTTCGCCAGGTGTGGGTGTTGGAGGGTTGGAACAGGAGGGCGTTGTGAAGGATATGGGAGATGGGACCTACACAGTGACTTATGTGGTGCCTAAGAGAGGGAACTATATGGTGAGCATTGAGTGCAATGGGAAACCCATCATGGGTAGTCCATTCCCAGTGTTCTTCAGTGCAGGTAACCTTGCTAAACCTTTGTATATTCATTTTTAACTGCACATGGAAAATTTTGTATGTTTGTTGACCCTAATTAATTGTCCTATGTAATATATGTGTGTGTATATATATATATATATATATATATATATATATATATATATTTGTTCGCTGTGAAGAAGGCTCACAATTTTGGAATAACAAAATTTCCCCATGTGATTCACCTTCTTATAATTTGCTTCCATACCCAACTAAGTTGATGTTGAATTTCTGTTCTTGCTTATTTTTTGTATGTTTTTCTTCACTTTTGGGCATGGTTATAGCACTCATGGTGTAGATATTGAATTTATTGTCACGCAGGTACTTCTACTGGGGGGATACCAGGGGTGGCTCCTGCATCCACTTATCCAAGTCTGGTCAACCAAACCATGCCCAACATGCCAAACTACATGGGATCTGTTTCTGGAGCTTTCCCTGGCTTATTGGGAATGATCCCGGGCATTGTTTCTGGTGCTTCAGGTGGTGCTATTTTGCCGGGAATGGGGGCATCTCTTGGGGAAGTTTGTGGAGAATACCTCAATGGCCGATGTACTAAAACTGATTGCAAATTGAACCATCCTCCCCACAATTCGCTGATGACAGCTTTGGCTGCAACAACCAGTATGGGCACTCTCAGTCAGGTTCCTATGGCACCTTCTGCAGCTGCAATGGCTGCAGCTCAGGCTATTGTTGCTGCTCAGGCCCTTCAAGCTCATGCAGCTCAGGTGCAAGCACAAGCTCAGTCAACCAAAGATTCATCTGGTACTTTTTACACTATTTTGTTTTCCACTTTCCTTTTTTTCTTTAATTTATTTTCCAAGTCCAATTTATTTTATTGTTATTTCCTTTTTAGTCAAGTGCCAAAGCCAACCATTGTCTGCTTCTTGTCAGATTCTCTTGACAAAGTTGGGAAGGCTGATGCATTGAAAAGAACCCTACAAGTTAGCAATCTTAGCCCACTTCTCACAGCAGAGCAGTTGAAGCAGCTTTTTAGCTTCTGTGGTACAGTTGTTGAGTGTACAATCACTGATTCAAAGCATTTTGCTTACATAGAATATTCAAAACCTGAGGCAGCAATAGCTGCTTTGGCATTGAACAATATGGATATTGGTGGTCGACCATTAAATGTGGAGATGGCCAAAATACTTCCTCAGAAACAAGCAATTTCATCGTTGGCTTCATCATCGCTGCCTATGATGATGCAGCAAGCTGTTGCCATGCAACAGATGCAATTCCAACAGGCTTTGCTTATGCAACAAACCTTGACTGCTCAGCAGGCAGCTAACCGAGCTGCAAGCATGAAGTCTGCAACCGAGTTAGCTGCAGCAAGAGCTGCAGAAATAAGTAAGAAGCTAAAAGCTGATGGACTTGTGACTGAAGAGAAGGAAACAAAGAGTAAATCTAGGTATGGCTCCTCATGAGGACAAGTTTATTTCCTTTTATACGTATTGTTTCTTTGAATTCTATTTTTACTAAAATTCCCTGTTCTTGGATTCGATTTTAACTAATCAAATCTTTCAACAATTTGTAATAAACTCATTCTTTATTAAATTCAAGCTTACTTTAATTGAGGCTTCTGTTTTAAAAATAGAGTTACGTTGTTCTCCTTTATTTTCGCTAAAAGCTGATATTGTTAAGCTACATATGATTTGCAAGTAGAGTTTCACTATTTGGCATGATAGTAGAATATCTATGTTTGGTCCCTTAGGTTTATGGGGATTGGATAGACTGCAGCATAGTTTTTCATTAAATAATGTCATTGATGTGCTATTAAATTATAAGCCAAACATTATAACTGTTAACTACTCGCAATGATTCTATCATGTTGTCAAATCTTGATTTGTCTTTCCAGATGATATTTTTACTCATTTTGCACCAAAGGAGATCAAAGTATTCCCTTGTTTTTCTGTATGTTAGACTTCAAATTTCCTTAAAAATAAATCAGAATTCTGCTAATTCATAACCCTGTTTATAGGTCACCATCCATTTCTCATGGAAGGTCAAGATCCAAATCAAAATCACCCCTTAGTTATCGGAGAGGGTCAAAATCAAAGTCTAGATCACCAATCAGGTACCGGCGAAGGTCAATGTCCAAGTCAAGATCACCAATCAGTTATAGGCGAAGAAGGAGGTCTCGCTCTTATTCACCTCTGCCTCAATTTCAACGAGACCATAGGTCCAAATCACCTGTCAGATCTCATCGTCGTTCAAGGTATGATAGTGAACGGCAGTCATATAGAGATAGGGATGAGAGTGACAGGAGTAGGAGACAAGATATGGATAGATCACGTGATCATCATTCATCTATTTCAAGGAGAAATAGGAGTAGGAGTACTAGTCCTCGAACAAGAAAATCACCTCCTGTTGATTCAGACTCCCCAAAACATAGCAGAGAAAGTTCACCAAGGGTGAGGAAATCATCTCGTTCTGGTTCAAGATCACCAAGGCGTGATAGAAGTAGGTCATCCCCAAAGAATGATGATGAAAGCAAATTGAAAAACTGAAAGCGCTCTAGGTCAAAATCTATTGATTCTGATAACAAAAAAGATGAAATCTTGGATAAAAAATCAAAGCACCACAGCAGAAGACATTCCGGGTCATTATCTTCAGAAGGTAAGCATCGAGGAAGAAGCTGGTTTTCTGCAAGTTCAGACGAAAACAAATCAAAACACAGAAGGCAATCCAGGTCAGTTTCTGTAGAAGGCAAGGTTCGCTCCTATAGAAAAATTGATGAAATGAGAAAAGATGAGTTGAGACATAGTGATCGAAGGCGATCCCGGTCCGGATCTGCTGAAGGTAGGCATTACACCAATGAGAGGAGAGATAGAAGCAGAGATAAGAAGTCTAAGCATCGGGATAGAAGACGCTCGAGGTCAAGATCTGCTGATGGCAAGCATCACAGAAGAAGCAGGCTGTCCCCCAGAAATTTGGATGAAAATAAATCAAAACATCTAAGGTGCTCCAGTTCAAAGTCTACTGAAGTCAAGCATCATTCTATTGATAAAATAGATGAAAGATCAAAGCACCATGAAAAAAAGTATTTATTATCTGCTGAAGGTAGGCCTCCTAAAAGAAGCAGATCTTCTCTGAGAAGTTTTGAAGATAATGATTCAAGATACAGAAGGCACACTAGGTCAAAGTCAGCAGAAGGTAAGTATTATTTGGATTGTGGAATAAAATTTCAGCACATTCTGGAAAAAAAAATAGTCAAGACTGGAGCTGATAATGGGCTATTTACTTCCATTATTAACGACTTAAAAAATACAGGGGATGATGGAATGTTGGTTTCAAAAGAGGAGGCTTATGATTCTAAAGTTTCAGTGAATGATGATCAGGAATTGAAGAGCAAATGTTTACCACCATTTGGCAGTGATGAAGGACTCTCATCAAATAGCAGATTGGATGCAGATGAACTAAACAGACTTGAAAGATTAAGTAGTAAGCATCAGCTCAAAAGTAATGGTAATGTCATAAATTCACCAAAAATTTAATAACACCGATGTAGTTGTAGAGTTGGTGACTAATAGTAACTCGTATATGTTTTGTTTTGCAGGATCAGAAGATCATTCCATTTCTCCTCAGCGGAAATGAGCTGCAGGTTTTAGTTGTAGAACTGGACCTTGGGGGATTTCTGTGATCAAAGCTGTTCCAAGCTGTCTGACTTCTGAGTCTGCAATTTAGGCTTGGTCCAGTTCAAGCTTGATCAGATATGAACAACTTTTGAGTTTAATGAGCTTTTGGCTTCTAAATGAACGGCAGTTCACTTAAGAGATTGCTTAGTGTTTGTTTTGGTGCTTGGATTTTTCAGCGATTTGCTGTTACTTCATAAATGTATGCCCTTTGTGCTCTTTTATCCTTTGCAGGCTTGTGGAACAGATTGGAATTGAAGTCTCTGAGCTGACATTTACAATGGATAAAGTATTTCAAGCAGTGTTCTATCAGCTGCAATGGACCATGCAATGTTTGTAGCAAGCTTCTTTTACTGCTAGATGTATGTTGAAACATTATCTTTATTGCTGAACTATGAATTTATTATGTGTTTATTTGAAAGTTATCCTCTCTGCCTCTGGATTGAATTCTTTATGTTTGTGTTTGTACTAGCAAGCGTGCATCTATCTGAAGTCTGAGATCCTCCAAACAGTTGATTGTAGAATAGGGACTTGCTATCTTCTAGTCTAGAAAATGAAAATGCTTAATATTGAGAAGTTTTATCTTACTGTGGGCCTGTTTCCGTGTGCACCATTTACTTAGTTTGTTTTTGATATGCCTTCTTTCACTCCTGGTCTTTATTTTCTTCCAAGTTACCTTTTTCTACTAACAGACGTGATGTCCTACAACTTTTGGCCTTTCATTGATATGCTTGATCATAGGTTCCATTTTTATTTGCCTTTGATGGTCTGGATGGCCTGTTGTATCCCAAACTCATGCAGGTTATATACATCGTTTTCCTGTTGGAGCTGTCAGTGATAAGTTTGGAGGGTTGATTTTTACTTGATCTATGTGAAGGTATGCGGTTGCTTCGTGGCAGAGAGCTATGTTATAAATTTCTATTAACATGTTGAAATTTATATAGTGTTGATTGATACAAATAACAGTGTATGCATTTCTGTGCTTCTGTCTGCAATATCTTTTTTCTGTTGTATTATAAACATGGTTCTTTACTCGTCCCATCCTTTTCACTTGCCCCTTTTTTTTCTTTCTTTTTTTTCCCTGTTTGTTTTTCCTCCTTTCCAAGGAAAGTTCTTGGCCAAAGCTACTTTGAGGTCCTGTGTAACCAGATACCACCATGATGAATAACGTCTCTATTTGATCCCCATAGCAAATTGGTTGATCATTCTACTTAATTTATCGTTTTTCACAGGTAATCTTCCATGACACTGCCTGGCTGAGTTTTGTTTTATGATAGTATTTAGTAAGTTGGATTTGCTTGCATTTATGTCCTACGCATTAATTCTTTGGCTATGGTAACTTTTTTTCTGGTTGATCAGCAAAATTCTGTTGATTGACTGAAGCAATTGGAGATCTTTAAATTCCGTTTTCTTGCATGGTTAACACCTGGAAAACTTCATCTAACCAATTGAGACATTATTTGGTCCTTTTTGGGGCTAGCTTGGAGTTAAAGACTGTTTTTTTGTTTTAAGCATTTGGGAATGGCAGGGAGTTCATTGTATGTTAAATTTGCATTTGTTTTGGTTGTTGATGGCATATGGTTTTGCACTCAACTAGAACTGTGATGTTAGCATCTAGTACTCACTTATTTTTTCCCCCTTCCGTCCCTTTTTCCAGGTTTTTTTTTTCTTTTCCCCCTCCCTTTTTTTCCTGTTTCCTTTTTTTATTTTAGGACAAGGCATGGATATGGTGCTATAAGAGCTCAGCCTTGGTCTCAAATTCTATGGAAATGTTGAGTGGCATGAAGCAGATGACAAAATGTTGTTGCGTTTCACAAAACTTATTAATTCCCTCAACCCTGCGCCATCTCTCTCTCACTCGCTTCTCCTATTGCTGTATTTTCGTACTGTTTTTCTCTCATTTTTTTGCGTTGTCAGTCATTTGAAGATGCTGGCTGCCATGATTGAGCGATCTAGTGAAAGGAATATGTGATGTGCTGATGTCAAGCTGTAGTTCCTAATATTGTCTGCCACCTTCTAAACTTAAATAGAACTGCAATTTAAGAAATTTTTGGGTTGAAATCTATCACCCCCAGTCAGTCTGTGCCTCTTACCCTATTTATTTATTTATTTATATTTTTACTACAATCTAAGCAAAAGAAGGATTATTATTATTATTATTATTTTTTAATTTTTATGATGAACTTCATCCTTGGGCTACCGTTGATGTTACCTTCAGTTTTTTGTATTTTGAAAAATATATAATTGGACACGTTTTAGGATGGCAATAGAAAGAAATTGTTGACCTTGACAATAAACCATATATATATATATATATATATATACATGAAAATTATTTAATATATCTTCGAGTTAGAGTGTTATCATATATTATAGTATTAAAGTATATTTAAAAATTTAATAAATTAATTAAGAAAAGAGTTTATTTTTTGTTAAATGGTAGGGGTTTTGGGACTTATTCAGCATTTTCTTTCTTGTGTTGCTTTGAGTCCGCTTAGTAAATTTATAAAAAGTTCTCTTTATTTATTCGAATTCAAAAATTTTTTTAACATTGTTGGTAAAATTTAAAATTAACTATTTTTTTTTATCGCAAGAGGGCAAAACTCTTACAAAAAGGGAGATTGGTAATTTAGAATTTACGTCCATACGTCTTTTTCAGAGTTTTTTAATCGTTAGGTCAAAAGATAAAAGCCCTAGGGTATTATTACGGTTAAGTAATTATTTTTGAAAAAAAGGTTATTTAAATATTTTGATTATTTTTCTTGTCTTTGAGAATAAAAGATATGAAGGAAAACGAGGGGATGTATGTGAATCGTTCTTATCGTCATAGATTAAAAAAAATAAACAATAAAATTTGTCTTATTTTTTCATGGGAGGAGTTTTGATAAGCGCGAACCATAATGCCAATTATTTTATACACTAGAATTTTGCTCGAGGAGGTTGATAATTTTTTTATTAATTTTTATTAAAAATATATTTATCATTTAGCATAAAAATAATAAAAAATTTTACTACACATGAAAATTATAAAATATTAAAAGTTTAAAAAATTAAATATAATATTTAATATGTTGTGATTATTGTTTTTGTTATTGATTTTTCATATTATGTTAATCGATTTTTTTTAACTATTTGATTAATAGTGTGATCTTCTTAATTTATTATATATTATAAAAAACTTTTACGAGAACAAAAAGAATAAGAATAGTACAAAATATAATTTTTTAATGAAACAATTTGGTTTTTATAATTTTATATTTTATTTATTTATTATATAAATAAAAAGTTTATTTTTGATTTTTTTACTATCAATATAGCACTTCAATTAGATTGTTCTTATTTGAGGATTAATTTAATTGTATATTAGATTTCAAGCCCGTGCCTTGCTTGTAGGAATAAAATACAATTATGTATTAGTTTAAAGATTAAAAAATATATAATAAAAAAAGAGTTGTATTCATGTTTCTTTATGGGTTTCATTAGTTTAAATTATAAGTTATCAAAAGGTTGAAGTTATAATGTAACCACAACGAGTATAAATTATATCTAAGATGAGTCATATATCGAAATTGGCATAAGCAACAAACTATTTAAATTTAAGTTAGGTATGCAAAAATAAATATAAAAGCATTTAAAAAGTTTTATAAAAGAAAATCAAAACTGTTACTTGTTAAACCTTACCAAGGGTGACAAATATTTAGTTAGAGTAAGTTTCTTGAAAAGAAATTATATTGTAAAAAATGAAGAATCAAAATTTTATCTGCGTTTAGGACCTAATTTACAAGTTACAACGGTATTTCAAAATACATCTATTGATATAGATAAAAAAATCATCTAACTTTTCTCATATGAAAGATTTAAAAAAACTAAAAGAGGTTTTATCTTTTACATATGATAAATAATTTCAGTTCTTATCTTATTGTTTAAATAGCAAAGATTTCCTAGGAACTGATTCTATGGTAGTTTTAACTTTTGAAAAATAGAAAAATACAAAATATAGTTCCAACTTTTATCTTATCTTATAAACAGTAAAAATTTTCGAGGAACTAAAAGAGAACTTTATAGAAGCCAAAGAAAACTTTCTTTTATGTTCACTAAAAATGGAGAATTAAGGGTATTCAAAATTGTCTATAGCTAATAACATCTCCACAAACATAAATGTTATAAGTTTTTCATTATTTAGATCTTCTTTTAATATATGCTAATAGTTTGGTTTAATGTATCTAGAATTTATGTCTTATTGAGATTAATGGAATTAAGCTTTTCAAGTTGAGATTGTTCCAATGGGTATTAGAGAATTGAGTGAGATTTTATTTATTATAATTGAGTTAGATAAGCCATTTATAGAATGTAGCATTCAACAATTTTATTTTTATGTTCAATTTCTTTCCAAAGATGCTTGTACATTGTTTAGAATATTGACAGTCAAGTCCCTCACATAATGACAATTTCAAGTCTTATGATTTATTTTTCTTTCTTTGATATATAAACGGTAAAAGTCAATTGAACAAAAGTAATCTATGTTATG
Organism: Durio zibethinus; assembly: GCF_047325235.1. Taxonomy (NCBI): domain Eukaryota; kingdom Viridiplantae; phylum Streptophyta; class Magnoliopsida; order Malvales; family Malvaceae; genus Durio; species Durio zibethinus. The sequence continues at coordinate 2,533,781 of NC_143165.1, read as the reverse complement.
CATGTAATGCTATAGGTTAGTGCTAGGTTTTTTTTTTTTTTCTTAAGACATAATACAACAAAACTATGAATCTATGTTCCACGAGTTACCTTTTATCTAGATTGAAACACAACGTATTAAATAAGAATTAAAGCAATTCACAAAAGTCTTGTTTGTAAATAAAACACAATTATAACCATGGTTGGTCATTGTTTGTTAAGAATGTTTACAGTCAATTTGTCTGCATTGACTTAAGTATCATCCATTTAGCATTCTTAGTCACACTTGTTTTTCTTTTTATAAAATGACCATTGATCAAAGCTTTCAATTCTTCTTACATGAATTGGCTAGTCATAGTTAAATTTTTGTTTCTCTAATTTCACCTTATTCCATGATTTAATTCTACTATGTTTTTCATCTTAACTTATTTAACTCTTGAATTATCGAAACCATAGCTCAAAACTGATAGCAATTATCTATTTAACTTTTTTAGTTTTAAATCTTTTATTATATGGGTACTAGGTTTTTTGGACTTTTATTTACTATAAAACTTTGTTGAAGAGATAAATGTTAGTTGCCTAATCTTGTATGGTTCATGCCAAGTTTTTGTTTGTTAATTAATTGAAAATTTTGATGAGTTTTGATTAGGCTTGTTGGACAATCTATATGATTTAACCATAAGAACTTTTTCAAGGCTCTAGTTATTATTAAGGTTAGCTATTATTTTATTAGGCTTGCTAGATAATTTATAATGTTTTAACCATAAGAACTAAGGTTAGACATAGACATAATAACATTAGCATTGTTGAGAGCTTTAGCACTAATAGTGCAATTAGGAGTAATACAACAATTATCGATGAAAATTTAACTTATCATATGAAAGTAATACCTAGAAGAAAAACAATAAAGGTAAAAAAATACATTTCTTGCTCTCTCTAATTGACTAAGATTGTTGCTAGTAATTACTATAATCTTATTAGAAGCTATTGTTACTTTGAATATTGACAATCTCAAAGGAACATTATACTTGAATTTTAGACAAAATATCTCAAAGACTAGCATATGAATACCAACATTAAAATATCAAAAGAACAAAGTTATTTCAACCAAATATCTTAACACATATATAACCCCTTAAAGAAATTCACTTCATGCACACACATGACATACACATAGGGAAAAATGGGGAATTGATTCTTATAACCCATATTCCTCTTAGTTTTGGAAAGGGATAATATCCTATTTAACCTTTGAACTATTGTAATTTATTGAATTTGGTAGCTAAACAAAAAAAAAAAAATTCTACTTCGATACTTAAACTACATTTCTTTTTTATAATTTGTCTCAACCATTAACTCTAAATAATGACATGGCATGAACATCTAATAAAATATTGACAGATGTTAAAAAAATTCAGTTAATATCACATCATCAATGCCACTTTAACATTAAAAAAAATTTCAAAAAAATCTAAAAAGGTTCTAAAAAATTCAAAAAAAATTCTATAAAATACAAGTTTTTTTTTATAATTCATTTAAAACATTTTCTTTAAAAAAAATTCAAACACTCTCAACCCCAAGAACATTGGCCCTTCTAAAACCAAAATCTAGTGGCTTGCCATCGCTTCAATCGTTGTCCATGTCACTGGTCGCAAATCACCGGTACTAATTTAAGCCTAAATTTCATCTATTGATTTTTTTTTTTACATGTTCTTTCACGTTTCAACCTTAATTTTTTCAAAAACAACCCTTAAAAACCTAGATCTAACCTTAGAGGTTTAGCCAAAATTTTCTTTTTGTTAGTTTTCGCTTCTCCGATAGCCCCCATATTTTATTATGTTGTTTCTCTCCTTAAAGCCTTCATACTTTCTAAAGATCTAGGCTAAAAACCATCATAAACACCCAAACCTAAATATCAATTTCAATGTTAACTTTTTTTTTTGTTTGGTTATTGTTTTGTGGTTCCTCCTTTAGGGATGTGGCTTTTTTGTGTATTTTTTTTTACAAGTTTGGATGGGGTGTTAATAAAAAGGGATTTGGGCATTAAGGATAGTATTTGTTGATGTTTTGTTTTAGCTGTGAACGAGACTCACAGTCTCAGTGGTTGATAGGTGTTTGGGTTGTATGCAATGGGGATGAATATAGGTTTCGGTCTTTGGGTTGTTGGGTTGATTTATTTGTTAAAAGGAGATCTCGGTAGGGGTGGCTTTTTGTGGGTGAAGTGGGGTTGTGAGGATGGATGGTGATAATCAATTGGTTCATTTACTGTTGATTTCGTGAAGGTTATAGCTTTGATTTCACAAGCTTCTTGCCAGACCCTTCACAAGCTTCTTGCCAGATCCTTCACAAGCTTTGATTTTGCTAAAATTTTTTCTAGGTTTTTCAAATTTGGGGTTTATGAGATTTAATTTCTTTAGGGTTTAATTTTTTTTTTTTTAAATTTTCTGGCTACATAAGCCATATAAGCCTACTTATTGTCATTTTGTGTCTATATGGTGGATTTTTATAGGTTAAAATAGCCAAGTTAACATCTAAACTAACAGAGTTAACTCTTAGACTAAATTGATACATGATTTCATAGTTTAGGTACCTATTTAGCAAAAATTTTTTTGTTTAGGTACCAAATCCAATAAACTACAATAGTTTAAAGGCGATTTAGGACATTATCCCTTTTGGAAAAGAAATGTCTGAATCACAAAAGCTGCAAGATCTTTCTCATCTTTGGATGCATGGTATTGATACTTAAAACAAACATCCACAACATGTTAGTATTTAGAATTCAGATTCATAAACCAATAAAATGTTAGGATAAATACATACCCACATATTCGAATGATAAACAAAAGCTTATTTTTTGGATCGACATAGAATCCTTCTTTTAACTCTGCCTTTGCTTTAATTAAATCAACTTTTTTTCTTGACCGTTACATATCAAATAATACAACTAAAATGTTTTTAGGATTTGATGAAAACAAATTTATATAAATACAAAAAGAAAAACACTTTTACCTTAGCTTCGTACTCCTTTGCATATTGCTTAGCCCTATGTAAATCAACATGTGGTTATCGACTTTCTTCTTTGTTGCAACTTCAAGCTCTTGTTTTTTGGCAAGCTCCCATTCTTCATTCCTCTTCTGTTTCTTGAAGAGTGATTTAGGATTCATTGCCTTAACTTCTTCACCCATCTCTAGTCAAAATTATATCAAATCAAAGCCAATCAGGAAACAAATTCTACATATCTAATAGTCTTAAAATAGAAACACCCTCAAAACATAAACACAAAATAAAAGAATGAAATGGGTTATATTAATAAAGCTTATTATTAAATAAAACCTACAAAATCAAAGTACGAAGAAAAACCCATTTATTCTAATAAGCAATTATTGGTAAAAAATGAAAATTGAGCTAGTACCATGTCATTTCAAGGACTGATAATACAAAACCAATGCAGATATGAACAAATAGTAAAAAAAAATTAAAATAAAACAAAAAATAACCAATGAAATTACAGATTTTCATAAAATAAAAAAAAAAAAAGAAAAGAGAAGGATCATACTTTGGAACCATGGCTATTGCGTGCTATTGTTGCTCTATTCCTTTATTGTGGAAACCTTAACAATGTCATTATGTTGGCAAATGATAGCCACGATAATGGAAAAGGTGGTGGCAACAACGTTAACAGAGGAATGAAAATGATGACAAAATGGAGAGAGAAAAAGAAAGGAAAAGAGTTTGAGGGGGTTTTCAACTTTTCAAAATTTCCATTGCAGATTTGAACTTTTCAAACTTTATAGCTACTGCTTCACGGCCTAACATCATAGCATGCAGATGATTTAGGAGTTGATTGAAATTATACTTAAGACGAAACACCCAACTTTTTACCATTTTTAGGATCTCATGCTTTCCGTAAAAAAAGCCATGGCATTTAGGAATCACCTCTGAAGCCTTCTCACGAAATCATTCAAGTTCATCATTTAGTATCTTCTTTTTTAAAGCCTTAAATATTTCTCTCAAAATTCTATCCATTTTTTAATCCAACGCCCCTAAAGCTTCTGGCTTAAAAACACTGAATATTAGAAACCAATTGTAAACCAAATTTTTATACTCAAATTTAACCTTCAATTTTTTATGACATTACAGAGGTGTATATGCAAGATAAAATTGGGGAGAGTTTTTATCTATTGCTATAGATATTATTATTGATAATAATTAATTCATTGATGATTATTAATTATTAATTTTTTATATTTTCTTTATTTTTATAATTTTTCATTAAAAATATTTATTTAGAAAAATTAAAGGTAAAATTAAAAGTGAGAAAATGAAAAATCTCAATTATCACTTTTATCTTTTATTTTTTTCTTTCCTTTCTTTTTTTTTTATAATTTTTTATGAAAAAATTTTTCTAAAAAATAAAGGAAAAAATTGTAAGAGGAAAATAAAAAATTACAAAATCCCTTTTATTACATTTTTTCTTTTTCCTATATTTTTCTATTTTTGTTTTAAAGAAAAAGTAAAAAAATAAATTCTTAAAAACAAAATAAATAAATAAATAAATAAAATTATTGATGGCTAATTGAATAACAAATGCCACTCAATTAAACTCTCACTTGATCCAAAAAATTGAAATTTGGTATCAAGCAATCAATTGTTCTTATTAAGATCTCTTTTTAATAGTAATTATATAGATTAATTATCATATTATAATAAATATATATAAAGGTGAAATACGTAATTGTACAAGAAATTGGCGAATATAATTTCTAAATTTTTATTATAATAATTTATTTGATTAATTATAGTAGACTAAGATAAAATAAAAAAACAAAAAAGAAAATTATTAGGTCATATCAGATAATATTATTTTTGTTTGCAGCAATCATTTGAATTATTATAAAAAAAAAAAGTTATTTGAATGGGAAGAGAGCAAACCAAAAACAATTAAACGTCGTATAGAGATCATAGAAATTGAGAAAAAAAAAACCAAAATCAGCCATGGGCTATGGACATGCCATCAATGAATTAGTGTAGAAGTTCCGCGTCATAATTGTGCCAATTGCTAATTAAGGCTTTGGATTGTTATCATTGATAATGTAATTGAATAGAGTTGAATTGATATAATTAAAAAATTTTAAGTTTGAATATTATTTAAAATTTATTATTTAAAATTCAATTCAAATTCAATTGAATTTTAATTTTTAAATACGAGTTTGATTGAGAATAAAAATTAAATTATTTAATTTTATTTAATTAAATTCATTAATAAAAATTAATTTGATTTTTTTAATTAATTTCAAACTCAAATATGAGTTTAAACTCAAGTTTGAGCTCAAATTTATATATGTAAAATAATAATTTTTAATTAAAATAATAAAAATATATTAAAATTTAAAATTTTAATTATTTTCGTAAATTATCCAAATCAAATATTATGATATTCAAATTCAGCTCATTCGATAAATCAAATTACTTAAATTTAATTTTATAACAATCAATTCAAATTCAAATTTTATTTAAATTAAATTTAAATAATCTATGAATATTGATATATCATTTACACATTTAATTATAATAGTACTTCCTCGTTCATTTGTCCATGATTGTGGGATTCCTCAGATTTTTGTATAGTTGCAGTTCAAATTTCCAAATTTCTCAACCAAGAAGAGCGATAAACCAACTATATTCAATGAATTTTCAGCCTTCACCCAATATTCCTTTCATAATTACCCCCACAAACCAATATTTACTTCCATCATTAACCCTTAAATCATAAATAATTTCAAGACTGAGGTAGCTCTAAATTGCATGAAAAATTTGATGGGAACAACTTTAATCTAATTGAATTGATTGTCTGAACAAAAATTAATCAATAATTTTTATTTTATTAAAGTCGAATTCTTTCAAAAATACATCGTTTTCAAGTAAATTCAAAGCTTGCAAATATAAAAAACAATGTGATTTGATTAAAAATCCAAACTATATCTGCTGTGTTTTGGGTTCGTTCAAGTGTTAATCATAATTTAAAATAAAAAAATATATAATTGAAAACGTAGCAGAATCCAAACCATATCCTGGATTTGTTTTTGATGTATAATATAATGATTTGTCTTGATTCAGAAATAATATGGGGTATCCCACAAATCTTCTTTATTAGTCTCTATTTACTATTTTTTTATTAAATTTATGTATCATAAATTATTATTATGTCAAGTCAGATCAATATTTGGAAAAAAAATCTCAAAATTATAAATTATTACATAAAGAAAAATAAAAAAGATGAAGAGAGAGAATTGGGAAAGAATATAAAATAAGTGAGATTTTTTTTCGATGTGAATCTTTCTAAAAAGCAAAAGTTTTGTTTACAAATCAAAATGTCAATACGAAATTATTGCATTAAGAATATCAATTACTTCCAAATTAACAAATAGTATTATGATGTTGATTGATTTTGATTTGGTCTGGAAGTCGTTGAAGTCAGTATTTGAAGATTAGGTTACAGATTAAAAAAAAATTATGTAGATAATGATTTTTTAATTATGTAAATATAAAAATAAAGTATTTAAAGATAAAATTAAATTTAAAAAATAGCTATATGATTTGTTTTTTATAATGGTATAATTTTTTTATTCGTGATATTAAATTATGCAATTTAAGAGAATTATTTCTTATTTTAAAATTTTATTTTGTTAGCAATAAATTATTAATTTAATAATATTAAATAATTTTCAAAATTAAAAGTCAAGAATCTCAATTTTAATTTTAATTTAAAAAATTTTAAAAAATTTTGTTCATTTTAAAATTCAAGTTCTAATTTTTAAAATAAAACCTTAAATTTTAATTGTAGATATTCACAATCATGTTAAATTTAACAACCATAATTATCACCTATATTTTATATTTCCAACATTTTTTCTGGTTATTATAAAATATCACAATCCAAATCAAACCTTTTTTGCGCCTTTTTCTCCAGCCTTTCCTTGTCTTTTCTTACCACAAATGTCACTTTCCCAAACCAACCTCCGATTACATACCCAAAACAAATTGCTTTCAAGTTTCTCTTCATTTTGCAAAACTTCAAGAAAATCCAAACAGATGAATAAAAACTAGTGGTAATTGTTTCAAAAGAAATTCTTGGCAAAAAAAAAGAAGGAATTATTAAATATGCGTTGCGGTTATGGATTGGCGGCGATCCCGGGAAGCGACGTTCGCTTCTTTACACCGGACACTTCCTTCCTCCGCTTACGAAGAACGGCCAACCCGGTCCGGATACAATTTGGGTCGTTCAAAATCAATGCGAAAATCGATGAAGCGAGGAAGGGGACGAGTTTCTATGAGTTGCTGGGAATACCCGAGACGGGTACTTTACTGGAGATAAAGCAGGCGTATAAACAGCTGGCTAGGAAGTACCACCCCGACGTGTCGCCCCCGGATCGGGTGGAGGAGTACACGGAGCGGTTTATACGGGTCCAGGAGGCTTATGAGACTTTGTCGGATCCGAGGAGTAGAGCGTTGTATGATAAGGACTTGGCTTTGGGGATTCATTTTGCTTTCTCTGCTAGACGACGTTGCCAATACGATGAGGTATTCTCCTTTTCCTTTTAATTTTTAATTTTTTAATTCATATTAGCATTGGGTTTTTTTTTTTTTTCTTTGTTGGATGGTTTTATTGGTGTTTTGGGTTGTTTTGGTTTTGGTTTTTTATTGATGGTTGATTTTTGAATTTTTTGTACATATAAACTTTAACCCTTTTCCATTCCACTAATCTAATTTCCATATTCTAGATTTGAACATAATAACTTCAAGTTGGAATTTCAAATTCTAATCATTTGGTTGTTTATTTGGGCACCGGATTGATGATATGGGTAGTTGGGAAAGTTCTGTAAGTCATGTGACTGCTGGGATTTGGTGGAAATTTTGTTTGTTTTTACTGTTGAAGAAAGCTAGGGTCAAATCTCTCTCTTTTCTCTTCTTTTTCTTATCATTTCTGTTGGTTAAGTTCAGTGAATTAGGTGGAATCATGGAAACTTACTTCCATTCCTAGCAATTTGGTTTCCATGAGGAAAAGGTTGTTCCTATCAAAATAATTTAAAAAAAAAAAAGAAAAAAACTGTATATGCTTAGCTTCAAGGATATGAAAGTCTAAGCAGAGAATTTTATCTTCTGTGTACATTAAGACAGTTATGAGTAGCTGTGCTGTCAGTTAGAGTTCTGTTTCCTTGTTGAATCGTATTGGCTAAGTTCCTGTATAGTTTCCGGCTTATAGGGATTAAGCGATTAACTCTTATCCGTTAGATTTTTTATTGATAAGTGGAACTTTTAATATGGATTTATCAAATACCTTTCACTTCAGTGAAGCTGGCATGTGCTAAGCTTCTTTTCTTTGCAATGATAACATCGGTTAATTGTGCATCCTTCATAGTTTTGGTACTCTTGTTTTATAGATTGTTTCTTGATTCATCATGTCCAAACATTTCACTTTGATATAACTTCTTAGTAGTCAGAGCTAACCAACAACTTGTATGCTTTAAGTCTTGGGTTCAAACCTGGGCACGTTCTATACTCTGTCAACTTGCCTTTGGTTCTTCTTTGTTGCTTTCCTTAAGAACAGGATTTTTCTGTTGTGATTTTATAATGCTAATAATGAAACCCTTGGGTATTGTTTGATCCGTTAATTATACCATGATATTCAAGTGATCTTTAATTTTTATTATGATTTTCTGAACTTTCTTCGACTTTTGGGTTGTTTTCTTTTCTCATGAAAGTTGCATCTCCTTTCAATTTTTAGCCTCTAAAGATTTGACCTACAAGGATAATAGTTTGTTTTGGGGACTGTCAAATATGCATAGTCAGTTAAGACATTCTTGCCTTCCTTTTATCCCTACTGGCCAGTTGAGAGAAATCGGTTTTGTTTGGTTTAACTTCTTACATTCTCTTTGCCACCAGGAACTAGAAGAACGGAGTGAGTGGAGAAATCGTTTGCAATCTCAGCTATCAGAGCTGAAGAGAAGAAGCATGACCAGGGATGCCAGAGGAAACATGTCATGGGGAGCTCGAATGCGCAGACAAAGGGGTGAATTGTCTAAAGAATAATAAACAACTTTCCTTCTCCACTCAAACAAATATGAATGGTCTTTTGCTTATGTTTTTGGTTTTATCTCTTGTATATATGTATCATTCTACCCTTCCATAGATGGCAATTGGGTTAGCATTGCTCAAAAGAAATTTTTTTCAATGTTGATTCTAAAATCAAATGCCTCTACTATCTTTCATCACTCAATATGTACATAAATTTGTTAGAATTTGACTTGCTCAAGTTAATTTTGCTTTGTTTTCATGAATTCTGGTCTTGGAGCTTCTTTATAATTTTTATCTTATGTTGTGATGTTAGGTATGTAGCAAGGCATTATCAATTTTGTTTCTAATCTTCTGATTGTTTTTAATTATTTTTTTTCACATGTTATTGATTTATTTATTTTAGTTTTCTATTCTGGTTTTAGATAGTGAGGCATAAAAACTCTTTTTTCTAAACTCTTTTCATCACCAATATTGCAATATTACAACCATATTTGCAATTTTAAACACGAAATGTTGATACGATATAAAATTATATTAAAAAATACATAAAAATAACATGATATAAAATTATTAATAAAAATTATATATAGATTTAATAAAATAAGAAAAAATATGTATTATATTTTGCACGTCAGTATTAGTTATAATTTATAAATTTTGTATAAAAAATTATATTGATATATAAAATATTAATATACAAATTATTCATATTTTAAATAATATACTATCAGATTTAATTGCAAGTGAGAGGGCGGTGATGAAGCAATTCGGAGAAAGGCTGAACTTAGAGGAGTTTCTATTGGAAATTTGGTGACAATATCATAAATTAAATTGTCACTGAAAATACGGTCCGAGCATTTTCGTTGGCTATGTCATAAATTAAATTGTTGACTGTTTGTCGCCAAAAAAAAAAAGCTATTGACTTTGATCAGGTCTTGCTGCTTTGCTTTTGGATAACATGAAATTTCAGTCACCAATAAATAAATTTCAAGGTATGATTTGACAGTAATAACTTTTTCCTAAAGTTGGCAAGTCTTTTTCAGATAATAATAAAGTATCCACCACTAAAGAGTCAATATTTAGTTTTTTGATTAATTATTAATTTATATTAATTAATAAGTTAATATAATAAATAAAAAAAATGAAATAATATTTTAATTTTGTTTATAAAATCTAAAAACTCGATCGTTGACTTGTAAAATAATAATATAATATAAATTATTCCCTCTCTTTTTGTTGTCAGAATGGTAATGCCCGAGACGCGTAAAAGTTACTATGCTTTACAAGATTTTTGGAAAAAGCGAACAAAGAAAATTTTATTTGTTTAAAAAAGTAATGAAAATAAAAAAAATACATATTAAAATATGAGAAATTAGCTGGAATCCATTGCTAAAGATGATATTTATTAAAAAAATGATAAAGTGGTCCATTGCAGTGGCCAACAACTCAACTCCATTTACTTTTTATCGGAGAAATAATTTTTTAGGAAAAAAAACAAAAGGCCTAGAAGGGGTCCTCAAATTATGTAGAGCTTTTGTAAGTTGCGTAAAGATATTTTCTTAGGTTTCTTTTTTTTTTTTTTTTTTTACTGAATTTTGACGTGGGATTAATCATGCAACTTTCTCTTCACAAACTAACAAAGTGTCAATTACTTTGAAATTCCGGTGACATAAGCAAATGTTGGTAGCATTTGGTGCGTTCCCTTGTCATAATTACAATGAAATGGGATTAGTAAGAATTAAATTGTCGAAAAGATAACATTATTAGGTTTGTCATTCATGAGAAAGCATTAATTAAAATCTTGAAAAAATGTTATTTTACTTTCTCATATATGGAAAAATATGGTATTGTTTAGTTTTAAAAAAACAAAGTTATTTTTTGTTTTTATTTTATAAAATTTAAAAAATATAAATGAAACATGTTTGATAATTGAAAATCTTTATAAATTTTTAAAAAATAAAAATAAAAATAAATTAAAATATGAAAACAAAAAAATATTTTCAATTACGAAACTAAGGGATGTATTTTTTTTTTTTTTTGAGGTTTTATAGGGGACCATATTTGAACATTTTTAATGTCAATAATTAATAAATATATATTTACTTATTATTAGATACCATTAATAGTAGTCCTTCACCTCTTGGTATTGGATAACTATTAAAGTTGCCTTGGGATATCTTCTCTCAGATGTGATCAAAAGGTGTCTTTCAATAGTTTTTATGATGGCTCATTACTATGTACGAAAATAAAAATAAAAATAAAAATTAAAAGCATTATGTTAAAATATTTGTTGACTTTTCTTTTTTATTTGATAATTAAAAGTAATTACATTTTTTATTTATTTGAAAATATTTTTCTAAAAATCATTTTAATACTCACTATTTGGAAGTAATTTTTTTTTTGTATCCTTTAAATTTTAATTTATAAGCTAAAAAATAGTCAAATCTATATATCCAACAAATTTCAGTTTAAATTATTGATAAAATATTTTGCTTAACATTTATCGATCACTTTCTCAATTTTAATTCGCTCGTTTTATTGTAAAATTCCTATTTGCATTATAATATGCTATGTCATTCGTTTTATGATCACCTTAAGTTTGAATTTTTAATTGACAATTTAGCCTAATTCAAATTTATCAATAATTAATTGACAATTAAATATACAAGAGATATTTTATGCAAAAGAAAATATGTATTTACTTGAACAATACAAAAGATAAGTAGTTTAAGACATTCAGCAACAATTTTTTTCAAATAATTGTTTTTTAAACTTAATATTATTACTTAATCAAAATTTAAAATCATTGTATTTCAACTTTTATTGTAACACAATTCTACACCAAATGTGAAGGTGAGAGTGATTGAAAGGTATAAAAATTTGATAAGCTTTATAGATACTGAAAATGAAGATATTATTAAAACTCTTGTAAAAAATATGTAAGTAACCTATTATGTACATTAATTGGGAAATTTTTTTTGTCACATCAGGAAGATAAAATCTTAATATAAGTAAGGGGAATGGGGGAAGCTTAGTTTGAAACCAGGCCCTTGATATCCTCTCAGGCGTCTTTAACCACTAATCTAAAGGATTGGAGACTAATTGAGAATATTTCACCTATAACTCTTTTTATTACGGTATTACAATTATTCAATTATAATAAATATTTATGTAAGGGTTCACCGTTTATAAGTGTAGGTTACATATAAAATTTTAATGGTCTTCACACAATTCTAAATTGTAATTAATTAATTGTATTTCAATCATTGTAGATGAAATGCTCCTACATTAATTAAAGTTTCAAAAAAATTGTTGCTCTTAAATAAATAAAGTTTATCTTAAAATTATATAAATTTGATGATGTATAAAAATGACCAGACAAAATATGCAAATTGAAAATTATTAATTTAAAGTGATGAAACTTTTAGTTTTCATTTTAATATATTGTTGGTGAACTTAATAGTATTATTTATAATATCTTTTTGAATATTTTTTCTTCCTCAGATATTATTTATCATATATTTTGTATGTTGTCAAATTTTTTAATTAAAAACTTTAATTTTATTTTAATTTGATATCTTAATTAAATTGCATTTATTTTATATAAATCTTTAATATGTAAGTGATTATATATTATTAATTTATGAATATACACACATTTAAATAAATAAAAATAATCTGTGTATCATATGAATAATAAACTAATTATTTAATATAAGTACATTCAATTTTGCATTTAAAAAAAGGTACATCCAATTTAAAAATTTTAACACTAATATTGAATATATATATATATATATATATAACCATATATAAAAAGAATCCCTTAAGAGTTCTGAAGATACCATCTATCCTTTTTTTTATATAATTTATTTTTAGATTGTTCTATCTTTGACTTTTATGCAAGGTAAAGTAGTTTTTTTGGACAACGGTTGGTCTTCCTATTTCTTTTTTTGACAGGTGTTTGTGTTCTTTATTTTTGAAGCTTTTTTTTGTTGTCTGTATTTGTGTTTGTAGCATACTTCTTCTGGCGTGTAAGGTATCCTTTTTTTTTCTATGAGTTTTTGCTTTCCTTTTTCTTTGGTTTTTGGTTATTTGTTTTGGAGCTGTTTTTAGGTATGATTTTTTTTCTCTTTTATTCTACTATTGAATGTGGGTTTCTGTATGCTTTTGGGTTTTATTGTCACTGTTTTCATTTTATACATTGTAATTTTTTTTATTGGAGTTTCATTGTTGAATAGGTTTTTGGGTTTTGTGGTTGAAAGTTTTGCATATTGTTGTAGATGTGTTTTTTTTTAAGATTTTGTTTTTGCATGTTGTCATCTTCAATGAAATTGAATTTTTATTTTTTGTTCTTAACAGGTGTTTGTATTGTTTATTTTCAAAGCTTATTTTGGTTGTGTCTTTGTGTTTGTAACAGACCTCTTCTGTCGTGTAAGATATCCTGCTTTTTTCTGTGAGTTTTTGCCTTTCTTTTTTCTTTTTGGTTTTTGGTTTTTTTTAGATGTTTTTAGGTATGATTTTTTTTCTCTTTTATTCTGTCATTGAGTATGGGTTTCTATTTTCTTTTGGGTTTTACTGTCATTATTTTCATTTTATACATTATAATTTTTTTTAATGAAGTTTGATTATCGAATGGATTTTGGGCTTTTGTGGTTAGAGGTTTTGCATGTTGTTGTGGACGTGTTTATTTGGAAGATTTTTTTTTTTTTTTTGCATGTTGTCATCTTGGATGAAATTGAGTTTTTGTTATTTTTTTTAATTCTTTTTTTAGTTTGAAATTTTTTTTTAAATAGTCAAGAATATGACTTTTAGGTTTTAAATGTTATTAGGAGTTATTTAAAGTTGTAGTAGGAAGTATACAGGTTTGATATGTTTTTGTTATGTGATGTTGTTGAGCATTGTGGCTGTACTTGAAATTTTCGGTATATTGTCTTCATTGTAATGTGATTTATATGTATGGTTAATGAAGAATAGTTGTTTTTAATAAAATAATCCAGTTCAGGATGTTGAAGATGGTTTAGGAAAGGTGTTATATTCATAAAATTAGTGGATAGATGTAGATTAGCTATTAGATTTATTGAGTTTGTTATTGTTAATTGAAATAATTATTAGTATTTCATGGATTTACAGGATTTATACTTGGTAATTACAGCACTGCAAGAATTTGAAATTAGAAGAGAAAATTGAAGGCTCCTATCTAAATTCCAATTTTTTTTCCCTGGATTTATAAGACATTCCTCTACTCTAGGATAATATTTCAAATAAATGTTAAGATGTTGAGCTTTTTTTTTTTCTTTGCTGATTCCTCTTAATGAAATATGCCATGTTGCATTAAGTTACTTATGGATGTATGTATGTAATCTTTATACACTTTAAGCTGAACATGATTGTTTTCTCACAAAATTACAACTATAAAGTAAATATTTAAGACTAGAATAGATGCATTTATAAAAGGGGTAGCCAATTTCTTGGCAAAATTATGAAATCTGTGTGATATATGTCCTGTAACATTCTTTGATGAAAGAATGAAGTTTGTTCTAGAATTTTGTTCGAGGTTTTGAACAATGTTTTCATTGCTGCTGGAAACATTAGTATTCTGTATTTGTTGTCAACTATGTAAATTTGCTTTTTAATTTTTTGGAATGTTTAATTTTAACTTTTGTTTGTTTATTATATATGAGTCTATAGTAAGTGAATTGTGTTTTGTGTAACTTTAGGAACCCAAATGGGATTCCATGGGGTGAGATCAGAGCCGAATACATAGTTAAATCAACTGAAGTGTTTAATGACAAAAACAAGGTTGCTGCCCACTTGAAGGCCTTTTGTTATTTGTTCATTTCTCTTTGCATTTTTTATTTGTTTTATGTTATTTTCTATGCATGATTTTGTTTGAGTTATGATTTATTAATGCCTTGTCCCATTTTTTCTCTATTTCTTTGGAATAAGTTTCTATCTAATGCAAAGGGATGATTTGATTTATGAACTCTTGAGCTTGAATAGTTAAAATTCTTTGCTTTAAATTGTATTAAACTTACATGCGACTTATCTCACATGGTTTGATTATCAGGGTGGCGCCAAGAAAGTAATTATCTCAATCCCCAGCAAGGATGCTCCTATGTTTGTTGTGGGTGTTAATGAGAAGGATTACAACAACATCATTTCCAATACTAGCTGCACTCCTAATCGTATTGCATCCCTCACTAAGGTTTATCTTTGATTGTTATTTTTGAGTGACTTAATTTTTATTCTTGAAATTATCTTGATAATCTTACCTTAAGACTTTTAAAGGTTTTATATATGGCTTATAATATTTGTTTATATTTTGTTATTTTGATATCCCAATTTCTTAGTGTTATTTCGAAAAGTAAACAAAAATTTCATTAAAATTCAGGTCATAGACTTTGTTAAACAACATATAACTGTTACAAGACAAAAACAAAAATTTTAGTAATAGGTAAAAAAAAAGTAATGTCTCCGGTCATAATATTGGCTCATGCGATCAGTGCTGTGCGTTTGCAGCCCATGACATTTTTTTGTGCCTAATGAGCTTCATTTGGACATGTACATGCAAAAAAATGTAGATTTCTTTTTTTATTTTTTGAGCTAAAATTTATGCCATTTAAACATCACGTAAAGATGACTTAGCATCTATATTCCATTAAATTTTTCACTATCGTTGATGAAATTGATGGATGTCGAATATTTTTAAAGGTCAGTAAATTTAAATTTTGAGTTTTAAAAGTTGTAAATGAAAATAAAATATTACATAGGTTATGAATGATTGGTGCATTTTACTCTATTCTTCTATTCTACAGTTACATATATCTTTAGAAAATAACTTTGAATGAATAGGTAATAACCAACTAATCCTGCTACTTATCAACTAGGCTACAATATATTGAAGTAACATTTGCAGCCAATTATTTCCAAAGAAAACAATATACTAATAATAATAATAATAATAATAATAATAACTAAAACGTTATCCGCGCTTCGCAGGTAAAGTGCTAATAATTGCAGGAAATGTTTTAACTACTGCAATCTGCACTCATTCAAGCAGTTCACTTGCAAGAAGTAAACCACTCCTTTTTTAACTCAGTCTTCAGCTTCAATACTTGATCCTCTGGCAAAGTTATGGTGATCAATCTTTCTTTGCCTTCTGGGGGCCCTCGAAGAAATAAAACTGCTCCTTCATCACCCACACCTTGGATTGAATAATATGCAAACTCTGGTTTCTGTCCTTTTAACTCCAATTGGTATAAATTTGCATCTTCCAGTTCATAAATGTTAAATTTGTGCCATACATGATGTAAACTGTCAACCCATTTTCCTTCTCCACAGCTGCTTTGATCTTGTTTCTTTCATCTAGGCCCCGATCGTCAGCTAGCAGCAATGCTAACTTCTTCAAATCTGCTTCAATGACACAGAAATCTGCCTTGATTGAACTTACAATTTGACTGTTGCTTGGAACATTATTGTCATGGTGGGGATCTTTTCTGCAAACTGTCACAATTTGTTGTTTAAATCCTTCTCTAACTTTGGCTATGCATTGCCAAATCACAGGATAAACGGACTCGAAAGGCGAAATTCGTTTGCATCCATCTTCACCTGATATGTTTGCTTGTAAGGTTGATAAATGTTGTGTGCTCAAGTAGAAGGAAAAAGTTTCTTTTTTGCAGTTATTGGCAGTTACCCAAAGGTCTCCAACAGGGTTGACCTGTTTAGCAGAAAGTGGTTCCTTGGCAAGTTGGATTGGGTCATCAGGTTTTTCAATCTTGGTAAGTGACCTTGGGAGGGTGAGTGGCACATTGAGCTTAAGTGTCGTCATGTATTGGCACCAACTGTTGATGAAATCAGAGGCTGAAAATGCATCTCCAAGGATATGAGCCCAGCTCATCCCTATTGAAATTCCTCCACATTTGAACCGAGTAACCTGGACAGAAAATCTCAAAAAATTACTATCAAAGAAGGAAATTTTTTATTATGTTTGAAAAATCTAAATCTACCTCAAATTGCAAAAAAAAAAAAAAAAAACCAGCAGAACACATGCAAATGTTTAAAAAGAAAAAAAGGCAAATTAATACACGGGCAGTTCAAGGTAGGGTACCGTATGCCATTAAATCACGGTAGCAATGTCAGGCATTGGCCATTGTCCATTGTCCATCTTATTTTAACCCATATTTTTCAAGCCAATGGCCCCAGAACTAACTAAAGTACTAGAAATTAAAACCCTTGGGAAAATGGTAGCTTCAAGCTTGTGACTTGGTCCAATCTGCAATAATATTCAATCAATTCTATTGATAGAAAATAAAAAAAAAGTCATGTTGGGTTTTACTGATCTTGGTTGACAGAAGATAAAAAGGCAAATAGTTGAAGTACCACTTCTGATCAAGATATAAAATACTTTATAAACTTTTAGACGGTAAATAAAGTCTAGTAACAGAGTGCAGTTGAGTGAGTAAGAGATGCGATTCAACATGTAAGTTTTAAATATAATACTTATAATTTTTTTTTTTTTCAAGTTATGGTCTTTTTTACCAAAAAAAAGTTTATCTGAAAACAATTATTATTGACACGAAGGGGTTTAAATGAGTTGAATATAAACAAATTTTGTTATATTTATAATTTGTTCAGTTAATTAACGAATATTAAAATATTATTTATAATCGTAAAATTGAATCTGTTCATTTCATTCAACACTTTTATTTTACATTATTAAGTATAAACAAACTAAATATAAATGAATTTTATTATATTCATAATCTATTTATCGATGGTCTTATCGCAAACTCCTTCGACAAACCTTACCCCTCAATCGTTACACCTTATATAAGGTAGACCTGACTCGGTTCTCTTGATCGGGCCACAGGTGATGTAATAGTCGTTGAGCAACTAGAACAATGTTTCCTTCATGTGCGTGATGGTTAGCCCTTCTGTTGCCTGGCTGCTAAAGAAGTAAACCCCTTTGAGGTAGTGAAGTTTCATTGCTAAGTCAAGGCGACTAAGGTCACCACATCCGAACCCGTTACGTGACCAGGACAGACGGACGAGAGCCTGAGGTTATGGACAAGTTCTTGTTATGGAAAAACCATGTTTGATGCTTGAAACTAGCTGAAATTTTCTCATTACTTTCGACATGGGTTTTGGGGTTATAGATTGGTTAAGGGTGAGCAGATATCGATTTAAAACGATTTAACCAACCAAAACTGATAAAATATAGTCATTTCGGTTCAGTCTAATCGGTTTTTGATTATAATCGATTTTAGGATCGGTTAATTTGGTTAAATCAATCGATTATCAGTTTTCAAAATTGATAACCGAATTAATCAATCTTATAATAACTAAAGATAAATATGTATATTCCCCTAAAAAAAAACCTTTAGCTTGTTTTATGTTTTATATGAGCTGTTAGCTCATTTTGCCAACTTAAAATATCTCTTATGTTTTGCACCAAAGTTATGAGAATTATACTTGCTTGATTTGCTTTTTTAAGTTGGCCTATTGACCTTTGAAACCTTGTTTATGTGCTTACAAAAAATGTTTTCAATAATCCTTTATAAAAAATTTAATGAAGTTACTCAAGACATTTTTTATCAATCCCTAAAAATTTTTATAAGGAAATTATTGAAAGCGATAAAAAAAATTGAATAACTTCCATGTAATTTTTTGTAAGAGATTATTACAGATATTTTTAACCAAAAAAACCTTTAATAATCTCCTTTCATTTTTTTATTATTATTAAAGATATTTTTTACCAGAAACGCGCTTTGAATAACTCCATTCAATTTTTTATAAGGGATTATTTAAGGTATTTTTAGCAAAAAAACATCTTCAATACTCCCTTACAAAAAATTTAATGAAGGTTAATAGGTTATTTAAAACATTTTTGGACGTTTCTGGTCAAAAACACATTTAATAATCCCCTAATAAAAATTTTTAGGGATTATTTTACGTGTTTTTCATGCCAAACGTCATATATAAACAACATTTTTAACCAACAGAAACCTACAACTGATTTGCATTTATTTTCAAACATACTTTTTGAAATAATGACAATTATTTCATAATTTTTTAGTCAAGTCAAATTTGAAAATAACGCTACTTTCTCTCCCGAAATCCTAGAATACTAGTGGATTTTTTATTCTAAGGCTTTAAGTACTGTTGGAAATATGTTAGATTTTTTTAGAATCAGATTATCTTAAACCAAACGTTAAAATTAAATACCCAATAATAAGATTTTAAGAGAAAATATGTGGATTCTCCCGAACCAAATGTCCTCTTAAAGTAATACTTTTTAAAACTTATTGTTTAATTATTTTAATTAAACAAATTTAGATGAGTATTTATTTGTCTTTTTTTTGTAAAATATTGTTAAAATTATTAAATTCTTCAGTGATTTAGTTTGAATTATATGTGAATTTGAATTTTATTAGATTGAATTTGTCACTAAATAATCATTCAAAATAGGAGAAAAAATGATGAAAATTTTGGTTATTTAACTGAACTGACTGAACTGATTCAATTTTTGGTCGGTTCAATTAAAACGATTATTTAAAATTTTGTTGGTTAATTCAAGTACTTGTAGAATAAAAATCGATTAATTCAATTATTAATTTTTCAAACCGAATCGATTAAATCAACCAACTGTTCAGCCTTGAGATTGGTTCTCAAACCAGGACCAGTGGGGAAACATTTATGTGGTTGTTTTTTCATTGGTTTTTGTTGGATGTAAAGCAGTTGGCCACTTCGGATTTGCATTAAAAGTTGGATCGGAAGTCCCCTTCTGATTAACCAAATTAGAAAGGATTATTATGGTTAGTCTTGTAAAAAACAACATGCTTATATCGAAATTAGTTTTTTTCGTATGACATCGAACATTCAACTTTAATGCACGTATCCTGCTGAAAATTTGGATTCCAATTTCCTCTTGCCAACATTAAGCTTTAATTTAGACTTTTTTTTTTTCCAAATTTAGATTGAAACTAAAGGGTATTCTTAAGACATTTGTTTAATTAAATTTATATATTTATTTATTTATTCAAATAAATTAAAAATCATCTTATTAATTGTGAACTGATGATAACATTAAGGTCCCATTTGATTATCAGTAGCCTCCAATGGGGTGCAATTAAGGCTTTTTACCATGCTAAACATGTATTTGGCACACAACTCCAGTAGCAGTTAAAAGGTTTTCACTGCACTAAACCTCCATTTAACGGCTGATCATTCACTTTCCAGTGAAAAGTTTAAGGTTCGTCTATTTAGATCCGATTACTATTTACACCTCAAATTTAAATTTTTAAAATTAATTTTTATTCATTGTACCTCCAAATCACATTTCTTATTTTCCCTCAACACCCTTCACACCTATTTTCCTAATACTCTATCCATTTCCAATTCAATCTAACCCCTCAAATCCTAACCCAAAAATTACTTTATAATCACAAGTTTTTAAGTTAATCAAGTCACCAAACTTAAATTTAGAAATAAGTTACCTTTGATTTTATTAGATTTTGGTTAGATGTTGAATAAATTGAAATTTGGAATGAAATAATAATGTGCGAGAAAAGTAAACATAAGTCTACAAGAGTTGAAAGATAATTAGCTAGAGGCTAATCAAATAATTTTATTTAAGGATATTTTGATAATAGAAATTGGAGTGTGAAGAGTGTTTCCTGAGATCCGAATAAAAGCTCCTGAATTTTGTCTCCCCACTCACCTCTTTTTTTTTTTGTCATTCACCTTACATTAAGGGGAGGGGGGAAGGTTAGGGTTCGAACCCGATCTTGATGTCTTTTTTAATGTCGTCTTGACCATTAGACCAAACAACTAAAAACACCTCTCGTTTTTTTATTATGAAGGTTTTCTATTTGTAAACCAACATTTACTCAGCATACCCTATTATTTATAATACCTAATGTTTTACTCATCACACCCCACACTTAAAACTAAAATTTACCCAAACATCAATACACCTTATCTACTCTCCCTCACACCTTATCTCCTCTCTCTCTTCCAATCATAAACCCTTAAAATTTGAAGTTAAATTCAAAAGAAAATTAGTCCATTTGAAGTTAGAAAACTTATAATAAGAGGTAAATCATTAACTTTTTATCTTTTTTCGTTTTATTTAGTGTTTAGTTTCATAAAATTTAAGGTTTAAGTATTTCATGTTATTCAAATCTTTCGAAAATGGATTTTCAATAACTCTTAAAGGTTTTTAGAAATGGATGACCAAAAGACTTTAAGAGCTTTTGGAAATGAATTTAAAAAATTTTTAAAGACTTTCGGATATTCATTTTCGAAAATCAACTTACCCTAATCATTATCTCCAAAACTTCATTGCTATAATTATTTCTCTAAAGTTCACTTTCCATTTTGATAGTATACAAGATATTATAAAATTGGGTTGTAAAATTTGACAACAATATGACTTATTGTTGGAAAAAAGAAGAGACGAAAGCTAATGGTAGTCTAATAAGAAGAAGAAATGGGTGTGAAAATTATGGATGTCAATGGGTCAGGTTAGGATTGGTTTTTATTGACCCTGAATCTGATCCAATTATAATATATAATACTCGAACTAATTTGATTTTTTAAAAATTTTTTTATATATAAACCTGATCCAACTCGATCTAACATTATATAAAATCGTACTCCACCCGATCCAACCTGAAATTAATAAAATATTATTTTTAAATATAAATATAAATATAATTAATTAATAATTTTTTTATATATATTGGAGCGGATAGGATCGAATTTGCCTAAAACCTTACCTCAATTTTTTCCTTTTATCACCTAACTCGATATCCAATTTCAAAAAAAAAAAAAAAAACTAACTCTAAAAGATCGAGTAGAGTCCAAACCCGTCGAATACAGATCAAACTACCTTTTTTAGTGAAAATAAATAATAATTAACAAATAAATATTTAATTAATTTTATTAAAAATTAAATTTATAATAAAATTTTTGAAATGTATAGAGTAGTTCTTAGGTGCAAATAAAACCCCTATTCATTATGTCTCTACTCCTTTTTTGCTTTTCTTTTTTGTCTTTAGACTACAATTTATTATGGACACATGTCCTACCACTTAAACTGAGTTGGCTTCTCTATTATTTATTTAGATTTCTTTTTTTTTGTCATTTTATTTTTTAATTTAAAGTTTTTAAAATTACTTTAATAAAATTGCTTAACATATCATTTATATAATTATTTAATAAATTAACTAATAAATAATAAATTAAAATAATAAATAAATAATAAATAATCAATTTTACTATAAATTTATAAATACCAAATATATTATAAATTTTATTATATATAAATTTTAATTTAATGTTATTAATAGTCATTTTCTATTTTTATTATATTTTATTTTACTATTACAATTACTTTTATATTCAAATTTATACCTCACTACTAATTTTAATCTCATCCTTACAACACTTAATTTTATTACTATAATAATTAATCCCATCTCTATCACTGATTTTAATCTCATCAGAATCAATCGTACCATCCATTATCCTAATTGAATGATGTTAACTCAAAGAATATATTTTCAAATAAATGACGTCTGCAATAGCATTTATAAGTGATAACACTTAAATTTTATAACTTGTGCATCCACAATGTGTCTATTTTGTATCAAATATTTGTATTTTTTTATATTATTTTCATATTATGAGATCATATTATGTTTAAAAATTATCATATCTACTAACACTTTTAGCAAATTTTCATTTGTAAGAAATTTCACTAGAATCAATGAAAGTCCATTTAGAAAGGAAAATTTTAATGATTAAGCTACAAATACGGAGAAGTGATTGTGAAGTCCTACCATTCATTATATTACAAAATTTTCATCTTTTTCAGTTCCATCCTCCAACCAAGTAAAACTTTCATTTCCATCCTCCCAAACAACCAAGCAAAACACAGGAGGCAGGACTGGTGCCTGGACAGGAGCTCACATACTCACCTAGATATTGTTTCTCTTCTTTCTGTACAAAGAATATGGAAATAAAATTAGAAAAAGCAGGATGGCATATCAGATCGTTTGAGAACTAGCAGGAGGTTTGAGGCAGTAGGATGGTAGTGGTTAAATTCCAAGACCAAGACACATCTTTATTTTACTAGAGAGAAAGGGGATCAAAGTACAATGGGATATTGGACAAATCAGATATGAAAACAGACAGATAATAAGTCTATACATAAAGCAAAATGGTAATATAAACAACAGTTACAGGAGAGGTGAATAAATGAATGCAACTACTTTTCTTTTCCCTCTATCTTACATTTCTGGTAAATAGGAGTTCTATGTTACAAATCAAAATTGCAGTGGAGTTGCAAAGACCACAGCTAGTTTCTCTTACATTCTCAATTAGAAAGAGCTTCCTCAGCCGTAAGCAATTAAAATAAGAATTGCACAAGCTTATACATCTCCCATTTTAAGGCACCGACATTCTGTTGCCTTGCCTTTATAGCATCGTGTGTTTTGAATGAATTAGTAGCTTCGTACCTGGAGGCAAATACCCACCCTCCACTTCCAGTAATGGAATAACATGACAGAGCATGTCATCATTGACCTGAAAGATCGGTTCCTTTCAACAAAGTTTAGCAGTCAGTCAAGCAAAAACATTCACCACAACACTGGCGATTGAGAACAAAAGAATGCTGAACAGAAATCAAACAATCCGCCCAAAAGGCCAAATCTTGCTGCAGTGTAGGAGGGTTAACCATGTGCCCACTAATAAAGACAAAATCAGTATGGAATAACGTATGGGAGAGCGCAAATATCAGCTGACTCTATCTGCAGAGGCCCTGCCCACACTTGTGGTGCCTCATCAATCTCAGAAAATCCCACCTTGAGCTTCTTCGATTGAGATTCATTGCTGTGAAATAGCCATTCTTGGTCATCAAAATCAGACCATTTTTCCATTTTGGGAACTAAAAGTACCTGGCTCAAATACTTGGAATCTGGATGAGGTGGTTTCTTAGACAAATCATCAATTTGACTAGCTTGTGCACCTGCTGATAAATGCTTTGTTGGGGAGACAGAAAACAGCTGAGCTTCAATGATACCATTCACCTTGCGTTCTTTGTTATCTGCTTTAAGAGTGGTTCCTGCTCCATGGATATCTGAAGTAAGTGAGATGGGAGCTTGGCAAGATTCCAATGTTCTTCCATTGTCCGCCAATGGATGAGAGGAGGAAGTTGTTCTCAGCAATTTATTGGGTTTAATGTCATTAACTGTAAGAAAAATAAAAATGAAAGCAGAACTTGTTACCAAGATGGTTATAGAGCTTTAGAACTTTTAACCCCTGCTAAGAAAAACGGACAAATTATTGCCATGAAAGCAATTGCACAATTTTAAGCACAGGTTTACTGCAGGTTTCCTAACAAATAATAGGCACCAAACTTTCAAGTGATCAGCGGGATTCATATAAACAATCATGGTATAAAACTCACCAAGAAGAAATCCATTTTGTTCCAAGTCCTTCCGCTTGCGGAGATTTTCCTCAGCAACAGCACCCTTGTTGCCCTCCTTGGAAGCATGTGACGTTTTCAGATTAATGGTACCCACAGGATCATCTTTGTTGCTTCCCTTTAAGTTATCCTGCTCCAAATTCCTATGTTCACCTTTTGCCTTCACCTCCGCCTTCACCTTCTCCTCCTTCTCTTTGTCCCTATCCTTATCTTTCCCATGACTCTTTTTCTCCCTGTCTTTATCCTTGGGTTTATCCCTGATTTTATCATCACTTTCTTTCTCTTTGGTTTTTTCTTTCCCTTCCCCCTGCTTCTCAGTATTATTCTCCACTTGTCTGGGGATCCCTTCAACTCTATTTTTAACTGCTCCTGAAAGGTTCTGAACCACTGCATTTCCAGCAGATCTTGTCTCCTCCCAGGTTCCTTGCACATCCAACTTCCTTTCGTCACTTCTCTTGTTCTTTTCCTTCTCTCCAACCAATGTGTTGGCAGTCTTAGCCACCAATCTGACCACTCCCTCATCTCTTTTCCAGTCGGTACCGATAAACTTATCCACCAATTGGTTTCCAACTCCAGCACCATCTCTGATCCTCCTCCCCAACTCCTGCACAAATTTAGAATCCCTGAAATCTTCAGCCGGATGGCTCTTCTGGCTAATCTTCTCCCCATTATAACCTGAAAATTGCCCAACAAGTTTCCTCTCACCTGAGAAACTGCTTTGATCTTTATCCCTACCCTTCTCTTTCTGAACAAATTTCTCCCCACTGTGACCTTCCAATTTTCCTGGAAGTTTCTTCTCATCTGAGGTTTTCCCCCCATTTTGACCCTCAGGATGACCAGGAAATTTCTTCTCCTCTGAATTATTACTTCTATCTTTTTCTTTGTCTTTTTCCTTCTTTTTGTCTTTGTGTTTTTCCTTTTTGTCTTTCTTATCCTTATGCTTTCCATCACTTCTATCTTTCTCCTCTTTTTCTTTTTCTCTCTTCTCCTTGTCCTTCTTCTCCTTCTTATGCTTCTTCTCTTTTAGCTTCTCCTGAAAATCAAGAATGATATTCAAAAAACATAGATTCGTGAGTCAAATGCAAAAGATTGTTTACAAAACTATGAAACAATCAAACAAATCTGAAGCATACAGACTGAGTAAATACCTCTGTCAACAAATTACACACCAATCATCCATCAAGAAATTTTCCAAAGGATTACTTAAAGGTTATGACAGAGGATAAGTCTCTGATAATTCCCTTTGTATTCTATCTTGAAAAGGTTATGACAAAGGGAATTAAAGGGATCAGATAAACATCTTTTAGCCAAGCAATGGGAAGAGCCAAAAATTATTTTAAAAAGCAAAGGGAAAAAGAAAAAAAAAAAACAACAAGAAGAAAATGCCACAAATATGAAACACAAAACCAACACAACTACTAAATGGCAGACAAGGCTGAACCACCATCATTCACCAACATAACCACTCAGCAAGCAGAAAGCACAATGTCTGGAAGCTACAATAGAATCTTATTTTCCAAGACCTCCACCATAATGTGTTGAACACAATAAGAAGCATAAAAATACCGAGCTATAAATCTCAGACAAAAGAACGTTGACACAACATGCTACATACCAAATTAATGAGCAAAACCTCCTATTATGTTAAGAGCTTAACCATGCAAAAAGAACCAAGACAACTACAGCAACTTCTACTAGTTAAACAGAGCATGCAAAATGATTCTCAAATCCAAGTACTGCCTTTACATCAAAAGTTCAGAAAATCTCTTCTATATTTTGGCTGCATAGGTCATGAGGCACTTCAACCTTAATATTAGGTATACAAGCTGTAAAACAGGGCTCTTAAGGAATAGGAATGCAGTTAACACCCCAGCAGTCACGACATCATCAGCATACAGATTATAGAAAGGAGATAAACAGGGCACCAGCAGGTCCACCACCCAACCGAAGCAAGGTGGATTTCAATGACATGGAAAAAAGGTACTAACAAAGTGGTTGAGAACAAAAAGACACAGAGATTTGCATTACCATCCCTGGACACTTTTTTTTTAAAAAAATGAGAACATGGTAAAGTACTAGAAAAAACCTATCCACATCAAATCTCATCCTTTAAACAAGATATTCTTGAGGCACAATATACCTAGTCATGTGAATTGTCCCATTCAGCTTTCATGTATATGCATTCATCATTGACAAAGCTCATATACATATTGCATTGCACTTGAATAAGGAAGCCTAAGAGGAAAGGACTTCCTTAAGTTGTTAAAAAAAAGAGCTTCTTTGCATTCAGCATTTCTGTTGAATAAGAAAATATAGTCTACCTACAGCATCCTCTCAACACCAGCTCACAATAACCCAAGCTATATTAATAAGGGGGGATTTGGTTTGCAGAATCTTGAATTCCAGGGGAAAGTGTGATACTCAGAAAAGTTTTATACCAGGGTTTTGTTTGATTTTCAGGGCATCCAGTAATCAAATTCACTCGTTTGGTTGGAGGGAATCTTGGTTTATTAATTCATATATAATTACCATAATCTCCTTGACAAGTTGTAGGCAACCTTTTTATTTTGTTTTAATTAAAAAAAAACCCAAACGACAAATGATACCTTTAGCAACAAAAAAAAAAGAAATATTTTAATTTTTTTAATTAAATATACCCAATTATAGCATTTAACTAGATATCAAGTCGTAATTGCTGCATTAAAATTAAAAAAAAATCAATTATGGCATTTGGAAGAGCTGAATGCCTTATTTGCTTTTGTAAATATGTTGGAAAAAGCATCAAATAAGGTGTTTGTTCAAAGGAAATGCCTTATTTGAATTTGTAAAGATTCTAAAAGATCGTCTATCAAATAAGGCGTTTGTAAAAAAGAAACGCCTTATTTGAATGCCTTTGTAAATATGTTGGGAAAAGCATCAAATAAGGCATTTATTCACAGAAACGCTTTATTTGCTTTTATAAAGATTCTAGAAGATCATTTATCAAATAAGGCGTTTGTAAAAAGGAAACGCCTTAATAGATTATCAATTAAGGCGTTTCAAAGAACAAACACCTTAATTGATAATCAATTAATATATCAATTAAGGCGTTTCTTCATTGGGACACCTCAATTGCCACATATTAAAAATAAGGCAAATTTAAAACAAAAGAAAAAAAACTAAATCTAAAACTAAAATTAAAACTAAAACTAAAACCGAAACCAAAACTAAAACTTATTTCCAAACTTGCTTTTCAAAAAGGTAACAGATATGTGGTAAATTTTTTGTTCAAGTTAAATTCGGAAATAAGGAAACTTTCCCCTGGGAATCCTAAAATACCATAGGGAGAGGTAGGTTTCTGACTCCCAAGACTTTGGGTACTGTTGGGAATCTGATATTTTCCCCTATAATCGGATTACCTTGAACCAAACGTGGGAAACAAATACCCACCATCAAGATTCTGGGAGAAAATTTATGGATTCCTCTACACCAAACGCACTCTAAGAGAAAGAAAATTATGAATGAGCTCAAAACAAACTTGACTACATTTTCAAACATGAGAAAGAAAAATATGAAAACCAGCACCACCAAACTTCATTTTCCTTTTTGCAAATTCACTTGCAATTCTAGATAGCTTTCATTTGTGTATTTAATGCCAAATGTGAAAACACTCTTTTCCTTCCAAATATTATGCAGCAAAGCAACAAACACTCATGTTTGACGTCCAAACAGCAACCATGACCTTTTGAATATCCCAATGAACAAGAACCTTTAAATACGCTAATGAACATTGCTTAAATAATCACTTTTCAAAAAAGCTTCACTCTCAATGAAGTAATTCAGGCACTTCCTATCTGGCTCCTTTTGTTTATTTAGACAAATTGCTGCCTTTTGTGCAGTCGAGAATGGTCACTATACCAGTTTAGCACTCAGTTTCCTCCAAAACACACACTCACTCAGAAAAAGATGAACCAGGACTTCCTCTAAAACACACTCACTCAGAAAAAGATGAATTGGGACTTTATAGAATACATTTGGATAAAGGATTTGTAAGGGGCTAGCATCATGCATTGCTGCTGCATTCTCTGAAGAGCTGCAATCATAAAAGTATCTATGTTCCTACTCATCCTACCTAAAGCACCAAGACTCTTAGCCAAAAGTGCTTTCAAGTTTACTTACAGAAAAGGTGTGACACAGTCAATTAGAAAAAACACGAGTATGAGGAAATCTTGGCCAAGGTGACAGTCATACTTGGTTGAAAATTATGACCTAGTTGAAACCATATTCAGTTTATGCTATGAAAAACAAGTCACTTCATGGACAACGAAAAATAACAACGCACTGGTCCCAACATAAAAAATTCATGATGAAAACTCATACTCTATCCTTGGTAACTCTGAAAAAATTCATAACTCACCAAAAATGTCCTCAATCATGGCAATGGATGTTTGTGCCATTCCTTCAGCAAAGCCCAAACTATTCTCCCTATATAATCCTCATGCTATCTCTGTAGCAAACAATATAACAGCTTTTCTCTTCTAGTAATCAACTTAATGGCAGCATGACAATGGATTTCCATAAAGAGAAGTCTATTCATGACACTCATCCCACATAAGCCCTCCATAAGTTACTTTCATCCCCCCAAATCTACACATCAACTAACCAACAAAATAAAAATGACTACACCAAACCAGCAAATTTACATCTACAGCTAACACTTTAAGTATTGGAATTTTGTTCAGCACATACTTTTGAGTGAATAAATTTCAAAATATCACTCTGACTCACAAACTAATATGAATATCTAAAACTTAGGCTCTGAAATCTTACAAGAAGAATTAATACTACAACTTAAAACATACATGATTTGGAACAAGAAAACATATGAAAAGTCAACAAGATAACACTCCTTAATAGAGAAAAGTCTATAGAAATATTTCATGGAGAAAAATAAACTCTCCAAGATGAGCTGCCAACACCAAGTAAGGAATAAGGAAATCAAGAAAAAAACTGCAGGAGGATACAAACATGCTTCCCAAATCAACCCCATTACTACGTGTTGGAGAAAACACTATAAAAAATTGCTTCATGATGAAGAAATAAGGTCACCAAGATGAGCTAACAAAACCAAATCAGGTGTCAAGATTTCAAGATACTGCAGGAAGATAAAAACATGCAGGGGGAGCATGGGAGCACAGTAAGAAGAAATCTCGATGAATATAGAACAAACTCCTAGACTATGGGAAGATTTGCACATAGGTAGAATACAATAACAACTCAAAAAACATACAGATATTTATTTGCATTTCATAGAGAGAGAAACCTCCATACAGCCATTCAATCTCTTTGCATTATTAGCATATAGATTACCTCAACATTCCCTCACAGCAAAGACTCAAGTTAGATACTATTTCGGCCATTTGAAACAAAATGACGACATTTAACAGTTAATACACCACAAAATGACTAGTTGAATGTACTAAACGAAACTCAGCACCCTTAGATTCCTCCTTGCTCTTCACTTTCAAATTTAGTCAAACTAAGTAAAAAGTTGTAACTTTAAATAGCATATCAACACTCAACAAGAAAAGTACTTGGGATTAATTGTTAAAACTGCATAGTCATTGAATGTCAGACATCCAAGCTCTTAGATAGAAAGCCTAACCAGCTTAATCATGTTTCAAACAGTTGAAACTAAATGCTATATCAATTTTCAATCACAAGGATTCCACCTTGTTTTTCCAGACCCATTTAAAGAAATTTCTTCTATCTCATATCCTCAAAGAATTTCTGAGTTCACTCTCAATCAGGCTGGCAAAACTGCATAAATCTAACTCCATTTCTTCCAGTTCAAATCACTTGATCTGAATGGTCCAAAATTGTCAATTCCTTTAGTGCACCCTCATTCATTTGTAATAGCCAAGCTTATGCGCAAAACTAAAATTTAGTTCAAAGATAAGCCTACACAGCTTATTCCACTATTCGAACAGATATTAAAAATGTGGAAACTTGGGAGGAAACTGATTCTTCAAGATATTGTATGGACAGACACCAAAGGTAAAGCATCTATTCTTAACTAATTAATAACTTTAAACCCAAACCAACGGGTCAAGCCTGTGTACACACAAAACTCCATCACTTATCACAGGCTGGAAACAAGAATATCACCCCCTGTAATGTCAGAAGGAAAAAAGTAACCAATTGAGAAAGCAGAATGATAAAAAAATTAACCAATCGACTAAATCTTGAGGAAAAAAACATGAATCCTCTTTCACATTTGATTCCTAGACAAAGTCCAACATCATTTAGTAGAAGCTTTTCTTTGATGAGGGGGGAAAGGGAGAGATATTAGTGAAGTGGGCTAGATTTAACCCAACTTAATCTTTCATTCAACAGGACGTGAACACTACTTTGTGCAAGGTATCTATAGACGTTATAAGCTCCTCAATTCATTAATTCTATGACCTAAATGTATCATTAGAAAATAAAGTAACACAAAAACGTGAGATATGTTCATATACAAGATTATCAAAACCACCTAGTGATACAATTTCCTTCAGTTATAATTCAGGATACATGAAATAAACTCCAAAATCATAATTCAGATCTTAACTCCATAATAATAAACAAAAAGAAGTTAAGAAAAGATTCATTCAGTCATAAATCATCAATAAAAAATGGTGCCTAACAGTGAGAATATAAATTAGGCACCAGATATACTGCTTCACCATTTCAACTAAGCTTCCAATTCAACTATTTATTCCTATAGAATTAAGATCTTATCTGTTCAGAATATACAGCCTCTCAACCTAATTCACGGAATTGCAAATGGCCTTTATACAGCAAGTTAGCATTTTTGAATCTTCAGTAAAAGCAATCACAAGATATTATGCATGCCTAAAATACATTTTGAGACAAGACAGCAGAAACTTTATAAGATATTTAATATTTCATGGAAATAAAAACTGTAAAGCAGCAACTCAAATCCAATGCAAATATAGCGGAATTCATTCTCATGATCCTAATGAATGATATTTTTAAAATAAAATGTTACAGAATATAAGTAAATGGTGTTAACCTTTTTTAGTAAGTCCACATCATCAGTCCTAACCTTCTTTTCATATCCTGGTGGTGGGAAAGGAAAGCAACGCGACATTTCACAGAAATTCAGAAGACGATACTTGAGTGCCTTCCAAAAGCCAAAACACTTGAATTATCTTCCAATAGCAATGTTCCGGAAAGGGAACAACCAGTGACCATGCTCCTGTCCATTCACCATATCCCGGCATACATTTCCAGCTTTAATGTTCCTCCATAAACTTCCGTCACTCTTTACCGCTCAAAAAGTTCCTAAACCCACCAAGCCCCTTAATTTCCCTAACCTCAAATGTAACCGCAAGTCAACTATCTATCGCTAAACAAATCACTTAAAATGTGAAAATCACCAGTGCAAGTCTGCAATCACTTACTAAACCTACTGTAGGCTTACACTAAAATGCTTCAACAATGCTCCAAATAGAAAGATAACTTAAAGCAATGCTCTTTTAATCAAGAACTCTAGCTTGAAAACTATGTTAAACCAAACGGTATTCCAAGAAACAAAAATGCTCCAGTACAATTCAACCTTCTACATTGCCTGCGGGGACAGTTAAGAATCATCAACACCTCCTTCCAATAAGAACCCAATGCCAAAACCATCCCATCGAGATCAAACACATGATAAATCACTAAAACCAAATACCCTTTTCTTTAAAACAACTAAATCTTTAAGTTTTTTTATCAATATCTACACAATTATATATGAAAGCAATGTTCTTCCATGCCCAAAAGCTTTACAATCACTATTTCACTTAAGCAATCTGTTTAAAAACTAAAGCTTGAGAAAAATAGCTCTTCAATCCGATACTCCAAAAACGAGAGCTTAAGCCCATTTATACTCTGATCAGAACCCTAATCAGTTCCCAATTTGGCAAATTTCCCCCAATTCGTTGATCCGGATGAAAACCCTAAAAAAGAAATCCATCAAACAACAACTTTCATTGAGCAAATATTAAGTACCCATTAAACAAAAAGAAAAAATGAAGAAAACCCAAATTTCATCTAACAAAATTTTAAAAAAAGAAAGGTTCAAAAGAAACACTTTTCTGAGTACCTTAGAGTAAATGCGTATCGATCAAAAGCCAAAAAGAAAGCATTGATTCAAAGCGTGAATGTTAAGAAAATGATAACAATAAAAATCAGCTTCTAAAAAATTGAAATTTGGAGGTGATAATAAGATTAGATTATTACCTTGCCCGCTGCAAAGTGGGCATTGTAAGAAGGACAAGATCCTTTTTTTTTTTCTTTTTTTGCTCTCAGATTAATAAACAATAGATTATAAAATACAAATTGAAGAGATAAGTAGATGAAGTAAGCAAAGCTTAACCACAGTTTCTTCTTTTTTTTCTGTTATATGATTTTCTTTTCTATTGTATTTTTGTAGGGGTCTGGGTATTTGAGAGCGAAGGGAGATAGCTCTCCTCGGTTAGAAGGCTTATGTTCGGAATTTACACGCGAGAATGAAAGGAAAGAAAACCCCCCAAAAAAAAAAAAAAGAGAGAGAGAGAAAGGCCAAACCGAAGAAAGGCCCAAATAATTGTGTGAGAATTGATGGAAAGATAGACCAGCGCGATGAAGGTTAAATTTGACATTTACTATTGGTAAGTGTTTGATTTTGTCGTATTTTCCTTTGTTGAATTTTGCCTCTTTTTTTGGGATTAAAATTAATAAAATAAAATATTTATAACATATATAAAATAAATTTCTAATAAAACATAAAATATGGTAGGGGTATTTTACATGAAGCAAAAATTACATGTGTCGTGTCATGTGTGAATTTCTTATTATTTGTTTTTATGAAATTTTATGTTAAATTAAATATTTTTGAAATATTAAATTTAGTTTCTCTTTGAAATGTTATTATTCTAATGTTGAAGTTATGCTTCAATTTCCATTTGCTTTGATTTTAACTTTTTTCTCTTTTATTTTAATTCTATTTTATTTCATAAATTATAATATTTTTTAAAATATTTTAAATTTGGTATTTAGAAAATATTTATTTTAATATAAATTTATTAAAAATAAATAATAACTTCATCTTACATGGTACACTATGTATACATTTTTGCTACATGAGGATTATCTACATAATATTTTTGGTTGTATTAGAAACTTAATTTAAACACATTAACAGCATGTTTCATAAGATATTCTATTTCCATTAACTTTCGTTCAAAACTCACAAAAATAAAAATAAAAAATTTAATAAAATTAAAATACATTTATAAAATTCAATATTTTTATTTATCTACAATACGATGACAAAATTTATTAAAATCAAAGTTTAATGGCAAAATTCAATACTCATTTATAATATAATAATAAGTCTATCTTTTATCTTTTTTATCTATGAAAATGGATTCAAATATTATTTTTGAGTAAAAATTATAAATCAATTATTGAATCAAATCTTCCTATCCATGTAATTTTGCTACCAATTTTCTCATTTTCTCACAATTTGTTTAGTAAATCTCAATTATAGCATTTTTTTATATTTACTTGTGTTTGATTTTTTTTTCTTTTTTTTTTTTTTCAATTCACATTCAACTTATTTTGTTCTTATAATCTTAGATTAGGGATCACCAATAAAAATACAATCTTGCATCTTCTCCCTTTTTAATGTGGCTGTTACATGTTACCACATATATTTTATTTTTTTTACCTCTATATATATATATTATATTTAAGAATAATATTCAAATAAACTTTCAAATTTTATTAAAAAAATTAAGATTTCTTATTTTTTAAAGTATAAAATTAAAATTATAAATTTTTATTTCGTTATAATTATAACCGTTGACTCATAAAAATGGATGAATATAATCCAAGTATCATAATTATTAAAATTGACTTTTCATAAATATTTATCATTTAATTCATTCAAATAATTTCAAGTAAACCTTTTTTTTATTTAATTACATAATCCAAACAATAAAATTTAAACAAAACATGGTATAATTCAACATCAAGATTCTAAATATAATAATAAAATAAAATTTTATGCTTTAATTTCATGTAATAAAAAGTCAAAATTTGATTTTTATTTTTGAATTAAGTTCGATGGCTTATTTATATATTATATTATATTTAATGTAAGTCTCATTTTTTGAGAATTGGCTATAAAAATAAAATGAGAATAAACACATGATTCCCTTCAAATTTAATCTTTACAAGCAAACATTCACTATGAAGAAATCAATCATTCTCGCCCATCTTAACTCCACATAATTCATACCTTTCAGTATATGTATAAATGATTAAGATTAGCAAGATAGTATGAGTTTTTCAATATTTAACATGAAATTATCTTTTAGATAGATAGATAGATACATACATACATATATATATATATATGGTTAACAATTTCCCAATTTAAAAAAAAAAAAAAAGACTTTTTAAGTTATAAGTATTCATAAAAATTTAATAAAATTGTTTTTTAATAAAAATTAAAATTTTCAATGAATTAAGTATTCAAAATTTAATTCATTGGCTTAATTCATTTTATAATTTATATGCATTCTTTTTGAAATTATTATTAAAAAGATAACAAATTTATTTAATAATTTATTTTGTAAATTATTTTCATCAAAATTGATTCATACTTTATAGTTTTATATAAATTATATATCATTATTTTATAAATTGTTTACTCAAAAAATATTAAATTTTTTTAAGGTTATTTTAAATATTTTATATTTAATGATTTTTCATTTCATGTAATAACAAATATGGTAATTTAAGATTATTAATGATTTATAATATTGTGCAAAATATGATAATCTAATATTATTAATAATCAAATCATCTTGATGATTTTATCATTATAGTAATTAAATCACTATAATAATATTGAAAATGATATAAAATATTACTTATAATAGGGAGATGTTATGAAGACTTTTTGTGAATAATAATTGCTACTTTTTTTTATATAGTCTTATAATGATTAACTTAATTTTAGTTTCTGATAAATATGTTTAATTATATGTTAAATTATTCATTTATATAATAATAATTGTTATGGAGAGGAATCAACTTATATTAGTATAAAATTTTAAATTTATTTTTTTTATCATTAATTTTAAAAAATTTATTCAGATGAGATTAAATTATTTTTTAACTTATTTCTTTCATTTTTTAGATTTATTGAAATTAATGATTAAAAAAAAAACTTTTTTAGTGTAAATTTTTTTTATATAACTTGATCATTTCCCATTGGTTATTATCCGTAAGAGATTAACAATATTTGTAAAATCATAAATTTAATAAAAGTTAAAAACAATTACAAATTCAACAATCAAATGAAACCAATGCAGCATGTATTTGACACGTGAAGAATTTGCACGCGCTAGTGATGCTCGTGGATAACTGAGGATGGGAAGGTACTCTATAGAAAAGAAGTCTAAGTTAGAGTACGAACTGATTTGTAGAAGCACATGTGGGTAGGTACCCTTTTGCCTGTTATCCATTTCTCAACGAGTGTAGAATTACCACGTGGCGTCACCCCAGGCTATCAGATCATCTATGTGTTCATCCACGTGTGCTCCTATCACTTCTCCTTAAAAGATGAAAGTGGTGTTGATTCGAGACCCTGCCGTACAAGCCAACGAGCCTCTGGCTCAGCGGCACGAAATATTCGGAGACTGCGGGATGCTCAAATTCGAAATTTGAGATGTAATCTCTTTTTGTTTTGTCAAAGTAAGTTTCTATAATTAATCTCAAGACTCTCGCACCTAATGTGATCCTACTGTTTGTTTTTGCATTCCTCGCCCAGCCATGCCTCTGCCTACGTTGTTTTTTTTTTGTTTTTAATTATTATAATTGAGCTCGAATTTAATATCTTTAATTTTAGAACTGGATTTTAGTAACTAATAAATTATTTAAAATAAGATATAATCATATCATATAAAAATAATATAATTTAAAATTTAAAATCATATATATTTTGTATTTTTTTATTAATTTAAATTATAATATATAATTTTTATAAAACATAATATTAATAAATAAATTTTAATATTTTATATAATATAAATATACAAATTATCTTCTCTAAATTTAAAATACAAAGATTATCGCCACCCTCGATAAAAAGAAACAAAATTTGGAGTTTTAAGCCTAGGAACAAAACCCAAGCTTGTTTCTTGTTTATTGCAAACTTGGTGAACCCAACCCAATCCCAAGATATTTATTCTGACCTGCACCCTGCCCACCTTTATTTTACACACCATCGACGAATTATTCCGTCATCAAGCGTCGCTCATCTACAATCTCCTTCTCTACGGTTCTTCACTTTCACTCATCACCGAATGCACCTTTTCTGCATCAAAACTAATGTTTGAGCCCGTCTATTGATAGGAGTGATAAAAAATTTAATTTTTTAAACTAAAATTTTTATTTTAAATTATATAAATAAAAAAATAAACTAAATAATTTATTTTTTTATAAAAATTGATTCAATTTAACTTAAAATTAATCAAAATATAAAAGGTCTCAAACAAAAAAATCAAGTAAAAAAAAGCTTCTGAATCCAAAGGTGTCCCAAACGAAAAAATCAAAGTAAATATAAGTTTGAAAGAGTTTATTTTTTTATAAAATTTAATTTAATTTGATCTTTAATTAATCAGAATTCAAAAAATTTCAAACAAAAAAATTAAATAAAAATTTAATTTTAAATAGTATGAATAAAAAAATAAATTTTAAAAAATTTATTTTTTTTATAAAATTTGAATTAATTCGATTATGAATTTCATAATATAAAGGGTCCGAGACAAAAAACCTAATGTTTGACCAAAACCATCACTAGGTACAACTATTTACACCACAAAATTCAAAAGATTACAACAGACCTATACCGCATCTGAAAAACTCCTTAAACCGTGTCCATTAAAAAGGCTTCCTTCATTTCTGTCTCTCGCAAGTGTCTGTCTTTTTCTCTTCTAAAGGTAAAGATTATTGCTTTTGCTTATTTGGGTTTGATTAATTTCATCCATTTATTGGATTTTTCTTAATTTTTTAAAGTTAATATGATGATTTCCTTTTGGGTTTAAGGTTTTGTTGGTTTTATTTCTGTTTTTTTTTAGTTTATGTAGCATGTCAGAGAAATGATCATGTTTTATGTTTATATGCATTTCTCTTCTGGTCTTGGCCTTCACTGAACTCTTTGCAGTGATCTTGTCTTTTATATTTTTGAGTACATATTTATCCATTTCACTGAACTTTCTGCAGTGATCTTGTCTTTTATATTTTTTAGTACATATTTATCCATTGTATCCTCATCCTGTTTCTCTGACTTCCAGTAATCCTTTATATTGCAAAACCAATTTACATTAGTTGGATTTTTCATCCTGTTTCTCAAACATTTGTCCATCTTATCTCAACATGTATCACTCCGTTCTTTGAACTGATTCCATTGTGGACAACATCAGTGAGATTGATATTCACGTTTCCCAAAAACGCCTTTGATCTAAATTTATTAGATTTTGTTTTTGGGATTTGCCAATGGTTTCATATTTTTGTTTTTGTGGGTTGTTTTGGTTATTATTTGGGCTATCTAGCTTTGAAACTAACATGCCATTTTGTTTTTGTTAGTGCGGCCTGGTGGGGCTGTTGCAAAAAAAAAAAAAAAATACAGTCAAGTATTATACTAGCAAACTTGGCAGCCTTATGAGGCAAAATGGGCAAATCCCTCCATGCTTAACTCTATTCGCTGCATGTCAACATCAGGCAAAAAGCTTTTTTATTGGAGGTATTGATACATTTTGGATTTTTGGTTGAAGATTAGATGTATGTAGCATTTATTGTGTATTTGAATCGAATC
The DNA here is from genome assembly GCF_047325235.1 of Durio zibethinus. Classification (NCBI taxonomy): domain Eukaryota; kingdom Viridiplantae; phylum Streptophyta; class Magnoliopsida; order Malvales; family Malvaceae; genus Durio; species Durio zibethinus. Next base: position 2,495,338 of record NC_143165.1, on the reverse strand, counting down.
TTCTTAGGTCTTTCATTTGGAACTGGTGATCAGACTCTCAAGGAAGCAATTTCCGGATTTGGTGATGCCACCGAAGGTGAGTTGTGTTGGTAATGCTAATGACACTGCTAAGTTTTTGACATTCTTATTAAATTTACTATTTTAGTCAAGTATATGAAATAGTAGCTTCCATTTCTTGTAAGTAGATGGACTTTTCTTGGGGTCTAGCTCATTCAGTAGTACTAAGCAGAGATGTGTTTCCTTTGGTCTGTCTTTCGTCAGCCACAAGTTACTAGTAATAGTGAACAAATAGTGATTAGCATTGTTAGTGTGTTTGCTGTTCTTCATTTATTGGGTGTTTTGGGTACAGAACTCATAGTTAGGCATAAAGTGAACTTTGCATTTTCATGTGTATGAACAGTTGGTGCTGGCATTGTATTTAAACAATGATAACATTTTTATTTTTACAATTTTTATGTTAAGGATGGTATCCATTATAATGCTTGCTTCTGTTCATGTTCTCATTCTCTGATTTATGTTGATCAGCTAGGATTATCATCGATAGAGACACTAGGAGGTCTAGGGGGTTCAGTTTTGTTTACTTTGCTGATGATGAATCCACCAGCAATGCTTTGTCAGCCATAGATGGTCAGGTGAGGGAAAAACTATTGATATGTGGAACATGTTTCTGGTGAATTACGTATTGAATATTTTGTACTGAAATTGCAGGAACTCAATGGGAGAAATATTCGTAAGTTATGCCACTGAAAGACCTAGTAGCCCTCGATCTTTTGGTGGCAACAATGGTTACCGAGGTGATAGAGGCTTTGGAGGTGGATTTAGAGGGGATTCTGGTTTCTGAGCTCTTGCATCAAAATCAATCCACCACCGGCGTATTTCTATATCGTGAGTCGTTTACTTGGTTAGATTTGAGGATGAGTTTATTTATATTCAAAGTGTGCTGAGCTCATGCAACTACTTTATGCTATTGGCTCAATTTTTGCCGGTTGTTGCATCTTATTGTATAATATTTATATTGGCAACGTAAGCTTTTGACATCGCATGGTGCAATTCTAACGTGCTCGTCATTACATGTATTGTAGTTAAAAGTAACTTTGACTCTTGTTTATTGCAGAGGAATTTGGTGGTGTCTGCCTGCATTAGTCGCTTTGAGGGGATGTATAATTTTTTTTCAATGGCTACACCTTTTTCTTTTATCTTATTAACCAATTAAATTATTGTCTCCTTTTTTAAAAATAATGTTCAAATTAATTATTTTATTTAAAATGATTATTTAAATTTATCACTCATCTTTAAATGAATATAATGTTATCATCGTATTTTTTAATTTGATTAAAAATAATAAAATGGTAATGATAAAAATGTAATATTTTAAATATTTTTTAATTAAATTAAAAAATACACTGATAAAATTGAATGTATTAAAAAATGAGTGATAAAAAAATATTCATCAAATGTTTAATTGAAACTAAATGTTAAATTTAGAGTTTAGTTTAATATATGTTCATCATTTAAATATCAACAATTGTAATTTTTTTCACTTATTTTCATATTACGATTTGGTCTTTATAATAAAATGCTAAATTTGGATGTTATTCAAAAGCAGGGATAAAAGGGCATTCCTCTTATATTTTAGTGAGTATAATAAAAGAGAAATTATTTAATATATTGTCGATGAAATTTTTTAATTTTGAGATAAAAATTGATATATTTTATTTTTTTAATTATTTTTTATTTTTAAATATATCTTAAAGAGTATGTATAATTTTTTTTAATTTTCTTTGTAATTTTTTTTTTAATTTCATTGTCGAGGTATTTCATAATTCTTTGTTAATAAATTTGTAAAAGGTTAATGTTATGAATGATACTTAAATTATAATAAAATGTTTAATGGGGTACATAAATTTAAAAAAATTTTAATATGATATTTAAATTATGATTTTATTAATTAATTTATTAACGTGATTAGTTTTAAATAATAACATAGAGCATACAAATAACTTTTAATGTTATATTAAATGTATAAGATTATAATATGATAAGATAAAATGATATTATGAATAAAATTAAATTAAATAATATTATTTTATTTTATGTTTGATATATATAAAAATTATGATAAAATAATTTTATTTATTGGTTAAAATGATCTTTTCTCAAAAGGTATATAATTTAAATTTATCAATATAATTTTTAAATATATAATAAGACATATAAGTTTAATCACATGAATTAAAATTAATCATTTCTATTGTGAGAGAATGAAATCATTTTATATAAAAAACAATTAATCTTCCTTCCAAATTAATTTTTTTTAAAGTATAAATCAAACATCAAAATATTATATTAATTAATAAATTTATAATTTAAATATAATATTAAAATTTTTTAAATTTAAATATTCTATTAAATATTTTATTATAATTTAAAAATAATTCCTAACATTAATAATTTATAAATTTTACAATGATCATATAAAATAGAATTACGGTTCTAATTGTTAATGCCCGCCAAAAAGTTGGTGAAGAATGCAAACAAGGTCAAAACCTGATTCGGTAAAGCAGGATCAAATCAAACAAAACCACCTAGTTATGTTAGTGCCCAATAGTCCTTATTTCTGGTCAGAAATATACACCAAAATCTGCCAACGTCGCTTTTTATGGTTGGTAGATGAAGTAGTGGACACGATTGGAGCTATTGAATCGTATCGTTTGTAGAAAAATTTTACTCTCGAAGTTGGTGTGTGGTCCCTGATATTGGCAATTGGGTTGTTGAGTGGCAACTTTGTCATTGCGAACACACCAACCCCCACCCGCCATCTCTCAAATACTCTGCTTCTGCTTCTCCCCAGTCTCAACCCCTCCTAGGATCTGTCTCTTCATCCAAAACCCATTTGTGAGTTTCATTTCTTTTTCATTTTTTCTGGGAATTTTTTTACTTGTTTGTCGTAGTTTTGTTCTATGAATTTGGAACAATGTACTACAACAACCCTTGGATTTTAGATTTGGACTATTCTGTCTATATTTGGTGGATCTTAGATTCTTGACAATGTATGACTTGTAGTATTTATGTTTTAGCTGATCTGATTTGCATAGAAAGGATTGGTGTAAAATTTTCACTTTTATCTTCTTCTATGTTGTTTCTTTAAAGTGAAAGTTGGGTTTTTTTTCTCTGAATTATCAGTGTTTCTTTCAGACTCGGTTTTGGGTTTGTTTGATTGCCGCTGCCTGTTGTTCCTTTCTGGTTATTTCTTCAAACATCTGAGTTTCATATTCAATTCTTAATTTCACTTGCAGTTGTTGGTGACACTGATAGTTCCAGATCCAGTTAAAGATGAAGGTGATAGAAAAGATCCAATCTTTGCAGGAGGACCAAGGGAAAGTGGTGTTTTCCTTTGAGTTCTTCCCTCCAAAGACTGAGGATGGAGTAGACAACCTGTTTGAGAGGATGGATCGTATGGTTGCCCATAATCCATCATTCTGTGACATTACATGGGGTGCAGGTGGTTCTACTGCTGATCTCACCCTGGACATTGCTAACAAGATGCAGAACATCATCTGTGTGGAGACCATGATGCACCTCACTTGCACCAATATGCCTGTTGAAAAGATCGACCATGCTCTTCAGACCATCAAGTCCAATGGCATTCAGAATGTTCTTGCCCTCCGAGGTGACCCTCCTCATGGCCAGGACAAGTTTGTCCAGGTGGAAGGTGGCTTCGCCTGTGCACTTGATCTGGTAAAGCATTGTTCTTTCTGTTTCCATTTTATTTATTTTTACATTTTTTAATAAATATGTTGCTATTATATTCTAAATTCTAGGTGAAACATATCAGAGGCAAATATGGTGACTATTTTGGTATAACAGTTGCTGGTTATCCAGGTGCTTTTCATCTTCTTTTATTTATTTTATTTATTTTGTTTGATTAATTGTCTGCTAACAAGAGGCCTGTTCTTGTGGCTTGTCATTATTAATAATTTGCCTTTTTGCTCAGAGGCACATCCGGATGCCATAGGAAATGACGGTGTAGCTACACCTGAAGCTTATCAGAATGATCTTGCTTACTTGAAGAGAAAGGTTTTACTCATAACTCATTAGTTAATTGGAAATGTTATTCTAAGATTAGTGTTTCCTTCTCCATTTCTATGCATTAGTCAATTCTTGTGCTAAAACCTCTTTACTCGATAGGTTGATGCAGGAGCTGATCTGATTGTCACTCAACTGTTTTATGACACCGATATCTTTCTCAAATTTGTCAATGACTGTCGCCAAATTGGAATTAAATGTCCTATTGTGCCGGGTATTATGCCCATTAATAACTACAAGGGTTTCTTGCGTATGACTGGCTTTTGCAAAACTAAGGTATGTAGTATAAACTGTTCACGTTTCCATAACAAACGCTGCAATTCTTATCATACAATTGTCCCGCTTTTCCTTTTAGTATGAGAAAATTATGTTCAGGTATTTTTAAGCCTTTCAGCAGGTATCAATTGGTAAATTTTATTGAAAAGGTACATTTACTAGTTGGATATTCTAACGTCCAGAACTTTTTATGGAAAAGGTAGTAGCTAGTTTTTCAAATAATTCGATAAGCAGTGGAGATGCTCATTGAGGTAAACCCATGCTTATAGTAGAAACAATGCAGGCATTTCCTTGGTGCATTTTTGTGTAAAGGAAATGAATGCAGTGTCACTCTTCTCAAACTTTAAAGTTCCAAGATTTTGGAGGCCCTAATTTAAATGGGTACCCCATATCTTGACTATTGATTTGATATATTCATTATGGTTTCTTAGAAGAGTGGATAAAAAAGGTTATTTTGATGTTTATTTCTGTTAATTTTTTCAAATTTAACATCTGCATCTAACGGCTCATTGTAGATACCAGCTGAGATTACTGCTGCCTTAGAGCATATCAAGGACAATGAAGAAGCCGTCAAATCCTATGGAATTCACCTTGGAACGGAAATGTGCCGCAAGATTTTAGCTCATGGGATTAAGACATTGCACCTTTATACATTAAACATGGAGAAATCGGCATTAGCTATACTAATGGTAGTTCTTTTTGTCCCATATTTCTTCATTATTTGGGCATGTAGAGGATTTTATTACTGAATACCATTTGACTTCTTAAGCTTTGAAATTTAAAAATGAAAATTCATAAATAAATATGTAATTCAAGATTTCTTTCTTCCTCAAATTGAACATTTACAGGGTCAATGAAAAACTCTTTAACCATATATTCTTGTTCTTCACTTATTTAAGAAAAAACCTTGAACTATCTATTGGTTTCAAATTTCAATGTCATACTTTCTCATAGATTAGTATCATATAATTAAGTGAATATCAGTTGAAATAATGAAGGAAAGAAAAGACATGCAGGTACAGAATAAGATTGGGATTTACTTGCAAATTTCATCTAAGTGACTTATTGTTCATCAATCTAAGATAAACTGTTAGGAGCTTTCTTTTCTCAATTGAAAGTAAACGTGGAAATGAGTGGCAATAGTTTTGGGTGAAGCTATGTTCATCTTAATTTTCTGATGTATAATTACTACTTCATCTGCCCCATACTAAGGATAGGCTTATGTTGGCAGAATCTTGGATTGATTGAAGAATCCAAAATTTCCAGGTGTTTACCTTGGAGACGCCCAGCAAATGTTTTTCGTGTTAAAGAAGATGTTCGCCCAATATTTTGGTATGTGATAAATGTGGAACTTCCCATTCTTGGCTAGATGTCTGCAGTTTACTGGGTTGCTACAAATGAATATTTCTGGACATCTGATCTTTCTAGTTAATGATGGCAGGGCTAACCGTCCAAAGAGTTACATATCCAGGACTATTGGTTGGGACCAGTACCCACATGGGCGATGGGGTGATTCACGAAATCCATCATATGGTGCACTATCTGACTATCAGGTACAAAATGGTTGAACTTTGCTCTTTCTTTTGTTTCTTATTAAAGATATTGAAAGTATCTTCGATCCATTCAATTTCTCTTGGAGGAAGTGTAACTGCAGTTTGTTCTTCTTCAATCTTGGGTTGCACAATAACAAGTTGATGTTTCATACCCTTTCATTGATAGAAAACAGCAAATTTGATGAATATATGACAGCTTAATTATATTGGTGTAGATTTTATTATGGTTAAGGTGGTTTTCTGCTCATTGCTTCTTTAACACCTTGTGCCTTGACCTGTATAAGGGTCATAGTGACTAGAGTGCACCTTGCACCTTGGACAACAATAAATTGATTGTGTTGGTTGTACAATTATGACTTGAATTGAAACTAACTTGGTTAACATGTTAACAAGTACATTTGGGAATCTGTCCAACAAAAGGAAACCCGTTAAGAAGTTCATGGTGGGAATTTGTTGTTCTTTGTTTGTGTTGATTTGGAACAGAGACCCCATAGACCATGGTGGAACCTCTTGCTCAAATGAATTTAATAAATAGTTAAACATTTGATTTCTTTTTTTGTATTTATTCTTGCAATTCATGAACATTTGTTTTCATGTAATAAGTACCCTTTTTATTTGTTTTTATTATAATCCCTTTATGCTCAAGCGGTGATATGTTGAGAAATGAGAACTGTTGTTTGGTTGAGGAAATGTCCTCTTTGCTTCTTTTTTAGATAGTCTTACCTGTGTATGACCGAAGTGATTTAATTTCTCAATAGTTCATGAGGCCCCGAGCACGAGACAAGAAGCTTCACGAAGAATGGGCTACCCCATTGAAAAGCATTGATGATATTCAAGAGGTGAAATATCTAGCTTAGAATCTATTTAGTCTTTTATCTTTTTCCAAGTTATTCAGATTTAATTATGATATGGTTCTTTTGGAACTGGTGTTCATCAGAAATTTAAAAATTATTGCCTGGGTAAGTTGAGAAGTAGTCCTTGGTCAGAATTGGATGGGCTTCAACCAGAGACAAAAATCATACACGAACAGCTGGGAAGCATCAATTTGAAGGGCTTCCTTACCATTAATAGCCAACCAGCTATCAATGGAGAACGATCTGATTCTCCATCTGTTGGTAAGTACAAGTATCCGATTTACGTTTTCCTTTATGTATCCTCTAATTTGGTTGCACAAAATGATTCTGATGCACCTGAATACTGCCATCTGCTATTAGGCAGCTATGATATATTTCTTTAAGAATTAAGAGCCTTAGATTTCTCAATTTTATTCTTTATTTTTAGCAAAGTGTTGGACTTTTGTTCTTTGTTCGAGCATGTGTGTGTGCGTGTGTTTATATATATGTCAGGCTCAGGATAGTAGTTTGCCCTGAGTAAGCAGTTGGAGGGTGGTAGGTGATATAAAGCTAGATGTGCTATGGGCAGGACAACTCCTTGCACTTTCCCTTCTCTTAGCTTCCACTTCTCATAGTAAACTCTGGTGCAAGTCTGCTCTAACTTGTTCTGACCCGACTGCTTGCAGGTTGGGGTGGCCCTGGAGGTTATGTTTACCAGAAGGCTTATCTTGAGTTTTTCTGCTCGAGGGAAAAATTAAATGAGCTTGTCAACAAGTGCAACTCCTTCTCATTTGTTACCTACTTTGCGGTCAACAAAAATGGGAACTTGTTATCAAACATTGGCTTGACAGATGTTAATGCTGTAACTTGGGGGGTCTTCCCAGCCAAAGAAATAATCCAGCCAACTGTGGTGGATCCTGCCAGTTTCATGGTGTGGAAGGATGAAGCATTCGAAATTTGGTCGAGAGCATGGGCATCCTTGTACCCAGATGACGATCCATCCAAAAATTTGCTTGAAGAGGTATAGCTTATCAATTTATCCAATCTCTTGGGAACAACTGGCCACTTTCATACTCACTCTTGCACTTCATTTTTATTAGGATTAAGCACAATAATCATAAATATAATGCTTTTTTTCCCCCCATTTTTGCAGATTCAGAGCAGCTACTATTTGGTCAGCTTGGTTGATAACGATTACATAGGTGGTGATATTTTTGCTGTTTTTGAAGATCTTTAAGCTATGTTCAACTCATCAAATCTCTTAAGCCCATTTAAGGCTTCCTTTCTCCATCTATTATTTTTAGTTTTTACTGCCTTAATTGTAACATTATTTGGAATAATGACATCAACAAAAAGAAAAAAGAAAATTTTCTCAGTAGGATTTTCACATTTTTTTCATTGAAATTAAAAGTCCATTGTTATATTAACAGATCATATTATTATTGACAAATAATAAAACGGTAACTCATTAGGTAACAGTGGAGCAGAATTTTTTTATAACTAAAAACTTGCAAGAACTGGGGATAGAATTTCAGATTTTATGAACTTCACTTTCACCTCTCAAGTAATAAAAGTAATTTACATGCTATCCTTTCAGGTTTAATGCATCAGAACAAGTTTTCTTGTTGGATTTAAAACATGTCATCAAGTTTAATTATTGTCCCTTAAAGGAAAAATATTACAAGTTTTGCCATTAATTAATTCTGGCATTATATATTTCTGCTTCACTGCATGATATTCACGTGATTTTGTTCTTTGTAACATTTTTAACAAACATTATTTCATCAAATCTAAACATCTTGTGTTTAAAGTTCAAAATTGGACATGGGTTTTTTTTTTTCTTTCCATTTTTCTAGACCAAAAAAAAAAAAAGAATCTGCTTCAACTACTAAATTATAATAAACAGAAGAAATAAATATTTATAGTTTTTAAAACAACAATCATTTCCCAGAAGATTAAAGTTTCATCAAAAGAAAAAATAATTGGATAAAAAAATCAAATACATGTGAAAATTGAAATGGATTGCCTTAAAAAAATATAAATAAATTTAAGAAATGAATATGGAGTAGTAGTGTCGCTGGGAATCCAAAATAGGGCAACCAAAATTGAATAAAAGACAAAATAAAGTTGTTTTCATACAATCAGAGTAGTGTGAGAGTGGGGTCGTTTGCCTATTTATTTAAACAGCAAAACGGCAATGGAAATGCGTGGTTGTGCGTTTATACAAGGTGGCTAACGAGTCTTCCTTCTCCTGGAAAGTTCATCCAATTATTGTGCTGTCACACTAAAAAAAAAAAAAAAAGAAGAAAAAACCACTCTTTCATCCTTCATTTTTCTTCCCTTTGTGGGTTGATAACCTGACTTTTTCTTCTTTGCTTGGATAATTAGTTGCATTTTTTTTCTTTTTTCATTATTCAAGTTTCACTTTTAATTAGATTTGATAATTTAAAATGTAATATGAAAATATGAAAAAAAATACAATATAAAATTTTAATAAAAATTATATTTGGGTTTAATAAAATAAAAAAAAATATTTTATATTTTTATATTGATATAAATTATGATACATAATTTTTGTATAAAACACAATATAAATACATAATTATTAATATTTTATATGATATTAATACACAATTATCAAGTTTACTGGTAATAAATATCCCTTCATTTTTTTTCTATCCCAAGGGGGTTGATTTCATTTTTCACTTTGCTTTGATCTCTAATTATGCATCAAAGTTCTTAAATCAACATTTTAAATATAAGGGTTTACTCTTTTTTTTTTTTAATGTACTTCAATTCGGAGACACGTTAGTGGTGAACAATTCCTTTTTCTTTCAATATTGAATGAAAATAGTTTTTTACCGATAGATAATTTCCGTCGCTGATAACCATGTTTGATGGTAATACGATGGAGTTGGAAAGAATTTTAGTGACGAAATTCTGAGAAAATAACAATGGAGTTTTGTCAAAAATGTGAAACTATTAGTGACAGAATTTATTTCCATCGGTGAACCATGCGGGAAAAAAATGCAATTGGCACCAAATTTATCAACATAGTTAGCAATGAAATTTCATCGCTAATTTCATCAATAGCGACAAAAAATTTCATTGCTAATAGTATTGTAAAAATTAAAAAATTATCTTTAATTCTTTTGTTAAAAAAATTAATTTTAATTTATTAAAATTAAAATAAGTTCTTATATGGATTCAGCAACGAGATTTTTTACGACGAAAATCCTGTTGATGAAACTTAAGTAAAGGTTTTAGCAACGAAATTGGCATACCTTGATCATGGTGGCCTTCTTCCATTTATCATTCTAATCTAAACTAGGAGTAAATGATTGAGCTTGAAGTAAGTAGTCTCTTCATTTTGCAATTGTTGGGTAGCTTTTGCAGACAATAACTAATATAGATTTCTCAAGGCTTTGAATAAAACCCGGAAAGGCATTGCATGTCTCGCATGGCTCTCATTGTAACAAGTTGAGTTATCACTATTGCATCTGATATGTTTCATTTTCTTCATTGTGGAGGAACTGTTGGTTGTCATATTCAATCTTAGTGAGATTTTGCATTCAAACATGTATATCATGTTATTTTAATTTTATCATAATCAATTTAATCAACCATCTAAATGGATTTTTAATAGTTTTGTTTAATGATTTGCTTTGTAGCTTTCCATTTTACTAGAATTAGAAAAAGCGAAAGAAAATAGCTCAACTTTTCCATTTCCACCTTAAAAAAGTTGATTATATGTTTAAAAAATGTCACACCAATCATTTTCTCTTCTCTTCTCCTTTCCTCTTTTGCCAATCAAATTTTTGCCTGAACAGTCTAAACCTTTCACTACCGAAACTACCTTTTTTTTCATTTTTTTTATTCTCTTTTTGCTAGGCTCCTCACATTTGAAAGGATTGTGGTTTTTTCTTTTTTTGTGTATATTTTTTAATTGTGAACTTGTGACAGGTTTTAGGTATGAAGGGGAAGTATGGCAATGTCAGTTTCGGTGGGAATGGTGAGTGTAGTATACTTTTGTTGGTTCAATCTTTTAATTGGAATTCAATGATGTCTTTTGATCTTGGCAATCCGTTCCCTTTCAATTTAAAGCCATATTAGCTATGATAACTAGCTTTTTGCTTGATGCAGTAACCATATTATCCTTACACTCTTTAAAATGGCTTTATGTTTTGATAGAGAACATAATAGCAGCCATGGTTGATATAATCATCTTCCATACTTGGATTAAAAACTTATAAACTTCATTTATGTGTTCCTTTTAGTGGGATTGCATAGTATGGCACCTGAGTAGTTGCATTTGAATTTTAGGCTATTTTTTGATTCATTTTTCTTTAGAATTGATAAATATCTATAAAATTGGATGTTTGCATGGTGTTTCAATTATTGTTAAAGCAAACAGTGGCCCTCGCTAAATGGTTGGTTGTCACAGCAAAGTTCATAAGGAGAAACTGACTTTAAGAACTAGAGTGGTTCTTGACATGACAACACTTACAATCATGTGGGCTCTTCCATGTGAAGTAAGTTATTAGCATCCTATTTAGTTTTTACGATTTAGAATCAAGTTTTTTTTGCAGATGTCTGATACATGGTATTTCTCTGGATGACAAGTTGATCCAATTGTTTATAAAATGTTACATGAAGATCCTGGTAATGTTAGCTACTTAGCCATTGGTAGTTTATCTGATCAAATTTGAGAGTTGAGGGAATCCATTGAGCTCCCTCTTATGAATTCTAAGCTTTTCCTTAGAGTTGGGATTAAACCTCCCAAGGTGATTATTACTTCTTGTCTCATTTCTCTTAATTCTAGAGTTTCAAAAAGTGTGCTTGTGTGTATATTGATGGGTGAAGCACATTGTGGAACGATGTTTGGTTGAAAATCATCTGAAATTCCTTATCTTCATTGTAGGGTGTCCTTCTTTATGGACCTCCTGGTATGGGCAAGACATTGTTAGCCAGAGCAATAGCAACTAATATTCACGCTAACTTCTTAAAGGTCAATATATTTATATCATGTGTCTTACCTTTGTGATTTTCTTTGGCATGTTATCCTATCCTTGGATGAATGCCTTCTCCTCATTTGAATTCAGGGTGTTTTGAGTTCAATAATTGACAAATACATCAGAGAAAGTGCAAGGTTGACACAAGAAATGTTTGGATATATAAGTGATCACTAAGTGAGAACTTGGAATTTTGATTTTTTTTCTTTTCTTTATATCTGTTAATATGTTTCTTATATTTGTTTTTGTTTTTTATTCAGCCTTGCATCATCTTTTTGGATGAGATTGATGCCATTGGTGGATGCCTTTTCAGTGAAGGAACAAGTGCTAACCTTGAAATATAGAGAACACTAATGGAGTTACTTAATCAGCTTGATGGCTTTAATCAGCTTAGGAAGGTACATTATTTTGTTCATGAACATAGTTCAAGATTGATTTGAAGCAAAATTCTTCCATTTTCGACTGCATCCTTACATGCCATAGTTAAGTAGTTTATAATTTTTCATGATTTTCTTTACAAAGCGTGTGAAGAATGGGGTGTTGTCGGTTAGACTTATATTAAAAAAAAAAGAACAAAGTATAAATTTTTATTTTTCTTATAATTTGTAGGTTATACTTATATTAAAAAAATTAGAACAAAGTAAACAAATCCCACAACAAAGTGCGGGCAAACTTCTAGTAAAATATTAAAATTATCTCCAAATATGAGATTTTTCAATTTCAAAAACATTTAAGATAAGATATAAAACATGATTAAAGAGATATTTAAGGCATGAAATAAATTTGTTGGGGCTAATTTGGAGAAAAATTTTTTGTTATTTTTTTGTTTTGGTGTTAATAGCTAATAAACTTTATTGTAACAGTTCTGGTGACTACTAGATGAATTTAAAAAAAAAAAGAGTCACCACCGATCTTTTTTACTAGGTGTGATTGTTACCTAAAAAGTTTATCTTTTTAATAAATCTTAAAATTAATTAAAATTTTTTTTTAAAAAAATTTTTGGATTTGTGAAAAAAAACAAAGTCGGGTTCAAGAGTATGTTTACGTGTGAAAAAAATTAGCACCCCAACCACACCGTTTTAAAAATGATACCAATTAATTATGTATTATCTTTTAATTTTGACAATAAGGTCATAATCTTGATATTTAAGAATTATTTTCTTGACTATTTTAATGTGTAATAGTTTTTTTTATTTCTATTTCATTCAAGAAAAATAAACTAAAACCTTGTTATTGAAAGAACTCTTAAAATGTCCCAGTACATTGGTAACATTTAAAAAATTTTTCTCACTTAGGGATTTATTAGGTATCGTTACTCAGATTACCTTAAAATCTCATCTTCGGAGACTCGCGTTTACTTTTCTATAATTAGGATGCACATGTGATGCAATGCAAATAAAGAAATATGATATCCATGCATATGTATGCCCTTTTTATTTGTGTATTTATATTTTATTTTGTTTCATCTTTGTTTTTTTTTTCTTTAAAAAAATTGCATCATTTCGTTTTTTAAAGAAAATTTTGATTATTACTTTTTCCTTTTCTTTTTATATGAAAAAAATTATAAATTTTTTTATAAATACTTCAATACACTGGTAGTATTTAAAAAATTTTCTCACCTAGGAATTCCTAAATAATCATTACTCAGATTTCTTTATGATCACATCATTGGAGATTTTTGTTTATTTTCGAAATTGATATGTATGCATAAAACATGATGCTCATGAATTAATTCATAAAATTATTGTATTGTATAAAGTTTCATTTTTAGTAAAAAAAAAATAAATGAGAATTTTTTATTAAGAATTATTCTAAATATTCTAATACTTCGGTAATATTTTAGAAAAATTTTCTCACTTAAGGATTTTTTGAGAATTATTACTCGGATTTCTTTAAAATTTCATCATAAAAAATTTATGTTTATAAAAAAAATTTCATAAAAAAGTCCATTAATTAGTTTCTTTTTTAAAAATTTACAAGGTAAATTCTTTTTTAAACATGCCTACATACAAAAAAGAATAAATGAACATACATAATAAAAATGGGCTAAAAGAATTAATGATTATACCTTACTAAGCTTTGGTGTTAAGCCTAAAAAAGGATCCTAAAAATGGCCCTAAGTCAGGTCTACTACGAACAAGCTGGGTCGAATTTGTGGGTCCAGGCCAAGTCAACAATGATAGGCGTTCTTTGGGTTAACTAGAAAATTAGAATGGGTCCTAGTCATTAATAGGATCGGGTTGACCCACTTATTTTTTTACTATTTTTTAAAATCATAACTATAAAATGCCAATAATTTTTTTAAAAATCATTTTATTTTGCCTTGTTTTAAAAAAAGGCTTCTCTTCTCTTAAAAAAAAATACCCATTTCTGGCCTAACTTTTAGTGTCGAAGCTACCATTGGCTGACATTCTTTTTGCCCCAAAATTTCACCATAAGCTTCTATTAGCTTTTTGATCATTGTTCTAGCCTTAGTTTTCTTCAAAATTTTGAACTTGCCTAAATATGAAATTTTAAACCAAAAATTCAAAGCGTCAAAATCTTTTCTTGCTGCCATCCAAACCTTTTGGAATCAGAGTGTGTTCTTCCCCTTTCTCTAATCTTTCAAACCGTGGTTTTGGGTTGCTTAAAAGCCTTGCTATCTCACCACATCGTTGTAGCTTTTGTCACAGACAGTGGTGTGCTGTCCCTATTTTCTCCTTCATGAACTTGAGCTCAACCTTTTTAGAAAAATTTTCAAGCTTAACGACTTTTAAAAAAACTGAGACATTCCATCTATTTTTGCTTTTTTTTTCATTTAGAAAACTCTTACCCTTATTTTTTGTTGAACAGGGTTGCTTGGCACTGAGGTTCTTTCATTCGGGGAAGATTGTGATTTTTTTTTTTTTGTGATAGGTTTTAGGTCAATCTCTCTTTTTTTATGTTTTTCATAGTGGGTTTTTTTTTTTTTTTGGGTTTTGGATTACTTGGCTAAAGGCTTGGGTGGGTTTTAAGCTAGGCCAATGTTGGGTTGAAAACTGGAATGATGGTGATAAGGCTGCGGCTATTTGGTGGTTCAGAGAGGGTCTGTGAATGGGGCAATTATGGCAAGTAGAATATGATCTTTTTGGTTATGAATTGGTGCATTATTGTTGGTGGTTGTTGTTGGTGAGGTAATGGGGAATTGTTCAATTAGCTAGAATTTAGGTAATGGAAAATGGATTGGAATAATGGTGGTTTTCATTGGGCTAGGTTGTTGGTGATATATGGTTCAACTAATAGGGGTTTTAGGATTGTCATCATGGTTTTTGGGTGATCATGGGAAAGTTCAAGGTTGGTTGGGATGTGGTTGTGGGTTGGGTGCTAGGTTCGTGTTGAGAATGCTATTTGTGGTAGTGATTTTGGTAAAAAAAGAGAGCTCAAGTGGCTCAGGTAGTTTGGTCATATGATGGTTTTGGTGGGGGATTGTGGTTGCTACCAATTGGTTATGTGGTATGGAGTAACTGCAGTGAAGGTTGGCGGTGGTTGAATAGGTGTTTAGGAGGTGGGAAATGGGTTGTGTTTATGATGGCAGGGCTTAGTGATGGTGCCAATGGGTGTCAAGTCTGGTTATGTAGGAGTTGATTAGAGGGCTCTAGGAGAAGTAAGGGATGTTGAAACTTCTAAAAAAAACTTCTTACCCCCTCATCGTCAATCTCCTTCTTAGTCTTTTTATTTAGCCATTTGTAAAATAGTCCAATGTTTCTTAGTATGGCAGGGTAATTGAGTTGAAACTCTTGAGAATTTTTAGTTTGTTATGAACTGCTCCCTCTAGTACAATAGTGGCTATCGACCACTTCAATTTCTTATTTTTTTTATTAATTTGACTAATGGAAATAAAAATTAGATTAGGTTAGAAAATGAATGCGAGCTTATTGGGTTTTGGGCTTTTAGGCTCATATATTGATTTAATCCAAGGCTAAATTAGGCTTTTAAACTTTAAACTTAAAATTGATCAAATAATTAAATGCAATTAAATTTGAGTTTATACAAAAATATTCAAAAATGATTAATTCAGAACAAAGCCTAATCAAGCTCGATTCGATAAATTTAACCCAAAGCTAAACATTCAAATTAAGTACCAAAAAGCAAACAAACTCAAATTGATCCAAACAAAATTGAGTGTCTATAGCTGCTCTTTTTTGCACATTATTCAGAATTGGGAAGAAGGCAAAGATATTGACAACAATTTTTCTCGAATTAACAATTCCAGATTTTTCAAAAAAAAAATTTTCTTGATTTTTGTTTTATTTGTTTTTTAAAAAATTAATGAACTTGACCATTTGAAGATAAATTTAAAAACTCCTTTAAATTAAGGCTAAACAACCTTTGAAAATAAAATAAGAGACTATGCTCGAAGGTCTTAAAAATTTCAAAATTAAAACAGATTCAGCTCAGAAGACTTACAAATCCTGTTCGAAGGACTTAAAGATTACGTTCGGAGGTCTTACCAATCTCGACATCTTTGAATACTTATATAATCGGAGGCCTATCATTTTTTGTAAAGCCCATTAGACAATTTAATTAGTTTCAAAACTTCTATTTTTCGTAACAAAAAAATCTAGGAATATAAAATAAATACAAAACAACTTGATTCTAAATTTAAAAGAAAATTTTAGTTGAAATAAAAGGGGTAAATTTTCTATTTTCTTCAAGCTTTTGCTTTTTATTAGTCTAACAAAAAAAATTAAGAAAACCAATTTCTATTTTTTTTTTGTTTTGACATTTTTGTAATTTTTTTTCTTTTTTGTAACATTTCCTATGAAAAAACAAGCACATAAGATTACTAATACTCAAGAAATTTTTTTTCATGCTTTTGCTTTTTATTTAGTCAATAAACAAAGAAATAATAAAAACCTTTTTGTTTGAAAATTTTATTTTTGTATTTTTGTTTGTTGGAAAATACTAAAAAAAGTCTTTTTTTTTAGAAAATATTTTTTGAAGATGCAAATTTTGAATAAGCACTGGTTGAATTGAACTATATGTCAAAAAAATTTATTAAAAGAATAATTTTCTTTTATTTCTCTTTTTTTTTAAGCTATTTTAGTTTTATTTATACTATTCATACACCTAAATGCATATTGTATTGGAAGGTTTTTCTTGTGCCCTAATTCAGGTAATTTTTATAAAAAAGGGTTGGCATAGCTCCACATAAAACTAGTCCTTTAAGGCTTACTACATGCTGATTTGGGATTTATATGTCTAAAGGTTTTTAAATCATTCCTCACATTATCGTCTATTACAGATTAGTAAGACACTCAAATTCTCACCATTATAGGCTACAAATAAAAATGGTTCAATTTGAGTAGGAGTATTTCGCTTGCCATTGTGAATGTTATCACCTTATAAGAGCATAGAAACTTTACTCCTTTCTAAGAAGATTGAAACTCATGTATAGAGCTCAGGCATAAAATATAATGTCTCATTGTGTGGGAACGAGGAAACATAACATTGGAATCCTAATCTTAAATGCCTTGTAATCTATAAAAAATAAGACATACAAAACACAGAATAATAAACAAATAAATGACATAATGAAATGCATGTGAATTTCATTTTATTATTATTGTTATTTAAACAAAATCAAAATCTAGAAAACTAAAGTTAAATACCAATTAATACCATTATATCAAAATTAAGGATAACACATAGTTAATTTTGGCTTGACTCTAAAAAAAAAAAATTGCATCCCTAGTGGAGTCACCAAACTATCATAACAGTTTTGGAGACTGCTAAATAAATTGTTTAAAAAAAAAAGAATCACTATCAATCTTTTTTACTATTGGCCACCTAAAAAGTTTATCTTTTTAATAAAATTTAAAATTAATTAAAATTTATTAAGAAGATAATTTTTGGGTTTGCAAAAAAAAAGTTGTGTTCAGTACTACATTTACGTGTAGGGAAGGATTAGCATCCTACCACGCCCATTTTAAAAATGGTACTAATTAACTATATTTTATCTTTTAATTTTAACAAAAATGCATTAATTTTGATATTTAAGAATAATTTCCCTGACTTCCTTTATGTGTAATAGTTCTAGTTTTTTTTTTTATTTTTATTTTATTCAAGAAAAATAAACTAAAACCTTGTAATTGAAAGAACTCTTAAAATGTCCTAGTACATTGATAACATTTAAAGAAATTTTCTCTCTTAGGGATTTATTAGACACTGTTACTCGGATTACCTTAAAATCCCATCCTCAGAGACTTGCGCTTACTTTTCCATAATTAGGATGCACATGTGATGCAATGCAAATAAAGAATATGATATCCATGCATATGTATACCCCTTTATTTGTGTTTTTATATTTTATTTTGTTTCATCTTTGTTTATTATTTTTCTTTAAAAATTTTTTTACATCATTTCATTTTTAAAGAAAATTTTGATCATTACTTTTTCCTTTTAGTTTTATATTTTTCACATTTTTTAATAAAGAAAATTTTTTATTAAACATTTTTATAAATACTCTAATATGCTAGTAATATTTAAAAAATCTTCTCAATTTGAGATTTTGTAAAAAATCACTATTCTGAATTCTTTATAATCTCATCGTCAGAGATTTTTGTTTATTTTTGAAATTGATATGTATGCATAAAACATAATGCTCATGAATCAATTCATAATATTATTGTATTGTATAAAGATTCATTTTTAGTAAAGAAAAATAAAAGAGAATCTTTTATATTGAAAATTGTTCTAAATATTCCAATACTTTGACAATATTTTAGAAAAATTTTCTTTCTTAGGGATTTCTTGAGAATTATTACTTGGATTTCTCTAAAATTTCGTCATCGAAAATTTATGTTTATAAAAAAAAATTTCATAAAAAAAAATGTGAATTAATTTATTTTTTAAAAATTTACAAGGTAATTTTTTTTAAGCATGCATGCATACAAAAAAGAATAAATGAACATGTATAATAAAAATGGGCTAAAAGAATTAATGATTATACCCTACTAAAGCCCAAAAAAAGATCCAAAAAATGGCCTAAAGTCAGGTTACTACTAATAAGCTAGGCAGAATTTGTGGGTCATAGGCCAAGTCAACAATGTTGGGTGTTCTTTGCGTCAGCCAAACAATTGAAGTAGATCCTAGTCGAGCATTAAGGTCAGGTTGACCCACTTTTTTTTTTTACTACTTTTTTTTTAATCCTAACTATAAAATGCCAAAATTTTCTTTAAAAATCATTTCATTCTACTTTTTTTTTCCAAAAAAACTTCTTCTTTTTTTTTTTTTTAAAAAGAAACAATACCCATTTTCAACCTAACTTTTGGCACCCATGCTACCACTGCCATCGTCGTCAGTCTCCGCCATTGGCCAACATTTTTTTTGGCCTAAAATTTCACCGTAAGCTCTTTCTAGCCTCTTAATCACCGTTCTAGCCTTAGTTTTCTTCAAATCCTTCTAAACTTACCTAGATATGAAATTTTAAACCAAAACTTCAAGGTATCAAAATCATTTCTTGCTGCCATCCAAACCTTTTATAAGAGTATATTTTTTCCCTCTTTTAAATTTTCCAAACTGTGATTTCAGGTTGCTCAAAAGCTTTGTTGTCTCCTCACACCGTCGCGACTTCTGTCACAGATGGTGGCATGTCGTCTCTTTCTCCTTCTTCACAAACCCAAGCTAAACCTTTCTAGAAAATTTCCTAAGTTTAGCGACTCCTAGGAAAACTGAGACATTCTTTTTATTTTTGCTTTTTTTATTTTTTATTTTTTTGAAGAACTTTAACCCTTATTTTTTTTGTTGAACAAGGTTGCTTGGCACTGAGGTTCTCCTTCCCTCAGGGAGGACTGTGATTTTTTTTTTGTTATGATAAGTTTTAAGTGAATCTCTCATTCTTTACGTTTTTTTGTAGTAAGATTTTTTTTAGGCTAATGTTGGGATGATGGTGATAAGGCTGGGGCTATTTGGTGGCTCAAAAAGGGGTTGTGAATGGGGCGGTTGGGACGAGTAGAATCTGATCTTTTTAGCTGTGATTAGATAGATTTTTTTTGGTGAGGCAATGGGGAATTGTTTGATTAGAAAAAATTTGGGTGATAAAAAAGGATTGGGATGATGGTGGTTTTCATTGGGCCAGGTTGTTGATGATGTATGGTTCAATTAGTAGGGGTTTTGGGATTGTCATCATGGTTTTTATGTCATCATGGAAAAGTTCAAGGTTGGCTGGGATATGGTTGTGGGCTAGGTGTTGGGTTTGTGTTAAGAATGCTGTTTGTGATAATGATTTTGGAAAAGATAAAGAGCTCAAGTGGCTTAAGTAGATTGGTCATGGGATGGTTTTGGTGAGGGGTTTTGGTTGCTGCCAATTAGTTGTGTTGTATAGAGTAGCTGTAGTGGAGGTTGGTGGTGGTTGAATGAGTGTTTAGGGGGTGAGAAATGGGTTGTGTTTATGATGACAAGGGCCTGGTGATGGTGTTGGTGGGTGTTAGGTCTAGTTTATGTAAAAGTTAATTAGAGGGCTTAAGGAGAAGAAAGAGATGCTAGAGCTTCCAAAAAAACTTCTTGCCCATTTCCCCCAACAATTCTCCTCTTTGGTCTTTTTATTTGGCCAAATTTAAAATAGTCCAATGTTTCTTAGTATGGTAAGGTAGTGGAGTTGAAGCTTTTGATAATTTTTTGCTTGTTATGAATTGTTTCTCCTTGTACAATGGTGGTTGTCGACCACTTTAATTCTCTTGTTGTTTTCTTTTTTTTTTTTTAATTTTGATTAATTTGACTAATGAAAATAAAAATTAGATTGGGATTTTAGAAAATGTATACGTGTTTATTGGCTTTTGGGCTTCTAAACCCATATCATGATTTAATTTAAGGCTGAATTGGGCCTTTAAACTTTAAACTTAAAATTGATCAAATAATTAAATGGAATTAAATTTGAGTTCATACAAAAATATTAAAAAATGATTAATTTGGAACAAAGCCTAATTGAGCTCAATTCGATAAATTTAACCTAAATCAAAATATTCAAATTAAGTACCAAAAATCAAACAAACTAAAATTGACCTAAACAAAATTGGGTGTCTACATAATTGCCTATGCCTAACTTGATATTTCGGGTTTAAATTTTTTTAAAACCTGGCTCATATTAAAAAAAAAAAAAATCGAAACCCACCCATTAAGCCTAATTTATACAATAAAAAATAAAAAATACTCTTTTTTTGAAAAATAAAATATTAATATAAATTTTACAAATATATATATATTTATATAATTCTAATAATTCAATTATATTTATATTAGTCGGGTGGGGTTAGGCTTGGACTTTAATTCTTATGTCTAAGATTCGACCCAAAATTTAAATGAGTCTAAAAATTTTGTCCAAGTCTGTTTAACTGGTCTTAATTTCTTTTAAATCTCTTAAACTTTGGGCGAACCTTAGGGTCTATGTGAATAGCCAAGCCCTTGAGTAGGTCTATTCTTGATGCATTACAATGAATGTTTTTTTTTTTTTTTGGTATTAGTTTTATTTTTGTTTTATAATTTTTATATTAGATTGTGTTTTAATCATTTGATAACATAAAAAAAAACTAAAAATATGTGTTAGACAAATAAATTTGTAAATTTTGTTATAATTATATTTATTTATTTGTATCATGTAAATTTAGAAAATAGAAATAAATAAAAAATTTCCAATGATGAAATTAAAAGAAAATTACAAGTGGTGATTGAAATTCCTAAGTGATGATTTTTTTTTTTTTTTTAAGAATCTTAACAAAAATGCTTGAAAGATTTTGGAAGTATTCTAATAAAAATATTTTTATTTACTTTTTTAATAAAATATTTAGTAAAAAAAAGTTGCTAAAATAAAAATAAAAGCCAAAATAAATTTTTTATAAAATATTAAATTAATCTGATGATAAAACAGCTTCAAGAAAATGAATAAGTTTTTTTTAATATTCTTAAAGTGAGAGAATTTTTTTAGAATTCTACCAAAATATTAAAGAAAATCTAAACACTTTTCAATAATTTAAATAATAAAATTTTAATTAAGAATAAAAAACTATTCACATAAGACTATTTTAAGATAATATAAAATTAATTGGAATCATATTTGAAAGGATGTTATGAAGGTACTAATACATTCTCCACACGTAGATTAATCAATAACATACAATAAAAATTATCTCTAAGTAGGGATAACTTTCAATTGAAGGGCAACTCAATTACTTTCATTTTATCCAATAGCTATTGGTTGATAAAAAATAGTTTAAAATTATTGGTTTTGGCAAGTTATAGTATGTTGGATTGTAATTGGATTAGGATATGACGAGTTAGGTTTTAATTAGATTGGGAAAAAATGCTATTTATCTGATGTTAAATTATAATTGAATATGTTTTTTTTTTTTTTTATAGGTTTTGAGTTTCTATAATTTATTATCTACAATAAAATAAAATAACAAAAATATAATAGTAGTGATAAATATAAATAGAAAAAGATATAAAAATAAAAGATAAGTTATTTTTCTTTTATCTTTTCTTTTGTTTTAAGTTTTTTTATAAAAAATTTATAATCTAAAAAATAAAAAAAAAATCATACTTTTGATCATATAATTAATAAAAAATACAACACCCATAACAAATAATGAAAAATAACAAAAAAATATAATCACAATTTATAAAATACTATTTATATTTTTAATTTTAATATTTATATAATATTTTTATTTATTTTATTTTTATTATCCTTATATTAAAATAATTAGTATGCCTCGACATAGTGGGGGACTAATTCTAGTACATTATGTTAAAAGTGAGTCCTAAGAATTGCTTTAGTAAAGAATGATGGTTTGATGACACATAAATTTTAGGGTTAATTAAGTGTTTAATAGAATGATATGAAAGACATTTGTCATTCAATTAACCATCCACAAAATTTTAATTTATTTTTTTAATTTTGTGTTAGTTTTCTTTTAAAATTTGTTCAACAATAATAGAAAATATAGAAAAAAAATAAAAGAAAAGGGAAACAATGATTTTTTAAATGTTCCTCTTATTAGTTTTTCATTTTTTTAAAAAATATTTTTTCTAATAAATTACAAAAAAGGAAAGGAAAAGAAAAAATAATTAAGATTTTTTTATTTTTCTCTTTTAAGTTTTTTCTAAATAAATATTTTTATTTAAAATGTATAAAAATAAAGAAAATATAAAATATAAATAATTCATAATCACCAATGAATTAACCATCATCAATAATAATAATAATAATAATAATAATAATAATAAAAAATTATCCTCAAATAGTGACAATCTCAATTGAAGTGCTAAATTAATTGTCAAAAAATCAAAACATAATGAATTTTCATTTATTATTTGGAATAAATAAAAATTAAAATCTTATAACTATTAAATAGAAATATAAAATACACAAAAAAAATCAGAATTGTTTTGTTAAAAATTATAATTTTTGTAATGTTCTTATTTTTCTTCTGTTCACAAAAAGTTTGTAATATACAATAAATTGAAAACAACATACAATTGATCAAATAATTAAAAAAATTCATAACACTCCTAACATAACATAAAAAGTTGATAACAAAAATAATAAACACAACATATTAAATAATTGTGAATATTAAATATTAGACTTAATTTTTTTAAAATTTAATATTTTTATAATATTTTGTGTGTATTATAACTTTATGTTATTTTTATGTTAAAATACTAAATAAATATTAATTATAAAATTAGATCACATTCATATATGATTAAACCCGAAATTCGACTATAATGATACATGGGATTCTTCATTACCATTATCAAACAAAATAATCCAGATCAAAAATTAGGTTTTAAATACAATAATCCAATAGGTTTTCCTCACTTGGCCATGTCAAGCTGTAAAATTAAAAATAAAAAATGTAAATGCAAACTAAAAACATAAGAGAAAGATAAAAATTAAGTCAACATGAGTTGATTGAGTTCATAAAGTTCAAAATTTTCGTTTGTACGGTCTAAATTCAAGTTTTACAATTAATAATTTTTAAAATAAATCATTTATAAATTTAAATACATTTTCTCTAAAATTTACAATTTACTTTGATATTGAAATGAACCAACCTCTTCTCCCCTTAAATTTCTAATTTTTAAGAAAGACAGAGATAAAAAAAATAACTTTTGGGGTAAGGAATTTTTTCTTTGGTGCACTCTGTGACAAGGCTTAGTTTTTTTTTTTTTTTTTTTAATTTTTCAATATTTGATAATTATTTTGAATTTCAATTATTTTGAAGTTGAATAAAGTAGAATCTTAAAAAAATAACAAACTCTCTTAATGTTTTTTTTTTGTTCATAATTCTCGAAATCAAAATTTTATTTAAAAAAATTGAATTTCTTACCTCAAATTAATGAACATTGATGTAATAAGGCCTAGTTATTAGTTAAAAAGTTTGACCATTGGGTACTGCAACAAATTTAGAATTAAAAAAGAACAGAATAAAATTCAAAAGATTGGAATTATTAAGCAATCATAACAAATTATTCTCTTCTCTCTTTTTCGCCATTCTTGGCTCACTTCACGGATGAAACAGTCAAAAGCTTCGGCTTTGCCTCTTTTAGCATTCTTGTTTTGGCGAGTTTATGAGAAGTTTTTATTTATTTATTTTAAATTCAAGCTGATAGTCAAATGCGGGCTTTGAAGACTCAACCTAATGCATGAAAACTTTTATTCGAAAGATATATACATTATTTTGCTGATACAATTTGTTCGTTTACAAAAAAAAAATTCAAATTAACTTAAAATTTGTAAATATAGGATAAACATTATCTTTGAACTAAATGCTTGATCTTGCTTTTCTTCCATTCATATTGAAGTAATGAAAGAATTACCTTTTTTTAGTGACGGATCCAAATGGTATAATAAATGTACATAAACATTTTTTAAATTTAAAAAATAAAAAATTTGAAACAAATTTCTTTTAATATTTTCAAAAGTTTTTTAAATATTTTTCATCAATAAAATAAATAATTTTATTTATTATTATATAAATATATTAATTACAATTTACTATTTTGGATAAAAAATAATTCCACCGGTGCCTTTCTCTCTCATTTCACTCATGATCCATTTTGATTAAATAATCATTTAAATTCTATGGTATTTTCAACACAATGCGATTAAGTTCATAATATCTTTAATTAAATTCAAAATGTCAATTTCAATGAGATCAAGTTAATATAAAATGTTTATTAAAATTTTTTTCAATCATAACTATAATAATTTTTTTAAATTACAATTACAATAAATTTTATTATTATTTTCAATCTCAACACAACTTATTCATTCAAATGAACCTAAAAAGGATCGGAGAATTTGATTTCCCAAAAGATACTGTTTCAGACAATCCCTACTCCATCTTAATTCATATCAAAGCTTCACTAATGCAAATAATGAATTTACACCTCATCTCATCCTGCTCTTGCATTCCTTAAAAGCAAAATTTATAATGATCAAAACAAAGACTAAAAGGCAATAATAACATGTCCTAGTATCAATATAACAAAATAAAAAAAAAATGCATATAAAAGAGTCTTGTTGTCATCAATCATCATTGTTGTTCAACCACAATTTTTTTCTTTTTAT
The DNA here is from genome assembly GCF_047325235.1 of Durio zibethinus. NCBI lineage: Eukaryota > Viridiplantae > Streptophyta > Magnoliopsida > Malvales > Malvaceae > Durio > Durio zibethinus. The sequence goes on along the minus strand of NC_143165.1, from coordinate 2,469,984 downwards.
ATGAAAATCAACGGTGAAGATCTGCTCTCTTTTAGCAGACCTTACCACATTATTCCACCTCATCTCCAAAGATCTACACCTCTCATTTTCTTAATTGTCTTTTTTATTTTTTTTCACATTTATCATTTTCTATATCATCAAATCTAAATCTGTGTGCTACATGAACTGCAACAGTTTGACCCTTTTTACTTCATAGGACCACAACAGTAACTTCAAAAGAAGGACAGAATTCAATTAACAAAAAAACAAAAAGGAAAATAGAAAGAAATTGAAGGGATGGAGAGGAAAAAAAGGCCAACCATGTGAATGATGATGAAGATCAATCTTCTAATTGGGTTCATCAGTATGCTGAGTTTCCTTTTTTACCCTCGCCTGAATTCCAAAATAACTAACATACCATTTTACAAATTTCCTCAACCCCGTGGCCAAATCTGTGGTGGGTTTGTAAGCAAAATCCTTATAGGCTAAGGTCACATTGGCATGTGTGAAGGGCACATCCCCATTTCTAGGCATTGTGATCACATGTTTTTTGGCCTTGGTGTTTAGCAATCCTTCCAGGATTGAAACCAATCTACCAACAGGGACCGGAGAGGTGTTCCCCAAGTTGTAAACTCTCAATTGAGCTGCACCTTTCTTCTTGCCACCACTTCCGGTACTCTTCTCAGCCGTGTCCAATGCCCCTAGACACCCTTTCACGACGTCGTCAATGTATGTGAAGTCACGCGCCACCTCTTTTTGATCATGCGTCTGGTAAATGTCAATGGATTTACCTTGTAGAATATCTTTAGTGAAGAAGAAATAAGCCATGTCAGGTCTTCCCCAGGGACCATAAACAGTGAAGAATCGTAGTCCCGTAAGGGCAAGACCGTAAATATGGTTGTAAGTGTGGGCAATTTCTTCTCCTGCTTTCTTGGTAGCAGCGTAAAGGCTAGCTGGCTGGTCTGTCCTGTCTCGTTCGGAGAATGGATTTTCAGTGTTGAGTCCATAAACGGAGCTTGAAGAGGCCCAAACAATGGATGGCTGAGGATTGGCTACTTTGGCTACCTCAAGCAGGTTAACAAACCCTGCAATGTTCGAGCTCACGTACGATTGTGGGTTTTGCATGGCGTAACGTACCCCGGCCTGAGCTGCTAAGTGAAGTACATGAGTGAAAGGTACGACATCGAAGAGTTTGGTTAACAAGGGTGCATCATTCAAATCACCTTCGACAATGAAAATTTGGCGCTTGGCTAAAAGGTTTTGCCTGGCTCTTTTCAAAGAAGGATCGTAGTAGTTGTTAAAGTTGTCTAAACCAAGAACCCCATCGCCTCGTTTTTTCAAAGCGAGGGAGCAGTGGGAACCAATGAACCCGGCGGCGCCCGTGACTAAAACAGAGAACCCATTGGGTCTACGTGGGGTGGAAGAGTGACGAACTTGTTTCTCCCAGGCGGCGCCGCCGGGGGAGGTGGTGGAGAAAAGAGAAGTAGAGAGAAAGCTGTAGTGGCGGTGGTGATGTTGGTGAGGCGGGACATGGTGGGGATTATCGGAAAGAGGAGGGTAATTGATGGTAAAGAAGAGGATTAAGACTAAAGCAATTAGAAGGGTTACTCGGAAGAGAAGTTTAGAAGAAGCATTTAGCAGTTTTGTGCTGTGAATTTTTCGGAGATAGCTATTGTATCTCTCTAGTTTCACGGTTTTGCTTGTGTCTGGTGGTATAGCCATTTCTTAAAACTTGTTTTCTTTTTGTCTTTGGTTTTGGTTTCGGTAGAATTTTTTGTTTGGTGTTCTTTCTTTCGTTTGGGAAGGGAGGAAAGGAGATGAGGGGACTCGAGAGAAAAGGGCTCAATGTGTTAAAGAAGAGAGCTTGATCTTCGAGGTTGAGCCCTGAAGTTGTGAAGAGTGCAGATGGAAGATTATAAAGAGAGATAGAGAAGAAAAATGGAAGAAAAAGGAGAGAAAGAGCGAGGAAGGGGGCAAGGGGTCGGTGTTGGTGTTGGCTGGAGACCACTTTTTTTGGTTGGCTTCTTTCTTTTAACTAAAATGCTTCAGTACATTACAGATGGAAAGTGGGCAATTAATGGGATGAGAAAATGCCCCTCGTTTTCACTGGTAATTACAATGTGTTCTCAAATCAATGCATTTTTATGCAAATGGGAGAGATATGATATTTGCCAGCTATCTTCTTCTGTATACAAAATCCGTTCCCCATGTGATCCGCACGTGTTGCAATGTGAAGACCAAGACTCCCAACTCTCCATCACCATTCCCATGACCACGTAAATTTCATTTACTTTCATTCTTGAACTATTATTAAAAAGAGCATTGTTTCAAGTTGTTAAGCTCAAATTGTTTTGGTTAGTCTTTCAATTATTCGGATTCGAGGAGTTTCAAGTTTTGATCAACTCACATTTGAGTGTAACAAATTTAAATTTTTAATTTTTTTAATCAAATTAAGTTAATTTTATTTAAATTTAAACTATTCAAATAACTTTTTTAAATTCAATTTAATTTTATCAATATGTAACAATATACCAAGTTAATTGGGACCAAAAAAGTTTAGATTATGATGTAGCATCACTCACTTCAAATAATTTTGATTCAACTTCATTGGAGTCATAAAAAAATTAGGGTTGAGGCTTGCTATTCTAGTGGATGTGTCTTTGACTTTATCCATCAATTCAATCTTCTATTGTTGGTATTAAAAAAAAAAAAAATCTTCTGTATATATAAGATTCGAATCTTGAAATTCTTTTTCTAAAGGATAACAACAACTAATAATGGACCAACCCTTGAGGAAACTTATTTCACACAGAAAGTGAAAATTAAACTAGGACAAAATTTGAACAATAATAAATGTTTTCCAAGGCATTTTCTAGGGAAGCTTTCGATTTGAACTGAAAAATTAGAGGAAAAACATGTTGCAACAATGAATATTGATTTCTTTAATAACTTAGGTCAACCACTAATAAAAGCTTCTAAACCTGCGTGCTCTTTTTATATTTTATTTAATTGTCAATGTATATATAACCGACAAAGAATTTTAGGTTTTGATTAATCTTCTGAACTTGTTTTTTTTTTTTTTTAATGCTAAAATTAAAATGTCATTTTTACGGTATCTAAGGTACAGTTAATTACTTTAATCTAATATAGAAATTATATTTTGGTGCTGCGAGACAAGAAACTTGCCGTGTCGTTGGTCTCAATCATGACTTCAATTTTTCTTTTTATTGGTGAGCTGGAAACAAATTTTTCTTTTTTGGAAAATAGTTGTATACTTCTTTTGATTTTTTTTTTTAAATTTTTTAGTATATGATAATCATTTTGAATCTTAATTAATTTAAAATTAAGCAATGTCAAATCTCATAAAAAAAGCAAGTTCTTTTAAATTTATTTTTTCATTCACAAAACTTGAAATTAAAATTTTATTTAAAAAAAATTAAATTTTTTATCACTTGGATCAATAGATATTGATATTTTGATTTTTATTTGAAAATTGAAAAAGTTCACCAAATTATAGTGACTCTGAAAACGTGTTTGGCAGGGTCATATTTTTTAATGCAGCTTTTTTGGAAATTAATTTTCCATTCTATTGAAAACTAAATAATTTATAGCCCCCAGTAATTCTTTATCACTTATGAAAATGATTTTAGGAGAAACAATATTTTATATTCCTATTAACTATGGGAATGTGACTTGGAAACCCTGAATTTATTCATGAATCATGATCTAGATTCATTATAATATTTTTAGTAAATGAATTGGACTTTGATTTGAATAAGAGTCTTTGCTTCAAATTGACTACAACTTAATGAATGTTCTCGATCTAAGGCTAATTAAATATATTATTTACAGATCTATTTAATAATTAAGCATCCATTTTTGGGGAATAAAAATGAAAATATACTCAAACAAGTGAGAAAAATATTCCTTACAACGAAAATTTTCTGATTATGCTATCTCATATATAGATTTGCAATTATATAACAATCTGATTAGGCCTTTTTTTACTGATGGGTTATTGGGGTTGACTTTTATGATCTTGGATAATAAATCCACCCCATTCTTAAAACATTATATAGATAGCGAAAAAAAACTTTGGATCTCAAATTGTTGTTAAGAGTAATGGTTGTAAGAATGTTAATTTTATCATTATTTAATGAAAAATTTAATTTTTTATTTGAATGAGGATGTAGATAGATAATATATTGTGAAAATGGGTATGGAGATAAATATGATATTAAATTTTTATTAGGAACGGGAATAGATATGGATAATGTAACATATGCCCCATGTTCGTACTTATATATATATTTATATATATTTAGTAAATAAATTTTTTATTAATTAACATAAATTATTATTTTAAATTAATTAAAATTAATATTTTTAATTGAAAAAATATATTAATATATATTTATAAAAAAACTATCTAAGTATACAAAATTAAAAAAATTAAAAATAAATTTTAGTTTTTATTTTTTTTAAAGCTATAGGTGTGAGGATCACCTATACCTATTAAATATATGTGAAAATAAAGATAAAAATAAATTAAAAAATTTATTGAAAATAAATATGATATGAATATAATATAAAAATCCTAAAATGAAATGATAAATATTTTATTCTCTTCGTAACATTAATTTTGAATAAGAAGTTTGATTTCAAACAATTATTAATGTATTCTTACTATTCTTTTAAAGTGTCAATTTTTTAGAATAATTCTATTTTACCTTAAATTTCATTGTTCAATTACTAACAAATAATATTAAACCGCCATGCCACTTGTTTCATTAGTTTTGTATAAAAATATTAGTACTTTATGAAATTGCGTATGGTTCTTGGATAATTCAAAAGTAGAGTTTATGGTCACGGATAAGTTAGTTTATTAATAAATGAGATATTACAATTAAATTAATAAATTATTGTCACATCAGAGGAACAAATGTGATGGAACAAAAATAATGTGACTAATAGCATTTTTTTTAATGTTTAAATATTAAAATATAATTTTATAAATATTTATTTCTTATAAATATTGATTTGACGGGCATTTTAAAATTTTTTATGAAATTATTAATAAAAAATTATCATCATAATCAAATATTATATTTTATATAAATATTTGATAAATTAAATTAAATAATAAATTAATCAATAAATTTATATACAATTAAAAAAATCAATATAAAAGAAAACAAAATTCACATAAAAATTTTAACTTAAATTTTCAGATTGAAACTTAAAATTTCAAGTTTACAACTTGTTATCGATCACTATAACAATATCTTAACGGCGGAATATTTTTAATAATATCAAATAACATGGATTTTCATATTCCATGAAGCAGCTATTGTAATTAATTAGAAATGCAGGGGCAGCTTCCAAGAAGGTCGGTTTCATTACAACTTTTTTCGATGCACGAAACGAGAGATCTCTTGGGGCTAACCTCTCCCAACTCCAAAGAGATATATATATATATATATATATATATATATATATATATATATATATATATAAAATTAGAAATGCAGGGGCAGCTTCCAAGAAGGTCGTTTTCATTACAACTTTTTTCGATGAACAAAACGAGAGATCTCTTGGGGCTAACCTCTCCCAACTCCAAATAAATAAATAAATATATATATATATATACTCAATTGTTTTAATCTTATGGTAAAAAAAATTTAATGTGATAAATGTAAAAACCCACAAGGTCTGATGTAGGACATGGGTCCTACAAAGTGTCCTTATCCCGCCGGTGGAAGTTGCTAGGTGGGAAAATATAAGGGAAGATTCCAAAGTCCCAAAGGGCACTTAAATCTTTTCGTGGTCACCCGGTCCCTTATCATTCCGCGTGGGACGTCGGTCTCTTTATCCCATGAGAAAGATTTAAATGCAATTATAAAATTATTATTAGATATTTTTATAAGAATATAGAACTATATAATAAAATTATGCCAAAACCCCAATTTAAGAAAAAAATTAAGGCAAGACATTATTAATCTACAATTCCCACTTTGATACTTTGACTTTAAATAGGTATTCACATTCTTCTATCTCCAATAATGCAAATAAATTTAGGGTCTACATTAATATGCAAAATTTATAGATTTTTCTTCATTTGGATAATGAAAAGATTTCTAGCACGTCACATACGCATTTTGATTGGATCTTTAGAATTCCATTATAAAACAATATTTACGATGTGATATGAATCCTTCCCATCACACATGTAAAGGAGTTCTTTCTATAATTACAAGTTTGTTTAGACCTAATTTTGAGTTAATTAACAAATTGATTTAAAGACAACTTGAAAGTAAACTCATTAAATTTACAAAATAAAATAATGAATTCATCATATAACTAAATTTTAATATACTTTTTTTGATATTGCATTTATGATCAAATTCAACGTTTATGGTCAAATTCAACTCCATTTTCAATATGATACGAGAGATGAGTCTCCTTTTTGTAAAACTAGTAGGAAACTAGCGTATGAAAATCATTAGTAGATGAAATTCAAGTACCAAAATATCATTTTAGAATAATATTGAAATGATTATGTGCTTTTGGGGTGGTTGGCACTTCATGGAAAGCATTTAAAAATATGGTAATGAGGTTGAATCAAGTTCGAAATTGCTTTTGAAGAACTTAGAACAAATCCAAATAACAAAATCTTTGGATGCTAAAATATTGGCAATGGACATGTGGGTCATGGCATTTGCCATGATTTCTTCAATGGATAAGAATGTTAGATCATATCCAAATATGATTCTCAGTGAATTTGTCGGTTGAACGCGCAAACCGTTGTTCCAGCATTTTTTTTTTTGTCAAAATCTTCTTCGTTTCTATTAAACTATCGTACCAACTTTGACCAAAGTTGATGAATAGCTCAAATTGTTAATTAAAGTGGTTGGATTTTGAAACATTGGGAATCAATTTCTTTTCGACAAATTTCTTCTTTGAAATTATGTGGTGCGCTTTTGTTTCCTTTTGGAACATTAAATTTTGCATTACTATATATAAGTTGTAATGGGAGCTTGATATATACTACCTTATATGAGTAAAATATTCTAAAGTAACGTCAACGATAAACTTCGGATCGAACTTGAAATCCAAAAAAGTGCTGCCATAATTGAATATGACAGTCAACTATTTCACCAAAAGCAGTTGCTGCCATAATTGAAAATATTATTTTCATTTTTGCACTAAGAAAGTCGACTATCTCTCCACTTACAGACTGAAGAATTTAAAAATAATGGTAGGAAATAGATTGCTTTAGACCAAAAAAAAAAAATCAAACGAAATAGACTGCTTTAGACCAAAAAAAAAAACAAAAATCAAACAGAGACAAACAAACTGGACGAAGAAACTTACTAATTTATCATTTCTAGAAAAGAGAGGGAGGTAGGTTTTTTTTTTTACTACACATTCTAAACCAAGTGCTCGTTAATGTTTTTATGATTATAGTAATCATCTAATCGGTTGCCCAACATCCATTTCGTTCAATTCTTCTAATAGTGTCATTTATGAAACTTTAAGGGTTGAAAATCAATCTCGAAAGAAAGAGAGACAAAGTTCTTACAGGCATATATACGAATGCATGTATATAAAGTGATGCAATATAAGTGTTGTACGTTTTGTAATGATCGATTTGGAGAATATACTCAATTATTATTTGTAATGCTTTTGAAAAAGCATACAAAAGAAGATGACAAAGTGGAGCCAACAATAATCTGACCAATTTTGCCATATTAGTTGTGGCAACGTCATGAAAGTAATAGGTGGGACTAAGTGATTCCAATTCCTACTTGCAAATTGTAATTGGGTAGCATGCTGTCATGCTTTTCCCCAAAATATCCTTTTTTTTCTAAATGGGAAATCTGCTACCTATCACACTTAGAAAGTTCGATTATCTAGGTTAATTTCATAATTTGGGTTTCACAATATAACATTAAAGGAAATTATTTTATACCCGAACATTTAGTTTAGTGGTGATTAGTGTGTATGTATCTTATTTAAAAAATTGAGTTCGAATTTCTCTCTTTTTAAATAAAAAAAATTTTGTTCACTTTATGAGCTCTTTATTTCTATATTACAAGAATTTTTTTGAGTAGATATATATAGAGACTCAATGGCCTTGGGCTACACAAAGACAAATAATTTCTCTATCCAACTCCTTGTTTGAAGAAGATAAACACATACAAACATGGCAAGTAGTAAAAACTAAAGAACTCGTGGGAGTTGGACACACTTTAATTGAAGTAGGTAATTAACCAACGAAGTTACTTTAAAATTTTCATTTCGAGAAGTAGATAAAAAAAAAATAGAAAATTTTTTCCCCTATATTCCCGTTGACAAGATCGACTACCTAATTCCAAGTTTTGTTATGTTTAAAAGCAAGATTAAATCGATATGAAATTCCTTTTCATATCTATATATATCTATCATCAATATATATTAAGACAGGTTCACATGATATTCCTGTTTATAGGTATGATTAGTATGTCACTATACTAATGCTAAAGTACTATTCATTGCTTGAAAAAGAATGGCTACTAGCATTAGGTGAAATAGGGTGTGAAGGCCAGGTTGCAAGGTCTAACAAACTTTAACATATATATATATAAAACTTGATTACGCATCGATATTGACTTTTGGGCTAACTAATTAATAGCAAGGGATGTCAAAACGAAACCCACCTCAATTGGGTAGGATCGATATGTTTTAAGTTGAAAAAACGAGGATAATAATAAATGAATATATCATCTAATATAAAAAATTTTAAAAATAATGATATAAAACGGTTACTCATGCTAATAAACATCATTTCATCTTTTAAAAATCAATATAATGTATGCACTATTATCCAATGTATATATAATCTTTAGACGTATCGATGGATCCAATGGGATCCGATAGACACTTCAAATTGCTTGCCCAAAGCCTAACCCACCCTACCCAACAAAGCCTATTCAAACCCATTTGATTTAAATTTATTATTCAAATATTAGAAAATAGTTTTACATTGATTTTTTTATATTTTTACATATATTTTTGGATTAAAAAGTAATAAAATTAATTATCTAACAATAAAACATATTTCCGAGCTGAGTCATATCATGTTAGGCTTGAAAATTCATGTCCATGGATCAACCGATGAAAATGTTTAATAATCCTTATCTAAATTTTTACTTTTACTATTTGGACCAGCTTTTAGTAAAGATAATAATAGATTAGATCAAAAAAGAATTTTGTTAGACTAGACTTAACATAAAAATATTATTTTTTTATTAAATCTGACTTGACTCTCTTATGTTTAAAATTACATCTGATTAGATCTGAAATTAATTTAATAATTTTAATTTATTATAATATTTATAAAATATTATTTTTGATATAAATTACATTTTAATTATATATAAATATAATATTTTAAATTAAAATATTAAATAATAATTTTATTAATATAATATATAAATATAAAATTAAATTAATAATAAAAAATATTATATATATATATATATATATATATATATATATATATATATATATACACACACACACACCAAACCGTATAAAACTCAACTTTAATCTTAAAAATATTTGTTTTGACTGACCTTGATCAAAACCTGATTTTCATTAGAAAAAAAAAATTGTCCTTATAAATCGGGTTTAGACGAGATAATGTCGGATAGATTTGCCACCTCAAGCCGTTGGTGCCTCTGGCTTAGTACGGAACAGTACACAAATTATCTATTTTCTATTTCATTATCTTGATTGGCTCTTGATCACGCTGGTTTAGTACGGAACATTACACAAATGAATATCTTTTTCCTTTTAATCAAAATAATAAAGAAAAAGAAAAAAAAATTGAGAAAGTTGTTTATTACCAACCAATAATCATTATATCTTTGCTTCAAATTCTATTTACATAAAAAGATGGTGAAAAAAAGAAAGAGAATTTGGTTAATATCACGTTTATTTTAGTAGAAGTAAAAACAAGTCACTATCTTAAAAAGAGGCATTAGTTTTAGTGGTCCAAAAGCAAGAAACTTCATTATTTTAATGAAAAACTCTAGCCACCATCCCCATTCATATAGTTAATCTTTTCAATATCTAAAGTCAAGCTAAAAATATTTTTCATGTCTTCAATTCCTCATCAAAATTCTTTAATAAGTTAACAAAATTAAAAATGAATTATTAGCATAATTACCTCCAATAATAAAAAAAGGAAAATATCACCATTTTTATAAACACAATTAACATGAATTAATGACACAAAATTATTGTAGTATTCCCTAATTGATATTTCCCAACATTAGAGAGACAACCAACATTACTTAGCAAATTAAATAAATGGGAATCCCACACGCATTTCCAATTGTAAAGTGTCTATGTACAGTATGGAAAATACAAGAGACGTCACTCGTTTTGCTTTCTCTCACTCCGTACAAAATTGTCGGCAGAGTACTGTATTCGAGAACCTTGCTTATAATGTATTGGCAGCTCAAGTAGGGATAGCGATGGAAAGGGAAGAAAAAATTGAGGTGTATTTCTTAGGCACTAAATGGTACAAAAGCGGTCATGATTCGATGTTTGATGATTTTATTGGACGAAATCATATCTAGATATGTCGTTTCTATTAACTAAAATTGTGATCACATCAAGTTAAAAAATCAGCTAGAACTATAGTTTTAAAAATTAATTGTTTTTTTAATTGAATATCTTAATTAATGTTGTCTTAAAATGTTAGAATTTTCATAATTGTGAGTTACTATTAATTGAAATTTTAGTTTATAAATCAGACCGATACATTTAGTAACACACAAGTAAATCTAAGTAAGTTAAAATTATTGATTTAGTTATTGGCTTTACACGAATTATTTGGGTCAATATGGTTAGGTGATATGTCCTTAACCCAATAAACATCTTGATGAAAACTCTATTAGGATTTTATATAAATATATTTTTAAAAAAATTAAAATATTTATTCATAGGAATAAGGTATTGTTATAGCCACGCTACAAAATCAGAAGATTTATGCATTCCCATTTTTACAAGGGAATCCGCAAAATATTTTTAATCCTAATAAAAAGATTATACATCCTATTCAGTAACTCATTGTACCTCCAAGGGCAATCACTGACCTTGTTTAGCCAAACTGTAACAACTTTAGAATCGCTTTCAATAATGATATCTGGGGGCTGATCAATGTTGGTGTTGGCCACAATAGTCAGAGCTTCTATCATGGCTAACAGCTCCGCCAGATTCGAATCTTTGACACCAATGTTCTTGGAAAACATAAGTAAAACTCTCTCTTTCCAGTCATGGATGATGCTTTCAACATCTGCCAATCCAGGTTTGCCAATTGCCGAACCGTCCATGTTAATTTTTCAAACTCCTTCAGGGGGAAGACCATGCAGCATTCTTCCTACATTGCTTCTTGTAAGAAAGGATGGATAGATCCTGAATGCTAGAAATGAAGTATAGCTACGAGAGGTTTAGTTCTGGGTACTTAGCATTTATCCACCAAGCAAGCCTAGTACAAATCAAGCTGAACATGTAGTCATTTGAGATGATTTTTTGCTTGAAGACCTTTTCATTGCAAGCAAGCCAGACCGACCACACTACCGCATAGATCAATGTGTCCCGTATGATCTAATGCTGCTTTTTAATTATAAAAAAGCTCTAGGATTCAAGAAAGCCGTTGAGAGAACTAGGTGATGGGATAAAATAATCTCAAACAATATTCAAATAAAATATCTCACATAGCAAAAAAATCAAATTATCCATCTCTTGTATGAATTTAGCAAAAATTAAATAAATAGAGTTAATAAATAAATCTCTAATCCGTAAATACAAATATACAAGCAATTTACGTAGAAAACCTCTTCAAAATGGGGAGTAAAAATTATGGGCAGCAACAAATAATCTTTATTATCAAAATAATAAGAATAAAATGTATCTCTAGCTAAAATTAGAAGTATATAACCACAATATCTTAAAATTAAACAATCTTGGTAAAGAAACAATCTTGCAAAAAAAAATTAGAAAAGTCTTAGCAAATTTATGGATTAACAAACACCCACAAAATCAATAGGTAAAAAACTCAAAACCCGATCACCACTGTTCAGATTGAAGAACAATGAGTCATGGACGCATTGATAAAATTTCAACTTAATCGGACAATATATTGACCTCGATCAAATTACTTGACCGAAACTACACAAAATCCTCTTTTCTTCCCTTTTTTTTTCTATATTTTGCTACCACTCTCTTGTTTCTTTTTCAATCATGTAAGGGTTTAAAATCTTATAACCAAGCATGAAAGGACTAAAAAGTCCTTAGTGAATGGGCTTTGGTTTTAGGCCACCTCCCCATTGAGGAAACTAAGCTAAAAAAATCTCCACATTTCCAACTATGTAGAGGGAATTGTCATTCCAGTGATTGAATGACAAACTTCAAGTTTCTCCCTCAATAGTTTTATTAGCATAAAAATATTATTCCCATACAAAGACTTCATCTCATCCTACATGGCTACAACCTACTCTTTCTTATGTTTATCTTTCACGGCCTTTACATAATATTTGGGTTCTCTCGTATCACTTAGTAGCACAAACTCATCAATAAAATATCGTGTGGAAGGTTATCGATCTTTAGCAGACCTTTTAAGTGAAACTTCTAATAAAACTTTTGGTTAAACCCTAATACTGGTGATTGTTCATGGGTATCATCACCCATTTCAACCTTGTAGGATTGGTATCAACATTACCTTTATTATGTTAGTTATCCTCAACATATTCAACTTATGTAGACATATATGTTAAAGGAAATAGATCCAAGTCAACAAACCACCACTATATTATGGAACTGATGAATCAGTCTTTCGAATATTTTGTATGGTCTGGTCTTCAACAAAAACAATATCTCTACTTTTCATAAGTTTTTTTTGCACTGGATCATAAAACTTCTAGTCAAACTCATCTTAGCCTTAACCACAGAACACATACCATTTAGTCTTGACATCAAGTTTGGATCTTTCATCTTTAGGAATATGCACAAAAACCTTGAATCTAAAGGTGCGTAAGTGATTATAGGGCACATCTTTGCCTGATCAAATTCTATCTGGAACATTAAAATCTAGAGTAACACATGGAGAGAGATTCAAAACATATACAACTCTACTCAAAGCCTTGTCTCAAAAAGATTTTGATAACTATGCTTATGAAAGTAAACATCTCACTCTTTTTATTAATGTCCTATTTATCCTCTCAGTTAACCTATTCAATTGAAGAGTTTTAAGATGTGACTTTTAATGTCAAATGCCCTACTATCTGCAATACTCATCAAAAGGTATAGTGTACTTATCCTCTTTATCAATTCTTATGCATTTCAATTTCAACTCTATTTATCTTTTAACTAAAGCATGAAATTGTTTAAATACATCTAACACTTGGCCTTCTGATTTCAAGGTATAAGCCTATATCTTCCTTGAATGATTATCTATAAAAATCATAAAATAAAATGGGACTACCAAGTTTTTTTATTCTTATAGGATCATATACATCAGAATAAACTAAATCAAGTATACTTGGCTTTATTGATGGATGGGATGTCTTGAATACAACTCTAGTTTGTTTTCTTGCCAAGCAATAAGCACATTTTTTCAACGATACATTGTTCACTCCAAAAAAAAGATTTTTCTTGGCCAAAACCTTCAAACTCTTCTCACTCATATGACTAAGTGCTTGTACCAAAGCTCAGTTGTATCATCATTATTTATTGCATTGATAATGGAATCAGACACCATAGTTTGTATCAAATATAATGAGAAGCACTTCAGACCCCTAACTATATCTATAGAACCTTTAGTGAGCTTTCACTAACCATGATAAAAGGTGTTGTAAAACCTATCATCATCGAGCTTTCCTACAGAAATCAAATTCATGTGAATATCAAGAATATGTTTAACATTTTTCAAGACTAATGTAGTGCCATTATTGGTCTTCAAAAACACATTTTCTATACCAATGGCTTTAGCTAAGCTATCATTACTCATTCTAACCCTCTCAAAATCATCAGGTGTGTAAGATGCAAAGTAATCTTTTCGAGATGTAACATGAATTGTGACACTAGTATCAATCACCCAACTAGTCTCCTGGCATGCAAGATTAACAATATCATCATCATAAAAAAATAAAGAAGTCATTTGTGACAGTAGCAACTTTATTAGCATTATTTTCATCACCATTCTTCTTTTCTTTATCCATGTCCCTATTGTTGTTTATTTTTAACTTTAAGCAATATTTTCTTATATGCCCATTCAAACCACAATAATGACATTCAACATTAGCAAATCTATTGGTCTTACTTTTACTTTTGTCTCTATTTTTTAAACCTTTACTTTTTTTTTTAATTTTTTATGACTAAGACCTTAGACTATGAAGAAGGACCCTGTGACTTTCTTATCATCTTTTCATTCAAAATACCACTCTTAGCCAAATCTATAGTAATAATACCATTTTGGCCTGAGTTAGATAATGTTGTTCTAAACATCTCCTACAAGTCTAGTAATGTACCAAGAAGTATAAACCTCGTATCTCATCTTCAAATTTGAGATTCATGCCAGCCAATTGATTAATAATACCTTGATATGCATTTAAGTGATCTATCATAGGAGTTTCATCCTGATATTTCAAACTCATTAATTACTTAATTAAAAATAGTTTATTATTCTCACTTTTTTGAGCATACAACTTTTTAAACTTACTCTATAGAATGCATGCATATGTGTCTCTACAAACATGGTTCAAAACATTATCATCTACCCATTCTCTAATATAACCACATACCTATCAATGAAATAAATTTCATTCCACATCTATTTTATTTTTAGGCTTTTCAGTAGTAGACACAGATAAATAATAATCTTTCACATAAAGTAAGTCTTCTATCTTCCCTTTCCACACATGGTAATTTGAACCATTCAATTAATAATTATACTTGTATTGGCTTCCAATATTCAACACAAGGCACAAATCAAATGACTTGAGCTTTGATACAATTTTGATAGGATAAAAGAACCTCAAACAATATTCAAATTGAACACGTCACAAAGCGAAAAAATCAAATTATCTCTCACTTATGTGAATCTAGCAGGAATCAAACCAAAAGAGCTAACAAATAAATCTCCAATCTACAAGCATAAGGACATAAGTAATTTAAATAGGTTCATGTAGGTTTTCCTAGTCCTAAAATGAAAGTTCTAGCTTCGTTTTTACTAATAACAATGGTTCAATCTTTAGTAAATGCAAGTATAAAAAAATTATCAATGATTAACAATTAAGTTACAATTAATGTAATATTATTTTGTTACAGATTTACTACTAAGCTATCAGTGGATTATTACTAAATTATGAATGTTTTATAATTAAGTTATTAATGATTTTCTATTAAATTGTTAATAATAGTTTCTTTGATTCAATTATCAAAAAGTATAGAAGATTATTTTTAATTCATGGAATTGAACTTACATATTTTATTATACCCTTAAAAATTATATAAATAATTTAAATAGTATAAATTTTGAGAAAGGATAATTTTGATTAATAAATAAATTATTCTATCATAATCTTTAAACACAGAAAACACAAGGTAGGATAATATTATTTAATCTAATCTTATTCATATTGTCATAATGTCATATCATATTTACTCTTGTGTATTAAACACATCTTTAAGATATTTTTTAAAATTTTTTGTTCATGGTAAAATAGTACATATTAAGATAAGTTTTATTAATGATTTAATTAAATGATTAGCGTATGTATTTTCATACCTGTTAGCAAACTACAACTGCATATAGAAGATTGAAATTTTTGAAGTGTTCTTCCAATAATGAAAGTAATAAAGTTTACCCTATATTTCTATCATTAATTAAATAATTTTAGATAATAATTTTGTTATATATATGATAAAAGTAATAAGAAAAATTTTAACTAAATAAAATTTATAAAAATAAATAGCAACAATTTTAAAAAAAATATTAAGTTTACAACAAGTACCTTCACATTCGCTTTCAAAAATTTCTTCTACTAAATGAAAAGATATTCCATATTATGCTTCATTCAAAATGAATTTCTTGATGTTTTGATGCAAACTAACTTTTCTGTTTGGAAAAAGCAAAGAATATTTTAAAGGATGGTAACAACACAAATATATTTTACTTTATGTTGTCTTCCTAAATAAGTATGGATTATAATATTTCTTTCAAACGAAATATTTGAGTTGTTTCTTTCAACCCATATAACTACAAATTGATTAGCAAATGAGCAATTATAAACTTATTGATCTTGATTAACATTTTTGTAATATGAATTTTAAAATCCTTAAAATAAGATATAACTTTTAATATTTATAGGACTTGGGAATAAAGATTTTCTTTTAGAATTATTATTAGTATCTCCATAACTTTTGCACTTAAAATTTTATTATGTTATGTTCGTATTTTATTTTAAAATTTATTATCGGTATCATAAAAGTATAGCTAAATATTATATGGATTAATAAATTCAAACTTGAAACAATTCAAACTTGAAACAATTCAAAACTCAAATTGAGTATACATAAATTTTTTTACTTATTTTAAATTTTTATATAATTAATATTAATATAATACATATAATTATAAAAATGAACTAACTTGACTAACTTGACTTAATTTCAATTAATTTTAAAAGGTCAACAACTTAATAGCTATTTAAAATATGAAATAATTAAACATAATCAAAATTCAAATTGAAATACTAACCCAATCAAAATCCGATATTTTTTATTTATTTTTTTAACAATTTAAAAGTTCCTTATTTAAATTTTTTTCTTTCATCTTCAATATCTTATTTTTATTATATTTGTGATCGAATTAGTTAATTAGTTTTTAAGAATATTTCTAAAAAGAAATTGCAATTATAGATAATTGAGTATACTTCTTTTTTATTTGAATTTAGAAGAATTTGAATCTAGCTTTTTAAATAAAGATAAGCATACACGAATTATTGAGTCAAATTTACTCTGGTGTATAAGTGAATAATTAAGTATACTATGACTAGAAATAGATAATAAAACTTGATTCAACGTAATTGATCATTAATCCTAAGTCTAAAACTCTAGTTGAAATTATAAAAAGTAAAAATTCAAAATAATTGAAATACTAAGTACACAATTAAATAAAGATTTATCAAATAAAATTTGCTAAAGAATGCCCCTATATCACTTTTAAGTTTAGTTAAATTTTAATTTATAAGAATATTTTTATATTAAATATAATAATGATAATTAATTTGATGAATTTCAATACTTTCAGACAAATATTACCTAATATATTAACTTTAAATTTTTTGATATAACAATGAACACTCTTCAATATAATCGAGAAAATGAATTAGTATACAATATTTATCCTGATAAAAGAGTATCATATTAATTCTAAAGAAATTTGAAATCAATACATTTTTATATTCTTCATTAAAACATCATAAAATACTAATCTTGCTTGTCATATAGAAAAGATTAACTATCCATAACTTGTTAATCTTTTCTCTCTTTTTTTTCTTAAGGTAATCTTTTATTTGTGCATCCATCGATTAAATTTAATTGTATGTTCTACCAATTAAAATTTTAATTTACTTTTATTTGAAAATTTTCATTATACATAATATTTATTATATAAAAATATTGAAATACATAATTTTAAAAATTAAAATGAAATAAAAAATTTTCTAACCTTGGTACTTATCATGATTTCTTCTAACTTTGGTACTTATCATGATTTCTTCTTATGAAATTTTCAATTCTTAGAATAACAAACTTATTATGTTGTACCTATAAAATTTATAATGATTTCATTTTCAGCATTAACAACATAAATTTTCATGAATGAATTTAATTTTGGTATAAACACATTTAAAAGATAGTTTCAATGAATTTTGTCACATTTGAAAAAATTAACCAAAAACAATTAATTTTACTTCACTTGATAATTCTCTATTTAAAATAATTGAAGTTAGGTTGTTTAACCATTTAGATGACCAAAAAAAGCAAGCAATTTAATACATTGACAAAAATTAAATCATCTTGGGTTAGAAATTAGTCAAGATGAATAATTTTGTTAGTAATTTTGTCCTAAGCTACTGGTAGCTTCATTATCTACTAGATTATCTAATTCTACAAGTAGAGAGTCCAATTAAAGTTTTCAATTTGTTCAATGAATCACATAGTGCTAATTGTTAGTGGAAAGTGTGCAGTTAATTTGCATTTGATTTGATATCAATTTTTTTTGTTCATGGAAATTACAATTATAAAACTCTAGAAAAAAATATAAAAAAGAAATTAATTATGAAGATCATGCTAAACTATAAGAATGACATATATATATATATATATATATATATTAGAATTATTTCAATGAACTAAAAAGATGTAATTATGTTACCAATAACCAAATCATCAACACATAAAACATACAAAAAATAAAATCATTAACATACATATATAGTTAACTAATCAATTAAAACAAGAAATTAAAAGGCAAAAAAAAGAAAAAAAAATGCTTCAACAACTTAAATATGATCATCTTTAATAAATTTATTTATCATCATAAACTACATGTTTAATTATTTTTACAATAATAAAGAAACAATCTCTATATAATTGTCTTATTTCTATGCACACAAATAAACTTTGATCTTGTTCTATTTGTATTTTTATTTGATTTGAAAATCATATTTTGTATCTTAATATGAGTTTAATAATGAAAAAGAAATCTATTTAAGTAATAATTTATAAAAAAAATACTAATGATATTTTAATCAATCACTTTTAACATTTTTTTAAATTAAAATTTGATTAAAAATATTTTATTCAATCACTTTAACACTTTTCGATTCTAATTATAATAAAGGAGTTTAATAATAAAAAATTCATTTAAATGAAAATTTATTTTAAAAAAATTACTAAGAGTGCATTTGGTTCATGGAATCTTAAATTCGAGAGAAAAGTGATTTTAAAGAGAAAGTGATATTGAAAGGGAATGTGTGATTCATGGGTTTGTTGATTTAGGGAGTATAAGATTTTTATGTTTGTTTCAAGGAAATGTTAGATTACCTAATAAAACCTTTTATTATATTGTCTTTGATAACACATGAATAACAGGTGATATTCATAATACCGATATATGAATAGCATATGACACTACAAAAAATCTAACATATAGTGATGCTAAAAAAAGCATCGATAAAACCCTAAAATTCGTTAGTATAGCACCATAAATCCTATTCTGACAGTCAAAATGTATATTCTGATGAATTTTTAATTATCAGTATATCCTTTATTAGTATAGACCTATACTGATAGTTTTTAAGGTATCGAAATAGCTTACAAAGATATACCTACGATTCAAGACCATCAATAATTGTATATCTGTTGGTATAGCATCTATTGTATGTTTCACCATTATACCTTTTAATGACGGCTAACACCCGTCAGCATAGACTTGTATGTTTTAAGTTTTCTTACTTATACCGATGGTTAATGATCGTTAATATAGACTTTTAATTTTTTTACCTATACCAACACTTAAAGTCTGTC
This sequence comes from Durio zibethinus, assembly GCF_047325235.1. NCBI lineage: Eukaryota > Viridiplantae > Streptophyta > Magnoliopsida > Malvales > Malvaceae > Durio > Durio zibethinus. Next base: position 2,450,361 of record NC_143165.1, on the reverse strand, counting down.
AGTATAGAGTTTTACATTTTAATTTTTTGACCTATACTAATGCCTAGTGCCCGTTAATATAGACTTATATATTTTAATTTTTTTGACCTATACTGATGGTTAACGCCTGTCAGTATAGATTTGTAATTTTTTTTACCTATATCGATACTTAACATTCATCAGTATAGACTTATATTTTTTAATTTTTTTGCCTATACCAATGGTTAGAAACTGTCAGTATAGAATTGTATACTTTAATTTTCTTACCTTTACTAACAGTTAGAAATTGTTAATATAGACTTATATGTTTTAATTTTGTTTATTTTATTTTGGTGACTGTTAGGATCACCTAAATATTCTAACAATCAAGTGCGTCAACATAAATGTTAAGACGTTAGTAAATTTTTTAAAAAAATATATTTTAAATTATTAATATTAATTTATTTATAATTATAATATGATATGTTTTCATATAAACAAAAAAAATAAAATAAAAGATATTTAATAACATTAAAACTACAAATAAATTATTTATAATCTACAAACTTAGTATAAGTGAAAAACTAAAGTCATTATACCAAGTATAAAGCAAACATTGATAAAACAAACATCTATAAAGAGTTACACTACCTTATTCTAAAAAATGCAATTATAAATTTGCACCACCAGACACTTAAAGACCTTTTGATTGCTTTAAAACTTCAATAAAACTCTAAGCAAGATAATCTTAAAAAATCTATAAACGAAAAAATAACTTAAAAAATCTATAAACGAACAAACAATTGCAAAACTACCTCAATAAAAAAAAAAAAAACATATATGCACCTATTACAAGCCCTTTTTCAAAATTAAAATATTTTAATTCATACAAAATATCACAAGACTTGAAAAAGTCAAAAAGTGTAGCTACATCATATAACTAACAAGCTCAATAAACTCAGCTCACTAACAGTATTCAATATACCAATCAAGCATTACAAAAAACAACAGTCTTATTTTAATAAAGTACATAACATCCAAAACAAAATCAAATCTCCTTACAAACATAATGCTCCAAGTAAATAAACAACTTCCTAAAATAAATGATCCCACGATAGATTTTTACAAAAAAAAAAATCTACATAGAATAAAAAAATCCAATTAGAATTCTTGTAAATTATCTTATATATACAGAAATTAAGAAGGTAATCATCCATTCATATACCACTAGAAATAAATTTATAACCATTTTATTCATTCATATATACAGAAGGTAATCATCCATTTATGTACTAGCAAAAATAATTTTATGAACATACTATTCATTAGTGTAATACATGAATAAACAAGAAATAACCTAATTTGCATGTGTAATCTCCTTATTCTTTTAGTATAATTCCAAATAATAACTTAATGAAACCAATCTAAGATTATTTTAGTCAATAGAACTATCATTAAATAAATATTTTTACTATAATATTAAGATCTACATCTAAAAAGCATGCTTACATCATAAGAAAACCTTTTGAAAGGAAAAAAAAAGGCAAAAAAACCTTCTTAAGAGAAAAAAAGTGGGCTTTAAATCATATTGTAATATAATGATTATGACAAAGACGATGGGTAATGTTTCAAGATCACAACTACATTTTCAAAACTTAGATTCAAAATTGATTTTGACATTTTATCTAAGAAACAAGTATCAAGCAAAGCATTTTCACATATATCATGTAATGACGAGTTTACCATTTTTATTTTTATTAGGTTGATGATTTGAATTTGAAGAACAATAGTTTTCACGTGTGATTTTTAGAGCACTACCAGCATCATGAACCTAAAATTAATTCAAAAAAAATTTCAATAAGGTTCAAGATTCATAAGCAAGATGATAATTTACATATATATAAACCAAAATAGAGGTTTTATGTACCTCTCTATTCATCATGTGAGTAACAGTATTCAAGATATCCATATTCTCATTGGAAAATTATCTTTTAAGTACCAATAAGACAGTACTTAAAGCTTCTTTCAAGTATTTAATTTTAGTCTTCAACTTTTGTACCTCTTCTTTATGCTCAACCAATTCAGAAGATGAAAGACCATATTGTTTAGATGAAGTAGATACTATACCCATGTAATGAAGATGCCATTTTTTCTCTGATCTTTTAACTTTTGAATAAACATCATCTTTTCATGAAATTCTTTTAGAATTCTAAGCACTAGTTTTGCTCAAACCTTGTTTCATGAGTTCTTAAAATTGTAAACAAACATTTTAGTATAAAGAAACTAATCATAAGTAAAAGCGAGTAATAACTAAATTAAATACCATAATTTTAACTGCCTTATCATTCATAACACTTCCATCTTTACGTGTATCAGAAAGAATATACACCTCAGCACGTGATGATTAAATTCCATTAGCTTTTTATTTTTATAAAGGTACAATATTAATTATTGTAATGACAAAATCGCACATATAAAAAGTAAACTTCATATTCATTTAACTGAGTGCGATAAGAAAAATTGATGTATGTTCCAAGGTTTGAATGATCCTTGAGAATGATTTTGTTTCTGTGTAATGAAGCTTATCTAATTTTGAGTGATTTGTTTTGCTTGTCTCACTTTGTTCCTTTAAACAAATAAATAAGAAAATATATATTTTAATAACTTTATAATTATTATCATAGTATTAAACAAAGTAAATAGTATATTTTGTAAATATTTTCCTTCACTTTATTAGTCAACCAATGCGCAGCAAGAAATATGAATTGACTTTTGTCTAGTCGAGAATCATCAACCTTTGCAGTCATTTCCTCTGGTGTCTTGTGTTTATGATAAAATTTAGACTTCAATTCATTCTTCCATTGCCTCCACTTAGTACCCATGTTTTTTAGTGGCCAAGACTTAATTTCTTAAAATATTTCTTCATCAACGAGTTCATCAGAATCAAATTTGTAAAATTCAAACTTTGACTACAATTTGAAAGAGGTAATTGGAAAGAAAATGTCAATATATATTATATGAATTGCTATTATTAACTAGAAGCTAAAAGATTATTGTCATGGCATTAGCTAGCAACTAAAACATTATCATATTGATACCTCTAATGTTTTTCATATTTATTACTTCTTATCATCCAACATTTCATACTAATTTGTATAATTAATTGGTGCAAAGCTAGACAATCTCACCATGCTACCAATAAATTAAGTTAAAGAGTAAGATTCATCACTGATAGGTATAGCATCATCATTGACCTTAACATCAATATGCTTCCCTTCTTTCAAATCTTAAATATTAGCTATACATGTAGGACCTCAAGCTTTTTTATGTTGAACATTTTCTACATAAAAAAATTACATGTAAAGAAAGTAATTAAACCATTAAAAATTGTAATTGTACAACATTATAACACATAAAGAATTGTACTAATAGAATATGGTGTTTTTATACTTGAATTATATTCAACTTGTTCATCTTGATCTTTCTTATTCATAGATTGAAAAATTAATTCTTAAGATTCTTGTAAAGGCTCATGTTGTGAAGTTTCTGGATCTACAAGCACATATTGTTCTTCATATTGTGTTTGCAGTTGAGAACTAGAGGCATGATTTGACCTAATGATATTCAATCATCTACACTTTGCCATCTCAAGTCTAATAATACACAAAATATACTAAGTACAATATAACAAAAAACTTGGTAATGGCAAACCATATAAAGCATAAAGTACAATTTAATATATTACATGATCACACAAAATTAAATAATTCAAGCTAGTAACACGAAAACAAAATATTAGTGAATTATGTCTTACATTGCAAAACCTTAACAACAATTTAAACTATTACATAGAATTAAAAAATGTCCTCCCTATTATGCTCATCTATAGAATCTTCTTTTACATGCTTAATTTTCATCTTTGGTGACCTTCATTCCTTCATTATCAACTTCACTTCTAACCCAATTTGAAGTACCATGTGTGTCATCAAATTCAACATAGATCTCTCCATTTTCTTGCTCTCTATATAAGAATGATTCATCACCCATATTAAATACATCTCTAAGTTTTGCATGCTTGACAAGAACCCATCCATTATGTCTTTCATGTTTCAAATAAAAAACCTTTTTAGCTTGTGATGCCAAGATAAAAGTATCATGAATCAAATTAGTTCTACTATAAACTAGATGTGAAAAATTCACAAGAGTAAAATCAAATTTATCTTTCTTGTAATCTTTATTTGTATCAATATAATCACATTTAAATAACATAACTTTCATTCTATCAGTATAATTCAACTGAATGATAACTTTTATTCTCTCAATATAATTCAACTAAATGATGTCTTTTAAAAATCCATAGTAGTTAACTTTTCCTTCAATAGGTTGTGCATCTCTTGTATTTGCATAACTCATCATCTTAGTTATTACAATAACCCCACTATTTTGAGTTTTCAACTATCTCTCATGTGTCTTGATATAAAATCTAAAACCATTAACAATATAAACAGTGTATTTTCCAACCATATCAGTTGAACCATAAGCAAATCATCTAAGTTGATCTGTGATGTTTGCATCTCTTTGTTGATCCAAATTGGCAACTTATCAATTGTCATATTTGGTTAAAATAATAATCTAATTATAAAAACTTTAATTACATATTCCAAACTATGATGTATGACATACATGATCATGAAAAAAATCATGAAAAATTTCATTTTGTAACTTTTGTATCTCATATAACGTAAGTCAAAGATACTAATTATGCTTCTTAATAATTTGCTCATGTTTTCTACATGAAAAAAATCTTAAAAAACTACACAATACATTACAAAAGAAAATTATTAAGAAAAATATGCATGCAGATAAGTTATCTTACTTTATAAAAAGAGTAACCTCAGCAGAATTAACATATCGATGTGTTTGAATCAAAGTTATAACATCAAGTACAATTTGTGAGACCCTTTTATGTTTATTAGCATTAAAACCTTTACATTTTAATGTTCCTAATGGTCTTCCTATAGTAGAAAGAATGGATATTTCTTCCTCTATAAAAAAGATTTTTGTCTTCATTTCAAATGGGTCGGTTAAAAATAGTTTTCATCCCATCAAAGTATCTTGAACAAAAAATTATGCATTTATTTGCTAAGTACTCTTCTGCAATTAATCCTTTAGGATAAGCTTTATTACGCACATATGATTTAAGAGTAAGAAAAAACCTATATAAATGGAGGTTCAATAGAAAAGATTATTAGCAAATATCCTAGTTGAAATTTAAATAAAAAAAATCTATAACACTTTAATATATAACTCTCAATAAGATACATCTACTGATAAATGATTGGGTCGGTAATTTTTGCTTCATTTGTCAAATGGATAACTAAATGTACCATTGTTATGAAAAAAGATGAAGAAAAAATATTTTTCATTTCACATAAAATTGATGCAACCTGAGACAAATAATTCAAACTTATGTTCTTCGAGAATTTTAAAACAAAATTCGTTAAAAAAGGTACACAAATCAATAAAAATCAAGCACACCTTATCAGGTAAAGACCATTGTATTGCTATAGAAAGAAACTCTTACAATAAGAAATGACAATCATAACTTTTGAACCCTATTAGCTTCTGTTGTTTAAGTTGCACACAACATGAAATATTTGAAAAGTATTCATCTGGAGTTTTCATTTCCTTGAGAATCTTTAAAAAAGAATTTTTTTCAATTAAGCTCATTTGGTATAAAGCTTGAGACGAGCATTGGATTTTAGTGCCAAGACGAGAATTTAGATAGAGAACACTCCTTATACCCATTTTTACAAGGTCAAGTCGCTCTTTGTAGTTATCATTTGACTTCCCTTCTTGCCTAATCAATGTACTAAGAAAGTTATCGTAAACATTCTTATTTATATGTATCGCATTAAGATTGTGACGCAATAAAAGATGTTCCCAGTAAGGTAATGTGAACAAAATACTCTTCTTCTTCTATGGCCTATCTTCATTACCATTATATTGTTCTAACTGTCTCAATACTTTACTCACAGATGATGGTAAAGAAGCATTTCTAAATTCTCGAATACCATCAAATGAGTTTTTATCATTCCAAAACCTATGATTAGGTTGTAGCCACTTACGTTGGCATGTATAACAATACTTTCTATCATTTTGTAACTACTTAGATGTAGTATCAAATCCATAGTAAGGACATGTATACTTTCCCCTAGTACTTTATTCAAACAAATTAGCATATGTAGAGAAGTCATTAATGGTCCAAATTAATACAGCACGCAGTTAAAAGTTTTGATTTTTTTTTAGGCATCAAAAGTTTGAATACCAACTTTTCAAAGTTCTTGCAACTCTTTTACTAAAGGTTGTAGGTATGTATCTATATTATTTGAAGACCTTTCGAACTAGGAATAAGTAAAGAAAGAATAAAGTTTAGCTATTTCATGCACATCCATAGATATTAAAAAAATTTTAAATTTAAATACCAAATTAAATATTTCATTATAATTTAAAAATCATTTGTAATATTATTTTTTTATAGATATATAATTAACTCAAGATAGATTTTCATTCCAATAATGTAATATTGGATTTTTCTGTCATTTTTATCTTGAGGCAGAGGTCAGTATCAAGGAAATTATCAAAATTTTACAAGAAAAATTAAGGTTTATTCTACAAGTTTATTCTTTGAAAAATGAAATGGAAATGAAAGTTATTGTTGAGACTGGGATTTTATAAGTACCACTCATTTGATTAATTCCTTGACATAGAAAAAACTCAATTGTGATGGAGCTGAATCCAAGGACAAATCAATGGAGCTGTGGGGGCTGCAACTGGAGACAAAAATGGTCAGCTGATTGGCTGTGATGTCTGATGTGATGTCAGTTCCTTACATATTGAAGGCTTCAACACATTGGCATGGGCTGTCTTCTACTCAAAAGATTGAAATTTTGCATGTTTGTTGAAATGTTCTCTTCAGCTTCTTGATGTGTGACAAGGCCAAATAGCCCAAGGGTTTATGTCATTGCTTTTTCAGCTTTTCAACTTGTATGTATTTCTATGTTACTATGTACCATTATATTGTCAACATAACCCAAACTTGCGTAAGGTAAATTATTCAAACTTGATATAGTTCAAACATGAATTTAAATTTTAATTTAGTTAATTCACGTAATTATTTTTAAAATATAATATTTAATAAATTTGTCATTTAAATTGTAATATTTATATTTTAATTAATCCAAAACTTGATTCAATCCATCTAATTCTCATCTCTATTAAATTTTTTTTTAATTTTTAGTATTCAAATTGGAATATTAACTAGTACTTAAAAAGGATTTCATTTTCAAGCCTAGGGGAGTACTCTTGATCATACAAAAGCTTAAACCAAGATTTTACAATGGATTAAATATAAAAATGAACTTTATACTATATATTTTTTGTTAGTTTGGCATCTAAAAAAATAAAATTATCAATTTAATATTTTTATTTTTATTTTTCATCCACTTTGATATTTTGAATTAATGTCGTCAATTAATTAATTTACTGACATAGCATAAATATTCAATAAAATGTGACACACGTCAAAAAGTATAATTAACATCACATTATTAATTGCCATGTTAATATTAAAAGAAAATTTTAAATTTTTTTAAATTAAAAAATTCTAAAATGTTTTTAAAATTCTAAAAAATTTAAGTCAATTTTTTAAAAGAATTTTAAGAAATCTTATTTGTATTAAAATTTTCATCTTTAAAATTTTTTAAATTTTTATTAAATTTTTTTATTTTTTAATTTTTAAGTGTTTGTAATTTTCTTATTTTTTAAAATAATTTAGATGTTTTAAAAAATTTTAAAATTTTAAAAACTTTTTATTTTTTTTTGAAATTTTTAGAAATTTTCTTTTAATATTGACATGAAAATAAATAATATGACATTGATTAGACTTTTTTAACACATGTTAATATTTTATTAAATTCTTATGTCACATCAATAAATTAAATGTTGGCATTAATCTCAGCTACCAGATAGAATAAAAGTTAAAGTACTAATCTGACAAATTTATTGTTTATTCCAAATTAACAAAAATTATATAATATATGGGATATTTTTATGTTTAACCCTTTTATAATTGATTGGTAAAATGTGGCAAACGTGCATTTGGGTGAAAGAAGTTTGTCCTTTGGCATATTTTTGGGAGTGACAAATAAGCGCCTACAAGCACATGAAATGAATATTGCTCAATCACTTTCTTCACTGCTTTAATTCATATTGTAGACCCTAACATGGATCCCATAACTGATGCATTTCTTTATAATATGAAAAAATTAAGCATTTTTTAATTAAAAAAAAAGGTATTTGAATCATACTAAAAAAAATAGAAATAGAATATCATCAATCACTGAATTAAATACTCATATACTAATGAAGAATATAGTAAAATGATGATAAATAAATTTCATATCAAAATTTGGGACTTAAATGATTTACTCATCTTTTTTAAGAAGTAAATTATCGCAAGATTGTGTTCGATCTCTAACACTTACAAATTTTCTTTTCTCAATTCCCCTTAAGTCTTAAGCCTTTTATGTAAGAAAAAAAAATCATATCAATTAAATTTGAGATTTATGAGTATATGTATATTTGATTTCTCTACCTATGTAATATTTAATTAATTTTTGTAAGTAATTGTATAACAATAATTTTTTCCTTTATTGTTAATTGATTTTATGTTAGATGTAACTCTACTCTTAATGGTTAGCAAATGAAGATTGCTAATAACCACAAGTGTAAAGGTCTGTTATGCTAGAAAATATGCTCCACAATGAATGTCTACATGATGCATGTTTTATGTTCTTCACCTCTCCAACACCTCCCAAACCTAACAATCTTCTTGCCCTTTCTTTTCCAATTATTGAAATGTGGTATTAGAAGTAACCAAAAAAATCTAATTTCTGTTCATGACTTTGACAGCACCATGTAAAGTCAGTATCCACTTGCCTTAATTTACCGTGCATGCAAAAATATAATCTAGATGAATTATGTTGGAATGCATTGAACGCAAAATATAAAGTCAATTATTTTTATCACCATATTAATTAACACTATGTTTGATAAAAAAAATGAAAAAAATGAAAAGAAAAAATATTTTCTTTTCTTCTTTTTTTCGATTGATAGGAAACAAGAAAAATCGACGATTTTATCTTTTCGTTTTCTCATAATCCAATCTTTTCAAAATGAAAGAAGAAACATAAACTAACAATTATATTTATAATTTTACATTTAGCATCTTTCCTTGTATATTTTATTTTTTATACTAAACACAAAAAAAAAAGAAAAATATTTTCATTTTTTATTTTTCTTTTCTCTTTTCTCTTTCTTATTTTTCTCTCTCCATTGTCTTTTTCCTACCAAACATATATCTGTCAATCTGTATGCATGGGGCATAACTGCTTGGTCTAGTGACTAAAACAATCTTAAAGAAGACAAGGCTAGGGTTTCTCTCTCTCCCTTAATGTAAGGTTTTACCCCCTTGAAACGACCAAAAGAAAATAATATAAAAGGGATGAGAGAGATGGAGAATTTGAGATTGAAAGAGTCATAATGTAATTGAAGGCCCAGGCACATGCTTAGACGTTTACATCTTCTTCACATTTTACTCCTATATATAAAAACAAACTTGGGTATTTCACTTTCTTTCTTTTCTTTTCTATTTTTTGTTTCACAACATTTGGGGTAATTTGGTGGATGTCGCAGGGTTCTAACCCAACTACATCGCAGTGCCCATCCAAACATGTTTTAGGTAGGACTTTATTTTGTTTTATGTTTTTTTTTGTACCAAAAAGATTATAATTTATAAGTAAGGAAAGAGATTACAAGTATTAAAATTTAAACTCTAAATCTATTAATGTTATATTTTAAGAATGATTATATAAATTAAATTACATTAAACTTTGATTTAGTAACATTCTTAGTGGCACTTCCTCCAATGGGTTTAAACATAGAGGTAGGTTATATCCGATACCTAATATCTAATTCTATATGTACTATCAATGAATCATAATGTTTTGTATAGATTTTGTTAATTTTGGTGATATCATAATATGTTCTAAGAACTTGTTAAAATTATGGGGTAGATTTTGATACTAAGAAGCGCAGTTTCCTCTATTTGCTTTGTAATTAGTATTTTAAGTTCACTAGTAGACCTAGGTGCAAGTTAATGCCATAAGAATCCTTCCCATCATGTCAAATTTAATTATGTCATCAGTTTCTCATTGTTGGTGTTAAAAATTTTAATGAATCTCTACTTTTAGCTTAAAAAATTGTTGTCCAAAAGAATATTTTTATTAACTTGGGGCCCTTGGTATTGCATAATGGAAACGTTTCAATTTTAATAAACTAATGAAAAGAAGTAATTGATATAAAATGATAATAAATTTATTAACTCTTGAAAAATATTTATAAGGTGCTTAATGACAAACAATTAAATAAAAAATAAAATTGAAAATCAAAAGCATTATTAAAATGAAAAAATTCATGAATTTCACTCCAATTAAAGCAAACTTAGTAGTGTGTTAGGTATATATCATTGTCAATTAAATTTTTTTTTTTTTTTATGTTTACAATTGCATAAATTTTCTTTTTTCCTTTTGTTTTAATTTTAAAATAAAAAGGTCAAAAGGTGAAGAAAGTAACAAATCAATATAAAAAGTTTTTTGACATATAACCAATGATTAGTGGAAGATCAAAAACAAATGGGTTATCAGCATAAGCTGGAGCCTGGAAATGGAAAATGTTCGATACCACCTTTGCGGCTAAAATTGTCACAAATCAACTCTTTACAACTGGCCTTTTTTTTTTGAAATTTTTTTGGCATGTAATAAAGAGAGTCAAATGGCGTTTAGGTAGGGGGTTATTTCATCTGTCAGAGTACATGTAGGCTTCCGTAAAAATTTATATTAAATTTATAAATCATTTATTAATTAATAATAAGAATTATAATTAAATTATATAAGCGAAGTATTTGATGCTTACCAACTTAATTAAATTTTATTAATAAAGGTCTAATTTAATATTATTATTGTGATTGAAAAAAATTTGATTTGAAAATAAATATATTTAAAAAGTATTATGAATAATTATGATTTAAGATCTTTAAGTGTTTAATATTGCTGTAAAAAAATTATTTTAAAAAAATAAAATGTCCAAAAATACATGGTATTGGAAAAAAAAAACATAGATTATTTATATCAAAAAATAAATAATTGGGTAGATATTTGATTATTTTAATTCTAAACCTTGAATTACAAATTACAAACACACCTCCTAATTAATTTGGACTCATTTTTAATTGTCAAAAAATATTTTTAACATAAATCATAATATGTTTGATATTACTTTTACATTCAAGCAACCCAAACACAGTGAAACAGGCCAAAGGAAATTCGAAAGTTTCTTTCTGGATGGGGTCAAATGTTCTATGTCTCTTGGCCATGTGCTTAGGCATGTGGGTGGTTGGATTTTTGAGTAAAATAACAACCAGAGAAAACGGTGGCTCATATGGACCATAGATTACGACATTTTAGCTTTGATCAAAGATTTTGTTCTTTCAATCTTCACAAAATTTTTGGACTCTTTTGGTTTCATCACCTTTCCATAATTTATATCTCATTTACTGTACGATTTCCGTATGCCACCCCACCAAGAAATTTTATAAGGAGGAATGTTATTTTGTCGCCATAGTCGAACAAGTCGACTGCCATAAAAAATTATTGAAATCATAGTAATAAATTATAAATTTAGGAACATTTATTTTTTGTGACAGTTTGGATCATTTGCAAATTGTCACCCAACACCTGGCCCATCTTTGATTTTTTGTTCTTTGCTGAATTTGAAGTCTTATTTTCCTGCAAGATGATTAGTAGATAATCTGTAAATTATATAAGAAAATTATCTCTCATTCTGAGGAACACTGGTCCAAATATAAAAATTTTGATTAGTTTTATGTAAAATAAAAAAAAAATGCCAACAATCATATAATTTATTTGTAAAATTTTAAATTCTTCAATTTAATGATCATGATTCAATTTTTAACTGTTTCAAATTAAAAAAAAAAAAAAAAACCCTCAAGAGTTTGATCAAAGCTCCAGAGAGGTGAGATCATGTTCTCATTAGCATTAGAAAAGAGTACTGTAAATTGATATTGTAGGATTTTAAGTTGATTGTTTTAATTGTTTATAATATATCTATATAAAATGATGTGATTAACAGTACAATAGCAGCTGTTTTTGACTAAAGCAAACCTTCAACATGTGATAAGTAGGGAATCAGATCTGAAGAAGAAATTTAAAGTTTATTATAAAGAAAAAAAACAAAGAAAAAAATAAAAATAAGAAGTCAGTTTCCTGAGCTCATAAAATTTCAATCCAAGTAAAAATCACGAGGCTGAAACCCCAACTCGTCCTCGTCCATACTAGAGAGGCTATTATTATATATGTCACTGAGCTAAAGTCCATGATTAACTCATTCAGCAAAATGAAGGTAAATGAGAAGCACTGGGAGGATTTGACAAACAAATAATCTTGATTACATTATATTGAATCAACAAAATACAATATTTGTTCTGAAACGCAAATATTGTAATTGTAATGTTTCCTGGTATTGGTGCCATGAAGCAAAAGCATCCGTTGCTGCATACTGTAGTTGCTCCTCGGCTAAAGGATATAACTCCCAATTTCCCAGCCTAATTATCTTGGGCTTTGGAAGCTGCAATACCCAAACGTTAATAAGATTTCCTAATGCAAGTGTTCAAGTCTTCAACCTTACTGCTTTAGGCCAGTTGAAACCAAGAAACTTGGTGGAAGGTAAAATATTAGTACCATTTACCACTTGAGAACTAATATCATATTGGTTTTCCGGGTGTTTGACAGCATCCCACCAATTGCAACGGTTCATGTTGGGATGGATTTTTGTTTATCTCGAATTTAATTTTATTTTATTTTTATAAAATTTGAATCTGATTGAATATGAAAAATTTTTTTATTTTTTTCATACTCGAATCCGATCCAACCTAAGAAAATTTTTTATTTTTTTTATATTTGAACTCGATCCGATCTAATTTGTATAAATCGTATTGATCCAACCTAATCTAAAATTAATAAAATATTATTTTTTTAATATAAATATAAAATTATATAAATATATATAAATAAAAAATTAAATAATTAATTTAAAATAAAACTTTTTATATATGCTAATTCGAGTCGAGTTTATCAAAAATTTGACCCCAATTTGATCTCGATTTTTTTTAATATTACTTTATCCGACTTAAAATTTGATTTTAAAAAAAAAAAAATTAACCTTACAAGATCATATTATGTTAGAAGTTGTTGAAAACGGGTTGGACTACCAACCCTAATCCAACTTGTTCATTTGTGAGCACTATCTCAAAATATTAAAAACTAAATACACAATCCCGATTTAGGGATTCAAGAATTTAGGTAGTTAATAATAAAAAGGACTTAATGTAAAGACATTGCTTTTAAAATTGTGGAATCCACAAGAAGAACCTATATACTTTGAGGTATTCCAGAATGAATCATAGGCATCAGATGACAATACTTATTGTCAGAACATATCAGCATGACTGCAGCCTTCCCAGGCAAAATACATGCAGTGTCAAAATTCCAACTATAAATGATTATCCATACAGTATAATTTAATACAATTTTAGTTTAACAAACTCCCGTCCCCTTCGCAAAATGCTTAATAAATGAGAATAAAGATTCTTACCCAGAATAGAAAACTCTTATATGTAATTGAATTGGATGCAAGGACGCAACCATAGCTTTGGTTAATAAACCAATCGGCAGCATTGTAACCAAAATCCCTCTATCCAACTAGATGCAGGAAGAGGTTCTGAAGGTGTGTTTTTTTTTTTCTTCGAAATTTCATTATGTCGTGATCTTTTTCCCCTTTGCATCCAAAACAGGTTCTTATGCAATTCGGTGAAGCTGAGTTTGAAATAAGAGGTCGATGTAGTGATGCTCAGAAGGTGACTGATCATTCGATGTGGTGGGAAAATAAGTTGGGGAAAGTGGTAATGTGTAAATTACTTTTTATCAACCATCATTGAAGAAATGAAAAGGCATGGAAGTTTACTGTTTGTTTCATGTCCTTGCTTCTCAAACCATACTCATGATGAACGTTATGCTCAATTAATTGGTCAACGGCAACATGCTGAAAGATATTATAGGGTCACAAAAGATGATCAGTAAGGCTTACCATTTTTTCTTTGAAATTTCTTGCTCTTTTTTTTTTTTTTTTTTTGTAGAATCCAGTTTTGTTTGATTCATACCATCTTTTCTGGCTCTCTTTTTCTCAGTCTCCATAGTATAATTGAAGCCCAGAAGATATTTGATTGAATTTTCCCCAAGGGTTTTTGATACTTCATCCTCAAGTGCCTTTCATGGAGATGAAGCAGCATATGTGACCAATGCTGCTCTTGAAATAGAAGTGAGAGGTTGGTTTGTTATGTGTAAAATTGCACATGCAGCAACTAAATACAGTGATCTTTTTCCTTGTCATATATGTTGTACTTTTAGTTCTTGCCATGGATAGGGAAAATAAAAACATGGGAAAGAAAATCACCGCTGCATTATATTAGACGGAGTGCATTCTTTTGAACTTAGTAGCAGGAGAACGATGTAGGATCATGAAGAGAGGAAACTGTCACAAAATATTGATGCTTTTTTTGGTCCGGAACCCCTTAATGTCCTGTAGTCATTTAAGCTCCTACTAATTCGAAGTCGAGCCAAATTAAACCTCGGGGAGCAAGTTCTCCTAAATTTGTTTTTTTCGTTCACTGAACTCGAATCCAAAATCTTGTTTAAAAAAAATCAAATTCCTTGTTACTTGAACTAACAGATATTGGTAAAATATTAATGCTTTATTAATCATCAAATGAAATTGAAGGCTTTTACGCCTTTCTGCACCTTCCCCGCATTTTTTTTCTATATTATGCCTGTAAATGCCTCAATGCCAAGGCAATTCATTTACATTTAATGATATTTTTGTCTGCGAACAGACACTGGCATCTTGGCAATATGGTTCTGGTGAAGCCTAGTCTCAACCTCTGACAAAGAAACCACATATTTTTCCACGCAAATGAAAGACAATGGATTCCATTTACCAATGATAAACCCATATTTCTCTCGTTTATTGGTAATTAAAACCACAATTTCCAGCAACCAAAAAGGATACGTAAAATCGGTACATAAGTGTTATGCAAAGTATAGTTATAAGATAGGGACAGCAAAAACTTAAAAATCATATCTAATTCACCACTAACCTAAGACAATGAAAACCACAAATGGAAGCATTTGTTTCATTTTCTTTTCCCTTTCTTTTTTCCACTCATTGGACATCAACTGAAGCAAATTGTCAAAATACCCGGATGCTGATAACGACAGCAATAAGAATGAATGGTATTTAGATCTAATCCTTGTACTTCATTTCAGACATCTGGAAGCCAGGCATTTCAAATGAGGATGAAAACTTCTCAACATCGGTCTTGAGCTCTTCAATATCCTTGTTGTTGTCCAAACCTTTATTGAAGTCCTTCAAAAGCTTTCCATACTGCTTTTGGATATTCAACGTGATGGTCACAGCACGGTGGAGGAACTCTCCTATCTGTTCAAAGTCCTTCTCAACCAAACCTCTTGAAGTCATGGCAGGCGTACCTGTCAAGAGCAACTTGCATCAAGTGTTGGCACCCAAATTAAATCATGCAATTTTAATAAAAATTTGACAAAACTTGGAAGAGTTGGGTCATCCTCTCACTACCGAAGGAGTCGGCTGAAGAGAACTCCTTCACAAAAAGCAATAGAGGTATAAAAGAGAAGATGCAAAGAAAACAACTTCTAATGTAATTAGTTATCTTTCTGTTTCTACACTATGCCCATTCACTGAAGCACAAGATAATTCAGGTGTCAGTAATTCCAAGCTATTTTTCTGTTTAAAGTCGTTATTTACATGCAAATTTGGCATCCTTGATTTCCCTTGTATAAAACTCTAGAAAATTTGAGGATCCAAAGTAACTCTAGATCAATGCAGCAGGTCTTACCAATTCGTACTCCTCCAGGAGCCAAGGCACTGCTGTCACCGAATACAGCATTCTTGTTGACAGTGATGTTGCACAGATCACAAAGCTTCTCGACCTTGTTGCCTGTAAGATCAATGATAAAAAGATCAGAATTGAATCAAAGGCAATTATTGAATAACCCTCAGGCCAAGTAATTCAACTGACAAACCAGTCAATCCAAGAGGTCGGAGATCCCAAAGGACAAGGTGATTTTCAGTTCCACCAGTAACAAGCCGGTATCCCTTGCTGATAAGGTAGTTTCCAAGGGCAACGGCATTGGCCTTAACTTGTTTAGCATAAGCCTTGAATCCAGGTGACATGGCTTGTTTCAAGGCAACAGCAAGAGCACCAATCTGGTGATTGTGGGGACCACCCTGAAGGGATGGGAAAACAGCAAAGTTGATCTTGTCTTCGAAGTCATACACTGCACCTTCTGGTTGGCCCTTCTTTGGTGGCTTTGGTCCCTTGCGGTAGAATATCATACCAGCCCTAGGACCCCTCAAGCTCTTGTGGGTGGTGGTTGTGACTATGTCACAGAACTCAAAAGGGTTTGCCGCCTCCTACTCCAACAATAAAATCGGTAAGAACTAGTATCAATAATCCATGAGTGGAAAAAAGAAAAAGAAAAGGCCCAAATTCCACAACCAGAACTATTACACAAAGGAATCTAATAATGCTGACATATTGATTGGAAAAAGTTTAGAAATGAAATTTAGTAATTCTTCAAATCTAAGCAACTTCATAAATGAAATTTTGCATTTCAAAAGAAAACTTTGGAGAACAAAACAAACAATTTGATGAGAAGTCATATTCAGATCCACTCACATTTTCCTCACCCATATGCATTATTACAGCCAAAAGACTTTTCAGAACCAAATCAAACCAACCCCACTAAGACTTCTCAGATCTGATTCATATTTATTAAAATACATTTCATTTATAAAATCCTTTCCATCATTTGATCTCCAAGACAGCTTAAATTTTACACCCCAAAACAGGAGAAAAAAAAGTACTAAGTTGAACTCATTTGTACCACCGCATGTGCATTAAAAGACAGAAAATGAACCCATATTCTGATCCTAGAAGTCATTTTATAAATTATGATTATAATACGAAGGGCTCAGATCAAAATAATAATCTGATAAAAATAACTTTCAAACCCCAAATCCAGAATCTAAAGTCATTCTAAGTCCCACAAACACCAGATCCAATCCTGAAAACTTTTAATACCAACAGTTGAAATCCCAGCTAAAATCTCAGATCTAACCCAACAATCAATAGCATGCAGGGTCAAAGGAAAACTAAATAAGATCCAAGTAAAACAATATACCTGAGCAGCAACAAGGCCACTAATGTGAGCCATATCACACAATAAGAGAGCACCACACTTATCCGCCACGGCCCTGAACCTGCCGTAATCCCAGTCCCTCGGATACGCACTCCCACCGCAAATGATAAGTTTGGGCCTGAAATCCATGGCCTTCTCTTCCAACTTATCGTAGTCAATGTACCCAGTACTCGAGTTCACCTTATAAGGCAAACTCTCAAAGTAAATAGAAGTAGCAGAAATCTTCTTCCCTCCGGAGGTATAATACCCGTGAGTCAAGTGACCGCCAGAGGGTAAATCCAGCCCCATGATCCTGTCATGGGGTTGGAGAACAGCCGTGTAAGCGGCAAAGTTTGCCGGTGAACCAGAGTAAGGCTGTACATTGACACCCCACTGGGTGGGATCGAGATGAAAAGCCTGTAGAGCACGAGCTCTACAGAGATTCTCGATCTCATCAATGAACTCATTGCCTCCGTAATAACGGTTCCCGGGCATGCCCTCGGAGTATTTATTGGTGAGAGCACTGCCGAGGGCTTCAATTACGGCGAACGAAGTGAAGTTTTCTGAAGCGATGAGCTCGATGCCGCGGCATTGGCGACGTTTCTCCTTCTCGATGAGGTCGTGGATTTCGGGGTCGACGGATTCCAGGGAGGAGTTGCCCCAAGTGCTAACTGCATCCATGTTTTTTGAAGGAGGAGAAAAGAAGAGTGGCAAATGGGGAAAATGGTGAGGACAGGTGGGAAGCGATTGAAGATTTTTGGGATTTATAAAAGAATTTGATGAGGTTGGTGGAAGTAGTTTGATGACCTTTTCTTTTCCTTTCATTTTATTTCTTTTTTTTTTATACACTTTATCTTATTTTATTTTAATGGATGGGTTTTAGGTGGTTGTTGGATTTTTTATATTTTAAAATTTTTTTAATAAAATTTTATCAAATTTGAGATTAAAATATAAATAAAATTATTTAAAAAATAAATGAATTTTACATATATGTAAATTAATACTATATTTTATTTTACACAATGTAGTATAAAGTAAAATTTTTAAATTTTTAATTAGATTCATAAGTTATTTATCAAAATATTAAACTATTAATATTTGACTTAAGAATGAAAGGGTTGAATGCAAGCATTTATGGAGCAAAATTTAAGAAATTTAAGAGTAGATTGATCATTTACATCCTAATCTTTTAATATGAGAGTGGTTAAAAGACATTAAAAAGGTGAGTAAACCACTAATCAATGAGATATTAATTCAGTGATATTAAAATTAAAAATTTATGAGTTCAAATCCATTCATAATTCAAAATATTAAAAAAATCAAATGACTGGAAATTATTTAAGATTGTGAAAAAGAAAAACGATCTTAAGTTTTTCTCTTATAAAAAAGTCTCAAGTTTAAATAGTTAAGAGAATAGTTTTTAAGGTACTCATAATTATTATTCTAAAAAAAAAACTCATAATTACTTAAAATTTATACCTAAAACTTCCTAATATGATTATTGAAAAATTAAATTAATGTTTTAAAATATGAATGAAGCAATAAACATATGCATTGAGATATATCAATGATATTATTAACATATTATTATTTTTGTCCAAATTAAATACTACTAGCTAGTATCACAATGGACTTAATAATAAATCCATATAAATAGGATTGTTTTCTTTTATGAAACAAGGTACTTAAAAAGAGTATTTTGTGAATATAAAAATTGCTTAATTGATTTATGTAACTATCTTTAAAAGATAATATATAGTAGATTCGTGATTAAATTTTAACATTTGTAATTTTTTTCATTATTCTTAAACTATGGCCCTTTTTATAAAAAAAAATAATTTTTTAAAAAAATGCTAAAAAATATTAAAATATAAATGACATAACTAGTTGATGAAATCTTGTTTCAACAGGAGAAAAGAATTCTAAAATTTTTAATATTGAATTCGAGTCTCGCTATGTATGAGTTTGATTCAATTTTATAATTATGAATGAATGTTATGAAAATCTTTTTGTGTTATTTCAAGACCCTCCTAATTTATTTTGAACTTGCTTGCCGATGATGCAACAGGAAGAACTTTGTATCGTACTATTTTATGATCTTTATCTAATTCTAGTTTCCTACCAAAAACAAATTTATAATTATGATATAATTTTAACTCATAAACTTAATTAAAAAATAACTTAAATAAAATAGCTAATGTCTATGAATATGCATATATGAATTTCAGAGTATTATTGGTCAATCATGTGAATTAAAATAGAGACTATAAAAGAGCTTTCAATACAATAAATTTTATCGTGTTTGATATAAGTATTTACTAGACTTGATAATTTATATTATCGTATTGTGTAAAATATTATATTTACATCATGTTTTATATAAAAATTACGTGTCATAATTCGTGTTAATACAAAAATTTAAAGTATAATTTTTTTATTTTATTAAATCTATTTATATTTTTTAAAAATTTTAAATCGTATTATTTTCGTATTTTTTATTTATATCATTTTTATATCATGTCACCATATCTTGTTTCAAATTATCAGATTTAATATTTACTTACTCCCACAACAAAGCTGAAAAGTGCCTTAAAAATGGATTGCAGAGAAACGGATTGTAATCAAACAAGGTCGAAAGCCAGATTCGATATAACAGATCAAATGAAGCTAAACCCATTTATTTAAGTGACCAAAATCATCAGTTTTGGTAAGAACACCTAACATGTGTTAAACATGGCAACTCATCGATTAAAATTTGTCCATAAATGTATATCTGGCTCACTAAAATAACTGGATGATAACGTAGGTCATATGTGTCCTCAACATGTCGCCATTTATCAAGGGTTGGTAAACGTTAGGAGCTGTAGGAAAGTTCCACTCAATTTGCTCTCAGGTTTGGTGGCTAATGGTAATGGTGTTGTTGAGTGGCCAACTTGTCATTTCAACACCACCACCAACCCCCGCCTGAAAATCGACCATTTTCCTTTCCTCCACTGCACCCCTTTTCTCCTGGAAACTGACCTTTTTGGGGGTTGGTGTTATGTTGTGCAAGCACCTTTCAGGTTTCAACCATTGCCCTGAAAAGTTTTTCAACTTCCATTTTATTAATGAATCTGATATGATAAATAATGACAAAAAAAATCAAAGAGACCATGGAAATTTCAAATGTGCCAAGAATAGTAATGGGATTTATTTATTCATTAATGTTAAGTATGATGGTCAAGCATTACCAACCCTCACCAACCCAACTAGGAGTTCGAGTCTTAAGAGGCAGAAAAATTATTTTCTACTTTGCTTGGCTTATATTTATAAAATTAATTTATGAATAAGATTGTCATTTTATTTCTATTTTATATCATATTATTTTACACTATTCTAATTTTCTTTCAGGAATTCCATTATTCCAATCGGTTCAAAATTTGTTGACTTAGGAAAATGTCGCCATTAAACAAGGAAAGTTATCATCACCGAGTATTAAATCCAATGACATATAGGCTTATCATTTTTTTAAAGATTACAAATTCAAAAAAATTTATTTATGTAATACCTTTATCAAATGAATTAAATAAATAAAATTAAAGTAAAAATAAATTAAAATTAAAAAAAAAAAAAAGTTGTCAATCTTACTTCACCAGCTACGAGTACGGGTCTTATAAACTTATTTTTGGTTTTCTACAAAAATATAGAAATAGAATCTATGTTTTTGTCAGGTTTCCTGCACATTGGGGGGCTCAAACTTCGATATAGATCTGCGACCAACCCCCATGTACATTTATTTTTCTTATTAAAAATTTGTATAATATAATTTTTTTTATGAGACCTTTTAAAATTTTTTAATTATTTTAAATTTTACTTAATTCAAAATCAAATCACATTAAATTTTATAAAAAAATTAAATTTTTTAATATTTATTTTTTTATTTATAAAATTTAAAATCGACATTTTATTTTAAAAAAATCAAATTCATTAACTACTGCGTCGTTGATTAATTGTATAATATAATTACGTTAGATGTTGGGTACTTAAACAAACTTTTAATAAACTTCAATTCCCAACAACAGCCCGTAAAGATTGCACTAAACAAAAGAAACATTAAAAAAAGAATTATGATTAATAAAATGAGGTTTCACAAATGTCCAACTATGATACATGTTAAATAAGAAATTAATCAAATTATTTCGTCTTTAAATTTTTTAACTTTGAGACAATGAATTTAAAATTAGATTTATGCAAAATAAAATAAAGGGTTAATAAAAGACTTGAAGTAAAAAAGTAACAAGTGAATTCAGAATGCAAAAAATACAAAATAAGATAACGTTATATCATCAGAATTAATGTTATTATTATACTATATATTAATATTGAATTTTGATACTATGTTTTAAGTATGTGCCTTTAATTTTATTGATTTTAAAACCTAATGTACCCAAATTTATGAAAATTTTTATTTGCTTTAAGAAAAATTTTGTGAAGTATTCTAATTATGTTACTATTTTGTCCAAAAATTAATGAAATTGAATGTATATTGACAATATTTGTTATTTGTATCAATAAAATATTTCATTAAATATTAGAATTTTATTGATTTTATTCAAAAATCAATAAAAAATAAAAAATACGGTGACAAAATTTAATAAAATCAAAATATGTTAGCAAAATTTAATATTTAATAATAGTATAATAACAAATTTCACCCTAATCCTAACTCATCAATGGCAAAATTGACTCACTTGATCCTTTGTCTGATTTTATAGTCTTTTAGATTTGAACTTTACAAATTGACATGTCTTGTTTTATTTGTTTTCCTAGCAAGAGGATAATTTTCAATATCTACTTCCTAGTTCTGATTTATGACCCTTTATTAACATTAATGGTATGTTTACAAGTCCATAAAATAGAATATGATCTCAAATTTGAAAAAATAGAATGGTTATCATAGTAATAAGTTTATGTCTTTACGGCAATCTTGAGATCCACATCTATTTTTGGTAATTTGTGAATTGAAAGTTATATATTGTGTTAAATACGAGATAATATAAGATATATAATTTTTTTTGAAAACACGACATAAATTATTAAATGTGATAAAATTTTAAATATAAATATAACAAGTTTGTTGTATATGTTATACACAACACAATATGACAAACACTTTTAAAATTAATCTATTTAACATAATATAATTAACTTGACATGATTAGACATGATTATGGTTTAAAATAAATTATAATATATAAAATTATACTAATTTATATTAAATTATAAGTTAATAAGAATATAAAAAAACGTATTTAATGTTAAACGTGTTTATGTCTTTCATATGTTTTATATATTTTCATGTGGTATGGTTTAATTAATATATGTCTCATATATTTTACACATGTAAAATATATTAAATAGACATGAATAATGTGACAAAAATTAAGATTTTCTTTATCATATTGATGATGATCTGCTTCTTGTATCTTAAGTTGTAGTCTTCCATTTCAAGTTTTGGTAGAACTTAAGATGAAATCTTTTAAGAATAAGAAAATAACTTTAAGGCGCGTTGTAAATGTCACTTTTCTTATGACTTATTTCGTCCCGAATAGTTATAGTATGCAAAAAAGAATATAATCGAAATACCTCCAAGATACAATAAAACATTGTTTAATTTCACTTTGCACTTGTGTTATCAAACCACTAAATATCTCTTGATGAAAATAAAATATCAAACTTTGAACATTAATTTTTGTAAAAATAATATCAAAGTAACTTTATTTTATTTATGAAAGAGAGTTTATGAATTATCAATTCTTGAATATATCCAAATGAACACTTTCAATCTCTATTTATAGAAATCAAATCCTAATATTATAATTCTTTAATTGTGTTGTTTCAATTAAATATTAATTCCTTTAATTAAAAAAATCTTTTTGAATAAATTAAAGTTATATTAATTTATTTGAATACTCATTTTTTAATGAGAACAATTGATTTCTTTCATAAGATAATCAACTATTTCTTTGTATTTTTTGTTTTCAAAACGCTCCACAAAGTAGAGTAGTCAATTACTAACTTATGATAATTGACTTTTTTCTTTTTAATTTTAGATTACTCAAAACTTAAAACAATTCATAAAGTAGTTGATTAACAGTTAATTGCCTAAGATAGATAAACAACTATTTTTTAAAATTTTGTATCAAAACCTTGTTGCTTTTTTGAAATTCATTGCAGTTGATCCCTTTAGTATAAGGAATCGACTGCTCTTTCGGTTAATACATGGTAATTGATTGCTCTTATTAAGGTAATCAATTGTTTTTATAGTGAATTATCTTGCTTTGATTTTTTAAGTTTTAGGATCAATACTATTGATTATGAATTTTTTTTAAGCTATTTAAATAGTTTAATATAATTTCTCTGATGTATAGATACCTCATTTTGTCAGAAATTTTTTCGAGACGAAAATGGGCTTTGACCGAAATTAGATATAATTGAAGCTTCGGAACCAATGAGAAAAATTTTAATATTAATATTAATTTGATTTATTTGTTATTATTATTTTATTTGTTTAATTTTAACTGTTTTTTAAAAAAAGTTCAAATAAAAAAAAAGAAATCAAAAAATGAAAAAAAAAGTTTGAAAATCTTGGATTTGATCCTTTTGGGCTTGATTTATGCACAATCAAATTCACAAAAATAAAATAACAATAAAAGTCCCAATTCATGTGGAAATATTTCCAAGATTAGAGGGATTGAATCCCAATAAAATGAACCAAAACCACAAATGAGAGGAATGGGGGAAAACTTTGGATTTGGATGAGTTTTTTTTAGTAGGTATTAGGTTTTTTTTTTTATGCTAAAATTTTTGGAATTTGGGATAAATTGGGTTTTTGTAGGTTTTGATTTTTTTCAAAGATTCTAGTTTGGGTTGATGGAAATTGTTTGTGAATATTTAGAAATTTTAAAATTTTGGATTTGAGTTATCTCTAGATTCTCTAGGTTTTTTAGGATTTTTTTGAAAGTTCTTTCGTAATTATGGGTTTTGATTTAGCTTTGTATTGTGTTTTTTTTTTTTTTTTGTTAACTTGTGATTTAAACTTTTAGGGATAATTTCATTTTTTTTGATTTGTTGGAGTTTTTCTAGTTTTTATTGGAATTTCTAGGAAAAATTGGGTTTTTTGGATTTTTTTAATGAATTTTTCTATAAGCCTTTGAAGTTTTCGACAATATTCACGATGGTTAAAGAATCTTGAATAGTAGTTTCTAGGTTTGTTTGAAATTTTCGATAACCTACTGAATTTTTCAGTGTCAAAATTTGCATTTTTGATTAGGATTTGAAAATTTTTGAATTTCTCAATTGGTGGCTAGAGAGAAGGCAATGAGAAGGTTTTTAGAGAGAGAGATAAGGCATGAGTAGGTCTAAGAAAAAACAAAAGACCTTACCTCTTATATCCATCCAAAAAGACATCGTTTTGAAAAGGCTTAGACTTGCATGAATCTAAGCGAGACTCGCGTATAACCCGTTTATTCAAACTGCTCAATTCGCAGGTATTCATTTTACTTTTTTCATTTTATTTTTTGTTTTCATTTTTATTTATTTGATTTATAAATTTTCTTTTATTTTATTTATTATTATTATTATTTTTTTAAATTGAACGATTTATTATTATTTTTAATTGTCTTTATGAATTTCATTTTATTTATTTATTTTATAAAAAAATCTAAAAAATATTTTTAAAATAAATTCATGAATCTTACCAAACAATTGAAAGATTTTTCATGAATTTAAATTTTTTTATAAATTTTACCAAACTATTGAATAATTTTGTAAATCGATAATAATAAAAAAATTTATTATTAATAAAATATTTTGTTTTGATCCCACTAAATTATTGGAAAATTTGCATTTTAAATTAAATTTTATTAAACTATTAGAAAATTTAATACATTTTCTAAAAATAAATTTACAAAAAAATCTCACCAAATTATTGAGAGATCTGCATCAAAGTAAATCTTATCAAACTATTTAAAAATTTTACTAATTATTTTTTTGAATAAAAATATATTAATGAATTTGACAATGGAGCTTCTTCATAGTGAGATACTAGTCTTTATGAATACTCGTAAAATAAGAGAATTATCTTAAATTACTACCAAACTATTAGAGTAATTTTAAAATTAATTTTTAATATTAAATATTTTGATAAATTAT
The DNA here is from genome assembly GCF_047325235.1 of Durio zibethinus. Classification (NCBI taxonomy): domain Eukaryota; kingdom Viridiplantae; phylum Streptophyta; class Magnoliopsida; order Malvales; family Malvaceae; genus Durio; species Durio zibethinus. Next base: position 2,424,742 of record NC_143165.1, on the reverse strand, counting down.
AAATATGATTAAAACTTAAATAATTTAAAATTAAACTAGTACCTTCATTTGAATAGGCATTGTAAGGGTGCTATAATTTTTTTTACGTATAACGGTATTTTGAATTTAAAATCTAATTTTTGTGGATTAGAATAGATTATTTAAAAATCTCTAAATCAATTTTAAAACTCTTATTTAAATAAAATAGATTCTATCTTATGATCAATCACACAAACAAAAAAAAATTGATGACAACTTTTCTAATTTATATTTTACGATAAATTCACTAATTTGTACATTATGACATTATGTTTAAATTTTTAATTAATTAAATTATTTTTATATTTTAAAAATATTTCCACCGTAATATGGTATAAAAATTATATCATATAATTAAACATAAATAATTTTTTTACCACTTGTATACAAAATTTTTCATTCCTTATCAGTATTTAAAATTCAATATTTAAAATAGCCCTATAATAGCCTTACAAGCAAAGGCAATATTCACCCCACCGACTACTTTTGACATTTTCTCACTGGTACTTTCAAATTATATATCGATTGTTTTATCAAATCAGAACCGAGGCAAGCTTTTTTTTTTTTTTTTAATACTACACCCAAGTTGGATCTAAGCTGTTTTAAGCATAAGGGTCCCACTCTATCATCCTATTTTCCAATATCTGAGCTTCATTCATTTATCTCTGATGTGGGATTGACACCAAAAAGTACTCTAATTAGATCCAAACATTCCTTTAATTTGAAAAAATGAAAAAAAATAAATTCCCAAAGAGCAAAGGAAGATTAAAAGCAAAATGGAATTATAGGAATTTCCAAGCATTAGGAGAAAGCTCGAAAAAAATGAAAGTTTCCTTGACTTGTTTTGAAAGTTCGGAAGCAATGAAAAATTCGAATTCTAATTTTTAATATTTTTAAAGAGAAAAAATAAGATTTTAATAAAATTGAATTGTTTTAATGAATAGATGACTAAGTAAATTTGGTTTTTAATAATAAAAACTGTTTTATATAGATTTTACAACTTATATATATAAATTTTATAATTTCATATTAAATATATATAAAATATAAAAATTATCATATTATAATTTATGTTAACATATAAATATAAAATATATGTTTTATTTTTATTAAATTTATATATTATTTTTTTCAAAATTTTAAATCACATAACTTTTATATATTTTTTCATAATATTTTTAATTATATAATATTATCATCTTTCAAGACAAACAATCTTTAGGGTGATTGTATTGTATAGTGAACTTCAACAAGTACAAAAGACCACTTTTCTGTGTGTACTTATTTGGCTTTCAGACACCAACACCCCTCCCCCAGTCCTTACAAAAAACAAAGCTTGATCCAACTTAAAGTTATCATTTCTCGATTCTATCTCTCTTTGAATCGAGTCTACATTTTTTAGGAATTGTCATATTTTATGGCTAATTGGCTTATTGTGAAAGGAAAAAAAATGAAAAACCTAATTATTATAAATCAAGTGTGGATTTATAATAAGTATAAATCCACACTTGATTTAAGCGACATCAAGTGTGGATTTTTTTCAATTAAGTATTGATTTGTTTATTAATTTTTCTTATTGATAAATATTAAAAATTATTTGATTATAATTATAATTTTTATTTATGTCAATAACTGTTTTTTTTTCAAAGAAAAATTACCATGCCACATCTCTTAATATGACCAAGGAAGTTAGCCAAGCTAGTAAAATATAGGAAATTACCAAGATTCTTTTGGGATTTCACCATGTCTAGATGTTTAACATTTGCTTCCGACATATTTTCCCAACAGGAATGTCAAATTTGGAAATTCAACTTGTAAATACTCATGCAATTCTTACTATTCACCATAGACAAGCATAGCTTCCAATATAATCTCTCAATTTTTTTCTTTAGTTTTAGAGTTCTAGGAATTGGGGGTACTTTGTTGCAGTCCAAGTTGATAAGTTGATTATCATTTGTTTGATGGTTAATTTCCTACAAGGAAACATGCATTAAAAATAACTTTATTTCAATTAAATTATATAATCACTTTTAAAAGATAATATTTAATAAATTTAAAATTTAATATATACAATTTTTTTCTTTAACCTCACACTATGACCCATTTTACAATATATATATATATATATAGATTTAAAACAAAAATGGATTTAATAATTTTCATATTTATTACTTCCTCTGACCTATTTTTTTGTCCATATTTCTTTTTTAAGATATCCCAAAATTATATCCTATTTGTTTTTAAGCATTTAAAACTCTTACTTTTTTATATTTTAAAATTAGCTTTTATGATTTTTTTTTTACTTTTTGACATTAAAAATAATGAAGCTTTAGTTTTATAAAATTTTTGTAAAAATTTAATATTAAATATATTAAAGTAAAAGCTTCTTTTTAAAGTTTATGAAAATTAATACATGATAAATATTTTGAGACAGAGAGAATAATTTCTTTTTATTTTTTTTATTTTAAATCAATGAACCTTGATAAAATTAATATTCTATTTCGTTCTAATGTTTTCTAAATTGGGTAGTTATATAAGGTATAAGGTATAATGTCACTAATATACCTCATATGAATTATAATAAAATATTTAATGTAATATTTAAATTTAAAAAATATTTAATGTGGTATTTAAATTATAAATTTATTAATTAATTTAATACTTAAAGTAAGGTTTATCAGTCATGTATCATTATTTAAAGTTAATAATATTAAGGATAAGTATCATATTAGTTAATAAATTTATAATTTTTTTCAAAATTATAATTATAATCAAGTATTATATGCATTTAATCAATTGAATGATCAAAGTATTATATCATAATCCAATTACAATTATTGAATAATCAACTAACAAACTAAATCAATCAACTAATAAATTATAACTTAACTAAATAATCAAATTCACATATAATGAGAATTGAATCTAATATCATAATTCTCTATATAGAAAATGCCTTAAATAATTTTTTTATAAAAATATAAATGAATTATTTAAGGCTTTTTTGTATAAAAAAGTATTAAATAATCATTTTATATTTTTATAAAATGATTATTTAAGGTGTTTCTATACAAAAAATATCTTAAATATTTTTTTTTATTTTAGGGTTTAGAGTTAATATTTTTATAAAATGATTATTTAAGGTATTTTCTGTACAGAAGCACATTAAATAATCTTTGTATAAATTAAAGGATAATTATTAAATAATACATAATATAAAAAATAAAAAGATTATTTAAGACATTTAAAAAAAAAAAACCTTAAATAATCATTTTATAAATAAATTAAAAGAACATTTTAAATTTTTTTCATGATATCAAAAAGTGACAAATGCATTAATTGATTTTTTAAATAATTTTTTTATCAATTTTTATTACTAAAAAAAATCAAATACCTTAATTGATGATATTTTATAAATAAAAATAGCAATCAAATAAAATATTTCTTTTTTTGCTAATAAATGTATCATTTATCGTTTAAATATTTATTATTAATAAAATAAATAAAAAAAATCATCATATATAAAAAAATTTATGATAATTATACAAAAATTAATATATATATATATGATTTTTTAACTAAATAAATAAATCTAAATACAAGATACTTTGAAAATAAAATAAAAACCTCAACTATAAATTTGAACAATTAAGAATAACAACAAAAAACCTTAAATATAAATTTGAGTAATTAAGAACAATAACAAAAACTTTAACTATAAATTTAAGCAATTAAAAGTAATAATAGAATCCCAAAATGAAGAACCATATAAAATCTTAAATCAAATTATGCCTAACTTTGAAAAATAATAAAAAATCTTTAATTACAAAATGGTTAACTATGAAGAACAATAAAACCCAAAATATGGGTATATATTATTTACCATATTATTCACCTTACACAAATTTAACAAAAAACCAATAACTAATATTTCAAAATTTCAAAGCTCAAACAATTGAAATCTAAACAAAATCAATTCTTGAAGCATAATCGATTGAATTAAATGTTGGTTACCTTAAAATAGGCTATTGAAAAACCCTTACCTCACAAAAATTAACAAATAAAATTAATTTAGTTATTGAAATAACTTATCTAGGTGAGTAAAGGTAAAGACAATCTACTTGGATTTGATAATTTTTTACTTTTTTGTATTTGGGTTAAACTTAAGTTTTTTTTTCTTAAATAAATTTTTATTTTTTTAAATAATAAAAAAAATTAAAATCAACATAAATTTATGTAATCAATTGATTCTTATTCTTTTTTTGCATTATAACAACACATAACATGTACATCACATTTTTCATTAAAATAATTTTATATTATTATAAATTCATAATATTTAATTTTTATTTACATAAATTAAAATATTTATTTTTAAATTAAATAGTCATCTAAACGTTTAACTTTATTTTAGCATTTAATCCAAAAATTACTTTGGATAGTTTATTATTGAAAGAAAGACTTAAAATGTGGAAAAATCGAAAAGTATGGACCACATAAAAAAAAAAGAAAAAGGCAATAGTAAAAATCAGCAGGACTATGTGAAGTAAAACTAACACACACTGACAACCCCACCCCAATACTATCCTCGATTTCCCAACCGCACCCGCACGGGCCCCGCTTCATCTTGCGTCCCTTACGCCTAACCATTTCCTCTCTCAAGCAATCACCCGAATGGCCAAATCTTTAGTTCTTTTTTATCGAGATGCACCAACCCCACCGGGCCCAATCTTGATCGTCGATTTCACCATTCTAACCTATTTATAACATCCCTACTTCCCCACCTTTCCCTGCCCACTGCCCTCTCTTGGTTCTTCATCAAAGGGAGAGTGTGTTTTGTTCTTCCCTCTTTAGTGCTTTTCTTTTAGCCATGGCTCTTTTAGTGGAGAAAACCTCTAGCGGCCGTGAATACAAGGTCAAGGACATGTCTCAGGCCGACTTCGGTCGTCTCGAGATTGAGTTGGCCGAAGTCGAAATGCCCGGTCTCATCGCTTGCAGAGCCGAGTTCGGCCCTGCCCAGCCTTTCAAAGGAGCCAAAATCACTGGTTCTCTACACATGACGATCCAAACCGCTGTTCTTATTGAAACATTAACCGCCCTCGGAGCCGAAGTCCGTTGGTGCTCTTGCAACATTTTCTCAACCCAAGACCACGCCGCCGCCGCCATAGCTCGTGACTCCGCTGCCGTGTTCGCTTGGAAAGGTGAGACCCTATCGGAATACTGGTGGTGTACTGAGAGAGCCCTTGACTGGGGTCCCACTGGTGGGCCTGATCTGATTGTGGATGATGGTGGGGATGCTACTTTGTTGATCCATGAAGGTGTTAAAGCCGAGGAGGTTTTTGAGAAAACTGGGCAGCTCCCAGATCCGACATCTACCGATAACGCTGAGTTTCAGATTGTTTTGACGATTATTAGGGATGGGTTGAAGACAGATCCCAAGAAGTATACGAGAATGAAGGAAAGATTAGTTGGTGTTTCTGAGGAAACTACAACTGGAGTTAAGAGGCTTTATCAGATGCAGGCCAATGGAACCTTGTTGTTCCCTGCTATTAATGTCAATGACTCTGTCACCAAGAGCAAGGTATTATTTGTTTTCCATTTATCATTGCTGCTTTGCCTTTTCAATTTTTTACATTATGAATATGGTTTTTTTTTTAATGCAGATCTGATGAAATTGATTTCGAAATGACCTTCATTTAAAAAAAATTGCTTCAGATCTGGTGTTTGCTTGCTCTGTTCTTACTCTTAGTAATGTTTGGTTTTGATCGGCAATTTTAGTAGATTTCCATTGTTGAATGCTGTAACAGTCTTTTGTTTATCAATTGAATTGTGGTTTTGATTGTCATTTCTGTATTCTGATCCAATTATTGATTTGATTTGGCTATTGGAACAGTTTGATAACTTGTATGGGTGCCGTCACTCTCTTCCTGATGGTTTGATGAGAGCTACCGATGTCATGATTGCCGGCAAAGTTGCTGTTGTCTGTGGTTATGGTGATGTTGGCAAGGGCTGTGCTGCTGCCTTGAAGCAAGCTGGTGCTCGCGTCATTGTCACCGAGATTGATCCCATCTGTGCCCTTCAGGCTCTCATGGAAGGACTTCAGGTTCTGACTCTTGAGGATGTTGTCTCTGAGGCTGACATATTTGTCACCACAACCGGTAACAAGGACATCATCATGGTTGATCACATGAGGAAAATGAAGAACAATGCCATTGTTTGCAACATTGGTCACTTCGACAATGAAATCGACATGTTAGGTGTTGAGAATTATCCCGGTGTCAAGCGCATCACCATCAAGCCTCAAACTGATAGGTGGGTCTTCCCTGAAACCAACTCAGGCATCATTGTGCTGGCTGAGGGGCGTCTCATGAACTTGGGCTGTGCCACTGGCCACCCTAGTTTTGTGATGTCCTGCTCATTCACAAATCAGGTGATTGCCCAGCTCGAGCTATGGAAGGAGAAGGCAACCGGCAAGTACGAGAAGAAGGTGTATGTTTTGCCCAAGCACCTGGATGAGAAGGTTGCTGCTCTTCACCTTGGCAAGCTTGGAGCTAGGCTTGCCAAGCTCACCAAGGATCAAGCTGATTACATAAGTGTGCCCATAGAGGGTCCTTACAAGCCTGCTCACTACAGGTACTGAGGAGAGAGTACCAAAGAGTTTGATGAGAAAAACAATACATCCGGATGGTTTTTGATTATTTCTTTTTACTACAATTTATTGATATCTTTTGTGGTTTAGACTTGTAGGTTTAGATTTTGGTAGGAGTTTTGTTTGGGTGGTTGGAAAGTTTTGGAGGAAAAAGGAGTTCCGATGGTCAGATGGGTTTGAATAAGGTGTTGGGGCTGTGTGGGAGAGATAATATTGCCACTGATGCAGTCCACTTTTGCTGCATGTGGTTATCAATTCTTTCACTTTATTTCTTTTTCTAATAACATTCAATGCTGTGATATGCATTAAATGATGCAGTTATATACTATATCAAAATTAAAAACGAATTTAATCTTTTCGGCTGACTGGAAATAATAAATGATTTCACTCTTGTGAAAACCAGCAAAAAATTTTTTTATATTATTTTGCAGTTTTGTTGGTGTTTTTTTTTTTTGTTTTTTTCAAAATAGGTAAGTGTGTTCAGTACTATGCGTATTTAGTAAGTTGGAATTTCTAGTAGTGATTATTTGGTGCTTTATTTAAAGTATATTAATTCTAATAAAGAGCCCTGTGCATGATACCTGTCCTATTTGGTTGGGTTATGGATTGTGTTGGGTCAGCCATGTTTTGATTGGGTTTTGAGTTGGGTCAAGTTTAGAAATTTTTGAAAGTTTAGAAAATTCATTGTTTTAAAAACAGAGGTGCACCCTTTTCAGCCCCTCCGATCAATGATTGATGTGTCCTGATTTGTTCAAAGAGAATGGTTTAGATTTTCCGATCATTGTAAAAAAAAAAAAAATCAAGTTACTACCACAGACCGTGGTCTAAAGCTTGAATATGCTTTTCAGCCGATGTTAATATGCATAAACTTGGTTGGCATGTATCACAATACGATATATTTGAAGATAAATTTTTATATTGAATTTAGTATTGGATATCAATTATTTTTATTAATTTTGATTGGTTTTAATGAATTTCAATAGATTGGACAGTATATGAATATAAAATATAAAATATAAAATATATTTTATAATTTATAATTTATTTTTTACTGTTTAATTATTTTTAACTTACTAAAATAAATTAATGAACAAAATAATTCTTGAAAGTTAATTTTTTTTAATTTTTACTGCAATTTTATATATTTTATTTTTTCAAATCAAAATTCATAAATATTTCAATATCTTTTAAGAAAACAATTGTAATTATTTTCTAAAATTTAAAAATTCAAAAGCTAAAATTATTTTTTTTTTCATTTTTTGTTTTTATCTTAATATATTTTTTTACATGAAAAAAATACTTATTTAAATATCATATATTAAATCTTTAAAAATATTATGACAAATTGATAATATTATTTGTTATACTTTTAAATTTATTTATTTGATTTTTTAAAATATTATATATTTATTTTACATATTATAAGTAATAGTATTACGTATAAATTCATATATATAAATATTTATAAATATATTTATATTAAATCAAAAAATTCAAAATAATATGATAAAATAATTGATATTGATTTATAATGTTTTCTTTAAAAAAAATCGAAATATTATGTGATATGATGTTTACAACCTTGTTTTCAGCCCGCTAAATAACGTCATACCATCACTCAGAATCACCTAATCTATGCATCAAAACTTTACTAAATCATGGCTTGCTGGAAAAACCTGCATTTCCTCAAAAGGTTAAGTGCACATTTTACTTGCTCTTCTACAAACTAATGCAGCACAATTTAAGACGTATCATTTGTTAAGTAGTAATGGTTTCTATAACAAGAATCAAAGGAGCAGTTGGGGGAAAGGAAAGTGGTATCAGCCATTGACGATGGCACAAAATACAGTGCACTGAAGAAGGGAAAACGATGGAAACCAATGTGTTTCAGCATTTACACAAATACTTAATGAAAACAGTTTCTAGCGTAGATCATTATAGTAGTTTATAAATAAGCATTTAAAATAGAATAAATGCAAACAAAAAAAAGTCTTATCATCTATCAAAAGAAAGATAAAATGGAATGCTGGTTTGAGAACTGATCAAGAAGAATGCTTTGGGAAAACACGAAAGAAATAGAATGTTGACAAACAACTAAAGATAATGACATTATTCTAGTAAAATTCGAGTGGAACTGATAGTCATGATTTGCTGATTAATCCACAACATCTGGATGAAGAACTTCTTAGCTGCTGATTTGCATTGCAGATGATAATAACTGACAATGGAAACAAAAAAAATAAAAATTCAACCGCTGCCAGGAATTTTTTTCCACTTCCTTTGAAAAAAAAGAAAATACTGCAGGGAGTTTAAAATTAGGAATAACCTACTTATTCTTAGCGACTGGTTACAACATGCCATCAACTTGGAATCCCACAAAAATATTTACTTTATATTTCTAAATCCTATCTTCTTGTAGTAGATAAAGAGAAATTTTAACTAATAAGAACATTTCATGTGACTATATGGTGTGCAAACAATAATGATCATGTGTCTATGTCGGAGAAGAATCAGTTCAATGACTTATATTCGACTAAAATGAAGGCAGACTGTCCAAAGGGATATGATATCAAATTCAATAAAGCAAATGAGAAAGAGAAAGAAAAGAAATCACTAACAAGAAACAATGAGTGTGATAAACCAACAGGGAAGAAAAACCCCTGTATGAGCTCTTAACATCACTACCACCATGTGATGATCAAAGCCAATAGAAGTTAGTCAAACACTTAAAGTTAAAATGAAATGAAATCCTGCATTTATTTTGGGGCATAAGGGAAAACAGAATGAACCAAAAGGCTAGATAGAACTAGAGGTAGGTAACCTGAATATTTAATCACCTATTTGGTATTTCAATGACATTATGGACTATCAGATAACGAGAAAATTACAATGATCCCTTTACAGTAAAACATGATTTCGATTTCTACTTGAATAAATAAAGAACGTTAATTAATCTCAGCACCATAGAAACCTGCTACAAGACTAATACAGAAAGATATGCTTTTAAATTAAGGAATTTTATCTTATGTGGGTATCAAGGGCTGTTTTTTCAAAGAAGGGTCGGTATTATTATGAATTCCTCTCAGTCTATGGACTAGGGTGGGGAGGAGAGTTGCCTGGATTTTCTTGAAGTTGATTGACCATTAGATAGGTCAGACTTAACAGTAAATTAATCAACATTTCCTTCTGCCCTCCACTCCAGTTAGACTTATTTCTTCATCTGAAAAGTTTCAACAAATAATGCAGAAAATCACAATTTTAGGTTCTGAATGGGGTTTTTATTAGGAAATCACAATTGCCGATTCGAATGTACAACATCTTGACAATCATGATTTTGCAATCTAAAAAAATTTCTTTGCTCATGTTAATGGCAAGAAACTACTCCGGGTTATCCCTTTATTCTCTTATTGCACAGATTTCAAAAAAAAAAAAGAAACCAGCAATGAAGATTACTCTAACAAACACCAAGTTAATTTTCTTAAATAATCTAAAAAGGAAGCCACAGATCTACTGAAAATTCAAGTTAAGCATGCATTTATATGTAGCAAATTAAAAGTAAGAATCTTTAATATACAACCATAACCCAAAAACCCAGAAAGACACCAAAAGTCTGAGAAACACACCACAAAGACATCACCACTTGCAGAAAGCAGCTGTCATAGCTAAAACTTCAATTTTGGGGTTTTCAGGTTTTGATGTCTTTGATGCCTCTAGCACATCTCGTAATAATCTCACAACCTCGGTTGTAAGGATTTGCCTCACCAGCATGACAATCATAGTAAGAAGCACCAGGCTTTAAACAAGGGACCATGTCTCTCCTCAGTGTCTCATAGCTGATGTACCTTCTTTGCATCACTAGCACTCTCCTGTTGCTCTCTGACTCCATTTCTTGCTCTTCTAAACAATCTTCAAGCTTTTTGGTGCAAACCCTTCTCACCATGACATCAACTTCACTGGCTTTCAGTGCATTGTCGAGGTCTAAAATTGAGACAGAGTCACAGGTTTGCAGGAAAAGAAGGGATAGCGAGAGGCTGGTGATGAGGAGGTTGAGTGTGGGCATTTTTTGGGGTTTGGATTTGGGGATTTGTGAGTTAGTTTGGAGTTTTATTGATCTGCTTTGGCTCTTTCATGGGACTGATAGTCAGACTTTTTGGGTGGCTGGAGGGGTGATGGATGAGGATGAGACATGGAAACAATTTCAAGCTTACATGTATTTATGTTACAAACCAAATTATCCCCCTTCGCTTGGAAATACAGTAAAGAGTGGGGGACTCTTTCTTTACTTTTTTTTTTTTAATTAATTAATTAACAGTTTCTAAATTTTAAAGTGGATATCGTTTTAATTTTTAAATATATATATATATATTCTATATTTTGAAGATCCTAAAGAAATAATATTTTTGTCAAACTCTTTCTTTAGTTGAATGTTACTGAATGTTAAATAAAAAATAAAAAAAATGACAAAGTAAGGTAATAAATTGATGATATTATAAGTTTAACGATAAGAAATAAAATAATTATAAAAAAATAAATGTTTGCTAAAATTTATTTTTTTAATTTATTTTCATGAATGTTAATTCTTATGTATTTTAATTGTTATTTTTGTGATGCTAATTTTTAAATTAATTAATTTTTTTAGGTTAAACGGTTAAAATATCTTTCAATTATAATTAAATAATCATTTTTTTTTTCATCAATCAAATTTTTAATTTTTTTATTTCAATTCCCTATATATATATATAATATTAAAAGTAAGAATCTTTAATATATAGTATCGAATAAAAAATCCACTAGACTTAGAAGTATATATCCTTGGGGCCAAGTCCTAAGAGCAACCCTTCTGTTAATATCATCAAAGAAAGGTGGAGTGCATATTGAGGCAACAGCTACCACTTTAATTCCATGGGAACCTCACAGACCCACCGTAATAAATACATAACCACAAACAGGATGTACTAATCACCACTTCAATTAACCCAGAATATGACAACTAATACAAGAAACATTCATCATTTCTTCTAAGCTAATCTCCAGAAATATGCTTGAGAAGGATGATGTGATCCATCGATTTTGCACAAAAAGAAGGGAATAAACGTTAGAAAAAATTAATATAAAAAAATTGTCTGTTATTGGTTTTACCATCAGCAACTATTCTGTCATAATTGTTTTTCTGCACAATTATTAATGGAAACTGTAATAAATCTTTCTTTCTCCCACTCTTAAACTGTAGTCTTTCACTAGACAAATAACTGGACGGAACAAAACACCAACTAATCACCAGCTGGCTGGCTTGACTTAGATTCAAGCTAAGATGTGAATGTAATGTTAACTTTTGTAGGAGGAGCAATTTGGCATATTGGTTGGATCATCGGGTTACTTTGGGTTGAAAAAAGTTTAGGTCATTTTATATTTGAATATCTTAGAGTTCATGTTATACGAATTTGTTACTTAAATTATGCAACTTTAATTCGTCTTTGGATCATTTTGATTTTGTATTGTTAACTTTAAAATTAAATTAGTTTAAGTTTGAAAAAATGTTTGGATTTATATTGGATAAGTTTTAATTAAGTTTTATTTGAGCTTACAGTTAGATTAATTTTAATGAAAGTGAAATCAATAATAAATATGAGATTAATTATTGTAACGATGAATTAATTATTATAATGATAAAATTAAAATTAATATGAATAAACATTTTAATGCAAGCATAATAAAATCAATGAAATAAATTGTAATAAAAAATGATAATTCAAAATATTATATTAAAATTTGTATATAATAAAATATTAAATTATAAAATAATAATATAATTTTTTCTTAATATAATAAGAAAAGGGAGGGATCAAGTTTAATAAAAAAATACTTTTTATAATTTTTTTAATCATTAATTTTAATAAATCTAAAAATAAATAAATTAAAAAAATTTAATCTCATCCTTTAAATCTATTAAAATTAAAGATTAAAAGAAAATGAAACAAAAAAGTTTTATGGTGACGCAAGTAGATTCTTCCTCAATAATAAATTTTATTATTTTTATATAATAATAAAATTTATTTTTCATATTATTTTTAAAAAGATTATTTTATAATTTCTTAAATTAAAAATACAAAAAAAAATACAAAAGGGTGGCAAGAATAAACATGAAAAAAGCACTCCAGTTGACCACCGAAGGGTTCCCTCTCCGGTTGCCGACTGAAGCTAGGGGACCGGTGAAATGCTTCAACGGTACCCCGTCGAAGGAAACCCAAACGGGATGCCAGTGTGATTGAGGTCAAAAAGTGACCACAACCGTGCCGCATCAACCCTCCGGCTTCCAGATGAGGCACTCGTGAACAAACTTTCCAATTTCCTCACCTAGTTGGGACATCATAGCTAAGCTAGGACATTTATTAACTTGCAATGAAGATGCGAGAGTTAGATTGAATTGGCAGGAAATATGGCTATCAGGTTCTTCATTGGAATTTAATCTCTGTTGCAGGGAATGCACTGTTGGGCTTCCATTCATTTGTACTCTTTGAGCGAAAGATCAATCCATTTTGAATGTAAACGATGTGCCTGTATCTAAAAGGTCTAATGTTTCAGGTGCTAATAAAAGACCCTCGGGTCTTGTCTGAGCATCTTTTGGTTCTCCTTCAGATATTCTTCTGTAGACTTGCTCCATCTTCATTAGAACTTCTGTGGACAAGACGTTCAACAAAAGTAGGGTCATGAACAGCCTTCCGTAAGAAGTTAAACAAAGTGTCCTGCCTGTTCTCCATTTGATCAGCTCTCGCACTGTCAAATGAAACTTAAGGTAGGAAGTCAAAAGAAAATCGATCAAATTTCACACATCAAAACTCAAACTAAAATAAAAAGTCCAAGCCATTTAAATCTTAATAAAAGAAACAAATTTTAATTTGATTTTCTAATAACACTTTACTTCATTCCACGCTAATTTGATTATTACAAAAGTTTAATAATTAAAGAAATTTCTCTCAAATGTCGAAACATTTTCTCTTTTTGTTAGATATAAAAAATTCTCTACTTAGTTGATTAAAGCGTTTTTAGCGAATAAAGCAATCCCATTTTGTTTTTTCTTATTGCACGGCCTTTTTGGAACAATTTATTTTATAAAATTATTATTACTAAAAAATTACAATTATATTCAAATATTATATATAAAAAATAACTAAATTAAATAAATAAATCAACAAATTTAGAACTTGTATATAATTAAATAAATCCAACATAATGTTAAATCAAAATAAATAAATGATAAAATTTGAACTTGGAAACCTCAAATTATTTTTGAAACAATATTGAAACATTCTACTTTAGTCTAATCCAGTTATACCTGCACCTCAAGTTCATGAATTGGTAAATGGATGCTACATTCCTTCACAAGAATTACACCATGCGCCTCAACAGAAACTTCAAATTCATCTCCTTCATCCACATTTAGACTCACATACTCTTCGGTCGTCAAATAACATATCCAGGTATGATCTTGACATATATTAGTATCAAGGGAAAATGAAGGCTTATCGAAAGTCTCATAGTTCTTGGTTTTATTTTTAAAATGTATGGTAAGAGAATTGTAAGTGTTTCGTCCATTTTTGATCGAATAGACAACGCACACGATCATAGCTCGAATTTTACCAGTTGAGAATGTAGGAACACGAAACAATACTGAAGATCCCATTTCTCTATAGTCGAACCAACCGGGCACCTCTGTAGCCAGGATGCAAGCTTCCAAATACCTTTCCTTGGACAAAAATCTCATCTGTTTCAATGAAATCTCCGTAATGAATATTAACAATTTAACATATATATATATATATATAGAGAGAGAGAGAGAGAGAGAGCGAGAGAGAGAGAACCTTTCCCCGGCCGAAGGAGCACCGAAAGAGAACCTCTCCCCGGCCGAAGAAGCACCGATGGTTTAAATGACGAAGATCCCACATGTCCATTCTTTCAAGGCAATTCGTTATTTTGAGCCGCATAATCTTCGATTCTACGTTGAATAGGCTTGGGTATCTATAGATTGATGTGCACCGTTTTGCTTTGAAGTAATTTACATTTGGAGGAAGCTCTGGAATTGATTGAAGGTTCGTGCAATCATTTAAATGCAGTTCAAATAAGCTAGGATGATTGCTAATTCCAACTGGCGGTCTATAAAACTTGTTTCCATCTAAATACAACTGACCAAGAAATTGGAAACTCCCAAAATCAATAAAAATGTCATCGTCAGATAAGTTTCGATGACTGAGATCAAGCTTTGTTAATGAACTTAAATGAGAAAACGTAGCTGGTAGTAATGTGGAAGAACCTATACTTTTTGGTGAAACCCATCTTGAGAAGGATGGGGAGAAAGACTTGGTAGTCAACTTTTCTTTACATCCAACTAATAATAGCTCTTCAAGGTTCTTCAAAAGTCCCAAGGACATAGGCAATTGCTTAATAGCAGACCCATTAGCAAGAAGCTTTCTCAAACCTTCCAACTTGCCCAAATGCTCTGGTAACCTGTTAAGTTTCAAGCAACCATTAAGATTCAAGTTCTCAAGGGATCTTACATTGCAAATGCTGTCTGGAAGTTCCCTTAGGTTGTTGCACTCTGCCAAATTCAAGATTACAAGTCTTTCCAGCAGCCCAATGGACTGATGAACCTTAATCAAACTTGTGCAACCTTCAAATTCTAGTCTTTCCAGATTTGGGAGTCCAGCTAAGTTCGGTGTCTTCACAAGGCATATAGAATAGCTGAGATCTAGTATTTTAAGCTTGTGGAGAAACTGTTACAACAAGAAAGAGAGAATAAGAACAAGTTAGTATGTAATAAAATTAGAAGCGAACATGAAATTGTTATTAATATTGAAAAGAAAATGAGTGTCATTGGTGCTGCAAAGTGATTTTAATTACCTTTGTCTCCTTCCAAACTTTTCTGACATTACTAAGTCGCAAGTCAAGAACAGACATGTTGTCTAAATCGAGGTTGGGTGGTAAAACTTTTAGAGGACACTTATGCCAACAAAGCCATCTTAATTCTTTGGAAAAGTTTTCATAGCTCCCACTAGCGAAAAGTATGGAATTAATTTTCAGCAGTCTTAAATTGATCATCTTTGCCAATGCTTTGGTACTGCTCACAATGACATCTTCTCTGCAGGCCGATGCATCTAGGCTAAGACCTTCCACAGCTTCAGTTCCCTAAAAAAAAAAAAAGAATATCATCCCTTTGATCAATCAGAATACTTATATACTTATATGTATGAAATGATTTTAGTAAACTTTTACCTTGTGCATTTTTAGTAAGTTTACTACATCCTCATGAAACCATAGCCTGCTGCGTTTTCCAATATGATTTGGTGATTCTTCACGAACAATCTCTCTTCCCATGTCTCGAAGTAGGTCATGCATTTTTATAAGCGTATGACCACCTTGGTGATCAATTGTAATGAGAGACCTCTCCAAGAGAACACTAACACCGATTACTGGAAAGAAACCACAACCATCTAGTATCTTCATGACATACTCTTTATCCAGTCCGACGAAGAAACATGCAATATCAAGGAATATGGCTTTCACTTGGTCATCTAGTGTATCAAAACTTATCCTAAGCTTCTTATGAATTTGGTCATGAGGTAAGTGTCGCAATTTTTCCACCACACTTTCCCATTCAAACTGGCTTCTTTTAAACAAATGAGAACCAAGAAGTTCAAGAGCTAGGGGAAGTCCTTGAACATGATCCAACACGCTCTTGGAAAGTTGGAAGTAACCATCTTTGGGATTAGGCTTCCTAAACGCATGCCAACTAAAAAGCTTGAGAGACTCCTCATAATATAATTCTTCAACTCTGTATCTTCCGTCCACCTCTAATTCAGTTAGCAAACGTGCATCTCTTGTTGTAACAATAATCCTACTTCCTACACCGAACCAATATCGATCCCCAACCAATGAATTCAGTTGTGTTGAATCATCCACATCATCAACAACAATTAAAACTCTGCGATGACAAAGCCTTTCCCGGATCAAATTGATTCCTCTGTCAACATTATGAATCCTAATACTTTTCAAATGCAGGATTTCAGAAAGGAGTTGTTGTTGTATGCTTGCAAGACCATTAGTTTTCTTAGAGATATCTTTAACATCTGAAAGGAAACTGCTTCCATCAAACCCATCACAGATAGAGTTGTAGACAGCTTTTGCTATGGTGGTCTTTCCTATACCCCCCATTCCATAGATGCCCACTATGCGAACATGATCAGACCCCATGCTTAATAACTCCATTACCTTTTCTAAGCGGGATTCTAAAGCAACTGGGTAAGTGGCAACATGCAAGCAAAAGCGGTTTATTTTTCTGAGGACATCTTCCACAATCTGTTGGATAAACTTTGATTCATGCCTGCAAATTTAGATTAGTAGATAGTAAAGACAATGTATCCAGGTTGCGATGGGTAGGACGGACTCAAATTATGAAATCAAAACAATCCAAAATTGCAGTTGAGGATTATGCTTTACTTTTACATCACCAGGACAATTATATCAGAAGAATATTCAAATGTGAATGCAATTCATATAACAAAAAACAAATACAGATTTTTTTCTTGAATTACAAATTATAAACTTTCATCAAGTATAACCTTGTGCACAATTAAGAATAATGTTTTAATTTGGTCATCCAAAATTGGTTCTGTTCAATTTACCTTTTTGTTATGTACAAATCAGCCATCCATGTGTTAAACATATTTTTGGGATAGTTTATCTTAATTAGAAAGAATTAAATACCCGTTTGCAGCGTCTTGCAGATTCCAACCAGATAAATCTGCAGCATCTGAAAGAGCTGTCCTCCATCTTTTGATCATCTCCATATTTGCTTCAAAGTGTTCTTCATGTTCAGCAAAAGCTTTTGCATAACCTCCTGTCTGTTTCCGAACTTCAGATGGATCAACATCGTAGAAAATTGGAATAACAATCTGCTCTATTGTTTCTTTGCACTCAATAATCTTCACAAGCTCATTAAGGCACCACCTGGAATAAGCATAGCCTTTTGAAAAGACCACAATAGAAATTTTTGATTCTTGGATCGCCTTGAGCAGCTCTGAGGAGATGTCTTTTCCTCTTGAAAGTTCATTATCTCTGAAGGTGTTCACTCCAGCTCTTATCAAAGCTGTGTAGAGATGATCTGTGAAGTTCTTGCGAGTGTCTTCACCTCTGAAACTTAGGAACACTTCATATTTAGATTTTGGGGCAGAAGAAGATGCTTCAGATAAGTACGTGGAAGCCATGGAAGTCAACCTAAAAAATAAAAGAGAAAAAGGTTTATGCAAACTTTGAACATCAAGTGTAACTTTATGGTCGATGGTGGTTAGGCCCATGTGAAAAAATTAATATATTAGATGTATTTTTGGGATTGTTGCTCTTTCTCCGAAACTCAAATAGAAAATGTTTTTTCAAATCATCACCAAACGATCTGGTCAAAGAAATTAATTGGGGGCTGGAAAAATCTTTAGCTGATCCCATTTCCATATCGTTACTTAATTTTCGTAGATCTTGCTCCCTAGAGAGACTTCTCTAAGTTCTTCGGGACAAACTACTACAAAGACCTTAGGTGAAGATTTTTATGTAAAATTTATAAAATTTTTATTAAAAATAATTTAATAAAAGTTTTAATAAATATCTAAATCAATAAATTAATAGAGATCAATAAAAAATTATTAAAAATATAATTTATAATTAAAATTTGACAAATTTTTATTCATCGATAAAAATTTTATCAAAATTTTTTTATTAAAAATATTTATAAAAAATATATTAACATTTATCAATTTTTTTTCAAAATTGACACACCAAATTTATGTAACAAAATTTTTTAATCTATAAATTTTAATTTTAAAATTTAATTTAATTAATTTTAATAAAAAATTTCATAAATTTTACTTAAAAATTTTATTTTTTTCACGCTATGATCCTTTCATTTATTGGATATTGGCAAAAAAAAAAAAAAACTGATCTAATGGGTGATGTTGATGCATATTTGTCTTAAAAAAAAAAAAAAAAGGAAAGGTAACACAAGGGATGGTGAGGGAAAGGAAAGAGAAGAAAAACTTAATGAGAAAATCATAATTCGATTGTAAGTTTCGTAATAATTTCATAAAGTCAATTTTATTTTACCTTTGTCGTACATGGAATTTAGACTGAAATATTAAAAATATTCAAGAATTTATAAGACACGATAATTGAAATTTAACAACCTCAGGAAACATTGAGGTTTGGTAAACAAGGAAAAGATTGTGTTACTACGTTTCTACTAGCTCCACAGAAAATTTTACCCCAAACTATTAAATGATTTTGACAGACCAAAGAAATTCAACAGGGGAATAGAAATTCACAGGAAAATACCTAGATTATTTCATAAAAGACTTCAATAAATAGAGTATGAGGTAAAAAAATATTTTTCATTTTCATCTTTTATACTTTATATTCTATCAATTTAAGTACCACACTTAACAAGTATCTTAAATTTATCCAAATAATGATGGATAATTTTTGCACTCATAGTTTTTTTAAAAATAAAAATAAACATTGTTTTTTTAGTTTTTTTATTTTTAGTTTACACATTTATGTAATTTTTTTATAAATATATTTTTAAATACAAATATATTAATTTTAAGTAATTTAAAATAAAATTTATATTATTAAATAAAAATTAATTTATTAAATATATTTATATATATGCTATATGAGTATAAGATGGATACTATATCATTGTCCAAATTAAAATAAAAAATTAAACATCAAAGAGAGACACAGAAGTTGCTGATTAGTGGAAGTGTAGGGAAGATAAAATTCACGAGAAAATCCTAATTCAATTGTAAGCTTCGTTTGATATATATCAAGTCAATTTTGTTTTTATGTTTATCTTTGATATAGACTTTATAATGAAAGACCAAAACCTTGTAAAAACACTGTAATTGAAATTGGATAAGTTTTAGAAACATCAAGGCAATTGGTAAAGAAGAAATATTGTGTATATATAATTCTACCAACCCCCCTAGAAAATGACATATTAAAGCAACACAACCGGTGCTATGAAGGAAGGTTTATGGAGACAAATTCTGAAGGCAAAAGAAGTGAAGATGGAGGATAAATAACAAACAATGAAGGTACAGGTAAAATTTAATTGTTTCAAACTTTTAAATGAATCTCAGCTTGTTGATGTTTTAGAGGTCACAGCAGGTGGTTCTGAATGCAAGCCAGACATGGTAATAATGGCTTTCTTATCATGTAGATATCCAGGTAAACGGCAGGGCCAGTGGATGCTTGAGCCCTCACTGATTATGAAATTGATCACTCTCCTCCATTTATTATGAAGTAATAAGTGAGATTTCTTATTTACTTGCTTTGTGCGGCAGTGGATAAACACACCAAATAATCTCTTCATCTTATTTTTCCTTGTTTATTATTGCCAACAAACTACCTTATGGATTTTTTTTTTTATAAAACAGTTATAGTATGGGATAAGAAAAAAATATTATTGAGATTTGAATTTTAAATTTATTAAAAAATATTTTTTATCAATAATTATATGAATGAATTAAATTAAATTTTAAATTTAAATTTTATTCAGTTTTTATCCTTCTCTGTTCTCTATAATTTAAGAAAGAGAATATAATAATTGCGAACTTATTTTTATATATAAAATTTTAAATTAATTTCATTTTTAATCATTAAACTTTAAGAGAATTTTATTTTTATTTTTTTTCTGTCATATGAGATGTCAACTAACTTTAGATAATTGAGAATCTAAATAAAATTTTTTAAAAATTAGATACCAACATAGAATTTATATTAAAGTTTAGTGATTATAGATATTATTAACCCAATAATAAAAGAAGATTTGTAAATATTAAAATTTAAATTTCAAAATTTACTAAATATTATGTTTTATAAATGATTGTTTGAATCAATAAATAAACAAGCATCTTTCACATTTCACTTTTAAAATAATATTAACATTCTCAAATCTTTACCTTTCATTGTCCTCAACTTACCTTACATTACAAACATAAAAAAGGTTTTAGATCATGCATTTGCATCTTTTATTGCTGGAGGATTTAGAAACTTTTTAATTCTTTTTTAAGTTTAAAATAAAATAAGTCACCAAGTTTAGAGTTACTATTTGGTATTGGAAAATAAATTAATTTTATTTTCTTAACTTAAAAATTATTATCCAGATAGAAAGCTTGAAAAAGAAAAACATAAGAAATTATTTATCTAATTATTTAAATTTGGTTCCTTTATCCAAAATTTTCATTAGACTTTAAAAGAAAGCCTACTATAAATAATTGCATTTTTTTTTGCACTTCCACTATTTTTTTCTCGACTTTAGAGGACTATAACCACTATATAAAATTCACATAAATAGAAGAAAAACCTAAATTTGTCCCTAAAAATTTTTATTTTTAAATGAATTTTGATTTTTTAGATAAATCATATGTAATATTATATTACAATATACATAAAAACTTGATAAAATTTATTTACGTAGACAATTAAGTGGACAATCTATATTATTGACACGATAGTTTTAAATAATTTAATTTAATTAATTATTCAATTTTTTAAAATTTTAAAGTTTCAAAATTTACATATATCCAAAACATTTAAAATATATAAGTTTTATCCAAATTTAAATCCAGAAAAACATATCTCATACCTTACTCTTACACATTTATATGAAATAAAGAATTCAAATAATTTTATAAATTAAATCCCTAAATCTTAGAAATTAAAAAAAATCATATACCATCTAAATCATTATTCATATAAATATTATATTATAACATACATAGAAACTTGAAAATGTTTATTTACGTGAACACTTAGGTAAATAATCTATATTATTGACACAAATGATAGTTTTAAATAATTTTATTTAATTACTTATTTAATTTTTAAAAATTTTAAAGTTTTAAAATTTACATTTATAAAAGTTTTTTTTTTAAATATATAGATTATATCCTAATTTAAATTAAAAAAAAAGACATTTTATACCTCACTCTTATCCATATATATGAACTACAAAATTCAAATAATTTTTAAAAATTAAATCCCTAAATTTTAGAAACCATAAAAAAATTATACACTGTCTAAATCAATATTCATATAAATTTAAATAAATAAAGGCTATGATTGAATCACTATTGTTTAACAATTTTTTTACCTTTATTTTTTCTATGATTTAAAATGAAAGAGAAAAATATTTTATCTCAATTTAAAATTGTACACATATCTAAATTTAGAATTATTATAACATCTTTATCTTAATTTAAAATTAAACTTAGATAAAAATTTATTTCAATTAATCTAATTAAACTAATTTGATAAAAATATATGCTTTTTAAAATTCATATTGCATGTTCGATTATTTTTAATTTGCTACTATATTTTGATCAAATTATTCACAATTTTGTCTAATAGTTAAAATCCTAAATCTTGATTTAAGCCTAAAATCATATTAAGTACATTTGTTCTTAGGAAAAATAAAAGATAAATATTTATCATATAACAATTTAATAAAGAAGCATGTAATTACAGTTCATACCCCACTTTTCTTTTGGCAATTTTGGATTTTGAATAGTATTTACGTTGGTCTTGAAATGCTAAATTTAATTATCAATATTATGAATTTATTTGATTTTTATAAAAAGTTTTGAATTCAAAATCATATAAATAATAATCTTTAACACATTAATTGGGTGATAAATCCTAATTATTAGGCTAAATTTCTTTTTGTTTTCATTGAAATTTCAAATTAAAATTTATAAATTTATTGCCCAAATTTTTTTTAAAAAATACAAAATTAAGGTTTACAACCTATAAATAACATGTCATATGTGTAAATTTTAATTTTCATACTAAAATAATATATACTTTTAAGAATATATGTAATTGTGAAAAAGATATTGATTTTTTCATTGAATTTTATATGTAATTTTACTTTCATAATATAAAGAAATTTTATTAAAATTAATTTTTTTTTCAAAACTTGTATAATGCTTATTTGGATTTTTTTATAATAATTTTTATATAGATGATTTTTTTAATAAAATATATCTATACAATAAATAATATTAATGTTGTGGCTTGCATTGCGCTCCGTACGTCGATTCCTGTTTTTTGCCCTTTTTGAATTCTTTTTTATTAACTAACATTGGTTGTTTTCTTTTTTTATTTTTTTCAAATTTTAGATTTTAGCTCAACCACTTTGCCCCCTTGTTTCTGTGGTGAAACCTTTAGAGCTAGATACATTAAAATATTAGATATTTTAGTACCACATTCTCTTTTTTTTTTTTTTTTGATAAGTACTTTTTCTCCATACAAGATTGCTTACTTCCATCATCTTCATATTCATTTAAAGGTTTCACTTGATCAGCCAGCAAAGGAAGTTGATATATGCATCTAAGAGTAATTAGATATGACCTAAGCATTACAATTCATAACCAAGGAATGGAAAAGCTCAAACATATTCAATATTTCTTCATGAAGGATTGAACATTTGATATTTGGCAATCCTTATTACATATAGAAAATTAAAAAAAAAAAAGAAAGATTAACAGCTCAACAGTGATAAAAAAGAAAGGGTGAGTTCTTTAGATAAAACAAAACGACAGGACAAGAGGTCACCAGAAGTGTACCGTAAAATGTCAAACCCAAAGAAGGAAATATGACTACCACAGTCTAAACAATTAAAAATATATGGGAGGAAGACACTAATTCTCTCAAATACAAATAAAACTTAGTTCTCAATTATTTATCCTGTGGAGGACGTATTCAGCTTATTCTTTGACAATGTAATAGTGATCATTTATACATGATAGGTAGTCAACAGATTGTAATAAGACAAAAAATCAACCATCCTAATTTATATGCCCTAAGAATACATAATTGCTAGAACCCACCATCAGGTTTTTTTTTTTTTTTTTTTTTTTTTTTTTTAATATATTTTTGTAACATTTTAAATTATTTTTTTATGCTGTGGGCTCACTTTTATTTTTTAGTGGAACCCATTTTCATTTTTTTTTTTCAAATTTCAAAATTTGTTATTTTTTCATGGGTTTTTCATTTTAAAATTTTTTTGTTTTTATTCGTGAGACACACAGATTTTTTCTTTCATTTTTATGTATTTATTTTTTAAAATTTTAATGTTGTAAGACTCACTTTTTAGTGGAATAATTGTTTTATGTATATATTTTATAAAACTCAGTTTTTCCTTTTGTTTTTGTTTTTGTTTTTACTACTTAGTCTCATGTGTATTTTTTTTCATATTTAATAATCATTTTTAATTTTTTGTCACACCCAATTGATACCAAAATTTTTTTCTTTTTTGAAAACTTAATAAATATTCTTTTAGTATTTGTTTTGAATTTGACCTACTTGATACTAATATTATGTCACATATTCTTTTCAGCTTTTAACTTTTGCTTATTTTCATTTTTTTATTTTTATATATTTAATTAATAATATTTTTAATTTTATTTTTTGAAGTACTCACTTGATATGAATGATATGTAACATATTAATCCATTTGATTCTTTTGTCTCTTGTCTTTTAATTTTTTTTCTATTCACATTTTCCTATTTTTATTTGATAAAAATTTTAAATTTTTAACATTTTTTTGACATTAGGCCCATTTAATAATATTATTAAAAATACAAATTTTTTTCGTTATTTTTTTAATTTAATAATTTTTTGAGAAATAGATATAACAAATGTGTAGAAATCATATCTAGATTTGATTTTTTTTTGTTTTTTAGTCTTTTTTTTAATTCATTATATAATTTTTTAAACTTTTCGTTATTGACATGACGTGCCAACACAATTATTTTTTGTTCGCTTTTAGCATTTTCCCTATTTTTTTTTCTTTTTTTAGTATTTAATAAATATTTGAAATATTTTTTTATGTTTGTGGCCAATTTTAGGTTATTGATTAAAAATATCCTTTCCCTTTTTATTGTATTTATCGTGTGATTAGATCATTTTGGAAGAAAATAATATTAATAGAAGTGTCAATATGACAATTGAATTTGATTTTTGTCTCTTTTCTTTGGAGCCTTTCTTTTTTCTTTTTTTTTTTGTTTGTTTTAACTATAAGAATATCATATTAAAAAAAGATATTTTCAATCACTGATATCAAATTGGTCCTACACTAAAAAAAAAGTTATCTCAAAAAATTATTATTATAAAAAAAAGAAAACATAAAATAAAATAAATTAAAATAAAATAAAAACGAAAGATATAAATCCGTGATAAAAATTTTTGTAATAAAAACTCATCATTGTTAATGTCACTTGACACCCTAACTTTCGTCCATTTTTTTTTTTTTTGTTTTTTTTACTTTTCTTTTGCTTTTTTTTTTTTTTACTTTTATTTTTTGTTTTTAATTAGATAATTTTTTGAAAAAAAAAGCAACAAATATGTAAGAGTAACTCATTTTTTATTTTTTTTCTTTTCAGTTTATTTTAATTAGATAATTTATAATAAAAAAATTGATAAATAATTTATTTTAAAGAAATGTAAATTGAGGTATTATTAAGAAAACAATACGTATCCAACAACTTTAAATTCATCCAAATCAGCTAGTTGCATTTTTATTTGAAATCGAATTAATGCATTTTTTTTCAAAAATCAAAATCTAGTCAAATTTGGCTTATGATATTATATCTTGATTTAACTGTATATTAAATTAAATTTTATATTATTTTATTTAATTTTATATTTATATACATATTATATTAATAAAATTATTATTTAATATTTTAACTTACAAAAAATCATATTTATATATAATTAAGATGTAAACTGTTGATCCATTCATTATATAAGATTTACTCATTTTTACTTTTATTTGACCTTTATTCAAGGTTTTAATGTGCCACCTTAGGTTTTTGTTGTTTTTTTTAATTTTTTAATTTAGATAAATTTTTGTGAAAAAACAATGTATGTACCACGTGACACCTTAATTTTTTTCTTTTTTCTTTTTTAATTAGATAAATTATGCAATAAAAAAACTTAAAAATATCAAAACAATTCATATTCCACTCAATAGAAGTGTCCACGTAGTACCTAAACGAACTTTTTTTTTTCTTTTCTATTTTTAGTTTTTGTCTAAAATCAATGATGTAAGAAATTGGAAACTCCCAAAATCAATAAAAATGTCATCATCAGACAAGTTCCGATGACTGAGATCAGGCTTTGTTAATGACCTTAAATGAGAAAACATAGCTGGTAGTAATGTGGAAGGACTTGCATTTCTTGGTGAAACCCATCTTGAGAAGGATGGGGACAAAGACTTAGTAGTCAACTCTTCTTTACGTCTAGCTAATAATAGCTCTTCAAGATTCTTCAAAAGTCCCAAGGAAATAGGCAATTGCTTAATAGCAGGCCTATTAGCAAGAAGCTTTCTCAAACCTCCAAACTTCCCCAAATGCTTTGATAACCTGTTAAGCTTCAAGCAACCGTTAAGATTCAAGGTCTCAAGAGAATGAGTGTCATTAGTGCTGAAAAGTAATTTGGTGAAAAATATTCTAGTCTTAACTGGTGATAATTCTAGTCTTAGCTTGTTTGAGAAATCTTGGTGAAAAATATTACCAAACTCAGGTCTACAACTACTGTTGTCGTCCAAAAGACTATTTTCTCCGACTGGCTTGGTTTGATCAATTTGGGGCAGTTGTCTTTCTTATTATATGAAGCAAAATACATAGATTTAATTTGGATGCAATCGCACGCACGGTGAATTGCGATTGGCACTCAAAATGCCGCTGGACACCCATTTGGATGTAATGGTGCAGCATATTTGAAGTAATTTCATAGTGCCATACCCCCGATTAGCAACTGAACATTTTAGGTCCATTGAAAATTTGTCCTTCCCACCGCAGTTTTTTCTTCCAATCATGTCCTTGCTCTTTTTTTTTTTTTTTTCCTTATTCCCAACAATGAGGTCTATGGGAAATATTTAGGGCATAAGCTGTGGCCGCTGGATGGGAATGCAAAGATCATGCATCGCATTGTTGGACCGGGGTTTCAAATAATGTCGGTGTTGCGGTGTAGGGCCGCTATTTAGTGGTAGCGATACCCTCCATCACCGCTATGCACCCGCAATGAGGTTGTGAACGGCAATCACACTCACAACGAAGCTTTGCGGTCGCAAATAAGGCATAATGGCCAATGGCAGTTGTAACAAGACGTTAAAGCCGCTTTTTATATTTTTCAAATCAAATCACACAATAAACAAAATCAAACCAGATAAGAAAACCCACCCTAACAATCAAAATCCAACAAATTTAAGCCTCAATCAAACTAAAAAATGAAATTAATCCATGGTAAAAAACAAATACCAAATTTTTTAAAATTTGAGTTACGGTTGATTCGACCAAAGAGCTCTCATATAGCTTCCATAGCCGTCAGCTTTAGGCTATGGTCTGTTTTGTTTCTCCGATTTTGACTCTTAAGGAGATAGATAAATGAGACATGACAGTTTAAAATCTTTCAAAGGAAAGACAGTGAGGATTTGAGAAAGAAATAAGGTGGTTGGTTGTGTTTGGTGGCTCTGTTGCAAGATGAGAAAGAAAACTAGAGACAGAGGAAGAACGAGAAACAGAGGAAAATGGCATAGGGATTTGGAAGGCTGAAGACCATGCTGATATGGAGTTAAGGCTGATACTGATGTCACATGGTTTTAAAGATTAAAATTGATTTTTTTTTTTTTTTTTGGAATTTAGGTGAAATGATAGGAGGTAAAAGTAAATAAGGATGAGAATTGGATATTTGGGAAATTTTTTATGATTTAAATGAAATTTTAAGAGGATGCGACCTTTTAATTAGTTAATTTAATTTTTTATAATTTAATACATGTACAATTATTTTATTTAAAAGAATTAATTTTATTATATAATTTTCATATTATTAACGTTATTGTTAATTGAATTTTTTTTGTA
The DNA here is from genome assembly GCF_047325235.1 of Durio zibethinus. Lineage (NCBI taxonomy): Eukaryota > Viridiplantae > Streptophyta > Magnoliopsida > Malvales > Malvaceae > Durio > Durio zibethinus. Next base: position 2,397,106 of record NC_143165.1, on the reverse strand, counting down.
AGTTTAATTATAGTTATGTTGCGAACTACTACATTATTTTTGTTAATTAATTATTTAAAAGAAAAATTTAATGTTTATCTTGATTCTTTCTAATAAGATTAAATATATATTTATATCATTTATGTCCATAAAATTTATGAATATATTAATGAATTTAGACACATATTAATTTATGAGTTGTAGTTAAAAATCTTATTTTAACATATAAATAAAAGAATTAAAATATTATAAAATACTTTAAATATCATAAATAAATGTAATTATGATTATAATAATTATTTAGTTCATTTTGTGATAAGTTATGTAAAATAAAAAAAAATCATGACCACTATAAATTAAAACGTGATCGTGATAATAATTTAAATCCAAAGAAAGTTTTTACTGAATCAAGATGTTGTGTATGAATCGGTCTCCACCAGACATCATTCTGGTGTGAGGTATAATAATGATAAAATTAAGGAGAGCTTGAATATCAGTACTTGTAGAAAGCCTGTGCAGGTGAATATCCCAGTTGTATTTATTTTTTCTATTGTCAATTCTGTACCTTGTTTTAACTACTGCATCTCGTATTATAGAGTTTGCAGTAACTACACATCCAATGGAAATGAAATACTGTTGTTAGTAATGAATTATTATTATGTTAACAAAATGTAAATCAAAATACATAGATGATGAAATTTGAACTTAAAACCTCAAATTATTTTTGAAACAATACTGAGACATTCGACTTTAGTGTAATCTGATCATACCTCCACCTCAATTTGATGAATTGGTAAATGGATACCACATTCCTTCACAAGAATTCCACCATGCGCCTCAACAGAAACTTCAATTTCATCTCCTTCATCCACTTTTAGACTCACATACTCTTCGGTCGTCAAATAACATATCCAGGTATGATCTTGACTTATCTCAGTATCAAAGGTACGAGGAAAAGGCTTATCCAAACTCTCATAGCCCTTGGTTTTATTTTTAAAATGTATGGTAAGAGATTCATCAATACTTCCATTATGCTCATCTTTGATCGAATAGACAACGTACACAATCATAGCTCGAGTTTCACCAGTTGAGAGTAAAGGACCATGAAACAATATCGAAGATCCTATTTTTTTATAGTCGAACCAATCCGGCACCTTTCTACTCGGGATGCAAGCTTCCAAATACCTGTTCTTGGACCTAAAAATCTCCTGTTTCAATGAAATCTCCGTTATGAAAATTAACAATTTAACAGAGAGAGAGAGAAAGAAAGAGAGACCTTTGACGGTTCTTCATACGCAAAAAGGAACATCGGTCGGGTTGAGAGATGAGGAAGATCCCACATGTCCATTGTCTCAGGGCAATTCGTTATTACGAGCTGCGCAATCCTCGCACCTACGAATAGTTTTGGGTATCTATAGATTGATGTGCACCGTTTTGCTCCGAAGAATTCTAAATTTGAAGGAAGCTCTGGAATTGATTGAAGGTTCGTGCAATCATTTAAATACAGTTCACCTAACCTAGGAAGATTGCTAATTCCAACTGGTGGTCTATAAAACTTGTTTCCTTCTAAAATCAATGATTTCAGAAATTGGAAACTCCCAAAATCAATAGAAATGTCATCGTCAGACAAGTTTCGATAACCGAGATTAAGCCTTGTTAATGAGCTTAAATGACTAAACGTAGCTGGTAGTAATGTGGGAGAACCTGCACTTCTTGGTGAAACCCATCTTGAAAAGGATGGGGACAAAGACTTAGTAGTCGACTCTTCTTTACGTACAGCTAATAATAGCTCTTCAAGGTTCTTCATAAGTCCCAATGAAATAGGCAATTGCTTAATAGCAGACCCATTAGCAAGAAGCTTTCTCAAAGCTTCCAACTTGCCTAAATGCTCTGGTAACCTGTTAAGTTTCGTGCAACCATTAAGATTCAAGGTCTCAAGAGACCTTAGATTGCAAATGCTGTCTGTAGACACCCAATCAGGTCCGGACCCGGATCAATTGGGCCTGACTCGGATCAATTGGGCCTGACCCAGATCATTTGGGCCTGGCCCAAATGGGTAAGGCCCAATTCAATCATGTATTATTATTATTATTTTTTTTTCCTTTTTTTTTCTTTTCTTTTGTATTTTTATATTTATTATTATTAATATATGTATATCTGTATTTATTTATTTAGATTAGATTTATATGTATATTATTTATATAGTTATATATTTATTATTATTATTATTATTATTATTATTTTTGTAAGATATTTTTGGGTTTATCTTATTTTATTATTATTTTTTTTAAATTATCTGTTCTGATTTTTTTCTGATTATCAGATATATTTTTTTTTATAATATCTTTTTATTTATCTGTTCTAATTATCTATTATTTTTTTTATATTTATTTGATTTTTTTTGGAAGGTTGAGATTGAAGCTGAAGAATCCTACTGGGAGTGGGGATTCAATCTAAAGAGTCCAATTGGATTCAAAGACTGAATCCCCGTCCAAGGAGGAGTTGGGATTGATCAGAAACTCCTGATCAATCCCTATATAAAGCACCTCCTGGAACAGTTCAAGAACACACAGAAAACAGGGAGCAAAGCTACTGAATTTGAGAGAAAAAAAGTGTTTAAAAGAGTTTTCGAAGGCTAAAGAAGGTCGAGAAGTGTTAGGATAGCTGTAGGGATCTGAAAAAATTTTTTAGAAATTTTTTTGCGAAAATTTTTTTCTGGAAATTTCTGGGAAATTTCCAGATTCCGGCGAAAATTCCGGCGACATTTGAATTTTCCGGCACAAATTCCGGCGAAACTTGAAGATTCCGGTGACCAACCCAGTTTCCGGCGAGATTCCCAGAAACCGGCGAAGATTCCGGCCATATTCCGGCGACATTTCCAGAATCCGGCACCGGTGTTCTTCGGTTTTCTAGAGAGAAGGGAGAGAAAAGGGAAGGAAGAGAGAGAGAGGGGAGGAGCGTTCTGCCGAAAAACAGAGGAGAGTGCCTTAAATACCCTCCAAAAACGACGTCGTTTTGGCCTTAAGTAACCAGAGGATCCGCGCGTTTTGCCGTGACCCAACCCGACCCGAGCGTCGACCCGCTTCTGACCCGCGCGTGCCAGCCTCCCTCCGAGCCAAGCCGAGCCGAGCCGAGCTTTCAAGCCGCTCCTCCGAGCCGTTTTTTTCTTCCTTGAGCCGAGCCGAGCCGAGCCGATAGCCGAGCCGTTCCAGGTTTTTTTTTTTTTTTTGAATTTTTTTTGAATTTTTTTTTTGAATTTTTTTTATTTGACTTTGATTTTGATCTTGATTTTTTTTTTCTTTTTTCTTTAATTAATCCGACGACGGAGCCTCTATAAGTAAAAACAGTAGTTTTTCTTGCATACTCCTGAGGTGAGGGAATTTTCTCAATTTTCTGCTAAAAGTATTAGAGTCAATTGAGAATAATTTCCGATAATTAATTACTTGGCTGATTTTGATTTTTTTTTCTTTAATTAATCCGACGACGGAGCCTCTGCAAGTGAAACAGTAGTTTTTCTTGCATACTCCTGAGGTGAGGGAATTTTCTCAATTTTCTGCTAAAAGTATTAGAGTCAATTGAGAATAATTTTCGATAATTAATTAATTGGTTGATCTTGATTTTTCTTTAAATAATCCGACGACGGAGCCTCTACAAGTAAAAACAGTAGTTTTTCTTGCATACTCCTGAGGTGAGGGAATTTTCTCAATTTTCTGCTAAAAGTATTAGAGTCAATTGAGAATAATTTCCGATAATTAATTACTTGGCTGATTTTGATTTTTTTTTTCTTTAATTAATCCGACGACGGAGCCTTTGCAAGTGAAACAGTAGTTTTTCTTGCATACTCCTGAGGTGAGGGAATTTTCTCAATTTTCTGCTAAAAGTATTAGAGTCAATTGAGAATAATTTTCGATAATTAATTAATTGGTTGATCTTGATTTTTCTTTAAATAATCCGACGACGGAGCCTCTGCAAGTGAAACAGTAGTTTTTCTTGCATACTCTTGAGGTGAGGGAATTTTCTCAATTTTCTGCTAAAAGTATTAGAGTCAATTGAGAATAATTTTCAACAACTAACTACTTGGTAAAATTTTAAGGCTTTTGGATAACACAAATTCAAGCTGGTACCATCTTTTGATGGGCGTTGTGAGGGTGCTATAACCTTCCTCACACGTAACCGAACTCCCGAACTCTGTTCTGGTTAAGCAGACCCGAACCTATTCTTTTAGGGACCCTTAAGCTTAGGTGTTCCCTAAAAGGGCAGATTCCTTAGGTGGCCAATCGCACCTAGATAAAAAAGATTGGTGGCGACTCCCTGAAAATCAATGTCTAGCGATAGATCCCCGGATCTAGACGTTACGACAGCTTGGCGACTCCACTGGGGATCCTGAGAGTCAGGCCAGCAAATAATTTGTGTTATCCAAAAGCCTAATAAAATTGAACCTTTTTGTATATATGTATTATTATTCATTCATGTCTGTTAATTATGTCATTCATATGCATGTGCATAACATGAGCTCTGCACCCGAGCTCCGTCCCTTTAGGAGGGAGTAAAGTACCTATTGCTTTCGTGAGGTCTAATGCCTCCGCAGTGGCTAGCGAAATACTCCCACTCAAATTGAACCTTTTCCGCTTGTAGCCTGTAATGGGTGAGGATTAGGGTGCCTTACTAGTCTGTGATGGACAAGGATGTAAGGAACAATTTGAGGACCTTTAGACTTTGACCCTAAAACCGCATATAGTGAACTTTAAGAGTGCCTAACCCATAGATAGAGCCATCACCCTTCCCTGTTAGAATTGACCAAAAGCATAGGATTCATCCTTTTTACTTTGTGTGATGTTTAAATTTATTTAGTTATTTATTCTTTTTCTGGGTATACTAACCTTTTTTTTTCTTTTGCATTGGTTCATGTGCACATCATAAAGTTGCATAAAGAACATTTGCCTGAAAAACGGTCTTCAACAAATTTTTTTTCATGGACACCAATGAACGCCTAGTTTGTTCTTCATCAGTATTAGCACCCTGTGGGACACCTAATGAGGTAAGGGCCTTGTCAGAAAAGACCCAACTGAAGATGGGAGATTGCTTGCCAATTGGGTATGAGTCTACTCTGTCTCAAGAAACATCTATCCTCCTCAAACAGAATAATTTAGAAGATTTGGTTGACATCTGGAAGAAGATGAGTCCGTCAAGACAAGAGCAGTTTTGTCAGAAACATGGGCATATAGCACACCTTCTAGCAGTGGCTGTTGATGACCAACTAATTAGAGCTGCAACACAATTCTGGGATCCTACATACAGGTGTTTCATCTTTAATGAAGTTGATATGACTCCCACCATAGAAGAATATTCGGTCTTGTTGGGTTTGTATCTCAAGACTCCTGACAAGATATATGTCAAAAAGCATAAGTCAGGATTTCGTAAAAGTCTGGCTCAACTCATGGGGATAAACAAGGAAGTTGTGGATTCTCATACAAAGAAGAAACAGGAACAGGTCTGCCTACCTTGGAAGTTCTTTCATGAGTTTCTGATGCAACATGCCAATGAAGAACGGGGGTTGGACATATTTGCCTTGGCTATATACGGACTGGTAATCTTTCCAAAGGTTTTGGGACATATTGAGATAGAGGTAGTTGATTTCTTCGAGAGTGTGATCAATGGCTGTAATCCCTCAACGGTGATATTAGCAGAGACTATCAGATCCTTGAGTTATTGTCGTCGGAATGGAGGGCGCTTCATAGGATGCATACAGTTATTGTATGTGTGGATGAAAAGCCATTTCGAACATGGAAATGGTGCTTTCTCGAAGATTTATATCCGTAATCGCTTTCCGATCAAAGAGTTCTGTGAAAGTGGGTGGTCAAAGCAGAAGTCTAAACAAGAATGGATAACTTTCTTGCAAAAGTTGGAAGGTGCCAGAGTGAGATGGTTAGTCCCATGGATGAATCGAGAGCCTATGTTATACCAATGTGGAGATAGTACAGTGGTTCCACTTCTGGGTTTATGGGGAGTGACGAATTATGCACCGCTCTTAGTGAGGAGACAATTAGGGGGAGAACAGTTTATTCCTATGACTTATGGGCTTCATCAGTTAGATTTCTCTTATAGTGAGCCTAAAGCATTTCAGAGGATGAATGGGATGATCAAAGCATGGAAAAATCCCCAAAGAGTGAGTCCTGGACCATTCACTGAAAAAGTCACTCCAGGTTACTTGGTTTGGAGAACAAAGAGAAGACAGGAAATGGTATTCACTTATGAAGTCTCTCAACCACCGACAGAAGAAAAGCTTGAAGAGATACCATCAGAGTTAGAGCTGGCAACAAAAGAGTTTGAATTTGAAAAGATCAAGTTAAAGAAAGAGATTCAAGAACTTCAAGAAGAAAAAGCCCAGTGGAAAGGTAGAGCTGAAAATTATGAAGTTAAAGTTCATAAGATTGCTAGAGAACGTGATGCAGCTACTGAAGATCTAGCAAGGTTACACCAGGAGCATAAGAGGCTATGTGTGAGAGAAAGGGCCAAAGGGATAACCATTGTCGAGCTGACTGAGGAAAACACAAGACTGAAGCAAGAGTATGCCGAATTAGAAGAAGAAAGTACTGAAGCACAGGCAGAAATTAACATGCTAAACAGTTATTTGAGCGGGCTAAGTCAAAGGTTGGATGAACAAGGAGACCACATTGCTGCATTGGTTAGAGAACATAGAGAATTATCATACCAAGTCTGGTGTGGTAAAAGAGAGAACCTAGGGAGGCAGAAATACATTGAGCACTTAACAACCCAGATCCATAAAGGGGTATGTAAGGCAAAAGAGATGGTGGAAGAGGCAGAAGCATTAAGACAAGTGGTGGCCCCAGTAGGAGAACATGGACAGCGTCTGTTGAACTTCATAGAAGAAGCCAAAGCCCAATATGAACAGATCAAACAATTTTATGGCTATAATTCTAGAGGGATAAACTCAATGTAGATCAAAGTTTTTTGGAATAAATGAAATTTTTTTAGTTGAATACCGTTTTAAGGCAAATGTTCTCTGCATACATGCATTTTTCATTCATTGCATTCTCATTCATTACACTTTAACCATGTGATAATCATGCAAAGTTACTAATTCTGAGGTATGGTACTCAAGGTTCCAAGGATAGCTCCATCTAGCGAAAACCCTGCCCATCGTTTCAACACAAGATCCAGAGCAAGGCAAATGGAGCAGGAAAATTCTCATAGATTCGAAAAGCTAGAAAAAGCTCAGGAGAAGATTGAAAGTGAGCTAAGCAAGATTCTGGAGGCTCTAAATAACATGAACAAAGGAAAAAGAGTTGAAGGAAGTACAAGCCAGCAAGAAGTGGCTGACCCTTTGTACCCTCCAGGTTTTGGCCCGCCTCAAGCTCCGTCTGCCCAAGAGGTCCCACCACAACATTTCGCATATCCAACATATCCTGGAATGCCATCAACTTTCAACCCAGGGCAGTATAACAGTTATATAAATCCTGTCTTCACTGAAAAGGCAGCAGAACCAATTCCTGATCTAGATGATTTAAAAGAGAAGGAGAAAGAAAAGATGAGAGTGGAAGCTGAGGAGAGTTCCAAGATTAGCATGCTAGAGCAAAGGCTAAGGGCCGTGGAAGGATTTAGCTTCTATGGGTCAGTTGATGCTGCGGGGCTCTGCCTAGTTCCTGATGTGGTTATCCCCCATAAGTTCAAGGTACCAAAATTTGAAAAATATGATGGTACAAAGTGCCCCAAAACCCATATCACCATGTATTGCAGGAAGATGGCAGCTCATGCACAGGATGAGAAACTCTTGATGCATGTTTTTCAAGACAGTCTTACTGGTTCTGCGGCCAGATGGTATGTTCAACTGGACAGGACTCGCATTCGCTCTTGGAGCGATATGGCGCATGACTTTATCAGTCAATACCGACATATCATCGATTTGGCTCCAGATCGTTTGTCTTTACAGAATCTGGAGAAAAAGACAAACGAATCTTTTAAAGAGTATGCCCAGAGGTGGAGAGATATTGCTTCTCAGGTACAGCCTCCTCTGACCGAGAAAGAAACTACAGTGCTATTTGTTAGCACTTTAAAACCTTCCTATTATGAAAAGATGATAGGGAATGCAACAAAGAATTTTGCCGATATGGTAATTTCAGGAGAAATCATTGAAAGTGCCATCAAGAATGGCAAGCTAGAAGGGAATGAAGCATCTAGCAAAAGAATCCCAAAGAAAAAAGAAACTGAAGCTCAGGCTGTGAGCTTTGATAGACAGCAACTTAGGGGTTATTCGCCCTACCCCCCACCAGAATATCTGCCCTATCACCCCACTGTAAATAACACTTCTTTTCACCCATACCAACCACCATACCCCCAAACCTATCAAACCTCTCATAGACCCCAAAACACCATGTACAGTTCTAACATTCAACCCACCCCAAAACCACAAATTCACCCAACTAACCCTGCTGGTGGCTCGCGGGAGCAACGAACCACTCGCGAAAGACCTATTTTTGACCCTATTCCCATGACCTATACGGAATTATACAAGGAGCTCTACAACAATCATTTGATTGCTCCAAGTAAATTGGAACCCCTCAAGCCACCTTACCCTAAGTGGTATGATCCCACTGCCCACTGTGACTACCATTATGGGATTGCTGGTCACTCCACCGAAAATTGCACTACCCTGAAATATAAAGTGCAACGATTGATTAAGGATGGAATGATTTGCTTTGATACTGGAGGGATGACTGCACCAAATGTTAGTGGCAATCCTTTGCCAAATCATAATGTGAATGCTATAGGTGAAGAGCATGAGCGCCATGTGAAGAAAGAAGTGGTAGATATTAAGACACCTCTCGATCAGTTGTTTGATGTCTTACGAAAGGCAGACATGATGCAACTGGTAAGTCCACACAGCTATCATGGAGCATATATAGCTGGTACTAGTTGTAAGTATCATAGTGGGGCAAGAGGCCACTCCATTGAGACCTGTAAACAATTTCACCGAGAGGTGCAAAAACTCCTGAATTCACATCAGATAGAGGTCTACGAAGAAAAAGAAAGCTTGAAGAATGCTGAGGTGTGCATGAATGATAGGCCTGAAAAGCTGTTTCCCAAACCAGTGACAATTCGGTGTGGAAACAAACCAAAATCAGTCATAGACAAGCTCCTCCCTAGGCCGGTAACTTTTAAAGTCCCAACTCCTTTCCCATACAAAGATGATAAAGCTGTACCCTGGAGATATGGATGTGACGCTGTAGTGCAGGGGCAAAAAGAAGAGGTCTCCAAAGCCGATGCTTCTAACATTACTGGTGTAGGAGGCATTACTCGAAGTGGGAGATGTTACACCCCAGAAATGCTAGAGAAGGCTAGAAGAGAGAAGGCTAAAGAAGGAGAAAGACGAAATAATCCAGAGATAGAGCCTGAAGAAGATCAGCCAAAGCCAGTATCAGAAAGGGAGGTTTGTGAATTCCTGAAGCTGGTAAAACATAGTGAATATTCAGTTGTGGAACAGTTGAATAAAATGCCAGCTCGAATCTCATTGTTATCACTGTTGCTGAATTCAGAGCCACATCGAAATGCCTTGCTGAAAGTGTTGAATCAGGCATACGTGGCACATAACGTGTCTGTCGAATATGTGAATCACTTGGCTGGAAACTTAGTCATGCCAAATCACATTTCATTCAGTGATGATGAGATTTCTTTGGAGGGAAAGAGAAATGCTAAGGCCTTGCATATCACAGTAAAGTGCCAGAGCCATATCATAGCTAAAGTCCTTATCGATAATGGTTCTGCCATCAATGTCATGCCTATGTCAACTTTGGCAAGGCTACCCATCGATTATTCTCATATGCGAGATAGTCAGATGATTGTGAGAGCCTTTGATGGAACCAGAAAAGAAGTCCTGGGGGATATTGAGATGCCCTTACAAATTGGGCCGTGCACCTTCAATATAACATTTCAAGTGATGGATATCTCTCCATCCTACAGCTGTCTGTTAGGAAGGCCATGGATTCACATGGCAGGAGCTGTACCCTCTACTTTGCATCAAAAGATCAAATTCAATGTGAAAGGTCAATTAGTAGTGGTAGTTGGGGAGGAAGACATGCTAGTGACCCAACCATTGAACACTCCATATGTAGAGGCTGCCGAAGAAGCATTGGAGTGCTCCTATCGATCTTTTGAATTGGTCAATACTGTAGGTGAAGGATTTCAAAGTCAGCCTTTTTCAAAGATAGTGGTGAGCCAAGTCATCAACAAAGGCTGGTGTCCAGGACTTGGGCTAGGCAAAAATTTGCAGGGAATTAAAGAACCTCCGACAATAGCGGACAATAGCGACAGGGCAGGCTTAGGATACGAGATGGCAGAGTGGGAAGTCAAAAGAAGGCCATCAAGAAAGACAGCAAGACTGATGTTTATCCCACAATTGTACGAAACCTTCAGACCTGGAGGATTTATGAACCCAGATGCAAAGAAAAGTGTGGAAGAGGACTTTGCCCAGTTAGCCATTAATGCTGTTGAAGATGAAGTGGGGCTCAACAAAGAAGAATGGGTTCGCCTTTGTCCACAAGACTATGAGCTGAACAATTGGAGTGCCATTGAAATGCCTCTGACTTTTGATTTTGATTCAATGTAATTGTAACATCTCAATAGCTTTTGCCCAAGGCTATAAGGTGATCCTTTCTGTTTGGGCCATTCATCATTTATTATTTTTAATAAAAAATAGGGAGGATGCATTTACATTTATTTCTTCTCATGCCTTCATTATTTTCACCTTTCAAACACATCTTGCCAACATATCCCATTTCATTCAATTTCAAGTCTTTAAATGAACAAGAAGATAATCATGATAACCATCAAGAGGTTAACTTTGAGAATTCAATTAATACTGATGAACTTGACAATGAAGAGAATTTTGAAGAATATGTTTTGTCTCCGGACCTAATGAGGATCATTGAACAAGAGAATAAGCCAATTGAGCCTTATCAGGAGGTAGTGGACTTAGTGAATCTGGGAGATGAAGAAAATAAGAAAGAGGTTAGAATGGGCACTTCACTTCCATCTGGAGATAGGCGACGGTTGGCAGACCTACTTCAAGAATTTATAGATATATTCGCTTGGTCTTACCAGGATATGCCAGGACTGAGCACAGAGATAGTGGAGCACAGATTGCCCCTAAAGTCAGAATGTAAGCCCGTTCAGCAGAAACTGAGACGGATGAAGCCCGAAATGCTGCTAAAGATTAAAGAGGAGGTGAAGAAACAATTTGATGCAGGTTTTCTGCAAGTGGCCAAGTATCCAGAATGGGTAACCAATATAGTCCCAGTTCTTAAGAAAGATGGAAAAGTACGAATGTGTGTAGACTATCGGGATTTGAATAAGGCTAGCCCAAAGGATAACTTTCCTTTACCTCATATCGACACACTGGTAGATAACACAGCTAAGCATTCGATTTTCTCCTTTATGGATGGTTTCTCGGGGTATAATCAGATAAAAATGGCTGCAGATGATATGGAAAAGACTACTTTTGTGACCATGTGGGGAACTTTCTGCTACAAAGTCATGCCTTTTGGGTTAAAAAATGCTGGGGCAACATATCAAAGGGCTATGGTAACACTCTTTCATGACATGATGCATAAAGAGATTGAGGTGTATGTAGACGATATGATTGCAAAGTCTTATGAGGGTGAAGATCATGTTACTAGCCTCAGAAAGTTATTTGAGAGGTTAAGGAAATTTCAGCTCAAATTAAACCCAGCCAAGTGCACCTTTGGGGTAAAGTCAGGGAAGTTGCTAGGCTTTGTGGTCAGTGAAAGAGGAATTGAAGTTGATCCCGATAAGATACAGGCCATCCAAAATTTGTCACCTCCCAGCACGCCAAGAGAAGTTCGAGGTTTTCTGGGGAGATTGAACTACATCTCTCGGTTTATCTCTCAGCTTACTTACAAATGTGATCCCATATTTAAGCTTCTCCGTAAGAATAATCCTGGGAAATGGAACGAAGAATGTCAAGAGGCATTTGATAAAATTAAGCAGTATTTATCGAACCCTCCAATATTGGTGCCACCTGTTCCAGGAAGACCTTTAATTCTGTACCTAACTGTAAATGAAAATTCAATGGGATGTGTGCTGGGGCAGCAAGATGAAGCTAGCCGAAAGGAGAGAGCTACTTACTATCTGAGTAAAAAGTTCACGGAATATGAATCCAAGTATTCTTCATTGGAGAAAATGTGTTGTGCATTAGCGTGGACTGCCAAAAGACTCAGACAGTATATGCTTTATCACACTACGTGGCTCATAGCAAAATTAGATCCAATTAAGTATATCTTCGAGAAGCCTTCTTTGTCAGGAAGAATCGCTAGATGGCAAGTAATGCTCTCAGAATATGACATTATATATGTGAGCCAAAAAGCAATAAAAGGAGGCGCTATAGCAGAATTTCTTGCAGATCGTGCTACTGAAGAGTATGAGCCGATGAAGCTGGAATTCCCTGACGAAGACTTAATGACTATTTCCCGACTGGAGGAAAGGGAGCATACGGAAAGATGTTGGAGAATGTACTTTGATGGAGCTGTTAACGCCTTGGGGCATGGAATTGGGGCAATTTTGATTTCTCCAGAAGAACAATACTATCCTGTAACAGCGAGGTTAAATTTTAATTGCACAAATAACATCGCTGAGTATGAGGCATGTGTCATGGGCCTGCAAGCTGCTATAGAAAGAAGAGTGAAAGTACTGAAAGTATTTGGAGACTCAGCTCTAGTTATATACCAGTTGAAACGAGAATGGGAGACGAGAGATTCAAAACTCGTTCCGTATCATAAGTATATTCTAGAGTTGACGAAACAATTTGAAGATGTCCAGTTCGATCACTTACCTCGAGAAGAAAATGTGATTGCTGATGCATTGGCTACTCTGGCTGCAATGATTCGAATTAATGATGACACCGACATTCAGCCCATCAAGTTAGATGTTAAGGATATACCAGCGTATTGTTCTAATGTAGAGGGAGAAGAAGATGGAAAACCCTGGTATTATGACATCTTACAATATGTCAAGGATCAGCAGTATCCAGTTCATGCAACAGAAAATGATAAAAGGGTCATCCGAAGATTGGCTATGAGCTTTTTCCTGGATGGGGATATCTTTTACAAAAGAAGCAAGGATCAAGTACTATTGAGGTGTGTAAATGAGACTGAAGCGAAAAAAATCATTGAAGAGGTGCATGATGGAATATGTGGGGCACATACTAGTGGACATATGATGGCAAGACAGATTATGAGAGCGGGATATTACTGGTTGACGATGGAGAATGATTGCATTGATTATGCTCGTAAATGCCATAAATGCCAGATATATGCTGATAAGATTCATGCTCCGCCGTCTGCTTTACATGTTATGGCACCACCATGGCCATTTTCAATGTGGGGCATGGATGTCATTGGTCCAATCACCCCAAAGGCTTCTAACAGGCACAGATTCATTTTTGTGATGATAGATTACTTCACAAAATGGGTAGAAGCAGCTTCATATGCAAACGTGACACACTCCGTGGTTTGCAAGTTCATAAAAAAGGAGATTATCTGTAGATATGGACTTCCGGAGAAAATCATTTCAGACAATGCCAAGAATCTAAATAGCAAGATGATGCAAGAAATATGTGCTCAATATAAGATCAAGCATCATAACTCGGCACCATACCGTCCAAAAATGAATGGGGCAGTTGAGGCAGCCAATAAGAACATAAAGAGGATTTTGGAAAAAATGACCGAGACTTACAAAGATTGGCATGAGAAGTTACCATTCGCATTGCATGCATATCGAACGTCAGTTCGCACCTCTACTGGGGCAACCCCATTTTCTTTGGTTTATGGGATGGAAGCTGTACTACCAGTGGAAGTAGAGATCCCCTCTTTGAGAGTTTTAAAAGAAGTTGAGTTAGAAGAAGCCGAATGGATTCGTGAACGTTATGAGCAGTTAAATTTCATAGAAGAGAAGAGATTGACTGCACTGTGCCATGGTCAGTTATACCAAAGAAGAATGATGAGGGCTCATGATAAGAAGACTCGGCCTCGTTGCTTTCGAGAAGGAGAGTTGGTTTTGAAAAGAATTCTCCCAATCCAGCACGATAGTAGAGGAAAATGGACTCCGAATTGGGAAGGGCCGTATGTGGTGAAACGGGCTTTTTCGGGTGGAGCATTGATACTGACTGAGATGGATGGAAACGATTTACCCCATCCTGTAAATTCTGATGCTGTGAAGAAATACTATGCTTGAAAAAAATACAAAAAAATAAAAAAATAAAAAAATGGAAAAAATGGAAAAAATGAAAAATGATGAAAAATGAAAAAAAAATGGAAAAAATGGAAAAAAAGAAAAAGTGAATGAAAAAGGAGGACTCAAGGCGAAAACCCAAAAAGGGCGGTTTGAGTCATAGGGGGTTGTCTAAGTTGAAAACCTGAAAAGGCAGCTTAGATAAGGAGGATACGGCATCGAATTTAAAAGTCTGCTGATATAGGGGCTAGCAAGTTCGGAAGAGTTCCAAGTTGTTAAATACATCAGAGGGTTGAGTTTTCATAAAAGACTTTGAGATGTGTTATCATGATTATCTGATTGTTCATTTTGGGCTTTGTCCCCATACCTATCCTTGTAATTATTTCTTGACCAAAGTTTGCCAACATTTTGCTAATAAGAGACATTCTATTCCATTCTTTGTGTCTTTTTTCTTATGACTGTTTCTCAACATTCAGATTCTTTTCTTCTTAATACCCCACCATTGAAGAAATGTGCAAATGCATTCTTACTTTTTGAATTTGAAATAATGATTGATGAATGAATAACCACAGGAAAGATTTTTACATTACATTGAATGAGTCAAGAGTGAGAAAGGCAGAATCGACATGTTCAGTTCCTAATTAGGAAATTGAATCTAGGAAGAGATTTCTTACAAGAAGAATGTGAGTGGAAGAGACAATTGAGAGCTACACTGGTTCGATCTTAGAAGAGCAGTGCAATTGGATCCTTGAGGAATCAAAGGGCTTGACACCCAAGAAAAAAAGAGCTTGAGAAACTTGAGTACCATACATTGAACAGGAATTAATTGACCAACATTTGCATAGCATGCATTGAAATTCATATGCATTTGCATAGCATACACTACTTTCAAGAAAGTATAGTGTACAAATTCAAGAAGCAGGGGTGTTCCAACATCCCACATGAAAAAGACAGATATGAAAAGACTTTGCAAGTTTGAGAAGAAACTTGTCAGGTAAGTTCCTAATCCTTGAAATAGGATGTCTCTTGGTATCGGGGTTGATTTATAAGACCTTTGGGCATAATCTCCTGAAATCCCTTCAAACACAACTTTCAACTCCTTCGGACATGATCGTCTAGGAGTATTTACTTTTTCAAAAGTCGTGGTGCCTCTGTTTAGAGGAGCAATTTATTTTTCCAAAGTCGTGGTGCCTCTGTTTAGAGGAGCAATTTACTTTTCAAAGTCGTGGTGCCTCTGTTTAGAGGAGCAATTTATTTTTTCAAAGTTCGTTGCCTCTATTTAGAGGAGCAATTTACTTTTCAAAGTTCGTTGCCTCTGTTTAGAGGAGCAATTTATTTTTCAAAGTTCCGTTGCCTCTATTTAGAGGAGCAATTTACTTTTCAAAAGTCGTGGTGCCTCTGTTTAGAGGAGCAATTTATTTTTCAAAGTTCCGTTGCCTCTGTTTAGAGGAGCAATTTACTTTTCAAAAGTCGTGGTGCAATTTATTTTTCAAAGTTCCGTTGCCTCTGTTTAGAGGAGCAATTTATTTTTCAAAGTTCCGTTGCCTCTGTTTAGAGGAGCAATTTATTTTTCCAAAGTCGTGTTGCCTCTGTTTAGAGGAGCAATTTACTTTCCAAAGTCCGTTGCCTCTGTTTAGAGGAGCAATTTACTTTCAAAAGTCGTTGAGTCTCTGTTTAGAGGAGCTTCGGCCAAAAAAAAAAACAAAAAAAAAAAACAAAAAAAACAAAAAAACAAAAAAATCAAAAAAAAATCAAAAAAAATCAAAAAAAATCAAAAAAAAATAAAAACAAAAATAAAAAAAAAATCAAAAATAAAAATGTTGAGTTGAGTCTTGATTGGGTGTCTACGTCTTTGCGCAATTTCTGTTTCACAGAAAATGTGCAAAGAGGGGCAGCTGTAGACACCCAATCAGGTCCGAACCCGGATCAATTGGGCCTGACCCGGATCAATTGGGCCTGACCCAGATCATTTGGGCCTGGCCCAAATGGGTAAGGCCCAATTCAATCATGTATTATTATTATTTTTTTTTCCTTTTTTTTTCTTTTCTTTTGTATTTTTATATTTATTATTATTAATATATGTATATCTGTATTTATTTATTTAGATTAGATTTATATGTATATTATTTATATAGTTATATATTTATTATTATTATTATTATTATTATTATTATTATTTTTGTAAGATATTTTTGGGTTTATCTTATTTTATTATTATTTTTTTTAAATTATCTGTTCTGATTTTTTTCTGATTATCAGATTTTTTTTTTTTTTTTATAATATCTTTTTATTTATCTGTTCTAATTATCTATTATTTTTTTTATATTTATTTGATTTTTTTTGAAAGGTTGAGATTGAAGCTGAAGAATCCTACTGGGAGTGGGGATTCAATCTAAAGAGTCCAATTGGATTCAAAGACTGAATCCCCGTCCAAGGAGGAGTTGGGATTGATCAGAAACTCCTGATCAATCCCTATATAAAGCACCTCCTGGAACAGTTCAAGAACACACAGAAAACAGGGAGCAAAGCTACTGAATTTGAGAGAAAAAAAGTGTTTAAAAGAGTTTTCGAAGGCTAAAGAAGGTCGAGAAGTGTTAGGATAGCTGTAGGGATCTGAAAAAATTTTTTAGAAATTTTTTTGCGAAAATTTTTTTCTGGAAATTTCTGGGAAATTTCCAGATTCTGGCGAAAATTCCGGCGACATTTGAATTTTCCGGCACAAATTCCGGCGAAACTTGAAGATTCCGGTGACCAACCCAGTTTCCGGCGAGATTCCCAGAAACCGGCGAAGATTTCGGCCATATTCCGGCAAAAATTCCAGATTCCGGCGACATTTCCAGAATCCGGCATCGGTGTTCTTCGGTTTTCTAGAGAGAAGGGAGAGAAAAGGGAAGGAAGAGAGAGAGAGGGGAGGAGCATTCTGCCGAAAAACAGAGGAGAGTGCCTTAAATACCCTCCAAAAACGACGTCGTTTTGGCCTTAAGTAACCAGAGGATCCGCGCGTTTTGCCGTGACCCGACCCGACCCGAGCGTCGACCCGCTTCTGACCCGCGCGTGCCAGCCTCCCTCCGAGCCAAGCCGAGCCGAGCCGAGCTTCCAAGCCGCTCCTCCGAGCCGTTTTTTTCTTCCTTGAGCCGAGCCGAGCCGAGCCGATAGCCGAGCCGTTCCAGGTTTTTTTTTTTTTTTTTTTTTTTTGAATTTTTTTTATTTGACTTTGATTTTGATCTTGATTTTTTTTTCTTTTTTCTTTAATTAATCCGACGACGGAGCCTCTACAAGTAAAAACAGTAGTTTTTCTTGCATACTCCTGAGGTGAGGGAATTTTCTCAATTTTCTGCTAAAAGTATTAGAGTCAATTGAGAATAATTTCCGATAATTAATTACTTGGCTGATTTTGATTTTTTTTTTTCTTTAATTAATCCGACGACGGAGCCTCTGCAAGTGAAACAGTAGTTTTTCTTGCATACTCCTGAGGTGAGGGAATTTTCTCAATTTTCTGCTAAAAGTATTAGAGTCAATTGAGAATAATTTTCGATAATTAATTAATTGGTTGATCTTGATTTTTCTTTAAATAATCCGACGACGGAGCCTCTACAAGTAAAAACAGTAGTTTTTCTTGCATACTCCTGAGGTGAGGGAATTTTCTCAATTTTCTGCTAAAAGTATTAGAGTCAATTGAGAATAATTTCCGATAATTAATTACTTGGCTGATTTTGATTTTTTTTTTCTTTAATTAATCCGACGACGGAGCCTCTGCAAGTGAAACAGTAGTTTTTCTTGCATACTCCTGAGGTGAGGGAATTTTCTCAATTTTCTGCTAAAAGTATTAGAGTCAATTGAGAATAATTTTCGATAATTAATTAATTGGTTGATCTTGATTTTTCTTTAAATAATCCGACGACGGAGCCTCTGCAAGTGAAACAGTAGTTTTTCTTGCATACTCTTGAGGTGAGGGAATTTTCTCAATTTTCTGCTAAAAGTATTAGAGTCAATTGAGAATAATTTTCAACAACTAACTACTTGGTAAAATTTTAAGGCTTTTGGATAACACAAATTCAAGCTGGTACCATCTTTTGATGGGCGTTGTGAGGGTGCTATAACCTTCCTCACACGTAACCGAACTCCCGAACTCTGTTCTGGTTAAGCAGACCCGAACCTATTCTTTTAGGGACCCTTAAGCTTAGGTGTTCCCTAAAAGGGCAGATTCCTTAGGTGGCCAATCGCACCTAGATAAAAAAGATTGGTGGCGACTCCCTGAAAATCAATGTCTAGCGATAGATCCCCGGATCTAGACGTTACGACACTGTCTGGAAGTTCCCTTAAGTTGTTGCAATCTGCCAAATTCAAGATTACAAGTCTTTCCAGCTGCCCAATGGATTGATGAACCTTAGTCAAACTTGTGCAACCTTCAAATTCTAGTCTTTCTAGGTTTGAGAGTCCAGCAAATTTTGGTGTCTTCACAAGGTATATTGAATAGCTGAGATCTAGTATTTTCAGCTTGTGGATAAACTGTTACAAGAAAAAGAGAATAAGTTAGTATGTAATAAAATTAAAAAAGAACATGAAATTGTTATTTATACTGAAAAGAAAATGAGCGTCATTGTGCTGCAAAGTGATTTTAATTACTTTTGTCTCCTTCCAAACTTTTCTGACATTACTAAATCGCATGTCAAGAACAGCCATGTTGTCTAAATCGAGGTTGGGCGGTAAAACTTTTAGAGGACACTTATGCCAACAAAGCCATCTTAATTCTTTGGAAAACTTTTCATAACTCCCACTAGTGAAACGTATGGAATTAATTTTCAGCAATCTTAAATTGATCATCTTTGCCAATGCTTCGGTACTGCTCACAATGACATCTTCTCTGCAGGCTGATGCATCTAGGCTAAGACCTTCCACAGATTCAGTTCCCTTAAAAATGAAAAAAAGAATATCATCCTTGTGATCAATCACAATACTTATGTACTTACATGTATGAAATGTTTTTAGTAAACTTTTACTTTGTGCGTTTTTAGTACGCTCACTACGTCCTCATGAAACCATAGCCTGCTGCGTTTTCCAATATGATTTGGTGATTCTTCACGAACAATCTCTCTTCCCATGTCTCGAAGTAGGCCATGCATTTTTATAAGCGTATGACCACCTTGGTGATCAATTGTTATGAGAGACCTCTCCAAGAGAACACTAACACCGATTACTGGAAAGAAACCACAACCATCTAGTATTTTCATGACATATTCTTTATCCAGTCCGATAAAGAAGCATGCAATATCCAGGAATATGGCTTTCACTTGGTCATCTAGTGCATCAAAACTTATCCTAAGCTTCTTATGAATTTGGTCATGAGGTATGTATCGCAATTTTTCCACCACACTTTCCCATTCAAGCTGGCTTCTTTTAAACAAATGAGAACCAAGAAGTTCAAAAGCTAGGGGAAGTCCTTGAACATGATCCACCACACTCTTGGAAAGTTGGAAGTAACCATCTTTGGGATTAGGCCTCCTAAATGCATGCCAACTGAAAAGCTGGAGAGACTCCTCAGGATTCAATTCTTCAACTTTATATCTTTTGTCCACCTCTAATTCAGTCAGCAAACGTGCATCCCTTGTTGTAACAATAATCCTACTTCCTGTACCGAACCACTTTAGATCCCCAACCAGTGAATTCAATTGTGTTGAATCATCCACATCATCAAGAACAATTAAAACTCTCTGGTGACAAAGCCTTTCCTGGATCAAATTGATACCTCTGTCAACATTATGAATCCGAATACTTTTCAAATTCAGGATATCAGAAAGGAGTTGTTGTTGTATGCTTGCAAGACCATTAGTTTTCTTAGAGATATCTTTAACATCTGAAAGGAAACTGCTTCCATCAAACCCATCACAGATAGAGTTGTAGACAGCTTTTGCTATGGTGGTCTTTCCTATACCACCCATTCCATAGATGCCCACTATGCGAACATGATCAGACCCCATGCTTAATAGCTCTATTACCTTTTCAACACGGCATTCTAAAGCAACTGGGTGAGTGGCAACATGCAAGTAAACGCGGTTTATTTTTCTGAGGACATCTTCCACAATCTTTTGGATAAACTTTGATTCATGCCTGCAAATTTAGATAGTAGATGGTAAAGACAATGTATCCAGGTTGTGATCGGTAAGGTTTGCCCGAACCAATGAGTACAGACTCAAATTATGAAATAAATAGAATCCAAAATTGCAATCAAGTATTATGCTTTATTTTTACGTCACCAGGACAATTATATCAGAAGAGTATTTAAATGTGAATGTAATTCATATAATAAAAAACAAATATAGATTTTTCTTCGTGAATTATGAATTATCAACTTTCATCAAGTATAATCTTATACACAATTAAGAATAATGTTTTAATTTGGTTATCCAAAATTGGTTCTGTTCAATTTACATTTTTGTTATGTATAAATCAGTCATCCATGTCTTAAACATATTTTTGGGATAGTTTATCTTAATTAGAAAGAATTAAATACCCGTTTGCAACGTTTTGTAGATCCCAACCAGATAAATCTGCAGCTTCTGAAAGAGCTGTCCTCCACCTTTTAATCATCTCCGTATCTGCTTCAAAACGTTCTTCGTGTTCAGCAAAAGCTTTTGCATAACCTCCTGTCTGTTTCCGAACATTAGATGGATCAACATCGTAGAAGATTGGAATAACAGTCTGCCCTATTATGTTTTTGCACTCAATAATCTTCACAAGCTCATTAAGGCACCACCTGGAAAAAGCATAGCCTTTCGAAAATATCACAACAGAAATTGTTGATTCTTGGATGGCCTTGAGCAGCTCTGAGGAGATGTCTTTTCCTCTTGAAAGTTCATTATCATCTCTGAAGGTGTTCACTCCAGCTCTTATCAAAGCTGCGTAGAGATGATCGGTGAAGTTCTTGCGTGTGTCTTCACCTCTGAAACTTAGGAACACATCATATTTAGATTTTGGGGTAGAAGAAGATGCTTCAGATAAGTGTATGGAAGCCATGGAAGTCAACCAGATATGCAATAGGGAAAAAGGTTTTGACAAACATTGGACATCAAATGCAAATTTATGCTCTATGGTTGTTAGGGTCATTTGAGAAAAAAATTAATATTCTATGTTATTTTTGGGATTGTTACTCTTTCTACGAAACTTCCGTTGAAAATGTTAATCCATGGACAATAGTTCGTCTTTTCCTTTGTCTTTGTTAACTGCCACGCGTATGGTGACCTCTTCTCCTTTGTCCCATTGTAGAACAAAATTGGTCCGTTTAAATTTACATCGAGCCTAAAATATGTATTTAAAAAGCCAATCCGACCAGCCAATAAAGCATGGTTTAGTGATAAGAAAAAATATTAAAACTTTGTGGTCCTAATTCATTAGTGAGTTTAGTTAAATTTATCAACTATATTTTTGTTTGTTAGTTGATATATTTATTTGATAATTATATAATTTTTTATATTTAAATGTAATATTTAATTATTATAATGTCATTATTCTCATAACTTATAATTAAAATAAAACAATTCAACCTAATTTAATCCATCAGTTATAAATTATATATAATTATAGAAATTTTGTTTTAGGATATTATTTTGTTTAAAACTAAAACCTAACACTTATCCGATATCATGTAATATATTCTCTCTTAACCATTTTGTTGACTTACTTAAATTTGATATTTATTTTTTAAATAAGATTTATATTCAATATACTATCAATTTATAGTCATTATATACTATAAGCACGTTACAAATCAGTTATCTCATTAATTTGTATTAAATAATTAAATATTTAAAATTTAAGAATTAATATTTATTTTAAAAGATTTTAAAATTTTAACTTTGTTAATAAATGAGGTGGCAATTTAAGAGTTTATATTTAATACACATTAGTATATAAATTCTATATACTAGTAATGTACCACACAATAACACTTTATTAAAAAATTAATTTTAAAAATTTTAAAATTTTAAAATGTCAATACATTTAATCCTAAAAATATATTTAAAATTTATTTTTTTATGATGTGTCATTGCAATGTATAGCATTATATGCTAACAACACATCAAAGCGAAGGGATCAGTTTACCCAATATAAACTTAAAAAGTTTTACATATTTTTTTTGAAATATTGATTTTAATAGATACAAAAGATGAGAAAGATAAATAAAAATAGAAAAAAAAAAATCTAATCTCATTCCTTAAATATATTAAAACTAGTTTTTTAACCTATACCATGCACATGATTTTTGTATAATTTTTAATAATTAAAAATAAATTTATTAATCATAATTTTTTATATCACTTTAATAAAAAAATGCAAACATTTATTGATTTATTATATGTAATCATACATTCATAAATGTTAAGGTACAACTAAATAAGAGTTTATACATATTGTAATACTTTTTCATAGTCAAAGCTTTTGTAAAATTTCAAAGAATTATAAAATTTTTTTTCTTTTTCATAAAAATTATTTTTCAATTCATTTACTAAACAACAAAAATTTTGCTACTCGTTCTTTCTTGTTCAATCAAAAAAGCAAAGTTTAGTTTTAAATAATCAAGTTTTTATTAATGGTTTATTATTATTATTTTTTAGTGTTAAAAATGTTGTTATCTACACTTTCAGATTCCTCACGTGATGTCAATATAATTTCTTTCAGGTTTATATTCTTTCTGTGCTGTATTGTACTCTTAATTGTGGTTGGATATTTATAACTATTTCATTATTTTTAATAAAATCTTACTTTGGCTTATTAAAAGAAAAGTCAAGATTAATAATTGTTTATATATTGATATGGATATATAAAAAATAAATATCATTTAATTAAATTGTAAAAGACATTTATATTAGCAAAATATTCTTAAATTATTAAATCTTATAAACCTAAACCAAAAATAAAATATCAAATAATAATAATAATAATAATAATAATAATTATTATTATTATTATTATTATTGAACTACAAAACATAATTATTAATTTGCTCATAACCATTTGCTTTTTATTAGTTCTTATTTTTTTTATATATATACTTTAACATATGTAGTTGTTTTTTTTATTAGAACCATAGTTGTTAATTTCATTTCGGTAATAGTCATATTAGTTGGTATGCTCTAGTTATACCAAAATATGATACATCTAAGAATAATTTTTTGTATTAGATTTGGCACCAGCTAATATCGATTGTTTTCGTTAGTTTCGGTCAGTTTTGGTGAATTTCGATGAAATAACATGGTAAATTTTGATGAAATAACATGTTTCGACTAGTACATGAATGTGAAATATATTTTATAATTTTTAACGTTCTTTTGTTGTTTAATTATTTTTACCCTAATAAAAATAAAATTAATTAACAAAATAACTCTTAAAAGTTGAGTTTTTTATTTTTTATTTTAATTTTTTTATACTTTATTTTTTCAAACCAAAGTTTATAAGTATTTCAATTTTTTTCAAGAAAACAGTTATATTCCTTTTATAAAGTTTAACAATCATAAAGTCTTGGTTAATTTTTTTCATTTCTTTGTTTTTATCTTAATATTTATATGAAAAATGCTTATTTAAATATTATATAATCAGATTAAGTATTAAAAAATATCAAAAAAAATTTATGATATTATTTCTTATGTTTTTAAACTTATTTATTTGATTTTTGAATATATTGCACATTTATTTTGTAGATTATTAATAATATTATAATGTACAAGTTCATAAACGTTAATAAATATATTTGTACTAAACCGAAAAATCTAAAATAATATGTCAAAATAACTTATACCGATATATACCATATTTTTAAAAAAAATTA
This sequence comes from Durio zibethinus, assembly GCF_047325235.1. NCBI lineage: Eukaryota > Viridiplantae > Streptophyta > Magnoliopsida > Malvales > Malvaceae > Durio > Durio zibethinus. Next base: position 2,373,042 of record NC_143165.1, on the reverse strand, counting down.
AAATATTATCCTGTACGATATTAACAACTTTGATTAAAGCATAAACTAAATATAAAAATTGAGAATTATATATAATTTAGATCTCTTATACTTATGCATAGCAAATATTTAGTTTAACAAAATATATATATCTATATATATAAACATATGAACCAATTTATATTAGAATAGATCAAATCTAGATGCATATATCATATAATACAAATAAAATCAAATAATAAGTTTGAAGAAACAAACAAGTAGAGGAAAATAATAAAAAAGAATATAATATAAAAAAGTAATGAACTATGCCTATTACCTAGTTGAAACCCAGTCAAATATGCGCTCATTTTCCTTTCATTATTGAAATCTAAAAAAAATCAATATTATAAAAAAAATCCAACACCATAACAAATTTAATTTTAAAACTAAAAAATAAAAATAAAAGAATAATAAAGGCATAAAATGAATTTACTTATTCATGAGTATGATGTGGTTATTATTCTTTCTAGCTTTTGTCCATTTTTGTCAAAATCCATAAATCATAATCCTCAAATAAAGAAAAATTTTATTCTTCAATTTCTAATTCTAATAATAACAAATAAAATAAAATTGGTTAGAAGGTGATGCACTCACTTTATGAGTTCTTTACTTTTATTTTGAGATTTTAATTTTAGCAAATAAAAATTTATTAAGCTCACACACACACACACACACACACACACATATATATATATATATATATATATATATATGTAGAGTTATGATTAAATTTAAAAAGATAAAGATAAATTATGATTTAATATATTTGAATTTAAAATTTATGTAAAATTTTTAATTTTGTTAGAGTTTGATTTAAATTTAAATAGTTATTCAAAAATATTAAATAAAATTATTTGACAGAGGATAAAAGTTTATTAAGCCTATATATATTTGAAATTATGATTAAATTAAAAATAAAGGTAATTTATAATTTAATATATTTAAATTTAAAATTTATGTAAAATTTTCAATATTTTATAGATTTTGATTTGACCAAATATAAAAATTGAGAATGTATATATATATATATATATATATATATAAACATATGAACCAATTTTTTTAAGAATAAATCAAATATAAATGTATATATCATATAATGTAAGTAAAACCAAATACAAGGTTGGAAAAAAAACAAACAAATAGAGGAGAAAATGAAAAAAAAAGAAATAGACTATGAAAAAAATAATGAACTATGCTTATTATCGAGTTGAAACCAATCTAAATGTGTGCTCATTTTCTTTTCATTATTGAAATCTAAAGAAAAAAAATCAATATTACAAAAACAAAGAAAAAACAATCTATCACCATCACAAACTTATTTTTAAAATAAAAAAATAATAAAAGAAATAAAAGAATAATAAAGGCATAAATTGAATTTATTTGTTCATGAGTATGATATGGTTATTATTCTTTCTAATTTTTATCCATTAATGTCAAAACTCATAAACCATAATTATCAAATAAAAAAGATTATATTCTTCAATTTCTAATTTTAATAATAACAAATAAAATAACATTGGCTAGGAGGTGATGCTCTCATTTTATGAGCTCTTTATTTTTATTTTGAGATTTTGATTTCAATAAATAAAAATTTATTAAGCTGACACATACACATAATATAGATATGTGTAAAGCTATGATTAAATTTGAAAAGAAAAGATAAATTATGATTTAATATATTTAAATTTAAAATTTATATAAAATTTTTAGTTTTTGGTAAAGTTTTATTTGAATTTAAATAGTTACCTAAAAATATTTAATTTATATAATTTATTAAATAAAATTATTTGACAGCAAATAAAAGTTTATTAAACCTATATATATTTGAAACTATGATTAAATTAAAAAAGAAAGATAATTTATAATTTAATATATTTGAATTTAAAATTTATTTAAAATTTTTAATATTTTATAGATTTTGATTTGAATTTAAATAATTATTCAAACATATTAAATTTAAATAATTTATTAAATAGAATTACTTGATAAATAATATGATACAAATATTATCTTATGTGTCATAAAGAGAGTCTATCAACGTAAGTATTCATGTCAATACATCTTATTCGATAATTTTATATTCTGTAATATAATATATATTAAATTAATGGTTAAAAAATGCATAAATTTCTTTTAGTTTTAGCATATAAGTTGATTTCATCACTTTTTTTTATTAATAAAACTTTAGAGTGAGAGGAGCCTTCCCCAGCCCGAGGACAAGACATCGCAGACTTAAAAAAGGGCTTAAATTGAAAATTATCTATCAAGAGGAATAATTAATAAAAAAAATCAAATCTAAACTATACAAATAAAATATTTAATTCTTACCGATTCAACCATCCTTTATTGCCACTTTTATCACTCCTTACTTTCTTGTATGCATGCGCAGAAAGCTCCTTCAGATTTAATCTCTTTCAACGACAGATTATTTGCCTCTCAATTTTCTTGGTCCTTGGTCCATTCAGAAGCTACTTTTAAGTTTTTCTTCTCCTCATCCTTTCATTTATTTTATGTGATGTGGGTCTACTTTTTTTTTTTTTTTCTTGTGCGTGGCCTTTAGCTGATCTAATGGTCACTGACCAAAAAAAAAAAAAAAGAGCTGATCTAATGTGTGATAATGGATGTATATTTGTGTAGTTCCTAATCGTTCCTTTAAAAAAAAAAAAGATGAGAGACAATGGTGAGGGGAAGAAAATGGAAGAGAAACTTCAAGAGAAAATCATAATTCGATTGTAAGTTTCTTAGTAATTTCATCAAGTCATTTGATATTATCAAGTCAATTTTATTTTATCTTTGTCTTACATAGACTTTAGACCGAAAGATTAAAAATTAAAGAAGAAAAACATGGAGATTTGGTAGAGAAGAAAAAGATCGTCTTATCATATTTCTACCAACCCCATTAAAAATTTTGCCCCAAATGATTTCGACCCATCTAAGAAATTCATTAGGGGAATGGAAATTGAAAGGAAAATGCCTAAATCACTGTCCGATATCTCATAAATGAATGATAAGCAAATGCATGCCAACTCAAGTTTCAATCATGTGATACTGGATACAAATATCTTTGGTTCTCTTATGTTTGTGGGTCGGACCAAGTTAGGCCAGGCTTAATTGGTATCTTGAAAATTTAAGCTCAAGATTAATCTAGGCTAGTCCATTTAAAAGCTCTTTAATATTAAAAATATTTTTATTTTTATATTTTTAAATATATTTTATAATCAAAATTAACTATAAATAATTATTTATTACTAACATACTAATATCAAATTTGATCAAAAAATAATATAATAATATCACGGATCGAGTTGAGTCGATCTTGAAGCTGGAATATCCTATTCAAAGCTTGGCTCATGAATTTGACATATAATTTGATCCATGGATTGATGTATTTTTTAAATTAAAATGAAAAAACAACAAGAAAGACACAAAAGTTGGTGATGAGGAAGAAAAGGGAAGAAAATTCACCATCAAATCATAATTCAATTGTAAGGTTCATAGAAATTTCATCAAGTAAATACTAAATTCAAATCTTTGATATTTATCAAGTCAATTTTGATTTTACATTTGTTTTTTATAGACTTTAGAATGAAGGATAAAAACTCAGGAGAAAATGACCGATATAATTAATTAATCAAAATTTAATATTATATAAAATCTATTTTAGAACTTACACTTTTTAATGATTAATCTCTACTTGATTTTTTGTTATAATTAGTTGATTGCAAGATTATAATAAAGAGAATTATAGTTAAAATGCTTCAAAAACTCACAAAACACGATAATTGAAATTTGATAAGTGTTAAAAACACAAACACTTTGTAGAGAAGAAAGATTTTCTTAATATACTTCTATCAACCCCTAGAAATGTTGTTCCAAATCACGAAATGATTTTGACTGATAAGAGAAATTTATTTGGGATTGAATAAAATTTAAAAATATGAAAGAATCAAGACAACCTCTATCAAGGGAGGTTTATTGGGGACAAACCGTGAAGGCAAAAGAAGGGAAGATGAAGGATAAATAACATGTGATCAAGAGAAAGGTAAGGTTTACTTCAGTGGTTTCAAACTTTTAAATCAATCTCAGCTTGTTGACTCTCAAATATCCAATCAAAGTTGACATTTTAGGGGTCGCGGGACGTGGTTGTGAATGCAAGCAAGACGTGTTGGTCATTTCGTCGGAAATGCAAGTCAAACATGTTAGCAATGGCTTTTCTTTATCATGTAGACATCAAAATACATCTAGTAATTCATATACACTTATCGTATTTAACACGAAAAATATGTATTGTAATTTATTTTAACACGAAAAATAAAAAATATATTTTTATAATTATATTAAATATTAATTTTTTATTAAATTCATATATATATTTTTAAAAATTAATATATTTTGCTTTTATTTTATTTTATCATATCATCATATCTTATTTTAAATTATTAGTCCAATAAAGTCAGATCTATGTAGGCCCTGTGTAGGCTTGAGCCCTCCCTTATTATGAAATTGTGAGCTCTCCCTGTATTTATTATGAAGTAATAATTGAGATTTCTTATTAGTTGCTCGGCGCGGCATTTGTAATTGTGAGGTGGTGTTGGTGGGAATGAGATAAACAGACCAAATCTCTTAAACTTTGTGTTTCATTGTTTGTTATTGCCAACAAACTCTGTAGGGATAAATTTTATTTCTTTTTTACCCTTAATTTTTCTCACTGAATTTAAGAGAGTATATAAATTACAAATTTATTTTTATAAATAATTTTTTAGATAAATGTTGTGTTTTATTCATCTAATAAGTCAGAATCATATCTTACTATCAGATCATCTACGAAAAAGCAATACTGTGATACAATTAACGAACGAATAGTAATTGCAAAAATTACAAAATTTATTAATTTGTACATTTGGAAGAATTATTGGCAGCAACATGTTGGATAGATCCTTTAACCAAAAACACGCTGCATCCATTATACTACTGAAAATCTTATTTGGTTCACACCTTTTCATGTCATACTTTGTGTTGTTACACTGTGATTAAATAGTATAAATGTTATCTTGAAGTTAGAAATCTAAAATGACTCACTTTTATAAAATTGCATCCAATAATTTTGTTTTGTCTATTTTCAATAGACTTGTCTATTTCATTGTATTATAAAATTTAACTCTTGGTTAAGAAGAAATTTTGATAAGGGTTAATGTGTAAATTAGTCACTGAATTATATATTTTTTATGATTTAATATTTATAAAAAAAATCATGATTTGCGCTTTCGACAATCATTTTGTACCATTGATTGACGATGTTAGGTAAAATAATGATATGATACATATTGACAAATGAAAATACGGTCGCATGTCATGATTTTATTCATCGATGTCTTGCCAAATCAATATATTATTAATAAAATTCATATTTTGGGTAAATTACATGATAAAATTAAAGTCAAGTATGAAATCATAAATTTTTTTTTTAGAAGTTTCAAATTGTGAAAAGAGGTATAATTCAAGGACAGGCATATACACACACATACATATATATTAACTTAGCTTTTTAGGTGAGATGATGATCTAAGAGTCTCTTAAAAATGAATTTCAATATAATTGAAAATGGAATTAAACTCAATATCAAAACAGGAATTAAACTCAATATCAAAACATGATACAAATAACAACAATTAATGAACTTAAAGCAAATAAAACAACAATAATGCAAAGTAAAGATAATAGAGATAGAAAAATCAAATACAAGATTTATAGAGGTCCAGTCTTTTTTCAAAAGTCACTTATGTCCTCTCTCTTACTTATCTACACCAAGCCTCAATTCACTAACTTGATTTGAAAAATTACAACTTTATCTTTTTCCTAAGACTTAAAACAAAAACCTTTATTCTTTGTAGTAATCTACTCAATCTCACTACAATACTTTTCAAAAAGATACCTTATCTCTTGCTCTCTTCCCCTTTTGTATATTAAAGATAATTTTGCAATCAATAAAACAATCTTAAAGTTGATACTTGCATATTATAAAGTCAAAAAAATTTATATGCATAATATTTTTTAATTAAATAATTATAAAGATAATAGATTTAGAATAAATTAAAAATTAATAAAATGAACCTTCAATTTTGGTGTACTTGCCTAGTTTGTCTATAAATAGTAATATAACAAAATTTTAATTTATAACAAATAGATAAATTTATTTATAATATTTTAATCAAATAAATATAATTTTTATTAAAATTTTATAATTACGATTAAATCATATAAAGATTGCATAATTTGCATTATAACTCTTTCCAAATTAAACAAATGACGTCAACACTTTTGTAACAACATAAAGCATTTTTGTATACATTACCCAACTTCAATATATATATATATATATATATAATATTAAAAGTAAGAATCTTTAATATATGGCATCGAATAAAAAATCCACTAGACTTAGAAGTATATATCCTTGGGCCCAAGTCCTAAGAGCAACACTTCTGTTAAGATCATCAAATAAAGGTGGAGTGCATATTGAGGCAACAACTACCACTTTAATTCCATGGGAACCTCACAGACCCACCGTGATAAATACATAACCAGAAACAGGATATACTAATCAACACTTTAATTAACCCAGAATATGACAACTAATACAATAAACATTGTCTTCAGCTTCTTAATTTGGTGATCATGAACGTCTTTAAAAGACATTAAAATTGAAGTTCGAACTCAATTTCTCGTCTTTCCCTTGTTATAGAGCTTCTTCCCTTGTTGTGGTACTCTGCCTTTTGAACAAACCAAAAAAATACAAGAAACATTCATCATTTCTTCTTAGCTAATCTCTAGGTATACGCTTGAGAAGGATGATTTGATCCATCTATTTTGCACAAAAAGAAGGGAATAAATGTTAGAAAAAAAATTAATAAAGGAATAAAAATAATATAAAAAAAATTGTATGCGATTGGTTTTATCATCAGCAACTATTCTGTCATAATTGTTTTTCTGCACAATTATTAATGGAAACTGTAATAAATCTTTCTTTCCCCCACTCTTAAACTGTAGTCTTTCGCTAGACAAATGACTGGACGGAACAAAACACCAAATAATCACCAGCTGGCCGGCTTGACTTAGGCTTTATTTGGATCAGCCCGCAGTGTCAGTTAGGTGCGAATTTTGCTTTGAATCTCACCGCGCACTCATTTGGCAAAACACTGTCGTGTCGCGGTGAAGCATAATCTACCGCGCTGGCCCCCATTTTTTCAATTGGACCTTTAAGGTCCAGTGGAGTTTTATTTTTCCAACCACAGATCTTCTTCCTTTTATACCCCTTTTATCTCCTTACAAAAATTTTATAATTATAAAATATATTAGTTATGTAATTTTATAATAAAATTATTAATAAATAAATAGATAAAAATAATAAATATACAAAAATAATTCAATCAAATAAATTTCTAGTAAATATTAAAAAACATTTTTTTATAATTAATTAATTAAAATAGATAACTAAATAAATAACAAAATAAATTAGTATTATTAACTCTTATTTTAGGATTTGTAAATATGTTTTGTTTTGTTTAAATAATAATTATTTTTATTAATATTTGAATATTTTATTTTGTTATATATTTCATTTTAATATTATATTTATAATTGTTACAAGTATTATTTTTTGAAATATTAAATATTTCAAATAATTTTTTATACTTAAAATTTTAATTATTATTTTAATATAATTTAATATGTGTCAATATTTTGATTGAATAAATTTTTAATATATTAAATATTAAATAGTATTAAAATATATGTAAAAAAATAATTGATTAATATACTTTTAAACTAATATATTTAATAATCATTTTTTCTTTTTATTACAATTAATCTTATCGTTACTACTGCTTTTGCATCCAAACATATATCTCACCATTAATTTTAATCTTAACACTACAGTATTTAATTTCATAACTAAAATAATTAATCTCATATCTATCACTGTTTTTAATCTTACTAAAATCAATCTCATTGTCCATCCAAATAGACCTTAAATTCGAACTGTGAATGTAATGTTATTTTTTGTAGGAGGAGTAATTTGGCATATTGGTTAGATCATTGGGTAATTTTGGGTTGAAAAAAATTTAGGTCATTTTATATTTGAATCATGTCAGAGTTCATATTATATGAATTTGTTACTTGAATTATGCAAGTTTGATTCATCTTTGGATCATTTTGATTTCGTATTGTTAACCGTAAAGATAAATTAATTTAAGTTTGAAAGATTGTTTGGATTTATACCGGATAAGTTTCAATTAAGTTTTATTTTAATTTATGGTTAGATTAATTTTAGTGAGAGTGAAATCAATAATAAATATGAAATTAATTATTATAATGATAAATTGATTATTATAATGATAAGATTAAAATTGAGGTGAACATATGTTTGAATGCAAGTATGACAAAATAGCGAAAACGAATTACAATAAAAAAATGACTATTTAAAATATTTTATTAAAATTTTTATATAATAAAATATTAAATTATAAAATAATAATATATTTTTTTAATAAAATAATAAAGCGGAGGGATCAAGTTACATAAAAAAAGTAATTTTTATATTTTTTAATTATTGATTTTAATAAATCTAAAAGATAAAAAATAAATTAAAAATATATTTAATTTCATTTTTTGAATCTATTGAAATTAAAAATTAAAAAAATAAAAAATAAAAAATTTTATGCTGATGTAAGTAGATGCTTCCTCAATAATAAATTTTATTATTTTTATATAATAATAAAATTTATTTTTCATATTATTTTTTTAAAAAAATATTTTATAATTTTTTAAATTTAAAAAAAAAAGACAAAAGGGTAGTAGACGGTAGTAAGAAAAAACATGAAAAAAGCACTCCACCGGAGGGTTCCCTCTCCGGTTGCCGACTGAAGGTAAGGGACCGGTGAAGATGCCAGAGTTAGATTTAATTGGCAGGAAATATGGCTATCAGGTTCTTCATTGGAATTCAATCTCTGTTGCAGGGAATGCACTGTTGGGCTTCCATTCATTTGTACTCTTTGAGCGAAAGATGAATCCATTTTGAATGTAAAAGATGTGCCTGTATCTGAAAGGTCTAATGTTTCAGGTGCGAATAAAAGACCCTCGAGTCTGGTCTGAGCATCTTTCGGTTCTCTTTCAGATATTCATCTCTGTGGACTTGCTTCATCTTCATTAGAATTTTGCGTGTTATGAGAAACCATTGTAATATCTAAAATAGCATGCCTCAACATTCACGGATAAAATGTTGTAATTTTAGTTTAGATTAAATCTCGATAACCAGTAAAAATATACCGTGAGTGATAATTCCGGTAACCAAATCCCGCCTTATTTGGATCAGCTCGCAACCTCAATGAGGTGCGAATTTTGCCTTGAATCTTACCGTACAATCGTTTGAAATATACTGTTGTGTTACAATGGGACATAAACTACCACACTGGCGCCTTTGTTTCAACTGGACCTTTAAGATTTAATGGAGTTTTTTTTTTTTTGGTTTCAAAGGAGGATAGAAACCTAGTTGTAAGGGGGAGGCGGGAAAGGTCGAGATCAAACCCGAACTTTGTGTCTTTTTAAGGCTTTTTTTACCTAGTAGCCACGAAGCTAAAAATGATTTAATGGAGTTTTATTCACCGAAGTATAGCCCTCTTTCCTTTAATACCCCTCTTTATCTTTTTTTTTTTCTCTCTCTCTAATCTACGGCACAAGTATGGAAATTTCCTAACTTTGTCTTTTCCTTGTTTTGAATTTTTTTTTTTAATTCTGTATTTTCATAACTTCTTTATAATTATGAAATATATCATTTATATAATTATATAATAAAATTATTAATAAATATATAGATAAAAATAATAAATATAGAAACAAATAAATTCCTAATAAATATTAAAAAACTAAACATTTTTTATAATTAATTAAAATAGATAAATAAATATATAATAAAATAAATTAATATTGCTAACTTTTATTTTAAGTTGTGTAAGTATATTTTGATTTTTTGAATAATAATTATTTATATTTATATTTAAATTTGTTTATTTTGCTATATATTTTTATTTTAATATTATATTTATAACTATTATTATTTTTTGATGGATTACTAGTATCTATAGTCCATAAACTTTAACTCAAATTTTACTTTAATCCTTAAACTTAAAATTTTTTTAACTAAAACCCTAATTGTTAAAAGTTGTCCTATTTTGGTCTTCACGTTTATGGAAACGTTTAAATTGATGACAAATACCAATTGTCACTATGCGATGAGGTCAATTAACATCTCACATGATAGATAAGAGATTAAAATAATTTTTTTTTTTAAATTTAAAGATCAAAGATGAAATTATCTCAAAATTTTATATATTTCATATATATTTTATAAAATATTAAATGTAAAATTATATTGTTATATTTTTTATTGTAATAAAATTTATTAGTTATATATATTTTTTGTTTTTAATAGCTAATAGTTTTTTTTAAAAATTAAGTTAAAAATTCAAATTCTTTTTTTAAATTCAATATCATTTTTTAAAAAAATATTTTCTATTAAAAATATTATTTTACTAATAAATCATAATAAAAGTATTATTTTCTATCCATAAAATATATTTCAAAATATTAAATATCTTTTATTTTACTTTTTCAAATATATTTTATAAAAAATAAATAAAGGAAAAGATAAAAATAATTCAAGAAAAAATTGATTTTTATATATTTCAAATATATTTTATAAAATATTATAATTTAAAATACTTTTAAATTTTTATTATGATATGATTTACCAATAAAATAATATTTTTAACAGAAAATATATTTTTTAAAAAATTAAAATTAAGTTGAAATAAAAACTCTATATCAGTTTAAGAAATTAAATAAAAACTGTATATCATATTAAAATATTATGTAAAAATCTCCATATTGTTTTCAAAAATAGATATATTAATCTATTTAAAAATATAAAAACATTATATTCAAATAAAATAAAAACATAATTTAAAACATTTTTATTATTTCTTTTTTATAAAATGTATTTTATAAAAATATTTAAAAAGGAAAAATAAAAGATATTTAATATTTTAAAAATAAAATTTTGATAGAAAATAATATATTTTATTATGACTTATGAGTAAAATAATATTTTTAATAATTTTTTTTTTGTTTTTAAAAAGTATTAAATTTTTAAAAAAGGAATTTGAAAATTTTAACTTAATTTTAAGTTTAAATATTTATTTTCTATTTTTATTTAATAAGTTATATTATAAAAAAATGCAAATATCATTTTAAATTTAATATTTTTATAAGACATGTATAAAAGATTTAAAATTTTGAGATAATTTTGCCTTTGGTCTTTAAATTTTGAGAGAATAATATTTTGATCCTTCATTTGTCATATGATATGTTAGCTAATGTCAACACATGGTGCTAGCTTGCATTTTTTGTCAATTAAATAGTTTCATAGAAAGAAGGATCAAAATAAGACAACATTGGGCAATTAAAGATCTAATTAAAACTTTTTAAAGTTTAAGGACCAAAATAAATTTTGAATTAAAGTTTAAGGATTATAGACGTTATTAACCTTTTTTTAAAATATTTCAAATAATTTTTAATGCTTAAAATTGTAATTATTATTTTAACATAATTTACTGTATCAATATTTTGATTGAATAAATTTTTAATATATTAAATGTTATATAATATTAAAATATAAATAAAAATAATTTTTATCACACATTTAAACTAATATTTTTAATGGTAATTTTTTTTTCTTATTAAAATTTACCTCACTCCTACTATAGTTTTTGTATCCAAATATATATCGCATCATTAAATTTAATCTCACTACTATAATAACCAATCTTATCACTACAATAATTAATGTTACTTCTACTACTACTTTCAATCTCATTAAAATTAATTTCATTTCTAGTACTACTTTTAATCTCACTAAAGTGAACTTCATCACTCATCCAAATGACCTTATTTGAGAAATCTTGTTGAAAAATTTTACCAAACTCAGGTCTACAACTACTGTTGTTGTCCAAAAGACTATTTTCTCCAACTGGCTTGGTTTGATCAATTTGAGGCAGTTTTCTTTTCTTATTATAAGAGGCGACAATCCGTAGATTCAATCTTACGAACAAGATGTTCAACAAAAGAAGGGTCTTGAACAGCCTTTTGTAAGAAGTTAAACAAAGTGTCCTGCCTCCGCTCCATTTGATCACTCTCGCACTGTCATCTCTTTCAACTGATGCTCCATAGCTGATCTAAACCTCAAAACATTAGCCTCAAGTGCAGCTTTCTTGCGTGAAAGCATTTCTATTTCTTCTTCAAATCTAGCTCTTCCTGAATCTATCAAAGAACCCTGACGATTACTGTAGGAAGTTGCCTGATGAAGCTGGAGAAGTTATTGTGCTTGAAATAGTGAAACAGGTGGCAAATTCAGGAGCGTTCCAAACGACCAAGCTCTTTTTGTTGGAGCTCCATGACACGATCTCGTGGGTTGAAGAGTCGTCCATAGGTTGAGTAAACCGTCGATTCAATTAATTCGGTTGTAAAAACTGAAAAATTGATTTAATCGATTTAGTCCTAATCTAAAACCGAATCATCCAAAGCATTACATAAATTTGAGAAAACCAAATTGATTTAACCCGGTTTGTTTTGGTCGGTTTTTTCGGTATAGTCCATTCTGTTGTACTGTTTCCTGTGTTGAACATTCAATGTAATTCATATAAAGTTACTTCTTACAACAACTCTAAAACATTGATCAATATTCCAATAAAACAACACAAATAAAATAACATAAACACAAGCTTCATAAAGTCAGTCTAAGTCTCAAACAACATAAACACAATACAATACAATGTAAGCCGTTAAATCTTTATAAGTACCTTACCAAATGAGACTGGAACTCTTACACTGCTTGAGATTCTGAAACTCTCAGAAAATAAGTTCTCTGGAAATATACCTGCATCTTTGGGAAACCTCTCACGTTTGACTGTGCTGCAGATGGGTGGAAACTTATTTTCTAGTGAGATAACTCAAGAGTTGGGTTCTCTTTCAAGCTTGCAGATTGCAATGAAGCTACGCTATAACCACCTCACTCGAAATATACCACCAGAACTTGGGCATCTAAATTTACCGGAATTTCTCCTGCTCAATAATAATAATTGGAGTGGTGTAATTCCCAGCACATTTGAGAATCTATCAAGTTTATTGGAATGCAACTTCTCACACAGTAGCTTAACTGGAATCTTAACTGCCATCCCATTGTTTCAGAACATGCCTGCAAGCAACTTTATTGAAAATAAAGGGCTTTGTAGTAGGCCTCTTCGAAATTACAACTTCACTTTTTGTTTCATCTGTGTCTCCTTCAGTCTTCACCTTGAAGGGAAAACATGCCAACCTATAGCAGTCCAAACCAAAGCAAAGTTTCATGCTTCATTTGTGACACAGGACTTAATGTCGCATACTTTTACCAACAATTACAGAAGTTTAATGCTTAAGACAATTTCAGACTTAATAAAATGATTTATCTTCAAAAACCAAACTTTTTTTTTCTTTTAAATTTCCTTCGTTGCTTTGCTTGCCGAGGTCAAAGCTACCTGTTTCCTTTAAAAATGAAAACTGTAGATAATAAAAGAAAGCAAAGAACCCACACCAAAAAAAAAAAAACTAAAAACAAAAAATCCCATCAAATTAGAGAAGTTTCATGCTTAAAACAGTTACAGAAGGTGATAAAGTTTCATGCTTTATACAATTTCCGACTTCATAAAGTTTCATGCTTCATACAGAACAGCCCCAACAAAAGGAAACATAACAACTCCAACAAAGACTCAGAGAGCGAAAATGATCTCTCCCAAAACATGTTAAAAGCATGGGTTAAATGGAAAATGGCTGAAAATAATTAGAAATTCCAAAAAAGAAAGGATTTTACATCAATGATGAGCAACTGACTTGAGTTGCAGAAAAGAGAAGGACATCAAGCAATAAGAGAACAGAGAAAGCAAATGAAGATTAGCTATGAGAGGTGAGAGGACAGAGGAGATCGAGCGGACAAAGCTGAGTTCAGGTATATATGATTGTCGGTGGTCATTGATTGAAGCTTGTGACGTCGAGATCAAGCGGGAAATGGGCAGCGATAACGTGCGAGGGTGACTTACCTTCCTTTAAAAATATGCTAGTTGATGCCCCTCGCTTTGTCGATAATTTTAATTTCATAAATATTTATATTAAATTGATTATTAAATATAATTTTAAATTAAATTAAATTAAATAATAATTGTTTATTTAAATAAATTTTATTTTTTTGGTTTATTTTAATATATATCGATGTTAATATAATCATATTTTATTATTAAAATAATAAATCACTATAACTAAAATTGCATAACAGAGCAAAATTTTTTCAGAAGTCTCATTCTTTATCTTCGTCTCACCAAAACAGAGCAATAATCACTTCTTCATTTTCTTCTCAAACCCAAACCCATATACATTTCTAGCAAAAAAATTTTTTTAAACAAACAGAAAAAACAATCTCTTAAACCAATTACACAATTTATGCAACAAAAATCGCTTAAAAGAAGCAATTCAAATCCTCAATCAAATTGAAAAACTTTTAGCTTCTCTTTACTCAATTCTCATCCAACTTTACTGTCAAAAAGAGCTTTTACCGACAGCAAAAACGTTCACCAACCCATAAAATTTTTTGGATTTTTACCTGGGATAGTTATTTGAATCCGTCTTGTAGATATGTATGCAAAATGCGAGAGTTTATCAGATACTTAAAAAGTGTTCGATGAAATGTGTGAAAAAAGGATTTATGTTCTTAGAATATTTTGAACTCTGGATATGCGAAAATGGGAATGCTTAAAGAAGCAAAAAAAGTTGTTTGATGAAATGCAAAGATAAATTTTCAGACCACAATGATTTCAGGACTTGCCATGTCCCTTATGGAGATCAGCTTCCATGGATGTTTAATTAGAGAGAAAGAGATTCATGTCAGTATAATGTGAGCTGGGTTAGATTTGGTCATTTCAAAGAAAAAGTTAATCAAGATTAATATAGTCATTTCATTATAAAGGACCGTTGTTTACCACTAACACTTTGGGGATATTTTTTATATATAGTTTATAGAAATATATTTTATATGATAATTATAAGGATCGCCTTATCCTACAAGCGAATTAAACCCTTTTCGAATAGTTTCTTTAAGTAATTACACAAAAGTGTCATTTCCTTTGGCCTCTTTCTCGTAGGTCGCCTCGGTCGGTCGGGTTTGGGAAAGAAATTGAGAAGGCATAAAAGAGGAAGTAGGTATTTTATATAATTTTAAAAAAAATAATTAAATAAAATATTTTTAGTAAATTTCGATTGAGTTATTCTTGAATTTTAAAACTGAAAATCGATTGAATACACCAATTAAATTAAGTCATAAATTGAATTAATCTATTTAACCAATAAAACTGAAACCAATTTAACTTATGAGCCGATTTTTTATCAGTTTTTTCGATAAAAGTTTATTGTTGCTCAGCCACCATTTCTTATGTGACAAAAAGGAAACAAATCAACAATGACATGAACAAATCCATGAAGCATTCAATTTTCTTCATAAAATTATTCATACAAAAAAATTTACAATTATATTATATAAAAAAAATTAATTAAATAAACAAATCAAAGAATCTATGAACTTATCTATAATTAGATAAATCCAACATAATGCTAAATCAAAATGAGCAAATGATGAAATTTGAATTTGAAATGACCTCAGAATATTTTTGAAACAATATCGAGACGTTCGACTCATGCAGTTACACCTACACCTGAATTTGATGAATTGGTAAATGGATACCACATTTCTTCACAAGAATTCCACCATGCGCCTCAGCATAAACTTCAATTTCATCTCCTTCATCCACTTTTAGACTCACAAACTCTGAGGTTCTTAAATAACATATACAGGTATGATCTTAACGTATCTTAGTATCAAAGATTTTATGACTAGCCGTATCGAAAGTCTCATAGTCCTTGGTTTTATTTTTAAAATGTATGGTAAGAGATTCATCCATGCTTCCATTATGCTCATCTTTGATCGAATAGCCAACGCACACAATCATAGCACAAGTTTTGCCAGTTGAGAGTGAAGGACCATGAAACAATATCGAAGATCCTATTTCTTTATAGTCGAACCAATCTGGCACCTTTCTACTAGTGATGCATGCTTCTAAATACCTTTCCTTGGACCGAAAACTCCCCTGTTTCAATGAAATCTCTTTTATGAATATTAGCAATTTAACACAGAGAGAGAGAGAGACCTTTACCTGTTCTTCACCCCTACTAAAGTAGGCCCGTTGGGTTGAGAGGTGAGGAAGAACCCACATGTCCATTGTGTTAAGGCGATTAATTATTTCAAGCTCCATAATATTTGCACCTTTGTCGAATAGGTTTGAGTATCTGCAGATTGATGTGCACTGTTTTGCTTGGAAGTATTGTAAATTTGGAGGAAGCTCTGGAATTGATTGAAGGTTCTCGCAATCATTTGAATGTAGTGCAAATAACCTAGGAAGGTTGCTAATTCCAACTGGCGGTCTATAAAACTTGTTCCATCTAAAATCAATGATTTAAGAAATTGGAAACTCCCAAAATCAATAGAAATGTATTCGTCAGACAAGTTTCGATGTCGGAGATCAAGCATTGTTAATGACCTTAAATGAGAAAACATAGCTGGTAGCAATGTGGAAGGACCTGCACTTCCTAGTGAAACCCATCTTGGGAAGAATGAGGACAAAGGCTTAGTGTCAACTCTTCTTTACGTCCAGCTAATAATAGCTCTTCAAGGTTCATCAAAAGTCCCGAGGAAATAGGCAATTGCTTAATGGCAGACCCATTAGCAAGAAGCTTTCTCAAAACTTCCAACTTGCCCAAATGCTCTGGCAACCTGTTAAGTTTTGAGCAACCACTAAGATTCAGGTTCTCAAGAGATCTTACCTTGCAAATGCTGTCTGGAAGTTCCCTTAAGTTGTTGCACTCGGCCAAATTCAAGGTTACAAGGAATATGGCTTTCCGGCAAAAAACCACGGCCACCGAGTATTTCCATGACATATTCTTTATCCCTTCCGAAAAAGAAACATGCAATATCAAGGAATATGGCTCTCACTTTATCATCTAGTGCATCAAAACTTATCCTAAGCTTCTTCTGAATTTGGCCATGAGTTATGTGTCGCAATTTTTCAACCACACTTTCCCATTCAAGCTGGCTTCTTTTAAACAAAAGAGAACCAAGAACTTCAAGAGCTAGGGGAAGTCCTTGAACATGATCCACCACACTCTTGGAAAGTTAGAGGTAACCATCTTCGGGAATAAGCCTCTTAAATGCATGCCAACTGAAAAGCTGGAGAGACTCCTCAGGATTCAATTCTTAACCTTTATATCTCTCGTCCACCTCTAATTCAGTCAGCAAACGTTCATCTCTTGTTGCAACAATAATCCTACTTCCTACACCGAACCAATTCAATCCCCAACCAATGAGTTCAGTTGTGTTTAATCATCCACATCATCAAGAACAATTAAAACTCTCCGGTGACAAAGCTTTTTGTGGATCAAATTGATTCCTCTGTCAACATTATGAATCCTAATACTTTTCAAATTCAGGATATCAGAAAGGAGTTGTTGTTGTATTCTAGCAAGACCATTAGGTTGCTTATAGATATCTTTAACATCTGAAAGAAAACTGCTTCCATCAAACCCATCATAGATAGAGTTGTAGACAGCTTTTTCTATGGTGGTCTTACCTATGCCACCCATTCCATAGATGTCCACAATGCGAACATGATCAAATCCCATTCTTAATAACGCCATTACCTCTTTAACGCGGGATTCTAAAGTAACTGGGTGAGTGGGAACATGCAGGTAAACGAGGTTTAATTTTCTGAGGATAACTTTCACAATCTCTTTATTCATGCCTGCAAATTTAGATAGTAGATGGTAAAAACAATTTATCCAGGTTGCAATGGGTAAGATTTGCCCGAAACAATGAGTACAGACTCAAATATTGAAATCAAAACAATCCAAAATTACAATCGAGGATTATGCTTTACTTTTCCATCATCAGGACAATTATGTCAGAAGAATATTCAAATGTGAAAGCAATTCATATAACGAAAAACAAATATAGATTTTTCTTCTTGAATTACAAATTATCAACTATCATCAAGTATAATCTTATGTACAATTAAGAATAATGTTTTAATTCGGTTATCCAAAATTGTTTCTGTTCAATTTACATTTTTGTTATGAATAAATCAACCATCCATGTCTTAAACATATTTTTGGGGTAGTTTATCTTAATTAGAAAGAATTAAATGCCCGTTTGCAACGTTTTGTAGAACCCAACCAGATACATCTGCAGCCCATGTAAGAGCTGTCCTCCACCTCTTGATCATCTCCATATCTGCTTCAAAAAGTTTTTCGTGTTCAGCAAAAGCTTTTGCATAACTTTCTGTCTGTTTTCGACATCAGACGGACTGACATAGCAGAAGATTGGAAGACAAATTTGCCCTATTGCGCATTTGCACTCAATAATCTTCACAAGCTCATTAAGGCACCACCTGGAATAAGCATAGCCTTTTGAAAAGACCACAATAGAAATTTTTTATTCTTGGATGGCCTTGAGTAATTCTGAGGAGATGTCTTTTCCTCTTGAAAGTTTATTATCATCTCTGAAGGTGTTCACTCCAGCTCTTATCAAGGCTGCGTAGAGATGATCGGTGAAGTTCTTGCAAGTGTCTTCACCTCCGAAACTTAGGAACGCTTTATATTTGGATTTTGGCGTAGAAGAAGATGCTTCAGATAAGTCAATGAAGCAAACCTAAAAAGACAAAAGGGAAAAAGGTTTGTGCAAACTTTGGACATCAAATGCAAATTTATGCTCATGGAAACTCTATTTTTGAAAAGCCTTTAAATTTTTCGAAATTTGAAAATTTTGATTCACTTAAATTTTATCGTAAAATAGAACTAAAAACAGTTAAAAACAAGCTAAGAATTTTATTTTTAATCAGTATAAAACTAAAAAACATAAGTGATTTGAAGTAAGTTTGATGAATTTAGAGTTTTTTTTTTTATTGAAAATGAAAAGAGAAAAAAAGATAATGAAGGAGTGAAAGGGAAAAAAGGGAAAAAAAAGGTGATGTGGGGCGAATTTAATAGAAATAGTAAATTTAAGTTTGAATTTAAGGTGTATTTAGTAATAGGGTGTATAGAACAAGAATGAGGGTGCAAATAGAATTTTCCTTGCAAATTTATGTAATACTAAGTTTTTAATACTCATGTTCTGCATGGTTAATTTCATAATTAGATAAAATTAAAATTTATAAAATTTTGACTTTTTGTATGATTTTATATTGTATCATCAATATTATATTAATTTTTTTCAATAATGTATTTGAATTTTAACTATAAGCATGTAAATTCCAATAGTAAAGATGGATTAAATTATTCCCTTTGATATAACAATTTGAATGCAAATGCCAGCTTATTATTCTTTTATTTATTTGATATGTGAAAAATACATTGCTTGTATCACATATTTATTCTATTTGAGTTATATTTTTTCAAATAAATGATGCTTTTTATTTATCTAAAGAGAGGAGAATATCTTGTTACTATTTCAAACGATACAAACTGTATATTGACAAATACAAATGCAAAATTAAGTATACTAGCATGCTATCACATTAATTTGAGTAATAATATGTATTATGAATTCTTATAATTTATAATTACACTAAAATCTATATTTTTTTTAAAGATTAGAATTTGAGGAGTTGAATTTAAGAAAATTCACCCATGGCAATCATATTCCATTTGAATTCGTTATAAAATTGTTGTGAGGATATAAATTCTTGAAAATTGGTTTATATTAGTTGTATTTAAGTGATTTTGCTCTATTAAGATTTAATCTAAATATTATTTGTGAAGTTTTTAATCAAATTACATTTTTTTATATAAAAACAAAATACACAGACATAAAGAGAATAATAAGTTTTTAAGTTTTGAAATAATTGTATCTTAAATTTATTCAAAAGAAAAATTCACTATACCTTGCATAAAAATTGATCTTTTGAATTAGCAATCCTAGTGCTAAAAAAGACATATTACTAAATAATTAGTTAAAAACTTAGGTAAAATATTTTTATTTTTACTTAAAATGTATGAGACTCAACTTTATCAAATCCAATAAAAAGTTTTAAAGAGAAAAATAAATAAATACTACAAAGAGCATTTAATATTTTAATTTTGTATAAAATTTCAAATGAGTTTGTTTCACAATAAAATTTTTAAAATTTTGAGAGACAAATAAATTATTTATAATTTTAAAAACACCTTTTAAATTAATGAATTTGTTATTAAAAATATTCATTAATAATCATAAAATTAATTATATAATTTATAATAAATTTTAATAATTAATTGTGATAATAGGTGTTTCTCTTTCTTTACCTTTTCATTTTCTTTGATTTTAAAAATAATAATTATCTATTAATTGTGATAATTAATTGTGTATTTTTGGCTTTCTTTATATTATAACATATAGATCTGTGGATCTATTTTTAAATAAAAATTTAAAGAGTTGTCATTAAATTTTTTTTGTTTAAGTGAGATTAGCTACCAAATTGTATCTATCCTATTTTAAATAGGAGTTTTAAGTTTGACTTATGTATCTTTAAATAATAGATTCTAGTCTACAAAATCAAATTTAGGTTTGAGAGTACGGTTACGAGTAAAAAAAGTTACAGTAACATTACAACACCTATCCAAATGATGGTATAGTTTGATTTCAAGTTATCCAAATCTTAAAACTTTTTATAGTTTTACTGAATAATTTAATTATTGAAAATTGATTTTAAAATTATTGTAATAGTTTGACAGTAATTTAAGGTATCGGATTCATTAATATATTTTATTTAGAAAATAATTAGTAACATCTTCCAATAGTTTGATAAGATTTATTTTGATGCACATGGCCAATAGTTTGGTGAGATTTTATTTGAAAATTTATTTTTAAAGTTATTTTAAGAAAAATCTTTAAATCTTCAAATAATTTGGTAATAGTTAATTTAAAATTTTAAATCCTTCAATTATTTTGTAGGTTTAAAAATTGTTTTAAAAAAAATTTATTAAGTCTTTCAATAATTTGGTAATACTTAATTTGAGATTAAAATTTTTCAATCGTTTGGTAGGATTGAAAAAAAATATTTTATATTTCACAAAATTGCATTATGAAATTCTTTAATAATTTGGTAGAATTCATAATTTAAAGTTTTTAAATCCATGAAAGTCCTCTAATCGTTTGGTAAGATATCATATATTTAATTTTTAAAAAATTATTATTATTGTTTTACACATCCATGATCAAAATAAACAATAAATAATAGTATGAAATCAATAAAATATAAAAAAAGAAAATTGTGCCTAAATTCAAGTCGAAATCCAAAAACTTGAGCTTGGAATGGCCCAATCTATATTCTGATCCAGGCCTGAAAAAACATGGGCTCATGGCTGGGCTTGGGTTTTTTTCAATATTCCATGCGGGCGGGGGAGGATAATTTCTGTTGGGCTGGACCCAAAAAAAAGAACCTGGTTCTCACATGTTCAAAACTACACCGTTTTAACCATGTATATAATCCAAAATCAGATTCCTCTTTCAATTTTTCATTTTTTGCTTCCCTCTCTAGTCCTTTTTCTCTCCCACTCTAGAGACAAGCTTCTCTGCTCTCTCTCTCTAAACGGCAGCCAGAAACTTCAATGCCTTGCCAGAATCCAGCGTATCTCTGCTATTGTGGCCGCTGTGGATCTCTGATAACTGCCTCCACCGACCCTTTTCCTTCTGCTTAGTTCCTTGCCCGAAACCACAGTCAAACGCAACCACTGTCTGCTTTCTCTTCAAAATACCAGAACACCGGTGAATCGTGCTGTAGTTTGCTGCCATGTGACGTCGCCGATTGAACACAGGCAACAACCACCCAAAAACTTGACCTTCCTTTCTTTAATCTTGAGGCTGGAAAGAAACCCTAGAAGACAACCAAAGTTGTTAACGTCTGCTGCCTTGATTATGGGTTTCTCTTGGTTTTCAATTTCTGGGTATGAGCTTCTGAGTATGGGTTTCCATGAATGGAATTAGTTGTATAACTGAATTGCTTGAAATTGTTGATAGGTGTGTCAATTGCTGCTTTGCTATGTTTAATTCTGGAAATTTGGGCGTGCTTGTCTTTATTGTGTTTCTCGACAATTGCTAGGTGAATTGCCGTACGTTACTTGAATGCTCACTGATGGCTTCCTCTTTCTCTGCTTGTGGCTGGATGCTTTCAGTCAATTCCTGTTGCTGCTTGTTCATGATTTTTTGCCAACTCTGTGTCTTGTTTTTTGAATTGCTTCTTGCTTCCTTGGCTGTGATTTGCAGGAAAATGTTTGCTTTCTTTGATTCTGGTCTGAATGCTTGCCTGCTCTATCAATCGCACTGGGACTGCCTGATTCAAAGACTTTGCTCGAGATTGCCACTGTATTGATTTTGAATTCTTGTTGTTTGGCCCCCTTTGCCGTGTATGATTACTATTTGTTTATAGGGATTCAATCCCCTTCAATTTGGAACGTTAACCGAATCTGTGATTTGATTGTGATATGATTTTATGCATTCTTCCTTTTTCATGAAGATTGAGATTAAAGAAATTTCAAGAATCATTCAATCATTAAAATTAATAATCTGCCATTGATTTTCCCCCGCAAAAATTCCTCCATTTTCAAACCTTTCATTTCTTTCTGTTTTTTGACTTTTTTTTTTTTTAAATTCTGACTTTCGACTTTAACCTCTAAAAAAAAAAGAATTTAACTAAAAAATTAAAATCAAAATAAAAAATCAAAATTAAAATCAAATTAAGATTCTTCGGTTTTAATCCTGTTGGTCCTAAAATTCATTTCGTATTAAGATCCAATATATGATCAAAACTTATTTTGGTTTTAAAAAATTTTTTCGATAAAATGGGATGTTTATAATTATTATTTTTTGTACCTTTTTTATAAAATAAAAATAACGTAAAAAAATAGATAATTATTATGTATAACTCAAATTAGTCAATTTTTTTAAAATTTTTTTCTTTGTTTTTGTTGTTCTTGTTTTTTTTTTTTTTGAAAAATTCTTTTAAAATAGAGGCATACCATTATATATATATACATATATTGAAAATATAAGACTTTTTCAATACAAAGGGGCATAACTTTAAGAATTAAGAACAATACTTTAAAGTTTTGATGAATATATTCGAAAGTTTTATAGATCGTGTTTGAAAATATTAAAAGATTATGTTTGAAGAGCTTACAAATTTTGATTTTAAAACAGATTTAGTTAGGAATATTTATGAATATTGTCTAAAAGACTTTGGGATTATATTCAAAGGTTTTACAAATTTCAACTCTAAAATAAATTCAGTTTGAAAGACTTATGAATTTTATCTTAAGGATTTAGAGATTATATTCGGATATCTTATAAATATTGATTTTAAAATAGATTCAGTTTGAAAAATTAACGAATTTTGCTCCGATGACATAGAAATTATGTTCAAAAGTCTTACAAATCAAACTTTGAAAATGGATTCAGTTCAAAAGACTTACGAATCTTGCTCAAAGGATTTGGAGATTATACTCAGAAGTCTTACAAAATGGATGTGATGCATAAAATGTATAAAATACAATGAATGTAATGTGTGAAATTTATACCAAATGTCTTTAATTGTGGTAATAGATTTCTTGAAACTTTTTCTTTTTTCCATCTTTTTATGAAATAGCCTCTTAATTGGTTAATAAGTTCTTTCAAGCACTAAAGCAAACATTCTCAACCTTTTAATTCTTAAAAACCATTCTTCTCATTTAGCAAGTTGTTTCATTATTGGTCCCTTACATTTGGCATTTTTCTTGTCCCATAAAAGTTCTTTTATCATAGTATTCACTTTCTCACCGTGAGCATTAAGATTCAATACATTTTGAGATTTATCAAAAACCACTTAAAAATAGCAATGGAAATTGCCTTACACAACTCTTTTCTGCCTGTGATTAAATTTCTTAAAAATTGGTGATTACTATCTAGAATGTAGATGATAAATCACAACTTGATCTTTCCAAAAAGATGCAATAGTTTGATACATCAAGAAAGATCTTAGTTATAAAAGGAATTTGGTCACGAAACGAGAATAGGAACATCTTATCATTTGGGCTTACAAATGAAAATCATTTTTTAAAATACAATCTATTTTGGCACTTCTTTAAGTTCTTGATATATGACATTTTAATAAATCTCTTGATTAGTAATGTGCTAAACACCAAAAAGCTAAAAAATAAAATATATAAAAGATTAAAAGCATTTATATAATCCAAAAAAGGAAAATCAAAAGTCATAAAAAAAATAAAAAAAAACAATATTCATGACTAGGATTAAACCAAAAAATAATAAAATGAATCTAAGATAAGAAAATAACATGACAAACATAGAGAAAAAAACATATATACCTTTTTATCAATCAACATCATTTTTGTACTAACACATTATTTCGTCTTATAATTATAAACACCTCATAATTAATAAACATAAAATTTGATTATCCAATCAATTTTTTAAGAGATAATCACCAATCGTGATATATTTTAATTTGTTAATAACTAAGTTTAAATTGAAAAAAAAAAGATCATGATAAAAAAAACTATAAAAATACAACCACTAAAGAATATATTAATTGACTAATAAATAAACTTGAAATGATAAAAAATCATAGACCACAATTAAAAAACTAAAAATTATAAAAATAAAAATATAATAATAAATAAACATCATGATTAGTAATTGGTTAATAGCCAAGATTAAACTAAAAAAATTCATAGTAAAAAAATAAAAAATATATAAAAAATACAAATACTAAATAAATATATCAGTTCACTAATAAACAAACTTGAAATTCAAAAAATTATAAATCATGAATAAAAAATTATATAATTATAAAATTATCGAAATCAAGATAGAATAAAAAAAAAATCATGATTAGTAATATGACAAATAAGAATTGAAAAAAGAAAATGTAATAGAAACATGAAAAACATTCATATAACAGTTAACCTTTAAAAAAGAAACTTTAAATGACAAAAAATCATAAATTATGATTAAAAAATAACAAATTATAAAAATTATTACATAATAATAAACAAACCTTATGATTAGTAATTATTTAATAGTCAAGATTAAAGTGTAAAAAAAGATCATAGTAAAAATATAAAAAAATAGAAAAAATGCAAACACTAAATAAATACATCAATTTTTTCTATTCACATTATTTCCATTTTTATTTGATAAAAATTTAATTTTTTTTATTTTTTATGTTAAGCCCATTTAATAATATTATTAAAATCTATATTTTTTTTCGTTATTTTTTAATTTGATAATTTTTTGAGAAATGAATTCTAACAAATGTATAGACTTCAAATCCGGATTTAGTTTTTTTTCTTTTTCTAAAATTTTTTCTTCCTTTTATTTTTGTTTTTTAATTACATTTTTTTTTTGAAAAAAAAACCAAACAATATGTCAAAGTAGCACTCTATTTCATTTTTCTTTGTCTTTTCGATTTATTTTAATTAGATAACTTAAAAAAATTGATAAATAATTTTTTTTAAAGAAATGTAAATTGAGGTATGCTCAACAAAACAATTGGTTTTAATTCGTCCAAATTCGATAGTTGTAATTTTATTTAAAATTGAATAAATGCTTTTTCCCGAAAATCTAATTTAATGGGCTAACATTCATCTCTTATTGTAACAATAATCCTACTTCCTACACCGAACCGCTTTAAATCCCCAGCCAATGAATTAAATTATGTTGAATCATCCACATCATCAAAAACAATTAAAACTCTCTAGTGACATAGCCTTTCTTGGATCAAATTGATACCTCTGTCAACATTGTGATTACTTTTCAAATTCAGGATGTGAGAAAGGAGTTGTCCTTGTATGCTAGCAAGACCATTAGGTTGCTTAGAGATATCTTTAACATCTGAAAGAAACTGCGTCCATCAAACCTATCACAGAGAGAGTTGTAGACAACTTTTGCTATGATGGTCTTAACTATACCACCCTTTCCATAGATACCCACCATGTGAACTCCATCATCAGATCCCATGCTTAATAACGCCATTACCTTGTCAAACCGGGGTTCTAAAGCAACTGGCTGAGTGGCAATATGCAAGTAAACGCGGTTTACTCTTTTGAGGACATCTTCCACAATCTTTTGGATAAACTTTGATTCATGCCTGCAAAGATAGTGATAAAAGAGCCAAAAAGAAATTAGTTAATTAAATAACCAAAACAACGAACTTGTAAACTTGCAAATGATAGATAAATCCAACATAATGTTGGATCTAAATCCACAAATGATAAAACTTGGACGTCAAATCTCAAAATATTTTTGGAACCATATTGAGATATTCCACATTAGTCTGATCGGGTTATAACTTTACCTGAATTTGGTGAATTGGTAAATGGATACCACATTTCTTGACAAGAATTTTACCATGCGCCTCAACAGAAACTTCAATTTCATCACCTTCATCCACTTTTAGACTCACAAACTCATCGGTTGTCATATAGCTTATCCACGTATGATCTTGACGTATATCTTGGTTTGTCATATAGTTTTTCCAGGTATCATCCTGCCGTATATTAAACTCAACATTAAGAAAAGACCTATCGAAAGTCTCATAGGCCTTGGTTTTATTTTTAAAATGTATGGTAAGAGAATTATAAGTTCTGTCATTATGCTCATCTTTGGTCGAATAGACAACGCACACAATCATAGCTCGAGTTTCACCAGTTGAGAATAAAGGGACACGAAACAATATTGAAGATCCCATTTCTTTATAGTCGAACCAATCTGGCACCTCTCTACCCGGAAAGCAAGCTTCCAAATGCTTAGTCTTGGACCTAAAATTCCCCTGTTTCAATGAAATCCCTGTTATGAATATTAACAATTTAACACACACACACACACACATAGAGAGAGAGAGAGAGAGAGAGAGAGAGAGAGAGAGAGAGGACCTTTGGTACTTCTTCCCACATAAGGTAGTTCCCTTCTGTTGAGAGATGACGAAGATCCCACATGTCCATTGTTTCAAGGCAATTAGTTATTTTGAGGCGCTTAATCTTCGCACCTGCTTTGAATAGGTTTGGGTATCTATTGATTGATGTGCACTGTCGTGCTTCGAAGTAAAGTAAATTTAGAGGAAGCTCTGGAATTGATTGAAGGTTCTCGCAATCATTTAAATACAGTTCAAATAACCTAGGAAGATTGCTAATTCCAACTGGTGGTCTATAAAACTTGTTTCCTTCTAAAATCAATGATTTAAGAAATTGGAAACTCCCAAAATCAATAGAAATGTCATCGTCAGACAAGTTTCGATAACTGAGATCAAGCTTTGTTAATGAGCTTAAATGAGTAAACGTAGCTGGTAGTAATGTGGGAGAACCTGCACTTCTTGGTGAAACCCATCTTGAAAAGGATGGGGACAAAGACTTAGTAGTCAACCCTTCTTTACGTACAGCTAATAATAGCTCTTCAAGGTTCTTCAAAAGTCCCAATGAAATAGGCAATTGCTTAATAGCAGACCCATTAGCAAGAAGCCTTCTCAAAGCTTCCAACTTGCCTAAATGCTCTGGTAACCTGTTAAGTTTCGTGCAACCATTAAGATTCATGGTCTCAAGAGACCTTAGATTGCAAATGCTGTCTGGAAGTTCCCTTAAGTTGTTGCAATCTGCCAAATTCAAGATTACAAGTCTTTCCAGCTGCCCAATGGATTGATGAACCTTAGTCAAACTTGTGCAACCTTCAAATTCTAGTCTTTCTAGGTTTAAGAGTCCAGCAAAATTTGGCGTCTTCACAAGGTAGATTGAATAACTGAGATCTAGTATTTTCAGCTTGTGGATAAACTGTTACAACAAGAAAAAGAGAATAAGTTAGCATGTAATAAAATTAAAAGAGAACATGAAATTGTTACTTGTACTGAAAAGAAAATGAGCGTCATCGTGGTGCAAAGTGATTTTAATTACTTTTGTCTCCTTCCAAACTTTTCTGACATTACTAAATCGCATTTCAAGAGCAACCATGTTGTCTAAATCGAGGTTGGACGGTAAAACTTTTAGAGAACACCTATGCCAACAAAGCCATCTTAGTTCTTTGGAAAACTTTTCATAGCTCCCACTAGTGAAACATACGGAATTGATTTTCAGCAATCTTAAATTGATCATCTTTGCCAATGCTTCGGTATTGCTCACAATGACATCTTCTCTGCAGGCTGATGCATCTAGGCTAAGACCTTCCACAGCTTCAGTTCCCTAAATAAAAAAGAATATCATTCCTTTGATCAGTCACAATACTTATGTACTTATATGTATGAAATGTTCTAGTAAACTTTTACCTTGTGCGTTTTTAGTACGTTCACTACGTCCTCATGAAACCATAGCCTACTGCGTTTTCCAATATGATTTGGTGATTCTTCCCGAACAATCTCTCTTCCCATGTCTCGAAGTAGGTCATGCATTTTTATAAGCGTATGATCACGTTGGTGATCAATTTTTATCAGAGACCTCTCCAAGAGAACATTAACACCGATTACTGGAAAGAAACCGCAGCCATCTAGTATTTTCATGACATATTCTTTATCCATTCCTATAAAGAAACATGCAATATCAAGGAATATGGCTTTCACTTGATCATCTAGTGTATCAAAACTTACCCTAAGCTTCTTCTGAATTCCGTTATGGGGAATGTGTCGCAATTTTTCCACGACACTTTCCCATTCAAGCTGGCTTCTTTTAAATAAATGAGAACCAAGAACTTCAAGAGCTAGGGGAAGCCCTTGAACATGATCCACCACACTCTTGGAAAGTTGGAAGTAACCATCTTTCGGATTAGGCCTCCTAAATGCATGCCAATTGAAAAGCTGGAGAGACTCCTCAGGATTCAATTCTTCAACATTATACCTTTCATCCACCTCTAACTCAGTCAGCAAACGTTCATCTCTTGTTGTAACAATAATCCTACTTCCTACACCGTACCACTTCAGATCCCCAACCAATGAATTCAGTTGTGTTGACTCATCCACATCATCAAGAACAATTAACACTCTCCGGTGACACATCCTTTCCTGGATCAAATTGATTCCTCTGTCAACATTATGAATCCTAATACTTTTCAAATTCAGGATATCAGAAAGGAGTTGTTGATGTATGCTTGCAAGACCATTAGTTTTCTTAGAGATATCTTTAATATCAGAAAGGAAACTGCTTCCATCAAATCCATCACGGGTAGAGTTATAGACAGCTTTTGCTATGGTGGTCTTTCCTATACCACCCATTCCATAGATGCCCACTATGCGAACATGATCAGACCCCATGTTTAATAACTCCATTACCTTTTCAACGCGGGATTCTAAAGCAACTGGGTGAGTGGCAACCTGCAAATAAATGCGGTTTACGTTTTTAAGGACATCTTCCACAATCTTTTGGATAAACTTTGATTCATGCCTGCAAATTTAGATAGTGATGTAAGATCAAAAATAAAAAGAAAGGAAATTGACTGACAAATTTCTCATTATGAGCAAATTTTTTTTTTTCTTTTGACTGCTAATTTGGTTATAGCAAGCAGTAAAGATAATCTATATTGGTTACTAGGGGCAAGATTTGCCCCAACCAATGAATACGGACTCAAATTATGAAACTAAAACAACCCAAATGCAAATTACCCGTTTGCAAAGTTTCGTAGATCCCAACCGGATAAATCTGCTGCTTCTGAAAGAGCTGCCCTCCACCTTTTAATCATCTCCATATCTGCTTCAAAACGTTTTTCGTGTTCAGCAAAAGCTTGTGCATAACTTCCTATCTGTTTTCGAATATCAGATGGATCCACATCGTAGAAGATTGGAATAACAATCTGCCCTATTGTGTTTTTGCACTCAATAATCTTCACAAGCTCATTAAGGCACCACCTGGAATAAGCATAGCCTTTTGAAAAGACCACAATAGAAATTTTTGATTCTTTGATGGCCTTGAGCAGTTCAGAGGAGATGTCTTTTCCTCTTGAAAGTTCATTATCATCTCTGAAGGTGTTCACTCCAGCTCTTATCAAGGCTGCGTAGAGATGATCGGTGAAGTTCGTGCGAGTGTCTTCACCTCTGAAACTTAGGAATACTTCATATTTGGATTTTGGGGTAGAAGAAGATGCTTCAGAAAATTGTATGGAAGCCATGGAAATCAACCTAAGAAACAATAGGGAAAAAAGTTTATGCAAACTTTGGACATCAAATGCAAATTTATGGTATATTGTGGCCAGGGTCGTTGTGAAAAAAATTAATATATTAAATTTATTTTTGTGATTGTTTCAAAACACCAAACGATGTGGTCAAAGAAATTCATTGGGAGAACGGTCAAATTGGAAAAAAGTTTAGCTGATCCAATTTCCGTTACTCAATTTTCCTAGACTTTTCTCCATACAGAAACTTGCCTAAGTTCTTCCATGAAAAACTTCATGGAAGAATTTAAATGAAGTTTTTTATGCAAAATTTTGTTGGATTAAAAGCTTCTAATCCAATCACATCAGTGGAAGCAAAATCAAACACACAAGAAACAATAATTTAACATGATTCGATTCAATTAACCTACATCCACGGATGAGAAACAAGATCCACTAGTTGTAGAGAATTACAAACATACATAAAATCATCAACCTCACTCAACAATTAATACTCATAAGACACTCTCAATCTCCTCTAGTCTTATGAAATATTCTCAACTCAAACAAACATAAACCCAAACTCTTATGCACCCTTTCAATATAACCAAACACATACCCATATGCTCCCATACATCATACCTATGTGGACCCTCTCAGTCTCTTCTAGTCCACTCACAAACAAACATACACACCTCTAAGACGTAGAGCCCCAATACTACTATGGGGTGTATATCTCACAAAACCTTACAACTCTCTTACATCTTTTTCTTATACCTAACACTGTAGAGATTTCACATATTTATATCCATACAAACTTGCCCATTAAGAATCTCTCTCCTCTTAGAATTCTTCTCTTATAAGTTAAACTTGTCTATTAAGAATATCTTTTCTTCTAAAATTCTTCTCTTGCATGTGAAACTTACTTATTAAGAATCTTCTTTCTCTTAGAATTCTTTTTTTACAAGTCTTTTTGTCCATCAAACAATATCTGACAAATCTCAAACAAATCCCAAATAAATCTCTTATGGGATTTGAGTCATTATTCCCAACAAATTTGTTAAGTTTTTTATTAAAAATAATTTAAGAAAAACTTTAATAGAAATATAAATAGATAGATTAATAGAATTTAATAGAAAAATCAATAATATATAAGAAATATTATTAATAATCTAGTTTATAATTTAAATTTTATCAAAATTTTTATTAAAAATACTTATAAAAAAATTTTAAATTTTTTTTTAAAAATTTACACACCTAATTTATAAAATAAAACTTTTTAATCTATCAATTTTTATTTTTAATTTTGATTTAATTAATTTTCATAAAAAACTTTACAAACTCTACTTAAAAATTCTATCTATGATTTTCGTGTCATGATCCTTTCATTTATTTTATGTGGTTTCTTTTGTTTTTTGTTTTCTTTTGCGTGGCCTTTAGCTTACCTAATGGGTTTTGGCAAAAAAAAAAAAAGGCCCATCTAATGGGTGATGTTGATACATATTTGTCTAGTTCCTGATCGTTGTCTTAAAAAAAGGGGGGGGGGGGGGGGGGGAGGGAGACACAGGTTGGTGAGGGGAAGGCAATGGAAGAGAAACTAAATGAGAAAATCATAATCAGATTATAAGTTTCGTAGTAAATTCATCAAGTCAATTTTATTTTGGCTTTATCTTACATGGACTTTAGATTGAAAGATTCAGAATTGAAAAATTCCTAAAACACGGTAGTTGAAATTTGACAAATTCAAGAAACATGGAGGTTTGGTAAACATGGAAAAGATTGTTTTACTATATTTCTACCAACTCCATAGAAAATTTTGCCTCAAACCATTAAATGATTTTGACAGATCAAAGAAATTCATTAGGGGAATGGAAATTGAAAGGAAAATGTTAAATTATTTTATAAGAATATTAATGGGTAGAGTATGAGATGAATAGAATATTTTTTATTTTCATATTTTATTTTTATATTTTTTTATTTTTACATAATGGATATTTTAAATTTATTTTGATTTTGATTTTTATAAATATTTAACGGATATGGATAATTTTCATATTCATAGTTTTAAAATATATATAAAAATAATTCTTTTAGCTTTTTTATTTTTATTTTGCTTATTTATGTAAATTTTTTTATAAATATATATTTTTAAATACAAAATATTGGTTTTAATTAATTTAAACAAAATTTAAATTATTAATTAAAAAGTTAATTTATTAAATATATATAAAAATTTATATAAATATATATATATATATATATGATACAAGTATGAGATTGATACTATATTATTTATTCTCATACCCTATTGAAAAAAAATTTAAAATAATGCCCATTTTATCTTCATCTTAAAGTTTAATACCTATCTCTACCTCCATTAAAATAAAAAGTCAAATTCTTCATCTTATTTGAAAAAGATTGACATTCTTAAAAAATTGATAAACAAATGCAAACTCAGGATTTCAATTAGGTGATAAGATACATGTATGTTTGGTTTTTAGGAGGTGTTTGTGGGTTGGACCAAACTAGGCCAGGCTTAGTTGATATTTTGAAAATTTAAGCCGAAGATTCACTTCAGTCTAGCTCTCCCATTTAAACTTTATTTAATCTTAAAATAACTATTTACTACTAATATAATAATATCAAGGTTGGTTAAAATAATTTAATAATATCATGGACTAAGTCAAGTCAATCCCAACTCTTAAATATCTTATCCAAAGCTTGAATTAAGCAAATAATCTTATTTCTGGGTAAGTCTATCATTGTTAAAAAAAAAATTGATAATTTAAAATATGATAAAATGACATGACATATATATAATATGAAAAAAGATATGAAGTTGATATAATTTAAAATTTTAACAATATTACTTTTATTTCTAAATTTTAAAAATTTATATATCAATTTTTTATATTTTGATGATTGAAATAATATTTTTGTCAAACTCTTTCTTTAGTTGAATGTTAAATGAAAAAAATAAAAGAAATTACAAAATAAGATAATAAATTGATAATATTATAAGTTTAACATTTAGAGATAAAATAATTATGAAGAAAATAAAAATTTACTAACATTTATTTTTTTAATTTATTTTATGGATGTTAATTCTTATGTATTTTAATTATTATTTTTGTGATGCTAATTTTAAATTAATTAATATTTTTAGTTTAAAGGGTAAAAAATATCATTGAATTATTTATTTTTTGATAATGATATTTTGATAATAATTATTTTGATAATTATTTAAGTCTTTATTTATTTTTTTTTTACAATCAATCAGACCTTTAATTTTTTATTTTGATTTAATTGAACACTTAAATATAATCTAGTCCCATGATAAAATTTAGTCAATTAATCATTAAGTTACAATAAATTAAATCCTTAAACAGATCCTAAAAAGAGAGACCAAGAAAATAGAGAAAAAATTATTTTATTTAATTTTGACATATATTAATTACGTCACGTAACAAATTTTTATTTATTTTATAGATATTAATGAAATTTTATCTTAGTTGATAAAAAAATTTGTGTTAACTTTTTCATCAAAATAAAAGTTTAATTGGATATAAAAAAATATTGTTGAGGTTGATTGTTTGCAATATAAAAAATTTAGATGAATTTTTAATTATAGATCAAGGGTTTTTTATATCCTTTAGCCAATTTTTTTATTTTTTCAAGAAAAAATTTACTAAATTACAATTAGATTTATCCATAAATTAAGCTGTCAACAAGATCCATTAGTTAGGTTCTAACTCAAATAGAGTTTTAAAC
Source organism: Durio zibethinus (assembly GCF_047325235.1). Taxonomy (NCBI): domain Eukaryota; kingdom Viridiplantae; phylum Streptophyta; class Magnoliopsida; order Malvales; family Malvaceae; genus Durio; species Durio zibethinus. The sequence continues at coordinate 2,338,916 of NC_143165.1, read as the reverse complement.
ATGATTTTTAAAGTCTAAACTTGACATGATTAAATTATTATTTTATTAATAAAACATTTTTATTTAATTTGTCTTTTAAAAATATTAAAATATTAATATAAACATATTTTTTTATTATTTTAATTTTGAGTAGTAAAATGGCCCTATTCTTGTTCTTAACTGACGAGTCAAACTGGGCATTGAGCGAGACATTGAAAATGTCATCCAAATTTGATTTGATTCATGAAAATTTATTGTTGTAATCCAAATATTTAAATTTGTCATTTTATATTAATATATGATAATGTGAAATTTATAATATTTAATAAAAAATATCCTAGTTTTTTATAGAAATTTGTCATTAGTGCTGGAGAGTGATTTGGTGAAAAATATCTTAGTTTTAGCCAGTGATAATTCTAGTCTTAGCTTGTTCGAGAAATCTTGGTGAAAAATGTTACGGAACTCAGATCTACAACCACTATTGTCGTCCAAAAGACTATTTTCTCCAACTGGCTTGGTTTGATCAATTTGGGGCAGTCATCTTTTCTTATTATGTTGCAATATTCATAGATTTGATTTGGATGCAATCGCACCCATGATGAATTGCAATTGGCACCCAAAACGCCGCTGGACACCCCTTTGGATGTCATGGTGCGGCATAGTCGAAGTAATTTCATCGTGCCATACCTCCGATTAGCAACCGAACATTTTAGGTCCATTGAAAATTTATCCTTCCCACCGCAGCTTTTTCTTCCAATCATGTCCTTGATAAAAGAGCTCTGTGTCCATACCCGTCGGCATTAGGCTGTGCTCTGTGTTAAAATTTGAGTTGCGGATGGTTTGACGAAAGAGTTCTCATATAGCTTCCATGCCCATCGGCTTTAAGCTGTGCTCTGTGTTTTCTTCTCCAATTTTGACTCTTAAGAGGATAGATAAATGAGACATGACAGTTTTAAATCTTTTGAAGGAGAGGCAGTGAGGGTTTGAGAAAGAAATAAGGTGGTTGGTTGTGTTTGGTGGCTCTGTTGCGAGATGAGAAAGAAAACTACAGACAGAGGAAGCACGACGAACAGAGGAAAATGGGATAGGGATTTGGAAGGCTGACGACCCTGCTGATAATGAGAATTTGGTTTACAAAGTGAAGGCTGATACTGATGTCACATGGTTTTAAAGATTAAAATTGATTTTTTTTTTTTTTTTTGGATTTAGCTGAAATGATAGGAGGGAAAAGTAAATATGGATGAGAATTGGATATTTGGGAAATTTTAATGATTTAAATGAAATTTTAAGAGGGATGTTAGCTTTTAATTAGTTAATTTAATTTTTTTATAATTTAATACATTTACAATCATTTTATTTAATATAATTTTGATATTATTAATGTTATTGTTAATTGAATTTTTTTCTAAGTTTGATTATAGTTATGTTGCTAATTATTAAATTATTTTTGTTAATTAATTATTTAAAATGTTGCAGTGGTGTATTTGATTTAATGGTAAAAGACAAGTATCTATGTTCAAGGAATTATATTTTAATCCCTTACCCCAATAATTATTTTTTATAAAAGAAAATTTTAATGTTTATCATCATTCTTTCTAATAAGATTAAATATATATTTACAACACTTATGTTCAAAAATTCATAAATATATTAACAAATTTAGATATACATATTAATTTATGAGTTGTAGTTAAAAATTTTACTTTAACATATAAATAAAATAATTAAAATGTTATAAATTACTTTAAATATCATCAATAAATGCAATTATGATTATAATAATTATTTAATTCATTTTATCACAAGTTATGTAAAATAAAAAAAAATTCTTGATCTCTATAAATATAACTATTGTTATTTTATTAATTACGTTTTAATGACTGTAAACATCCAATTGAGTCCAGGCCCAGATCAATTGGGCCTAATCCAAATGGGTAAGGCCCAATTCAATTTTTATCCTCTATTATTATTTTTTTTTCTTTTCCTTTTGTATTTTATGTATTTTATTATTTATTATTATTATTATGTATTATTATGTATATCTTTATTTATTTATTTTTTTCTGTTAATATTTATATGTAATTTATTTATATGGTCATATATTTATTATTATATTATAACTTATTTATTAATTTTTTTTTCTGGTAATATTTTTAGATTTATTTTATTTTATTTTTTTAATTATCTGTTAATTTTATTTCATTCATTTATCTGATTTTTTTATTTTATCCGATTATTATCATTTTTTTTCTTTTCTTTTTTGAAGGTTGGGATTGAAGCTGAAGAATCCTACTGGGAATGGAAATTCAATCAAGAGAGTCCAGATTGGATTCAAAGATTGAATTCCCGTCCAAGGAGGAATTGGGATTGATCAGAAACTCCTGATCAATCCCTATAAAAGGCACCCTCCTGGAACAGATGAGGAGGACACAGAAAGCAGAAGCCAGAGCTACTGATTTGAGAGGAAAAGGCGTAGAGAAGAGTATAGAAGGCTAAGAAAAGGGTTAAGAGAGTTTCAGGAATCATCAGAAATTTTTTGGAATTTTTTTGATTTTTTTTTTGGGAATTTCTGGAAAATTCCAGTTTTCGGTTGAATTTTTCGGCGAAACTTGAATTTTCCGGCGAAAATTTCGGCCAAACTTGAAGTTTTCGGTGACTTGCCCAGTTTTCGACGGAGAATCCCAGAAACCGGTGATCATCCGGCCAACTTCCGACCAACTTCCGGTAAATTTTCCAGATTCCGGTGACTTTTTTCAGAATTCGACGAAATTTCCACCGGAGTTCTTCAGCTTTTAGAGAGAAGGTAGAGAAAAAGGGAAGAAGAGAGAGAGAGGGAATGAGCGTTCTGCCGAAAAATAGAGGGAAGTGCCTTTTATACCCTCTCAAAACGACGTCGTTTTGGCCTTAAGTAACCCAGAGGATCCGCGCATTTTGTCGAACCCGACCCGACCGGGGCGTTGACCCGCTTCCTGACCCGCGCGTGCCAGTCCCCCTCCGAGCCAAGCCGAGCCGAGCCGAGCTTCCCAAGCCGCTCCCCCGAGCCGTTTCTCTTCCTTGAGCCGAGCCGAGTCGCGATCCGAGCCGCTCCAAGTTTTTTTTTTTTTGAATTTTTTATTTATTTGTTTTATCTTTATTTATTTTTATTTATTAGATTAGATTTATTTAATATTTTTTCTTTATCTTATTTTATTTTTGTTTTACTTTTCTTTAATTTTTTTATTTTTATTTATTTTCACTTTTTTTATTATTCTATTTTCTTTAAATAAAAATAAAAAATTCCAAAAAAAAAATATTTTTAGGAAAAAGTTGAAAGTATCAATTTTCCTTAAAAATAAATTTCAAAAAAATATTTTTAGGGAAAAGTTGAAAGTATCAATTTTCTCTACACAAGAACAATCATCATTTCCTTCCTTTCTATTTTGATTTTGATTTTGATTTTTTCTTAATTAATCCGACGACGGAACCTCTGTAAGTGAAACAATACTTTTTCTTGCATACTCTTAAGGTGAGGAAATTTTTTCGATTTTCTGCTAAAAGTATTAGAGTCAATTGAGAATGATTTCCAATAATTAATTATTTGGTAAAATTTTAAGGCTTATTGGATAACACAAAATTATGCTGGTACCATCTTTTGATGGGCGTTGTGAGGGTGCTATAACCTTCCTCACACGTAACCGAACTCCTGAACCCTGTTCTGATTTGTAGACCTGAACCTATTCTTTTAGGGACCCTTAAACTTAGGTGTTCCCTGAAAGGACAGATTCTTTAGGTGGCCAATCGCACCTAGATAAAAAAAAATTGGTGGCAACTCCCTTAAGTCAATGTCTAGCGATAGATCCCCGAATCTAGACGTTATGATAATGACGATAATTTAAATCCAAAGAAAGTTTTTAATGGATTAAGATATGGTTTATGGATCAGTCTCCACCAGACATCCTTCTGGTATGAGGTATAATAATGATAAAATTAAGGAGAGCTTGAATTTCAGTTCTTGTAGAAAGCTTGTGCAGGTGAATATCCCAGTTCTATTTATTTTTTCTATTGTCAATTCTGTACCTTGTTTTAACTACTGCATTTCATATTATAGAGTTTGCAGTAACTATACATCCAATGGAAATGAAATACTGTTGTTAGTAATGAATTATTGTGTTGCCTGTGTATGATCGCTGCTGAAAGAGTCAGGACATGTGAAATGATTTTCCAGCTCTTTTCTGCATTTTATTATTGACAACCAACTTTCAGTGCTACATGATTTCTGGACTGACATTGTTCTGTCAAAAACCTGTTTCAGCTTTTTCTGTATGAGGAGAAAAAAGTACTATTTTTGTATGAAATATGGTAAGACACTACTTTTAGCCTTTATTGCTCAAAAATAATGCTATTTGTGCAATTGATTTATAAGTTCCATACTGTAAGTGTCTGAAGTTGTTTGCCCAGAGCATTTGCAGTAAGTTGCTGGTTTCATCCGGCTTCTTTCATCTGTTTAGGTAATTCCAGATATGTCCTAAGAAGGAAAGGTGCAGCCCCTCCTCCGCCGGAGGATGCGGATGATGCGCATGGGTCCAATTTGGGAGGTGGCCTTTTGTATTTGTGTTTGGTAAGTTGCGTAAAGGAGAATTTACCGCGGTTTTGCCTTCGTCAAAATCCATTTCACGGCGCCGCCAAACTAAACTCAAGGAAGTCAGTCAAGAAAATCCATCAAATTTCACACATCAAAACTCAAAACTAAAATTAGAAGTCCAAGCAATTTAAAACCTAAGAAAAGAAATATTTTTTAATTTGATTTCCAAATAACACTCTACTTCAATCCGATAACCTAAGGTGAGGCATTATTGCTAAACTAGTGGAAATAGATTAATTAAAAACAAAACATGCTCAATTAGAAAGAAAAAGTTCAATTAAAAAAATGACATATTCCACTCTACTCCGATTATTATAAAAGTTTAGTAGTTAAAGAATTTTCTCTCAAATGTTGAAACATTTTCTTTTTTTTTTTCTTTTGTTAAATATAAAAAACGCTCTAATTAGTTAATTAAAGCATTTATAGCGGACAAAGCAATCCCATTTTGTTTTTTCTTCTTGCACGGCCTTCCTTGAACAATTTACTTTATAAAATTATATTACAAAAAATTACAATTATATTCAAATATTATATATAAAAAAAGAATTTAATTAAATAAATAAATCAATAAATTTAGAACTTGTATATAATTAAATAAATTTAACATAATGTAAATCAAAATACATAGATGATGAAACTTGAACTTAAAACTTCAAATTATTTTTGAAACAATACTGAGACATTTGACTTTAGTGTAATCTGATCATACCTGCACCTAAATTTGATGAATTGGTAAATGGATACCACATTCCTTCACAAGAATTCCACCATGCGCCTCAACAGAAACTTCAAATTCATCTCCTTCATCCACTTTTAGACTCACGTACTCTTCGGTCGTCAAATAACATATCCAGGTATGATCATGACGTATCTCAGTATCAAAGGTATAAGAAAAAGGCTTATCGAAAGTCTCATAGCCCTTGGATTTATTTTTAAAATGTATGGTAAGAGATTCATCAATACTTCCATTATGCTCATCTTTGATCGAATAGACAACGCACACAATCATAGCTCGAGTTTCACCAGTTGAGAGTAAAGGACCATGAAACAATATCGAAGATCCTATTTTTTTATAGTCGAACCAATCTGGCACCTTTCTACTCGGGATGCAAGCTTCCAAATACCTTTTCTTGGACCTAAAACTCTCCTGTTTCAATGAAATCTCCGTTATGAAAATTAACAATTTAACAGAGAGAGAAAGAAAGAAAGAGAGACCTTTGACGGTTCTTCATACGCAAAAAGGAACATCGATCGGGTTGAGAGATGAGGAAGATCCCACATGTCCATTGTCCCAGGGCAATTCGTTATTACGAGCTGCGCAATCCTCGCACCTACGAATAGTTTTGGGTATCTATAGATTGATGTGCACCGTTTTGCTTGGAACCATTTTAAATTTGAAGGAAGCTCTGGAATTGATTGAAGGTTCGTGCAATCATTTAAATACAGTTCACCTAACCTAGGAAGATTGCTAATTCCAACTGGTGGTCTATAAAACTTGTTTCCTTCTAAAATCAATGATTTCAGAAATTGGAAACTCCCAAAATCAATAGAAATGTCATCGTCAGACAAGTTTCGATAACCGAGATTAAGCCTTGTTAATGAGCTTAAATGACTAAACGTAGCTGGTAGTAATGTGGGAGAACCTGCACTTCTTGGTGAAACCCATCTTGAAAAGGATGGGGACAAAGACTTAGTAGTCGACTCTTCTTTACGTACAGCTAATAATAGCTCTTCAAGGTTCTTCATAAGTCCCAATGAAATAGGCAATTGCTTAATAGCAGACCCATTAGCAAGAAGCTTTCTCAAAGCTTCCAACTTGCCTAAATGCTCTGGTAACCTGTTAAGTTTCGTGCAACCATTAAGATTCAAGGTCTCAAGAGACCTTAGATTGCAAATGCTGTCTGGAAGTTCCCTTAAGTTGTTGCAATCTGCCAAATTCAAGATTACAAGTCTTTCCAGCTGCCCAATGGATTGATGAACCTTAGTCAAACTTGTGCAACCTTCAAATTCTAGTCTTTCTAGGTTTGAGAGTCCAGCAAAGTTTGGTGTCTTCACAAGGTATATTGAATAGCTGAGATCTAGTATTTTCAGCTTGTGGATAAACTGTTACAACAAGAAAAAGAGAATAAGTTAGTATGTAATAAAATTAAAAAAGAACATGAAATTGTTATTTATACTGAAAAGAAAATGAGCGTCAATGTGCTGCAAAGTGATTTTAATTACTTTTGTCTCCTTCCAAACTTTTCTGACATTACTAAATCGCATGTCAAGAACAGCCATGTTGTCTAAATCGAGGTTGGGCGGTAAAACTTTTAGAGGACACTTATGCCAACAAAGCCATCTTAATTCTTTGGAAAACTTTTCATAGCTCCCACTAGTGAAAGGTATGGAATTAATTTTCAGCAATCTTAAATTGATCATCTTTGCCAATGCTTCGGTACTGCTCACAATGACATCTTCTCTGCAGGCTGATGCATCTAGGCTAAGACCTTCCACAGATTCAGTTCCCTTAAAAATGAAAAAAAGAATATCATCCCTGTGATCAATCACAATACTTATGTACTTACATGTATGAAATGTTTTTAGTAAACTTTTACTTTGTGCGTTTTTAGTACGCTCACTACGTCCTCATGAAACCATAGCCTGCTGCGTTTTCCAATATGATTTGGTGATTCTTCACGAACAATCTCTCTTCCCATGTCTCGAAGTAGGCCATGCATTTTTATAAGCGTATGACCACCTTGGTGATCAATTGTTATGAGAGACCTCTCCAAGAGAACACTAACACCGATTACTGGAAAGAAACCACAACCATCTAGTATTTTCATGACATATTCTTTATCCTGTCCGATAAAGAAACATGCAATATCCAGGAATATGGCTTTCACTTGGTCATCTAGTGCATCAAAACTTATCCTAAGCTTCTTATGAATTTGGTCATGAGGTATGTATCGCAATTTTTCCACCACACTTTCCCATTCAAGCTGGCTTCTTTTAAACAAATGAGAACCAAGAAGTTCAAGAGCTAGGGGAAGTCCTTGAACATGATCCACCACACTCTTGGAAAGTTGGAAGTAACCATCTTTGGGATTAGAACTCCTAAATGCATGCCAACTGAAAAGCTGGAGGGACTCCTCAGGATTCAATTCTTCAACTTTATATCTTTTGTCCACCTCTAATTCAGTCAGCAAACGTGCATCTCTTGTTGTAACAATAATCCTACTTCCTGTACCGAACCACTTTAGATCCCCAACCAATGAACTCAATTGTGTTGAATCATCCACATCATCAACAACAATTAAAACTCTCTGGTGACAAAGGCTTTCCTGGATCAAATTGATACCTCTGTCAACATTATGAATCCGAATACTTTTCAAATTCAGGATATCAGAAAGGAGTTGTTGTTGTATGCTTGCAAGACCATTAGTTTTCTTAGAGATATCTTTAACATCTGAAAGGAAACTGCTTCCATCAAACCCATCACAGATAGAGTTGTAGACAGCTTTTGCTATGGTGGTCTTTCCTATACCACCCATTCCAGAGATGCCCACTATGCGAACATGATCAGACCCCATGCTTAATAGCTCCATTACCTTTTCAACACGGGATTCTAAAGCAACTGGGTGAGTGGCAACATGCAAGTAAACGCGGTTTATTTTTCTGAGGACATCTTCCACAATCTTTTGGATAAACTTTGATTCATGCCTGCAAATTTAGATAGTAGATGGTAGAGACAATGTATCCAGGTTGTGATGGGTAAGGTTTGCCCGAACCAATGAGTACAGACTCAAATTATGAAATCAATAGAATCCAAAATTGCAATCAAGGATTATGCTTTACTTTTACATCACCAGGACAATTATATCAGAAGAATATTTAAATGTGAATGCAATTCATATAATAAAAAACAAATATAGATTTTTCTTCGTGAATTATAAATTATCAACTTTCATCAAGTATAATCTCATGCCAATTAAGAATAATGTTTTAATTTGGTTATCCAAAATTGGTTCTGTTCAATTTACATTTTTGTTATGTATAAATCAGTCATCCATGTCTTAAACATATTTTTGGGATAGTTTATCTTAATTAGAAAGAATTAAATACCCGTTTGCAACGTTTTGTAGATTCCAACCAGATAAATCTGCAGCTTCTGAAAGAGCTGTCCTCCACCTTTCGATCATCTCCGTATCTGCTTCAAAACGTTCTTCGTGCTCAGCAAAAGCTTTTGCATAACCTCCTGTCTGTTTCCGAACATTAGATGGATCAACATCGTAGAAGATTGGAATAACAGTCTGCCCTATTATGCTTTTGCACTCAATAATCTTCACAAGCTCATTAAGGCACCACCTGGAATAAGCATAGCCTTTCGAAAAGACCACAACAGAAATTGTTGATTCTTGGATGGCGTTGAGCAGCTCTGAGGAGATGTCTTTTCCTCTTGAAAGTTCATTATCATCTCTGAAGGTATTCACTCCAGCTCTTATCAAAGCTGCGTAGAGATGATCGGTGAAGTTCTTGCGTGTGTCTTCACCTCTGAAACTTAGGAACACATCATATTTAGATTTTGGGGTAGAAGAAGATGCTTCAGATAAGTGTATGGAAGCCATGGAAGTCAACCAGATATGCAATAGGGAAAAAGGTTTTGACAAACATTGGACATCAAATGCATATTTATGCTCTATTGTTGTTAGGGTCATTTGAGAAAAAATTAATATTCTATGTTATTTTTGGGATTGTTACTCTTTCTACGAAACTCCCGTTGAAAATGTTAATCCATGGACAATAATTCGTCTTTTCCTTTGTCTTTGTTAACTGCCACGCGTATTGTGACCTCTTCTCCTTTGTCCCATTGTAGAACAAAATAGGTCTGTTTAAATTTACGTCGAGCCTAAAATATGTATTTAAAAAGCCAATCCGACCAGCCAATAAAGCATGGTTTAGTGATAAGAAAAAATATTAAAATTTTGTGGTCCTAATTCATTATTGAGTTTAGTTTAATTTTATCTTGAATTTATCAACTATATTTTTGTTTGTTAGTTGATTTATTTATTTGATAATTATATAATTTTTTATATTTAAATGTAATATTTAATCATTATAATGTTATTATTCTCATAACTTATAATTAAAATAAAACAATTCAACCTAATCTAATCCATCAGTTATAAATTATATATAATTATAGAAATTTTGTTTTAGGATGTTATTTTGTTTAAAACTAAAACCTAACACTTATCCGATATCATGTAATATATTCTCTCTTAACCATTTTGTTGACTTACTTAAATTTGATATTTATTTTTTAAATAAGATTTATATTCAATATACTATCAATTTATAGTCATTATATACTATAAGCACGTTACAAATCAGTTATCTCATTAATTTGTATTAAATAATTAAATATTTAAAATTTAAGAATTAATATTTATTTTAAAAGATTTTAAAATTTTAATTTTGTTAATAAAAGAGGTGGCAATTTAAGAGTTTATATTTAATACACATTAATATATAAATTCTATATACTAGTAATGTACCACACGATAACACTTTATTAAAAAATTAATTTTTAAAATTTTAAAATGTCAATACATTTAATCCTAAAAATATATTTAAAATTTATTTTTTTATGATGTGTCATTGCAATGTATAGCATTGTATGCTAACAACACATCAAAGCGAAGGGATCAATTTACCCAATATAAACTTAAAAAGTTTTACATATTGTTTTTGAAATATTGATTTTAATAGATACAAAAGATGAGAAAGATAAATAAAAATAGAAAAAAAATCTAATCTCATTCCTTAAATATATTAAAACTAGTTTTTTAACCTGTGCCATGCACATGATTTTTGTATAATTTTTAATAATTTAAAATATATTTATTAATCTTAATTTTTTATATCACTTTAATTAAAAAATGCAAACATTTACTGATTTATTATATGTAATCATACATTCATAAATGTTAAGGTACAACTAAATAAGAGTTTATACATATTGTAATACTTTTTCATAGTCAAAGCTTTTGTAAAATTTCAAAGAATTATAAAATTTTTTTTCTTTTTCATAAAAATTATTTTTCAATTCATTTACTAAACAACAAAAATTTTGCTACTCGTTCTTTCTTGTTCAATCAAAAAAGCAAAGTTTAGTTTTAAATAATCAAGTTTTTATTAATGGTTTATATATATATATATATATATTTTAGTGTTAAAAATGTTGTTATCTACACTTTCAGATTCCTCACGTGATGTCAATATAATTTCTTTCAGGTTTATATTCTTTCTGTGCTGTATTGTACTCTTAATTGTGGTGGGATATTTATAACTATTTCATTATTTTTAATAAAATCTTACTTTGGCTTATTAAAAGAAAAGTCAAGATTAATAATTGTTTATATATTGATATGAATATATAAAAAATAAATATCATTTAATTAAATTGTAAAAGACATTTATATTAGCAAAATATTCTTAAATTATTAAATCTTATAAACTTAAACCAAAAATAAAATATCAAATAATAATAATAATAATAATAATAATAATAATAATAATAATAATTATTATTATTATTATTATTATTATTATTATTATTATTGAACTACAAAACATAATTATTGATTTGCTCATAACCATTTGCATTTTATTAGTTCTTATTTTTTTATATATATACTTTAACATATGTAGTTGTTTTTTTATTAGAACCATAGTTGTTAATTTCATTTCGGTAATGGTCATATTAGCTGGTATGCTCTAGTTATACCAAAATATGATACATCTAAGAATAATTTTTCGTATTAGATTTGGCACCAGCTAATATCGATTGTTTTCGTTAGTTTCGGTCAATTTTGGTGAATTTTGATGAAACAACATGTTTCGACTAGCACATAAATGTGAAATATATTTTATAATTTTTAACACTCTTTTGTTGTTTAATTATTTTTACCCTAATAAAAATAAAATTAATTAACAAAATAACCCTTAAAAGTTGAGTTTTTTTTATTTTTTACTTTAATTTTTTTATACTTTATAATTTCAAACCAAAGTTTATAAGTATTTCAATTTTTTCCAAGAAAACAATTATATTCCTTCTATAAAGTTTAACAATCATAAAGCCTTGGTTAATTTTTTTCATCTCTTTGTTTTTATCTTAATATTTATATGAAAAATATTTATTTAAATATTATATAATCAGATTAAGTATTACAAAATATCAAAAAAAATTTATGATATTATTTCTTATGCTTTTAAACTTATTTATTTGATTTTTGAATATATTGCACATTTATTTTGTAGATTATTAATAATATTATAATGTACAAGTTCATAAATGTTAATAAATATATTTATACTAAACCGAAAAAACTAAAATAATATGTCAAAATAACTTATATCGATATATACCATATTTTTTAAAAAAATTGAAATATTATCCTGTACGATATTAACAACCTTGATTAAAGCATAAACTAAATATAAAAATTGAGAATTGTATATAATTTAGATATCTTATATTTATGCACAGCAAATATTTGGTTTAACAATATATATATATATATCTATATATATAAACATATGAACCAATTTATATTAGAATAAATCAAATCTAGATGCATATATCATATAATACAAATAAAATCAAACAATAAGTTTGAAGAAACAAACAAGTAGAGGAAAATAATAAAAAAGAATATAATATAAAAAAGTAATGAACTATGCCTATTACCTTGTTGAAACCCAATCAAATATGCGCTCATTTTCCTTTCATTATTGAAATCTAAAAAAAATCAATATTATAAAAAAAAATCCAACACCACCACAAATTTAATTTTAAAACTAAAAAATAAAAATAAAAGAATAATAAAGGCATAAAATGAATTTACTTATTCACGAGTATGATGTGGTTATTATTCTTTCTAGCTTTTGTCCATTTTTGTCAAAACCCATAAATCATAATTCTCAAATAAAGAAAAATTTTATTCTTCAATTTCTAATTCTAATAATAACAAATAAAATAACATTGGTTAGAAGGTGATGCACTCACTTTATGAGTTCTTTACTTTTATTTTGAGATTTTAATTTTAGCAAATAAAAATTTATTAAGCTCACACACACACACACACACACACACACACACACACACATATGTAGAGTTATGATTAAATTTAAAAAGATAAAGATAAATTATGATTTAATATATTTGAATTTAAAATTTATGTAAAATTTTTAATTTTTGATAGAGTTTGATTTAAATTTAAATAGTTATTCAAAAATATTAAATTTATATAATTTATTAAATAAAATTATTCGACAGAGGATAAAAGTTTATTAAGCCTATATATATTTGAAATTATGATTAAATTAAAAAATAAAGGTAATTTATAATTTAATATATTTAAATTTATAATTTATGTAAAATTTTCAATATTTTATAGATTTTGATTTGACCAAATATACAAATTGAGAATGTATATATAATTTAAATATCTTATACTTAGTAAATATCTAGTTTAACTATGTATATATATATATATATATATATATATATATAAACATATGAACCAATTTTTTTTAGAATAAATCAAATATAAATGTATATATCATATAATGTAAGTAAAACCAAATACAAGGTTGGAAAAAAAAAACAAACAAATAGAGGAGAAAATGAAAAAAAAGATATAGACTATGAAAAAAATAATGAACTATGCTTATTATCGAGTTGAAACCAATCTAAATGTGTGCTCATTTTCCTTTCATTATTGAAATCTAAAGAAAAAAATCAATATTACAAAAACAAAGAAAAAACAATCTATCACCATCACAAACTTATTTTTAAAATAAAAAAATAATAAAAGAAATAAAAGAATAATAAAGGCATAAAATGAATTTATTTGTTCATGAGTATGATATGGTTATTATTCTTTCTAATTTTTATCCATTAATGTCAAAACTCATAAACCATAATTATCAAATACAAAAATTATATTCTTCAATTTCTAATTTTAATAATAACAAATAAAATAACATTGGTTAGGAGGTGATGCTCTCATTTTATGAGCTCTTTATTTTTATTTTGAGATTTTGATTTCAATAAATAAAAATTTATTAAGCTGACACATACACATAATATAGATATATGTAAAGCTATGATTAAATTTGAAAAGAAAAGAAAAATTATGATTTAATATATTTAAATTCAAAATTTATATAAAATTTTTAGTTTTTGGTAAAGTTTTATTTGAATTTAAATAGTTACCTAAAAATATTTAATTTATATAATTTATTAAATAAAATTATTTGTAAGCAAATAAAAATTTATTAAGCCTATATATATTTGAAACTATGATTAAATTAAAAAAGAAAGATAATTTATGATTTAATATATTTGAATTTAAAATTTATGTAAAATTTTTAATATTTTATAGATTTTGATTTGAATTTAAATAATTATTCAAACATATTAAATTTAAATAATTTATTAAATAGAGTTACTTGATAAATAATATGATATAAATATTATCTTATGTGTCATAAAGAGAGTCTATCAACGTAAGTATTCATTTCAATACATCTTATTCGATAATTTTATATTCTGTAATATAATATATATTAAATTAATGGTTAAAAAATGCATAAATTTCTTTTAGTTTTAGCATATAAGTTGATTTCATCACTTTTTTTTATTAATAAAACTTTAGAGTGAGAGGAGCCTTCCCCAGCCCGAGGACAAGACATCGCAGACTTTAAAAAGGGCTTAAATTGAAAATTATCTATCAAGAGGAATAATTAATAAAAAAAATCAAATCTAAACTATACAAATAAAATATTTAATTCTTACCGATTCAACCATCCTTTATTGCCACTTTTATCACTCCTTACTTTCTTGTATGCATGCGCAGAAAGCTCCTTCAGATTTAATCTCTTTCAACGACAGATTATTTGCTTCTCAATTTTCTTGGTCCTTGGTCCATTCAGAAACTACTTTTAAGTTTTTCTTCTCCTCATCCTTTCATTTATTTTATGTGATGTGGGTCTACTTTTTTCTTTTTGTCTTGTGCGTGGCCTTTAGCTGATCTAATGGTCATTGACCAAAAAAAAAAAAAAGAGCTGATCTAATGTGTGATAATGGATGTATATTTGTCTAGTTCCTAATTGTTCCTTTAAAAAAAAAAAAAGATGAGAGACAATGGTGAGGGGAAGAAAATGGAAGAGAAACTTCAAGAGAAAATCATAATTCGATTGTAAGTTTCTTAGTAATTTCATCAAGTCATTTGATATTATCAAGTCAATTTTATTTTATCTTTGTCTTACATAGACTTTAGACCGAAAGATTAAAAATTAAAGAAGAAAAACATGGAGATTTGGTAGAGAAGAAAAAGATCGTCTTCTCATATTTCTACCAATCCCATTAAAAATTTTGCCCCAAATGATTTCGACCCATCTAAGAAATTCATTAGGGGAATGGAAATTGAAAGGAAAATGCCTAAATCACTATCCGATATCTCATAAAAGAATGATAAGCAAATGCATGCCAACTCAAGTTTCAATCATGTGATACTGGATACAAATATCTTTGGTTCTCTTATGTTTGTGGGTCGGACCAAGTTAGGCCAGGCTTAATTGGTATCTTGAAAATTTAAGCTCAAGATTAATCTAGGCTAGTCCATTTAAAATTTCTTTAATATTAAAAATATTTTTATTTTATATTTTTAAATATATTTTATAATCAAAATTAACTATAAATAATTATTTATTACTAATATACTAATATAAATTTGATCAAAAAATAATATAATAATATCACGAATCGAGTCGAGTCGATCTTGAAGCTGAAATATCCTATTCAAAGCTTGGCTCATGAATTTGACATATAATTTGATCCATGGATAGATGTATTTTTTAAATTAAAATGAAAAAACAACAAGAAAGACACAAAAGTTGGTGACGAGGAAGAAAAGGGAAGAAAATTCACCAGCAAATCATAATTCAATTGTAAGGTTCATAGAAATTTCATCAAGTAAATACTAAATTCAAATCTTTGATATTTATCAAGTCAATTTTGATTTTACCTTTGTTTTTTATAGACTTTAGAATGAAGGATAAAAACTCAGGAGAAATGACCGATATAATTAATTAATCAAAATTTAATATTATATAAAATCTATTTTAGAACTTACACTTTTTAATGATTAATCTCTACTTGATTTTTTGTTATAATTAGTTGATTGCAAGATTATAATAAAGAGAATTATAGTTAAAATGCTTCAAAAACTCACAAAACACGATAATTGAAATTTGATAAGTGTTAAAAACACAAACACTTGGTAGAGAAGAAAGATTTTCTTAATATACTTCTATCAACCCCTAGAAATGTTGTTCCAAATCACGAAATGATTTTGACTGATAAGAGAAATTTATTTGGGATTGAATAAAATTTAAAAATATGAAAAAATCAAGACAACCTCTATCAAGGGAGGTTTATTGGGGACAAACCGTGAAGGCAAAAGAAGGGAAGATGAAGGATAAATAACATGTGATCAAGAGAAAGGTAAGGTTTACTTCAGTGGTTTCAAACTTTTAAACCAATCTCAGCTTGTTGACTCTCAAATATCCACTCAAAGTTGACATTTTAGGGGTCACCGGACGTGGTTGTGAATGCAAGCAAGACGTGTTGGTCATTTCGTCGGAAATGCAAGTCAAACATGTTAGCAATGGCTTTTCTTTATCATGTAGACATCAAAATACATCTAGTAATTCATATACACTTATCGTATTTAACACGAAAAATATGTATTGTAATTTATTTTAACACGAAAAATAAAAAATATATTTTTATAATTATATTAAATATTAGTTTTTTTATTAAATTCATATATATATATTTAAAAAAATTAATATATCTTACTTTTATTTTATTTTATCATATCATCATATCTTATTTTAAATTATTAGTCCAATAAAGTCAGATCTATGTAGGCCCTGTGTAGGCTTGAGCCCTCCCTTATTATGAAATTGTGAGCTCTCCCTGCATTTATTATGAAGTAATAATTGAGATTTCTTATTAGTTGCTCGGCGCGGCATTTGTAATTGTGAGGTGGTGTTGGTGGGAATGAGATAAACACACCAAATCTCTTAAACTTTGTGTTTCATTGTTTGTTATTGCCAACAAACTCTGCAGGGACAACTTTTATTTCTTTTTTACCCTTAATTTTTCTCACTGAATTTAAGAGAGTATATAAATTACAAATTTATTTTTATAAATAATTTTTTAGATAAATTATAAATGTTATCTTGAAGTTAGAAATCTAAAATGACTCACTTTTATAAAATTGCATCCAATGATTTTGTTTTTTCTATTTTCAATAGACTTGTCTATTTCATTGTATTATAAAATTTAACTCTTGGTTAAGAAGAAATTTTGATAAGGGTTAATGTGTAAATTAGTCACTGAATTATATATTTTTTATGATTTAATATTTATAAAAAAATCATGATTTGCTACAATCATTTTGTACCATTGATTGACGATGTTAAGTAAAATAATGATATGATATATATTGACAAATGAAAATGCGGTCGCATGTCATGATTTTATTCATCGACGTCTTGCCAAATCAATATATTATTAATAAAATTGATATTTTGGGTAAATTGCATGATAAAATTAAAGTTGAGTACGAAATCATAAATTGTTTTTTTAGAAGTTTCAAATTGTGAAAAGAGGTATAATTCAAGGACAGGCATACACACACACACACATATATATATATATATTAACTTAGCTTTTTAGGTGAGATGATGATCTAAGAGAGAAGTGAATTGGATTTCTTCAAAATTCTCCTAAAAATGAATTTCAATATAATTGAAAGTGGAATTAAACTCAATATCAAAACATGATACAAATAACAACAATTAATGAACTTAAAATGAATAAAACAATAATAATGCAAAGTAAAGAGAATAGGGATAGAGAAATCAAACACAAAATTCATAAAGGTCCAATCTTTTTCCACAAGTCATCTATGTCCTCTCTCTTACTTGTCTACACCAAGCTTCAATTCACTAACTTGAATTGAAAAATTACAACTTTATCTTTTTCCTAAGACTTAAAACAGAAACCTTTACTCTTTGTAGTAGTCTACCCAATCTCATTACAATACTTTTCAAAAAGATACCTTACCTCTTACTCTCTTCCCCTTTTGTATATTAAAGATAATTTTGTAATCAATAAAATAATCTCTTTAAGGCTAAGTGTTTGATAAGTTTAAGTATAAAAATGATGAATGAAATACAACAAAAATTTGGATAAAAGAACAAATACAAAAATATGGAATTTTAGCTCTAAAACTTTTGATTTCTTTAAGAGAATGAAAATATAGCTTGTTAGTGCTTGCTCTTTTAATTCATCAATCTTTCTGGTGTGTTAAAGTGTCTTATTTATAGAGGAATTTAGTTAGTAGCCATTAGGAATGGGTTGGTTAAGAAAATAGCCATTGGTTCTTTGAGAAACTAGGCATTACACATAAATATGGGCAAAAAGGATCGATCCTATACCAAGAGGAGATCGATTGGTTCATGTATTGGAAGTCTAGAATTATACTTAAAAACAACCACCCAATTGATCTCTTTATGTAAGGGATTGATCTTGTCCAAGGGATGATTAATCCTTTTTTGCTTTTTGAAAACCAATTTTCATTCTACATAAAAATCAATCAATCTTTTTAAATAGGGGATTGATCATGTCCTATCAAACCCTGTACCATTCGATTCTTATAAGGAAGAGATCGGTTGTTTTTCATGAAAATCATACGAAGATGCTTACTAACCAAAAAAGTGATTGATCCCCTAGCATAAGGATCGATTGGGTCTTATGAAGGGACCGATCTTTTAGTATCAATCCTTTCCATGCAAATTTGACCAAAATTCATTTTTAAGCGATTGAAGTTGATTTGTTTTGGTTTAAAACATTTTTGGCTAGATAAAGAGTTTAAAAAATATTCAAATTAAGTTCAAAAGATTCTTCCAAGTTTTTCAAAACTTAGCACATAAAAAACCGTTTTGATAAACATATTTTGTATTTAGCACAAAGACAATAAATCATAAGAACAATGTATTAAATTAATCTTTTTGTAAAATCTTAATCAAATTTATTTAGCTTAATGTTTTATCATTTCAAAATAAGGATCAATTCAAAACTAACAATATTTTCTTTTTTGATATGACAAAACTTAAAAATAAATTTGCTTGATGGAAAATACTAAAACTCATTTTAGGTTTTCAAAGATGTTTTAAAAAATTATTTTGCAAAACTCTCCCTTAAACAGTGCATACTAAAAGTCAATAAATTATCTTCCTCAATTAATGCATCCACTTAATCTAACTCAATTTAACATATATATGTTAAAGCATATATAATACTTTAATACATACTCTTGCATGCATATGTCAAAACATATAATATAATTAAGCACACACAAGAACATATGTATGTTAAGCACAAGCAAATTTGTCCACATGATATTTCTCTTTTTTTTTTTTTGTTTAAGCTATTTTACCAAAAGTTGAAACTCCTATACTAATTGCTAGAAGCATATAAAAAGAATATCCATAAACTCTCTCTTTTTTTGTTATTGCAAGAGAAAGAGATATCAATTCAAGGTATGGGATAAAATACAGATATCAATAAAATTAAAAGTATTTTAAATGCATATAATCAAGCAAAATGCACAATAAGTTCACATACATATATTCAATTACAAGAGCATAATAGTATAAATGTATCCAATTTCAGCAATTTAGCATAAAATCATTCACATTTACTACATAATACTTATGAGCAAAAAAATAAAGAAATAATATGCATACTACTCATAAATCATATCATTCCTAGAATGCGCTTAGAATATAAAACATTAATATCAATTAAGCATAAATTCAAGCACAAATATTCAAGCTTATATCAAATGCTAAGGATCCAATTGTTAAAGATATGTTATCACAAACCATACCAATTGTTATCACAAAATAAATCATTTTAATTGAAACAAAATTGTATTTTAAGATTTTTCCTTCTTCAAAATAAAGAGTAATCAATTTAAGGGACACATAATTTTGCATGAAAGGTACAAGTTATATCAAGTATAGGCACATACTAACATCTATGAAAGTTCAAAAATTCATTAGTAATATGTCTTAACAACTTTCAATGATAAAAAATATTCCATACATATGAAAGATTCAATCAATAAATCTAAAATGATAAAATCAATCTTTCATGAGCATATCCTATATAAACAAAATCCATAAGCTCATATTTAATTAATAAGACATGAGTTCTAGTGAGCAATAAGGTTCAATCAATCATCAAGTCATAAAAAAAACTATTCAAGCAGGTTTTCTAACATGATGACCACATACACTATAGCAAAGAAATAATGAAAACATAATTATTCAAATATATTCCAAATTATTTCAATACATAACAATGTAATTGATTCAAACATATGCAAGTATTCATATACATATTTCAATCTAACTCATACAAGCTATGCAAAATCATTTCAAATCATGGATAGCAATATACCAAAAAGGATATAAACATTTAGACAATGTAGTACATGTTATTTCAATGATCTTAATCAATGAACATATTCAAAGAAATCAATCTATTTAACTCATATCCATGTCAAAAAATTTAACCAAATATTCAACAATAAAAACTATTAATCAAAGCAATTAAGAATTAGGCATGAATATCAATCAAAGTGCATTTAATCAATCTTAGCTTTCAAGAATGTTAAGACAATCTTTATCAAGTAGCTTGACGATTAATTTGTACAATATATTCATATATTCAACTACAAAATCTTATTTTTGCAATTAATAAGCAAGCATTTATGAAATTATGTATTAAACATTGTAAATCGTAGGCATATAACATAAATTCAATATAATTACCCCCATCCTTATCAAGCTTTGTTGTTCTGTTCATTTGGCTATAAATTCTCCAGTCTTCAACAAAACTAGGCTTGATCGATGAAGATGACTTGCTTTGTTTGTTCCACTTGAAATCCCAAAAATGTAAACTCATTTATACTCATTTCAAGTTCTCTTAGAATAGACTTAGAAAAATTTTTGATAAAAAATTTTTATTAGTAACATCAAGAAAATCAATTGATAAAAATTATATCAATTATTAAAAAAATTAAATTTCATATTCTAAGTCATTATAGATAAGAAAAAATTTTGTTAATTGAGTACAAGTTACCAATAGCAAGGGAGATATAAGCTTAAGCTAAAGGTCATATATCAAAATAAATATCAAATAACTTATGAATGGCACAAAAGCTAAAGTTCTCATATGGTGTGCAAAAATCTAACCTTTTAGATCATAATTAACACAAAGTAGGCATATTCAACATTCATTTATATTCAATAAATCACCACAGAATCTGTCAAGACAAATGTTAGGCCATATGAAAATTCAAAAATTTCAAGGAATACATATTTAATTTCCAAATATATTCAAGAAAATTTTAGCACAAAAACATAAATATGTCAACACAAGTCATAGGCTAAAATCAATAATGACTTAAGGTAAACAAAAGCATCATAAAAAAATTATTTACTTAAGTCATGTTACAAGTATGTCAAGTCAAACTAAATAGCAGTTGTCACATAAGCACACACATGGCAAAAATAAAAGATGAACTAACAATATATATCATTTAAGAACAAGTAATTCGTCAATTTATCAACACAAGAGAGGAAATAAATCTTCAATTAATATGGATAAGGAATTAAAGCATATTTCAAGACTATTTCATAAGAAATTAAGAGACAAACAAATAAAAATCAACATATATCATTTAAGCACAAGTTATTCACAATTTTTAAAATTACAAATCAAGAGTTAAAAGGTCAAGTATATTTTACAAAATCTAAACATATGATACAAGTTAAGCAATTTCAAGAATCATGGTCATATAAGCACTTTTAACGCACACAAATCAATATATATCCTACAAAATGTATTAAGGCCATAAAATCATATTTATCATGCCAAAATCTATTAAATCAAATATATTTATGCAAAATATAATTGGATAAATTATTAAAAACTTAATAAGTGCAAGATTTTGATTTTTGACAATTTAAAAACTCAATTTTGCTTAAAAAAGACCTTGTTAAAAGTCAAAACTAATCAAACTTATTTTTAACCATCTTGAATCATTCCAATAAGTTTCAAATGATAAAACAAAGTTGTTCAATTAATCATTTGACCTTAGAAACAGGAAAATAAAAAAGTCCACTTTTAAATCCTATATTTCTTTGAAAAAGACTACTAAGATGGGAAAATGTATTTAAACTCATATTTAAGCTTTTTAAATCATTTAAAAAAATTATATATCACAATTTGGAATTATCCAAATGGTTTTGCGACCATAAATGTTCAAAAATAAAATTTGATCTTTTGAGCTCTAAAATCCTTTATAACTTGCATATAATACAATGAAAAATTAAAATAATTGCAAGTTGACAAGTTTTTTTTTTTTTTTATTTGAGCAAGTTTAAATCATTGAACACAAGATTTTGAAATTTATTTTGCACCTAAAAACTTACTAAAACAAATTTGCATATTTTTAAGCTTGGCTTTTGCAAAAATCATTTCAAAGCAAAACTTAAAGATTTAAAATCATTAAGCTTTGTAAGCTCCCACTAAGTTTATGCATAAATATAATTCAACTAAACAAATACAAAACTCAATTACCTCAAACACATATCAAGCATTAAGTATCATGTCATGCTTATGCTAATGCTCATATATATATATATATGCAATATATAATCAAATTTACCAAACATATCAATATGTAAATATCAATCTTTCAAGAACAATAGCAATGCTTATACATATAAGCACCTTGATTTTAGGCATAATAAATCTTAAGCAATTAACCAACAAAATCAATTTCAATATGCATAATAGTCGTACACTTGGGAGCAAAAATAAATGCATACTTAATTTAAGCTCACATTTTCTCAACATTATACAATTTATAAAATGTAATCTACTTCATCCAAGTTTGTATAATCAGTATAAAGCAGAAAATAATTTAGCACTTGAAACTCAATCAAGAATAAGCAATCAATTTCAAATTCAATTCAAATAAAAGTTTAAAGGTTACCCATCTCCATTATGTCTAGAGTTCCATTCTTTAATAAAGGTTACCCATCTCATTATTCTAGCACATCTATAAGAGACATTTTCATTTGATTTTTGATATTCAAAATTTTTTGAGTAATTGAGAACTAGTCACAATATCTCTTATTTCTTTAAGAACCCATACTTAACTAATTTTAAATGAAACTTTTCTTCTAATAGGACAAGTAGGTGAAGTATGACCATGAAATTTATAAAAAAAATGCATTCTGTCATTTTAGCACTTAAACAAGTCTTGAAAGATTTTGTTTTTCATTCATCAATTCATCAAAATTTTTTTAAAATCAAAATTTTCTTTTCCTAAGTATACATTTCTATTTTGAAAGGTTTTAAAATCTATTTTCAATTTTTCATTTTTTTTTCTAAAACATTTTTAGCATTCATAAAAAACTCATTCTCAACATTAACTTTGAAATCATTTTCTTATACCTCATTTTCATTGACTCACATTCAATATATAATTCATTAAAAGCATTTTGTAACTCATCAAAAGTATATTCATTTGAATTAATAGAATTAGAGATTACCTTTGATTCTTTGTTAGCCATGAGATATGATACATATTGGTCAAAAATTTATATTTTATGTAGCTCATTCAACTTCATCTATATTTTATTAGAGGTTGAACAATTTGAGACCAAGTTAAAGTCGTGAAAATCAAGAGCTTTACAGAGTAAGCACTTGACCTTAGCATTATCCATCACATGCTTTATATAGTTTGCATCATTTGAAAGAATTTCAAGCCTTTTTTTTTATCACATTTTAAGCTCTAAAATCTTGAGCCATTATGAATATTTTCATTTTCATTTTTCATTTACAAAACTAATATTTATTGATCATTTGAGCTTTAAGGTCTTTCTTACCATTTTAGAACCTAAATTGAGTCATAAGATCTTTACTCAAGGTGGTTAGACCTACAAAAAGAGACCAAAGCTCTTATACCAATTGTTAGTTTTTTAAGTGAGATGATAATCCAATAGAGGTGAATTAGATTTCTTCAAGATTCTCCTAAAAATAGATTTCAATATAATTGAATGTGGAATTAAACTCAATATCAAAACATGATTCAAATAATAACAATTAAGGAACTTAGAGCAAATAAAACAACAATAATGTAAAGTAAAAAGCATAAGGATAGAGAAATCAAATACAAAATTTATAAAGGTTTGGTTTTTTTTCACAAAGCACATACGTCCTCTTTCTTAGTTGTTCACACCGAGCTTCAAATCACTAACTTGAATTGGAAAATTAAACCTTATCTTTTTCCTAAAGCTTAAGATAGAAACCTCTACTCTTTGTAGAAGTCTACGTAATCTCACTATAAAGCTTTTTAAGAGGATACCTTACCTGTTGCCCTTTATATATCAAAAATAATATTGCAAACAATAAAACAATCTTTCTAAGGCTAAGTGTTTGGTAAGTCTAAGTACAAGAATGATGAATGAAATACAATAAAATTTTGGATACAAGAACAAATACAAAGATATGAAATTTTAGTTCTAAAACTCTTGACTTCTTTAAGAGAATGAAAATATAGTTTGTTAGTGCTTGCTCTTTTGATTCATCAACCTTTTTAGTATGTTGAAATATCTTATTTATAGAGGAATTTAATTTGTAGCCATTAGGAATGGGTTTTTTGAGAAAATAGACGTTGTTCTTTGAGAAACTAACCGTTACACACAAATGTGGGTAGAGGGGATCAATCATGTGCCAAGAAAAGATTGATTGGTTTATGTATTGGAAGCCCAGAATCATGTTTAAAAACAACCACCTAATTAATCCCTTTATGTAGGAGATCGATCCTTTCTAAAGGGTGATCAATCCCCTACATAAGGTGATTAATTCCTTTTTGCTTTTTGAAAACCAATTTTCATTCTATATAAAAATCAATCTATCCCTTTAGATAAAGGATTGATCCAGTCTTATCAAACCATTTACCAATTGATCCCTACAAGGAGGGGATCAATTGTTTTTTATGAAAATCACACGGGGATGCTTACTAGCCAAAAAATTGATTGATCGCTTAGCATAAGGGATCGATTGGGTCTTGTGAGGAGATCGATTGCTTCCATGCAAATTTGCCTAAAATTCGTTTTTAAGCCATGAAAGTTGATTTGTTTTGGTTCAAAACATTTTTGGCTAGATAAAGAGTTAGAAAAATGTTCAAATTAAGTTCAAAACATTTTTTCAAGTTTTTCAAAATTTAGCACATCAAAAATCATTTTGATAAACATATTTTACATTAAGTACAAAGATAATAAACCATAAGAGCAATGTACTAAATTAATCCTTTTGCAAAATCTCAATGAAGGTTATTTAGCTTAATATTTTACTCATTTCAAATTAAGGATCTATTCAAGGCTAACATAAAAGAAGTCACCAAGTTAAAGTTATTGATTTGGCATAGGAAAATGAACAAAAAACATAAGAAATGTTATCTAAGTTTAGTTTCTTATCCAAAAATTTCACTACACTGTAAAATAAACTTACTGTAAACAAGTGTATTTTTTTGCACTTCCACTATTTTTTTTCTCTACTTTGGAAGAGTATAGCCACCATTTAACTTTCACATAAATAAAAGAATCCAATTTTTTGTTCTTAAAAAATTTTTTTTTGAACTTGAATATTAATTAAATTAATTCATAAAATCACCTTTAAGAGATAGCATTTAATAGATTTATGATTCAAATCCTAATAACTACAAGTTTGAACCTCTTTTTTTATCCCTAAATTTTGACCTGTTTTACATAAAAAATTATTTTTTAAAGAATTTTGATCTCATAAATTTGATTTCACAATTATTACAAAATGTTGATAAAATCATAAAATTTATGCTCAAAATAAATTGATAATTTTGGTATAAACATTTTAATTAAACAAATATAATTTTCTATATTATTAAATTTAATTTCAATTAAAATTCTATAATTATGATTAAATTACGTCAAAATTTGTAAATACTTATCAGGAAATCAAATCCTTGTACCATAACTTATTTTTTAAGATATGGTGAGAGAAAACAAAGGGATGGTAGCCCACTTTACTTATCTTTAATCTCCCTACAAAGTAATGAACGTTAGCTCCCTCAGTCAGTTGAGTTTTCCATAAATCTAGACACTTTAAAACTCATTTTGTCCAATGCAAGAATTAAATGGCAGTGGAATCCCCTGCACTTTCACCTCAATACATTAAGCCCCAGATCAAGGAAAAAAGGCTTCCACTAAAAGCAAACCACTGATCCTCACTTGTTTTTATGCAGTTCATAAAACTCTCTCCATTTCTCCACCTATTTCTAGTTGTAGTTTTTGGAAGTTGCAGAGGAAAGAAGTCTAACTAGGGAAGATGGAAAACCTCACCACAGCTAAGTGCTGCAACAATCAAGCCTGGTTTGTTTTACTTGTCTTTTTGGTTTTTTGTTTTGGGTTGCTTAGCTTTGATTACTCAACTATAGCTCGTGGAAACACTAGGGTCACTGTTTTGGATAATAATCATGCAAATGCAATTAGCACCAAAAATTCTCTTTCCCATGATTTCACTGAAATTTCTAATAATGCCATTTCTCCATTGCCTAATAGCCCACCTGTCAATGTAATGGTGAACAAACTGATAAAGCCAACAAAAAGCTAACAGACAAAAAGAATTGAAAGTGGAAATTGAGGTGGATTCCTCTTTGGGAATATATATATTCGTTCATGATCTTCCTAGTAGATTTAATAAGGATTTGGTCAAGAATTGTTAGTTGCTTACTAGGGAAACTGATAAAAACATGTGTCCGTACTTAGAGAACTTGGGTTTTGGTCCTCAAATTGAAAACCCTGAAAATGTTTTGCTGAATAGTAGCTGGTTTTTAACAAATCAATTCTTGTTAGAAGCCATCTTCCACAACAAGATGAAAAACTATGAATGTTTAACCAATGATTCATCGATAGCATCTGTAGTTTTTGGTACCGTTTTATGCTGGTCTGGATACGAGCATGTATATTTGGGGTTTCAACATTTCAGTGAGAGACTGTGCTTCCCTTAGTCTTATTAAATGGCTAGCAGAAAAGCCTAAATGAAAAAGAATACGGGGTAGAGATCATTAGCTAGTTGCTGAAAGGATTGCTTAGGATTTCAGAAGACAAACAGATAGTCAATTCGATTGGAATAAAGTCAATGTCGTCAATAGAATCAAGTTCCTAGAATAATGATTATGCAATTCTCTACCCAACATGCTCCATCCTTCAAAGGACAGTGAGGTTTTTCAGTGCCAGGACAAAATAAGAAGGCGCGAAAGCTGTGTTATCTCTTGTCCTTTGCAAGTGCACCTAGGCCTAAATACCAGAATTCTATCCGGTGCAAGATTATAGACCAATGCTTAGCTTCAAAGAATCAGTGAAAGTTGCTGGATTGTAATTATGGTGCAACAAATTATGATAATCCAATTAATGAAATGAGTTTTTTTTTTTTTTTTTTCAAAACTCAATCTTTTGCTTGCGGCCCCCAAGGGATTCATACACAAGGAGATCAATTTTTGACTCGGTTTTGGCAGGGTGCATTCCAGTATTTTTCCATCTAGGTATTGTATATGCCCAATATACATGGCATTGACCGAAAATTATATTAAATACTCAGTGTATATACGAGTAAAGGATTTAGGCAATTGGAAAATCAACCTCAATTTGCTCGGAATATCAAAAGATAGAATATTGGCCTTGAGAAAGGACGTTATAAGTCTAATTCCAAGAGTTGTTTTGTAAATCTGAGATCTAGATTAGAGACTCTCGACGATGCATTTGATTTAGCAGTTAAGGGAATTCTTGAGATTCATAATACATTAGACGTGAATAACATATTGTCTTTGTTGAAATTAAAAATTTTAAAAAATAATTTTTTTCATATTTACAACAAAAATAATTTTACAATCTTAATTACTATTTTAATATTAATTGTTTTTACGTAGAAAAAATATCCAAATTGACCTTCATGATAAAATCGACATAGAGTTGGAAAGGGATGGTAAATCTCCCTCTTGGGATCCCAAAACAAATTTTATATATAATAATATTAACTAAATATATTTTAAATTTTATATGTAAAATATTAAGTAAAAATATTTTCAACATCCATTACATTTTTTATCTTAAATAAATAATTTTTGTTAAATTTTCAAAATTTTTAAAATTTAGTTTCAATATTTACTATATTTTTATCTTAAAAGTGCGACCTTATTAAAATTTTAGAATTTTGGAAATGTAATAACAATATTCACTATGTTTTTATTTTAAAAATGCAATACTCATTTTTGTTTTATTTTAAAATCACATTTATTTTGTAAATTTAGAAAATTAAAAAAGATAATATAGTCTTGAAAATGTAGTTGATGACAAATGGAGCAAATTTTGTACTTTTCCTCCAGGTCTAAAATCCTCAAGGAATAAGAGTTTTTTATTCTTCTTTTTTTCTCATTTTTTATATTGTTGGGAATATTAAAAAATTTTCAAAAATCATATTTCATGAACTAAATTAAAAAATTAAATTATAAAAAATAAAATTTCAAAAAAAAATCTTACTTTCCCTCAAACTAAATATCCATAAAAATATTTATAAAAGTATCTATGAACAAAGGATGGTTTTTGCCTTGAGAATGTAGCTCTAAAGTAATTATGTTTGTCAAGTGCTCCAATTTTGCACCATATGTCGTGCAATAATTAGTTCATCAATTTTTTTAATTTTTAAAATAAGTTTCTCTAAATTATTTTTAATATACACAGATTGTTTTGGCCAAAAAATAAAAAGATTTCAATTTTCAACAAATATTTAACTAATATAAAAAATAATAATTAATAACCACGCCGCTTCCTCGTGTTCCTGGTGAAGCTACTATAGCTAGACGACATGAAAATATTAGATATTTTACTACCACTTTCTCTTTTTTTCCTCTTTTGACAAGTACCTGTTCACCAAACAAGATTGCTTACTTCCATCATCTTCAAATTTGTTTAAGGGTTTCACTTGATCAGATGGAAGATGAGGTTTATATTTGAATTTTAAGAGTAATTAGATATGATCTAAGATTCACAGTTCAAAACCAAAGAATGGAAAAGCTCAAACATATTTAATATTTCTCGACGAATGATTGTTCTATTTGATATTCGGCAATCCATATTACATATAGAAAATTAAAAAAAGATTAGTGATTAAAAAGAAAGAGAGAGCTATCCAGATAAAACAAAAAAACCCACCATCATTTTTTTTGTGACATTTTATGTGGTCAGCCCACTTTGATTTTTAGTAGAACCCACTTTCATTTTTTTTCCAAATTTCAAATTTTTTATTTTTTCCATAGGTTTTCCTTTTTAAATTTTTTTTGTTTTTATTAGTGAGACCCACAGTTTTTCTTTTATTTTTAATTTATTTTCATAATTTTTTTAATTTACATGTTGTAGGACTAACTTTTTAGAGGAATACATTTTTTATATTAATTTTTTAATAAAACTTAGTTTTTCTTTTTTTTTCTTAATTTTTTTTCTTTTATTGCTTGAGTCTCATGTGTATTTTTTAATTTTTTAAATATTTAATAATCATTTTTAATTTTTTGTCGCACCCAATTGATACCAATTTTTTATAAAAAAACTTAATAAATATTTTTTGTATTTTCTTTTGAATTTGACCTACTTGATACCAATTATATAACACATATTCTTGTCAGTTTTTTACTTTTACTCTTTTTATTTTTCATATATTTAATTAATAATTTTTTAATTTTATTTTTTAAGGGACTCACTTAATATGAATAATATATTACGCATTAACCCATTTGATATTTTTTCTCTTTTTTTATGATTTTTTTCTATTCACATTTTTTCCATTTTTATTTGTAAAAAATTTAAAATTTTATTTACGTTAGGCCCATTTAATATTATTATTAAAAATCTATATTTTTTCATTATTTTTTAATTTGATAATTTTTTTTTGAGAAATGGATACTAACGAATGTATAGATGTCACATCTGGATTTATTTTTTATTTTTTATTTTTCTTTTTTTAGTTTTTTTTAAAAAATTCATTATATAATTTTTTTAAACTTTTCATTATTGATATCGCTTGCCAACACAACTTTATTTTTTTGGCTTTTAGCCTTTTATTATTTTATTTTATTTTATTTGTTTTTTCTTTTTAAATATTTAATAAATATTTGAATATTTTTTTTTATGTTTATGACAAATTTTACGTTATTGATTAAAATTTATTTCTTTTGTTTTTATTGTATTTTTCGTGTGATTAGATAATTTTTAAAAAATATTAACAGACGTTTCAATATGGCAATTTGATTTGATTTTTGTCTCTTTTCTTTCAAGCCTTTCTTTTTTCTTTTTTAGTTTTAGCGCATAAGAAAATAATATTAGACAAAGATATTTTTAATCAATGGTATCAAATTGACCCTACATAAAAAACAAAAGGGGTATCTCAAAAAATTATTAATATAAAAAAGATAAAAGATAAAAAAAAAAAGTAAATTAAAAGTAAAAACAAAAGATATAAATTTTTGTAATAAAAACTTATCATCATTAATGTCGCATGCCAACCTGACTTTTTTCTTTTCTTTTTTTTTATGCCTTTTCGTCCTTTCTTCTATTTTTTTCTTCTTTCTATTTTTTTTTTTACAATTAGATAATTTAAAAAAGAAAACAAATGAATATGCAAAGTAGTACTTTATTTCATTTTTTTTGTCTTTTTGATTTATTTTAATAAGATAATTTAAAACAAAATAAATCGATAAATAATTTTATTAAATGAATATAAATTAAGGTATGTGTAATAAAACAATCAATATTCAAGAGTTTCAATGCATCTAG
This sequence comes from Durio zibethinus, assembly GCF_047325235.1. Lineage (NCBI taxonomy): Eukaryota > Viridiplantae > Streptophyta > Magnoliopsida > Malvales > Malvaceae > Durio > Durio zibethinus. Next base: position 2,308,246 of record NC_143165.1, on the reverse strand, counting down.
ATCCAATATATAAATTTTTATTAGGGATCGAATCATTGCTTTGTCTCCAAAATTAAAGTTAAGTCAGAAGCGAATTTATGATATTTTATTTTGACTCACTATATATTAAATTGCACTTTATATTATTTTATTTAATTTTATATTTATACATGTATTATATTAATAAAGTTATTATTTAATATTTCAAGTTAAAAAATACTATATTTATACATAATTAAAAAGTAAACCGTCCATCCATTCATAAAAAAAAAAAAACATATTTATACATTTTTTATTTTATTTTTTTATTTTTTTTCAAAACTTTCATTTTATCTTTTCATATTTTTCAATCTTTTGGTTTTTAAAATTTTATTTTAATTAGATAAATTTTATGAGTAAAGAGAGTCAATTAATGTATTCATGTGTTATTCCCATTTATTTTTTTAAATTTCTTTTTTATTAAATAAATTTTTCAAAAAAATATAATAAATACAGATGACAAAACCAAAAAAAAAAAATTTGACTCGAGGTAATGCATGACTATAGTTTTAGTATATAGAAAGCAATTTCCAAATTAATGTTTGTCAAGTTCTCCAATTTTGCACCACGTGTTGTGTAATAATTAACTAATTGATTTTTTTTATTACTTTTAATATATATGAATTGTTTTGGCCTAAAAAATTTTTATTTGGGTTGTTAGAGAAGATAATGATTATAATCTTCCAAAAAATTTTAGCAAATAGAGAAAATAATATATAATAATTAAAAATATATAACTAATAATTAATAAAATAAATGAAAAAATATAAATCAACAAAAGAAAATAAAAAATTACAAAAAATTATCTAAAAAGAAAAATTATCAAATACACTTTCGACAGATTTTTTAAAGTTAACAAAATAACATATATCCCTTAACACATATTTAAAAAATAAAAAAATTAATTACAAATGGGACATGTATCACACCATTAACTTTATTTATGAAATTAAAAAAACTCCATTGACAATATATCAAAGAATTTCTCATCTAAAAAAAACAAAAATAAATTTCATGGAAAGAATCATCACCAAGATGTAGAATATGAACGCAATAAAGAAAATCCATTCCAAATAACCAAAATCATCAACAAATTCCACACCATAAAAAATAAAAAATTAAGAACAAAGTAAAATAATTCATTTATGAGTTAGTTTTTATTCTAGAAAACATTCAACAGAAGAAATTGATCCGGATTTTTAAAAAAAATATTAAAAAGGTTTAGATCTAATTTTTCTAAAATCTATTTTTTTTTTAAAAAAAAAAAGGTTCCCATCAACAAATCCAAACTTATTTTTTAAAATTTCAAAAAACTTAGCAAAAAGAGGAGAAAAACACAAAAAGAAATCAACAATCAAGAGACTAAAAGCATAAACAAAAATCTCAAATTACAAAATATCTAAAAAAAAAAAGGAAAACAATATAATAGTCGAAAGGGGCATTTGGGACAAGAGAAAGTTAGATTATTGGTCGAAATCTTACTTTTCGTAATTTGATTTTTTAGTTTACCTCACAAAATCTAATTCCTAATTTTTTTTTTAAATTACCAACAATATCAAAAAAATAAAGTGATAATTTTGAATCAAAAACTCACATTTTCTTAAGGTTTTTTAAGATTTCTAATGGAATGTAAAATTTGTCCCACTTTCTACCTCAATAATAATTTTTTATAGTCTATTTTACCCTTAAAAATCAGCATAATTGCATAATAAATCAAGACTCATTCCAACATGTAAAGCTCATTCCTAGTCATACAATTAGATAAAATTGCATTCCTAATCATTCAATTGGATAGAATTGCATTCTTAATCACACAATTAAACACCTAACAATAATAATGTGTATTTAAATTTTTATAAATTTAAATATTTGTTTTCAATTAAAAAAGTTTCAAAAAGATAATGTTTTTAAATTATAAATGTAATTGATCTTATATAAAATAAAATCTTAATAAATAAAAAATTTAATTTTCACAACATTATTATATTGGAAACGTAGTCATATGTTATAATATGTTATTAAAAAATTAATTATAATAAAAACATTGTTTTTAAAAGAAAATGACAATAAATTGTTTCAAAATTAGAATCTTAAATTATTTTAGTTTCAAAAGCATTGCAATTTTAACATATAAAATGTAATTGATCATAAAAATAATAATAATATAATTTTTATATTTTCAATATCAATAAAGTTTTTTAGTATTGAAACGTAGTAATTAATAAAACATAATATTTTTAAATAAAAATGTAGTTATTATTAGTAGAGTCAGTATAAATCAAAACATTTATTTTAATTTTAACTACGTTTTATATAAAAAAGATAATAATTAATAAAACTAAATTTTAGTTTATATTTTAAACAAAGATACACTACTATTAAAATACCTAAGAGAGATCACGTTTCTAAAATAAAAACATTATCTTTTTACTATTGACTACATTTTTAACATCAAAAAGTGATTTTTGTCGAGAATATATTATAAAAAAATTTTAGATTAGAAAATATTTTTGCTTCTAACAAATAAAAAATAAATTTTTAAAAAAGGCAAAGTTTTATTGAAAAAAGTCATTTTTTTAATATTAACTATGTTTATTAATAATAAAACATCATCTATATCTCACATGTGATAAAAGCCAAAGTCAATTAAAAATGATAAAGACTACGTTTAATCAATGTAAACGGAGTCTATTACTCCTATGTTTAATAGTAGTCTTTTAAGGAAGTTTTCGGTACTTAGTTGTGTACCATTCACTGTCCCTCCCGATACCATCATTGCAAAAGGCTTTTGAACTTGCTCTTTCTACGATACAAGGGATTCTAAATCAAATGCAAATCATTTAAATAAGCGTAGTCGATTGCAGTAATAGTGATTTCTTATGTAAATGTAATCTGTCATAATAATCGATTACGTTTACGTAAAAGAAACATGGTTCATTTAACATTTTTGTTTAATAATTTAATATATAAATTATTTATTTATTTAATATATTAAATAAATAAGTAATTTAAATATAATTGTTTATTATATATTATTAAAGATGATATAGTAAAAAATTTTATTAGATAATTTTATATTCTCGTGAACCAAATAATAAAATTTTACATTCTCTAAGTTAATAAAACTCAATATCACACATTTTTCTTAAATATCATATTCTCCCTTAAATCATTTTACTTCTTAAAATCTAAAAATTTACGAACAAAATGTTCTCTCAAATAATTACAAAAAACACAAAGATATAGTTGGCCAATTTTTTTCAGGAATTAAGCTATTAAAAAACAAAAAAAAAAAAAGAAACCAAAATCAATTAAAAATTTAAAATTACAAAAATAATAAAAAAGTAAAATATGAATAATATGAAAAGAATCCACGGATAAAGTAACAAAAAGATGAATAAAAAAATAAAAAAATTCAGAAGGATTGTTTTAAGGAAATTCTAGTTAAATGTCCGTGCATTGTTGCGAGACAGTAAAGATATTCCATGCTTTTGATTTCAAAAAACTATATTAATAAATATATAAGCAATATACAAATAAAATATAAATGAGAAAAAATATAAATATAGAAATAACAAAATATTAGATAAGTGTCCACATTTTGCTACAGGAGCATAATTAAGATGTAATATATGTGTGTGATTGCTTTGAATTTAGAGTTTAAACTGAAAAAAAAAAAAAAAAGAAGAGAAATAAAATATTAATTTACATTATTCTTTTTGTTTTTGGTCCACGAGTACATTTGGGGGAGGGAAGAGAGCTTGGTTCGAACGCAAGCCACTTATGTTCTCATCAAACACCTTTTAACTATTAGGCTATTCAAAGCATTTGAATATTTACACAGAATAAATTATTTATCAAACTATCGTAGTATAAAAGAAGACAAAATAACCATTAAGACTTCAATAGCAACCTTGGTATGTCTATATCATATCAAAGATATTTTATTAAAGGAATACTGCTTATATAAATTTATAGACATCTTTTCCACCTTTAAAGGTAAATTTTTATCTTTACTTTTTACATTGTCAGGTACACCAAAATCATAACAACGCTCAAAGCAGCACGAATGCTATTTCAAAAAAGCATGCGTTTAATATCTTCTACAAATATGCTCGAGTAGATCAATAAAAGTTCTAGCTATGTTATGGATCTATGTCAAGGACTAAGACTTAAGCTCCGAGCTCATAACATCTACGCGTTTAAATGGCTAACTAAAAAAACTATTATCATAAATTCTTTGTCATAATCAAATTAGACATATCTCTTACCTCCCAAGTTTTCAGGATCCAACCTCAATGCTTCTAGACCACACTTCTAACACAACTACTCTACCATGTCAATGCACCTAAATATAGAAACAGAATAATCCAAATACAATGAAGTAGAAGGCCTTACAAAGCAAATTTAAATTCATACAGTCAAGGTTTTAACATTACTAGCAATGTTTTAATAAGTTATGCTTTCAATCAAGGAATTCAAAAGGCTCAACTATCTTTATGTTACCCCAAAAAAGAATTGTAGTTTAAACCATATAATGCACTCATGATTCCCTTGCAGCAACCCATAACATAAGTCATAATCAAGATATAGGGAAATTGGAAAATGAACTCCCAAAACTTGGCTTCTAGTTCATTTGCATCCACCAAAGATAATTAATTGCATCAATTAAGAGGAAAAAGAAAGAGATAATTAATCTTTTTTGGTTCACACCATCAAATCCAGTACTACAAACTATTGATGCTTGTTACAAATAAAGATAAAGGCCTGGCAAGTTATATCAATGTAAGAAACTTATTAGAATTATCCATTTGGGGGAGCAATCGAAGCAAAGATACAAAAACAAATTCAACATCCAAGAAACATAAACTCAAAATTTTTTACTCCAGTAAATTTCATCAGTTTCAAAGCAACCAAGCTAAAAGGTTCTTGGCAACCAAAATTACCGAGAAAGATCTTTGTACTTAATATTCAATAAGCAGTAAAATAAATTTATTCTAGAAACATATAGAATTTAACATGAAAAAAAATGATTTGATACTCATTAAACAAAATAGTGTTTTGAAGTTATTTGATCCTTAATTATGCAACTTCAATAAAGAGAATACATTATTTCAAACAAACAAAAATTTATATTGCCATAAGATGCTAGACTTCCAGGATAAACTCTTTGTGCTTTTACAATATTAACGCTTCTATGATCTTAAGAAAGGTTATTTTTATTTATAATGAGAAAAAAAAAAGAAGAAATCCACAATGATATAAATGGTTATCTTAGTAACATCATCTGCAGGATATGATATTTGTTCCTCGGAGAAATATAGTAGACTATATTCATTTTTCATCTAGCTTGGCTCTTGCTTATTGAAGAATCAAAGCTATCTACTTATGATATGAAATAGAAACAAAAGAACAGATATGAGACGCCAATAATTGAAGATGCCTAAAAAAAGGTTGTTGAAGGATTATCTAAGGTAAAACTAAAATGTTAAAAAACTTTTCATAATTTTTCATGAAATGTTGGCTAAAAAAGGCTAGAATGAGGTTCACTTTCTAATATTATCTAGAAAAATAGGTTTTCAGGTATTGATTCTCACCATTTTAGATTGAATTCTGCTGATCCAAACATTGTAGTGATCTATTGCCAAAACTAATAAAATATTTTAAGCAATTAATATTCTATTAAGTTGAATTAACTGGTACAGATGATGAAGAGAATGTTCCTTACAAACCTCACCAACAAAGGCTTTATCAGCAACCACGCCAAGTGCAGTATTTCACGTGGCTTAAGTATGCAAGTAGGCTTAAAAAGGTTGCAGATTTCAGCATATCTACCCTGATGGCCTTCTGAGAATGATGCCAAACTTATAAGAGTTCTCCGTCAACCAAAATAGATACATTACATTAAGGCTTTTTGAATTGTGTCAGCCCAAATGATCATCTGGATACAAATAATAGCTTGCTAATGACTTTAGGAAAGTTCAAAGCTGGACAAATTCATCAAATTGAAATGAGTTGGAAATTAAATGTTTAAATTCCTGAGTCCAGAATAGTAGTAATAGTTAGTTTTTTAAATGGTTTCTCACCTGAGAATGACCAATGTAATGAATCCTTTGCCCTGTCTGGCTAAACACAAAGTCAAAAACAACTAATAGATCATAACTCACCAGTTCATCCCATGATAAAAAAGGACAACTTTTTTAGTTTCTGGCAAGCAATCAAGCATTAAGATTCAAGAACTTCAGTATGGATCTAGTACCAAGAAGCGTACGTAATAGGTCATAGCAATCAACTCCTGGATAATTGCAATATTATGAAGGAACCTATTAAAATTTTCATGAAAATTTACTTAAAAATAAAAACCTAACCATCAGATAGTTGGCGTCGGAGTGTCGAGATCGCTGACCTGATTAGTGGATGAACAAAGAGAAAGAAACATGCATGCAAGCGAAAAAAAAAATAGAAATTAAAAACATTATTAAGAGCAACAGAGAAATTAAAACATACAATAAAAGAGAGAAAAAAATAGAGAAAATCATAGAAAACTACCACTCCGATGGCAGATATTGTCCTTTGTCCTCTCTCTTCCCTTTCCACCTTCTTATTTGATTTTTTCTCTTTTTCTCTCCATTAATCATTCTGTGACACAATCGTCCTCTTCCCTTGTCTCATTTCCCTTTCTTTTTTCCCCATCCTAATTCCTCTTTGCTCCCGACTCTTTCTCTTTCTTTCTCTCTTTTCACCTATTTCCGAAAGAAAGAAGAAATATTTAAAAAGGATACCAATCCAAAAAAAAAAAAAAAAACGAGTTGGCAGGTTTATGAAACAAACCTATATGTAAATTTCAATTTGAGCGATTTTGGATTTGGGTCATTGCATTTTTTGTGGAAATTTTGGTTTTTGGGGTTTTGGAGGATGAAAGAAAGTTGAGAGCTTTGTTTATTTGCTTGAGCAGTTGTGGCTTTTGCCTTATGGTATGAATTTTTTGGTCAAACTGAGAAAGCTTGGCAGGTGAAAGATTGAAAGAAGAAGACGGGGATGGATGCATAGATATTATCATTTCTTCTCAAGTTATCCCTCTAATTATTTTTATAACAGTAATGACATGACCATCTAGGGGACTACTTTTGATATTTGTATAGGTCTTTCGATCTCAAACATTTTTCTTAAATTTTTTTTTAGATCTCCTCAAATTAAAATATTTGAGAAGACGTAAAGAGTTTTTCAGTCGAAGAAAAAGATTTGAAAAAAAAAAAAGAAAAGAAAAGGAAGACAATATGTAAAAATGTGTCAAATTTGCTATGCTTACAATTACCGTGAGGTATTTTACTATTTTCTAGCTATACATAAAAATAATGTACAAAAAATTTCCTTAATTGACACGTGATGAGGATTTAATAATCCAATAGTATTTGCAAATTTATGTAAATTACATTTGCAAAATGTATTTATATTATGCAATTTATAAATAATTAATTTATATATTTTTTATTTTAACAATTAACAAATAATAATTATTTTAATATAAATAATAAAAATTAAAACATACAAAAATAAAATTTTTTAAGTAAATTATTAAAATATTATTTTAATTAATTTAAAAATCCCCGGAAAAACCGGATCATTCATTATAGTTTCAATAAAAATAGGTTTGGTTGGAAATCTAAAATCATCATCAAAAGTATTTAATTTTATCGTCACCGTGATTTTTTTTTATTATTGTAAAAATTAATTTCACCATCCATTTAAATATACTCTAAATTAGATTAAAATAAAACAAAAAACAACATTAGAGAAATCAAATAAAATCCATCAAATTTTATACAACAAAAGTGAAAATAAAATAAAAAAATCCAAGCAATTTTAAATCTTAATAAAATAAACAAAATTTAATTTTCTAATAGCAGCCACACTTCACTCTCCTTCAATCGAATCAGTCCAAATAACCTGCGGTGAAGCATTGTTGTTAAGTTAGTGAAAAATGACAAGCTCAATTTGAAAGAAAATGCTCAGTCTTACATGTACCACCATCATTACAAAGTTTAACTATTAAAGAGTTTTCTCTCAAATTGTTGAAACAATTTTTTTGTTAAATATAAAAAACGCTCTACTCAATTGATTAGTGCTTGTACCGAATATATTAATCCCACCCTATTTTTTCTTCACGCGTTGCCTTCTTGGAATAGACGAACCTATAAACCTGTATATAATTAAATAAATTCAACGTAATGTTAGATCAAAACCCACAAATGATAAAACGTGAAAGTGAAACTTCAAAATATTTTTGGAACAGTGCTGTGGCAATCAACTTTATATTAATCCGGTTATACCTCTACCTCATTCATGACGAATATTTGGTAAATGGACACCACATTGCTTGACGAGAATCCCACAATGCGCCTCAACTAAAACTTCAACTTCATCTCCTTCATCCCATTTTAGGCTCACAAAGCCACGGGCTGTTATATAACATAACCAGGTATGGTCTTGACCTATCTTACTATCACAAATATCATCGAAAGACCCATCGAAAGTCTCATAGACCTTGGTTTTATTTTTAAAATGTATGGTAAGATATTCATCAATACTTCCATTATGCTCATCTTTGATCGAATAAACAACGCACACAATCATAGCTCGCATTTCACCAGTTGAGAGTGTAGGAACACGAAACAATACTGAAGATCCCATTTCTTTATAGTTGAACCAACCTGGCACTTCTCTAGCCGGGATGCAAGCTTCTAAATGCTTAGGCTTGGGCATAAAACCCCCCTGTTTCAATGAAATCCCTGTTATGAATATTAACAATTTAACAAGAGAGAGAGAGAGAGAGAGAGAGAGAGAGAGAGAGAGAGAGAGAGAGAGAGGACCTTTTGCGAACGTGACCATCTCAAGAGGGTCGTTGAGTGTGCGAGATGACGAAGATCCCACGTGTCCACCGTTTCAAGGCAATTCGTTATTGCGAGATGCACAATCTTCGCACCTATGTTGAATAGGTTTGGGTATCTAGAGATTGATGTGCACCGTTTTGCTAGGAAGACTTGTAAATTTGGAGGAAGCTCCGGAATTGATTGAAGGTTCGTGCAATCATTTAAACCTAGTTCCAATAACCTAGAAAGACTGCTAATTCCAACTGGCGGCCTACAAAACTTGTTTCCGTCTAAACCCAATGATTTAAGAAATTGGAAACACCCAAAATCAACAATATATCAAAGAATTTATCATCTAAAAAAAGCAAAAATAAATTTTATGGAAAGAATCATCACCAAGATGTAGAATATGAACGCAATAAAGAAAATCCATTCCAAATAACCAAAATCATCAACAAATTCCACACCATAAAAAATAAAAAATTAAGAACAAAGTAAAATAATTCATTTATGAGTTAGTTTTTAATCTAGAAAACATTCAACAAAAGAAATTGATCAGGATTTTTTAAAAAATATTAAAAAGGTTTAGATCTAATTTTTCTAAAATCTTTTTTTTAAAAAAAAAAGGTTCCCATCAACAAATCCAAACTTATTTTTTAAAATTTCCAAAAACTTAGCAAAAAGAGGAGAAAAACACAAAAAGAAATCAACAATCAAGAGACTAAAAACATAAACAAAAATCTCAAATTACAAAATATCTAAAAGAAAAGGAAAACATTATAATAGTCGAAAGGGGCATTTGGTACAGGAGAAAGTTAGATTATTGGTCGAAATCTTACTTTTCGTAATTTGATTTTTTAGTTTACCTCACAAAATCTAATTCCTAATTTTTTTTTTAAATTACCAACAATATCAAAAAAATAAAGTGATAATTTTGAATCAAAAACTCACATTTTCTTAAGGTTTTTTAAGATTTCTAATGGAATGTAAAATTTGTCCCACTTTCTACCTCAATAATAATTTTTTATAGTCTATTTTACCCTTAAAAATCAGCATAATTGCATAATAAATCAAGACTCATTCCAACATGTAAAGCTCATTCCTAGTCATACAATTAGATAAAATTGCATTCCTAATCATTCAATTGGATAGAATTGCATTCTTAATCACACAATTAAACACCTAACAATAATAATGTGTATTTAAATTTTTATAAATTTAAATATTTGTTTTCAATTAAAAAAGTTTCAAAAAGATAATGTTTTTAAATTATAAATGTAATTGATCTTATATAAAATAAAATCTTAATAAATAAAAAATTTAATTTTCACAACATTATTATATTGGAAACGTAGTCATATGTTATAATATGTTATGAAAAAAATTAATTATAATAAAAACACTGTTTTTAAAAGAAAATGACAATAAATTGTTTCAAAATTAGAATCTTAAATTATTTTAGTTTCAAAAGCATTGCAATTTTAACATATAAAATGTAATTGATCATAAAAATAATAATAATATAATTTTTATATTTTCAATATCAATAAAGTTTTTTAGTATTGAAACGTAGTAATTAATAAAACATAACATTTTAAAATAAAAATGTAGTTATTATTAGTAGAGTCAGTATAAATCAAAAAATTTATTTTAATTTTAACTACGTTTTATATAAAAAAAGATAATAATTAATAAAACTAAATTTTAGTTTATATTTTAAACAAAGATACACTACTATTAAAATACCTAAGAGAGATCACGTTTCTAAAATAAAAACATTATCTTTTTACTATTGACTACATTTTTAACATCAAGAAGTGATTTTTGTCGAGAATATATTATAAAAAAAATTTAGATTAGAAAATATTTTTGCTTCTAACAAATAAAAAATAAAGTTTTAAAAAAGGCAAAGTTTTATTGAAAAAAGTCATTTTTTTAATATTAACTACGTTTATTAATAATAAAACATCATCTATATCTCACATGTGATAAAAGCCAAAGTCAATTAAAAATGATAAAGACTACGTTTAATCAATGTAAACGGAGTCTATTACTCCTATGTTTAATAGTAGTCTTTTAAGGAAGTTTTCGGTACTTAGTTGTGTACCATTCACTGTCCCTCCCGATACCATCATTGCAAAAGGCTTTTGAACTTGCTCTTTCTACGATACAAGGGATTCTAAATCAAATGCAAATCATTTAAATAAGCGTAGTCTATTGCAGTAATAGATTATGATTTCTTATGTAAATGTAATCCGTCATAGCAATGGATTACGTTTACGTAAAAGAAACATGGTTCATTTAACATTTTTGTTTAATAATTTAATATATAAATTATTTATTTATTTAATATATTAAATAAATAAGTAATTTAAATATAATTGTTTATTATATATTATCAAAGATGATATAGTAAAAAATTTTATTAGATAATTTTATATTCTCGTAAACCAAATAATAAAATTTTATATTATTTAAGTTAATAAAACTCAAAGTCACACATTTTTCTTAAATATCATATTCTCCCTTAAATCATTTTACTTCTCAAAATCTAAAAATTTACGAACCAAATGTTCTCTCAAATAATAACAAAAAACACAAAGATATAGTTGGCCAATTTTTTTTCAGGAATTACGCTATTAAAAAACAACAACAAAAAAAAAGAAACCAAAATCAATTAAAAATTTAAAATTACAAAAATAATAAAAAAGTAAAATATGAATAATATGAAAAGAATCCACGGATAAAGTAACAAAAAGATGAATAAAAAAATAAAAAAATTCAGAAGGATTGTTTTAAGGAAATACTAGTTAAATGTCCGTGCATTGTTGCGAGACAGTAAAGATATTCCATGCTTTTGATTTCAAAAAACTATATTAATAAATATATAAGCAATATACAAATAAAATATAAATGAGAAAAAAATATAAATATAGAAATAACAAAATATTAGATAAGTGTCCACATTTTGCTACAGGAGCATAATTAAGCTGTAATATATGTGTGTGATTGCTTTGAATTTAGAGTTTAAACTGGAAAAAAGAAAAGAAAAGAAAAAAAAATAAAATATTAATTTACATTATTCTTTTTGTTTTTGGTCCACGAGTACATTTGGGGGAGGGGAGAGAAATTGGTTCGAACGCAAGCCCCTTATGTTCTCATCAAACACCTTTTAACTATTAGGCTATTCAAAGCATTTGAATATTTACACAGAATAAATTATTTATCAAACTATCGTATTATAAAAGAAGACAAAATAACCATTAAGACTTCAATAGCAACCTTGGTATGTCTATATCATATCAAAGATATTTTATTAAAGGAATACTGCTCATATAAATTTATAGACATCTTTTCCACCTTTAAAGGTAAATTTTTATCTTTACTTTTTACATTGTCAGGTACACTAAAATCATAACAACGCTCAAAGCAGCACAAATGCTATTTCAAAAAAGCATGCCTTTAATAATTTTTCATGAAATGTTGGCTAAAAAAAGCTAGAATGAGGTTCACTCTCTAATATTATCTAGAAAAATGGGTTTTCAGGTATTGATTCTCACCCTTTTAGATTGAATTCTGCTGATCCAAACATTGTAGTGATCTATTGCCAAAACTAATAAAATATTTTAAGCAATTAATATTCTATTAAGTTGAATTAACTGGTGCAGATGATGAAGAGAATGTTCCTTACAAACCTCACCAACAAAGGCTTTATCAGCAACCACGCCAAGTGCAGTATTCACGTGGCTTAAGTATGCAAGTGGGCTTAAAAAGGTTGCAGATTTCAGCATATCTACCCTGATGGCCTTCTGAGAATGATGCCAAACTTATAAGAGTTCTCCGTCAACCAAAATAGATACATTACATTAAGGCTTTTTGCATTGTGTCAGCCCAAATGATCATCTGGATACAAATAATAGCTTGCTAATGACTTTAGGAAAGTTCAAAGCTGGACAAATTCATCAAATTGAAATGAGTTGGAAATTAAATGTTTAAATTCCTGAGTCCAGAATAGTAGTAATAGTTAGTTTTTTAAATGGTTTCTCACCTGAGAATGACCAATGTAATGAATCCTTTGCCCTGTCTGGCTAAACACAAAGTCAAAAACAACTAATAGATCATAACTCACCAGTTCATCCCATGATAAAAAAGGACAACTTTTTTAGTTTCTGGCAAGCAATCAAGCATTAAGATTCAAGAACTTCAGTATGGATCTAGTACCAAGAAGCGTACGTAATAGGTCATAGCAATCAACTCCTGGATAATTGCAATATTATGAAGGAACCTATTAAAATTTTCATGAAAATTTACTTAAAAATAAAAACCTAACCATCAGATAGTTGGCGTCGGAGTGTCGAGATCGCTGACCTGATTAGTGGATGAACAAAGAGAAAGAAACATGCATGCAAGCGAAAAAAAAATAGAAATTAAAAACATTATTAAGAGCAACAGAGAAATTAAAACATACAATAAAAGAGAGAAAAAAATAGAGAAAATCATAGAAAACTACCACTCCAATGGCAGATATTGTCCTTTGTCCTCTCTCTTCCCTTTCCACCTTCTTATTTGATTTTTTCTCTTTTTCTCTCCATTAATCATTCTGTGACACAATCGTCCTCTTCCCTTGTCTCATTTCCCTTTCTTTTTTCCCCATCCTCATTCCTCTTTGCTCCCGACTCTTTCTCTTTCTTTCTCTCTTTTCACCTATTTCCTAAAGAAAGAAGAAATATTTAAAAAGGATACCAATCCAAAAAAAAAAAAAAAAACGAGTTGGCAGGTTTATGAAACAAACCTATATGTAAATTTCAATTTGAGCGATTTTGGAGGATGAAAGAAAGTTGAGAGCTTTGTTTATTTGCTTGAGCAGTTATGGCTTTTGCCTTATGGTATGAATTTTTTGGTCAAACTGAGAAAGCTTGGCAATGGTATGAATTTTTTGGTCAAACTGAGAAAGCTTGGCAGGTGAAAGATTCAAAGAGGAAGACGGGGATGGATGCATAGATATTATCATTTCTTCTTAAGTTATCCCTCTAATTATTTTTATAACATTAATAACATGACCATCAAGGGGACAACTTTTGTTATTTGTATAGGTCTTTTGATCTCAAACATTTTTCTTAAATTTTTTTTTAGATCTCCTCAAAGAAAAATACTTGAGAATACGTAAAGAGTTTTTCGGTCGAAGAAAAGGATTTGAAAAAAAAAGAAGGAAGACAATATGTAAAAATGTGTCAAATTTGCTATGCTTACAATTGCCGTGAGGTATTTTACTATTTTCTAGCTATACATAAAAATAATGTACAAAAAATTTCCTTAATTGACACGTGATGAGGATTTAATAATCCAATAATATTTGCAAATTTATGTAAATTACATTTGCAAAATGTATTTATATTATGCAATTTATAAATAATTAATTTATATATTTTTTATTTTAACAATTAACAAATAATAATTATTTTAATATAAATAATAAAAATTAAAACATACAAAAATAAAAATTTTTAAGTAAATTATTAAAATATTATTTTAATTAATTTAAAAATCCCCGAAAAAACCGGATCATTCATTATAGTTTCAATAAAAATAGGTTTGGTTGGAAATCTAAAATCATCATCAAAAGTATTTAATTTTATCGTCACCGTGATTTTTTTTTATTATTGTAAAAATTAATTTCACCATCCATTTAAATATACTCTAAATTAGATTAAAATAAAACAAAAAACAACATTAGAGAAATCAAATAAAATCCATCAAATTTTATACAACAAAAGTGAAAATAAAATAAAAAAATCCAAGCAATTTTAAATCTTAATAAAATAAACAAAATTTAATTTTCTAATAGCAGCCACACTTCACTCTCCTTCAATCGAATCAGTCCAAATAACCTGCGGTGAAGCATTGTTGTTAAGTTAGTGAAAAATGACAAGCTCAATTTGAAAGAAAATGCTCAATCTTACATGTACCACCATCATTACAAAGTTTAACTATTAAAGAGTTTTCTCTCAAATGTTGAAACATTTTTTTTGTTAAATATAAAAAACGCTCTACTCAATTGATTAGTGCTTGTACCGAATATATTAATCCCACCCTATTTTTTCTTCACGCGTTGCCTTCTTGGAATAGACGAACCTATAAACCTGTATATAATTAAATAAATTCAACGTAATGTTAGATCAAAACCCACAAATGATAAAACGTGAAAGTGAAACTTCAAAATATTTTTTGAACAGTGCTGTGGCAATCAACTTTATATTAATCCGGTTATACCTCTACCTCATTCATGACGAATATTTGGTAAATGGACACCACATTGCTTGACGAGAATCCCACAATGCGCCTCAACTAAAACTTCAACTTCATCTCCTTCATCCCATTTTAGGCTCACAAAGCCACGGGCTGTTATATAACATAACCAGGTATGGTCTTGACCTATCTTACTATCACAAATATCATCGAAAGACCCATCGAAAGTCTCATAGACCTTGGTTTTATTTTTAAAATGTATGGTAAGATATTCATCAATACTTCCATTATGCTCATCTTTGATCGAATAAACAACGCACACAATCATAGCTCGCGTTTCACCAGTTGAGAGTGTAGGAACACGAAACAATACTGAAGATCCCATTTCTTTATAGTTGAACCAACCTGGCACTTCTCTAGCCGGGATGCAAGCTTCTAAATGCTTAGGCTTGGGCATAAAACCCCCCTGTTTCAATGAAATCCCTGTTATGAATATTAACAATTTAACAAAGAGAGAGAGAGAGAGAGAGGACCTTTTGCGAACGTGACCATCTCAAGAGGGTCGTTGAGTGTGCGAGATGACGAAGATCCCACGTGTCCACCGTTTCAAGGCAATTCGTTATTGCGAGATGCACAATCTTCGCACCTATGTTGAATAGGTTTGGGTATCTAGAGATTGATGTGCACCGTTTTGCTAGGAAGACTTGTAAATTTGGAGGAAGCTCCGGAATTGATTGAAGGTTCGTGCAATCATTTAAACCTAGTTCCAATAACCTAGAAAGACTGCTAATTCCAACTGGCGGCCTACAAAACTTGTTTCCGTCTAAACCCAATGATTTAAGAAATTGGAAACACCCAAAATCAATAGAAATGTCATCGTCAGACAAGTTCCGATGACCAAGATTAAGATTTGTTAATGAGCTTAAACGAGAAAACGTAGCAGGTAGTAATGTGGAAAAACCTGCACTTCTTGGTGAAACCCATCTTGAGAAGGATGAGGACAAAGACTTAGTAGTCAACTGTTCTTTACATCCAACTAATAATAGCTCTTCAAGGTTCTTCAAAAGTCCCAAGGAAATAGGCAGTTGCTTAATAGCTGATCCATTAGCAAGAAGCTTTCTCAAACCTTCCAACTTGCCCAAATGCTCTGGTAACCTGTTAAGTTTCGAGCAACCACTAAGATTCAGGGTCTCAAGAGATTTTACGTTGCAAATGCTGTCTGGAAGTTCCCTTAAGTTGTTGCACTCAGCCAAATTCAAGATTACTAGTCTTTCCAGCAGCCCAATGGATTGATGGACCTTAATCAGACTTGTGCAACCTTCAAATTCTAGTCTTTCCAGATTTGAGAGTCCAGCAAGGTTTGGTGTCTTCACAAGGTATATTGAATAGCTGAGATCTAGTATTTTCAGCTTGTGGAGAAACTGTTACAACAAGAAAAAGAGAATAAGAACAAGTTAGTATGCAATAAGATTACAAGAGAACATGAAATTATTATTGATATTGAAAAGAAAATGAGTGTCATTGGTGCTGGAAAGTGATTTTACTTACTTTTGTCTCCTTCCAAACTTTTTTTATATTACTAAACCGCATGTCAAGAACAGCCAGATTGTCCAAATCGAGGTTGAGTGGTAAAACTTTTAAAGGACATCTATGCCAACAAAGCCATCTTAATTCTTTTGAAAACTTTTCATAGCTCATATTAGTGAAACGTACGAAATTGATTTTCAGCAATCTTAAATTGATCATCTTTGCCAATGCTTCAGTACTGCTCACAATGACATCTTCTCTGCAGGCTGATGCATCTAGGCTAAGACCTTCCACAGCTTCAGTTCCCTTAAAAATAAAAGAATATCATGGCTTTGATCAATCACAATACTTACGTACTTATGCGTATGAAATGTTTTTAGTAAACTTTTACCTTGTGTGTTTTTAGTACGTTCACTACGTCCTCATGAAACCATAGCCTGCTGCGTTTTCCAATATGATTTGGTGATTCTTCACGAACAATCTCTCTTCCCATGTCTCGAAGTAGGTCATGCATTTTCAGCGTTTGATCACTTTGGTAAATTGTTATGAGAGACCTCTCCAAGAGAACACTAACACCGATTACTGGAAAGAAACCACAGCCATCTAGTATTTTCATGACATATTCTTTATCCATTCCGATAAAGAAACATGCAATATCAAGGAATATGGCTTTCACTTGATCATCTAGTGTATCAAAACTTATCCTAAGCTTCTTCTGAATTTCATTATGGGGAATGTGTCGCAATTTTTCCACCACACTTTCCCATTCATGCTGGCTTCTTTTAAATAAATGAGAACCAAGAACTTCAAGAGCTAGGGGAAGTCCTTGAACATGATCCACCACACTCTTGGAAAGTTGGAGGTAACCATCTTTCGGATTAGGCCTCCTAAACGCATGCCAACTGAAAAGCTGCAGAGACTCCTCATAATGCAATTCTTTGACTTTATGTCTTCTATCCACCTCTAATTCAGTCAGTAAACGTTCATCTCTTGTTGTAACAATAATCCTACTTCCTACACCGAACCAATTTCGATCCCCAACCAATGAGTTCAGTTGTGTTGAATCATCCACATCATCAACAACAATTAAAACTCTCCGATGACAAAGCCTTTCCCGGATGAAATTGATTCCTCTGTCAACATTATGAATCCTAATACTTTTCAAATTCAGGATATCAGAAAGAAGTTGTTGTTGTATGCTTGCAAGACCATTGGTTTTCTTAGAGATATCTTTAACATCCGAAAGGAAACTGCTTCCATCAAACCCATCACAGATAGAGTTGTAGACAGCTTTTGCTATGGTGGTCTTTCCTATACCACCCATTCCATAGATGCCCACTATGTGAACATGATCAGACCCCATACTTAATAACTCCATTACCTTTTCAACGCGGAATTCCAAAGCGACTGGGTGAGTGGCAACATGCAAGTAAACGCGGTTTATTTTTCTGAGGACATCTTCCACGATCTTTTGGATAAACTTTGATTCATGCCTGCAAATTTAGATAGTAGATAGTAAAGACAATGTATCCAGGTTGCAATGGGTAAGATTTGCCCGAATCAATGAGTACAGACTCAAATTATGAAATCAAAACAATTCAAAATTGCAATCGAGGATTATGCTTTACTTTCACATCACCAGGACAATTTTATTAGAAGAATATTCAAATGTGAATGCAATTCATATAACAAAAAACAAATATAGATTTTTCTTCTTGAATTACAAATTATCAACTTTCATCAAACATAACCTTGTGCACAATTAAGAATAATGTTTTAATTTGGTTATCCAAAATTGGTTCTGTTTAATTTACTTTTTTGTTATGTATAGATCAGCCATCCATGTGTTAAACATATTTTTGGGATAGTTTATCCTAATTAGAAAGAATTAATACCCGTTTGCAACATTTTGTAGATCCCAACCAGATAAATCCGCAGCATCTGAAAGAGCTGTCCTCCACCTTTTGATCATCTGCGTATCTGCTTCAAAACGTTCTTCGTGTTTAGCAAAAGCTTTTGCATAACTTCCAGTCTGTTTCCGAACATCAGATGGTTCAACATCATAGAAGATTGGAATAACAATCTGCCCTATTGCGTTTCTGCACTCAATAATCTTCACAAGCTCATTAAGGCACCACCTGGAATAAGCATAGCCTTTTGAAAAGACCACAATAGAAATTTTTGATTCTTGGATGGCCTTCAGCAGTTCTGAGGAAATGTCTTTTCCTCTTGAAAGTTCATTATCATCTCTGAAGGTGTTCACTCCAGCTCTTATCAAGGCTGCGTAGAGATGATCGGTGAAGTTCTTGCGAGTGTCTTCACCTCTGAAACTTAGGAACACTTCATATTTAGATTTGGGGGTAGAAGAAGATGCTTCAGATAAGTGTGTGGGAGCCATGGAAGTTAACCCAAAAAATAAAAGGAAAAATGGTTTATGCAATCTTTGGACATCAAGTGCAAATTTATGGTCTACGGTTGCTACGCCCATTGTGAAAAAATTAATATATTAGATTTATTTTTGGGATTGTTGCACTTTCTCCGAAGCTCCCATAGAAAATGTTGTTTCAATTCATCACCAAACGTTCTGGTCAAAGAAATTAATTGGGGGCCAGGTCAAATTGGAAAAATCTTTAGCTGATCCAATTTCCAGATCGTTACTCAATTTTCGTAGATCTTGCTCCCTGGAGAAACTTCTCCAAGTTCTTCAGGAAAAACTCCTAGAAAGACCTTAGATGAAGATTTTTATGTAAAATTTATAAAAATTTTTATTAAAAATAATTTAATAAAAATTTAAATAAATTAACAGAATTCAATAAAAAATTATTAAAAATATAATTTATAATTAAAATTTAATAAATTTTTTTCAACGATAAAAATTTCATCAAAATTTTTTATTAATCTATAAAAAAAAAATCTAATTTTATCTTTTTTTAAAAAAAAATTTACACACCAAATTCATGTAATAATATCTTTTAATCTATTACTTTTAATTTAATTAATTTTAATAAAAAATTTTATAAATTTTACTTAAAATTTTTATTCTTTTCATGTCATGATCCTTTCATTTATTGGGTATTGGAAAAAAAAAAAAAAAACCTGATCTAATGGGTGATGTTGATATATAGTTATCTAGTTCCTGATCATTGTTAAAAAAAAAAAAAAAGGAAGGGAGATACAAGGGATGGTGAGGGAAAGGAAAGGGAAAAGAAACTTAATGAGAAAATCATAATTCGATTGTAAGTTTCGTAGTAATTTCGTCTAGTAAATTTTATTTTACCTTTGGCTTACATGGACTTCAGACTGAAAGACTCAAAATATTGAAGAATTTAGAAAACACGATAATTGAAATTTAACAACCTCAGGAAACATTGACGTTTGGTAGCAAGGAAAAGATTGTGTTACTACGTTTCTACCAACCCCGCAGAAAATTTTGCCGCAAACTATTAAATGATTTTGACAGACCAAAGAAATTCAACAGGAGAATAGAAATTCACAGGAAAATGCCTAGATTATTTCATAAAAGACGTCAATAAATAGAGTAATGAGATAAATAAAATATTTTTTATTTTCATCTTTTATATTTTATATTGTATCAATCTCAGTACCATACTTAACAAGTATCTTAAATTTATCACAAATAGATAATTTTTGCACTCATAGTTTTTTAAAAAATAAAATAAAATTTATTTTTTTAGTTTTTTTTATTTTTAGTTTACACATTTATGTAATTTTTTTATAAATATATTTTTTAAATACAAATATATTAATTTTAATTAATTTAAAATAAAATTTATATTATTAAATAAAAATTAATTTATTAAATATATTTATATATATACGATATGAGTATAAAATGAATACTATATCATTGTCCAAATTAAAATAAAAAATTAAACATCAAAGAGAGACAGAAGTTAGTGATTAGTGGAAGTGTAGGGAAGAGAAACTTCACGAGAAAATCATAATTCAATTGTAAGTTTCGTTTGATATATATCAAGTCAAATTTGTTTTTATGTTTATCTTTGATATAGAATTTATAATGAAAGACCAAAAACTCGTAAAAACACTGTAATTGAAATTGGATAAATTTTAGAAACATTAAGGCAATTGGTAAAGAAGAAATATTGTGTATATATAATTCTACCAACCCCCCTAGAAAATGACATATTAAAGCAACACAACCGGTGCTATGAAGGAAGGTTTATGGAGACAAATTCTGAAGGCAAAAGAAGTGAAGATGAAGGATAAATAACAAACAATGAAGGTACAGGTAAAATTTAATTGTTTCAAACTTTTAAATGAATCTCAGCTTGTTGATGTTTTAGAGGTCACAGGAGGTGGTTGTGAATGCAAGCCAGACATGGTAGTAATGGCTTTCTTATCATGTAGATATCCAGGTAAAGGGCAGGGCCAGTGGATGCTTGAGCCCTCACTGATTATGAAATTGTTCACTCTCCTCCATTTATTACGAAGTAATAAGTGAGATTTCTTATTTACTTGCTTGGTGCGGCAGTAGTAATTTTAAGGTTGTGCGGCAGTGGATAAACACACCAAATAATCTCTTCCTCTTATTTTTCCTTGTTTATTATTGCCAAAACACAACCTTATGAAATTCTTTTTTTTTTTTTAAACAGTTATAGTATGGGATAAAAAGATATTATTGAGATTTGAATTTTAAATTTATTAAAAATATTTTTTTTACAAATAATTATATGAACTAATTGAATTAAATTTTAAATTTAAATTTTATTCGATTTTTATTCTTCTCTATTCTCTAAAATCTAAGAAAAAGAATATATTAATTGCAAACTTATTTTAATATTTAAATTTTAACTTAATTTCATTTTTAATCTTTAAATTTTAAGAGAATTTTATCCTATTCTATCATATGAGATGTCAACTAACTTTAGACAATTGAAAATCTAAATAAAATTTTTTAAAAATTAGATAACAACATAAAATTTAGATCAAAGTTTAGTGATTATAGATATTATTAACCCAATAATAAAAAAAGATTTGTAAATATTAAAATTTAAATTTCAAAATTTACTAAATATAATGTTTTATAAATGATTACATGAATCAATATATAAATAAACATCTTTCACATTTCACTTTTCACTTTTAAAATAAGATTAACACTCTCGAATCTTTACCTTTCATTGTCCTAGACTTACCTTACATTACAAACATAAAAAAAGTTTTAGATCATGCATTTGCATCTTTTATTAGTGGAGGATTTAGAAACTTTTTAATTCTTTTTTAAGATTAAAATAAAAGAAGTCACCAAGTTTAGAGTTATTGATTTGGTGTTGGAAAATAAATTAATTTTATTTTCTTAACTTAAAAATTATTATCCACATAGAAAACTTGAAAAAGAAAAACATAAGAAATTATTTATCTGATTATCTAAATTTGGTTCCTTTATCCAAATTTTTCATTATACTTTCAAAGAAAGCTTACCATAAATAATTGCATTTTTTTTGCACTTCCACTATTTTTTTCTCCACTTTAGAGGACTATAACCACTATATAAAATTTCACATAAATAGAAGAAAAACCTAAATTTGTTCCTAAAATTTTTTATTTTTAAATGAATTTTGATTTTTTAGATAAATCTTATGTAATATTATTGTAGACACTAAATTTGTTTGGATTTTAATTAAGTCTTGATTATCAAATTTTAATTCTCGAGCCATCGGGTCAAAACTTGATTTTAATTCAATTAGGCTTCAGGTCCGATTTCAATTCAACTAGGCTTAAAGTTTGATTTTGATTAGGCCCGAAGCCCATTTTATTTTTTTTAAGCCCAGCCTACCTTTTATTTTTGTTATTAAATTAAACAAAAAATTCAAAATACAAAAAAAAAAGAATAGAAAAAACAAAAAAAAAAGGGATGTCAGTGGTGCCTTCCCTGGCACCACTGCCACCATACCCTACCCACCATACCATATCCCTCTCCCATGCCCTACAAATTTTATCCTAGGCTTTTAGCCCTACCATTGCTGGATATGACAAAAAAAAAAAAAAAGACATGGGGCTCGTGCTTGCACCCCATATCGAGCCCTGTGCCACTCCTTCTGTCGAATCTCTATAAATAAAGCTTCTGGTTAAATCCAAAAGAAGGACGAAAAAAAAAGGGGGGACGTTGCAAAAAAAAAAAAAAACACACATTGCCAAAAAAATAAACACAGTCCTCCCCATAGGGAAGAACCAGCACCAAGCAAGACCTGAAGAAACAAAAAATAGTTAGTTTTTTATTTGAAAAAAAAAAGGCAAACCAAAACTTTAAATCTCGATCTACGTCGATTGGGGCTGTTTTTGGTGAAAAGAAGTTCAGATCTGGCAAGAGGGGGTTGAGGAGAATATTTTAGTGTTTTTGGACATTTTTCGACAATCGACCGACGACCACTTATGGTGGTCGGAGCGACTGTGATGGCAGCCAAACCAACTGGGCTGATCGTCTAGAGAGAGACGATCTGAGAGTGTAGAGAGAGAGAGGGGGAAGAGAAAATGAGAAAATTTTTTTTTTTACTTTTATAGAAACTACTAAAGCCAAAATGACGTCGTTTCAATAAAACCTCAAAATAACGTCGTTTTGAGCTTTGAAGATCCGTGCGTCAACCCGCGACCTGCTTATCCATCGATCTCTGATCAGTCTGACTGAACTAAAATTAAACCGCTAAATGCGACCGAATTGCCGGACTGAACCACACGCTGACCAGACTGTTGACCGGTCCGGTTTAGGTAAAAATAATTTTTTTTAATTTTTTTAATTTTTTAAAATATTATTTTTTTATTTTAAAATTTGTTATTAATATTTATGCATGTCAAAATGATTAAATTTACCAGAATAAAAAATATTTTTATTTTAATAATTAATAAAAGTAAAAATTTATGATAATTTTATTTTTTTAAAATAAATCTTATAAAATAATAAAAATAAAAAATGAAAAAAAATTGATATTTTGAACATTTAAAAATATATATAGAAAATTGAAAGAGTTCAATTTTTTTAATACAAGCAAAATATAAATATTTAGATTTATCCGGTGAGTCGGGATAATCTAATTTTTTTAATAAAAATAATTAATAAATAATAAAAAGTTTTTTTAAAAAATCATAATAAAAAAATAAATTCCTTTAATTATAAAAAAAATGATTGTATTTAGAATCTTGTCAAAAAGTTGAGATGATTCTAAAACTTAAAAATTTTTAGGATTTCACCGAAGAATCAGGATAATCGTACTTATCCATCGATCTCTGATCAGTCTGACTGAACTAAAATTAAACCGCTAAATGCGACCGAATTGCCGGACTGAACCACACGCTGACCAGACTGTTGACCGGTCCGGTTTAGGTAAAAATAATTTTTTTTAATTTTTTTAATTTTTTAAAATATTATTTTTTTATTTTAAAATTTGTTATTAATATTTATGCATGTCAAAATGATTAAATTTACCAGAATAAAAAATATTTTTATTTTAATAATTAATAAAAGTAAAAATTTATGATAATTTTATTTTTTTAAAATAAATCTTATAAAATAATAAAAATAAAAAATGAAAAAAAATTGATATTTTGAACATTTTAAAAATATATATAGAAAATTGAAAGAGTTCAATTTTTTTAATACAAGCAAAATATAAATATTTAGATTTATCCGGTGAGTCGAGATAATCTAATTTTTTTAATAAAAATAATTAATAAATAATAAAAAAAAATTTTAAAAAATCATAATAAAAAAATAAATTCCTTTAATTATAAAAAAAATGATTGTATTTAGAATCTTGTCAAAAAGTTGAGATGATTCTAAAACTTACTTAAAAATTTTTAGGATTTCACCGAAGAATCGGGATAATCGTAAAATTTATTTAATAAATTTTGAAAATTCACCAAAGAGTCGAGATGTTTCTAATTTTTTTAATAAATAAATAAATAAAATATCTTATGATGAGATTTTGAGAATTTTGTGAATGGTCAATTTTTTCGAAATATTTTCTTTATAAATTCAGCTAAAGTGTCGGAGAATTTATAGAATAATAATAATAATACTAATTTTACAAAAGAAAATATATTTTTAAATAAATTTTAAGAAATTAAATTAACAAAAAAAGATCGAATTATCAAAATTAAAGGATTACAAATGTTTAATTGATATCATTCTTCAAACGAGCGACGTGAGGGTGTTAATAACTTACTCACTCGTAATTGTACTCTCAAATCTAATCTTGATTCCGCAGACCTAAATAAAGTTAGTATGCAATAAAATTAAAAGAGAACATGAAATTGTTTATACTGAAAAGAAAATGAGCGTCATTGAGCTGCAAAGTGATTTTAATTACTTTTGTCTCCTTCCAAACTTTTCTGACATTACTAAATCGCATGTCAAGAACAGCCATGTTGTCTAAATCGAGGTTGGGGGGTAAAACTTTTAGAGGACACCTATGCCAACAAAGCCATCTTAATTCTTTGGAAAACTTTTCATAGCCCCCACTTGTGAAACGTACGGAATTGATTTTCAGCAATCTTAAATTGATCATCTTTGCCAATGCTTCGGTACTGCTCACAATGACACCTTCCCTGCTGGCTGATTCATCTAGGCTAAGACATTCCACTGCTTCAGTTCCCTAAAAAAAAAACACACAGAATGTCATCCCTTTGATCAATCACAATACTTATGTACTTATATGTATGAAATGTTTTTAGTAAACTTTTACTTTGCGCGTTTTTAGTAGGCTGACTACTTCCTCATGAAACCATAGCCTGCTGTGTTTTCCAATATGATTTGGTGATTCTTCACGAACAATCTCTCTTCCCATGTCTCGAAGCAGGTCATGCATTTTTATAAGCGTATGACCATCTTGGTGATCAATTGTTATAAGAGACCTCTCCAAGAGAACACTAAAACCGATTACTGGAAAGAAACCACAACCATCTAGTATTTTTATGACATACTCTTTATCCAGTCCGATAAAGAAACATGCAATATCAAGGAATATGGCTTTCACTTGGTCATCTAGTGTATCAAAACTTATCCTAAGCTTCTTATGAATTTGGTCATGAGGTATGTGTCGCAATTTTTCCACCACACTTTCCCATTCAAGCTGGCTTCTTTTAAACAAATGAGAACCAAGAAGTTCAAGAGCTAGGGGAAGTCCTTGAACATGATCCACCACACTCTTGGAAAGTTGGAAGTAACCATCTTTGGGATTAGAACTCCTAAATGCATGCCAACTGAAAAGCTGGAGAGACTCCTCAGGATTCAATTCTTCAACATTATATCTTTTGTCAACTTCTAATTCAGTCAGCAAACGTGCATCCCTTGTTGTAACAATAATCCTACTTCCTATACCGAGCCACTTTAGATCCCCAACCAATGAATTCACTTGTGTTGAATCATCCACATCATCAAGAACAATTAAAACTCTCTGGTGACAAAGCCTTTCCTGGATCAAATTGATTCCTCTGTCAACATTATGAATCCTAATACTTTTCAAATTCAGGATATCAGAAAGGAGTTGCTGTTGTATGCTTGCAAGACCATTAGTTTTCTTAGAGATATCTTTAACATCTGAAAGGAAACTGCTTCCATCAAACCCATCACAGATAGAGTTGTAGATAGCTTTTGCTATGGTGGTCTTTCTTATACCACCCATTCCATAGATGCCCACTATGGGAACATGATTAGACCCCATGCTTAATAACTCCATTACCTTTTCAACGCGGGATTCTAAAGCAACTGGGTGAGTGGCAACATGCAAGTAAACGCGGTTTATTTTTCTGAGGACATCTTCCACAATCTTTTGGATAAACTTTGATTCATGCCTGCAAATTTAGATAGTAGATGGTAAAGACAATGTATCCAGGTTGCGATGGGTAAGATTTGCCCCAACCAATGAGTACAGATCAAATTATGAAATCAAAACAATCCAAGATTGCAATCGAGGATTATGCTTTACTTAATTATATCAGAAGAATATTCAAATGTGAAAGCAATTCATATAACAAAAAACAAATATAGATTTTTCTTCTTGAATTACAAATTATCAACTTTCATCAAATATAACCTTGTGCACAATTAAGAATAATGTTTGAATTTGGTTATCCGAAATTGGTTCTGTTCAATTTACTTTTTTGTTATGTATAAATCAGCCATGCATGTCTTAAACATATTTTTGGGATAGTTTATCTTAATTAGAAAGAATTAATACCCGCTTGCAACGTTTTGTAGATCCCAACCAGATAAATCTGCTGCATCTGAAAGAGCTATCCTCCACCTTTTGATCATCTCCATATCTGCTTCAAAACGTTCTTCGTGTTTAGCAAAAGCTTTTGCATAACTTCCAGTCTGTTTCCGAACATCAGATGGTTCGACATCATAGAAGATTGGAATAACAATCTGCCCTATTTTGTTTTTGCACTCAATAATCTTCACAAGCTCATTAAGGCACCACCTGGAATAAGCATAGCCTTTTGAAAAGACCAAAACAGAAATTTTTGATTCTTGGATCGCCTTGAGCAGCTCTGAGGAGATGTCTTTTCCTGTTGAAAGTTCATTATCATCTCTGAACGTGTTCACCCCAGCTCTTATCAAAGCTGCGTAGAGATGATCGGTGAAGTTCTTGCGTATCTTCACCTCTGAAACTTAGGAACACTTCATATTTAGATTTTGGGGTAGAAGAAGATGCTTCAGATAAGTGTGCGGAAGCCATGGAAGTTAACCCGAAAAATAAAAGGGAAAAAGGTTTATACAAACTTTGGACATCAAGTGCAAATTTATGGTCTATGGTGGCTAGTGCCATTGTTAAAAAATTAATATATGAGATTTATTTTTGGGATTGTTGCATGTTCTCCGAAACTCCCATAGAAAATGTTGTTTCAAATCATCACCAAACGATCTGGTCAAAGAAATTAATTGGGGCTCCGGTCAAACTGGAAATATCTTTAGCTGATCTAATTTCCAGATCGTTGCTCAATTTTCGTAGGGTTTGCTCCTTATAGAAACTTCGCTACGTCCTTCAGGAAAAACTCCTAGAAAGATCTTGGATGAAAATTTTTATGTACAATTTATAATTTTTTTAAAAAATAATTAAATAAAAGTTTTAATAAAAATTTATATCAATAAATTAACAGAGTTTAATAAAAAATTATTAAAAATTTAATTTATAATTAAAATTTAATAATTTTTTATTAAACAATAAAAATTTTATCAAATTTTTAATAAAAATACCTAAAAATATATATCAAAATTTATCAAAATTTTTTTAAAGTTACATACCAAGTTTATGTAATAATATTTTTTAATCATTTCTAAATTTTTAATCTAGTAGTTAAAGACGTTTTAGGGAACATTAAGAGTTTAGTTTCGAATTAAAGTTTCTTCCTTTTTCTTACTTATACTAAGATTTTATGCTTTTGATGTAACAAAAAATACTTTTAATCTATTAATTTTAATAAAAAATTTCAAACATTTTACGTAAACTTTTTTTTTTTCATGTCATGATCCTTTCATTTATTGGGTATTGGCAAAAAAAAAAAAAAAAAAAAACCCTGATCTAATGGGTGATGTTGATGCATATTTGTCTAGTTCCTGGTCATTGTCAAAAAAAAAAAAAAGGGGGGGGGGGGGGCGGGGGAAGGGAGACACGAAGGACGGTGAGGGAAAGAAAAGAGAAGAGAAACTTAATGAAAAAATTATAATTCGATTGTAAGTTTCGTAGTAATTTCATCAAGTCAATTTTATTTTACCTTTGTCTTACATGGACTTTTAGACTGAAAGATTCAAAATTGAAGAATTTACACGGTAATTGAAATTTAACAAGCTCAAGAAACATGCACGTTTGGTAAACAAGGAAAAGATTGTGTTCCTACATTTCTACCAACTCCATAGAAAATTTTTCCCCAAACTATTAAATGATTTTGACAGATCAAAGAAATTCAGTAGGTGAATAGACATGGAAAGAAAAATGACAAGATTCTTTTTTTTTGTAAAAAAAAATTGAGATAGATAGACTGTTCAATCTTTCAAGTCAGGATAAGATATGTCATATCTGATAATTAAAATAAGCGATTACAGATCGTATATTTGAGATAATCACAATAAGTGACCATCGACAAAACTCAAATCTAAGACCTATTCATCGAAAAGGTTTAGCTTTAATCGATTGAATCAATCACTTGTTAATCAAGATTATTTCATAAATGAAGTAAGGATGTTAATAGAGAGAGTATAAAGTAAATTGAACATTTTTATTTTTATTTTTTATATTTTGTATTGTATCTATCTCAGTATCATACTTAACTAGTATTTTAAATTTATTCCAATAATAATGGATAATTTTTGCAATAGTAGTTTTTTAAAAAAATAAAAATAAAAATTATTTTTTTAGTTTTTTATTTTTAGTTTACACATTTATGTAATTTTTTTTATAAATATGTATTTTTTAAATATAAATATATTAGTTTTAATTAATTTAAAATAAAATTTATATTATTAAATAAAATTAATTTATTAAATATATTTATATGTATATATCCGATATGAGTATAAGATAGATGTTACATTACTCATCCCGTACCTTGATAAAACATTTAAAATAATACCTATCTCATTTTTATCCTAAAATTTAATATTCATCCCCATTTTCATTAAAATAAAAAATTAAATTCTTCATCTGCTTTCACTAAAATTAACATTCCTAAAATAAATGATGAATAAATGTCAAAATTAAGTTTCAATTATGTGATGTTGGATACAAATATCTTTGGTTCTTAAAAGGTGTTTGTGGTTTGGACCAAACTAGGCCACGCTTAGTTTATATCTTTAAAATTTAGGCTCAAGATCAAGCACAGTCAAGCTCTCCCATTAAAAATTTATTTAATATTAAAATATTTTATTTTATATTTTAATATTTTTAAAAATATTTTATAAGTAAAATTAAAAAAAAAACTAATTACTTATGGAGACAAATTCTTAAGGCAAAAGAAGTGAAGATGAAGGATAAGTAACAAACGATCAAGGGAAAGATAATTATAATTCACTTGTTTCAAACTTTTAAATGAATATCAACTTGTTGACTTTCAAATCTCCTGTCAAAGTTGATGTTTTAGAGGTCACCGGAGGTGGTTCTGAATGCAATTCAGACATGGTAATAATGGCTTTCTTATCATGTAGATATCCAGGCAAAGGGTAGGGCCAGTGGATGCTTGAGCCCTCACTGATTATGTAATTGTTAGTTTATACAATTATTCATAAAAAATATTTTTTAATAAATTTAAAATTCAAATCTCAATAATACTTTTCTTTATCCATTCTATAACTGTTTTATAAAAAAAAAAAAAAAAAATTCCCTAAGGTTGTTTGTTGGCAGTAATAAACAAGGAATGGAGGAAACTTTAAATTTAAATTTTATTGATTTTTATCCTTCTCTATTCTCATAAAATCTAAGAAAGAGAATATATTAATTGCAAACTTATTTTTATATATAAAATTTTGAGTTAATTTCATCTTTAATTCTTAAACTTTGAGAGAATCTTATTTTTGTTCCTCTTCTATCACATGAGATGCCAACTAAGTTGTCATATAGTGTTAATTGATATTTATCGTCAATTTAAATAGTTTCATAAGTGAAAATATCAAAATAAAACAGTTTTAAACAATGAGGAATCTAATTAAAATTTTTTAAAAATTAGACACAAAAACAAAATTTGGATCAAAGTTTAGCGATTATAGATATTATTAACCCAATAATAAATGAAAATTTGTAAA
The DNA here is from genome assembly GCF_047325235.1 of Durio zibethinus. NCBI lineage: Eukaryota > Viridiplantae > Streptophyta > Magnoliopsida > Malvales > Malvaceae > Durio > Durio zibethinus. The sequence goes on along the minus strand of NC_143165.1, from coordinate 2,277,814 downwards.
TATTAAAATTTAAAGATAAAAATTTACTTATTATGACTTAATGAATCAATAAATAAACATCTTTCACATTTCACTTTTAAAATAATATTAACACTCTCAAATCTTTACCTTTCATTATCCTCAACTTACTGAACATTTCAAACATAAAAATGGTTTTAGATCATGCATTTGCATCTTATATTATTGGAGGATTTAGAAACTTTTTAATTCTTTTTTAAGTTTAAAATAAAAGAAGTCACCAAGTTTAGAGTTACTGATTTGGTATTGGAAAATAAATTAATTTTATTTTCTCGACTTAAAATTATTATCCACATTAAAAAAAAACACAATAAATGATTTATCTAATTATCTAAATTTGGTTCTTTTATCCAAAATTTTCATTAGACTTTAAAAGAAAACTTATTATAAATAATTGCATTTTTTTGTGCACTTTCACTATTTTTTCTCGACTTTAGGGGACTATAACCACTATATAAAATTTCACATAAATAAAAGAAAAAAACTAAATTTATTCTTAAATTTTTTTTAAATGAACTTTGATTTTTTAGATAAATCATTTATAATATTATATTACAACATACATAGAAACTTAATAATAATTATTTATGTAAACGTTTAGATTGACAATCTATATTATTAATATATAATATAGTTCTAAATAACTTTATTTAATTAAGTATTCAATTTTTAAAAATTTTAAAGTTTAAAAATGTACATTTATCCAAATCATTTAAAATATATAAGTTTTATCTTAATTAAATCCAAAAAAACATATCTAATAACTCACTTTTACCCATATAAATGAAATACAAAATTCAAATAATTTTTAAAGATTAAATCCCTAAATCTTAGAAACCTTAAAAAATCATATACCATCTAAATCAATATTCACATAAATATTATATTATAACATGCATAAAAACTTGATAAGATTTGTTTACATAGACACTTAGGTGGACAACCTATATTATTAACACGTAGGATAGTTCTAAATAACTTTATTTAATAATTATTCAATTTTTAAAAAATTTTAAATTTTTAAATTTACATTTATCAAAATCTTTTAAAATATATAAATTTTATCCTAATTTAAAATTAAAAAAAAAAACACATTTCATATCTCACTCTTATCCATATATATGAAATATATAATTCAAATAATTTTTACAAATTAAATCCCTAAATTTTAGAAACCATAAAAAATCATATAGTGTCTAAATCAATATTCACATAAATTTAAATAAATAAAAGGTATTGTTGGATCACTATTGTTTACCAATTTTTTTAGCTTTATTTTCCTATGATTTAAAAGGAAAAAAGAAAAATATTTTATCTCAATTTAAAATTATATACATATCTAAATTTAAATTTATTCTAACCTCTTTTATCTTAATTTAAAATTTAACTTAGATAAAAATTTAATTCAATTAATCTAATTAAACTAAATTGATAAAAATATATGTTTTTTAAAATTCATATTGCATGTTCGATTATTTTTAATTTGCTACTATATTTTGACCAAATTATTCACAATTTTATCTAATAGTTAAAATCATAAATCTTGATTTAAGCCTAAAATCATATTATGTACATTTTTTCTTAAAAATATAGAAGATAGATATTTATCATATAATAATTTAATTAAATAAGCATGTAATTACAATTCATACGTCACTTTTCCTTTGGCAATTTTGGATTTTGAATAGTATTTATGTTGGCCTTGAAATGCTAAACATAATTATGAATATTGTGAATTTATTTTATTTTTATCAAAAATTTTGAATTCAAAATCATATAAATAATAATCTTTAATTCTATTAATTGGATGGTAAATCCTAATTATTAGGCTAAATTTATTTTTATTTTCATTGAAATTTCAAATTAAAATTTATAATTTTACTACCCAAAAATTTTTAAAGAAAAACAAAATTAAGGTTTTCAACCTATAAATAACATGTCACGTATAAATTTTAGTTTTCACACTAAAATAATATGTACTTTTAAGAGTGTATGTAATTGTGAATAAGAAATTGATTTTTTCATTGAGTTTTGTATGTAATTTTATTTTCATAATACAAAGAAATTTTATTAAAATTAATTTTTTTCCAAACTTGCAAAATACTTATTTGGATTCTTTCATAATAATTTTTATATAGATGATTTTTAAAATTTTTGAATATAAATTATAGATGATTATGAACATTTTTATTTATCTATATAATATAAAAATTTCTATAAATTTAAATTTTAAATTATAAAAATACAATAAAAATTTATGTGCATGGCACAGGTAAAAAAAAAAAAAAACTAGTGATGATATATTTTTATTTATCCAAGAAACATATAAAGATAGAATCTTGCTACAAAAAATACCGTGTTGTATTAACAAAAACTATACAAAGAGAAGTATATACAATGTAAACTAAAATTTACAAAATAAGAAGTCTTTAGCTCCAACAAAGAAAAACGTATTTATCCTTTGTTGCTTGCCAAAAGTCCTGTAATTTAAATCTTATAAAATCAATTATAAAATTAAAATTTTTCTCTACTTCATGAGCCTTCTTTCCAATTTTCTTTTTCTTTTTTTCATGCAAATGAAATAGACATTTGCGTTCCAAAATAGTTTTAAAATTATTGCTAGTAAAGATATTCCCTCCAACGAATGAATTTTAATCTAAATAGTAAAGTTACTATAAAATTTTGATATAATCATAAAATTTGCACTTATAACAAATCGATAATTTTATTTTAATTATTTTAGTTAAATAAATATAAATTTTATTAATAAATTTAATTTCAATTAAATTTTTATAATTATGATTAAATTACATCCAAATTTGTATATAATTTTTAGTGTATCAAAACCTTGTATCGTAACTCATTTTTAGATACGGTGAGAGAAAACAAAATGGTGGTGACCCACTTGTATTTAATCTCTTAACAAGGTAAAGATGTTTGCTCCTTCAGTCAATTGAGTTTTGCACAAATCTAGACATTTGCACAACTCCCTTTATTTAATGTAAGAATTAAATGGCAATGTAATCCCTTACATTTTCACCTTGAATTAAGGTTCTCTTCAATACATTAAGCCTCAGATCAAGGAAATAAGGCTTCCACTAAAGGCAAACAAACCATTGTTTCTCACTTGTTTTTATGCAGTTCTCAAAACTCTCTCCATTTCTCCCTCTGTTTCTTGCAATTGTTTGTGGAAGTAGCAGAGGAAAAAAGTCTAACTAGAGAATATGGAAAACCCCATCACTCTAAAGTGCTGCAACAATCAATCCTGGTTTGTGTTACTTGTCTCTTTTGTTTTTTGTCTTGGGTTGCTTTGCTTTGATTACCTAGCTATAATTGGTGGAAAAATTGGGGTCACTGTTTTGGATAACAATCATGCAAATGCAATCAGTACCCAAAATTCTCTTTCCCATGACTTCATTGAAATTTCTAATGATACCATTTCTCCATTGCTCAATAGCCTACCTGTCAATGTAATGGTGAATAAAACTGGTGAAGCCAACAAAAAGGCTGACAGACCAGAAGAATTGAAAGTGGAAACTAAGGTGGACTTTTGTTTGGGAAGATATATATTTGTTCATAATCTTCCTAGTAGATTTAATAAGGATTTGGTCAAACATTGTCGATTGCTTACTAAGGGAATTGATAAAAACATGTGTCCATACTTAGAGAACTTGGATTTTGGTCTTCAAATTGAAAACCCTAAAAACGTTTTGCTAAACAGTAGCTGGTTTCTAATAAATCAATTCTTGTTAAAAGTCATCTTCCACAATAAGATGAAAATGTATGAATGTTTAACCAATGATTCATCGATAGCATTTGCAGTTTTTGTACAAGGAGATCAATTTTTGACTCAGTTTTGGCAGGGTGCATTCTAGTTTTTTTCCATCCAGGTACTGCATATGCCCAATACACATGGCATTATCGAAGAATTATACTAAATACTAGGTGTATATACCAGTAAAGGATTTAAGCGAATGGAAAATTAAGCTCAATGAAATACTGCTTAGAATTTTAGAAGATAGAATATTGGCCTTGAGAACGGAGGTTAAAAGTATAATTCCAAGAGTAGTTTATGCAAATCCAAGATCTAGATTTGAGACTCTTGAGGATGCATTTGATTTTGCAATTAAGGGAATCTTTTAGATCCATAATACATTGGACAATGTGTTGTTGTAACGAAATTAAAAAATTTTTAAAATTATTTTTTTTCATGTTTGCAACAAAAATAATTTTACAATCTTAATTACTACCTTAACATTGATTATCCCTACACAAAGAAAATATGTGGATCGACTTTTGTGGTAAAATTGACGTGGCATTGGAAAATGGTGGTAAACATCCCACTTGGGACTTCCAGAACAAATTTTATATGCAATAATATTAAGTAAATAGATTTTAGATTTTATATAATAATATTAAATAAAAATATTTTCAACATCCATTGCATTTTTAATCTTAAAAACGTAATTTTTGTTAAAATTACCAAATTTTGAGAATATGATTTTAACATCTATTGTGTTTTTTTTTTATTTTAAAAATACGATCTTTATTAAAATTTTAAAATTTTGAAAATATAAATTCAATATCCACTAATTTTTTATCTTAAAAGCATGGTTTTTGTTAAAATTATAGAATTTTGAAAATATAATTTTAACTATCACTATAATTTTTTGTTTTAAAAATACTGTCTTTGTTAAAATTTCAAAATTTTGAAAAAATATCTTTAATATTTACTATGTTTTTATTTTAAAAATGTGACCTTAGTTAAAATTTTAAAAATTTGAAAATATAATATCAATATCCACTACATTTTTATTTTAAAACCACAATACTTATTGATACCATAAATAAAAAAATCACATTTATTTTGTAAATTTAGGAAACTAAAAAGGATAATATACTCTCAAATGTAATTAAATGAGGACTAATTGGACAAATTTTTACTTTTACTTCAAAGTCTAAAAAACTAAAGGAATAAGAATCTTTTACTATCCCTACTTTTTATTTTTTATACTGTTTAAAATATTAAAAATTTTCAAAAGTCATATTTCATGAATTAAACTAACGAATTAAATTATAAAAAAATAAAATTTCAGAAGGAAATCCTACTTTTCCTTGCACTAAAAGCCCATAAAAGTATTTATCAACAATGGATGTTTTTTGCCTTGAGGATATGTCTCCAAATTAATTTTGTTTATCAAATGCTCAAATTTTGCACCATGTGTCGTGTAATAATTGGTTCATGAATTTTTTTTTAATTTTTAAAATGAATTTTTCCAAATTATTTTTAATTATATAGATTGTTTTGGCCAAAAAAAATAGTGATTTTCAACTTCCAAAGAAAATAGTGATTTTCAACTTCCAAAAAATATTTAATAAATATAAAAATTAAAAATTAAAAATTAATAAAATAAATCTATACAATATATAATATTAATGTTGTGGCTTGCACTATGCGCCATATGTCGATTTCTATTTTTTTTCGCTTTTTGAATTCTTTTATATTAACTAACATCGTTTTTTTTTTTTTCAAATTTTTTATTTTAGCTCAACCACCTTACCCCCTTCCTCGTATCCTTGGTGAAGCCTTTAGAGCTAGACAACATTAAAATATTAGATATTTTACTAACACATTCTCTTTTTTTTCTTTTGATAGGTACTTGTTCTCCATACAAGATTGCTTACTTCCATCATCTTCATATTCATTTAAAGGTTTCACTTGATCAGCCAGAAAAGGAGGTTAATATCTGCATTTTAAGAGCAATTAGATATGACCTAAACATCACAGTTCAAAACCAAGGAATGGAAAAGCTCAAACATATTCAATATTTCTCAATGAAGGATTGGACATTTGATATTTGGCAATCCATATTACATATAGAAAATTAAAAAAGAAAAAAGATTAACAGCTAAACAGTGACAAAAAAGAAAGGGTGAGTTCTTCAGATAAAACAAAACGACGGCACAAGAGGTCACCAAAGTTTATCATAGAATGTCTAAATCCGAAGAAGGGAATTTGAATACCACATTCTAAACAATTAAAAATAAGTGGGAGTAGACACTAATTCTCTCAAATATAAACAAAACTTAGTTCTTAATCATTTATCCAATGAAGGATGTATTCAGCTCATTCTTTGATAATGTAACAATGATCATTTATAAATTATAGTTGGTCACCAGACTGTAATAAGACAGAAAATCAATCATCCTGATTTATATGCTCTAAGAATTAATAATTGCAAGAACCCACCATCAGGTTTTTTATTTTTTATATATTTTTGTAGCATTTTTAATTATTTTTTATGTTCTGGGCTCACTTTGATTTTTAGTGGAACCCATTTTCATTTTTTTTTTCAAATTTCAAAATTTTTTATTTTTTTCATGGGTTTTCCTTTTTTTTTTTTTTGTTTTTATTTGTGAGACCCACAGTTTTTTTCTTTTACTTTTATGTATTTTCATAATATTTTTTAATTTTAATGTTGTAGGACTCACTTTTTTATTGGAATACATTTTTTTTGTTTTTTATATTATTTTTTATAAAACTCAGTTTTTCCTTTTATTTTGTTTTTATTGCTTGAGTCTCATGTGTATTTTTTTTAAAAAATTTTCTGTTTTTCAAATTTAATAATCATTTTTAATTTTTTTATCTTACCCAATTGATACCAAAATTTTTTTCTTTTTAAAAAACTTAACAAATATCTTTTAGGATTTGTTTTGAATTTAACCTACTTGATACCAATGTTATGTCATGTATTCTTTTAAGTTTTTAAGTTTTTTTCTTATATATTTAATTAATAACTTTTTAATTTTATTTTTTAAAAGACTCACTTTTGCATGATTGATATGTAACATGTTAATTCATTTGATTCTTTTGTCTCTTTTGTTTTTAATCTTTTTTCCATTTTTATTTGATAAAACATTAAAATTTTTTTGACATTAACCATTTTAATTATATTATTAAAAATCTATTTTTTTATTTGATAATTTTTTGAGAAATAAATACTAATAAATGTATAGATGTCATATCTAGATTTGACTTTTTTATCTTTTCATTTTTTAGTTTTTTTTTTTAAATATTATATAATTTTTTAACTTTTTATTATTGATGTTGCGTGTCAACACGACTTTTTTTGTTTTTGTGTTTAGCCTTTTCTTTTCTTTTCTTTTTTTTTACATATTTAATGTATATTTGAAATAAATATTTTTTATGTTTGTGGCTAATTTTATGTTATTGATTAAAAATATCATTCCCCTTTTTGTTGTATTTTTTATGTGATTAGATGGTTTTGAAAAAATATATATTAACAGCGGTTTCAATATGGCAATTGGATTTGATTTTTTTTCTCTTTTCTTTCAAACCTTTCTTTTTTTAGTTTTAGCGTATAAGATAATAACATTAGAAAAGATATTTTTAATCGATAATATTAAATTGGCCCTATATAAAAAGTATCTAAAAAATATTAATATAAAAAAATAAATTAAAATAAAATAAAAACAAAAGGGATAATTATATGACATAAATTTTTGCATCATTGTTAATGTCACTTGACAACCTAAATTTCTTCCTTTTTTTTGTCTTTTCTTTTTACATTTCTAATTTTTTTTCTTTTATATATTTTTTTAATTAGATAATTTTTTGGAAAAAAAAAAAAACAACAAATATGTAGAAGTAACACTCTATTTTATTTTTTATCTTTTTAGTTTATTTTAATAAGATAATTTACAATACAAAAATCGATAAATAATTTTTTTAAAGAAATGTAAATTAAGGTACTCTAAAAAAAACAATCCATATCTAATAGGTTTCAAATCATTTAGATCCGGTAGGTGCATTTTATTTAAGATCGAATCAATGCATTTTTTCGAAATCAAGATTTTGTAAGAGGCGGTTTATGATATTCTATCTTGTCTTAACTACATTATTATATTATATTATATTTATATGTATGTATTATATTAATAAAATTATTATTTTATACTTTAATTTAAGAAAATATATGCCATATTTATATATAATTAAGATGTAAACCATCCATCTATTCACTATATAAAATTTACTCATTTTTACCTTTGTTTGACCTTTATTTAAAGTTTTAATGTGCCACTTTAGTTTTTTGGCTTTTTATTTTTTAACTTTTTTATTTTTAATTTAGATAAATTTTTGTGAAAAAACAATGTATGTGCCATGTGGCACCTTAATTTTTTTTCCTTTCTATTTTTTTATTTTCTAATTAAATAAATTTCATAATAAAAAATTAATGGATAAGAATATCAAAACTGTAGACACATAATTTTATCTGAAATAATTTAACACTATTAATTCAAACTCCTTTTTATGCAATGGTCTAAGGTATTTGTTTTTCGAGCTTACTACATGATTTATTTTAGGAAGCTCTGAAACAGAAACCAAAATTGGTAATTTCAAGTAGCCTATTTTCTAACCCAATTAAAAGCTCAAAACAATCATTAAATGAGGCTTAGAATTGATAAAAAAAAATCGATTGAGGGTCCATTTGCAACTCAAAAAAAAGAACAATTATAAGGTGGCCCATTTTAAAAACCTATTTTAAAATCCAAAGTGTGGTCTGTAATGTGACCCTTTTAGAAGTCTTTTACAAAGTTCAAAATGAAGCCTAAATTGATCCAAAACAAAGCCCAAATAGAGTTCATAGTGTGGCCTATTATTCGGCCTAATAAAAAATGATAAAATCCCGAATGAAAATTCAAAACCCATGTGAAAAAGTTCTTGAAAATATAGGATGGTTGGGCATTAGGGATGAAACTATCTTCATTCACATGAGGCTTGAAACTTGCATGGATTGAGAGACAATCAGCTAAAAATAAGCCAATTTATCCTTAAAGAGAAGGAAAGACAATACCTTTATTAACATAAAAAAAAAAAAAGACAATGTTAGTGGCTGACCAAGTCAGTGGCAAAGTAGTGGAAAATAGAAGAAAATGACAAATAAGCAAGGCTTGGTGAAGGGTTGGTGAAAAGGAGAAAATGAAAAAGCCATAAAGAAGGAGAAGAAAAGAGTTTTTTTGAAAAAAAAAAAGATAAGAAAAGGAAAACAAAAAAAAGTAATAAATAAACAAAAGGAGGAAAAAGAGGTAGAAAATTGAGAGTTTTCTTTAGTAGAGAAGTACGCAAAAACTCTACAAAGGTTTGAAGAAAGTTTATTTTTGGCAAACCTATGGTTTTATTTTTCTTATGTTTATGTTCGCATGAGTTCTTTCTTTTTTCGACTGTAACAGTGGTGTTTGCTTGCTTGGACATTAAAAGATACTTTTTAAAATAGTAAAAATCATTTATAAACTAGTGAAGGAAAGGCTTTAGGTTTTACTTCTATGCAAAATAAGATAAACAAAAAGAAGAAGAAAATAGAAGCAACCTGTTAACAAAAAAATTTAAAAATAGCAAGACATAGAAGAAAGGAAGGATTAAGGTCTTACCATTTTAGTTCTTTGCGTAATCAACAACTTATAGCTTTAGCTTATTCATTGATTTTAGTTTGCTTTTTTTTTCCTATATATTATTTTCTTGTGGAAAATCTAGATCATTCTACCTTAGGTTCAGCTATTGGTTTTTAGTTTCATGTCTTTTTTTTTTTGTGGGCTATCCGTGCACCTTGAAACTCCATAATGGTGAAAGGATGATTTTCTTCCTTTTTGGAATCCAAAAGCTTTTCAAAATAAGAAACAAGAGATGATTTTAGAAGTTTTAAGTTCAAAATGAAAAGAACAAAAAAAAAATAGTTTTTCATAGAGGTTTGTCTATGTTGACGTTTTTTAAGGATTTCATTTGAAACTTCCTAGATGTAATTCATGTTTTTCAGTTTCTATTCCTTTCTTTAATAAATGAAAGCTTAATGAAAGCATGAAAAATTCAAGATACGACAAAAACAAAAACAAAAAAAGGTTTCCAAACCCAGCTTTCATAACCCAACTTTCATTCCTTTTATTGCCTTAGAACCTCACCTTTTAAGTTTACTTTATTCTAGGTTTAAGGTTGAAGAGAGAGGTCTTTTTAAACAAACCATGAATCCAAAGGCTTTGAGATTTTAGAAATCCTTCAAAGCAACAATGAGGTCTAGAAAGTTTTTTAGGATATTTTCTTGTCTTTTTTATTTTTGCTACATCATGAGCATGAAACTCCATTGTTTGCGTGAATGTCTGTGGATGTTTTACTTGGTAATAAGCTTGTTGTTCAATTTTTTAAGGAGGCTTAAGGTTTTCATGCTTATTTGTTCTACTGCATGGTGGTTGTTTGTAAAAGATAGAAAGTTTAAAGTTCAGCTAAGGTCCCATCGTGAATAAATGAAAGCTTCCATGCCTATTTCATGGCTTTTTTTTTGTCATTCAATGAGGGCAAAACCTTATATTAAAGAGGAAGTGTCTAGTTGCTTGTTTATTGAACAAAGTTGGGGTTATTTGTCAAATATCAAGCTAGGTTACTATTATTGTAAAGCCTTCATCGTGAATCCGCTGAAAATGTTTAAAGCTTCCATATCTTTTTCTTGTCCTACCTCCCATATGCTTACTTCATGCCTATTATTATTACAAGTTCCTAGGTGATCATTTATGGGGGGAAGAAAGTCTAAAGGCTAATCCTTTATCCTAAGGCCCCATCATACATTTGTTTTTGACATTAAGTTTAATAATGGTTATAAGCTTGATATAGGTTATTATACTAGTCTTTCATTTCATGCATATTTGTTTCATGTTATTTAAGATTGAACAAGGTTTAAATCTTATGCATTATAATCTTTTTTATGTTTAAATTTTTATGCTTAATTTAATTTCATGCAATTTGATCTTTCATGCCATAAATTATTATTATTATTATTATTATTATTATTATTATTGAGGTAATTTATTTTATTTGCACTCTAATTTCATGTCAAAATGATGATAATAATAATAATAATAATAATTTTCAATGATGAGATTTCGAACTTAACTATTTTCGTAAACCCAAAAAATTACCTTTTTGATAAAGTTGTAATTAATTTTATAATTTTTATTAAAAATATAAATTTTAATAGATGGTCAGTCACACCTAATTAAAAAATATTGGTAACGACTCTTTTTTATTTTTAAATTTGTCTAACGATCTCCACAATCATTACAATAAAAATAATTCATATTTGGTAGGTTCCTACTTAATTGAGATGTTCATATAGTACCCAATGAACTTTCTTTTCCTTTTTTTTTTTTTTATGTTTTTTTTTAGTTTTTTTTATTTTTATCTTTTGTTTTTCTTCCTTTTTTGATTTTGACCTATCTTGGTATCAAAGATATCACCAAAAGACTTGTTGAAAGTCTCATAGCCATTGGTTTTATTTTTAAAATGTAAGGTGAGAGATTCATCAATACTTTCATTATGCTCATCTTTGATCAAATAGACAATGCACATAATCATAGCTCGAGTTTCACCAGTTGAGAATGTAGGAACACGAAACAATATCGAAGATCCTATTTCTTTATAGTCAAACCAATCTAGGACTTTTCTACTAGGGATGCAAGCTTGGACCAAAAACTTCCCTGTTTTAATGAAATCCCGTTATGAACATTAACAATTTAACAGAAAGAGAGAGAGAAAGAGAAAGAGTCTAAAGAAGTAAGGTGAGTTTAGATGAGGAAGATCCCACATGTCCACTATTTCAAGGTAATTTGTTATTGTGAATAACGGTATAACGGCCAATAACGATCGTAACGAGACATGAAAATCATTTTTTATATTTTTCAAATTAAGTCACACGATAAACAAAATTAAACTAGAGAAGAAGACCCACCCTACTAATCAAAATCCAATAAATTTAAGCATCAATCAAATTAAAAAAATGAAATTAATTCATGGTAAAAAAAAATTTGGTTTGCAGATGATTAGAAGAAAGAGCTTTCATATAGCCTCAATTCTCATGGCTTTAGTTTGTGTTCTGTGTTGTTTTCTCCAATTTTGACTTTTAAGGGGATAGATAAATGAGACATGACAGATTAAAATCTCTCTAAGGAGAGGCAGTGAGGATTTGAGCAAGAAATAAAGGTGGTTGGTTGTGTTTGGTGACTCTATTGCAAGATGAGAAAGGAAAATAAAGATAGAGAAAAATGGGATGGGGATTTGGAAGGTCGAAGACCATGCTTTACTAGTAGTGAGAAGAGAAGAAAATGGGTTTGCAATTTACTAAGAATTTGGTTTACAAAGTGAGGCTGATACTGATGTCACGTGTTTTAAAGATGAAAATTGATTTTTGGGGTTTAGGTGAAATGATAGGAGGGAAAAATAAATATGGATGAGAATTGGATATTTGAGAATTTTTTAATGATTTAAATGAAATTTTAAAAGGGATGTTAGTTTTTAATTAGTTAATTTAATTTTTTTATAACTTAATACATGTATAATCATTTTGTTTAAAAGAATAAATTTTATTATATAACTTTGATATTATTAACGTTATTATTAATTGAATTTTTTTGTAAGTTTGATTATAGTTATGTTGCTAACTATCATATAATTTTTGTTAATTAATTATTTAAAATGTTGCTGTTGTGTTTTTGATTTAATGGTAAAATGCAAGTACATTTGTTTAAGGAATTATATTTTAATCCCTTAACCTAATAATTATTTTTTATAAAAAAAAATTTAATGTTCATCATTATTCTTTCTAATAAGATTAAATATGTATTTATAATATTTATATCCATAAAATTCATGAATATATTAACGAATTTAGATATACATATTAATTTATGAGTTGTAACTAAAAAGGTTATTTTAACATATAAATGAAAGAATTAAAATATTATAAATAATTGCTATTATGATTATAATAATTATTTAGTTCATTTTATGATAAGTTACCTAAAACTAAAAAAAAAAAAAATCATGATTGCAATAAGCGTAATTACTATTATTTTATCCGTTACGTTTATAATCGCAATAAATGCAATGCAACCAAAAATATGGTTAGGACCATAATTTAAATCTAAAGAAGGTTTGTTTGTGTTGAGCTCCAACTTAAAAGTATTCTTGAAAGGGAAAAAGAATGAAAAGAGTGATTAGATGCAAAAGTAAAAAGTATTCCTTATATTTGCATTTCGATGCACAAATCAAAAATTGAAATAAAAGAGATCGAAAGAAGAGAAAAATAAGAAATTGGAACAAGATGAAACCTGAAATGATAATAACCGGATGTCTATATTTATATGTGAGACACAAGGAACCAATAAGAGACAACAGTGACGTAGTAGAGTTAATGTGGCATTAAATATATTAGGTCGACCTAACATATCAGGTTAACTATAATGTCTGAAATGCCCCAAGTGGTCTGTTAATAGCTTCTAATAGGGGAAATAGATCACAATGCCCTTTTTATCACTAAATGTCCTCAATATTATGTCTTCTCACTAAATAGTTTGAGTATCAAATTGTTGGATGTAAGGTTAATTTATTTTGCATATGTTGGTCAGCTTAAAAGAGATTATTGCCAAAGATCCTATCTCCTTTAGGTTAAGGTTATGAATTCGTGAGATCGATGTGAAGGCAAACATCAAAGGGTGATATTTGTTATTCGCTTCCATCCTGGTTGTCTTAATGTGTGTTAACCTAATATAAGTCTAGTTTGGCGCGTGTACTTTAGGTTAAGTATATGGCTCATTTAGATATTACTGAAGCGTCTTTTATCTGGAATGGTCTGAAGTAAAGATGAAAGGTTTAGGATGGCTAGAGAGTTTGTATGGTTAATATAAGACTTAAACGTTTTTAGGAACTTGAATTCTTGTTTATGCTCTAGTGGTGACTCAGCTGCTAGTTCACCAAATCGATTCGTCTTGTAGGCCTATCCGATCTAGCTGGTTTAATCAGTTTAGGTGGTTGAGGTTGCATTAAATAAAGAGAGAGATTGTTTGGGCGATAAAATTTAGAGTGAGAAATATGAAAATATGCTCTCCAATGACATCTTGACATATGGTGCAATCTGAACTATTCATCTGATTTGGGGCATCGTTATATAAATGGTTGTTAGGACCTTCATTTTTCACATTTACGCTTTCTTACTCTCAATCTGACCTAAGCTTTCCAACCTCAAAAGCTTTCTAGCTTCTCTTGACTTTATAATTTTTTTTCTTTCAGTTGTTCTTTCCATTTACCTTGATACATATTCTCTTCATCATGTCTTCTAGTGTTAGTTCTAGGGATGCAAAAAGCTTCAAGGTAAGACCAAAGGGACGTCAGCTTGGGTAAGATAATGATGATCTAATCCCACTAGTTATCAGAAGTCGAGACTACATGAAGATAGCCTATTGGCTCAACCTGATATCTAAAGAAGGTAGCAATAAGTTGATAAGAATGCTTGGGTAAAAGAAGTAAGGGTCTTGGACATAAACCAGCTGTGCACTTAAAAAGATTTTGACTTGGAAAATTTCTCTCATTTTTTCAGCTCTCATGTCAGTCTACCTTTTACGACTGACCTACTTTCCTCTTCAGTTGTTCCCCCTTTTTGGGATTCAATCTCATTAACCTTCTTTCTCCTTTACTTCTCGTTTTATAAATAATCAATTCATTTTTTTTCTTCTTCCTTGGCCAACTCTTGTTTACATCATTTTTTCTTTCAAGGAGACTTTTTATCTATTCTTTTCCCCTAAGGTTGTGGTGTTCTCCAGCATTGCTCCAGCTTAGAATCCTACTTCTACTCAGGAGTCTAAGTATTCCGACGGTGAAGGCTCTGATAATAAGGGGGTTTCAAAGAGGAACAAGTGAAGAAGAATACCTCTGCTGGGAAATATGATGGTGAGGAGGGGACTGTCTTAGAACTAGATAAGATTGTCGAGGTTCCTGTATATACCCTCTGCTTTTTAGGTATGGTCTTTTAAAAAATGATAAAAAACTTAAAGAGCAAGGCCAATTTCAAGGATTGCCCAAATATATGTTTAGCTCATTACATCCGTTTTTTGAAAATAAACTTTTACTTTTCAAAAGGAGGATATAGTATATTAATATTGAACTCCTTAGATCAGGTCACCAAAAAAATAGAGCCCCATTGGCTCTAGGTGTATTGGGATTCTTTAGTGGTTGGTCTAAGGTTCCCCTTTCATTCTTTATTTGTTTCAATTTTTAATTCTTTTAATTTGATAATCACCTAGTTCACCCCTAAATCAATATAATATATAGTAAGATTTATAATTTTTTATCAACACTTAACTATTCTTCTTGATCTCCCTCTATTTAAGAAATTTTTTTTTAAAAAAAGCACTTTAGTAATAAGAGGTGATTTTATGTAACATTTTGACCTAATAAAAAATTGTTTATAAACTGCTCAAGCTCAATAAAAAACTAGAAGCTACTCCTTCTCTACCTCTAAAAGAAAAAGAAAAAAGACAATATGTCTGAAGTAAAGGTCTGGAAAATAATAAATGAGCCTAGCAATTTTATTGATGTACCTGTTACTCTTTTTATCTTAGAATTCACAAATCGGGACAAGATAATAGAATACACTATAAGGGGAGAATTCGTCATAGATGCCTACAAGTTGACCTCCCTTAAAATTATAAACATATTGAAGTACTGAGGTAGATGTAAGGTAAGCTCAGAGGGTTTTTAATTTATTTGATATTTTTATCTCTTAGTTTGATTTATGTCTTCCAATTCGTTGAAAGATTTCAACATTTCCCTCTATTACCATGAGCTAAGGCCCAAGAAGGGCCAAAATAAAAAAAAAAAAATAAAGCATGGTACCCCCTTTCAAGGGGGAAATAAAATCTCAAATCCAACAATGAATAAGCAACCAAGCTTTTAAGCTTAGCCCTCTATTGCCACCAAAAAGCATAAGACAATGGCACATTGAGGGCTCTCCATATCAGCTTTTTCTTTTGTAAAAAAATTAAGGACCAATGTCTTCTTTTCTACCCTGGAGAATCTTATATCCAAGGTTCTAAGGCCCAACTAAAAAAAGGTCTGCACCAATTTGGAGTATACTTCTAGTAAGAACTCACTAGAGAGTTCCAACATGGCAAAAAGGTTTTGCAAAGTTATAGTCCTTTTCAACAGTAAGTGTTACTTTACTTCACATTACTTCAATTATTTCATTATTGTTTACTTTGATATTTTTCTAAATCTGAGTTCATCTTTTATGATTTACTAAAATGTCTTACCTCAGCCTGCTGACAATAGCTTTGCACCATGCCTACCTAGCTATAGCCCAAATACTCAAAGCTGAAAATAACATGATTACCTGAGGCAAGAAACATCGAAAAAGCACAAAAGCCCTAACAGTCTGAGTTCTAACCTCAGTATATCTCACAAAAAAAAAGTTGAGTAAAGAAAAAAATAAACGAGCCAATAGCCAAGTTGAAAAGTATGCATACGAAGAAAGCCTTAGTAAAGTCTATGAAGGAGTAAGCCAAGTTGAAGCTTAGCAAAGCTTAGGTTGAAATTATGAAGTTAAGGTCCCAGCTAATGATTGACATGAAAGAGACAAAATCAAGTAGAAGGCCAATAAGGTTTACAAATATAAGGTCATCTAAGAGTTCAAAGCCTCTAAAGAATTCACTCAGCTTCAGGTGAAGTTTTCAAGAAAAAAAATGTCCTAAATGCCGTTGAACTTATGAAAGAATAAATGTTGTTCAAGTATGCTGATCTCAACCTCAACCTTTTTTATAGTAGCCTAAACAACATCAAGTTGAGGTCTTTTTTGCACCACTCCGATGAGGAAGAGAAAAAGGATAAGGATGTAACAATGGACGCCAAGCTCAAAACTACCCTCACCTTCGAGGTTGAGAAGAGGCCTGCTACTATTGTTGTTGATGTTGCCTATGGTGCTGCTACTGATGCTTAAAAGGCTTTCTTTTTTCATTTTGTTTATTTTTTGTAAATTTTTGTTTAAAGCTAAAGTCAGATTTTTTGTTGTGACCTCGAATCAAATTACTGTACAAAACTTCTATTAACTAATGATTTATTATACTTACCTGCTAACCATTAATGAAAGATAGAGCTTTTGTTTCGAGTTTTGGTTCGATTTTATTTCCTTTTTACTTATTTAATATTTAAGTGAAAGAAAGGAATAGAAGTTTATGCTTGGAAAATAATTCATTGAATGATCTTGTAGCTTAAGTTCTGTGAATTTAGCTCGAGTAACTCGAAACGACTTAACTAAATGTTAACTTAATTAAAAAAAATTCAAAGTCTTAACTCAGTTCAAGTGAGCTTAAAGTTCAACTAAATAATGAAGAATATTTTAAATTAATTTGAGAATATATTTTGATGCAAGTATCAAGTTAGATAACATTAGGCTGAGCTCAAGAGCCAAAATAAAGGTGATCATTTTTGGTTTAAGTGTTAGGTTATACATTGTTAAGGTTGTATTAGGTTGAACAAAACCTAGTTTTAAGATTCATAGTGAACATGATAATTCTAATTTTATTCCATGATTTTTAGGTTATAAGTGTAAGCTCAGCTAGGTCTAAGCTATTCATAGTACATTTTTAAATTGTCTGCGTTCTACATCCTCAAAACCAGACTACCATTCATATCTTATAATCTATAAGTTACGCCATAGATGAACTCTTTAATCACATATGAGCCCTTTTTAGGTTGAAATAAGTGCCACCTCAACCATCATCTTTTGAGGTTTCAATCTTTTTAAATACCAAGTTACCTTTCTTAATGATCTTACATTGGACTTTCTTGTTGTAATAGTTAGATGCCCTCTGCTAGTAAGATGCTATTCGAATTAGAGCCATGTCTCTTTGTTTTTCAACTAAATTTAGGTCAGCCTTTAAGGCCTCTTTATTTTTTTTCCCCTGACCCAAGTTTGACTCTCAAGCTCGAAAGGTTTATATCAATAGGAACCATGATTTCTGTTCTAAATGCTAAGTGGAAAAATGTTTCTTTTATAAGGACTTTTATGGTTATCCTTAAGGCCCATAATAACCTAAGACACTTATAGGCCTATTTGCCCTTAGCTTCATCCAATCTTTTTTTCATGGCCTCTAATATCATCTTATTAGCAGCCTTCACATTTCCATTAGATTAAAGATGGATGATTGATGTCATAACGTCTAGATCCGGGGATCTATCGCCAGACATTGACTTTAGGGAGTCGCCACCAATCTTTTTTTTATCCAGGTGTGATTGGCCACCTAAGGAATCTGCCCTTTTAGGGAACACCTAAGCTTAAGGGTCCCTAAAAGAATAGGTTCGGGTCTGCTTAACCAGAACAGAGTTCGGGAGTTCGGTTACGTGTGAGGAAGGTTATAGCACCCTCACAACGCCCATCAAAAGATGGTACCAGCTTGAATTTGTGTTATCCAAAAGCCTTAAAATTTTACCAAGTAGTTAGTTGTTGAAAATTATTCTCAATTGACTCTAAAACTTTTAGCAGAAAATTGAGAAAATTCCCTCACCTCAAGAGTATGCAAGAAAAACTACTGTTTCACTTGCAGAGGCTCCGTCGTCGGATTATTTAAAGAAAAATCAAGATCAACCAATTAATTAATTATCGAAAATTATTCTCAATTGACTCTAATACTTTTAGCAGAAAATTGAGAAAATTCCCTCACCTCAGGAGTATGCAAGAAAAACTACTGTTTTTACTTGTAGAGGCTCCGTCGTCGGATTAATTAAAGAAAAATCAAGATCAACCAATTAATTAATTATCGAAAATTATTCTCAATTGACTCTAATACTTTTAGCAGAAAATTGAGAAAATTCCCTCACCTCAGGAGTATGCAAGAAAAACTACTGTTTCACTTGCAGAGGCTCCGTCGTCGGATTAATTAAAGAAAAAAAAATCAAAATCAGCCAAGTAATTAATTATCGAAAATTATTCTCAATTGACTCTAATACTTTTAGCAGAAAATTGAGAAAATTCCCTCACCTCAGGAGTATGCAAGAAAAACTACTGTTTTTACTTGTAGAGGCTCCGTCGTCGGATTAATTAAAGAATAAAGAAAAAAAATCAAGATCAAAATCAAAGTCAAATAAAAAAAAATTCAAAAAAAAAAAAAAAAAAAAACCTGGAGCGGCTCGGATCGCGGCTCGGCTTGGTGCGGCTCGGCTCGGCTCGGCTCGGCTCGGAGGGGCTGAAACGCGCGGGTCAGAAAGCGGGTCGACGCTTCGGGTCGGGTCGGGTTCGGCAAAACGCGCGGATCCTCTTATTAACTTAAAGCCAAAACGACGTCGTTTTGGGAGGGTATAAAAGGCACCTTCCTCCGTTTTTCAGCAGACCGTTCCTCCCCTCTCTCTCTCTTCTTCCCTTCTTCTCTGCCTTCTCTCTAGAATTTGAAGAACAACGGTGCCGGATTCTGGAAAATTCGCCGGAATCTGGGAATTTTGCCGGAAATTGGCCGGAAGTTGGCCGGATGGTCGCCGGTTTCTGGGATTCTCCGCCGGAAACTGGGTCTGTCGCCGGAAACTTCAAAGTTCGCCGGAATTGTTGCCGGAAAATTCAAAAGTCGCCGAAATTTTCGCCGGAATCTGGAAATTTCCCAGAAATTTCCAGAAAATTTTTTCGCCAAATTTTTCTAAAAAATTTTTCTCACTGCCAGAACACTCCTAAACTTTTCCTTAGCTCTCTAAACACCCCTATTCTCTCAATCAGTAGCTTTTGCTTCTGTTTTCTGTGTGTTCTTGACTGTTCCAGGGGGGTCCCTTTTATAGGGATTGATCAGGAGTTTCTGATCAATCCCAATTCCTCTTTGGACGGGAATTCAGTCTTTGAATCCAATTGGACTCTTCTGATTGAATTCCCCTTCAGAGTGGGAGTCTTCAACTTTGAATCCTAGCCCTCCAAAATAAAAATTAAAATAAAATTAAAAAAAAAATCTAGATAATTGGAAAGATAAATCAAAAGATAAAAAATTTTCAAATAATATCTGAAAATCAAAAAAAAAAAATCAGAACAGATAATTAAAAAAAGATAAGAATAATAATATAATAATAATAAATATATAACTATATACATATAAATCTATTCTAATGAAAAAAAAATATATATATATATACATATATTAATACATAATAATAAATAATAAAATACACAAGAGAGAAAAAAAAATAAAATAAAAATAAAAAATAAAAAATACGGGTAAAAATTCAATTGGGCCTTGCCCATTTGGGCTAGGCCCAAATGATCTGGGTCAGGCCCAATTGATCCGGGTCAGGCCCAATTGATCCGGGCCCGGACCTGATTGGGTGTCTACAGCTGCCCCTCTTTGCGTATTTTCTGTGAGACAGAAATTGCGCAAAGACGTAGACACCCAGTCAAGACCCGACTCGACATTTTCATTTTTTTTTTTTTTTTTTTTTTTAGCTCCTCTTGACAGAGGCTCTACGACTTTGAAAAATAAATTGCTCCTCTAAACAGAGGCACCACGACTTTGGAAAGATAAATTGCTCCTCTAAACAGAGGCAACGAACTTTGGAAAGTAAATTGCTCCTCTAAACAGAGGCAACGAACTTTGAAAAGTAAATTGCTCCTCTCAACAGAGGTACCACGACTTTGGAAAAATAAATTGCTCCTCTCAACAGAGGTACCACGACTTTGGAAAGTAAATTGCTCCTCTAAACAGAGGCAACGAACTTTGAAAAGTAAATTGCTCCTCTCAACAGAGGTACCACGACTTTGGAAAAATAAATTGCTCCTCTCAACAGAGGTACCACGACTTTGAAAAGTAAATTGCTCCTCTAAACAGAGGCAACGAACTTTGAAAAGTAAATTGCTCCTCTCAACAGAGGTACCACGACTTTCGAAAAATAAATTGCTCCTCTCAACAGAGGTACCACGACTTTGGAAAGTAAATTGCTCCTCTAAACAGAGGCAACGAACTTTGAAAAGTAAATTGCTCCTCTCAACAGAGGTACCACGACTTTGGAAAAATAAATTGCTCCTCTCAACAGAGGTACCACGACTTTGAAAAGTAAATTGCTCCTCTAAACAGAGGCAACGAACTTTGAAAAGTAAATTGCTCCTCTCAACAGAGGTACCACGACTTTCGAAAAATAAATTGCTCCTCTCAACAGAGGTACCACGACTTTGGAAAGTAAATTGCTCCTCTAAACAGAGGCAACGAACTTTGAAAAGTAAATTGCTCCTCTAAACAGAGGCAACGGAACTTTGAAAAATAAATTGCTCCTCTAAACAGAGGCAACGAACTTTGAAAAAGTAAATTGCTCCTCTAAACAGAGGCACCACGACTTTTGAAAAGTAAATTGCTCCTCTAAACAGAGGCAACGAACTTGGAAAAGTAAATACTCCTAGACAATCATGTCCGAAGGAGTTGAAAGTTGTGTTTGAAGGGATTTCAGGAGATTATGCCCAAAGGTCTTATAAATCAACCCTGATACCAAGAGACATCCTATTTCAAGGATTAGGAACTTACCTGACAAGTTTCTTCTCAAACTCGCAAAGTCTTTTCATATCTGTCTTTTTCATGTGGGATGTTGGAACACCCCTGCTTCTTGAATTTGTACACTATATTCTCCTGAAAGTAGTGTATGCTGTGCAATGCATATAAATTTCAATGCATGCCATGCAAATGTTGGCCAATTAATTCCTGTTCAATGTATGGTACTCAAGTTTCTCAAGCTCTTTTTTTGGGTGTCAAGCCCTTTGATTCCTCAAGGATCCAATTACACTGCTCTTCTAGGATCGAACCAGTGTAACTCTTAATTGTCTCTTCCGCTCAGATTCTTTCTTGTTCTGTTTTTCAATACTTTGGAATAAGCTTCATCAATCGATCATCACTTGACCATCATTCAATGAATTTCTCAGCAATAACAAATTTTCAAAACAAGTTTCATCCACCATCATTGGGTCATTACTTTGTCTCAGCATTAACCATTCAAAAACAAACTCTGTCCACTGATTGTCTTCATCATTCAATCATAACTTGCAAGTCATATCGATCAATTCATCACTTTTCCAGATTTGCCCCATCATCTCTTTTAGGTTTCTACCATTTCTTCATCATCTTAGATTTCTTTTCAAATGAATGTAAGATTCTTTTAAGTACATGTTCATTCATTCATTATCATTTCAAATTTTGACAAATACAATGCAATCAAGCATTTTCTCAATTCATTCTAAGGGTGTAACAATAAGAGGACAGAAAGTGAATTATGGTAAAGATAATCAATGGAGATCTATTTTGGTAGAAAATAAATGGGAAAGGAAATAAATTGGATGTCATTGAGGTAAATGGTATGTCCAAATGATGAATATTTAGACAATTTTCAACATTAATCTAGAATTCTTTTTCAAAAGCTCATTCATTTACTGTTGAAGTCATCTTGGGCTTGGCGAACTCTGCCCCAGTCTTTAAGGGATCTTCAGATGTCTTTGATCTTTCATTCATGTGAGCCATTTGACCTGAATCTTTTTTTTTTTTTTTTTTTTTGGGTACCAAAATCACCCTTTCAGGTTTTCAATTCGGATCTCTTTTTTATTTTTTCATTTTTTCATTTTCTCATTTTTTCTTCTTTCTTTTTTTTTTTTTCATCATCTTTTTTTCATTCTTCACCTATTATTGACATCCTTCATACATCAAACTTTTAAGGTAATGTAGCATGATTCCATTGCTTCATCATGAGCATGCCTTCGCTCAACATATGATCATTCAAGTTGGGTATTCACACTTGATCCAAATGGACTTTCCAAGGTTGTAATGTAGGCTAAGGTGAAGGGTCATAAAAAAAATGGATATAATAGGCTTAAAACATGTATTAAAAAGGTTCAAGACCGAAGGATCATTTGATGCAGCTTGGCATTTTGCCCCACATCGTTTCACTATTTTTTCTTTCCTCACACAAAGGATTCTCATTACTTTGCCCCAAGTCATATGTGGCATTTATTTTTTCTTTTGCTTTTCTTTCTCTTTTCATCTTTGAGACCTTTTGTGGTTTTTTTTTTTTTTTTTTTTTTTTCAAAAATTACCCTCCAGTGTAGAGGGTGATCCTTGGTTGGGGTTCTTCCAAAAAAAAAAAATGATAAGCTCAAAGGGGTAACAATAAATGGTTTTTCAAATGGTAAAAGAAAGATGGCCATTTTTCATCTCAATTGTGAATACCTTTCTTGAACATCATCTATTGAACAAAGCTCATGAACTTGTATAAAAGATTGCACACCTTCAAGATATATCTCTTTCATCTCTGGTAATGGCTTACCCTCTTTATTTTCGCTCAAATCATCTCCTCTGTGAATGAGTTCTCAAAATTAAATTCCAGAATTATTGTTATCATTGTCTAAATATTCATCATCTGAAATTTAAGAATGGGAGTGTGAAGTTATGGAAGGTAACAAGGCATGGAATAATGGTAAAGTGAAAGAGAAAAATGTAATGAAATGCATTGACTTGCCTTTATTAAAATGATAACAAGTGAAGTCATATTAAAAAAAAATCTAACATTTTTGAAAAGAAATCCCAAAATGACAAAAGAAACCTTCAACCAGCCTAATCTCCATTGACATCTTGCCCCTCAATTCATTGTGAATCTCCGGATCCTTTCTGTTCTTGACTTTCGCTCAGTACACTAACATTAGGTGCTGTTGCTTTTCCTTGATCAAAACTTACCATTCCATCATTGATCAACCGTTGCACCTTATACTTTAAAGCAGTGCAATTTTCAGTAGAATGGCCAGTAATTCCATAATGATAGTCACAACGGGCTGTAGGATCATACCACTTTGGATAGGGTGGTTTAAGTGGTTCCACATGGCTGGGGGCAATCAAATGGCTATTATAAAGCTCTCGATATAACTCTGTATAAGTCATAGGGATTGGATCAAATACAGGTTTTTCTCGAGTAGTCCGTTGTTCTCGTGAGCCACTTGTTGGATGAGTAGGACGAATTTGGGTTCTTACAGGAGCTTGAATGTTAAGGCGGTAAGTAGATGAATAAGATGGTTGTGGAGCTAGCTGGTATGGGTAGGATGAGGCATTATTCACAGCAGGATAGCATGGAGAGTAACCTTGGGATGGATAGGGTTGATAACCCCCGAATTGTTGTCTATCAAAGCTCACAGCTTGAGCTTCAGCTTCTTTCTTTTCTGATGTCTTCTTGGTTTCTCCTCCTCTCAACTTGCCATTTTTTATGGCACTTTCAATAATTTCTCCAGAGATTACCATGTCAGCAAAATTCTTTGTTGCATTCCCTATCATCTTTTCATAATAGGGAGGCTTTAAAGTGCTAACAAACAGCACTGTGGTCTCTTTCTCTGTCAGTGGAGGTTGTACCTGTGAAGCAATATCCCTCCATCTCTGGGCGTATTCTTTAAAAGACTCATTTGACTTTTTCTCCAGGTTTTGCAAAGATAAACGATCAGGGGCCAAATCGATGATGTGTCGATATTGGCTGATGAAGTCATGAGCCATATCGCTCCAGGAGCGAATGTGGGTTCTATCCAACTGAACATACCACCTGGCAGCAGAACCAGTAAGACTATCCTGAAAGACATGCATCAAGAGTTTTTCATCATGTGCATGAGCTGCCATCTTCCTGCAATACATGGTGATGTGAGTTTTAGGGCACTTTGTACCGTCATATTTTTCAAATTTCGGTACTTTGAATTTATAGGGGATAACCACATCAGGAACTAGGCAGAGCCCAGCAGCATCAACTGACCCATAAAAGCTAAATCCTTCTACAGCCCGTAGCCTCTGCTCTAACATGCTAATCTTGGAACTTTCCTCAGCCTCTACTCTCATCTTTTCCTTCTCCTTCTCTTTTAAATCATCTAGATCAGGAATTGGTTCTGCTGCCTTTTCAGTGAAGACAGGATTTATATAGCTGTTATACTGCCCTGGGTTGAAAGCTGATGGCATTCCAGGATAGGCGAAATGTTGTGGCGGGACCTCTTGGGCAGACTGGGCTTGAGATGGGCCAAAACCTGGAGGGTACAAAGGGTCAGCTACTTCTTGTAAATGGGGAACTTGTTGGCTTGTATTTCCTTCAACCCCTTTCCCCTTATTCATGTTATTGAGGGCCTCCAGAATTTTGCTAAGTTCATTTTCAATCTTCTCCTGAGCTTTTTCTAGCTTTTCAAATCTATGAGAACTTTCTTCTTCCATTTGCCTTGCTCTGAATCTTGTGTTGTATGGATGAGCAGGGTTTTCGCTAGATGGAGCTATCCTCGGACCTTGAGTACCATACTTATGATTAGAAATGTTATGCTGTGCCTTATGTATGATGCTTTGATACACAAATGAAATGTACATTTTTTTGAATGAAATCTAGCATGAAATGAATGCAAATGATTGTGTTGAAACATGATCATGAAAAGAATACAGATGCATACAATCAGACAAACAACATGGTTAGTTTCATGAATGAAATGAAAGTAATGCTGATGCATAACATTACAAAAAAATAATACACAAAGTTAAGCAATCAAAATGATTAGATAAACACCTTTTTTGTGTCCTAATTTCAGGGTATATCTATCATTGGGTAGAAAGGACTCTATCCTAGGGTTAGGCACTCTTAAGGTTCACTACATGTGGTTTTAAAGTCAGAGTCTAAAGGTCCTCAAATTGTTCCTTACATCCTTGTCCATCACAGACTAGTAAGGCACCCTAATCCTCACCCATTACAGGCTACAAGCGGAAAAGGTTCAATTTGAGTGGGAGTATTTCGCTAGCCACTACGGAGGCATTAGACCTCACGAAAGCAATAGGTACTTTACTCCCTCCTAGAGGGACGGAGCTCGGGTATAGAGCTCATGTTATGCACATGCACATGAATGACATAATTAACAAGGTAAATAAAACATGAATGAATAATACACATATATACAACAAGGTTCAATTTCATTTGGCTTTTGGATAACACAAATTATTTGCTGGCCTGACTCTCAAGGTCCCCAGCGGAGTCGCCAAGCTGTCATAACGTCTAGATCCGGGGATCTATCGCCAGACATTGACTTTAGGGAGTCGCCACCAATCTTTTTTTTATCCAGGTGTGATTGGCCACCTAAGGAATCTGCCCTTTTAGGGAACACCTAAGCTTAAGGGTCCCTAAAAGAATAGGTTCGGGTCTGCTTAACCAGAACAGAGTTCGGGAGTTCGGTTACGTGTGAGGAAGGTTATAGCACCCTCACAACGCCCATCAAAAGATGGTACCAGCTTGAATTTGTGTTATCCAAAAGCCTTAAAATTTTACCAAGTAGTTAGTTGTTGAAAATTATTCTCAATTGACTCTAAAACTTTTAGCAGAAAATTGAGAAAATTCCCTCACCTCAAGAGTATGCAAGAAAAACTACTGTTTCACTTGCAGAGGCTCCGTCGTCGGATTATTTAAAGAAAAATCAAGATCAACCAATTAATTAATTATCGAAAATTATTCTCAATTGACTCTAATACTTTTAGCAGAAAATTGAGAAAATTCCCTCACCTCAGGAGTATGCAAGAAAAACTACTGTTTTTACTTGTAGAGGCTCCGTCGTCGGATTAATTAAAGAAAAATCAAGATCAACCAATTAATTAATTATCGAAAATTATTCTCAATTGACTCTAATACTTTTAGCAGAAAATTGAGAAAATTCCCTCACCTCAGGAGTATGCAAGAAAAACTACTGTTTCACTTGCAGAGGCTCCGTCGTCGGATTAATTAAAGAAAAAAAAATCAAAATCAGCCAAGTAATTAATTATCGAAAATTATTCTCAATTGACTCTAATACTTTTAGCAGAAAATTGAGAAAATTCCCTCACCTCAGGAGTATGCAAGAAAAACTACTGTTTTTACTTGTAGAGGCTCCGTCGTCGGATTAATTAAAGAATAAAGAAAAAAAATCAAGATCAAAATCAAAGTCAAATAAAAAAAAATTCAAAAAAAAAAAAAAAAAAAAAACTGGAGCGGCTCGGATCGCGGCTCGGCTTGGTGCGGCTCGGCTCGGCTCGGCTCGGCTCGGAGGGGCTGAAACGCGCGGGTCAGAAAGCGGGTCGACGCTTCAGGTCGGGTCGGGTTCGGCAAAACGCGCGGATCCTCTTATTAACTTAAAGCCAAAACGACGTCGTTTTGGGAGGGTATAAAAGGCACCTTCCTCCGTTTTTCAGCAGACCGTTCCTCCCCTCTCTCTCTCTTCTTCCCTTCTTCTCTGCCTTCTCTCTAGAATTTGAAGAACAACGGTGCCGGATTCTGGAAAATTCGCCGGAATCTGGGAATTTTGCCGGAAATTGGCCGGAAGTTGGCCGGATGGTCGCCGGTTTCTGGGATTCTCCGCCGGAAACTGGGTCTGTCGCCGGAAACTTCAAAGTTCGCCGGAATTGTTGCCGGAAAATTCAAAAGTCGCCGAAATTTTCGCCGGAATCTGGAAATTTCCCAGAAATTTCCAGAAAATTTTTTCGCCAAATTTTTCTAAAAAATTTTTCTCACTGTCAGAACACTCCTAAACTTTTCCTTAGCTCTCTAAACACCCCTATTCTCTCAATCAGTAGCTTTTGCTTCTGTTTTCTGTGTGTTCTTGACTGTTCCAGGGGGGTCCCTTTTATAGGGATTGATCAGGAGTTTCTGATCAATCCCAATTCCTCTTTGGACGGGAATTCAGTCTTTGAATCCAATTGGACTCTTCTGATTGAATTCCCCTTCAGAGTGGGAGTCTTCAACTTTGAATCCTAGCCCTCCAAAATAAAAATTAAAATAAAATTAAAAAAAAAATCTAGATAATTGGAAAGATAAATCAAAAGATAAAAAATTTTCAAATAATATCTGAAAATCAAAAAAAAAAAATCAGAACAGATAATTAAAAAAAGATAAGAATAATAATATAATAATAATAAATATATAACTATATACATATAAATCTATTCTAATGAAAAAAAAATATATATATATACATATATTAATACATAATAATAAATAATAAAATACACAAGAGAGAAAAAAAAATAAAATAAAAATAAAAAATAAAAAATACGGGTAAAAATTCAATTGGGCCTTGCCCATTTGGGCCAGGCCCAAATGATCTGGGTCAGGCCCAATTGATCCGGGTCAGGCCCAATTGATCCGGGCCCGGACCTGATTGGGTGTCTACAATTGACATGAATCTTAAGTCAACGTGGAGGTTACAACACCATTCCTTGAACTTCAAATTTTTGAATTATTTATCGTTAAGCTGAGATAGGTCGAACCTGTACACTATGTCATTTTATACAAATTTCTCAAACTGGGCCTCCATTATAGTAGCTAAGGCCTCGATTTTAAGCCATTTCATGAAATAGTCTATTACTAGTAGAATGAATTTTTTTTGCTCTATGGCTAGGATGAATGGTACGAGGATATCCATCTTTCATTTTATGAAAGACCAAAGGCTAATGATAAAAGTGAACTTAACAAATGAAAGATGTTACACATGGGTGAATCTTTGGCATTTGTCATATCTTTTCACTATATTGGTTGTATCATTTCTAATGGTGGGCCAATAGTAACCTAACCTAAGTATCTTGTAAGCAAGCGACTGAGGTTTGAGGTAATTTTCACATATCCCTTCATGAATTTTCTTAAGTATATAGTTTACTTTTTCGTCATCCACGTATATCAGGTAGGGCAAGTTAAAAGATCTTTTGTATAACTTTTCATTGATCATAATATACCGAAGAGCCTTGTTCATCAATGCTTTAGCTCAAACCTTGTCCTTAGGCATTTCTCATGTGGTTAGATATACCTTGATCGAGGTCATCCAAGTTTATTTTTCTTCGACTTGTCTAACCTATTTCTTCTCGGTGTTTTTCTGTGCCAATTTTTTCACTAGAACTTGGTCTAAATTTTTTGTTATCATCTTTGAAGCTAGCTTAGATAGGGAATCTGCTAGCGAGTTTTCTAACCTTGATATTTTTTTTACCTCAATTTTGTGAAAACAGTGACAAAAGCAAATGCTTTGTTTAAGTATTTTTGGATTACTTCTTCTCTAGCTCTGAACTCATAGTTTATCTAATTGATCACTGACTAAGAATCACTATATACAATTATATTCTTGACATTTAACTTGACTGCTAGTTTTAAGTCGACTATCAATGCTTCATACTAGACCTTATTTTAGACACTTTGAATCTGAATTTCAGGGCATATTGATATCACAAGCCTTTCAGGTTAACCAGGATGAGGCCATTCCACTGTTGTGGCTAGTAATCAATTCGTCAATAAAAAGTTTCCACATTTTCTCTTTTTTAACTTCCTTATTCTTTTTAAGTTGTTTTTCACAATAAGTCGATATGAGCTCTATGATGAAGTCCGTCAATGCTTAATATTTCAAAGCCAACTTAAAAAGTATATGCACGTCAAATTAACTAAGCTCTACTGCCCACTTGATTAGTCTACCTAATAACTCTGGCTTCTATAAGACTTATTTGAGCGGTTGGTTGGTTAATATATGAATTGTGTGAGCTTAAAAGTATGGTCTAAGTTTTTTTACTGATGTGACGATCATGTAGGCTAACTTTTTTATCTTACTGTAGTTTATCTCTAACCTTGTTAGTACCTTGCTCACAAAATAGATCGACCTTTACTTTCCTTATTCTTCCTAGATTAGAACCAAGCTAATGGCTTAATCGTTGGTGACAAAATATATATATACAATGTCTCATCGGGCTTCAGCTTAGAAAGGATAGGTGGAGAGGACAGGAACTCTTTAAACTCATCAAGCACTTTCTGACACTAAAAAATCCATATAAAGTTAGAGATGTTTTTGAAGATATTGAAAAATGACAAGTATCATTCTACCAACCTAGAAATAAACCTACTTAGAAAAGCTATTCTTTCAATTAATCTCTGCATTTCCATCATCGAGGTCAGTGGTTTCATATCTAAGATTGTCTAAACTTTCTTTGGTTCATCTCTATCCCCCTTTTGTTAATCATAATTAACCTGTTAGTGCAAAAAGATAGAACAAATATCACAAAAATCTTTTTAGTGCAATGGCACAAAAGTATATCACCAATGGTATGGTAAACAAAAATTACTATTCTCAACAAATGGCACTATTCAAAATCAGTATCGATATCATAAAATACATGTCGACATGGCTAACAATTAACTCCTATTGGTAAGTGTCGTAACGTCTAGATCCGGGGATCTATCGCCAGACATTGACTTTAGGGAGTCGCCACCAATCTTTTATCCAGGTGTGATTGGCCACCTAAGGAATCTGCCCTTTTAGGGAACACCTAAGCTTAAGGGTCCCTAAAAGAATAGGTTCGGGTCTGCTTAACCAGAACAGAGTTCGGGAGTTCGGTTACGTGTGAGGAAGGTTATAGCACCCTCACAACGCCCATCAAAAGATGGTACCAGCTTGAATTTGTGTTATCCAAAAGCCTTAAAATTTTACCAAGTAGTTAGTTGTTGAAAATTATTCTCAATTGACTCTAATACTTTTAGCAGAAAATTGAGAAAATTCCCTCACCTCAAGAGTATGCAAGAAAAAATACTGTTTCACTTGCAGAGGCTCCGTCGTCGGATTATTTAAAGAAAAATCAAGATCAACCAATTAATTAATTATCGAAAATTATTCTCAATTGACTCTAATACTTTTAGCAGAAAATTGAGAAAATTCCCTCACCTCAGGAGTATGCAAGAAAAACTACTGTTTCACTTGCAGAGGCTCCGTCGTCGGATTAATTAAAGAAAAAAAAATCAAAATCAGCCAAGTAATTAATTATCGGAAATTATTCTCAATTGACTCTAATACTTTTAGCAGAAAATTGAGAAAATTCCCTCACCTCAGGAGTATGCAAGAAAAACTACTGTTTTTACTTGTAGAGGCTCCGTCGTCGGATTAATTAAAGAAAAAAAAAATCAAAATCAGCCAAGTAATTAATTATCGGAAATTATTCTCAATTGACTCTAATACTTTTAGCAGAAAATTGAGAAAATTCCCTCACCTCAGGAGTATGCAAGAAAAACTACTGTTTTTACTTGTAGAGGCTCCGTCGTCGGATTAATTAAAGAAAAAAGAAAAAAAATCAAGATCAAAATCAAAGTCAAATAAAAAAAAATTCAAAAAAAAAAAAAAAAAAAAAACTGGAGCGGCTCGGATCGCGGCTCGGCTCAAGGAAGAGAAAACGGCTCGGGGGAGCGGCTCGTCGGCTTGGCTCGGCTCGGCTCGGCTCGGAGTGGGCTGGCACGCGCGGGTCCGAAAGCGGGTCGACGCCCGGGTCGGGTCGGGTTACGGCAAAACGCGCGGATCCTCTTATTAACTTAAAGCCAAAACGACGTCGTTTTGGGAGGGTATAAAAGGCACCTTCCTCCGTTTTTCAGCAGACCGTTCCTCCCCTCTCTCTCTCTTCTTCCCTTCTTCTCTGCCTTCTCTAGAATTTGAAGAACGTCGATACCGGATTCTGGAAATATCGCCGGAATCTGAGAATTTCGCCGGAAAATGGCCGGAAGTGGCCGGATGGTCGCCGGTTTCTGGGATTCTCCGTCGGAAACTGGGTCTGTCGCCGAAAACTTCAAAGTTCGCCGGAATTATCGCCGGAAAATTCAAAAGTCGCCGGAATTTTCGCCGGAATCTGGAAATTTCCCAAAAATTTCCAGAAAATTTTTTCGCCAAATTTTTCTAAAAAATTTTTCTCACTGCCAGAACACTCCTAAACTTTTCCTTAGCTCTCTAAACACCCCTATTCTCTCAATCAGTAGCTTTTGCTTCTGTTTTCTGTGTGTTCTTGACTGTTCCAGGGGGGTCCCTTTTATAGGGATTGATCAGGAGTTTCTGATCAATCCCAATTCCTCTTTGGACGGGAATTCAGTCTTTGAATCCAATTGGACTCTTCTGATTGAATTCCCCTTCAGAGTGGGAGTCTTCAACTTTGAATCCTAGCCCTCCAAAATAAAAATTAAAATAAAATTAAAAAAAAAATCTAGATAATTGGAAAGATAAATCAAAAGATAAAAAATTTTCAAATAATATCTGAAAATCAGAAAAAATCAGAACAGATAATTAAAAAAAAAGATAAGAATAATAATATAATAATAATAAATATATAACTATATACATATAAATCTATTCTAATGAAAAAAAAATATATATATATATATACATATATTAATACATAATAATAAATAATAAAATACACAAGAGAGAAGAAAAAATAAATAAATAAATAAATAAAAATAAAAAATAAAAAATACGGGGTAAAAATTCAATTGGGCCTTGCCCATTTGGGCCAGGCCCAAATGATCTGGGTCAGGCCCAATTGATCCGGGTCAGGCCCAATTGATCCGGGCCCGGACCTGATTGGGTGTCTACAGTAAGGTCAAAACATAGTCATACTAAGAGATAAAAACCACAACATATTTTTAAATTACCCAACATATACAAATTCAATATTTATAAATTTTTTCAAAACATAATCCATTCAAAATAAATTTCATAATCATTTCAAAGCAAAATTTCATATTTTGACAAATGATGAATATATAAACATATTATTACGAAAGCATATTTGGAAATCAAAATAATATCAAACCATATATACATATTGCATTTCCAACTCGATTTACAAAACAAATGGATAAAACAATATATATATATATTATATTTCCACTTTAAATGTATTGAGGCTGATTTTTAGGGACACAAAAATCGAAAGAATATCAAGTTACTTATCTAATGCATTAAACCAAAACTTAAGTAGCAAGTTACACAATTCTCTTAGTATCCTATAATTCAAGAAATATTCAAAAATCAAAATTTATCCTGAAAACATAAATTTGATAAGGCAAACCTTTCACGGGTCATCCTAAGCAAATTAAGTTGTGTAGCAACCTTTTTGACAATTCAAAACTAATTAAAAGTAATTTTTTAATGTATAAAACAAATTTTCTTTTAATATAGCAAAATGTCTAAAATTAAGTATAAATATGAAATTAAAAATTAAAATATAAAAATCAATAGCAATATATATTTTTACAAATATTTAATTTTTAATACTTAATAGTAATCTTTTTTTTTTTGTAAATTTAAATATAACTTAATAACCATTTAACATTATTAATAATTTGAAATTAACACAATAAAAATATATTAAAATAAATAAAAATTCATTAAAAATGATATAACTAAAACTTATGTGATTTATAACTAAGTAAATCAACTATTGGCTGGATACAATTTTTAATATAATTAAAAATGAGAATTTCTAAATTCTAAAATTTATACATTCTATAATCATTTGACTTATTTTGAGTCACAAAATCTCAAACATCCTATAGTTCCTAGTATCATAGGAAAGTATAAATTTAAATTAGGAATGTAATACTATAACTTAAAATTTTATTTCGGCAAAAATGATTTCTAAAAGCCTAAGTTTCGAAGGCCAAAACTTGACAAATAATGATAAACAATTCAAATTTTCTGAGTTTCATATTCATGAAACTTACTTTAGGTCTTCGATTCTCTTAGCTTATAAAAACTCTGAACAAACCAATTATACCACTAGAAAGTTCACATTGTGTATTATCAAAAGTATCTAAAGTTAGACTAAATCAGCTATCAGAGTAAGAAGTTTCGTTGGTTTAAAGTTAGACATTTGTAATTATCAGAAATCCAAAAATAAAAAATTTGAAACATTAAATTCTTCTAAATTACTTAACTAAATGAAATATCACACATCTCATCAGAAAGGTCTTTAAGAGACTTTTCCATTGATACCTACAATTTCATTAGATTGTCACTAGAAAGTCACCAAAATATTTTTGAAATTAAAAAAATATAAATATATAGGTGAATTTGTGAAAAATTACATAAAACATAAAAAATTAAATAGTTTTAAGCAAAATCTTACTTTAATAAGTGATTTCTAGGATTGATTTGTCCTATCTTT
The DNA here is from genome assembly GCF_047325235.1 of Durio zibethinus. NCBI lineage: Eukaryota > Viridiplantae > Streptophyta > Magnoliopsida > Malvales > Malvaceae > Durio > Durio zibethinus. The sequence goes on along the minus strand of NC_143165.1, from coordinate 2,243,992 downwards.
TCTTTTATTCTTCTTCTCATGTGTTTCTTAAAATTTTTTATTTTTTTATTAGAGAAAACTACTAACAAAAATTGTCGATAATTTTTTTTTATTTTTATTTTTTACCAATAATACTTATGGGCTAAGTCACTATTTAGGGTATAAAATTGGTCTTTAATATTACAAAAGGTGCAGGCCCTCCGCCGGTGGATGCGGAAGATGCGCTTGGTCCATTTTGGGAGGTGGCTTTTTGTTTTTATGTTTTTCAGAGAGAAGAGTTTGTGGAAAGGGGGAAGCGTCGAGTGGAGTTGCGTAAAAAGGAGAATTTACCACGGTTTTGCTTTCATCAAAATCCATTTCACGGCGCTGCCAAACGAAACTTAAGGAAAGAAGTCAAAAAAAAATCCATCAAATTTCACACATCAAAATTCAAACTAAAATTTAAATTCCAAGCAATTTAAATCTTAATAAAAGAAACAATTTTTAATTTGATTTTCTAATAACACTCTACTTCATTCCCAATAACCTGCGGTGAAGCATTATCGTTAAGCTAGTGGAAGTAGATTAATTAAAAACAAAAACATGCTCAATTTGAAAGAAAATGCTCAACCAAGAAAATATGACATATTCCAGTCCACTTCGATTATTACCAAAGTTTAACAGTTAAAGAATTTTCTCTCAAACGTTGAAACATTTTCCTTTTCCTTTTTTTGTTATTAAATATAAAAACGCTCTATTTAATTGATTAAAGTATTTTTAGCTGATAAAGTAATCCCATTTTGTTCTATCTTCTTGTACGGCCTTCTTGGAACAATTTCTTTTATAAAATTATTATTAAAAAAATTACAATTATATTCAAATATTATATATAAAAAATAATTTAATTAAATAAATAAATCAACAAATTTAGAACTTGTATATAATTAGATAAATCCAAAATATGTTAAATCAAAATAAATAAATGATAAAATTTGAACTTGAAACCTCAAATTATTTTTGAAACAATACTGAAACATTCAACTTTAGTCTAATCGAGTTATACCTGCACCTCAAGTTCATGAATTGGTAAATGGATACCACATTTCTTCACAAGAATTCCACCATGCCCCTCAACAGAAACTTCAAATTCATCTCCTTCATCCACTTTTAGACCCACATACTCTTTGGTCGTCAAATAACATATCCAGGTATGATCTTGACATATATTAGTATCCAAATCAAGTGAAGACTTATCTAAAGTCTCATAGCCCTTGGTATTATTTTTAAAATGTATGGCAAGAGAATTATACGTGCTGTCATCATGCTCATCTTTGGTCGAATAGACAACGCACACAATCATAGCTCGAGTTTCACCACTTGAGAGGGAAGGAACGCGAAACAATACTGAAGATCCCATTTCTGTATAGTCGAACCAACCTGGCACCTCTCTAGCCGGGATGCAAGCTTCCAAATACCTTTCCTTGGACCAAAAACTCCCCTGTTTCAATGAAATCTCCGTTATGAATATTAACAATATAGCGTAGAGAGAGAGAGAGAGAGAGAGAGAGAGAGAGAGCACCTCTCCCCAGCTGACGGAGCACCGTGGGTTTAAATGACGAAGATCCCACATGTCCATTCTTTCAACGCAATTCGTCATTTTGAGTCCCAAAATCAGCGCACCTACGTTGAATAGGTTTGGGTATCTATGGATTGATGTGCACCGTTTTGCTTGGAAGTAATTTAAATTTGGAGGAAGCTCTGGAATTGATTGAAGGTTCGTGCAATCATTTAAATGCAGTTCAAATAACTTAGGATGATTGCTAATTCCAACTGGCGTTCTATAAAACTTGTTTCCATCTAAATACAACCGATCAAGAAATTGGAAACTCCCAAAATCAATAGAAATATCATCGTCAGATAAGTTTCGATGACTGAGATCAAGCTTTGTTAATGAGCTTAAATGAGAAAACGTAGCTGGTAGTAATGTGGAAGAACCTACACTTTTTGGTGAAACCCATCTTGAGAAGGATGCGGACAAACACTTGGTAGTCAACTCTTCTTTACATCCAGCTAATAATAGCTCTTCAAGGTTCTTCAAGAGTCCCAAGGAAATAGGCAATTGCTTAATAGCAGACCCATTAGCAAGAAGCTTTCTCAAACCTTCCAACATGTCCATATGCTCTGGTAACCTGTTAAGTTTCGAGCAACCATTAACACTCAAGGTCTCAAGAGATCTTACATTGCAAATGCTGTCCGGAAGTTCCCTTAAGTTGTTGCACTCTGCCAAATTCAAGATTACAAGTCTTTCCAGCAGCCCAATGGATTGATGAACCTTAATCAAACTTGTGCAACCTTCAAATTCTAGTCTTTCCAGACTTGAGAGTCCAGCAAAGTTCGGTGTCTTCACAAGGCATATTGAATAGCTGAGATCTAGTATTTTAAGCTTGTGGAGAAACTGTTACAACAAGAAAAGAGAGAATAAGAACAAGTTAGTATGTAATAAAATTTGAAGAGAAAATGAAGTTGTTATTAATATTGAAAAGAAAGTGAGTGTATTTGGTGCTGCAAAGTGATTTTAATTACCTTTGTCTCCTTCCAAACTTTTCTGACATTACTAAATCGCAAGTCAAGAACAGCCATGTTATCTAAATCGAGGTTAGGCGGTAAAACTTTTAGAGGACACCTATGCCAACAAAGCCATCTTAATTCTTTGGAAAAGTTTTCATAGCTGCCACCAGCAAAACGTATGGAATTAATTTTCAGCAATCTTAAATTGATCATCTTTGCCAATGCTTCAGTAGTGCTCACAATGACATCTTCTCTGCAGGCTGATACATCTAGGCTAAGACCTTCCACAGATTCAGTTCCCTAAAAAATGAAAAAAAGAATATCATCCCTTTGATCAATCACAATACTTATGTACTTATATGTATGAAATGTTTTTAGTAAACTTACCTTGTGCGTTTTTAGTACGTTTACTATATCCTCATGAAACCATAGTCTGCTGCATTTTCCAATATGATTTGGTGATTCTGCACGAACAATCTCTCTTCCCATGTCTCGAAGTAGGTCATGCATTTTTATAAGCGTATGACCACCTTGGTGATCAATTGTTATGAGAGACCTCTCCAAGAGAACACTAACACCGATTACTGGAAAGAAACCACAACCATCTAGTATTTTCATGACATACTCTTTATCCAGTCCGATGAAGAAACATGCAATATCAAGGAATATGGCTTTAACTTGGTAATCTAGTGTATCAAAACTTATCCTAAGCTTCTTATGAATTTGGTCATGAGGTATGTGTCGCAATTTTTCGACCACACTTTCCCATTCAAGCTGGCTTCTTTTAAACAAATGAGAACCAAGAAGTTCAAGAGCTAGGGGAAGTCCTTGAACATGATCCACCACACTCTTGGAAAGTTGGAAGTAACCATCTTTGGGATTAGGCCTCCTAAATGCATGCCGACTGAAAAGCTGGAGAGACTCCTCAGGATTCAATTCTTCAACTTTATATCTTTTGTCCACCTCTAATTCAGTCAGCAAACGTGCATCCCTTGTTGTAACAATAATCCTACTTCCTATACCGAACCACTTTAGATCCCCAACCAATGAATTCAATTGTGTTGAATCATCCACATCATCAAGAACAATTAAAACTCTCCGATGACAAAGCCTTTCCTGAATCAAATTGATTCCTCTGTCAACATTATGAATCCTAATACTTTTCAAATTCAGGATATCAGAAAGGAGTTGTTGTTGTATGCCTGCAAGACCATTAGTTTTCTTAGATATATCTTTAACATCTGAAAGGAAACTGCTTCCATCAAACCCATCACAGATAGAGTTGTAGACAGCTTTTGCTATGGTGGTCTTTCCTATACCACCCATTCCGTAGATGCCCACAATGCGAACATGATCAGATTCCATTCTTAATAACGCCATTACCTCTCTAACGCGGGATTGTAAAGCAACTGGGTGAGTGGCAACATGCAGGTGAACGCGGTTTATTTTTCTTAGGACATCTTCCACAATCTTTTGGATAAACTTTGATTCATGCCTGCAAATTTAGATAGTAGATAGTAAAGACAATGTATATATCCAGGTTGCGACGGGTAAGATTTGCCCCAACCAATGAGTACAGACTCAAATTATGAAATCAAAACAATCCAAAATTGCAATCGAGGATTATGCTTTACTTTTACATCACCAGGACAAGTATATCAGAAGAATATTCAAATGTGAATGCAATTCATATAACAAAAAACAGATATAGATTTTTCTTCTTGAATTACAAATAATCAACTTTCATCAAATATAACCTTGTGCATAATTAACAATAATGTTTTAATTTGGTTATCCAAAATTGGTTCTGTTCAATTTACCTTTTTGTTATGTATAAATCAGCCATCCATGTGCTAAACATATTTTTGGGATAGTTTATCTTGATTAGAAAGAATTAATACCCGTTTGCAACGTTTTGTAGATCCCAACCAGATAAATCTGCAGCATCTGAAAGAGCTGTCCTCCACATTTTGATCATCTCCATATCTGCTTCAAAACGTTCTTCGTGTTTAGCAAAAGCTTTTGCATAACTTCCTGTCTGTTTCCCAACATCAGATGGATCGACTTCATAGAAGATTGGAATAACAATCTGCCCTATTGCGTTTTTGCACCCAATAATCTTCACAAGCTCATTTAGGCACCACCTGGAATAAGCGTAGCCTTTTGAAAAGACCACAACAGAGATTTTTGATTCTTGGATCGCCTTGAGCAGCTCTGAGGAGATGTCTTTGCCTCTTGAAAGTTCATTATCATCTCTGAAGGTGTTCACTCCAGCTCTTATCAAGGCTGCGTAGAGATGATCGGTGAAGTTCTTGCGTGTGTCTTCACCTCTGAAACTTAGGAACACTTCATATTTAGATTTTGGGGTAGAAGAAGATGCTTCAGATACGTGTGTGGAAGCCATGGAAGTTAACCAAAAAAATAATAGGTAAAAAGGTTTATGCAAACTTTGGACATCAAATGCAAATTTATGGTCCGTGGTTGTTAGACCCATTGTGAAAAAATTAATATATTAGATTTATTTTTGGGATTGTTGCACTTTCTCCGAAACTCCCATAGAAAATATTGTTTCAAATCATCACCAAACGATCTAGTCAAAGTGATTTGGGGCTGGAAAAATCTTTAGCTGATCCAATTTCCAGATCGTTACTCAATATTCATAGATCTTGCTCCCTAGAGAAACTTCTCTAAGTTCTTCACGAAAACTGCTAAAAAGACCTTAGATGAAGATTTTTATGTAAAATTTATAAAATTTTTTATTACAAATAATTTAATAAAAGTTTTAATAAAAATCTAAATCAATATATTAACAAAGTTCAATGAAAAAATTATTAAAAATGTAATTTATAATTAAAATTTGATGAATTTTTATTTATCGATAAAAATTTTATCAAAATTTTGTTATTAAAAATATCCATAAAAAATATATAAAATTTTTCAATTTTTTTTAATTTAAACACCAAATTTATATAATAAATCTTTTAATTTATTAATTTTAATTTTAAGTTTTTATTTAATTAATTTTTATAAAAAATTTCATAAATTTTACTTAAAAATTTTATTTTTTTTTATGTCATGATCCTTTCATTTATTGGGTATTGGAAAAAAAAAAAAAACTGATCTAATGGGTGATGTTGATGCATGTTTGTCTAGTTCCTGGTCATTGTTTAAAAAAAAAAAAAAAAAAACAAGGAAGGGAGACACAAAGGATAGTGAGGGCAGGGAAAGGGAAGAGAAACTTAACGAGAAAAAATCATAATTCGATTGTAAGTTTCGTAGTAATTTCATCAAGTCAAGTTTATTTTTCCTTTGTCCTACATGGACTTTAGACTGAAAGATTCAAAATTGAAGAATTTACAAAACACGGTGATTGAAATTTAACAAGCTCAAGAAACATGCATGTTTGGTAAACAAGGAAAAGATTGTGTTACTGCATTTCTACCAACTCCATAGAAAATTTGGCCCCAAACTATTTAATGATTTGACAGATCAAAGAAATTCAATAGGGGAATGGAAATTGAAAGGAAAATGCTTAGATTATTTCATAAATGAAGTAAAGATGTGGATAGATAAAATATGAGATAAATAGAGCATTTTTTATCTTCATGTTTTATATTTTATATAGTATCTATCTCAATCTCATACTTAATAAATATTTTAAATTTTTCTTAATAATGATGGATAATTTTTGCAATCGTAGTTTTTTTAAAAAAATAAAAACTATATTTTTTAATTTTTAGTTTACACATTTATGTAATTTTTTATAAATATATATTTTTAAATACAAATATATTAATTTTAATTAATTTAAAATAAATTTTATATTATTAAATAAAAATTAATTTATTAAATATATATATATGCAATATGAGTATAAGATAAATATTATATTACTCATCTTATACCTTGACGAAACATTTAAAATAATACTTATCTCATTTTCTTCCTAAAATTTAATACCCATCTTTATTTTCACTAAAATAAAAAATCAAATTCTTCATTAATTTCAATAAAATTAACATTCTTAAAATAAATGCTGACAAAATGCCAACTCAAGTTTCAATTATGTGATGTTGGATACGTTTATGTTTGGTTCTTAAAAGGTGTTTATGGGTTGGACCAAACTAGGCTACGCTTAGTTGATTTCTTTAAAATTTAGGCTCAAGATCGAGCTCAGTCAAGCTCTCCCTTTAAAAATTAATTTAATATTAAAATATTTTATTTTATATTTTTAATATTTTTAAAATTATTTTATAATTAAAATTAAGCAAGAAATAATTACTTATTACAATGTAATAATATCAAGGTTGGCCAAAGAATAATATAATAATATCATGAATTGAGTGAAATCGATCTCAAATCTTAAATATTCTATCAAAAGCATAAATTAAGCAAACAAGTTCATTTTTTAGAAGATCTATCATTGTCCAAATTAAAATAAAAATTTAAACATCAAAGAGAGACACAAAAGTTAGTGATGAGTGGAAGTGAAAGGAAGAGAAACTTCACGAGAAAATCATAATTCAATTGTAAGCTTCATTTGATATATATCAAATCAATTTTGTTTTTGTGTTTATCTTTTATATAGACTTTAGAATGAAAGACCAAAAACTCGTAAAAACACTGTAATTGAAATTGGATAAAGTTTAGAAACATCAGGGCAATTCGTAAAGAAGAAAGATTTTGTATATATAATTCTACCAACCCCCTGGAAAATGTCATATTTAAATCAACACAACCGGTTTATGGATACAAATTCTGAAGACAAATTAATAAAATATTATTTTTAAAATATAAATATAAAATTAAATATATATAAATATAAATTAAATAAATAATAAAAATATTATATATATCGAATCGAAATCAATTTATTTAAAACTCAACTCTTATTTAAAAAAAATCTATCCAACCTAATTTGAAATTCAATTTAAAAAAAAAAAAACCCATTTTATAAGATCAAATCAGATAAAAAAGCCAATGAATTTGAATTGGACTGCCAATTCTAATTTACTAGCATGTGCCAACTACCAAAATAATAGGCGGCACCAGTTACATGGGATTAGGAACCTGAGATTTGTGCAGTGGATTGTGGGCGGGGATAGGGTGTTCAGTGATTTCAAAATGTTGAAAAACAAATCATTTGTAACTAATAAATTCTAAACAACACAGTAACATGGCGTGAGATCTTAACAAATGTGAAAAAAATATAAAAATAAATTATACAATAATTTCTATATTTTATATATATTAAATATAAATTAAATAAATATTAATACTCGAATTGCTAAATTCAGGATCAATCTTATTGCATTAGGCTTTCCATATTAGTTTAATTATATTGATAATCATGCTTTGTACAGTGCATTAAGCTTTCCACATTCACTTTTGACCAAAAGAAAAAGGGCGTTTGGATTTTGTGCTACTCAGTTCTCACCACGTTCGCTTTTACTATAAAAAAAAATGGCATTGGTACCGCGCTCTTAAGGTGAAGTATAGAGTATGACTCAGTTATTACGTAAAATATTAAAATTTATTATTTGATTAGTTTTATTTTATTTTTAATTAAATTAATTAAATTATTTTAAAATTTTTTAAATCGAATTAATCAAATTCATCGATTCCTTAGTTTTAATTAAAACAAGGACATTAATACGGACACATCGGTGAACCCGAGGATTCTTATCAATTATACCGCTTAAAATGTAGAGAGAAGCGTTTCGGAAGTACATGGATCTGAAATTAGCTCATGATCCATTTGTGTTTTATATAGGAAATGGCATTAGTAATTTGAATATTCTTTTCTTATTAAAAGAAAAAAAAATTAACAAAAGCCTTAATCTCATGAGCCATAGCCCAATATCCAGGCCCACAGCATAGTATCCCACAAAGTAAACAAAACAAAGTTTTCATTTTTGCCTTGCAGTTCCACTCCCATTGACGTGTAGCAAATGGCAACCGACCCTAGTTTTTAACTGTTTTCGTCATCTAACGATAAACCGAGTTTAAGTTAGGGTTTTTGGACTCGTCAGAGTCGCCTCTTTCCCCTTCTCCTTCCATCGAAGTCCTTTCCTCAGAGGTACCAATTTCTAATATTTTGCCTTTAAATTTTGAGTAAACGTTTTCTGATTGGTTGGTTTTCAACTTGGAGCAGGTTTCGTCTTCTGTGAAATGCGCTGTCGAGCCTGTCAACTTGTATGGCCTTACTTTGCTCAATATGTTTGATTCTTTCCTTTGCTCTGTTATATTTTCTTTGTCTATCTGCACCTGTTTGTAGAATGTTTTACAAGGATTTTTTTTGGCTCAATAAAGTTTTATCAAAGATTATCTATGAACTAATAATGACTTTGGATTGCTGACAGGAGGGTCACAAGGTCTCCTTGAATTTATGCAATTTGAGCATGTGTGTCCCTCAACATTGTATGCCTCCACGCATGTGTAACATTCATGTAATTGCTGACAGGAGGAATTGCTGAATGTTACACATGCATGGAGATTGCACATGGGTGAATGTTTTTAATTTGTGTCCTGAAAGCATTGTTGACGGACTTGGTGTGCGTGAACATGGCCGAACAGGATTTGATGGTGAGCTTTAATTTGTCTGTTGGTTATCCATTTTTTCCCTTGGTTGACATATGTGAGTGATAAATTTATATTTCACTTTTTCCTCTACATTAGGATAACGGAAAACATATGATGTTCTTATTTTGATTCAGATCAAACATTGTTGTTGTATTGTAGTCCTGCCAAAATGTTCTTTTTTCTGTTAATGCAAAATTTGATTGTTTGATATCAACTTACTTTGTTTCATTGTACTGTAAATCCATTGAATGTGTTGATGCACTCTATTTCATTGTACTGTAAACAGCACGTGCATGAACTCATTGTTTGGTTCAAATTTTTATTTATTAGCTACTTTTACATTGCTTTCTCTATTTTACCTATAATTGAATACAGCTTTATTTCATTACAATCTCAAGTAATTGCTCGCTCAGCTAGCTCGGTTACACGTTTTATGCCTGATGATATTCCTGGTGTTACTTCACCGATGGTTTATATTGGCATGTTGTTTAGCTGGTTTGCCTGGCATGTTGAAGATCGCGAGCTTCACAGCATTAAATTTTCTTCATGTTGGCTCTTCAAAGACTTGGTATGCTGTTCCTGGAGATTATGCATTTGCTTTTTGAGGAACTTATCCGCACTGAAGCTTATGGAGGTAATTTTGATCGCTTAGGTATGTGATTTTTTTTTTTTTTTACCTTCATATTACGTCTTTGGGCATTATCTGGGGGTAGGATTTAAAAACAGATTGCACGCTACCATATTATGGTTTAGTGGTTAGAGTTGACTTTTTATGATTTAGTGGTTATAATAGACTTTTTGTTGGACTTTTTAGTCTAGAATTACTTTATTATCTCTTCAAAAATTTTGTACTACAAACCAAAAAAACCTTAAAACAACCCGGACGGAGCCGGGCCACCACCTTAGTAAAGGTAACAAATTAAAGTCTTTCAACATACTACTACGATGGAATTGCAATTGACGATGAAATTGCTAATTATCAGTGCATTCATTTTGTTATACAGCTTACTGGAAAGGCTTCATCTGATGAAGACAGGCAGGAATATTTGCAGCTGAGAGCTAAAGTTGAAGTGGTCAAGCAAGGAATAAATGTCGCAAGGAAGGAAATAGGTTCTTTGAAGAGGCAATTGTTAGATGTACCAGGAAAAAACGGGGAAGAATACAGGGTTATTCTCAAATTGATTAAGATTCAAAATCAGGCAATTTGATGACTTTCAACTTTTGTATTGCTGAAAATATTTTAGTTATCCTGTGAAATATTTTATTCGTTAAGCTCAATGTTTAACTAAAGAAGTTGACTGTATCTCAGCATTTGGTGTAATTGATTGTTGCATAATTTCTTCATTTTAAAAAGCAAGGTTTAAATTTATCCTTTTCCAAATTAAAAAAAAAAAAATTTAGGATACGCTTGAGAGTTTAGAGCTTAATTGAAGGATTTATAACTGAACCTTAATTTGATTCCTTTAACTTAAGCTAGAGGCATGTAACGCAAATAGAAGTAATTTCCTTTTCTTGTAAAGTGGAAAAACAAATTACAAAAGCCTAAAGCTCATGAGTGATAGCCCAATATCCAGGCCCACACCATTATTATCCCACAAAGTAGACAAAACAAAAGTTTTCATTTTTGCTTTGGAGTTCGCCGCCCATTGTTGGTCTGCAACCCTGTAGCTAGTAGCAGGTTGCTGGTGGCAAATGGCAACGAACCCAAGTTTTCAACTGTTTTCGTCATCTAACGATACACCCAATTTAAGTTTAGGGTTTTTGGACTCGTCAGAGCCGCCTCTTTCCCCTCCTCCTCCCTCCATCGAAGTTCTCTCCTCAGAGGTACCAATTTTTAAGCTTTTGCCTTTGATTTTTGAGTAAACGTTTTCTGATCGGTTGGTTTTCAATTTGGAGCAGGTTTCGTCTGCTGTGAAATGCACTGTCGAGCCTGTCAACTTGGATGGCCTTGCTTTGCTCAAGGTGAATTTTTTAGTCTATGTTTAAAACAGGAGAAACTGTGGATCTTTTTTCTTTTTCTTTTTTTTTTTTTGGGCAGTAACTTTAGAAATGAATAAGAACCCATAAAAATGCTCAAATATTAGTTTTTTTTTTCTTTTTTTTCCCCATAAATGGGTGCTCTTGTACGATTGATAGTATCTAATTTTGCCATTGTTTTAGGGGCGGGTGAGTACCAAAGAGGTTTTTGGGTTGCCTAACTCGGATTTAGTCCCTGGAATTTACGAAGGTGTGCAGCAATCTTCTTCTTTTACTGTTTTTAGGCTTATTGTTTTGCTTCACGTTGGTTTTTCCTGACCCTGATGAAATCATACTGAGGATGCTTCCCAATGATTCAAACATGGTAATGATTGCTTTTTCATCTGTTTTTGTTTGTTGGGAGCTTAGGCGGACTTAAGTTATGGGAAGGATCATTAGACCTTGTTAAAGCTCTGCGCACTGAGGTTCAGAATGGCCATCTATCATTTGAGGGAAAGAAAGTGTTAGAGGTGGGCTCATAGTTTTCAGGTGATTGTATATGGCTCAAAAATATAAAAGTACAATCACAGTTGCATTATGCAGTTATTGGCTTCACTTCTGGAATCCTGTTTGTCAACCTAACTGACTTGATAGATTATTCATGTTATTAATAGGGTTCCTAGTGAAGTGCCGTGTTGCTATGTGCAAACTGAATATTTTTAGAAAATGCACTGGCAAGTTCAAGCCTGCACAAATTCATTGGGTTTTACTACCTTCTTGTTGACATGCTAATGTGCTCGATTATTTGATGTATGTGTTACTATGGTTACTAGTCACACCCACATTGATGTTCAGGGAAGTTTTTCTTTTGTGCCGGTTTTTTTTTATTGTTACCTTTTAGCATAAATCAATCACAGGATCAACTTTATAACTGTTGTTATTCAAGTCTTTTGGTTGTTTGAATGTAGCAATTAGACTTATAAGATACTAGAGTGGCGTATGAACTTTTGTAGTACATTATTTACAGAATATGATTTCTAGTATACATGATATTCTGTTTTGATTTCTTGTTAGCTCTTGTCAACCAGGGAGATGTGACTGATGAAGAAATTGCTATTGTCTGTCCTATATATTTAACTTCTAATGATAGTGCCTTGGAATAGCATATTTATATTCAGAAAAATGTCAATAAATATCTTGGCACGTCTTTTTCTTGCCACCACTTGCTGAGTTTCCTCTAATTGTTTTCAGCTTGGATGTGGTCACGGGCTTCCTGGGATATTTGCATGTCTTGAGGTAAATTCATGCGTGCTTGACCATACTGTGTACTGACTGGGAATATATGGTAAAGGGTCATTATTATTATTATTTTTGTCTTCAGGGTGCAGCTGCTGTGCATTTCCAGGACTTCAATGCTGAGGTCCTGCGGTGTCTCACCATTCCAAATGTAAATGTGAATCTTTCAGAGAAGTGTCAGCCTGACCCTGTAGCAGAAACACGCTTCTTTGCTGGTGACTGGGGTGAGATTCATCAACTACTTCCTCATGCATGTGAAAGTGAAATGAACCTGAACTCCAGCTCAGAACATGGCCAAGCTACTGGTTATGATGTTATTCTAACGGCTGAGACAATTTACTCAATCTCTGCTCAAAGGAACCTCTATGGACTAATAAAGAAGGTCTTTAGTTGTTCCTGATTCTTCTCTTTATTGCTAATTCATTGATTCCTAAGCTCTAAGCTTTCTCAATTTACAGTGCATGAGCCACCCACATGGAGTTGTATATGTGGCTGGAAAGAAGCATTATTTTGGCGTAGGTGGAGGAACACGTCAATTTCTTTCTATGCTTGAGAAAGATGGTAAGCTGATCCTTCATAGCTGTGATTATGTTAGTGGTAGGGGAACGTGTTATTGTGGGATATAATAGCTTCAAAAAAAATGCATTGGTAAGATAGGACTTAGTTCTAGGAGCATTGAGATTCATGAGGTTTCCTTTTTCTCTTTTCTTTTCGGGGTGGGAAGAGGGAGGGTTTTACCTTTTTTTCCTCATGCACTTAATAGGTGGTGGATGTGGTTAGAGTGGTTTGCAAAGACCTTTCATCATAGGAAATGTATGATTAAATAGATCTGATTATAGGACATCAAAGAAGCCATCTTGAGACAAGGGAAATTGTTCTCAAGTCTCTTTTATTATTGAGTCATTAGTCAAACAACTACAATTTTGTAGGGGTTATTGTTTCCAGGGATAGTTTGATAATTTTGTATTTTATTGGAATGGGACTATGTTCTGGTCTTTTTGTCTTATATTGGGTCTAATTAACTTATTAATTCTTTTAATTTTTATATGTTCTTTGGTTAATTTGGCTTGTCTTTTTTTAATAAGATGAAGAGTGGTAGCGGTTCAACTGGGTTCAATTTTACAATAAGTTTAGAAAAAAAGCTGATTGAGCATCTCTTGAAAAAAGAAAGAAGCAAAAAGAAATTAATTGATTTTGTTTGGTTTTCTCAAGTCTTGTTAATCTACTAATAATGATCATTATAATAGAATTTAAGATTATGATTTACGATAAAACAATTTCACTTTTGCTTGGTTTTGCCAATTTTTTAATTCAGAAATTGATATTAAAGCATAATGAAGGCAGTTTGAAAACTGAAGGAACAAAAATGATCAGGGCTTTCTGCAAACATGTTTAATCATTATATCTCTCCACATTTCTTAGACTTATCGGGATCTGTTTCTTGGAAATTTGCAATATTCATGAGTTCTTTGAGAACTCATGGTTAAGTGATTCATTAGTTTCTCCTCCCTTTTCGTTCTTTAATCTTCCATTGTTACTCTTTGCAGTGAAGGAACAGGTGCAGTTTTTTTATCATTTTGTAGCCTCAAACGTGATCCTATTGGATCCTTTCTAGCTCTTCATGTTCTCTGTGGAGAAATTCTAAAACCCTCTGTAAGTGTAGGACACTATTCCGTCTAGCTAACTTCTCAAACAATCATGAAAACCTTATTAATTATGCTACCTGAAAATGTAAGCTAGCTAATTATTCAATTTCAGCAAACTTTTCACAATTAAAACTTACTTGGTTGAAGTTCTATTCCTTTAATCTTTAAACCCTTTTTCCACAAACTTAGACTAAAATCCCTAAAATTTCTGAAGTCTACCACCACAAATCCTCTGTAGACAGGTTTGTGAAATCTGGCTTGCCTCTAATCTCTATGCATGTATATTTACACATATGTTCAGTACTTCAGTTTGAGGGTAACATACTTTCTTTGAAGATAAGCACCAAGGATGCTGCATTTCATTTGTTTCCTGAGGCTGTCCATGTATGAGGTAAAGGGTGCAAGATGCCGACTAAGTGCCTCTTTTTGTCCCTACAGGTGTTATGGCTGCAAGTCTTGTTACTGAAGTTGCTGATGGTTCCTCTAACGTGCGGGAGGTATGGAAGCTTTCATATAAGTAGATCCATAATTTTGGCCCATTGGGATATTGACACACTACAATGCTACTCTAAATGTGGATAATGGTGATAGCATGATCAAATTCAAGAAATGTTGCTCTATATGTGCACAGTATGTATGATTCCATGAACATTTTCCTTTAGTTGCTATTTTTAAGCTAGTCTTCATTTTCCGTAAGCCTGTTGGGATTCCTGAATTTTGTTTGCATTCTGAAAATTGAAATGTCACAATTTTTATTAGTCTTTATGATTTAGTTCTGAGAATGTGATCTAATTTTGTAGATATCCCCTTATAGTTGATGCAGAAGTATACATGAAAAACAATAATTAACTGTTTGTAACATTAATGATCAAGCTAATCTGCATCTGGTTTGCACAATAGGTCAGATTCCTGATTGTGCTGTTATTGTTTCTGTGTGTGCATTCAAAACTGTACGAAGGCTGGCAGGAATCAGTTGCAGGGTTGACTTTCTCTTATGTGGTCCTTGCATCTTCAAGTTACTCCTCATTGACCATCATGTTCTTGATTAAGTTAGATAACTTCCCATTATGATTGAAAATCAGTTGGCTAGTATAAAAAAAAAGCTAAAAAACTTCTGAGAAGCTCATGAGAAGTGGACCCTGAATGGGGATCTTCCCGTATAGGGGTAAAGGTCAGACTCTTTCCTTTCTTTCCCTCATGGCATGACAATTTTGAAGTCACAGGTTCTTGAGAACTTAAACTTGGAATTTGATACCATTCAGGGTTTCTGCACTTTAAATCAGCCCTTGGAATAATTTTAACCACCAATTATGTTAGCATAAAAGAACTGAGGTATTCGTCTTTAATTCCTGTAAAACAGTTTCATCTACAAAGTTGTATTTGATGGTTTATGTAACCGCTCCCAGTTTAAATCATTGTAGTGGAAGGTTATTGTATCAATAGACTAAGCCAATCAAATGTTTGAAGTAGCGGAAGTTCGTGTTGTTTCGATGCAATACCATGATTGGCTGCTAGCTGAATGGTAATAGAACGGAATGCTACAAAGGTAAAGTTTAGATCTTTTTAGGGCCAGTTTGGATTCCACTCCTTTGTGGTGGAATCCAAGGCCTTTTTGGGAGGCTAATTGCACGGGTGCATTTGGATAGTATCATGCGATGTAGTTGCTCTTGGTTTGTATTGGAGGGAGAAGGGTCTAGCGAACAATTGAACCTTAGAACAGTTGACTGTTTTAGTGTAAAAATGAAAGTTTTTATCATGTTACGATTTACATAAAACCACATCTCACATCTTCAATGTTGATCTTAATTTCACCTAATTTTTTTGCTATTATTATTTTAATTTTACTGAAATTAATCCAAGTGTCCATCCAAATAGACCCAACTATGTAATAGATTCTACCTGGCAGGAAATTTAAGAATAACCCAACACCACAGTTGTGAAGTCTCTTGTATGGTCCTATTTGATTGAAGAATTGTGGCTTAGTAGACTGGTCAATGTTTTGGATGCGAAGACATGAGAAGGTATTCTGCTTTAGCATTTGTTTCTGTCTGATAGACCTTGTGGAACAAAGTTGATGTTGACCTTACCATTGCTTTTTAGAGCATCATGGTACCCATGGGACAAGGTCTATTTCGAAAGTTTTAATGGTGACAAAAACATAACTTAAAGACTGAGAAAATTAATCGGTTACATGCGTGCTAGCTGGCTTTCACTTGATCTACTCAAATAATGATTAGAAAGTTAATTATTAGCGATGGCTTGTATGGTATGTTCTAACCCTGTATCCGTTTGTGGTTCTTTCCTTTTCTTTTTAGAAAGATGTCAGTTTAGGGATAAGATAAAGATTGCAAGGGATTTGAATAACAGTTTTACTGGACGATATCTTTTACCATATGAATAAACTAAACTAAATCTCGAAATTTTTTTTTTTTTTTTTCATTTTCTACCCATTGCAACTTTATATTTCCCTAAGCCCTTTCCTTTCTGATGCTGCGACGCCTTCAAGTGCTTCTTCCCCCTATTTAATTATAAATGGAAGCTTGATTTTGATATCCCATGACTAGTCTTACCCATTCTGTCTCATTTTGCTCTTTTTATTTCGACTATAAAAACATTGCTTGGCTTTGTTGCCTACATGTGCGATTCTTCACCTAATGAGCCTTTCATGTGTACCAACTTTACTTTCTTATTGCATTAATAGTTTACATACTTAACTGAGCTAGAATAAGGCTTTTTATTGCTTTTTGACTTATTTTTTTCCCCGGTAAAGGAATGCTCCTTTTGTTGACACGCTAAATCTGACATTTTAATAATAAGTTACATTATATTGAAGAGAGAACTCAACATGCAGGTTAGTAGTGGTATAAATGAACTGACCGAATTTGGTTGTGTGTGATTTATTGATTTAATTAATGGATCTTAAAATGTTATTTTAATGGTTCGTTAAACTTAATAAATGAATAAAAATCAAATATATTCACGAACTAATGTTCTACTCCTATACATCCTTATAGGTCGGGTCAGCTGATAACTATGGTTTCTTTCCTATTGACCCCTTTAGGGTTAGAAATGTTACTCTGATTTACTATCAAATACTTATACAGATTCTTTCTGGAACTTGAATGAGAATTTTGAAATTTAGTTACTCAACCAAGTCATGGAGTGGACAAACATAATTTGATGACAGGCTGCCTAGTCTAATTATGCTCTCTGCTATACTTAATATTGAAAAACTCTACGTTCCTTAGGATCTGAAATTGTTTTCCTTTATGATCTCGTCGGGCTTATTACTTTTACAGGAAATTTTCAGGTATAGGTTTTTTTATTTCTTTTCCTTGTTTGGTATCTGGATTGGAAAAATCATATCAGCAAAGATATCAGCAAAGACAACAGCAAGGCAGAGAACGAATATGAACCTTTGGAACATTGAGTCTATGAAATTTTGAATAAATTTCACAAAACTAAGAGAGAGAAAATACATATTAGGATCATGAATCAGACCTACAACGGTAGTACTTGGAGCACCCTCGGTTGTAAGGATTGGATGGTTGAGGGAGACAGCCTCCACTTTTACTATAAGCTTCACCGCCGGTGCCACCATTGCAAACTGGTTGGTCTCTTTTCAGTGCCCCGGGTGATATATACTTCTTCTGTTCAAGAAACCTTCTGCTCATATCTGATTCCATTAGGATCTCATTCGCTTCACTGCACTCGCCTACTGATCCAATGCATGACATGAATGCATCGCTGACCGGCGACAAGGCACTGTTGCTGAGGCAAAGTAAGGTAAGGAAGAACAGATGGAAGAAGAAATGAAGTGATTTCATGATCATTTTTGCCTTTGGTTGCCATTGGTTTCAAGTTCTTGAGCACTTTATAGAGGGAACATTTTCTTTTGTGAAAAGGCCATAGTGGAAACCGCATTAGGGATAAGCTGAGGGGCCGCACTTCACCTAACTTATATGATGGCACTGAATTTCTTTTATTCTTCATTTGCTGTTTTTGGTTTCGAGAGTTTATGTTTGTGAAGTATTTTTCATAGTTGGATGGGACAATGTGTGAATCTCACTGCTTTGAAAAGGAAATCAAGTGATTGGCAATCTTTTTATCCATTGCTGACTTAGATTATACATAAGCTTGATGTTAGATAATAATTTGTCACAGGGGGTTTATATGACCAAAAAGTCAAATCTACAACTAATGGTGAAATTAATAAGAAAAATATTATTGGAGAACTTTTAGTTTATATAATTATTTTTTTAAAAAATAATATTCAATAAATTAAATTTATAATTTCTTATATTATGATTTTTTATATATGAAAAATTATTGATTTGAACTCTTTATTTTTTTCTCAATTACTTGTATTTTATCTAAATTTAATAATTTAAAATATGATAAGATAATATTATATAAATATTATGTAACATATATATTGATACGAAATATAAAATATAATTTTATAATTTTATTAAATTTATTTATATTTTTTAAAATTTTAAATTATATTATTTTTATATTATTTATTTTATATTATTATATTATATTTTAAATTATGAAATTTAAAAAAAAAAAAAAAGGAAAAGCTAAGATGACCTCTGATCTAGTAGCCTGAGTCAGATTGACAACAGATCTGACTGAGGCCAATCATATCAACGATCGATAAATTAGTTTTTTAAAAAATAGAAGAGAGAAGGAATGGAAAGGGTAGAGAAAAAAGTTAGGACGTGGAGAGAAAGTTGATCGACGATATATTTAATTGATCCGAGATAGATCACCATCGATTTTTTCCCTGTCTTACCTTTTCTCTTTATTTCCTTCCATACTTTCCGTCCCTCTCATCTTTTCTTTTTTTTTCTCCTTTTTTTTATCTTGATTTTTTAAAAAGTTCTAGGTTTAAAGTTTTAATTTTGATTTTTTTTTTAAAAAAAGTGTATACTTTTTATTTGAAAATTTTTAGTTTTTATTTTTTATTTAATTTTTAAATTTTGAATTGTTTTATAAAAAATTTCTAAAAATTTTTTGTTTTAAGATATTTTTAAAAATATTGTTTTAGATTGACGTGACATTAAATGCACTAAAAACATGACGATGAATAGACCAGTATCTATCGCTCAACCTGGCATGCACCCAAGACAGCTGGCGACTAATTATTGGTCGATAAAGCAACGTGAACTTTTTTTTTAACGTATTAATCGTTGCGGTGATCCAGGTTATGAATTGATCGTCGAGAAATTCTATTTTCAAGTATCAAATGAGAAAAGTAGTACAGTAAATGAGCTAAATATATATTTAAGGGATAGTATAACTTATAAAGCTAATCTTAAATTTATTAATATGAAGCTACTGTGAAAATGTCGGTGGAAAAACGGAAAGAAAAATAAATGGAAAGGGAAAAAAAAACCCAAAACGATGTAGTTTAATTCACTGAATCACTCCCCTATCCCACAATTTTACATGGATCAATACTGAATATAATGAACTTCATTAATGTACTGGTTTTAAGGGGAAAAAAAAAACAGCAATAATAATCATAATCTGCATTAAGGAAAAGAGAAAAACTATATTGGGAGTAAGAAAAACCACAAATTGAAAGTACATTTTTATTCCTGATCATGATCATATTGATCAATACCTGCACCTGTAAATCTTGGAGCAACCTCTATTATATCGATTTGATGATGGAGGTAGACAGCTTATGCTGTAAGGCTGACCTTCAGGGCCACCACATGCCGGACAATCATGCCCGATAGCTCCATAACTGATTCTGGTAGCTTGAAGAATTCTTCCATTTGACTCGGATTCCATTACAAGTTCTTCATCAATGTCACCACATTCTTCTATTGAACCATCACATTGTCTGTTATCTGCACCAGCAGCAGCAGCAGCAACTCTGTAATGGGGGCTAAGTTCTTGAAGCAGCAGCAGCATTAGTAATGGTGCAAGTAGACAAGGAATGTAAATCTCCTTCCGTTTTATTTTCATTTTTTGGTTGGAGTGGGGTTGAGGTGAGAAGAAATTCTCTTCAAATCTTGGGTTTTAGCTTTTTAGACAATTCCAATCTTATGTTGAGATCACTTTAATCATTATTGGAGTGATCAGGTCAGCGTCTGGTCTTAATTTCCATGTTTTTTTCATTTAATGTGTGGTGACCAATGGATTTATGGAATTCCTGTGGGGTTGCATTCACTTTGCCATATCTGACAGTGACTTCGAACATATAACCCAGAAAAATCATTTTGGGTTCAGATTTTGCCGATGCTTTTGAGTTTTGGGATTTGAGATTTTCCTCAAGAGAGCAAGTTGGCATTCATAAGTAGACCCTTGCTTATTGTATTGGTGGGCTTTCCTGGAAATTAATGGGGAGGCTTATGATTGAAGATCTTTCACTGTTTGATTCACATGAGTTTCTGAGAAAATATAATTTCTCTTTCATCACATTAACAGCACAGTCTCAATGATAGAGCTATGTCCTTTTCTCTTTGTTTGGTTTCTACTTAAAAAATATTATTCTAGGTTGAAATATAAATGTAGAAATAAACTCGTGAATTGTAGCAAAATTACTTTTGCTAAAGGATTTTTTTTTAACTAAATTTAATAAATTCATGCAACAGCTACTCTTAAAAGATATTATCCAGCAGATAAAGATTCGAATACCAATAACCACTTCCCCTATCCCCATGAATTTGAACCTCAAACAAACCTCATCTTCATTTCCTTAGTTCTTACCATCAGATTACTTGTTTATTTTCCATACCAAAGATGACAGAACCATGGCCAACTCTCCATGCAACAGAGCTTTCCTTGCTTTTTGTCATTGCTATATGCATTCAATGGTTCTCATCTGTCAGCCTCTCCTCTCATACCATTCAACATTGCTTTCTATCATCAGTACCTTGCTGCCCTGCTTCTTTATCATCTCTAATTGCCTGGAAATGGAAAAATCATTTGCCAATCTCTATTGGCACCATTTATTGTTCATGGCTGCTTATCTTACCACAGTTTGCAAGAGCAACAAACAGGACTTGGCAAAAGGCCAGGGAACTTAATATTTTTCTTGGGGGTTTTTTTTGGTTTTTTTCGAGATTGCGTAATTACTAAAATTAAGAATTCAATACTATACCTATAGACCACCCAGCCATTGGTTTATTTCTTTCCCCTTACGCCATTTACATTTTGTATCAAAATTGGGTCGGTTGAAGAAAGTTGGAGATCAGCAAAGAAATGATTCATCAGAAGAGAATGTTGTTCCTCTTCTGATATAGATATCATTTTCCTTCATGGGCAACGGAATTGCTATGATTGGAAGATGGTTCATTCTTAGAGACAGCTTTTTGTGCCTGGTGGCGGGACAGGTATGGTGTTCTCAATTGGGTTCGTGTTCTTCTGTTATTATCTGTTTACTGCAGGCAAATCAAGAAGCCACGATCAGCTTCTTCAAGAGTCTTCCAAAATCTAAAAGCCAAAGAAGATATCTTTTTCAAGGTTGGAAAGTTCATTTCATTTTAAGTTTTGTTCCTAAGTTTTAGTGCGAGAAGAGATAGATCCAAACCTTCACATGCTTAAAGGTGTCGATAATCAATTTAGGTATGACCATAATTGGACATGCATTTAAGAAATTTTTTTTTTTAACAAATGAACGACTAAAAAGAGTTACAGACGTTGATATTTAATTTTAATTAACAAAATACCACTTTTTAAAAATGATTATATTAACCAAGGAAAGCTCAATATCAATGTTTAAGATTCAAATCCTTTTATATATGTTCTGACTAGCTGTTCCTTGAAGTTTTGTAATTGAGTTGCATTAATAAATTTTCTTCCACCTTTCAAGAAATAAAAGAAAAGATGTAATGCCTTTAAACATGTTGTCCATTCATGCACTTGTCATAAAAATTTTGAACTACAAGCCTGTACTGACATCGAGCATTGAAAGAGTTCTCCTTCTGACAAAAGAAGAAAACATTTTCTTTCTCCATTTCAGTCTCCAAATAAATAATAGAGGAGAGTGCTATCACTCGAAATTTCTATCCAAACCCCGTCTTAGCTCAGCAAAACCACCCTAATTCCGTTTTATGAACAATTCTTCTTGGTTTTATTTTATAATCCTTTTGGTCTTTTTTTATTAAAAAAAAAAAAAGAAACAAAAATGAAACCCAAGTTACCCTACCCACCCAATTCTCAATTCATCCTGAAATTTCCTATGCTATTTGCAAGTATTTTATTCCAATAATATGCAGTCCTCCATTCTTAAATTGAAAAAACAAAAGAAGTTAAAACAAAAACAAAGGCCAAACAACTGGAATTTGATGAATATACAATTTTATAAAGATAAAAATTTGTTGGGTAAGCAGAGTCATTGCAGAAAAGGAAGAATACAATAGTCATAAATCATGTTTGTCAAAGGAAATTTACTTGAAGAGATTGGCTATTTCCTCCTTGTATTGAGCTACAACTCTGTCTCTTCGGATTTTCATGGTTGGGGTCAATAAGCCACTCTCAATCTGCAAAATGATCAGTATATATTTGAGTCCAACATAAAATATGCAGAATCAAAGATCATACTGTCTACACGAGTCTTACCGTAAAAGGTTCATCCACAACAAGGATCGGTCCAATTTGAAATGAACACTCTGACGTCCTGCATAAAAGAGAATCAAGTTAGACGACAGCCTTCCACTTAAACCCCGATGATAACAGCCAACATATGTGCAGACACTGTGCTGCTATATACAGTGGAGCAACCATCAATAAAACTCAAAAAATATTAAGGGTTGAAACAAATCCAATGACATGAAACAAGCAGGAAAATGAGTTTGCTCCTGGAGAGATTTATGGAACTTGCCAGGAGGTCTGAAGCCCACAAAATTAACTCAGAGGACAAGTTGCATTATTAATAATAATGAAATCTATATCTCTGCAGGTGTATAGCACATTAAACCTATTAACTCTTGATCCATGTTTCCTAAAAACCAAAATTTATGCCTCTCCCTCTCTTAAGCACTGCAACAGGAAGAAAGAAAAAAGAGAGGAAATGACACCTGTAGAGGCCCTTGAATCCTAACTAAAATAATTCAAATATCTGAATTTGGAAGTATTACCACTTCCTCAATTCTTCATATAGCAGGCTTGTCATTTTGTCCCTGCCTAGATCGATGGCACCTGCATCTACAATAGATGAATTTTTTGCAGCCTGGAGTAGCTCATCTTTGTTTGGGACGATGATAGCTCCTAGGCGTCGTTGATCCTGGACAGAAGATGTCAATCAAAATTGAAAAGTCATAAATCAAGTCAAAAGGTGGAAATGATACGTGTACCTAAGCAAAGAAACTACATGCAAAAGCCACAAGCAACTTTATGGAAAGAATGATGTCCAACTTGCCTGGCCAATGACAACAATCTGTTGAATAAGAGCACTCCTCAGGGCAGCTTCTTCAATCTCTAAAGGTTCAACATTTTCACCTATTTTCTCCAAAGAAATCTCTTTAGTTAATAAAGGAAAGTATGGAAAATAAGTGTTTAACAGAGTTTAGAAAAAGAAAAGACTTCAAAGTATGGTTGCAGCATCAGAGTTCAACTTAGTAAACTTAGACCAGTAGTGTGCTATCACATAAATTTTTCCCAACCTACAATCTCAACTAAAACCCCCTTTAGTCCAACCACATGAACTGAGCCTAGGTGAATTTTATCAACTATGATGGATATTCATATTATGCCAAATTCTTAGGAGAGATTTATATTATTATAATCATATTATAGGTAGATATTCGGTATGAAATTGATGCCCTAAGTAGTTAAATTACGGAAGATAACTCTGTCAAAATTATAACTAGAAAACTACATGTATACAGCAAACAGATAAATGCAGTTTCACACTAAAAAGTGAGAGAAGAGTGCATACAGACATAAGTTGGATAGTTATAATCTAAAACATTTAGTACTCTAAACTGAACTAACCTATAACAATATGCATAAAGGACCTAAATGACCAAATCAAAACTACAATGAGATGATTGTTTTAAATTGCATGTAGGAAGATTGAACTTGCGGGTTATACAAGTAGGCTATAAGTATACCAGAAGAAAGAACAATAGTGTCCTTGGCACGTCCTTCAAGAACAATCACACCTCCACATCGACGACTTCGTCCTACTGAATGATGAGGAGCAATCCAACCTATATCACCAGTGTTTAGCCAACCATCTTCATCTAGGGCTTGCCTCGTAGCCAATGGATTCTAACCCAAACAATAACCAAAATATGTCATCTGAGATGCCAAAAGAACTCAAATGCATGTTATTTGACACTGACAAACAATGAAAATTTGATTTGGAATTGCTAGAAGATTAAGATAACTTTTTGTACACAAGATTATGATAAGATATGATAAAATGACATTATGCATATGATTAAATTAAATAATATCATCCTATTTTGTATTTGATGTATGTAAGGATTAAGATAAAATAATTTATTTATTTGTTAAAATTATCCTTCCTCAAAATTTATATAATTTAAATTATTCATGTAATTTTTAATATTATAATTGGACATATAAGTTTAATCTCATGGATTAAAAATAATTCTATCCACTTGGGTAGGATTGAATAATTCTATGCCAAGAGGATATTAATCCTCCTTGCAATCCCTATTCTTCTTTTTAGATACAAATCAAACATGATATAAGATTATTATTTTTCTATCAATAATCCTATGCATCAAATATGACCTACAACTCTTACACTCATAACTTTTTCCTTCTTAATCTGACAAAATCCGTCCAATGAAACAAATATTGTTGTTTTTTTAAATAATATTGGTGTTATATGCAAAATATAAATTATGCAAGTTATTGTTTTCTTGGCTTCATTCAGGTTTTTCATTTTCTACACAACCAAGGTTCAGTTTATAGGTTAGGTCACTGGCCATCCTATCACTACCAAATGTGAAAATCCTCCTCCTGTCCAAATTCCAAATGCATTTCTTATGACACAAGGGATTTGCTATACAAATGACCAATTCTAAACATCTTTCTGGGTTAATAAACATTTGATGCCTGAAAAAAACAAATTCACAATTAAGTACTCCAACTTCGTTAAGCAAATTGTACACCTCAATGATTCCATTAGTCAAAAGGGTGACATGGCAAAAAACAATCAATAGGATTTAGACATGGGGCGCATTGCTACTGCCTATTTTATGCCACATCACCCATTTGACTAGTGGAGTTAGTCTTAGGTGCAAACTATTTAACACAAGCAAAATTTGAGTACCCAATTGCGAATTTTAAAAGTTTAGGTACCAAATCAAACATTTGATCATAGTTCAGGTAATAAATGTGTAATTAATCCCATTCGTAATTCACACATTTAGAATCACATGTGGCTAATGCATAAAATTTCTTGATTTTATCTTTCCTTCTCTTTATAAAAATAACTAAAGAAGATTATAATACTAAGGCTGCATGCTGTAAAAACTGCATAATATACGAACATTTGCCAACATTTTTCATAAGCACTATGCCTTAATTGGTTAAATTCTTGAACTAACATATTACAATTTATTATTACCTTATAGTAACCTTTCATCACATTTGGCCCCCTAACCTTTATAATGCCCTTGGAGCCATGCGGGAGAATTTCATCAGTTTCAGCATCTACGATTTTGAATTCTGTGAGTGGAATTGGATGCCCAACTGAACCAAGAACCTTCAAAAGTCAAATCTGAGAGATTGTCATACGATGGAAGACTCTTTCTAGAGGTAGGCACAATTTAGACAAAAATAAAAGTACATGAATAAGACCAGATTGACATGAAGACAACCTAAAAAAGAAAAGATGGTAAAAAATAAAAGAGTGAGAAGAGTTTATGATCAATTGTGTTTTACCTTATAATGGTTAAAAAAAAAAAAAGGGATGCACTAGACAGTTGTTGCTGAGCTGACAAACTTTCCAAGCCTTCAGGTGAGTGAAAAAAAGATGGCTTAAATGGAAAATCCAGGTTTTCGTTCTATTTCGATAATATCAATCTGAGCAAATTCTTTGTTGGGTAATATGGTATATAAAAATTTAGTCCCTTTCATTTTCATCAAGAGAGGTAAAGAATTCTCAAACATCTTAAGTATGCGCAGTCACTGATTTGATATTGCAAGACGGGAATGGGTCACCATTATTTTGAGCATAATAAAGAATTCCAGCAAGTTTGGGGTTCATAAACCCCAGGTCCTGCCCACCGTAACCAAAAAAAAAAAAAGAGTCCAGACGCTCAACTAAGACTTTAATCCCAAAGCACCTACATAGATCCTTTCCTTTGATCCTAACAAGGAACTTAGCAAGAAAGGAAAGAAGATAGTACCTGCATAATAAGTTGGTTTACTTTTCAAATGATCTTAAACACATTTCTTTCACAATGCGTTGGATTTAGCAAAGTAGATTGCCAGCATGCAACAACTAATTCTCTTACGAGAATTTCTTCACATTGCTTATGAAAAATCGCATGCACTACCACAGGTGGCATGGAAGAAAGAGGACAGTATCAATTAAAAGTTATACCAGAAAAAAGCGAGAGGTGTCTTACATTACATTCTGGTCGTCGACCAGCAACACAAGGGGATGTTTCTGTTAAACCATATCCATTCTGCATTTTCAAACCAATTGCCTGCATGTATTTAACTCCATAAAATTAGAGATAAGGACTACTACCCTTTTGATTCGAATAGTAAGAACATATTAGCATCTAACCTCATAAAACTTTTCAATATGCACAGGCAAACTTCCACCCCCACATTTGCCAACCTGAAGAATGATTAAACAATAATCAATAAAACACTAAACAGAAATACTAGAAATGCTGAACACAGAAAAATAAGAGGAACCTAACAACTGGGAACTTTGTGCATAAGAACAAACAACAATATGGGTTCCTCTTCTTTTGTTTTTCCTTTTTTCCTTTTCTTATGCTTTTAATTGCAATACATACAGATTCTTATTGGTTGATAAATAAAGATAACTTGAATAGCTTGAAGAAGAAAATTCCAATAACAAGTTAATATAGCAAATAGATCAAACCTTTGATATTCCAATAGCAGCGTGAATTTTTCCATAGACAAGCTTCTTTGCTAACATGTGCAATGGCCACAATATTGCAGCAACAATTCTTGCCCATAAGCAGTCTAACATGGCTACAAGATATGAAGGTTGCTTCTGATTCTTTGTTAGGCATAGTCCCTGATAATCAAATAAAACCAAAGGCCAAATTTAAGTAGAAACAAGTAACTAATTAAAGAACATGAGAATTCAGCAGGTGTTATAGTTTGGAGCAGAAAAGACGTTCAGAAGAACTATATGCGTGCGCTGAAACTCAATATATCTCACATCCACTACATGGGACAAACAGATAATAGTTTTAATTTCCTTTAGTCGGTTGGTTTGATTCCATAGGCTGCTAGACTAGTCACCAAATGCTGCAGAAAACTTTATTCAGCTAGTTAATCTTAAAACTGGAGATAGAATTGAAAACTGATTACCAGAAAAACAGAACTGTGTTAACCCTGGTCATACACTTAACAGAGTTTAAAAATTTTACCGAAAGACACAATTGCTTAAACAATAATTTTACTAAAAAAAGGAGCAGTTATATGGTCTTCCCCACTTCTTTTGGAAGAGGCAGGAAATGGGGTTGTAAGTTAAGTTTAAGTAACTCTATGATCTTAGTTGAATATTTGGCATTAGACCCATAAAAGAATTATGGGTATCAAATTAAATTGGCATCTAATTCCCACTTATCTCAAGTTTTAGGGCTTAACAAAATGAAATCTAAGCCATAGGAGAGCAAGAGTCAGAATTGGAAGAACATAAGCATAAACAAGAATTCTGTACAATTCAACTTTAGTTTCCTAAAAAATTGTAAAGAGCTTGAAAACATAAACAAGACTTGCTGGGTGCCAGCACCTCATAAATTCTCTCCATCTCCGTATATGCCAAGCTGACCCTTATGAATAAAAGTGCTATTAATTTACGAGCATTGGAGCTTGCAGAAATCTGCTTTTGAATCCCACTGCAAGGTAATCCAAAAACTTTAAGGGCTGCATTTAAAATCAAATAGTTTTCATACACAATAAGTTTAACTGGAGACTTATCATGGTGATGTAATTATCATTTAAGTCAGATAGTTTAGACATGAAAATCAGTACAACATACAGGATGAGAGAAAACAAAAAAGAGGAACATTTATCACAAAAGAAAATTATTTTGATTCAATGAAGTAAGGTAGTATTTAATAAACTAATCATGCATGATGCAGCTGGACAATCCAGAATTAATCTATAATTACAAACACGACTCTCATATCTAAGAAAATGACCATCAAGGCCCTATTCCAATGTGGTTCTTTTCAGCTTCATAATGAATGAAAACAATTTTTCATAAACTAGAGACTTGTGTTTCAACAATCTTTAGAAAACAGACTACACCAAATCAACCTAGCCAGTTAAAAAAGAATTATTAAATTGTCTAACTGAGTGTTATAAAACTGACTCCTTGTAGTCGTACTTACAGGAAAAGTTTTGTAAAGTTTATGAGCTATTACTTCTCAATGCCATAAGAATATGTTTAAAAAAGCATCATAGAAATTTATATGAAAGATTTTGAGTACAATCTAAGCTCTGATCAAGAGATTACTTCTCTGAAAGTGTATTCCTCACCAGATTGTATAATGAGAAAATAAAATTTGATTTTGTAACCTTTAAAAATAAAGGGAAAATTTTTTCCACAAAATGATTATATACCATGATATAGTTTATCATACTCATTAGGAATGCTACAAGACTAAAACTGATGGAACACATGAAATTACAGCACATATGGATGCAACATTTACAATTACCATTTTTCTTTGTTTAAGCGTGAGTTTAAGAGAACCCAGCTGCTCTAACATTGCACTGACAAATATAATAATCTATGATTGTTTCCATAGCAAAGTATCCCAATAAACTTTGCTGCAGCCTGCAGCTGATTACTAAAGATTGTAAAAATCCCAAGTAAAGGACATACCTATAGAGTGTCTCATACACTAAAGGTACAGAAATCATGTAATCTGGCTGATAATTTCGCAAATCATCCTACGAAGCAAAACCAAAACATATAATCAACATATAAATAAGTAATAAACTAGTAACCATGCCATGCAGACAATCATTATATGTACCAATAGTAGTGGATAAGTCAAACTGTTTCGTAATTTGTCCATTTATTCAGGATAAATTTAAAGAATTTTCATGTTTTCAAAGCAACCTCCAATGAATAATACCTTCAAATTTCTCACGTTTGTATATACTTGCTCAATTCCACGTGTAAATATGAAATACTCACAAGCTCGCTCATATGCATGCCAAGTAGGAAGCATGCTTAGAAATCTATCCCCAGCTTTAGCAGGTCCAAGAACCCCCAAATTTCCTATCTGGAAAATAATTCAGGCAGGAAATAATATTATACAGCAGATTAAATTAAGCAACATGTTACTTTCAATGATAAGAAGTGAAATAGTTTAATGTTCTCTAATGAAAGATAAGCCACAAAAGCACAGCTTTGGCAACAAGGGCCACTCTAGGTTTTGAACAACCTGGACCTCAAAGTCCCCTGGACCAATTTCGATCAGCCTAGGTTTGGAAAAACCTGGACTTACAAAAAATATGACACATTGCTACAAACCATTTTGTTCCATTCACCAATTCATCCCTAATATATAGCATGTTACTTCAGATGAGACAAAAATGGTTCAGTACTCAATTAAAACTTTGTTCTTATCGAACTTTCCAAAATCCAAATACCTAAAAGGTATGTAATCAGTAGTAAGCAGTTACCTGGTGTAATAAATTTTTATGCGTAATCATAACGCCTTTCGGATTACCAGTGGTTCCACTTGTATATACAAGGGTAGCAATATCATCTGAGCCAATGGTTTCATATTTGTAACCTTGTCCTGAAATCACATTTAGCCAACAGCTATAATTCTATCAAGGAAATGGGAATTCTACAGACAGATAAGTTTACAAGTTATGACATTCAGATCATTGATAGTGTCCTTTCCTCCAATTTGCACACTCCTAGTTTCCTTGATGTAACTGTTGTATTCATTCTAATTTTAAAAAAGCTATTAGTTATCATGTATCCCAACAAAATAAGTACTGCAATCACTATTACACTCTTTAAAACATTGACTCATAGTAAAGTTATATGTTTTAGACAAGTTGAAGGACGTTTATGATTAAATAAAAGTAAAATGCAAACCACCATGCAACTGATCTTCTGCACATGCAAAATGTACAGGTAATCTCAAAAAGAAAAAGTTGTGACAAACTTTCGGCTCCAAAGCTCCACTTTGGACAGATAAGATCTTAGTTTCTATTCAATTTACACTTTAGGCAACCAAACAGCAAAACAACACAGAAGAGAATATGAAAATACATAATCAAATAATAAACTCAAGGATAACAAAGTGACAAGGTAAAATATATGATGCAAATTTTGAACAGGGTTAATCAAACTTACTAGCATCATGAGAATCACTAAGAGCAACACGGCTTTCTCTTCCTAACTTCATGATCTCATTATAGCTGAATACAGGCACACCCAATGTTTTGCCACTGGCCAGGCATGATTTCTCCCCCCAAAGTAGAACAATAAATCTCATGGTTGCGTTGGAACAAAATGTTCCAGCAATACGATTGAAAAACTCAGGATTGTCAACAACAAGCCCTACACTGCAAAAAAACAATAATAAAATCAGCAACTTCTGTAATACAAATCACAATGAAGGCAAAATAGCCCAGATAATGAATAAGAAGACATGAATAAGAACCATTTAATACTTCACAAAATAAGAACTACAGCTGATCAAACGACATGAGATTCATGTGGGTCTGCTTTGTATTATATACGTTTTGAGCAACAATTATCAACTGTCTATAAGAATAATGATTACTTCATGAAAACATCTTTTCTCATGATTATATGCAGATTTTATCTGAATTATCAAATTAACAGTAGAAAATATTACTAATCATTAGAATTAATAATGCTCAATAAAGTGGTAAATCCCACAAGACAAAGGCTCTAGAAGACGTGCATGCGGATGTAAACCAAAGAGCAAATTGATACTCAAGTGCACGATAAACATAAGATAGCTAGCATATATAGGCTGAAATTGTAATGACACACGTGCATACATATCCAATTCAAGCATAACACATGATTTCAGGACATCTTTTGCTTAGATAACAGGAGAACTAGAGAAGTTCACTTGAAACATGAAAATTCAAGTCTATTAAAATATATATATATATATAGATTGAAGTATATTATGAAAGCACTTATTTCCCCAAACCTTTCTGAATGATTGTATAGATGTAAAAGCTCTTCCACAGATGATCTTGACCCTCTGACAACATTAATTGCTCCCGTTGCCATCATACCTTAGCCAAAGTAATGCACCAAAATTATTTTCAAATTTCAGAATCAATTTGTAACAGAGTGAAAGATAAAAGAGTTACTGCATAGGATACTAATCTTCTATCAATTTAAAGATATAACAATGAATAGGCTCACTACTTTCGTCATAAAAACGAAGAAGTTTCAGGACTTAAGAGGAAGAGGTCTGCTGACTACAGGGAAATCTTTTACCTCTCACAAGAAAAAATAAGATCATAAAACCAGACAAAAGCCTTTGATGGTTATAATGTAAAGCATGCAAAATTCAAAACAAAAGTTCCAATTTGTTCAGGAAAAAGAACTCTTAAGTAAACTCAGTGTTTCCGTACGAAACAAGTATGCCAGAAAAAAACAGAATAGAATGTGGCAATAAGGCTCAAGCATAAGTCATCTGCTTCTAAAAATAGATAGCGTGTAAACTCAAGGGGACTGATAGGTGGTTTCAGTTTTGAATTCATTGGAAGTGGAGCATCTAGAAATGAAATAGAAGATATATGGCCTACTATAGAGAAATGCATGTGAACATGGCTACATGAGCTTTAAAAGTTGTGCATAATTATTGCTTGAATTCAAAATGCACATGTTTTAGGCTCTTGATTCAATAGCAAATTAACCAACTTTACTCTTAATCTGTGTGTCAATCTAGTCTCACTTGTTTATATGGAACATACTATCTTTATCCTTTATTAGTTTTACAGAAACAGATTTAAGTGCCTCTGATTGAATAACAAATAAAGGAATCTATCTAAAGCCAGAGTCCTATAAAAAACAGAAAATATTGAATTTCTTAAACCAGATCAGGTATGTATGTTTGTATTTGAAACTAGCAATGAAATGATTAGATTACATATACTGACACAAGTACACAACCAAGGAACCTTATTTTTTAGCTATTGGACTTGAGTAAGCAAGTTAATGGCAAATTACAAATGATACACACCTTGATCTGCAACAAGCCATCGGCATGAATTATCAGCAAAAAGTGCATGCTTCTCTTCTGGCTTTACTCCAATAACCCTTAAACCTTCAGCAAAGTCCAATATTTCCTGCTCTAGCTGCAGTATGGAAGGAGTTGAAAATAAGGCAATTGAAAAGATATAATGACTTGTTTTGCATAAAAACTAGAAATAGTAAATAGAAAATTGGAAAAGCAACAGTTTTTACGAACTATTAATACAACTTGAGATAATTGAATAAAAACAAATTATGAAAGAAATAAGTATTTGGATATTAATTTAACAGATTATGCAATGGGCTTGCTCTTTCTATTTCAATGTATACTCTAATTAATTTTGTAATAACTTATAGAAGAATAAAAGTAAAAGTTACCTGTTTATAAGTCATGGTAGTAGGTGGATCACGATATGGATCCACCACCGCTACTCGATCACCATACTTTTCTGCTGAAGACCTCCAAATGTCCGGGACTGCTTTCCATTCATCTGAGACCAGTACACCTTTACTTGACAGTGATGCTTTTTCTAGCAAAGGTGAACACCTTCTAATCTGCAACTCCTGTGTCTGGAACACGAAAAAGAACATGGATAGATGGTAAGACCCCAAAATCTCTGACTCCATTGGAACAAGTATAAAAAGACTAAAAGCTTTTGCAAGGAAAACAAATATTAAGAGAACTGAGAAACTGCATTTTGACACCCTTTTGAAAAATGGTAATAACACCAACAAGCTCAGGCTAACTATGAGAGTATGGTATGGTACAGGGATCTACATGGAATTTAAAATATTGAAGCTTCAAGGAGAAAAGCCAACAAGTAGCATGCCTATTGACAGCAATGATGCATACAAATAGGCAATCCAAATTACAAGTTAATTATCAATCAACAGCATGGTCCACACGGTGTTGATCAGGGTTAAACCATCTATAATGGGAAGCAGGAAACACCCCTGTGAACTAGAAATATGGCATTATCAATATTGTAACACTTGCAAGGAAAAGAGAAACTTATTTTCAACAGAAACAGAGAGTGGAAGGCAAGCAAATCCTAAGATACTGCTTTTTGTTACTTTTGGTACTTGCTTTTTGCATCCAAAAACGAAAAGGTAAAAAGCTTCAGTGAATACAAAAGCAAACAAAATTTTTTGAAGAATTAAAAATTAAAAATGAAAATAGTGGGAAACAAACCTTGTGATTTTACTTTTGGAATATTATCCTACATACCAACGGTAACGTTTTTTTAACTCTACAAACGAGTTTATAGGAATACAACATATCCATCTAGTAATTATGTGAATTAATTAGTTAATTCCCTTACATATAGCCTAATTGACATAAGGTAACCCTCTAAACCTACTTGTGGAGTTCACCGATGATGGATGTATAGGATATTTTTCCTTTACTTCTCATACAGAAAACTTATGCTGGAATCATTGTGGGATTTTAGTCATTCATTCATTTTAATCAATTACAATTTTGCTTTCTACTAGCATTTTCTTTAACTTCATAGCAAAAAGAAACCAATATAAGGAGGCCTTAGTTACTAATAAAAAGCTGGTAAGGACCATGTGATATGTTGACAATCTCTTAACAAGTACGAGGGAAAACTTGAGGTGATGTCCGGGATTAATGAATATGCCATGAAAATCAAACACGAATTAACTTCATTGTAACAGCCATTGAATTATTCAGTTCACAACTTCTAGGCTATTTACTCTAAAACTCTTTTAAGCGGTTCGCAAATTTTCCAATTGCCCAGGCTTCAAAGGTTTTAATCTAAACTCAGAAGCATTAAGTCCACTCAAAGTCAAATTTTTACAGTAAAAAAAAGGTTACATCATTGAAGAACAGAACTGATAAAAAGAAAGGCATAATGATAAATTTAACCCTTGAACTATGCAAATTGTGTCATTTTAGTCCCCATTTTTTTTTCTTTTTCGTGCATTTAGTCCCTATTCTTTTATTAGCAACAATTGAACTTTCCTTTTTTTTGTCAAATAAACTAGAGTCGCGTGATCTCACGTGATTAACTCGCATCTTTTAGGTTCAAGAAAAAAAAAAACCACAGACAACAAATGTCCAATGATGTGGCACGTGCCCCTCAATTGGAAAAGAATTGCAGAAAATTAAAAAAAACACACACGCACACACACATTTTTATTGTTCCTTTTATCATCTTTTCATCTTCTTT
This sequence comes from Durio zibethinus, assembly GCF_047325235.1. Lineage (NCBI taxonomy): Eukaryota > Viridiplantae > Streptophyta > Magnoliopsida > Malvales > Malvaceae > Durio > Durio zibethinus. Next base: position 2,209,355 of record NC_143165.1, on the reverse strand, counting down.
CTACCAGATCAAGTCTTGCCGTCGGTAACCAGGAAGGCAAAGACCAGTTCCGGCGATGCACGCTCACCCTTTTCCCTCACTAACTACTTTCCCTTTATCACTTTCCTTCTTCTCTTCCCTTACCCGTGCCAGTCTTCATCCTCCTCATCTCGCCGTGCCCTACTGCTCCTTTTCCATCTCGTCCTCAATAATTTCTCTCATCCAGCCTGATTATAACCGATTCTCATCGAATCTCAGTCACTTTTTACGACAATTTTTTTTACTTCTCTGTTTCCTCTCTCATCCGGCCTCCAAAAAAAAAATCTTCCCTTTTTTTCACCAATTTTTTCTTCAGTTAATCAGTTGGTACGACATGTTGCAGTGAAGACACACCGGGCATCCCATGTCATCAACCACGTGGCATATTAGATTTGAAAACTGGCCGTGAACGGAACCCTACGTGATGCCACGTGACGGGCTCCCGCTAAATTCAAACTAATTTCAGTAGAGGGTCAAATATGTCATTATAAGAAAAAGGCCAAGTTGCGGCAGATGAAGAAATCCACCAAAAACTAGTACTTTGACAAGAACACAGTACAGCCATCTGGGATGATCCCACAAAAAAAATAAAAAAAAAATCAAAGAATTATAAAAAAAAAAAAGTATGTGAGAGTGACCTTGGATTCACAGAAAACTCGAAACTTCGATCCTGGGGAGACTGCGAAACTGACTCCAGGGAGCTTGGTACCCAAAGTTTTGTGCAGTTTAGAGCGAGAGACAAGAAACTGAACAGAGCTAGACTTATCCAACGAAGGTGTTGAGGACACCATGGTTGCCATTCTCTTCTCACAAGAAAAAGAAAGAAGAGAGGAAGAAAGAGAGAGGGACATGAGAGACAGAGAATAAGAGAAGGAAGAAAGTGACTGAGTGATGGCGGTCGTTGCCAAAAATGAACGATGAGATATTGAAGTGCCCCTAAGGCCAATTCATAGCCAAAAACAAACAAAAGAGTGGAAATCATGGTAATCCAGATGACGTTGTTGGATAAACAAAAGAAAATTAAAATAAATGTCACTGTTGACACTGACATTGCTAGTATACTATCGCGTTATTTTTTTTAATATATTACGTGAGATCTGAGATTTTTATTTTTTTTAAAGTTGATCGTGGTAAATGAATCTTTCGTATATTTATTTTATATTAAATATATGTAAAATATAAAAATTAATATAAATAATTTTTATTGATTTAATATATTTTTATAGTCAAACCATGCATTGAGTTTGTTAAAAAAATTTTATATTTTTTATATTACTTTTGTGTCAAATTATTTTATTATATCTAAAATTATTTAGTGTTAAAGTTTTAATTTAATGATAAAAAGTAATTTTAAAATTTTAAATTCAAGTTTTATTTTACTTGTTTAATTATATTTTAATTTATTAATTAATTAATCAATTATAATATCTTAATTATGATATAATATTTAATTATTTAATTGATTATATAAATATAATACTTATTTATGATTATAGTTTTAAAAAATAATTATCAAATTTAATAATAAAAAATATTTTTTAATTCTCATTAATAATTTTTTTATTTAAAATTTTTTAATATTCGATAATCACTTTAAACTCTGATTATTTTAAAGTCAAATCAAATCGAATATCATAAAAAAATAAACTCTCTTAGTACTTATTTTTTTCATTCATAATATTTGAAAATTGATACCTTACTTAAAAGAGAATTGAACTCATTATCATTAAGATCAACAAAAATTTATTTTTTTTTAGAATCCCTCAATATTCGGTATCATTTTAGGCCTAAACTATTTTGAAATTAAGTCGAATTAAACTTTATAAGAAGTCAAATTTTTTCATTGTTTATTTTTTTTTATTCACAAGACTCAAAATTAAAATTTTATTTTAAAAAATTAAATATTTTATCATTCAAATAGATGGTATTCTCATTAATATTTCTTACTTTATTAATTGATCCATTTTCTTTTCTTCAAACCAAATTGCTTAAATAAGAAAGGAAAAAGTTTATTTATTTTATTAATGTTACAATTTTAAGTAATCTCGATATTTTTTACTTGTTATGGAATCATATCATATCATTTTCGTGCATTAAAATCATACGCAAAAAAGTACATTTCAAACTCGAAGAAAAAAAAATATTAATTAATGAAAAATACATACAAGTGATATGCCATCCACGTGAACGCATCACCTGTGAGAATATTAAAGTGAATTTTAATGAAACAACCACTTGCATATATAAAAATATATGAGAAATTTGGCTGTCGGCTCAAATTTGTTTATTCTCTAAAATTTGAATTTAAAATGATAGTTGGGAAAACCAAGATTATAGCAAATAAAAAGTTTAGGGCTCAATTAAATCATGAAAATACATCTAAAAATAAATAGATAAATCCTAGGCTTAGCGGAAAAGCCTTGATAAATTCCGTCTCAAAATTTTTATTTAATTTTTTTAGATATCTTAAAATGATTTTTTAACTATTTTATTTTTTATTTTAAAATTAAATTTTATAATTTTTTATTTTTTCCATTAACAATTATAAAATTTTAATTTTATAAAAAATTTAATTTTAATATTAAATATATTAAAGTAAAATTTTTTTAACTTTATAAAAATTAATAAAATTCAAATAATTTAAGACATTGAGAATACTTGAAAAAAAAAATCCCCGCAATATCTGCAGCTGCACAGGAAAAAATCATCCTATCAACAAGAGGGACCTGAACATTAACTGCATGTCACATGTGGGGTCGATGATGTTGCTCAATATCTGTGCCGTTTCTGACAATTCACCAACCACCACGAATCTTGCCAAATTTGGTAATTCATTAATTTTGTGAGTTTGTGATTATTTATTTCATAATAAATATAAAATTATCTTATCTTAATTTTTATTAATATATTTATTTTAAAATATATTTTTTAATTTAATCAAATTCATATATAATTTTTATTAAAATTTTAAATTATATTATTTTCAAATTTTTTATTTTATTTTTATAACATATTTTCTTGTCATACTTAAAATTATTAAGTATAATTTTCGTCATTTTTTAAGTTTTAAGTTTTATTTAAAGTTTTAACTTTTAAGTTTTATTTGAATAAATGATTGAATTAATTTTGATAAAATTAAAAATAATAGTAATAAAATTAATTTTACATGTTAATTTTTTTTTATCATTTTTATCAAATTTCATTCAAACATTGATTTCTATTTTTGTAAGTAATAATATAGTTAATATGCATATATATCTTTCTCTGCTTATTGCAAATTTAGAATGAAGTTAGTTGAAAAATTTTGTGCTTGAATTGTTTCTAACATTGGGTTTTGCTAGTGCTGGATTTTGTGAAAGTGTTAAAACAAAAAATATATAAAAAAAAAAATTGTACTGGACACCCCAAACAAAAATCTCCAATTTGTTATTGGGTTTTGCAATTATATTTTTCTAAACTTCAAATCAATAAAAATATTCAATATTTTTTACAATTATTTATTTATAATATATACAAAAAATTATAAACATAACTTTGAAAATATCGAAGAGCAAGTGTAACTAATATATAAGTACTTTAAATGTGAAGAGCAATAAAGAGATGTTAAAACTTTAATTAAGCAAAACCTAAATGATTGCTAGAATTGAAATGAAATATACAGTAGGGAAACAAAATAATCATAAATTATTTGACAAAAATAACAAATCGATCATAAGAAAATATTAAATCTAATTTTTAATTAAATATTAAAATTTTATTTGGATGGATGATGAGATTAATTGTGTTAAGATTGAAAACAGTAATAAAATTTATTGTAACTGCAATTAAAAAAAATTATTGTAATTGTGATTTAAAAAAAAATTAATAAAAAATTTATGTTGATTTGATTTCATTGAAATTAATATTTAAATTCAATTAAAAATGTGATAAATTTAATCACATTATATCAAAAATACAGTGGAATCACACAAAAACTAAATCTAACCTTGAATTTTTATTTAGGGGAAACGAAACTATTTGAATTGGGCGTAAAGGAGGCTAGAGACAATCATATAGACAAGAAGAGACGAGAGTAAAAGTGGCTAGGGTTTTTTTTTTACGGAAATTAGAGGTTTTATCATTTAGTTTTTTTTTTTAAAAAATTTTTTTATTTAGGTCTAGGGCACTACTTTAATATAAGCATTACTACTTTTATTGAGTTTTATTTGTTATTAGAAATATATTTGTGCATCGTTACGAATCATAAGTTTAATTTGATAAATTTGATAGGTAAATAATAATATATTTAAAAAATAATAGGCGATATTTATCAAATTCAAACATAATTTATCACGATAATAAAATGACATTTATTTTTTAAAAAATATTATCTATTATGATAATAAATTATATTTACTTCCACAAACATTATATATTATGATATCAGATAAAACAATCCTACAGATAACAGATCGTTTTTTTTTTTTTTTTTGTAAATCTAAATAGTTAAAAAATATATGAAATAAAAATTAGAAAAAATAATTAAAAAAAGGAAAAACTAAACGACAATATGATTGATATGGCTTTGCCTTTTAGCGATGAAAAAGAAACAAAAGAGAAAAATGTAGTTAATAGAGAAAATATTTAAATTCACTCTATAGATCAAAGAAAAATAAAAAAAATAATAATAGACTATGTTTATTAAACTCAGGTGTCATTTATTATGATAATAGATAATATTTATTTTTGTAAAAGTCATCTATTATTTTTTAAAAAGAAATTTTTTGTAATGTAAGAGTGTCCAATCAAAATTCTAGGACTGCTCAGAAAAATATTTAATAGGCATTCAAAAAGATAAACTTTCAAATTTTCTTAATTTTGATTTTTGGAGGATGTTTATGAACACCGCAAATTTGCCACTACTTCTAATGATAGTTGCAAAAATTTCACCAACTTTGGCGATTTTAAATACTTAATAATCTTGCTTCCCTTTATAATTCATCTTTATATAATTTAAAATCTTCTCATTGTTTTTTTTTTTTTTTTTTTTTCATGTTGTTCAAGAATATGAGGGAAACTTTATCTGGAATGGGTATCCTTTCAACAATACTAATCAACGTCAGAACAAGCTTGAAAGTAGGGTTGTAGTAGATAATGTTGTAGTAGTGTTTTTGTATTTTGTTAGTTTGATTGGAATTTTATTTTATTTTTTATGTTTGATTTAATTGGTACAAAATACTTGCATTTGAAAATTTTCAATTCCAGTTTGAAATCAAATACCAATAATAAAATTTGATATTAAGTAAAACTCATTTTTTATTGATAAATAAATATAATTGAGTGAATTCAAATAATTAAATTTTTATTTTGAGTCGAACACCAACTAAATAAATAAAATTAAATCGTATTTAAATTGATATCTAATCACAAATTTAAAACCAAATTTTAACTTGATTCTTGTCGACTCAATTAAAACATGAAACGATCCAAACAGGCAATAATCTTTTTATAGGTGAAAGTGTCATTATCGCTTTTGCCAGCATTAAAGTGCCCCAAATTAATTGTGGTCCTAAAAGAGTAATTAAGTTTCAACTACTAGTACCAATTATCAATTATTCCGCACAGCCATAATTTGGTGGTTGGCATCTACTCAAATTGCATATCTTATTTCTAATAGTTACATGCATTTTTTTCTTTCTCATCTTGCAAAAACATGTGCCTTTTTTTTAATTTTAAATTGAGAAAAAAAAAATCCAAAGCATACTTCTGAAAAGAAAAATACATATACTTATCATTGAATCAAATATGAGAAAATCTATGTTTTGCACTAGGAATTTTTGCAGTAGGCATTTTGTACTGAAGAGCCTGTGTTGATAAATCAACAAAATTGATTGAATTGCATTTTCTTTTTATGCTTGATATGGGCAGAGACTTGGATCAGTAGCCATTGTTGGGATTAGTATCAATCAGGAAACAAAGTAGGGGAAGATTAAAATTCAGCTATAAGTTGAAATGAGAATAAGGTAGCAAGGATTTTATATGTTTTCACTCCTTAATTTTGATAGTAAACAAGGAACTCCTTTCTTCCCATTAGATGTCAGTTATTCCCTGACAAAAACATGAGTAAACAATAGAAACATAAGATCAGCTCCCTGATATTAATTCACTTCACCAGCTCTGAATTCCTTGACAGAAGCTTATGCTTAAACCATCTTCACAGAATCACACTCGGGAAATTGCAGTGTCCACGACCTGCTCAAAAGAATCAATAAAGATTAGAACTTCCATTTTTTTAATCTGTCATGTATCTTTCCTAATTGTTCAATTAAGAAAACTTGCCAACAGCTGTGTGATCTGTTGGTTAAAATCCCGGTAGCTTCAAGTACCAAAAGGAAAAAACTTACTTGGGTTCACTGTGGTCTGTCTAGCTAATCCATTGAAGTAGCAAGTTGCCCCCCGGCTTCGAAACCTTGCCCAGTATGAGCTAAATGCATAACTAGCATGCCAAAATATTGATATTGGCTCATAACACTCTTTTCCTGGATTCAATGCTTCACAAGTCTGATTATCCAGGCTACAAGCATAGGCCAATGCAGATGACAAGTTCATCAGATTGACCCCTGGAGCCACCTCACACCAAACTTTCCCCTTATAAGGCACATTATTTTCAGCTGGAGGCAGTGGCTTGTAATCAGAGACAGGGCGCTTCCCAGTTAGATCGATGTCATAAATAGGTGTTCCATTTGCATGCAGCAAGCCCCAATGCCTTTCTGTTCCTGGTCCTGTCTTTCGGTTTTCTTCATATAGGGAGAAAATAAATGTTGGTATGATTAGACCAGGTCTAGCTGGGGTCCCTAATGCTGGTTTGGCAGTCATTTTTCGAATGAGATTTCGGTTATAAGTGGCTGCATTGTAGATATTTGCCCCCACTTGATCAATATCCCCAGCAGTAGGCCAGCCTGTTTCAGCTATCGCTAGTCGGATATTTGTGTACCCAAGCTTTTCCATGGCGAAAATGACGGAGTCAAGCATTTGGTCTAGGAGATTTGTGTAAACTAAGCCACTACCAAGGTCAGTTTGGTTTACAGTTTCTCCAAAAAGAGCAAAATCTAAGCTGATGTTCATTGGATTAGCTGACCACGGAAAATATGGATAAACATCAAGGAAAAAAAACGATTTGCTCCCTTTCAAGAATTTCAGCAATGGTGCCATCAAAGTATCCGATATGTCAGAACGGAACATACCACTTGATGGTGGGAAAGTCGATTGCAGCACGTCCATTGCTAGAGGGGTACTGATCTTGATATTTTTAATATCATGAGCACTCAGAGAATTCTTAATTCTACGCATTGCAGGCACAAGGTTATGCCAAATTGTCTGATCTGGATCCGAATTGTAGCTGAGGACTTCATTGCCAACTAAAACGAATCGGATCATGGTATCCGGGTAGTAAGCCAGGACATTGTTTTGAACCCATTGTTCTGCTGCTGTTTGGCTTGAAGCAACTCGGATTATATCATCGTTAGGAACCATAATCGCCACTTGGATCTTGGTGCCTGAGAGGAGTTTCAATATTTCAGGGTCCGAATCATAGAGCTTTATACGGCCAGCATTCATGGATTTTATGATCTCAATGGATTGATATGGAGATGGCAAATTGTCCCCTTTTCGACCATAGTTTATTCCAATCTTGCTCGAGATTTCTGCCCCTGTTAAGCATAAAAGAAATCAATGTCCATAAAAACTGTTGATATTAACATAAAAATTGAATATTTAGTATGAAAAATTAACTTACAGGAAACAACAAGAAGAGAAGAAAAAAGGAGAGGAAGAAGAGCCATTACTGGTCAGCAGCTTTTTAAACTGTAATGAAATGGTTGGTTTTGTCCTCAAAGCATTCTCTGCTTTTAATGAGAAGAGAGCCAAAGCCCAACAAGAACATGGATGAATCAAGCAAAAAGTAGCTAGATTGTTCCATACATACAAGAAGATTTGTTTAGTTCAATGATTTTTGAGAGTTGCCTCCAAAACAAAGTGAAGTTCTTTTGTTTATTCCAAGCAAGAAAAGAGGCATGAAACACGGATATATATTACCTATGATAAAGTAATAATGGTTTATTAATTTGTAAAGAAAAAGCTAAAGATTATGATGTAAGAGCATATACGGGGGGTCTTCTTGTCTCCTGGATTGAATACATGTTTTCTTTACCATTTCAAGCTAGGTAGTTAGAGAAGTGAGAAAATAGATAAGTCTAATGCAGTAATGCTATGATCATTCAAGGTTTTTAATGTTACGATTTTTGAACTATAATAAAATATTTATTGTGATATTTAATTTTTAAAAATTTTTAATATATTACTTGAATTATAAATTTGTTAATTAATATAACACTTATTCTTAATGTAATTAGCTTTAAATGATAACATATTATAGACAAACCGTCATCTAAATACCATATTAATTAACACATTTATAGTTTATGTACTACATAAAAATTTTTAAAATTCAGATATAACATTAAATATTATATTATAGGTCAGGGATCATTCGTAATATTAACCTAACTTTTAATTTATGCCAAGTTTATTGTGTAGCATTGTTAAAGTAACGTTATTCATATCTGTTAAGTATTTGATTTCACGTAATCTTTTATTTAAATTGGATCTCTAAATTTATTGTCAATTGATTTTAGACTGAATATTTAATATAATATCAAAATGTTACTTTTCTCTGTTATCTTTTCTAAGTTTATCATATTATAAGTTTTTACTTTCATTTATATATGATAAAAATTTATTAAAATAATATTGATAAATATTAAATTTTTTACTCGAGAAAAAGGGATGATGGAAAAACAAAATCCATGTTGCATTTTAAAATTCCCACAAATCCAATAAAGTTAATGGCACAACCATAAACTTTGGAATTTATTCTTAGCTTTCAAATCGAGTCTTCTACCTCATTACTTTAACTATAAGAACACCCACTACTTTAATGCAACGGTCACTGCATATATCAATTTATTCAAGCTTATAATGACAAAAGTTGAATCTAAGAGGGCAAAACTATTATGTGGTCAAGATCTAAATTAAGAATTACAACATAAAAATGTGTAACTAAAACGAACAATTAAGAGAATGGAATTATAAGTTTTATATTTCGAAATAAGCGTATGTTTCTACTATATTATTGTAAACCAATATCAATAGGATATCTCAAATATTTTTAATTTAAAATTTTAATATAAAAAAAAAAAAAACTTATACTTAAAGTAAAGATCAGTTAAAATTGAAAAATAATTGATTACCTCTCATTATATAACTCAAACCAACAAGATTTCATAATTAAAAAAGCATATATTTTGAATTAAAGAGAAGCAAATAGAAAAAACAAAAATTACAAATAATTTAAGTTCCATTTGATAGATACTTTTACGTTTTGCTTTTTCGTTTTTTACAAAAAAATTAATTAAAAAATTAAAAATGAATAAAAAAAAAAACAAAAAACAAAAGCGATTATCAAAAGAAGCCTTGATAACCTTTTCTTCCTATACTCTTCCTCAATTATCCTCTTTATGCTTGGACTTAAAACCTAAAAAATTAAATTAAGACAAAAAACAATGTTTTTGACTGGTTTAACGTGTTTGAGTTTGCAACTTGGGCCTTGAACCTTTGACTTTGTTTGGTTTACATGCCTTTGATCTTCTTTGGGCTTTCCTCCGCTTTTGGCTGCCCAGATCCTGCAATCGACCCAAGCTTTTTTCAACCACTTTAAAACTACTTGTATTTGGTAACACTTTTTGTTCATTTATAACACAAATAGTTCAGTAATTTTTTCTACATTTGAAGTGCAAGGTAGGTGCAAAGCCATGTTTGATATGATAATTTGAATCTAAAAAAATAAATTCAAATATAAAATAAAATTAATTTCAAAATCAAAATCCTTAATTTGCTTTGTTTATTCCATTTTAAAACATTATATACCGGAGTCCATAGCATTTTTGTTTTAAATGATTTTCGATTTAGTTTTGCAAAAAAAAAAAAAGAAAATCACATATTGTTGTGTCCGTAGCACCTAATGTCTGGAAAATGTATATCTATATTTCTTCTAGGCAAAGTATGAATCCAAGAAAGAGTTCAAAAGTGAGCTCACAACCTTAACACAGATCCCAAAAAACACCAATTGTTCGTCCTTTCTCCCCACAGTCCCACGTCTCTTTTAAAATCTATAGTTATGGGGTTTAGATGTATAGTGTTTTGAAGGGAATTAGAGAATCTAAACCATCCAAAATGTAGAGCGTAGAGAGGAAAAAGAGGATGTGAAACACGGCTGTAATCACTTCACTGGATTGTGAGATGAGAGGTGAAAAAAAAAATTTTTAAATCGATTTGAAATTATAATATTTCGTTTAGATCGATTTTTTTATTTGATTTAAATTAAATTTAAATATTAAATATATATTAAATTTGAATTGAATTTCGGATCAAAAGATAAAAAAAAAATCGAATCAAATTATATATTTTTAAAATTTTTTATTTATATTTTAAATTTTTATAAAATAAAATTAACAATTTCATATCAAAATTTACTTAAACATATTAAAATTTTATATTAAAATAATATATAAAAATTAAAATTCAATAAATTAAATTAAATTGATAAATTTAATTCGATTCAATTTGAATCGGATCGAATGAAAATTCGATTCGAATTTAAATCGTATTTTCACTTTTTATATTATTATGTAATATTTAAAAAAAACTGAATCGAATTGAATCAAATTCGGTCCACATGGAACCATTATCACCTCTAAGTGAGGCAATCTGGAGGGCGGAAAAAGATATTGTGAGAGAAAGGAAAATGAACGTTTCTTTTTGTTTTTTCAATTTCATAGTTGATTAATTTTTTTTGGTTATTAATGCCTAAGAAATTAAAAGTTAGATTGTCAAGGGATTTTTTAAAAAAATAAAAAAACTAAATTTAATGTGAGTAAAAAATTAAATAATAAGATATGTAAATAAAATCAATGATTATATCATTAAATCAATGGTTATATTAATATTTTTAGTTATAAAAAATTAATAGTATTAATAATTAGATTAAAATTATTAAATTAAAATAATATAAAAATTATATTTACATGAATTATAATAAAAAACTAAATCTCAAATGTTGTTAGGGTAAAAAGCTACTAACATAGTTTTACATATTTTATTTTTATGACTTTCGAAAGAAAAGGCTAAAGAATTTGAAGATGATTGCAACTTATTTTTGCTATTGTTTTATTTGTAATTTGCATCATTATCATTTAAAAAAAAAAGACAATAAAGATAATAAGAAATTAATTAAGTTATTCTAAATTTCAATTTCTAACTATTAGTTGACCAACATTACGACAAATTGATATCAATTGAAGAGAGTGATTTGGTTTTGCCTACCCTTAAGATTAAAAACTATTTTTTTGCTTTTATTAAAAAAATGAATTGGACTTTTTAAGGCACCTATCATTATTCATTATACCAAAAGTTTAAGGTTACATTTGAATTGATGATGAGATTCAAAATAAAAAAAAAATTATTGTAATTGTGATTCAAAAAATTATTGTAGTTATGATTGAAAAAAATTAAAAATTAATAAAAAATTTATATTGATTTGATCTTGTTAAATTGATATTTGAATTCAATTAACAATATGATGAATTTAATCATATCGTATAAAAAATATAGTAAAATGCAAACGGATACTAAGTATGTCACAAGAATAATTAGATTTGAACTAAAATGTAAAATTCAATTCATAATGACTTATCATTTTATTTTATTTAAAAAAAATTCTCTTTGATGTCCACTTGGTTTCTAGCTTATGATATTTATTAATATATAATTTGGAGCATGATATTCTATTCTTTTTTTTTCTTTATTTATCTTTTTTATTATTATTACAGGCCATTTAAAAGATTTTATTTTTCTTCTATCTGTTTTTTTATTATTGCATACATTTTCAAATTTTGATAAAATATAAAGACCATTACGATCAAAATTTAAAAAAAAAAAAAAAAACTGAAAATCGGGCAAGATCAATTTATGCCACAAACCAATTGAAAAACGTTGGATCTCCCAACATCTGTGCAATGATTAGCGGTGGCAGTTGCCGACTTTGGTTTTGTTTTGTTTTTGTTTTTGCTTTTTTTTTTGGGCCAGTTGTTGCCAACTTCGGTTTTAGTCTTTTTTTTTTTTTTTTTTGTCTCCTTTCTTTTTCTTCTTTTACGGCCGTCCACTGTTTTTTTTTTTTTTTTAATTGTTTTTTTGTTTCGTCCCTATGGATGTTTTGAACTACAAATTATTTAGTATTAAAAACCAACTTTTTAAAGATAATTGATAATTGTATAAAAGTTAAAAAAGAAGCATATATATGAAATACATTAAGTTTTATTGCGAAAGAATGATAGAATAGAATGAAAATGAAAATGAAAAACTGGATAATTTAATAATTAAAATTTATTGTTATTTTTTTATTTTGTAATTTAATCATTATATTTTGTAATTTCGAATGCAATTATTTTTATTATAATCTTATAATTATTCAATTATGATAAAAAAAATTATATAGAGGTCAATAACATATAAGGGTAAATTCCATCAAATATTTTGATAAAATCCTATATAATTTTAAATTTTGATTGATTAATTATGCTGTAATATTATAAATAATATATTTTAACACTGAAAATAGCGAAACAAATTAACATTTAGCTCAAGTAGAAGGACTAAATTTGAATTTAAATCCACTCATTATTGTAATTCTAATTTCCAGTAGTACTAGTAAAATATTGATAATAAAGGAATTATTTTCGGTCTCCTAATTAAGGCAAACCAATTTCCTTAACAATGACCTTGAAATCTCAATTCAAAATCCAACTCACACAGCCTAATTCATGAACAAATTTACTATTAGAGATTGACTGCCTTACTGTTTGATTCAATTGTCATTGAAAAACCCATAAATTTAGCCAAAAGTACATACAATTAATCTTCAATTTTTATCTATTTACCTCGTCTCTGAAAGAGATATTACATATTTAAATTTTTTTAAAATTGTAATTTTAAAAAAGTTTGACCAAAATATATACCATTTGAGCTAGTATTAAGTTGAGAAGTGGGTGTAAACTTATTCTTAAATTTAATCTAAAAAACTAACTGCATTTTTTTTTCAATAAAATAAGTCTCCAGGTAACCACTATTTATGCTACTAGTTCATGCAAAATTGTAAAGGCAGGTAATTTACCACTTGAGTTTGTTAAAAATCAAGTTTGATACTGTTTGACAAATCTCACTTATCTAATAATAACTTCAAATTAGTTGTTAACAAATACCAAAAAAAAAAAAAAGTTGTTAACAATAATTGCCTTCAATATTCAATAGTTGTTGCTAATGAGACTTTTTTTTTCTACTGGTAAATTGACAAATTGATAATCTCAATTAAATGTTGAACAAAATAAAAGTTATTTTATGATGAATTATAAATTAATTTTATTTTAAATCAGATCCTTTTTAATGATGATTTTTAAAATTTTTTTAATAAATAACAGCCATTCTTTTCACTTCAAGATTTTATCTATTTGTTTGTGTAAAAAAATCTATTTATTTGTTATAAATTAAAATTTTATAATTATAATTAATCCACATCAAGATTTTAATTTGAAGTCTGCAAAATTCAACAAAAAAGGCTGTTAGGTCTGGGGTTGTAAAACAATGGTGTTGCTGTCAAGACAAATAAACCTAAATCCAATTTGTTTAATCAATAATCATTTTTAAGCTGTCAATTCAAAGGAATCCTGAATGAATTTCAACCACCACGTTGTGCTTTTGTGGGCAGTGAGTTGTGACAGCTTGAGACAGATTATCTCAGATTCATTTCAATTCATCAACATATCAACCTATATTCTTTCGATTTACATCAATATTTTAATATACATATATATATATATATATATAAACATAAGTTACATTAATAGTAGTCGAATTTTGTATAGCATTTATTTTGATAATTAAATCATAATAAGTTTTGTTTTAATCATTAATATTTGAATAAATATTTTTTTCATTCGACTGTTAAGTATAACAAAATGTTGACAACACACATCACAAATTAGATTTTTGTTTTGAATACTAACGTCTGTTGGTTCGAGTGATAAATGATTCAATTTTTTTAAATAAAATTATAATTTTAAATTTTATAAATAAAAAAATAGATATTAAAAAAATTTATTTTCTTATGAGGTTCAATCCAATTTCGATTCTAAAATAATTAAAATCTAAAATAATTACCGAATATTAAAAGCTCTCAAATAAAAAAAAAAAAGTTCTCGTTTTGAATTTATTTGGGGTTTGGCTAACAATGAACATAAAGGAGCTTCATTTTTCAGGGTATACTATACTTTTGTATGGTCCGAATTGGACATTGTTACGAACTTGCTTTTGTTTTTTCTTTGTGTCCACTTGAATTCCATGCTTTTGCTCATATTTTTGCTGACTTTTTCGTTGAATGGACAGGTTTTAATGTGTAGTGACGACTTTTGTCTCTGTTTTTATAGGTTGTGCACAAACCAAACATGATTGAATGATTGAAAACAATAATTATACATTACAATGGAAAAGGTTGAAAGAATATGATACAAATTTTCTCTCCCTTTCCTCCAAAACTCTACTTCCTGTGTAAAAGCTCCACCAACAAAACAAATCGATTGGTTAGCTTTTGAAGAATTTAATAAGAAACAACAACAGCTCTATTGGCTCAGGCTTAGCACAAATAAAGATAAGAGAACAAACTGAATTAATAAACATAATATGACCATAATACTCTTCGCAATCAACTGGACTGTAGCCCAACCGGCTTTTTTTTTTTTTTTTTGCCCTCTTTGCAGCTTTTACAGTCATACCTCTTCGAAATTATGTCGGTTTTTCCATTTCCATCACCGGCAATCGGTTGAGCTGAACGAGTTTGGAAATCCCGAGGGTATTGCGGGAATGCTTGACTGGGTTTCGGAATATGATATATCACCATATATTGTTGACATACCTTCATCTGCTTGCCATCTTTGTAGAGCCTGAGGAAGGCTCATGTGAAGGTCAATGCCTGAGTTTTCATCATCGTCTTGGCTGGTAGGTTTCCACTGCTCAACAAGAGGGCCTAGCACATTGACTGCATGCCCCATATCGGGTCGCTGATACGGTTCACGAGCTGTGCAGTGACCTGCCAGCTCAGCTACCTTGAAGATGCTCGCCATTGTCTCATCATCAAGGTTGATTGTATCATCAACCACTTTTGGAACGTTGTCTTTGTTGATTAGGACCCTGCGGAACCATGTGACTAAATGTGACTTCTCATCAGGTAAGGTTTCATCGAGAGCTTTTCTGCCAGTGATTATCTCCATCAAGACCACTCCAAATGCATAGACATCCACCTTAGTAGTCACCCTTCCAGTTGCTGTTACGATTTTAAAAAATAAAAGAAAAAGTATATCTGTTTAGAAATTTTAACATTTAACCAAACAACTAAAGCGCGTATAGTCCATATCTTCCTTGTGAATCGAACTATTTATCAGTTAGAGACTTACTTCTAGCTGTTTCAGTTAGCAAAATTCATCAAATTATAGAATAAAGGTTCACATTCAACGTCAGTTGTCATTTAAGTATATGACAATGTTTTGAAGAGAACAGCCAGGCAAAAGGAGAAGACAAGAAAATATTAATTGGTTTTTCCAAAAAGAGTGGTTAAGTAAGCCCAAAGAACATAATTTAACAAACAATAAAAGCCTTGCCATACCATGCCTACTAAAAGATGCCTTTTATATATATATATATATATATATATATACATACATACATACATACAAAGGAGGTCGTAGCCATGATTTTAATCTTTCTCACAAGAATACCGAATATTCTATGGGGCCTCGTAACTTATAAACCATGTTGTGGAAAACCTCGTCCCCATGTTTCCTACCTCTTTCACTCCCTATAGAACAAACTAGGATGTGAAGAAATTCAAGTCTAAAAAATGGCTTGTTAGCACCATTTTGATATGTCTAAAGCAGATAATACCATGAAGAGCCCCAACCCCAATCACATTAACTACTAATATCCTAGGTGATTCTATACTTACATTGAGACATTAAAGATGCAACTAAATTACTTTGAAAGGATTGATTCGCCTAAAACAAATTTTCATAGAACATATAGAATTTTTATAGAACATATAGAGCTAAGCAGCTCATATAAAATATTAAAAAGTTTCAGGACGAGGATCCGCCTACCAGCATATTCAGGAGCAAGATATCCAAATGTTCCTGCCAATCTTGTCTCTACAGAGTACTTTCCCTCAGGTGCATTCTTAACAAGGCCAAAATCTGAAACCTTTGCCCTCATGTCATCCCCGAGAAGTATGTTGGAAGGCTTCAAGTCCCGGTGAATGAAACTTTGTTGTGCAAGAGAGTGCAAATACTCCACCCCCCGTGCAACATCAAGTGCAATGGTGACTCTCTGCTTCCATGTGAGTGAAGCATAGCCATTTTCCGGCCATTCAAAGAGATGCTGACCAAGGGTACCTTGAGGCATATACTCATAAACCAAGAGCCTCTCATTACCATTAATACAGTAACCCAAAAGTGCAACCAGATGCCTATGCCGAACCTTTGTAAGCACTGCAATCTCAGCCTGAAACTCATTCATTCCTTTAGTACCTGTTGCCACACACTCCATCCTCTTGACAGCAATCTGTGTGCCATCATGGAATTCCCCTTTATACACAACCCCGAAACCCCCTTTCCCTAAAATATTAGCCTCACTGAAATTATCAGTCACCTGTCGTAGGACTTGCATTGAGATCACAACATTTCCACCCTCAATGAAATGGCTGTCACTATGATCACCACTGCTGTGGCTTTGCATTTCACCAGGAACTCCCCCATGCCCATTCATCCCACCACCCATCGCCCCATTCTTAACTACTCCCTTCTCAGTATCACTACCCTCCATCTTACCAAATTTCCCATACTTCTTGTTCATAATATACTTATAAGAAACAAAGCAGACAACAGCAACGAAAATTAATACACCAACAACAATACCTATAATCAGAGCAATCGAATTCTTATCATTGCCACCATTTTTTGAGTTATCAACTGAACCTCCATCTGATGCACCAGAACCTGAAGTTCCTCCATCACCAGAACCACCAGATTTTCCTAGTAAACTATTCCCCGAGTAAGCAAATTTTACTGAACTCGAAAATGTCGGGATGTTTCCACTAAGATTGTTATTAGACACATCAAGAAGCTGCAAACTACTCAACTTAGTCAGACCATCAGGAATCGGACCTGTTAATTTATTATCATTCAGGTTCAAATTCTTCAATGACGTGAGGTTCCCAAAGGCCGGAGAAATCGTCCCAGCCAAATTTTTCTTTGCAAGATTCACCGTAATCACATTCCTTTGTGCATCACAAGCAACAGAAGGCAATTTACAAGCATCATTTCCAGCCCAATTATCAGAAAGGAAAACAGGGTACCCAAAACCTGCCGCAATCTCAAGCAATATAGCAACTTGAGGATCACAAGGATCCCCATTATCCGTACAGAAATGATTGATTCCATTAACAGTAACTTTCTCAACTGAGCTAGGAAACTTTGGTGAAGGACCCTGCAATTTATTATTAGACAAGGAAACATTCTTCAAATTCGGAAGATTGATTAAAGATTTCGGAACAGGCCCTGTCAACTGGTTGTCTCTTAGCTGCAGATCGAACAGACCAATACATTTAGACAAATCTGGGATCGGACCCGTAAACATATTTTTTTGAAGCCAAACCTGAGACAACTGTGTCATGTTGGACAAAACTTCTAGAGTACCTGTGAACCCACCATTCTGATTGTTGATCCAAAGATTTTGAATCATAGAACCAGCAAGAGAAGCCGGCAATATACCGCTCAAATTGTTGTAAGACAACCTAATACTTTGTAAACTGTTCATAGAATCGAAGATATCAGGCAAGGTACCGAACAAGCTGGTGTTGTCTAGTTGAACTTCGACAAGGCCTGTAGATTGGGCTAAATCTGGGAAAGTCCATGGACTTAGGTTCATATTATCACTCATACTCAAAGTTTGCAGATTGGTCAATCCTGAGAACGCGTCTGGAGAGACTGAGGTGAACGCGTTGCCGTCAAGGTAAATGATTTGTAAGCTGGAGAGTTTGGCGAAAGATGGGATGGTCCCAGATAAAGAGTTGCGCTGAAGAGACACACTACGGAGTTCGGTTAACGAGGAGATATCGGGAGAAACAGTTCCAGACAAGGATTTGGAAGACAGGTTGATGGAAGTAACACGGTTGGATGCATCACAATTTAGGCCTGGCCAGTGGCAATAGTTGTCTGAAGAGGTGGAAGACCAGCCGCTGGGAGCTGGATGGAAAGATGAAGCTATTTTTAGAATCGTTGCGCCATCGTCGGCGGCGCCAAGAACGGCGGACAGATGGAGGAACAAGAGGACGAGGCGGTGGTTGGGCATTTTGGTTGGTTTTATGACAACCAGAAGAATTTGATTACGCCACAACAAAGGTGTGATGGGTTGGTTGTTTGAATAAAGTTAGCTGTTTTTTTATTTATTTATTGTTAGAGATGAAGAAAGAATGGAAATGGCGAAGTAAAGACAGAACACAGTGTTTAGGATAAGAGAAGCGTTGGGGGAGAGACAACAGAGCAATGACGAGGAATTTTATTAGTTGTATTTGTATTTATTCAATTACCTTTTTTTTCTTTTTTCTTTTGTTTTTTTCTAATTAATTTATTTTTTAAAACTTTAAATACAAAATCTGAAAATACCTTCAACATCTTATAAAATAGTTAAGCTTGAAAATTTTGCAAGTAAAAGATTACTACTTAACTCATTAAGTTATTACTCTTGTAATAATAATTGAATTAAAATTTGAGAATGCATCAATGTTTTTTTTTTGGAAGAAAAATTTGAAAATAAATAGACTGTTCAATCCTCCAAATTATGATAAGATGTATTATATTTGACAGCTTAAAATAAGTAATTATAAGTCAAAATGCAACAATTTTTATTAAATTAATATAAAAACTCCACCTATTACTATACAAAATGCCAATTGAAATTCCTTAATAAATTGTACTCCTAAATAATAGAATGAAATAACATAACTATTATAATTTATACCGTTCTCCAATCAGTTTCATTAATTAATTTTGTCCAAGTATTGTTATTTATTAACAAAAGGCATCATAATTAACTAATATATATAAATATATATATTCTTTTAAATAATTGGTAATCTACAACTTTAAGAAATCCCTAGAAAACTTTCACAATAAATAAAAAAATAAAATTATTTTTCACTTTTAAATTCTCAACAAAATTAATCTTATTCCCAAAAACAATTTTTATTTAATTTAATATAACTACATTGTAAAAGAAAAAAAAATACTATACTAATATTAAATTGAGTATACTATACTAATATTAATTTTAAGAGACGATATTTAAAAAAATTAAAATTTTAGTAATCATAATCTTTTTTCTTATCATAACATGATGATATCTTTTATATATATATAAAAAAAACTTATGTTTTGTAAAATATTTCAAAAAAAATTCTAAATGCAACAAAATCAATATAAAAAAAAATACATTTTTAACATTACTTAGAGAAAAAGTACAAAATAAATTTAAATAGTTAATTACGCTTTTGATACTTAAATTTGATATTTAAAAAATAAAATATGTAATTTATATCTTAAATTTTTATAAAATATATAATTTGCACTATGAACTTTTAAATTATATATTATGATAATTCAAATTCTAATATCTCTAATCATATCAATATATATATATATATAATGTATGATAAATATTATCTAATTATATGTTCAGCATACGTATTACAAACATTTTTATTTAATAAAAATATCTAAAACTATATATTTTTAAATAAATCATAACATTTTTAGGATCCATCAATTATTATTTGTCATGTGCCATTCACATTATATTTTTACAAAATATTTAATATTTTTATTTAATAAATAATATTTGTATAAAAATTATATTAATTAGATATTATATAGATAAGTTAAATTAATAGTATTAAAATTTGAACTAACAATATATTATTTAAAAAATTCTAAGTACAAATTTATATTTTATTTTTTAAAATACTAATTTATATATTTTTTAAAATTTCAAATATTAAAAATATAAGTAACTCAATTTAAAAATACCCTATAATTTATATTTTCGGTGGTGGATAAGCGGCGCGGTCCCACAAAAGGACAGCTATTGCTTAGCTGATACTATAAAATAAAATCCAGTCAAAACCAAAGAAATAAAACAAAAACTACACGACTAGCCGTCTTTGGAACTTTTCTGTACTCCCGTCTGAGTGCGTTACCACGATTTTTCCTTACATTTGAGTAACCGCGTTTTTGTTTTTTCTTTTTAGCTGTCAATTTGTTAGCCTTTATTATTATTATTATTATTATTTTTTCAGTTAGTTGGTAAATTACTTGTTTGACTCTTGACTATTGGAATTGAGCTGGCTCTTCAAGAATTTCATCACCTCAATTGATCACTTCCAATTGAAGAAGTCAATCTCTTGCTTCCTTACAAAACCGAAAAACATAATTTAGATGAAAATCAACCTTATCGTATAAACATAGCTTTTCTTTATAATATAATAGAAAACAGTGACGGATCTTAATATTTATTTTTGAGGAAGGCCAATTATATTTATTTTATATTTTTTGTAAAATTTTTATCACATGTATATGGTAATAAAAAATAATTAAGCATATAAAATATTATAATAAAATCAAGCATATAAATTGTACAAAAAAAAACATTTCTATGATAGCATTAAAAATGTTAAGAATAACACTTTCAAATTAATGGTAAAATTACTGAGTATATATATAGTCTTTCAATGACTTATAAAATTTTTCTTTATTTTTTTATAATTTAAAATTGAAATAAAAGAGTATAAATGAATCAATAAATAATATTTTTATCAAAAAACAAGAAAAATAAATAAAATTTTAAAAGAATGAAGTTGAAATTTTAAGATTAGAAGTTTTGATTTATTTCACCTTTTTTAAAAAAGGTTAGAATCTGATTTAAAAAAAAAAAAGATTTTAGGATAGTATTGGATTGAGATCTAAAGCACAATTAAAAGAAAGAAATTAAAATCTAATGAAACTAAGAATTGAAGCAAGCTAGAAAAAAAAAATAGAAAACACTTAATTATTACTTGTTCAAAATTAGAGTCTTATTGAGAAAATTAAAAAATTAATTTGATTTTTGTTAAGTTCATATAATTGTGATTTAAAACTTATGACAAATCTATTTATTTTAAAGATTTTAAAATAATTATTAATTAATTGATACAATAAATGGATAAATATTATATGATTTTAACTCCTCTTTAATGATAATAATACATAAAATTAAATTATAAAATCATAAAAATAATAATTTTAATTTGAAAAATCAATATATACACATACTAGAAACTTTAAAACTTTAGGAGATGTCAATGCATCCTCGAGCTCTAATAATATAACTCCTCTCAATATATGTGCTAGAGGTAAAATTTTGAGGGGTGTCAAGACCTCCACAGGCTTCAACAAGGAGCCACCTCTAATAAAGGGTATCTCAAGTTCTCTCGAATCTACTTTTTTTTCGGTAGCGAAGCTAGCATAACGATATTAGGGTATTTTAAATTTATATTTATTTTCGTATCTATACTTAATTAATATTTTATTTTTATTTTTATCATTTTTTTTATGAGTATTTAATAGGCATGAATAATTCTCATATCTATAACCTTTAACAAAAAATAAAAAACTAAAATTTTTTAAAACTTTTTTTTTATTTTTATCTTGTATATTTAGATAAAGTTTTATAAATATATATTAATATATATTTTTTCAATAAAAATATATTAATTTTAATTAATTTAAAATAATAATTTATATTATTTAATAAAAATCTATATATTAAATATATAAAAATTTATATGTAGGAAATGAGTATAAAACATGTGCTATATTATCTATCTTCATTCTTGTACCCAATAAAAATTTAAAATTATATCCATTTACATTCTTATACTCATAATGTGATAACCATCCCAATCATTATTTGGATAAAAATCGAATTCCCCATTAAATGAGGGTAAAATTGGCATCTCAAATTATGGATAACTATTAGTTAGGCTTTTTAACGTTATTTTTCTTTGCTCCAAAATATGGTCAAGCTTCAAAATCATGTCTTTTAAAGAACTTCCAAATATATGCAAAACAATTTAGTAACGGAATCTATGGCACAATAGTTCGTGCATAAATCTCTGTTTAAATAATAGATTTTGACTTTCTTTTCTTTCAATTAAAAAGAAAAAAAGACCCTCATCAAACAACGTTGACTTTTTGTATTTTACTATTTTAATTCTAAAATAAATTTATTTTCACAAATGATTTTAATTATTTCATGCAAGTGTCAGTTATCGTGTCAATGAACGGATAGATCTACATAACAAAAAAAATTTGTATGCTAAAACCGTTACTTTTTTTTTTTTTTTTTTCATTTGTTAAAAGCGTATATAATTAAAGTTTTTGACATATATAACGGATTTTGATAAGATGTTATGGTTGGAAATAAATAAGTGAAATGAAGGTTTTGATAATTTAATTATAAAAAGTTATAATTTGATCACTAATGCTTATGAAATAATTTTTTATCACCTAGCCGTTAGAGACTAATGATATGCTGAAGTGATATTACCATATCATATGACATATCACATAATATTATTGACGTGATATTATAAATTTAAAAAATTAAAATTAAAAAAATTATACTTTTGATCACTTAACATTTGAGAGTTATTATTTTGATCATCCAACTTTTAAAATTTTCACAATTGGTTATCAACGTTTGATTTCTATTGTCAACACGGCTCTATAGCGATTTGATAACTAACGCTATAAAATTTACCATGATAAATTATTTTAGTATTTCTCTTATCTTTATTGAAAGATTTTGGAATAATACTCAAATAAGTTAATTTAACTTTATAAAAAAATAGAAATAAGTATTCAATATTTTTATTGTGTTGAATTTTAAAATTACAAATTTTTATTTTGTTGTAATTATATCCTCTAAATCTGAAAATTGGATGAATAAATCCTATTGTCAAAATTATTAAAGTAGCAATACTTTATTTATTTGTGATTTAGCTTTTCCAAATAAATTCAAATGAGTATTTTTTTAATAAATTGTTCGAATTATTTTCAAAATAGTGAAAAATAGTTGAGAAATCAATGTTGCCAAAAGCTTAGATTTAGTTTTGGTATAATTTAAAATACAAAAGAAATGATTTAGAGGATTTTTAGGAAGTGTAATTCAAATACTCTATCATAGGCAATTGAATGCTTAATGTTAAAAGCATTCTATTATGAAAATACACTAAGGAAGTCGACTACCTTTGTAAAGAAGTTTACTATCTTGAGTTGATTTGCATTATGTTATAGAAATTAACTAGATTATAACTCGTGTGTTGCACAAAATAATTTTATTTATTTAATATGAATATATATATATATTAGTTTTTTTAAAATTATATTAAAAATTTAAAATTTATAACATATATAAAATTTATATATATTAACTTGTCATTAAAAAATAAATTTTTTAAAAACAGCAAAAAAAAAACCATATCTTTCCTTTCAATATTTTTTTTTAAAATAATATTTATACACCTGTAAAATTATATCAAATAAAAATAAATTATGTCTTTTTTTTAAAAATATATATATATATTATTGAATGATAAATTAAATGATAGAAATATTAACACATTTTCACTTTATTAGAAATTATTATACAAAATATGAAAATGTTAGAAAATATGTGAAAAAAGAAAAATAAATTGAAAAAATATTATTTTTCATATGTATGAAATTGTAATAACAATAAAATATATCTTAAAAAAAATTATAAACAAAAAAAATAATTTGCAATAGTAATAGAATATACCTTAAAAAAAGTTATTGAAAAAATAAAAAAAATTTATGCCTAATACATTACATTTGTAGTCTTAAATTTGCAAAAAAAATTCTTTAGTGGCAATTAGGATTAAATAGATAATTTTTAAGTTAATTTTTTAAAATTTAAAATGGATATAATAAGAGATAAATATAATATTAAAATTTTACATTTATTTGAAATATAAATTTGATAATTAGAGTTCAAATGGATATAATCATTTTGATAATCTTATTATTTAAAGATTTAGGATGAAAATTTTTAAAATTTTCAAAATCTTACATAAAATTATCTGAATTTTTAATGTCTTACGTAAATTTTTTTAAAAAATAATTTTTTAAATCAAGATAAAAATATTATTGAAAGATTTGGATAAACTTAATTTTTGTAATTTTTAATTTATCTAATTTATAATTAAAATAAATTATATTATTTCTTTAAAAAAACTATCCTATGTGTCATTTAAAAGAGTTGTCCACATAAATATTTATATGTCAAACTTATTTGTGTATGTTAGTATATAATATATATATATATATATATATATATATATATATATATATTAGATTTAGGCACTCCAAATTTCAAATGCCTTAACAAGGGAAGTTGAATTCTGAGCTTTTATTTGAAATTATACTAAGATAATGGACTGCCCCAGTTAGGTCAATCAACTACCCTATGTTACAAAGCATTCTGGAAGCTGAAACACAAGGGAAAATTGACTACCCTCGTAGGGTAACTAACTGCCCTAGCACCAAAAAAAATCATGTTTTATGCTAAAAAATTATGGTTTCTCTTCTTATAAATTATAATGATTCAAGAACAATTTTTCACTAGTTAAAAGTTGTAAATGGCAACTATAATCGTTTAGAAAAATGTGTTCTTAATGAGATAACACATTGATTGATTAAATCAACACAATTCGAGGGATATAACCCTTGAATCAATTCTCTATAAATAGAGAAAGTTAGAACACATTTTTATATACTTAAAAAGTTCTTTTGTATTCAAAATTCTTTCCTTCACTCTCAAAGTAGAAATAAAGTTACTTAGACTTCGTTTGCTGCAGAAAATACAAGACTAAAACTAGTATTTTTGTTCTCTTTAAGGTTGTTTAGTGGTTTGAACTTCATTAGGGCAATGTGAGTTCAAACAATGGTTTTATTGTATCTTATAGACTATTTTGGTTATCCTCTTTGCATCCCAAAGTCTCGTGGGGACGAAATAAATATAAAAAAGTTATGTTCATAAACACGTCTTGAAGTTTATTAATTGAAGATTACTGCAATCGATTCTCTGTTTTGATGTCAATTTCAACCATCGTATGAAGGCATTTTTATCAACAAGAAGATGATCTTAAAACCAACATAAATTATATCTGTCAGCTTAGAAAATTTAAAAGAAATATGAAATATTTCATAATGTTAAGGTTTTAATTACAATGAAAATTCATAATCTTAAATTCTATGCAATAAAATACTAAAGTATAGTAATAAAAATAATAAAATAATTTATTAAATTAAATTTCACAAATATTGATGATTAAATCGATATAAACCATGTTGACAGTAAGACATTAATAATGGAAACAAAAATATTAATAATTTGACAAACGTTAATAATCAAATTATAAAATTATCAAAGCTGAGAAACCAAATAGAAACTTTCGAAAAAGTTAAATGATCAAAAGTATAATATGTTTCTTTTTTTTTTTTTTTGATTTTTTTAATTTATAATTTCACGTAACATTTTATATGTGTTATAATGTCACGTCAATATGCCATTAATCTTAGACAATTAAATGACAAAAAATAATTTTATAAATGTTAGTGGCAACTATAACTTTTTAGAATTAAATGATCAAAATAAAAAATTGTCTATAATTAAGAGACTAAACATGTAATGTACCCTTTTATGTTCAACTCAACAACAATATTTTATAGTCATAATTATGGTATGGATGATCATTCTTTTTGAAATTTGTTGAATGAAAATTCTTTGAAATTATAGTGACCTATTTCTTTTTAAATAGGTTTTTTTTTTTATTTATAAAGAAGGGATCTAGGGAGAATTAAGAAAAAAAAATTTTCAAATGTTAAAAATTGAACTCCAATCTTATTAGAATTTACTAGATGAGTAAACCATTTGAATTAAATCCCATTTCAATATTTTTAGATCGTTAATTAGTTCTATCACGTTGAATTTTATTTTTAGGGTGACCAAACATTTTATTTGGATATAACTATTTTTAAAATTTAAGGTTAACATTAATAAGTAATTGACTTATGTTAATTTGTTATTGCTATATTTATAAAAAAAATTGACAACTTCTTATTCCTTTTTTTTTTTTTTTAAATCTATGACATATAAAGTACCTTGTTTGTTCTATATACACTACAACAAAATGGCGTATTAGCGGCAATTTTGTAGCAGCTTTCACTTACAAACACCGCTAGCTTCCGTGTTTTTACAAAATTTCATGCGTTTATTATCCAAACGTCACTAAATATTCAAATAGTGGCGTTGTTACTTATAAACGCTACCGAAGACTTGACATTAGAGGCATTTCTCGACTAAATCGCCTTGAATATTTTTTATTAAAAGTTTCGATGAATAGTTAAGGCGTATTTTTGACAGACAACGCTTTCAATAATCACACCATAAAAAATTGTATGAGATTAAAGAACTCATTGTCTACAAGAAACGACATTAATATTTAGACCAAATATTTTTTCAGTCTTATTAAATTTATTTTCTTCAAAAACTCAACTAATATTAAGCTTATCAAATTGTTAGGATTGTACGGATGTTTATTTACTATAAGATTGTTGGTTCGATCCGTCCTTCAGGCTTTTTTTTAGGTTTAGGCACATATCATTTGTTATTGATTATTCTAGGCGTTTTCTTGGCATAAATGCCTTCACCAATTGCTTTAAAAAATTTATCATAGAATATTAAAGACGTTTTTCGTTGAGAGACGCCTTTAATAATCGATAGGAAAAATATGGGGTCGATTATTGAATGTGTTTTTGGTCGAACTTGCCTTGTATAATCTAGTAAATTTGTTTTGAATTTTTAAAGGCGATTTTATAATAAACACCTTCAATATTCCATAGATAAAAATTGGATAGGATGGTTGAATGCGTTTTTGGCTCAAAACACCTTTAATATTCGCAGAGATAATTTTTAATGGTCGAAATATTGAAGGTGGCTATATCCAAAAACGCCTTCATAACTTTTTGTTGGGATTATTGAAGGCGTTACCCGTAGAAAAATGCCGTTCATAATCCATTTGATTTATTTTTAGTTGGTATTATTGAAGGTATTTTTTACCCAAAATACCTTTAATATTCCAAACAATAATTTTTTGGGGAAATTATTGAAGGTAATTTTGGTAAAAAAATGCCTTCAATGTTTTTTGTAGGGGTGCATGAATGCGTTTTCTTGCTAAATACGCTTTCATTAGTCTCATCAAATAAACATAATTGATATGTTTAGTCAGTTGTACAATTATGCCCAGAAAAATGTTTGCTATCAGTTGTATATTTATACCAAAAAAATATTCAGTTTATATATCTGATACTATGAATTACATTTTAAAATTTGCATAATGAACATTGTTGTATTTTAAAAAATTTACCACACATCTGAAATTAAAACTGATAACATTGCCATATTAATATATTTTTTTTGAAATAATCGTACTTAGTAATTTAATAATTACACATAGTGTATTCATATTAAGTATATCAATAATATTAAACCAATACCCGGCCCCAATATACAAACTTAAAGTTTTCATTCAACATTGCATGTTAACAACATTATAACAATTTGTTCCATATATATTTACAATCAACCCACAATGTCTAACCTGAAGATTTATCAACATTGATAAATGACAATACATAATCACACCATTCTTTAAGGACTTCATCCAGCTTCTCTTCTATGAAACTTTTTTTACCCTCCCACTAAAAAAAAATCAGAAGGAAATGTTAAGAAATGAGAACATAATGTACCATTTTATTTTTTTGAATATATAATGAGTTTATGAAATTTATACTAACCTTGAATGGTGTGATCATAAAATCATGTAACACAATCTCTCACATAAAACGAAGGACACAATATCCACATTCAGTATTATCGGGTTGACGAAAAACCTAAAAATTAAATTGAGTCAGTTTAGAAAATAGTTATCTACATAAACTCAGTATTAAAAGAATAAATTTGACATTTACTGGTAATGACACCCATTTCAGTTTTTTTATCTTCTTATTGAATGTAGATATTATCTTAAATTGAAAAGAAAAAAAATTAGTGGGAACCTAAATAAAATTTACAATATGAAGAAATAGAACATATATAATATAATAAAGTACTGTAATACATCTTTATAAAAGTTTCAATATCGGGGTTAGGCATCCTCGTTGGATTAACTGAATTAAGAAGGTATGGCGTTAAGGATTTTATGTCAATCACAATAAGCACCCAATGACGACTATAAAATAATAACAATGATATACTCAGAATAAGCATCAGATCATAGAATGGAGCAGGTTAGAGTAATTAAGCTTTGAATATAGCTTACTGCGCATTATACGGGAGCAAATAATAATCAGTCGGTCTTTTCATGCATTGGATCACATGATTAGCAGGATACACAACTGTGCCACTCTGTTCACTAATGAAGTTGGGATCAATGAATCGAAATCTGTTTATCAACTATCTCCTTTTCAGCTCTCTATATAGGAAGCTACATGATAACAATCAACATTGTTGGTTAGTATTACACCCTAATACTAACTTACTACATATTGAATGTGCATATTTGTATTTATAAGCTTACTTCATATAAGTAACGATTCTAACAGCTGATAATTTATCTATTTCACAAAATTCTTTCACCTCATCCACACCAATGAAAGAAAATGATTGTTTATCAAATAAGTCTTCTTCAGCCTCAATGGATATAAAGTTTCTAACAATTCATTTGTCTAACGAATATTTTATTAACTCATCCATGGAAGCCTGGACAAGGGTCAAACGTTGAGGCTGAACATCCTCCTACAATATTAAACTAATGTATAAGTATTAAAACCAAATCACTCAATATTATAATCAAATTAATATTCAAATTATAACAAAAATCTTACTTCTTGAGTGGTAACGGATGATGGGATCACTTCATTACTTGCATCGACAGTTTCTCGCATGGGGACGATGCTATCAGGCTGAGGTACTGGCATTACCTGCTGCATTGCTGTCAACATGAACTCCAAAGCAGTGAATCTTTGCTATTGGTCATTAAAGTGTAGCTCCTGGTCATTAATTTGTTGCTGTTGTTGCAAAATTATTACTTCATATTGTGCATTTCTCATTCGTGGGGTTTTTGCTTGTTTACAAAAATACGTTGATAGCAAGATAAATTTACCAACCCCACGAACACGATCAAGCCTTTCTTTAGTGCCTAATGCTAAAGATAAAATATCTTCGCCATACTGGATTGCCAGTTCATCAAATTTTACTTTGGCAGCATAATCATCCTAAAAGATAATAATAAATTGGGCTGTTAGAACAAATCTACACAAGCTAGTATACACTCATGCATACAACCACATTGCCAATCATACATTATAGCAAAAAAATAGTTATACATACAATCTTTTTTACCAGTTTCTTGATTGCTTCATCTGTAAAGGATCCATCTTTTCGTAGATGTCTTTGTTTTTAGACATCCCATCTAAAAACTTTTATGTTTGAGCTCACTGATTCCTATTAAATTACCACAATAAAAAGAATCAGAATGTATGAAATTAATGTTCATAAATATTCATTAATGAGTATAAAACAAGTGTGCGAAGACACACAAGTTCATACTTCATAGTTGCATATCCTTTTCTTACTATCCGATGGTGATATTGTTGTTTGGCCCAAATGTCTCGATGTTGTTCTTTGATTTTTTACAAAATCATGAAATTACGTCAATCACATATGAAAATCAAAGGCTATATTGTATAAAGACTTATAAACTTGGTTTAATTTGGTAATGGGTTTGCGTATTGAAAAATCTTCTAACAACTGATATTGAATAAAATTTGTCCAATCTTCCACACTTATGACATCTACATATGTCGTAGATGGAACAGCTAAAACATCACCTTCACCAGCCATCAGTAAAATATATTGAGTTGTCAATCTGCTTTTAAAGTCTCTGAAAGCATTTTCAGCAGATTGTAACACAATCTTTTTATAATCAATTGGGACATCGAACCATTCCTAAATAAGTTAACACAAATAGTATCAACACATTGAATTTTATTTAAATGATCATATAACAAAGTTTACAAAATAGTTACATAAACATACCACAACGGACTGCCATATTTCATCCTTTAGATCATCAGGAACTCATCACCAATTGGTGTATGTAATTGAAATCCTCGTACAGATGATGGATCCAATATGAGTAGCCATCTTGGTAGTTTTTTCGGACACAGGCTACCCACTTTGATTGAAGTCAACATGAATTTTACTGCTAGTCGGTTTGATTTGTTTATTTGAGCCCCTTCCCTTTCTTTTTTGACCTACACTTCTTTCTTTTTTATGTTCATTAGAAGGAGAATAATATTGTTCGGAGTCCATATTACCTATAATATTGATCATAATTATACGAATTACATAATATGACCCTCTAAATTGATCATTGTATTTAATTTAATACAACCAATACCATACTAAGAATAGAAACATCATTTAACACACCATTCAGCAATGTGCTCATACACACCCTTAAGCAAACCACTCAAAAACACCATTCAGCCCTTATTCAAACCCATTCAGCAAAACAATATCAGACAATAAGTTCAGCAAACCATTCAACATGAAATATTATTCAGACCCCCAATATCATACAATATTATTTGATAATATAATATCAATCAACAATGTTCAACAAACCACAACCTAGAGGAATGTATACTATATAGAAACAACATACTTACCAATATTAATGAAAATATATAAATGCATATGCCAATATTAAGGAATTGAAAAAATAAAAATTCTTTATTGAAGGTGTAAATAATACAGTAAACTAAAAAAAAAGACTTACCAATTTAAAATAGAGGTTTACAACGGTGATTTGTTGAAGGTTGGAGGTGAGAAATTGGAGAAAGAAAGCAATGATCTGGTAGAAATGTGTTTAAAGGTTTGGTTTGTTTGGTAGAAAAACGTAACTTTTAATCGTTTTGTGTACCAGGATTCTGCAACTTCCTATGTTCAAGGTAGGAAAATGAATATAAAATTAATTAATAAAGGCATTTTCATGGAACAACGCCTTCAATAATCACTTGAAAATTTTATTAGAGATTATAAAAGGCATTTCTTACGAAAAAGACGCCTTTAATTATAAGCCTTTAAAATTGTGCATCCAACTTATTAAAGGTAGTTTAAAAAAAAAAACGTCTTTTCTAAATTTTAAAAATTATAAAAGGCATTTTTAGAAAAAAATCACCTTCAATAAGTATGGATTTCCAAAGTTCATAACAAATTATTGAAGGTGGCTTATAATTAAAGATGCCTTTAATAATTCAAAAATTTTTTTTTGGAAAAATATTAAAGGCATTGTTATTTGAAATCGCCTTCAGTAATTATATACAAATTGTGATAAGAATTATTAAAGGCATTTATCTTAAATATACGCCTTCAATAATAGTGTTACAATATGTGTAGCGGTATATAAAAGGTATTTTACAATAGAAAACACCTTTAATAATTTTTAAAATATTTAGTGAGAAAATTTTGAAGGCATCTATTATTAACAAACACCTTCAGTAATTAAAGGTGCTTTTTCTAATAACATATGTTCAATTACCATCCTGGTATATCGAAGGCGGCTTATAATAAAAGACGTATTTAATAATCCTGAAAACTTTTATTAGAAAAATTATTGAAGGCGTTTTTATTTGAAACCGCCTTCAGTAATTATATATAAACTGTGAATAGAAATTATTAAAGGCATCTATCTTAAATATACACATTCAATAACAATGTTACAATATGTGTAACAGTATATAGAAGGTATTTTACAATAGAAATGTTTTTAATAATTTTTAAAATATTTAGTGAGAAAATTTTGAAAGCGTCTGTTATTAACAAAAACTTTCAGTAATGGAAGGCACATTTTCTACTACTCGCCTTCGATTACCATCGTAGTATATCGAAGGCGACTTATAATAAAAGACGCTTTTAATAATCCTGAAAGCTTTTATTAGGAAAATTATTGAAGGCGTTGTTATCTAAAATCGCCTTCAGTAATTATATACAAACTGTGATAGGAATTATTAAAGGTGTTTATCTTAAATATACGCCTTCAATAACAGTGTTACAATATATGTAGTGGTATATAAAAGGTATTTTACAGTAGAAAATACCTTTAGTAATTCCCAAAATATTTAGTGAGAAAATTTTGAAGCCGTTTGTTTCTAACAAACGCCTTCTGTAATGGATTACTACGTTTAAAGGTATATTGAAGGCACATGTTCAAATAAACACCTTCCATTATCATCGTGGTGTATTGAAGGCATGTCATAATAAAAGACACCTTCAATAATTAGAAAAATTTTTTTTATTGAAATTATTGAAGGCATTTTTTTTGCAACCGTCTTCAGTAATTAACTACAAACTGTGATATGATTTATTAAAGGTGTCTTTCTTTGATATACACTTTCAATAATAGTATTAGAAATTTTGTGACGATATGTTTAAGGCGCCTATAATATATTTAAAAAATATTTGGGAGGTAATTATTGTTGGCATTTTTTGTTAGCAAACGCCTTTCATAATCCTGTCCAATAAAAATCTTTTCAAACTTAGCGCATCCAATCACCAACTTTAAGCTTCATCTTCATTATTATATCTTTCTAAACCAAGTACAATTTACTTTCCCTTTCTTTCCACTTTTAGTATTTGAGCATTGTCTTTTAGAACCCTATTTCGACTATTAATAATTTATTGACTTTAGCTTTTACTTAATTCGACTATTCCTTCAGCTCTTGCAAATCGCGATTTTTTTTTTCGTGAAAAAAATTTTCTACAAAACCCACCTTATTTCACCTTATGTTAACCCCAATGCCATATACTTTTGGGTATTGTCAACGTTAGCAACAGAGTTTTAACAATCATAATATCTGGTAGCTAATAAATTACTTCACACCAAAGAGTTATCATTTTGTGTAAGTACTGTTCTTATTATTATCTTTTATTTAAAACATAGTAATCCATGCAATTGTACATGTTCATTTTCATATTAATTATTTTTATACATTTGGTCTGATTATGTAGCAACTAATAAATGGAAAGAATTGGATACAAAAGTTTAGATTAAGTAAAGAGTACAGAGATAGAGTGAAAATTTTTCTTAATTTTGCATTTGAGAATACAAGTGAAGATAATATGATATTATGCCCATGTGTGAAATGTGCTAATATCGAGTGACAAATGCATCAAGTTGTTTATAAGCATTTAATTTTTATTAGATTTCTATCAGGATATGTTAATTGGTATTTTTATAGAAACTTTATACTGTCAAGATTTTCCATTACAGTTTCTTCAACATCAAAAGCTCCTCATCATCAACATGATCCCTTTATAGCAGATGACATTGAAGGTATGTTATGAGATGCTTTTAACATTCATAACCAAAATTTTCATAATCTTTCTCACAAAAATTAAGGATTTAATCAATCCAACATTGAAATGTATGAATTTGGTGAACCTGAGATAGGTGTACATGACCAACAATCTACAGGAGAAGCATCAAAGTTTTATAGGTTGCTTGAGGAGATGAATGAAAAACTTTTTTAGGGATCAAAGCATTCAAGTTTGTCTTTTTATGTTCATTTTTTTCACTTGAAATGCTTATGTGAATGGACGGAAAACTCTCTGACTTTATTATTATAGTTTATAAAAAAAATATTTTCTTTTGTAAAAATCTCTGAATCTTGTAAGGAACTAAACAAGATGATCAAATATTTATGTCTCGGATATGAAAAAATTCATAGTTGTCCCAATGATTGCATATTGTATTTGGGGGATAAAAAATATCAAGAATCTTGTCATTTGTACAGTATTTCTCGTTGGGTCGACAAAACCTCAATGAAAGGTTGAATAATAATGGTGATGAGGTATGTATAAAAAAGAAGCCTATTAAGGTTTTACACTATTTTTTATTACTACCAAGACTGCAACGATTTTACATGTCTTTCAAAACTACAGATTCAATGAGGTGGCAACATGAGAAGTGGACGGATGATGGATCATTGAGGCATCCTGCAGATTCTTTGGCATGGAAGTCATTTCATTTTAGATTTTCAAACTTTACATCTGATCCTCAAAATATTATGCTTGGACTGACAGCTGATGGATCCAACCTGTTTCAAATGATGAGTACTTCTTATAGTACTTAGCTAGTTGTATTGATTCCTTACAATTTGCTATCATTGATTGCTATGAAGCAACAATCATTTATATTATCTATGATAATTCTCAAGAAAAAAAGTTTAAATAATGATATAGACATCTACATACAATCTTTTATTAAAGAGTTAAAGTAATTATGGAAGGAGTTGAGACCTATGATGCATCAAATACAAAGAACTTCAATATGCGTGCTGCTTTATTATGGACTATCAATAATTTTTCTACTTATGTGAATTTATCTGGTTGGAGTACAAAAGGTCGTTATGCTTGTCCATGTTGTGTTGCATAAACATGTTCGACGTGGTTACGTAATGATAGAAAGTTTTGTTATATGGGACATTGTCGATGGTTAGATGATAATCATCGATTTAGATTTTAAAAATATCTCTTTGATAAAACTGAAGAGTTAAGGAGATCGCCTTTACTCATTAGTGGATCTACTATCTTGTCAAAGTTAAAAGATATCAATTTCACATATGAAAAAATGACTTTATAAAAAAAAAGAGTGAGGGACATCTTTGAAGGTGTCTAATCTCGTATTACGTAAGTTGGTGATAGTCATACAGAAGTTGGTGATCTTGATGTTCAAAGTGATGAAAAGGACGATGAAGTAAATGACCCTAATGAGTATGAGTTGTGAAAAAAAGTATATTTTTTGAGTTGCCTTATTGAGAATATAATTTATTAGGTCATAATCTTGATTTGATACACATAGAGAAGAATGTTTACAAAAATTTTATTGAAACATTTCTCAATGTGAATAGAAAATCCAAAGATGACTTAAAAGAGTCGGCTTGATCTAGTTGATATGAGGGTTCGCCCATACTTTCATTCGATGTTGCTTTCTAATGGCAAATATCGATTGCCTGCTGCTTGTTTTGAGATTTCTAAAGTCAAAAAAGTTATGTTTTGTAAGGTTTTAAAAAATATCAAAGTTCCAGATGGCTATGCGTCAAATATATCAAAATGTATGAATATGAAGGAGCAAAAACTGTCATAATTGAAGTCATATGATTATCACATTTTGATGTGAGACTTTCAATTGCTTTACGCTCATCAATGTCAAAGCAAGTGACTTATGTGGTAATTGAATTGAATAACATATTTAAATCTCTATGTCAGACATGTATGAATGTGAAAGAGCTTGACAAAGTTTAAGATCGAGCCACGATTACTTTATGCCATTTAAAGAAGATCTTTCCTCTAAATTTTTTCACTATTATGATGCATTTGGTTATCCACCTTCCATATGAAACAAAGGTCGGTAGGTCGATTTATTATCGATGGATGTATCCTATTGAAATGTATTATTTATTTTAATATTGATTACATTTTTATTGATTATTAAGCCAATCTACTTAAAATAACA
Source organism: Durio zibethinus (assembly GCF_047325235.1). Taxonomy (NCBI): domain Eukaryota; kingdom Viridiplantae; phylum Streptophyta; class Magnoliopsida; order Malvales; family Malvaceae; genus Durio; species Durio zibethinus. Next base: position 2,173,387 of record NC_143165.1, on the reverse strand, counting down.
TATGACTAATGTTTTATGCTATAGGTTTTTAGAGAGGTTAAAGTTTTATTGTCACAACAAACGCTATCCAGAAGGTTCTATTGCTGAAAAATATTTAGCAGAAGAGTGTATGACATTTTGTTGTCTTTATTTGGAAGATGTTGAAATGAGATTTAATAGACCTTTGAAAAATGTTGGAATGTAGCATACAGACTCGGCCTATAATTATCTTTTCCAAAGTTTTGGACAACCTATAGGCAAAATTGAATTGGTGCAGTTAGATAATAAATCTTGGGCACATGCACATCGATATGTTCTTTTTCATCATAACTCAATTGAATCGTTTCGCACGTAAGTTGTTTAGCAAGTAAATTATACATTATAGTAGGCATTATTTATTGTGTTTTTTTTGTGTTAATACTTTATCACGATACTTTATAGTGAGTATAAAAATAATTTGAGAGATCTTGCACATTATCGATAATCAAACCCTCGAGCAGTTGATAAGTTATTCACTAAAAACTTTCATGAATGGTTATGAACAACTATAAGTAATGCCATACTTCTTATTATTTTTTATCTACATAGAATGCTTACGGTAAAAATAACATTAATAATATATATTTTATTCTACTTTTATAGGTTTGGAGTAGAAAGCTTGTTAGTGAAGAGGTGAAGTGTCTTTCACACGGTCCAAACTGAATTGTGAAACGATACAAAAGTTTCATCATTAATAGATTTAGATTTCACACAAAATCTCGTGAGAGATTTAAAAGTACATAAAATTTAGGAGTTATTGTGACTTCATCAACTACTAGCTATGCTAGTGCTAGGGACACAAACCTTTTAGATAGAAATGTTGACTATTATGGTATGATTAATGGCATTATTGAGTTGGATTATTATGGCAAGTGAAAAATTGTCTTATTTTGGTATGATTAGGCAGATGTGAATAGTGATAGGTGTTTTAAGAAAAATCAGTACAGATTTACACTTGTTAATTTTTCTCGATTAATTCATACAGGACAACACCTCATCAATGAACCTTATGTATTTTCATCTCAAGTCAAACAAGTATTTTACTCTGAAAATCTAAAAAAATTGGGTTGATTTGTTATTCTTCGAAACACACCTAGAGACTTATTTGATATGGGGTTAGATACCAAAGATGATGTTGAACATGGAATTGAATATTATCCTTTTGCTGAATAAAACTTGGATGAAACTACCTCCAGTACCAATGCTCAGTGGGTCTGTAAAGATGTTACTGAAGACATTTACGAACCATGATTTTGTGCACTTATAATTTGTAATTCGAGTGTTTAAGACATAATGTAGTAAATAATAGTATGTAAATAATGTCACATTCACTATTGTTTAATGATTGTCTTCTAAATCATACATTATATTTTGATTTAATTAAATCGATATATTCTTTATATATCGTAGGTTTTGATTTCTTAAATTGAAAATGTCTTTATATATCTTTTGAACTAAAATTTTTTCTATATTCACTTTTATGATGTAGGTAAGCTACAATACGAAAAAGTAGGTTGAAAGAAAAACATATCAGAGATATTAGTTCAGAACCATCTGTGGCACCTATAGATATTGGCTATGGACTAAATCTTTTGGAGGAAAATAAACGTACTATCGGATCTAACTCCGTCATTTCTAACCCTTCAATTGATATTAGATCAGGCAATACGGGAGGTCCAAGTTTAAATAGTACCCCATCAATTGATTATACTTTAAATTTGAATGTAGGCATGATATAATCTAATTTTAAAATTCGAGTATAATCATAAAAGTATTACGATTTTACAATTATATTATATGTTTGTTGCAGTTGATAACAATGGTCAACGGAGGACCAGAGGCTGGACAACTTTGAAGGAATTATTTACACTACCTCTTAATGAGCGTATTGTAGTGTCTACAAACTCTAATAGGCAATCAATTGGTGAAAAGGCTGAACTATTGATCGAATTTCTAGGCACGTTAGCCCATAATGGAATGAAATTGCCTATTCATTATGAAACATGGCATGATATTCCAGAAAAAGTTAAGGCTAATACGTTAAACTTTATTGAGGTATTAGTATAATTAATTAGATATATTCAAATTTTTTATTTTACTTTTTGTTTACTTATTCAAACTTTTTTTATTGTATTATTACAGTCAAGATTTGTATTTGAAACACCAACTTCATATGTGCTTAAGTCCTTGGAAAAAAAATGGAAAGATTATAAGCATAGTTTGAAGAATAAGTATTTCAAAATAGAATTGTAAATGCGATGATGCAAAATCTACCCTGTAATGTGATTAGGTGGCAATATGAACAACTGATTAGATTTTGGTTTTCAAGAAAAAGAGAGGTAGTAGTTTATAATTTTGTATAATAGAATGAAATGATGAAAGTGTTTGATGGTTTAAGTTGATAATATTTATATTTCTATCATATAGGCAATTATTTTTTATGACAGGAAAGAGAACAGATTAGGATTGGTAGCAGAAAGCAACACAAATATAACCACACAAGTGAATCAAAAAGTTTTGCAAGAAAGTAAAAAGGAATCGTAAGTTTATGATAATTAATTTATTCCAATTAATGAACTTTTTCTACCGTCGAAAGGTAAATATAGAAATTAACATTTATTGTTCTGTTTTAATAGATTTGATTGTTTCACTACATGATATTAAACTTATCGAAAGTTTTGAACTTAGTTACACAGACGATATGTATGAAAGATTACTGTTTACGTATATTTACGCCTTTATTATCTAGTTGTTGTTATTGTTAATTTTTAATAGTTTTGATACCTTCAATACTTGATATTAAGCTTGTCTGATTGATTGAAATTGGTTTCTATGGTTGATATTGGAGAAAAAGTTGTTAGTTATCTTTGTTTGGGAATATTTTTACATATAAAAGGCAAATATACAAATAAATTTTGGATGCCTTTCAACACATTGAATGACTTCAATCCTTCATATTAAACTGAGAGAAAATAATTGAATATGGTTTTCATGATCGATATGTGTGAAAGCCAAAAATACATTTATTCTTTGCGTATATTTAAGACTATTGTGTTATTATAGGGCCAAAATATAAATAAAGGAGATTAAAGTTATTCGAAATTTTAATACTTGATTGACAGAATTGATATGCATAAATAAGTTACGGTTGATATGTATCCTATCAAATAACATATGTTTTTATATAGGAGAATAAGATGGGCAGTACAATTAGACGTGTAAAACTTTTTCGCGTAACACACAAAAAAAAAGATGAATCTTACATAAATGTCAAGACACAAAAAATTATGGTAATTTGTATCATCTATTTTAACATAAAGTAAATATTAACTATTTTTAACATATAATTAATTAGTCATTAAACTTGATTGTTGTATATGACAAATTCACAGGAGAAAGCGAAAGAGAAAATGGCTGCTGGAATTGAAGTAGCATCTGAAAGTTCTCTCAACATGCAAGAAATAAAAAATCGAATATTCATAAAAGTTGCTGGAAAAGAAAGGCATGGACGGGTTCGAGGCCTTGGATTGAGTCCAACACCATCTGTCTACTATGAACATAACTCTCCGTAATTTACACTCTTAGCAAGTCAGTCTTCATAAGATATTTCAATATTGAGAAGGGAGTCACAAACTATGCAATAACGTTTTCAGCAAATGGAAGCAGAAAAAGAACATGAGCGTGCCAAAATTGAAGAAGAATGTACTAGAATAGAGCTAGAGCGTTCAAAATTTTAACAGTTGCATGATCAATTCGATCATCTTATGAATTTTGTGCAACAATAATTTTCAAAAAATGATCTTTGTGCTCCATAAACTCAGGTATTATATTTAGTAAATATTAAAATTTTTAAATAAAAAATAAGCATACAATGAGGTGTTAAAAATTGTATGGTATTATTCAATAGGTTGTTGAGTACGCTAGTGACCAAGGTGAAAATTTTTTTTCATCAATTGGGAGCCAGCAAAATGTATGTAGTCATCCATTTCATATATTTTAATTTTTTTATTGGCTAATGTATTTACAATATTTGAATGCTATTATACTAATTATTAAACTTTGTATTAATTATATGTATATTTAAACGTGATGGAGTTAATATTAATTTCAGTTTCTAAATTTAAGCTCTTTACTGAAAATAAAATTTATTATAAAAATTGTAAAAAAATATATATTTACATTATAGCGGCATTTGCATTGGTCAATGCCGCTAAATGAATATTTTAGTGGCATTTGTAGTATAAAATGTCACTAGTAGTAGCGGCGCTATTTTCAGCAAATGCCGCTACTTCGGTGGCATTTTTTATAGAAATGCCACTAAAGCAATGACCTTTTTTTCATAACAACGTCACTGAATTAGCGGCACCTAAAAGATACAAATGCAGCAAATATTGAGGCATTTTCAGATTCAAATGCCATGCAAAGTAGCAGCGTTTTCTGTTATAAATGCCGTCAAAGAAATGACATTTTTCTCATAAAAATGCCACTTAAATAGTAGCGTCTCTAAGATATAAACACTACTAAAATGATGACGCTTCACATACAAACGCCGTTAATATTGAGCTATTTTTTTGAAAATGTCGTTATTTATCGTGACGCGTGTATAGGTGACATTCTGTGTGACATTTTTTCGCAAATGCCGCAACCTTATAGTAACGTTAATAGATGCCGCTAAACGGTTAAAAAAACACCACTAAAAACCAAAACCCTCACTGGCAACTTCTTATTCCTTTTTTTTTTAAGTCTATGACATATAAAGTACCTTGGTTGTTCTATGGATGAATTCGGTATATGAGTAGTAATTTCTCAATTGATTTCACATAATTTTAACACTTGGATTCTTCTTTTTGTTAGGGTAAGCTATTTGGACATTTAATACATAATATATTTAGAATTAATAAAATCAAATAAATTCAGTTAATACCATACAATTACAAGCTCATAGAAAACTACAATATAATAAAAAAAATTAAATAATCAATTATAATACTACACAAACCCATTAATCAACATTGTTAACAAAGTACTGAATTTTTTATTGTATTGATTAAGGTTCAATTCCTGACAATTATAAATATAAAAAATTAATTTAAAATTTAAAATTGGCCCGTATACTTAATTATACATACTATATTTAAAGTACTAGTATAACTAATGGATTTTAATTAATTGGCCCAATTTTATATATCACTCATAAATAAATTTTAAATATCCAAATTTGGTAAAGAAATTAGAATGAAAAATATTGGATCATTTTCTTCAACTTAAATTTAAAAATTTATAGTAAATTATCTTAAAGAGATTATAAAACGAAATTCTCAAGTATATTTTTGGATTGTTTTATATATTTCACATCTCGTAAAAATTTTAGGAAATTACATGGGTTTATAGGCCTTAAAAGGCAAAATTTGGACTGACCTAAGTCCATAAAGGTGTTATTCATTTGTGAGTTTAAGGATGGCAATTGATAGTAAGTAAATGATTATTTTATGATTATATTACATTCAAATACTTATAAATAGATAATTAATAAATTTAGATGATAGATTTATTATTTGTGACATATTCATATGGATTTCAAATACTACCTCTTGATTATTTAATATCTGAGTCTGTTTAAGTTTTTTAACGGATAATATCAAATATCTAAATTTATTATCCAGTTACATATAAAAAAATATGTAAAATTTTATATTTGTGGATATATTTGAAGCTTAGTAACAACTTTTATTTATTATGTATTAAAAGTGAACTTAAATTTAAAACTCAAGTAAAAAGATATTTTAATGGATTTCAATATTTAACAAATAATGTTTATTTAATTGGATACAGATTCATATGATAATACTAAATTTAAATGGATAATTAAAAAAATTTAGATATGAATATCTCAAACATTATAGATATCTGCCCTGTTACCATTTTTATGTGCCTAAAAAATTTATCCATAACTTATTTGTGATTTTTGGTTAACAAAAAAGATAAGAAGCTAGGCCCATACTTGTTACATGCAAGATGAAATTATAGATATCTTTATTACATTATTATGTTACCTTGTTTCTGTGTTTTTTTTTTTTTTTAATAAAGTTACTTAAACTAGATCTTTCTTTTGGAAGAGAAAAATATTGATGTCTTTAAATTATAATGATTATTTGAAAAATCTGTTCAATCCACTGGAATTAGAGCTTGACTTGACTCAATTTGATTAAAAAAGTTATGAACCTGAATTTGGATAATTTGAAATTTTAATTTAAATTGATTTGATTTTATAACTCAATAATTTGGATTTTGAATGAATTGAATTTCAAGACTAAAACCTAAATAATTTAAATGTTAAATAAAAAAATCAAATTTAAAAATAACCCAAATTTCCTTTTATCCAAAATAGCTCAACCAGACCCACCTTGAATTGCTTAATTATCACCTCTAATTGAAAGACAAAATAGATATATTTTTAAATAATAATTAATAATAAAAAAGTATTCAAAAATTTATTCAATTCGATATGCATAATTCAATTTTTGCAATAAATGTCATGGGAAATTGTGAAGTATTCGAATATTAAAGCAAATTACAAAATAAACATAAAAAGTAACAAAAATAAAATAAAAAATACATTGTAAAAAAATGCAAAGACTAACCAAATATCAAACAATAATTTCAATTTTGAACTTGCAAGAGAAACGAGCAAAATTTTCATCGTTTTTAAAATAGCAAATGATAAAGACAAAACCGGTTGCAAGGAGCATAAAATAGCAAATAGATGAAAATTCACAAAGAATTTAACAGTATATTAATGTCTTTCAACCGGTTTAAATTGAATAGTTTTTAGCAATGTATTAGTCAAGATTGATGAACAATTAATAAAAAATTTTAATATCATTAGATTAACCAACATAAAGCCGTGATTTAGGCTTCATAACTAAAGCTAAACTTGAAAACTTTAATCAAATATAAACTGCACATTTAACTTGGCATTTATTACAAAAATATGCAAGTAGAAGGCCTAAATTCAACAATTCAAAAGATAATTTTAGAATAAAATTTAAGACTTGACTTTTAGAAAGTGACATATGATGACATATTTACAACCTTTATTCTATCTCCCAACAACATTCTACTTTAAAAAGAAATAAGAACTATTATCTATTAACTTTGCTGGCGGAATCCACTGTCCAAGATGAATAAACAAGAGCTTAAGAACTCAAAGACCATTTTTACCTAACAAGATTCAAAACCTATGCCTCCTATTCTCAATTCTTCTAGGCTGCCTCTTTCTAAAGACAATTCCGAAAACATTCGTGTTCACCAGCGGCCTAAAGATAAAGTTGGAGCCAACAACCATTCCTATTATTAGTCCAGCTCCATATCCTATGGCTACTACTTCCCAGCCAAACTCAAACACACTGCCAATGCCTTCGCCTTCTCCAGAGTTTAAAGGTGGCAATGGGGCTTCAGGAATTCCACATTTTATTGATAAAGGGCTTCCACATAACCCTGAATCTGCGTCAAAGGAATTAGTAGCAAATGTGCTAAACTGTGTTCCTTGAGGTATGGGCCCTTGGAGGTTGTTATGAGAAACATTGAAGAATGCCAGGAATGTAAGTTGTGTCAATTGTTGAGGGATTTCTCCAGAGAGATTATTTTGAGAAAGGTCTAAAGATTCTAGTTGTATTAGATTCCCCAAGCATGATGGGATATGACCAACAAAAGCGTTAATGGAAAGGTTAAGTACCTTAAGAGCCTTTAAATTCCCCATGGCTTCTGGGATTTCACCACTGAGCATGTTGTTCGAAAGATCGATGGCTGTCAAGGATCCTGGAATATGCCGGTATTCAAGTTCCAGGCCTTTATTTGTCAATTTGACTGAGCAACGGACGTGAAAATCTTGGACTTGATTGGGTAAAACAAAATAAAAGTCGAAATTTAGGATTACTCCAATGTATGACAAGCTGCTTGCTGTGGCTACTTTCATGGAATTCCAAGTATTGAAGTACCCAAATGGTAAATTACCTGTTAAACAATTGTTAGAGAGGTCGATGATTTGCAACTTAGGGAAATGAAATTTGGTTTGAGGTTTCCCAATCACACCATGGAGTCCATTAGATCTCAAAACTAGAATCTTGAGTTCTGGAAGTGCACCCAACCAAGAGGGGAAGCTATCATTTATTTGATTGTATTCGAGGTGAACAGCCTCTAGCATGGTACAATTGACCAGTGACCTTGGTATCTTTCCTTGAAACTGATTTTGACTTAAGTCTATCGCCTTCAACTCACATCCCATTTTGTTTGCTTGAGGAATTGCACCTGTAAAGTGATTATTTCGAAGATTGAGTACATTCAGACTTTTGCTGAGGTCTCCAAAACATGGAGGAAGCAATCCGCTCAAATTGTTATCGGACAAACGCAAGAGAGCAAGACAAGACAGATTGCATATCATTGGCGAAATTTCTCCTGTCAGTGAATTATTTGAAAGGTTAAGAACGCGATTTAGCTTCGAATCACCAATGGATATTTGTACGTAAGATAACTAAACAAGTAAATTTTTGAGAGGAGATGTGATCTTACCTGATAAACTGGTGTTTGTTAGGTCCAAATAAGCTAGATTGGTTTGCGTACCGAGCCAAGACAAGGTTCCATGGTTGAAATTGTTGGTGGCAAGAGATAGATAAACAAGTCGGGTAAGATTGGCCAAGGAAGAAGGGATATCTTCGGAAAAATTGTTATAAGAGAAGTCCAGACCCAAAAGCTGGTTTAGTCTTCCAACAGAGAAATGAATAGGTCCCAAAAAGTTGTTAAAAGACAGATCAAGATATCTGAGTTGAGTAAGGTTACCAAGTGAGTATGGCAGCTTCCCAGAAAATTTGCAGTATTTGATGTCCAAATATTCCAAGGACTTCAAGTTTCCGATTGATTCTGGCAACTGTCCAAAAAAACTTGTGTTTGCAAGGGATAATTTCAAAAGAGGGTGGTTGGCTTGAATAACAGGTAAATATCCAGTAAGCTCCGGATTGGACTGCAGATTAATCAACCGAAGCCAGGGTAACTCAAAAATTCCAATAGGAGACTCACCACGCAAGTCACAATTTGATAAAATTAAAGCTGACAACGAAGAAAACTTTGGTGAGATATTATTAGGTATGGAAGAAGATATTCTCACATCACTAAGATCGAGTACTTTAAGGTTGGTTAACTTCTCAAGCAGAGGCCTCAACCCTGGCTTTCGAAGCTTCAATGAGTTCCCTGACAGATCAAGGAGCTCTAATTCTGACAGCTCTAAGATTTCTGACGGTACTTGACCGGAAAAGTTGGAGTAAGAGAGATCAAGGAATGTCAGTCTTGACAGGTTCCTTATCTCTGAAGGAATTTTAGAATTATTGAAAACATTGTCTGCGAGATTAAGCCATTGAAGGTGAAAAAGACGGAAGAGGCTGCTGCTGGAATTGATTGAACCATAGAGATAACTGCTACTAAGGTCAAGGCCGATTACATGACCAGTGCTATTGTCACACTCCACCCCCTTCCAAGAACAGCAGTCGCCACTTTTCTCCTGAACGTTCCACGATTCAGTTTTGGGATAACCATAAGAACTAGAGTTAATGATGACAAAGCTTTCCTTGAACTGCAACAATGCTGAGAGTTCAACAGGGTGGCACAATGGCTGTACCGAAGAACCAAGAAAAAACAGGAAGAGAAAATAAAGCAAGCTTATTGAAACGGAGAGATACAAAGGGAAACCCATAATACTTTCTCAATAAGAAAAGAGAATGAGCGCTGATGAAGTGATTTTTTTATAGACACAGTTTCTTTCAGCCACACCGCGTGTTGAAATGAAACTATCAAGTCTTTGTCGTCAAGACTCAAGATCGTAGACCTTAGCAAAAGAATTAACTATATTCCAATAAAATTCACATTTCCATAGATAATGGAAGAGACATGGCTACAAAACTATTGCGTATTTCATGCTGAAACAACGTTATTGACATCATTTATCTCACTTAATGTAACAAATATTAAGTGTGAACAGTAGAGGTGAGAAAAATCTATTCAAAGGTGAGAAAAATCTATTCAAAATGTAGAATATGATTTGATTTGAATTTTTTTTATTTAATTTGGTTTAAGTTTGAATATTAAATATTTTTATTAAATAAAAAATTGAAAATATTATATTCAAATAAAATTATATATTTTTATTAATTTTTATATATATTTTAAATTTTTATAAAATAAAAATAATTATTTTATATTTAAATTTATATAAATATAAATATAAATATAAAAAATTAATAAAATGAATCGAACTTATAAAATTTGATTAAAAAATAAAAATAATCTATTCAAATTTAAATAGATTTTAAATATCTAGAATATTATATATTATAAAAAAATCCAATCAAATTTGATTTAATTGATCGGAGAACCTTGACCAAAGACTATTCGAAGTCAGTTGTTAAGGCTAGAAAGTGCCAGCGGACTTTCTCACATCCATAAATACCTATAATTATCTTAGGCCTCGTTTGGATTCTACTGATGCCGTGGTCGCACCTAAAAATGTGCTGGACATTCGTTTGAATGTCATTCTCCATGCTTTTGAACGCCACTGGATATAAAATTTTGAACACCAGTGGAGCTTCTGGATTTTTTATTGTTGTTTTATTACATTTTTGCCCCTTTATCTTCTTCTTCTTTTTTTTTTTTTTTAATTTTGTTGCCTTTTTAATTATTAATTAAGTGATAAATAAATTTATATTGTTTATATTTTATTATTATTAATGATATAAAAATATTTTTATTTATTTTTTAAATATTAAATAATTTAAATTTTTTATTACATATAGATTTTAATTTATATTCTTAATAGTCATTTTATCATCTCACAACATTAAATCTCATTGTTACCACTATGTTTGCATCCAAACACATACTCTATGAAGACCTACACCTAATTTGAGAGATATTATTTATTTTGACTTAAAAATCTTATAATTTTATCTCATAAAAGAGGCCTCTTAAATTTCGATTTAAGTTTTTACTTATGTATCACAATGGATTTTTAGAATCTCTTTATATGAGATTGAAGTATCATAAATTTCTTTCACTAAAGTTTGACATCCCTGTTAAATTTAACATAAAGTACAAATAGAATCACAGTATCACAGAATCAGATTACACCGAACATTGGGATTTTAGATGTGACTTTCACCATGTATGACTTAGCTTCCATTCGATTAGTAATCGCTATGATGTCATTTGTGTATACCCATACTTAACCTGTAAAGTATTGTTCATTTTTATTTGAAAATTTCGTACACGATTTTATCTCACAAAAAGTGCTTTAAAAATTTGAATTTAAATCTCTACTTATATATCATATTAGATTTTCAAAATCTCCTAATATAGAATTAGAGCATCATATATTTCATCATTGATTTTAATATCATCGCTACAGTATTCAATCACACTTTTTCAATAATTAACTTTAGTTTTACGACTATTTTTAATCTCACCTAAACCAATCTCATCATTTATCCAAATAAATCATTAATAATTTATGAATTTTTTTTAGTGAGGGGTTTGAATCTCCTCTTTTTAATATAAAAGAAATACGCAAGGATATTAAAAAAAACATTATCAAATAATTGTTAGTATATTTTTTAATTTCTTAATAGAGTGATATATGTATTTTAGGATTTTCTTAAAAATAGAAAAATTAATTTTAAAAAAATAAGACATATATTATCATGTTAATCCTATTTGTAAAGTTAAAAAAACTCCATTGATAATGTATTAAATAATTTCTCTAAATAGTAATTATTTATTTAGAAAGAGATGCTACGAATCAAATGAACTTGTTTGACTTGCGGGGTATATTGATTCTAGGTATCTTGAGAACTAAAAGGCTTATGAAACAAAACATTTTTATATAATCTTTCCTGTTCTGAACATTCTTTCCCCTTTTTTGTCTTTTTTTTTTCCCTTAATTGTGAGGGCACAACCACACAAGAAATGGTGCATTAAAGTAAACCACGTAGCGAACTAATAATCACTTATGTTTGATTTTTTATATATATTTTGGTCATCAAACTATAATTAAAATGTTTCAATGAGTCACTTATATATCTTTATGTTCTAATTTTTTGGGTATCCGCCCATTAATCACAAATAAATTATTGACCCACACTTATGCTCTAGAGGATTAATGAGGGAGTATTTTAAAAAAAAAAAAAAATTTATTCTTAAATTCTCTATATTTTAATATTTATTTTAATTAAAAATATTATGCGAATAAACTCTTAGTACATTTTCAATGATATATCAACTATCAAAAATCAGTCCATACGCGAGAGTATTGCTTTAAATCTTGTGAAGAGATAATTGATAAACAATGCTCTCTCTGTTCCATTTTAGTTGTCTATCTTTTTTTTTTTTTTTTTTGATGTTTCAAAATTATGTCTTATTTCTTTTTTTAAACATCTAAAACTCTTACTTTTTATATTTTAAAATTATTTTTATATTTTTTTAATTTTTTGACATTAAAAATAATAAAACTTTAATTTAAATTTTACTATTAAATACATTAAAATCAAAATTTTTTTTTAAACTCCTAAAAAATTAATGTAAGACAAACAAATAGGGACCTAGGGAGTAAAGCTTAATTTGCAATTAATAAAAGGTGATGGGCTGGACTGGTTGAATTGGAGTTTCTGAGGTTGTGAGGCGAATTGGGTCGAGCTTGTCACAAAGTGAAGAAAGGTCAAGGGCGGTTGAGTTGTTGTTACTATGGAATTGATCGCTGTAAGGAATAATGTTGAATCTAGGGATATTTTAGTTTTTGAAAATTTTTGAGTAAATTACATTATATATTCATTTTTTATGTAATAGTTTACTTTCATTCGCAACATTTAAAATTTATATTTTAGATAAAACTTTTTAAAAATATTTAATTCATAAATTTTCATCCATCATTAATAAAATATGATGAAATTGTTACTTCAATCCTACATGGATGTTCGCATGAAAAAAATGAAGTCATGATTTTTTTTTTGAAGGGAATAAATCTATTAATCATCAAGCAAGAGAATTACACTAAAAAATTATGGTAAAATGTATGATGGGAAGGTATTCCTCTATCTAGTGTAACTCTCCCAGCATGACCGGTGCATGTCTAGCTAGTTTGTGGGCAACCTCGTTTGCATGGTGTCTTGTATGTTCCACCCTGAAAAAATTAAACTATTCTTCAGAATCTTCACGTTATCCAGAATGTTCCCTACTACAGATAGATCCTTTGTTTCCAACCTAATCTCGGTGATAATCTCAAAGGCAACTCCTTCCAATATGATTGACGTGAGGCCTAAATCTTTTTGCAAAGCTTATTCCTGCTGCTGCAGTATAGGCTTCGATCAAATGCCTCCAATAGCTTCTGCAGGTTTCAACGCTCCATTGAAGTTCACTTTGGCAATATGGTTGGCGGTGGTTTCCATCTCAGGTTTTCTGCTCTCTGCTGGTCCACTTGTTCCTATCCTTTTCTGAATTCCTCCAGGTAAGAAACTGCAAAGTTTGCCGTAGCATTTTCGTTTGTTGCAGAAAATACAAGCCTTAAACTAATATTTTCGTTTTCTTTAAGAGTGTTTAGTGGTTTGAATTTCACTGATGCAAAGTGAGTTCAAACAAAGGTTTCATTGTATCTTATAGACTATTTCGATTATCCTCTTTGCATCCCAAAGTCTTGTGGAGACAAAATAAGTCTAAAAAAGTTATTTTCATAAACATGTCTTGAAGTTAATTAATTGAAGATTATTGCAATCGATTCTCTGTTTTGATGTCAACTTCAACCATCGTATGAAGGCGTTTTTATCAGCAAGAAGATGATCTTGGAACCGGCATAAATTATACCAGTCAGCTTAGAAAATTTTTAAAAAATATGAAATATTTCATAACGGTTTTAATTACAATGAAAATTTATAATCTTAAATTCTATGTAATAAAATATTAAAAGTATAGTAATAAAAATAGTAAAATCATTTATTAAATTAAATTTTATAAACATTAGTGATTAAATCGATATAAACCATGTTGATGGTAAGACGTTAATAATGGAAACCAAATTATTAATAATTTCACAAACATTAATAACCAAATAATGAAATTATCAAAGTTGAGTGACCAAATAGAAACTTTCAAAAAATTAAATGATCAAAAGTATAATTTATTTCTTTTATTTTCAAAATTTATCGTTTTTTTTTTGGTTAAATTTATAGTTTCACGTAACATTTTATATGCATGATAATGTCACCTCAATATGTCATTAATCTTTGATGATTAAATGACAAAAAATAATCTTATAAATGTTAGTGACAAATTATAACTTTTCAAAGTTAAATGATCGAAATAAAAAATTGTCTGTAATTGAGAGACTAAACATGTGATGTACCCTTATATGTTCAGCTTAACAACAATATTTTATAGTCATAATTATGTTATGGATGATCATTCTTTTTGAAATTTTTTGAATGAAAATTCTTTGAAATTATATTGACCTATTTCTTTTTAAATAGTTTTTTTTTTAAGGGATCTAAGGAGAATTAAGGAAGAAAAATTTTCAAATGTTAAAAATTGAACTCCAATCTTATTAGAATTTACTAGATGAGTAAACCTTTGAATTAAATCCCATTTCAATATTTTTAGATAATTAATTAGTTCTATCAAGTCCGAATTTTATGTTTGTGGTGGTGACTAAACATTTTATTTGGATATTACTATTTTTAAAATTTGAACTTAACATTAATAAGGAATTGACGTATGTTCATTTATTATTGTTATATTTTTTTTTAGAAAAATGACACTTTCTTATTCCTTTTTTCTTTTAAAAGTCTACGACATAAAAAAGTACCTTGGTTATTCTATGAATGAATTCGGTATATGAGTAGCAATTTCTCAATTGATTTCACATAATTTTAACACTTGGGTTCTTCTTTTTGTTGTGGTAAACAATTTGGACATTTAGTACTTAATATATTTAGAATTAATAAAATCAAATAAATTTAGTTAATACCATACAATTACAAGCTCATAGAAAACTACAATATAATAAAAAAATTAAATAATCAATTATAATACTACACAAACCCATTGATCAACATCGTTAGTAAAGTACTGAATTTTTAATTTTAATGATTAAGATTCAATTCCTCACAATTATAAATATAAAAATTTAATTTTAAATTTTAAATTGGCCCATATACTTAATTATACATACTATATTTAAAGTACTTGTATAACTAATGGATTTTAATTAATTGGCCCAATTTTTTAGATCACTCATAAATAAATTTTAAATATTCAAATTTGGTAAAGAAATTACTATTGGATCATTTTCTTCAAATTAAATTTAAAAATTTATAGTAAATTAGCTTAAAGAGAATATAAAAAGATGTTCTCAAGTATATGTTTGGGTTGTTTTATAAATTTCACATCATGTAAGAATTTTAAGAAATTGCATGAGCTTATGGGCCTTAAAAAGAAGAATTTGGATTGATATGGGTCCATAAAGGTGTTAATTCATTTGTGAGTTTAAGGATGACAATGGATAGTAAATAAATGATTATTTTATGATTATATTATATTCATATACTTATAAATAGATACTTAATGAATTTAGATGATAGATTTATTATTTGTGATAGATTTATAAAAATTTTGGATGATATCTCTTGATTATTTAATATCTGAATTTATATAAATTTTTTAATGGATAATATCAAATATCTAAATTTATTATCCAGTTACATATAAAACATATGTAAAATTTTATATTTGTGAAAAAATTCAAAGCTTAGCAACAACTTTTATTTATTAAGTATGAAAAGTGAACTTAAATTTAAAACTCAAGTAAACAAATATTTTAATGGATTTCAATATTTACCAAATAATGTTTATTTAACTGGATACAAATTCATATGATAATACTAAATTTAAATAGACAATTAAAAGAATTTAAATACAAATATCTCAAAAATTACATATATACGCTCTGTTACCATTTTTATGTGCCTGAAAAATTTATCTATAACTTATTAGTGATTTTGGTTAACAAAAAAAGATTAGAAGCTGCATACTTGTTACATGCAAGATGAAATTATAGATATCTTTATTACATTATTATGTTACCTTGTTTCTTTGTGTTTTTATTTTGCTTAAAAAGTTACTTACACTTTAGAACTTACTTTTGGAAAAGAAAACTATTGATTTCTTTAAAAAATAACGGTTACTTAAAAAATCTGTTCAATCCACTGGAATTAGAGCTTGACTTCACCCAATTTGATTAAAAAAGTTATGAACTTGAATTTGGCTGATTTGAAAATTTAATTTAAATTGATTTGATTTTATAACTCAATAATTTGGGTTTTGAATGAATTGAATTTCAAGACTAAAACCTAAATAACTAAAGTGTTAAATTAAAAAAAATTCAAATTTGAAACTAACCCAAATTTCCTTTTATCCAAAATAGCTCGACCAAACCCACCTTGAATTGCTTAATTATCACCCCCAATTGAAAGACAAAACAGATATATTTTTAAATAATGATTAATAATAAAAAAAATTCAAAAATTTATTCAATTCTATGTCTGTCGTACTAATTTTGAGACCACTAGACGTAAAGGAGTTTTAAAATCGAAGTAAATGGGGGAGTCACCATCAATCTTTATTAGGGTGTGATTGGTCACCCAAAAGTTTATCTTTTTAATAAAACTATAAAAGCGAGTTTAAAGTTTATCAAAAAGAAATATTTTGATTTACGAAAAATCAGGTTGGGTCCGAGAGTCGGTTACATATGGGGAAGAATTAGCACAATCACAACGCTCATAAATTGGTACCATTTAATTACATACTATTTTCAGTGTTGGATAAAAATGGTTTCAATTTGAAATTTAACACTAATTTTCTTCATTTGGAAAATAAAATTTTGCTAAAACTCTTTATTTAAGAATATTGATAAAATCTAAAAGTTAAAGAATTATTTTAAAATTTTCCAACATCCAAGCATAATTTAAAATAATTTTTTTCGCTCAAGATTTAACACGATAATCTTTAAAATGAAATAACAATCTTTATAAAAGATAATTGTTAATGACTCTCTAACATCCAAGCAGAGTACCAAAAATTATTTCCTTCGGAATGTTATTTTTATTTTATTTTATAATATCACAAATTTTTTTTAAAATGTATTATTCTTTTTCTATTATAAAATATTTATCATCAAATAGTAAATAAAAATTAAAGAGAGAATAATGCATACAATTATCGATGATAATACGCTAACGTATGTATGCTAATGAATATCATGTAAAATGAAATGCAATTTAAAAGTTTAATTCTTAAGTATAATGAGACCACCCCGACTTTCTAACATCTAGGCAGAGCTTAAGTGCGACTGTTTATATTTAAGATGCCACATTTATTATTATACTTTTTATTTATTAAAGTTATTATTAATGCGAATTAAGAACTCGTATGAAAAACTTAATGAAATAAAAATTCTTAAATACCCCATCATCTAGGCAGCATTCGGGAACAAATCATTTCAAATGAGATTTTCACATTTGTCCTTAGGATGTTCAGAATATTTTGAGTAAGGGCTTGAGTAGAGGTTTTAAAGGTTAGGATTTTAAGATTTTAAAGATTTGGATTTTAGGGTTTTAGTTTGAGAGATTTTGGATTTTAGGGGTTTGGATTTTAGGATTCTGGATTTTAGAAATTAGTATTTAAGGTTTCATTTTTAAGAAAATGTGAGCATCTCTAAAAATCTTCAATATCTAAGTGAATTTTTAGAGCAAGTTCGATTTTAGCAATTTTTGATAATCAATCGAAAATTTCTCATATATATATATTTTTATGAAAATTTATTAATAGAACTCTCCAACATCTAGGCAGAATTATTTTTCGAAATATGTTTTTATTCTCTACGACATCTTGGCAGGAAAAACAAGAAAAATTATTATTATTATTATTATTATTATTCTTTTTTAGCATTTTTAATATATATCTATTTATTATCTTACTTGCTTTCATTTTTATTATTATTAAAACAATTAAAAATTTATCCTAACAAATTTAAGAACTTATCATGCATAAATATAAAAAAAAAATACTTAAAATAACAAAAATAATAATATATAAAAAAAATTAGAAAATTCAAAAAAAAATTTTTTTACCTGAACCGGACCGGTCAACGGTTCAATCAACGGTGGTTTGGTTGGACCGAAAAGGGGTCGGTTCGACGCGCGGTTTGGTTGAACCGGTTGATGAGCGGTTCGATGTGATCTAGGGAGCAATTCGGTTGCGCAGACTCCGGGTCAGGTCCAGGTTGACGCACGGATCTCCTTGGCTAAGAAGGCATCGTTTTGGGCGTTCCTTTAAATGACGTTGTTTTGAATTTCAGTCTTCTATAAAAGCAAAAAAAAAAAAAATTTTGCTTTATTTTCCTCTTTTCTTTCTCTCTCTAGCTTTCTGTTTTTCAGAGCCCTTCTCTCTAAACTGCCGGATGGTGACCGTTCGCCACTTTGGCCGTTGTCCCCAGTTGTCGGTCGCCTATCACCAACGATTGAAAAGTTAAAAAAAGGTTAAAAATTTTTTTTGTATTCTCCTGAGCTTCGATCCAGCCTTCTTTTCGTTAGAAACAGCCCTGATCGACGTAGATCGGGGTTTGAAGATTTTTGTTTCTCTTCTTTTTTTTTGTAAACCGAAGACTGATCTGATTTTTTTGTTCTTGTAATGAGCTTCGGTGCTGAGGTTCCTCCCTATGGGGAGGACTGTTTGTCTTTGCTTTTGTTTTTCTATTTTGGGCGTTTGTATGGGTAAAAGGGGATCGGTACTGGTGGGCGAGTCTGATGGGATTGGCTTTTAGGGGATGAAGAGTTGGGGTTTATGGTGTGTTCTATGGGTCTAAGAGAGGCTGAAAGGGGAAACGTTGGGGGATTTATAAGGCTGAAAATGGTGGTAGCCAATGGAACATACTTCCGACGAGGTATGGGTGTGATGGTAGGGTAAGGTCGATGGTTTCGAGTAGTTGGGGCAAGTGAGGTGCAGAGACTCCGATGGTATTGGGGATGGTGGTGACAAGGTGGGTGGCAATAGTGGTGTGTAAAACACCACTACCATTCTGATTTTTTCTCTTTTTTTTATCAGTTATCATTTTTATTTTTATTATTTTTTATATTTTTATTATTTATTTTTTTATATTCATTAAATCAATATTATTATTATTATTAAACCAAAGATTAGAAATGATAGACCTGGACAAAATCTGGTGTCTACAACTACCCCTCTTTATACGTTTACTGAGAATCAGTAATAGGACAAAGATAAAGACAACGATTTTGTCCAAAGCTAACAAAATGAATTTCCTAAATAATTTAAAGGATTGAACTATGAATTAAATGGAAAAGAACAATTGAGATGATATCGCGAATTAAAAAATGATAGAGATAAAATGATTAGGATTAAAAATGTGAGTAAAAAAATAAGGATGACTAAGATTAAATCGCAAGTGAGAAAAATAAAAGTGACTAGGATTAAACTATAAGTCAAGAAAATAAAAGTGACTAAGATTAAATCACGAGCTAGGAAACTATAGAAATGATCAGGACTAAACCACATGTCAGAGATTAACGATGACCGGGGTTGAACCGTATGTTAGAAAGAATAAAAGCGACCAGGATTAAACCATAAGTCAGAGAGCTATAGGAATGACTGGGACTAAACCACAAGTGAGAGATTAACGGTGAGCAAGACTGAACCGCAAGTCAGAAAAAATAAAAATGACCGAGACTAAACCACAAGTCAGGTAACTATAGGAATGACTGGGATTGAACCACGAGTCAAAGATTAACGACAATTAGGACTGAACCGCAAGTTAGAAAAATAAAAGTGACTAGGATTAAATCACAAGTCGAAAAGCTATAAGAATGATTGGGTTTAAACCATGAGTCAGAGATTAACAATGATTAGGATTGAACCACAAGTCAGAAAAAATAGAAGTGACTAAGATTAAACTATAAGTCAAGAACATAGGAATGAATGAAATTAAACCACGAGTCAAAGATTAACGAAGACTGGGACTGAACCGCAAGTTATAAAAATAAAAGTGACTGGGATTAAACCGTAAGTTAGGAATATAGGAATGATCAAGATTAAACCACAAGTCAAAGATTAACGATGACTAGGGCTGAATCGCAAGTTAGAAAAATAAAAGTAACTGTGATTAAACCGTAAGTCAGAAAGTTATAGGAATGATCGGGTTTAAACCACGAGTCAGAGATTAACAATGATTGGGATTAAACCGCAAGTCAAAAAAAATAGAAGTGACTGGGATTAAACCGTAAGTCTGAAACATAGGAATGATCGGGATTAAACCATGAGTCAAAGATTAATAACGACTAAGACTGAACCGTAAGTTAGAAAAATAAAAGTGACTGAGATTAAACCGTAAGTCAAAAACATAGGAATAACCGAGATTAAACCACAAGTCAAAGATTAATGACAACTGGGGCTGAACTGCAAGGTAAAAAAATAAAAATGATTGGGATTAAACCACAAGTCGGGAAGCTATAGGAATGACCGAGTTTAAACCACGAGTCAGAGATTAACAATGATTGTGATTAAACTGCAAGTCAAAAAAATAGAAGTGACTGGGATTAAACCTCAAGTCTAGAACATAGGAATGATCGGGATTAAATCACGAGTCAAAGATCAACGACGACTGGGACTAAGTTGCAAGTTAGAAAAATAAAAGTGACTGGGATTAAACCGTAAGTCGGGAACATAGGAATGACCGAGATTAAACCATGAGTCAAAGATTAACGACGACTAGGGTTGAATCGTAAGTTAAAAAAATAAAAGTGATTGGGATTAAACCGCAAGTCGAGAAGCTATAGGAATGATCGAGTTTAAGCCATGAGTCAGAAACTAACAATGATTGGGATTAAATCGCAAGTCAAAAAAAATAAAAGTGATTAGGATTAAACCTCAAGTCTGGAACATAAGAATGACCGAGATTAAACCATAAGTCAAAGATCAATGATGACTAGGACTGAGCCACAAGTTAAAAAAATAAAAGTGATTGGGATTAAATCGTAAGTCGAAAAGCTATAGGAATGATCGGGTTTAAACCATAAGTCAGAAATTAACAATGATTGGGATTAAACCGCAAGTCAAAAAAAATAAAAGTGATTGGGATTAAACCGTAAGTCTAAAACATAGGAATGACTGGGATTAAACCACGAGTCAAAGATTAATGACGACTGTCACTGAACTGCAAGTTAGAAAAATAAAAGTGACTGGAATTAAATCGCAAGTAGGATAACTAATTAAAATGATCGAGATTGAACCATGAATTGAAAGAATAAATATAACCAAAATTGAGCTATGAGTTGAAAAATAAAGGATTGAGCACTCCATAGATTGAAAACTTCGATTTTAAGAATCATGCCACAGATGACACATCATCTTTTAGGCCATCATTTTTATTTTAAGAAGAAAAATACTAATTTTTCATGATGACTCATAAAGAAATCTTTTATGCAACTTATCAATAGGTTTGTGACATATGCAATGATTATGATGAATGAAAAAACAAAGATGCAATCAACGTATTATATCATGCATTTTCATCCAAGTTAATTCAACTTTTTGGTTCAATTCTTTCAAGCTTTAAAAGCCATTTCCAGTAGTCTCATCTTTCTAAATCTTTCAATTTTCGATCAAAAATCTCTGTCTTATGATGGACCCACTTGACTTTTAGTCACTCTAAAATCTTTTTTGAATCCTTTCTTCATCTCTTCTCTTTTGTTTTCAGTGATCAATCAGTTTCATTTCATTCTTTCTGCCCTCATATTACTATTTTTGTCATCCTTATATTACATTCTCTTTTTGAGCGATGCATTGGTCTATTATGAACTTTATCAATCATTCTCTTAATTTTAAATGACAAATGCAATGATTTCAGGTTCAAAGTTAGATGTGAAACATAGTTATTAATGGGGTATGTCGGATTTAAAAAGATAAGCCTTTCGAGACATAAAGAACAGTTTGCTCAAGAGTATTTCAAGAATCAAATAGCAATTTTCTAAATAATGAACATTTGGATGACCTCGGCCTACTCAGACCAGGTCTCTTATAAAAACTTGTTACATTTATGATCTTGTCACTTGTGATTTCATATGATCAATCTTTACCTCACATTTGTGACTAATGAAAATTTACCCTCTAAAAGTCATCTCTTTTAATTCTGGTGACAATTCGTCCATTTGGTGTCACTCTTTCTTTTTTGAAAGACTTTCTCTAAGATCTACCTTCATTCAAATCGCCTTTTCAGGTTTTCAGCTCAAATGACCCCCTTTGATTCAAACCGTTCTTTTCGAGTTTTCAATCTAAATCACTTTCTTTCTTTTTTTTCTTTTTATTTTTGTTTTGTATTTTTTATATTTTTATTTTTTTTGTTTTTTTTAAGTAAAATATTTCTTGACAGTGTCCGAATTTATAGGGTTTGATAATTCATCTTCATCCATTTCTGTAAGGATCAGAGCTTTACTAGAAAAAACATTTTTTACCACATATGGACCTTCCTAATTAGGCATCCATTTTCCTCTATTGTCATGCTGATATGGCAAAATCCTTTTCAAAACCAATTTACCCTCGCGAAAGCATCCAGGTCATATCCTTTTGTCATGTGCTCGTATGATTCTTCTTTGATACATTTATCCATAACTGAGTGCTGAAAGCCTTTTCTCTTTAATAAGATTCAATTGCTTGATACAATCTTTAGCCCATTCTGCCTCATCCAATTTTGTCTCCATCAACACCCTCAAAGAAGGAATTTCCACTTCAATCGACAATACAGCTTCCATCCTATACACTAGTGAAAACGATGTGGCCCCTGTGGAGGTTCGAATTCATGTTTTATAGGTAAGTAAAGCAAAAGGTAACTTTTCATGCCAATCTTTATATGTGTTAGTCATTTTTCTCAGTATTCTTTTTATATTTTTATTCACAACTTCCACTGCACCATTCATTTTTTGACGATATGGTGCTGAATGATGATGCTTGATCATGAATTGTGCATATAATTCTTTCATCATTTTATTATTCAAATTGCTAGCAGTATCTGAGATGATCTTTTTCGGAAGCCCATACCGACATATTATCTCTCTTTTTATAAATCTACACACCACTAATTGTGCAATACTAGCGTACGAAGCTGTTTCTACCCATTTTGTAAAGTAATCAATTATTACAAAGATAAATCAATGCTCATTTGAAGCTTTTGGGGTTATAGGTCTGATCACATCCATTCCTCACATAGAGAAAGGCCATGGTGGTGCCAAGACGTGTAGTGGGACTGGAGAGGAATGAATTTTATTTGCATAAATTTGACATTTGTGACACTTCCTAGCATAACTGATGTAATCATTTTCCATTGTAGACCAATAGTAACCTACTCTCATAATCTGTTTGGCCATCATATGCCCGTTAGCATGTGTTTCACAAATTCCTTCGTGTACTTCTTCAAGTATTCTTCTTGTTTCCACAGCATCGAAGCACCTTAGCAAAATTTAATCTCGACTCTTTTTATACAAGATTTTTTCATTAAGCACAAAACCTGCTGCTAATCTTTGAATGATCTTCTTATCATTTTCTAAAGCCTGTTCTAAGTAGTTTTGACACTTGATATATTGTACAATGTCATAGTACCACGGTTGTTGATCTACCTCTTCTTTCACGTTTGATTAGTGGACTGGTGAAATTTTCATTTGTACTCTAATGGACTGAATTTTTGAACTATTATTTAACTTGAACATTGCTGCCAAAGTAACCAAGGCATCAGCAATCTAGTTTTTTTCTTAGGGAACATGCTGAAATTGGATCTCTTTAAAATGTTTCATTAAGCTAGTTATATGCTTTTGATATAACACTAGTTTCGGGTCTCTGGTCTTCCATTCACCTTTTAGTTGATAAATCACCAAGGTTGAATCCCCATATACTTTTAGTGTTCCAATATTCTTTTCAATGGCCATCTGTAACCCTATGACACATGCTTCATATTCAGCAATATTATTTGTGCAGTTGAAATCCAACCTTGTGGTACAGGGGTAGTAATTCTCTTCTGGGGATATTAGCACTGCCCCAATGCCATGCCTTATTATATTGGATGCCCCGTCAAAAAATATTTTCCATACTTCTCTTAAGGCTCTTTATCTTCATCCTGTAAGATTGCCATCAAATCTTCATCTGAAAACTCAAACTTTATAAGTTCATAATCTTCTGTAGTTTGATTGACAAGAAAATCAGCAATTGCACTCTTTTTTATGGATTTTTGTGTCATATACACAATATCATATTCTGAGAGCATGACCTGTCATCTTGTTAGCCTACCTGATAAAGATGATTTTTTAAAAATGTACTTGAGGGGATCCAATTTTGATATTAGCCACTCGTATGGTAGAGCATATATTGTCTGAGTCTACGAGTAGTCCAAGCCAGGGCATAACATATTTTTTCTATTTAGGGGTACTTGGCCTTATACTTCGTAAACTTTTTACTCAAATAGTAGATAGCATGCTCTTTCTTGCCAATTTCATCTCTTTGTCTTACTACACATCCTATTGATTTTTCTTGAATCATTAGATATAAAATCAATGGTCTTCCTGCAACTAGTGGTATTAACACCGGTAGGCTTATCAAATACTCTTTAATCTTTTGAAATGCATTTTGGCATTCTTCATCCCATTCACTAGGATTATTTTTATGAAGCAACCTGAAGATTGGATCATATTTCGAGGTAAGTTAAGATATGAAACAAAAAATATAATTCAATTGCCCTAAAAAACCTCTCACCTCTCTTTGCGTGCGTGGTATTGACAACTCTCGAATAGCTTAAATTTTATCAGGGTCTACTTCATACCTCTTTCACTGACAATAAACCCTAACAATTTTCTAGATTTAACAGCAAATATGTATTTGGTTGGATTCAGCTTGAGCTAGTATCTCCGTAATCTTTCAAAAAACTTTCTGAAATTAACAACATAATCTTCACCTTCTTGAGATTTAGCTATCATATTATCAACATATACTTCTATCTTCTTATGCATCATGTCATGAAAGAGAGTAACCATCACCCTTTGATATGTGGCACCAATATTCTTTAGCCTAAAAGGCATAACTTTATAACAAAACGTGCCTCACATTGTCACAAATGTAGTTTTCTCCATATATTCACGAGCCATTTTGACCTGATTATAGTCGGAGAACCCATCCATGAATGAAAAAGTGAAGTGCTTAGTAGTATTATCCACAAAGGTATCAATATATGGCAATGAAAAATTATCCTTTAGGCTAGCCCTATTTAAATCTTGATAGTCCACACACATTTTAACTTTTTCATCTTTCTTGGGAATTGGAACTATATTGGCTACCCATTCAAGGTACTTAGCTACTTCTAAGAAATCAACGTCAAATTACTTTTTTACTTCTTCTTTTATTTTCAGTAATATTTTTGGCTTCATGCGTCTTAATTTTTGCTGTACTGGTCGACATTCTAATTTTAAAGGTAATTTGTGTTCAATCACCTCTGCGCTAAGTCTGGGCATATCTTGGTAAATTCATGCAAATACATCCATGTACTCTTGCAGCAGACTCACCAGTTTCTACTTCTCGATCGATGATAATGAAGTATCGATCCTAACTTCTTTCTTATTCTCACTATCTCTCAAATTTAATGGGTCAGTTGATTTCTGGTGGGGTTCTATAATTTTTTCCTCTTGTTTCATCCATTTTAACAGATTATGAGGTAAATCATAGTCTTCTGAATCAACATCTTTATCAAGCTCGCTAATGAAAATCGAATTTTCAAAATCAAATCTGATGTTATTGCCTTGGTCATCTATAATGTTCATTATTAGCAAACCTGAAAATGGGTATAATCACAAAAAAATATATATTGATCTTGGTAAGGGCAAAGAGAATGGTAATGAAAGAAAAAAAATGAAAAATAGAGAACATGGTATAAGTGAAATGCATTGCATTCATCATTTTATTAAGACAATGAAAATAAGCCAAAATGATAATGAAAATAAGCCCATACACTTAACATTCGCATGTTCTTGGGTAAAAGCAATTGAAATTTTTGAGTTAAAGGGTTTAAGGATAACAAAAATGGTACACTCTTCTTCGAGTCTCCTAAAAAGGAAAAAAGATCTCTTCATCCTACATTACCCCTCCATTTACTTCAACTTGAAATCGAGATAAAGCTTTCTCCAGTTCCATTATTGGTTTACTTTGTTCAACCTCCGTTGACCCAGGATAGAAATGTTCGATTGAACGAAAGGTTTTATACAAATAAGGGAACATCATTTTTATATCAATTGAATCTTGCCCTTTGAGACGTATTATTCTTTTTTTTTTCTTCTTCAGCATTACGTTCTTTCTATCAGCAACCGTAGGTTTATAACCTAACTCTCATCTTTCTTTATTTTCAATTGAGTATGGTGTTATTGCGATTCCTTGTAAAGCTTTCCCTAAGCCTTGCCTGGCTCGCCAACCCTTGCTAGTAGTCTATTTGATCACTATATTTGTAGCTTTTAACAATTAAGGGATCAGTATCCTTGACTCTTCTTTGACGTAAGTAGCATTTGCTACTTCAAAAGCTCTGAATGAACATTCGATCACTTCTTCTGCTACTTCAACGTAGGGAGTAGTTAAGGTCTTTGTTACAAATAAATTTTCCTCATCATCCACATAGACTTGTTTTTCTTCCACGATAAATTTTACCTTATGATGTAAGGATGAAAGTACAATTTCGATCGTGTGAATCTAAAGTCTTCTCAATAGACAACTATATGCAAGAGTTATGTTCATTACTTGAAATGTGATATTGAAGGTACAAAGATCGATCAGTAATAGGATCTTTATATCATCAATTACCTCTCTTCGTACCCCGTCAAATGCTCTTACAATCATATAGTTATTTTACATATGAGAGGGCTCTATCGGAAGCTTTTACAATGTTATCAAAGGCATTACATTAATAGATAATCTATTGTAATCAGCACTTTGACTAAGTGTAAGATTTACACTTGACAGTAATATGTAAAGCTTTAATACTACCACGTCCTTCTAGAGTTATTTCATCATCATTAAAGGTGATAAAATTCAAGGCTATAATATTTTCAACCATGTGATCTACCTTCTCAACAAAAATGTTATGCTCGACATAAGCTTGGTTGAGCACTTTCAGCATAGCGTTTCTATGCAGCTTAGAATTCAATAGTAGTGACAGTAAAAAAATATGAGCTGACAGTTTATTTAACTGGTCAACCATACTGTACTCACTGTGCTTAATGATCTTTAAAAACTCACAAGTTTCTTTTTTTGACATCGATTTATTAACTTGTACTTTTGAGCTTATCACTGGTTAAAAATCTTGGCTTTCCCTTGTGTCTTCTTCTTTTATCTTGTCTTTCCCTTTCCTGACCTTTTTTTGACATTTTAGGAGTGTAAATTTGACCACTTTAGGTCATTCCTCCTATTCTCTCTATGTTGGCAGTATTCTCCATACTTGGATTATTCGATGTCATATCAGGCCCTTGCATCACCACATCATAATTGTATCTCCATGGGACTGCTTTGTCGATTTGATAAGGGAATGGACTAAGGACATAAATGATCATTGGTATCCTGGAAGAGGAAATGATTTTCTCAGTTAGAGGCTCTGGTTTCTCATAATAGTAGATAGTGAGAGATTTGGGGATAAAAGACTTGTCAAAATGCTCATCACCTACTGTATTCATACTATTTTCATCAAATTCATCATAGAACTCAATGATGGCCTCATCCATCAAGCTTTGTAATGTTTGTTTAAAAACCTCACAACTTTAGATTGAATGTCCAACTGTTTTTCCATGGTATTTATAAAAATGGTCAAGGTCTTCATGACTTCCATTGTCATCCAAAAATAATAGTTGAATCACGCATGTCTCATACAAACAGTCGTATAGCCGTTCAAAAGGGATGTTCACTTCGTTCGTGCATCTTTTGATCTTCACATATTTCTTCTTACCCACTATATTGATTTTTCCTTCGGTGTGATCCGAAAAAAAGTTTCCACTAACACTTGGCTTGAATTTGGTATCAAAAGACAAAAGCCCATCATTTATCAAACATTACACATTGTGTTTAAGTGCCATGCAATTTTTAATATAGTTTCATGTAACTTCATAATGGTAATCGTACTTTACTTTAGGGTCATACTAACTTGGGTAAGGTAGTTTTAATGGTTTTACATAAGAAGGAGTGATAAGGTGACCTCTCACTAACCGAGGGTATAAATCAATGTAAGATATGAAAATTGGGTCAAAATGAGGTCTTTCTAGATTATTATTATTCTGTGAGTTTTTTTTATTGTTATTTGGGTAGGTTGGTTGGGTAAATAGTCAAGTTGAGGGTGCAGAGGTGTAGTTGGATGGTTAAAGATTAAAGCTTGGTCTGGGCAGTGGTTGTTGGGGTGCCCGATAATGATATGGTTGTTGAAAATTTTGGTTTGTGGCAGGGTAGTAAGGGGGTATGGATTATATGAGACAAAGGGATGGTGCGAAGGATTTTTATGAGTGACAGCATGTATCTTTTGCTCTTTCTTCTTTAAAGTTACTGTCTTCTTTTTGGGCCCTTTAATTTTACCATTTTTGATAGCGTTTCTATCATCTCCTCTGAGATTACCATGTCAGAAAAGTTTTTCGTGGCATTCATTACCAATCTGTCAGTACGGGGCTTTCAGTGTGTTAACAAATAGCACAATTATCTCTTTTTCAGTCAGTGGTAGTTAGACCTGGGCTACTGCATCCCTCCACTAATGTGTAAATTCCTTGAAGGTTTTCGTTAATTTCTTTTTCATATTTTGTAATGACAGCCTATCAGAGGCTGTATCCAAGACATATTTATATTAAGCAAGAAAAATTTTGGCCAAGTCTTTTCACGAATGGATCTTGCTCTGATCTAACTGCACGTATCATTTTACTGTAAATCAGTCAAACTATTTTAAAAATAATGTATCAATAATTTGTCATTATGGGTATGACCCATCATCTTTTTACAGAACATTATAATATGAGCAGAATGATACTTTGTTCCATCGTATTTTTTAAAACCCGGGGCCTTAAATTTTAGTGGGATAACCAAGTCAGGAACTAGGCTCAGCTCATTGGCGTCAACAACCTCATTAATGTCATTACCTTCAACCGCTTTAAGCCTCTCCTTAAGTTGGTTATACTTGTTTCAAATTTTTAAATTTATAACAGGTTCTGACATTTTATGAGACTTCTCTTGTTCAACAGGGTCATCAAGATTTGACACCATGATGGGATCAATTGGGATAGAACCCGAGTTAGTATTCAAATGGGTCGATTGTTGACTTACAGAATGATTGACATAGGGATATGGCTGTGCACTTGGTGGCTGTATGTGTATACCTCGAGAAACTTGAACTTGAGCCTGAGGTGGAGTGAATCCCGGAGGGTATAATGGCTCTTTCATATTAACCTCATCCATTGTCCTTGATGCACCAGTGACTCATTTTCCTTTCATTGAACTAGACAATAGTTGTCTTAATTCAACCATTTGTGCTTCGATGCTTTATTGTATTTCTATCACTCTTTCTCGTATCTCTTTTTATGCCTTTTTGACCTTTTCAAATCTAGTTGTATTATCTTCTTTCATAGCTCGAGTCTAAGAATGAGTATTATATCTATGTAAAATTGATTGATTTTGATTCCTCAGCTTTGCTATCATTGAACCTTAGTTTATTAACCATGAATTAGATAGCATGATATAATATCATTGATATTGTTGTTAGTATTTACATGTATGTATGAAATGAATGATATGTAAATTGGGGTACTATCTTGGATCGATCGAAACAAAAAGAAACTTTCATTAACCATGGGAGTCTTTATACATCATTCGATCATTCTTGTATTAAAACCATAAAAATATTTGATTTAAGCATATTGCTCCATAGCTTTATACAAAAAGTTCAATAATCTTTGACTGTGGCCTTAGGTTGGTACAGTATTTCGTTTTAGTGCTTTCATCTTTTCAATCATGTTGCTTGTTTTTTGAACAGCCTTGTAGATTTGAGCAGCCAAATGTTTGATGTATTATTACCTCCTTAAACTTTTTACTTTCCATATTTCTTGAGCATCTACCTCTATATTGCAAGTACGAGCCCAATAATCCTTTCTCTCTTACCATTCAACCAAAATCTTATCTATGTGAGTCTGATTGCTTGTCAGTTGAAGCTCTAAATTGATTAATTCATGCTTTAGAGTTTTTTTTCTCACTTTGCAAATTAGAGTTCTTATTTTGTTCCTTCTTTAGTTTAGCTTTTAGCTTCTCACTTTCTTTTTGGTACCTTATTACCTTTTTAGAAACTCCTAAAAGTTTTTCTTTCCATTCATGCTGTTCTTCGATGAGTGTAGAGATTATTTCTTTGTTCTCTCGAGCTCTATTCTTTCAATATTCACCATATCTCGTAATTCTTTTACATCCTTTTTGGATCCTTTCAAAAGTCTATTGTCCAACCTCAATTTCTTATTTTCTTTATGCAGATTTTACAGATCTTTTTTCAATACTTTTCGTTCTTTAGTCAACTTTTGTATTGCATCATCTTTCATCATCAAATTATATCTCAGTTGGTTAACCTAATCCATCATAGCCATCTTTTCTTTCTCTAACCTTTTTTTTCAATCTCAAACTCTCGTTAGATGATCTCAAAAGTTGATAATACCGGTACTAAAATAAAAACTGGTAACTTTTCCAAGATATTGGCTAGTAGAGGTTTAATTTCTTTAACCCTTTTCATCATCCACGCAAGGTAACCTTCTATAACACTATCTGTAAATCTAGCTGGGCTCATTCGGTTGACATGCTTTCATGCTTTGATGATTTCACAAACTCTTTTCACATGATCGAGTGTTCCATAATCAAACTCGAGTGAACTGAGCCTATGAGTCATAAGGATGAACTGTTATGAATTCTATTATCTTTGAACCATAAGAGGTGCATAACTCACTGCCTCTCATATTTCTAACAAAAGTACCTATGACTCATCTCCACACTATACAAGATGGCTATCGGAAGCATCAATGATACCTTTCATGTTACATCCTCGCTAGTGAGCTTCAAAAAGAATGCCAACCACTGACCTTTTGTCCAATTTTTCCTCTATTTTTTAGCAACAAACTCCTTGATAGGGATGAAATAAATGAAAAATGGCCGAAATGATGTCTTTTTTTCCCTAAAAATGGCTTCTGAGCCAAACAAAAAGTAATTGAGCACACCTTATAAATCATCTTTTACCCTTTCTTCGATAAAAATTAAGTGATCTAATAATCTCTGTCAAAATAGTTGGCAAAAGGTTTATACCTTTATCTAATTACTCAAAAAAATCAACCACCGATGCTTCTATATGTCCTAACACCTTAGGGAATATCATCAATCCATACACAGCTAAAGTAAATACATCTAACCCGTGATCAGTATCAATATACTTATTTATGTACTCAAGCAAAAAAGTTAATAGAATGGTCTCAACCCCATTCTTTTCCTTTTTGTGCTTATCTATCTCTTCAACCCCTACTTGTATGATCTTAGCTAACTTCTTTCTATATCCGGTAGTCTTATGCTCCTGTCAATAGATCTTATCTTGATTGGTAGACTCTATCTGGAGTAAAAAAGAATAATCCTCAATCGTGGGGGCCAAATCTTCTTAGATGAATACAAAGTATCGATAAGATGGATCTCAGAATTATATTACGACTCTCATCAGCTGTTCATCGACTTTCACTGACATAAGCAGTGCCACATCCTCGTATTTCTTAGAAAAAGATTCTTTTCTCTCTGTTCCCAATCGTTTTCAAATAGCTTTCAATTCTGATATATCATTCTGACTGAGATCCATATGCACTGACTGTGGCAGCACCGATATGTGACAATCTACTAAGCAATCTCTTTCTTTCTCTTAAGTACTTTCTGATTAGCTCTTGACCTCTAAGTAGCTCTTACACATGGACGACATCCTTTAGGCTGTCTAAAAGTTTTTCTTACTGAAGATTGATCCAAAACAATACCCTCTAAGAATTACGGTACATATATGATGCATGCAACAAAATTGAAGACAACAAAATAATTAAACAAATTAATAATGTAAATAAAAAAAATAAATAAAGAATAAGTAAATGAATGAACAAGTATAATATACGTCATAACAGAATATACATAGTGTCCTAGTTTAGGTAATTTTCTCGTAAAATGGACAGTATGGCTCTATCCTAAGGTTGGACCTTACGGCTTCTATATGTCGGGTTAAGATTTACGTGTCTAAAGGTTCCCAGACTATTCCTCACATCATCGTCTGTTATAAACTAGTAAGGCTCATCGATCCTCACCCATTACAGGCTACTAACGAAATGGGTTCAATCTGAGTAAAAATGTTTCGCTAGCAAATGCGAAGGTTATTACCTCACGAGAGCGTAGCTACTTCACTTCCTCCTAAAAGGGATAGAGCCCGGGTCTAGAGCTCATGCATGAATATGCAAAGTGTGTGCAAAATAATGTATTAATCGAATTACCATAAACACAAAATTAAAATAAAACAACAGTTAACATACAATTTATCTTATTCATTAACATATATATTTTTGAAAAATCAAAATAAAGGAGATTAAATGAAATGTCAAATAAAACCAATTAAATCCAACAATTCTTAATAACGCATAATTAAAAGTTTTGGCTTTACTCTCGAAAATCATATTTCCCAGTTGAGTCGCCAAGCTGTCATAATGGTTTTGAGACCGCTAAACGTAAAGGAGTTTTAAAATCGAAGTAAATGAGGGAGTCGTCACTAATCTTTTTTAGGATGTGATTGACCACCCAAAAGTTTATGTTTTTAATAAAACTATAAAAACGAGTTTAAAGTTTATCAAAAAGACATATTTTGATTTACGAAAAATTAGGTTGGGTCCGGGAGTCGGTTACGTGTGGGGAAGGATTAGCACTCCCACAACGCCCATAAATTGATACCATTTAATAACACGCTATTTTTGGTGTTGGATAAAAATGGTTTCAATTTGAAATTTAACACTAATTTCCTTCATTTGGAAAAATAAAATTTTGCTAAAACTTTTTATTTAGGAATATTGAAAAAATCTCACAGTTAAAGAATTATTTTAAAATTCTCTAATATCTAGGCAAAATTTAAAATAACTATTTTCATTCAAGATTTAACACGATAATCCTTAAAATGAAATAACAATCTTTATAAAAGATAATTGTTAGTGACTCTCCAACATCTAGCAGAGTACCAAGAATTGTTTTCTTCGAAATGTTATTTTTATTTTATTTTATAATATCAAAAAATATATTTATCATCAAATAGTAAATAAAAATTAAAGAGAGAATAATGCAGATAATTATCGATGATAACACGCTAACGTATGTATGCTAATGAATGTCATGTAAAATAAAATGCAATTTAAAAGTTAGATTCTTAAGTATAATGAGCCCACCTCGACTCTCCAACATCTAGGCAGAGCTTAAGTACGACTGTTTATATTTAAGATCCCATTATTATTATACTTTTTATTTATTAAAGTTATTATTAATGCGAATTAAGAACTCGTATAAAAAAAACTTAATGAAATAAAGTTTCCTAAATACCCTATCATCTAGGCAGCATTCAAGAACAAATCATTTCAAATGAGATTCTCACACGTGTCCTTAGGATTTTCAGAATGTTTTGAGTAAGGGCTTGAGTAGAGGTTTTAAACGTTAGGGTTTCAAGATTTTGAAGATTTAGATTTTAAGGTTTTGGTTTGAGGGATTTTGGATTTTACGGGTTTGGAATTTAGGATTCTGGATTTTATGAATTAGTATTTAAGGTTTTGTTTTTAAGAAAATACGAGCATCTCTAAAAATCTCCAACATCTAGGTGAATTTTAGGAGCAAGTTCGATTTTAGCGATTTTTGATAATCAATCGAAATTTTCTCATATATTTCTTTTTTTTTATGAAAACTTATTAATAATAACTCCCTAACATTTAAGAGAAATTATTTTTAGGAATATATTTTTATTCCCTCCGACATCTTAACAGGGAAAACAAGAAAAAATATTATTATTATTATTATTCTTTTTGAGCATTTTTAATTTATATCTATTTATTATCTTACTTGCTTTCATTTTTATTATTATTAAAATAATTAAAAATTTATCCTAACAAATTTAAGAACTTATCATGCATAAATATAAAAAAGATACTTAAAATAACAAAAATAATAATATATAAAAAAATTAAAAAAATTAAAAAAAAAAATTTTTTACCTGAATCGACGATTCGGTTGGACAGAAAAGAGGTCAGTTCGACGCATGGTTCGGTTGAGCCAGTTAAGGAGCGGTTCGATCCGATCTGGGGAACGGTTCGGTTACACCGATTCAGTTACGCGTACCTCGAGTCGAGTCTGAGTTGACGCGCAGATCTCATTGGCTAAAGCGGCGTCGTTTTGGGCGTTCCTCTAAATGACGTCATTTTGAATTTTAGTGTTCTATAAAAGCAAAAAAAAAAATTTTTTGCTTCATTTTCCTCTCCTCTCTCTCTCTAGCTTTTCTTTCTTCAAAGCCCTTCTCTCTAAGCTACCAGATGGTGACCGTCCGTCGCTTTGGCTACCGTCCTTGATTGTCGATCACCAGTCGCCGGTCGTCGGTGATCAAAAAGTCAAAAAAGGTCCAAAAAAACTCTTGTATTCTCCTGAGCTTTGATCCAGCCTTCCTTTTGTTAGAAACTGCCCCGATCGACGTAGATCGGGGTTTGAAAATTTTTGTTTCTCCTCTTTTTTTCTTTTTTTTTTTTGTAAATCGAAGATTGATCTGATTTTTTTTGTTCTTACAGGAAGCTTCAGCACTGAGGTTCCTCCCTACGGGGAGGACTGTTTGTCGTTGCTTTTGTTTTTTTGTTTTGGGCGTTTGTGTGGGTAAAAGAGATCGGTACTGGTGGGCGAGTATGATGGAATTGGCTTTTAGGAGATGGAGAGTTGGGGTTTCTGGTGTGTTCTAGGGGTCCAAAAGAGGATAAAAGGGGAAACATTGAGGGCTTTAGAAGGCTGAAAATGATGGTAGCCAATAAAACATACCTCTAGCGAGGTATGGGTGTGATGGCAGGGTAAGGTCAATGATTTTGAGTAATTGAGGCAAGTGAGGTGCAGGGGCTCTGATGGGATTGGGGATGATAGTGACATGATGGGTGATAGTGGTGGGTGGCAATGGTGACATGTAAGGCATCACTACCATTATGATTTTTTCTTTTTTTTTGTTATCAGTTATCATTTATATTTTTATTTATTTTTATTATTTATTTTTTTATATTAATTAAATCAATATTATTATTATTATTAAACCAAAGATTGTAAATGATAGACCCTCACAAAATTCGGTGTCTACAATATCCATAATTCAATTTTTGCAATAAATGTCATGGGAAATTGGGAAGTATTTGAATATTAAAGCAAATTACAAAATAAACATAAAAAGTAACAAAAACAAAATAAAAAATACATTGTAAAAAATGAAAAGACTAATCAAATATCAAACAATAATTTCAATTTTGAACTTGCAAGAGAAGAAGCCAGCAAAATTTTCATCGTCTTTCACTACAAATGATTTATAGATAAAATAAGGGAGATTAAGAGTCATACAAAATAATAAAAATGATGGCGCTTAGAATTGTTTTTAGCTATGTATTGGTCAAGATTGATGAGCAAGCAATGAAAAATTTTAATATCATTAAATTAATCAACATAAAGCAGTGATTCAGGCTTCAAAACCTAAATTCAACAATTCAAAAGATACTTTTAGAATAAAATTTAAGACTTAAACTTTTAGAAAGTGATCCATTTAATAACTATTAGAAAGTGACATATGATGACAAATTTACAACCTTTATTGTATCCCCCTACTACAATCTTCTTTAAAAAGAAATAAGAATTATTATCTATTAACTTTGCTGGCGGAATCCACTGTCTAAGATAAATAAACAAGAACTTCAAAACTCAAAGATGATTTTTACCTAACAAGATTCAAAACCTATGCCTCCTATTCTCTTCTAGGGTGCCTCTTTCTAAAGACTATTCCGAAAACATTCAAGTTCACTAGCGGCCCAAAGATAAAGTTGGAGCCAACAACCAATCCTATTATTAGTCCAGCTCCATATCCTATGGCTACTACTTTCCAGCCAAAGTCAAACACACTACCAATGCCTTGACCTTCTCCAGAGTTTAAAGGTGGAGATGAGGCTTCAGGAATTCCACATTTTATTGATAAAGGGCTTCCACATAATCCTGAATTTGCATCAAAGCAATTAGTAGCAAATGTACTAAACTGTGTTCCTTGAGGTATGGGCCCTTGGAGGTTGTTTTGAGAAACATTGAAGAATGCCAGGAATGTAAGTTGTGCCAATTGTTGAGGGATTTCTCCGGAGAGATTATTTTGAGAAAGGTCCAAAGATTCTAGTTGTATTAGATTCCCCAAACATGATGGGATATGACCAATAAAAGCGTTAATGGAAAGGTTAAGTACCTTAAGAGCCTTCAAATTCCCAATGGCTTCTGGAATTTCACCACTGAACATATTGTTCGAAAGATCGATGGCTGTCTTGGATTCTGGAATATGCCGGTATTCAAGTTCCAGGCCCTTATTTGTCAATTTGACTGAGCAACGTAAGTGAAAATCATGGACTTGGTTGGGTAAAACAAAATAAAAGTCCAAAGTTAGGATTACTCCCATGTATGACAAGCTGCTTGCTGTGACTACTTTCATTGAATTCCAAGTATTGAAGTACCCAAATGGTAAATTACCTGCTAAACAATTGTTAGAGAGGTCAATGATTTGCAACTTGGGGAAATGCAATTTGGTTTGAGGTTTCCCAATCACACCATGGAGTCTATTAGATCTCAAATTTAGAATCTTGAGTTCGGGAAGGGTACCCAACCAAGAGGGGAAGCTATCATTTATTTGATTGTATTCGAGGTGAACAGCCTCTAGCATGGCACAATTGACCAGTGACCTTGGTATCTTTCCTTGAAACTGATTTTGACGTAAGTCTATCGCCTTCAACTTACATCCCATTTTATTTGCTCGAGGAATTGCACCTATAAAGTGATTGTTTTGAAGATTGAGTATAATCAGACATTTGCTGAGGTCTCCAAAACATGGAGGAAGCAATCCGCTCAAATTGTTATTGGATAAACGCAAGAAAGCAAGACAAGACAGATTGCATATCATTGGCGACATTTCTCCTGTCAGTGAATTATTTGAAAGGTTAAGAACGCAATTTAGCTTCAACTCACTAATGGATATTGTACGTAAGATAACTAAACAAGTAATTTGGGTCAAATTTTTGAGAGAAGATGTGATGTTACCTGATAAACTGGTTTTTGCCAGGTCCAAGTAAGCTAGATTGGTTTGCGTACCGAGCCAAGACAAGGTTCCTCGGTTGAAATTGTTGGTGGCAAGAGATAGATAAACAAGTCGGGTAAGATTGGCCAAGGAAGAAGGGATCTCTCCGGAAAATTTGTTATAAGAGAAGTCCAGGCCGAAAAGCTGGTTTAGTCTTCCAACAGAGAAAGGAATAGGTCCCAAAAAGTTGTTGAAAGACAGATCAAGATATCTGAGTTGAGTAAGGTTACCAAGTGAGTATGGTACCTTCCCTGAAAATTTGCAGTGTTTGATGTCCAAATATTCCAAGGACTTCAAGTTTCCAATTGATTCTGGCAACTGTCCAAAAAAACTTGTGTTTGCAAGGGATAATTTCAAAAGAGGGTGGTTGGCTTGAATAACAGGTAAATATCCAGTAAGTTCCGGATTGGACTGCAGATTGAGCAACCGAAGCGAGGGTAACTCAAAAATTCCGATAGGAAACTCACCACGCAAGTCACAATTTGATAAAATTAAAGCTGACAATGAAGAAAACTTTGGTGAGATATTATTAGGTATGGAAGAAGATATTTTCACATCACCAAGATCGAGTACTTTAAGGTTGGTTAACTTCTCAAGCAGAGGCCTCAACCCTGGCTTTCGAAGATTCAATGAGTTCCTTGACAGATCAAGGAGCTCTAATTCTGACAGCTCTAAGATTTCTGACGGTACCTGACCAGAGAAGTTGGAGTAAGAGAGATCAAGGAATGTTAGTCTTGAGAGGTTCCTGATCTCTGAAGGAATTTTAGAATTATTGAAGAAATTGTGTGAGAGGTTAAGCAATTGAAGGTGAAAAAGACGGAAGAGGCTGCTGCTGGAATTGATTGAACCAAAGAGATAACTGCTACTAAGGTCAAGGCCGATTACATGACCAGTGCTATTGTCACACTCCACCCCCTTCCAAGAACAGCAGTCGCCATTTTTCTCCTCAACTTTCCAGGATTCAGTTTTGGGATAAGCATGAGAACTAGAGTTAATGATGACAAAGCTTTCCTTGAACTGCAACAATGCTGAGAGTTCATCAGGATGGCACAATGGCTGTACTGAAGAACCAAGTAAAAACACGTAGAGTAAAAAATGCAATCGTATTGAAATGGAGAGATCCAAAGGGAAACCCATAATACTTTCTCAATAAAACAGAGAGAATGAGCACTGATGAAGCGATCATTTATTGATACAAGTAAATTCACATTTCAATAGATGAAGGAAAAGACAGATGGCTATAATCCGTGAGTCTCCCCGAGATCATTTTAAAAGTCTTCAACTATTGCGTATTTCAGGGTGACACAACGTTATTGAGATCATTTATCTCACTTAATGTAATAAATATTAAGTATGAACAGTAGAGGTGAGAAAAATCTATTCGTAGTATATGATTTGATTTAAATTTTTTTATTTAATTTGATTAAGTTTGAATATTAAATATTTTTATTAATTTAAAATCAAAAATCAAAAATTAAAAATATTATATTTGAATTAAATTATATAATTTTATTAATATTTTAAATATTTTAAATATTTATTAAATAAAAATAATTATTTTATATTTAAATTTATTAAAATAATATAAAATATAAATATAAAAAATCATCAAAAAATCAAACTTATAAAATTTGATAAAAAAAATTAAAAATAATCTATTCAAATTTAAATAGATTTTGAATATCTATAATATTACATATTACAAAAAAAATTAAATCAAATTTGATTTAATTGATCGGACAACCTTGACCAAGACTATTTTGAGTCAGTAGTTGCAGCCTTGGTCAAGGTGTGAGTAAGACCGCTGGCACTTTCTAGGCTGCAACTACTGACCCCATATAGTCTTGGTCAAGGTTGTCGGATCGATTAAATCAAATTTGATTTGATTTTTTTTATAACATGTAATATTGTAGATGTTCAAAATCTATTTAAATTTGAATAGATTATTTTTAATTTTTTAATATTATTTTAATATATTTAAATATATTTAAATATAAAATAATTATTTTTATTTTATAAAAATTTAAAATTTATAAATAATAATAAAAATATATGATTTAATTTGAATATAATATTTTATTTTTTTAATTTTTTAATTTTATTTAATAAAAATATTTAATATTCAAACTTAAACCAAATTAAATAAATAAAATTAAATAAAATCATATACTGCATTTTGAGTACATTTTTCTCACCTTTGAATAGATTTTTCTCTATGCTTTTGAACGCCACTGGAGATAAAATTTTGAACACCAGTGGGGCTTCTAGATTTTTTATTGTTTTTTTATTCCATTTTTGCCCCCTCATCTTCTTCTTTTTTCTTTTTTTTTGTAGCGTTCTTAATTATTAATTATTAATTAATTAAGTGATAAATAAATTTATATTGTTTATTGTTTATTTATTAATTTATTAAATTATTTTTTACTTTAAGTATTTTCAAATTATTTATTCTTGTTAACTATTTTGTTATTATTAATGATATAAAAATATTTTTAAAATATTTTTATTTATTTTAAAAATGTTAAATAATTTAAAATTTTTATTACATATAAATTTTAATTTAAATTCTTAATGATCATTTTATCATCTCATAGTATTTAATCTCATCGTTATCGCTATATTTACATCCAAATACATATTTTGTGGAGATTCGAACTTAACTTGTGAAATATTATCTGTTTTAAACTGAAAATTTTATAATTTTATCTCACAAAAGGCATTACATAAGTTTAGATTTAAACTTTTACTTATATATTATAATGGATTCTTAAAATCTTCTAATACACACACACAAAACTACAAAATTAGGATCACCCCATACGTGAAGATTCTAGAAGTAGCTCTCATTATATAGTACTTAGCTTCCGTCCAACTAGTAACAGTTACGATATCATTTGTGTAGATTCGCACGTAACCTGTAAAGTATTTTTTGCTTTGATTCGAAAGTCTCACGATTTTATCCCATAAAAAAATATCTCATAAATTTGGATCTAAGTCTCTACTTATATGTTATATCAGATTTTAAAAATCTCCTGACATAGAATTAAGGTATCACATATTCTATCATTAATTTTAATATCACCATTACAATATTTAATCTTACTTTTATAGTAATTAATCTCATTTTTATAACTATTTTTAATTTTATCGAAATTCATCTCACCATTTATCTAAATAGGCCTTTTAATGATTGATGTATGTTTTTTAGTGATGGGTTTGAATCTCCTTCCTTTGATATAAAAGAAATGTGCAAAGATTTTAGAAAACATTATCAAATAATTGTTAATATATTTTGTAATTTCTTAATAGAGTGACAAATGCTTTTAGGATATACTTAAAAAATAAAAAAAAATTAATTTCAAAAAAAAAATGAGACATATATTATCATGTTAACCTAGTTATAAAGTTAAAAAAACTCCATTGATAATGTCTTAAATAATTTCTCTAGATATTAATTATATATTTAGAAAGAGATGCTATGAATCAAATGAATTTGTTTGACTTACGGGGGGTATATTGATTCTAGCTATCTTGTGAACTAAAAGGCTTATGTAAACAAATCCCTTTTATATAATCTTTCCTTTTCTGAACATTCTTCCCCTTTTTTGTCTTTTTTTTTCCTTAATTGTGAGGGCACAACCACACAAGAAATGGTGAATGAGGAGAGGGCTTTCAAAAGTACCCAAGAATAATTTCAAATTAGAGTAAACGACGTTGTGAACTAATGATCACTTATGTTTGGTTTTTATATATATTTTGGTCATCAAACTATGATTAAAATGTTACAATGAGTGACTTATATATCTCTTTGTTCTAATATTTTGGATATCGGCCCATTAATCACTAATAAATAATTGACTCACACTTATGCTCTAGAGGATTAATGAGGGAGTTTTTTTTTTTAATTTAATTTATTTTAAAATTCTTTTTATTTTAATATTTATTTTAATTAAAAAAAAACATTATACGAATAAACTCGTAGTACATTTTTAATGATATATCAACTATAAAAAATAAGTCGATATACGAGAGTATTGCTTTCAATCTTGCGAAGAGATAATTGATAAATAATATTCCCTCTGTCATATTTTCTTTGTCCCTCTTTTTCTTTTTGGATGTTTCAAAATTATACCTTTTTTTTTTTTTTTAACATCTAAAATTATTATTTTTTATATTTTAAAATTACTTTTATGAATATTTTATTTTGTAATATTAAAAATTATGAAACTTTAATTTATAAAAAAATTTTAATATATTCCTTCTGCTGCAGTATAGGCTTCGATCACCATGGCATCCCTAACCCCATCTACATGCTTTGACAAAGAGCCCAAAACTTTCCCCTTGTAGTTTGTCACGACCACCCTAATGCCTCCAATAGCTTCTGCAGGTTTCAACGCTCCATTGAAGTTCACTTTGGCAATATGGTTGGCGGTGGTTTCCATCTCAGGTTTTCTGCTCTCTGCTGGTCCACTTGTTCCTATCCTTTTCTGAATTCCTCCAGGTAAGAAACTGCAAAATTTGCCGTAGCATTTTCGTTTGTTGCAGAAAATACAAGCCTTAAACTAGTATTTTCGTTTTCTTTAAGGGTGTTTAGTGGTTTAAACTTCATTAATGCAAAGTGAGTTCAAACAAAGGTTTCATTTTATCTTATAGACTATTTCGATTATCCTTTTTGGATCCCAAAGTCTTGTGAGGACAAAATAAGTCTAAAAAAGTTATTTTCATAAACACGTCTTGAAGTTAATTAATTGAAGAATATTGCAATCAATTCTCTGTTTTGAGGTCAACTTCAACCATCGTATGAAGGCATTTTTATCAACAAGAATATGATCTTGGAACCAACATAAATTATACCAGTCAGCTTAGAAAATTTAAAAGAAATATGAAATATTTCATAACGGTTTTAATTACAATGAAAATTTATAATCTTAAATTCTATGTAATAAAATATTAAAAGTATGGTAACAAAAATAGTAAAATCATTTATTAAATTCAATTTTATAAATGTTGGTGATTAAATCGATATAAACCATGTTGATAGTAAGATGTTAATAATGAAAACCAAATTATTAATAATTTCACAAACATTAATAACCAAATTATGAAATTATCAAAGTTGAGTGACCAAATAGAAACTTTCAAAAAATTAAATGATCAAAAAATATAATTTGTTTCTTTTATTTTAAAAATTTATCTTTTTTTGTTAAATTTATAGTTTCATGTAACATTTTAAACGTAAGTTAATGTCACGTCAATATCTTATTAATCTTCACGATTGAATGATAAAAAATAATCTTATAAATGTTCATGACAAATTATAACTTTTCACAAGTAAATGATCAAAATAAAAAATTTTCTATAATTGAGAGATTAAACATATTATGTACCCTTATATGTTCGGCTTAACAACAATATTTTATAGTCATAATTATGGTATGGATGATCATTCTTTTCAAAATTTGTTGAATGAAAATTCTTTGAAATTGTAGTGACCTTTTTTTTAGATAGGGTTTTTTTTTTTTTTTAATAAAGAAGGGATCTAAGGAGAAATAAGGAAGAAAAATTTTCAAATGTTTAAAATTGAACTCCAATCTTATTAGAATTTACTAGGTGAGTAAACCTTTGAATTAAATCCCATTTCAATATTTTTAGATAATTAATTAGTTCTATCATGTCTTAATTTTATGTTTGTGGTGACTAAACATTTTATTTGGATATAACTATTTTTTAAAATTTGAGCTTAACATTAATAAGGAATTGGCGTATGGTATTATAAAAAAAAATAACAACTTCTTATCTGGCTCTTTTTTTTTTTAAAGTCTATGACATATAAAAGTACCTTGGTTATTCTATGAATGAATTCGGTATATGAGTGGTAATTTCTCAATTGATTTCACATAAATTTAACACTTGGATTCTTCTTTTTATTGTGGTAAACTATTTGGACATTTAGTGCTTAATATATTTAGAATTAATAAAATCAAATAAATTCAGTTAATACCATACAATTGCATGCTCATAGAAAACTACAATATAACAAAAAAATTTTTAAATACTAAACAAACCCATTGAACAACATTATTTGTAGAATACTGAATTCTTTATTTTAATGATTAAGATTCAATTTTTGACAATTGCAAATATAAAAAATTAATTTTAAATTTTAAATTGGCCCATACACTTAATTATACATACTATATAAAAAGTACTAGTATAACTAATGGATTTGAATTAATTGGCTCAATTTTATATATCCCTCATAAATAAATTTTAAATATCCAAATTTGGTAAAGAAATTAGAATGAAAAATATTGGATCATTTTCTTCAATTAAAATTAAAAATTTATAGTAAATTAGGTTAAAGAGAATATAAAAAGAAATTCTCAAGTATATGTTTGGATTGTTTTATAAATTTCACATCATGTAAAAATTTTAGGAAATTACATGGGCTTATAGGCCTTAAAAAGCAAAATTTGGACTGACCTGGGTCCATAAAGGTGTTATTCATTTGTGAGCTTAAGAATAGCAATAGATAGTAAATAAATGAATATTTTATGATTATATTATATTTAGATATTTTTAAATAGGTAATTAATGGATTTAGACGGTAGATTTATTATTTTTGAGAGATTCATATGGATTTCGGATAGAATCTTTTAATTATTTAATATCTAAATTTGTTTAAATTTTTTAATGAATAATATCAAATATTCAAATCTATTATCTAGTTACATATAAAAAATACACAAAATTTTATATTTATGAAAAAATTCGAAGCTTAACAACAACTTTTATTTATTAAGTATTAAAAGTGAACTTAAATTTAAAACTCAAGTAAACAGATATTTTAATCAATTTCAATATTTACCAAATAATGTTTATTTAATTGGATACAAATTTATATGATAATACTAAATTTAAATAGATAATTAAAAGAATTTAGATATGAATATCTCAAAAATTACAGATATCCACTCTGTTATCATTTTTATGTGCCTGAAAAATTTATCTATAACTTATTAGTGATTTTGGTCAACAAAAAAAGATTAGAAGCTAGGCCCATACTTGTTACATGCAAGATGAAATTATAGATATCTTTATTACATTATTATGTTACCTTGTTTCTTTGATTTGTTTTTTATAAAGTTACTTACGCTTTGGATCTTACTTTTGAAAGAGAAAACTATTGATGTCTTTAAATTATAATGGTTATTTGAAAAATCTGCTCAATCCATGGAATTAGAGCTTGACTTTACTCAATTTGATTAAAA
The DNA here is from genome assembly GCF_047325235.1 of Durio zibethinus. Taxonomy (NCBI): domain Eukaryota; kingdom Viridiplantae; phylum Streptophyta; class Magnoliopsida; order Malvales; family Malvaceae; genus Durio; species Durio zibethinus. The sequence goes on along the minus strand of NC_143165.1, from coordinate 2,128,549 downwards.
AAGTTATGAACTTGAATTTGGATGATTTGAAAAATTAATTTAAATTGATTTGATTTTATAACTCAATAATTTGGGTTTTGAATGAATTGAATTTCAAGACTTAAACCTAAATAACTTAAGCGTTAAATTAAAAAAAATTCAAATTTAAAAGTAACCCAAATTTCCTTTTATCCAAAATAGCTCAACCAAACCCACCTTGAATTGGTTAATTATCACCCCCAATTGAAAGACAAAATAGATATATTTTTAAATAATGATTAATAATAAAAAAGTATTCAGAAATTTATTCAATTCTATATCCATAATTCAATTTTTGCAATAAATGTCATGGGAAATTGGGAAGTATTTGAATATTAAAGCAAATTACAAAATAAACATAAAAAATAACAAAAATAAAATAAAAAATACATTGTAAAAAATGAAAAGACTAATCAAATATCAAACAATAATTTCAATTTTGAACTTGCAAGAGAAGAAGCCAGCAAAATTTTCATCGTTTTTCACTACAAATGAGTTCTAGATAAAATAAGGGAGATTAAAAGTCATACAACATAATAAAAATGATGACACTTAGAATTGTTTTTAGCTATGTATTAGTCAAGATTGATGAACAAGCAATGAAAAATTTTAATATCATTAAATTAATCAGCATAAAGCCGTGATTCAGGCTTCATAACCTAAATTCAACAATTCAAAAGATACTTTTAGAATAAAATTTAAGACTTAAACTTTTAAAAAGTGATCCATTTAATAACTATTAGAAATTGACATATGATGACAAATTTACAACCTTTATTCTATCTCCCTACTACAATCTTCTTTAGAAAGAAATAAGAATTATTATCTATTAACCTTGCTGGCGTAATCCACTGTCTAAGATAAATAAACAAGAACTTCAAAACTCCAAGACCATTTTTACCTAACAAGATTCAAAACCCATGCCTCCTATTCTCTTCTAGGGTGCCTCTTTCTAAAGACTATTCCGAAAACATTCATGTTCACTAGCGGCCTAAAGATAAAGTTGGAGCCAACAACCAATCCTATTATTAGTCCAGCTCCATATCCTATGGCTACTACTTTCCAGCCAAAGTCAAACACACTACCAATGCCTTGACCTTCTCCAGAGTTTAAAGGTGGCGATGAGGCTTCAGGAATTCCACATTTTATTGATAAAGGGCTTCCACATAATCCGGAATTTGCGTCAAAGCAATTAGTAGCAAATGTACTAAACTGTGTTCCTTGAGGTATGGGCCCTTGGAGGTTGTTATGAGAAACATTGAAGAATGCCAGGAATGTAAGTTGTGCCAATTGTTGAGGGATTTCTCCGGAAAGATTATTTTGAGAAAGGTCCAAAGATTCTAGTTGTATTAGATTCCCCAAGCATGATGGGATATGACCAATAAAAGCGTTAATGGAAAGGTTAAGTACCTTAAGAGCCTTCAAATTCCCAATGGCTTCCGGGATTTCACCACTGAACATGTTGTTCGAAAGATCGATGGCCGTCAAGGATCCTGGAATATGCCGGTATTCAAGTTCCTGGCCTTTATTTGTCAATTTGACTGAGCAACGGAAGTGAAACTCATGGACTTGGTCGGGTAAAACAAAATAAAAGTCGAAATTTAGGATTACTTCCATGTATGACAAGCTTCTTGCTGTGGCTACTTTCATGGAATTCCATGTATTGAAGTACCCAAATGGTAAATTACCCATTAAACAATTGTTAGAAAGGTCAATGATTTGCAACTTAGGGAAATGAAATTTGGTTTGAGGTTTCCCAATCACACCATGGAATCCATTAGATCTCAAAAGTAGAATCTTGAGTTCTGGAAGTGTACCCAACCAAGAGGGGAAGCTATCATTTATTTGATTGTATTCAAGGTGAACAGCCTCTAGCATGGTACAATTGACCAGTGACCTTGGTATCTTTCCTTGAAACTGATTTTGACTCAAGTCTATCACCTTCAACTTACATCCCATTTTGTTTGCTTGAGGAATTGCACCTGTAAAGTGATTATTTTGAAGATTGAGTACATTCAGACTTTTGCTGAGGTCTCCAAAACATGGAGGAAGCAATCCTCTCAAATTGTTATCGGACAAACGCAAGAGAGCAAGACAAGACAGATTGCATATCATTGGTGAAATTTCTCCTGTCAGTGAATTATTTGAAAGGTTAAGAACGCAATTTAGCTTCCAATCACTAATGGATATTGTACGTAAGATAACTAAACAAGTAATTTGGGTCAAATTTTTTAGAGAAGATGTGATGTTACCTGATAAACTGGTGTTTGTCAGGTCCAAGTAAGCTAGATTGGTTTGCGTACCGAGCCAAGACAAGGTTCCACGGTTGAAATTGTTGGTGGCAAGAGATAGATAAACAAGCCGGGTAAGATTGGCCAAGGAAGAAGGGATCTCTTCGGAAAATTTGTTATAAGAGAAGTCCAGACCCAAAAGCTGGTTTAGTCTTCCAACAGAGAAAGGAATAGGTCCCAAAAAGTTGTTAGAGGACAGATCAAGAAATCTGAGTTGAGTAAGGTTACCAAGTGAGTATGGTACCTTCCCTGAAAATTTGCAGTATTTGATGTCCAAATATTCCAAGGACTTCAAGTTTCCGATTGATTCTGGCAACTGCCCAAAAAAACTTGTGTTTGCAAGGGATAATTTCAAAAGAGGGTGGTTGGCTTGAATATCAGGTAAATATCCAGTAAGTTGCGGATTGGACTGCAGATTGAGCAACCGAAGCGAGGGTAACTCAAAAATTCCGATGGGAGACTCACCACGCAAGTCACAATTTGATAAAATTAAAGCTGACAATGAAGAAAACTTTGGTGAGATATTATTAGGTATGGAAGAAGATACTCTCACATCACTAAGATCGAGTACGTTAAGGTTGGATAACTTCTCAAGCAGAGGCCTCAACCCTGGCTTTCGAAGCTTCAATGAGTTCCCTGACAGATCAAGGAGCTCTAATTCTGACAGCTCTAAGATTTCTGACGGTACCTGACCGGAAAAGTTGGAGTAAGAGAGGTCAAGGAATGTTAGTCTTGAGAGGTTCTTGATCTCTGAAGGAATTTTAGAATTATTGAAGACATTGTCTGAGAGATTAAGCCATTGAAGGTGAGAAAGACGGAAGAGGCTGCTGCTGGAATTGATTGAACCAAAGAGATAACTGCTACTAAGGTCAAGGCCGATTACATGACCAGTGCTATTGTCACATTCCACCCCCTTCCAAGAACAGCAGTCGCCACTTTTCTCATCAACTTTCCAGGATTCAGTTTTGGGATAATCATGAGAACTAGAGTTAATGATGACAAAGCTTTGCTTGAACTGCAACAATGCTGAGAGTTCATCAGGATGGCACAATGGCTGTACTGAAGAAACATGAAAAAACAGGAAGAGTAAAAAGAGTAATCTTATTGAAATGGAGAGATCCAAAGGGAAACCCATAATACTTTTTCAGTAAAACAGAGAAAATGAGCACTGATGAAGTGATCATTTATTGATACAAGTAAAATTCACTTTTCAATAGATAATGGAAGAGACAGATGGCTACAATCCGTGAGTCTCCCCTGAGATCAATTCAAAAGTCTTCAACTATTGCGTATTTCATGGTGAAAAAACGTACTCTTTCACTGGTTTCAATGGTTTTTCTCGTCTGATTGGAAGAATAACGGGTCAATTTCTTGTTCCCATTGCTATTGTAGCAATATAATACAAATTTACAGAAGAAAGAAAGTCTTGGTACAATGAATGGACTTCCAATAACATTTTGACTATATCTTTCTTACAACTTTTTCCTTTCTCACAAAAATTTGCGTTTGATACATGGAACTATTTGGTAAAATATTGTATATTGATAAGATTTTTCCTTCTTTGTGCAGAAAGAAGTGTGAAACTATAGAAAATTATTACCTAAGACTTGGAGTCAATAGATGTAAAGTAAGAAAGATTGGTGTATTAACTTCTACTCACCTTTGATTAATGTAATAAATCCCAAGTGTGAACGCTGAAAATCAATTCAATATCGTAGTAATTTTTATATATTTTTTATTTGATTCAGTTTAAATTTAATTATTATATAATTTTATTAATTCCACATCAAAAAATAAAAGAACTGAAAATATTAATCATAATTTTTATTAGTTTATATATATTTAAATGTTTATAAAATAAAAATAATTATTTTTATCTAGATCTATTTAAATATATTAGAATTTATATTAAAATAATATAATAAAATAAAAATTAAATATAAAAAACAACTAATAAAATTTAATTAAAAACAGATCAATTTTTTAAAAAAATCAAATCAAATTCGAATTAATATTAAATATTTATAATATATAATATTATTAAAAAAAACTCAAATAAATTTAATCCTATTTAACTTAATAATTTCGAGTCTATAGATATAACCTTGAAAGTGCCAACAAGCTTAGTTCCGTACATAAACACTTACAATTTAATTTAGTCTCTGTATAGATTTTATCATATTTTTGGTGTGGTACAATTAAATTTATCGCATTTTTAGTTAAATTCAAATGTCAATTTTAGTGAATTGAAATCAACAAAAAATTTTCATTAAGTTTTTTTAAATCATAATTACAATAATTTTTTTTTCAATCATAACTATAGTAATTTTTATTATTTTTTTTAATTTTATTGTAATCAATTTCACTGTCTATTCAAATAAAATCTTAATAATTAGTGGATGTTTTTTTAAGTGATGGGTTTGAATCTCCTAAAAGAACTATGCATGGATATTAATTACATATTTGGAAAAAGATGCTATGAATCAAATGAATTTGTTGAGAACCACTACAAGGCTTATGGAAACAAAACCTTTTTATACAATCTTTCCCTTTCTGAACATTCTTTTCCCTTTTTTTGTCTTTTTTTCTTTAATTTTGAGGGCACAACCACACAAAAATTGGTGAGTGAGGAAAGGGTTTTCAATGATACCCAAGAATAATTTTAAATTAGAGTAAACCACGTAGTGAATTAATTATCACTTAAGTTTTATTTTATATATATATTGGTCATCAAACTATAATTAAAATGTTACAATCAGTCAATTATATATTATCCTTTTGTTCTAATTTTTTGATAGACGCCCATTAATCACTAGTGGATTATATATTAACTCACACTCACTTATAGTCTCAATGTTGTGGAGAGATAATAGATAAATGATAAGGCTTAATTTCCAATTTTTGTATTGATGTCCAAAAGGTGATGGGCTGGACTGGTTCAAATATATCTAATTTACATGTCCAAACCCAATTCCTTGAATTGAAACTGTAGTTGTGCTTGCCTGTTAGTTGAACTTGACAAAACAAATTATGCAAATAAAAATAAAATAAAAAATACAAAAAAAAACCTTAAAAAGAAATATGGAAAAGGCAAAACGGGGGAATATGAGAGCGGTTTTATTAAAATAGTGCACGTAATTAGATTTTATAATTCATATATTTATATTATATTTATTTTTATTAAATATAAATAAAATATAAAAATTATCGTTTTAAACTCACATCGATACGCTAAAAATGAAAATTTTTTTGATATAAAAGAGACTATGGTGCTAAGATTTAAATCAGGGCATAGCCAAAAAAATTCAGTTGGGGGTAATATTTCAACTTCTATTGTATAAAAATAATATTATATGTATTATATTATTGACAAAAAAATTATGTTAAATTAGAAAGTTTTAAGCCTATAAAATTATAGAATATATTATTTCGTTACTTCATTAAAAAAAATTAATACAATGATAATGAGATATTATTTTTAATCTATAATTTTATTATTTTTTAATTTTATAAGTTAAGTTGGTTTCATTTCATTTTTATTTTGTTATTATTTTTTCTTTAAAAAAAAGACAAATGATTTGTTTGGATATAAAAATAAACAATATTTTTTTATGAAATTATATGTACTTGAAGAAATTACCATCATAATTAAATAATTTTTCATTTAACTCAAAGAAAAACCAATAAGCAAATCAAGTTAACAACCAAATAATTAATATATAATTTTAGACAAAACTCGTACTTGGTGAAACTTGAATCTAAAGATTTAAAGGTATGAAGGCTTCCTTTCTATTAACAAGTAAATAATATTTTCAAATAACTAAAATTTAAAGATTAATGTATGTGATAATATATTTTAAATATACCATATTTCACCTTAGAATATTATTTTTAGTAGTTAAATTGTGTAAAAATTTATAGCCATGTAAAAAAATAATATAATATAAATATAAGACATTTCAAGAATTTTTTTATCTTCTTTTTAAATTTTATTAATTTTAATGGAGTCAATATATCTAAGTTACACAAATTTAGTAAGACACTTATACTAAATTAAGGTTTTTGAAACACCTATACTATGTTAAGGTTTTTGAAATTGAGTAGGGTTAATTATGTGACTATGCTAATAATTTGAACATCGATTTATTGGATGTCATTTTTTTAAGAATGATTATATGAATAAATTGAATTAAATTTTGAATTATTTATTTTTAGATTTTATCAAAACCCATATATTGTTTTTATTAAAAATTTTAAATTATATCATTTTATTTTTTTTTATTATTTTTATATTGTATTGCTGTATCGATTTTTAAATTATTATCAAGATAATGATAACAATTTAGAAGATAAAATACAATCGGGGAAAAGACAAAAAATTGTATCCTAAAACATTTAAAAGACTAACTCGATTTTAGAAATGTTTATGGGTTGGATCTGAATTTTAAAATTCTATCTTATATCTCGACTTTAATTGAACCAAGACTCACGAGTCTGGCGCACTTCTCCCTTACTAGACATATGCATCATGCTGTCCTACTTTTTTCACAACTAAGGAATGCTTGAGCCTGTCGTTGAATTTGATGGTGAAGTCACTTCTGATTCACTCTATGATTGATGCCATTATGCCAATTCCAGGTCGATCATGAAGAAATATCTGAAAGAAAAGAGAAAGTGATCAGGGATTGAATTAATGACGTGATCATTAATGGTGGCTTGAAATGCAAGAGAGGACAACCAGAGCGAGCCCACCACCAATAATTAGAGAATGATAAACAAAGAGTTGTAGTAGGCTTTAATCAGCAAAAATTAGGTTGAGTTGCACAGTTTAACCAACTAACAAACCCAACCCACTCCATCATCAGACTCTCTCGATGCCTCACCATTTTAAAGCCGATAAGTGGTTCTTTCCATTTCCAACCCAAAATCATTCTAGCTTGTTCATCAAGCCAAGATCCAACGATTATAACTCACCCAATAGTTCCATTTCCATTGCCATTTGGTTTTCATCATCAATGAAGGAATGAAAGACAGAATGGAAAGGTTTATAGTTCTTCCTTTCTCCAATGGCTGTTCTTCTCAGGCAAGTGTTGCTGTTGGCAAAAGTCCCCCCAGGAAACCAAAATCAGAAGCAACTCCAACAAGTATGATCATGATCTCTCTCAGTTTGTAATTTCTCTCTGATCTTTTCTTAGGTGGCTGTCAATGTCTAATTAGGTTTTGTCTGATACTCTTTGTAATTAAGGTAAACAAGTAGGAGAAGAATGTTCATCCAAGGGAAGAACAAAGAACTCATTTGGTTGGTTGCCTCTGCCAAAGCCCAACATATCCAGTGGGATATACAGATCGATCAGGACTACTCTAAAAAGTTTCTCTCAGTTATTTGGTAAGTTTGATAATTACTTAAACCGATTACTTTTCTCTGCCAAATTATTTGGTTGTACATGTATTACACAGGTGAGCCTAATTTTTTTCACGCATGCTTTGACTAAGGCAAGTAAATAAAGAGAAAGGATTATATAATATGGTTACTTTATATGAGTATATGTTACTTCCATTCAAATCATGTGATATAATCATGTTTAAACAAAAAAGCAACTATTTTATATAATAATCATTAATGAGTTTATTGAATTATAACCTATGCTATGCAATAAATAATTAATTTTTTTGAAAAATTCAATTTTGTTATACGATTTATATGAAAATGATATACGTAGAAATAGAGTGTATAATCATTTCTTCAAAAATATGACCTTGATCTTAGTATTTTTGGTACTTGAATTTGTTAAAATTTGAATTTAAATCATTGAAATTAAAAGTATAATATTTTATCAACAAATCATGCAAATATTTTTATCTTAGTTTAATTTTAGTTAGGTGGTGTAAAACAATGGTCTGAAAAATTAATTTTCAAACATACACTGATACACATGGCTTTTGGATGTAGTGTTTTGAAAGTATATATTTTCCTTGAATTTACTAATGCATGCAGCCTTGTGGTATTTCAGTTTACAAAGAAATGGAGGAAGAAACAGCAGAGATGGAAATTGGGTTCCCAACAGATGTGAAGCATGTTACACACATAGGATTGGATGGTACAACCACAACCAACCCTGTAAAGGGTTGGAAAGATTTCAAGCGGCCTGATATTATTGCTTTCCCTTCAATTTCTTTAAGGCAATTCGAGCTGGCCATGGCTGCCCGAACTCAACATGGACCACTCATTGTTTGATTGATCCCTTTGATATCATCACCATTTTTATTATTTGTATCCTCCACAAAGTCATTAATTGAGAAGAATTATTCATGCTAATCATCAAAACAATGGCTTCATCTTTTGTGTATGGATCGTGAGGAGTGGGTGTCTGAGTTCAGGTATCAGTCGACTCAGATTCGACCCAATGGTGTGGGCTGCACCTGTCCATGCATGGTCGTATTTCAGCCTAATTGATTTTGTGTTCAAAACCCAATTAACACAATAAATTTGGTGTTCAAGCTCACCTAAACACAAGCCTACGAAATAGTTCAGTCTCCAAATACTTTTGGGCTTTGGTTCTTGATAGGAGGGCTCGGCTGATAATGTGTACATGTGGCATGATTAAAGATCAAGCACCAAATTAAGGTCTAGTGTTAACCAGCAGCTCTATGTATTTCATTTTTTAAGTCCTAACAATAGGTTTGGAAATTGGAAGTGCTTTATCAAAGTGAAGAACAGAAAAAAAAAAAAAAAAAAAAGGAAACTCAATAGATTGGATACATATCATGAAATTTTTTTTCTCAAAGTCTTATCCACTGTCATAGAGAAGTATCGAAATATTCAATTGTTCGATCATCTGACTATTAAAAAAAAAGATTCGTAACATTTTTATTTGTTACGGTCCATTCCATTTATGAATAGTGATAAGAGTCAGAAATTTTTTTGAATATATACACTTATAATATATATAATTATTAATAGATTTATTAATTTTATAATATTTAGAGATTTTTTTTATTTTTTCTTTTTTTTCTTTTTTGGGAGTGTTTTTTAAATTTTATTTTTTTTCAATTTTGAGAATGTTCATGAACACCAGGTGGATTCGCCACTATTCATGAAAAAATTTTATTTTTGATAATATGATCATGAATATCCTAAGTTTTGCATGAGCATAATTTTTTTTAACGATATTAAAGATTCAGTCTCTATATCAATTTAATATATTTAAAACTTTTTCTTAAAATTTTTTTCACAAAAATTGAATCTTAATTTAATAGAAAAGAAAATAATCAAATAACTTTTTATTATTATATTATCTTTAATATTAGTAAAAAAATTTTACTCTAATATTTGTTGTGGCGATACAAAAATTGGTTAAAAAAAATATATTGTCTGGAAAATTTTAACCCACATAACATCATCAATCAATATCTTGACCAGAAAGTTATCTGGTTAAATTTTATCCAATAGCTGCTGTACGCGTAAGCTATGTCGACTATTGGGAATTAAGTCGGTTTAAGTTGAAGTCTATAAAAAAGGCAGCTTCGCCTTTTTCCTTCTCCTTTAAGAACAATGGCAAAATCATCATCCGCACGTAAAAGCAAAAAAATCTGGAGTTTCTCAGAAATAGAGATGGACGTGGCTCGCCAGCTGATGCTGCTCTGTAAAAAATACAGCGACAATAATATTGGCGACAAAGGGTCAGAGAAAAGGAAAGAAGATGAAGAAGAAGAAGAAGAAATTGATGAAAGCAATCCCAGGGAAAGCTTGAAGATAGATCGGCCACTGGAGGACGAAGAAGATGACCATCTCCAGCCAACAAAGAGGCGGTTTAAGTCGATTGATTTCATCTACAGCTCGACCAAACCTTTGAATATTACTCAGACTGTTAAGAAGATGAAGGTCATCTAGCTGATTAATTTTCTTTTCAACCCTTTTTGGATATTCAGCGACGGATAAAATCCCAAGTTGATTTAATCTCTTGAATGCTTGGAGCTTGTTTGGCCGGCACTCAACCTAATTTCGCAGCCTGTTTTTAATTGGTGCCATGATTTGGCTTACTTGTGTTTTGCATCAAGATTTGTATTATTTTTTAAAAAAATAGATTTGTATTATCTTTAAATTAAATGAGAATGTATATTAAAATTTAGGGAAAAAAAAACATTAAGTTTCAAGTAACTTGCGAGATTGTTAGTTTTGATTGTTAAGACTCTGTTGTGTGAATCTATTTTTATATAAAATAATAATTATTGAATTAATATTTGAAGTTACCTATTTATTCATAATTAATATCACGGTGGTAGGGATTTAGGGTTCAAGACATCACAATGTGATGAGAATCTCTTTTATTTAGCTGTCAAACACATTATAAATAAATAAATTAAACATAATTAGCTTTTGATTTGTTTTCCTATAAAAGAAATTTTTTTAGTTAGTTAAAAAAATAAAAAAATATCTCCAAATGACCAACTCAAAAAAAAATTTTAATTAATAGAATAAAGAAGTCTTTCTAGTTATCTTTTAATTATTTCATTAAAATTCTCATTAAATGGCTATTTTACTCATTAAAATATTAATATACTAAAATATTTATATAACATAATATTTTAAAATAATAATTTGTTTTTGTTTTTCTCAAAATACATAAAACATATTAATAATATAAAAAAGATTTTTTAAATAAAACATATAAAACAAAATTTATAATTATAAATATGCTAATATGTAAATATATATATATATATATATAACAAAATAAATATATTATTATAAGTTGTTATTTTATGTAAGTATTTAAGACCGTTAATTTTCAAGAATAAAATTATCTTTTAATGAGACTCTTAATCAAATAATTAAGAGATAATTGACAGAAGAACTTCATTGTCTTATTAATTGAAATTTTTGAATAAAATATCTATTTTTAAAATTAATAAATTTAAAATAAATTATACTTAAAACTTAAAGACCTAGATGAATTTACTTATTTTTAATTAGCATTTCAATTTTTCTAATATTATATATCACTTTATGAATTTTGTGGAGTTTAAAATTTTCATTGACAATAAATAAAATAATTTCTTAAAAAATAAAATATGCAATATTTTCTCTTACATTGATGAAGTTTTTAAACACTATCAGCATAGTTATCACACATTCTATTTGGATATATATATATAAAATAATTAATAAATTAATATGATAAACAAAAAATTTTTTGAATTAATATGATAAATAAAAAAAATACATTGCATTACTCTAACCTTAGTTTATAGAATTTAAAATTTTGATGCATTAAAAAGTTAAAAATATTCATAAATTATATCAAATTCAATCGATAACACGTATAAATCATACCCAAATTTAACCCGAGTAAGCCTGCTCATTTATGCTTGAGTATATTAAAATTATTTTATCGTCCAAGACAAGTCCGACCTAATCTTGTAAAAACCCTGGTCAAATATCTAGTTCGAATTCATCCAAGCTCACTGATCAAGCAAGCGGCTTGTCAAATATTAAGATTTAACGTATGTGAAATGATACTAATTAATAAACTTTCATCATATGTAGGATGAAAATATAATAATTTATCATGTGACAAATTTTAAAAAAAAAAGATATCAATAATAAAATAAAATCTAAGTTTTAGTATTATATTATGCATCTAATCTAAAATTAATTAATAATAATAAAAGAGACTAAATTAAATATTAAATTACAAAAATTTAAAATTTAACATATGTGAGATAACACTATATAAAAATTTTCATGACTTCAAAATGATTTTGTAACTTGAAATATGGAAATGGAAACACTATGTCATCCATAAAATTACCATTAAATTTTTTTTTTTGTACTCGGGACTAGCATGATATGAACCTTTATCACTGAAATAAAAATATAATACTCTACCCATAAACCATGCAGTTATTGACAAATTACCATTAATTTCACAAATGGATAAAAAATTACGAATAAAGAAGTCATTTCAAATTTCAAGTCAGAAGGGAGATAGATATATATATATATATATTTACTTATCTTGCAAATAGACTAATATTCTTAATAGTGTCAACAAGAAGTTATGGTTGCTCCAATTTATTCGGGTATTAAAGTAAGATTTTTCAAGTTCAGATTCAACACATAAAAATATTTTAGTTTAATTTAATTTTAATTTTAATTATTTTTAAAATATTTTTATAGTTTGATATTAAATTTAAAATAAACGGACTTTCATGGACAAATTGAATGGAAATCTGGTAAAAAACAACTTAAGCAGAGTTGTGGGCCAAATTTTTGAAGGGCCCAATTAAGCCCGCTTACCCCATGTAGAGCCCATTGTTTAAAGTTTAAGACCCTAGTCTGAATCTAACATTTTTTATTTAATTAAAATTTTAATTCTAAATCTAAATCTCAAGTTGGTAAACGAAACAAAAAGAATGATGTGGCCAAAATAATAAATAAATAAATAATGCAGGGTTATTTTAGTCATTTACTAACCTCATCCAACGTGGAAAAAAGAAATCCCACATCACATGACCGTTAAAGGTTCAAATTTGAAAACCCTATCAGCCTATCCCGTTAAATCTCGTTTAACGCTACCTTTTTCCAAAGAGAAAAGCAAAACGGTAAACCAGAGACAAGAAGCGATGAAACCCCCGCTAAGTGCATTATCATCTTCAGTGAAATCGACCACCACCACTATGGAAGATGATATCTGTAGTGAAACTCGAGACAGCTGCTATTACCCTGGATGCAGAAAAGACGCCAATTGCAACTGTGAAATTTGTTTGGCCAGCATCAGCGCTACTCTTGATCTCATGCCTGCTAGCATCCAAAAGAGCTCCTTCACTAAGCTCTCATCTTCGAAGCCTAATGTTGTAGATCAAACCCCAATCTCTTTCGATCCTTCGATTATGTCAACACCCAGATCGAGTTCTTGCTGCCTCGTGGAGTCTCCGGCTCTGAAATCAACTGCCAGATTAATTTACAGAGAGAAGAAGGAGAAGAAGGGAAAAAAAGGTAGTTTTCAGGGTGTATTTTGGAAGTTTCTTTTGGGTTTGAGCTTGGTTTTTGGAATGGAGACTGGGCTTTTATGGGTTTTTGGTGGGTTTCTAAAGCCAACGTTGACAAGGGATATTGTTAGAAGTATTGGCGAGAAAGCTTTGGTTGTGCAAGATTTGAATGGAAAATTGAGGTTCTTGCAAAATGAGCTGGAGGGATTTGCTAATGGGAAGGTTTCAAATTGCAGCAATACGGATTCCATATGGGAAATTGATCAGGTTTAAAGATTTTTTTTTCAACTTTTTACTAGGAATTGGTTCTGACAATTGAATTTATATATGCTAAAACTAATGTGTGTTATGAATTAATTACAGGGTAATTTGCTCCTGAATTCGCATTGTATATTGTACAAATCGGCAATGGAAGAGGTCAGGATTTGGGGATGGCCTCTGCAAACGGCAGGATTGCTTACAACTAGATTTTCCTCCAGATCATTTACCATCTTATCTGGCAGAGTAACAGAGGTAAATGCTAAGCTATGCACTTTTATTTTCCTTTTGATGAATACAAAGAACTTATTTAGCTTCAATTTCCTTTTTGAGAATAGCAAAATTCATGATTTAACTTTGTTTAAATGTGCTTTATATTTTAGTAAGTAGAATTTTGTACCTTCTAATAATTTTTGAAGAAACAAAAAGTTAGCAGCAGAAACAAGTAGATTGAACCTCAGAAGGCTATAATAATGTATTCTTGATTAGTATTTGTTTTTCCTTTCATCTTTTGGGTTTTGTAGTGGTCCAATGGAAGGATTGGATTTGTAACTAGAATAGCAAATGCTTCATGGGTGCAAAGGAAATGGGGTGCTTCTGTCATTCAATTGGATCCTAATACGTGGATTATTGAGTATCGGCAGAGCTCATTTCTGGAAAATCCAAGATTGTTTTCAGCAACAATGGAGCTGTTGAAATATGGGTTGACAACAATGGTAAGAAAGATGACTGAAGAGTTGTTGCTGTTTTCTGTTTTTGAAAACCAATACAATGAATTTGCAGGAAATGAACAAGGTAAGATCCCAACCTAAAGAAAATCTCTGGATATCACTTGTTAGATTCAACGTATCTTGTTCTAGCAGATATCCAGTTCTCATTTCTTTTGAGAAAGTTTCTATTGTTTATTGAATTTTATTATATTTAAGAAAAGTGAACCATTGTTAATTTTATCAAATATAGTTTGAAGAAATGGATATAAAAAAAATGCAAGACTATTATTAACAGTTAGATTTGTAAAAGTATTAATGCTGCATGAAATTATTTAAAAAAAATATATAAAAACTTTGTTTTATTAGAATTTAATTATATATATATATATATATTTCATGTCTAATGGAAAACAATTTCATTAACAAACTTTCTCTCCTTTGGCATTGCTCTTCTTTTGGTAGTGAAATTGGGAATTAATTGCAAAAAATAAATAATATTGTATTTAATCAATCAAGAATTGGTTCAATTGAGTTTGTTTGTCTTGATGTAAATGATTGTAAATTTGAATTCTATAATGATTTTTTGTTGGAGCTAATCTCAAATGTACAATTTTTACGAGGACTACAAATATGTAGGCCTTATTTGTTTGTGAAAATTGAAATTTAGAAATTTTTTTTTTGAAAATTTTTTATATTTTTTGAAAAAATAAAAAAATTTTATTATTTGGATAAATTAGTGAAAATATTTTATATTATTTAGTTAATTTTTGAAAAATCTATTTTTTTTAAATAATATTGACATAATTGTTAAAATATTAAAGATATTTTAATATATTATTAATATTCAAAAATAATTATATTTCAATAAAAATTTTATTAATATTAAACACTTAAAACAAAAGTGTTTTATTGCTGTTAAAATATTTTTTCTATTAATATTAAAAACAGCAATATTTATTATTGAAATACTAAAAATATTTATACTATTAAAATAGTAATAAATATTTTTGTCAATAAAAAATAAGATAAAATATTTTTATATTTAAAAATATTAATAATTTATTTAAAATATTCATATTGTTAAAAGAACACTTTATATTAATATTTATTGTTTATTATTAAAATTCTACTTATTATTGAATATTAAAATATTTTAAAATTATGTCTAAATTTGACTTAAGAAGAATTATAAAAATATTTAAAATTAAAATATTAAAAGATTTTTAGTATTAATATTTTAAAAAATTTTTAATTAAAAATAAATAAAATATTTTTTTATTAAATAAAATAATTTTTGGGTTTAATCAAATTAGGCACCAATTTAAAAAATCTTGCTTAAGGTTGAACTTAAGTAAAATTGTACTCATGAACCGAATAAATGGCCTTGTTCATAAAAATACATATATTAATTTTTAAAAGTGTTTTTATGCAAAAACGAGGGGAATTGTAGTATTTGTCTCGACGAATCAAATTAAAAAGTACAATTCAGGCCATATCCAAAACGTGTATGACTTTTTTTAAAGCCTGTCCAATCTAAAAGCCATTGAGAATGAGAACATAATATGAACAAGCTGATCAACGAGCAAAGAATCACAGACATCCCAAACAAGGAACAAAGAATAAATCAAAGCTTCGTCGTGTGTAAGCATGAAAATATTTTGTTATTTATATATATATTTTATTAAATACCAGATGATGCAACCCTACGCGTCTTTGATCAGCTTTTTCCTTCCCATAACCACGAAATTTCGCTCTTATTACACGCCTCGTCTATGTATAAAAAACCCTTGTTTGTTTCTCTCGTCTTGTAAATTATATATCGGTCATGGCGAAGCTTTCATTTGCATGTGAATATGAAGGAACGTTGGGTTTTTCAGAATCAGAGATAGATGTGGCTCGGCAACTGATTAAACTATGTGGGCACGACGATAACATTGATGGCAGTGTTGGTTTCACGGGGAAGCGAAGAAGGGTTCAAGATGGTGAATTTGGTGCAGCTTCTGCCATGATTAATATCGAAGAAGATGAGCATTTCAAGCTGAGAAAAAGAAAGTCTCGGTCGATTCATTATATTTATCGGTCCACAAAGCCTATCGTTGTTTTCGATGCTAATAAGATTTGTTGTACTTGATTTTTTTATATAAAATTTTTATATATAAAAGATTTCATAGTCTGTAAATTAAAAAATTATAAGTTTTGAAAATTAAATTTAAAATTATTAGATATTATTTTTTAAATATAATTATATATAATGTTAAATTTTTAGTTATAATATATAAAAATAATAGATTGTACGAATTGATTGACTTAATTCTAATATATAATTTTTTGTCGTAGTCATTTTCTCCAACTAAATTAAATTGGTACATATATTAGATGATAATTGAAGCTTTACTTTGATTTTTTTTTAAATACTGATATTTATTATTTATTACTTTCTTGACAAAAAACTCGTTTATTTTGTTCAAATGATTTTTTTTAACTTTAAGATTTTATGAGAAAAGCATTTTTTTTCTAAAAATTATAAAAATATTTTTGTTATTTGATTGACTAAAAAAATTAAAAAATAGGTTGAAAAACATGACAGGCATGGAGGCTGGAGCAAATGCCAACACAAAGTACACTGGGACAATGGAATTAAGCCCATTTATGGCCTTTATGGGCTACCTTGGGACTACCCAACTCTGTTAATCAAAATATTTTTTACATTTTTCTTTAGAAAGTAAAAAACCAACATTCTTTTTTCAAAATAATTCCATAAAAAAAATCATATATATATATATATATATATGAGGTCTTAGTTTATTGGTAAATAGGAGGTCCTAAAATTATGAGGTTTGAAATTCAAGTTTTATTGTGTATAGGTTTGATTTAATTTTATCTTGAAATTATTTAGTTATATTATAATTTATTAGTTAATTATTCAATAATTTTTTATGTATAAATTTAATACTTGATTACAATTATAATTTCTAAAAAAAATCATATATATAATTAGTTTATAAAATTAAGAGAATTAAAGTGCTCGTTAATATTCAATTGATTATTGAATAAGCTAACGCTTGTATCATGAGTTGAGACTCAATCTTTAAACTCGTACTGTTCTAGAATCTAAGCATGGACTCATTCCACATCTCAGATTAGTCTAATTATTATAATTTACACTTTTGTGAGATATCGACCCCCTTTGCCTTTTAATTTTATTCTATAAAATGTGCCTCACAATAGGGTAGTGGTGTAAATTTCTTAATTCTTTATTCAATTTGAAATTAGAACATAAATGAAATGTGAAATACTTGAGTAGTCTACTTCACATCGAATGATGAATCCTCTTAAATTAAAGGAGTGTCATTAGGGATTTGCTTGTCTATATACATTCAATTTCCTTAGGTTTTGCTTTACCTTACCTCGATAGTTATACCTTAATGCCCTTAACTTAAAGCCTAAGCCTATATGCGATGTATAGACTCCTGTAACCATGACATATTTATTTACTTAAACATAATTTCTTTATTCGGTATTTTATATTAACCTAATTGTTAGGGTTTATATCATTGTGAGATATTATCCGCTTCGACCTCATTTATTTCATGGTTTATCCCACAAATGGCGCATTACAAAAAAATAATGGTGTGAACCTTTTTATCTCATTACTAACTCTAATACATAGCTGATGTGAGGATTCATGGCTCTTTTCTAAGACTATGACATCCTCTCTCACTTTAATGAGAGCCCACTGTTCTCAACGGCACATCTTTAGTACTTTTAAAGCTAGTTCTAATATCACTTATCATAGGTCGAGACTTAACTATTAAGCTTATGTGGCTCCAAAACTTGGGTATAAACTCGTTTGACGTTCCAAATCAACCTAACTGTTATAGTTTTATATCATCGTGATATATTATCTACTTCGATCATATTGGTCTCACGATTTTATCCTAAAAAAAGTACCTCACAAGAAGGTGATGATGTGAACTTTTTTATCCCATTATCAATTTTAGTACACAGTCGATATAGGATTGTGACTTAATTATAAGATCATGACATTTGAAAGTTGCAAATTAAAAAAGGTTTATTTATGTAATATCATTTTCAATCAAACAAATAATAAGATAATAAATGTAAGGTTAAATTAGAAATTTCAAAAAAATCCTCATTAATACTTTCAACAAAAAAATATAAAAGAAAATAAGTAATGCTTTTTAAGAGATATATATATATATATATATATATATATATAAAGGATTTACTTATATTAATTTAAGAATTACATATTTTTTAATTTTTAAATCAAAATTAAATTTATAACACTTACATTTAACACTTATCTAATATGGAATGAAACGTTGCTACATTTTGACGTATTTAAGCATCCTTTTAGTGCAATTCCACCGTGAGTTGCTATTTGAATAACAAAGTCACGACACGATTTTGTCTATGTGGCATCGGTGGGAGACCATTGTTCCCTTGGTGGGAAGAAATGTGGTGACTCACCACACCAAGTTCAAACTTTTTTAATTCTTACTCGTATTCTTTTATTACAATTTTACCCATATACTTGGAAATTTAAGACTAAAATCTTTTAGTGAATTTAGAAAATAACATTCCATTTCATCATATTATTATTATTATTTTTAAATATATCTTAAATAATTAATGTTTTTTAAAAGGACCTTTAAAAACTTTAAATTTAATATAAATAAATAATAAACAAATATATTTTCTTTTCTTATCATATTCCATCTCAATACTATCACTTCATTTATATCTAAATACATATTTCACTATTGATTTTAATCAATAACTAATCTCATTATCACTGTTATTTTTAATCTTATCAAAATTAATCTTACCGTCCATTCGAATTAATTATTAGTCATTTTATCCAACAATAAAAAAAATGTAATTCTTAATATAAGTGGTCTCTTTTTTATATATAAAATTTGAAATTAACTTAAACTAATATAAAATTAAAAATATTTACATATTTTTTGTCATTAATTTTAATATGTCCAAAAGATTAGAGAAATAAATAAAAAAAGGGAAAAAATTATTTAATTTCATCGTCGGATCCGTTGATATCACTATTAAAAAAATATAAAATTTTTTAGTTTTATATTAATATAAATTGATCATTCTCTATATATATTAAATTATATAATATGAATTATGTTTGGCAGCTAAACTAATTGATAATGAAAATACAAAATACATTTAAAATATAAAATTTATATAAAAATTATTGTGTTTTCTTACTAAAACCCTGCTTGTGCTTGAAGCCAGCTCATAAAACATACGGCCCAAACCCATATTATTTCCCGCCAAGCTCAGATATGCTTCCCCGCCCTACATATGCTCATCGTCTCACATTTCCCGCCAAGCCCCTTTCATCTCCGTTCCACTCTCGGTCTCACTATTTCTCGCTGAGGGTTTACCAATGGCAGAGTTAAAGGAAATATCCAAGAAGCGGAAGCAACTATCCCTTCCGACGACCCATTCCTTAACAGGAATCTTCACTCGTAGCAAGTTCCAGATCCATCTTCATCGCAACCGGTCAGGCAAATCCGGACCCAACTTCAGCCGCGGCGGACACCACCGAGATCCGAAACTCTGTATCAAAAAACGAAAAAATAGCTCTCCATCTGAAGATTCATCGGTGGGCTATGATTTATCTTCCGTTTCCGTCAAAGATCTCCAGTTAAGACGGGTCTTCTCTCCCTCTTCCACTAATGGGGTAATTCCCAACTGTTCGGATGACACTAAGGATCTGGGAAAGAGTGAGGTTGCTCGGAATTGTTTTGATGGAAATCAAGAAGCGTGTGAAAATGGGGATTTTAAAAAGTTGGATATGTCGAATGAGGATTTTGTGCAGTCAACGCCACCGGATGCTGAGATATTTGGAGCCAAACAAGTAATGGGAAGAAATGGAAATGACTTTTCAGATGAATTTTTAGAAAAGAAGCCAAGTGAAAACTTACAGAAACTTGAGGGATGCACGGAAAAGGGCTCTCACGAGGAGAGAAATGGCATGAATTATTCAATCAAAACAGTAAGATTTTCACTATCGAATTTTTATTTAAATGACTATCATTTAACATTTGATTGTTACTTTTGCTATTGGCTTTTATTTTCTTTCTGGACTTGGCTTCTCAAAATGTATATTTTTTTTACAAAGGGACCGTAGTATAAGAATAAGGAAAGTACTAGGATTTCAATCCGTGACCTGTTCGATACCATCTCCACTACATGGATCAAATGAACAAATTTCTTATTCAAATTGTATGTTTTTGATACTGACATTTGGGGAAAAAAATCGAGCTTAAATGCGAAATAAATTAGTAATATTTTCTTGAGAGAAACAATGGATCATTTTAATTTATATAAAACATTTATGTTAGAACTGATGTTGCATTTTAGTCATTTGTTCGTTATTAATGAAAAAAAGTAGAAAAAAAAAAAAAAGAAGATAGCCAATCTTTAAATTTTCAGCATATATTTTCCTTTATGCGACTCTATATGTTAAAATTATGTTCAAATTGTTGCATAATTTGAATAAATGAATTTTCTATTCAAGCATAATGTGTTATAATTTTATGTAATGCCTATACACTTATTAGTGATTTTTAGTAATGCTGGTTGCCTATCTGTTTTGGAGTAGGTTCTTAAACAATGTTCTCGAGTGAAGCTTTTCAAAAGGCCAGGCTCATTCAGTTACAGAAGATTGCTTCCTTATTTGATGGGTATAGAAAAGGATTATTCTCGTAATTCCTTTGCTCATTTTCTCTTTGCTTCTGTTCTCTTTTCAAACTTTGGTTGCACATGGTGACAAAATGGAAACGATATTTAAAACTATGACACTAAAACATTCTTGTATATGATCTTTACAGGTTCCCAATAATGGGTCATTGTCAAATAACTGAGAAGGGTTTGGAACAGAAGCAATTGTTGGCTTCAAATAGTCAAGAAACTTTGCCAGATAAATCTAACACAACTGGCTGCTCCTTGGACGGTCATAACAGTGATTCTGGTAAGGAGTTGAACATGGTGTCAGTTGATTCCCTCACCTCACGGGTCAATGAGTCTTCCTCAATGCCACATGTTGATGAAGAGATTCAGAAACTTGAGTTAAAAGTTACTTGTGAAGACCAGAATTTGAATTGTTTGAAACATGATTCATGTTCAAGTATAGAGGATTCTCATTTCGACAAGGAAAATTTAGCTGGTGTGGTTTCTAGTGATAAAATGTTGATGGATGATGGTGAGGTTGCAAAAAGTAATGTTGCATCTCCTTGCAATGCTCAAAATATAGTAGTTTTGGATCAGATTTTGTCCACAGTTAGCGATAAGTGTGAGTCTTGTGATTATGACGAAGTTACACTAAATTCTAACAATGATCCAAAGAAGTTGGAGGTTGAAGGGATGCCAAAAGCCACTATTTGTCATTGTTTTGAAGCTCAACAACTGAAGTCTGTGAATCCTGCTTTGTCTGAAGTGGAAGGAAATAGAAAATGCAGTTTACAGCAAAGAGTTGACAATGATGCTGAAGTCGTGGAACAAGTTGAAGACTTGAATGGAGAACGTATGTCGATGACACCAACAGATTCTGACATGTGTATTAGATCTGAGACTGATGATAACAGAGGAAACAGAGGGGATTGTCTTTCACAAGGCATTGGTCACACTATTGAAAAGTTAACAAATGAAACCTTTCACAGAAACAATGGTAAAGATAGTGATAAAAGCCTAGACTCAAGTCCTAAGAACAAGTTGGTAAAATGCTATCAACCTTCCAGTATTTTCAGTTATGTTAGCTCATTTGCACAGTGTGTACTTTGCCAAATCTATAGGTACATTAGCATTTGCACTAATTAATGATGAAACTTCAAAAACATACATGCTAATGTAATTGGGATTGTGATGTTAAATAGGTTCCAAACCCACGGTTGCATCTGAAGTTATCTAACATTCCTGGCTCATTCAGTTATAGAAGATTGCTTCCGTTTTGGAAAGACATAACAAATGATTACTCCTGTGAGTCCTGCTTTATTTCCTAGGTTATCTCTTCCACTCTTCACCCGCATCTCCCCTTCACATAATTCTATTGTTTTAGAATTAGTTTGGAGCTTAAGTATTTGTAATATTTTTCCTGGATGCTTTACTAGGTGCTTCTGGAAATGATCGGTCACTGAAAGTTGAGAAGAGTTCCTAAGAAAAGTTGCTTTCACCCTTCTTTACTTCTGGAAGAGACACATGCATGGAAACTTTCAATGGTCAAAGTTGTTCTGTGGAGCATTATACTGGTGATGATATTATGCTGCCTGTGTCTGCAGAAACTGCTAGGAGATGTTCATCCAACCATAAACTGACACGATCTCCTCCTAAACAAGTAGCTGATTCCCCAATGATAATGGATGCACAACAGGAAAAGGGCTACCTTGTTAAACCTGCTGCTATGGATACAAATCAGAAGTTAGAAACTAGCCTGGAAAATGTAGTTGAGCCACCAGCCATGTCATCGGCCTCTCTTACCAATTCTAGACTATTGCCAGGAGAAGAACATGCTAAATCAGGGTCTTGTCAGTTACTTCTCGAAACTGAAGAGCACTGCATAAAGTCTGCTGAGGAATGTGCGAACAGTGAAAAGCAAATTGAAGCTGATAGCTTTGTTGAAGCCTCTATTCCTCCTGGAATTCCTGCTGCTGGTCTCAAAAAGGGAATCCTTAAAAGAAATCCACATGGATGCAGAGGTATTTGTACTTGTCTGAACTGTTCTTTTCGGCTTCATGCAGAGAGGTCATTTGAATTCTCAAGAAATCAGATGCAAGATGCTGAAGAAGTGGCTTTAGATTTGATTAAAGAATTGTCATGCCTACGGAATATGTTGGAAAAATCTGCTTTTGGTGCTAAAGATCAGCCTAGTATTTGCATCAATCAGATGAATATGACATGAACTCTTATCCTTCATACTTTGTTCAAATATAGTGAGCTAACATGGTAATTTTGATCTCCCTTTAAGAAATGCTTAATGGTTGGTAATTTATACATTTGCTTGACCATACTGCATGCTATCTTGATTCAGGCTACCCATTTCGTAGGTTTAGCCAACGTTTTGTAAGCATGGTGAAAAGGAGGGCAGGGAAAATGTAATCTATAAGGATCAAACATGTTTCCAATTTCAACACCTTTTTGTTCTCCTGTTTGTCCCACATGACTTGGCTAGAATTATACAAAATCTTGTGGAAAATTATAATAACTTGGTTCTTCCAGTGACAGCTTATTACTAGCTTAAAAGTTTTGGATACTTCACTTCATTAATAGGCTCTAAAGCATACTTAGTATGACAAAGAAAGTTTCAATGGTTTGGAACCACTTAAGAAAATTTTAAAATAAAATCATTGCATCAAGTGGTGATAACTCTTGCCTGATAATAATGGAATGCTTCCTGTATTTGTGGTTCCACTAGATTAAAATTACTATAACTCAGAGGCCTACTTATCATGCTGCACGTCGACATAAGTGCTAGACTTGACATTTGAAGCTAATGGGGGAAGGTCCATCCGCTCATTTTGGAATGGTCATCCTATAGCTATCCAGAGGAAAAGCAGCAGAGCTTTGTTGATAATCATGAATGTCGCATACTTACATTTGAACTAGTTTATAATGCCTGGTTTCTAGAAATCAATCAAAACCACGTGCAACTACTATAAATAACCAAAATGGCTGTATGTTTGAGATATTTAGCTATGTTGCACTTGCTGCTATTGCATTAATAATCTTGTTGACTTCTTTACCATATTAGCTTATCCGGTAATAGTGCATATGTTGAATCCTGCTTTCCAGCATCTTTAATATTCTTACTATTTTGATTTCATTTCAGTACTATCCATATCCTCCATAGATTAACATTACTATAGAAATTCGTGCTAAATCCGTGATATGGTCAATTCAGGCTAAAGAAGCTTGCAAGAAAGCCTCTGATGCTGAAGAACTCGCCAAAACCCATCTCAGCCAAATGAACTATGATCTAGACATTCACTGCAGAACCCCAGTAAGTATAGCTTGCACTTTGCACTCCGTACAAGGGCATCTCCGAAACCATCCCCCCCCCCCCCCCTTGCCCTATTCCGAAAAACCCCTCCTGCTGAATTGCTACAGATTCTCAATTATATTTCAAGCATTTTAATTAATGCTTGTGCAACGATCTTGTTTCTTTTTGTTCATGTAATGTGGACGGCGGCCAACTGTGAGATTTGCTAATTATGTTGAAGAACAAGTCATTCCAATAGCCAACTCATCAAACAAATAGTTTCAAAGTAAGAGGAAAATACTGAGTAAACGAATGTTTGTCTTGTATTGCATATCCAATTGTCTTATGGACAATGATTGACCTTCAAAAATATAAATGCTTAAAGTTTTTGTATAATTCTATTTCTCTTTTGGGATTGGATATAACAAACAAAAATTAACAAATTATAGACAATTGGTTTGATTTTATAGAAACCAGAAGCACACTTATGAAAGCATTTTTGGATCAAATTTAAGTTGACATGATCGGTCATACTCAAACCACACCCTTTTCACGTGTCTGATGGTTATTTCAAGATAATGTTTAGATTATAGAGGCAGCTTGCTCATTTCGGCCATGTAAAGCTGCTGAAAGTTGATACATCCTCTCAGGAGAGCCTTATCCTTTCTTCTATAGGACTATAATTTATTCTGACAGTTCTTCAGTTCCATAAGTTTGCCCATAATGTGTTCGGCCTACCTAGGACACTTGGCTTTGAGTTCCTTTTTTTTTTTTTGCCTTTTATTCTCAATACATCTGTTAATGTTACATGTTAAAGACAGTGACAAAGTTCGAAAACGATAAAAAAAAAATTATGGTTTAAAATTTTAGTAAAAGTTATATATAAATTTGATAAAAATTAAAAAATGTGTTTTGTTTTGATAAATATGACAATAATTTGTGTTTTACACAAAATAAATATATTTCAATATACAAAATTTCTTTTTAATGAGCCAAAACTTGGTAAATTTTAATTTATGCAATGAGACATCGTCTACATTCCTGCTATTAGAGTTTAAAATTCTATTTTGATGGTCACGGGAGATTAAGTAACTGTGCTGAGGGGAATTACTTATGACAATTGTTGGTCATGTTCTTAAGATTGAAATCATAGGCAGCATAAGAAAAGCTACAAATCGTTTAAATTTCAAGAACCTAGAAATAAATTCTATAGATATCTCTGCTTTTGTATAGAATTTCCAGTCAAGAGGATTATTCTGTCCCCTAACATCCAACAAAAACAAAACAATGAATCTTTGCAGAGCTATGTTGATTATCGAAACGGGAAATTTTATTATCTGCAACCGAATTTACAGCCATCTTCAAACCTCAAAAGATTATTAAAATTCAAAACCAACAAAAAAAAAGGCAGAAACAAAAAATATAACTTATTCGACCCCTAAGCATCCGGTTGAGTGAAACTTGAATGCATGGAGGACGTACTGAAAGAATACACAACCATTAACTATATTACAGAAACCCTCAGATTTAAGCCAACAGATCATTTCTTTCCATCTTTCAGAACCTTGGACGCTTACACTCAGGAGGGACACCTTGAGGGAAACGTTTTAAATCAGTGCAATAATTGTAGATCATGAAGTATTTTTGAACCCATCTCAATCTTCTTCTGCCAGGGGCTTCGAGCTCATTGGTTTCCCATGCTCCATCCAAGTTTGAGCTTGTGGAAGCACAAGATGAAGCGGTTCCAGACCAAGTACAAGCATTGGCTTTGAAGTTCCTGTAATATGCTGTAAAGGGTGCCTTTGTCCAATCGGTTTTCACCAATCCACCCCTTGTTGCCCAGTCATCAGCATTCCACAGGCTAGAGTAAATCCTCATGGGCTGGTTCTTGGGGAAGGGCACACCAATTGATTCAGCATTCTTGAATACTCTAATGGGAATGTTATCCACCAAGAAACTGACAAGACAAAACCAAAAAATATAGAATGTTAGAACTATTTTATGACAACAGACATTAAAAAGACATTGGTGGGTTGCTCTCACATTATGTGTTGGGGCTTCCAAATAATAGAATAGGTGTGGAAGTTTCTTGTGGGGTCGAACCAGAGATAAAATTGCTGCTCTCTGTTCCCTTTGCCTTGAGTGTAGACATTGGTGTGCAAAACGTAGGGGTCACCACTAAGATTCCCCAAGAACTCGAAGTCGATCTCATCATGAGTTGGCCCTTGAGAAGACAGCTGCAAAAAGAAGAAAAAAATAGTTAAATTACTTGCAAACGTAAGAGAAAAACTTGTCAAGTCTTCATGAAGAATCACTTTTAACATGTATGTAATACATGTTTGATGACATGCTACTATATTTTACGAGAAAAAAATGGCTTGGAACTTCAATAGGCAGGACAAACTTTTTTGACCCCGCATGGTACTTGTCATTTTAGGAGAAAAGAAAATTTGATGTTTGAACATGAAAATGATAAATAGAGTTGAAAAGGTAAACTTGCAATTTTAGACAAGACAAGAATGAAATAAAAGTGATAGGTTAAAATTTTGATAAAAATTATGTAAGTTTAGTCAAAATAAAAAATGCTTAATATTTAATGTGTCTACATAAATTTTAATATGATAATTTTTATATTTTATATATTATAAAAAGGAAAATAATTAAAAACACTGGAAAAACATGTAAAAATTAAAAGTGGAGTAGGGTATCTAATCTAATGTTTCTTGCCTTGTTAGAAAAGGTCACAAGATAGGATGGTTCAAAGAAAAATAGTATGACCATACCATATTTTTGTGACTTTTTTAATGTGGCAGACAATAATAAGTTCATTCTTGTGAATGAATAATTTCTTTTTTCATATAAAATCCATGGTCTTGAAAGTTGATAGGTGCCCTTCAACTTTCACTTCTGTTTACCCACTAATAATTCTTAAAGGTGTTTTCGAGTAGGCCAGGACTAATCATTCTACAAGCCAATCAAACCTAAAGGCATTTTATTATGAAGTTGAAAGGCTAAAATAAAGGTAAAAGAACGAAGAAATTAGTACTGTTTTTTAACATACATAATAAGCAGTTACTGTGCCAGCAGAGTTGCCAGCAACAAGCTTGAGCTGCATATCAATTCTCCCAAACAAATACTCATTTTTGGACTGAAAACCTGAACCTGAATCCCTGTCCAAAGACAAAGACAGAAGCTTCCCACCATTGAAAATCTTACCCCTGTTGCCACCCCAGGTTAAGTCGAAATCCTGGTACAAGTCACCAGCAAAGGCAACAACTACCAAAGAGTTTACCACCAAACCAACCAGCACAAACATGGAAACACCATTCCAAGAAGAACCCATTTCTTCTTACCTATGGAAAATCTCAAAACTAAAGACAGATGGAGAAAAAGAGAGAAGGGGAGAGTTGTTTTGTGAATATCTTGAGTGGGGTTTGAGTTTTCAAAGAGGGCTATTTATATAGGAAAAGAAGTGCTAATTAGCAGAAGAGATTTGGAAAGAAAGAGGGAAAGGGAAGGGTGTGGTGGTGGGGTAACGCGTGAGGGAATAACTGGAGGAGAGCCTGGTCGAAAGCTGGTGCCAACTTAGCATACGATCAAAGCTGGAACCTCGGAAGCTTTCGTTTGAGCCTCTAGGTGGGTGATTTTGAAACTTTTCTTGGTTTTTAGCAAAGGGAAATTAAAACTTCACATAAATAAACAAAACTAAAATTAAAACATGGGTTTTGGTTTGGTTTTTTGTGAGATAAACCATGTACAATGATTTTGTCCCCAAGGAAATGAGTTAAGTGTCCTTCACTATGATTGCTAAAAAACAGGTGGTGGATTACAACTCGATCTTGTATGGAAGCATAAGTGTTTTAGTAAAAGGGACCACCGATTATGTGATTTTAGCCGTTCAACATTTGGCGTGTGTCTAAATCCATATCTTAGTTAAAGATATAATTTAATTGATTTATATAATTATAAATTTTTTTTAATAAATTAGGTATTTAAATCTTAATATTAGAAAATTTTTTGTTCTCAAATTATAACTGTTTTATTACAAAAATAATATCTTGAGTTATAATCTAACTTGGTAATTCTTCTCTAATTTCATTTTGATTTAGACATGTCATTGGTTTTAATGGGTTTTCTTTCAAATTGGGAATAATCTTTGAATAATTATGAGAGTCACGAGAAACCTAAAGTTTTGTTTTTAATATGAAATGTACCGTTGTTTTTGACCGTTGCCTATGGTTTTTGTTTTGAAATGTGTCACATTTCAAACTCTTAGATAAATAATTTATTATTTTTTATCGCTCAAAGCAATTAAAACCACTTTTGATATTAACACAACTTCAAAATAAAATATCTTAGGCTACACAATTTTGCTAGAATTATGGAGATTGTTCTTCCATGTTTCCAACGTCATAATTTCTAGGCATGGAAAATCTTCAATTTTTAGGTGCATGGCAGGCTTTGCATGACTTGTACTTGTATGCACAAAAAGCACATAGAATTTGAATTTGGCAACTTTTTTTTTTCTCAAATTTTATAGAATTTTTTTGAAAGTGTGATGATCATGTGATGTGAACGAATGTTAGCATTGTGGATAAAATCAAATGGCCAACTCTACAAAGCTAAATAAAATTTTTTTTTTTAAATTATGAAATCATATGTCCGTTTAAAAATTATAGTCATGATCAAATAATTTTTAACATATATGATATGAAAATAAATAAATCACAAAAATAAATTAATAAACTAACATAAAATTAGATTAAATACAGATGTAAAAAAGCTTAAAACTTGAAATCTAAAACTTTTAAAATTTGAAGACCTCTTCTTTATCATCAACTTTTTTACAAGCTCTTAATAATGGAACCAATTTAGGTGAGGTGTGAAATCACTCATGGGTTCGATTCTCAACGCAGATGAGGTGAACTAACAGTTGTAAAACAATCTTTAAGAGGCAATGCACCTATCTGCTTTTTTACTTTGGGAAAATGTTGATTGTTATAAAAAAGAGAGAAACAGTTCTTTGGTGACTTATCTTCGAAAAGTGAGAAAATGGTTACTATCATTAGAAAGCAATAGGAGGAAACCCATGTTTAATTCTATCATCACATTGCTTTATCGTCACATTGCTTTCATAGCAAAGCAATGGTG
This sequence comes from Durio zibethinus, assembly GCF_047325235.1. Taxonomy (NCBI): domain Eukaryota; kingdom Viridiplantae; phylum Streptophyta; class Magnoliopsida; order Malvales; family Malvaceae; genus Durio; species Durio zibethinus. The sequence continues at coordinate 2,099,102 of NC_143165.1, read as the reverse complement.
CTCATCAGTTTACTCGGCTGAGAAAAGGAAAAATCAGCATTTGTAAAATGTATTTGTTTGAGACAATTTACTGGAAAATATAAACCTGATTAGGTAATATTATACCTAATAATTTTAGACGTGATACGATAATATAGTACGAAAATAATACGATTTAAAATTTTAATAAAACTATTAAAATTTAACAAAAATTTAAAAATATATTTCATATTTTACGAGTTAACACGAATTATAATACGATAATTTTTATATTTTACATATTTTTAATATTAAACAAACATAATAAAAATATAAAATTATCATATCTAAATAATACCTTTAAATCTTGGATTCCTTTCCCATGAAAAAAAAATTCTAACATATATATATATATATATATATATATATATCTTCTGTCATAAAAATTATTCTCTTGATTTTCAATGTGATCACCTAGCTAGTAGTTAAAACATCATATTCTACTAGAAAAATTCCAAGTGTTGAACAAATCCGACTATCTTTTGACAATTTTACTATTCACAAGAAATAAATATTTAGTAAATTATTATTTATTATCTCCATTCCATTTGTGAATAATATGGTATACTAACATTAATTTCCCGTTTTAGTTTCAAAAAATTTTTTCTTTCTGAACAATGAAAACATTAACATATCTGAACAACCAGAGTTTAAAGTTTCATTTTAAAAGTTTCGAATTCAAATTTTAAAATAAATGGATAAATTTTATATATTATAATATTTATATTTATATTTATATAGCAATGGTTTACAATAAATGATGAGATCTAAAATTATATAGGTAGGATCGAATATGCTTTACTGCTGGAATGCAATTAGTGTTGCATAATTATATTCACATTAGATATGAAAGATATATTATTATACCCTTGTAATTATTCTTCTTCACAAATAATTAATAAATTAAAATTGTTAGAAAATATAACAAAGGTACATGATTATTCCCCAAACTCCATGATCACTCTGTCTCTTTCTCACTTTGTTGGTTTCTTTCCCCTAGATGGCCCATTCACCATAATATAAAAAATAAAAACAATTAAACAAATGGGTGTGGTGGAATATTTAACAAGAGCAACGACCATCACCAACATTAATGCATATAGACATTTACATTAAAGATTGAGATCCCCTTTCTCCAAAGCCATTGTTTTGCACCAAATTATTGGTAAACACAATAAAACCATGAGCTAGCTATATATAGGAATCGAATTGATAAACAAAATTTTAAAAGATTTAAAAAAAATGGAATAGGCATGATCCTTAACTAGATTTAAAAAAAAAAAAACTGAAGAACTTATAATTATGAAATATTCATGGTGACAGAAAGTAATAAGTAGGTGGGTAATGGGTAAAGAGTCCAGCCATGCACATCCAAGAAAAATGAAGGAAATGTTCAATGCTTCTCTACTTGTATGCAGCTACAGATGAAAAAGAGTTTAATGACATTAATTAATTGTAATAGTATAAAACTTATCTTTTTTTTTTTTTTGATATTTTGAATCTGTAATATCTTCCTTTCAATAAATGATGGGGAACATCAGCTGTAATTCACACTTTATTCTCTGCATTGGGATTAAGAAACACTAATAATTAATTAATTAATTAAAATTAAAGGGATCAAAAAGTATAAAAATTGAACTCGAAGCTTAATTCAGTTGATTCATATAATTATTTTTAGTGTTAGTTTAGCATTAACATTGTGGTTAAAAAAATTAGATTAAAAAATGCATTTAAAAAATGTCATTAGAAAAGTGCTTGTAATTGTTGTGAAAAAATATTATGAGTAATTAAAATGCCTTAAAAAATACACATAAAATAATAAAATATTAGAAATTTAGAGATAATATAATAATTTCCTATCTCAAGCACATTTTTTCATTGTAAAAACACCAATTAAGGAGTTTTTTTTTTTTTTTTTATTTGGGTTGGCAAAGTTGATATTTAAATTGAAAAGCCATTTTCTTTTTTTGTTGTTAAACATTGAGTTTTTGAATCAAAAATAACTTTTGAATGCAAAAGCTACTTTCAACTATAATGCTAAATTAGGTTTTAAGAGGTGGTATCCATCAGCTCTTAAATTTAAATTTAAACACCTATAATCTTTTTTTTTTCTTAAAAATGCGGCTTCCTTTAAAAAAACCTACAATAACTTAATTATTGATTTCGAATTTCTAATACAAGTACATTTGATTTGTTCTAAGGAGATTTAAGAAAAATTTAAGATTCAAGCTTTAATCTACATTTAAAAGAAAAAAAAAATGAGAACAATGTCAAACAACTATGTAGCTTCGTATATTTAAGTAGCTGACATTTGACACCATGTTCTTTTTTTTTCGCATGTTCAAATTTGTTCTTTAGTTTAATTAAAGTAAAACATGACCAGGTAAATGATTTTATATTTCAAATATTAATTTTGTGATTCTATGTTCGAAATAAATTTCGTTTACAAAATTTATGAAATTCATTTCAATTTTTAATAATTTATGTAAGAAATCCTATCCAAGTTTTGAATATATATACATACATACATACATACATACATACATACATATATATATATATATATATATATATATGAAGATGGAAAATCTCATGGGGTATGTAAGGGAGGATGGTGTGTATATTAAGTGGTTGAAAAAATGCGTGAGAGAAGTGTGTGTGCATGCACATGATTTTATGAATGTTGGTTGATAATAGGTGATAGCTGAATATATGTAATTCACCAACCTAAGAAGCAAGCGCGGCGGTGAGATTGACAGTGGGGGCCCTTTATGATTGCAATTTTCAAAGAATCCAATTGTAATTGGACTGTCACATTGGACGCGGGATTGATTCCTTTGCTTTTGAATATGAAATAGCAATGGCAACAAAAACATCATCATTATCATCATCATTGTATGTGAATGCCCCTGTTAAACGGGAATGACCAACATTTTCTTGGAATTTGAGTTTCCTTCATCAACACTCACAAAAACTGTTTTTATCCTTGCTAAATGAAAATTACTTCAACTGTTAGTTTGCCGATATATCTTCAATGGAACATCAGACAATTAGGATTCTCTAAGCCACATAATCTAATGCGAGGAGAATTCATTTTTATTATATGGAATTTTGTTTTGATCTGTCAAAATATTATTAATAGTTATCAAATGTTGTTTTAACCACGAATGAAATTGAGGTAGGATGAGAATGAATTCCCATTACATTGGATTACATCAACCAATGAGACCTTAAAGTTTAAAATTTTAGTTTAAAATATTTGAGTTTGAATTTTTGAATAGGAAATATTAAAGGAGATAATTAAGATATATTAAAAGATAATTAAAATAAAAATGTTTAAAATTTAAATTTTAATTTAATTAATTTATAAAATTATTTTTAAAAGATAATATTTATCTGAAACTCAAACTATATTCTTAATCTGCTATTTTTTTAGTATTTGCTAGTGGATTATTTAGGTGTGGAACCTCGGACTAAGGGCAACAGCTTTTGGTTGTGGACATGAATCATTGGGTCAAAATGCCAGTTCAAGAAAGATGTGAGATTTGAGATGAATGATTGTATTTGACAAATCTTTTTTTTCTCGATATGAAAAGAAACTATATATATTTTTTATATTAACCCTTTTATCAGTTCTATGAAATAAGATTTTAATTAGTAAAGATTAATATTCGTTTTTTTTTTGATAAAAATATTTTAAATTTATTAAGATCATTTTAAATGTATAATTTATAATTATTTATCTTAAACTATTAAATATAATATATTTTATTCTGATTTAAAAAATTAAACAATCTATTTATTTATTCTGAATTTTTTTATCAAAACAAATTTTCAATTAAACTATATAATATTCAACAAATAGCTAGTACAATTTTGTTCGCTCTCATCCTTTGTGGAAAAAGCTATGTAATATAGTTTGAGATTAATAAATTATTACTTTTTCATAATCAAATTTCATCTTATTCTCAGCATTGAAATGAACTCATCAAAGAGAAAATGTAGAAAAAATCTTAAATTTTCTTCTCAACAAGTATGAATGTTTTCGTTGAAGAGTTTATATGTAAAATTATATTATTAAACCAATGAATTATTAGTTTAATGATATAAGAATCGACTTAAAAATTGAAGGTCTCATGTTGAAGACTACCGCTAACTTTGATCAGACCTCATTTAACAGTAATGGCTGTTAAATACTGATAATAAAAAAAAAAAACTGATATATCAAAATCAAACAGAAGAACTGCTCCATGATTTTACTATGTCAAATAGTAGTATAATAAAAATGTAATGCCTAATCTTCAGCAACAAGAATATCAGAAAACGACATTGTTAATCAATTAAGCAGATGATGGGCAGAGGCAAAGGTCCCTCCCATGACATAAAGTGGACATACTTTAGCAATAGAGCAGCCAAATTACAATAAATAATTGTCTCAAAAGTGACAGCACCCTTCCCCTACAATGTTGTACTGGTTAACAAATGATCATCATTATAAGTTGTCCAGCTCCATTGATAGGATAGCTGTTTGGAGGGGAATATATTTTCCTTTGAACAAGTTAGGTGGTTTTTTTTTTTTTTTTATTTAATGATCAGATTCCAATATAATAAAATTTATTCACATTTATTAAATATATTTAATAAAGTGGACTAATTTCGAAACATTTTTAGTATTTTAATATTTTTTTCTCCTTCGCTAATCCTTCACTCAACAATATCACATTCATGGTCTTAATATCTACAAATTTATCCCTTTTCCCAAAATTATCTCTTCCCTTATTTCTAAGTTACCATTTCATTTGTAAAAAAATAATTTACAAGCTTTTAAATCTCTTTCTAGATTTAAAAAAAAACACTAATGGACCTTGAACCAGCATGGCTTAATTGATCATGTCCTCACCTTAATCCCCCCCCCCCCCCCCACCCCCCCCAAAAAAAAAAGCATTTAAATCTCCTTTTAGAGCTTAAAAACACCAGTAATGGACCTTAAGCATTAGCTCAATTGATCGTGTCCTCACCTTAGGAGTTGGGATTACCAGGTCTCTGAAAGTCAAATTGCAACACCTTTAATCATTTCTCTCTACTCAAAACTATGATTAATGGGCCTAATTTTTCTTCTTTCCCTTTTTCTTTCAAGTATCAGATCCAAACTACAATCCACAAACCAAATGATATGGAAGATACACAAATATTATATCTTCCTTATCTGGCAAACATGACCAGATCAGAACTAATCAAGGGAAGAGCATCAAGCACCCCAAGCTTGCGAAGAAGACCAGCATAATCGGTAATCCGGCCATACCATCTGCATAGTTTTAACATGAACGAATATTGCATGACACGAGTTCATCCTAGAATATCAATAAAAACAGGAAGCAAGCATAGAAAGTTAGTCTAGCCAAAGATGTCATCACCTACTCATGCAGTTGGCTATTGTTGTTGGGTGGGATCAGTTGAAACATCGAAACCAGGAGGAATGAAAACAACATCATCCCATGTTGACGTAGAACTATCCTGCAAATTTTGATTATCGTTATAGATTTACAGATCAAACAACAAATGTTTCTTCTCCCTAAAGCTCCATTTTCTATACTAGAAGCAAGCTGTTGAATGGAAATTATTAAAGCAGCAACTTACTTTCATCCCCTTGATTATTTCCTCAAAAACAGCAACCTGTAAATGTTTTAATATAAATTTGTTAAGTGTATGGAATGTTAAATCTTCAAAAAATAAGCATACTATACTAACTATATTTATTTTTCTTTTTTGGTGCAAAAGAGGCCACAGCCTGGGAAAAGGGGAAGGTGTTATAGAAGCCAAGATTTGAACCTCAAACCTGTTAAATGCCATCTCTTATAAGTGGTTGCATGAATCAACTGAGCTAAACTCCAGATTCAACTAAATATATTATTTGTGTGTGTGAACAAATTCAATTTTATTAAGCGAACGGGAAAAAGTACAGTTCTAAGCATTCTTTTCAAGAAAATAGCAACATACCTGAATATCTCCTGGTCTAAAAGCAGGATTCAGTTGATTCTGTTGGTGGGAAGCTCTCAGAAGTGATTTCTCTAAATCCTCCTAAAAAATAATTTCAAAACATAAGAAGGAAGTAATAAGATGAAGACCATCCATGAATACTGCATATATAAGAAGGCTATCTACTTACCAACCTTTCTAAAGAAAAATGGTCGATAGCTCTTATTTTGACTTCTTAATACCAAGCTCTTTGACTGAAAGCCAAATATTTCAACAATTCCAAATGTTAAAATTAACAAGTCAAAGTGGTGCTTGCGCACAAATGTAAAAAATAAAACTGCAGGACAGCCATGTTCTCCCAAGCAATGATGTTTAAAGCAAATGCAGCTAAACAGTAACATACCAGGTTCCACGGCCCAGCGATGCAAAGGGTTCAAATTCTAAGAAAGAGCGAAGAAAGAGCAGGACACAGAAGAAAATTGTAGAGCAAGATATATAGCCAGCACAAATGCTTAATGAATTTTATAAATCACATATTCCATTCCAATGGCATTACTAGTTATTGCAGAGTAAATTTCTAAAATATAAGGAGACAATGAATGTCAACTCTCAACCTAGAGAACATGGCAAAAGGTGACCAAAGCAATTTAAGCCATCACACTTTCGGACAACATATCAACTTAGCAGCCTGGATGAGATTCCCTCATGTTAGGACACCCTGCAAATGAGACCTCCTTGGAAGGAATGGAAAACGAGGGGGAGTGTGGGGGGCAGAGGGTTCTAAGGCCAGGGAATAAAGAAACAGCTCATTCTTGAATGTTATTGCATATTATAACTCAACTGTTCCATTTACATCAATAAAAGTACATCTTATAGCAAAAAACCCTATTAAGATTAAGTCCTAGTCGTTAAATAAGTCTAACTTCGTTCTCAAAAAAATAAAAAATAAAAAAGGTTTAACCTCAACCACAAAAATTAACTTAAAAGAAAATAGAAATCCCTTGAAATAAAACTTTCCAAACAGTTGCATGAACAATACATGCTACAACACTTGTTACAACATAGCTATTATCCTCTTTTATATAAAAAGAAAAATGATTTTTACTCCTGCATCTTTGGATGTCATTCTAGAACTTTTACTTCAGTTTAGGATCAGAGACAATCCATTAAGATTGATTTTTCCCACTTTATCCTCAAATCACAGTGATCAGCAACTAGTAATGATTATGTATTTTGAAATGTACCCATAAAATAAAAGACATAAACAAAAATACACATGCAAGTAGAAACAATGCAGAATTAAGAGCATGCCAGATCTCACTAATAAAACATAACATGCACATGAATTCATGTACACTGAGATTGCTTCAGAATTTGTTTTCTTACTAGACAATGTATCATAACTACTTTTAGCTTCCACATAATTTAGTAAGCTATTTGATTATTCCTTATTGCACACACACACACATGCTGCACATGATTAGAAAGGACCTGGAAAACTGGAACACCGGCGAAGCCATCATCAGAGAAACCAGCCCTTTCCCTTTCCTATTCAAAGGAAAAAAAAACAATAATTTTCTTGCGGACGCACTTTATATGTAATTTACAAACAATAATTAAATAGGTAAACATAAACGATAAAAAATCTCTACAAGTACATGCACGGAACGTGCATTGCTGCCTGTATGTGCACAAACATGCAAGAAAAAAAAAAAAGAGGAAGAAAACTATATTGAATGAAGAACAATAAAAATAATCAGCCTTCGATGCAGAGAGAAGAAAAAGTGACCTCATAAATGTTATGACCATAGCTGGTACTGTTCAAAATCTAAAAAAAAAAAGGCATTATTTTGATTTCTTTCAACATACATTTGAACCAAAATATGGGTCCTCCAAAATTTCAAGTTCACTCTATATTTCTTAGTTGATAATTTGATATAAATACTCTCAATCCGTAGAAACTTAATAGGTTTTCTAAGAATCACATAGGTAAAGAATTTTACTTTTAAGCAATGCACCAGCCTTTTTCTAGCACACTTCTTAATTTAAAAAAAAAAAAAAAAGAAACTACTGATGCAGTCAACATCTGACACTTTGGCTACTTATAAGGGCTTCATTCAGTTTGAAATCGAAAGCTAAAGAGGTAAGTAATTTTTCATAAAAAAAATTAATTAAAGACCAATTAAGATTTAACAGAGATATCACAGCCAACGATTACAAAGGTTCACAGGAGAACAAGTATCTTGAAAGCGAACTTTGCACTCAAACACCGAAGCAAATCAGGCTCCACATATGATGTTTCTCCACCCAGGACAATAGAACATGTAGACTAGTTTCATACTAAAAGAATTCATAAGATAATCCCTTTTCGTTATACCAGCCAAACCTCTGGGCTAGTGGGCAAAGGTTTACGATCATCAGTGGCTCAAGTCCTCATGTCAGGCATTTGCCTTTGTGAAGGTTTTTTAAAACATATCACATCTATTACATGAAAGAAAGAAGAGGGAATATAGGATTCATCTATTTAAGCTTGAAAATGATGCCAAGCTTTAAAAGTTAAAACAAGACATATAGTCTCCACCATGTAGTCCCATCGATCTTGAAACTTATAAGAACCCAAAATAGAGAGCATTAAACTCATTTTATCCACATACCACGAAAAGAGAATCACTGAAAAATCTGCTCATTCTATAAGTAACTACTCACTCTAAGTGCATTCTTGATCTGAGTTGAATCTGGTATCAGTCTAAACGTCACACTATCAACCTTAAGCTGGAAAACCTGCAAAACCCATGTCCAAGTTTGATTCCTACAATGTTTATCTCACTCATATAATGCAAACAAACAATTCATTACACAATAAACTAACTAATTCAAATTAAAAAAACACAGAAAGTTAACAGTCTAATAACGGGCTTTTTTTTTCTTACTTTTTGCTTCCTCAAAATGTTGCTAAAAAGAAATAGTAAAAAGTAAAAAATAATCATCTCTCTCTAAAAATGAAAAACAGCTGAGATTCAACAAACTTTCAAATTCTTCCATAAAAAAGTAAAATTATGCATGTTATTCACGAAATTTTAACTTTTAATTACTCAAAGATGTTACTTTTGCTTTTGTATATAAAGGCACTTTTCTTTTTGCTTCTGGAAGGAAGGAAAAAGCAAGTATCAAACACAACAATGAAACAGACATTTTTGTACATTTTGTACAAAAATTCAAACTAACAAAAGCATTTGAAAAAGAAAAGAAACAGGGAAAAAAAGAAAGAAAGAAATGACCTTGCAGAGAGCAACAGCAACTACTTTAGAACCTCCTTTTCTCATGCGAGGATACATACTCTTCATCTGTTCCAAAAGAGCCTCAGCGTCCTCCTTCTTGAAACACAACAATCCAAGCGATTTTTTAGTCGAAACACCCGACACCAACATGAATTCCTCCTCCGAATTACTCAAAGCATAAACTGGAACCCCAGCCAATCTCTCTTCTATTGCCTCAGCCGACAAGGCGGCCCCTGATTTTTTACTGAAATCAATCTGGGTCTTGCTAGAATCAGCAACTCGAGCAAAAACTGGGCCTTTTGGAGAAAAAGAAGGCGGATTAAAGTGAGAAAAAGTGGAGTTAAAAGCGTCCTTCAACTGATGGTGAGTTTGTTGGAAGAGAGAAAAGCAGTGGGTTTGGAGATTAGAGAAGGCTTGCTGGAGGTTTAGGAGAGAAGGGGGTTGTTTGGACAGAGAGAAAACTTTAGGGTTTTTCGAGTTGCTAGTAGAGTTCATTTTCTCGGGAAAATTTTACGCAAGGACTGGAGTAAAAGAGTGAGGTTTTGGGGTTTGTTAGCACTTGAACTAGTTAAGTCCTGTTTGCGCCTGAGCTTCTATAAACAGTGGGTAGAGTTATTTTAAATGTGCTGTAAATTAGGATTTGACAAACTGGATATGGAAATGCTGCAAAACGTTAAAAAAATTATTTTAGTTTTTATTTTTTTTTATTTTTAATAAGTAAATAAATAGTTATCTTTATTAAATTAAATCACACATTTTTAGGTTAAAAATAATAAAAAAATAAAATGAATTTAATTGAAAAAATTGAAAAAATAAAAAATATATGAAATAATATAATTCTCATAATTTTGTGAATTATTGTAGAGTAAATTGAGAATATAAAAATTTTCATTAAAAATTTGTTATTAAAATTAATATTTTTTGAAGAAATTTTGATTTTCAACTAAATTAAAATCTACTTCTTGCATAAATTAAAATTTGTAAAATTTTGAGAACTATACATTTGAATTTTACTTTTACATTTAAATAAGTTATTCCATAAATTGCTCCAAACACTTTCTATTCACTCAAAGGAAATTGCACTTTTTTTAAGAAAAAAAAAAAGAAAATCTTATAAATATATAAAAATTAAAACTTCTGATAAAAGAGAAAAAATTCAATGAGGATAATTTATTTTTTTTGACATGTAGGTTGTTTTAAACAATTATCACGTGTTTTACATTTAATTATTTTGATTTGATTTTATATACATTTTATTAATTTAAAAGACATTTATTTGACTAAATTAAATTATTTACTTTCTTATAAACATCCAATATTCTTACCTTTTATAAATGTATTACAATTGAATTATTTTAAATAATTTTCAATCAAATTCAATTCTTAATTTTAAATATATACTATAAATAAGAAATATGTTTTGAAAGCATTGACTATTTAATAACCATAATATTAATAATTAATTAAGGAATAATTTATATATTTATTAACCTAAATGAATATAAGGCATATAATGCTAAAAATTCAAACCTAAAATAAAAAGCTTAATTAGCTGGAAACATTTTTTTCATATTTTTTTCTATATAAGTATTAATTACAATTGGTATAAATTGTTATCTTATAAGAATTTTTTAAAATATTGTGTAGACTTTTCAAAATAAAATATATATTATATAAATAATAAATAATCTATTATAATTTTTTTCATAAATTACTCTCAATTTATAAAAGTCTTTCAAATTCTTATTATAAATATAGAATCTTGTATGCTAAGGTCATGTTTGGCACACAAATTATGATAAGATATAATAATATGATATTATGAATAAGGTTAGATTAAATAATGTTATTATATCTTATGTTTAATGTGTACAAAGTTTAAGATAGGATAATTTATTTATTAGTCAAAATTATCTTTTTTCAAAGTTTATACAATTTAAATTATTAATATAATTTTTAAGAGTATAATATGAAATTTAAGTTTAATACCATAAACTAAAAATAATATTTTTCACTTTGGGAGGATTGAATTATTTTATGCCAAAAGGATGATAATCTTTTTTATAATTTTATCTCTTTTAATTAGATACAAACTAAATATAATACAGAATGATTATTATACTATCATATCCATTATCCTATATATTAAACATGACCTAAGGGTGCTAGGAGGTTAGTCTTCAAAAGCCTCCAAATGTATTGATTTTATTATGATCAAGAAAATTTTGATCACTAAGTTACATATCTTTTTACGTTGATAAACTTTTTTCTTTGTAATGCTTGTCGATTGATTTTATTTATCTTTTATTCATTTTTTTATGCATGTTCATATTCTATTTATCGATTCATTTTCAATATTAGCTGTTTTTTTTTTAATTTTTGAATGGAATAATTTTATAAGTTTTATCTCTTTTTAGTTCTTAGTCATTAAGAAATTTGTCAGATTTTTTTTCATGATTAATAATAGATATGAACAAGATAAGATTTTTTAGTTAAATTTGGAGTTAGAATTTAGCACAAGTTTTTGCTCTCTTATTTACCTTTTATTTTACAATTTTTATCCATATTTAATATGTAATATATGGTTTCAATCCCATTCGCCAAAGAATATAAATTCACTTTTCTACTTTGACCTTAGTGAATACAATGCAAGAATGGATACTACCTATCCAAGGGTTTGCTGTTGTTATTATGAGTTCTAGATGTCTTGCACCAAAGCAAGGGGCAGCAGCAATCAAAAGTTTCTACAAAAAATTAATTTTAAATGGAATAAATTTTTATTGTTTGGAATTAAATATTATTTAATTTTATATAAATATCACTATTAAAATAATATATGATACAAAGCATTCTTATTTATATTATATAGGTACATATATTTTTATTTATATTATATAGGTATATATTTAATTTACAATATTTTTATTTTTCCATTATTTTATATTGAGAGTTTTTATTTTTCATATAAAATTTATTAGTTATGTTATATATAATTGAGTTATATATATATATATATATATATATATTATATAAAATTGCATATCCATGTATCGCAAGGCTTAAAACTAGTAAATATATAAAAGTTAAAAGCCTTTGGTAAAAAAGAAAAATTTTCAATGTGGATGACCTATATTATTAACATGTGGATGATTTAGAAATCGTCATGTGTCTTATATTTTATTTTATTTATTTTTAAAAATTAAATTAATTATATTTATTTTTTGTTACTATTTATCCTAAATTACTTTCAATTAAATTTATATTAAAAGTAATAAAACTTTAATTGCCATCATCATAAAATAATTTTATATATTTTTTTAATTATAATATTCAACTCTTAAATTACAGCTTATATAATCTTATATAAATATATAAAAGCCAAAACTTTTGGCAAAAAAAGAAAATATTCAATGTGGATGGATTATAATATTGACATATGAATAACTTTTATCTATCGTCATGTGTCCTGTATTAAATATATTTATTCATATTTATTTATCTTCAAATTGATATGAATTGATTTAATTTCATAAAAATTTTAAAATATTTCAATGCATTAATTATATTTAGTTTCTTTTAAATGTTCAATTGACTTACCTTTTATTTTCAATAAAATATCCTAAATCTTACATAAATATATAAAAGCTAAAGTCTTTGGTTAACAAAAAAAAAGTCTAATGTGTAATGTTTATTCTTTTGACATATGGATAGTCTTAGACAATCTTCATGTGTCTTGTATTTAATACATATACATTCTTTATTTAACAAATAATTTTGTGAAAAAATTAATTACAATTATTCACTTATTAATAACTAATATTCTTGCTTTCAATAAATACATTACTATTAAATACATTAAATCATTGTTAATTAAATTAAATTAAATTAAATAGACAAGAACAAATTTTATTTTATACTATATAAGTTTTCAATTGGTTACAAATTAAGACAATTTAAAGTATACAATACATATTAATATGTATATGGTAATATGTAATTTTTTAAAAAAGAAATCTGACAATGAAGGCTAGCATTTATTTCCTTTTCTCTCTATGGAAACAATTAAATTAATCAAAATTTAAAATTTTGATTTTTCACCCAAAATCATAGGGATTTTCCTTTGCCATAAATAGTTTATGTTGCTTATAAATACCCCTATGAAAGTGAATGTAAACATTGATTTTTAACTTTACCGACTAATCTTTTATTTTTTATTTTTGTGAAATAATCAATAGGTGTTAAAACACTTTTCCTTCATGTTCTCTTTTAACACAATTTAATCTTTGTGCTACCTTAATTTATCGGTTTGTAATATATTAAATAGTATATTTCCTTGGTTTTATATATTTTATGTTTTATTGATTCTTTTTATTATTAGTTTTTACATTATTTTGATTTATCATGTTATTAAATTATTTATATTATTTTGGATATTATACAATTTTTTTTCAGGTCTATTGGCATATCTTACTTTTTTATTAACTTATTTTAGTACTTAGTAAGTTTGTTTTATTATTAATATCTTTATATTAGTACTATTGTAAATGATTTTATTTTTAAACTTTATTATCTTCTTTTCTTAACATTTTTTATGAATAAATGTTTATAAATAATATCTATTATTTTTCATATATAAGAAAATTATATTTTTGAAGAGAATGATACTTTAAAAAAGTGTGCATTTCTTTTAAAGTGGGTAGTTTTTTTTTTTTTTCAAATTGAAAATATACACATGCATATTTAATTTTATATTTAATATTTAATTTTTTGTAATTTTTTTTATTTAAGTTAAAGAGCATTATTATAAATGACATGCTATTTCAATGTAAAATACTTTTATATAACATCGTTTAATTCAATAAGGCTACATTTTAATTCATAAATTTCTTTATTAAAAAATTTGCACAAATCTATGTCTAATCTTTCTTTTTTTTTTTTTCTTCATATTAGTCGTTTTTAAGTATACGTTGTTTATGTATAAATATTTTCTACCTATTTTTATGCAATCAAAAAGAAAAAGAGAAATGGAAGATTTTATATATATCTTTTTTGTTAATTATTGTATTTATCACTATATTTAAAAACATTATGTGATAAAGTCTTTTTATTATCTAAATTGGCATTATTAAGAAGTAATCGAAAAAGATATCAAAAACCAAAATCAAATATTCATGATATAAATTATTTTTAACATTTTTTTCATAATATACAAATCTACATTTGTAACAAAAGAATTTGCTATTAATGATGTTAATTAAAGTTTTATTATCTTTTATATGAATTTTAACTGAGAGTAATTTAAGATAAATACTAAAAAATATTTTTTTATTCAAATTAGTTAAAACAAATAAAGGTTGACCATTAACAAAATTAAAATTAATTACATCAAAAATATTAAAATTAGTAGTAATTACTCATTTAATATTTTGTCAACCACTCCCATACTAAAGGCAAACAATGAAAATTTTAATATTTCCTTGTATAGGATAGTCTTTACAATTGCAAGAGGGTTTTTGGTATGTTTTATGTTTGACCACAATCGTATCAAATGGTTCTTTGGTTGGTGGGTTGAAAAGGTCAAAAACTGGCAAAGAAAAAATGTTTAATTTAGCTAAGTTTGCACGTCCAAACCCATATCAAAACTCCCTACTTTTAATAGATTGCCAACAACACTTCATTTTCTTTCTTATTATACGATTAAACTTAAATCTAATAATTGAATACTATTTTATGTATAATTAATAATAATAATAATAATAATAATAATAATAATCTATATTTATATTATTATATTAAAAATATCACCATTTTCTTTTTGACACCTGTTTTGGTTTTCTTTTTGGGACTTGGTGGACTATGAATATTTGGGTTTATATGTTTTCATTTACAAACTTTTACATATTTATTCTTTGTACAATTTCAATTCCATTTTCACTATTAGTTACAAGAAAAATATTAAACCAACAGTGAAGGCACGATCAACCTACTAGTTGCACAAAAAAATATATTTGTTCATTGCAAAACTCAAACTTTTAGAATTGCATCTTTTCTTTGGTGGCTCCATCGAATTTTTAGTTTCACCTGACCCCAAATATTTCCACAATGCAAACTCTTTGAATCAAGCTTTAGTTTTGGAAAATTGTTATGTAAGAATAGGGTTGAAAAAAAATAATATGGATCTTGCACTACATGGAACATATTGATTGAGTCAACTTACCCTTTGTAGAAAAACGTGGTTCCATGGAAGTTCATAACTATACGGAAAAAGCAAAATAGTTTGTATTAATTGGGTACGTTTGACAATTTTCTAGTGAAATTTATTGAGATTGACTTAAATCTTATAAGAGATTTAGATAAACATTTATTTGAGATGGAATTAACTAGATATTGTTTAATGGATAAAAAAATTTACAAAAGAAAAATTTTAAGAGAAAATAAAATTTTCGTAAGTAAGTTAGTATTCTTATAAATATGTAAAGTCTTTATAAAGTTAGATATAAAAAAAATATGTAAGGTATTAGAAAAAAAAAGTTAAAAGAAAGGATGAGAGAATCTGTAGATATTGATTTTGAGTGTTTGATTTGATATTTATTTATAATTTTTTATAGCTAATAATTTTTTTTTATTCGTGATATGGGTCAGTTGAGCTGAATCATGTTAAATTATTATTTTTTTTGTGTGGTTGATTGATGATTTGTTTATACTTCCACTGGTTTGATTGTTTTAATTGGATCAGGGACTTTTTGACCAACATAATTAAGTTCAAAATTTAGGGTGGTTAACTTGAGAATAGTTAAACTTTTTTTTTTCTTTATAAACCATGTTAAGCAATATTGAATATTATTTGGTGCATTCTAAAAAATTTTAGGTTATTATATTAGGTTCTTTGCCTGATTTAAACCATACAAAATAAGTTTGCATGAAATAAAACTACTTATACAAGATGCTCTGATCTTAATCATCTCTAATATCTTAGTTTGATAGTAGGGATTGAAGTTGCTTTTGAAGTCAAATCAGTTAATTCTTTTGAACTCTCACCATTTTTAAATAAATTTTAATTTGATAATAGGAATTCCTTCATAATCATATACCTTGAAGTTTCTGCGACTTCGGAGTTTCAAGTTTTGCTTTGACCTAGTAATTTATATATTTGTGTTGTATAAAATATTGATTATTTTATCAAGTTTTATATAAAAATTATTTGTTATAATTTGTGTCAACACAAAAACATATAATGCATTTTTTGATTTTGTCAACCTCATATATGATTTTTATTAAAATTATAAACTGTCACATTCGTATTTGTTTTTTTGCATTGTTTTTATATCGTATCGTCATTTTATATTTTGAATTACAAAGTCTTTTCCTAGTGGTTCAAGATAAAAAGATTTTTTGTTCACTCACTAAAATTGTGGCACGGACTATAATGGCATTCTGCTATCGATGTTGTATAAAAACATGTTTGTTCATTGCAAAGCTCAAACTTTATAGAATTGTATCTCTTCTTTAGTGTCTCTAATTAATCTGTAATTTTAAATGACACCAATGTAAACTAAATTATAAATTGTATAAGCACCTTAACGCGTAGTTAATAGAGGTAGGTTTTCAATGAATTCAACATACTTTCAACCTAATGAAGTAAAATTTCAAACATGTAAAATATATAGAATATTTTGGTAAAATTTTTGGTCAATATATTTAAAATAAGTTGTTAATAAAATAAAAATATAATGTAGATATTTGGCAAGTAACAAGAATTTAGATGTTGATGACATTAAAAAGTATTCAAACTTTAGCATTACAATTAAAACCTATAGTATGTACAATTTTAAATATTTTTTCCATAGATCTTAATTGGTAAATATTATCTTAATATAAGGATTAAATTTGATAAATTGTAGTATAAATTTTAAATTTTTAAAAAGAGTTTAAGCACCAATCTTTGCCTTTGACTACTAAAAGGTTGTTCAAAGTTATTAAGATAAGTTTGGCCAGTAAAAGAATATTCAAAAAATTAAGATAATCTATGTGTGTGGTTTTTCATCTTAATTATATTGTTTTATTTTGTTTATATGCTCGACGATCCTATGATTTACGGATGATAATTTTAATTTATAATAAAAATTTTAATATATTAATTTACAAATTTTAATTTACAAAAGTTTCATCAAATTTAAAATTATTGTAAATTAAAATATTCAAAAAATTATTGTAAGATAAAATTATTATCGTGCATCGCACGAATTTAAATCTAGTTATTATGTTATTAATCAAGAAATGTCAAGGATTTAATATATATGGGAAACAAAATAAGACAATACAACTGAGATTAAGACTCACACATATGGACTATATTAATTAATTCAAATATTTTTTTACTAGTTATGTCTATCTTATTGATTTCAAATGCATTTTTAGTAGTTATAGTTGTAGTTGGTCCCCAAACTCTTTGTATTTAAAGTATTTGGTCTTTGTATTACAATTTATCAAATTTTTTCTTTATATTAAAAGAATATTTTTGTCAATCAAGAGTTTTACTAGCTTGGAAAAAAATATTAAGAGTTTTATTATGAGCTTTAACTAAAGTACTAACGTTTGAATTTTTTTTAGTGTAAAATGGAATTGCATTAATCAAGAATCTGTTTAAAATCCGTCTAAATAATTGGCAAAAGAAATTCAAGACAATCTTCTACCCAATAAATATTTTGCTCTCGGCTTACACCATACTTAGCTAGTGTGTAAGTTGTTTGGTTCCCCCATTTCTAGTGTGGATAACTTGACATATCTGAAAAAGATCCATATGTGCTTGAGCCTCTTCTACTATAACCTCAATCAAGGACAAGTCTTGCTTTACGCTTCTTAACTATTGTACCACCCTTAAGGCATTACCTTCCAACAGAACTTTTGTGAACCCAAAATCCTTGGCAATTTAATGCTTTCAATGCTATCTTTCCCTCAATCATCCAAGGTTCTATTGCTTCTGTTATTTTTGCAGTAAGTGCTCCAAGTATCATCCCCTTAACATCACTAATAACAACCCTCAAACCTCTTTTTCTGGTTTCCTTATTGTAGGCTCCAACAAAGTTTACTTTGACCAATGTCCTTGGTGACGGTCTCTATCCCACTGGTCCCTCTGTATTCCACCTTTCTGTTTCTCTTGCACTTGCATGAACTCCTCCTTATAGGCTCCTACAAAGTTGGCTATTTGGGTAGCATTTCCTTTTTTTCCCTATAAACGTCATCATTCCTTCCTGACCATAGAACCTACGCTCCTATTAGAAATATCTCAAATTTTCCTTACTTGAGTTTGTCGGTTGTTTCGTCAACCCATTCTGTTATAGACATCGATGAAGTAACTACCTCGTCCCAGTTGAATCCTAACTTATTCCACACTTCTTTTGACCCATTACAATCTCGTATGACATGTAAGATCGACTCCTTCTCTGTGCCACATCTTGGATAGTCCCCAGCTATAATGATTTTCCTTCATACTAGGTTTTGTTTAGTTAGCATTCATCCTCCAAGCGAAGGCCTTAATCTTATTGAGCACATTGGCATTCCATATCCTCTATGTATATTTCCTTTGTTCTCCCTTGTTTCACTAGTCTCCCCACTAGTTCCTTGTTTACACAGTGCATGATATCCACTTTTAACCATATAGGTTCCCTTAGTAGTGTGCTTCCGTATTATTGTATCTGGGCTTCTACTATTACTAAATAGAGTTGCGTGTAGAGTAGCAATTCCTTTGGGTTGAATAGTCTTTGTGTAGGTCCACCTCCCATTCTTTTGTCTCATAGTTTAGAAAGGCATTAACATAACTATCGTCCCCCAAATCACCCTTTCTTGGTAGTGGTTTGCACATCCATTGATGTTGACCCATGCATCCTTCAAAGTTGTATTGTTTCATTATCCCAATTCTTCATCGAATCCCTCGTCTCAATACTTTTAGAACACCTCATATACTATGCCAAGTTGAGGATGGGTTGTTTCCTAGGTCCACCTCTAAAAGATTGCTATTAAGTATTTTCCTATAACACACTCTTGGCTAGAAATGAAAAAGTCTTCAACAATCTCCACCCCTATTTACCCAACAAAGCTTGGTTAAATTTTCCCATATCTTTGAAGCCCATTCCACTATCTTCTTTGGAGACACAGTTTCCCCCAACTTAACCAATGTATGCCTTGTTTGTTCTTGTTATGGCTCCACCAATACTTGCTTAGCAAACCATCTATTTCTGTGCACAATGTTTTTTGCAACTCGAAGCAATTCATCGTGTAAGTGGGCATGGCTTGTAGAATAACTTTTACGAAAATTTCTTTGCCACCCTGAGACAACATTTTTGATGTTCCTCCTTGTATCTTTTTCATGATTCTATTTTTCATTTCCTTAAAGGCTTTTTTCCACCCTTTACCTATCATAGTTGGTAATCCCAAGTACTTATCTGGATTTGATAATAATTGAATGCCAAACACCTCTATCACCACTTCTCTTTGTCCTTGATTTGTGTTACTACTGAAAAATAGATTAGACTTTTCAAAGTTTATCATTTGGCCGAATCCATTTTGGTATCTCTACAGCATGAGCCTCACCTTTTCACTTTAGTCCCTATTTGCTTTTACAAACAGCATACTATTATCAGCGAAAAACAAGTGAGTGATCCTTGGTCCATATTGGCTAGCATGCACCGTTGTCACCTATCATCAACCTGTTCCTTTGGCAATTTGTTAGCATGGCCGATAAACCTTTTAAGCAAATAAGGAAAAGATAAGGCGATAATAGGTCTTTATGTCTCAATCCTCACTCTAGATAGAATCTATGAATAATATGACCATTAACCACAATTGAGTAGGAAATAGAGTTGATACATTTCATAATAAGACCTACCTAATTATTCTTAAACCATAACTTAGTCATCATGGCTTTTAGGAAATTTCACTCTACCCTATCTAAACCTTGCTTATATCCCATTTTTGTGCAAAAGAACCCTTTTTCCCTCTTCTCTTAGATTTGAGAGTGTAAAGCAACTTACAGGCTACTAGAATATTATCAGTGATCAGCCTCCCAAGTACAAAAGCACTTTGTGACTCACTAATACAAAAGGATAAAATTATCTTAAGTCTATTTGCAATGGTTTTTACAATGATTTTGTACACAACATTACAAAGACTTATGGGTTGAAACTGGGATATAAACTTTGGGGATTTAACCTTTGGGAGCAAGACTACGTTTTTGCTATTGATACTATCTAAATTTTCCATACCATTCAATACTGCCAAACAAAACGAAATTATATCATGTCCTATTATGTGCCAGTAGTTTTGGTAGAAAAAAGCAGGCATGCTATCTGGTCCTGGTGCTTTGCTAAGGTACATTTGCTTTAAAGCTCTTAGAATCTCTTCTGCATTGAATTCTGTTGAGAGTAGATTGTTCATCTCGTCTATTACTTGGGTTTCAACAGTTTCAAGAATATCTTCAAAGTGGCGAGTTCTTTGTGAAGTGAATAGTTGTTTAAAACATTCCACCTTAATATTTTATATCTCTTCTTCATCTTCCCTCCAAACCCCATTTGAGTCCATCAGCCCCTTTACAGTATTTGACCTCTTCCATATTGAGGCTTGTGCATGGAAATACCTTGTATTTTTGTCTTCTTCCCTTAGCCAATTAACTTTCGACCTCTGCATCCAGAATGTTTCTTCCTCCTCGAGCAACTTGTTAATCCTTTATTTGGTCCGCCTTTCATTTTCTAGTTTGTCATTTGTTGGACCACCATCTTGGCATGTGTCCATTTTTTTGTATAGACTAGCTATCTCTTGTTTTCTACTTTGGAGTCTTCCTTTTTGCCATTCACTAAGAACTCCAACCTTTGCAATCTTATCCGTTAGGTCCTCCTGGAAGCCATTTTTTTAACTGTCTTTTATAACTCGTTCACAATCTTCCTCTTTGGTCCACCAAACTTTAAATGATTGCTTTTCTTTTTTTTTTTGCTATGTCTCCTTCGACTTTTGGGTCTATTTCCCTCTGTGTCTTCCAACACCAGACAATGATTTGAGACCGACCCTGCCAAATGTTTCACCATATACAAAGGAAATTTCATGCACCACCTTTCACGTGCTAAAGCTTTGTTCAACCTTGGCCTAATAAGTGTTTCAGTTTCTTTACCTCTCTCCCATGTGTACCTCTACCAATAAACCCTAGATCCATTAGACAACATTCATCCGTTGTCTACCTGAACATCTCTATTTGTTATGTTGCTCTTAGCCGATCCTCACTTTTTTCATAACCCTACATTGTTTCATTGAAGTCTCCCAAATATATCCATGGTTTTGCCGAATGTTGCGATAGTCTTTTAGTCAATTCCCCTGATTCCTTTATTTTGCTGGTCTGTGGAACTCCATAAAATCTGGTTATTTTCCTTTGATCTTTTTCTCTTCCCTTTACGACCTCCCTATCTATATGGTTTTTTGAATAGCTCAGCATTTTAAGTACAAATCTTTCTTCCACAGCATCATCAACCCTCTACTTTTCCCCTCTAAGCTAACTTCGAAACATGCATCTGTTCCACACTTCCTCCTAATCTGGTAAGCCTTATTCACATACAGTTTTGTTTCTGAAAAAAACAATACATGGGGACCTTATCTTTTTATTAGCTCACGCAGAACACGAAGTGCTGGCGGGTTCCCAAGCTCATGGTAGTTCAAAGCAATGCACCTCATTGTGTCGGCGGGACTGGGACCCAATCTCTGCCAATGATTCTGTAATTCCTTAGCTTCTTTCTTCCTCACCATTTGATCTCTTCCCTGGTCCATCAATTTCCATGTCACTAATCTGTACCTCATCTTCCCTGTTCTTCCTCTTTATAGCTTTGTTGTCTTCTAATTCTTGCTTTAAGCAAGAACACTCCCTGCCTTTCTTTTTCGGGTTGTCTTACAGTTATTATGTTGTTGGATAATTTTTGTATTCTGACGTTTTCTACATGCCACATTATTTCCCATAGCCGCACATACACTCTTTGGCACTTTACTTTCATTAGAGTACATAATGATCTTTATCTGTAGATCTACCTCATCCTTCATCTTCCCATCATTATGGATGTAATCCCTACATTTTCTTTCAATCATGTCTAATCTAGTTGACATGTCAGTGGCACTTAGTCCTGATTTTGCTCCTTCATTTTGGCAATTGCCTTTGCTTTTTATGTTTCCACATCTTGGAAACTTCCCATAGTTAGCATCCTAATTGTTGATTTTTTGCTATCTCCAATCAATATGGTATCTTCCGGCTCCGTCCTTTATGCATCCTCATTAGTTCTCATTGCCGCTGATTGCTTAACCTGTTCCTTCATGCCTGCAGCATCCATGCCAAATTGTTTATTCATATTGTCCTTATTTCACCTATAATTCTAGAAGCCTTTTTTCATTAGCGATGCCCTCAGCCAGTCCCCATACTGTTTTATTCCATCAAGATCCTCTATTTTTAATTCCTTTGATTCACATTCAGTTTTCCCATGCCCTAATCGTCCATAGATATAGCAAAATGTTGGTAATCTTTCATACCCTATCCTTTTTCTTATTGCTTCGCGTCCTCCTCTCGACAGTGTAACCAGGTGCCTTAAGGGTTTATGGATATTTACCTCCACCCTAACCTGTAGCTACCTTGGCCAACCATTTTGCTTATCGTCCACTTTTTTAAACACACCAATCTTATTTCCTAAGTTTTTTGCCATGATGTTGTTCATCATGCCCAGAGGTTTATCGTAGATTCTAACCTGGAAAATGGTGTGGTTGAAAACATACTCACTTGCTTTAAGATTTCTGTTTTAGTTTTCCATGACAAGCAGGTGCTTTTCAAAAAACCACGGACTGCCATCAACAATCTTTTCTTTGTTTTAATTTTTTTATTTTTTATAGCAAATTTGAATAAGAAAAGGTTGTTTTCTAAGTATGCTACTTAGAAAACATACTCATCATGCCAATCTCCATATTACTCTGAATGTCCCCACCATGGCATCGCTGTTGAAAGGCCTTTTAATCAATAATTTACTAATCACCCATTTTTCCTTCCCCTTCTTCTATCGATCATTTCCCTTCTTCATAATCAATATTGTCCTTTTACTCCTCCGTGAGTTTAAGATGTTTCTAGATGCCTTCCAAATCTTCTGTCATATAAATTTACTTTGAAATCTCTCCACAGCCACTTAAACACCCACCACCAGCCATTTAAGAACCCATCACCAATACTATTTATTCCCGATACTATTTCTATCTGATATTAAGACTAAACTTGCTGATGGCCATTCGTGAAAACTCTTTGCAAACTGAGTCAAAACCTTAGTAAACAGACGTAGACTCCTAAAACTCCTCTCACAAAAACCCAGTTTTGGAGAGACTCATATTTTGAGTAAGTTTGAATGCTTTTTAGCTTAATTAACTTCTAAAATTTTGCTACTCGGGTCATAACATATAAACTCGTATACTTATCGCTAGAATTGGATTAAAAAAGTCACTATCAATATTTTTTATTTAAGTGTGATTGGTCATCTAATTAAATTTGTCATATTCAAAGAAGAATCTCAAGATTGACTTAAATATCTTTAAATAGTAGATTCTGATCCATGAAACTAGATTTTAGGTTCAGAAGTACAGTTACGTGTAAAAAAAGTTATAGTACCCTTATAATGACCATCAAAAGATAGTATCAGTTTGATTTCAAATTATCCAAACCTTAAAAATATTTATAATTTATCAAAATATTTAATATTAAAAATTAATTTTAAAATTACTCCAATTGTTTGGTAGCAATTTAATATAATTCTCTTACCTCAAGAGTATTCATGGAGACTAATGTCTCACATTGAAGAGGTTCCGTCATTAGATTTATTAATATATTTTACTTAAGAAAATAGTTAGTAAAATCCTTCAATAGTTTGATAGGATTTACTTTAATGTATATCCCCCAATAGTTTGATGAGATTTTATTGTAAAAATATTTATAAAATTTTATTTTGAGAAAATTCATTAAATCTTTCAATATTTTGATAAGATTTAACTTAAGATGATAGTTTGGTAGGATAAAATATAAAATACTTTGTTAACAATTATTTTTTTTGTGAAAATTGATTTATGAAATTCTCAATAGTTTGGTAGAATCTATATTTAAATATATGAAAAATCCTCCAATAATTTGATAAGATTTATGAATTTATTTGAAAAGAGAAAATTTTATTTTTTTATATATTTTTTTAAACTGTTTTCCAAAAAATAAATAATAAAAATGAATATTTAATAAATAATAAATTGCTCAATTTAAAAAAACAGTAAAATAAAATAAAATAATTGAAAATAAAATAATAAAAAACTTAAAAAATAAAAATAAGAAAATAAAAGTAAAATAGAAAAAAGAAACCTAATGATTGAGTTGGGTTGAACCACGAGCAACATGCGAATGCTGTTCGGGTTCACATGAGTCTTGGGTCTTTAGAAACGACATCGTAATGGGGCCATATAAAAGCCAAGTTCCTTAGCTTTTCTTCAGAAGCTTCTGGTCCTCTTTCTCTCTCTAATCTAATTTTTCTCTGCCTTCTTTTTAAAAAATCTTAAAAAAAGTCATCGAAAATTGGGCAACTCGCTGGTTTTTGAAAAAAATTGCCAGAATCCTACTGAAAAATTCAAAGTTTGCCAAAAAATTCAAACATTCAACCTAAACCTAGATTTTTCAAAAAATTTTCAGAAATTTATATTTAAACCTAGATTTTTCCATAAATTTCCCATAAACTTATACCTAAATCTAGATTTTCAAATTTCAAATCCAAAACTTGAAAATGAAATCTAGAAATTCAAACCTTGAGAAATTCCTCCAGAAAATCTACTATCAGAAACTCTAAATCAAAAAATATTTCCTCCCAAAAATTAACTCGTCTTTTCTTTAAAAATTCACTCCTCATTTACCCAGAAATTAACTCGTCCATTTCCTTGCAATATTGTGTTTAATTTATAGCCAATCCTTAGTAGAAATTTTAGGGTTGAAATAGAACCAATTCAGGTTTGAATCTTGGGATTGGATTCTGTCCAAATAAAATCAATTTAAGCTTGAATCCTGGGATTGAATTATGTCAGACGTGATTTAGGCAAGGTTATGCAGGGCTAATTGATCTGATTTGGTTATGAATTAAAGATCTTTGATTATGCAAATTCATGGCTTGATTCAACGCAGATTAAGAAAAGGAAAGAAACATAATAATAATAATAATAATAATAATCATAATAATAATACACTGATTGATCCTGAACACATATGTGTGTCTACAAATTACAAAATATCTATATTTATATTTTATTTTATTAGAAACCTATTTTAAATATATTAACCAAAATTTTACAAAAAACCATAAAAAAATAAAACATAGGAAAAACTAGTTGAAAAAGCCACCTTACACCACTATGAACCACTCTCCATAGCTTATTACCACCCTCAACAAACACAGCCCAAATACTATCTAGCACTATGATATTTAACATTGCCTTGAAATGGAAAAAGAGGTAAGAAATTTTATGCTTATCTCTCTTTTTTTTCTCTGACTCTATTTTGTCTCATGCTATTTCTATCAAGAATTGTTTAATCTCTTAAATTATAAGCTTGTTCTTACATTTTATCTTTACTTTTGTGAAAAAGTCAAATTTCATAAAGATTAAAGTTTTTTTTAAATGATAAAAAAATGAACAAATAAGATTTAACGATTTACTCTCAACGTAAAAAGTAAATTCACTTTGTAGTTATAAAAAATCAATACACATATTTACTTTCCTGAACTGACAATTAATATTAGGTAGCGTTTGGTATCATTTTTAAAATCATCATGTTGATTTAATCACTAAAGTGATCTTATTACTAAAGTGATCTTATGAATCGTGATCTAGAATCATGTTGTTTGGTTAAAAATAATTAATTCTTGATAATTAAAGATAACTGTATTTTGTATTATTAGAAATAAAACATTATTTTGTTTGAAAGTACCAAAATAACTATGTATATTATAATAGCTATATAAATTAATAATTTTAATCTTATTTAAATATAATAATATGTATATAAAATATTACTAATAGTTTATTTACTTTATAATAAATATAATTAAATTATTAAATTAAAAATATATTTATGCATAGTAAGCTAGGTTTAATAGTATAAATTATGTAAATATTTTGAATTAAAAAATAAAAATAATATATTAAAATCAAAAGATTATATTATAAATAAATTTTAAAAATTAAAAAAATCACACAAAATATTTTTGAACTTATTACAATAAATATTAATTTAAAAATATAAAAATTATAATATAAAATAATAACAATTAATTTTAAAGAGTAAGTTTTTAATTCATATATTAAATGGGTAATATTGACTATTATTAATTTTATATTTCATTTCATTTTGATAATAAAAATTTCTTACCCTTTTAGATTTGAATTAAATTACCTTTCAAGATAACAAAAATTTAATCACTCTTTGATTTTTCATTTTTTTAGATAAGAATTAAATCACATTACAAAGTGATGATCTAATCACTTTTTGGTGATATAATATCACGGTAATGTAAGATCATTAAATAGTTACCAGATACAATGACTTAATTATCATGCATAAATCATTATAATTTTTTGAATGATTATCCCGTATCAAATAATGATTAAAATTCACACAACTTAATAATTTCAATAATTTTAATAATTGAAACAACTTGCAATTAGATTTTATGGACGTATCCGCATTCTAACCTATCATAAAACAATTAAACACATTTGATCTCTAACAATATAAGCATGGAAACACTCTATATGTATAAATTATTATTACAAGCATGAAAACATTAATAATTCTGATTTTCCAAAATTTACAAAGACAAAACATAGCACAATATTAAGCACATCTCTGTCGTATTGGTTAGATTGGGTCGTCAAAGCAGTTGAAGGTTGTAAAAGAAAGGGGAACTTTGTAAAGAAAAACACAAAAGGGGAAAGAACAGAAGCGTAAAGAGGAGCAAAGATTGGGATTGCCTCGTATTTGGGAAACGTATCAATCTAACAATAAGCGACAGGTGATTCGATTTTAACCATTCTTGTTGCAAATGACTTTTTTGTCAGGTTGTTGGGGTTTTATTACATTTGCTGTTTAGTCAGAGTTTCGTATTCATTCGCCGTTGGAAATTGATGGACGACGATAAATTCGGAGTGTGAATATAATTTAAAATAAAAAATGATAAAAAATATAAAATTATATATAAATTTAAAAAGTAAAAAGTAAAAAATAAAAAATAAAATCTTATTTAATGTATCAATACGTATGATACGATAATTTTTAGTATCAAATTGTCAGATTTAATGGTAGTTGTGTGAATTTATAGTCTTTCCTTGAAATTGAAAGATGCTGTCTTTTGGCAGTGGTGTATGTTAGTCATGGGTGGGTCCTCCTTGTGCAATGTAAGTTACAATCATCTGCATGTAGTTGTAGTTTATCTATGGTAGAATCTGTGTACAATTTGTTCATCATAGAGACTAACTCCATTTTGAAATTATGGATGTTGGAAAATTTTTTGTATTTATTGAATTAATATTTTAAATAATTTTTATTATAACTATTGATTAGATTTATTAAATTCATAAGTAAAAAATTTAATTTTATTAAAAATTTTATGTGATAAAGTACAAATTTATCACTATACTTTTTAGAAAAACAATTAATGATAAATTTAGACCTAAGTAAGTGATAAATTTATACTTTATCTTCTATTTTATCTTTAGAGTTTTAATTTTATATTAATGTTAAAAATAAAAAATTTTATTTTAATTTGATATATTTTGCATATGAGATAAACTTTATTTATTAATAAAGTAAATCTCAGATAATATGCTTTTTATTAACTCAATTATTATTTTTATATAGCTACAAATTTTTGTACAATATACCACTTATGTTAAATATATAATTATTATTAAAAAATTAAATAAAAAATTCTTGTGCATGACAGTACATATCAGTTGAATTAAAATGAATCAAAAGTATTATTGAATTAAAGAAAAATGAATCCAGCTTAATTAGATTACAATCCAACTACAAGTACACATATTTCTTTCTTTTAAAAATTGTTTTTGAACATATTAAAGATTTAACCTCTAAGTTATTAATAAACTCATTTCATTTAGTAGGTTAATAAAATTTGAAAACCCTAATTTTGTTAGCTTATTGTTTAGTTCCTACAATGAGCAATACTAACTCTTTCTCATTCATTTATTCCCCAATTGCATGCCTATGCATGGAACTCAATGACTCATAACTTGTTCTATAAACCAAATCATTGGTGACCATCGATACTTTCCTTAAAGATAGCAACATTTCGAAATTTTTTATATAAAAAATTGTAATTTGAAAATACGAGAAAGACTTTCAACCTGAACTACTTGGATACAACCCTTTGCAAGCATCCTCCTTATAATTCTCATTCATGGAGCAGTAAGTGGCAGTAGATAACAACAATTAAATAGTAATTACTAAAAGAAAGGACAGAGGGTGGCCAAAAAAAAAAAAGAGCAGAGGATGTTGATAATAGCGCACATGGAGTCGAGGATATGCCGTTATCATCATAGAGTTAGAGTCCATCACGTTTCCGTACACTCCTCTTAAGTCACAAGAGTTGAGAGTTAAGACCCACCATTGTAGCTGACACAGTGACACATGCATATTATAAAGAAAAACCCATTTCTTTTTCTTTTCTTTGTAATCCTTGGGCCCTTTCCACTTTCATTTTTACTTACTATGTATACTAAATTCATATAAGGCAGTCTTCCTTTGTTGATTTTAATTTTCTTTTGTAGAAAAATGCTGCCTTTGGTTTAATAAGTGTCTTATCTTCTTCTTTCTCTATACACTCTCTGGAGCTCTAAACCTTTGCTTCTCCTTAATCCTTTTAATTATGGATAATCCAGTTCAGGGAAAAAGTCATTCTTCAGGTTTTTCTTTTTCTTTTTTTTTCTCACCCCTTTTTGTGTATGATTTGGTTTTATGTTCTTGGTTTTGTCATCATTTTTTGGGGTGGTTGAAGTTGTTTGATTTTCCTTCTTTTTGTTGGTTACTTATTTTACTAGGAAAAAACTATTTCTTGGTTTTCTTGTTTCTTGAAGACTCTATCTTTTTTCTTTCTTCTGTCTTTAATTTTATTTTCTTCCCTCCTTTATGGATTTTTTTTCTTGTTTAAACTAACCAATTTTTCATTTTCTTCTGGTTTTACACTTTCTAAATTTTCACATTTCTTCACATTATGTAAAAAACAAAAAATTGTCCTGGCTTGCAATGATTTCTTCATTTTATATTTTTAAAACTGGTTAATGGGTTTTCCTTGATTTTGCAGGGCATGAGAGCCATGTAGTTCATCTGTGTCACAAATGTGGTTGGCCTTTCCCAAACCCACATCCAAGTGCAAAACACAGGCGTGCTCACAAGAAGATCTGTGGAACCATTGAAGGTTACAAGCCAGTTGACTCTGGGGATATCACCCATACAACTGCTTCTGATGATGAACCACTTTCTGAAGAGGGTCGCAAAACCCCAAGTGAGTACACATGTCTTATTTCCTAATTGTATTGAGCTCCACTTTTTTCATAATTATGGTCTCTTTCTATACTAGTTCTGATCTATATAAATGGACTAGTTCGGGGCTAATTGTTGGATTTTAAAGAGCTTGTCTGGATGCATAAGAGTTTTTGTTGAGCTAATTATCAATTGTGTTAATTTTGGTGAATCTAGTTGCTCAAGTTCCAAAAGTTATGGAAAGTAGTCTGGGAAGGCAGGACAGTTTGGATAATGTTAGCAAAGGAGACAAGATTGCTGAGAAGGATCAAACTGCCACTATTTCTGTTAAAGATTTTGAAGACACCGGTAAGTTTTTTTTATGAGACAGACAATAAATTGATGTCGATTATTTTGAGTTTGGACATGTATGCCTGTTAGATGTTCTAATTAATAGTTTGTCTGAGAAAATTTAATTACGTGTAGAAGAATTTGTTTTTGAATTTAACCGTGTATCTAATTTGCATGTATACAAGCCTTAGCTGTAGTCTGTCTCCATTTCTTTAGTTTATAGCTATTATCTAAAGGGTCCGGTTAACTGGTGTTTGTAGGCACTGTTTAAGAGTAGTTAAAATATTATTTAAGAAAAGCCAAAGTTTACATTTGTGAAATATAAACCTGGAACTCATGCATGTTGAATGGGATGTGACATAAATACAAAATTTGATTGAATTTTTGCATGAGAAAGCCATTGTTTTTGTTAAAACTCTTCATGATCTATCAAACAAAGTGTAAAGCATAACCAGAAGATCCAAATGTTTCAAAGGACGAAAGCAATAATTCTCTTTTACATCACATGTCATGTCATGACTTGTGTTTGATTTTCAGGATTCAAGTCAACTATAATAACAAACTTCGTTTTGGACAATAAAAATAACCATATCAAACCAAGTAGAAGCTTATTTTGTTTTGTCTGAACCAGTTTAAACCCGACTTCCCATGAAGTTTTGTGTTGGAATTTACTGCTTTGAGCGCTTCAACGATCTGAAATCTAGTGTATATAGTAGGTTAAACTTACTCAACCACATCACAGCTAAAAATACATGTATATTACCAATTCTGTCATTTAAATTTAGAATAAAAGAAATGAAACTCTCACTAAATTCACTGTGCTTTTCAGGCGGATAACATTGATGGAGGTGCTAGTTGGTATATTTTATAGTGTAAATGTTGATCTAATTTTAACAATTTGGTTTCATTTACCTATGCAGATATCCTTCAACCGCCTCAGAATTCAGCTGACAGAAGCCAAAAGGAAAATCCTGTTCCGAAAAGTATGCCTATGCTGTTGATGGGCACACCGGCGCACCAAGATCTTGGCTTGAGCTATAGAAAAGATTCTGAGAGTAGAAATGGTTCAGCTAGTGATGTGTTCCCCATCAAAACAGAAGCACTAGTGAATGTCTCAGAAGATAGTAGGAAAGTCAGTGCTGGTGATAAGGTGGCAGAATGCTCTGTTAGGCAAGAGAATAATACCAATAAAAATGAAGGAAAGTTAAACAAAAACCTATCGGGTGGCTTGATTCTGCCTAGCGAACATGCTGACGAAATATCTGAAACAGTGTCTATGTCCAAAAAGGGACTGAACATAACTTTAGATATGGTTTTGACTGACAATACGGTTCAACTGAAGGAAGAGTTTAGTGACAGGTTGGCTTCTAAGATATCCACGAGTGAAAATGGTGAGCAAGAGACTGACGGAGAGGGAAACCCAGGAATTAATTTAGAAAGAAACTTACTGGATGTTGTGGCATCAAACAATAAGCATCCAAGTGTACCATCTGAAAAGACAGAGGATATAACTTCAGAGTCTGGGTTGGCTGACAAAATTGTTGAATTAGAGGAGAATAGTAACAAATTCACCCGCAATATGGTCATTGATGATCTGTCCCCGAAAGCTGAATCTGCAAAAAATATGGATGCTTCTACAGATATCTTTCAAATACCTACTGATGCAGTACAAGGAACAGACACTGCCACTTCTGTCAATTCAAATGAGGTCTATGACAAAATGGAAAAGGAAAATGAAAGTGTTTATGTGCTCTCAGTTCCTGATGATATTCCTGTTGCAGACAATGCTGTAATCAAGCTTGATGGTTTTAAAGACCATAAGAGAGTGAAATTACCCCAATTGGAGGCCTTTGCTTCTGAAGAAATAATCATTGATAAGGAAGATGGAGTCAGTGACCATGTTTCTCAGGAGAAATCTGATGCTTTCCAGTCAAATCAGCTGGATGAAGACATAAAGGTAGGTTCTTCATATATGCATGCTGCTGAAGATAGCTATAGACTAGGTGGAAATAATGAGTCTATGGTTAAAGAAGTGGTTATTGAGGGGGAAGCTGATGTGCTTCAGATCAATAAAGGGTCTGCTGTTAATGCTGATACAACTGAGGATGAGAAGGTCTGTCCTCTTAAAGAACAGCAGCCTATTGAGGCTATGGTTAAAGAAGTGGTTGTTGAGGGGGAAGCTGATGTGCTTCAGATCAATAAAGGGTCTGATGCATTAGGGTCTCCTGTTAATGCCGATACAACTGAGAATGAGAAAGTGTGCCCTCTTAATGAACAGCAGCCTGTTTATGTTTCTGATGATTTACAGCCAATAGGTTTCTCAGGAAGCATGATAAATCTTTTACCTGCCGTGAATCCTGTGACTGCTCATGCTGTTGCTCATGCTGACATTGAGGCTAGAGGGTTAGATAATGAAGTTGGCGGTGATGGTATGGGATTTCCTGAAAGGTCTAGATCTGGGGCAATTGATATAGCTGGAGTTGACAACACCAGAAGAATTGATGATGAAAATTATGTGAAAAATGCTGTAGCATCATGTGAATCTACAAATAATTCTTCTTTGTCCCAAATTAATCCAGCATTTAACTTGCATGAAGTTGACAACTCTGATGATATTGCGACAAGAAAAACTGAAAAATATGATATCAATGTGGTTGAAAGTGGAGATGGACTGGAGGAGGCATGTGCTTCAATGAACACCAACTCTATATTTGAATCCATTAGCACTCATCATCAACCCCCAGCTGTCTTAGAGGAAGTGAATAATGACTATGTGAGAACCTTACCTGAGACAGAAGGCCCACAATTGAATACAGTTCCAAACAGTCAAGATGACATAAAGGAATCTGAAAAAAAAGGGGATAACAATGTACAAGGAGAATCTGCTGGTGAAGATCTTATGGCTTCTGCGTTAGGCAATACTGGAGGAAATGAGTTTGAGAGAACTTCAGTGGACCAATTGAAGAAAGAATTGATGCATTCACCTTCATATGCTGAGCCTACCATTCAAAATTCTGGTGCTGTTGACGATAGCCATACCAGGGAGTCCAGAATGGGTGCTTCTCGGATTAGCACTATAATTTTGCTGGGGCAGGCAGATAATGGCTCTGTTAAACCTCCACTTGATACAACTGTAGTTGATGTTTCAATTGAATCAAGTAGTCAAACTGATAGTTTGGAAGGCCACTGGAGATCTGTTTCAGGTACATTAGCATCTTCTTGCTCATTAAATTTGTGGTGAGAACCTTTTGTGATATAAACTTGTCTTAGCATGATGAGGAATTTCTAATTTGACTTTCCTAACTATTTACAAACTTATATAAAGTTTAGAACCAGTTCAATCTGAAATAGGCTACTCTAGATTGTAGGATACACAATCATGTATTTAGTATTTCTCGGAATAGTCTTGATTTAGATGGCTTAGATTCTGTTTCTTGTTTTGCTTTGATTAATTACTGTATCATTGCATTTTCCCCCCTAAACCTTAGTTTATTGCTTAGCATAAAAGTGGGGGCGTTCTGGTCCAAGAATTAAGTCCATTTCTTGTTTTTGTGCATGTAACAGTTCTTTCAACCCAATCAAGTAACCCAGCTATGGTCGACACTGAAACTTTACCATCAACTGGTTCACATGAAGTTTCAGAAGCAGAGAAAGCCAACATAAAGAATTCAAAAGTTGCATCTGAAGAACAACATTTTGATAAATCAGGTGAATTTGAGCCACCATCTTTCTTGACATTGGTTGAACCTGGAGGCCGTGATGAAAAAGCTGCTGCTTCTGAAATTCAGAAAGTACAGAATGCACAAGACCCCATAGCCACACCTCTGCAAGCTGGTTGGTTTCCTTCTCTTACTCATGTGGCATACGAGTCTCCAGGAAGAAAGAAGAATGAAGAGATCATAGCAAAGTTAACTAACCGGAATGGGAAGCAGCACACTCTGAAGAACCTACTGGGTGAAGCCAATAGTGAAACAAAACAGAAGTCCCCAAACTCAAAAGAAAACCCAGCTGTTGTAATTCCGAGAGAGGAGAAAGTAGCCAAAGATAATGGAGCCTTGGTTACCAAAGTTAGCTCAATTGTGGGCCCTGACACACCTGTATCTGAGCCAACCAATATGGAAGCAGGGAAAGAATGGAATTCTCCTGCAAGGTATCCAGCTGATATTAAGAGACAGAAAAGGAAGGTGAAGGGTAGACCACTCTGGGTACAGTTTGTATGCTGCTTATCTGTAAATTAGGATTATAAATGCCGCAGGACTGAATTTAGAGACATTATTGAGTGGGAATGACTTCTCGATTCATCTTAATAGTTAAGGTATTTTAGCTTCAATTTTTTTTTTTTTTCATAAAGAGAGGATAACTATTTATAATAAAATATCAGCTACAGATTCCTTTATATAAGGAAGTAGAAGAAGTATCCTCGTAAGCTAATTGAAGTTGTTTACAACCATTAATATCTGATAGAGGCAGTGATTGTGAAATTTTTTTCACTGTCAACAAAGAATCAGATTCTACTAAATTCTTTTGCACCCATCTCCTGGCCATTTTTAGCCCTATAAAAATAACATATATTTTTGTGATAAACGGAATTGGAAGTCGTCTAGCAGGCGAATTACTGCTAAAAGCCTCCAAATTTTTACATTGTTGAGAATTATCACTCGTTGTATAGTTATAATTCTGTCCACAAGGGAACCAAATGTCTCATGCTCTTTGCATGTCATTGGTCAAACAACCTTGTTTGCGTGTGCCGGTGAGACAGGCTTGTGCACCTGTGTTCACTCAAAGTCTCGTCTTTGCCTGAAATGTTGTTCATCTTTTCAACCCATAACCCAATCCATCTTCTCTTTTGCCTCATTTTCTTCATGTTCTTGCAGTCATTATTAGTAAACTACATATATTAATTAACAGGGAGGGACAACACTCTTACCAGAATTGTTCTGCGCAAAGAATTGATAATCTAGAACATAAGTATCAGTTGCACATAAACCTTTTGTTCAAGTGACCGAAAATGGGTCTAGAAATTCATATTCCTCATAATCTTTTATCTGCAAAATATTTCATCGTATAAGAACCTTCAGCTGAACAGTACGTATCTCTCTGCAAATGATTTAACACTTAGGCAGCCATAACTTCTCAATAAAATAGGCAAGTGAGCTAGTGCAGGCAGCTTAATCCGAGATTAAAGAGGGTATTGGGTTTGTGAATTTTTGTTTTTCTGGATAAATGGATTTGTAAGCATTACAAGCACAACCTCTGCTTTTTGAAGCGTCAATGGAGTGTTTTTGTAGAAATTAATCTAGTGTAGTGACTCATAAAACTTTGTTCCTTTAATCTAAAACTATTGATTCGGAACCGTTGGGCACTGCACCAAATTTGTCCAAACGGTTTCAAATGTTACCATTCCACCAAAAAAGTGTAAACCACACTGTACCGAGGCAACATTTAAATTCAAATGAAGTCGTACTCTTATTGTATAGTCTAAAATTCAATGATCTTTTTTTATCATAAAAAAAAAAATCCAATGAAATTCTTCTTACGTACCAAAAGGAGAAAATTTGTTTCTATATTACACTTTATATTATTAATTTGCATACAAATTTGAGAAGACAAATTCAATAAATATATATGATCTAGAACTAATTACAAAACAAAGGTAATTAGCCGTACATTTATTTAAGTAGTAATACAACGAATCATGCCCAAATGCCTAAAAAAAACCTAATAAATTCTTTATTTTTTTTACACAATTTCCAATTAAATATTTTTATAAAAGGTTTAACTCTCAAAGGTTATTCTAATATTTTTTTTAATTAATGAAAAAGAGGAGGAATACTTTGCTCATGCCTGAAAAAATTCTGTGGATCAACATTGGTCTTCACACGAACCAACCTGTCAAAGTTGTTCAAGAAATACTTACGACCCCATACACTTGCTTGAGCGAAACTTGTGTTTCCTTCATTATTCATTCCGATGTCAAGATCCCTATAATTGATATAGGCTTGCCTTGGAGATTTTGAAACAAAGGAGCCCATATAACTATAAAGTCTCTTAATCCAGCTTATATACCTTTCAGATATTATATTCTCTTCTTCTTGCCATCCTGCGTTGTACACGATTTTGTACAAGTTGCCAGCTCTATGTGGGAATGGAGTAGCAGCCGATGGAATTTCATCCATTATACCTCCGTAAGCAATAAAACTTATACTAGCCGATGCTCCTTCTTCTTCAAAAAGTCTTGACCACATCCCCTGAAATCCAATTTCAGGAATGGGTTTCCTCACATAATCAGATTTTGATTTGAAGGAAGGGCTAAGAAGAGGACTTTGGTATGTCCTATCAAGTAAAATATTCAAGGTTTCATTTGGAAGGTTGCCCATGTAGAGAATAGATTCAATCCAACTCATTTCAATGCAGTCTTCCCTCACTAGTCCCAGTTCAGGAAATCTCTCTTGCATCAATGGAACCAGCTCATCAATCCCACCAAGAAACGAAGCATGAAAGGAAGCTAGAATTGTTCTCTTCCCATCTTCACTAGAATTCACCCTTGTTAGTGTAATTCCGGAGTAAAATTCATCTGGAAGCTTGGGTGCAACGGATTGCCAACGATGAACAAGCTTGGTCGCATTTTGTTCCAAGGTCTTGTTGATTGTGAATACAGTCACAATTGATGGAACCGAAACCAACTGTACTTTCCATGCAACCACAATTCCAAAGCTACCCCCACCACCACCTCGAATGGCCCAAAACAGATCTTCTCCCATGGATTTCCTGTCAAGAACTCTCCCGTCAACATCAATAAGTTGTGCGTCAATTACATTATCTATTGCAAGACCGTATTTGCGGAATAATAAGCCATAACCTCCTCCGCTCAAGTACCCTCCAATTCCAACAGTGGGGCAAAGACCAGCTGGAAAGGCAAGAGTGTTGCTTTTATTAGCAATGTTGTAATACAGTTCTCCTAGAACCGCACCTGATTGAACCCATGCAACTTTGTTTTCTACATCAATGTCAACTGATCGTAGATTAACCATATCAACGATGACAAACGGGACTTCAGATACATAAGAAAGACCTTCAAAATCATGGCCACCGCTTCGAGTTCTAATTTGGAGCCCATGTTTTCTTGAACAATAAATTGTTGCTTGAATATGGGAAGCATGGAGCGGTGTTACAATGACCAAAGGTTTAGGGGTAGATGGTGTAGTGAATCTGAAATTTCGAACGGTGGCGTTCAAAACAGAAGAATAGGAAGAATTATTTTGTGTGAAGATAACTTTAGAAATGGAAGAGGAGTCGTTGGAATGAAGAGAAAGGCAATCAAGAAAAGTCTCATAAGCATGAGCTGAAGTTGCCCATAACAATGAGAAGAGAGCAACAAAAAGAAATGTTGAAGACATTGAAAAGTGAAGAGATTTCATATCTTTGAAAGTGATGATTTTCGAAACTGATGGTTTTGTGCAGAGTTTATGAAGAGCTCCCCTATTTATAGATTTACATAACCAGAACGGTGCTTTGAGCCGCAACAATGCATTTGGAATTGAAGTTTCTTCAAACGCGGAATGAGTTTGGAAAAGGGATGGCATTCAATATAACATGTTGATCTATATGTCATCACTTCCTCATGAAAACCTTCATCATAAGCAATGATGGCATTGGGGGATTTGACGCACTCAAACTAAAATTGCCTGACTTTTATAATCTGATCAAATTGGTAAATGAAAAAAAAAAAATTTCCCATTGGCTTTTTCGCAGAAAAAGAATGTGAATAGAAATCGAATTTAGTGACTCTTTAACTTTTTCAACCGTCATAAATAAATAAATAAATAGTTTTATGCTATTTACGTCTGCCATCGTGAAAAACCAATTTATTATGCCAATTAGATGACAATTTGGCCTAAATTGTCATTGAAAAATCTACATTCCAGAGGATTCCAAATGGCATACAGAAAGGGTAAAAGCTCCATGGGAACACTCCCTTAAGCATTCTTCCACAATAAAATGAAGTTTCTTTTACTTTTTGTACGATCTTAATTACAAATCGAAATTAATTTAAAATTTTTAAAATTAATAATGAAGGTCATATAATCACTAATCTCAATTGATAGTAAAACAATCGATGAGGCAAAACCTACGGACTCATTTGGTTTTAGCATTATTGTTATATAAGTGAGATTAAAATGTTTGTTACATGTCCATTTATTTCCCATTTAATGTTTTCGACTCTTTGGATTTGTTGATTTGATATTAGATCTGATGTTTAAAAAGTATGAGCATGAAAGAGTTTATACGCTTAATATCCTTTTCAACTAGGTCAATATAACGATACGAGAGTTTAAGGATGTATTAGAAATTTCAAAAAAAATCCCATTTAATTTATGTCTCTCTATCTCATAAATATTATGATTTTATTTTATTTTAAATATATTATTAATTAAAACATAAAAAAAAAAAATCTAACCACTTTAAATGAAAAGGTTTTCAAACATACCTTTATAAAAAAAAAAAAAGTAGTTTAATATTTAAAATATAAATAATCAAATTAAGTTGAAAAAGTTTAGGCAAGAAAAGTGATGGGAGTAATTTTATCTTATCATGGACAAGCCAAAAGAGAAATTTGTCATAAGACAGAGACAAAGTCAAAGTCCCCCATATTAATATTTTCATGTGGAGGTTGGTTGTTCCCATGAAAGTACCATTGCTTGGACGATATGCTTCCTATTATCTTCAACCATTTCTAGATTTCTTGTTTTTAGGGTAAAAGTATGAGCCTACAACATAAAACCTCCGACTTTCATGTAGATTTCTTTTTTGTTTTACTATATATTTTGGCAAAATAAAATTCAACAATTACTGGCGGCCTAGGTTGGGTATAATTCCAGGAACAAAAATTAACTACTAGTACTTGTTAATATTGAAATATATTTGTTGTTTTATAAGAACAAAAAGTAAAATATTAGTAAAATTAAAAAAAAATAAAAATTTATTACTTTTTTTGAAAAAAAATTATAAGATTATATATATTTTTGACACATTCAGTTGAAAACCGCGTAGTATATGCAGTTGGGAATAAATATAACTTGAAGATAAACTTTTTTTTTTTTTGGCCAAAGAAAGACTTGAAGATAGACTTTAATAAAAGTCTTAATCAGAAAATTCTAAATGTGACTTTCTACTTTCTATTTGAGGAAATTAAATTCAACATATTTGACACTATTAAATTCTTTCAGGCAATTTCTCCTGTGTCTGGTGCAACGATACTTTCATCTGACTTTATTAAATTCTTGAATTTAATTCTTCTTGAAAATGATTGCATCTATATAAATTAATTAAACCCATATGATATCAGGCATGACTTTAGTCTATCGCATGAAAAATATTTGATTTTTACTAAAAAGATCTCTGGATAATTTTAAAGCAAATTCTTGCGCAATGCCTTCAGTGACTTTTAATAAAAATGGAAAAGTAAAAAATAATAAAATTCTTAAAACCTAATCTTACTGAAATTTTACTAAAATTTTCAAACACTCATATCTAAAAAATATATATAAACATAATTTTTTTTCCAAAAAACTCCAACAATTGCCTATAAACATAAATACAAAAATTCATAAAAAATCACATATAATAAACATGTTGTTGTTTGTATGAATTTATCTTGACTTTAAAAAATTAAAAATTTTAAAAATTCTGTTGCTATTATTTTGTATGTTGATACATAATTTCCTTCGTTTGGGTCAGTTACGGTGGAAACAAGGAAGTGATAATGTGGGCTGTTATGGTGATTTAGAGTTAGTGAAGGCAGTGGGTCTAATTCTTGGTTACTAGTGAAGGTCTACTTTCTAAATATAAATGGCAATGGATTGGGTAGTTTTACTTTCAGTTATTGGTGGGTGGAATGTTTTAGAGTTTCAGGCGTTGGTGGTCGGCAAGAATGATGTGCAGTTTTGAAAAAGGTAATTGTCTTGAGGGGCTATTGTTGGTGGGAATCTAAGCTAATGACCAGTGAAGGGCCGATTTTTTTAGCTCTTTATGTGGGTAGTGATGGAGTAAGAGCTTAGGATTTTTTCTAGTTTTTTCTTTGTGAACCCCCTAGTTGTGGGAAGTCTTAACTCCAACCCTTTGGACTTTTTTAGGCCCTTAATAGAAGAAAGCCTCTAATCCTCTATAGGGGACTTAGTTTTTGGGTGGTTGCTATAGTGCAACAATGATTGTTGAACATATTTTGATCTGAGTGAAAGTTGTCTTTGCTTTGGTGTCTTTGATAAATTGTCTTAAAGTTTGAGAGAGATAAACATGAGAAAAAAAATACTGAAAGTAGGCTTGCATTGGGGGAAGGGACTTGGCTTTTAGAAAGGGAAGGCTGCTACGGCAACTAACCCTCTCCTTTCTTTTTTTTTTTAATTAATTCTTATCTGTTAATAAAAATGAAATTGAACTTTAAAAATGAATTTGAGCTCACAATTACACTTTGAGCCTTTATGCTAAAAGGTTTAAAAACAAATAATTCAAAACAAAATTTAAACGAACCCAATTAATTAAATTCAATTAAAATATTTAAATAAGTTCGAAACATAATATCCAAATCAAGCATAAAAATCGAACAAATTCAAATTAACCTAAACAAAAATAAGTGTCTAAAGAATGTAATATTTTTAAATATAATATAATTTTAAAGATATTGCCTAGATATTGGAGAAATGTTAAGTAATTATGTTTTACTATGAAATATTATCTTTGTTTTAAATAATTAGCTTGGGATTTTTTCATAGGAATAAATATTTCCCCTAAATTCTACCTAAATATTGAAAAATTAAAGGAAAAATATATTCTTTAGCGCCAAAAATTTTCATTTTATACTAAAAAAAAACCTTTAAAAAAGAGAAAATGATCAAAATAATAAAAATGATGATAAAATATTCAAAAAAAGGCAAAATAAAATTGATTATTTACATTATTTGATTTTTTTCTTTTTTTCATCATTTATTTATTTGCTTAGTATTTCATTTTGCAATATATGCATTTTATTTTACTAATAGTAAATGAAAAATATTAAAATGGTAATTTTAATAAAATGGTATTCTAAAGACAAAAATATAGGATCATAATTTTATATAAAGAATAATTTTAGATACCTTATCTAAATATTTGAGGGAATTTAAATAATTATTCTTTATCCAAAAAATATATGTTCGTTTTTAAAAAATTATTTTGAGAAATTTTCAAGTGTGAGAATAGATTTTCCAAATTCCACCTAAATGTTGGAAATATGAAAAAAAAATTTACACCAATTATTTTTCATTTATTTCAAAATAATATCTTTATTAAAAATGAATATGATAAAGTCTTTTTAAGAAAATAAAAGAAAATGGTGAAATAAAATTGATTATTTGCATCATTTAATTCTTATTGGCATCATTCATTTATTTCATATTGCATCATATTGATTTCATGTATTCATAAAAAATAAAAGTCATGAAATGATAATTCAAAGAAGAAGTTTTCCTTTAAAATAAACAAATAGGATAATATTCCTATCTAAATAATTCATGAGACTCTGTCTAAATATTAAAAAGATTCTTAACAATTATTATTTATAAAGGGTTATGACCTTCAATTTTAAGGATTATTATGGGAATTCTTCAGTTAAGTAATATTTTTTGAAATTTTGTTCAAACATCGAGGAGTTTAGGAAAAATTTCAAATTTTAAGATAGTGTTTGGTTCCAAAAAATAAAGTTATTTTCTGTTTTCATATTCTTGGAAAGTGAAAAGTATGAGTGAAAACGTATTTGATAATTAAAAATGAAAACAAATTTTTAGTAAACAAAAATGAAAATGGATTGCAATATGAAAAAAAGAAGAAGATATTTTCAATTGTGAAAACAAAGGGATATACATTACTTTTTTTTTTATTTTTTGTAAGTTGTCATATTTGAACACTTTTTAATGTTATTAATTAATTAATAATTATATTATATTTATAATTAGATGCCATTAATAATAGTATCATTGAATATTTTACTTATTTTATTATTTTTATATTTTTGGAAAATAATTTTTATTTTTATTTGCCAAATACATTTTTAAAAAACAAAGAAAATAAAAATTTTTTTTTAAAAATAAAAAATAAAAATAAAAACTCACTTAGGCTTTTCCTTTCCTCTTCTCATTAGGCTTTTTAGACTCTCTTTCTTCATTTCGGGCCAACTTCACTTGGGCCAAAAGTTTAGGCCACTTTATGTCCCATGTCGAGCCTTGCAAGAGCTCTTAAGTGGGTTATTAAATGGACCATTGTTGGGGCCAAACTTAGGCTTCTTGACTTGTAATTAGGCCTAAATTTGGGTCTATTTATACGCCCTATTTAGATTTCTAAATGGGTCACCTGGTGGTGTATGTAATGAACCTCTAAAACGGGTCATATAATGGGTCTAAAAATAATAATCCAGATCTTTGGGGTTAAATTATTTAAGATAAAATTAAATGTTTACATCAAGTTTTGATTTTTTTTCTTTTTTTTTATTGAAACTATCACGTGGCCAAGTAATGTTTACCATGTGTTTTGTACTTCTTTTCTATGCTTATATTTAATTAATTAAAAAAATATTCTCCTTGTATTCATGCGGAAACTATCATTAATTGATGATCAATGGTTGACGTGTTAACAATTTAACTCAATTATATAAAAATCAAATTGATTATTGTGTTACCCCAATTTTAAAGATTTAAGCTCCTATCACGATTTCAAAAAATATAATTTTGTTTTTTTTTTTTTGATAAACTAAAAAATCTAACTATTGAATTTTTAATTCTAAATATTATAAGTACTGAATTTATATTGCAATTGAATTTTTAATTCTAAATATTATAATTCTAAATATGAACTTTTTTTTGGCCAGTTGGCCACATAATTCGGGCATCTAAAAGTTTTAGAGAAGAACACTTTTCAAACTTTTTCTAGATAACTGCATAGTAGTTTTATGATTGTTTAAATTATAAATTATTATAATTACTATAATAAATGCTAAACTAATTATGTGAGTTAGATGGAGAGGTTAGGTGGTAAAACAGATCCTCTGGACCAAAATTATATTATCAAGTAATCTAATTTACAGTTTAATATTGACATTATTAACAACAGTTTTCAATTCGACATTTTTAAAATAATTAATTTTTTTTAAATGTTGATAGAGAGATTAAATCCTTAAGATTGACATAATACAAAGAATAATTTTGATTTTAACAATTTAAGGTATTGAACAACGAGGATTGTTGCGCTCTTGTGGATTAATTATAGGGATCAATTTGAATATTTATTAAAATATAAGGACAAAATATTATATATCTAAAACATGCAGTACTACGTGTTTGTAGTTTTAATTAATGTACTGCTCACACACACACACACACACACACAAAAATATACTACCAATAAAACCAAAATTTATGCAACAATAAATTCCCCATTTCCATGAAGCAGCTCGGCCAATTTCTCCTCCTTGCAAGCCGGTAGGTGGTTTAGAGTGATGAACGTCGTAGCTGAGAGCTTCTTTTCTTTCTTCTTTGTTGATTCGTTGGCTGGGTTAAAGATCAACACACGAATTTTCTTTTCACTTAATTTTGGGGCTCCAGCAATTGCTGTGTCAGTGCTGGTTTTGGCATTGTTAGCTTTGGTAGTTGTTTATTTGTTTGTTTATCGTTGTTTATATTTTTCCACGAAACAAACAAAAGAAAAAATATTGTTTGTTAATACGAATTGGTAAAGATCAATCTTAGTCACGTGAACAAGGTGGGTAAAATTAAAGAAAAAAAAAAAAAGGAAAAAGATTCTCTGCAGGTTGATAATTTGCTGATATATTTTCATTTAGGTATAACTTATTTAATTAGATTTCCTCACATGGGTTGCTTAGATCCCTCAACTAATCATCAATGAACATTGATATTGTCAATAAATGATTAATTTAATTGATTAAAATTTATTTTTTTA
This sequence comes from Durio zibethinus, assembly GCF_047325235.1. NCBI lineage: Eukaryota > Viridiplantae > Streptophyta > Magnoliopsida > Malvales > Malvaceae > Durio > Durio zibethinus. The sequence continues at coordinate 2,054,936 of NC_143165.1, read as the reverse complement.
ATAAAAAAATTTTGAATTTAAATTTTATTGATAAACATTTATTAAGATCATATTAAATATATAATTTATAATCATTTATTTTAAATTATCAAATATAATATATTTTATTTTAATTTAAAAAATTATACAATTTATCTACTTTCAATTTAAAAAAAAAAAAAAATGAACGTTGATGTTAGTTTATTTTTCTATTGTCTGAGTAGCATGTGCAGGTGAATGTGTATGCACGTTAACATGTTAAGTTGGCTTTATTTTTTTTTTCTTTTGAAAAAAAAAACTATTTTAATGTTTAGCCAGCATTGCACATGGTTGAATATTGCTGCATGTGTCGGCACCAATCGAGACTTTTTTCCCAGTAGGCAAAAGCTTGTCACCTTCTTATTAATGAGTTTCTCATGTAAAACAGCTCTTAACTTAAGCAATTCAACAGAAATTGGATGCTAACGATCCAATCAACCTGTTCGTACGATAACAAAACACAGTTGGTTACAACTCAGCGCTAACAAAGTCATCACCATGTTTAACGTGCCAATTTATCTGAGGGACCTTAACGGGGCATTCGACAAAATTATTATAGCTACCCTAGCTAAGCTTTTACACTGATGAATGTCTTTAAAGAAACGACAATTAGACTCCAATCATATGATAAAATTCAAAAGGTAAGGACAAATCCTCTTCTACATTTCTTCTGGCCAATTTTTTTCCGCCTTGACTGTGTTTACTAACAGTAGCTTGCCAGATAACCATTGAAATAGGCGCAAATGCCGTACACGTACAGGTATCTAATTGACCAAATCAGCTCCTAGGATACCAATTTCCATGCATGTCATAAATGTGACATATTCCCGACCCGACCCGACCCCACTTCTTTGTTTTTTTGCTGTTCATGTCTTAAATCTTGTTCTATTTCATATTAAACAATAAAAACGTAGATTTGTTGATATATTATGAAAAGAACTTATTTTTTAAAATTTTATAATTTAACAAATATTATATTTTTAAGATTAAAAATATAATTTTTGTAAAAAATATATTATGAAACAAAAACTAAAATACTTCAACAGAAAATTTTATTCTACATTTTTATTCTACATTTTTTAGATAAAAAATGTAATTTATTATAAAAATATAATTATGGGTAATATAATAAAAGATAGTAAAAGATATTATTAATTAATATAATATTTCTCTAATTAAATATAACAATTCTAAACACATTAATTTAACATTCCCCACCAACAGCCACATGATTTAATAATAGAATGCTAAACTCTTAATTGCAGTTACTAGAGTTTAAATTCTGATAATCTTAATTATTAAAAAAAAATCTAATTTTTTATGAAATTTATAAAGTAAAGTAATTTAAGCGAAAATCACTTTTCCTTTTGAAATATTAAATTTTGCAAACCAAATGAGTCATAAGAACTTTTTTTTTTCCTTTTGATGGATAGAAGTAATTAAGTTGATATAAGTTATGTTCATCTTTAGCTAAAAGTAAATTATATTAGCAACTAAAATAAAAAGTAAATTGTATTCCATCAAATAAAAAAATAAATTCTATTTAATATAGAATAAGAAAAAGGAGGAAATGTATCCATTCAAAATTAATTATTTCACATAATGGTTAAAATGTATTAAATTAGGCTATTAACTTGATCATGTACATTTTGTTCTCATTGAACAATACCTTAGTGATCAACATTTGGGGACAAATACCATAAATTATTTAAAATATTTTAGTCATAATTATTAAACTCGAATTTGGATGATCAACATTTTCAAATTTACCTTAAATTATTTAAAATATATTTGTCATTATTATCAAACTCGAACTAGATTTGTTTTAAAGCACAATCCATTTTGAGACTCCCTTAAATTCTTAATATGTGACATTTTAACAAATATTAAGATTAGTTATGATAGATTTAAAATTTCAAGAAAATAAAGAAATGCTAAAATTTTAGAATAAATCTTTAAACTAGGTTGATCTTTTTGGGTTTTTTAAAGGTTTCTAATGTTCATTCGTTATTTCAAAATGCTTTCATTTACTGCTTTTTGCTTTGCATGTAATTGCATGAGTTGTTTTCAAATTTTCAATCTTATTCTAAATTGCCTTTGCAAGTTTTCACCCTCGAGATTCATTTTTTTTTCATTTTTCTTTTGACTTTTCAATTATACATTTGAAAATTCAAAATTCATCCAAAATTAAAAAATGAGGGATCTCTCCTAAAGAAAATTTCTTCAATTTAGATATCTAAATTTGATCAAATGACTTTTTAAAGGCCAGGGTTCGAGTTTCTAAAAAAAAAAGATAAATTGACCTAAAATGTGTTTAAAAGTAATTAAACTAAATATCTTTTCTTTTTTTAAGGACATTTGTCATTTTCATTTCTCATAACATACATTTTCATTTTTTTCTTTTTTCAATATTTTGTTCATTTTCATTCATTTTTCATTTTTTTCTTGCATGCTTTCACTTTTGGCAAATTAAGCTCAAAATTTTGGAACTTTGTTTACTATAAGATTGCCTTTTGATTATAGGCATTCTTTCCTTATCCTTAATATTGGATCCAATATTTTTTCAAATAGATCATCACTCGTACTTGCCCCCCACTGTGGAAGGTAATCATTAATTAGGATTTTTTCAAAAAGAATTTAATAGGCTCAAAAAAGGTAACAAATAAATATTTTCTTTTTGTGAAGAGAATATGAAATATGGCTATTTATCATATTAAATATAAATACCTTTATTAAAAAAAATTCTTGGGAGAAGATTTTTTTTCTCTTTTATTAATTTCATAAAAGAATTATTATAATAAATATTATCCAAAGCCATGTTAGACAAAACATAAATATAATATCATAATAAAAATAAAAAAAATTATACCTAACCATTATGTTGGGATCAACCTGAAATAAATCCTACTTGCTAAGAAAAATTTCGCTTGCCTCTATTTGCTTTAATATTACGTGTATCGTTCTTTTTTTTTTCTTTGTGATTCTTCTTGATTGTTTTTTATTGTTCAATTTGGTTGTTACCTTACTAAATAGTTGATTGTTTTTGTGATTTTTGCCTCCAATTACCTATTGATTTTCCTTCTCCCTCTACTCGAGAATTCTCGTTCATAACTCAAAACTTTGTGTTATTTAATAATTGTTAATTGTATTACTTCTTCATATATTTCTCAGCTTGGAATTAAGTTCTTTATAAAGGGATTAAATCCCTTTTTAATTTAAAAAATTTTAATGTCAATTGAATCTATCCAAATCCTGTCAATTTTTTTTTTTTGTAAAAACTTGAATCCTAAAAATTACTAAAATCAAATTTAACTTTTTAATTTCAAAACTAAATAAAAATCACAATCTTTAAATCATCAAAATTAATTTTTTTTACCAAATAACAAAATATAAATAAAAATAAAAAAGAAAATAATATAAATAAATTATAAAACATTTTTGGACCTTTAAATTTTAAAAATTCAATTTTATAAATTAAAATCTGATTGAATAATATCGCAACCTATTATTAAAATAAAATTTAAAACTCATTGAATGTCAAAAAACCTTTTTCGAACGAGCTTAGTTTGTACAATGGAAGATGATTTGGCTAGATATTTTGCAGTAAATGGGCCAACTGCACGAATATTTACATATTATAAACACCGACGGTAGAGTAGGTAAGGATATCAATCGGCAAGGAAACGGAATTGCTGACGACTCGTCCAATAGTCGTTGGTTCAAAAAGCAAGCACCACAAAAAATTTATAAAATTATACTTATTAAAAAAATTGTGGATCACCACATTTTACATGTAGTGCTTCAACTTGGATTTAGATCCATAGTAGTCCAGGATTAGGTAGGTGATAAAAAATGCAGATCAATGTCACATAAACTAATCTATTAAAACAGAGTATTTTTAATTTATTTAGAGCTGATTTGGCAACCAAATCTTCAGTAGAGATGCTGTCTACATCAAACGCCGAGCAAAACATACTAAATATCCACTTGGACGTCTATGGTGCCACGTGATTTTCACTTTTTAATCATGCAAGGTTTCTGTCCAACCACTTCTAGGTTTTTTAATCACCCAATGGATCATTAAAAGTAACATGGGCTGCCAAGATGAAACAGATTGTTGGGAAAAAATAAGAATAAATCACTGCTAATTATATATACTTTCGTATTGGCCCATACCTTGGTGAATCACGGAATTATATCACTTATAATTATTATAATATAATTAAATAATCAAAATTTAATGTTATACAGCATTTAAAAAATTTTAAAATTCATATTTTAATCCCTTATATAATTTTTTACTTTGATTAATTAATTATAAGATTGTAGCATAAATAATTGTAAGTGTAATGCTCCTAGTGAACTACAAGCAATAATTGTAGGATATTTCCTTGAATCTTTACTAAAGTTGGTCTTAAATTAGAGAGATAATTTTTTTTTTCAGTTTCTTGAATATCAGCTATATGGTTAAGGGATTTGATTCCTTCCAATTACAATGTTATCATTTTTCATTTGTGTCTGTAATTACTATCATGATAATCTAAAACGACACGTTTCATTTGTGATTTTTTAAAATTCTTTCAATGTAGGCATATTCATTATAATCTATATTCTATAATGTATATTGACAAATATAAACAATGAAGTGTAGAAAAAAATAATATTTTAAATTACAAGTTAATATAAAATATTTTGAAAAATCGTAAGCTAATAGTGCAATTTACTCAGAAAAATAACAAAGGAGAATTTCTAAAAATAATAACTTTTTTTATTCAAATTGAATGTCCATTTTCACCTTTTTTTTCTTTATTAAACAAAAGCAACATTGATAATTATTTATTATAATTTTATTTGTAATTAAAATTTCAAAAAATAAATTTTTGAAAAATCTTAAATTAACTCAAAACTTTTGAATCTTATTTTTTGAAATTTTAATTACAAATGATATCATAAAAATTATCGTCAAATATGATTGTAATTTTATTTGATTTAGAAAAAAAAAAAACAAAGTGAACATTCAATTTAAAAAGCAAGAAGATTATATACATAAACATAATGTTTATTTGAATATTATTTTTGAAAGCTGATCAGCTCTGTCTAAAACGTTAATCACAGTTTAGGAGCGTGCTTGCAGTACAAAAGTTTGTACGACAGTTTATGTACTGCAAGAGCAAATGTTAACTATAAATTCATGAAATTAAGCAGCTTGCCTAGAAAAATTAAAAAAAAAAAATTAAACATGTGAAGTCTCAAATGAGCTTTGTCTTTCAGAGCTACCAATTAAATTTGCCTTTTTTAGTTTCTTGTTTCTCTTTTTTGGTCTTCTTACCAATGATTGAAGAAATTCTCTCATCTCGTTCTCTACTCTGTTAGTAATTTCTGGAATCTAACTTTTTTATTTATATATTTTTATTTTATTTTATTTTTAAACGTTCAAATTAACATAAAATTAGTCTTCAAATTAAAATTTGAACTTTAGTTATTGGGATGTCTTTTGTGAATACAATTGTTTTTTTTTTTTTTTGAGTGCAATTTTGAGATGAAAAAATTTTATATGTATTAAAATTTGAATTTCAAATATGTTGATATCATATTTTAAAAATAATAATATAAATTAATTGAGTTAAATTGATGAATTTTTTTAATTTTTAGCTTTGAAATAAAATAAGGATTAGTTTAATTTGTCTCTTGAATTATTAATGCTAATTAAGTAAGATAGCTCCCTAATCAAGCCATTCTCCTTTACATTTCTTTAATAATATATATTTTATGAGTTGTAAAGCTAGATTGTCTTTTTCACATATGGGTGCATTCCAAATTGCCAACCGGAAGGACAATTACTAAAATTATCTCTGGATATTATTGAATGAACCTGTTATCTTATATGAATATTGGAGGATGGTACAATTATATGTTCCTCTCTGTTTGCTTTGCAGTATTTTACCAGTTCTCATGTGCCTGTGTATGGACCCAAGACTGGAGGACTTGTTGGTATATGATTTTCTTTATCCGATCCTTCTTGTTTCTTGCATTATTACATTCAGTGGATGTGACAGGCAAACTTGAGAGATTCGGGATAATTTTTTTTGATAAAAAAAAATTTTGAGATAGATAAATTGTTTAATTTTTTAATTTAATTTAAGATATATATTATATCTAATAATTCAAGACAAATGATTATAAGTCGTGTATTGAAAATAATTCTAATAAATGATCATCAATAAAATTCAAACCCAAAATTTTTTTATTTAAAATAATAGACTTAATGTAATACTACTTATTTATTTTTAGTCATTTATATACTCAACTAAAGTAGTTAAAATTTGAGATTAAAAATTGGGTTTAGAAGATGGACATAAGTTGTCTTTCTTAATTTTTTTTGTTACTCATTTTTTGATAAAATAATAAAAATATTAATTATTTTTTAAATAGTAAAGAAGATTTTTTCCAAAACTTACCTAATATTTTTTTAGAGTTTTAACTAGTCTGAATGAGTGTGACTAATTATTCTTATTAGAATATTGAGAAAGGGTATATAAAAAAAAAAGATAGTTTGAAAAATCATTCAAAAGATTTTATTTTATTTTAATATCTTAATAATAAAATAATTATTTGCTCATGGCCCTAAACACACGATTGAATCATGTTAATTAATTTGTGTCTTCATAAATTTCGTTTTAGTATCGGTGGTTTCAACTGGTATGCTCTAAATTTTTTTACAATTAATTATTGGAAAGAAAGTTTTAGCGTAAATAAAAAAAGATAACATAAGATGGGATGGTGGTGGTGGTGGTGGTGGGATTAGATGAAATCATGAAAGGTGAATAGGTGGGAAAAAAGATTAGTGCACGTAGGGATAGGATTCTGTTAGCAATTTTTTTATAATTAATTATTTGAAGGATAAAATTTATTTAAAAGAAAATACAAAAATGAATAGAAGAAAAATTAAATTAAAAAAATAAATAATGGTTTAAATTAAAATAAAACGTATATAAATATGAATACCTTTATATTGTATAAATTTATACAAAAGTAACTAAAAATTTCTTTTGGCTTTATTATATGGTTTAGTATTTTACTATATAAACAAACAAATAAACACATAAATAATAAATTAAATAAATAGTTAAGTAAATAAATATTATTATCAATTTTAACAATAATTGTTTCTTTGTATAAAAGTAATTTTTTAAAATTTATATTATCATTATTAAATTTTTATATTTATTTTTCTTGTTATTAATAATATTATTATTATATATATGTACATTTATAAATATTTATGAATTAAACCAAAAATTTTAAAATAATATATCAAAATAATTGATATTGGTTATTTATTTTTTTTAAAAAAATTAAAACATGTTCTAATACTAAAATTTACAACATTGGTCTTCTCCCTCAAGGCCTAGCAAAGATAACTGGTCGAATCTAGTTGCCATCCATAACCTAGGTTATACGTTCCGACATTTATGACTATAAATTCGTGTATCTTAATTTAAGGAAAAAGAAAAACAATCGTATATTTTCAAAATGAGTTCAACCTTTAATTTGTAGTGCCTATTGGAATTAACTATTTGTGTTTGTCATAATAATTTTGGAGATTGTTAGACGAATTTTAAAATAAATAAAAACATATAGTCATCACAAATATTTTTTGTTAAAAGTAATTGGCTATCTAAAAAAATATCATTTTAATAAAAATTTAAAATTTATTAAAATTTATTAAAAGAACAACTTTTGGTCTACAAAAATAAAATGGAGTTTGGGATTATTATTATATATGGGGAAGGATTGGTATCCTATAACGTCTATTTTAAAAATAATACCAACTAATCCTATGTTATTTCTTAACTTTGATAAAAATGGTTTTACTTTTGATATTTAAAAAATAATTTTCTTAATGTTTCTTATTATAACAGAAAAAAATCCCTTCTAATTTTTCACTTGAAAAATAAATAAGAATTTTGTGTAATAAAATTTTAAAAAATATTTTAATACTTTGATAATATTTAAAATGAGCTTTCTCATTTAGAGATCTCATAAACATCATTACTTAAACTTCTCAAGAATTTCATCATCAACAGTTCATATCTATTTTCAAAATCAATATTTATGTTATATATAATAAAATGATATTCAAAATTTAACCCAAATAATTTTTTTTTTTATAAAAATTCATTTCTTATCTTTTTATTAAATAAAAGTAAACGAGAAAACTTTATTAAGAATTATTCTAAATATCCCAATATTTTGATAATGTTTTAGAAAAATCTTATTACCTAGAGACTCCTAAAGAATTATTACTCGGACTTCTTCAAAATTTTATAATAAAATTTTTTTTATTTTTTGAAATTAACATGTATGCGTAAAATATGATGCTCATTAATCGATTTGTAATCTTATTGTATTGTATACAAATTTATTTTTTAATAAAAAAACTAAATGAGAATTTTTTATATTGAAAATTATTTTAAATACTCCAATAATAATATTATTATATTGTATAACAATTCATTTTTTAGTAAAGAAAAGTAAACAAGAAATTATTATATTGAAAATTATTTTCACTATTCCAATTATTTGGCAATATTTTAGAAACATGTATGCGTAAAATATGATGCTTATGAATCAATTTGTAATATTAATATTATTGTAATGTATAAAACTTCATTTTTTTAGTAAAGAAAAGTAATCGATAATTTTTTATATTAAAAATTATTATAAATACTCCAATAATTAGGTCGTATTTTAGAAAAACTTTTTTACCTCAAGATTTATTGAGAATCACTACTCAAACTTCTTAAGAATCTCATGTTAAAAAATTCACGTTATTTTCAAGGTTACTGAGTGTGTATGAAATGCAGATAACAAAATGTGGCATGCATGCAAATATTTTTTATCTTAATAATCTTACTTATTTTTTTAACTTTATATGGCATCTGGCTTAATTTTTTTGTTCGTTATTTATTTTTATTTTTTTTCTTTAAAAAAAAAAAACTAAAGAAAATCTTTATTATTGAAAATTTTTCTAAACACCCTAATATTTTGGTTGTGTTTTAGAAGAATTCTCTCACCTAAAAATTTTTTAAGAATCATTACTCAGATTTTGTTATAATCCCATCCTCAAAAATTTTCATTTTCGTTTCTTATATTTTTTTAAAATAAAAAAAATTTAATTACTGCCAATAATATTTATGCATTATAATTTTATTACTAAAAAGGACTCATTTTTTTCTTTCATCATTATTTATTTATTTATTTTATTATATTATTTTATTTTTTTTAGGGATATAAGTAAACGAAAATCCTTTGTATTGAATATTTTTCTAAATATTTCATTACTTTGGTAATGTTTTAGAAAAATATCCTCACATTGATATTTTAAAGAATCACTACTCAAACTTTCTGAATATTTTATCATCAAAAATATTTTTATTTGTATTATTTTTCTTTATATTTTTATTAAATATATTTTTTTAATTTATTAATTTTTTTAAACACCAATTTTTTTATTTCCTTAAAAAATATTTATTACAGGGATTTTAAAACATAAATATGTGTAGATAAATAAATAAATAATTTGAAAGCTAAAATGTAAAAATTACCAAAAATAGGCTGATCAATGCTGGTTAATGGTTTAAGGGGCAATTCAATCGGTTCAATGTGATCCAAAGCAATTTTTCATAGTCTGGAACAGTTCTTTTTTGGTTCAAGTCGAGTTGAATCAATTCAATGGCGGTTTGATCTAGATTGATTTTGGCTTTGGTCTGATGCGGTTTTTAAGTCGGGCAGATGAGTTTTCAACCTTTAAAATGCATAGTTTTTGACATTTTTTTTTATAAAAGCTAAATTTTTTTTTCAAAACATTTTAACCCATTCTTTATAAACAAAAAAACTTTATATTAGATTTTAGAAAATTGACCTTCCATTTTTCAAATTTTGACAATTGGTTGCCACTTACCGTCATTGTCTTTATTGTCAATTATTGCTCATTAGTGCTGGTTTAAGCCAAAAATTTACCTAGAAACTCATTTTGATTCCCTTTTCTTTGTTATCTAGCTAGGTTTGTCAAAAATCCACTCAAAACTCCTAAATCTAAATTAGAAAACCATGAGTTTGGACAAAAAAATCTATTCCCTTTATTGCTCCTATGGCTACCATTTTCAAACTATGCTATTCTCCAAGTCGAAACCTTTCTCCTTGCTAGAAATCTAACCTAAAACTCTTTGGATTCTCCAAAACCAAAACCAAAAACCCTTTTTCTTTTTTATTCTAATAAAATATATTTGTGTATGGTTTGTTGTTGCAATTTCTTTTATGAGGAATGAGTTTGATTTTGCCATTGTTTGTTGTTTTTTTAGGTGTTGTGGGTCCCAGGTGATTTTTTTATTGTTATTTTTTTAGGTTTATCATGATAGTATATGGCTATCAGCGGTGAGAGTGTATGGGAAATGGTGTGGAATTTTATGATGGTGTTGGCTTTATGGTGATTAAGGGCGTGGTGGCTAAACTATAGTGCAAGCGAATGAAGTTGTGGTTGATGACAATGAAATAGTTTGGTGAGTTGTTGGAGATTGTTAGGGAGTTCTTTGGTAATTGGGAAGGGTTGGGTTTAATTAGCCTTTTTTTTTTTTTTAACATATTAACCCTTTGGTTTTTATGGTCCTTGCAAGCCTTTGAAAATCATCCCTTTTTTTTTTTTTAACTTTCAAATTCACTTTTGGTATTTGCAATTTTGGAGTGTTTTTGCAGAGATGTATCAATGAATCTGAAAAAATTTTTAGGTGGAGGAGAAAAATGGTAAAGTTGTTACACCTAGGATAATGAAACTCTTTGTGTTAATGAGTTTTGATCAAATGATGATAGAGTGAATAGGAAAAATTAGAAGGTAAAATCAGAGAGCTGGGAATGAGGAGACAATTTGGAAAGAGGTGTTTTTGGGGTTGACAAAACTCTACTACCATGGTAGCTTAAGCTTCAGACTTTTCCCTTTCCATTGTTAGACTTCCTACATAAAAAACTTTTACCTTTTCCAACATTTGAGAAATATGACAAAAATTATTCATGGGTCTCAATTTTATTTCTGGCCTTCCAGTCATCTGGCTTATAATCATGAATCAAGTCAACATTTGATCCATGAAAAAAAAAAAGAGAAAAATATGCTCAGAAGATTGGCCAATGGAAACTGACATAACACTCAACCAAAATATCAAATTAAAATACGTAATTAAATTAAAATCAATAATTCAACCTAAAATTGGACTTAACTATATTAAATTATTCAAAGATGATTTACAATTATTTTTGGATAAAATAGGTGTCTATAGTGATGTGTAACATATTTTTGCTTCTAGATTATTTACAAAGAGTTATAACGATAATATTAGTGAGAATAAGTGCTGTATCAATTATATCAACATTAATAATAGTATATGTAATTAAATGTAAACATAATGATAGAGGTGAGATAAAGTATAATAAAAAATAAAATGATCATTAAAAATTTAAATTAAATAAAATATATTATTTAGATAAAAATTTATTTAATAAATATTGATACAATATTTTCTATTAAAATAATATATTTATACTTCTAAGTAAAAGAATCGAGTGTCCGATCAAATTTAAACTTCGTACTACACTTTTTAAAAAGGTAATAGGTGCTTAGTAAAAAAATATTTGAATTTTTTAAATTTATTTTTAATTATATGTATCATAGTGGATTGCATATAATTGAATGTTTTATGAATAAAATAAGAGAAAAAAAATCCATGCTCCACTAGATACTCACCCCTAAATTTGACGATTCGTGTATTTATATTATATAAAATATTAAAAATTTTATATTCATACTATATTTTATACAAAAATTATGTGTTACAATTCACGTCGACATAACAATTTAAAATATATATTTTTAGTTTTGTTAAACTTATATATAATAATTACTAAAATTTTAAACTGTGTCACTTTCATAACTTATTTTTATATCATGTTTGCATTACATCACCATATTATGCTTTAAATTACCAACTCTATCACTCCTCTAATGAATAAACGAAACATGACATAACAGGAATGACTCCATCGTGCCTCGCTATTGTATTCCAAACGAATAATTGAAAAGGATTAGGCCAAAAATTATATCCAATTTTATGGTACTAGGATATAATTTGAATCTAAGGCTCCATTTGTTTCATGAAAAATAACTTTCAAAAAATTATTTTCGCATTTTCAGGTGTTTGTTTGGCAAAAAATTGACTGGTCAACAAAAAATGATTTACTGATCAATGAAAAATGATATCATATTTTTGAAAATTGTCTTACGGATTTAAAAAAAGAAATATATTTTTTGAAAAAAAGTTGTCTATGAGTAGAAATATTTATCAATACTTTTGAGAATAATTTTACTTACAAATAATATTATATTAATAAATAAATAAAATTATATTATAATATATTAATAAATAATACTATAATACATATTATTATAAAATATTATAATAATATATTTATATTAATAAATAATATTATAATATATTATTAATAAATAATATACTATTAATATATATATGTATATATTAAGAAATAATATTATAATAGATTATATTAACAAATAACACAATAATAAATATTATTAATTTAATTAATAAGTATTATAATAATATATTATTAATAAATAACATACTATTAATATAATATACTAATAAATATTATTAATAAATAATATTATAATATAATAATAAGAATATAAAGAATAATAAATAGTTCTATTTTAAGTATTTTTATGTTAACATAATATTTTAATATTAAATATTATTATTAAAATATAATTATTCTTTAAAATTAATAATTTTAATAATAAATAATTTCATTATATTTTAAATGTTATATTAATATTATTTGAAAAAAATGGATTTTCTAGAAAATAGCCAAACAATGAATACTATTTTTCAGTAACTCATCCAAATAATAGAAAAAATATCTTTCAATTCTAAAAATGTAAATATTTTTCAAAAATTATTTTTTGAAAGTCATTTTTTGCAAAATAAACGAAGCCTAAAGCTCTGTTTGTTTGGCAAAAAATGATTTTCTGAAAATAATTTTCATATATTTAGGTATTTGCTTGGTAGAAAATTGGTTGATAAGCAAAAAATAATTTATTGGTCAATGGAAAATGAGGTCATGTTTTAAAAATTGTCATATGGATTTAAAAAGAGGAAGATATATTTTGGAAAAAAGTTGTTTATAAGTATAACTATTTATTAATACTTCGGAGCATAATTTTACTTATAAATAATATTATATTAATAAATAAATTATATTATATTATAACATATTAATAAATAATATTATATGAATAAATAATATACTATTAATATAATAGATTAATAAAAATATTAATAAATAATATTATAATATATTCATAAAATAATATTATATTAATAAATATGCTATTATATATAAATAAATAATATATTAATAAATATTATTATAAAAAAAATACTAATATGTTAATATTAATAAATAATAATATATTAATAAATCATATATTAATAAATATTATTATAATATATTAATAAATAATATACTATTAATAAATAATAAATTATTAATAAATAACATACGATTAATATAATTATTAATAAATAATAATAAGAAATAATATTATAATATATTAAAAATAATATTATATTAATAAATAATAAAGTAATAAATATTATTAATTTAATTAATAAATATTATAATAATAAATATTATTATAAAATAAATATATACTAATATGTTAATATTAATAAATAATATTATATTAATAAATCTTATATTAATAAATATTGTTATAATATATTAATAAATAATATATTATTAATATAATATATTAATGAATAATAGTAAGAAATAATATTAGAATATATTTAAAACAATATTATATTAATAAATATTATTAATTTAATTAATAAATATTATAATAATATATGAATAAATAATGTATTATTATTAAATAATATACTATTAATATAATTTATTAATAAATAATATAAAGAATAAAAATAGTTTTATTTTAAGTATTTTTATATTAACATAATATTTTAAAATTAAAAATTATTGTTAAAATATAATTATTTTTTAATATTAACAATTTTAATAATAAATAATTTCAATATATTTTAATAATTATATTAATATTATTTGAAAAAAATAAATTTTTTAGAAAACAATCAAATAACATAAAATATTTTTTATTAACTCATACAAATAACAAAATTTTTTTAAATTTAAAAAATATAAATATTTTTTAAAAATTATTTTTTAGAAGTTATTTTTAACCAAACAAACAGCGCGCTTGAATTTAAATCATTTAATTGTTTAAGTTGACTTGTATTAAGAGCAAGTGTTCTGTAGCAGTTGACATCATAAAAGCATCACCGAAAAATAGAAAGAAAAAATCTGTAGCAGGCACAAGTCGTAGGCGAAGCTACCTAGTTTCCAGCATAAGTTCGCACCTGAAAATTATATGCTTTAACATGGTTTAGAATTTAAAATCTTTAACTTCACGTTAATTAAGGGTTTATCGAACAAACAATGATTACTTCGCATGGCCTTTTCAAGTGTAAAAAGGAAAAATACTTTCATTCTCGTAAGATTTGAATTTAATACAATTATTTTATATAATCATTTTTTAAAATATATTTAATATTTAATATTTAATATATGTAACTTTTTTCTTTGTTTTCATATTTTATAATAAAGTAAAATTCATGTAAATGCCACACATTTTGTTTCGGTGTGAACAATTTATTTATTCCAAAATTTTTTAAGTAAAAAATAAATAAAGTAAAGATACATAAATATTTGTTGGATTTAAATGTATAAATGATATATTAGTACTCAAAAATTATTTAAGTTTAACTCGAATAAAATTTAAATTTGATTTGGTTATTATCGAATTTAATTCGAGTTCGAGTAATTTGATTTATTAATCGAATGAAGTTCAAATATTTTTATATTCGGTTTGAATAGTTCATGAATCTAATTAAGTTTTTATATTTTAATAATTTTTAATTATTTTAATTAATAAAATATCTTGAATTTGAGCTTGAGTTCGAATATAAATAATTGATTTTTTATTAAATATAAGAATTAAATTTATTTTTACATGTTAATCAAACCTAACTGAACAAACTCAAATAATTTGATTTATATATTGAGTCAAACTCGAATTAAAAAAATAAAATTTTATTAAATTCGAATCAAATTTTGAATTTTAAATTTAGAATTGAACTTGAATTTAAACTTAATATTATATCTATTCAAATTTAATTGATTATATTCCTAATTTAACCCGTGTAAGACCTTTAGTGGTTCTATTCATAATGACCAATAGTAGCGGATCTTAATGGCTAATTTTGAAGAGGTTAATTATATATATTTTTATTTATTATGTACTTGAATTCGGGAACAAGTGTTAGATTTGAGTATGTATTTAATATAAATATACTTTTTCTTTCTAAGTTTTCTAATATATTTGAATCGTTCAACCTTTATATTTACGTTTGTCGAGTTGAATACAGATATTTTAAGAAAAATACAAATTTTAAAAATTTAAAATAGTTCATTTCAGATTTTATCAAATAAAAAAATTAAAACAATTACAAAGACATGAGAAAATGAGTATTTAGCTAAAAAGAAAAATAATATTCTTTTGGTACTTGGTTGAATATTTAAAAGCTTATACAGAAAATTAAACGGTTAATTTATTTTTTAAAATATATATGAGTAAATGTGAATTAATTTTTGTGACAAGTTTATTATTTTTAAGGGTTTGTGAATAATAAGTATAATAAATACATAAATTATAATATAATTTAACTTTTTTAAAATTATAATGCATAAAATTAAGTTAAAAATTAAAAATAAAATTTACAAATAACAATTTCAACAATTTCAACGTGAGTTAACTTAATTTAATTTAATTGATTTAAATGAAATAATTGTAATATATAATATAGACTGCTCAAATGTTTGGGTGGGGCCAAGGCCCCCACAGGCCGAGCTTATGGCCTACCATTGATGACCAACGTTAAATTTACTGCAGAAACACCCAATGAAATTTGCCGACAACCAAAACCTTTGCTTTTATTAACAATTGGAATTTGACGTCGCACAATATCCATGTTTTCCTCGAGTTTTCTTTTTTTTTTTTTTTGAAGATTTAAACTTTAAACAAACATAATAAGCATTAAGCAGCCCAAGCTTATTCTATAAATAGCCCATACAAGTTGGCTAGAGAGACCAACACAACCGTAGGTGATTACGGTGGAGAGTTTTCATTTGTATTAGTGAGAGAAGTGCTTGAAAAATGAAAACAAATATGGGTTTAATCTCTGGGATTTTAGGGTTTATTTTACTTAGTACTCTGCTTTTCAGCAACGCTCACGGTGCTGTTCATAACTATTACTGGATTGTAAGTATTTTTTTGTCAAGTTCGGATCGAGGCAAAGTCATTGAAACTAATAAAAAAGTTGGGTTTAATGATCTTTTGGGGAATAATATTTGCAGGTGAAGGAGACTAATTTTACGAAGCTGTGTACCACATCCACTGTTCTTACTGTAAACGGCAGTTTTCCAGGGCCGGAGATTCATGCTAAGAAAGGTGATACCGTTTTTGTCACTGTCCAGAATGACGGGCCATATGGTATCTCTATTCATTGGTATATTGATTTTTTCTCTCAAACAATCTCTTGAAGATTAGTTTTCCAGGAAAACTGATGGTTTTAAAATTAAAAAACAGAAAAAAGAATCATACCAGATTAAGAAAATTTTGATACTTGCAGGCATGGAGTTAGACAGCCGAGGAATCCATGGTCAGATGGTCCGGAGTACATTACACAATGCCCAATTAAGTCCGGAGGAAATTTCACACAGGAGATCAATTTGTCTACGGAGGAAGGAACACTCTGGTGGCATGCCCATAGTGACTGGTCGCGTGCTACGGTTCATGGTGCCATCAAAGTTTTTCCGGCTAACGGAACCAGTTATCCTTTCGATAAGCCTGATGGAGACCAAACAATTGTATTCTGTAGGTGAACTCTGATTATCAGCGTGAAATGATTCAAAGCATGCTGATAAGTTCAAATGAAAAGTTTTCTCCCTATTAATTCTGTTTTTGACAGCTTTGGTGTGTTTTAAAAACTGTTAAATCAACAACTTTTTCTTGGTGGCAGCCTCATGGTACAAATCAGATGTGATGGATGTGTTAGACGAAGCTGTCGCAAGTGGCGGTGATCCAAACGTTTCAGATGCTTACACCATCAACGGTGAACCTGGAGACTTGTACGACTGCTCTAATGGTATATAAATCAAAAGAATCGAAAGATGGAGAATTAATCATACATTTTTCTTTCTTATATCCATAATTTGATTAAATTCTTTTCAGGGTTATCTATGTTTTTGAGTCCTCACCGATCAATATTAGTATAACTTTAAACATGAAACTATTCTGGTGAATTACGGGAGAAACAAAGAGATATTTGGTAGAATCCAGAGATTTAAACTCAGTTTAGTCTTATTGAAATAAGATGCGACATCTAATATGTCTGAAATTTAGATTCTAGTAATATATATTTTTATTTCTGTCTCTCTTATAAAAAGAAAATACTTGATCCTAGAACTCTGTAGACTGTACCTTCCACAACTGGCAGGTTATTGCCAAGCCAATGGGTCGTAGGCAATGACACTCTAATGCATTTGACTAAAGAAAAATCAACTTACTGTAAACAGGTTTATGTGTTGTGGTTAAGATACTTTTTAAATCCACAATTCTGGAGATGTGGACTCCAATTACCTAATTCTAAGACTTTTGTCGTGGGTAGCAATTTTGGTCAAAGCTATATTCATAATTGTAACTACGTGCTTTGTCCCATCAAGATTTTGACTTGTAGAAGTTAATTCAAGTTTATAAAGCCTCTACCTAACGTTCAACTTGATGCCAATATGATTCACATGTGGTTGCAGAAACAATGTACAGTTTGCTGGTTGAGACTGGCAAGACTTATCTCCTCCGCATCGTCAACTCAATCCTGAATGAAGAAATGTTCTTCGCGATTGCGAACCACAACATGACCGTTGTTGGGTCGGATGGAGCATATGTCAAACCCTTTTCTACAGATTATTTGTTCATCACCCCTGGCCAAACCATGGACGTTTTGGTTACTGCAAACCAAGCAGCAAGTTACTACTACATGGTTCTTACTCCTTTTCTTGATACCGATTCTTCTTATGACAACACCACCTCTAGGGCACTTATCAAATATAGTGGAAATTATACAACTCCAACCTCAATTCCTGTTCCAACATTTCCTAATATTAGTGACTCAATATCTGCACAACTCTTCGTTGTTCGGTTGAAGAGTTTAGCAGATGCAGCTCACCCAATCAATGTCCCCAAAAACATCACTAAACAAATCTTCATGACAGTATCAGTCAATCTATTCGCTTGCCCCAATTCTACAGGTTGCACAGTTGATGGCAACAACAAGCTGGCAGCAAGCTTAAACAACAACAGCTTTGTGATGCCATCAACCTCTCTGCTACAAGAATATTATGACAATAACTATAATGTGAGCCATATTACTGATGAGTTCCCGAACAAGCCGCCTACTCCTTTTAACTACACAACAGTGGCCAACATGTCTGCATATACAAGCGAAGGAACGCAGGTGATAACACTTAATTATGGTGACGAAGTGGAAATTGTATTCCAAGGGACAAATATC
This sequence comes from Durio zibethinus, assembly GCF_047325235.1. Lineage (NCBI taxonomy): Eukaryota > Viridiplantae > Streptophyta > Magnoliopsida > Malvales > Malvaceae > Durio > Durio zibethinus. The sequence goes on along the minus strand of NC_143165.1, from coordinate 2,036,139 downwards.
GGAGCCACACAGAATCATCCCATGCATCTTCATGGATACAGTTTTTATTTGGTCGGAACAGGTTCCGCGGATTTTGACAATGGCACTGATCCTGGCAGGTTTAATTTGGTTGATCCACCGGAGGTCAACACCGTTGCAGTCCCCAGAAAAGGATGGACTGCTATTAGATTCAAAGCTGATAATCCTGGTACATATACATCGTAATTACATACATAACATATTTTATTTATGCACAAATTACCCAATGTTCATATTTGTTTTACTTTTGAATCAGGGGTTTGGTTTATGCACTGCCATTTCGAGCGACACACGACTTGGGGAATGAGCACTGTTGTCATAGTGAAGGATGGAGGCACCAACGAAACAAGCATGCGTCCACCACCCTCGTATATGCCTCCTTGTTCTTAATTTTAATCACTTCAATGCCTAGGGTTTGTTAACATATCAAGTGTACTACTTAATTAAGTCATCAAGACTATGAAATAAAATTTCCTAAGGGATGGCATAATGATGATGCTTCATTTTTCTTTTGGTACATTTTGGTTTTGAAACATGTGATGTGACGTAGCAGTTTATTTTTACCAGGGGAATGATTTTTGTTGTACCTTAAAGTTGTTTGGACCATGCCTTACGTACGGAGTCACATGCGTTATTATTAGCAATTTACTTTTCTTTTTTGTTTGAAAGAGGAAGAGAGATTTTAATTTGGGTTATCAAGTAACTTGATCTTTAACTTATATCATAGATTTTTATTTTCTCATATCATTGGCTTTGAAATCAATTTCATTAATAATATATTAACATAACAAGAAATTAATTCATGATATATTTTTATTAATTAATATTTTATTTAACATCATTAATAAATTATGTAAAATACTTATCAAAGTAAAATTAAGATATTAAGTAGTGAATTTCTTTTTATAAACATAAAAAATAATAAAAAGTTACATAAATTTAAAATTAATTTACACATTTAGCCTTTCAATTTAACACTTTTTACTACTTGAACTTAAGACCCAATGAAAAGCATTTAACTAGCTTAAAGTTGAGTGTTATTTAAAATTTTGGGTACGACTCATTACCAAAACTCCACCTAAAAAAAGAAATTCAACGAGGCATTAAAAGTTTTTATTCTTCCAGATCAACCTATTTTCCAATTGATCTTTGTTTGATTTATGCGTGCGGTTTCTCTGGCAGAACAGGCAGTAAAGTACTGGAAAAAGCTAGAAAATCATGAAAGATAGCAACTTCTTGTCGTTTAGTGCTACAAAGTAAAAACAAAGTGGGGTTGCACTGGCTGCGATTTCTATTTGTTCATATGACCTTTCTTTACGAAATGGAAAAGTTTTCGGGTTAATTATTAATTTCACTTTGACCAATGGTAAGTAGGGGACGTGCATGTTGTTTTTTTAAGATACCATTTTCGCAATCCGTTACAGGGAATGTTCACAATAAGTTTTCAATTATCACCGACATTATGGTCCTCATGCGTTGTAAAGCATCTTGTTTAAAGAATTATCTTTATTTGAGAGTAAAAGTGTTGTATATGTTATCAAAATATATGTTTTTTCAAGGTGTTTTAAGTGTCTTTTATAAATTGCAAAGTTTTGAAATGTATAATTTGCATTTATATTAAATAAATGAAATTTGAGAATATAAAAATAAATTTTAGAATGAAATTAATAAAATATTACAAAAATTTTTAATTTTAATGACACTAAAATTTTGAGAATTCATAAAAGTGCAAGTAATTTTTTATTTTTATTTTATTAAATTAATGAAACTGCCACGATAGCTTAACGTTTTAAGATAACTTTATATTTTTTATTTTTAAAATTTTTAAATAAATAATAAAATTAATTACAATAAAATTAAAAAAAAAATTATTATAATTATAATTAAAAATTTATTATAATTACAATTAAAAAAATTTAATAAAAAATTTATGTTAAATAAATTTTATTAAAATTAATATTTAAATTTAATTAATAATACAACGAATTTAATCATACCTTACCAAATGTGCGGGGAAATTCAAATTGACACTTAATCTCCCTCACTCTCACCACTTTCCATCAACACTATCAAATCACTTTTCCTCTGTTTCGATTTCCTCTGCTGCAAATAAGAAATTTCTTCGATCTTCGCTGAAACTTTGATTCCTCTAGTTGTGTAAGGCAGCGATTCCTCTGCTAACAAGAATAAGTCATACTCAAATTTGCAGCAATCACTCTCTATCGACGAGGAAAAAAATTAGGGTTTTGACTACTTCGAGAGGAAATGTGAATATTAGAGGAAGAGACAGAGTGTTATCAATTTCTTGTTTTTCTAAAACGAATGCTTCGATTGAAAGGGTTTCATTGGAAGTAAAAGAAGAAGAACTACCTCCTTTTGATATTAATCTTGCAGTTATTCTTGTTGGTTTTGCTGTCAAAGCTTATACAAGTCCCCCTGTAAGTTATTCATTTGGATAATCCAATTTCTTTTCTTTTTTTTTTTTCTCTTTGATTTAATGTTTTGTTACTGAGAAATTGTGAGGAAATTGGAATCGTAATCGATTGAATTATGAATCTTTATGTTTCTGCATTTTTACTGAGACGGTGTTTTCATAAAAAGCAAAAATCACATGAATGTATATTCAAGAAGGTTATCTACATTTTTGAAGAATTAAAAATGGAAGTAAAAATAACAACCAAACAAAACCTTAGCTTTAAGAAGGTTATTTATGTATCTATTGGTAATAATGTTTGGTATTTTCTTTCTGGTTGGATTTGTTTTCTTGTCAAGAAAATATAGGGAGGCGTGAAATTGATGCTGCAGATTGTAAGATGATGCAGGCTTAATTTGGATTCACGAAGCCGAACAAGTCTGCTAGAGTCAGCCATCAGAGTCAGCCCATTAAATGTTATCATTTTTCAATCTGTTAATTTCTGTTATTTACTTTTACAGTTTGCCTTCTAGAAGGTGGTGGGGAATTTTCGAGATTCTAAGGGGAGGAAATATATGTTGAGAGGTAATGAATGAAACGGTTAAGACAGACGTGACTCTTCCTCTCTTGCGTCTTCTTCTTTTTCTTCTTTCTTCTCTAATATTGTTTTGCACTTCTCTTTGGAATTGCTCTTTTCTTGATTTGTGCAGCATCATTTGGTATCAAAGCCTTCGTTTCTGGCTCAATGACAGAAGGCATCAACACTAGACTCCAAAAGGAGGTCAATCAGTTACAGGCAGAGGTGGAGCGGGTAAACAAAACTATGGACATGAGGTTTGATGAAATGAGAGCTGAGTTTCGGAAACTTTTGGATCGTATATCTGCTCATGAAGGAAGTCCAACCATTGACAAGCAGGGTAGCCAATCTCTGAGGGGTCAGGAATCTTCCCCAGCTGGATCTTCAACGATGGTAACAACTCACTACCCTAACTTTTATAGATCCTTTAAACTTGAGTGTCCAAAGTTCAATGGAGATGATTTTAAAGGTTGGCTCATGAAAGTCGAGCCGTATTTTGAAGGTGAGGGGGTTCCTAAAGGTTCTAAAGTAAGAGTTGCTATGTTGAGCCTTGAGGAGAAAGCCTGACAATGGCACCAGCAATATGCTAAGGTGTAGGGGGGTCTTGATAAATTAAACCGGGATGCTTACATTTTTGAAATGCAAGATAGGTTCATTGCTGGTAAATTTGAGGATCCTATGGCAGAGTTGGTAGAATTAAGACAAAGTGGTAGTGTTGAATAGTTTCATGATGATTTTATTGGGGTTCTAAATTTACTGCAACTATCTGATATCTATGCTTTGAGTATTGTCATTAGTAACTTGAAACTTGAAATTGGCCAGACCTTTAAGCTGTTTAAACCAAAGATGTTGAATCAAGCCCTTTACCTAGCTTAACAAATTGAATCCATTATACATCCTACCCTAAAGAAACCCTTTATTGCTTTCAAACACATCACATCTACTAATATACCCAGCTCTATGTTTAAATGCAATAGCATACCCCCTCTACTACCAATTATAATACCACCCAATCATAACATACCTACATAGAACACTAAAGCTCTTTACCATGCCCCAAAACCCCACCACACTACTTTCACCCAACCAAAACCTTTAAAACCCAACACTAGGAAGCTTTCACCAGCAGAAATCAAGGGTAGGAGGAAAAAGGGATATAGCATTTGGTGTGGAGATAAGTACTCACTTGAGCACAAATGTGTGAAGTCACAACTCTACTAAATGTTGTTGGAAGGTTGTGAAGAAGAGGAGTTAGAGTTTAACATAGAATAATGAAAATACTGCCATTATTAAACTTTTATTATCATATGAAACTGAGAACCCTTCATAGTGATTTCTTTACATGCCATGTTAGGCATAAATGGTTACCAGACTATAAGGGTGAGTGCTTTGATTCATAAATGCCCATTTGTTGCATTGATTGACTTGGGTAGTACTCATAATTTTATTGATTCATCTATTGTCAAGTTGCTAGACCTATCAGTTTAGCAAGGTTGTAAATTGCCTGTTGCTATAGCAAATGGAGGTAGCTTATACACAACTAGACTTTGTAAAAGGGTCCGATGATTGGTGCAGAGAGCCAATTTTTTGATTGATTTCATGGTATTACATCTAAAAAGATATGACATTGTGTTGGGGGTGCAATGGCTTATAACCTTGGGGCTAGTAATATGGGATTTTCATGAATTAACTATGCAGTTCTTGTATAATTCTAAGAGACATGTAATACTAGGCTTGCAACCTAGGTTAATTTAGATCATGAAGGAGAAACATTCTTTGAAAATACTACCATCTTTGATGAATGAAGCTAGACACCATCCTTGTGCTTATATGATGACAAATAGCTTATAAACTCAGTTATCTATTTTAGTTTTAGAGGAAACTGAGAATTCTTCCATCAAATTGGCATTAAAGAAGCTATTATTGGAATATATAAAACTTTTTGAACTACCTTAAGGGTTACCTCCCAAAAGGCTTCATGATCATAGAATTACCTTGAAGTATGAAACTCAAGTTGTGAAGATGAGGCTATATAGATACCCTGCCATTCGAAAGGATAAAATTGAAAGAATGGTGAAAGAAATGCTAGATAGTGGTATTATTAGAAATAGTAACAGCTCTTTTGCATCTCCCATTGTAATGGTGAAAAAAAGATGGTTTTTGGAGGTTATGTGTGGATTATAGGTAGTTAAATTAGCTCACCATCAAGGACAAGTTCCTTATTCATTTGGTGGAAGAATTGTTGGATGAGTTGGTGCATGTTAATTGTTTTTCCAAGCTAGACCTACGATTTAGATACCATTGGATTTGGATGTTTGAAAGAAATGTTCACAAAACAGCTTTCAGAACACATTAAGGGCATTATGAATTTTTGGTAATGCTTTTTGCACTCACCAATGCTCTTTTTACTTTTTATGGATTAATGAACTCACTTTTTAAGTGTTAGTCGAGAAAGTTTGTTTTTGTTTTTTTTTTTTTATGACATATTGGTGTATTCTTTTGACTGGAGACTTATTTAGTTCATTTGAAACAAGTATTTAAAGTTCTTAAGGCAAACCAGCTCTTTGTTGAAAAAAGTAAATGCTAGTTTAAGGCTATGGAGATAGATTACTTAGGCCATGTAATTAGTGGTAAGGGCATTATTGTAGATCAAAGTAAGGTCTAATGTATTTTAGACTGGCCAATGCCACGATCTGTGAAAGAACTCAGGGCATTTTTGAGACTCAGAGGGTATTATAGAAGGTTCATCAAAGGATAAGGGTTGATTGCTAAATAGTTAAATAATCTGCTTAAAAAAGATGCTTAGAGATGGATTGAAATTATAATTCATGCTTGGAATCAATCCAAAGAGGTCATAACTTCAGTATTAGTCTTAACTTTACCTAATTTTTTGACAAAATTTACAGTGGAGACATGCATCTGGAATTGGATTGGTGCTATATTGACTCAAAACAAAAAAACCTTAGCTTATTTTAACAAAATTTTTGTGTCACGATTCTAGAGAAGAGTCATAAATCCTACATCAATTGTGTACTAGAGTTGGTTATGAGATATAAGGAATCATACCACCTTTAACTTGTAAGGTACTTTTTATGAAAAAAATCATGAGGTCAAGGGTGTTGAAGCGAATAATACCTTACAAATTGGTGTGAATCGTGATAGGTTGATTTGAGATGTTGAATGAGTTCATATTTCGATTTTGGAGTTGCATGACCTAAAGCTTAAGTTTCGACCTGTGACAAGTGATATCAAAGCCAGCTTTAGGGGTATTAGTGATGTGCCACCAAGGATGATGGGCTTTCGTTGGAGTGGATAAGGATGTTACGATCTTATAAAGGAGTCATGAATCTCACATCGATTGTGTACTAGAGTTGATATAAGGGTTTACACCACCTTCAACTTAGGTGCATTTTGTGGGACAAAATCATAAGGTCAAAAGTGTCGAAGTAGACAATACCTCATAAGTTGGTGTAAATCATGACAGTTAGATTGATTTGGGATAACAATCCGGGTTTTGAAGTTACACCAGCCTGGAGCTTAAGTCTTGGCTTGTGACATTTGCACTAATACACCATGTTTTATCTATTTATGATAAGAGATGATGGTATTTTTATTCGTAATTAAAAGGTAAAGCCCTTATCTAGCTGGCAGACACTTCAAAATCAAGACAGACCATTAAAGTTTAAAATTATTTTTGCATCAACAGGTTGCTACTTTTACTTACAAAAATGATGGGCTATGATTATGAAGTCTCTTATAGGAAAAAAGGTCTTTAAACACAGCTGTAGATGTTCTATCCAGAAACCCTGCAATGCATGTGGCACAATTGTTAGCCATTTCAATAATGAGTACGAATGTGTTGTAAAAGATCCAAGATTTAAAAAAGTCGGATGCAAGGCTACAAAAAATTATTCAGGAGTTGCATAATGATTTGAGACAGAATTCTAAGTACACTTGGTATGGAGATTAGTTGAAGAGGAAAAAGAAACTAGTGGTTGGTAATGTTCTTAAACTGAAGCAAGAATTATTAGCATTTTTTCATAGCAATCCTTCTAGTGGGCATTCTGGGGCATAAGCAACCAGTAATTGGATTTCTAGTATATTGTATTGGAAAATAATGAGAAAAGAAGTTAGAAAGATGGTTAGGGAGTCTATTGTTTGCCAACAAAACAAATATGATAATAGTGCAAGTCTAGGGTTGTTACAGCCTTTACCAATCTCTGATAGAATTTAGATTGATATTATATGGACTTCATTAAGGGTTTTCCAAAGTCTGGTGGGAAGGATATTATCCTATTGGTGGTGGATCGCTAAAGTAAATATACACACATCCTTACTTTGGCTTATTCGTATACTGCATAACAGTGGCTCAGATCTTTATGGACAATGTCTTTAAACTTCATGGGTTGCTTAGCAGCATAATCTTTGATAGGGACGAGGTTTTTATGAGCACTTTTTAAGAGGAACTATTCAACAGGTTTGGAACTTCTTTGAAGTTTTCAATAGCTTACCACCTACAAAAAGATGGACAGACTGAGGTAGGTGTTTGGGAACCTATTTAAGATGCATGACTGGTGAAAAGCCTAAGTGTAGGAAAACATTTAGTTTCATCGGTTGTAATCTATGTAGCTTATTGTAATCTGTTGATTATAATTTGTATATATTTGTTCCCTTAAAATTGAGAATTTGTATTTTTAGAATTAAAGGTAGAATATCAGGATAGACAATCTCTTAATTATAGAGATAAGATTTAGGAATATTTAATTTTTTAGTTTACCCTTTAATTAGTTGTATTTAAAACTATGGTGTTTGTATAATTCAACAGATAAGTTATATACTCTTAATTTTTCATATGGTATTAGACCTTTAGGCTCTTTTTGAAAAAAAAAGGTTTCAACTTTTATTGTTGAATTTTATTTTAGGCCTTTATAGCCAAATTTTGTTAAGTTTTTCATACTATTATTTTTTCTTTTTAGCCTTTATTGCCTAGACTTATTTCAATCTTGAGAAAGATAATCATGTCAGAAATAGCAGAATATGTCGTTATTACTTAATTTGAGGAAGTGACAACTGGTCAAACCATAGGAAAACTATAAAATATCCAAGCTATATACGTATTAAATGGAAAAAACTACTTGAAGTGGTCTCAATTGATTCAAACCTTTTTAAAAGGGAAAGAAAAATTGAGCCATCTTCTTGGTACTGGTCTTAAGAGAGGAGATCCAAAATTTGAGGCTTAGGATTAAGAAGATTCCATGGTTATGTCATGGCTGTGGAATTCTATGGCACCAGATATTAGTGACACCTGTATTTTTTTATCCACGGCCAAAAATATTTGGGAATCAATTTGGCAAACCTATTCCAAGGCTAAGGATGTCGCTTAAGTCTATAAGATAAAGATCAAGATTGTAGCTCTTAAACAAGGGAATATATCAGTCACAAAGTATATTATTCTTAAAAAAAATCTTTGGTAGAAGATAGACCACTATCGGTGCATAGAAATGAAGTGCAATAAAGATGCATCAACTTTGAAAAAATTTATTGAAAAAGATTGACTATGATTTTCTTGCTGGACTTAATGTTGAGTTTGATCAAGTCAAAGTCAAAATTATGAGAAAAGAGGATTTGCTTTATTTAAATGAGTTGATCGCTATGGTTAGAACAAAAGAGAGCAAAAGAAGAGTGATGCTTGATAGTCTGTATGTAGAAAGATCTGTTATGGTCTCTAATAGTGGAAAGAACCAAAACTTAGAACAATTTTAGTCAGTAAGAAAGGGAAAGGTGATTTGGCTAAAACGTCAAATTGTGACAATATTTAGTGCACCTATTGCAAGAAGCTAAGGCATACCAAAGATCGTTGTTGAAAACTAAATGGAAAACCTTCAACTTCAAGCAAAGAATGGGGTTATAAAGGAGGATAGCCAAGAAATCAAGGACAAGCTCACATGACTACAATGGAGTTAAACCAGGAGAAGTCTCAAGAACAAGAAAAGTTGGACAAAAAAGAGATTAAGAAATAGAAAAGCATATTAGGAACCCTTGAAAAGAGTACTAGTGTATATTTCTTGGCACACTTAGGTAAGGTCTTTAATGTATGTAAAGTCTCTAATTCTCATAGATTAAATGTCTCGGATAAGTTTATTAAAAATTCTTAGGCATTGACTTAGTAGCCATAGGTCACATGATACATTTTTCGTAGAAGTTTAGTACATATACCCTATGTCCTAGTAATAAAAAATTGTTGTTGTAGATGATTCATTGATGGTTCATTTATTACAGTGACATGATTAGGAAATGTTCAAATTAATCCCTTATTTGTTCTTAAAAATATTTTTTATGTTCCTATATTATTTACTAATATGATATTTATACAAGATTTACTAGAGACATAAACTATAATGTGACTTTTTATCCATTTTATTGTGAATTTCAAAACTAAGGTTTAAGGAAGAGGATTGGACTTGCTAAGAAAAATGATGGACTATACTAGCTTGAGAGATTCAACAATGCAAGTAATATTAAGAATAGTTTATCTTTGTCATTTTCTTTTTCTGAAAAATCTCTAAAAAAAGATAAAATTTGACTTTATCATTTTTGTCTTGGACATCCTTCTTTTGAAACTTTGAGAAACATGTTTCTTTTTTTGTTCAAAGGATTAAATGTAAAAAATTTTCATTGTGATGTTAGTGAACTTGCAACGCATAGATGTGTGTCTTTTTCAATTAGTAATAAAAGAAGTTTTACTCCCTTTTACTTGATTCATAGTGACATTTGGAGTCCATCTACAATTCTTAATATTTTTTGTACAAGATAGTTTGTTTCATTCATAGATGATTATACTCTTTTCATTCATAGATGATTATACCAAGATCTCTTGGATTTGTTTACTTAAATTCAAATTAGATGTGAATAGTATTTTTTTTAAACTTTCAAAACATGATATAAAATCAATTTAGAGTGAGAATAAAAAAATTTAGGTCGATAATGCAAGAGGCTATTTCAACTAGAGTTTATCTACTTATTTTCAAAAAGAAAAAATTATCCATAAGTCATCTTGTGTTAATACTCTATAGCAGAATGAAATGACAGGAAAAATAGTCATTTACTAGCAATAACTCGAGCTTTTTTTTTCAAGCAAATGTACCCAAATCTTATTGAGGAAAAACTGTTCACACTATCGCATACATTACTATTTTTGATTTTATGAAAGAATTACAAGTGTACTTAAAAAGGAAAATTTCAGCTTCTAAATTGGCGTAAATCCAAGAACCTAATCCTAATTCTAGAAATGAGGTAATTATAATTTCTGACTTAGTTTCTCAAAACGAGCATGAATCTCCTAAAAATTAGTGATTATGATATGCCTATTGCCATTAGAAAAAGAATCAAAGAATGTACTAAATATCCACTATACCTAATCTCTAATTTTGTGTTATTTGAAAAATTCTTACTATCCTACTAAAATTTTCTTATGAGCTTAAATACTATTTCTATTCCAACTACATTATTTGGGACATCCAATGAGAAATGGAGGCAGGCCATGAAAATAGAATTGAGTCTTTAGAAAAAAATAAGACATGAGAACTGGTAAAGTTGCTTACAGAAAAAAATTCAGTTAGGTATAAATGGGTTTTCACTGTAAAATATAAGGTAAATGGTATTGTTGAAAAGTATAAGACCGTGATGATGGCTAAGAGCTATACTCAAACTTTTGAAGTTGATTATTAGGAAACTTTTGCTTTAGTTGCCAAGATGAATACAATTAGGATTTTGTTATCTTTGGCTACAAATTACAATTGGCAATTTCAACAACTTTATGTAAAGAATGCTTTTTTACATGGTGATTTGGAAGAAGAAATATATATATATATATATATATATATATAAAACTTTCACCAAGATTTGAAGGTCATCTAAAAGCCAACAAAGTATGCAAACTGAAAAAGATTTTATATGGCCTTAAATAGTCTCCTAAGGATTAGCTCAGGTGATTTGTCAAAGTGTTGCTAGCAATGGAATATAAACAGAGTCAAGGGGATCACATACTATTTATTAAGTACTTAGATTCAGAGAAAGTCACAGTTTTGTTAGTATATGTTGATATAATTGTAACCATAGATGATAAAAAAGAGGAAGAATCTCTAAAATAGTGTTTGACCAGAGAATTTGAGATAAAAGTACTAGAAAGATTGAAGTACTTTCTAGGAATTGAAATAGCTCATTCACGCATGATATTTTCATTTCACAATAGAAATATGTGATTAATCTTTTGAAAAAAATTGGAAGCTTGCATGTAAACCTACAAATACTTTTATAGCTCTTAATCATAAACTTGAAGAAGCTAATGAAAATGTTATTTTAGATAAAAAGATGTATCCGAGATTAGTTGAAAGACTTATTTATCTTTTACATATTAGACTTGACATAGCATATGTTATAAATATGATAAGTCAATTTATGCATAATCCTAAAAAAGTGCACCTATAGGCTGTCTATTGTGTACTACACTATTTGAAGGCTAATCCTAAAAAAGGTATCTTATTGAAAAGAAATTCGAGGTTGGTACTATAGGCATATACAAATGTTGATTATGTAGGTTTGGTAACTGATAGAAAATTAACTTCAGGATATTTCACTTTTCTACGTGGTAATTTTGTAACTTGAGAGAGTAAAAAATAGAATGTGATGATAATGTTAAGTGCTGAAGTAGAGTTTAGAGTAATAGTTCAAGGAATTTGTAAACTACTATGGTTAAAGATTATCCAAGAAGACTTGAAGATCAAATGGGATGGACTAATGAGATTTTATTGTGATAACAAGTTTGCAATAAGTATTGCACACAATCCTGTGCTATATGACAGAACAAAACACATTAAAGAAAAACTAGATAGTGGGTTGATTTTCATATCATATGTATCAATCAAGGGTCAACTTACAGATGTGTTGACTAAATGTCTCAATAGTGCAATCTTTTAGGAAATTATTTTCAAGTTGCGAATGAAAAACACCTATTCACCAACTTGAGGGGGAGTGTGAGAAAATATTTAGTTACAATTGGTTGTAATATAATCTGTTGATTGTAATCCATATATCTTTGTATCCTAAAATTAAAAATTTGTATCTTTAGAATTAAAGATAGAATATAAGGATAGACAATTCCTTAATTATAGAGATCTGAGTTATGAATATTTAGTTTTTTAATTTACCTTATAGTTAGCTGTATTTAAACTTATGGTGTTTTTATAATTCAATAAACAAGTTTTTCTATATACTCTCAATTTTTCCACATTAAGGAATGGTTTTGATGGTTGGTTTTAGCTAAATGGTGGTATAATACCACCTATCATTCATCCATCAATGTCTCATCGTATGAAGCAGTTTATGGGCATCTACCTCCAGTGCATCGTCCTTACTTGTTAGGGGAATCTTAAGTTGCTACAGTGGATCGTAGTTTACAGGCTAGAAAAGTTACCGTTAAAATGCTTAAGTTTTATTTACAACGAACTCAGGATAGGATGAAAATGATGGCAGTTAAGAAAAGGATTGAGAGGGAATTTCAGAAAAAGAGATTGGGTGTACTTGAAGTTACAACCTTACAGGCAATAATTGGTTCATAATAGGAATTGTCTTAAGCTAGTTATCATGTATTTTGGACCATTTCAAGTGTTGGAAAAATTGGCAAAGTGGCCTATAAGTTACAAGTACCCCTAAGATCAAAAGTCCATTCGGGTTTTCATGTATCTCAACCTAAGTAGCATGTTGGTGATCAGCCTACTCAAGCTTAGCTACTTGTTATGGGAACAAATGGTGCAATTATCAAGGAGCTTGCTCAAATACTAGCCAAAAGAATGGTTAAAATGGGAAACCAAACTATAACAAAGGTGTTGGTTAGTTGGATTGATACTTTTCCCAAAGATGCTACTTGGGATGTACTTTATGAATTACAGCAATAATAACCTAGTTTTAATCCTTGAGAACAAGGATTATTCCAACAAGAGGGTAATTAACGTATGCTTAATTTGGATTCGCGAAGCCCAACAAGTTCACTAGAGTTAGCCACTAGAGTTAGCCTATTAAATGTTATCATTTTTCATTCTCATGCTTTGTAATTGTAAACAACTCCTTCTTAAGAACAAAATGATACGCAGCTCCTGTGTTAACTATCCATTCAATGTCGGGATCACAAATATGATTATAATTATCATGTGTATAAATCAATGAATTGAATCATTATTTGAATTCACTGCTATAACATTTCTATCATTTGAACTGTCTTTCTCATCTTTCCATTTTTGCTTCAAGATTTTACAGTATTGCTTTATATGACCTGCTTTACTATAATCGAAGCATTTCACTTTATTTTTGGACTTGGATCTATGTTTAGACTTACTACGACCTTTTACATTATGACCTTTGTTGATATTTCTACCCCTATTCTCTATGACCACAGCTTGATTTTTAGGATCTAAATCTTTTTACCTTACTTCATTAAGCATACTGTTTTTTACCATATCCAATGTCACTTTGTAATTATGAGCTAAATTAATAACAGTCACAACTAGAGTATTCTAGCTATCTAGCAATGAACCTAAAGAAATAACACATTTATTTTATCATCCATCTTAAGTTTCATAGTAGTCATTCGATTAAATATATCTTGAAAATCACACAAATGTTTTTTAATTGATCATCCATCCATGTACTGTAAATTACAAGCTTTTTAACAAACATAACTTTATTCATACTTGTTTTTCTCTTATATAATGTTGCTAATTTTTTTTAAACAATGTGGGTATCTGTTTTTTACACTCTATAATGAAACACGTTGAGATTAACCTATTTTTTGATTGTAGTCAGCGTCTTTTTATCTAATTTTTTTCAATTTTTATTTTTTATATCTACTGCTTTAGTCAAATCATTAAATACTAACTTATATAAATCTTTGCAGTATAAATGATTTTTCATTATAGGTTTTCAAATTGAATAATTTGATGTTAATTTTATAATGAAATCTGTATCATCCTCTATGATTTCAAATAGAATTTACTCTGTCTTAGGTTGCTTTTGTATTGACATCTCAAAATAACCTTTGCTCTGATATAATTTGTTGGACTTGAAGCAATAAACACAATATAAAGGCAATATCTTGCAATGAACTCATAGTAATAGACAATAATCAATAATCAACAATGCAAGAAAAATAAAGCACATCAAGATTTATGTGAAATATTTTCTGGTGTAGAGAAAAAAAATCACAGACCATTAAAAAAAATTTTCACTATCAAACAATGGATATACAAAGTTCTTCTCTAGCTAAAACTAGAGCTAATCAATAACTAGAGGGACAATTAGAGAAATTTCACTAAATAGGTAACTTAACAAATACAACATAGATTTGTTACTAGAGAGCTTCAAACTCAATTTTTACCGTTTAGAATATAGAATTCTAAATCATAAACTTGTTGATAAAATTTTAGCTCAATTAGAGCACGTATTGACTTTCGTTCAATCAAATCTTCATTTTTCCTTTTCTTTCTAGTTTTCCTGGTTTTTCTTCTTTCTCTTGGTTTCGTGCCACTTTTTGTTTTTCTATTACATAGCCTTTTTTATTGTTTAAGGTTTTATTTAAATAGGGTTCTCTTAGGTTAAAGAGAAAAAAAGTTTTAGGCCTTTTAATTGACCAAAACCAATAGGGCTAGACCGCATATATGCTAACATATCCAAAGACAATGAACCAACTCATCAAACTACGATCAAAATGATCTTAGATATAAAGGAAAATTTGTATGCCAAAATTTTCTTTTTCTTTCAAATTTTTTCAATTTTTTACCATTGTTTGATGAGTTGATTCACAGTCTTTCGATATTCATCTACTAAGTTATGGTTTTAATTAATTTAAGAATATAGATATTTTCAAGAAAAAATGAAGTTAAGAATTTAATAAAGTCAGATGAAAATATTGTTGCATCAGATAGTCGAAATTGCCTGAAAGAATTAGGACATAATTGTTATATGTTAAATTTTATTTCCTCAAATAGAAAGTAAAGTCAAATTTAGAATTTTTTGATTAAAACTTCCATTTAAGTTTTTCAGCTACATAGTTTTTACCTGAATATGTCAAAATTTATCTTTTTAACTACCTAATTTTTTTCAATTATTATTTATATGTTGTCTTATATATGAAAATTCTACGCCATCCGCCTATCCCTTTAGCCTTAACCTGAATTCCAAATTTGGTTCACGATAGTCAATTTATTTTTAAAAGGATTTTGTCAATTGGTTCCAATATTATTTACATACAATTTATTAATAATGATATATATGATTGGTGAACTTAGTTTTACTATCACTAACCATTGTAATAAATGAATAGTTTAATTTAGAAGGTGTGCGTAAAATTATGATAATTAATTATTTATATGTATTAAAAAACCTCAACTTAGATAATCAAATGCCTTTTTTACACTACAAAATATTTTTCATATACTGATGTTTGGTTATACTGATGGTCAAATTTTATTAATAAAAAAAACTTTAACTGATGAATTTTTAATACCGTCATAATGTGCTATACGTATACCAACACTTTATTTAACCATAAATATAAATAAAATTTTTTTGACGATGTATGATTATTTGTCAGTATAAATATGTTATATACTGACGATTATTAACGTAATCATTAGTATAGGCTCAAAACAAAAAACTTATTAGCTTATAAAAAATTAAATAGGATTATTGAAGGCATTTTGGTCAAAAATGCTTTTCATAATCTGTACATAAAGTTTTTTGTATGGATTATTTATCGACGGTTAAATTTCATTAGTAAAAAAGACTTTTATTGATGGATTTTTAATACCATCAGAATATATTATACTTGTACCGATACTTTATTTAATTGTCTATATAAATAACTTTTTTCTGATGGTATATTACTATCTATTAGTATAAGTATGTTATATACTGATGGTTATTAACGTAACCATTAGTATAAGCTCAAAACAAAAAAATTATTGGCTAACAAAAAATTGCATGGCATTATTGAAGGCGTTTTTGGCTAAAAACGCCTTTAATAATCCATTCAAAAAATTTTAAAGACAGATTATTGAAGGTATTTTCGTCTAAAAATATCTTTAATAATCCATACAAATTTTTGAAAGGGATTATTGAAGGTACTTTTGGATTAAATGTGTTTTTGAACAAAAATGCTTTCAATAATTCATATAAAAGTATTTTTTTAAGGGAATTATTAAAGGTATTTTCGGTAAAAAATACCTTTAAAAATATTTCATAAAAATTTATTGAGGAGATTATTGAATGTATTTTCAGCTAAAAATGTCTTTAATAATCCATAAAAAATTGTTGGAGGGGATTATTGAAACTATTTTTTTTTTCATAAATGCCTTCAATAATTCATACAAAAAATTTTGTTGAGGGGATTATTGAATATATTTTTAGTAAAAAACATCTTAAATAATTCATGAATTATTTAAAGTATTTTTAGCTAAAAATACCTTTAATAATCTCATTGAATATTTTGTAAGGGATTATTGAAGATTTTTTTTTTGCTAAAAACGTTTTCAGCAATCCTATTAAAAAAATTGAAAGGGATTATCTAATGCGTTTTTGGCCATAAACGCCTTCAATTAATATTTTAGTTTTAATATGGTTTCATAAAATTTTAAAATCATTTTAGATTGAAAGTAAAATTATAAATAAACTACATATATAGTAGTATTTATATTCATATAAATATATCATATAAATATTCAATTTTTTTAAGGGATTATTTCAAGGCATTTTTTGATAAAAACGCCTTTAATAATCCCTAAAAAAAAAATGAGAGGTGATTATTGAAGGCGTTTATGGAAGTTAATTGTAGGTTTATGCCCATAAATATTTGGTTTATATATGTGATATTATGAATTACATTTTAAAATTTACATTATGAACATTATGGTATTTCAATAAATTGACTATACATTCGAATTTAAAATCGATAACGTTACCATATAAATATACTTCTTTCAAATAATTGTACTCAATATATGTGTATTCATATAAGCTGTCAATTGATATAAAATAAATATATACCAATAATATTAAACCAATGCCCCAATCTAGAAACTTATATTATCCATTCAACATGGCATGTGAAAAACATTATAAAAAATGAAATGCATATATTTACACCTAACCAATAATCTCCAACCTCAATGTTTAGTAAATGATAATACATACTCAACTATTCTTTATAGACTTCATAAAGTTCGTCTATCGTGAAGTTTTTTTTACTCTCTTACTAAAAAAAATCAGAAGTAAATATCAATAAACGAGAACATAATTTAGCTTTTTTATTGGAAAGATATAATGATTTTATGAAATTAATACTAACTATGAATGATGTGGTTATAAAATCATATAAAACTATCTCTCTCATAAATGAAGGATATAATATCAACATTAAGTATATCTTGGTTAATGAGATTCCTGAAAAATAAATTTAGTGGGTTTAAAAAATATTTATCTAAACAAATTCAGCATAAAAAGAATAAATTTCACATTTATCAATAATGACATCCAATTTATCTTTGCTTTTTTATCAATTGCAGACATTTCCCTAAATTGAAAAGGAAAAAATTAGTTAATATAAAAATAAAAATAATTTTGAAGAAATAGAAGATAATATAATAACATATAATATCTTTTTATAAAATTTTGAATATTGAGGTTAGGCTTAGTCGTTGGTTGAGCAGAATTAAATAAGTATGGTGTAAAGGAATTGGTATTAATCATAATAAGCTGCTAATGACGACTGTAAAATAATAAGAATGATATACTCAGATTAAGCATCATCTCAGATTCGGGTAAGTTGAAATAATTATTTCTATGAATATAACTTATATAGTATTATATCAGAGCAAATCATAATCAGTCCATTTTTGCATGCATTGAGTCATATGACGACCATGAAAAATGATAGTGTCACTCTGCTCGTTAATATATTCAAGTCAACAAATTTGAATCTGTAAGTCATTTGTCTAACCTTGATCTTTTTATATAGGAAGTTGTATGATAATAATCAACAATATTAGTTAGTAATATATCGTAATATAGATCAATACATATTGACTCTATAGATTTAAATTTATAAGCTAACCTCATATAAGTAACAATATTAGTAGCTGATATTTTATCTGGGTTACAAAATTCCTTAATATCCTCCCCACCAATGTAAGAAACTGATGGATGATCAAATAACCCTTCTTCGAACTCAACGGTAATGCAGTTTTCTTCGAATAAATTATCAAGTGAATAATTAGATAACATATCAATGGTAGCTTGAGCGAGGGTCATACTCTAAGTCTCAACATCCTACTACAATATATAATAAAATATAAATATTAAAACCAAATCAATAAATATAATAAACAAATAAATATTAAGTGAATAAAGAAAATCATACTTTATGACTAGTACCAGAGGTTGAGTTTCTTTCTTGACTTGCAACGGAAGCTTATCTTAGCTGGATGATGCTATCCGACTGGCCTACATGCATGCTAGGTTGTATTGCTACCAACATCACCTCCAAAGCTACGAGTCATTGCTATTGTTCATTCATGCATTGTTCTTGATCATCAAGTCTTTGTTGTTGTTGCTTAATGATTATTTCATATTATGATTCGTCATTTGAGGGGTTTTGGGTTGATTACTAAAGAACTTTGATGGTAACATAAATTTACCTACCCCATGAACTTGACCATATCTTTTTTTCACTCTTAATACTAAAGACAAGGGATCTTCGTCATAGTTGGTTGCTAGTTTACCATATTTAAATTTAATAGCATAATTATCTTGAAAGATAATAATAAGATAGACCGTAACAACAAATCTATACAAGTATAGAGTCATGTATACAAGCACAAAGCCAATTATACGTGATATAATGAGCAGTTATACATACAATCTTTTTAGCAATTTCTTTAGTTGCTTCATTTACAAACAATCCATCTTTTCACATATGTCTTGGTTTTCATATATCCCATTTAAAAACTTTGGTACCAGAGCTAGCTAATTCTTAATAAATTACTGCTATATAAAAATCAAAATCTATTAAATGAATGTTCATAAATATTCATTTATGAGTATAAAAAAAGTGTATGAATACTTACAACCTCATATTTGACATTTGCATAACTCTTTCTTGATGTTCGATGAAGATATACTTGTTTAGCTCGAATGTTCTTTTATTGTTCTTTGATTTTTTAGAAAAGAAAGAAATTACATAAATCACATATTAAGATATTGAATATATTACATAAAATCTTATAAACAATTTTTTTAATAGGTATGTGTACCAAAAAATCTTCTAATAGTCGATCTCAAACAAAAATCATCTAATCACAACACCATGATCAATGAACGATAAAATATATTAGGCTGTCAATCTGATTTTAAAGTCTCTGAATGCTTTCTTAGCCAATTACAATACAAGCTTTTTACACTCAATTGGGATGTTGAACCGTTCTTAAAAAATGTAATACAATTAGTATGAACACATTGAATTTTAATTAAATGATCATTTAACAAATTTTATGAAATAGTTGAATAAACATACCACAACCGATTCTTATATACAATCATTTAGATCATTAGGAACTTGTTGTCAATTATGGTATGTAATAGAAGTGCTATTACAGATGACTGCTCCAATATGACCAGCCAACTTGGCACCTCCATCAGACACAAGTTGCCCACTTTGATTGAATTTGACTTGAATTTTTCATGTCAATCACTTTAATTTGTTTATTTCGTCCCTTTGCTTTTCTTTTTTTCACTACAGGTGTATCTTCTTCATGTTCAGTAACAAGAGAAGTATGTTCTTTAGATTTTATAATACTTGCGATTTTGATTATAATTATATGAAATACACCAAATTGTCTCTCTAAATTTTATACAGTACGTAATAAAATACAACCAATATCATTCTATAGTTACTAAATCAATATATGTAAAACATCCTCAAACCAATAATATTTTACGATTACAAGCCATATTGTGATTCCCACCTTAAATAAAAGTTTTATTCAAAACAAATGATGAGTAAAAAAGATACACAATTTTCATAATACCATTCAGTAAACTGTAATATTTAAACCAAACTACATAGAAATACTATACATGCAATGAAAGGTGATTGGACGATTAAGGTGATGGTGAAATGAATAAAAAATATATATATAGTAAGGAACGGCCAAAAATATACCTATATCGAAGAATATAAATAATACAAAAAACAAATAAAATAACGACATATCCATAAAAAAAAAAGGTGCGTGGCATTGAGTTGCTGAAGGTTGACGGCGACAAGAGAGATGAAGAAACCAAAAGGTAAACTAAATGGGTTTAGGGGGTTTGGTTACAATGCAACTTTTAATCGTTCTTTGTAATAGCAGTTTAGGATTCTAAAGTTCAAGATAGGAGAATGAATTTAAAAAATGATTAGTGAAGGGATTTTACAAAAAAAAAATGCCTTCAATTTTCTTTAATGGAATATTTAAGGTGTTTTCTAGATAAAAATGCCTTGAATAATAATAAAAAAAAATCATGGATTATTAAAGGTATTTTTAACTAAAAATACCTTAAATAACCCCATTCAATATTTTGTAAGTTTTAACTGCACATCTAGGTGAAAGAGTACTTTTATCATATCCTTTCACCAGCTTTTCTGCCATAAGCATATTATCAATTATGCTTCTCCCCCTTAAAAAGGCACTCTGACTTCTACTACTAAGAGCAGGTAGAAACTGCTACATCCTAGTTGCCAAAATCTTCGTAATACTTTTGTATATGACAAAGCAACAAGATATACGCCTGTAATCCAAAATATTGGTTGAGATTGGCACTTTGGCACTAAAGCTATGATTGTGGAAATGGAAGCAGGCAGTAAGCTATTAGTTTGGAAAAAGTATAATATAGCTTGAAGAACTTCATACCTCACTATGTTCCACGCTTCTTTTAAAAAAGGGCACTATAGCCACTAGGTCTCAGTGTCTTTTCACTGTGCTATGAGAAGATTGTTTCTTTAATTTCTTTCGTCACATCTCTTACTAATACAGACTTTTATTCGTTAGTCAAGAACATTCGGATTATGTCAACCAACAGCTCCTGTGTGCAGCCCTGAACATTAGCATCAACTGTTCCCAACAAATCTCTAACACACCCCACAACTTCTTCTGATATTTGCATGAAATTATCCAGCCTTTTCCCATCCTTGTCATGCAACACTCTGATTGTACTCCTCTTCTACCTTGCCACCACTGTTTTATGAAAAAAACCCTGTGTTCTGATCACCTTCCTAGATCCATTGAAATTTAGACTTCTGCCTCCAAAGGCTTTTTTCTACGGCCGAAAGCTCATGCAACTCTAGCGACAATTTCCTCTCCATTCCTGGCTAATGAAGGTTGAATTAAAGCAACAATTTGGACAGTCACAAGTTCTTCCCTCTTCTTTTTTACTCTCTCTGCTATATTACCAAATTGGGAAAAATTAAATCCTTTCAAAACAGGTTTTAATCTTTTTAACTTTTTATGCAACACAACTCTAGGGTTTCCACCTACTAGCAAACTCTAAAACTTCTCCACCAATCTCATAAATTGAGGGTGCTTAGTCCAAAAGTTAAAAAGTTTAGAAGGTTTTGATGGTGACTGCCTGGGCATGTTCATCTTAATCAAAGCTGGATAATGATTAGAAACTTCCGGTAAGAGGAATTCGACAACTAAATTTGACATTTGAATAAGCCATGTATAGTTGATCAACACTCTATCTAGTTTTCTTGAACGTGTATGGTTACCCCAAGTGAAAAGTGGTTCAACATATAGATGAACTGTCACTTCAATCTTCCGGATACAATCCTGAAACTCTCTTGTACTGATACTAGGAACTTGAGAGCCATCATAGTCAAAAATTTCTCTTGGATGAGCAATCACATTGAAGTCACCAGTTAGGATCCATGGACAATTTGCAAGAGTGTTCTGAATTGTGATTAAATTCTTCCATAGTCTCCTCCGTTCTCTTCAGTATTGTACCCATAGATGGCAGTGAGAAAGGTATTTCGAGCATCATAAAATATGTACCATGTATTGTTTTGATCAGTTGCATCAACTAATTCAACATTCAGCTCTGGCTTTCATAGAAGCCAAATTCAACCATTGTATGCAGCATCGTAGTTATGATACAATGACCAACCAACAAATTGAGTATTAAGGGCTTGTTGCATATTTTGCTGTTTTATTCTAGTTTCTAACAAACAAGCAATATCTGCTTTTATTCTTTTAATCCTACTTATAATTTCTTTTTGCTTCAGAAGGGCATTAAGCCCTTTGACATTCTAACTTAGTATATTCATGTTAAGGAGGAGGAGGAAGCATTAGGCAAAGTTGTCCACCTTACCCAATTTATTTTTCCCTTGTCTATATGACCCTTCTTTTTAGCTTTTAACTACTTCATCCACTTTGCAACTCCAACTGAGGTAGCGCTTATCTTCTTTGGTGAACTAGATGCTTCTGTTCTCATCTCCTGCATACTAGACTCAATAGTATTCAATACCACATCACGCCCTCTGTCTTTATCATCCAATGTGTCCAAAATGGCATGCCTATTTACTGACCCTGACTTCACAGTTTGTTTTTGCACATTAGACTGTGTCCTGCCTCACTTGTGTTTACAGCAACCTGCCTTTATTTGGAGTAACCACTTTCCTATCTCTGTTGCTTCTTTATCCAACACTTCGTCTGGTTCAGCCGTTTGCTGCTTTGGCTGCCACACCTTTGTCTCCACAGCAACTGACTTGTTCAGACAAGCCTTTTCAGTATGCCCAAACATGTTGCAATGAAGGCAACTTGAAGGCATCCAAGGAATTTCCACAGTTATAGAAGCAATTGGTCCATCTCGAAGTATAACATCAATGAACCTCGGACTATCCACATTGGCCGCAATCTCCACATAGATCTTAGCATAAGTTAATTTTTCATAGTTGGCTGTTATTTTATCCATGTTTAATGGAATGCTGAGGGCACTAGCAGTACAGCTCAGCCTCTTTTTTTGTGTAAAGCTCCAATGGCACATTACTGAGGTGTATCCAAACAAGCAGCCTATTCATTTTAAACTACAAAGTTCTCATTCCTGGCTCCCATTTTCACACAATGATAAGCTTATTTTGTATGTGCAATGGTCCTAACTCAAGGACTTTATCTCGATTTTGCTCAGGGGAAAATTGTAATATGAATAGGTTGTTCCTTGTTGGTTCGATAAGAATCGGCTCCTCATTTCCCCACAACATGCTAACCAATCTCTGAAAATGACTGAAGTTAGGAACCTTACCAATGGACTGTGCCACCGAGGAGTTTTGCCATTGATACTTCCCCTCCTCAAAAAACATCACCCGGTGGTTTGACAAGCACTTTGCCATCCACTATCTAAGGAGGAAAGAACTGCAAAGACTGATCATTAGAAGCTCAGAACAGACTCCTCCATTTTGCAACATTCTTCTGCGCACTACCAGGATTTGTTTCAGCACAGTCTCGGTCATTCGATGTTGGCCCACCAAGATCTGAGGTAACTCTAGTTGATACCTACTTTGCATCCATCAATTACCAACAATCTGATCGCCTTTTTATTGTCGATGATGAAGATCGAATGCTAAGATAAGGGAATGATAGAACAACAAGAAACATGCTATTTGGCAAGAAAATCGTAGCCGTTAGAAGAGAAAATTGGAGGTTTCGAAAGAAAATATAGAAGTTGGGCAAAAAATTTCTCTACTCATGAGAGACCTGCTAATGTGAGCGAAAGCATTTTCTTAACGTGTGCCCCTATCGATGGACTAGATTTTCCATATATTGTTACTAATATTTTACTTTTTTCTTATAGCACAACAAATATATATTTCAATGCTAACAAATACATTTATATTCCTAGAATTATGTTGAAGTTGGACCGCTGGTAATTGTTGAATTTTATTGTGCCAAAATATATAGCAAAACAAGAAGAAATCTAAAAAAAAAAAAAGTCAAATCTTTTATGTTCTAGCTAGGCTCAAACTTCAATTACCTTAAAAACAAGAATTCTAGAAATGGTTGAAAATAATAGCAACATTAAAGTATCCAATTTAAAACCAAATGATAATAAGTAGAAGAATTCAACTTGAATATGAAACTATGATATTAAAAAATTTTTCACGTGACAAATTAAGAAAGAGTAATGAAAAAAAAATTCTGATTTTAATACCATGTTAATTATTCAACTTAAAATTAATTAATAATAAATGAAAGAGTCGAACCTAAATATAAGATTACAAAATATTAAAAACTTATTAGATATAAGATAACTTTAACAACAACTATATATATTGTCCATGCAATAAGACTTAATTTCATCATAACAACTTTTTTTTTTCATTGTAATCTCCTTAATTATTATTTTATAAGATGGGGGACTTTTGCTCAATCTTATGAGAAATTTCTCCTTTGGCTTATCCACGTAAAGATAAAATTACTCCATACAATTTACCTTAAACTTTTTCAACTTTGGTTATTTATATTTAAAATATTAAGCTCTTTTTTATAAAATTATATTTGAAACCTTTTTATTTAAAGTTTTTTGAAAATTTTAAATTATTAAATTTTAATTAATAATATATTTAAAATTAAATGAAGTCATAATATTTATGAGATAGAAAGAGTAATGAATTAAAATGGCAACTAAACGGACATATATCAAGCATTTTAATTTCGCTTGTAGTAATAATCCAAAAAGAAAAAAGCACTTAGATTTTTTCATATTTATTCAGGGGCATATCTAAATGTACACTTAAGATTTTCATGAACACCCGCAAAGATGAAAAAATATATCTAAATTTTTTTTTTGCTGGACACCCTCAAAAAATTTCTCTCATCATCTCCAAAGAGTAAGAAAAAATTTTTCTAGATACCCCAAAAAATTTCCCCAACCACCATTTCTATCTATAAAATTAATAAATTCATTGATTATATATATATATATATATTATAAATAAACATTCAAAAAATTTTCTAGATCCATCAATGCATAGCTTAGCAATTGTATTGCCTTCACTCATAATTTATCAAGTTCTTAATTTTGATAACATTAAATTAATTTCGATTTTTCGGATTGTACATGAAGTAAGAGAGATTGTGACATGAAATAAAAACATCAATTTATTGTGTAAAAAAGCTTTGGGCTTGTTCCCATGGAGCTTTTACCCTTTCCATGCCATTTGGAATCCCGTAAAATGTAGATTTTTCAATGACAATTTAGGCCAAATTGTCATCTTATTAGAACAAATTATTATCCTCTTTGAAAAAGAGAAAAAAAATCACAAAATTATTTATTTATTTATGACGGTTGAAAAAGCTGCGAGAAGAGTCGCTAAATTTGATTCTATTCACATGCTTTTTCTGCCTAAAAAACCATAGGGAATTTTTTTATTTACCAATTCGATCTGATTACAAAAGTCAAGTAATTTTAGTTTGAGTGCGTCAAATGGCATCGTTGCTTATAATGAAGATTTTCGTAAGTGATGACATATAGACCAACATGTTACCCTTTCCCAAACTAATTAGAAGAAACTTCAATCCCAATGCATTTTTGCTGCTCAAAGCATTACCCTCTTGTCATGTAAATCTATAAATAGGGGAACTCTTCACAAACTCTGCACAAAACCATCAGTTTCAAAAATATGAAGTCTCTTCACTTTTCAACGTCTTCATCATTTCTTTTTGTTGCTCTCTTCTCATTGTTGTGGGCAACCTCAGCTCATGCTGATGAGACTTTTCTTGATTGCCTTTCTCTTCATTCCAACGACTCATCTTCTATTTCTAAAGTTATCTTCACACAAAATAATTCTTCCTATTCTTCTGTTTTGAACGCTACCATTCGAAATTTTAGATTCACTACACCATCTACCCCTAAACCTTTGATTATTGTAACACCGCTCCATGCTTCCCATATTCAAGCAACAATTTATTGTTCAAGAAAACATGGGCTCCAAATTAGAACTCGAAGCGGTGGCCATGATTTTGAAGGTCTTTCTTATGTATCTGAAGTCCCGTTTGTTATTGTTGATATGGTTAATCTACGATCAGTTGACATTGATGTAGAAAACAAAGTTGCATGGGTTCAATCAGGTGCGGTTCTAGGAGAACTGTATCACAACATTGCTAACAGAAGCAACACTCTTGCCTTTCCAGCTGGTCTTTGCCCCACTGTTGGAATTGGAGGGTACTTGAGCGGAGGAGGTTATGGCTTATTATTCCGCAAATACGGTCTTGCAATAGACAATGTAATTGATGCACAACTTGTTGATGTTGACGGGAGAGTTCTTGACAGGAAATCCATGGGAGAAGATCTGTTTTGGGCCATTCGAGGTGGTGGTGGGGGTAGCTTTGGAATTGTGGTTGCATGGAAAGTACAGTTGGTTTCCGTTCCATCAACTGTGACTGTGTTCACAATCAACAAGACCTTGGAACAAAATGCGACCAAGCTTGTTCATCGTTGGCAATCCGTTGCACCCAAGCTTCCAGATGAATTTTACTCTGGAATTACTCTAACAAGGGTAAATTCTAGTGAAGATGGGAAGAGAACAATTCTAGCTTCCTTTCATGCCTCGTTTCTTGGTGGGATTGATGAGCTGGTTCCATTGATGCAAGAGAGATTTCCTGAGCTGGGACTAGTGAGGGAAGACTGCGTTGAAATGAGTTGGATTGAATCTATTCTCTACATGGGCAACCTTCCAAACGAAACCTTGAATATTTTGCTTGATAGGACATACCAAAGTCCTCTTCTTAGTCCTTCCTTCAAATCAAAATCTGATTATGTGAGGAAACCCATTCCTGAAATTGGATTTCAGGGGATGTGGTCAAGACTTTTTGAAGAAGAAGGAGCATCCGCTAGTATAAGTTTTATTGCTTACGGAGGCATAATGGATGAAATTCCATCGACTGCTACTCCATTCCCACATAGAGTTGGCAACTTATACAAAATCGTATACAACGCAGGATGGCAAGAAGAAGAGAATATAATATCTGAAAGGTATATAAGCTGGATTCGGAGACTTTATAGTTACATGGGTTCCTTTGTTTCAAAATCTCCAAGGCAAGCCTATATCAATTATAGGGATCTTGACATCGGAATGAATAATGAAGGAAACACAAGTTTCGCTCAGGCTAGCGTATGGGGTCGTAAGTATTTCTTGAACAACTTTGGCAGGTTAGTTCGTGTGAAGGCCGATGTTGATCCACAGAATTTCTTCAGGCATGAGCAAAGTATTCCTCCTTTTTTTCACTAACTAAAAAAAATCAAAATAACCTTTGGGCGTTAAACCTTTTATAGAAATATTTGATTGGAAATTGTGTAAACAAAATAAAGAATTCTTTTGTAAGCATTTGGGCCTGATTTGTTGTATGATTATTTAAATAAATGTACTAATTACCTTTGCTTTCTAATTAGTTGTAGATCATATATATTTATTGAATTTGTCTCCTCAAATTTGTATGAAAATTAATAATATAATGTGTAACATAAAAATAAATGTTCTTCTTTTGGTACGTACGTAAGATTTCATAGGATTTTTTATGATAAAAAAAAATTCATTGAATTTTAGGCTACACAATAATAGGCAAGTTATAATATTACTCTTCCATCTTATGAACCCCACCCCTCCTATCCCACAATTAAAACTTCTGGTTTCTATATTGATATTTTTCTAACTTGAAACAGACATTTTCAAGAGGAATTGAAGTCAAGAATTTAATTAATTAAAATTTCTTGTTTTAGAGATAATCACCCTACATTAATATTGGAGTAGATTTAGTGTGAAAGAATTAGGAAATAATTATATATGTTGACTTATATTTGGCCAAATAGTCAGCTGATAAATCGCCTTTGAATGTCTAATTTTTAAGTTTTGATTTTATCAACATTTTCTTGAACGACTTCACCCATTGCTATAGGCGGGCTTTCCTTTTTGGTTTAATAAGTTAAATTTTATCTTTTTACTTTATATTATTAAATAATACTAATAAACAATAAATAAATGTGATTTTTTTTGTAGCATTTAATTTTTCTACTCATTAAAAAGTTGTTAATTACTGACTAGTAAGGCCTAATGTTGCTTTGACTGTGTTTGATCATAAATTATATTTGAATTACCCTTTTTTTTAATTTATATTAAGACTTCATTTGGACATAGGAAAAAGGTTCAATGAGCTACTATACTAGATTTATTGATCATAATACCCAAAATTTTCATTTTTTTCTTAAATTTTTTTAGTTACTTTAAAATTATTTATTTTTATTTTTTATATGTTTAGTTTTAATTTATTAAATAAATACGAAAAATAAATTTGTTAAGTTTTAATTCGTGTAAATATATTATTATCAATTTTTTAACAAAAATATTATTTAATATAAAAATAATATTGTAATGTTTAATTTTTTATTAACTTCATAAATGACAAATAATTTAAAATTTTCATTATACACAAACTTTAACTTAATATTTTTAATAGTCATTTTTTTTAATATTATTTATTTTACTCTCACCACTGCTTTTGCATCTAAACCCATATTTTATCACTAATTTTAATTTAACGCTACAGTACTCAATATCATCGTTGTAGTAACTAATCCTATTGTTACAATTATTTTTAATCTTACCATAATTACAAGTACGAGTATGGATAACCTATTTATTTTATTAAAAGAAATAAGAGTATTGGCAACAAAAATTTTCGTCACTATTAGTCTATTTTTAACTCGTAAAACGTTTTGGCAACGGAATTTTTGTCTATAATAGTTCATCAGAAAGTGTAAAGTCCGTGACAGTCTTCCATTGCCAATACTTTTTCCATAAAAATAACTGAACTATCAAAGATTGTTTTTCTTTTGCTAATAGTTGCAAAAAATAATTATGGTTTTATTTGTTTTGCAAAAATAAAATTTATAATTCTATCAAAAAACTTTTAGTGACAGAATATTTCGTCACTAAAATTTATTTTTCCTAAATCTTTTAAAAAATTTGTGATTCCATTGCTTTAACTATTAGCGACAAAATTTGTTGTTGGTAATGGTTTTATAATTCCATCACTAGAGATCTTTACTGATGAAATTTCCGTCGCTAAAATGTATTTTCTGGGTTTTCAAGATTGATCCTCTGTTGTTAAAACTTCTTGGCGATGAAAATTTCCATCACTAAAAGGTTTTTTCTAGGTTTTCAAGATTTGATCCTCTGTTTTAAAAACTTATTGGTGATGAAAATTTCCATCACTAAAAGGTATTTTCTAGGATTCATTTTCAATGAATGAAGATTGATTTCATTGGGTTTTTTGTCGCTAAAATTTATTGGCAATGAAATTTCCATTGCTTATACACACTATTCCGTGTCTAATTATACCTAAATAATTTGCCTTTGGAATTTCATGGATAGGTCCCTTATGACTGAAGATTGATCTCTATTCATAGAAGATCGATCATCCCTCAAAAGGATAGATCTTTTTCACAATTAATCCTTTTTCCTAATTACAAATCATATAAAAATTATTTATATAAATCATAATACAACTATTTAATACCACACAATTAAACATTCACGTCATTTCTATGTAATAGATTTGTAAACATTCACAAACATCCATAATCAATCATAAACAAACATAATCATTCTTAAACATAACACAAATGTCCATAAAGAAAAAGATTCATCCTTACTTCATCATCATATGCATGCAATAGAAAACAAATAATGAAAGAATCAATCTCTCACTGAGCACTTCCTTCTGGTTCTTGCTGTCCTTCGCCACTGTGTCAAGAATATCCAGATGTAGGAAACGAACCACCTTTGGACATTTAACTAAGCAAAACCATATTTATTTCATGTTGTAACCGATTCATTTCCTTGAGTTGGTCTTACATATCTATCATCTTCCCTTTTAGATCATCAACTTCGACAAATGAACTAACATTGGAAATGAAGTTTGTAAGCTCACAAGCTTAGTGAGATGAGCTACCATATGAGGATGAGGGTGTGCCAAATAATTTCGTTGAACATGGCCTTGTCCAAATTCATAGACATGGGTGCGGGTGGTTTTCAACCCTCCAATTACTTTGCACTGGGCCTGTGGACTGAACTTGGGATGAGCAGTTGTGTCCTCACCATACTTCTAATTCATGGAAGAAGCATAGTTTTCCTACAAATGCATGATTCACATTACTTAAAATAAAGCATAATAAGAAAATTGTAGTAATGATGAAAATATTAAAATGAAGCATACATAAAGCAATTTTCTGTTACACTAACAGCTTTGGACTCGTTGTCCATAAAATCAGTGTGTCCTGCTAAACGTGTGTGGGAATGATCATAAAGTTCCTTATATGTAAGCGATCATTAAAGCTCCTATGCCTACGTTTGGTTAAAAAAACAAGCGATCATTAAAGCTCCTATGCCTATGGTTAAAAATACAAGTCACAGTTTATAAATAATAAAAAAAAAATCATAGAATTAAACATTATAAAATATAACAATTTAAAAGGTATTATCAATTTGTGCGCATAAACCTGAAAAATGTGCTGAACCACCTATGTGCTTTATGATACTGCCTTTTTTCTTTGTTAGTCGATACTTTCTTGCTTTATCAGACCGATGTTATCATGCTTATTTACTCCACTCTTTTTCACCAAGCTCATCCCGAACTTCAGAACTACTCATGGATTGAATTACCTTTTTCCTTTTAGATTCTCTTTAAACAGTGTTTTACATGTTGCTTGCCATATGTCATAAACTAGCTGTGTATATTTTGGAGACTGTATGCATTTTCCTAAAAGTAAATAAAAATTGTTAATAACATATTTAAATGAAAGTATTAAAATAGTAAAAAATACTTGGAATTTATCTCACATGCTCATCTTCACATTCAAGGAAACTTTCCTTCATATCAGCCATGCCTTATTGTAGTAATCTTTAATCAATTTCTTTATCGTTCAGACGATTGTGGGTTTCAAAAAGTACTGTATATAAGTTATTAATAAAATAGTTATCAACTTAATGTTAATAATATTGCTATTCAAATGAATAAATAAATAAAGTAAACAATTTATTAACACCTAACTTGTTTTGCAAACAAATAATTGGCACTTTGTCTGCTATATTTAGAGGTGTGGGTAAACATTCATTAGGTCGTCTTGTATGTTTTCGCAGGGTCGACTCACATAAAGTGGCTTGAACACCATCAACAAGGTTGGAGAATTGCTGATCGACAGTTGGGATATTTTGTATAGAGTGATATGTAGGTGGAGTCTCGATGGTAGAAGACTCAGAGTATATGTTCTTTGTTGCTGGATGGTTTATGGGTGGAGGCTCGACCACTTGGTATTTTTTAAATCGAAGGTGTACTGATGGAGTGTTAGATGATTAAGATTTGGGAATAATGCCCTCTATATAGATGTAAATCCATATCTAACTTTGGATTTGTTAGAAGCCTTTCGTTTAAGCATTATAACTATAAATATACCAATATAGTCAACAACATATTTAAGCAGGAACAACATAATTCAGCAACATATATCAAGAATATATGAATACATTGATATCTAAAAACAAAAATATAACATATTGTATTATATCTCAAGCAAAGTGACAAGTAGTAAAGTTAAATACACATAAATTAACCACTATTCATAATCAATAATTTCATGTTAATAATCTTCATTTTCCTCTTTATCTTCATATGATGTACATGTAATTTAGTTTAGCAAATATGTTTAAAGAAATAAGATAGCTTGATTATTGCATTTCAAATTGAAATAGGCAACAAGCCATGAAAGACAATTGGAAACAGCCATTGCATAAAAATAGGATAATCATAACTTTTCATCACATGAAACTTGCCTTCATCAATGTTAGAACACTAAGCTATGTTTGACGCAAACCCAGCTAGAAATCTTAATTATTTCACCTAAGCACACACTGCCTTTCGAGCCTCCTTGCTTAAAGTGTACGATACTTTGGGCTTGAATGTTCTCCTATTAATTTCGACCAATTCTAATTCCTTTCATCTACAAAGGAGTGCTATATCCAATCTAGTATTTATGTTTTCTTTTATTTTGCCTTGACATCCCACCCCACGAGTCATTTGTCCCGCTCCGTAAGTTGCCTAACCCGATACACGACCAATATCAATTATAATGCATTTGGTGATCCTAAGCTGATTGTTTAGGTGTTTAGGCAAAGTATAAAAACTAAAAATAAAATCACCTCATTTTCTTTCATCTCCTTGGCTCTCTATACTTGTCCCTCCTTTCTAACTCCTTTTTCGGCATCCTCTTCTCTCTTGACTCTAACTATCAGCCACTATGTTTCGTTGTCGACCGCCACTTGTCAATGTCATTTTCACCAGAAAAAATTCATTTTTCTTCTCTTGATCTTTTTCTTATCAAATTGGATTTCTCAAAAAATTTATCAAATAGCTTAGATCAAAACTCAAAATCGAAAATTTATCCAAATTCTCCTTTCAGCCTTTTTTATAATCTTATTGCCTTTGATTTTATTTAAAAAGAAAAAAAAAAAAACTCTCCATTTTTTCACGAAAAATCATTTTAAATCGAAACCTAAAAGTTGCCACTATTGCCTATGACCATCAAATTCCTTTACCTTTTCCCTATGCTTTGACTGTTCGAAACTCGTCCTAGAAATCCCTAAACCCTACAAAAGATAAAAATCTAATGCCCTTTGTGTTGCTTCCCTTACGTGGGATGATGTAGTTGGTTTCGTTATATGTGATTTTTTTATGAATTTTATATTTATGTTTATGGGCGGTTTTTAGAGTATTTCAAAAAAAAAATTATGTTTTTATTTATATATTTATTTTTATAGATATGAGTTTTCGAATAAATTTATTAAAATTTCAATAAGGTTAGGCTTTAGGTGTATTATTATTTTAATATTTTTACTTTTTACTTTTTATTTTTCCATATGGTTGGACTTTGTCATGAGTTTTTTTCATGAATTTTATTATTTTATTTTAACTTGCAAAATTTGAATGGCACATATCAAACTTCCCATAATCGATGATTCGAGGGAAATTTGGGTTACTCGTTACTAATGGGGTATGAAGACAAATACACGAAGGTATTATTTGGTGAATATCGAAATAGAAATGAATAGGAGTAACGTAATCAAATATGGCGATGAAAAGTTTCATACCCACCCCAATAGTGACACAATGTCATCCCAATAGTGATATGTTGTCATCCCTATTTGTGATTATAATTTAAAAAAAGCTAATAAATAAGAGCGTAATTTATTTGTTTAAACTAGAAGAGATCGAGCTTTTAGAGATGAGAAATTATTTTTAAAAAGGTAAATTTTTGTCAAAATTTTCTTTTTTTTCGAAATATTACTGATATAATTTTTTGTTACAAATTTGAAGAAATTAAAATTTTTATGTCGGAAATGAAAATTTCCTCTAAAAATAAAATAACTTTTGTGTATTTTCAGTTTTGATTTTTCCTAATGATTTGAGTTTTCGTGGTGAAGAAATGGAATAAAACAAATCCGAAAAGAAAAAGAAATTTGAGGGATACAGGTTTTCCTTCATATCTAAGATCAGTTTCCAGTTTTCGAACGTAATTTAAGGAGTTGGTTCACTGTCTTTGGATATTCATCTACATATTCTTCAAAGGAAAAAAAATGAACAAAAGTCAATGAAGGCATTCCACAGGAGTTTGCTTTAAATTTATCCAGAGGTTTTTTTAGTCAAAATCAAACCTTTCTCATGCAATAGACTAAGTCATGCCTGATATGATATGGTTTTAATTAATTTAAAAATACAACCATTTTCAAGAATAATTGAAGTCAAGAATTTAATAAAGTCAAATGAAAATAATGTTGCACCAGACAGAGCAGAAATTGCCTGAAAGAATAGGGACATAATTGTAATATGTGAAATTAATTTCCTCAAATAGCAAGTAGAAAGTCACATTTAGAATTTTCAGATTAAGACTTTTATTAAAGCCTATCTTCAGGTCTTTCTTTGGCCAAAACAAAAAAGGTTTATCTTCAAGTTATATTTATTCCCAGCTACATCCATACGCGGTTTTCAACTCAATATGTCAAAATTTATCTTTTTTAACTCCCTTTTTTTTTACTTATTATTTATTTACGTATTTATGTTTTGTCTTATACATGAAAATTTCAAATTTGGTTCACAATAGTAAATTTATTTTTAAAAGAGAAGGATTTTGTGCATTGGTTCCAAAATTAAGTACATATAAATTATTAATAATGATATAAAAGATTTGTGAACATAGTTTTAGTATTTTACTGTCACATATATATTAATGTTAAAAAAATATAATCTTAAAATTTTTTTTGAAAAAAAAAAATTCATTTTATTTTTAATTTTACTAATATTTTTACTTTCTTTTTTCTTGTAGAACAAAAAATATTTTTCAATATTAACAAGTACTCGTAGTTAATTTTTGTTCCCGGAATTATGTCCAATCTAGACCGCCAGTAATTGTTGAATTTTATTTTTGCCAAAATATATAGTAAAACAAAAGGAAATCTACATGAAAGTCGGAGATTTTATGTTGTAGGCTCAAACTTTTACCTTAAAAACAAGAAATGTAGAAATGGTTGAAAATAATAGCAAGCACATCGTCCAAGCAATGGGACTTTCATGGGAACAACCCACCTCCTCATGAAAATATTAATACGGGGGACTTTGTCTCTGTCTTATGAGAATTTTCTCCTTTGGCTTATCCACGATAAGATAAAAATATTCCAATCACCTTTCTCTCTTGAACTTTTTCAACTTAATTTGATAATTTATATTTTAAACATTAAACTACTTTTTTTTGTTATATATATATATATATATATATAAGTATGTTTGAAAACCTTTTCATTTAAAGTGTTTAGATTTTTTTTTCATGTTTCAATTAATAATATATTTAAAATAAAATGAAATCATAATATTTATGAGATAAAAAGAAATAAATTAAATGGGAAATTTTTTTTTGAAATTTCTAATTTATCCTTGAATTTCCGTACCCTTATACTTATTCAATTTAAGTGAATATTACACGTTTCAACTTACAATCTACTAAATATTATTTTTAATATCAATTCAACTGTTTCAAAAAATAGTCAACATTAAATGAAAAATAAATGGACATATAGCAAACATTTTAACTTCGCTTGTAACAATAATCCTAAACCGAATGAGTGAATCGGTTTTTCCACATTGATTGCTTCACTACCGAGATTAACAATTATATGACCTTTTCTCATATTTGTCAAATTCTTAAGTTTGAGAATTTTAAATTGATTTCGATTTGTAAGATTGTGCAAGAAGTAAAAGAAACTATGGCATGAAATAAAACATCATTTTATTGTGTGAGAATGCTTTGGGTGTGTTCCCATGGAGCTTTTACCCTTTCCATGCCATACGGAATCCCGTAGAATGTAGATTTTTCAATGACAATTTAGGCCTAATCGTCATCTTATTGGAATAAATTGGTTTTTCAGGATGGCAAAGGTCAATAAATTACTATCCTCTTTGAAAGAGAGAAATTTTTTTTTTAAAGTTATTTATATGTGATGATCGAGAAAGCTAAGAAAAGAGTCACTAAATTCGATTCTATTCACATGCTTTCACTACGTAAAACCCAATGGGAAAACTCTTTTCATTTACCAATTTGATCAGGTTATAAAAGTCAGGCAATTTTAGTTTGAGTGCGTCAAATGCCCCCAATGCCATCATTGCTTATGGTGAAGATTTTCCCAAGGAAGTGACGACATATAGATCAACATGTTATATTGACTGCCATCCCCTTTCCAAACTCATTCCGCGTTTGAAGAAAATTCAATTCCAATGCATTTTTGCGGCTCCAAGCATCCCCTCAGGTTATGTAAATCTATAAATAGGGGAGCTCTTCACAAACTCTGCACAAAACCATCAGTTTCGAAATCATCAGTTTCAAAAATATGAAATCTCTTCACTTTTCAATGTCTTCATCATTTCTTTATGTTGCTCTCTTCTTATTGTTATGGGCAGCTTCAGCTCAGGCTGATGAGACTTTTCTTGATTGCCTTTCTCTTCAATCCAACGACTCCTCTTCCATTTCTAAAGTTGTCTTCACACAAAATAATTCTTCCTATTCTTCTGTTTTGAACGCTACCGTTCGAAATTTTAGATTCACTACACCATCTACCCCTAAACCTTTGGTCATTGTAACACCGCTCCATGCTTCCCATATTCAAGCAACAATTTATTGTTCAAGAAAACATGGGCTCCAAATTAGAACTCGAAGCGGTGGCCATGATTTTGAAGGTCTTTCTTATGTATCTGAAGTGCCGTTTGTTATCGTTGATATGGTTAATCTACGATCAGTTGACATTGATGTAGAAAACAAAGTTGCATGGGTTCAATCAGGTGCGGTTCTAGGAGAACTGTATTACAACATTGCTAATAAAAGCAACACTCTTGCCTTTCCAGCTGGTCTTTGCCCCACTGTTGGAATTGGAGGGTACTTGAGCGGAGGAGGTTACGGCTTATTATTCCGCAAATACGGTCTTGCAATAGATAATGTAATTGATGCACAACTTGTTGATGTTAACGGGAGAGTTCTTGACAGGAAATCCATGGGAGAAGATCTGTTTTGGGCCATTCGAGGAGGTGGTGGGGGTAGCTTTGGAATTGTGGTTGCATGGAAAGTACAGTTGGTTTCGGTTCCATCAATTGTGACTGTATTCACAATCAACAAGACCTTGGAACAAAATGCGACCAAGCTTGTTCATCGTTGGCAATCCGTTGCACCCAAGCTTCCAGAAGAATTTTACTCCGGAATTACACTAACAAGGGTGAATTCTAGTGAAGATGGGAAAAGAACAATTCTAGCTTCCTTTCATGCCTCGTTTCTTGGTGGGATTGATGAGCTGGTTCCATTGATGCAAGAGAGATTTCCTGAGCTGGGACTAGTGAGAGAAGATTGCATTGAAATGAGTTGGATTGAATCTATTCTCTCCATGGGCAACCTTCCAAATGAAACCTTGAATATTTTACTTGACAGGACATACCAAAGTCCACTTCTTAGTCCTTCCTTCAAATCAAAATCTGATTATGTAAGGAGACCCATTCCTGAAATTGGATTTCAGGGGATGTGGTCAAGACTTTTTGAAGAAGAAGGAGCATCTGCTAGTATAAGTTTTATTGCTTACGGAGGCATAATGGATGAAATTCCATCGACTGCTACTCCATTCCCACATAGAGCTGGCAACTTATACAAAATCGTATACAACGCAGGATGGCAAGAAGAAGAGAATATAATATCTGAAAGGTATATAAGCTGGATTCGGAGACTTTATAGTTACATGGGTTCCTTTGTTTCAAAATCTCCAAGGCAAGCCTATATCAATTATAGGGATCTTGACATCGGAATGAATAATGAAGGAAACACAAGTTTCGCTCAAGCAAGCATATGGGGTCGTAAGTATTTCACGAACAACTTTGACAGATTAGTTCGTGTGAAGACCAATGTTGATCCACAAAACTTCTTCAGGCATGAGCAAAGTATTCCTCCTTTTTTCTATTAATTGAAAAAAAAAATCATAATAACCTTTGGAAGTTAAACCTTTTATAAAAATATTTAATTGGAAAATGTGTCAAAAAAATAAAGAATTTTTTAGGTTTTTTTTATAGGCATTTTGGCATGATTCTTTGTATGACTATTTAGATAAATGTATCATTAATTACCTTTGCTTTGTAATTAGTTGTAGATCATATGTATTTATTGAATTTTTCTCCTAAAGTTTGTATGCAAATTAATAATATAATGTGTAATATAAAAAGGAATATTTTCTTTTTGGTACGTAAGAAGAATTACATTGGATTTTTTTATAATAACAAAAAAAAAATCTTTGAATTTTAGGCTATACAATAAGAGGTAAGGTGTAATATTACTCTTCCTTCCCTCCCAGAATTAGAACTAGCTTCTGGTATCTATAGTCACATCTGTCCTAAATTGAAACAGACATTTTCAAGAGAAATTGAAGTCAAGAATTTAATTAATTAAATCTTCTTATTTAGAAAAAATCACGTGACATTAATGTTGGAGCAGATTTAGCGTGAAAGAATTAGGAAATGATTATATTTGTTGACTTATATTTGGCCAAATAGTAAGTAGATAAATCGCCTTTCAATCTTTGATTT
This sequence comes from Durio zibethinus, assembly GCF_047325235.1. NCBI lineage: Eukaryota > Viridiplantae > Streptophyta > Magnoliopsida > Malvales > Malvaceae > Durio > Durio zibethinus. The sequence continues at coordinate 1,997,843 of NC_143165.1, read as the reverse complement.
TGAGCTTTTGATTTTATCAACATGTTCTTGACCGACTTCACCCGTAGGTATAGGCGGCCTTTTCTTTACGGTTTAATAAGCCAAATTTCATATGTCTTTTTAATTTATATTATTAACTAGCTACTACTCATAAACAATAAGTAACTGCGATTTTTTTGTAGCATTTAATTTCTCTAATCATTAACAAGTTGTTAATTACTAACTAGTAAGGCCTAATGTTGATTTGACTGAATTTGATCATAAATTATATTTGAATTACCATTTTTTTAGATTAAGACTTCTTTTGGACAAAGGAAAAAGATTCAGTGAGCCACTGTATTAGATTATTGATCATAATACCCCAATATTTCATTTTTTTTCTTAGACTTTTTTGTTTTTTATTTTTAATTTACTTGAAAATTATTTATTTTTATATTTTATATTGTCATATTGATTTTCTATTTGATGGGACTCGATCGTTAAATTTAATAAAAATTTACAGAGTTATCATTAATATTTTTTTACTAAAAATAATTGATCACTTAAAATATCATTTTTTTAAAAAAAAAGCCTTAAAATTATTTAAGATTTTTACAAAATCAGGATTGCGTTCAAAAAGTATAGTTATGAGTAACAAAAGTATTAGCACCCTCACATCATCCTTTCAAAAAATAATACCAATTAAACATGTATTATCTATTCATTTTGATAATATGGTCTTCTTGATATTTAAAATTAATTCCTTAAAATTTTATTTATGAAAAACATTTTTATTATGAAATTATTGTTATTTTCATATTTTATAAATTCTTCAATATTTTGACGAAATTTATAGAAAAAATTTTTATTAAAAAATTAGAAAAAATTGACCATTTATAGAATTTTTGAAATTTTGTCATAAGATATTTTTTATTTACGAATCACATATGTGATTTACACAATTATAAAACAATTATGAAAAATCTTTTATTTATTATTTTTTAATTATAATAATTTTTATAAAAATGATTTTAAAACTATCACAATGCTTTGGCAAAATCTAAAAAACCATTTCTCTTAATAATAATTAAGAAAAATAAGAGACTTCTAAGTTTTCTTAAAATTATTACTCAAGAGATTTAATTGAATTAAACATTTAATGAATTTTTTATTATTTTGTTATTAATTATATTTTATCATTTTTCATCATTGTACTCATTTATTTTTTTATTATTGATTAAACTTTTATTAAGTAAAAATAATTTTTAGATCATCTCAACTCTTTGGTGAAATTTAAAAATATTTTTACTTATAATAATTAAAGAAAACAAAACTTTTTCAATTTTCTTTAAGAAAATTACATCTTAAAAGATTTATTCAAATAATCAATTATTTATTTTATTTATTATATTTAAATTTGTACTCTTTAACAAAAATAATTTCTTGAATAATCCCAACACTAAAGCAAAATTCAAGAGATACTTTTACTTGTATAAATTAAAGAAAAATAAAACTATTTCCATTTTCCTTAATTCTTTTATAATTTAATCAATTTTCATTTCTTATAATTTTAGTAAAAATTACTATTGGTTTTGATTTTATATTTTATTATTACTTATAATAATCATTTTATCTTATTATTATTTTTTTAGAATTTTCAAATATAAAAATAAATAAAAGAAATCTTAAAAAAATAAAAATGAAATAAGAAAATGGAAAAAGAAAAAACTTACAAATGGATTGGGTCTTATGTGGGTCTACATATGGATCTTTGGCGGGTCGTGCATGGGTCTGACAAACAAAACAACATCGTTTTGGCCATCTTATAGAAATGGCTAAATCTTTTTTTTTTTAATTTTTCCTTTCTCTCTCTTTTCCCCTAAAAGCCTATCACTCTAAAATTGAAACCCTTCACTGGAAATCGCCCAAACTTAGTTTTCGTGTGGCTACCACCTTGTCATCACTGTGCTATCGTCGGGAACTTCAGCTAGCATCAAAAACTCAAAGTTTTCCTAATTTTCAATCGATTTCTTAGATTTCAATAGTCAAAAAATTCATATGATTGCAAAAAATTCAAACTATTCTAGATTTTAGCAAGCCCAAAAAATTTCAAAAAAATCCCAAAATACTCCATTTGATCTTCTAAACACTTTTCTCAAGCTAGTTTTTCAAGGAAAAATCCTAAAGGCCTAGATCAAAAATTTTATTCTTGGCTTGATTTTTTTTCATTACTAACTTTTTTTTTAACTTACTATGGATGTTCCTTTAAGGGATGTGATAGCTTTTTTTGGTTAGTTTTTTTTTTATTATTATTTTGTGTACTGAGTTTCTAGTAGGTTTCGGGCAAAATGGCAGTAGGATTTTTTTTGTAAAATTTCTCACATCTGTCATAAATTCAATTTTTATGTTTTTCTCTTTCTCTTTCTCTTTCTTTTTTTTTTCTCTCTCTCTCTCTCTCTATCTCTTTGTGTTGTTTTCTTTTTATCTTTTGTTTTGTGAATATGACTCTCCGTTTATAGAGAGCCAATTTGTCCAACAAATCTCAGGTTTGAACGGATTATGGAAGAATAATTCAGCATAGATTTTTGCTGCTGAAATCTCATCTTGCAAAGTCAAGAAAAAGGGCTAGAATTTGGAACAAGTAATGCATCAATTTTTAAGGAAAAAAAATTTCTAGCAGCTTGATTTTAGCTACTAGAGTTTGAAAAAATTTTGACTTTTCTTCTTTTTTTAACCTTTTTTTTAAATGATTAATCAATAAATAATAATAATAATAATTAGTCCTAATAAACATGATCAAAATATCTGAATAAGTTTTAATTAAACACATCAAAATGGTGAATGAGATTCAAATCTATTTCGATCAATTCAAAAAAAAATTAGATGTCTATAGCAGCTCTTCTTTGCACATTATTAAGAATCAGTAATAGGGCAAACACTAAAAGACAACAATTTTATGTGGATGAACATATCAAAAAATCAAAATAACGACACAAACACGTATATCTCCTTTTTGTTTTTTTTTTTGTTTTTTAAATATTCTTAGCAAAAATAATTACTTAAATTATCCCTACTCTCAGGTGAAATTTAGGAAATATTCTTTACTTGTAAAAATTAAGGAAAAATAGAACTCTTTTAATTTTTCTTAACTATTTTTTGAGGGTTTTATTCCTTTTATTAAATTTTACTAAATCTAACAAGAGGCAATTAAACTTTAAAAAGCTTATCTATCTAGAGGCTATGATACTATGAAAACTTTTTTAACCAGAGTCTATGACACTTTAAAAACTCCTTCAATAAGAAGTAATGAGACTTTAAATAATTCTTCTAACCAGAGGCTACGATACTTGAGAACTCCTCTCACCAGAGGTAATGATACTTGAAATTAAAATTCTGAAAGGTTTTATAGATCATGCCCTTTGGTGTACAAATCATGCATAATTTTGAAAGTCATCTACCTAGAAGTTTTTAAATTTTAAAAACTCCTTTAACCAGAGGCTATAATATTTTTAAAAATTCCTCTAACTAGAAGTTATGATACTTTAAAAAAACTCCTCTAACCAAAGGCTAGGATACTTGAATAAACTCCTCTAACTAAAGGCTATAAAACTTTAAAAGATTCAAAGGTTTTATAGATTATGCATGTTGTTCATACAAATCATGCCTAGTTTTGAAAGAGTCATATATTTGAGGCCCTTAAATTTTAAAAATTCCTCTAACCAGAGGCTACGATATTTGAAAACTCCTCTGACCAAAGGCAATGAGACTTTGAAGATTCCTTTAATCAAAGGTGATGATTTTGAAGGATTCCTCTAACTAAAGGTAGTGAGAATTGAAACATTCCTCTATAGAGATTCAAATATCGCCATCGAGGAAACGTAAAATGACTTAAATATCACCACCAAAGGATTATCTGATATCACCATAGAAAAAGTCTTAATAAATGTTCAATCTTGAATATTCAGATATCACCATTGAGAAAGTTTTAATGAAATTCAATCTTGAATACTTAGATATCACCATAAAAGGTTATGGTACTTTACGAACTCTTCTAACTAAAGGCTATGGTACTTTAATATGCTTTTAACTAGAGGCAATGAAACTTTAAAAACTCCTCTAACTAAATGCTATGAAACTTTTTAAAAACTCTTCTAACCAAACTACAAAACTTTTTTATAAACTCCTCTAACCAAAAGCTATGGTACTTTTGAAAAAAAATTTGAAAATTGTACCCATAAATTTTTAAAATCATCTTCAGAGGTCTTATAAATCACGTTCAAAGGCCTTTGAAATTATACTTAAAGGACTTTGTAATTATGCTCAGAAGACTTTGTAATTATGTCTGGAGGACTTTAAAATTATACTTGAAGGTCTTTACAAGTATGCGTGGAAGTCTTTATAATTATGCCCGGAGGACTTTAAAATTATGTTTGGAGGAGTTAGAAATTATATCTAGAGGACTTTGAAATTATGTGCTAAGGTTTTAGAAAATGACATTGAAGGTTTTCAAAATTGGTACTTAGAAGCTTTAATGACAATACCTTGAGATAAAGCCTCATTTGATCTCTAACAAAATTTTATCTTAGAAAAGTTTTTTTTTTTTCAATTAAAACCTTAAGCCTAGATTTTTTTTATTGTTTTCAAAACTCAAAAGAATATTGATATTTCTTATTTTTTTCTCAATGTTTGTAAAATTGCAAATGTAAATGTCTAATCTCAAAATAAATGGTGAAAATGTGAATATCTCTACACCAATACAAATTATTACTGATTCAAAATTCTTTTCTAAAATGTACCTAACAAAATGCTTAACAAATATGCGAATACAATGATGCAGATGCCAATGTTCTTTTTATATAGATGCTCCTATAAATACTTTTCAATAATGCATATCTAATGATACACATACGAATGTCTTTCTCATGATGTAGATGCAAAGGTGCAAATATGAATGTTTTGTTATGATACGGATACAATAATGCAAATACGAATGTCTTTTTCATGCTACAAATGCAATGGTAAAAATGTGAATGTCTTTGTTGTGATGCAGATACAATGATACAAATGCAAATATTTTTCTCATAATACAGGTGCAATGATGCAAATGCAAATATCTTTTTCATGATGCAAATGCAAATGGTGCAGATGTGAATGTCTTTATTGCGATGTAGATGCAATATTGCAAATGTAAATAATTGACTATCATAAAAAAATGCATTAATTTTTTGTTTTGTTTCCTTTTTATTTTTTAAGAAAAAAATCTCTGTTTAAATTCTCATCATTTAAAATTTTATTCCTCACATAAAAAATCCCAAAATAATCATAAAATTGCCCCACCTAATTTTCAAGATCAATCAAATATCTAAAGTGTATTGACTTTTGAGTCCCTTAAAAATTGGTGACTATAATTTGGAATGCTCATGGATGAGGTGATTGAAAATTCAACTCTTTTCACTGGTGGGTATATCTCAAGAAAGGCTTGACAAAGGCTACGGTGAAAAAGGAATTACTCATTCCTTATTTCAATTGGATTCAAAATTCCTTTTCTTGAAAATCAAGTATGGCTTAGCACTCTTTTAGTTCTTTAACATGATACTTCAATGTGCATCAAAACCAACCATTATTTTCACAAAGATTTGGAAAAGAAATAGATTTGGCTTTCGATTTTCACTTTTTTAGGAGATGTAAAGTTTTTAATGGGTATTGATCTCTTAAAAGGTTTTGTATCATGAATTTCTTTTTTAGATAAAACCTTGGAAACTCTGGAATTCTTCTGAGGCATCAAGAACAATTATTCTAGCTCTAAACAAAGGGGGACTTAATAAAATCTCTCCAATCAATATCGGGTATATACAAATTTTCAAAGACATAGCTCTTCAATTTAAGTGTCCACAATTGATCAAAATAGACTTTTCAAGGTATATAATGCAAGCTAAGGTTAAGGGATCTGAAAGAATGGATAAATAGACCCAAAATATGTTATTGAGGCTAATTAGGCCAAAGATTGTGTAATTTCTTACAGAGCATTCTTCTGAATGAAAAGATATGTGTCTCTTTCGTTCTTTGCTTTCTCTTTTTGAAAACATTCAACATCAACCCCAATATTCTACTTTCTTGAATTTCATCTTTTTTTTCACTTGAGATTCTAACTTGAAACTTAATTCATTCACTTTTTGCCTCAAATTCCATCTCTAAGATACATGTCAAAAGATTTTAATAAAAGGCATTTTTCCTTGAAGTTGGGCTGTAATGCCCATAATCTTTGAAATGTCTTTATTTTGTTTTCTAACGTTGAGGATGATCTTTCACAAGGGTCAATTTTGAAAAGAAAATTTTAATTGGTTTAAATAGGTAGCAAATGGATAATCTTCTATATGTGAAGATAAAAAAGGATGATTATTCATCATTCCAAACATGACCACTTAAATTGAAGAGCAAGTTATTGAAGAAGTGGATAAAAAAAGCTTTTTTTATTTTTTTATTTTTCATTCATCTTTTTTTTTTTGTTTTTGGTTTTTTCTTTTTTGTTACCCCTCATCTTGTTTACTCACTCAAATAAGAGTTCATATGACGATGAAAGTCATGTTGCATGAGATCTCTTAAATTTCATTGCAAAATGCATAAAAAGACTTTGGCATATTTATGCAAGTATTAGGGAAAAGGTATCATGGCATGAGATAAACTGTCTTAGGCAACAAGAAATTTTGCTTTTTGGTACTGTACTTTAAAACATGAGACAAAAACTACTTAAGGGAAAAAGTTTAAGCATTTATCATGTTTATGGTCATCAAAAGAATTTGGATAGTTCAATAATTTCAATAAAATTTTGACACATACTAAATTACCAATTAAAAATTTGAAAGAGTCTCATGCTTGATTTCCAATATTCAAAATGATTTTTCAAAATTAGTCTCTTTTGTTCATTGCCCAAAATAAAGCTTGGCTTTTGGGTATCGTGAGAACTAGGTTCATGAAGCACAAACTTATGCCCCTCAAAATATTAGACTTATTTGGGATTTGAATTAGAAAGCATTTGACAAAATGAATGATTTCTAGGTAGATTCATTTCCAATAGTCATCACTAATTATTCAGAAACTCACAAAAAATATTTTTTGTTTTGATGTCATTTGCCTTATTCCTATGATCCATAAATTAAACTACGTAGGGCTTTATTCCAAATAATCTTTTTACAAATAGAGAATCGTTATACTACTTTTTTCAAAAATTTATTTATGCAATGCCAAAGTATAATGTTAAATTTATACAAAATCCAAACTAAACAAGAAAAGTCTCTTTCATTAGTGTCAAATTTCAAATTTGATGCATCAAAAATGGAAATATCATGAAAAATCATGAGATGCATAAGAAAAGCAAAACAAAAGATAATCTTTCAAAATTTTCTTTATGTTTTATGTAGAAAAAAGTTTTTAAAAAGTTACCCTTTAAAGCATACATTAATAACCATAGATGTACCATTCTTTATCGGGATTGAATGTAACAATATTCACAAAGATCAAACATGTATGCAAACTTGATCGGTGGTACACCTAAAATGCTACAAGTTTTACAACAATAAAATATGTGTATGCATGATTGATAGTGTTCATGAAATGTGACAATATTTACAGCGATGGGTAACATATATGCAAGATTAATGGTGCACATGAAATGCAACAATATTAACAATGGTGTTGCAAATGTATAACGATTAGACATATTCACACCAAATGCAACATATATGAAAATCACATTATTCACAAATGCAGAAGAAATAAAAATAAAGGATTTCAAACTTAAAACCTTATATTTGTTATTTTTACCTTATTCGACTAATAACAGACAAGCCTTTCTTTACACCTCTCTTTTTTTGGATTACACAAGCAAGATTTTTTATTTTTACTTTTTTTTTCTTTTTCAATGTAGCATTATTTTGAAACAAACCTTGAAAATACTAAAATTGAAAAAGCAAAGGCAATGTTGATTAAACTTATAAGAATAATAAAAAAAAGTTATGTAAATAAAAAAAAATAAAAGTTTTTTATTTTCAAAATTTTTTTTGCATTTTTTGATGAAAGAAAAAAATCTATTCCTTTTTTTAGAAAACGAAATAAATGAAATAACAAATTTTTTATTTTTTTGTGAGAGAATGAAAAATTTTCTTCCTTTTATTTCTTAGGAAGATCAAAGAATTCAACCTTTGAAAATGCAATATGAAAATGATAATATAATGCAAACTATTATATTTTTGCATTTTTAAAAGAAACTTTACACAAACACCAAGAAATTTACAATTAATTATGCAGTATAGACAAGAAAGTGTAGAGAATTTTCTATTTTATCACTTTTATTAATAGTCTCTAACAAAGAATATCTAAGGTTCCCTAATGTGTTCTAATTTATAGTATAATCTACAAAAATGGTACAACTCTATCTAAGATTGGTTTCTTAAGGTTCACTATATATAGGGTTTGGAATTTAGCAAAGACTAAAAAATTCCCAAATTGATCATTACTGTTGTCCACTCTAGATTAGTAAGACCCCCGATCCTCACCTACAACAAGCTACTGATGAAGAATATTTAACTTGAGTGAAAATATTTCGCTAGTCCAACCAGAGATATTATAACCTCACAAAGTATAGATATTCTACTCCCTCCTAAACAGATAGATTTAGGAGTCCAAGTATAAAGCTTGTGCATGAATGCCAATATGTACGTGTGTAAAGGAACATAACAATTATTAAACAAAACAAAGTCCACAATATAAATATTTCATAATTAACAGCAATATGAAACAAATAAACAAAATAACATAATTAATTATAAAAAATAACAAGAATTAAATAATAAAGTATTAAAATTTTTTTGAATTTTAATAAAATAAGGAATTAAAATTAAATATCGAAAAGACCATTAAATTAACGTTTGGATGACATGTACTTAATTTTGACTTGACTCTAAAGCCTTCTAAGTGAAGTCACCAAGCTATCATAGCAAATATTTATCTAAAGGAACTTGATCATCAGACTTAATAAAAATTTACGGAGTTATCACCAATCTTTTTTATTAGATGTGATTGGTCAACTAAAATATCATCGATTAATAAAAACCTCAAAATTAATTAAGGTTTGCTAAAAAAATAGTTAGGTCTACGAAATCAGAGTTGAGTCTGAGAGTATAGTTACGAGAGAAAAAGGTATTAGTACCTTCATATCAACCGTTCAAAAAATGGTACCAATTAAACATGTATTGTCTATTCATTTTGATAATATAGTCTTCTTGATATTTAAATTAATTCCTTAAAAATTTATTCATGAAAATTATTTTTATTATGAAATTATTATTATTTTCACATTCTATAAATTCTCTAATGCTTTAGTGAAATTTATAGAAAATAACTTTATTCAAAAAAATTTTAAAAAAATTGATCGTTCACAAACTCCCGAAATTTCATCATAAGATATTTTTTACTTACAAATGAATCATGTGATTTACACAATTATAAACCAACTATGAAAAATATTTTATTTATTATTTTTTAATTATTATAATTTTTACAAAATTGATTTTAGGATTGTTCCAACTCTTTGACAAAATCTAAAAAAACCATTTCTCTTGATAATAATTATGAAAAATAAGACTCTTCTAATTTTTCTTAAAATTTTTACTTTTCAGATTTAATCAAATTAAGCTTTTAATTAATTCTTTGTTATTTATTTTTTATTATTTTTATTTTATCATTTTTCATCATTGTTTTCATTTATTTTTTATTATTTAAATAAACCTTTATTTTGCAGAAATAATTTTTAGATCATCCCAACTCTTTGATGAAATCTAAAAAATATTTTTATTTATAATAATTAAAGAAAACTGAATTTTTTCAATTTTCATTAAGAAAATTACACCTTAAAAGATTTATTCAAATAATCAATTATTTATTTTATTTATTATTTTTAAATTTTTACTCTTTAGCAAAAATAATTTCTTGAATAATCCCAACACTTAGATGAAATTCAAGAGATATTTTTACTTGTAAAAATTAAGGAAAAGTAAAGCTCTTTCCATTTTCCTTAAATTTTTTTACAAGTTAATCATTTTTCATTTTTTATATTTTATATTTTTAGTAAAAATTACTAGTTGTTTTGATTTTATATTTTATTATTACTCATAATAATCATTTAATCTTATTATTTTATTTAGACTTTTCAAAATATAAAAATAAATAAAAGAAATCCTAAAAACATATAAATGAAATTATAAAATAAAAAGAAAATGGAAAAAGAAAAAAGAAAAAATTTACAAATGAGCGGGATCCTGCATGAGTTTACATGCAAATCTTTGGTAGGTCGAGCGCAAGCCTGACACCTAAAACATCATCATTTTGGCCATCCTATAAAAAAGGCTAAATCTACTTTTTTTTTTTTCCTTTCTCTCCCTTTCTCTTCCCTTTTAGAGTCTCTTTCTCTAAAATCGAAACCCTTCGTTGAAAATTGCCAAATCTAGTTTCCAGTAAACCACTACCATGTCGCTCCATGCTGTCACTGGGAACTTTCCATTGCTAAAAGTAATTATCTTTTAATTCTTTTACAAAAATAAAATTTATAATTCTGTCGTAAAAAATTTTTAGTGATGAAAAATTTCGTCGCTAAAAGTTATTTTTTCTAAATATTTCTAAAAAACATTTGCAATTCCATCACTAAAACTATTAGCAACAGAAATAGTCATTGGCAATGATTTTACAATTCCGTAACTAGAGATCTTTAGCAACAGATGATGGAATTTTTGTCACTAAAAAGTATTTTTTAGGTTTTCCAAATTCTATCCTTTGTTGTTAATACTTATTGTTTATGAAAATTTCCCTCACTAAAAGGTATTTTTGGGATTCATTCTTAATGAATAAGGATCGATCCTATTTGGTTTTTTGTCGCTAAAACTTATTGGTAATGAAATTTCCATCGCTAATACTCACTATTTCATCACTAATTATACCTAATTTATCCATGGAATTTCATAGATAAGTCCTTCATGATTGAGGATCGATCCCTATTCATAAAGATCAATCATTCTTTAAAAGGATCGATCTTTTTAACAATTAATCCAATTTCCTAATTACAAATCATATGAAATTTATTTATATAAATCATAATACAAGTATATAATACAACAGTTAAACATTCACGTTATATCTATATAATAGACTTGAAAACATTCACGAACAACCATAATCATTCATAACTATCCATAAGCATTCTTAAACATAGCACAAATGTCCATAAAGAAAAAGATTATTTGTTACTTCATCATATTATGCATGCAATAGAAAACAAATAATGAAAGAGATCAATATCTCATTGAGCACTTCCTCTTGGATCTTGTCATCCACCGTCATCGCGTTAAACATATCCAGATGTAGCAAACAAACCATCTTTGAACATTTAATTAAACAAAACCATCTTCATTTCATTTTATAATTGACTCATTTCCTTGAGTTGGTCTTGCATATCTATCATTTTTCCCTTTTAGATCATCAACTTCGTGAATGAAATAACATTGGAAATGAAGTTTGTAAGAACATAAGTTGAGTAAGATAAGCCACCACATAAGAAGGAGGGTGTGCCAAATATTTCTATTGCACATGGCCTCGTCCCAAATCCATAGATATGGGTGTCTGTGGTTTGCAACCGTCCAATTACTTGGCACCAGGCTTATGGACTGAAATCAAGATAAACAGATGTGGCCTACATCATATTTCTAATTCATAGAAAAAGCATAGTTTTCTACAAGTGTATGATTCACATTGCTTAAAATGAAGCATGACAAAAAAAATTGTAGTAATGATGAAAATATTAAAATGAATCATAAATAAAGTAATTTTCACTTACACTAACAGCTTTGGACTTATTGTCCATAAAATCACCATGTTCTCCTAAACGCATGTGGGTAAGATCGAAAAGTTCATTATATGTAGGCAATAGCTAAAGCTTTTGTGCAAGCATTTGGTTAAAAAAACAAGTTACAGTATAAATAATAATAAAAAAAACATAGAATTAAACATTGTAAAATATAACAATTTAAAAGGAATCATCAATTTGTGTGCATGAACCTGAAAATGTGTTAAACCACCTATGTGCTTTGTGATTCTTCCTTCTTTCTCTGTTAGTTGATATTCTCTTCTTTATAAGAATAATGCTGTCATGCTTATGTACTTCACTCTTTTTCAACGAGCTCATCCAGAACTTTAGAATAATCATGGATTGATTATAACCCTTGCAGTCTACCATTTTGTTCGCGTCAAAAAATGCCATTGCCTTCTTTTTTTTCAAATTACATCATGTCTTTAAACTATGTTTTACATGTTGCTTGCCATATGTCATAAGCTAGCACGTATATTTAGAAACTATATGCACTTTTCCTAAAAGTAAATAAAAAAATTGTTAATAACATATTTAAAGGAAAATATTAAAATTGTTAAGACAGTTTAAAATACCTAAAATTTCTCCCACATGCTCGTCTTCACATTCAAAAGAACTTTCCTTCATGTCGACCACACTTTGTTATAGTAATCTTTAATCAATTACTTTATTGTTCAGACAATTGTGGGTTCCAAAAAAGTGCCATTTATAAGTTATTAACAAAATAGTTGTCATCTTAATGTTAATAATATTTTTATTCGAATGAATAAACAAATAAAGTAAATAATTTATTAACACCTAACCTATTTTGTAAACAAATAATCGGCAATTTGTCCTCTGGATTTAAGGCATGGGTAAACATTGATTAAACCCTCTTGTTTGTTTTCTTGAGGTCAACTCACGTGCAGTGATCTAAACAACATTAACAAGGTTGGAGGATTGCTGCTTAGCAGATGGGATATTCTGTGTAAAGTGATATGTGGGTGGAATCCCAGTGGTAGAGCCTCAAAGGAAGGGTTTTCTATTGCTAGATGGTTTATGGGTGAAGGCTCGACCACTTGGTGTTTTATGAATGAAAGGTGTACTGGCAGAGTCTCAAACGATTAAGATTAGGGAATAGTGCCCTCAATGCATATGTAGATCCAATTCCAACTTTTAATTTGTTAAAAACCTTTCCTTGAGGCATTATAACTATAAAATATAACAGAAATAATAATCAAATTAGATTTAAGAAAATAAAAAATATATATTCAACAACATATTTAAGCAGTAACAACACAATTCAGTAACATATATCAAGCCTATTTGAATACATGAATATCTAAAAATAAAAATATAACATATTGTATTATATCTCAAGCAAAATCACAAATAATAAAGTTAAATACACATAATTAATTAACCACTATTCATTATCAAAAATTTCATGTTAATCATCTTCATCTTCCTTCTCATTTTCATCTTACTCCTTATCTTCATCTGATGTATGTGTAATTCAATTGAGCAAATATCTCTAAGGAAATAAGGTAGCTCAATTATTGCATTGCAAATTGAAATAGGTAACAAGTCATGAAAGGCAATTGAAAACAACCACTACATAAAAATATGATAATCATGACTTTTCATCTCATGAAACTTCCCTCCTCAATGTTAGAACACTAAGCTACGTTCAACCGAGCAAGAAGTCCCAGCTATTTCACTAAGCTGACACTACTTTTTGATCTTCCTTGCTTAAAGTGCACGATGCTTTGGCCTTCAATGTTCTCTCATTATTTTTCACCAATTCTAATTCCTTTTGTCTACAAAGGAGTGTTGCATCCAATCTAACATTGATGTTGTCATTTGTTTTGACTCTCCATTTTTCACAAAATACCATTTTAAATCAAAACTTAAAAGTTGTCACCGCCGTCGATGAGCATCAAATTCCTTTACCTTTTCCTTACGTTTTCATTGTTCGAATACTCATCTTAGAAATTCCTGAACCCTAAACTCTACGAGAGATAAAAATCTAAAGCCCTTTGTGTTGCTTCTCTTACCTGGGATGATGCAATTGATTTCATTATAAGTGATGTTTTATGAATTTTTGTATTTATGTTTATGGGCGGTTGTTAGAGTTTTTCAAAAAAAAAATTATGCTTGTATTTTTTTTAAGATATGAATTTTAAACAAATTTATTAAAATTTCAGTACAGTTAGATTTTAGGTATTTTATTATTTTATTATTTTTACTTTTACATTTTTAGGTTTCAATAAAGATGGGTTTTCTCATGAGTTTTTTTTTTTTTTTTTTTATAAATTTCATTATTTTCTTTTTACTTGCAAATTTCGAGCAGCACATATCAAACTTTTCATAATTGATCATTCAAGGCAAGTTCGGGTTTACTCATCGGACACAAAGACATACATGAAAGTACTACTTAGCAAATATCAAAATGGAGACGAGTCAAGTAACATAATCAGATATGGGGACGAAAAGTTTCATACCTACCCATATAATGGCCCGTTATCATCTCGATGGTGATCTGTTGTCATCCCTCACTATGTTTATAATTTATAAAGAAGCTAATACGCAAGAGTGTAATTAATTTATTTAAACTAAAAGAGATAAAGCATTTAGAGATGGAAAATTATTTTAAAAAAGCCTAATTTTTGTTGAAAATTTAAATTATCAACAGAATTTTCTTTTTTTCTCTTTTAAAATTACCGATAATAGTTTTTGTTGAAATTTTGAAGATTTTAAAATTCTTATGTCGGAAATGAAAATTTCCTCTAAAAACAAAATAACTTCTGAGTGTTTTCAGTTTTGATTTTTCTTAATGATTTGGGTTTACGCGTTGATGGATAAAACAAAACTGAAAAGATAAAATGAAATTTGAGGGACACAGATTTTCCATCATATCTAAGATCATTTTTCCAGTTTTTGATCGTCGTTTGATGATGAGTAGGTTCACTGTCTTTGGATATTCATCTTCATTTTCTTCGAGGGGAAAAAAAAAGTCAATGAAGGCATTGTGCAGGAATTTGCTTTAAAATTATCCAGAGGTCTTTTTAGTAAAAATCAAACCTTTTTCATGCAATAGACTAAGTCATGCCTGATATGATATGGTTTTAACTAATTTATAAATACAATCATTTTAAAGAAGAATTAAAGTCAAGAACTTAATAAAATCAGATAAAATATGTAGCCTGAAAGAATTTAATAGTGTCAAATATGTTGAATTTAATTTCCTCAAATGGAAAGTAGAAAGTCACATTTAGAATTTTCTGATTAAGACTTTTAGTAAAGTCTATCTTCAAGTCTTTCATTGGCAAAAAAAAAAAAAAAAAACCTTTCTCTACAAGTTATATTTATTCCCAACTGCATTTTCTACGCGGTTTTCAACTGAATATGTCAAATTTTATCTTTTTTAACTTCCCTTTTTTTTACTTATTATTTATTTACCTATTTATGTTTTGTCTTATATATGAAAATTCCAAATTTGGTTCACAATAGTAAATTTATTTTTAAAAGAGAAGGATTTTGTGCATTGGTACATATAAATTATTAATAATGATATAAATGATTCGTGAACATAGTTTTAGTATTTTACTGTCACATATATATATTAATGTTAAAAAAATAGTCTAATTTTTTTTTTTGAAAAAAATAATAAATTTTCATTTTATTTTTAATTTTACTAATATTTTACTTTCTTTTTTCTTATAGAACAAAAAATATATTTCAATATTAACACGTACTAGTAGTTAATTTTTGTTCCCAGAATTATGCCCAATCTAGACCGCCAGTAATTGTTGAATTTTATTTTGCCAAAATATATAGTAAAACAAAATGGAAATCAACATGACAGTCGGAGGTTTTATGTTGTAGGCTCAAACTTTTACCTTAAAAACAAGAAATCTAGAAATGGTTGAAAATAATAGCAAGCACATCGTCCAAGCAATGGGTCTTCCATGGGAACAACCCACCTCCTGTCTTATGAGAAATTTGTCCTTTGGCTTATCCATGAAAAGATAAAATTATTTCCGTCACCTTTCTCGCTTGAACTTTTTCAATTTAATTTGATTATTTATCTTTTAAACATTAAATTACTTTTTTTATACAGAACTGTGTTTGAAAACCTTTTCATTTAAAGTGTTTAGATTTTTTTTTTCATGTTTTAATTAATAATATATTTAAAATAAAATAAAATCATAATATTTATGAGACAAAGAGAAATAAATTAAACGGAAATTTTTTTTGAAATTTCTAATACATCTTTAAACTCTCTGTGTCGTTATATTTGTCTAGTAATATTAAATGTATAAACTCCTTAAAGCTCACATTTTTCAAAAATCAGCTCTAATATCAAATCTACTGAAATAAATGGACATGTAAAAAACATTTTAACCCCACTTATAACAATAATTCCTAAACCAAATGAGTCCGTAGGTTTTCCCACATCGATTGCTTAACTATTGATCAAAAATAGTGATTATATGACCTTCATTCATAAATTTGAAAATTCTAAATTAAGACTTGTAAGATTGTACAAAAAGTAAAAGAACCTGTGGCATGAAATAAAAATATCATTTTACTGTGGAAGAATGCTTAAGGGTGTGTTCCCACGAAGCTTTTACCCTTTCCATGCCATTTGGAATCCCGTAGAATGTAGATTTTTCAATGACAATTTAGGCCAAATTGTCATTTTATTGGAATAATAAATTGGATTTTCAGGATGGCAAAGATCAATAAATTACTATCCTCTTTGAAAGAGATAAAAAAAAAAATTTTTAAATATTTGTTTATTTATTTATATGTGACGGTCGAGAAAACTAAGAAAAGACTCATTAAATTCGGTTCTATTCACATGCTTTTGCTGCTTAAAACCCAATGGGAGAATTTTTTTCATTTACCAATTTCATCAAATTATAAAAGTCAAGGCAATTTTAGTTTGAGTGCGTCAAATCCCCCAATGCCATCACCGCTTATGATGAAGATTTTCTTAAGGAATTGATGACATATAGATCAACATGTTATATTGACCGCCATCCCTTTTCCAAACTCGTTCCGCGTTTGAAGAAACTTCAATTCCAATGCATTTTTGCGGCCCAAAGCATCCCCCTTTAGTTATGTAAATCTATAAATAGGGGAGCCCTTTACAAACTCTGCACAAAACCATCAGTTTCGAAAATCATCACTTTCAAAAATATGAAATCTCTTCACTTTTCACTGTCTTCATCATTTCTTTTTGTTGCTCTCTTCTCATTGTTATGGGCAACTTCAGCTCATGCTAATGAGACTTTTCTTGATTGCCTTTCTCTCCAATCCAACGACTCCTCTTCCATCTCTAAAGTTATCTTCACACAAAATAATTCTTCCTATTCTTCTGTTTTGAACGCTACCATTCGAAATTTTAGATTCACTACACCATCTACCCCTAAACCTTTGGTCATTGTAACACCGCTCCATGCATCCCATATTCAAGCAACAATTTATTGTTCAAGAAAACATGGGCTCCAAATTAGAACTCGAAGCGGTGGCCATGATTTTGAAGGTCTTTCTTATGTATCTGAACTCCCGTTTGTTATTCTTGATATGGTTAATCTACGATCAGTTGACATTGATGTAGAAAACAAAGTTGCATGGGTTCAATCAGGTGCGGTTCTAGGCGAACTGTATTACAACATTGCTAATAGAAGCAACACTCTTGCCTTTCCAGCTGGTCTTTGCCCCACTGTTGGAATTGGAGGGTATTTGAGCGGAGGAGGTTATGGCTTATTATTCCGCAAATACGGTCTTGCGATAGATAATGTAATTGATGCACAACTTGTTGATGTTAACGGGAGAGTTCTTGACAGGAAATCCATGGGAGAAGATCTTTTTTGGGCCATTCGAGGTGGTGGTGGGGGTAGCTTTGGAATTGTGGTTGCATGGAAAGTACAGCTGGTTTCGGTTCCACCAACTGTGACTGTGTTCACAATCAACAAAACCTTGGAACAAAATGCGACCAAGCTTGTTCATCGTTGGCAATCCGTTGCACCCAAGCTTCCAGATGAATTTTACTCTGGAATTACAATAACAAGGGTAAATTCTAGTGAAGATGGGAAGAGAACAATTCTAGCTTCCTTTCATGCCTCGTTTCTTGGTGGGATTGATGAGCTGGTTCATTTGATGCAAGAGAGATTTCCTGAGCTGGGACTAGTGAGGGAAGACTGCATTGAAATGAGTTGGATTGAATCTATTCTCTACATGGGCAACCTTCCAAATGAAACCTTGAATATTTTACTTGACAGGACATACCAAAGTCCTCTTCTTAGTCCTTCCTTCAAGTCAAAATCTGATTATGTGAGGAAACCCATTCCCGAAATTGGATTTCAAGGGATGTGGTCCAGACTTTTTGAAGAAGAAGGAGCATCTGCTAGTATAAGTTTTATTGCTTACGGAGGCATAATGGATGAAATTCCATCGACTGCTACTCCATTCCCACATAGAGCTGGCAACTTATACAAAATCGTATACAACGCAGGATGGCAAGAAGAAGAGAATATAATATCTGAAAGGTATATAAGCTGGATTAGAAGACTTTATAGTTACATGGGTTCCTTTGTTTCAAAATTTCCAAGGCAAGCCTATATCAATTATAGGGATCTTGACATCGGAATGAATAACGAAGGAAACACAAGCTTCGGTCAAGCAAGTGTATGGGGTCGCAAGTATTTCTTGAACAACTTTGACAGGTTGGTTCGTGTAAAGACCAATGTTGATCCACAGAATTTCTTCAGGCACGAGCAAAGTATTCCTCCATTTTTTCATTAATTGAAAAAAAAAAAAAACATCATAATAACCTTTCGGAGTTAAACCTTTTATAGAAATATTTAATTGGAAATTGTTGTAAAAAAATAAAGAATTTTTTTAGGTTTTCTTTTATAGGCATTTAGGCTTGATTCGTTATACAACTATTTAAATAAATGTACCGTTAATTATCTTTGTTTTGTAATTAGTTGTAAATCATATATATTTATTGAATTTGTCTCCTCAAATTTGCATCGTTAATTATATTTGCTTTGTAATTAGTTATAGATTATATATATTTGTTGAATTTGTCTCCCCAAATTTCATTGAATATAATGATAACAAAAAGAATTTCATCGAATTTTTCTTATGATAACAAAAAAAGATCACTGAATTTTAGGTTATACAATAAGAGGTAAGTTGTAATATTACTCTTCCATCTTATGAACCCCACCCTTCCTATCCCAGAATTAGAACGAACTTCTGATATCGATATTGACGTCTGTCCTAACTTGAAACAGACATTTTTAAGAGGAATTGAAGTCAAGAATTTAATTAATTAAATCTTCTTATTCAGAAAAAATCACATGGCATTAATAGTGGTGCAGATTTAGCGTAAAAGAATTAGCAAATGATTATATTTGTTGACTTATATTTGGCCAAATAGTAGGTAGAAAAATCGCCTTTCAATCTTTGATTTTGGGCTTTTGATTTTATCAACATGTTCTTGACCGACTTCAACCGTAGGTATTGGCGGCCTTTCTTTACGGTTTAATAAGCCAAATTTTATATATCTTTTTAATCTATATTATAAATTACTATTCATAAACAATAAGTAACTGCGATTTATTTGTAGCATTTAATTTTTCTAATCATTAAAATGTTGTTAATTACTAACTAGTAAGGCCTAATGTTGATTTGACTGAGTCTGATCATAATAAACTATATTTGAATTACCATTTTTTTAGATTAATTAAGACATTTTTTTTTTGGACAAAGGAAAAAGTTATTAGATTTATTGATCATGATACCCCAATATTTCATCTTTTTTTTTTTGGATTTTTTTATTTTTAATTTAATTGAAAATTATTTATTTTTATATTTTATATTGTCATAATGATTGTTTATTTAAAATGACTCAATCACTAGATTTAATAAAAATTTACAGAGTTATCACTAATCTTTTTTACTAAGAATGATTAATCACCTAAAATATTATATTTTAATAAAAATTTTAAAATTAATTAAAATTTATGCGAAATTAGGGTTGAATTCGAAAAGAATAGTTATGAGTGACAAAGGTATCAGTAACCTCATATCATCTGTTTAATAAATGATACCAATTAAACATGTATTATCTATTCATTTTGATAATATGGTCTTCTCAATATTTAAAATTAATTCTCCAAAAATTTAATTTTAAAAAATATTTTTTATTATGAAATTATATTGTTTTCATATTTTATAAATTCTTCAATGCTTTGACAAAATTTATAAAAAAATATTTTTATTCAAAAAAATTTTGAAAAATTGACCGTTACAAAATTTCTGAAATTTTGTCGTAAGATATTTTTTATTTGCAAAAGACATATATGATTTACACAATTATAAAACAATTATGAAAAATCTTTTATTTATTATTTTTTTAATTATAATAATTTTTATAAAAATGATTTTAGGACTATCCTAATTCTTTGACGAAATCCAAAAAACCTTACAGACACTACCTTTTGATCTCCTTGCCTAAAGTGCACGATGCTTTGGCCTTCAATGTTCTCTCATTATTTTCCACCAATTCTAATTCCTCTTGTCCATAAAGGAGTGTTGCATCCAATCTAACATTGATGTTGTCATTTGTTTTGCCTTTGACATCTCGCCCTATGAGTTACTCATCCTACCTCATGAGTCAACTAACTTGATACCCGACCAATATCAATTATAAT
The DNA here is from genome assembly GCF_047325235.1 of Durio zibethinus. Lineage (NCBI taxonomy): Eukaryota > Viridiplantae > Streptophyta > Magnoliopsida > Malvales > Malvaceae > Durio > Durio zibethinus. Next base: position 1,977,260 of record NC_143165.1, on the reverse strand, counting down.
GCATTTTGTGATCTAAAGCTCATTGTTTAGGTTTTTAGGCTAAGTATAAAAACTAAAAATAAAATCCCCTCATTTTCTGTCATCTCCTTGTCTCTCTATTCTTCTCCCCCTTCTCTAACTCCTTTTTAGGCATCCTTTTCTTTCTTGATTCCAACTACCAACCAATGTGTTTCACTATCAGCCACCACTTGTTGACGTCAATTTCACTAGAAAAAATTCATTTTTATCCTCTTGATTTTTTTTTATCAAATTGGATTTCTATAAAAAAAAAAAAAAAAAAAAAAAAAAAAAACTTATCAAATGGCGTAGATCAAAACTTAAAATCAAAAATTTTCTACCATCATTTCTACTCATTGATGATGAAATGATCCTATATTTATCCATATTCTCCTCTCAGCCTCTTCTATAATCCTATCACTTTTGATTTTTTTTTAAAAGAAAGAAAACTCTCCATTTTTTCACAAAATGCCATTTTAAATCAAAACCTAAAAGTTGTCACTACCGTCGATGAGCATCAAATTCTTTTACCCTTTCCCTATGTTTTCGTTGTTTGAATACTTGTCTTAGAGAAATCCCTAAACCCTAAACTCTACGAGAGATAAAAATCTAAAGCCCTTTTGTATTGCTTCCCTTACATGGGATGATGCAATTAGTTTCATTATAAGTGATGTTTTATGAATTTTTGTATTTATATTTACGGGCGATTGTTAGAGTTTTCCGAAAAAAAAAATTATGTTTGTATTTTTTTTTTAAAGATATGAATTTTGAACAAATTTATTAAAATCTTAGTAAGGTTAGGTTTTAGGTATTTTATTATTTTATTATTTTTTCTTTTACATTTTTAGGTTTCAATAAAGATGGGTTTTCTCATGAGTTTTTTTTTTCTTTAATTTCATTATTTTCTTTTTACTTGCATATTTCAAATGGCACATATCAAACTTTCCATAATGAGGCAGGTTCGGGTTTACTTATCGGGTACGAAGACAAATACACGAAAGTATTACTTGGCGATATCAAAATGGAGATGAGTCGAGTAACGTAATCAGATATGGGGATGAAAAGTTTAATACACACCCACATAATGACCCGTTATCATCTCGATGGTGATTTGTTGTCATCCCTCACTGTGTTTATAATTTAAAGAGAAGCTAATAAACAAGAGTGTAATTAATTTATTTAAACTAAAAGAGATCAAGCTTTTAGAGATGGAAAATTATTTCAAAAAAGCCTAATTTTTGTCGAAAATTTAAATTATCAACAGAATTTTCTTTTTTTTTTTTCTATCTTTTAAGTATTACCAATACAATTTCTTGTAGAAAATTTTGAAGATTTTAAAATTCTTCTGTCGGAAATGAAAATTCCCTCTAAAAATAAAATAACTTCTGAGTAATTTCAGTTTTGATTTTTCTTAATGATTTGGGTTTCGTGTTGATGGATAAAACAAATCTGAAAAGAATAAAAGAAATTTGAGGGACACAGATTTTCCATCATATCTAAGATCATTTTCCAGTTTTTGACCGTAGTTTGATGATGAGTAGGTTCACTGTCTTTGGATATTCATCTTCATTTTCTTCAAGGAAAAAAAAAAGAACAAAAGTCAATGGAGGCATTGCGCGGGAATTTGCTTTAAAATTATCCAGAAGTCTTTGTAGTCAAAATCATACCCTTTTCATGCAATAGACTAAGTCGTGCCTGATATCATATGGTTTTAATTAATTTATAAATACAATCATTTTCAGGAAGAATTAAAGTCAAGAATTTAATAAAATCAGATAAAATATGTTGCCTGAAAGACTTCAATAGTGTTAAATGTGTTGAATTTAATTTCCTCAAATAGAAAGTAGAAAGTCACATTTAGAATTTTCTGATTAAGACTTTTATTAAAGTCACATTTAGAATTTTAGAATTTAAAGTCTTTCATTGGCCAAAAAAAAAAAAAAAATTTCTCTACAAGTTATATTTATTCCCAACTGCATATACCACGCGCTTTTCAACTGAATATGTCAAATTTTATCTTTTTTTTTTTTTGCTTATTATTTATTTACCTATTTATATTTTGTCTTATATTTGAAAATTCAAATTTGGTTCACAATAGTAAATTTATTTTTAAAAGAGAAGGATTTTGTGCATCGGTTCCAAAATTAAGTACATAGAAATTATTAATAATGATATAAATGATTCGTGAACATAGTTTTAGTATTTTACTGTCACATATATATATTAATGTTAAAAAAAAAAGTCTAAAAATTTTTTTTTGAAAAAAATAATAAATTTTCATTTTATTTTTAATTTTACTAATATTTTACTTTCTTTTTTCTTATAGAACAAAAAATATATTTCAATATTAACAAGTACTAGTAGTTAATTTTTGTTTCCGGAATTTTGCCCAATCTAGACCGCCAGTAATTGTTGAATTTTATTTTGCCAAAATATATAGTAAAACAAAAAGGAAATCTACACGAAAGTCGGAGTTTTTATGTTGTAGGCTCATACTTTTACCCTAAAAACAAGAAATCTAGAAATGGTTGAAAATGATAGCAATCACATCGTCCAAGCAATGGGACTTTCATGGGAACAACCCACCTCCACATGAAAATATTAATATGGGGGACTTTGTCTCTGTCTTATGAGAAATTTCTCCTTTGGCTTACCCATGAAAACATAAAATTATTCCCATCGCCTTTCTCTCTTCAACTTTTTCTACTTATTTTGATCATTTATATTTTCAACATTAAACTACTTTTTTTATATAAAAGTATGTTTGAAAACCTTTTCATTTAAAGTGTTTAGCTCTTTTTTTTTTCAAGCTTTAATTAATAATATATTTAAAATAAAATGAACTCATAATATTTATGAGATAGAGGAAAATAAATTAAATGAGATTTTTTTTTTAATTTCTAATACGTCGTTGAACTCTCGTATCGTTATACTTATCTAACTAAAGAAGATATTAAGCATATAAACTCTTTTAAACTCACACTCTTCAAAAGTCAGCTCTAATATAAAATCAACGTACCCAACAAATAGTCAACATTAAGCGGGAAATAAATTGGCATGTAACAAACATTTTAACCCCACTTATAACAATAATTCCAAAACCAAATGAGTCCGTAGGTTTTCCCACATTGATTGCCTCATTATTGATTATATGACCTTCATTCTTAAATTTGATAATTTTAAATTAATTTCGATTTGTAAGATTGTACAAGCATGAAATAAAAATATCATTTTATCGTGGAAGAATGCTTTTACCCTTTCCATGCCAATTGGAATCCCGTAGAATGTAGATTTTTCAATTACAATTTAGGCTAAATTGTCATCTTATTGGAATAAATTGGATTTTCAGGATGGCATAGATCAATAAATTACTATCCTCTTTGAAAGAGAGAAAAAAAAAAAATTTTAATATTTGTTTATTTATTTATATGTGACGGTCGAGAAAGCTAAGCAAAATGTCATTAAATTCGGTTCTATTCACATGCTTTTGCTGCGTAAAACCCAGTGGGAAAAATTTTTTCATTTACCAATTTGATCAGATTATAAAAGTCAGGCAATTTTAGTTTGAGTGCGTCAAATCCCCCAATGCCATCACTGCTTACGATGAAGATTTTCTTAAGGAGTTGATGACATATAGATCAACATGTTATATTGATGACCATCCCATTTCCAAACTCATTCCGCGTTTGAAGAAACTTCAATTCCAATGCCTTTTCGCTGCTCAAAGCATCCCCCTTTGGTTATGTAAATCTATAAATAGGGGAGCCCTTCACAAACTCTGCACAAAACCTTCAGTTTCGAAAATCATCACTTTCAAAAATATGAAATCTCTTCACTTTTCAACGTCTTCATCATTTCTTTTTGTCGCTCTCTTCTCATTGTTATGGGCAACTTCAGCTCATGCTAATGAGACTTTTCTTGATTGCCTTTCTCTTCAATCCAACGACTCCTCTTCCATTTCTAGAGTTATCTTCACACAAAATAATTCTTCCTATTCTTCTGTTTTGAACGCTACCATTCGAAATTTTAGATTCACTACACCATCTACCCCTAAACCTTTGGTCATTGTAACACCGCTCCATGCTTCCCATATTCAAGCAACAATTTATTGTTCAAGAAAACATGGTCTCCAAATTAGAACTCGAAGCGGTGGCCATGATTTTGAAGGTCTTTCTTATGTATCTGAACTCCCGTTTGTTATTGTTGATATGGTTAATCTACGATCAGTTGACATTGATGTAGACAACAAAGTTGCATGGGTTCAATCAGGTGCAGTTCTAGGAGAACTGTATTACAACATTGCTAATAGAAGCAACACTCTTGCCTTTCCAGCTGGTCTTTGCCCCACTGTTGGAATTGGAGGGTACTTGAGCGGAGGAGGTTATGGCTTATTATTCCGCAAATACGGTCTTGCAATCGATAATGTAATTGATGCACAACTTGTTGATGTTAACGGGAGAGTTCTTGACAGGAAATCCATGGGAGAAGATCTGTTTTGGGCCATTCGAGGTGGTGGTGGGGGTAGCTTTGGAATTGTGGTTGCATGGAAAGTACAGTTGGTTTCGGTTCCACCAACTGTGACTGTGTTCACAATCAACAAGACCTTGGAACAAAATGCGACCAAGCTTGTTCATCGTTGGCAATCCGTTGCACCCGAGCTTCCAGATGAATTTTACTCTGGAATTACAATAACAAGGGTAAATTCTAGTGAAGATGGGAAGAGAACAATTCTAGCTTCCTTTCATGCCTCGTTTCTTGGTGGGATTGATGAGCTGGTTCCATTGATGCAAGAGAGATTTCCTGAGCTGGGACTAGTGAGGGAAGACTGCGTTGAAATGAGTTGGATTGAATCTATTCTCTACATGGGCAACCTTCCAAATGAAACCTTGAATATTTTACTTGACAGGACATACCAAAGTCCTCTTCTTAGTCCTTCCTTCAAATCAAAATCTGATTATGTGAGGAAACCCATTCCTGAAATTGGATTTCAGGGGATGTTGTCCAGACTTTTTGAAGAAGAAGGAGCATCTGCTAGTATAAGTTTTATTGCTTACGGAGGCATAATGGATGAAATTCCATCGACTGCTACTCCATTCCCACATAGAGCTGGCAACTTATACAAAATCGTATACAACGCAGGATGGCAAGAAGAGGAGAATATAATATCCGAAAGGTATATAAGCTGGATTAGAAGACTTTATAGTTACATGGGTTCCTTTGTTTCAAAATCTCCAAGGCAAGCCTATATCAATTATAGGGATCTTGACATCGGAATGAATAATGAAGGAAACACAAGTTTCGCTCAAGCTAGCGTATGGGGTCGTAAGTATTTCTTGAACAACTTTGACAGGTTGGTTCGTGTGAAGACCAATGTTGATCCACAGAATTTCTTCAGGCATGAGCAAAGTATTCCTCCTTTTTTTCATTAATTGAAAAAAAAAATCATAATAACCTTTCGGAGTTAAACCTTTTATAGAAATATTTAATTGGAATTTGTGTAAAAAAAATAAAGAATTTTTTAGGTTTTCTTTTATAGGCATTTGGGCTTGATTCGTTGTACGACTATTTAAATAAATGTACCGTATTGTAGATCATATATATTTATTGAATTTGTCTCCCCAAATTTGTCTGCAAATTAATAATATAATGTGTAATATAAAAATAAATGTTCTCTTTTTGATACGTAAGAAGAATTTCATTGAATTTTTCTTATGATAACAAGAAAAGATCATTGAATTTTACGTTTTACAATAAGAGGTAAGTTGTGATATTACTCTTCCATCTTATGAACCCCACCCTTCCTATCCCAGAATTAGAACGAACTTCTGATATCGATATTGACGTCTATCCTAACTTGAAACAGACATTTTTAAGAGGAATTGGAGTCAAGAATTTAATTAATTAAATCTTCTTATTTAGAAAAAATCACATGGCATTAATAGTGGTGCAGATTTAGCGTGAAAGAATTAGCAAATGATTATATTTGTCGACATATATTTGGCCAAATAGTAAGTAGATAAATCGCCTTTCAATCTTTGATTTTGAGCTTTTGATTTTATCAACATGTTCTTGACCGACTTCGACCGTAGGTATTGGCGGCCTTTCTTTACGGTTTAATAAGCCAAATTTTATATATCTTTTTAATCTATATTATTAAATACTACTCATAAACAATATGTAACTGCGATTTATTTGTAGCATTTAATTTTTCTAATCATTAAAATGTTGTTAATTACTAACTAGTAAGGCCTAATGTTGATTTGACTGAGTTTGATCATAATAAACTATATTTGAATTACCATTTTTTTAGATTAATTAAGAATTTTTTTTTTTTGGACAAAGGAAAAAGTTATTAGATTTATTGATCATGATACCCCAATATTTCATTTTTTTCTTGGATTTTTTTATTTTTAATTTACTTGAAAATTATTTATTTTTATATTTTATATTATCATATTGATTGTTTATTTAAAAGGACTCAATCACTAGATTTAATAAAAATTTACAAAGTTATCACTAATCTTTTTTACTAAGAGAGATTAATCACCTAAAATATTATCTTTTATTAAAAATTTTAAAATTAATTAAAAATTATGCAAAATTAGGGTTGAATTCGAAAAGAATAGTTATGAGTAACAAAGGTATCAGCAACCTCATATCATCCATTTAATAAACGATACCAATTAAACATGTATTATCTATTCGTTTTGATATATGGTCTTCTTAATATTTAAAATTAATTCTCCAAAAATTTAATTCTAAAAAACAGTTTTTTATTATGAAATTATTATTATTTTCATATTTTATAAATTCTTCAATACTTTGACAGAATTTATAAAACTATTTTTATTCAAAAAAAATTTGAAAAAATTGTCCATTACAAAATTTCTGAAATTTTGTCATAAGATATTTTTTATTTGTAAAAGACATATATGATTTACACAATTATAAAACAATTATGAAAAATCTTTTATTTATTTTTTTAATTATAATAAGTTTTCTAAAAATGATTTTAAGATTATCCCAATTCTTTGACAAAATCCAAAAACCCATACAGACTCTACCTTTTAATCTTCCTTGCTTAAAGTGCACGATGCTTTGGCCTTCAATGTTCTCCCATTATTTTTGACCAATTCTAATTCCTTTTGTCTATAAAGGAGTGTTGCATCCAATCTAACATTGATGTTGTCATTTGTTTTGCCTTTGGCATCTCACCCCTTGAGGTATTCATCCTGCCTCACGAGTCAACCAACTTGATAACCGACCAATATCAATTATAATGCATTTTGTGATCTAAAGCTCATTGTTTAGGTTTTTAGGCTAAGTATAAAAACTAAAAATAAAATCCCCTCATTTTCTTTCATCTCCTTGTCTCTCTATTCTTCTCCCCCTTCTCTAACTCCTCTTTAGGCATCCTTTTCACTCTCGATTCCAACTACCGACCAATGTGTTTCACTATCAGCCACCACTTGTTGACATCAATTTCACTAGAAAAAATTCATTTTTCTCCTCTTGATTTTTTTTATCAAATTGGATTTCTATAAAAAAAAAAAAAAAAAAAAAACTTATCAAATAGCGTAGATCAAAACTTAAAATCAAAAATTTTCTACCATCATTTCTACTCATTGATGATGAAATGATCCTATATTTATCCATATTCTCCTCTCAGCCTCTTCTATAATCCTATCACTTTTGATTTTTTTTTTAAAGAAAGAAAACTCTCCATTTTTTCATAAAATACCATTTTAAATCAAAACCTAACAGTTGTCACTACCGTCGATGAGCATCAAATTCTTTTACCCTTTCCCTATGTTTTCGTTGTTTGAATACTTGTCTTAGAGAAATCCCTAAACCCTAAACTCTACGAGAGATAAAAATCTAAAGCCCTTTTGTATTGCTTCCCTTACATGGGATGATGCAATTAGTTTCATTATAAGTGATGTTTTATGAATTTTTGTATTTATATTTATGGGCGATTGTTAGAGTTTTTCGAAAAAAAAAATTTATGTTTGTATTTTTTTTTAAGACATGAATTTTGAACAAATTTATTAAAATCTTAGTAAGGTTAGGTTTTAGGTATTTTATTATTTTATTATTTTTTCTTTTACATTTTTAGGTTTCAATAAGGATGGGTTTTCTCATGAGTTTTTTTTTTTTTAATTTCATTATATTCTTTTTACTTGCATATTTCAAATGGTACATGTCAAACTTTCCATAATGAGACAGGTTCGGGTTTACTTATCGGGTACAAAGACAAATACACGAAAGTATTACTTGGCGATATCAAAATAGAGATGAGTCGAGTAATGTAATCAGATATGAGGATGAAAAGTTTAATACACACCCACATAATGACCCGTTATCATCTCGATGGTGATTTGTTGTCATCCCTCACTGTGTTTATAATTTAAAGAGAAGCTAATAAACAAGAGTGTAATTAATTTATTTAAACTAAAAGAGATCAAGCTTTTAGAGATGGAAAATTATTTCAAAAAAGCCTAATTTTTGTCGAAAATTTGAATTATCAACACAATTTTCTTTTTTTTTTTTTCTATCTTTTAAGTATTACCGATACAATTTTTTGTAGAAAATTTTGAAGATTTTAAAATTCTTATGTCGGAAATGAAAAATTCCTCTAAAAACAAAATAACTTCTGATTATTTTCAGTTTTGATTTTTCTTAATGATTTGGGTTTCGTGTTGATGGATAAAACAAATCTGAAAAGAATAAAAGAAATTTGAGGGACACAGATTTTCCATCATATCTAAGATCATTTTTCAGTTTTTGACCGTAGTTTGATGAGGAGTAGGTTCACTGTCTCTGGATATTCATCTTCATTTTCTTCAAGGATAAAAAAAAAAGAACAAAAGTCAATGGAGGCATTGCGCAGGAATTTGCTTTAAAATTATCCAGAAGTCTTTGTAGTCAAAATCATACCCTTTTCATGCAATAGACTAAGTCGTGCCTGATATCATATGGTTTTAATTAATTTATAAATACAATCATTTTCAAGAAGAATTAAAGTCAAGAATTTAATAAAATCAGATAAAATATGTTGCCTGAAAGACTTCAATAGTGTTAAACGTGTTGAATTTAATTTCCTCAAATAGAAAGTAGAAAGTTACATTTAGAATTTTCTGATTAAGACTTTTATTAAAGTCACATTTAGAATTTTCCGATTAAAGTTACATTTAGAATTTTAGAATTTAAAGTCTTTCATTGGCCAAAAAAAAAAAAATTTTCTCTACCAGTTATATTTATTCCCAACTGCATATACCACGCGGTTTTCAACTGAATATGCCAAATTTTATCTTTTTTTTTTTTTTGCTTATTATTTATTTACCTATTTATGTTTTGTCTTATATTTGAAAATTCAAATTTGGTTCACAATAGTCAATTTATTTTTAAAAGAGAAGGATTTTGTGCATTGGTTCCAAAATTAAGTACATATAAATTATTAATAATGATATAAAAGATTCGTGAACATAGTTTTAGTATTTTACTGTCACATATACATTAATGTTAAAAAAATATAATCTTAAAATTTTTTTTGAAAAAATTTTTTTTTCATTATATTTTTAATTTTACTAATTTTTACTTTCTTTTTTCTTGTAGAACAAAAAATATTTTTCATTATTAACAAGTACTCGTAGTTAATTTTTGTTCCCGGAATTATGCCCAATCTAGACCGCCAATAATTGTTGAATTTTATTTTTGCCAAAATATATAGTAAAACAAAAGGAAATCTACATGAAAGTCGGAGATTTTATGTTGTAGGCTCAAACTTTTACCTTAAAAACAAGAAATGTAGAAATGGTTGAAAATAATAGCAAGCACATCGTCCAAGCAATGGGACTTTCATGGGAACAACCCACCTCCTCATGAAAATATTAATATGGGGGACTTTGTCTCTGTCTTATGAGAACTTTCTCCTTTGGCTTATCCACGATAAGATAAAATATTCCAATCACCTTTCTCTCTCGAACTTTTTCAACTTAATTTGATCATTTATATTTTAAACATTAAACTACTTTTTTTGTTATATATATATATATATATATATATATATATATAAGTATGTTTGAAAACCTTTTCATTTAAAGTGTTTAGATTTTTTTTTCATGTTTCAATTAATAATATATTTAAAATAAAATGAAATCATAATATTTATGAGATAAAAAGAAGTAAATTAAATGGGAAATTTTTTTTGAAATTTCTAATTTATCCTTGAGTTTCCGTACCCTTATACTTATTCGATTTAAGTGAATATTACACGTTTCAACTTACAATCTACAAATATTATTTTTAATATCAATTCAACTGTTTCAAAAAATAGTCAACATTAAATGAAAAATAAATGGACATATAGCAAACATTTTAACTTCGCTTGTAACAATAATCCAAAACCGAATGAGTCAATCGGTTTTTCCACATTGATTGCTTCACTACCGAGATTAACAATTATATGACCTTTTCTCATATTTGTCAAATTCTTAAGTTTGAGAATTTTAAATTGATTTCGATTTGTAAGATTGTGCAAGAAGTAAAAGAAACTATGGCATGAAATAAAACATCATTTTATTGTGTGAGAATGCTTTGGGTGTGTTCCCATGGAGCCTTTAGCCTTTCCATGCCATATGGAATCCCGTAGAATGTAGATTTTTCAATGACAATTTAGGCCTAATCGTCATCTTATTGGAATAAATTGGTTTTTCAGGATGGCAAAGGTCAATAAATTACTATCCTCTTTGAAAGAGAGAAAAAAAAATTTTTTTAAAAATTGTTTATTTATTTATATGTGATGATCGAGAAAGCTAAGAAAAGAGTCACTAAATTCGATTCTATTCACATGCTTTCACTACGTAAAACCCAATGGGAAAAACTCTTTTCATTTACCAATTTGATCAGGTTATAAAAGTCAGGCAATTTTAGTTTGAGTGCGTCAAATGCCCCCAATGCCATCATTGCTTATGGTGAAGATTTTCCCAAGGAAGTGACGACATATAGATCAACATGTTATATTGACTGCCATCCCTTTTCCAAACTCATTCCGCGTTTGAAGAAAATTCAATTCCAATGCATTTTTCCGGCTCCAAGCATCGCCTCAGGTTATGTAAATCTATAAATAGGGGAGCTCTTCACAAACTCTGCACAAAACCATCAGTTTCGAAAATCATCAGTTTCAAAAATATGAAATCTCTTCACTTTTCAATGTCTTCATCATTTCTTTATGTTGCTCTCTTCTTATTGTTATGGGCAGCTTCAGCTCAGGCTGATGAGACTTTTCTTGATTGCCTTTCTCTTCAATCCAACGACTCCTCTTCCATTTCTAAAGTTATCTTCACACAAAATAATTCTTCCTATTCTTCTGTTTTGAACGCTACCGTTCGAAATTTTAGATTCACTACACCATCTACCCCTAAACCTTTGGTCATTGTAACACCGCTCCATGCTTCCCATATTCAAGCAACAATTTATTGTTCAAGAAAACATGGTCTCCAAATTAGAACTCGAAGCGGTGGCCATGATTTTGAAGGTCTTTCTTATGTATCTGAACTCCCGTTTGTTATTGTTGATATGGTTAATCTACGATCAGTTGACATTGATGTAGACAACAAAGTTGCATGGGTTCAATCAGGTGCAGTTCTAGGAGAACTGTATTACAACATTGCTAATAGAAGCAACACTCTTGCCTTTCCAGCTGGTCTTTGCCCCACTGTTGGAATTGGAGGGTACTTGAGCGGAGGAGGTTATGGCTTATTATTCCGCAAACACGGTCTTGCAATCGATAATGTAATTGATGCACAACTTGTTGATGTTAACGGGAGAGTTCTTGACAGGAAATCCATGGGAGAAGATCTGTTTTGGGCCATTCGAGGTGGTGGTGGGGGTAGCTTTGGAATTGTGGTTGCATGGAAAGTACAGTTGGTTTCGGTTCCACCAACTGTGACTGTGTTCACAATCAACAAGACCTTGGAACAAAATGCGACCAAGCTTGTTCATCGTTGGCAATCCGTTGCACCCGAGCTTCCAGATGAATTTTACTCTGGAATTACAATAACAAGGGTAAATTCTAGTGAAGATGGGAAGAGAACAATTCTAGCTTCCTTTCATGCCTCGTTTCTTGGTGGGATTGATGAGCTGGTTCCATTGATGCAAGAGAGATTTCCTGAGCTGGGACTAGTGAGGGAAGACTGCGTTGAAATGAGTTGGATTGAATCTATTCTCTACATGGGCAACCTTCCAAATGAAACCTTGAATATTTTACTTGACAGGACATACCAAAGTCCTCTTCTTACTCCTTCCTTCAAATCAAAATCTGATTATGTGAGGAAACCCATTCCTGAAATTGGATTTCAGGGGATGTGGTCAAGACTTTTTGAAGAAGAAGGAGAATCTGCTAGTATAAGTTTTATTGCTTACGGAGGCATAATGGATGAAATTCCATCGACTGCTACTCCATTCCCACATAGAGCTGGCAACTTATACAAAATCGTATACAACGCAGGATGGCAAGAAGAAGAGAATATAATATCCGAAAGGTATATAAGCTGGATTAGAAGACTTTATAGTTACATGGGTTCCTTTGTTTCAAAATCTCCAAGGCAAGCCTATATCAATTATAGGGATCTTGACATCGGAATGAATAATGAAGGAAACACAAGTTTCGCTCAAGCTAGCGTATGGGGTCGTAAGTATTTCTTGAACAACTTTGACAGGTTGGTTCGTGTGAAGACCAATGTTGATCCACAGAATTTCTTCAGGCATGAGCAAAGTATTCCTCCTTTTTTTCATTAATTGAAAAAAAAAATCATAATAACCTTTCGGAGTTAAACCTTTTATAGAAATATTTAATTGGAATTTGTGTAAAAAAAATAAAGAATTTTTTAGGTTTTCTTTTATAGGCATTTGGGCTTGATTCGTTGTACGACTATTTAAATAAATGTACCGTATTGTATATCATATATATTTATTGAATTTGTCTCCTCAAATTTGTATGCGAATTAAAATATAATGTGTAATATAAAAATAAATGTTCTCTTTTTGGTGCGTAAGAAGAATTTCATTGAATTTTTTTTATGATAACAAAAAAAGATCATTGAATTTTAGGCTATACAATAAGAGGTAACTTGTAATGTTACTGTCCCATCTTATGAACCCCACCCTTCCTATCCCAGAATTAGAACTTCTGTTATGATCTCTAAATTGACATTTGTTTTAACTTGAAACAGGCATTTTCAAGAGGAAATGAAGTCAATATAATTCAATTAATTAAATCTTATTGTTCAGAAAAAAATCACGTGACATTAACCTTAATAAGCCAATAGTCAGCAGATAAATCGCCTTTGAATGCAAGATTTTGAAGTTTTGATCTTATCTCTTGAAAAAACAAATTATTTTATAAACAATTTCTTGACCAACTTCAACCGTAGCTATATTATTATCTTTTTAATAAGCCAATTTTTATCTTTTTAATCTAAATTATTAAATACTATATAACACATTTAAATGCAGAGCTAATTTAGAGAAGGTAGTTCCATTCATATTCATTGAATAATTTATTTTTTATTCCAGCATAAACTGGTATGGGAGCATTTTTTACTTGATTATCTTAATCACATTCGATCTGTTACAATCAAGTTTGAATATGAGAGTTAATAAACTAATACCCATCTCACGGATCATTTGATACTCAATAAATATTAATTATAATGCATTTATCACATTAAACCCATTGTTTATAGGTTAAGGGTAAGTACAAAAATCAAAAATAAAATCTTCTCTCATTATTTTCCATCTCTTTTTCTTTTTATTTCTTCTTTCTCAACTCTTTCATTGGTATGTACAGATTTCGGTGGTCGGTCACTGTGCTTTTGATAGATGTTTTGATTGATATTTTTTCTTCTTTTTTTTTTGTCAAAATTATATATTTTTTGTTTTCAATTTTTTTTATAAATAAAAATATCAATCAGTTATAACCTTAATTTTTTTTTTTTATTTTGAATATTATCAAATAGTTATGTTGATGTAGTAATTAAAACCCAGGTTTGGCTGCTAGTAATAGCTGAATTATGTTTTACCAAATGGTGAAAGGAAATCTATATGATAGTCACACTTTAATATTCCTCGAATCAAACTTATTTTACATGAAAGAAAAAATATATATATGTAAATAAGGTTGACCGACTTCACATCATCATGGTTGAATCTGCATATTGAAAAAATAAATAAATAAATAAAGCAAGCAAGCAAGCAACCATTCGCCTCTATCTTTCTATTCAACAAATTAAAATTTTAACACTTTCCAATGCTTTTATTTTTAAAGTTCTCTTCTCATTTATATGTACGATTTTGACTCAGTCATAAGGGAATTTTGTCGAGTTTAGCCAGAAGAAGCGAATTTCTGAATTATCCTTCCTTTTGTTTGAAGGAATCAATCATCTTCCATTTCTAAAGTCATTTAGACAATTATTGATGAAAACCGGTCTAGTTGGTCTTGTTCAATCCAAAAACATTTTCTAAAATTAACAGATTATTATATTCATGACTGGTCACATGCCTGACTACCAAGTCAGGAAAGTTTTGAGTGCGTCAAACCCCAATGCCATCATTGCTTACCATTGTTTCATATATAGAGACGTGATTTTGTCAAGGAAATGAATAACGTAGACCAACAAATTATATTGATTAGAACGCTAAAGAAGAAACTTCAATTTCCCTCTATGGATAGGGAAATTATATTGATCGATGAGTTATTAAATCCCAAGTTTAATTTAATTGATTTTAATAATTATCTTTAAAATATAATATCTATTAATTTTAAATTTTAAATTTTAAATTTTAATATTTATAATATTTTTCATCTCTTATTTTAAAAAAAAAATACTCCTATTCAATTTTCAATCTCTTCATTTCTTTTGGTTTTCCTATTCTCATTGTCATGGATTGGACCATGAATTTAGCTCATTTGAATGAAATTTTTCTTTATTGCCTTTCTACCCTTCATTTCGATTAAACATCAATTATCAACCACAAACTCTCTTTTATTGCTACGGGCATTTGCGTTTGTTTCGCTCTCTTTCATTCTCCTTCATTTCTTTTTTTACTTTCTTTTTTTTTTTTTGTTTATTCCATTTTCTTATTTCACTTTCAATACAATATAAACATAAATTTGAGCAGATTCGTTTCCATCATGTAAAAAAAAAAAAAAAAAGATGAGAAACTATAGAACCTCAAATATTAAAAACAAAAAAGATTAAAATAAATTAAACCATGATTCCATCAGCTTCTGGCTTTGTCAAACCAGGAAAGAGAAAGGGAAAGAATAGAGGGAGCGAGGAGTAGAAATAGGAAGGGGAGTTAGCTTCTCAACTTCACATCACTAAAAAAATTAAAATTAAACACAAGTCAGATAAATTTGATTGCTTTGAATTTTGAAGTGTGAGCTAAGGCAAACAAAACAAAATGACCCATGTTCATTAACTTCTCAACCTAGTAGGAGTCTTAACCCCCAATGAGTAGTATATCGACCTGATATTCAGTACACTACAACTGTGACCTGATTGAATACAAGAAGAGAAGACAAAAAATTCTGTCAAAATATATTCCTAATTTGACCCCGTTACTGTAACAGGGATCCTCAAACTTACATTCTCATCATACCTTCCTTTCCCCATAAATGTAAAAACTCAACTGACCACTTGTTACATCCGTCTGTTATTTCATTCAAGGAAGTGAATACCTTCCCAGCACCCCGCAAAGAATGATATGAGCTATCCTTATTTTTCAGATCGTGGGGCCGATCTCCCAGTCATAAATAGATGGAAAGAAAGGAAAAGAACCGAATGGAACACAGAATGTAAGACTTGATACAGAACTCACACGGAGGAAATTCCACATACCAAAAACCCTAGTCTTTCAACTATTCTCTACAATCAAGATTGCACAGCCAATCTCTGAAGATGCTCAAAGAAAACTTGTAAGCTTACATCATCTGTAAAGATTACATCTGATCCAGCAGCTATATCCGTGGCATTATTGTATGTTGCTGATGGGTTCAACTTTGCCAATAAAAATCTTGCCTGCTCAAGGAAACCAAAATAAGGCCCTTGGTGATGGTAAAAAAAGACAATTTAAGTTAACCAAATATCCATTTAAGCCTTACATGGTTACATACAGAATTGGCCATGTGGAATAACAAAAAAAGGGAAAGGGAAGAGAGGATATTGCATCAGCATATATTAGTGACTTTGGCTTGGCAGACCAAGTGCAGAAGCTCCATTCATGGGCCAAAAGTGGCAAAGACATAATCATAACACCCATCTTTTTTTGTGGATTTGATTCAGAGGGATTAGGCATGGTTCAATTCAGACCCAACTAATAAAATTCTGGCAGACTGGAAACGTTACATTATGAATAGGGCTTCACAACATAGAACACCGGTATATGTAGAAAACACTGTATAGGAAACTATGTAAATAGTAAATGATTTTCTCTGAGTGCCTGTTAAGTTTACCTTAAAAAGGCGATGCTCATACTAAGGGACAAGGGTAGCTCAAGAGTCAAGACAGCCTTGCTTTTTCAAAATCATTATTGCATAACATGTAGGAATAAATTTGCATAATGTTATTCCAAACTTAAAAAAGCAATCCATAGGCCAAAAAGAAAACAACTAAACAATTGCTAAGGTCTCTAATCTACCTAACCTGTTCAATTCACATTAACTATTGAACAGCAATGAAACAAGGAAACATTAACGCAAGTATATATGCTAATACCCAACTGTATCGTTGGACTGAAGGAAAAGGTAAAATGAACTTGAAACTAGACAAACAGAAGAATATGGTGATCTGTCACTGATCACATCATATCAGGGAAAAAATGTTATCAAAGCTAAAACCACAGAGGGTATTATGAACCAGAAAAGGTGAAGAATAGCACTAAATCAATGTAACAATGGAACAATCAGTGATTGTTACCTTCACTAACATTTATCAAGATTCAGAGAATTTGGTGCAAAGAGCTTGCAATAAAGGCAAACTAGATATGCTTGAACCCTAGGTTTAACAAATATAAAGTGTACTCAATTTGAGCATATTTTAAAAGTTCACTAAATTTTTTTATAGATTGTATTGCGAAATTAAGAATAATTCAGATTGAAGCAATACTATATATAAGCATTCTATTTAAAAATGATGAAGTTCACAAGGGTAAATCAAGGATATGATTTTATATCCCCAAAAAATATTAAAACAATTAGTCTGACTGAAACATACTGACCTGGGATCCATGCTGATCACATACAACCAGTCTAGGGACAGGAAAGCGTTCCCGAATAATCATTTGGGCATCAACCTGGGGTGCTTCCAAAAGCTGTGCAAATGCCTGTTGAAAAAAAAAATGCTTTAGACAACAGAATCATAGACTGAATTTGGTAGTGAACACTGAAACTTAAGCTGCATTAGAAACTTCATTGAAGAACAGGAAAATTCCCAACAATCTGGCAATTTGTAGCTGAATATAATGGACATTGCGAAAGGAACATTCCATTAACAATCTCACCTCAGGAAAAAGGCCCCCTTGTTCCCCTAGTAGATAAATTTTAAGTCTCCAAAATAATAGAAGTGGGAAAAGTAGAAGTAGCACATCACATAGAAGAAAGTTAAAGTTCAAAACCAGCTACAAGATTATAAGCCACTACATGAGGTTGGAGAAAGTCGGTAGCAAATACTAAAACAACCAAAGAAAATTCTTAAACCAGTCACTCAGGCTTTCAGAAGAATAAGGAGACAGTTAAACCAGGTTAAATAAAGCCAACAGCCCAGTAAACGTAGAACTATCTTATTGGCATCCCCTTCCTATAGCTTAGAGTAAAGTACTGCCAAATAAACATAAAATGAGCCATTATTTATCTTTAAAAAATGAGGCATCATAAAGTATACATAAAACACTTCATTAATCCTATAAACTGGTCCAATACATGATGCCAGAAGTCATTTCAATAAGCAAGACCAAGCAACAGCCTTCCCCTACAAAGCATACTCTATTTTAGAAAACCTTCACTATATTCTACATTAAAATAATCAGAGAGGGCAGATCATTATGATTAACCTCATAGTTTCAATTTCAGAGCTGCAATTTGTACCATGGGTTTGCTTTTGTCAGTCGTTTACAATAAAATTCTCATGAGAATCAGTAAAATCAAAATAAGAATAATAAAACATTCATTTAGGTTTAAAGAGAACTCAAAACATGTAAGGTGATCATAAAAAGTTATTATCTTAATGTAGAAAGATGGCCAACATCAGACATGTTTACTAAAAGTCAATTTTGCACATTATGAACATAATGGTTCTAAATAAATCTTAGGGTTAAGTTTTAGATTAAGGTAGCATAAACAAAATGAGCATACCTGATGTTCAGGCTGATTCTGGTAACCCAAGTTGCGCCACTGTGCTATTGTCATACCATGGAAAATGACAATACTGAAATAAGAATCCAGCAAGAGAATACGATCAGCTGAAATGGAAGCCACGTCCAATAATGCTGGTTGGGGCAGTGAATTGAATGAATATGATATTAATGATGGTTGAATCATAACAGCTGCATTCGTGATATTTTCCTTGTTTAATAACATTCGAAAATAGGCAGTTTCATCTGGACTGTTGTTAAAAACCTGCCACAGAAAAGGAAAAAAAGAAAACCCATTTATGAACAAAGGTCAATTAAATGTAATAAAAAAAGGCAGGAAATTGGAAAAAAAAAAAAAAACAGTTACCTGTACAAATTGTGACCGCCGCAGATTAAACATAAATTGAGGAAACAAAGAAAAACAAGGGTTTAATGTAAAAGATGATGGATCATCCTTCCGGTAGTCACCAAATTTGGAACAAAGTCGAATGAGATTCCGATCTAACCATCGTGTAGCATCAAACCCCTCCTAAATGAACCAAAAAGTCATAATCATGCAAGGGCTTAAGCAATTAATAAAGAAGTGACTACAAGCAACAGATAAACATGTTATTGTATTGGCAATGAGCCAAAAAATAATAGATAAAAACATAACAAAGAAAGAGAGAGAGAGAGAGAGAGAGAACCACTAAACATTAAGGCAAACAGTTAAGAGAGAGTTCTTATCCATAATATGAGCACAGAAAAAGAGTGGAAATTATCCAAAAAATAATAAAATAATGAACTAAGCAGAAGTTATCAGCTAAATAAATTATAGGTTGATGGTGAATACATCTAAACAAAAAATACAACAAATGGTAGATAGTGGAATAAGACTTTCTAAATTACCTCTGTCTCCATTTTCAGAGAAGTTATTCTTGCCATTACAACAGCCGCAGTCTCTTGATCAAAACCTTGTACTAATTCCTAGAAAGGAGATATTATTCACAGTTAGCATAAATTACTTCCAATAAATTTTTGAACAAGCATAATCAATCACATATCACTATTACAGTATCCAGACCAAGACAAATATGGCAGTCACATTTATACAGATCAGCTAACCTACCAATGTCCAAATTCAACACTCCCAACTGCCCCCATCCCCCTCAACCCACCCCCCCCCCAAAAAAAAAAAGAAAAAGAAAAAAAACTCTTAAATATGACCAAATGGAACATAAAACATAAAACGGGATGAATGGAAGAAAAGAATGACACATTTAGATGTTATTTAGACAAATTAAACAATCATAATCGAAACTAACCTCTGCACTAATAGCACTGTCTACCCATCGTCTGGTCACAGTTGTAACTCGAAGCATTGTTTTACCTTCAGGGTCTTGGTAACTACAATTAGATAAACAACGTCACTATCGAATAACTAAAAGACCAAAGTAAAAGACAAATCAAACATATCTTATTTTAACATAAATAAAACCCTTTTTAGTAGTTCATGCAGCAAACCTTGTAAGAAACTGCAAATAGAGCTGTGGATTGGCAGCCCCTGGAACATTTGATCGCTCAGTTGATGAAAGATCAAATAAAATCGTCAAGCAAGTACTCCTGTCAAGGCCACACATTTTCCATGCTGTAGTGTTCCCCTCCCCAATGACCGTGTCAGCAACATTAGGTCCTTTCTGCGACACTCATAGTAATCAGCTTAAATCCCCATAATAAGAAGTAAATTCAGTCTACAGTTTAGAATGTGTCCATGTAGAGAGAGTGAGACGTAATTAAATTGTTAAATGTTCCAACCTTCTCCAAAGATGTGCAAGGTCCAATGACCCCCTGAATCTTGATGTCTTTTGAACAGTTGATCTCAAACATGCCACTAGAAAGGAAAACAAAAAAAAAGGGGGGCTTATAATGTGTTTGAAATTTATACTGCAGCTTAAATAGTTGATATTTCTGAGTGCTCAAACCATGCCATAGCAATCTAAAACAATCATAAGCTACAGATAATACATGCAGATACAAAAACTTAAGCTAAAACGGGACCAATTACATTAATTTTATGGGTACACGTGATGGAGAGAGTTCATTTATGGTAACCAGCATTAAATTTAAAAGAATTAATGTCATGAATGGCCTATGGTGAAATCTTCATTGTGGTACTTGAACTCTAAAAATCTCTAATGTGGAACCTAAATTATAAATTTTTTAATGAATGTGGTACTTACCCCTAACATGGCTAGCTTCAAATGACGACAAGTGGCAGGCAAACAACCCTCCTAGTACCACATTAGTTAACAGATTCATAATTTAGGTACCACATTAGAGATTTTTAAAGTTCAAGTATCACATTGAATATTTCACCATAGTTTAGGGGTCATTCATGACATTAACCCAATTTAAAATCAAGAATTTAACAGAAATCAACAATGATGATCCCACTGCACCATGGTAATACCTACACTACTTTCAACAATGCAAGCTCACGCATTTGCAACATTTAGAAAAACCTATGAAGCCAACAAAGTAATGCCAACACAGTACACCAGTACTTAATCATTTTCAAATATGCAGTTTATGCAATTTGATAAATTTGTGCTCTGCTTCCAGCAGAATAGCAAGGTCAGCAAGCTTTTATGTAAAAAATTTACATTCTCTCACAGCAGCGTCACCTAGTGCAGAATGGTATCACAACTATGTTAAAGGTACACTGGGTGGTTGGCACATCTAGAACTCAAACAAATAACACAAGGACAACTAGAACTGGAACAAAAATGTAAATTGACAAATTAAGAATGCAACTATATAGTTATTTATCAACAACCATGGATAAAAGAAGAGAAATGTAAACTTAAGAAGTTGATCAAGAATACGAAGTTTTGGTGCGGTAATAAAAACTAACTTAAAACATAGGCCAAGAGACTGTTCCCCATCCTCAAACACACGCTTGAAAGAATCTTTGAATACAGAATGACCAAAACTTTCTGCTAGAACAACAAGGCCACCTGTTCTTTCAGCTGCAACTTTCATTTCAGCAACCCCAACCTAAGAGCACACAAAAACCCATTACATATTTACATACAGTTCACATTGTGAAGCATTACATATTTACATACAGTTCACATTGTGAAGATTATTGATGTCTGAAGTTATTAGCATTCATATAAAATAAAAGGTATGCACCCATGGTAAACAGACTAAATAACAGCATCCATAGTTTTCACAACATAAAGCATTCACATTACAAGCTACCAATCAAAGACCACAAACTTTGTCCAATGAATCCATCGTTATTTAAAGTGTGAACTAGTTTGGACAGAACATTGAAAGCAAACACATTACAGATATAACTTAAGCATATTGAAGCAAATCAACCTAGACCAGGGAAAGTGACAGATTTATGAAAAAAAAAAAAAGAATTTAAATATAGTTAGAGAACCTAAAACGTGAAAAAAACAGACCTGATCAAGTGCAGATGCAAAAAGGTCTAGAACATGGCCCTGGCTGACCAGCTGTTTTGCAAGACTATCATAAAATTTGACTGCTTTCTTAAAATATGGTGCAGCATCCTTATCAAGATCTTTATGGGAACGTACAGGTTCTGACAAGTCTTTCGACACAATCTGCCAAAACCATATAAATCAAAATCATCTTGATGACAAGCAAGAATGTCAGTACAAACTAAACAAGAAGCAATTCTCAAATTAAAGATTATTTGCCTAATCTCCATTTTCTCAATTGAAGCATTTTTGCATTTGAATTATTCTTACAACTATAAGGTATTTGAGAATGACACTCATCTCACACAAAGAAACAGTAAACATTAAGGCAATAATTAATAAGAAACTATAAGCATGAAATTTTGCCAAAACTTTGGAGACATAATGAAGGTACTTAAACAGGAATTATCTCTACGAAATAGAATTTTTCTTTTTAACCAATTGCACAAGTAAATGCACCAAAATTCAATGCTAATCAACCAAAAACAGGGTTTTTAAACATGAACCTATTTCATATTACAATGGGCACCAGTTGTTCTGCTCTGACTACAGAGCCATTTTGCTTTTGCTTGGATGCTGGCAATTTTAATGGAATACCATCCCCAAAGAAACATGGGACAGAATCTTTTACATTATTTAGAAAGAAAAAAGTGGCAACCATAAAGTAAAGAGAAATCCAAGATATACTAGCAATGTAACAGTAAATAGGAACTTTAAGTATTGCAGCAAAAATAAAGGATATACTAATTACAACAAACCATACCCATCTCAACTATGACATATTATTTATGTGTAACATCCATAAACTAGGTAAAACTCATGAGAAAACAAATGATAAATGCCGTACTATCAGCTATATAAACATGCTTTATATCATTTAATTGTGGAACACGTAAAAATTGAGAAGCTAAACAAAGAATTTAATGGCATTACCGTGCCTGGCCCTTCAGTACATGGACCACCAACCAAAGCAATAATCCTAGCGCCAGTACCAGGTAAGCAGGCTCCAAGCAATCCTGCTGCAACACTCAAGGCCACTCCGGTGCACCTCGACGCCCTGTGCCCCCCTTGTACAGGCCATTGATCCGTTTGCAACTCATCCAACAACTACATTAAAATAAACCAACCACTTAATAAAAAAAATTAAACATTTAAAAGATGAATTCCCACGACAAATAAATCAAAACCCACCAAATCGAGGGCGTATTCACAATCGGATGCAGGCAATAAAAACCGGTTCACGCCAGCATTTGTGTAACCATTTTGCAGGCCTTTCGGATACCCAGCGTTTGGCCGCCGCGCAGCAGCACCGAGACCTAACTGCTCTAACACCTGCTCCTTCGAAATCTCCTTACTACCCCTAAAAAGATAGACCTTCGACATATCCGAGAAGCCCAATTCATGGACCTGCGCCTGAGTCCCAAACGAAACGAAACCAACAAGCGCGTGATCTGGCAACAACCCAATGGCCTGCTTCATCGCCGATTTAACAAACCCAAGCTCTTCCTCGATCATGCACGTGTCCAACACGAATACAAACACCGGCGGCAATTGAGGAGCACCGGAAGGGTTGTTTGGATCGGGATTCGGTTGGAGCGCGTATTGCACGGTGGTGTATTGTGGGTAGAGTTCACAAGGCAGGTTCGTTTCAGAGATCATGGCATAGTGAGGCGGAAAATGGTTGCGCTGGTAACAAAATGGGCAGATCCAGATCTTGGCCGTGAAGTCAACGCGCGCGAAGGCATTAAGGGCGGCGGAACAGGTCTTGCACCGTAGAGGAGCGTAAGGGAGCGTTGGGATGTCGGGGTGCGAACGGATCGGAGCAATGGAAGCGGCTAACGGAATCACGCACTTGCTCGCTTCAACTTTGGTGCGCGGCCAAACGTTCCACGTCATCCGTACGGCGTCTACCCCTTCGGGATCCGTGTTCGCCATTTCCGACATGGTTGAAAATTATTTGAAAATTTTGAAAACAATTCTTCTTTCTTTTTTTTTTTTTTTTGGATTAGATTCGACTAGTAATTTAGGAATTGAATGAGAATTCTGGATTTTTTTTCTTTTTTAGGTTTTTTTCTTTTTCTTTTTTTTTTTTCTGATTTTGGGCGACCCCCAGGAGACACTGGAGAGAATGGGGTCACCGAGAAACAAAGAGAGAATGGAGGAGTGTTGTTTTTGAGAAATGGACTTGAGTTAATATGTGGGTATTTAAAGGGAAGATTTGTAATTACGGGAGGTTAAGCGTTTTCCATTCTTCTACGGTTGAACCGATGAATTAGGATTTCTCAATTTTTGCTTAAAGTTCATGTCTTTGTCGACAGCATTTTATCTATTCATTTTTATTATAATATGAAATTATATAAAAGTCAAAATTTTTAATAAAATATTTAATATGCATAATTTATTTTTTTGACACGATATTTATTGTATTTAACTATTTTGTTTTTATTTATATTTTAAAATATTTTATATAATAAATTATATTATTTTTTAATATTTTAATTAACTTACTTTTTACAAATACGCGGACAAATAACAAATTACTTTTATTTTCATATCTTGCAAAAAAAATTAATATAAATTATAGACTAAATTCTAATTTCTTTTTCTTAGGTGATGTTCGGACTTTCCTTGATATGAATTAACCATGTTTCAAAATATTAAATATCCTTCTATATTTACATATGCTTAAAGTTTAATTCATATTTTAATTGGTATATTACCTTAACTCAATGTTTCCTTTCATACAATTACTAGTTTGGGTTACCTAGCTTCATTCGGTTTGTTAACAAAAAAAAATTAGTATTTTATTTAATTAGTATTTGATTGGATTTAAATTTAAAATGATATATGTAATTAAAATAAAGCAATCAAAAATATAAATTTGTTATTTTTGAATAACAATTTCTTATTAAAAAAGAATTTGACAGAAAAATTAAAGAAATAAAGGGTGCAATTCTTTTTTATATAGATAAGATTGTTTTAGTCATGATTTAGAACTTCAAGTTTATTAAAGGTTTACTCGATCATAAACCCTAGACAAACTGGGAAAATAAACAAAAATTACATATGGATTTGTAAGCCACAAGACTATGTAACCAAACATTTTTTATGTCAAACAATCAAGTAGTTATTACTGAATTAAATGAGTTGTAAAATTAATCAAAAAATGTTAAGTAGACATTTTCAAGCTATAAAATTGGACAATCTCAAATAGAATATTTTCTGAGGGTGAGATAAACCCTAAAAAAATAAATTATAATCTTTTTAATTTGAAAAAGGTTCTATGCATATAAATGCTAATATTTTAATGCATAATTATATAAATATGATATGTGGAAACATACCAAGAACCCTAAATAAATCCAAACAAACTATCATCTCTCCATAAAATCAACATTTTTATCTAGTTACATTAGCACTGTATGCCATTATCATACACCAAAATCTAAGAGCATCATAGTACACTCCAAATCTCAAGCAATCATATAATCAAGCTTTAATCTCCTATTAATAGTGGTGAAAAACATAATTTGCTCATATGGAAAAAGTTTGAAAGTATAATGAGAATGAAAAATGAAAATTTTCAAAAGAAAAAGCTAAAATCTAGCAATCTAATCATGAAAGAATACATAAAAACATAAAAACAATGTACTAAGCTAATAACAATTTCTAAATGAGGTTTTAATTGAATATTTTATAATGAAGCCAAATAGAATCTATAGAAGCTTTATGGCCTTTAAATGTATAATGTTTACTCCAATTACAATGTCCTATACCTACCAAACATAGAACTTTAATATAAAAGAAAACTAATTCTGTTTTAATTTTCAAAAACTAAACTAAGCCAAAAGTTGATACATTTATCATCTTATCATCACCACATATAGCAATATGTAATAGCTTATTAGGATGTGCAAATGTTATATTATGAACACTTTTAACATAGGCATCAATCTACAAAATATAATAGTAGGTTGTTAATAACATTATCTATTATTATTCTCAAGAGATATTTTATATGTGTTTTGATGGGCTTACCTCCAAATGTTGTCTTAATTCTCTAATTGCATTGTAATGATATATCTGGAGTATATGCTTCAAAAATACAACATCTATAGTTAGCAAAATTTATTTCAAGAACTGTATACAAAAAAAGCATATATGTTTTGAAATGAAAAGAGTATGTTTTGTTAAAGTAGTCGATAATAGTTATTTCTTGAATTAAAAAAAAAACATACATGACAACATCAAAGATAAAAATATTACTAATAATAATAATACATTTCTTAACCCAATACAAATCATTTAAAATAGAAAGATTATTTTTAGTAAAATATGTGCTGCCCTATTGCTTTCCTACTTAATCTGTCGAACCAAGCATTTGTCAAGCCCCAAACTCTTATCAACTACAAAGCGAATGTACATCTTAAAAATTAATCAACAAAGAGCCTACTCAAACCTTCAATGTTATTAAAGAATAAAACTAAATAACTCATAAAGCTTTAAAAAGACATATTGATAAACATAGAATATCTAATAGATAAAAAACCAATGGAAAAGGCAAATAAACCCTTAAAACTTAAACATCACATACTCTTTCTAATTATTTATGAAACACATGCATACTACACAATTAATTATATTCAATGACAAACACATAATCAAGTAACATATCCCATTAAAAAAATCAAATTGAACAACATAATGAGTTTCAAAGAAACATTTAAACAATGCACTTTATATTGTTAATAAATTTACTTAATCCCTAATAAATGAGATATAAACTTGAAAGATAAATCCATCAAACAACATAAATGCAACAAAACTATCACAAAACTCAAAATTTTCTTTATTAATTTTCTCTTTTAACCGAGTCAATAAATAAAAGGATGAAAATTGAAAGTGAAAAGTAATATATCAAGAAAATAGAAACAAAGAGCAATTACCATGAAAATAGTAGGAAGATTCTTTTGTGTTTATGATTTTTATTTTTTTTTACAAAAATAGAAACTCATAAAAGAAGCATCAAAGCAAAGTCAAGAAATCAATAAGAAAAGAAACTTGGAGATTCTAGATCAATACAATGGAAAAGGAAGAGTTAGAATACCAAAACTAATGAAGCAAAAAAAAAAAAAATAGCAAAGTGATACTAATAACCCAAAAAAAAAAGGAAAAAGGAAAAAATAAGAATAATCCAGTTGCTCTCCATCATAAACAATCCATACCTAAAAATAAATGACTATCAGGTTAACAAGATTATTTTTCAGAGAAAAAAAAAAGAGAAAGAAAAATTAAAAGAAAACCTGAGTATTTGACTTAATGGTGTATGTATTCCTCTGCTTGGAGCAAATGGCAAACTACCATAATAACGATATATTATTTTGATTTTATAGTAGTTTGATATTTTGAAATAATAACAATCACCATAATAACAAAGTGATATCATGGGGAAAATAGTGATACTTTAAAAAAGGTAGATTGTTTGAAATGCCACATAGGTTCTTTTTAGGATATGTAATACCTATTCAAAATAAGCAATCCAAATCTTATTTGGTAACCTAAATAGTTAATTAAATTTCTTTATATTAGAAAAATATATCTAATAAAAGTTTAAAAACTAACTATATAGATAAAGCATATAATAAAAAATTATAGTTTGATTATAGATCATGAATCAATTATGAAAAAAAAAAAAAAAAGGCCTTAATAATACATATAAAAGCCTCAAGTGCTCTAACTTCCCAAAGTTAGGTGATATAGGACCACTCAGTTTATGATTAGTGAAGCTCCTAATGAGAAAACATAAGGAAAAGAGATATATGTTAAATGGTATTTTCATATATACAAAGTTGTTAAAGGAAAGACTTAAATGGACATGATTTTCAAAACTCACAAAGTAATCACTCTCTTAATTTTATTATCAGATGTGACCCTTTTACATTTGAATGGATCAGAATCCTTTAGTCTCCACATAAAAAATACACCATTTAAAACTAACAATTGCTATTCAGAAGCGTAGAAGTGCCTATCCTGCATATCAAGAAAAGCATTTTGACATTCTATAACCAAATATTCTTATTTCCCATGAGAGATATAACAATGAATGGCTAGCTAGAGATTCCAAAACCATTCAAAATCTATTATTATCTAAACTACAATCTAAAAGACGGTGTCTAAAGAGAAAAGAAAATAAAAAGCAAAAGGAAAAACGTAAACATGATCACCAAAGTTTTAAAAGGTGGAAATTTTGATATTAAAAATTTTCTAAGTGAGAAAAATTAACCAATATATTTTAACCAAATGAGTATCAATGTAAGAAGAACATTTGGGATCACTTTTCAGATGGTGACAAAATAAGAAGAAAAATAAACTTTTAAATATCGTAACCATTTTGAAGACAGCCAAATAAATTTTTAAAAAAAACAAAAATGGAGTCACCACCAATCTTTTTGGCTAAGTACGATTGGTTAACAATTAAAATTTATCTTTTTAATAATATCATAAAATTAATTAAAATTTATTAAAATTATAATTTTAGGGCCTGTGAAATAATTTGAATCCAGAAGTCAGTTACTCATGAAAAAAGATTAGCACCCCCATAGCATCTGTTTAAAAACGATACCAATTAATTATAGATTACCCCTTTAATCCTAATACAGGTTTAAAATTTGGGTATTTAAAAATAATTTTCTTCACTTTCTTTATCTATCGTAATATTGGATTTTTAATATTTATTTTTTAAATTTATTTTTATATTTTTATATTTTTTTTACTCATGAAAAATAAACTAGAGCTTTTGTTATTGAAAGAATTCTTAAAATACTCCAGTATGTTGACAATATTGAAAGAAAATTTTCTCACCTAGAGATTTTATAGGGATCACTACTTGAAATACCTTAAAATCTCATTCTTAAAGACTCGTATTTATTTTTCAATAAATTAAGTGATATGCGTGCAATGCAAATGTAATATTGTATTTTTCTTTTTAAAAAAATTTGCTTATTAATTTCTTTCTTATGTATTATTTAGAAGAAAAGGAAAATCTTATTGTGTTGAAAAATTTTTTTATACATAACCCAATACGCTGGCAGTATCTGAAAAAAATCATCGTACTCAGAGATTTCGTA
This sequence comes from Durio zibethinus, assembly GCF_047325235.1. Classification (NCBI taxonomy): domain Eukaryota; kingdom Viridiplantae; phylum Streptophyta; class Magnoliopsida; order Malvales; family Malvaceae; genus Durio; species Durio zibethinus. The sequence continues at coordinate 1,948,234 of NC_143165.1, read as the reverse complement.
AGTATTATTACTCTAATTACCTTATAATCTCATCATCGAATAAAATTTTTCTTTTCATCATTTTTTATCTAATGAGAGAAATTTATTAATTAATTTATTTGATTATTTTTATTATTCTTCTAAAAAAAAGGAAAACTTTTATTATATTGAAGATTTTTTTATAACTACTCCAATATACTAGTAATATTTAAAAAAATTCTTCTTACCTAAAAATTTTTTACGCATCACTACTTTGATTACCATATAATCTCATCATCAGATAAAAACTTTCTTTCCTTCATTTTTATCATTTTTATTTAAAAAAATAGTGAAAGTTAAAATTAACAAAAATTTGAATCTTATTTGTATTTTAAAAATGTAATAAATACTTATTTGGACATTTGAAATTTTAAACATGCTTAAATAAAAAAGATTAAAATGAAAAAAATCAAAAAATAAAAAAAAGAACGTACCTGAACTGGCTGGTCTAGGAACGGTTCAAAGCAACTTGGTTCAATTCAATTGGATCGGCTTCAATTTGAAAAGGAAACAACATTTCAGCTATGGACCGATTCGATTTATTGGCAATTCAGGCAGCTTACAATGGTTCTATTATTGGTCTAGTCAAACTGGTTCAAGGCTGGTTGAAAGGTATGGGTTTGGCTTGCTGGAACTTTCCTTCGTATTTTCTCTTTCATTCTTTCCTTTTTTTTTTAGTTTTTGGTTTTTTTTAATGTTTTTAGTCCCCTTGTTCTGCCGACTTTTTTGTTTTTTTAGGAATTCTGTGTAACGGTAAAATGGGCAAGGTTAAGATAACAGCTGAGTATACTCTTTTTGTGACAGATCGATCGGGTTTCTTCTTTTATCTGACTTTTTCCTCGTCTTTCCCTTCTGATTCTTCTCTTTTATGCTTGGGAGTTTGAAGGTTGACTTCAATGGAGTTGAATCATTGGGTTGATTTTTGGGAAATCAAGAAAATGCTTCCCCTAGATCATTGAATACTTACAACTTTTTTTTACTGGCAAAAAAAAAAAAGTTAAGACTTTTAGTAATCATTTTATAATTTAATAATTATTCAATTAGATATACAGGATTGGAATAAGTATCTTATAATTCACAAATGAAGCCAGTTTAAAAAAAAAAGAAAAGAAAAATAAATTACATGCACAAACAAACGCAAAAAGGGTAAGTGATAACTCTTCTATCAATGTAATTACATGCATGCACCAACAAAATATATATATATATATATATATTTTATCTTTTAAGGTACGATCGAGTTCGAATTACTTTAAAAAAAAAAATTTATCACGGAAATGTAGGTAAAGCTAATTTATTTGATTTATTCATCAAAAAATCTTTTCATGTTTCGATTAAGTAGGGATATAGTTTTGAGCTGATGTTCTTTCCTTTTGACCCAAAAAGGTTGAAACAAAGTGAGGATCCATGCATCTCCCTGCAAGCTTACCATTCACCATGAGTCCCTAGAGAGCATGTGAATATGTGTTTCAGACTGAAGGATTAATTCAAGTTTGAGCCATAAGTGGGGATCTTAGGTTTGGGCCTTATTGCTTTCCTCTTGTACCAGGAAAGTTTTAACTTTGACATCAAGCGAGGATCCTTGAATCTCCCTGATGACTAACCATTCATCATGAGTCCTCTTCCAAGGGAGCATGAGAATATGTGTCTCAATTTGTCGTATTAAATTCAAGATGATAGAAAACTTTTCCTTGTTTTTTATTGAGCATCTAAATCAAAGAAATTATATGCTAACAAAATGTTGACAAGTTTTGCAGATGGTAATGGTCTACATAATCTCATGTATTGGTGATAGTGATAATTTAAGTGCTTGTTTTAACAAACTGGAAAGAGTTCCTATTCACCCTTGTTTGGGAATCAACAGATTGTCAGGTTGAACAGGCTTAGCAACAAGTTTTGTTGATTAAAGAACATTTCCTTCTGCCCCCAACCTTTTTCTTTTCCAAACCTTTAAGTAATTGTTTAAAATTCCTTGGGAATGGTAGATTCAAAATAATCCCTTGTTCATGATCAAAGTACTTTATGCCTATTGTCTATCTTTGTTTTGTTTTATTTTTTTGTCTGTTGGCATTTGATTAAATGGTACCTGGATAATGTGAAAGGACAAAAAGAAAACAAAGATACGTACTTTTTTCTGTTTCCTGGATATATGCAAAATAGACTTAGGGTTGGACAGTTCATATTTTCACCATAGATTTATATCATATAGCTGCCTTGGCTAACTCTGCTGATCTTCTTGTTTGTTTGCAATTAATAAATATGATATTCCCTTGGTCAGAGTGTTTGTGACTGGGAGGATCGGGAGAATAAATTTGTTGAAGTTGAAGGCATACTCAGGAGACAGATTAAGGTTCATACTTGATCTGCTATAAGCTCTATTCCTTTTTCTTTGGTTTTGATGTCGTGCTTTGAATTCCCTTCCTAGTTGATTTCTCGCCTATAAACATTGACAGTTTTCTTTTACCCTTCAGTTGTCAGTTATTCCTAGCGTGCAGCCTTTAATTGCAATTGCCTATCCAATTGATACAATGCTTGCGCTAGAAATCAGGCAAGTTGGGTGATGTTTTGGATGTAATTACAATATAAACTTTGCAAATTTGATTTCTGATTTATTTCTGTTTTTCCATAGTCGTAAATATGCAGCACACTGCTCTGTTATTGCATCCCGTTATTCCCTTCCTCCTTTCAACTATCCTGCACCCTTCCCTGTGAAGGGTGAGCGTGGGAATGTACGCCTAAGGGTGAGGTATGTTTTGAGATCTCTCTCTCTCTCTCTCCCTCTCTACGTCTCTCTTTTTCTCCCTTTCTCTCTGGTCCTTAAATGGGCCCTATGTCATTTTAGATATGTGAGTGGTGATTTTGGTAACCATCCCCTATCTCATCTCATGGGCTCAGTGTTTGGCATGCACAATGGAGACAATGTTGAGGTTTGAAAATTGATGTCCTCACATATGACCCTAATTATTTTATTTGTCTTCTCAAAATTTTTCTATGTTTTTGTCATTCATGCTAGAACAAGTGGCTTACAGGTATTTTGCTATGCATTGAGCCCAAATGATGGGACAGAATGGAGGTTACGTATCCAGTCAGAAGCGGAGCACTTCATAGATGTGTCATCAAAGTCTTCTGACATGATTGCAAAGATGATAAATGAGGATAAAATACAAATTCTTGTCAATCTTAATGGTTATACCAAGGTATCAACTTTTGCTATTTTGTAATTCAATTGGAACTCATGAAAAATGTGGAAAAGAAATATAATTTTTATTTTTGTCTGCTCTCATTTGGTTCCGCTTCATGGGGTGGAAACCAGATGAATGCCTTTCTGACTTCTAAATGCTTCTTGTCAATTCTATTATAATCTTATTAGGAATTTATTGTTTTTATTATATATTTTTCTTTGTTTAATTGTATCGAATCTGATATTGCAGGGGGCAAGGAATGAGATATTTGCAATGCAACCTGCTTCTATTCAAATTTCTTACATGGGATTTCCAGGGACTACTGGTGCATCATATATACACTATTTGGTCACTGATGAGGTTAGAGAACCGTAGGTCATTCTTTGGATTATACTTCAAGTTTATCCTATTCTGTTTTTTGTGCATCATTTGCTCTTCATGTTTGCAGTTTGTTTCACCTCTACGCTTTTCTCACATCTACTCCGTGAAGCTTGTCCATCTTCCTCATTGTTACTTTGTAAATGATTATAAGCAGGTTAGAAGTGGTTCCTTGTCTCTGTGATGTTCTTTAATATCATGTTTTTGTCTGGGTTCCCTAAGTTCTCTTCTTTGCATTGTAATTATCACTAGAAAAATCTTGATGTCTTGGATCCAAACTGTCTACTGAAGAGATCTGATTATGGACTACCAGAAGACAAATTTATCTTTGCATGTTTCAATCAGCTGTACAAGATGGATCCTGACATTTTCACTACATGGTAAATGTATGTGAAATTTTATCCTGTTGTACTGCTTATTTGTTTTATCATACTCAAGTCTTCTTGCAGTCAAACTCAGGTGCAATATTCTTATGCGTGTTCCAAATAGTGCTCTTTGGCTTCTTAGATTCCCAGCTGCAGGCGAGATGAGACTTCGCACATTTAGGTGTTCTGGTATCCCAGTATCTATAGTCTGTAGATTGTCTACTTACATCTTCTGAACTGTCAAGTGTGCCTTGAATGATTTTTGGTTGTAGCATTAAATAACTGGTTTTGGTGTGATTCAGATGCAACTCAGCAGGTTGTGCTGTCAGATCAGATTATTTTTACAGATGTTGCCATGAAAACTGAACATATAAGACGCAGTGCCTTGGCGGATCTCTTCCTTGATACGTAATATTTTAATATATACCAGAACCTCTTTCAGTTTCCTCTGAACTTAAGAGATCAGTAGATCTAGATTTCCTCTTGAATTTGGATTTGGTTAGGCACGGTAAAATTTATGGTTTAAATTTCATTATAGTGATGCTTGTTGTTTGCTTTTGAGTAGACCATCATGCAATGCGCACACAACAGGCACTGATGTTCTATGGGCTGGTCTTCCAATGGTGACCCTTCCTCTTGAAAAGATGGCGACTAGAGTTGCTGGTTCATTGTGTCTGGCTACTGGTGCTGGGGAGGAGATGATTGTCAGCAGGTATTTGACTCATTATCTAATTAAGGAGAAAGGAGCATTTTTCTTAAGAACAATAGGGTGAATTAAATAGGTTTTACTTGTTTTATTTATTTATCTCCCTAGATTTCTTTGTGGAAGTTAGTGGAGGGTTTCTTACTTTTTGTTCATAGCCAGCACACTTCTAAATAATAATAATAATAATAATAACAATAATGACAAGTTGTGGCTGATAGCTGTAAAATTAAAAAGAATTTGTCTTGTTATATTGATAAAAGCTGACGCGAGTATGGTTTGCCTGCCTGCCTGATAATTTCTTCTTGTCAGGCTTGCATTCAACATGGTTAACCGTTACAATAAACCTTAGCACTCTGGCATTCTGTGTTCATTAAATGTAATGGGTTGCTGATAAAAATAAACATAAAGCAGTGGGTTTGTAGAGGACCAAATAAAATTCTGTAATCCATATGCTTGATTGAGTTAAGAAGCATTTGATGCTATTGCCTCTTTTTCTTGCTGATGATGGTTCCTTTTCTATTTCAAATTTTGCCAAAATATTCAAAGTTTGAAAGAATACGAAGACAAGGCTGTCTCACTTGCTCTAAATCGTCCAAAGCTCCAAGATCTTTCCGATAAACTCAAAGCAGCCCGTATGACTTGCCCTCTTTTTGACACAGCACGCTGGGTGAGTATTTATTTTGCTGTAGAGATATTATTTCTATATTTCATGCCATCTGAGTAAAGCATGCCTCAACAAACTTTAGATGTGTATTGCTGCTTAGCATGTAACACTTTAATTCATCAGTGCTAACAAGGTTTGACATGTAATTCCTAAATTCAGGTGAGGGACCTTGAACGGGCATATTTTAAGATGTGGAATCTGTACTGCTCAGGTCAGCAACCGCAACCTTTTAAGGTAACAGAGAATGATCAAGAATTTCCTTTTGATTCATAGGCCTCAATGCAGCTAAAGACGGCTTTGTAGGTAAATGCAAAGAGCATTTGCTTAAGTTGATATAATGATAGGCTAGATAGATTCTCCTGATGTTAGGGCTTGATATTGTTCATCTAGAAAGTTATTTGTTGTGGATACTCATTTTTCACTGATTAAGATACCTAATTTATGTTAAACTCCTAACAAGGATATTAATATAAGAATGTGTTATGCTACTTGTCTTCTACCTCGACTTATTATTATTATTATTAATAAGCAGCAAGGCTTTCTTGGCTTTGCTCAGTATGTACTCTTTTTGATTATTCCAAGCCGGTTTATCCATGTAAGACTTATCAAATTCATGAGAAATTACCTTTTTACATCCTCTCAATGGATTAGAACTTAACTCTCAACGGATTCGAATCTAGACAAATAAGATAAGAGAGACATCCACTTAACGGATTCATGTCAGTCAAGCCAACCATCCATGGTTCTACCTTGTCTTTTCATTCCAAGTTCCTTATCTTTTCATTCTAAGTCTGATGAACCCTCATCTTATTTTATGCCAGATTGCAATTTTTGCATATTGAAATTTCATTATGATGCATACCGATTATTCTAATCGACTCTCAGATATTTGAATATGCCAAGAAATACTGGCATTGACAGCTGCGATTTGTGATCTCTTCACTGCTATTTGCTGAAGGGTTGAAATGTACGATTGACCGAGTGAGGTAAAAAATGCTACATGGATTAGGTAGCATTCATGTCAAATCCAGATGGGCTTAGCTCACGGCCTATGTGGTTAACTGTGATGGTGGCATATATCAGACCTAGGATGGATTCTTTCCCCAGCTCTTCCTCGAATGATCATTAACACTTTGGAAGGAGAGAATTGAAAGCTTATGGATTCTTTCCCAGATTCAAAGCCCTGGGTAAATACATTATTTTAATTAGCATTATTTATTCCTTTATTGATTAAGATTACGTGTTCAAAGACCCATAATACATGAAAATTACAAGACAAAGATTCCCCGCCCGCAAACTTAAAAATAAAAAACAGAAATGCCATAAAAACACAAAACAAACCAGGGAATGACCACATTACATCATTAGAGATTCAGTACAACGAAAGGGCACATAATCTTACTAAGTAGAAGGAGTAAAGTTAAGCATCTCCTTGGATTCATCCGAAGGTTTCACCACAACCACCGAATCAAATGTCTTGGTTTGCCCGTTCAGTGTGGCCTCAATCTTGAGATAGTACTTGACCCCAGAAACCACCCGTTTCTGAGCCTCCACAACCTGAGAAAAAACCAACTCCACTCCTCCATCACTACTGAAACGCCCCTGACTCCTGTTAAACTCTTCCACCGCAAACCTCCCAAGCTCTTGCACTTCATTGTCCGTCTTCACGTCGCTTATCTCTGTCTTCCCTCCCACCATCGTTCCATACCCATTAACCACCGTGAATGACAATGCTATCACCAACAACAAAGAGAGAATTTTGATCACGTCAGTTGTCGCCATTTTCTTTGATGCTTCTGTTGTGATAATGAGATTATGATTGTGAAAGGTTTAGGGTGGTTTTTGGGTTATATATAGAGAAACTGAAGAATGAGAGGAATGGTGGAGAATGAATGGGGAGTGTTTCGTCACGCAAATTAAGGGAGAGCATCGACGTCGTGCCGCGTAGCTTGAACGGTTTTTTTTTTTTTTTGACAGAATTCTGACTAAATGGTTTTTTGTTACGTACTTCCTTTCCTGCTGGTTTTTTGGAAAAAGAAAAGCATGAAATGAATGAACGGGGGATCGTCTGGGGCATTGTTGCATTTGCGTTTGGGGATTTGTTGGGTGACAATGGCATTGGAGGACACCTGTATCCATAGATGGAGAAGTGCCCTTTTCCAGTCTCCAACTCTTCTTGCTGGCATTGACTACTGATTCTCGTATGTCAATCTGCTTTGTATCACTATTTTATAACTTCTTTCTTCTTCTTCTTCTTCTTCTTCTGTTTGACATTTGGCTCGACAATGGATTTATGTATTTTTTTGGGATCAAACTCCGAAGAGTTAAAGCATGTGCATCCAATTCACGTCATAACCGGTTCAAGAAGTACTTAAGCATGAAATCAAAGACGCAGCCATAACATTCATTCTTGAAGCTCTTGCAACACTCACCAAGTCCTGTAATAGGGGCCATAGGAAATTTGCAAATGCCATCATAAATCCATAGGCAAAGAGAAAGAGTCTTCCTTTCTTCTGTTACTATTAATACTCAATATTTTACTTAAACACACCTCAAATCAAAAACACAAATTTACTAAAAATCCAAACATTTTATTTTCTCATATATCTTCTTTTCTCTTTTTTCAACCGAAAATCTAAAGAATTTTAAATTCTAATCAAGCCAAGTTTAAAGAAAATTTTACCAATTTAACATTAAAAAAATCTAAAATCAAAAGCAAATCATTTGGTTTTTTTTTTATTTTTTCATTTAATTCTTTGTTTAATTTCTCAAGATTTCATATTAAAATATTTGGCTACATTGAAAACTTCAAAAAATAAATTTCTGAAAATTTAAAAAAAAAATTTGAAATTGATGTTGGAAAGAAATTTTTACTAATTTTTGAATATTTATTTTTGAAAACCTTTAAAAGTTCATAAAAATAGATTTATGAAGTGAGATATTTAAGATAAAAAAAAATTGATTAATGAATATATCAATAATTTTATTAAAAGTTAAAATTTTATAATGTATTAAAAAAATTTGGAGTGCAAATAACGATACTAAAAAAAATTCAGGTTGAGGTGACCATCATGGAAACATGAGTGGCTCCTGTTGTTTTAATGGTATTATTATTATTATTATTATTATGCCTTCGCCATTGAATAAAGGTTAAGGTTGTTCCAATGCATCACCAATCATTGGCAGGATAACCAGACAGCACCAATTTGTCGCTGCTTGGTCTCATTATATTCATCAGCCAGCATTTTCATTGTTATGTTCCCATGAGTCCCACCTCATTATTCTTATTAATCCTACGTTGAGATGTGTCTATTAATTTCAACCTTTATTTCATAAATTGAATTAAAAAATTATTTGTGAAATTTTAGAATTTCATTCACAATGGACGAAATATATATTTTTATAATCAATGCAGCTCCACCGTACGATTGCTCTATCAAAGGGGTAGTGGATTGATGGACTGTGGTGGCCCATGCTACCATGACCCAGTCGATGAGTTGGGCTTAGCATCACGCACAAAATGTGATGACTTAATTGAAAGGAATACAAGTATAATTAAAGTTGGCAGTCTAACTCGAGCCCGACGGATTCGGATTTGATCCGATATTATAGAGTCGATTTTTTTAAAAAAAAAAATTAAATTTCGAATCAGGTGAGATATTATTAAGAAAAAATCGAAATTAGGTTGAATTCAGATTTTAGGTAAATTCGATCTGATCTGACTCGATATTATATTAAAAATTATTTTTTAATTTTTTATTTATATATAATTATATATTTTATATTTTAAAAAATAATATTTTATTAATTTTAAATCAAGTTGGATCGAATACGATTTATATAATATCAAATCGAATCAAATTCAAATATTAAAAAAATAAAAAAATTTTAAATTAAATTAAATTTAAATTTTATGATTATAAAATTTGATTGAATTCGAAATAAACAAAAACTTATCCCGCTCAAACCATTGTCAACCTTAAATACGATAGTCGAATCTCAAATTTCTTAACAGCAAAGTGACTAATCGGCTTAAAAAATACAAAAGGGCCCAATAAAATATGGGCTGTCAGTAAACTGTGTCTTTTAAAGAAGTGGGCCCATCAATGGGTTCACCTAGGTTTATTCCTTAAAAAACGCCCCAGATCCAACATGATTTCAAATCTACTGTTTTTCTTTGTATTTTGATTTTCATGGTGTTTATTTTATATTAAATATATCAAATATATAAAAATTATTGTCGGAGTATATTTTTTTTATTTTTATTGAATTTGTATATAATTTTTATCAAAATTTTAAATGTATCGCCTAAAATAAATAAAAAAAGTAACAGACAAGTGAAATAATTAAAAATGCCAAATTCAAACTATCTTTTTCCCTCTAACGGCTACATTTTTCTCACTTCCACTCTACTTTCTTTTTCTTTCTTTCTTTCTTTCTCTCCATTTCTCTCGCTTCTTTGCCCTAATCTCCCCCCTTTTTCTCCCTTTTTCCTGTCTCTTTTCCTTTCTGTCTCAACCAAACAACAATATGAAGCATTTCATGGTACCAAGAAACACGATCTTGAGAGAGCCAATGGATATCCCTTCTTCCCCAAACCCCACCCCTTCTAAATCCAAACGGAAACACCAAAAATCCTCCAAAGAAAACGCACCTCCTCCAGATCCCAACTCCCAACCTTCCCCCGCCTCCGCAACCGCTACCGTGATGGCCAAGATCAAGAGTCCGTTGCCACCTCGCCCGCCCTCCTCCAACCCTCTCAAGCGCAAACTTTGTACGGAAACCCTCCTCGACAACGCCGTCTCGGGAATTTCCGATTCTGGTGTCAAGGTATTTTCTCTTCCTTTTTTTTTTAATTAGGTTTAAATGTTTAAAAACTTCAAAATCTGTTTTTTTTTTTTAAATTTTAAGGTGGTTGTACGGATGCGGCCACCAATTAAAGAAGAGGAAGAAGGGGACATGATTGTTCAGAAAATTACGACTGATTCTTTGAGTATCAACGGGCAGACCTTTACGTTTGACTCAGTCGCCAACACGGATGCAACTCAGGCAATGATAAGCTCATTTTATTAATTCCCATAAGTTCAATTATTTCTGAAATGCCCTAAATTTGTTTTTGTTTCTTAACTGCAGCTAGATATCTTCCAGCTCGTAGGAGCACCTCTGGTTGAAAATTGTCTTGCTGGGTTTAACAGCTCCGTGTTTGCTTATGGCCAGGTACTCATTTTTATGTTTGAATTACTTTTGTATTGCTTTGAAACTTGAATTTGTGGGTCTGAATAAAATTATTTCATTAGACCGGAAGTGGAAAGACTTATACAATTTGGGGTCCAGCCAACGCCTTGTTGGAAGAAAATTTATCAAGTGATCAACAAGGCTTAACTCCCCGTGTGTTTGAGCGACTCTTTGATCGTATAAATGAGGTAAAAGTTTTCAATTTATGTTCATCAATGAATTTGCTCAATGTTTATATCACGAATGGATCTTTTACAACAGTGTGTGCTTTGACCTTTTATTTTATAGGAGCAAATTAAGCATGCTGATAAACAGCTCAAGTATCAATGTCGCTGTTCTTTTCTTGAGGTAGAGTTAAATGACTTATTGTGATTCTTAGTTTTGATATGATTGGACTGTTTAGTTTTGTATTGTTCTTATTCCTTATTACTAGCTTTCCAATTTCTTTTTTGCAGATCTATAATGAGCAAATCACGGATTTATTGGATCCAAATCAAAGAAACCTGCAGGTAGAATGGATACTTATATTTAACTTTTTAATTACCCTTTTCTTTTTGGACAAAAAAATTTGCTTTTCTTATACTGTTTTATGATTTTCATTCAGATAAGAGAAGATGTAAAATCTGGCATCTATGTTGAGAATTTGACAGAAGAGTATGTAAGTACCATGAAGGACATGACTCAGCTTTTGCTAAAGGTTTGTTTCTTTGTTTTTTTTTCTAAATTTTGCCAATGCTTTGACTGCTTATTGGTTTCCTGCTTTATAGACTCATGAAGAAAGACTTCAATTTTTATGTTTAGAATACTTATGTTCAACTTTTTCTTGATAGAAGTGGAACACTTTTATGTATGATTTCTTATTAGCTTGATCCATTTATTCCAGTACGATGAAAGTGGATTTTCAAACTTGACTGTTAAGTTTGAATAGAATAATTTTAAGGGATTATACTTACAAACTCCTCTATAAATGATGCAGGGATTATCAAATAGAAGGACAGGTGCGACTAGTATCAATGCTGAAAGTTCTCGTTCACATAGTGTTTTTACTTGTGTTGTTGAATCTCGATGTAAGGTAATACTGCTTTGAATTTCATGTACTTTATTTATGTTTCTAATATTTAGGTTTCAACAAGTACACTTCTTTTCCAATTACAAGTTGGTCAAAACAATCATGACATCGAATGACTAATTTGTGCAGCTCTGAAAACAGGAATTTTCTTAAATACCATGTCTTTATTTATTTGTTACTTTTTGTAAATAATACGGTTACGAGGATCTAATGATCTGCAAAACAATTGGAAAATATCTCCTATTTTATGGGTTTTTCTCTCTCAATTATGCTTGAGGGATTCTGAAGCACTCTATATTGTTACAGAGTGTAGCCGACGGAGTAAGTAGCTTTAAAACAAGCCGAATAAATCTCGTTGATCTAGCAGGCTCAGAGAGACAAAAGTTAACTGGTGCTGCAGGGGAGCGCTTAAAGGAGGCAGGGAATATTAATCGTTCACTCTCACAGCTTGGGTATGCTTTTTTTATCTTTTCTTTACTAAGCATGTCGTATTTCAGGTGCATCTTTTATTTAAAACTCTAGAATCTAGATTCAACTTCTAGTTGTTACTTTTATTGTACTAAAGGTAGATCTTCCAACTTTGACAGTGTGATGCATCGTCAATTCAGAATCTTTTATATTTCCAATAGTTGGTAAAACATTGTTGAGCTCCAAATATCATTTCATCTTTGACTGATGCTGGTTTTCAATTACACATTGCCATTGCACAAAGATTCTACAGTTTTTTGAGTTGTGCTATATACTATCACATTTTCTTGTTAAATACTTATAACCCGTTGCTTGAATCTGACAATTCAGAATTTCTCTATAGTATTCAGGTTGGAATATGGGGAACCGTATGCATCATATAGTACATGGAGAGGAAGAGGGATGCTTGGAGTTTTAAAATACAATTAAAAATGAGCTAATGTAATTGAGCAAATGTCCAAACTATTTTTAACACATTTGTCTAAAAGGTGATTGTCTACCTAGCTGAAAAAGAAAAGTGATTTAGGAAATTGTAGTTTCAAAAAAAAGGTGATACAGAAAACGAAGCTACAGAATATAAAAACGCTATGTGATTGCAAAATATATGGAGACAATTGCTCAATTAGGATTCAATTCTACGATGTTTTCTTGCTTCTTTGTCACATTAACATGTTTTCAAGGATTTGTCAAGAGGCACATATTGCTAGCCTTTTGCTAATTTTACTTAATATTTGGAGTTCAGGAACTTAATAAACATTCTTGCTGAAGTTTCCCAAACTGGAAAGCAAAGGCATATCCCCTACAGAGACTCCAAGTTGACATTTTTATTGCAGGAATCACTTGGTGGCAATGCAAAATTAGCAATGGTCTGTGCAATTTCTCCAGCACAAAGGTAATAAGATGACTGCACTTAATTTAAGATTTTCTCCCCCCCTCCTTTTGTATGGAAAGTTTACATAAGTCAATAATGCAGCTGTAAGAGTGAAACATTCAGCACATTACGGTTTGCTCAGCGTGCAAAAGCAATCAAGAACAAGGCCGTTGTTAATGAAGTAATGCAGGATGATGTAAATTTTCTGCGTGAAGTGATTCGACAGCTGAAGGTATATTCTCATAATCAGTCCCCCCCTCCCCCCAATCAGTTATGCGATCAAATGTGTGAATCTGACAAATGTGGACCGAACCATGCAGGATGAACTCTATCGGATGAAAACTAATGGGAACAACCAAACTGATCCAAATGGAAGTTACTCAACTGGATGGAATGCCCGTAGGAGCTTGAATTTGTTAAAATTTAGCCTCAATCATCCAAGGATATTACCTCATGTTGATGAAGATGGTGATGAGGAGATGGAAATTGATGAGGGAGCTATTGAGAATCTTTGTGCTCAAGTAGGACTCCAATCAGCAGATATGTATCGTTGTTCAAATGAAGTGACCAAACTAGAGATACTTGAATCAGATTCAGGAAATACCAACTCTGAAGATGGATGTGCTGGTAATCCCGGGCCTAATGCATCCAAAAGTGGCAAAGCACAAGATGCTGAGGATACTGATTTGATCATGGAGAAAAAAATATCTGAAAAGCCTAAAACCCCTGAAATTATGATTGTTGATTGTGTTGAACCTGCTACAAACACCCCAAACATTTTTAGTGCTCATGAAAGCGTCAAAGAGAATATGGGCCATCTAACTGTTGAAACAACCAATGGGGATTTCTCTGTGATTCTTAAATCCCCAACACCAAATGTCTCACCTAGAGTCAACCAGAGTAGGAAGAGTCTAAGGACATCATCGATTCTCACTGCTTCTCAGAAAGATCTTAAGGATGATGGCCCAGAGGCTATGCTTGTATCTTTCACACCAACTGAACATTTGGAAGCTAGCCTCCATCGTGGTCTTGAGATTATTGATCGGAGTTTAGCATTGAGGAGATCATCATTTCGTTTTTCATTAAAACCTGCGGATTCTGAGCCAATCCTTGCAGCTCATAAAGTTGATGTCGGAGTCCAAACTTTTCCTCAAGATTGTGAGATTGAAGGAGAAGAGCCGATAGTATTTCTATGTAGTAATTGTAAACAGAGAACAGACCCGAATGGCAAAGAGGACAGTGAAAACTCAAACTTACAGTTAGTCCCTGTTGATGAGTCAGAGTCTGCTGAGAAAACCAAGAAGCGAGTTCCGAAGGTAAGAAGTCTCAAGTCCTGGCTTTTCAGATTTTTATCTTCTGAAGAATTGACATTTTTTTTTTTTACTTTTGTATTGCACAGGCAGTGGAGAAGGTTTTGGCTGGATCATTCAGGAGAGAAATGGCTCTTGAAGAGTTCTGTGCCAAGCAAGCTTCTGAGATAATGCAGTTAAACCGGTTGGTAGGTTTCTTACTGATTTTACCTGCAGCTAACTGTGGCCATCTTCATTGTGAATTGTTTATGTTATATTTATTGGCTTTTCTTTACAGGTGCAACAGTACAAACATGAGAGAGAATGCAATGTCATTATAGGGCAGACAAGGGAGGATAAAATTCTTCGCCTTGAGAGCCTTATGGATGGTGTATTACCAACTGAGGACTTCATGGAAGAAGAGCTAGCTTCCATCACACATGAGCACAAGGTATGTTTGATCTTTAAGTGTTTTTTAGTTTAACATTTTTATGCATCTATTTCTTACCTATTGCCTACAGCTTCTGAAGGAGAAATATGAGAATCATCCTGAGGTTTTAAGAATGAAGATTGAGTTGAATAGAGCTCAGGATGAGTTGGAGCGCTTTCGAAATTTTCATGATTTGGGTGAGAGGGAAGTATTGTTAGAAGAAATTCAGGATTTAAGAAACCAGTTACAGTATTATGTAGATTCTTCTTCCACATCAGCTCGAAGGCAAAATTCTCTACTGCAGTTGACATATACATGTGAGCACAATGTGCCTCCTCTTAGTGCAATACCAGAGACAAGTGAGGAGAGTGCTGAAGAGAAATTTGAACAAGAGAAAATTCGGTGGACCGAGGCAGAAAGCAAATGGATTTCTCTTGCTGAGGAATTGAGGACTGAACTTGATGCTAGCAGGTCACTGGCTGAAAAAAGGAAGCAGGAACTAGATATAGAGAAGAAATGTGCGGAAGAATTAAAGGAAGCAATGCAGATGGCTATGGAGGGACATGCAAGAATGCTTGAGCAGTATGCTGATCTTGAGGAAAAACATATTCAATTGCTTGCAAGGCATAGGCAGATTCGAGAGGGAATAGATGATGTTAAAAAGGCAGCTGCTAGGGTAGGGGTAAGGGGTGCTGAATCTAAGTTCATAAATGCCCTTGCTGCTGAAATTTCAGCATTGAAAGTGCAAAGGGAAAAGGAGAGGCGATATCTTAGGGATGAGAATAAAGGACTCCAGGCTCAATTGAGGGATACTGCTGAAGCAGTCCAGGCTGCAGGCGAATTGCTTGTACGGCTAAAAGAAGCTGAGGAAGCTGTGGCTGCTGCACAAGTAAGTGAACTTATTGATATGGTTTCATGCACTTTAACTTCACTGCTTGATATTAAGATTGTTGCTACAAATTAAGTTTTCATTTTCAGCTCGAAGCCAAAACTGGTAGCTTAGTTGGGGTAGCTACTGGATTCGAATTTTAGATGTTAGATTGTCGTTCAGTCTGTCATATTACTTTTAAATGCTTATGGTGGAAGAGTAAAGTAGTTAACATTGTTGTGTTCAATTTATTGATTTTAGAAGTAAAATTTTTATGGGGCAATATCAGAACTCAAAAGTGACAAGAAGAGTGGATGGAGGGAGTGTATAAATTAGTTTCTAAATGAAAATTCTTTGTTTTCTTTCATCTTCCAAATAAGCACTCTTAGTACTGTCACACAGACACAGACACACACACACACACACACACACACACATATTATATATGTATGCATTTATAAATGTTCTCTATACATTGCCTTGTGATAAATAGAATTCTGTTGTAAACCCTGATAGTCAACTATTACAAACATATACTACTACTAGTATTTGCCTATGCAAAGGCACTTCAACCATTTTTTTTGTCACAAAGCACCAGTCATGAAGTCGCAATTAACTTTTCAATGTGAATTTCAAATTAGATCTTTAACCTCAAGTTTAGAATGCAAAAGAATATGTCAGGCACTTTGCTTTTAAAGTTGAGATGGATTTATATCTTACATTTTTACTCCATATATAATGCTCAGAGAATTTATTCTTAAAGCTTCTTGAGTTCTAATGTGGTTACAGGTCGGTTCTTTTATCAGAAAGGTAAACAAATTAAAGTGTCACAATGAAAAGTTAAGTGGAAATTTTATGTACACATATCATACGGTGAAAGCACTAAAAGCATAGGACTTAAACATTCCAATTACTCTATTACATCTATAGGTAATGCATGTAAATCTTATTTTTGAGCATGTCAATGAACTTGCAACTTAATAATTTGTCTTTCTGAGTCATAATATTGATTTTTCTTCTTTGCTGAAGCCAGGATGCTAAACTTAGACCCAGGAATTTCCATATCAGAGAAAGTATAATTAACATAATGCTGTTAGACTAGTAATCTTCCTCAATATCTTGTACTTTTCCATTCTCATAAAAAATCCTTTGCAAGAGTTTGTAGTTTAGATGGCCAAAAGTCTTAAAATATAATGCTTCCTTCTGCGGTAAATGATCCTATGTGCTTGATATTGTTTGCTGCAAAATTCTAGGTTGTTGGATCAACATATTACTGCTTTTTAGGCATCTGATTAAATAGTTCCCTCAGTTTTGCATTTCACATTTGCTGGTCTTACGCAAAGCTAGATTATAATTTTTGCTTTCATGAGCTTGGAATCTATAGAATAGCCCTTTGGAGAGTGAATGTGATCTTCAATGGCAGTTGAAGCTTTTAGACAGTTCTCATTTCCTTCTCTTTTAAAATAATTGCAGAAGCGAGCAATTGAAGCAGAACAAGAAACTGAGAAGGCTCACAAACAGATTGATAAATTAAAGCGAAAACACGAACATGAGATTAGCACTCTTAATGACCTGCTTGCAGAATCACGTCTACCTAAAGAAGCAATACGGCCTGCTTGTGCTAATTTTGATATTGCCAAGTATGATGCAGGTGAGATCCATGATGCCAGTAATGAGCAATGGCAAGAAGTATTTGAGCCATTCTATAATGGTGAGGATGGTGAGTCATCTAAACTTGCAGAAAACTCGTCATGGTTCTCTGGATATGATCGTTGCAATATATAGATCAAGTTTAACTGCAGAATAGTGTATGTATTATTTATTACTAATAGTTTCTGTCATATACCTCCAAAGTCATACCTATTTTTTGTTGTTCATCTGGGTATAACCAGTTCTTGCCAATCTAGGGTGACCTTTATCTTGGTTCTCTTGTTGTTCTTTGTAAACAAATTCAGATTCTTTCATTTCATAGAATGAATGATTTATATTCTTTCTTTTTTTTCTTCCTTTTCTCGGCCCTGCTTGTAAGTATAGATATAAATGAACCTAATATAAAGAAATTTTATTTTATTTGTGATTTGTTCGTTTAATTAACGAATATTAAAATATAATTTGTGATCATTTGTTAAATTTAATGAATGAACAGAAACCAAACATATTCATTTGTTGAATTTACGTTCGTTTACACCTTTACTATTATGAGCCTTACCCTTTCCAGTTTTTACCTTGTCTTGGCAACCAAATGGAACATGAACACGAGTAACGTGTACACATTTAATCACATAAACAAACATCATGGCACATATGTTTGCTTATCCATATTGGTTCCACATTCCAAAATATGGGATAGGAGAGACAGAGAAGGAAGACTTGTTAAACTTGTCTTTCACTTTGTAGTTTCTTTTATCATTTTTTGGTGTTCTGGTGATAATGGATATGGTGGACCACCAAAGTTTTGTATACAAATGGACCTGAAAGATATGAAAAGCCTGATAAAGCTGTTTTTGAAGCCTTAGATCATTAAGTTTTTTTGTTTGTTTGTTTTTGGTGTCAAAAGGATAAGGGGCAATCCCTCAAGTTTATCAGAGAAGTATGTCTATGGCTCCATGCCCACATTTGTACTTTGTTTTTTCTTTTAAATGGGAAGGCAAAAATAAGACAATGAGAGCTTCCTGATAATGGGAGTCTTATCATTTAATGGACACCATAAAACTAGAAGCTTGTGGTCTTGTCTTCCGTCTGACATCAATCTATCCCTACCTCTGGACCATTTCTCACAATTTGTGACCCAATTTACGAAGCCTGGGGGCTGGCCATGGCAGGTGATAAAATAGGACATGTAAGCTTATACATCCTGGCCATGTATCACCATTTTTTTACTTTTAAGATTAGAACGACTAAACCAATCAAATTTAAAAGAAATAAATAGGATTGAAAATGACTTCTAACTAAACTTAATAATACATGTATTTATACTTATTTATTCGTATATAAATAAAATATAAAAATTAGCGTATTATATAATTTTATTAATATGTTCAAAATAAAATATATTTTTTAAATTTTATTAAATTTGTATAAAATTTTTATTAAAATTTTAAATTATATTATTTTTAAAATATTTAATATCTAATATCATATTATCATATCATATTTTATATCCGACTACGTCTAAGTAATTCAATTTCAAACCAGTTTTCACTGAAAGAGGAAGCAAACATATGGCAGATTATTAGAACTCTACCCTTTGGAAGTTAAAGCATCAAAACACTTGTTGAGGTTAAAGAAAGAGACAATAAAGAGAGAGGGGAAGGTGCAGCATATTGACAGATGTGGCCTGACAGAAGAATAAGTGACAGCCTGGTAAATGGGACAGCCCCTTCTAAATCATCATTAATTATAAACCCCACAAAAACAAGAACAAAAATGACATGTTCCATCAATCTCTCCCCTTAATCATCCTTCCTTGGACCCCTTCCCTCTTTTTTCTCCTCATTACAGGGGTTAATTGGTGGGAACTTTCTAGATGCTGTTAAAATTTTCTTGTAAAAGTAGTAATTTTTGTCCTCACGATGGACAATGTGGTAGAAAAATTCTAAGTATTCAGCATTGCCACTCAAACATTTGATTCAATAATAAATATATAATTCTTGTTCAAAAAATCAAATTCGAATTCTCTTTCTCCAAATAAAAAAAAAAATTACTGAATTCGCTCCAAGAATGATCCAACTCTTACATACTATATCATGTGCCTCGGCCCCAAAGGTTCATCCTGGTTAACATTTCCTTTGGATATTTGTCAAAATTTTAATCATGTTGATGTTTTATTTGAATGAAGAAGTTAATGTTGAGATGTTATTCATTGTTTTGTACTGTCTACTATGTACTAAATTCAGTTACTTTTTAAGTGAAGAGGATGACATTAACTGAAACCTAACTAAAAGTTTCGATTAATCTGGTTCTGTCTCTTGTTGCAATTGCAGTTGTAACAGTTGGACTTTACAAATTTACCTAACTATTTAAAGTTAGATAGTGATTATATACATTTGTTTTTCACACTTTTTTTACTTTCAAATATGAGTTGGAACTCCCAATTCACTACCAGCTGAAAAATTCTGATTCAAATGACAGGATTTGAAAATTTTTTTAATTACAATTCCGTAATCTAATTTATAAAATTAAAAAATTTCACTGTCAGTATATAAAAATGAACTCTTCCATTGGCAGTGTGTAATCACAATCAGTGGATTGATTTGCTGATATCCAGCTAGATTTAGTCACATAATTTGCTTTGGCAGGTATCAATTACCTACCATTTTGATTCAACTATCCAATCTCATTGGTTGTTGCATAACAACATCTAATAATTAACATT
Source organism: Durio zibethinus (assembly GCF_047325235.1). Taxonomy (NCBI): domain Eukaryota; kingdom Viridiplantae; phylum Streptophyta; class Magnoliopsida; order Malvales; family Malvaceae; genus Durio; species Durio zibethinus. The sequence goes on along the minus strand of NC_143165.1, from coordinate 1,928,316 downwards.
TCCCAAATCTCTGGTGCTAAAAATCTTTTTTTGTTAACTAATTACCAAAGCAAAATCCCTTTGAAAGAAGGCAATTATCCAACTGAGCTGTCCTTAATTCAGCTTAACCATCAACCATATCCATTAACCCATAAAAATACAAGAAAATGAAACAGATGCACCAAACTTGGGTTACAAATTCAGATCTTATTGTTAAAGCTGATCACAACAGATTTGAAATTGTCTTTAACAGCATAATTGTGCAATTGACATAGTTTATGTCAGGGTCATTCAATCAAAATAGATTGAACATATAATCTATTATTATCATGTCAAGTAATGAAATAACTATTTAACATATTATATATATATATATATGTTTTTGCAAAAATAAGGCGTAGTCTGAATAAGAAAAAAGATTGTAAATATTGAGATTCAAATTTTGTAAATCAATTAAACTAAATTTTGAATTATCGAATGTCAATTTTTTTTTAATAAATAGGTATATGTATTTATTATTGAATTAAATGCTCTGGCAAAACGTATTATGTGATTTTGTAGAAAAGCTTTTATAAAACACTCAAGGAATTTAGATTTTTCATCCAAGAATTTGTTATAGAATTGTTTAAGACTTATTGATTGCATGAACTAGTTCATGTGAAACTTGTAGCAGTAAGGCTTTTCAAGCCAAAAGCCAACTGCCACTTGAAGTAGTTTGAACCATCTCCATCAACCATGCCTGATTTTTTATTGACATGCGAGGTTAATAAGGATGTTGTCATGTTTCAAATGATCTCTGAATTTGCTGTATTGTCAAAAAGAAATGAATGCAGCCTATCAAAACAATGGATTGAGACAACATTTTTCTATTTGAAACCGGCAATGTATAGCAAATGCTTTGAAACAAATCTGTAGATCTGTCCAGGAAACAATCACCTTGATTTTTTGCTCAAGTGCCAAAAAAAAGCAGGAAAAAATATTAAAAAAAACAGTTGTGGGATTTACATATGTACCATTGTCTTATTGTGAACTTGAAAAGTTTGCTTTTAATTCTCCTGCCCATATTTTCATGAAAACTTAAAAAAAAACAAGTGCCATTTCAGACCGGATAAAATAAATACACATCATTGCATATTGCACTTGGTTGCCTTCATTTAGTATCCATAACTTGCATTGAATATTATCCAATATTTGTACATAAATGCATTGATCAATTTCAATTAGATCAATCACCATGGCCAAAAGGTAGCAGAAGAGATTTCTTTTATGAGTGTTTTAAGACTTTTGGAATTTTGGAGGACAGCCCTTCATGGAAAAGTTTTCTGTCTTTCAAAAGGGTATCTATCTACATATGAACTCCACTACTTTATAATCTTTATTCTTCCACATATCCCCTAACAGATTTTCCCTTTTTCCTAATAATTTTCTAAAGCAGATGGGATTGCAAAGGTTTTTTATTTGAACATGAGCTTTACATAATTGATATATTCAGTCACCTTTAATAATAACATCCATCAAATCAGGAGTTCGAATATTTATAATTTTTTTTATCCCAAATCGAACTTTTAAAAAAAAAAAAAAAAAGTTCGTTTGATTCCTCAGCCAAGAAGTTCACTGATGCCAAGCTAGGCTTTAGATTCTCTTCTGAATTTCCCCAGCTCAAAAAAATTTATGCTAAAAAGCAATGAAGAAAAACAAATAAAGTACTAGTAGTTGTTTGCTGTCAGTTGTTGCATTCAGTAACCCATAATGATTAATCCGGTTAGTAAATGATTAGTTCAGTTAATAAAGGGAGAAATTTTTTTCTTTTTAGGTATGATCTTTGTTAGAAGTATTTTAAAAATAAAATATTGAATGTTGACGTGAAATTTTGTGTTTTTAATATAATTTATAAAAAAAAATTAAATCGAGACGAAATTTAATTTAATTAATTTATGCATTTTCAACATCTATAATCTTTTTTTTCCGAACTAAAATATTTTTTGTAAAAAGTATATTCGGACAAAACTTGAGATCCTATGATCGAATTAAAAATAAATTATTACATAGGGTAAACTGCAAAGTCCTGTCAAATTTGGATTCCAGCTCAAAACAAAAATCATTCTCAATCACCAGTTGGACCTAAGAGACCATTTGTCCCCACTTTACCAGCTGTTTACAAGTAAGAATCTATTTTCCCGCTAGTTATGCGATTTAGTGTAACATAATTGTCCTTCTAATCCCCATACCAAAATTTCCAGCTAAATATGAAAGCAACGGGAAGCCTGTCATTTTCATTTTACTGTAGCATTTGGTTGGTTGCCAAGAAAGTGATGAGGAAAATGGATAAAATCTATGGGATCTCACAACTGTTTCTGCAGTTGATATTAACTGCACTTTTTCAGTTTTGATCAATATTCTTCTAACCAGCCAATTTTTTAGCCAAAGTTTCTGAATGAATTGAAAGATCAACCTTTTCTTTTTCTCAAATTTTAAAGCAAAATATCACAGTTGAAAACAGAAGTACACCACTTCATTGCAATTAGTTCTACCATATTGCAAATCAGGAATTCACGTAAGAATTTTCTAAAGAATGAGTTGCAGAAACAATTTGGGAAATGAGATCACAATTGGATAAATTTTCTCTCTTTTTCAGGTTAAAGATTTTACTCAAGCCGAAATTCCTCTCTATGTACAAAGGCCTCTCTTGCTCTCCTGGAGGGCCTGAAGGACCTGAAGGGAATCAGAAAGTGTTGTCTAATGGTAATTAAAGCTCAATTTTCACCTGCCCTACAGCTTTTGAGCCTGCACCAGACAAAAGGTGGATCAAACATTTGATTCTGAATGTGCCAATTCCACACGTAATGCCCGAGTCTTGTTCAATTACGGTTACCTTGATAGCTTTGTGTCTGATTCTGGCCAAATCCCATTTGAACAATGCTCTGGAGATCATCCTCCCAAATTGATGCAACCTGAAAACAATTTGTTCAGTTTCCATTTGAGATTCTGAGCAATATAAAATGTGAATTAACTACTAGATAGACAAGTGGTTTTATTGATTACCTGAGGGCTAGCATCAGTAAAACCATCAATAGGAGGCAGTTGCAGGCCGTGGGTTTTATGCAATGCAGCATTTAGTGGATTCATTGAGAATTGAGTCTCTATATTATTGGATATGCCACTGTTTAGAGGTAGCCCTTGCTGGGGCTGATAACGAAAAGGGAAAGCTGGTGTGGAAGAATCCATTGAAGAAAGGGCATGTGGCAAAGATCCAAGAGATTGAAAAATCTGCAGCATGCAATGGATGCAAAGCTTGTCACTTGAAAATTCAGATGACTTACCATATAAATAGAGAACAATCTCATGGAGATTTAACTTACATCCTTTGACAGAAGGGCTTCCATGTTAATATCCATCCTTGGATTCACCGAAGACAACTTCATAGATAGAAACTGCAGAAAATGCCAGTTAGTACCAAATAATTTTATACAATCAAAACTGAAATCAACATTACAATTAGTAAAAGAGACATTGGAAATTCAGTTTACCTCGACCTGTCGTTGCAAGGACTGCACATAGTTAATAATTTCATCAAGCATAACTGCTTTACCAATCACCTGCAACAAATTTTATTCCCAATTTAGTACAATGGTACTATTTCAATTCTCGCAATTATCTCAATGGTACAAGGTGCAAACTTTATAGTGTTTTTTGCTCACCTTATTGCATCCTGGAACAAGATCCTGAAGAAATTTCATCCTTTCACTTATTTTCTCTCTTCGGACCTGGATCAATACAAGATGACAAAAGATATCCTGATGAATATAAATCTCAGTTACTGTGCAATGAATAACTATAGATCATAGATTGAAGTTTTCTTACTCTTTCAGCAAGACTATGACTATCAGTTGCTTGACCCCTTCTGGCTCTGACATGGATATAGTCCTTTGGCGGCTCTGAGGGCTTGGAATTCTCATTACTTGGCTTCTGATTCCCATCATTTGCTGCTTTAGAATTGCCATTCTGTTCTGTCTTTTCCTTTGCATTCGCAGCTGCTCCATCTTGCTTGCCTCTTTTCGCGGTGGATTCATCATTCTGTGCTGCAACCTGAAATGGATATCCAATATTAGTTTCCTATAGATTTCTCAACAGAATTTGACAATTCAAATAACTCCCAACAATTTGCAAAACAGAATTATATTACCTTGGCTTCAGCAGCCGCTGTAGATGGGGTTTCTTTTGCTTTCCCCCGGGGAATTGATTTCCTTTTCCTGGCATTGGCATGGCTTTGGCTTTTTATGCTTGAATTCCCAAGGGCCCCACCTGGGATCTGTTCAGAAACTGAAGATTCTTCCTTGGAATCACCAAATTCAGCATTCTCTGGCGAAGAAGACCTTGTCAGCATACTGATTTTCTTATCAAAACCAAAATTTCTTTCCTGCTGCGAGTTATTGTTACTTTCAGGAGCATTTGCTTGAGATCCAGTAACCTTAATGGATTGGTGACTTGAAAGCTTAACAGAATCCATTGTAGGAACTAATCTTTGAGAAAATTCAGCCTCAGTCAATCCAAGTCGATTCCTGCTACTACTAAAACAAGAAAATCTAGCAGCCCTCTCGGCAAATCCAGGGTCAGTAGAAAATGGTGCCAGGCTAGGATGATTTGGTAACTGGTTTCCAAGACCCGGTACATTCAAACTTCCTCTGATCTGTGAATCCATCATTGAAAGACTGAGCTTTGGTGGTGAATTCAATGGAGTAGTATAATAGGAAGTGTTAGAACTATGAGTGTTATTGTTAGGTTTAATGAAAGACTGAGGTGAAATGTCACCAGAATTACATATGTTTCCTAATCTTCCAATCAATTCTCTGATCATGACATTATCTCCGGATGCAGGGAGAGCACTTCCAGCATTGGATGCTGCTGGAGAAGACACCATGGAACTCAATGCTGACTTAAAGCGATCGCTCTGATCCATTGAATTATCCCAATTGAGATTGAAAAAACAACTTCCCACTTGTTCTATTGCACAATTCAGCTCATTTGTTTGCATTTCCATCCCTAAACTGCTAGAACTCCAAGTTGGTTGTTCTGCTGCTGTCCTGTCTAGTCCCTCGTGCATAAAAACCATGTCTTTTTCCATGAGAAAGATTATAGAAAATTTTGAAGACCCAGATCAACAATAACAACAAAAACCAAGAATCAAGAAACAAAACCCAGATTTTTGTTGCCAATGAAAAACCAAAGAAAAATTGTAAATTGAGTGGAAAGGGAACTTGTTCATATACAATGATGATGCAATGTTACTCAATTAAGGAAAATGAAAGCAAAGAGAAGAGTGTGTAGGAATTTAGAAAAGCAAAACAAAGCAAAAAAGAAACAAAGAAGCTAAGAAAGAGTGCAAGAGATGAAATGATGGAAAGTGAGTAGCAAGCAAAGATAGATAAAGAAAGAAAATGTCTGTTTGACCTTTTTTTTTTTTAATTTTTAAAAGACTGTAATTTTTTTTCTTTTTTAAAGAATATATAGTAATGAATAATATTAAATGTTAGTTTTACAAAAATCTCATCCTAAAACTGCGCAATGGACGGTGGTAGGAAAGGAACGGATGGAAATGACGGGCCTTAAACGTCAAACCATCAATTTTTTAATATATCAAAGTTTTTGATAGACCTAAATACCAATTTTATTTTTTTTTAAATAAGATTTTTTAGATAAATTGGTTGGTTAATTTTTGAGATGAAGTAAAAATTATGTTTATGTATTAAAATAAAATTAGTGTATTTATTGTTCAAATATTTGAATGTATTAAAATAAAATTAGTGTATTTATTGTTCAAATATTTGAATTAATAATTAATATATATTTCTAATTAGATTTGTTTATAAATTTATTTTTTTAATTCGTGAATAGACCCTTTTTTTATTAAATTTTAGACTTAAATTTTAAAATTTAAATTTGATATAAATTATTATTTAATAAATAAAGATATTTTTTATTTAAATTAATTTTAAAAATACTATGTATTGTTAACATTAGAGGAACTTTCCAAATTCCAAATAAAATAACCTTTTTTTTTTTCTTTTCTATTCTTTTATTATTTATTTTTAAGAAAAAGTTCTTTTTTTCTTATTGTTGGGCACAAAACACAACAAAATGATCAATTATTAATGCACAGAGGAAAAAGGTTGGTCATGGTTTAAAAAAAAGAAAAAAAAAATGGCTGGTCAGATTTATTTTAATCTTATTTAATTTTAGTTAATTCATTACAATTACAATCTGAGAGAGAGAGAGAGAGAGAAACAATTTGTATTCTTGTATTTTTGCTTTAAATAAATAGTTGGAGATGTTAAGAATCTCAATTTTTGGGTCTAATGTGAAGAGATGTGCACCATAGCAGATCCAGGATTTTTTTTTTTTTGGTTTTTATTTATTTCATTTTTTCTTTGAAATTTTTTTTTAAGCCATACAAACCATTGAACCTTACTTATTTTAATTTAATATTTTTATATTATATTTTAAGATTTTAGGTGCTAAGCAAACAAAGCTTAATAGTTTTTTATTGATTAAAAGATAAAAAAAAATTTAATAAAAATTTAATAAAAATTTATGTTGTATATATCATACATCAATAGTTGTGTTATTAATATAATTTTTAAAGTATAATTTGAAATTCTAATTACATTGATTTTTAATAATTAAACCACGCATGAAACATAATTAAAAAAATTAAATTTTGTAGTATGAAATGTTTTATACAATATTAAAAGTGTATAAAAGATATTGAGGGGGAATTGAGTTTTCTTATAAATAGATAAAATTTAATATCTATATGTTTAATATATAACCCAATGATTAATTGTATTTCTAATGTTATGTATGAGTAATGTTGTTTTGTATGATTTTTCCACTTTTTGAGTGTATAATTATATTTCTAATTTTACAGTACTAATATTGGCGGATTTAAATTTTTTTTTTAAATGTCTATTTATAATATATATATATATAACTATAATAAATTTATGTGTAAGGGAAAATTTTAAGGTGTAAAAGATAAAATCTTTCTTTATTTATTATTTTTTTTTTTTTTGTTTTTCAAATTTTGGGAATATCCATAAACACTCTAATTCTCTGTTTGGATCTGCCCCTTAATACTAATGACAATGCGATGAAATATATACATATATAGCATCCAATATTTGGTATTGTTTATTACTTGATGGAAAAATTTACTAGAAACAAATTCAAGATTTTTGGTACATAAAAATTTAGGGGAGGTGAGACTACTCTATTTTAAAATTAAGATTATAACAGGCTTCAACCAAAACTTAATTAAATTTACAAATTATCTATTAAAGAGAATTGTTAATAACAAAGATTAACTTAGATCTTACAAGCAAAGTATTTAATCATAAACATTTAGTAAATTTAAAATTTAAATCTTAATATTTATTATCGCTTCCTATTTTCTTAAGTTATAGTTTCCTTTATATAAAAATAGAATTCAACTTAAATCACCGATCAATATACAAATGACTTTCATAGATGGAGTTGTAAAACTCCAAACCCAAACCATAAATTAACAAAAAAAAAAAAACAGTAATCTAAAAACATGCATGGCAGAAACACATTAATGCTATACATTTTCTACCTATACTTTCTTATTTGGATTTGGGATTGCACTCTCTAACTAGGCTCTATCACAAATTTGGGCTTTAACCTAAATTATTCATCTATTATTTTTAAGAAGTGATTTTGAATAAAATTATATTTCGACTCCTAGCACTTATAAAATTTTCTTTTTAATTTACTTTAGACCTTGGCCTACAGTATTAAAAAGCACTAGGCTCTAGAATATTGTCATAAAAATATTTTCTTCTTAGATATTATTGTATACATATAAGAATTAAGAAGAGTTAGTGTCGCCACCTTAGCTCATAACTTTCTTTTATCTTTCTTAAAACTATGGTCAAAGCTAATAATGAATGCATTCAAATATTTAATAATTATATGAACCTAAAAGCAAATAAAACCTGGCTAGGTAAGATTTAAATTTAATCAAGATCTATCCAAAACCCAAAATAATAATAATAATAATGCAAATATGATAACATGTCACAAACGTGGATAATTAGAATTTTAAAATTTAAATCATGAAATAAAAAAAGTGAGATTTAGGGGACGTTTGAGTGTGGGATAATGAGTCCAATTAAAAATTAATTAGATGTAATGCAGTTAAAAATATTCACACTATTATATATATTTATAAGATAAAAAAAATTAATATATGAAAATTATACATATCCCAAATATATCATTGTCTCACATGATTAGAAATTTTGATCATCTATATGATCTGAAATGTAAACTTTTTTCCCTAAAAGTGGAGAATTAGATCATCCCAAATTTTTGTTGAAGGGAAAAAATGTTTTTAAATTTTGTCTAAACATCAATTTTTTATATTTATTTATGTGAATTTTAATAAATTTAAAAAAAATTATTTTTTTATAATCTTTCAATTCAAACTCAAATTAATTTAAAAAAATGTAACTCTTTTAACACTTGACCAAAATAATTTGATAACCAAAAAAAAAAAAATTTTCCTTCAAGCTTTTTCATTCAATTTTGTGTGTCGGCAAATTGCAAATTACACTCGTGTTGAACCAACGTGAGCTTCAATCATTGATGCACACATTCACATCCAATCTTCCTCTGTTTGACACATTCACATGCAATCTTCCTCTGTTTGACCAAATTTCATATACTTTGCGACTCACGTTACCTTCCCTAATAATTAAGAGGAACACAGCCCAAGGTACATTTTTTTTTAATTGTCACAAAAATAAAATACTTAGTTTAACAACTCTTTTATCATTTATTTATTTTTTTATATTATTTAAATAAATATCTCTTCCAATCAAAGCTTGGGAAGAATCATACATATGACAGGGTCAATGATTAGGTTTAGCTCTTTTCTTTTTCTTTTTTTTTCAATTTACCATTTAGTATTTCAGGAAACAGTTTTGTGAGATATTTTTTGTCAAATTTTTTATGTATAATTAAAAAAAGCTCTAAAGAAACATCAAAATTCAAAATTCAAAATTCGTTGACAAATGTTAACAAATATTTTATTGTATAATTTTTTATGAAATTATTAATATAAAAAATTATAATCATATTCAAATATTATATATAAAAAATTAATTATTCAAATTAATAAATCATTGAAAGAATAAATCAGCACTTAATTAAATAAATTCAACATAAAATTAAATGAAATTCATATATGATGAAATTAAAATTTAAAATTTTAAGAGATCAAGACTTCTTTATCACTAAGCCGAAACTTTATTGGCATATGCTATCATGTACTTGAAAAACTAATAATATTATATATTGAAGATAACCTTTCACTCTTGGTAACAGAAGCTTTAATTTGTGCCTAATTTGACTGACCGTCAAGCCCCATGGGCAAGTTGAGTTGAGCAAATTGCAGTTGGCAAAGCCTATGTTAGCCCTTCAAATTGGAAACTACCTAGTAGGTCAGCCCCCACTTTAGAAATTTTTTTCTTGTGGCTAAAACACACTAATAGGATATTTTATATATTAATAGCTTAATTCTAGGTCAAAGCTAGAGATTTCAGTCAAAAAAATTAAAATTTGTATAGTTCCCAATCATTCATGAATCTTTATTTCTTTGTTTTATGAAAATGATTGAAGAGATGCAATGTAATCGGGCAATATAAGGTGATGTATACTTGCATATAATGTAAAAATATTTACAACATGTAAATTTTGGCTGGCAAGTGCTTGATAAATTAATAATATTAAGTTTAGCTAATTATTATATCCTTTTGGTGTAATTCTATTAAATATATCTCTTAATATTATTTAATTGTGCTTTAAAAAGTCCATACATAGACCAAATATTTTTTAAATTCTAATCCAACAACATAATCATTAAAAGTGTTTATGAGTCTGAGTTAGATCGAATTTGGATCGGGTTTATATTGATATTAATAATTTATATATTTATTCAGAATCGGTTTGATCTGAAATTTTAGATTTCAAAATTTTTTTTAAATTCGATCTAAATTAAAAAATAAATTATAAATTTATCCATTAAATTTAATTTATATAATAAAAATAAAAAATATAATTAAATTTAATTTAATAAAATTATATTTAATTCACATATATAAAAAATTAAAACTAAAAATTATATATATAAAAGTTAAAAATAAAAATAATATAAAAATAAGAATTAAGTTTAATAAAATATATAATATATATAAATTAATTTTTATATAATTCACATATATATAAATAAATAAATTATATATATATATAAATTTGAATTAAATCGGGTTGGGTTCAAGTTTTAAATTTTTTGTTCATAACTCGACTCTTAAACGAATTTAAAAATTATGTTCAAACTCATTTAATGAATTTTTAATTTTTTATTCAAGTTGTGTCAAAACTTGAATAGATCTTTGGATTTGAGCAGCTACTTTGACCATTGAACAAAACTAGTAATCATAATCTCATTTAAATTTTATTATCGTAGGTCTACTTTTAAAGAATTTATCTAAACTATTAATTTTAAATAGGATATAAAAATATAAAAATGATATATTGTAGAATTTTAATAAAAATTATATATGAATTAAAAATTAAAAAAATATATTTTATATTTAATATATTAACATAAATTATAATATAATAATTTTTGTATATATTTAACACAAAATTAAGATAAACCAATTAACATAAACCCGTATATTAGTAACAATGAACTTGGTTCTTGTCCATCACTGTCATTAAACATTAATAAATAATTATTACTGTTTACTCTATCTTCAAGGAATGATATTCTAAATATTAAAAATTAGTTGGAACATACTGTAATATCACGATAAAGAAAAATAACTCAAAAATTTCCTTTCCTTATTATTTTGATCCATTCCACGTTCAATGTTCACCGACTTTGATCATGGGTTTTTCCTATAACCGTGGGCTTGAGCTTTAATCACTTTTATAAATTCATTGGCGACAGATAATATTATTTATAATTATTATAATATAAATTAATCAATCATAATTAATATTATATAAAATTAATAAAAAAATTAAAATTATTTAAATTCGCACTTTTAAATAATAAATTTTTATATTATTTTTTATTTCAATTAATTAATTATAGTATTATAATAAAAAATTATATATGATTTTATTTTCGTTAACTTTGGCCGTGCTACAAACCCTAACAAATTTTCCTTGTCTACTCTTGATTTCCAATAGTAAAAGAATTTTTAGATTAGAAGAAAGGAGACATGGATTTGAGTAGCTGTGTAACTTGTAATAAACTAAACCCAAAAATATTAAATTAATGATGATTAAAGTGAAAAACAAGTTGCTTTGCACTTTGCATGAGAAGATTCGATAGGGAACAGTCAAAGCTGATAGTTACTTGGAAGTGTAGAATCGGCATGCTTCCCTTCTTTTACGCTTAATCATATGTTTTTATTCTTTAATTAATTTTATATTAAATATAATAACCCAAATCCAAACCCCCGTTTCTCTTCTATGCATGTCCTTTGAAAAAAAAAAAAAAAACACTTTTTCTAAAAAAATATAGTTTGAAGATAAAAAAAAAATAGAATACTAAAAAAGCTCTTAAATTATTATTTTTTAAATAAATTGTTATATTTTTATTATATCTAAATAAGATTTTATCTATTTATTTGTATCATAAGTCCTTATTTCAAACAAATTAATGTAATTTTTTTCTGATTTTCTTTAATCTAGTAAAAATTGACTATTTATATAAATAAATATTTTCTTTTAAGAATTTGTGGTCATGAGAAACTGATGTTTTACATGTATGATATCTTATGTTAAGGGTTTATTTAAATATAAATTAAAGATTATGAGCTTATTTAGATACAAATTAATAGTTAAAAACTTATTTGAGTGATGATTAAAGATTAATGGCTTATTTGGGTGCAATCAAAATATAAAAACATATTTATATAAAATGATAAAGTTTAGGGATTTTTTTATTTTAGTCTAAAAAATATAATAATTGATATTTAAAATTCAAATTTGTTGAATATTATCCTTTAAAATTAATTATATGAATTAATTGTATTAAATTTTTTAAGTATAATGAAAAGGGAAAAAAATAAATTATAAGAATTAGTTAAATTGTTAATTCAATAATAAAATATTTTGATTTCGAGTACTGTTAACATTATCTAAAATATAAATTTTGAAAAAAAAAAGTATGTTTACTAGTTAAAATAATCTAAAATATAAATTTGGTTAAAGACTCATAGATTGAAATGTGATTTTATTCAAATGGAATTTTAGGGAGGCCAAAATGATATTTAGGTTGGTGTTAAAGTGTATTATTAATGGAAAAACTTGCACTTTTCTATAAGCTCCCATCCCAATACCAGTGTGCATTAGTTAAAAAGTGAGGCGTAATTGGAGTGGACCAATGGGCTGACAAAGAGTTAAAAGATAAGATGTTGGTGTTTTTTCTGTGGGCCTAAGGATCCAATAGGAAAGAAGTAGCCTAATTTGACAAGCAAGAAGAAAATGAGTTGTGAATGTTGCAGGACCAGGAGGCCTCAGCTGATAGTAGTGACAGCTTGCGTCCAATTCACGGGCCTTTCCTCACCTTTCTAAACTGAATTTGAACGAATTTTATTATATTTATAATTAATTAACATGATATATTATTTATAATTATTTATTAAATTTAATAAACAAAAAAAATTAAACTTATTCTCGAACTATTCGTTGAATGTTTCATTTATTTACATAAATAAACCAAATATAAATAAATAAATCGAATATAAATAAATTTTATTATAATCATAAACTGTTCGATTAATTAACAAACACTAAATTAAAATGTTGTTTATGATCATTTGTTAAATTTACTCAATAGATATAAACAAATAAAAACTTAACATATGAAAATTCAATTCTTTGCACGCCTGGCAATTAGGAAACCATTAAACATCATGTAGTGAATAGGGATTTAAAATATACTGCCACACATTCAATTCCTCCAATTTCTTTGGATTTTTGGCCCATTGATTTCAAATTGGTTTTCTTTCCTTTAAAGGAACAAAAAGATGAAAAGGGTCTAAAATATTTTCAAGTGAAGAAAACAGCAACTGAGCTGAGCATGGATGGGAGATGGCTTTTGGCAAAATTCTACAATAGTATTTCAGTGGGAATTTCAGCTGCCTCTTTCATGAGGTTTTTGAGCTTTTTTCTAGAACGATTTCAGATTTCCAGCATAGGTATTGCCATATCTTCTAAGCCCAGAAAGCATGGTTACAGTTAACAACTGGATTCAGTCAGATCATGTTAATGGTCATGCTGACAAGTTAATATTCCACTCCGAACAATATGGCTGGATCTGCAGCAACTTTCAAGAAATCAAATGACCATCGAGCAAAGCAAAGCTTCTCCATGTTGAATGCATAATTTGGTAAGTGGAAGAAGAAGTAGAAGGCTCAAAAACGGAACTAAAAGACAAGGCTATCCTGGCTTTGCATGATAACAAATATCATTCTAACAAAAATGTCATCTAAATCAGGTCTGAATGTCTGCCGTACTTACAAAATCTTTTAAGTAAAAAACACAAAGTCCTATCTGATTATATTTATAATCAGGTTCCATCCTGAACATTTACCAAAACTGTGAGCTTTTCAAAATCTTTTAAGTAAAAAACACAGTCGTCACAACATCAAAACTATTGCATTCTTTCGATAAGACTCAAGATTCATTTCTCAAAGTCCGTAATTGCTGTTCCCCCAACTGGTGCAAGAAAATTACCAGAAGTCATCAGGTTGCATCCTCAACATTTACCAAAACTGTGAGCTTATCAAAATCTTTCAAGTAAAAAACACAGTTGTCACAACATCAATACTTTTGCATTCTTCCGATGAGACTCAAGATTCATTTATCAAAGTCCGTAATTGCTGTTGGAATGAGGAAATGTTTTCTGCTTTGACAGCCATGACAATTCCTGTTAACTGGTAATTTTTTAGCTGCAAAAATTGACAGTCAGAAGATAATTATGGTATTGGCCGAAAAAAAGAAGATAATTATAGCCATTAGTTTGAAGAAGAAAGATAAAGGACAGTATAATATGAACTACCTAAAAAGACTGTCAATTTTAGTACAATAATAAAAAGATAAAGGAAACCAGAAAGGATAACTATATTATTTTTCTCTTCATTTAAAGTTTAACAGTATAACCCCCTTATTACTAGAGGAGAGTACCTGGAAGAGATTCAAGGCTCACTTTTGAAATCTTAAAAAGTGGGGTGGTGTCGGGGGGGTTAAAATCTCAAAAACCACAAGTAAGTACTCGAAAGGATTTTACCCATGAAATATTTTTTGAGTTGAACTAGAGTGGATCAATGATAGTAAGTTTGAAATTGAGTCCTACTAACCTCATGAGTGGTGACCTGCTGAATTTGCAAAGGAAAAAGGAAGGACCATATGCTCAGCTGAAAAATGTTTTAAAAGGAGATCATTAAAACATAAAACAAAAACAAGCCAATAGTCGTCACATAAAAAAATTGCACATTACATGCATCAAAGAATCAAAACCTTGTGAAAAATTTCATCTTCTGGCTTAATATATATTATTGCCTCATCTTTGTCTGCGCTTGAAGACCTTTTCTGATTTGCATTCTTGTGCTGTAGATTTGCATCCAAAGTCAGGGAAAAAATCATAGGAATACTGATATGAAAGGTACAATCAACAAAAGGAGGATCTCATACCTCGTAAATTTTGCTTACTAGTATGTAAAACTTGAAGTGGAAAGAATTACGCAACTCCTCTGTGGGCTTCAAAAAGTGAAATAAGAACATATAAGTTTAAAAATGATAGGTACTTTTAGTAGCTAAAGAAGATAGTATTTCTATTAAGTACATCCATCTTATTAAACACCTATCATACTGAACATCTAACCTCATCTTCTGTAGCCCACGAGACTTCATCAAACAGTGCATCATAAAGATGTGGCAAGAGTTCAGGAGGAAGATTCACAACACGTTGGGAAACCAGGAGACCCACATTCAATGATTTATCTCCCAAAAGTGCTCTCAAGTTTCCTATTTTATCTTTGTCCTGGCATACATTAAGAAGGAACTCCTTGAGCTCTGTAATACACTTGTGATCCTAGTGGGAACAACATTCACACCATTTTAGCCACTGCATTTGATATATAAGAATTTCACATTTTCACACAAGAAATGGCACCTCAGATACAACTTACCAAAACCACCCATGGTTCAAGAAGATTTAAAAGGTATCGAGGAAGCCACTAACCAGAGATAAAACTTGACGGCATGACCAAGTTAGCTTCAGGTTTGAGGGACTTTAAACAAATAAATCATTCTATTACAAGAAAGATTCATATGAAAAGTTTGTTTACTAGCTAACCTATTACATTGTACAGTATTTGTCATCTAACTTGGCCTATTATTCAATCTGTGGGACTTGAATTCAGATTTTATACAATCAGGTACAGGGACCATTGAATTAATTAATCTATTCCAAGTATGGTAAAATCGGAATGTGCCGTTTATCAGATCAACAAGGATTGCTTTTTATTCAATCAATTTCATGATAGGGTCAGTCCATTAATCCAACCTATAGGATACGGAATGGTTCAATAGAGTCCAGACCAGTTAATTGCACTTCATATGTTAATTAAAAGCTGAAAGCCTGCATCCTAAAATTTTTTGGCTTAATCTACCAAGACCAAGATAGCCACTTCAATCATGTAGGAAAAGAAACACTGACATCAAAAGAATAACTTTCTTACCTTATATCTCCCCAAGTTAAGGGCAGTAATTACAGAAAAAACTCCATTGTCTTCGTCGCCCTCTAATTTAACAACAGTTCCAACAGTGGTTTGTCCCAATATCAAGTCTATGAAACCACTCAAATCCCATTGCTTGTTATCAAGGTAGGTTTGCAGCAAGGTTTTCACCCCATGGAAGTCATCAGGTTTTGGATCAAAGAAGGCAAAATCTGCTTGGACAACTCCCTTCAAGGAAAAAGGAAAAGAAAAAGAGCCAAATTAACTCAAACCTTCTTTATATATACATTTCACCATATACCCAATGTTACCATAATTAAGTACATACATCGAATGCTTCATCCTCAGATGACTCGGATTGTCTGTCCACCTTTTTTAACTTTTCATTTAATTCAACACCTACAATTCAGGTCAGAAAGCAATAAGAATGTAAATTCCAAAATGCCAAGAGAAGTCAAGCAGATAATAACAATGCAAAAGAACCCAAAGCTTAGCTCAGTTAGTTCATGTAACTACAGTTGACATTCAACTGGAGTTCAAATCACAGACCCTGCTACCCTTCCCTTATTCAAGACTGCGGCCTCTTTTGTTAAAAATAATAATAATAATAACAATAGAAAAAAGAATGTGTTATCTCTTTAAATATGATAGGAAGAATCAATTCAACTAAAAAACCTGCTGATTGCTGTGTGGCATCGCGTATGTGATGATTGAGCAGGTAAGCAGTGGCAACTCGAGCAACAGAACGAGCAAATGACGAGAAAGTCAAAGGCTGAACTGGTAACAATCTACGATGCCTGGTTTGTTTCCGCGGCATCTTGTTGAATCTGCCCTAACATTGGCAACTGATCAAGGGTTATTAAGGCTTTGCAACAAGTTGCAGGGTCAACTGTCCCAACTCCTAATCTAGTAAAATCGTTTATGCTTTCAGCATTGAAATAAAAGTTCGAGTTGAGAGAATAACATAAATTCAAATATATCAAAATCAAAAGATGAAAAAATTCGAAAAGTCCATAATAAAATCAAAACGAAGAAAGAAAAGTGAAAAAGGGTTAGTAATTATATACACACACATACCTTTGGTAAATGTGGGCAAAGCTTGCTTTTTCAGGGCAGTTTTGAAGGGAAAAAATGGACTGTAGCTTGTTTCGTCGTCGTTGTTTTTTTGTTGATGCGGCGCCGTTAATAAAAGCTAGAATTTGGGGAGACAGAGCAGACGAACGCCACGAGCCGCGACAAGAGTGCCTGGTTTTAATTGAAGTTGAGGGTGTTTTAAAATCAAGCATTAAAATTTCCGCTTCCACCTTCCCCGTTGGGTTTTCTCTTTTGGGAAATTCTTCCATGAAAGTTTATTAAGTGAATTTTTTTTTAAAGTTTTTTATTAAAATTGATTAAATAAAATTAAAAATTAAAATCGATAAATGATTTTTATTACATAGATTTAATGTGTTAATTTTTAAAAAGTTTTAATATACATTTTAAATAGATATTTTTAATAAAAAAATTTTTAAAATTTTTTATTATTAAATAAGTAGGATCAAATTTAATTATAAATAATATTTTCAAGGAATATTTTTATATATTATTAATTTTTCCAATACACTCTATTGATTTATATATTTAAATTTTTTATTAAATTATTTTTAATAAAAGATTTCACAAACTTTATTTACACAATTTCATTAAATTATTATTTTTTATTATTTCTCTCATTTCAATTCTTATAAAAAATCGCTAAAATGCCCATGATGAGCCAAGTAAAAGTGCTAAAATACCTTCAAAATCCATACCCAACCTGAGTTAAAACTAAACACTTATGAAAATGATAAGTTAAAATTTTAATAAAAATAAAATATATATTTTATTTTTTTAACGTTTATATAAATTGTAATACATATTTTTATATAAAATATAAAATAAATATATAAATTATCATATCTAATATTAGATATGACATTCACTTGCTTCGTCCCCTCAATTCTTTTTTTTTTTTTAATGAGCCGCACCAACAAAAGGTAAGCTACAATCTTTTTAAAAATTTTAATAAAATACATCATTAGTCACTCCATTATAGTAGTGTATAATGTTTTTAATTTGATCATTTCATTATTAAATTTTTTTAAGTTAATCACTAAATTTTAAGAAAGTTTTTATCTTTTAATTGTTAGTCTCGATGAAGTATTAACATGGTATTATCACATCAACTGTTAAGTAATATGTGATATTGTCATATTATTTGATATGATATGTGATATTATTAATGTGATATTACAAATTTTGAAAATAAATAAATTTTGCTAATAGAATAATGTCATATGGCACCTTACATCCAATATTTCATTGTCATGTCAATATACAACCATCGATTGAGTGACCAAAAAGATACTAAAATTTTAACAATTAGATTAAAAATTTTAATAGTTTAGTAACTATTTTAAATATATTGCCATAATTGAGTAACCCATAGTATAATTTATCTTAAAAATTTTAAAATGTAAATGTTAATTTCAATTAGAGGTTAAATATGAAACCTTACATCTAACGTATCATTGTCATATCAATATTTGACTGATAATTCAATAATCAAAAAAATATTTACTCAAATTTTAACAATTAAATTAAAAATTTTAATAGTTTAATAACTATTTAAAAGATACTACAATAATTGAGTGACTAATAGCATAATTTATCTTAAATTTTTATAATGTAAATGTTAATGTCACTGAGGTGGTAAATTATAATAATCTAATTATTCTTAAAATCAATTCTTTTCTAATAAGAAGATAATAGAAATCCAATTCGAAAGCAGATTTTTTTAGAAGAAGAAATTCCAAAGGATGTAGGATTTAAGCTTCTTTTAAAAATCTTGTACGAATAATATTAGGATTTAACTCCCTATATAAATACTTATACGAACACAACCCTCAAAACAATATTTCCATCTTTCATTATTATATTCCTTCTTTAACTGCATTGCCTGTGGTGACTAGTATCGTTTTGTTCCCATCTTTCAAATAAGTAGCGATCATTCATGGCTGATAATGCTCCCAACCCGTTTGCTCTTTTGGGTGGAGTAGATGGCGACGACCTGTCAAAAGACAAGACAATGAGTGATCATGACAACCAGATTGCCCTTTTTGAAGAAGAAGCTGAAAGAACTAAAAACAAGGATACCTCGAAACTGATTCAGAATAAGTTTGAGAAGAAACATAAGAAGTTGAAGAAGGAAAAACTTGAAAGGGATATCATTGATGAGCTTGAGAATTACCAGAAGAGATCAGTTAGCAATCCTAAAGCTAAAGCAGGAGTTGGAGAACAAAAGCAGCGTGGCCATGGCGGTCGTCGAAAACGTAACTTTTGGACTAACAATATAAATGTCTGCCTGCTAATAGTGGTGCTATCAGTTATAATCATGTTGGACAATCTTTTCAGTCTCATATTCGAGTATTTCTGCTCTATGTAATTTTTTTTTTCTTCTTGGTCTCGACGGTGGATCATAATGGTATTTGAAAAACCCTTACTTTTCTTAATTATATATTTATATTAAATAAATATGAATTGAATCCTCAAATTAAAATTATTCTATGTTAATTAATCAATTAATTTTTGTGTGTATCTTAAATTTATGCATTGTATTTTATGAGTTAAAATTTCATTTTTAGTTGCATTTTTTTAATTTTTTCAATAAAACTCCAAATTTACAACTAAATATTATAAATTCGTATTGCTTTTTCTTGTACATCTATTACTACTCTTCTTATATATTTAAATTTCCTTCTATATCTTTGTGATAGTTTTCAATACGTCTTACTTAATCAATTAGGTTCCATACTTGCTAGACATTTGCACAAAGCTATAAAATTGATGTTTAGCTTTGTTTTTTGATAAAATTTATAATTTTTTATAAATAAAGTTAAATTAATAAATAGATTTATAAATTGATAAAATTTATAATTTTATGAGATTTTAAGTTTAATTAATATATTATTTGCATATATTTTTATATTAGTAAATAAAACAAAATACCTTAAATTAAAAATAATATATAATTTGAATTGATCCTCTCAAAATAAAATGTTAAAATCTGTTACTGATGGTCCCCTTTATTAGTGGCCGATCCAAAAGGGGAATTAAAAGTGTCCATGAACATCTAAAAGAGTGAAAAACAAGAAAATTTGAAGAAAAATTTTCTCTGACACTCCCAAAATTTTCTTTGACAAACTTTTATTGATAAAATTGATAAATTTGTTGTAATTTTATGTATATTATAAAGGTATACCTTCGGAAAAAAAAAAGTTATGGATCTGCCACAACCTTCTATTAGTTAATTAATGTTTTTTTGTTCATGTTTTACACTGTGTTAGATGAAAGGATTACAAATATACCCTATTATTATTTTGGGGTTGAAGAAAAACTAGATGACATTTTATTAATTTAGGTGGTTAATGACATGTGTCCTTAATTGTAAGACTTTGATTGGGTTCAATTAAATGAGTTATAAGACACTAATTGCAAGGTTTGCAATTAATTTGGTTTATGAATACTATTCCTAATGTTTTTATTTTTATTTTAAATTATATGAATTTGATTATTCATGAACTTATTTATTTTTGGTACATGAGATTACTAGGATTTGAATCATGTTACTTGAGCTAAGAGTAGCACTTTACCAACAAGCCACACAGCTGTTAGTTAATTATTCATGAATTTAACTATTCATGAACTTAACCAATTATGAATTTATGATATTCATGAACTAAATTAATTGTAAATGAATGCATTTCTTGTTTAGTATAATTTAAATTTAATATTTTAATCAATCGATTCATATATATTATTGAGTGCTATAAATAATTATGAATCAAACTCATTGTATGAATCTCGTTATTCATTAACTTATTCATGAATCAAGGGCAACTCCTAATTGGAGGAACCATGGCCCCCCAAGATTTTGAAAATATTATGTATTATTTTTTCAATAATTTTGATTTTTTTATAAAAAATTATTTAGGGCCTGTCAAATCTAAATTATCTGTGTTCATATATCATTCTTAATTTAGTCAATATATCTATTGAATATATAATAATAATAATTGTTTTGTATCTAAACCTTATAATTAACTTCAATTTATATATTGTAAGTGAATTTTAATTTGAAATGAATAAGTTTGTCACGCTATATTTTCACAAACATCTAGATTTAAGTTCAATATATATATATATATATATATATGAGTATTATAGATATCCTATATTGTTCGAAGATTTTTTGAAATTTATTATATTTCAAATTTTAATTTTGACTATACAATTGGGGTTTAATTGAAAAAGTAAATTTTGAACCCAAAAATTAAGCCTTAAATTTTATTTGTATTTTAGTTTTTTTAGTTTAATTTTTATTTTTTTAGTTAAAAGAGTCAATGTCAATTGGTAAAAACAAAAAAACAAAAAAAAGGTAAAAAATAAAAAAAAATGTGAGATTTTGCATGAAAAATCTTGTATTCAATTCAACTTTTAAATTATATCTCAGATTTTAATTTTAATTGTTGAATAATTTTAGAAAGATTTGAGGCTCAATCTATTGAAAAATGAAAGATTATATAGAGAATAAAATTTAAAGAGAAATCTTAGATTTGGTTAAATTAATTTCTTTCAAATTAAAAAGGATTCAATCCCTATATAAAAACATTGAATCTGTGATCAAAGGGGAGGCTAATATTAATTGGCTTCAAGATCAAATAAAGGTCATTGAAAGGAAAAAAAAATTGGATAAAGTTTTGAATAAACAAAAAAGAAGCAATCAAGTAAAAAAATTGGCAAGAAGATCCAATTGGAGTTTTTGGAATGAAGGCTAAGGTTTATAGTAGAAAACATTAGTTTTTGAAAAGTGAAAAATTGTTAGAACCCATTAAGGTAATGTTTGCTTTCATTCTTTTTTTTTTTTTTTGTGACTTTTGCATAACTTTTATAACTTGAATACTCCTGATGTGAGAAAATTATTCTTAAATTATTACTAACATATTGGAGTAATTTAAGAAAATTTTTTAATATTAAGTTATTTGGTAATTTTTAAATATGTTTTAAGGCTTGGATAACTTGAAATCAGACTGATGTTATATTTTGGATGGGTACTGTAAGGATGCTATAATATTTCTCATGCATAATCGTACTCTCAAACCTAAATTTTAATTTCGTAGACTAGAATTTACTATTTAAAGATATCTAAATTAATCTTGAGACTCCTCTTTAAATGGAATAGATTTTGTCAGGTAACCAATCACACTTTAATAAAAAAAATTGGTGGCAACTTCTTTAGTCTATATCTTACGGTAAGTCTACGGATTTATATGTTATGACATATGCTAAAATTGAATACATAATTATAAAGCAATAAAAAAAGCATTTTTATAATTATGGTAAGAGAATATTATAGTAATTTTTTTAAATTATTATATGAGGAGAATTTTTATAATTATAAAAAGAAGGCATTATAGTAATTTTGTAAATGATGATAAGATGACATTTTTATAATTATGGTTGTAGAGGCATTATATTAACTTTGGCTAATTATGTAAGAGACATGTTTTAGTAAATAAATTAAAAGGGGTATTATAGTAATTTTAGTTAATCATAGAAAAAGGGCATTACAATCAATTTAGATGCATGTAATTCAATTGTTAAATAATTAAAATGGCATTATGATTACTTTTAAGGAGATTAATTTCATATTATTATATGGATGTTAAAATTTAATGAGTAATTATGAAGTAATCAAAAGGAAATTTTGATAATTATACTTAGAAGGTATTATAATAATTTTGACAAATTATAATATGAAGGGTATCTTCATTATTATGGTAGGCGAGGCATTATATAAAACAATCAAAAATGCATTTTTTTTATTTATGGTTAGAGAGTATTATAACAATTTTAGACAATTATAATATGAGTGATATTTTCGTAATTATTTTAAGAGGATATTTTCGTAATTATAATTAGAGGTTATTATAATAATTTTGGTAAATTATAATATGAGGGGTATTTTCATAATTATAATAATAGGTGTAATATAGTAATTTTAAGGCGATGATGGTAGGAGAGTATTTCCATAATTATGTTTTTTTTTTTGTTTGGGATCTTCCGATGTCTAGTAGCCACTTTAGGCTCCGATTATTCTGGAGTCGAGTTGAGTCAGATCCTATAAAGGGGCAAGCTCTCTCAGCACATATTTTTTCCATTCACAAAACTTGAAATCAACACATTGCTTAAGAAGAATCGAGCTCCTTACCACTCGAACCAATAGGCATTGGTCATTTCTTTAATTATAGTTATAAGAGCATCATAGTGATATTGATCAATTATGATATAAGGGTTATTTTAATAATTATTTAAAAAAGACATTATAGTAATTTTAGTTAATTATAAAAATAGGGGTGTTACAATTAATTTAAATGCACGTAATTCAAATGTCAAATAATTAAAAGGGTATTATGATAATCTCTAAGAGGATTAATTTCATATTATTATATGGATGTTAAAATTTAATGTGTAACCATGAAATAATCAAATGAGTATTTTCGTAATTATACTTAAGAGGATATTATAGTAATTTTAGTCAATTTTAATATGAGGGGCATTTTCATAATTAATGTAGGAAAAGCATTATATGAAGTAATTAAAATGATATTTTTATAATTACGGTTAAAGGGTATTATAGTAATTTTAATCAAATATAATATGAAAGATATTTTCATAATTATAATAAAAGAGATATTATAATAATTTTAACCAATTATTGTAAGGGAAAAAGTTAAAAAAAAAAAAAAGCACATGACATATAATTAGTATTAAGTGGGTTTTATGAAAAAAATTAAATCTAAAAATATTTTTATTTTATATTTTTGAAAAGTTTAAATACGAAAAAAGTAAAAAAAAAAAAAAAGTGTGATATAATTAGGTCTTAAACGTAAAAAAAATTTAAAACATTATAATTTTTAAAAGTATTTATTAAATAATTTTAAAGAAAAGTAAATAACAAAAAAAAAAGTAAAACTCAAAAATTTTTTCAACGATGAATTAAAAAAAAAGGAAAATTTGAAAAAAGGAAGAAAAAGGAAAAGTTTCGTAAAGTGGATTCCATAAAAAATTAAAAACTATATTTATAAAATTTTTTAAAAATGAAAAAAATTGAATAAATAATGAAAAAAATAAAAATAAGAAAGCTTGATGTGATGCGACGTGGCATAATGCAGTGAGGGGAGGGTGGACCGTACATTTACAAAATTAATAATAAGGATTAGAGACATTAAAATAGGATGTTAAGAAATATTTTTAAATATTAAAAAAATTAAAAAATTATACCAAACACTTTTTTTATTGACAAAATTAATGAATTCATAAATAATATTATATATATTATAAATAAACATAAAATAAATATGAATCCACCACTGATCATAATCATAATTATGCTGTAGAATGCTTTAGCTGTCTTGCATTATCATCATATTTATTATTGTCATAATCACAACCATGCTGTAGAGTGCATTAGCCATCCTTTAGTCTACAAATTAAGATGGAAACAGTGACTATTGCAACCCCACTAGATAGCATATATAGTTGGGATAGAGTTATGTCTCAGTTATAGAGATTATTTCTTCTATATCTGCTACTTAATTTTAGAGATTATTACTCACATAGCAAGGCTTCATTTTGTAGCCATTAGTTATGGCCCATGGTTGACCAAGTAAAATTATTCTTCTCACCATCAGTATCATCACGAGGAGGACTGAAAATAGCACTTTTTGCATGAGTACCAGCTGGATATGGTGTTGTAGCACACTAATAGATTACACAAAACATAGAGCTATTGCCTTACTCATAGATTATTTTAAATTTATTTTTATCTTTATTTTCATAAATATATATTTAATGGATATGAGTAATTATTATATCTTTAACTTAAAAAAAATAAAAATCAAAATGTATTTTTTTAATTTTTTTAAAAATGTTATCTTATATATTTATGTAATTTTTTTATAGGTATATTAATAGATATTTTAATAGAAACATATTAATTTTAATTAATTTAAAATAACAATTTATATTATTTAATAAAAAAATTATTTACTAAATATATAAATATATATATAGAGTATAGATACATGTATAAAAAGAATATTATATTATCTATTTTCATTTTTATATGCGATAAAAAAATTAAAACTATATTCATCCTTCTCATTCAAGTAAAAAATCAAATTCTCTATTATACAAAATTGACATCACTAAACATATTTGCTATTAAAAGCTTACTTCTGCTGAAACCAATTGTCAGCTTGATCGAATTGGATTGTGATTACTTTGGAAGATAAAGAGGAATTGGCACTTCAATTTATTGCTGAAGAGAATTACTAAATTGACAAAACACAGTTTGAGAGCGATGGGATGAGGACTTTTCTTTAAGGAAATTTCTTAGAATTTGGAATCCAAGGTATCACTCAAATAAAACTTCCATTTATCCCAATCTAAAAAAGTTTCAGTGACAATGACATTAGTGGATGCTTTTTTTTTACAAAATTAATCGTTTGAGATAAAAAAAAAATTATAGATTATAAATTTTAAATTTTTAAAATATTAATTTTTAAAAACAATAACATAAATTTAATTAAATTCCGCATTCATATATTTTCTTTGTTCGGATGACAGTTCCAATTAAAACTTAAAACTCAAAAAAAAAAAAAAAAAAGAAAGAAGTTGCTTGACATGTTCTTTTAAACCTACTTTTAGATCAAATAGGAGAAAATAAAACGCTAGAAAGAAAGTGATCATCATTCATCACACGCTCTTAACCCTAACGATAAAAATTTTGCAGTGCATGCATCCTAAATTCTAATAATTGGACTTTTTTTTTTTTTTTTTTACATTAGGGGATGGAGGGATTCATTCTTTTAACGAAAAAATATGTATCTATTATTAAATTAAATGTTTTGATGCAATTTATTTTAAATTAAATGGGAAAAATATTAAAATAATGATAAAATAAATTTCACAATTATCAAATTGGAGTATCTAGTTCTATTGCTATTGATGTTAGATCAAATGCCTTTACACAGAAAAATATTAGAATAAATTTCACAAAAATTTACTGAATGTTGGACTTTATACCAAAAAATAATAAATTAGTAATACAACAAATGATATGTAAATAACCAAAAAAATAATAATAATGTATATGTGAACACAAGGATTTGATTCAATGATATTGCTTATCATGCATATTTCAAGAATAAAGTTTAGCAATTTAATTAAGATATATATAAACATATAAAATTAATTAGAATAACATCATTGAAGGGTCTAGGTTTGTAACTTTGGAAAGAAATAAATTGTCACATGTTATGATGTTAATAATCCTATGTATCTATAGCACATAAAGAGATAACATTTTTGAGGCAGCCAAAAATTTCAAATTTTTTTAGGTATAAAGAAGGTGTAGGCTGAAAATAAAATATATATATAATCTATTAAATGTCATATTTTTAAAAATAATTATATAAATTAATTAAATTAAATTTTAAATTTCAAAAGTTAAAATTTGATTCTACCAAATTGGATAAAAGACAATAACTAAATTCAGGGGAAAAGACAGTAATATGAGGAAATCCTTCACTTGTATTGGACCAAATTGAAAACAACCTATCTAATAAAATTTACTTTATTCAAAGTTTTTTATTAATATTTTTTAGATTTTAAACTTTTAATAAATGACTTGCATTTGAAAATAAAATACAGTTAAAAATGAAAATTTTTTATCACTTAAGGCAAATTATGACATTAGCTAAGGGATACAGGGTACATAGTTTAGAGAATTCTCAATATTAGCACCATGGAGAATTCTCAAGAAATACCTCAGCTCTGTTTATAAGTAATCATTCTCTTATTCTTAATATACTGCGTGGGTTATAGCCATTAATCATGGCGCCTCGTCTGGATAGCCCAAGTTGAATTTCCCTTGTTGATATCATCAACATAATGACGAGAACAGGCAATACCACCTCCTGCATGAGTACGACATGGAGGTGGTTTTGCTCCGATTAGATTTATCTGAATCACTTCATTTACCTTTTTTCCTACAATAACCTCAAAAAAATTAAAAAAAAAACAATAGTGTGTTTTTGGTTGAAGTTTGAGGGAGTAGTGAAAGTGAGAGTAGCAGGACAAGTATAGAAAGAACAGGGGACGACGTCCCCTTACAGGCCGTGTTAGTTAAGAATCTGATTTCTGGCTGAAGTCGATGGCAGCTTGATCGGGTTGGATTTGTGGAGGAGAAAGAGGAGCTGTAGTAGTCCATTTAAAAGGATAATGTTCTGAATAGTACCTATATTTTTTGTATTTTTTAAAAATATCTAATTTGATGCTTGTACTCTCACATAGTGTAATAATATAACACATAAGTTAATATTTGTTAACTAAAGACGAAACGATTGATCAATTGCATGATGACACGTGATATTTTTGTTATGTCACCGTGTCAGAAAAATAATTTATAACATGTACGTGGTAGTGACAGTTGTCTACGTTGTTGATTTATGTCATATGAAATAAAAATATAATTTTATTTTTGAATAAAATAATAATAAATTTTTAAAAAAAACCTTTTTCTTACTTTTCTTATTTCTTTTTTAAACATATTTTTATAATTTTTTTATTTTAAAAATAAAAATAACAAATTTATTCTTTTTTTCTTTCTTTTTCCTCCCTTTCGATTCTCTCGTTCTCTTAAGTTAAATTTTATGTGAGACAAAAATTAAATATGATAATTTTAAATATAATACGATTATATATTATGAATTTGACATAAAAAAATAGTATATAAGTTTAGTGTAATTATATTTTATATTTTAATCGTAATGATACAGTTAAAATATAATATTATTCATATCGTATTTATATCAAATAGTAATGATACATTTAAGATTTGATATTTTTCATAACATTAAAAAATTTTAATTATTTTAATTTATTTAAGAAATAAATTAATAATCATATTTATCGTATCATTTTGATGATTAAATAGATTATAAATTTTAATTTTTAAATAAATTTGTATTTAAATACTAATTTAAATGATTTTTTTATTTAAATAAATGAATTAATCATGTCAATTATATTATTTTTATATAATCATATTACTCGTGTTGTATTATATTATTTTGATATAAATTAATTTTAAATATATTAATTATATCATATCGTATGTAACACATATGATAAACGTATTATATTCGTGTTATTTAAGGAATTATGTTGGGTTCATGTCAATGTCTTTCGTATTGTATTGAAATCATATTTGATATGATATATAATAAGATGATATAAATTATCAAGTTTAACAAAAATTAGTTATAAGAAAGAGAGAATTAAAAGAAAGATATAAAAAGAATAAGAAAAAAAAGATTTTTTTATTTTTTTAAAAATAAAAATTGTATTTAAAAAAAAGAAAAAGAAAAAAATGTTTTTTTAAATTTATTGTTATTTTATTTTTTAAAAATAGAATTATATTTTTTATTAAAAATTTATGTGACAATTACATGTACAACTATATTATGTGGCCTCCACATAATGCATATAAATGCTTATATATTGTTGAGCTGGCATGATGACATGCAAAAGTTATCACGTGTCAATATTCAGTTCGCGAAAACCAGGTCATCGTTTTTAATAAACGTGTTAATCTCTTACATTATCACTGGATTTGAAAATATAAGTACTATATCGAATATTTTTAAAATATAAATGTCACATTGAATATATATATATTTATATATCGCATAGACGCTATATTGTTTCCGTACAGACAGATAAGTACATTTGGGTGAATGTTCCATCATAACGAGCCTCCTCCACTCGTTTGTTCATTCAAGTCTTTTCAAATTTGCAGACTGAACCAAGACGAAAATTTTTAACTGTACTCAATACCTAAAAATATTATTTTTATTTTAAATTTAAAATATTTTTAAAAACATTAAAATTAATATAAAAAATATATTTTACATTTTAATTATAAATTTAAATTAAATAAACTTAAAGCGACAGAGCAAAGTAAATGTTAATCCAACTCGATCTATAAATATCTTTACTTATAATGGATATAAATAATTATCATATATTATATAAAAAAAATAAACATGTTGTGTATCAGCAGGCAACTAAAAGTTTTCAATTTTGATTCTCTCAAATTGGATGAAAGACAATAACTAACTTAATGCAGGAAAAAGAAAAAACAGTAACTGAGGAAACCCTTCACATGGAATTGTAACAAACTGAAACAGAACCTATCTAGAACAGCATGAGTTCTTGGTCTGAGTTTGCTTTAAGCCATCACCATTCACAAGGCTTACCCTATTGACAGTTAACTCAGCTTTATATGAATCAGAATTCAACACTTTCCTGCTCACATTGTTGTAGATTTCTCGGATGACCATCTCAAACGCGGTCCTAACGTTGGTAGAATCGAGTGCAGATGTTTCGAGGAAGAACAAACCTTCTGCTTCTGCTAAGCTTTTGCCTTCTTCCAATGTCACTTCCCTGACGTTTTCCAAATCACATTTGTTTCCCACAAGCATCCTTGCCACTGTTGTATCAGAATGTGCTGAAATTTTGTTCCATGATAATCAAAATTTGAGGATATTGAAACCAGTATGAAATCAGTATTTGCTCACACATAATCCAAAAGAAGCACAAAAAAGGGTCAAACATAACACATAGCATATTTGTCACTAGTCATTCAATTTGCTCTACCAATTTACATTTCTCCTAATGATCATAACTTAACTAAACCTATGCATGCATGTTATAGTCATGGAAAATTATCCTATACATAATCGGTGGATGTTTAAAAACCAAAAATAGGATTAGAAGTTTAACACATATGATGGATGGATTAATGGTTATATTTATAAAAATCAATAAGCTAATAATGAATATAGGACAATCATCTAACTCTGTTTGTAGAGTTTAAAAACTTCCCAGCCTATGTATAAAATAATAAGTTCTTGTCTTACAGGATCTTGATTTTGGATGAAGTTTCTTTTAAGAAAGTTTAGGTGAGGAAAGGCTACTCCATTTCAGGATCTGCTCATACCAGAGACCTCAGATGAACTTAACAGGGAAGTACTGCTAACAGCGAAAATCGAACTTAAATATTAAAAGCCAAGTAATGGATCCTTAACAACTCAACCAATTCCCTTGGCCTTGGACTCAAGTTTTTATCACATTTTCTTTCACTAAAAATAGTTGTCTTTCTCTCATTAATCTGAATATATTCAAAGATCAAAGCGTACCATTTACATATTCCCTAATTAGTTACTCCCCACCAATATCTCCTCCCCCGTACTTGGAAATCCTATTAAGGTCAATAGCAAAGCTCTTTAGAGTATAGATTGCCCACCCCTTTCCTGCTTGTTCACCAGGACTCCTTCCACATTTGTATTGTGATATCATGCATCAGTCAATTCTACATCATGTTATAAGAGTAATCTCCTAATGTAATCTTCAATCTTCAAGGTTAAAGGAACCTTGATCTAAAACTGAATTTTATGCAAAAAAAAAAAAAACCCAGTTTTAGTTTCAAGAATTCAAAATCCCAGCCAATTTACTCTGAATTCCACCAAAGCAGCCAATGCATTTACAACCACAAAAGCAACAAAAATAAAAACCAATCTGACACACCCAAAAACCAGAACGAGAAGAAGTACTTACAATTGAGTTCATCAAGCCATCGAGCAACATTATCAAAAGTAGCTCTCCTGCTAATATCATAAACCAACAAAGCACCGAAAGCACCCCTGTAATAAGCAGAAGTCACAGCACGGAAACGTTCTTGGCCAGCAGTGTCCCAAATCTGAGCCTTGATTTCCTTCCCGTCAATTTCCACGCTCTGGGTCTGAAACTCCACGCCGATGGTTGCCTTTGAGTGAGCATTGAACTCGTTTCGTGCGTATCGAGAGAGGAGGTTGGATTTTCCAACGGCTGAATCTCCTATTATCACTATTTTGAACAAGTACTCTTCCACTCCTTCATCGTCCGACATTTTTCTTCTTTTTCTAGATTTGGGGTTTTGCTCTCAGATTTTTTGGTTATGTGAAAATGAATTAATAGAAAATTTAGAAGGGTAAAAAACAGGGGAAGAAGAATTGAAGAAATTGCAGAGACCCGCGGTGGACCACGTTGAGTAATACGACTTAATTGCTAAGCCCACGCGCATATTGTATTTTCAATTCCACTGCTTTTATTTCGGAAAATATATTTTTACCATTTTATTTAGAATGATAAATCAAATTTATCATGGAGGAATACAAATTTGCTGTTGAACTTTTTAATTTAGTTAAAAATTAGTAAAAAATTAATGGTAAAAAAATTTACACAATGGTTTTAATTTTTATTATTTTTTAATCAAATTAAAAAATAAAACTTAAAATAATATTTCATATAATATTTTAATTTTTTAATTTTTACAAAATTAAAAAAATATAATGATAAAATTGAATCATATACAGATGAGTGATAAACTTTGGATTTTATCACTTTACCCTTTTCACTTTTATTATCGCATCACGTATAGAGATAATTTTTATATATTTATTTATTGACATAATTTTTCACATTTTGATAATATTTATGTATTATTTAATATTCATAAATAATTTTTATGAGTGTTTAAATATACATATTTATAAAACTATACATGATAGAAAATACAATAATCAATTTACAATAGCTCAATTGAAACAAAATTTCTTTTTTAAATAAATCAAGTTACTAAAAGAGAAGAAAAGAGCTTTAAACATATTCAAATAAAACATACCTAGAAATCTATTACATCAAAAAATTTCCTCCGAAAAATGATTTTATTGTCATTAAAAAATATATTAAATTAAAAAATTATCATATAAGATTTTGAATTTAAAGCTTTCTAATTAAAAGGCTTTGTGAAATAGAGGTTAACAATGAATTTCTAACTTGATTAGCATTGGTGAGAAGTGTATTCAACCTATCGAAATCACTTCATATACCATAGATATATGTTGACAATGTCAAGGAAGGATAAAACTAAAATAATGGCTTATCTATCCTAATTATATCTTTATCAACTATATCATATTTTGGTAATATAAAATATTTTTTTGTCTAAAATCCGTGTCCGGTAATTATTTTGAGTTTCGATTAATTCGGAGTCGAGCTGAATCAGACTCTATAAAAGAAGCAAACTTTCTTAAGTCTATTTTTTTCATTCATAAAACTCGAAACTTAGATATTACTAAAAGAAAATCGAGTTTTTTGTCACTTAGATCAACAAGCGTTGGTGATAAAAAATTTATTTGACCGTCAATAAATTTTTTTAAAAATTTACCAATATAATTAGCAAACACATAACCCTATAAATTAAAGTTAGATATTGTTTTGAGTTTGATCATATATCTTTATCAATTCTAGTTTCTAAGAACTTAAATTCATCTTCTATTTTAAAATATGAAAAAAAATACTTCTATTAAAATGAGAAAATGTAAATATTTATACTCTATGACTATAACTTGGAATAATTTAAATTATTAAATTCAATTAATGAGATTTTAGTTTAGTAACAAAGAGAATGCTTGAAATTTTAAAGTCTCAAATTCAAATATAATTACATGTGAATTTGATTTAATTTTATATTGAATTTATTTAATTATGTGTTGATTCATTTATTTAGTTTAATTCAATAATTTTATAGATATAATATTTAATTATTATCTTTATTGAATGGCAAGAAATATTTAAATTTCGTTAATACATTTTTTTCATATAAGCCTAAACAAATTTATTTATGTTAAATCTAACGAATTTATAAAAATTTATTTTTTATAAATTTTTAAAAAGTTTGAATTCAAAATAATAAAAAAAAAACTCTCATATCAATTAAAAACAATGATATTTAATTATGAATATTTGCTAAAAGCTAAACCTAATAATTTATGTCATCATATTATGTAAAATATTATATTTATATCATATTTTATACGAAAATTTTATATAACAATTCATGTATATATGAAAATATAAAATTTAGTATTTTGATTTTATTAAACTTATTTATAAATTTTTTAAAATTTTAAATTATATTATTTTTATATCTTTTAATCATATTTTTTTTATATTGTGTCATTATATCATATTTAAATTATTAAATTTACTAAAAGCACCAACGAGATAAAATTTTAAATCTTTTCAAAAGAATTGAATATGATGAGGTGGAATTACATTAATGAGCAGCTAACAAAAGCGGGTGATGCGCGTGGCGAAGGAAAGCTTCCTTGGGAAAATTATAACGGAAGTGAAGGAGTTGGGACGCGTGACTATAAAAGCATGCACTTAAAACAGGGCAAACGCCCACATGCTACATTGCAGAAACTATAAAGAATGGTTGATGTCAAGCATGCCATTGCCGATCAACCCCTTTAATCACCACAAAAGAACTCCTAACTAGCTATGGTAATGGACGGATCGGGATAAATTTTTATTTATCTTGAATTTAATTTAATTTTATATTTATGATATTTGAATTCAATTCAATTTAATAAATTTTTTTATATTTAAATTCAATTTGATATGATATTATAAAATTATATTTAATTCGATTCGATTTGAAATTAAAAAAATATTATTTTTTAAATAAATATAATTATATAATTAAAAAATAATTATATACATAAATTCAGATTGAGATGGATTTACCTAAAACTTAACCTAATTTTATTCTACAATTATCTTACTCGAAACTCTATTTAAAAAAAAAAAAAACTTTAAAAGTTCGGATTAAGTAAAAATCCATCAAAAGTGAACTGGTTGTCATCCTTAATCCTAACATTATAGTGCTATGCTTCAATATCATAACTAAATATTAGGATTTTTTTTAAGAGGCCATAATCTAGAAAAACATATAGATATTACAATTTAAATTTATTAAATATTATTTTTTAAAAATAATTATATAAATTAAATGAATTAAGTTTAGGATTCTAAAAATTATATTTTTTATTGTAAAACACAAATGACATGCTAATCCAATTAATATGAGATAATTTTTTTTTTGATAATCGTATTTTAATTTTTGTGAGAAATGTTTTAAGATTACAATTTTGAATGTATTATATTTTATGTAAAAAGTGCTTTAAATTCACATAAAAAAATTTAGATCCAAATAAAATTTAAAGATATCCTTAATTATATTATTGAAAATTAAAACATAAAAGATGGATTTTGAATATTGTGAATGCAAAAAATAGATTTGGAAGAGTTTGCTCTCCTTATGAGATCTGACTCGTTTAATTTTAGATTAGTGAATCCCAAAGTGGCTACTGGACACCGAAAAATCTCAAATAAAAAAATATTATATTTTAATTTTTAAATTATCATATTTAACCTTTTTTAAAATTTTTTTCTTATAAAAAAGTAATGCATATAAGTTTAGAATACATTACAATCTTTATTCTAACTTATTTGATTTTTTTTTGTAAAATTATTAAGTATTCTAATCTTATTTAATTAATTACTAATTTAAAATTTGATACTTTAAACTTTATAATCAAAATTCTAAATTGCATGTTTAATTAATTACTAATTTTCAATTTGATACTGTATATCTACATACATATGCACATAAATATATAGGTTGGCTAAAAAGTAAAAAAAAATTCATATCTCCAACTGTATATGCACACATTTATTTTAGATTATCGTTTAGAAAATAATATGATAAATTTGATTAATTATGAGAAATTAATGCAAACTATAAAGATAAATTGAATAGTTTAATAAAACCAGACATAACGTCCACGTTGAAATTGATTAGTTAGGTACGATGCTGGTGGACATTTTTCAGATTTAACATCATATTTATGTTAGCATGTATCTTTGTTTTGTGTGAAATATGTGTTAATTATAAAAATTATTATATTATAATTTATAATTATATATTTTATATAAAATATATTTTTATTTTTATTAAATTAATATATAATTTTTCTTAAAACGTTAAATTATGCCACTTTCATTTTTTTTTTCTATGATATCTAAAATTGTCGGTTCTAATTATATTTGTAATGTAATCTCTAATTTTGTTATTTATACAACAAAAAGTACTTATAAATGTACCCCAATTTTTACTTTTCACAACCTTAATTTAAAAAAAAAAAATTTTTAAGTAAAATTTTTTAATTATTATTCTCACAAATTTTCAAATTCTATATTTGATAAATTTTATGATTTTTTGAAAATTTATTTCCAAAATGTTATATAACTTATA
Source organism: Durio zibethinus (assembly GCF_047325235.1). Lineage (NCBI taxonomy): Eukaryota > Viridiplantae > Streptophyta > Magnoliopsida > Malvales > Malvaceae > Durio > Durio zibethinus. Next base: position 1,893,150 of record NC_143165.1, on the reverse strand, counting down.
GGAAATGAATTTTCAAAAAAATTATAAAATTTTTCAAAAATTAATTTTTATTGGGGAATCAAATTTTATGAAAAATTACAAAAAAAAAATATTTGTTCAAAAATTTTAAAAATTAATGTAATGAGAAAAGTTATTATTAGAAAAAATAATAAATTTTAAAATTAATAAAAAATACTTTTACTATTTTGATTTTAGAAAAAAATCCTATGAGATCTTAATTAAATTAAAGATAAAATATTATATAAATTTTAAATTTTATTATTTTTAATAAATATTATTTATATCGATTATTAAAATTTTATAATATTTTAAATAAATAAAATTTTTTAGATATATCTCTTCATCTACTTATCATGATAAATTTTTTAGTTAACATATTAAATTTTGATAAAATTATAAAGTATTCAATATTATTACTTATATAATTTTAAGGAGTTTTAGTTTTTATATGTTGATAAGACCTGATAATTTTTTTATTATCGCTCAAAACATCAAGAAATAAAATATTTAATTAGAGTTTTATAAGATTTTATTTTTTTTAAGATTAAAATAGTAAATATAATTTTTCAATAATTTTAAAATTTATGATTTTTTAATAATAATTTTTTTCATTATGTTAATTTATAAAAATTTTCAATAAAACTTACTTGATATGAATATTTGAGTTTGAAAAAAATATTTAAGTAATTTTACTTAAAAAAATTCAAAAAAAAAGTGAAGAGTAAAGAAAAAAATTTAGCATATAGAAATCTAAACAACAAAACGGAGGTTGTCTAATCTAACCTTTGGAGAGCAAATAGTAGCGCAAACCAGGCATAATGAAAAGGGGTCCAATGCTAAAACAAACGGATTTTCGACAAGAATGGATATGTGGGCACAGATATGACACGTAGCTTTGCAAAACCTAGCCAGAGAAATCTTTCAACTTGAGCAAATACCCAACTTCTTGTCATCCAATCGTCTCTCCAACCATTCCACTACTGTTTTCACGATGCCGGTATTCACTGCAACAACTGGCTCAGTCTGTTTCCCTTCACAGCTCTTCAACCCGGATGTCTCCTCATTTTCATGTTTCCGGAACCAGACAAAGCTGTCAAACTCTTGTTTCAAACCTTCTCTTATCAAGAAGTCTTCTTCTTCTTTTTCATTTTACTCTGTCAAAGTCTCTTCTACCTCTGCTTCTACCGATGCCAAAACTGATAATTCTGAACAAGCTGAAGCTGCTGGCGCCGCAGTTCTTGATAACTCTGTATCCTCCGATGATATTCGAGTACGGGTGTGTTTTTACTAGTACCACTTTCCCATTTTGTTTTTTATTGTTGATACTTTAGAATGTTGATTCCATTCCTGCTTTAAGAAGTCTACTTTCATTTAAATTAAGATGGGTATCCATTCATTTTTTTTCTTTGATGAGTTTGGTAGCTTAATCTTGAGGAATCAGTTTAGTTAGTAGTGAAGGAATTATCAACTTACATATTATTTTCCAAGTTCAGTGCTTTAATACATGTATATACAATCTAATACTTAGTTCCTGCAAAGAAGTAGAGGTCTGCTGATTGGAAGGCAGCCAGGGCATACTGGCATAGTGGGTTCATCTATGGTGGTAGAGTTGAAGGATTTAATAGTGGAGGTTTGCGGGTTCGCTTTTATTCTCTTGTGGGTTTTCTTCCTTTTCCACAGTTGAGTCCATCACATTGTTGTAAAGGTACTATTTTACTTGCTGCTTCTATTTGATTTTGACATAATTTCAGTTTTAGTTTAAAAATTTTGCATATATGTTGGGGTTTTTCTTGCTATAGTATTGCTGTATTATATATAAACTGCTGTCTGCTGTTGTGTTGAACTGTTGATTATTCATATGGGGCTGATTCTGTTTCCTGTGGTCGTGTATTGGGTTCTTTTTTCATGCTTACTTCATGTTCAACAATTGGCTTACATGAATGAAGTTTAAAGCTCCTATCTTTGAACTCCTTACAATTTGGCTGACTGTCTACAGTAGGATTGCATAATTCGTAAATTTTTTAATATCTTGGTTTTATTGAATTTTGGTTGGAATATTGTATTAATGAAAAAAAAAAATCATATGTGGGGAAGTTTTAGAAAACCGATTTGTCTTTTAACTATACCTGTACTTTCAGTGACCTTCCTGTAAGCAACAGAAGCATGTTCTATTACTTAGATCAAGGGAGAACTAGAAATAGAATGTCAGACAAATTTGTTCATTGACCTGAGGTATCAATTTGAACTGGTCATCTTGAGTAAAGCAAATGAAATTTCGAAATACCCTTCATATCTTGACATAGAGTTAAGATCGACGTTCTTCCAAATTCAAATACTTTCTCTCCCTTTTTTTCCCACTACTGTTGTTTCTGCCTTTTTAGCCTTTGTGCATTGAATTAATGCAATAGGATATCTCCTATTCATATCTCAATATTTTGTTTATATTTTCAGTGGAAATGTTTATTCTTCTGAAAAGATAAGTTTATGATAACAATGAAACCTAACCAGTGCATTTTTTATGATAAAATATCATGTAGAACCGAGCAAAACTATCCAGCAGATTGCCAAAACTTTGATTGGTTCAATTCTTTATGTGAAGGTAATGAGTTTCTTTTCTATTTTATTATACATTGTTGATCTTCTACTTTTATCTTATAAATAATATTGGTTCTGTAATTGTTATAAACAGAATGTTTAACATCTTCCTCTTTCCCTCTTTTTTCTTTCTTTTTTTCTAGATAATTCTTGTCTTGAAGAGTTATATTTACTACTAAACCAGGATTGCTTCATGGGATTTTAGTAATTTAAATATCTCATCTTATTATTTTAGGTAATCCAAGCAGAAGAGGAGAGCAGGAAATTGATTTTCTCAGAAAAGGAAGCTGTCTGGACAAAGTTTTCTACAAGGATTAATGTAGGGGATATTTTTGCAGGAAGGGTGGGTTCTGTTGAGGATTATGGTGCATTTGTTCACTTACGCTTCCCTGATGGTATTACGGTCTCTGATTTGTATAGCTCTAGTTTTCCTTAGATTTTCGTATCTCACAAACCTTATTATTGGCATTCCTATAACTATTATGTAGGACTTTATCATCTCACTGGACTGGTACACGTCTCAGAGGTTTCCTGGGATTTAGTCCAAGATGTCAGAGACATCTTAATTGAGGGAGATGATATTAGGGTGAAGGTTATTAATATCGATAGGTGAGTTTTCCACGCTTCTAACATATGTTATTTCTATCATGCAAATTTTTCCAGTCATTTCAAAAATTTTATAACCAGATCAATGTGGCTTGTTTATCAAGAGGATTATAGTATTTTTTTTCCTATATAAGGCAGCAAAGCTTGTGGGATCAAATTAATTAGCTTATTTGTTGCAGAATTTGTTTTTCTTTTCTCCTTGTTCTCTCGGTTCTCTGCATTTTAGCCATGTTTGTTTCTTGATTGCCGTTTTCTTTAGTGCCACTTGCACTGAATTTTTTTTTTTTTGAAATTTTATGCAGGGGTAAGTCAAGGATTACTCTATCAATTAAACAGTTGGAGGAAGACCCGTTTTTGGAAACGTTGGACAAAGTGATTCCCCAGGTTTATGATTTGAAATTGTCATAGATGATCTTTTTTACCTGAATTTTAGTTTCAATTGCTTCAGAGGAAAAAATTAATTTTGGCTAATAATGGATTTACGCTTCTCAGGATGGTTCAGCTAATTCCGATTCCTTGACCACAAGCAATATTAGTACCATTGAACCACTTCCAGGGCTCGATGCAATATTCAAAGAGCTTCTGCAGGAAGATGGGTATGCTTTCATTTCTCTATTTGGAAAGTTATTTGTGAAATGGAAGTCTACAATGTTCTTTCGCAGTTGCCCTATATTTGCATTTAACTTTTATTCTTCATCGTGATTGCAGTAGTCACTTTATTGTATCTGTTTTATCTTTTATATTTTGATATGTCTTCATGCTATGTTTCTCATGTTCCATTTTAATTTCTTTCAAACTTGGATGTCTTGGTACAATCTTATTAGTGAGTCAAAATGTTAGGTTTAATTCACCATGCTGTCATGGTCTAGTTTTATGCTATTACTATCTAAACATCTTCCTTCATATCCGTTTAACATGTGATGCTACATTTGTGTGCCAATGGTTCTAAGTTCACAGAATGTCAGATCTGTACAAACGGCTGTCTGTGATGTGGACCAGAAAGCCTAAAATCTAAGCAATTACTGAAGAGCCCTAACCTTGCTTTCTAAACCTAAAGACCAAACCTTGATCCCTAATGTTGTAGTTCTGAAACTAAGAGTCCATTTTTAAAAAATCTTCATCCTGCTTTTTGTTCAAGTAACAATGAGCAGGCTGCAGCCTTTTTTCGACCCATTGGTTTCAAATCCAATCATTTAAGAAAACAACATAAAAGAAAAGGTCAATATGACCTTGAACTAAGCATTCACTTAAACCTCCTTTCTCCATAAATTTCTTCTGAGATCTTATAGAATCCAGCTTAGGTAATCTGCAGTTCATTCAATGATTGATATTTGTAATAATCTGAATTTAAAGAAACTCTCCAACCTTAACTTACATAATCCTAATCACTTCTTTTGCATTCTAGTACTAAGAATAATTGTGCCTTTAACAGTATACAAGTGAACTGACAAAAAGATAAGTGGTATCCATTTTTTTTTTTGTCTTGGCTGTGCTTGGTCCATCGACTATTCTTATTCTTTCCCTCCTTAATGTTGCTTGTGTAATCGAAAAAGAGAAATATATCAACTGTACTTGGGTAATTTATTGGAATAAGTTCATCTTTATATTTCTTTGAATATGTAATTATGGAGTTCCTAAGCTGATATCCATCCAAGTTGGTGCTTTCCCAGTTAGTATATGCTGTTAAATATTAACAAAATTTCCCACTTGAGGGACCAATGGATTAGATAATGCATATGTTGTAGCAAAATTTTATCAGAAAGTCTTATATATAGAAGCTTACTACATTAGCCTTCCTTGTATTACTGAAACTTGAAGCTAGAGTTGGTTATCGTGATCTTTGTGCATATTACATGTTAGAAAATAGTCCAAGAACATGATTATATCAAATTGCTAGATTGGTGGCCGTGAATGTTTCATTATAGAGAAGTGCGTGTGTGAAATATGACTTAAGGACCATTGACTTGGAATGTTGATGTTTATAAATTAGAGGTGGTTGTTGCTAGGCCAGTTTTCTTGAAGAAGTTAGGTATGTTACTAGAATTGTAGCATTTGTTTTTGGGTACTTAATTATTTATGCAGATACTTATGCTGTAATGATATTCTGCTTCAGAATATATGATGTACGAATTAGTCGACAAGGGTTTGAGAAACGGGTAGTCTCGCAAGATTTGCAAATTTGGCTTTCAAATGTGAGCTTCTCTGTTCTTGATCCAACCCTGCGGAGCTCATCATTAGTATGCTATCATATATTAACATCTAATTGTTAATCTGGTTGCAGGCACCACCTTATGACGACATTTTTACCCTCCTAGCTCGTGCTGGAAGGCAGGTAACACGTCATATAATCTCTCTGTGTGTGTGTGTGTGTTCATTTTTCGCATTTTCATCATTATGTGTCATTCAGGTGCAGGAGATACAACTGACAACATCCCTTGATCAAGAAGGTATCAAGAAGGCATTACAGCGAGTACTGGAACGCGTCCCATGATCCAAGTTTGACAATGCAGTGTATCATTTGTTGTTATTTATTGAGTTTCTGTACCTTTTTTTCTTATTTTCCTCGTTAATGTTTATTTTGTACAAAAAATTATGAGCGCATGCACTAAGCTTATATCGTGTTAAAAGGTTATATTATAAACATTTTCTTACTCTTAATGATCATGATCATATATAAGATGAGATTGATCAATGGCAAGTTTTCTTTTTTTTTTTTGTTCTTTTGGGTTGGAACTTTGGCTTTTCTTCATCGTTGTCTTTGTCTTTTTTCTTTTTACAAAGAATATGTGAGCATGGGACTTTTTATTTTAAAGGTACGATGAAAAATATATTTGCAGCTGTCTTTGAAATATGAGTTACACTTTCTTTTAAGCATTTACACAGAACATGCGAGCATGAGACTTTTGACGGAATAAGATTTTCCCAATCTTGCGTTTGTTGAGTAATGAGATTTTCTTCTGTCAAAAAAAAAAAAAAAACTTTTAATAGATTAGCTGTCAATTTTTTTTGAATGATGCATATAGGTTTGCAAATCGATTGTCATATAAAATATTAAAATTTATATTTTTATATTAAATTTTATATAAAAATTATGAATTATAATTCGTGTGAACATATAAATATAAAATATATTTTTTTATTTTGATAAATTTACATATAATTATTATTATATAATTTATGTTATTTTTATATTTTTTATATCATATTTATATTACATCATAATATTATATTTTAATTTATCAATCCCTATAATTGTTGTGCTAAAACTAGTAAAATGCATTTCCCACTTTTGTTGTGTGAATGTTTTTCGATATTTGCGGCTGATTTGAAATATAATTTGTTAGCTATTTTTATTGTTTAAGTAATAATTTGATATTGTTGACTCATTGTCTTTAGATTTATGAGAATGATATTGAAATTGAATATTCAAAGAAATTTAAACATGTAACATCTTTTTTAGATAAATATAAAAGTAGTTTATAAATTAAAAAAAATAATTTAATCTTTCCACTCGTGATAAAAATGAATGCTATATAAAATATAAAGACAAAAAGACAAATATTTGATAAAATATAGATATTCTTTTCATCCTAGCAGAACAAGTGTTACGAGGGTCAATTACATAAGTGAAATTATAATTAAATTATTAAATATTCAATCTAAAATTATTTAATAGTAGATAAAAAACTTGACTTGAATATAAAACAAACTTAAACAATAGTGGGTAAAACACATTATAGTCAACATTTTCTTTTACATATGAGTTTAGAATTAAAAATCAAAACCAAAAACCTATCAAATAAACAAACTAATAAAAAAAATTTAAAAAATAAATCCAATCTTTGATATCCTATTAAGCATTTGAAAAATTATCAAAGATATTGATAGTGAAATTTTTTTAACTCATGAAATAAAGTTAATAGAATGATACATATTTTTTAATATATATTTAAAATAAAAAATTAATTAAAAAATATGTATCATCTCGTTAATTTTGTTTATAAAATTAAAAATTTCATTAATAATATATCAAATAAAATTTTTAATTATTTAATTCAAAATCAATTAACAATAAAGACTCAAATTGAATATAAAAAAAATTCAAAACTGAACCAACATAAAATAAGATAACATAAACAATATGTAAAATGCATTAAAAAAGAAAAGAATTCGAACATTACACTATAACTAGCTAGATGATGCACCCCCACCACCATTACCAATAATTTAGTATCATCATTCCTACATCCATTGTAATTACTTTAGTTTAATATATTCTCAAGTTGCACCCAAATTCTAGACGGAAACTACGTGGTTGAAACTAGCAGAATTCTATGTTCACAAAGGAGTAGACTAATATTGATAGAATATCACGTAAAAATAATACGAATAAAAGTTAAAAAAATAATATGATTAAAAATTTTAATAAAATAAAAAATATATATTTTATAATTTTGGATTCACATAAATTATAATATATAATTTTTATAAAAAATATAATAAAAATATATAAATTATCAACCTTTTATATAATAAACAAATTATTAAATCTAAATCTAAAGAGAGCATGCAACGGTGCAAGGTAAAGAATGGTCACACCGCCATTACCGACAGTCATTCAGATTTGGTGGTGCTGAATATGTTATGTTAATTAAGTACCGAGCCGTTCACACGTTCCACATTGTTTTTACATTAGTTTTCGTTTCTCTGGACTCTGTACAGTTGATTTTAGTTTAAAAAGTGGGAAAAGAGAGTGCGGATGCAAAAGAGAGAGTGAGAGAGAATGATGCTGTTCACTTTGTAGTTGAGTTGGTGATTCTTTGCTGTTGCAACCATGGCTAATTATGGAAGAAATAACACTGCCAAAAGGTCCAAAAATGGCGAAGCCTAATTGTACTAATAGATGTGGGAATGTTAATATCCCATACGCATTTGGAATAGAAGTCGGGTGTTATATGAATGAGCGGTTTAAACTGACTTGCTAAAAAACCATTGTTGGAGTTCCGAAGTCTTACGTTCCTAGTGTTACACCTGAAGCAATAATCACGACAATACAGAAGTAATAGATAATAATCAATAATAAAAAACATAAAAAAAATAAAGCACACCAAGATTTACGTGAAAAATCTACCAGTGTAGAGGAAAAAAATCACGGACCACCAGAGAAATCTTCACTATCAAATAATAGATATATAAAGTTTTTCTCTAACTAAAACTAGAACTAATCAACAACTAGAGAAACAATTAGAGAAATCTTACAAAATAAGTGACTCAACAAATACACCATAGATTTGTTCATAGAGAGCTTCAAACCCAATCTTCATCGTTCAGAATGTAGAACTCTGAATTATAAACCTCCTGACAAAGTTTCAACTTAATCGGACCACGGATCAACTTTCGTTCAACCAACTCTTCCTTCTCTTTTTTCTCTCTGCTTTTTTTGGCTTTTCTTCTTTCTCTACTTGGTTTTCGACATACACTTAAAACAACCCCACATCTTTTTTATTAAGTAACTAGGGCTCTGTGTAAAATGAAAGATCAAGGCTCATGACCTTTACTTGGTCCAAAACCATTTACATGAGGCTGTACCTCATTTTTCTAACAATCTCTCCCTCCAGCCCCATTAAGAGGAGATTCATCACCATAGCAGTTTTATTTGGAACTTACCTTGGCCAAGGAACTCATTTCGACCAAGTTACTGCAAAGCTCAAGCTTTTCTCTGGGAAGTATCTTAGTCAACATATTTGCTACATTCTTATCATTATGGACTTTTTTCAATAACATTTATTGTTCTTCAATCATTGAACGTAACCAATGATATCTAACATCAATGTGCTTTGTTCTAGCATGGTACATGGTATTCTTACTTAAATCTAAAGCACTCTGGCTATCACAAAATACCACATACTCTTTCTGATTCAACCCCAATTCAAGAAGAAAACGTTTCATCCAAAGCATTTCTTTACATGCTTCGATTGCTGCAATATACTCAGTCTCTGTAGTTGACAAAGCAACACACTTCTGTAACTTAGATTGTCAAAATATAGCTCCTCCTGCAAAAGTGAATAAATACCCTGAAGTAGATTTTTTACCATCCAGATCGCCTGCCATGTCAGCATCTGTAAATCCTTCTAGAACTGGTTGTAAAACTCCATAAGTCAAGTACATTTTTGAGGTACCCCTTAAATATCTAAAAATCTATTTCACTGCTCCCAGTGAACCTTTCTCAGATTAAAAAGAAATCTGCTCACTACATCAGCTGCATGAGCAATATCAAGTCTTGTACAAACTATAAGATAATTAAAGAACTGACTACAGAAGAATAACGAATACTAGACATAGCTAGTTTCTCTTTCTTAAACACTGGACAAGATTTCTTACTTAGATAAAAATAGTTGGCAAGTGGACTGCTAACTGATTTAGCATGTTGCATGTTGAATCTACCAAGCACTCGTTCAACATACTTTTTTTGTGACAACCACAGCTTTTCAGCTCTCCTATCCCCGATAATGTCTATACCAAAAATCTGTTTTGCTGGACCTAAATCTTTCATATCAAAAGACTTAGACAATTGTTCTTCTAACTTGCAAACCATACTAGCATATTGTCCTACAATCAACATATCATCAACATATAATAATATGATAATGAAGTTACCATTAGAGAATTGTTTAACATACACACAAGAATTCGCTGTTGTTCTTTTATAGCTATGACTTATCATAAAAGAATCAAATTTCTTGTACCACTATCGTGGAGCTTGTTTCAAGCCATACAAGCTTTTCTTCAATTTGTAAACTAAATGTTCTTTCCCTTTCACTTCAAAACCCTCAGGCTGATTCATATAAATGTCTTCCTGTAAATCACCATGCAAAAATGCAGTTTTAACATCAAGTTGCTCAAGCTCAAGATTCACACTAGCTGCTAATCCTAGTATCACTCGAATAGAACTCATCTTTACAACTAGAGCAAAAATCTCATCAAAATCGATGCTTGATTTCTGAGAAAAACCTTTTACTACCAATCGAGCTTTGTACCTCACTAGTTTGTCACCATTCTTTTTCAACTTGAACACACATTTATTCTTTAATGGCCTCTTCCCTATTGAAAGTTTAACAAGATCGTAAGTACCATTCTTTCGTAATGACTCCATCTCTTCTTTCATTACTTTCAACCAGTGCTCTATCCAGAGTAGCCTACACATCTTGAAAGCTTTTTGGCTCCCCTTCACTGGTAACTAAAATAAAATTTAAACTTGGATACCTGGTAGATGGCCTGCGCTTTCTAGTAGATCTCCTGGGTTGAGACTCTACATAACTTGATGTCAAAGGTAGCTCTCCCTACTCAATACTCTCAGGTAGAAAGGATTGCTCCCCTTGCTCAAAACTAATTGCATTTGGCTCATCACTAATTATGGCTGGCTCATTCATATTCTCAAGTTCTGTTTCTTACTCATTTCCATCATCTGTGACTCTTTCCTGTGGAATCCCTGTCGATATTGAAACATTACACTCAACAGTAACCCGTGTAGTCTTCTTATTTTTCTCAAAGTCTGTTATGATTTTTTTTCATGAAAGACCACATCTTTAATTCTGACTGTCTTGTTTTTTACTGGATCCCATACCCTGTAACCAAATCCCTCATCACCATACCCTACAAACACACATTATGTGGCTTTACTGTCAAGCTTTGATCTCTGCTCTTTCGGCACATGCATGAATGCTTTACACTCAAAAACTTTTAAGTGAGAGTATGAAGTATCTTTTTCTGTCCATACTCTTTCTGAAATGTCAAAGCCCAAAAGAATTGATGGTGATCTGTTAAGTATATAACAAGCCATGTTAATTGCTTCACTTTAGAATGGCTTTGGTAATTTTACCATTCTCAACATACATCTGACTTTTTTCACAATGATACGATTCATTCTTTTAGCTATACCATTATGCTGTAGTGTTCCAGGTTCTGTCATCTCATGCCTGATCCCATACTTTGAACAATACTCTTCAAAGTCTTTAGATGTGTATTCCCTACCATTATCAGTTCAAATATACTTCAAGGATAACCCTGTCATCCTTTTAACCATGACATAAAATTTTTAAAAATATTGCAGTACCTGACTTTTGTATTTCAACATATACACTCAAGTCTTACGTGAAACATCATCAATAAAAGTAATAAAATATCTGCTACCACCTAATGACTCAATCTCAATGGGATCACTTACGTCAGAATAAATTAATTCCAATATATTTTCTTTTCTCTGAGAACTTTTATGAAAAAAAACTCTATGATGCTTACCAAACAAATAATAATCACATAAATTGAGAGACATACCTTTAGTCAAAGGAATAAGAGACTGTTTTGCCAAAATTTGTAACCTCTTTTCACTCATGTGTGCCAACCTCTTGTGCCACATGTTTGTTGAAGCATCATTTTCAACGGTATTTACTTGGTTACCGTTCAATTACATCCATGTCTTATACATTGTGCAACATAGTTTTTCCCTTGCAACTACCATATACCCTTTGAGAAGCTTCCACTGTCATTCTTTTATCGACTTTCATATCCCTTCTTATCAAGAACATTAATAGCAAGCAAGTTCATTCTCATATCTGAAATGTGTTTGACATCCCTCAAAGTCAACATGCAGTTTGTACTAGTTTGTACAATAATATCACTAATCTCAACAATCTGTGACACACTCTTATTTCTCATCTTGGTACAATCAAAATCTTTTGCTTTGTAAGTTGTAAACAACTTTCTCTTAGGAACACAATGATATGCCACTCCTGTGTCAATTATCTACTCAATGTCAGAATCACTAACATGATTATAATTACTATATGTACAAATTAAAGTAACTGAATTACTATCTGAATTCATTGCTGGAACATTGTCATCATCTGAACTATTGCCTTTCTCATCTTTTCGCTCTTGCTTCAAGATTTTACAGTTTCGTTTTATATGACCTGTCTTACCACAATAGAAACACTTCACTTTACCTCTACACTTGGATCTATGTTTAGACTTACCACGGTCTTTTGAGTCCTGATCTCTATCGATATTTCTATCCTTGTTTTCTGTAATCAGAGCTTGATTTTCAGGGTCTACATCTTTTCGCCTTGCTTTTTCATTAAGCATATTATCTTTTACTATCTCCAATGTCACCTTATAATCAGGAGCTGAATTAAGAATAGTCACAATTAAAGTATTCCAACTGTCTAGCAAAGAACCCAAAAGAAATAACGCCTTTATTTCATCATCCATCTTAAGTTCTATAGTAGTCATCCGATTAAATATATCTTGAAAATCACTCAAGTGCTCTGTAACAGATTGTCCATCCATGTACTGTAAAGTTACAAGCTTTTTAACAAGCATAACTTTATTCATACCTGTTTTTCTCTCATACAATGCTGCCAATTTTTTTCAAACAATGTGAGCATCTGACTCCTACGTTACATGATGGAACACGCTGATATCAATCTATTTTTTGATTGTAGCGAGCGTCTTTCTACCTAGCTTCTTCCAATTTTCATATTTCATATCTGCTGGTTTAGCTGAATCACTCAATACTGGCTTATACAAATCTTTACAGTATAAATGATCCTTCATCATAGGCTTTCAAATTGAATAATTCGATGCTGCCAATTTTATCATGGAACCTGTATCACCCTCTATGATCTCAAACAGAATTTACTTCTATCCTGGGTTGCTTCTGTATCGATGTCTCAAAATAACCCTCGCTCTGATATCACTTGTTACGCCTGAAGCAATAATCACAACAATACAGAAGCAATAGACAACAATCAATAATAAAAAACGCAGGAAAAATAAAGCAAACAAAGATTTACGTGGAAAACCCTCCAGTGTAGAGGGAAAAAATCACGGACCACCAGAAAAATCTTAACTATCAAATAATAGGTATACAAAGTTCTTCTCTAGCTAAAACTAGAGCTAATCAACAACTAGAGAAACAATTGGAGAAATCTCACCAAATAAGTGACTCACAAATACACCCTGGATTTGTTCCTAGAGAGCTTCAAACCCAATCTTCACCGTTCAGAATGTAGAACTCTGAATCATAAATCTCCTGACAAGGTTTCAACTCAATCGGACCACGAATCGACTTCTGTTTAATCAACTCTCCCTTCTTTTTTTTCTCTCTGCTTTTTTTGGCTTTTCTTCTTTCTCTACTTGGTTTTCGACACACACTTAAAACAACCCCACCTTTTTTTTATTAAGTAGCTAGGGCTCTGTGTAAAATGAAAGATCAAGGCCCATGGCCTTTACTTGGTCCAAAACTACTTACATGAGGCTGGACCCCATTTTCCTAACAACTAGTATTAATCTCAAACTACTCAATGTTTCGTTTTCCTTGGGCGCGGTTCGTGTTTGAATCCATCGATGAAACTCGATTGTGCCAAAACGGACAACAGCATTCCTTTCCCTATCTATATAGGAAGCCGCAACAGCTCATTTTTCTTCTCAATTATCTACAACAGGTTCACGTTTATAGGCTGTGGCAAATGGTAAACCATTGTTCATAATCAAACTACCATTGCAGGCAACAACATTAGTGTATGCGGATCTGCCTTCATGATTAACAATGACATGTTCAAGCCGGACGGGTCTATTCCTGATAAGATTAAGAAACAGATGCATGTTCCAGCAGTGCTGCTATGAAGCATCCCAATAAACGGCATGTGCAATTGGAAAAAAGGTTCAAACAGCTTTTTTGATGGTGATCATTGTTGGTCATCGTGATCTTTGGCATATTAAATGTTAGAAAATAATCGAAGAACATGATTGTATGAAATTGCAAGATCGGCGGTCATGAATTTTCATTATAGAGAAGATTACTTCTCCCTACCTATCACTCTGTGTGTGTGTGTGTAAAATATGACTTCAGGACCACCGATTTGGAATGTTGATGTTTATAAATCAGAGGTTGTTGTTGCTAGGCCATTTTCTTGAAGAAGTTAGATAAGTTACTAGACTTGTAGCATTTGTTTTTGGGTACTTAATTATTTATGCAGATACTTATGCTGTAATGATATTCTGGTCCAAAATAGATGATGTAGGAATTAGAGGTCAAGGGTTTGAGAAAAGAGGTAGTCTCGCTAGATTTGCAGCTTTGGCTTTCAAATGTGAGCTTCTCTGTTCTTGATCCTACCCTGCAGGGCTCATCATTAGTATCCTATCATATATTAACATCTAATTGGCAATCTGGTTGCAGGCACTACCTTGGGACGACATGTTCAGCCTCCTAGCTCGCGCTGGAAGGCGGGTAACATGTCAAATGATCTCTCTCTCTCTTTCTCGCTCTCTGATCATCATTTTGTGTCATTCAGGTGCAGGAGACACAACTGACAACATCCCTTGATCAAGCAGGTATTAACAAGGCATTACAGCGAGTACTGGAACGTGTCCCATGATTCAAGTTTGACAATGCAGTATATCATTTGTTGTTATTTATTGAGTTTCTATACCTTCTTTTTTTTTTTTTTTTTTTTTCCACAAAACATGTGAATTTTACTAATGATCATCTTATCCGTTCTTGAATTCCCCTTAATATTATCGTAGTTTATGCTTGAATTGTAACATACTGTTGTTTACAAATGCCAAGTTTAGCATCTATATCATATTCTCATCTAATTTTCTTTTATTAAAGAAGTTAGTACAATTTTTCTTGCTCTCTTTTTTTCTAATATTTCATGCTTTTTGTCTCTCTTCCTTTTTCTGTTGGTAATTCTAATCACCAAAACAGCTATATTTGAAGTGCCACTTGGCTTGCCCAACTTTTATATTTCCTGCTGTTTTCAAATATGATTTGCAAACTCTTTTTATTTTTTAACTAATAGTTTGATATTGTTGACTGACAGCAAAGTTGAATGTTTAAAAAAATTTATACATGTAATATTTTTTTAAATAAATCAAAAGATAAATATAAAGGTGATTAGAAATTTTTTAAAAAATAATTTCATATTCTTAACACGTGATAAAAACGAATACTATATAAACTATAGAGCCAGAAAGACAAATACTATATAAAATATATATATTCTTTTCGTGTTTGAGGAACAAGTATCACGAGGGTTAATCAAAAAAGTGAAATTATAATCAAATTGTTAAGTATTTAATTTAAAATTATTTAATAATAGATGAAAAACTTGATTTGAATATAAGACAAACTTAATCAATAAGGAATAATACACATTATAGTCAACATAAAAAAATTCATCATTGAACCGACCTAAAATAACATAGCATAAATAATATGTAAAATGCATTAAAAAAAAAAGGAATTCAAACATTAGTCTATAACTGGCTAGATGATGCACTAACCACCATCATTAACAACAATTTAGTGTCATCGTTCCTACATAGATTATAATTTTTTTTTTTTATGAAATATACATCCAATGTAATTAGTTTAGATTAATATATTCAAAAATTGTATTCAAATTCATGTTACGATAATATAACACGAAAATAATACAAATAAAAATAAAAAGGTGATATAATTTAAAAATTTAACAAAAATCATAAATGAATTTAATAAAAAAAATATTTTATAATTTTATGTTGATATAAATTATAATATATAATTTTTATATAAAACATAATAAAAATATATAAATTATCACTATTTTACCTAATATAAATGCATAAATTATATAAATTTAAATATAAAGAGAACATGGAATGGTGCAACACAAAGAATGGCCACGCCGCCATTACCAATAGTAATTCAGGTTTGGTGGTGGTGAATGTTTTAATGTTTTAATTAATTACCTAGCCGTCCACATGTTCCACATTGTTTTTACATTACTTTTCGTTTGTCTGGATTATTTACAGTCGATTTTAGTTTAAAAAGTGGGAGAAAAGAGCGCAGATGCAGAGAGAGTGAGAGAGAATATGGCTTTTCACTTTGTAGTTAAGTTGGTGATTTTATTGCTATTGCAACCGTGGCTAATTACGGACGCAATAACACTGCCAAAAAGTCCAAAAATGGCGAAGCCTAATTGTACTGATAGGTGTGGGAATGTTAACATCCCATACCCATTTGGAATAGAAGATGGGTGTTTTTTTAATGAGTCGTTTAGAGTGACTTGCAATAAAACCATTGATGGAGGTCGGAAGCCTTTCATTAGTAGTATTAATCTCGAACTACTCAATGTTTCGTTTTCCTTTGGCACGGTTCGTGTTTTGAATCCAGTGACGAAATTCAATTGTAGCAAAACCGATAACAGCATTCCTTTCCCTATCTATCTGGAAAGCGGCAACAGCCCATTTTTCTTCTCAAATGGCTACAACAGGTTCGCGTTTCTAGGCTGTCGCAAATGGTCGACCATTGTTCATAATCAAAATACTATTGGAGGCTGCCTGTTGGCCGAATGTAGTGATAAGGCTCATGTCGATGGCTGCCATATTAGAATTCCTCCAACTATCACTTATTTTGTTGCAAATCAGACTAATCCTTGTGGTAAAGATATTGACGACAACATTGATGGATGCGGATCTGCCTTCATGATTGCCGATGACATGTTAAAACGGGACGATTCTATTCCTGATGAGATTATAAATCAGACGCATGTTCCAGCAGTGCTGCAATGGAGCATCCCAATAAACGGCATGTGCAATTGGAAAAAAGGTTCAAACAGCTTTTGTGATGGAGATGGTGATCATTGTTGGAGAAACTTAAGCTCCACTCATTTTTGTGTTTGCAGCAAGTCTAAGAAAGACGGCACACAACTTTCTGAATTCCGAGGTGTATATATATATATATATATATATATATATATATATATGTATGTATGTATGTATGTATAGGCTAGGCATGTGTGAATTTGCTTTACTTAATTTTTAAGCTAAATATAGCTTTATTTTCTCTTAAATCACAGGCTTTGGCAAATTTGCGGATCGGAAACATAAATTTTGTCAGATGCTTTGTTTAACCAATCCTGGAAAATTTCATTGTACTTGGCCATGTCCTGATGGATATGAAAGTTACACCAACGCAAAAGATCACTGTTATCCCAAGGATTTAGGCGAACTTTTAAGCAAAAAATCTCGGACAAAGACAATCATTATAGGTGAGGAATGAATTCACTTTCTTGCTCATATTTCTATTTATATCATATGAGAGTTTTGATAAGCTTTATGAGAGAAAACATATATCATGTTTTCATCGAAAGAGAGCAGCGTAACCTGCCTAGATATGTATAACTTTTACATAAATTGTTGGCTTTAATT
This sequence comes from Durio zibethinus, assembly GCF_047325235.1. Taxonomy (NCBI): domain Eukaryota; kingdom Viridiplantae; phylum Streptophyta; class Magnoliopsida; order Malvales; family Malvaceae; genus Durio; species Durio zibethinus. The sequence goes on along the minus strand of NC_143165.1, from coordinate 1,875,693 downwards.
TTTGTAGGTTGCAGTACAGGTAGTGGCACACTAGTTCTGCTAATTGGTGCATTTTGGTGCTGGAAAGTAGCAAATAGAAGAAAAAACGTCAAGCTGAAGCAAAACAACTTCAAAAGGAATGGCGGTTTACTCCTGCAACAAAAATTATGTTCTCATGAAGGAACAGTTGAAATGATAAGATTGTTTACATCAGCGGAATTGGAGAATGCCACTGACAACTATAGTGCTCATAGAATCCTTGGCCAAGGAGGGCAAGGAACTGTTTATAAAGGAATGTTGGCAGATGGAAGCATTGTGGCTATCAAGAAACCGAAAAGGGTGGGTATTGGAAAGAAATTTGATGAAAAGAAACTTCAGGAATTCATTAATGAGATGATAATTTTATCGCAAATTAATCATAGAAATGTAGTTAAATTATTAGGGTGTTGCTTGGAGACTCAAGTTCCATTATTGGTGTATGAGTTCATCATTAATGGAACTTTGTCTCAACATATTCATGAGAAGAATGAAGAATTATTCCCAATCAGATGGGAGATGCGCCTTAGAATTGCGGTGGATGTTGCCAATGCTTTATCATATATGCATTCATCAGCTTCGGCTCCTATTTATCATCGAGACATAAAATCCAGCAACATACTTTTGGATGATAAATACAGAGCCAAAGTGTCGGATTTCGGAACATCAAGGTCGATTACATCTGAACAAACTCATCTGACCACTCAGGTACAAGGAACATTCGGATACTTAGATCCTGAGTATTTCAGGTCGAACCAATTTACAGAGAAGAGTGATGTTTATAGCTTTGGAGTTGTTCTTACTGAGCTATTAACAGGGCAAAACCTCTAATCTCTTCAAGCCAAACAGAGGAAGTAAGATCCTTGGCAGCTTGTTTCTTGCTTTCAATGGAAGAGAACTCGTTGTTTGATATTCTTGATCAAAGTGTAATGAAAGATGGTTCGCAGAAAGAGATTACAGCAGTTGCTAAGCTTGCAAAAAGATGCTTGAATCTTGATGGAAAGGAAAGACCCACAATGAAAGAAGTTGCAATGGAGCTGGAGTTGATTCGAGTGTCGAAAGAAGCTCATGCAATTCAAAAAGATGAGGACAAAGCTTCTTCTTCAACCAATTACAAGCAGTAGCATAACTTGGTCATTAGATGCACGGCCCAAGCTACTAAAAACAAAAATCTCCATAGTTTGGTGTGTCTACTATTTTTGTGGATTTCTAGCTAGTTCCTTTTATGCCTATGCATATATAATTATACCTATATTTCGATTAGTCAATTTCATAAGAATGTACATCTCTTTCAAATCCATTTTTTCTTTTACCAAGATCATTCCTAAGACTTAATTATCATCACTCGCAATGATACCGTAGTTTTTATCCCTACAATTGTTTGGAGGCAATCAAATTTCAATATTTGTTCTTTTGATTTACTCCAAATATTTTGTTTATAAATTTAAAACTCGTTGAACATGTTAAAAGATTTATCAAGAAGAACCAACAATATTAGTGGGATTTTTCTTGGCTCTTACGTACTAGCATAATTTGGATGAAATACAGCATTCTTGTTTCTATTCTCTACCCACAGAAAAAATGTTATTCAAATCCTTCTTTTTTTTTGTTCATTTTTCTTGTTCTAGATTGAGATGAGATAAATTGTGTTGCAAGCCAAACCTAGAAGAGTAAAACGCAGCGCAAAACGCGGCTTGGAACAAATCGCTGGGTTCTAAACCTCTGCTGGGAGAAGGGAGAAAGAAAACAGTGGGCTAGAAAAGGCAAATGAACATATTTACTCACAGAATACCAAATAATCTTTGAGAACAAAAGACATTAGAAAGTAGGTTCAAATTTTCAAATGTCGGCAAAGACGTAGAAATTTTGCTTTTCTTGACAAAGAAAAAGTATAAAAGAAGTGGATTCAGAAGTAAATTTGTTTCCATACCCAAATTAATTTTCATTTTTACAATGCATAACCTATTGAAAAAAAGAAAAGAAGATCTCGTTTATAGAAGCTTCAAAGTTTGAAATTGAAAAGTTCAATCAATATTTGAAGCCGAAGACATTTAACAATTGCTCAAGACAGAAGTTTCCCAATCTAGTGGTCCTTTTCATCCTCGCATTATTATTCCCTAACCTAAGTCCTAAATATTCCCACCCCAAAACCTTATAATAATCAAAATCACAGTTTGAAACCGACAACTATACCACAAATCATACACCAGAGAAAACTAAACTTGTTTTTCATTGAGTACTGCTTTTCCTTCAACTATAAAACCAATAAACATTACTTTTCTAACATCGATGCCTTTTTCCTTGACACCAGCCCTTGTTAATCAAGACCACTTTCTCTATACAAAACTTATATTAATACCTCTTTCAAAACCTTTAAAAACCCAACAATTTATTTCAATTTCACTCTGTTGCGCCTGAAGCAATAATCACAACAATACAGAAGCAATAGACAATAATCAATAATAAAAAACGTAGGAAAACTAAAACACACCAAGATATACGTGAAAAACCCTCCAGTATAGAAGAAAAAAACCACGGACCATCAGAAAAATCTTCACTATCAAATAATAGGTATGCAAAGTTCTTCTCTAGCTAAAACTAGAGCTAAACAACAACTAGAGAAAACAATTGGAGAAATCTCACCAAATAAGTAACTCAACAAATACACCCTGGATTTGTTCCTAGAGAGCTTCAAACCCGATCTTCACCGTTCAGAATATAGAACTCTGAATCATAAACCTCTTGACAAGGTTCCAACTCAATCGGACTATAGATCGACTTTCGTTCAACCAACTCTCCCTTCTCCTTTTTCTCTATGCTTTTCTTGGCTTTTCCTCTTTCTTTACTTGGTTTTCGACACACACTTAAAACAACCCCACCTCTTTTTTATTAAGTAGCTAGGGGTCTGTGTAAAATGAAAGATTAAGGCATATAGCCTTTACTTGGTCCAAAACCACTTACATGGGGCTGGATCCCATTTTTCTAAGAATCTCCCCCTTCAGCCCTATTAGGAGGAGATTCATCACCATAGCAATTTCATTTGGAACTTACCTTGGCCAGGGAACTCATTCCGGTCAAGTTACTGCAAAGCTCAAGCTTTTCCCTGGGAAGTATCTTAGTTAACATATCTACTATATTCTTATCAGTATGAACTTTCTTCAACAACATCTGCTGTTCTTCAATCACTGAACGTAACCAATGATATCTAACATCAATGTGCTTTGTTCTAGCATGGTACATGGTATTCTTACTCAATTCTAAAGCACTCTAACTATCACAAAATACCACATACTCTTTCTGATTCAACCTCAATTCAAAAAGAAAACGTTTCATTCAAAGCATTTCTTTACATGCTTCAGTTGCTACAATATACTCAGCCTCTATAGTTGACAAAGCAACACACTTTTGTAACTTAGATTGCCAAGATACAGCTCCTCCTATAAAAGTGAACAAATACTCTGAAGTAGATTTCCTACCATCAAGATCGCCTGCCATGTCAGCATCCGTAAACCCTTCTAGAACTGATTGTGAAATTCCATAAGTCAAGCACATTTTTGAAGTACCCCTCAAATATCTAAAAATCTATTTCACTGCTTTCTAATGAACCTTTCCTGGATTAGAAAGAAATCTGCTCACTACATCAACTGCATGAGCAATGTCAGGCCTTGTACAAACCATAAGATACATTAAAAAACCGACTACAAAAGAATAAAGAATACTAGACATAGCTAGTTGCTCTTTCTTAGATATTGGATAAGATTTCTTACTTAGATGAAAATGGTTGGCAAGTGAACTGCTAACTGATTTAGCATGTTGCATGTTCTTCAATCACTGAACGTAACCAATGATATCTAACATCAATGTGCTTTGTTCTAGCATGGTACATGGTATTCTTACTCAATTCTAAAGCACTCTAACTATCATAAAATACCACATACTCTTTTTGATTCAACCTCAATTCAAAAAGAAAACGTTTCATTCAAAGCATTTCTTTACATGCTTCAGTTGCTACAATATACTCAGCCTCTGTAGTTGACAAAGCAACACACTTTTGTAACTTAGATTGCCAAGATACAGCTCCTCCTATAAAAGTGAACAAATACCCTGAAGTAGATTTCCTATCATCAAGATCGCTTGCCATGTCAGCATCCGTAAACCCTTCTAGAACTGGTTGTGAAACTCCATAAGTCAAGCACATTTTTGAAGTACCCCTCAAATATCTAAAAATCTATTTCACTGCTTTCTAATGAACCTTTCCTGGATTAGAAAGAAATCTGCTCACTACATCAACTGCATGAGCAATGTCAGACCTTGTACAAACCATAAGATACATTAAAAAACCGATTGCAAAAGAATAAAGAATACTAGACATAGCTAGTTGCTCTTTCTTAGACATTGGATAAGATTTCTTACTTAGATGAAAATGGTTGGCAAGTGAATTGCTAACTGATTTAGCATGTTGCATGTTCTTCAATCACTAAACGTAACCAATGATATCTAACATCAATGTGCTTTGTTCTAGCATGATACATGGTATTCTTACTCAAATCTAAAGCACTCTAACTATCACAAAATATCATATACTCTTTCTGATTCAATCCCAATTCAAAAAGAAAACGTTTCATTCAAAGCATTTTTTTACATGCTTCAGTTGCTGCAATATACTCAACCTCTGTAGTTGATAAAGCAACACACTTTTGTAACTTAGATTACCAAGATACAGCTCCTCCTGTAAAAGTGAACAAATATTCTGAAGTAGATTTCTTACCATCAAGATCGCTTGTCATGTCAGCATCTGTAAACCCTTTTAAAACTGGTTGTGAAACTCCATAAGTCAAGTACATTTTTGAGCTACCCCTCAAATATCTAAAAATCTATTTCACTGCTTCCCAGTGAACCTTCCCTGGATTAGAAAGAAATCTGCTCACTATACCAACTACATGAGCAATGTCAGGCCTTGTACAAACCATAAGATACATTAAAAAATTGACTATAGAAGAATAAAGAATACTAGACATAGCTATTTGCTCTTTCTTAGACATTGGATAAGATTTCTTACTTAGATGAAAATGGTTGGCAAGTGAACTGCTAACTGATTTAGCATGTTGCATGTTGAATCTACCAAGTACTCGTTCAACATGCTTTTTCTGTGACAACCATAACTTTTCAACTTTTCTATCCCGAATAATGTCCATACCAAGAATCTACTTTGCTGGACCTAAATCTTTCATATCAAAGGACTTAGACAATCATTCTTTCAACCTGCAAACCATACTAACATCTTGTCTTACAATCAACATATCATCAACATATAATAATAGGATAATGAAGTTACCATTAGAGAATTGTTTAACATACACATAAGAATTCGTTGCTGTTCTTTTATAGCTATGACTCACCATAAAAGAATCAAACTTTTTGTACCAATGTCGCGGAGCTTGTTTCAAGCCATACAAGCTTTTCTTCAATTTGCAAACTAAGTGCTCTTTTTTTTTTTACTTCAAAACCCTCAGGCTGATTCATATAAATATTTTCTTATAAATCACCATGCAAAAATGTAGTTTTAACATCAAGTTGCTCAAGCTCAAGATTCAAACTAGCTGTCAATCCCAGTACCACTCGAATAGAACTCATCTTTACAACTGGAGCAAAAATCTCATCAAAATCGATGCTTGATTTCTGAGAAAAACCTTTTACTGTCAATCGAGCTTTGTACCCCACTAGTTTGTCACCATCTTTTTTCAACTTGAACACCCATTTATTCTTTAATGGCCTCTTTTTTGTTGAAAGTTTAACAAGATCATAAGTACCATTCTTTCGCAATGACTCTATCTCTTCTTTTATTACTTTTAATCAGTGCTTTCTATCCGGAGTAGCCTGTACATCTTGAAAGCTTTATGGCTTTCCTTCACTGATAACTAAAATAAAATCTAAACTTAGATACCTGATAGATGGTCTGCGCTATCTAGTAGATCTCCTGGATTGAAACTCTACATCACTTGATGTCGAAGGTAGCTCCCCATGCTTAACATTCTCAGGTAGAGAAGATTGCTCTCCTTGCTCAAAACTAATAGCATCTGGCTCATTCATATCCTCAAGTTCTATTTTTTGCTTATTTTCACCATCTGTGGCTCTTTCCTGTGGAATCCCTGTCGATGTTGAAACATCACACTCAACAGTAACCCGTGTAGTCTTCTCATTTTTCTCAAGGTTTGCTATAGTTTTTTTTCATGAAAGATCACATCTCTGCTTCTGACTGTCTTTCTCATTACTAGATCCCATACCCTGTAGCTAAATTCTTCATCACCATATCCTACAAACACACACTATGTAGCTTTACTATCAAGCTTTGATCTCTGTTCTTTCGATACATGCATGAATGCTTTACACCTAAAAACTTTCAGGTGAGAGTATGAAGTATCTTTCCATGTCCACATTCTTTCTAGAATGTCAAAGCCCAAAAGAACTGATGGTAACCTATTAAGTAAATAACAAGCTATGTTGACTACTTCACCCCAGAATGGCTTTGATAATTTTGTCATCCTCAACATACATCTGATTTTTTTCACAATGGTGCAATTCATTCTTTCAGCTATACCATTATGCTTCGGTGTTTCAGGTTCTGTCCTCTCATGCATGATCCCATGCTTTGAATAATATTCTTCAAAGCTTTTAGATGTGTATTCTCCACCATTATCAGTTTGAATACACTTCAAGGGTAACCCTGTCATCCTTTCAACCATGGCATAAAATTTTTAAAAATACTGTAGTACCTGACTTTTGTATTTCAACATATACACACAAGTCTTACATGAAGCATCATCAATAAAAGTAACAAAATATCTGTTACCACCTAATGACTCAACCTCAATAGGACCACATACGTCAGAATAAATTAATTTCAATCTATTTTCCTTTTTCTGAGAACTTTTATGAAAAAAAACTCTATGATGCTTACCAAACAAACAATAATCACATGAATCGAGAGACATACCTTTGGTCAAGAGAATGAGAGACTGTTTTGCCAAAACCTGTAACCTTTTTTCACTCATGTGTGCTAGCCTCCTGTACCACAAGTTTGTTGAAGCATCATTTTCAACGGTATTTACCTGATTACCGTTCAATTACATCCATGTCTTATACATTGTGTAGGATAGTTTTCCCCTTGTAACTACCATAGATCCTCTGAGAAGCTTCCATTGTCCATTCTTTTATCGACTTTCATATCCCTTCTTATCAAAGATATTAATAGTAAGCAAGTTTATTTTCATATCTGAAATGTGTTTGACATCCCTCAAAGTCAACATGCAGCCTGTACTAGTTTGTACAATAATTTCACCAATCCTAATAATCTGTGACACACTCTTGTTTTTCATCTTGGTACAATCAAAATCTCATGCTTTGTAAGTTATAAACAACTCTCTCTTAGAAACACAATGATATGCCACTCTTGTGTTAACTATCTACTCAATACAGGGATCACTAACATGATTACAATCACCATGTGTATAAATCAAAGTAACTAAATCACTATCTGAATTCATTGCTGTAACATTACCATCATCTGAACTTTTACTTTTCTCATCTTTTCACTCTTACTTCAAGATTTTACAGTTTCATTTTATATGACCTGCCTTACCACAATAGAAATACTTCACTTTACCTCTAGACTTGGATCTATGTTTAGACTTACCATGACTTTTTGAGTCTTGACCTCTGTCGATGTTTCTACCCCTGTTCTCTATGACCAAAGCTTGATTTTCAGGGTCTACATCTTTTCGCCTTGCTTCTTCATTAAGCATACTGTCTTTTACCATCTTCAATGTCACCTTATAATCAGAAGTTGAATTAAGAACAGTCACAACTAGAGTATTTCAGCTGTCTGACAATGAACCCAAAAAAAATAACGCCTTCATTTCATCATCCATCTTAAGCTCCATAGTAGTCATCTGATTAAATATATCTTGAAAATCACTCAAGTGCGCTGTAACAGATCGTCCATTACTGTACTGTAAAGTTGCAAGCTTTTTAACAAGCATAACTTTATTCATACATGTTTTTCTCTCATACAATGCTACCAATTTTTTTCAAACAATGTGAGCATCCGACTTCTGCGCTACATGATGAAACACACTGATATCAATCTATTTTCTGATTGTAGCCAGCGTCTTTCTACCTAGCTTCTTTCAGCTTTCATCTTTCATATCTGCTGGTTTAGTCGAATCACCCAATACTGGCTCATACAAATTTTTACAGTATAGATGATCCTCCATCATAGGCTTCTAAATTGAATAATTCGATGCTGTCAATTTTATCATGAAATATGTATCACCTTCCATGATCTCAAACAGAATTTACTTCTATCCTGGGTTGCTTCTGTATCGATGTCTCAAAATAACCCTTGCTCTGATATCACTTGTTGCACCTGAAGCAATAATCACAACAATACAGAAGCAATAGACAACAATCAATAATCAAAGACGTAGGAAAAATAAAGCACACCAAGATTTACGTGAAAAATCCTTCAGTGTAGAGGAAAAAAATCACGGACCACCAGAAAAATCTTCACTATCAAATAATAGGTATACAAAGTTCTTCTCTAGCTAAAACTAGAGCTAAACAACAACTAGAGAAAATAATTGGAGAAATCTCACCAAATAAATGACTTAATAAATACACCTTGGATTTGTTCCTAGAGAGCTTCAAACCCGATCTTCACTGTTCAGAATATAGAACTCTGAATCATAAACCTCCTGACAAGGTTTCAACTCAATCGGACCACAGATCGACTTCCGTTCAACCAATTCTCCCTTATCTTTTTTCTCTCTACTTTTCCTCTTTTTCTACTTAGTTTTCGACACACACACTTAAAACAATCTCACCTCTTTTTTATTAAGTAGCTAGGCCTCTGTGTAAAATGAAATATCAAGGCCCATGACCTTTACTTGGTCTAAAACCACTTACATGAGGCTGGATCCCATTTTCTTAACACATTCTCCATCACAAGAACGAAAACTATTTTTAAGAACTTTTTTTTTTCAATTTTTTTTAAATATATATATTTACAAAAAGAATTGTGACTTATGATTTATGCCTCTTGGTGGATTAATTGGAAATCAATACTTGCTTTTCTTAAAGTTGTTGTGGATAACTTACATGATTGCTTTAGCTAGGAGAGAGTTTCGTAGGTTGACATCGAAAAAATGGATAAAAAATTGTTCATTTAAGTAAATTGATTCGGTTTTTCCGGTTTAAGTAATTAAATCTCTTGACCTCTTTTATTTTTATCAAAACCCTAAATCAATAGATTCTAAATCTTCTAAAACTAGAGTCATTTTAATGCATGGGTGATACGAAGGAATCCGTAATATTTGAATAATCTTGAGAGTTGCTTTGAACGAATAAGGTTTTGTAATTTTTTTGTTTAAGGTATTTATTCGTTTGATTCAATTAATTCTGAATTGAATTATCTAAAATTAAATTAATTAAATTAATTTTTTATTTTTATTAATTGAACAAAAAATATTATTTTCAAAATTTTATTGACCAATTAATTTGATTAATTAACCGAATTTAATCAAAATATATACCGTGCTTCTTAGTAACTTGCAAAATCAAACTCCAACCATGCAAACTCAAACTCTCAAATATTTAAATTGAGCTACTCGGTAGACACCAATCAAACCCTCAACATTAAATAATACTGTGAAATTTAAGCTGCCTCACAAAACCATGAAATGTAAGATTAAGATTTAAGAATAATACTATGAGTATAATACATATTTAAAATAAGAAAAGCAGAAGTAGGGGCATTGTTCAAAGCAAAAACTGAGACTACCAGTGAGTATTACACCAAGATAAGAAAATTGATTTAAACAGTATCAATGTAAAATCATTTCGTACTTCTATCGAACACCCAATGGGCATTACAATAACATTCTTGTGTTATTGTGGCATGTGTCCCTCGGGAAGTTCGAATGGGGAAGAAAATAGGAGAAAGGGGAAGGCTGACTTTTTAGTTAATGGTTTAAAGAAAGGAAAAACCGTGGGTGTTAATAATTTTACAAAGAGAAGAGAAGAGGCCATTATGCCTGATGATTTGTTGGCCCATTAATAGCTCAACACATTCTTTCTAATTGATTGCATTTGTCTGTTGCTCAGGTGCATCTCTTTTGACTTTTACGTCGTTATGTTTCGTTGTTGCATAATTACGTAATGATTGCTCTAATAATTTTATGATTTAACTTATTGTTATTTATTAATTGATTTTTATTTTTATATTTTTACATATTTATTGTCTTGGTTGATTAATTGTTTTATTCTTACTTCCATGCACATTTATTTTATCATTCATTATATTTATTTGGTTTTACTTTCATATATTTTAGATTAAATATATATTTTTATTCTTGTTTTTTATATTTTTTATTTAATTAGTATGTGACTTAATTTTTTGTTGAAAAAATAATAGAAAAGAAAGTTTGATTCTGTAAATTTTGAATTGTAAATGGTGTTTGTATAATCATTTTGTGTCAATTTTGAATAAATTAAAATTTATTTCGATAATAGAATCTCTTTAAGTAAATAATGAGTTTAACTTGAATACTTGATGCCAAATTTTTTTTTTTTTGTGAAAGCTTAAAAACTTTTTTTAATATTTAAAAATCAAAATTAATAAAAAATTATATTTGATTAAGGTTTAGATAAGATAATATATGATTAATTTGAAATCAATTTTGAGCGTAATCAGTGCTAATACTTTCGATGCACGTAATTGACTCTTGAACTTAATTCTATTGATGTATACCATAATCTATTCTTTTTAGATAACTTTAGCTAAAATTTAAGACAACCTTAAAAAGGATAGATTCATATAGATGGTCAATTACACTTGATAAAAAAAATTAGTGACAACTTCGTATTTTTATATCTAATTGACAAGTTTTTGAATTTGAACATTATAACAATTATAATTTAGAATGAAAAGAATATGATAAATCCAAAAGTTAATTCAGTTAATGTATACGATTACTATTAAGAAATGACATTCAATAAGTTTAGAATTTAAATTTAAATATGTATAATTTTTTTTTTATATTCAAGTAATGATCTCTTTTATAAAAAGGCGATATGAAGTCAAATATTCCAAATGGCCTTAATTTCATGAAATAAAAGATAATTATCTTAATTTGATCTTTGAGTAATTTGAAAACTTATTTAGATGTTATCCTTAATTTTGGTATAATTTTAGTCACCTATGAAAGTAAAATGTAAAGTTAAATGTTTATATACTATTTTATAATGGAAAAATGGGCCACATGAATGATTACTTGGAATTTTAAAGAAATAATGTGTCAAATTATGAAATTAAATCGAAAAAATGTATCTAAATAAAAAATAAACAAACTATTGAGATAAAAATAAAATTAAACCAATTAAACAAAGAAAACCTAACACTAGAAACTCAAGCATTGATAACTACTTCTATCCCCTATTAATATCATCGTTACAAGGCCTGAAATTGGTTGGATTTGGTCAGGTTACACCCATTGTTTGTCCTTTCTCTAGTTCTCTCTCCACACCATGGTTTCTCTCTTTTCACATCTTTCTTCACTCTTTTTTCTTTATTTTTTATATTTACAGATTTCGTGATTTGAATCTTAAATTAAGAATTCAATATTTTATCAATAAATCATGGGATTGATGATATTTTTCTCTATTTTTCTCTAATATTTCATTTTTTTTGTCTCTTTTCTTGATTTTTTTTGTAAGTCTACTAACCAAAACATCAATATTTAGAGTGCCTCCTGGTTTGTCCAACTTTAATTGTATGAATGTCGTGGGATATTTGAGGCTATTTCAAATATGATTCGCTAGCTCTTTTTATTTTTAAGTAATAGGTTGATATTGTCAACTGACGGTCTTTAGATTAATTAGTATTTCATTAAAGTTGAATGTACAAAGAAATTTATGTGTGTTATGTTTTCTTTAGATAAATATAAAGGTAAGTATTCAATCTAAAATTATTTAATAATAGATGAAAAACTTGACTTAAAAATAAATCAAACTTAATTGATAGAGGATAATACATATTATAGTCAAATTTTTCTTTCACATGTAGGTGTTTGGAAATAAACACACATAGCATCTATACAGAAATAATAGAGTAAGCCTAAAATAAGAATAAAAATATATAATTATATTTTTTTTGGCCCAACCGAAAATAATCTACTCAAAATCCAATCCACTAATAAATAATTTTTTACAATTGAGACTTTTGAAATGAGAAAAGTCACAAAAAGAACTCCTTACTCAAAACTAAATTCAAAACTCATTTACATCATTTTAATAGCCTATTCACTTAGCTATTCTTTTGGTGTCTACCTATTCGGGATTATCAAATTACAAACAAAGCATCTTATTTATAAGGATGAAATATTTTATATATTTACTAAACTCCCGATGTAGGATATAAAATAAATTCTCAACTTTTATAACTTCGCTTAACTTTCAATGTAGGATTATGATATTCAAAGTAAACATCAATAAATCTTTCCTTAACTTGAATCTTCAAACATTTTAAAAGTATCTATATAGCTGACACGCTTGTGAGTATTCTTTTTTTTTCGTTGCAAAAATCCTAACGACTGAGCCCCTATCAAGCATGTACAAGCATCTTTGACCCTATTTCCTTATAGAATTACATTACCATTTTTGTACACTTTGCACCAACCATTTCATCCATAATATGTATATCTAATAAAAGCTAACCCACCCAAAGCAATCAAATTGTAGTTACAACTTGGTACATACTTTACACGATGAAGAGTTTTGACAACATCATTGTGAGATCTAAAGCGAACACTTTTAATACCTTGAATCTATACTTTTTTATTGGCAACTACAATATTCTCATACTTCTCATTTTTTTTGAACTTCACAATGTAACTCATATAATTATAGACATCGACTATAGCAGCTGAATCTAAAACCTAACCTTTAACATACTTCAAAGTTTAAGTCTTATCTACATAAGTTGTTAAAAAGACATTATCATCATCAAACACAATAGTAGTAGTATCACTTTTTTCTTAGTATGATTTTTTCTCGTCATTCATTTTTTTAAAAGCAGCCATATCCCTTCTCAGCTTCTTGTAACGTACTTAGATATGTTTCTTTTTACCATAGTAATAATATTCTATATCATTGTAATCTCTGTCTTTTGATTTAGATCTTCTTTTTGATCCATCAATCCTTTCTTGAGTTTACTCTTAATCAGAATCCTTTATAACTAGTGCACTCTGTCCAGGTAATGAATTTTATATTCCCATAAACCTTTTGTTCTCATGTAACAGGACAGTTACATCATCCAATTTTAAAGTAAACATACCTACCAACAATGTCTGAACTAGAGGTGTATAAGACTTTGACAAATATGATAATAGAATTAAAGCATTCTCTTGATCTTCTAACTCATCAACATAAATAACAAGAAATTGAGAAACTAACCTATTAAACTCATTCAAGTGATAATGAAGACTCATATATTCTTTCATCTTCAGAGAACATAATTTTATCTTTAAACATAATCTGTTAATCAATGATTTCGACGCGTAAATGGCCCGAAGTTTATCTTATAAATTTTTTGAAATACTCTCAGTCAACGCATTGTTCTTTATTTTTTAGGTTAAAGCTAATATAAGAGTATTAATAATTTTTTTTTGAATTTTATTCTAATTATTGTCAGACATTCTTTTAGGCTTAATATTCTCTAACACCTGATCTAACCCTTGTTATACTAATAGATCTTGAATAATACTTTACCATAATATAAAATTACTCTTTCCATCAAATAAAGAAATCTCAAATTTAGGCATATAGACATACCTTCAAACATTTTGAAATACCCATATCGTCTTTACGATTTCTTAGGCTTGCCTTTTTTCACTTCTTGAATCTCGCTTGAAAATCACTTATTGAGAAATAAACACGCGTAGCATCTACACACAAATAATAAAGTAAGCTTAAATAAAAAATAAAAACACATAAATATATTTTTTCAGTCTAAACCCAAATTAACCTATTTCAAACCCAATCCACTAACAAATAAATTTTTACAACTAAGACTTTTAAAAAGAGAAAAGTCACAAAAAAACTTTTTACTCAAAATTTAACTCAAAACCCAATTGCTTCCTTTTAATAACCTACTCATTTAGCTATTCTTTTGGTGTCAAACTATTTGAGATTATCAAACTAAAAACAAAACATCTTATTTATAATAATAAAATCCCTTATACCTTTATTAAACTTTTGATGTGAGATACAAGATAAACTCTCAATCTTCATAACTTCACTCAACTTTCGATATGGGATTAAAAGATTCAAGGCAAACCTCAACAATAGGCTTAGGATTAAAAATCAAAAGAAAAAACCTATCAAATAAACAAACTCGTAAAGAACAACAATTATAAATAAAAAAAAATTGAATATTTAATATCATATTAAGTATTTGAGAAATTATCAAATATATTGACAGTGAAGTTTTTTGATTGGTTGAATTTGGTCATATCAGACCCATTGTCTGCCATTTTCTCTGATTCTCTCTCCACACCATGATTTCTCTCTTTTCACATCTTTCTTCACTCATTTTCTTTATTTTCTATATTCGTGGATATCATGATTTGAATCCTAAGTTAAGAATTCAATATTTTATCAATAAATCACATGATTGTTGATATTTTTCTCTCATTTTTTTCGTTAATTTTCTTTATTATTTCATGCTTTTTGTCTTTCTTCTTGATTTTTTTTTGTCATTCTAATAAGCAAAACAGCCTTATTTGGAGTGCCTCTTGGTTCGTCTAACTTTTATTATATGAATGTCGTGGGATATTTATAGCTATTTTCAAATATGATTAGCTAGCTCTCTTTATTTTTTAAGTAATAGTTTGATATTGTTGATTGACGGTTTTTAAATTAATTAGTGTATCATTAAAGTTGAATGTTCAAAGAACTTTCTCTGTGTAATATTCTCTTCAGATAAATATAAAAGGTAAGTATTCAATCTAAAACTACTTAATAACAAATGAAAAACTTGACTTGAATATAAGACAAACTTAATTGGTAGTGGATAATACATGTTATAGTCAACATTTTCTTTCATATGTAAGCTTAGAATTAAAAATAGAAAGTAAATAACCTATCAAATAAAAAAAAACTCATAAAAAACAACAATTAACAAAAAAATAAATTGAATCTTTGATATTATACAAGTATTTGAGAATTATTAAATACACTGCCAGTAAAGTATTTTAACTAGTTAGATTGGTCATATTGCATCCATTGTCTGCCCCTTTCTCTGATTCTCTCTCCACACCATGATTTCTCTCTCGTCATATCTCTTTTCACTCCTTTTTCTTTTTTTATATTTGTGAATATAATGATTTGAATCCTAAATTAAGAATTCAATCTTTTATTAATAAATTACATGATTGTTGATTTTTTTTTATTTTTTTCTTTCTTTTTCTCTAATATTTCATGCTTTTTGTCTCTCTTCTTGATTTTTTTTTTTGTAATTCTAATTACCAAAACAATAGTATTTGGAGTGTCCTATGGTTTATCCAACTTTTATTGTATTAATGTTGAAGGATATTTGCAGCTATTTTCAAATATGATTTGCTAGCTCTTTTTATTTTTTAAGTAATAGTTTGATATTGTCAACTAACGGTCTTTAGATTAATTAGTATGCCATTAGAGATGAATGTTCAAAGAAATTTATGAATATGATGTTCTTTTTTTTTTTTTTCAGAAAAATATTAAGGTAAGTATTCAATTTAAAATTATTTAATAATAAATGAAAAACTTGATTTCAATATAAGACAAACTTAATTGATAATGGATAATACACATTATAGTCAACATTTTTTTTCACGTGTAGGCTTATAATTAAAAATCAAAAGAAAAAAACTATCAAATAAATAAACTCATAAGAACAACAATTAACCCAAAAAAAAAAAAAATCTTTGATATCATATTTAGTATTTGAGAAATTATCAAGTACATTGATAGCAAAGTTTTTTAACTGTTTGAATTTGGTCATCTTACACCTATTGTCTGCCCCTTTCTCTGATTCTCTCTCCACCCCATGGTCTCTCTTTTCACATCTCTCTTCACTCATTTTTCTTTATTTTTTTTTTTATTTTCATGGATATCATGATTTGAATCCTAAATTAAGAATTCAATATTTTATCACTAAATTACACTGTTATTGATATTTTTCTCTTATTTTTTTTCTTTTTTTTCTCTAATATTTCATGCTTTTTGTCTCTTTTCTTGATTTTTTTTTTTTGGTAATTCTAATCACTCAAACAATGGTATTTGGAGTGCCTCTTGGTTTGTCCAACTTTTTATTTAATTTTTTTTTCTCAACCAAAAAATGAATTTTTATTAGATCAATGTAAACTCCTTAAGCAAGGCCAATTACATTGACACGTAACCTTTCTAATTGACTTTCCACCTTTGGTGTAATTGCCAGGATACACTAAACACAGCTGGGGCCCTATAACTCAACCAGATTTTTAACATGGATGACTATAGCCAAGCATGAAAAAACTCATTTGAATCAACCCCCCCTTTTGCTAATGCATCTGCAAAGGAATTTGCTTCCCTGTAAGTGTGCACAAAATCTACCATTCCAATGTTTTCCTTCAAGCTATCAATTTCATCCAAGATGCTGCACTATCTCCATGGTCTGTTTCCTTTGTTGCACATCCAAGATATCGCCACCATGGAGTTTTCTATATTACTGTGAGTTCTTAAACATTTTCATTGCTTTCTTTACAACTAATAGCTCTGCCATGTTGGAGTCTTGAACCAAGAGGACCATAAAAAAATCCTCTGATATCTCTCTTAGAGTCCCATATGACACTTCCACATCCAGATGGCCCAAGCTTACCTGTGGCCTAACTATCAACATTGAATTTCAAAACACTCGTCACTGGCCATTGGATTCCTTTCCTAGGACCTTTTACTTCCTGCCTTCCTAATGTCCCATGCAGATAACCACCATTATGATTCATTTATTAAAACTCCTTCTACGGTCGCTTTTACCCAAAACAAAGATCTTAACTAAATCCTAAAGATTATTTCATCTCCATCCCACCTCTTGTTGTTAAAAATTGACTCATTTCTCACAAACCAGATCCCCTACATTATAGAACTACAGACTGCCAACCACCTCCGTTTACTCTGTCCGCTCAAAGGAATGCTCTCACACAACCGCCATAGCCCCTCAGTAGTGTTCGGTGCAACCCATTCTAACCCCCACTAACTAAAGACCTTACACCATACCACCCTTGAAAAATAATAGTATATCAAGACATGTACACAGTCCTCTTCCAGGGTTTGACACAATAAACATATTACTTGGCCCTCTTACAAATGCACCTCTTTAGTTCTTAAGAAGCATTTTGTAGGTATGCAGTCTTGAATAGCAAGCCAAATGAAATTATGAATTTTAGGCAGTATCTTAAGTTTCCAAATGTAATGAATTGTACCTGATGCTCTTATTCAGAGTTCTATGGATTTAGCAAATTTGCAAATCACTTAACTGAAAACTCATATTTTCTATCAGATTCCTATATTGAATAGTCCTTTTCTTTTTTTGGTGTTGTTGATTCTACCCTTTGTAGTAAATTTGTCCATAATTGTCTTTCTCAATCAAAAAGGTTTCTTCTGAATTCAAAATTTCATTCTTTAAAGGTACTGTCAAAAGCCTTTGCTATGGTGCATTCTTTCTCCACTGCCAGCGAGAATAATCTAGGGAAAAGATCTTTTAAAGGTTTTTCTCTTGCCTATTTATCAAGCCTGAAGAGAGTGCTTAATCCATCCCCAGTGATCCATCTACAGCCTCTTGCCCCAATCAAAATTTCTATTCCTTCAATCCTTTTAAGGCTAGCCTTGTCCTTTCACACCTTTGACATACCCTCAGTATCGACTTCAAAAGGTAACGAGGGAAGTTCTCCACATCTGTATTTTTCCACTACCAACCTGCTCCTTTTTCCATCCCATATCTCCACCACTACTTACCTAGCAAAGCAATGTTTTTATTGATAATGGCAAAAATTCCCAATCGTCTGCTGTATTTGGTTGCCATACGACAGCCCATTTAACCTTTTCTATTCCTCTTTTCTTAGCTCCACCTCCCCAGAGAAACGTCCTTCTCAGCTGTTCAAGTTTTTTTATGACTCCTTTAGGCACCTGGAATACTGATAGGTAATAAAGACGAAAAGAGCTGATCACCGAATTAACCAAAGAGAGTCTGGCCCCCAAAGGACAGGTACTTCCTCTGCTAGAGTGCTAGTTTATCCTTCACTTTCTGTATCACTGGATTCCAAGTCTGGATGCTTCTTAGATTCGCTCCAGTTGGCATCTCAAGGTACTTGAAAGGAAAGTATATCCATAATCAGTTGCCTCTCTTCATCGTAGATACCCACTGGATAAACTTTGGACTTGGAAAAGTTAATTTTTAGTCTTGATAGTACTTCCAAACACCTCAATTTCCTTTTTGAGCTCATTCCTGACTCGTTTCCTTTCTCCATAAATATAATAGTTTCATCAGCAAATTGAATGTGTGAAATACTTAAGCTCGATTCTGCCATCACTATCCCTTTTATCAGGCTTAACTCTTCTGCTTTTACTAGCAATTTATGTAGAACTTTAGCAGCCAGTATAAACAGAAAGAGAGGCATGGGATCACTTTGTCAGAGTCCTCTTTTTACTGGGAATTCATTGATTGGTGACCCATTAACTAAAACTGATAACTTGACTATTGAGATACATTATTTTACTCAACCAATCCATCTACTTCCAAAGCCCATAATCCTCAATATAGATATTACAAAGTTTCAATCTATGCAGTCATATGCTTTTTCAAAATCTAACTTCACCACTTCACTTCTGTTCCACTGTCTTCTCTTCATGCTGTGGATCACTTTGTTTGCCAACAGTATCCCATCCGTTATCTGCCTCCCTCTGATAAAAACACTTTGTGTATCGCTTATCAACTTATCTACTACGACTTTTAGCCTATTAGCTAATCTTTGCAATTATTTTATACAAAGATTCGATCAAACTAATAGGCCTATATTCTTTAAGCGACATAGGGCTTTCAACTCTTGGAATAAGGGAGATGAAAGATGAGTTCAACCCCTTTTCTAATTTTCAATAATTATAAAATTCAAAAACAAACTCTAGAATTTGTTCCTTCAATAGTACCCAATTTTTTTTTTAAAGAAATTGAAGTTGAATCCGTTTGGTCCTGGTGCTTTGGTTCCATCACAATTCCATACTGCATCCTTAATTTTTTCCATTGTGAAGCAACTTTCAAGCATAGAACTATCCTCTTAACACAGTCTGGTCTGACCCATATCTACTAGTTTAGGCCATTTGCACTCTTCACAACTAAATTGTTTCCTAAAGTAGTCCTCAACAGCTGTCTTTACCAATCTCGGCTTGGAAATCTAGGTCCATCTATATTCAGCTGGCCGGTAAAGTTCCTTTTTGCCCTTGCTTTCATTTTGCTGTGGAAGAATTTAGTGTTTTTATCACCCTCTTTGATCCACTTAATTCTTGATTTCTATCTCCATATAGATTCATTGTTTCTCATCCTGGATAAGGCCTTTCTTAATCTTTATCTCTTCCTCTGTTAATTCCCTCCTAACACCCTATTTATCCATTGCTTCTATCCTCTTCTAATTTGGTGGTCATGTCATCAACTAACCCGAACACCTCTCTGTTCCATTTTTTTTTAGATGCCCTTTTAATTTTTTCAATTTTGTCTTCATCTTAAATCCCAAATTGCCTTCCACTTTATGAAATCTCCATTTTTCTGCAACTTCCATTCCAAACCCTTTATTGTTCATCCAACAATCTAAGAACCTAAATGGTCTTGGCCTCCAGTCAACTTTATCAGAAGATAGTAATAAAGGACAATGATCATAAGTAGACATTTTTAGAGCCCTTTGACAGAGATCCTAAAAAACTAGCAACCACTCAAGCGAGATAATCGAGCAATTCTGCTCCTTTTTGTTCTAGGACTGTACCATGTGAATCTTTTATCACTCAAAGGCAAGTCGACCAGCTTGTCTGTGTGAATAAAATCATTCAAACTATCAATTCTAATTCCATTTGTCACAGACCCGCTCCTTTCACCAGGGAATCTCACTGTGTTGAAATCGCCTTCTATTCACCAATTTCTACCTATCTCCTTCTTGACCTGCAATAAATCTTCCGTCAATCTTTTCTTTTCTTCTAAAGCACATGGTGCATAAACATTCACAATACAGCATTGTAGCTTGTGGTGCACCTACCTTCCTTCGATTACCACAAACCTTTCCTTAGTCATCACCTAGGTTTTGTTAAAGCTAGCCTTCTCCCAGACTATCATTAGCCCCCTAGATCCTCCTATCGCAGTACAGAACACCTAATCAAAGTTATCAGATGGCCATAACCTCTCCACTTGTCTGCTATCGCAAGTTTCCAGTTTTGTTTCCTTTAATAGGATCATATCCAAGTTCTGCTCTCTTATCAACCTCTTCACCGCTTGAATTTTCACTACCCCTGAAATGCCCCTAATGTTCTACGACGCTATCCTCATTCTCCTCTTCTCTTTCTTTCTTTCTTTCTTTTTTCCTTTTAGCTTGCTAGATTTCTATTGTAACCTACTCTACCATTTTCTATCATATTCCTAATTTAACAAGAATTCACCAGAAAAGTACAGATCAGAAATACCTTTTCCACCAGCCGTTTTATTCTTCCCCTATATGTCTTCTTCTTTTTCTTCCATCCACTGCAATTTTTGGATCAGTTCTATTTCATCCCCTGAAAATTCCACCCTCAGTTGTTTCCCTACTAACTATGTGGCTTCAGCTTTTTCTAGCGAGTTTACCGTCTCTTTTCCCTTACACAGTATGTTGTAACGGTTCATGAAATCCGCATCTGAAAATGACCCATTTGCAATCTCTTTAGTTTTTTCTCTTTCTCTCCCCTTTTTTTTCTAGATCGTTTCTTGCTTTCTTATTTTCTTTGCCCATAATTTGTCTTCATAATATCTCCATCTCAACTCTAACCTTCCGACCATAGTCCCTGTCTGCTTCTCTCTCCATTTCTGTATCACTTCTGCAAGTGGAAGACTTGATAGACTTGGTTGTGGGCCTGTTGGTTTGAACATTTGATTTACCGCAATGGCCCCTTCCACTTGGTCAGTTGCTCAAAGAAGCCCAATTTCATTGAGCCTACTCCTAGAAATACTTAACAGCGCAAAATTCGGTGCCCCGTTTTCTCCTGGTGTATCCTCGGTTGGACCCACCCAGCTACTGTTTGTGCTACCCAACCCTTCCGTTGATTTCACTGGTATGTACTTAAAAATTGCTATTCTCTCACTACCTCAATGGTCCTCCAGCTCCATTCCTTATCTAATAGCGTTTCCTTATTAATGATTCTGGTCCCACTTTCAGTTTATCGATTTCTAAGAACTTGTTCCTCATCCTTTCCACTTCCATCTTGTCTCCCCACCTTTGCTGTTTCATTTTTTCAGGATTTTGACTCTCCAACTTCTTCCACGTCATCATCATCCTCTTGGTCTGTTTTGCTACTTTTAAGTCCCATGTTAACCTCTTTGCACTTTCGATCAGATTCCAAATAGATTTCTGACACCCTGACATTGTATAGGACATCGCCAGCTTTTAGCTTCATCCTGAATGTCGTGGGATATTTGCGGCTGTTTTCAAATATGATTTGCTAGCTATTTTTATTTTTTAAGTTATAGTTTGAAATTGTCGACTAATGGTTTTTAGATTAATTAGTATGTCATTAAAGTTAAATGTTTAAAGAAATTTATGTGTGTAATATTTTTTTAAAATAAATATAAAGCTAAGTATTCAATTTAAAATTATTTAATAATAAATGAAAAACTAAACTAAAATATAAAACAAATTTAATCGACAGTGGATAATACACATTATAGTCAACATTTTCTTTCACATGTAGGTTTAGAATTAAAAATCGAAAGGAAAAACTAATCAGATAAACAAACTCATAAAGAACAACAATTAACAAAAAAATAAATTAAATATTTGATATTATATTAAGTATTTGAAAAATTATCATATACATTAATAATGAAAATTTTTAACTCTTCTAATAAGATTAATAGTATGATACATACTCCTTAACATATTTTTTTTAAAATAAAAAATTAATTTAAAAAAAAAAAAGACATGCATCGTCTTGATTACTCTGTTTATAGAGATAAAAAACTCTATTGACAATGTGTCAAATACTTTTTTTAATATTTAATCCAAAATAAATTAAGAATAAATAAAAATTTCAATTTTAATATAAAAAATTAAAAACTGAACCGACATAAAATACCATAACATAAACAATATGTAAAAAGCATTTAAAAAAAATAATTCGAACATTACACTATAACGCCCTAGATGACGCACCGCCCACTATTACCAATAATTTTACAATCATCATTCCAACATCAATTGTAATTTTTTTCTTTTTATGAAATATACCTCCACTGTAATTAGTTTAGTTTAAGGAAAAGATTTACATGAAGTTTCATAAGGGACGACGTTCATGAAATTTTTTATTAAAAATAAATAAAAAAATTAAAATAAAAAATTAAAATTAATAGATTAAAAAATTCATCACATAGATTAAGCATGCAAATTTTGAAAAAATTTTAATATATTTATTAAATAGATATTTTAGTAAAAATATTGACAGAATTTTTATTTTTGAATAAATATCGATCAAATTTAAATTATAAATAATTTTTTTAATAATTTTTTTTTACATATTATTGATTTTCAATTGAATTATATCAATTTATCGATTTGAATTTTTTATTAAAATTTTTATTTACTCATATCTAATAAAAAGTTTCACGGATTCTCTCTCTTATTATAATTAGTTAAAATTATTACAATGCCCCTTTTATTATAATTATGAAAACACCCTTAACATAATTAACCAAAAATTACTATAATGCCATTCATATCATAATTACGAAAATATCTTTATGGGTATTTTATAGGAAATTGGCATGTGTCATTTTTTCAAAATTAATGTAATGCCTCTATTAAATTATATATTAAATTTTAACACAATGTAAAAATCACATATTAAATTATTAATATATCTCTGCCATTACTTTATAAAAATTGACGTATGATATTTTATTTAAAAACTACTATAATATCCTTATTAGATCATATATGAAAATTTAACATAATATAAAATTAATTACGTATTAAATTATTAAAATATTCTTACCATTGCTTCATAAATATTTTGACATGTGTAATTTTATTTGAAATTTACTATAATACCCGTATTAAATTACTTATTAAATGTTAAATAACATATATTAAAACAATTCTTTTAAAAATTACTATAATGCCCCTTTGTTTATTTAATATGATGTTGATATGTATCCAAATTTACTACAATATCTTTCTACCATAATTACGTAAATATCTCTATTTTCATTATTAGTTAAAATTATTATAATGCCATCTTATCATAATTATAGAAATATCCCTCTTTCTATAATTGATTAAAATTATTATAATGATTTCTTATCGTAATTATTAAAATGCTTTTACTACCATTATTTATTAAAATTATTATAATACCCCTCGTATCATTCTTATAAAAATGCCCTTCCATCGTAATTGATCAAAATTATTATAATGTTCCTTTATCATAATTACGTAAATGTCTGTATAAATATTTCATAAAAAGTTGACATGTGATATTTTATTTCAAAATTATTATAATTTTATTATTTTGATTTTTAACTCTCTTTTAAGTGAAAATACCTTTGATATGCAAAGTAGTGAGCTGTAACATGTACTTTTTGACAAAGATTCAAGGCAATTAAGAGAACAATAAAAAAGTAGCATTGGTTTGAAATAGTGGATCAAGAAGGGTACTTTATTAGCCATCTCGGAGATAGAAGAAAAGTTGCCAAGTAGAATAATTTCCTCGTCCAATTGTTCAAAATCTTTGTCCACACTCAACAAGACCAGAAAAATTATAGCTTTTGATTTCTATTTTTTACTTTGGTCTTGGAGAATGGTTTTCAAGGAAATCTTGTTTATTTTGTTGGTATCAGAAACCAAAGAGATAAAGTGGCCTTATAATCCATTGTTTTATTATTTTCTTGAAAACCCTTTCTGGAATTTTGATATTTGTCTGGATTTTGAGAGATTCATTGCCATTAATTAAACTGTACAATCAAGAATTAGTAATGAAAACATTAGCACAAGTATCACTTGTTATCGCTTGTTTGATTTTCTTATATTTTGTCTACTTCTTCTCTATGTTTGAATCACTGTTGCAAGTGAAAAGACAACCTAACGAGTGATGTAAATAATTTCTGGGCCATAAAAATCACAAATAATAATTTAAATAAATGGATTTTTTTTTAAAGATTGAAAATAAGATATTATTTATATAAAAGAAGTTGTTATAGTAAAGCTACAAAATCACAAAATTTGTGTATTTCAATTTTTATTTAAAGAATTCGTAAAAAAATTTAACTTCTCTAAACACATACAAAAGAGATGTTCTTAATCCTAGCGAAGAGATTATGGGTTTTCAGCCCCAAGTTGTGGGTGTATCGGAAGCTATGCCATCTAGTAATTTGAAACCTGAGAATGAAGATGAGGAGCTTGATGACAAAAGGATTTATAGGACTGCTTATATGTTTAGTGGTACAATGCCTCCAGCTGTGGAGCGGCTAGCTACGAAGTATTTGAGGAATCCTGTTGCAGTCACCATTGGTGCTGTTGGAAAGGCTACCGAGAGTCAGAGAAGTTTCCGAGATTGCAGAAGTTGCTTGATGATCTTGGGGAAAAGAAATTGATTGTTTTTGTCAATACTAAGAATGCTAATACTATTTCCAAGAATTTGGACAAGGCTGGTTATAAAGTAACGACTTTGCATGGTGGAAGGTCACAGGAGCAGAGGGAAATTAATCTTGGGGGTTTTAGGGCCGAGAGATTCAATGTCCTCGTTGCTACAGATGTTGCAGGGCGTGGGATTGATATTCCTGACGTCGCTCATGTCATTAACTATGATATGCCTAATAATATTGAAATGTATACACATCGAATTGGAAGAACGGGATGTGCATAGAAGACTGGTGTGGCCACAAAATTTTTGACTCTCCATGACACTTATGTCTTCTTTGATCTCAAGCAGATGCTTTTTCAAAGTGGCAGCCCTGTCCCTCCTGAGATCGCAAAGCATGAAGCTTCTAAGTTCAAACCAGGAACAATTCCTGATACACCTTCTAGACGCAATGACACTGTTTTTGCTCATTGAGATAATCGAGTTTTTTTGGCACGTAAAAATTGAAGACCCAATTTGCTTCACTGTACTATGGTATTTTAGTTGCCAAAGTATCATTCATTGCTGCTCTCGAGTAATTGCATTTGCATTCACGAGTAATTGCTGTCTTTATTTTAACTGCTGCTGTATTGATGTTACCATGCTAATTAGCCACTTGGGTATTATTTACATGGTAATAGGAAGACGGTAAACTTTTTGTATTTTTATTTGAGGTCACTGACTGCTATCTTATATCTTATTTGGGATAGTAACATTTATAACTGCTATAATGATATGTGGCTTGTTTGGCCTGTATTATTTTTACATGCATTTGATTTTGAATTTTGGGAGGAAAAAACCATGTGCACTACAGGAGTTTAGGTTTTTAGTGGTGTTTTTTTTAAACGTTTAGCGACGTTTGTGAAAAACCCCACTCAGAGTGCTGGTTATACACGTGTCATGAAAAATAGTGGCGTTTTCGAAAAAACGTTACCATTTTAACAAAGTTTCAAAGATAGAAACGCCGCTAAATTAGTTACATTTTTATGAGAAAAACGTCATTGCTTTGGAGGCATTTGTATATGAAAACGTCTCTATATTAACGGCGTTTGTATCTTTGAGATGCCACTAACTTAGTGACGTTTTTATAAAAAAAACGTCATTGCTTTGGTGACGTTTGTAACTGAAAACGCCGCTACTTTAGAGGCGTTTGTATCTGAAAATACCTCTATATTAGCAATGTTTGTATATTTGAGACACCGCTAATTTAGTGACATTTTTATAAGAAAAATGCTGTTGCTTTAGTGACATTTGTAACTGAAAACGCTGCTACTTTAGAGGCGTTAGTATCTGAAAATGCCTCCATATTAATGACATTTGTATCTTTGAGACACTGCTAATTTAGTGACGTTTTTATGAGAAAAACACTGTTACTTTGGTGGTGTTTATATCAAAATGTCACTAAATTATTCATTTAACGATATTGTTAAACGCAAATACCGTCATTATATAAAAATGTATTTTTTTATTTTTGTTAATAAATTTTAATTTTATTAAATAGCTTAAATTCAGAAACTGAAATTAATATAAACTAATTCACATTTAAGTATGTATCTAATTAATACAAAGTTTAATAATTAGTATAATAGCATTCAAATATTTTTAATACATTAAAAAAATAAAAATAAAAATGTATGAAATGGATGACTGCATACATTTTGCTGACTGCCAATTGATAAAGAAAATTTTGCACTTTGGTTACTAGCGTGCTTAAAAACCTACTGAATAATACCATACAATTTTTAACATTTCATTGTAAGCTTTTTTTTATATTTAAAAATTTAAATATTTACTAAATATAATACTTGAGTTGGTGGAACACGAAGATCATTTCTTGAAAATTGTTGTTGCATAAAATTCATAAAATAATCGAATCGATCATGCAACTACTGAAATTTTGCACGCTCTTGCTCCATTCTAGCACGTTTTTCCTCAATTTTGGCACGCTCTTGTTTCTTTTTTTTGCTTCCATTTGCTGAAAATGTTGTTGCATAGTTTGCAACTCCCCTCTCAATATTGAAATGTCTCTCGAAGACTGACTTGCTAAGGATGTAAATTGCTAAGAGCTATGTCCATAGTAAGCAGATAGTGTTGGACCCAATCCAAGGCCATGGACCCATTTATGCCTTTCTTTTTCAGCAATTTCTATGAATATTTGATTTTTTATTTCTTGCATGTTGAGAGAACCATCAGATGCTACTTCAATCTCAACAGTCATTTTCATTTTTGCTTTCTCCTGTGAATTTGTCATATACAACTATCAAGTTTAATAAGTAATTGATAATATATTAAAAAGAGTAAATATTACTTTCTGTTAAAATAGATGATACAAATTATAACAATTTTTTATGTTTCGACATTCATATAAGATCCGTCTTTCTTTATATGTGTTATGCAAAAAAGTTTCACACATCTAATTATACTGCCCATCTCATTCTCCTATACAAAAATATTTATTATTTGATAGGATACATATCAATTGTAACTTATTTATGCATATCAAGCCTGTCAATCAAGTATTAACATTTCAAATAATTTTAATCTAATGTATTTATATTTTGGCCCCGTAATAACATAATAGTCTTAAACATAATCACACATAAAAACATTTTGGGCTTTCACACATATAGATCATAGAAACCAAATTCAATTATTTTCTCCCGGTTTAATATTATGGATTGAAGCCATTCAATATGTTGAAAGCCATCCAAAAGTTTAATTTGTATATTTGCCTTTTATATGCAAAAATAGTCTTAAATAGACATAAATGATAATTTTTTCTCCCATATCAACCGTAGAAACCAAGTTCAATAAATCGAACAAGTTTAATATCAAGTATTAAAGCTATCCAAACTGTTAAAATACAACAATAACAACAAATTTATATTTTTACCTAAATATACGTAAATAATAACTTTTTCATACATATCATTCATGTCAACTAAGTTCAAAACTTTCAATAAGTTTAATATCATGTATTGAAACTATCAAAATTATTAAAACAGAATAATAACTGTTAATTTGCATATTTACCTTTTAACAGCAGAAAAAGTTCATTTATTGGAATAAGTTTATTATCAGAAACTTACTATTTCTTTTTGCTTTCTTACAAAACTTTTGAATCCACTTGTGTGGGAATATTTCTGTTGCTTTCTGCTACCAATCTTAATCTGTTCTATTTCCTGTCATAAAAAATGATTACGTATATGATAAAAATACAAATATTATCAACTTAAACCATAAAGCACTTTCATCATTTCATTTTACTATATAAAGTTATAAACTAGTATCTCTCATTTTCTTGAGAACCAAAATCTAACTAATTGTTCATATTGCCACCTAATCACATTACGTGATAGATTTTCCATCATCGCCTCTATAGAAGTATTTCGATCGAAATACTTATTCTTCAAACTATGCTTATAATCTTTCTATTTCTTTTTCAATGACTGAAGCACAAATAAAGTTGGTATTTCAAGTACAAATCTTGACTGTAATAATACAATAAGAAAAGTTTGAATAAGTAAACAAAATGTAAAATAAAAAATTTTTTATTTCTAATTAATTATACTAATACCTTAATAAAGTTTAAAGCATCGGCCTTAACTTCTTCTGGAACTTTATGCCATGTTTCATAATGAATAGGCAATTTCATTCCATTACGAGCTAGCATGCCTAGAAATCCAACCAACAGTTGAGCCTCTTCACCAATTAGTTACCTATCAGAGTTTGCAAACACTATAATACACTTATTAGGAGGTAGTGCAAACAATTCCTTCAAAGTTGTCCGGCCTCTGGTCCTCCGTTGACCATTGTTATCAACTGCAATAAATAAAAAATAAATTTATAAAATTGTAATACTTTTATCATTATACTCGAATTCTAAAATTGGAGTATATCATACCTGCATTCAAATTTAAAGCATAATCAATTGATGGGTTACTATCTAAATCTAGATCTCCCGTATTGTCAGATCTAATATCAGTTGAAGGATTAGAAGTGACAGAGTTAGATCTGACAGTACGTTCATTTTTTTCAAAGGATTCAGTCTATAGCCAATATCTACAGGTGCCACAAACGGTTCTGAACTAATATCTCTGATATATTTTCCTTTCAACCTATTCTGCATTGTAGCTTACCTATATCATAAAAGCGAATGTAGAAAAGATATTAGTTTAGAACATATATAAAGCCATTGAAAAGTTAAGAAATTAAAACCTATGATATATAAAGAACATATCGATTTAATTAAATCAAAAGATAATATATGATTTAGAATATAATAATTATACAATAGTTAATGTGACATTAATTACATACAATCATTTACTACATTATGTCTTAAACACTTGAATTACAAATTATAGATGCACCATTTCATGGTTCACAAATGTCTTCAATAACATATTCATGGACCCACTGAGGGTAGGTACTTGAGATATTTTCATCCAAGTTTTGTTCAGCAAAAGGATAACATTCAGTTCCATATTCAACATCATCTTTGGTATCTAACCCTAGATCAAATAAATCTCTAGGTATGTTTTGAAAAACAACAAACCAACCCAATTCTTTGGGATCTTCAGAGCAAAATACTTGTTTGACTTGAGATGAAAAAACATAAGGTTTATCGATGAATTGTTGTCCAATGTGAATTAATAAAAACAAATTCACAAGTATAAATCCATATTAATCTTTCTTAATACCCCTGCACTATTCACATCAGTCCAATCATACCAAAATAAGATAACTTTTCACTTACCATAATAATTCAACTCAATAATGTCATTAATCATGCCATAATAGTTAACATTTTCCTTTAAAGGGTTTGTGTCCCTAGCACTAGCATAGCTAGTAGTTGATGAAGTCACAACAACTCTTGAATTTTATGTACTTCTAAATCTCTCACGAGATTTAATGTGAAATCTAAATCCATTGATGATGAAACCTTTGTATTGTTTCATAATTTGGTTCAGACTGTGTGAAAGACATTTTACCTCTTCACTAACAAGCCTTTCACTCCAAACCTATAAAAATTGAATAAACATATATATGTTATTAAGGTTATTTATACCGTAAGCATTCTATGTAAATTTCTCATAATGGGAAGTAAGATATTACTTACAGTTGCTCCTTACCATTCATCAAAATTTTCAGCGAATAACTTATTAAGCTCTTGAGGGTTTGATCATCGATAATGTACAGGATCTCTTATTTTTATACTCACTATAAAGCATCATGATAAAGTATTAACAAAAAAAATAAAAGACAATAAATTATGCTTAATGTAATGAATAATTTTTGAGCTAAAAAACTTATGTGCGAAACTATTTAATTGAGTCATGATGAAAAAGAATATATCGATGTACTTGTGTCCAAAATTTATCATCTAACTCTACTAATTCAACTTTGCCTATTGGTTATCCAAAACTTTGAAAAAGATAATTGTAGGCAGAGTCTGTATGCTGCATACCAACATTTTTTTATGGTTTATTAAATCTCGTTTCAACATCTTCCAAATAACAAGAACAAAATATCATATACTCTTATGCTAAATATCCTTCAGCAATAAAACTTTTTGGATAGCGTTTGTTGTGACAATAAGACTTTAATCTCCTCAAAAACCTATGGCATAAAGTATTAGTCATATGTTATTTTAAGTAGAGTGGCTTGATCATCAATAAAAATGTAATCAATCTATAAACAAATAATACATTTCAATAGGATACATCCATCGATAATAAACCATCTCACTGACTTTTGTTTCATATGAAAGGTGAATAACCAAATGCATCATAATAATGAAAAAGTTTGGAAGAAATATCTTCTCTAAATGGCATAAAGTAATCATGGCTTGATCTTGAAGTTTGTCAAGCTCTTTCACATTCATACATTTCTGACATAGAGATTTAAATATATTACTCAATTCAATTACCACAGAAGTGACTTGGTTTGACGTTGATGAACGTAAAGTAATTAGAAGTAAGTCTTGCATCAAAATGTGATAATCATGTGACTTCAATGAAAAAAGTTTTTACTCCTTCAGATTCACACATCTTGATATATTTGACACATAGCCATCCGAAATTTTGACATTTTTTAAAACCTTACAAAACACATCTTTTTCAGCTCTAGAAATCCTAAAACAAGTAGCAGACAATTGATATTTACTATTGTGAAGCAACTTCGGATAAAGGTCTGGGCGAATCTCTATATCAACTAGGTCAAACCGACTCTTTAAGTCATCTTTTGATCTTTTATTCACATTTAGAATTGTTTTAATAAAATTTTCGCAAATATTCTTCTTTGTGTGCATCAAATTAAGGTTATGGCATAATAAATTATATTCCCAATAAGGTAACTAAAAAATGATACTTTTTTTTTCACAACTTAGGCTCATTAAGGTCATTTACTTCATTGTCTTCTTCATCACTTTGAACATCAAGATCACCAACTTGAGTATGAGTATCACCAACTTGCGTAATATGAGGCCATATACCTTCAAAGATGTCTCTTACTCTTTTCCTTGATGGAGTCATTTTTTCATAAATAAAATTGATATCTTTTAACTTTGACAAGATATTTGACCCATTAATGGGTAAATGTGATCTTTTCAACTCTTTAGTTCCATCAAAGAGATGTTTTTGGAATCTAAATCGATGATTATCATCCAACCATCAATGATGTCCCATATAACAGAACTTCTTACCATTAGGTAACCACGTCGAACATGTCTGTGCAGCACAACATGGACAAGCATAATGACCTTTTGTACTCCAATCAAATAAATTCGCATAAGCAAAAAAATTGTTGATAGTCCATAATAAAGCAACACGCATATTGAAGTTTTTTTTTTTTGATGCATCATAGGTC
The DNA here is from genome assembly GCF_047325235.1 of Durio zibethinus. Taxonomy (NCBI): domain Eukaryota; kingdom Viridiplantae; phylum Streptophyta; class Magnoliopsida; order Malvales; family Malvaceae; genus Durio; species Durio zibethinus. The sequence continues at coordinate 1,843,842 of NC_143165.1, read as the reverse complement.
TCAACTTATTCTCTTAATTGCTTTAACTCTTTAATAAGAGGTTGTCAGTAGATGTTTATATCATTATTCAAACTTTTTTCCTTGAGAATTATCATAGACAATATAAATTACTGTTGCTTCATAGCTATCCATAATGACAAATTATAAAGAATCAATACAACTGTCAAGTACTATAAGAAGTACTCATCATTTTGAACGGGTTGAATCCATCAGATGCTAGTCCAAGCATAATATTTTGAGAATTAGATACAAAGTTTGAAAACCTAGAATGAAATATTTTCATGCTAAAGAATCTGTAGGATGCCTTAATGTTCCATCATTCGTTTACTTCTTATGATATCATCTCATTAAATTTACAGTTTTGAAAGATATGAAGAGTCGTTAAAGTCTTAGTATTAATAAAAAATAACATAAAACTTTAACAGGCTTCTTTTTGACATATACCTCATCACCATCCTCATTCAACCTTTCATTGGAGTTTTGATCTACCCAACGAGAAATACCACCACCAATGAAAAATATCACATAAATGACAAGATTTTTAATTTTTTTTATCCCTCCAATATAATATGCAATCATTGGGACAACTATGAATTTTCTCATATTTGAGACTTAAATCCTTGATCATCTTCTTTGATTCCTTACAAGATTTAGGGATTTTTATAAAAGGAAATATTTCTTTCATAAACTCTAATAATAAAGTCAGAGAGTTTTTTACCCATCCACATAAGCATTTCAAGTGAAAAAGATGAACACAGAAAGATAACCTTGAATGCTTTGATCCCTCAACAAGTTCTTCATTCATATCCTCAAGCAACCTATAAAAATTTAATGCTTCTCCTCTAGGTTGTTGGTCATGTACACCTATTTCAGGTTCACCAAATTTATGCATTTCAACATTGGATTGATTAAATCTTTTATTTTGGAGAGAAAGATTACGAAAATATTGGTTATGAATGTTAAAAGCATCCGCAACGTGCTTTTAATGTCATCTCTTATAAAAGGATCATGTTGGTGTTGGAGAGCCCTTGAAGTTGAAAAAACTCTAATGGAAGACTTTGACGATACAGACTCTTCATGAAAATACCAATTAATATATCCCAAAAGAAATCCAATACAAATTAAATGTTCAAAAATAACTTTACGCATTTGTCACTCAATATTAGCACACTTCACACATGGGCATAATATCATATTATCTTCACTTGTATTCTCAAATGCAAAATTAAAAAAATTTTCACTCCATCTCTGTATTCTTGACTTAATCTTGACTTTTACATCCAACTCTTATCCATTTAGTCCTTACTACATTATCAGACCAAATGTATATAAATAATTTATATGAAAACGAATATGTACAATACTTAATTTACTATATTTTAAACAAAATATAATAACAAGACCAGTACTTACACAAAACGAAAATTTCTTATTGTGAAGTAATTTATCAGCTACTAGATATTATGAATATTAAAACTTTACTACTAACGTAGACAGTACCCAAGAGTATTTATAGTTGGAGTTGAAATAAGGTGAAATAAGGTGGGTTTTGGAGAAAATTATTTACACAAAAACAAATTACGAATTACAAAAGCTGAAGAATAGTCGAATGAAGTAAAAGCTAAAGTAAATAAGTAATGAATAGTCAAATAGAGTTCTAAAAGACAATGCTTGAATACTAAAAGTTAAAGGAAATGGAAAGTAAATTGTACTTGGTCTGGAAAAAGAAATAGTATAATAATAAAGATGAAGCTTGAAGTTGGTGATTGGATGCGCTAAGTTTGGAAAGATTTTTATTAGACCGGATTATGAAAGGCGTTTACTAAGAAAAACGCCTACAATAATTCCATCCTAAATATTTTTTGAATATATTATAAGCGACTTCAATAGAGTCGTAGTAGAAAAGTTGTGTAATATTAAATGTGTTTACGCCACAAAAAACACTGTCACTAATTTCATCTAAATTTTTTGTGTATTTATTAAAGGCGTTTTTTACATAATACGCCTTCAATAACTCTTTTATTTTTATCTTACAATATCAGTGGAGATGGTTTTCTACAAAATACGCCTTCAAAAATTTTTTAAAAAAAATTGTTTGAGATTATTTAAGGCATCTTCTGTTGAAAATGCCTTTAATATTATATGACTTATATTTTAAGGGTTTATTGAAGGCTTTTATTCCAAAAAAATACCTTGATTAATTCATTTTATTTTTTGAAGCAATTTATTGAAGGCATCTTCTAGTGCAAAATACCTTCAATATCATACACTCAAATTTTAAGAAGGATAGTGAAGGCGTTTATTGTAAAAAAATGTCATTACTAAATGCTTTTATTTTATTTCAAGTAAAAACGCATCGAATAATTTCCAATTAAAATTATTGGTATTATTAATGGCATTTTCTAGTAAAAAACGCCTTCAATAATCGAGAACTTAAAATTTTTAATGGTTAGTGAATGCGATTATTCTAGAAAATCACCTTTACTGACTACATTTCATTATGTACATAATTATTAAAGGTGTTATTTATAACAACCGCCTTCAATAATTTTAAAAATTTTAAAATTATTAAATGCATCTTCTACTGAAAAATACCTTCAATATAATATTACGGTTATAGAAGCTGTTTATTCCATAGAAACGCCTTCAATAATTTCTCTCTAAAAAATTTTGAGATTATTAAAAGCGTCTTCTACTGACAAAGGCCTTCAATAATTCCATTTAAATTATCTAAATAAATATTGAAGGCATTTCTTGATAATAAACACCTTCTAAAATTTATAGAGATTATTAAAGGCATCTTCTACTGCAAAATGCCTTCAATATACAGCTACACAAATTTTAACATGGTAATTGAAGGCGTATATTCAAGAAAAATACCTTTAATAAATTTTTTAAAAATTTTTTTAGATAATTATTGAAAGTGTCTTCTACTGAAAAATGCTTTCAATATACCATTATGGTTATAGAAGGTGTTTATTTCAGAAAAACGCTTTTAATAATTCCTTTAAACTTAGTACATAATTATTGAAAGCGTTTGTTAATAACACACGCCTTTAATAATTTTCCTTTAAAAAAATTTTAAAATTATTAAAGGTATTTTCTACTGATAAACGTCTTTAATAAATAAATTTTAAATTATCTTCATAAAAATTGAAGGCGTTTCTTTATAATAAATGCCTTCAATAATTTTTTTTAAAATTTATTAAAATTATTAAATGCGTATTCTATTGTAAAATGCTATCAATATAACGTCACACAAATATTAACACGATTAATAAAGGTGTATATTCAAGAAAACGTCTTTTATTATAAATTATCTACATAAATATTAAAGGCATTTCTTGATAATAAATGCTTTCTAAATTTTGTTGAGATTATTAAAGGTGTCTTTTTTTGCGAAACACCTTCAATATACAGCAACACAAATTTTAACATGGTAATTGAAGGCATATATTCAAGAAAAATGCCTTTAATAATTTTTTTTTAAATTTTTAGATAATTAGTGAAGGTGTTTTCAGATAACAATCGCCGTCAATAATTTTTTTTTAAAAAAATTTGGGATTATTAAAAGCATTTTCTACTGAAAAAAACCTTCAATATACCACTATGATTAGAGAAGACGTTTTATTCCAGAAAAATACATTTAATAATTCCTTTAAACTTAGTACATAATTACTGAAGGCGTTTGTTGATAAGACACGCCTTCAATAATTTTCCTCTAAAAAAATTTTTTAGGGTTATTAAAGGTGTCTTTTATTATAAAACACCTTCAATAATTTGTTATAAACTTTTGAAGTCCATAATTATTGAAGGCATTTTTTACATAATACGCCATCAATAATTTCCCACATCCTTATCACGGGCATATCAGTGAAGGCAATTTTGTACTAAAAACCCTTCAATAATTTTTAAGAATTACGAAAGGCATTTTTTGAGGATAAATTCCTTGAATAATTTCATTGAAAAATTATTTTTTGGATTACTAAAGGCATCTTTTTGTAAAAAACGCTTTCAATAATCTTCAATAAAATTTTAAGGAGATTATTGAAAGTGTTGTTTCCAAAAAAATGCCTTTAATAATAATTTATATATTCATTTTCCTACCTTGAACATCGGAATGATAAACTGCTAGTACATAGAACGATTAAAAGCTGCATTATTCAACCAAACCAAACCAAACTCTTAAACACATTTTTATCAAACCATTCGTTTCTTTATCCCTATTGTCGCCACCGACCTTCAATAAATCAATGGTGCGCACCTCTCTTTCTACTAGGAAGTTTTTTTTTTTAGTTTACTTATTATTTATAATATTCGATAGAGATTTTTTTTCAGTTCCTTAATATCTACATATGCGTTTATATATTTTCATTAACTTCACCGTAAGCATAGTCGTCCAAGCACCTTTCATTGCATGTATGCTATTTCTATGTAATATACCTTAAATATTATGGTTTATTGAACCTTATTGTTTGATTTTTTTTGCTGAATGGTATTGTATGATATTGGGGGGCTAAATTGTATGCTGAATGGTTTGTTGAACCTTGTTGTATGATATTGTATTACCAAATGGTATTGTATGATATTGGGGGACTGAATCATATGCTGAATGGTTTGCTGAACTTTGTTGTCTAATATTATTTTGTTGAATGATTTTGTATGATATTGAGGGGCTGAATCATATGCTAAATGGTGTTTCTGAGTGATTTACTGAAGGGTGTGTCTGAACACATTACTGATTGGTGTGTTTAATGGTATTTTTGCACGTAGTATGGTATTAGTAGTATTTAATAACGTACAGTGTTAAATTTAGATGATCATATTGTGTAATTGGCATAATTCTGATCAACATTACAGGTATCATGGACTCCAAACAACATCATTTTTCTTCTAATGAACATGAATAAGACATAACTGTAGGCAAAAAAAAAAAAAAGGAGAATGGGCCCAAATAAATAAATTAAAATGAGTGACACAAAAATTCATATTAACTTCAATCAAAGTAGGCAGCCTGTATCTGAAGGAGCTACCGAGATGGATACTCATATTGGAGCCGTCATCCGTCGTAGGATTTCCATTACATACATCGATTGGCTATGAGTTCTTGATGATCTAAAGGATAATATATGACAGTCGATTGTGGTATGTTTATTCAACTATTTCGTAAAATTTGTTAAATGATTATTTAATTGAAATTCAATATGTTCATACTAATTGTGTTAACTTATTTAGGAACGGTTTGATGTCCCAATTGACTGTAAAAAAATTATGTTACAATTTATTGGGAAAATGTTCAGAGATTTTAAAACCAGATTGACAACCTAATATATTTTATTGCTGGCTGATGAAGGTGATGTATTGGCTGTTTCACCTGCAGCATATACAGATGTGATAAGTATTGAAGATTGAATAAATTTTGTTCAATATTGACTTTTAAATGATTTCTCAGTATGTAAACCCCTTACCAAAAAAATTATTTGTAAGTTTTTATGCAATATAGCCTTTGATCTTCATATATGATTAACGTAATTTCTTGATTTTGTAAAAAATCAAAGAATAACAATGGGACATTTGAGCCAAACAACAATATCACCATCGGACAACGAGAAAGGGATATACAAATGTGAAGTATGAGCTTGTATGTATTCACACACTTGTTTTATAGTCATTAATGCATATTTATGAATATTCATTTCATACATTTTGATTCTTTTATTACAGTAATTTAATAGGAATCAGCGAGCTCTAACATAAAAGTTTTCATATGGGATGTCTAGAAACAGAGACATTTATGGAAGGATAGATCATTTATAGATAAAGCAACCAAAAAAATAACAAAAAAGATTGTATGTATAACTATTTTTTTTAATATAATGTATGATTGGCATTGTGGTTGTATGCATGAGTGTATACTAGCTTGTATAGATTTATTGTTACAGCCCATCTTATTATTGTACTTTAGGATGATTATGCTACCAAAGTTTAATTTGGTGAACTAGCAACCTAGTATGGCGAAGATCCTTTGTCTTTAGCATTAGGCGCTAAAGAAAGGCCTGATCGAATTCGTAGGGTTGGTAAATTTATTTTGCAATCAAAGTTTTTTGGTAATCAATAGAAAACCTCACGAATGAGAAATGCATAATATAAAGCAATCATTGAGCAACAACAACAACAAATTGATGACCAGGAGCAATACCTCAATAAGCAATAACAAAGACTCGTTACTTTGGAGTTCATGTTGGTAGCAATACAGTATAACATACCAATACATTGGTCTAATAGCATCGTCTTTGTAGGAGAAGCTCCCGTTGCAAGTAAGAAAGTGAACCCATCTTCTGCTACTACCCAAGAAGTATGATATTGTTTATAATTTTAATATTAATTTGTTTATTATATTGATTGATTTGGTTTTAATACTTATATTTTATTAAATATTGTAACAGAATGTTTAAACTCATAGTATGACCCTTGCTCAGGCTTTCATGGATGAGTTATCTAAATATTTGTTGAAACATTTTTTTGGAGGAAACTTCATAATCATTGAGTCTGAGGAATGATTATTTGATAAACCATCATTTTTTTTTCTTGGTGTGGAGAAGGTTAAAGAATTTTGTAAACTGGATGAATTATTAGCTGTTGAGATTGTTGCTTATATGAGGTTAGTTATAAATAAAAATATGCACATTCAATATGTAGTAATCTATATTAGGTTGTAATACTAACTAGCAGTGTTGATTATTGTCGTGCAGCTTCCTATATAGAGAGCTTAAGGAGAGATAGTTGACCAATAGATTTAGATTCATTGACCCTAACTTCATTAGTGAGTAGAGTAAGACAGTCGCTTATCGTGCTAATCATTTGATCCTATGCATGAAAACATCGACTTATTATTATTTGCTCTCATATAATGCATAGTAAGCTATATTCCAACCTTAGTTACTCCAACCTTACCAAAATCTGATTTGATGCATAATCTGAGGATATCATTGTTATTATTTTGCAGTCGTCATTGGGTGCTTATTGTGATTGACACCAAATCCTTAATGTCATACTTACTTAATTTAGTTAATCTAATGGTGATGCTTAACACCGATATTCAAACTTTTATAAAGAGGTATTACATTTTATTATATTATATATCTTTTGTTTCTTTATAAGTAATTTTATTTATGTATTAAGTATTTTTTTCTTTTCAATTTAGGGTAATATCTACATTTGATAAGAAGATAAAGAAACTGAAATGGGTGTCATTACCTGATAAATGTGAAATATATTCTTTTATGCTAAGTTTGTGTAGATAAATATTTCCTAAACCCACTCAATTTAATTTTTAGATATCTCGTCAACTGGTAATACTGAATGTGGATATTATGTCCTTCGTTTTATGTAGGAGATAATGTTATATAATTTTATGACCACACCATTCAAGGTTAGTATAAATTTTATAAACTTGTTATATCTTTAAAAAAATAAAAAGGTACATTATGTTCTTATTTCTTAGCATTTACTTCTAATATGTTTTTTTAGTGGGAAAGTAAAGAAAGCTTTACTGAAGAAGAACTGGATAAAGTCCATAAAAAATGGTGTGATTATGTATTATCATTTATTAATGTTAATAAACCTTCAGGTTAGACATTGTTGGTTGAATGTAAATATATAAGGAACAAAGTGTTATAATGTTTTGAACATGCCATGTTGAATGGAAACTTTAAGTTTGTACATTGAGGTATTGGTTTAATATTATTGTTATACTTAATATGAATACACTATGTGTATTTAATAAATTATTGAGTACGATTATTTCAAAAAAGTATATTAATATGGCAACATTATCAGTTTTAATTTCTGATGTGTGGTCAATTTATTAAATACAACAATGTTCATTATATAAATTCCAAAATATAATTTGTAGTATCACATATAAAAACTAAATGTTTTCTGAGCATTAATATACAATTGACAGTAAACATTTTTTTGGCATAAACATACAATTGACTTAACATATACAATATCAAATATATTTTTTTGATGGGATTATTGAAAGTGTTTTTACCAAGAAAACGCCTTGAATCATCCATAATAAAAAATTTTGAAGGCATTTTTAACCAAAATCGACTTCAATAATCACCTCAAAAATTAATTGTATGGAATATTAAAGGCGTTTTGGGAAAAAAATGCCTTCAAGAATCCGTCACGCTTTTTTTGTATGAATTATTGAAGGAGTTTAAAAAAAAAACGTCTTAAATAATACTAACTAAAAATTAATTGAATGGATTATGAAGGGCATTTTTAACGGGTAACGCCTTGAATAATCCCTAACAAAATGTTATTGAAGGCGTTTCTAGATATAACCACCTTCAATAATCTGACCATCAAAATTTATCATTTGAAATATTAATGACATTTTTTTACCAAAACCACATTCAATAATCCCACCAAAAATTTATTATGTGAAATATTAAAGGCATTTTGGGCAAAAAATGCCTTCAAGAGTCCATCGAGTCTTTTTTGTATAAATTATTGAAGGCGTTTTAAAAAAATACCTTTAATAATACCAACTAAAAATTAATCAAATTGATTATGAAGGGCATTTTACTATGGATAACACCTTGAATAATCCATAACAAAATGTTATTGAAGGCGTTTCTAGATATAACCACTTTCAATAATCCTACCATTAAAATTTATCATCTAGAATATTAATGGCATTTTTTTACCAAAACCACATTTAATAATCCCACTAAAAATTTATTGTGTGGAATATTAAAGGCATTTTCGACAAAAAATGCCTTCAAGAATCCGTCAAGTCTTTTTTATATAAATTATTGAAGGCATTTTAAAAAAACACATTCAATAATACCAACTAAAAATTAATCGAATGGATTATAAAGGGCGTTTTCCAATGGATAACGCCTTGAATAATCCCTAACAAAATTTTATTGAAGGTGTTTATGGATATAACCGCCTTCAATAATCTTTAATAATCCGACCATTAAAAGTTATTATCTGGAATATTAAAAGCGTTTTAAGCCAAAAACGCCTTCAATCATCCATTCAAACTTTTGTCTATAGATTATTGATGACATTTTTGACAAAAACCACATTTAATAATCACAACAAAAATTTATTGATTGGAGTATAGAAGGCGAGTTCGACCAAAAACGTCTTCAAGAATCGGCTATATATATTTCTTATGGATTATTAAGGGCATTTCTCTACGAAAAACGCCTTCAATATTCTCTGCAAAATTTTTTGAAGCAATTGGTGAAGGCGTTTTTGCCAAAAAAACGCCTACAATAATCAATTACAAAAAATCTCTGCAAAAACTCAAAAAAAGTTAAACGGATGGATCGAACCTACAACCTTATGATTAACATCTGTACGATCCAAACATTTTGATATGATATTTATTGAAGGTGTTTTTTTAACAAAAACGATTTCAATAAGCCTGTGAAATTTTTTAGTCTAATTATTAAAGGCATTTCTTTTAGAAAACATTTTCAATAATCTCATACAATTTTTTATTAGGTGATTATTGAAGGCGTTGTCTATAAAAAATACACCTTTAGTATTCACTGAAAATTTTAAAGTAGGATTATTCAAGGCGTTTTAGTCGAGAAATGTTGCTGATATCAAGTCTTTGGTGGCGTTTATAAGTAACAATATCATTATTTGAATATTTAATGGCGTTTTGATAATAAACACTTTAAATTTTATAAAATTATGGAAGCTAACGACGTTTGTAAATGAATGGCCGCAACAAAACTATCGCTAATACGCCATTTTCTTGTAATGGTGATCAAAGCATAATGTAACTAAAGAAGGGAAGAAGAAATAACCACTATATATATTTAGGATTAGAGTTAAGTATTATATTAATATTTTTATTATAATTTAAGAATCATTTGAGATTTGAGATTTGAGATTATCCTTGAAAGGAAAATTAGAAGCCCATGGTGTCTTAGGAACTAAAAATTGTCTCTTCTTGATTATTTGTTGGTGAAATGTATGTTTTGAGAAGGAATTGTCAATTTTCTTGGCTGAATCATTGTGAATGGATCAGTTGAATATGAACAGGCTGTGTCTTGTTTAGTTGTTTTTAACGAGGTTTAGGTTTCTAGGTCAGGTGATGATAGTGGAGATTTCAAATGGGATTTAGTGTTTTCGATTAAATCGATTTTCATTCACTTGTCCCTTTCTATGTGGATTGGAAGAGTGGTAGAGAGCAGTATGATCCATGCTGTTCATTGCTTTATGCTTTGTTGTTTTCACTAATATTTGATTTTATTTAAGAAAATATAAAATTTTTTATGTGGTTATGAAAACGTAAGATAATTTAATTAAAAAAATAATTTTTGTTTGTAAATGAAATAAATAATAAATTTTATTTTTTAATTTTAGAAAATTAAAAAAATAATATGATTCAAAAATGTTATTGAGGGTAAAATTTTTTTTTACTTTCTAACAATACTTAAAAGTGAGTGTGGTTTCGAATTCACTATTATTATTATTATTATTATTGTTTAAAATGTAAACTTTTTTATTTGAGAGAAATTTTCAGCAAAATTAGGGAATCCATAACATTAATCTTGGTAAGGTACGGAGCATAATGCTCTAACTTAAGGGGAGCCTTTTATTTTTATTTTTTTTATTTTTTCAGTTTTTTTTATTTTTTCCCAATTTTTCTATATTATTATGTTTTGTCTATTTTTCTTCTTTTTCTTTTTTTTTCAAAATTTTTTATATTAGTAATTAAAATTTGTTAATATAGGATGCGGCTTAAGGGTGCCACATGGCACATTCTGGCCTTTCTTTACTTTTACTTTTTTATTTTTTATATTTAATTTTTAAAAAATATCAAAAAATAAATAAATATTTTTTAAAGTTTTTATTTTTTTTGTGTGGAGTTATTTATATCAAAATTTTCTTTTTTTTACTTTTTTAAAAAAATATTTAATAAATATTTTTTATTTTAAATTTTGTGTAGGAGCTACTTGATTCCAATAGTATATCACTTTGTTTTTTTTTTACTTTTCATTTTTATATATTTAATGAATAATTTTTATGTTTTAATTTGTTATGATACTCACTTAATATCAAGGTTATGTTACATGTTAAGTTATTTGATTTTTTTTATATTTTATATTTAATAAATATTTTATATATTTTTAAACATTTTAAATATTATATCTATATGATATTATTATTAAAAAAAATTTTGTTATCTTTTTTAAATTACTAATTAAAAAATAGATATTAGTAGAGGTATTTATGTCACATTCAAATATATCTTTTTTAATCTTTTTTAGTGTTTTCTAAATTAATGATATAAATATTTTAAAAAATGTTCATCATTGTTAGTGTCGCATAATAATTTAAATTTTATTTATTTTTTTAACGTCGTTGAGGTATATATAAAAATATATATTTTATAATTATTTTAATTATATATATGTATTATATTCATAAAATTATTATTTAATATTTTATTTTAAAAAATTAATATTTTAAATTCAATAATGTTCATGTGACATTTTTTATGACCTCTTTTTTTTGTTTTAATTTTTTTACTTTTTTCATTTTTTATTGTATACAATTTTTTGTTTTTGATTTTTATTTTTTATTAGATATATTTTAAGAAAATAGTAAGTTAATTTAGGTATTTATACGTCATCCTTTTTTAATTTTTTTAACTTCTATTTTTTAAAATTAAATAAAATTTCTAAAAAAAATAAAAATAAGGGTATTTCACCTAATAGATTATGAAAACTGGACGTATAGATTAACTCAAATAACAACAAAATAAGGACAAACCAACCAGTATAGATTTTCCAAAGAAACAAAAAAACATAGAAAAACATCCGATTTGATCAAAGAGCAAAGAAAAGAATAGAAAAAAAAAAAGCAGTAGGTAAGCAGTAGGTCATCAAGGTTGACTTTGAAAAGGTTAGGTTTCATGGTGTCAACACCACGTGGTCCCACTTATTCAACTCCACGCCTCCCTCAAGCGCCAAAATCCCTTCTTCTATGGCCAGTTTTCTTCCATTTTCTACTCCATTAGTCAAACATGTCTGAATTGTATAACAAATAAATGCCAGAAAAATACTCTTCATACCAACTTTCCTTCTTCCTGGAAGTTGCCTTTCTTCTGTTTTTCACGTTGGATCAAATCCGACAACCATAATAAAAATGCAGAAAAACCCTGATTTTCAACCACCAAACGTCTCTTCTTTGTCAACCCAAACTGATATAAATATAATCTGTCTTTTCTTTATAATACCTGTCTATAATGGTCTATAATAATAAAGGTGGTGGTCCAATTTTGTACTGCTACTCTTCCTTTCTCCAAAAAAAAAAAAAAATCAACCCAAAGCTCCAATTCTGCAGTTGCTGCTTTGAGCTAGGGGAGTATAGGAGAAACAAGTATGGTTATGGAGGAAACTGAGAAGCCAATAGAGGTAAGGGCTATGGAAGCTTTGGGAAAAGGCTTTGATATAAGTGGAGATTTCAGGTTGAAATATGCTAAAGGGACAAGGTTGGTGGTGCTTGATGAAACCAATAAAAGAGACATTGTATTCCCAGGTGCTTTTACTATCAATGGTGTTTCTCAAGATATTCGTCTTGATAAAGGCGATCGTATTCGATTCAAATCCGATGTTCTTGAATTCAATCAGGTTTGTTTTTTTTTTTTTTTTTTTCTTTCTACCTTCTGTTTTCCTTATTAAACGATATGGGATTTTTTATGTGTTCAAAACTATAATTAAGATGTTATTTTGGATACCTGATTCAGAATTTTTTCTCAAACTTGATTTCCATCAGTTCCCTAATTGACCCATGTATCCGTTTTTGTTGTGTATTTTCATAGTTCATTTTGTGGGCAAAAAAAGAGCTAATACTAGTGTAAAATGGCCAACTTGTATAACTAAAAACTGTCATAAGGCTATTTGCAGCTGGAAAAGTATAACTTTTGACTAGGGAAATGCTAATGAGTTCCTGAAATCCTTAACTAGTGTGGTTAGCAAAGGTGATATTTATGGAAAATTTTTTCTTTGGATTTAAAGTATATATTTTTGGGAGTTCAGCTCGTTTGGTTGATGCAGTTATCCAATTCCTTTTCTTATTCTAAGCTGCGGCTTCCTTGGTAAAAAAAAAGAAGTATATATTTTTAAAAATAGTTCCATACTTTGTGTTTTATAGGCATTCGTTACCAAAATTTTTTTGGTGAATGAGAGAGCCTTGGGAATACTGAGGATGAAAAGCAACCTTTATGTTACGTGTGGATAGACTTGTTTGTTCAACTCTTTTGACTTATGTTACATGTGGATAGACTTGTTTATTCAATTCTTTTGACTAGGGGCACCTTTTATGCAGCTTCAAAGTTTTAGAGTTGGAAAAGAAAGCTAGTTTAGATGCATAATTGGATTTGCATTTAATGGTATTTTCTTAAGTTGGAAAGGAAATCTGGGTTGTATTTGCATGGATTATTAGATTTTTCTTTAACAATTCTTCTACACCCCTACATGTGAAGAAGGTGGGAAGGGGCTAATTGAATTCATGGAACTTTCACTATTTGAAATTTCTCTCTTCCTCTGGACTGATATTTGACTTCAAGTAGGAAAGAAGCAGAGATACCGAAGGATGGATTTGTATGATAGCCCTGTATGTCTTATAAATGGTTTTCCCCTGTCCTGTTTTCTCTACGCTCTGCTATAAAAATAAGCAACAAGCTTATTATGATCAAATTTTTGGGATAACTCAACTTTTTGAAAGTCTGGAGCTCAGTCAAGAGTTCATCCCTAGTGAATTCTCTGTTACTGGTTAAGAGCCTTACACGCATTTGAGCAAATTTATTTGGTGCTGTATTGATGTTGTACCTTATCGTTGCTCTTGAATCTTACTTGTCTTGCAGATGTCTGAGTTACTCAATCAGAAGTACTCAATACAAGGAAAAGTTCCTTCAGGCTATCTTAACACTATTTTTGATTTGAGTGGAGACTGGCTTCATGATGCTGCAGACACAAAAAATCTTGCTTTTGATGGTTACTTTATTTCATTGTATCATTTACACCTTACATCATCTCCACTCGTACTGCATGACAGAGTTAAGAAGTCTGTTCCACCTCACTGGGATCCAGCAGCGTTGTCTAGGTAGCTTTTCAATATATTATTTGTGCAATTTCTTGGCATTAAGAATCATTATATATCAATGAGAGGTCATATGGATTATGTGGAGGCTGTTTCCATGAATGAAAACTATTAAGAAATAATACTGTCAACTGTATGTTATACACACTTGCCTATTAAAGGAAATATATTACTGGTTATGCAGAATTAAACGTGGTTCTCAACTGCTTGGTTGATCATGTGGCTGTATGCTGGAAAAAAATATTGTAAAAACAATTATGTCTGAGATGATGAAGGAGCTGTAGTACTTGTTTTTAACTTTCTTGTGCAATGCATTTTGGTTTTGATAATGTTACTTTCTCACTGTTTTGCTCTCAAAGTAGTAGAATCCTTTTGAATGGATTAGATTGAACATGCTTGCGTTCTATCATCTTTTACGTATAACCAATTGTGACATAATTGTGCTTCCATTGCAAATGTCCGATTTACCTAGTTCGAAATTTTCAATTCTGGGGTTGGGGCAATCCTTACACGCACACAAACAAATATGTGTCTATATGTATAGAATTTCCCACTGACTAAGTTTTCTGTCATAGTGTTTTATCTGTGATGTATCTAAATTTGCAAAATTCGGATGGCGGGGAGCACAAGAATCATTTTGGTTACTTGGAATCTATTAATATCATTATTATTGGTTTCATGCAGTACATATCTAATAAATTGTACTAGGCAGGTTCATCCAGACATATGGGACACACATAATAGTTGGCATGGCTATCGGAGGTCAAGATTTAATATGTGTCAGACAGAATTATTCCTCTAGAATTCCTCCTTCTGAGCTCAGAGGGTACTTGGAGGATCTTGGAGATGTTATGTTTTCAGATGGGCAAAGCCCTTCATTACTACAGAGAAAAAAAAGAGATGTCAAACAAAAAGTATTAGCACCTAATTAAAATTTAAGGGATCTTTCTTTTTCTTTTAAACACCAATATTGCTTCTAAATGCCATTTATTTATGTAGGTGCCCGAGGTCTTTAATTGCATTTTGCAATCAAACACCATGCAGTTGGCCAGCATTGCAGAAACATCAAGCAGAGATGTGAGTCTAAAACTTTAGTCTTACTCTGTATTTTTTTTTCTAAATAATCATTACAATCCATGAATTATTTCTTTCCCTTTGTTTTCAACTAAATCAGGGACTCACTATCATTTGTTCAAAAAGAGGAGGAAATGTGTTATTGCATAGTCACTCCAACTGGCTCCAGACAGTGCCTGCTAAACCAGAAGGAATTTTGTTCAAGTTTGTACCAATTACTTCTCTTCTGACTGGGATTCCAGGAAGTGGGTATCTCAGTCATGCGATCAACTTGTATCTTCGTTGTAAGTATTGCTGTGCCGAACTTATGGAGAGAACTTTAATTTGGAGATTATGCTTGAAATATGATTTTGAAGATGATTGAAATCCTTCCCTAGTATAAATATAACTTGACTAGGGTAACAGTTTGGTGGCAAAACTGGGATATCTTTATACGTTTTTGGTAGGAAAGAAAAAAAATGAATCTCACAAAAAATTGGATTTATTTAAAATTCCTTATTCTAAATAAATATTCCAAAAGACATAATTATGTGTTCAAAATCAATAGAAACACTTGTTTGACTACCTTCTTTTGCACTCATTTATATTTTGTAATTTTGAAGTTTGAGGTATGTTTGGTTGGTGAAAAAGTGCTTCAAGATCCAATGGAAGCAAATTCTCTTTTCAACTTGATTTTATTCTGTTTGCATTTTTATTTAATTTTACTTTTCAAATCAGTTGGCTATCAAAGGCCACATGAAGATTTGAGGGAGAGATTTACCCTCTGTTATGTCCCCTTTGGAAAAGTACGTGACATATCCCCGTGTCTGAACTGAATCTGACATGTAATTGCCATTTCAAGAAGTTTAGCAGAAAAACATGAATGTGTTAAACATTTTACTTGATTGCACAAAAGTTAAAAGTACAGGGAACTTCTTTTAGTTCAAGCTGAGGGAACATGAAATATTTGGCCTGAGTACTGGGCTGTTGGAGGACTTTAGCCTTGTTATTCTTTTTAACAACCATTTTACAAGTAATTTAATCCTATCATACTCTTCTAATTTTCTATTTATGTGATAGTAAAGTTCTTTTTCTCTCTGAATCTGCATGCAGACAAGCCTGCTCCAGAGGATTTACGGTATTTCTTGGAGTTTCAAGTTCCACGACAATGGGCACCTATGTTCTGTGAGCTGCCACTTTGGCATCATAGGAAATATGCTTCTTGCTCTTCCCTGAAATTTTCTTTCATGGGTCCTAAGATGTACGTTAGCTTTACGCAGGTAGTCAAACAGCATATAAAGCATTATTTTACAGTAGTCAGCTTATCAGCGTTTTGCATCAACACATTGTCTTGTGATCTGCTTCATTATGTTTTTATTTTCATCTAAAACCAAAGACTCATAAGATCCAAAATGAATGATTTCTGAAGTCAAGGGGAAATTGCACTAATGCTTACCTTTTATGTTCTTGTTGTAAGCAATGAACTAGATAATTTAAAATCTTATGACAGTACCTGAACCCAACTCAACTAAAATTCTATGAACAACATGCTAGCGCAGACAATCCTAAAGGTAAGATTAATATCACTGTAAGTTTTGCTTGAAAACTGTACGAGTGTGGCAAGTATGGCTTGTACTTGTATAGTATTAACATCGGTCGGGTTGTAGGAGTTTTGATGTAGTCACCTTATTATAATTAACATGCCATTTTTTTTTTTTTTGTCAAAGTGTGTAGTAGAAAGTGGAGTTGAGTTACTACTCTTGGAAAGTGGAAATTGTGTTGAATTTTTTATTGTTAACAACAGATACAACTTTACTATTTAAAATGTCACTTTTTCCATGGTCAAATTGTAAGGTAGTCTGGTAGAAGATGGAGGTTGAGTTACCACTTCTGGAAGTGGACGTTGACGTTGAATTGAACATGTTTGTTGTTAACAACTAACAACAAACACACTTCACTATTCTTGAGGACAAAAAATATTTTAAATATAAACTTTTGGTGAACTGGCTTTGCTTGCCTAACATGTTTGTCTATAGTTTTACCTTTCTAGTCCATGCATATAGGTACATGTAGGCATGTATGTATAGGTTTAAATTGCTTGATCCCTCGGAGTTGTTATCAAATTTCATCCTATATTTATTTATTTATATATTTTTTGAGATAGATTTTGCAGTCATGTTTCATCCTATTCTGTTGTTACTATAAATATTCTTGACAATTCAGGTTTCAAGTGATCTAAAACCAGCAGTTGGCCTCCGCTTGTATTTGGAAGGAAAGAAATGCAACCGATTGGCGTTACATGTGCAGCATCTCTCAAGTCTTCCAAATATAATGACATTGACATCAGGCAGACCATGCCAATGGCGAGGTTCAGATGACTATAACTCCAGTGATCAATTTTTAGAGCCAGTCAGGTGGAAGAGATACTCGAATGTGTGCACATCTGTTGTTAAGCATGATCCTAACTGGTTGCAAGAAGTTTCAAGTGGTGTTTTTATTGTAACTGGTGCACAGCTCCTTAGCAAAGGGAAGTGGCCAAAGACAGTTTTGCATCTTCGTCTGCTTTTCACCCATATACCCAACTGCACAATCAGGAAGACAGAGTGGGCAGCTGCACCTCAAACTTCTCGTAAGGCCAGTTTTCTTACAAATCTAAGCACAACTTTTTCTTTCACTCAACGGATGGTCACTGGACAACAAAAGCAGGCGTCAACTGCACTTAATTCAGGCATATATCCGGAAGGTCCACCTGCACCAATTCGCTCCAAAAAACTACTAAAATATTTAGATATATCCGACGTTGTGCGCGGTCCACACGATGCTCCGGGACATTGGTTGGTAACTGCAGCTAAGCTAGTCAATGAGGGTGGTAAGATTAGCTTGCAAGTGAAATTTGCATTGTTGGACTATCCATGAATTTCAGCTTCTGTTTCATAAAGAGAGTGAGATTGATACATTTTATCATATAAGGTTGAGTTGAATTGGTTTTTCTTTTATTCCTTTGTACAAGTGGAGAGTGCTATAGCATGAATGTGTTACCCAAATTCTTACCCTTCCAACCACACGAGCTGCACCCGAAATGGTAAATTCGAGTGTTGCCATTGGTTTATTTGTTTTTGTTTTTCTTCTTTCTTCTTTTTGAGCAAAAGAAACCATTTAGTTCTTTCGGAGAGTTCCGTTTTTGTAGCCCGAGTGTTCAGATTTATACTAGAAGCATGCCATCATTTTGTACATAGGAAAAATTTTTTGATTACATGTGATTTTGAGCTACACAATAGAAGACCTTTCATCCCATAAACTCGGATCCGAGACGCTCAAGTTGGATTCTCACGTTCCCATCGCTGGGGTGTCTCTTAAAAGAGTACAATTGCTGGGTGTCCTCTAAAAATTGTACAGAGAAAACATGTAAGTTCATAAATAAGTATAAACCTACCCATCTTTTAGGAATATTTTTTTTTAGTAAATGAGGACGTAATTTAGAGATAGGGAAAGAAATTTAAAATGTTGATATTTGAATCTCATACTTGAGGGTGTAATTAATTGAATTAAATCGATATATTATTAGGTTCAAACTCAATTTAACTTGAAATTTGATTTTAATTTGTTCGAGCTTTATTTTTTGTGTTCCATCTCGACTCATAATTTAATTCAATTGCTCAAATTTAAATTAGTAGACTACATCAATTAGGTTGGGTAAAATTATAAATATTGATATTAAACATTATATTTTTCTTATTTACTTACAAATATATTAAAAATAAAAATTTAATTAAACTCATAAGCCTCTCAAGTCGGTTATTAAACTATTTGAACTTGACTCAACTCGTTACTCGAGTATCTCAAGCTCAACTTGATAATAAATAAATTGAGTTCGAATTTTTTTCTACGTTAAGTTCGAATATCTCATGTATAGTTTGATTTTTTTATATTTATACCTAAATCTAGTGGAGGTCATCCACATCTTAAAAATGATTATATAAACTAATGAAATCAAGTCTTGGATTTCTCTCAGGATTCTCTTTGATAAATAATCTAGCCCTATACCTAATCATGTAATCCCGATCATTGCAAAAAAGAAAAAAAAAATGATCACAAAATGAAAAGTTCCTTTATAGTTGATTCTTACTCCTCGTTCTTTTTCTTTCTTCCTTGCTTAAATTAAGCAGCAATTAAGGTGAAGGCAAACAAAAAGTGTAATTATATTGGGCATGGGTGTAATGATCAGAAGAGGCGGGGATGTGGAAATTAAAGCTCAGTTTCAAACAGCGTTGATTCAGCTGAGATTGATAATATTGCAGGGAAAAGAAACAACATTTGCAGAGCATGGGAGCCAAGCGACATCATAAAGATAGAGAGGAAAGTAGGGACTCTGAGAAATTATCATGGAATCTGATAATGTGAGGAATCAACAGCATAGTGAAAAAGAGTACTAAGAAACTCAAAGCTTAGTTGAATTCATTTATACAGATTGAGAGCTTGAGTAAAGGTGAAAAGGTTAGTAACTCCTCTCACTTTTGTTAGTAGCTGCTCTCATAGCAAGAAAATCCGTTATTTGATTAATTTTGCTGTACAAAACTCCAAATTGAATAGATTTAAAGATTTATATATTTGTATTATATAAAATATTAAAATTTATATATTTATATAATATTTTATATGAAAATTATTTATTAAAATTTGTATTAATATGAAAATATAATTTTTTTTTATTTTGCTAAATTTATATAAGATTATTGTTAAAATTTTAAATTATATTATTTTTATATCATATTTATTTCATATCATTATATTATGTTTTAAATTATTAAATTTAATATTAATCTTATAAAATTCTATCACTAGCTTCTCACAGTCATGTAAAAATATATAAATTTTACTCATATCTTTTCGTAAATTTTTAACATGTAAGAATATAAAAGATAAGGTGATCTCTTTTTCAACCTTTCTCCATATGTTTTATTCCATGTCCAAGATGATTGAAGACAATTTGTGAAACTTCGCTTTATTATTTCACCATAGTAAGTCTACTAGCCATGAAATTGCATGTGACAATCACTTTAGTACAAACGCTTTTGGACCACTAAATAAATTATCGTTTACTTTGCAACAGAAGGCATACCCAAAAAAAAGAAAAAAAAGGTTAAAGGCAGGTCCACGTTTCTGTTAAATCATGGCACATGGTGTCCATTTCCACGTCATTTTCATTCCCACAAAGTTAATAATTTCACCTATTGTTAGGTGCAAGTTGCTCTGGAGGGACTTTTTACGTAGGGTTAATATAATATATAATTCTTAAATTATAATGATATATTTAATATAATATTTAAAATTTAAAATTTTTTAATATAATATTTAAATTATAAATTTATTATTTAATATAATATTTAAAGAATTATTGTATAATTAATTAATAAATTTATAATTTAAATATTATGTTAAAAATTTTTAAAATTTATAATTTTATTAAATCTTTTTATATAATTTAAGAGTTATTTATAATATTATTCTTTTTACGTAAAAGTTGCAACCTTAATTGAAGGGAATAAGGGGGCATGATATGTAGATTGACAGAAATAAAAGCAAGGCAAAAGTAACACGAAATTGAAAGTACAAGGAAATTGGTAAAGAAAAAAAAAAATGAAGCACAAACACTTTGATGGAATAAAAAAAAAAAAAAAAGTTGTAGATAAGGCGTTTCAAGGACGAGATGGCCAGTTCTTCTGTATTTCGAAGTGGTAACTCACATCCAAATAGGCTTTGCCATCATCATCTACAAACTGCATAAACAAATTAAAAAACGCCATCAAAAGAAAATTTCAATAATTATTTAGATTTTATTTTACTATTTGTTGTCGTATTTAAATGCCAAAGTAAAAGAGTATGTCAAAAAGTTAATGACCAAATACAGCTCAAATTTGTAGTTAACATTATTAGTTAAAATTTACCTTGGTTCTTGCCGAGTACGTGCCTCTAGCTAGCAAGCCTGAAGGGGTAGTTTCTTCTTCCAATTCATATGTGTAAGGTTCTTTCTGAGGGCTAAATGTTCCCAACATCAGTTTTGTGTTGTCCACTGCCCAATTGTTTCATTAATATATCAGGATTACAATGAGAAATGAAACTCAATCATGTCTTTTAATTTCGGATGAAGTGAGATTTGAATCCGACTCTTTGAGTATGAGTAGATGATACATGCACTTATTATTGAATCAAACGTATGCATTTACTCGATCATGTATTTTAAGTAGTTAATGAATCCATAAAAAAATTAATCACATTTAGGTTAATTTTAATCTTTCTGTACCTCTAACACCAGTTTTCCAGACAGTGTTTGTGTACTTTAGTCCGGAGACAATGTTGTTGGAGACACTGAAGGAGAATTTAAGGCGATACTGGCTTCCTTCCCTTAGTATAAACAGACAGCTCTTAGGCTTGGAAGCAAATGGAATTGGCAAGATAATGTCTGGTCGGCCCGGACATAGGATTGAAAGGCTTAGTATCTTAACTTCTGGTTCCTTGCTCTCTGTGTTCAAGAGACAAGTTTAGTTTCCATGTTCTAAAATTAAAATTCATATAAACTAGTGTGTTTTATCCAATTAAGTAAATTTGGTAATTCTAAATATAATATGATGACATGAAAAAAATAATAATAATAAAATCTAAAATTTTAGCAAAAAATTGTATATAGGTTTGATAAAAACAAATGAATATTAATATAAATTGTGATATAATAATTTTTATAATTTATATTTGTACGAAATAAACAGGGCTATACGAATTGTATATATAAATTTAAGGTAAGTTTTTCTCCAATTCCTAGAAAAAAATACCAAAACTATGCAATGGAAATGTGTAGTAGAACTCGTGTAAGAAAAGAAAACTACCTCCAACTGCAGACATATCAACACTCCCAAGAAGCTGTTCTTTCCATCTCCTTAAACTTTCATCATCCTTGAAAAACAAAAAGGTAATAATAAAAAAAAAATCAAACAAGAAATACCCAGAGCCAGTTTTTGGGTACAAAATCAAAGAACTGATAGTTTCATGCAAATGTACCTTGTCCTTTTCAAGCTGCTCTTTGAGTGAAAACTGAGGACCAAGGTCCAACTCCTTCTCAGAATTCAGCTTGGCATCATCTTCTTCATCATGCTTACTCTCATTGTGATCATCATCATCATCACCATGATCTTCATGGTGACCTTTGTTCTCAGCTTCGTCAACAAACTTCTTGTTCTTGTTATTGTTTTCTCTCAACTCTTCATTTTTTGTTTCATTTTTGTTGAAACCAATTTCTTTGGATGCTGAGAAAGTTCCTACTGCAGCTGACATCTTTTTTCTTCTTTCTTTTTTCCCCTATGAACCTACCTCTAAGGGAAGCAGTTATGAATTGTAGGAGTTAAAAGGGAAGCTTCACATTTAAAGTTGGTTTGTGGGCTTGAAACTGTACAAAATTTAGATGATTTTAACAAAAAACTTTTGGATGCAAGCTAATATTTTCTTTTATCCATTTTAACGGGAAACGTGGCTTGGATAAGTGACATGAAACCAGACAGGAAAGACAGTTGGAACTAAAAGGATGGTTATTAAAAGTATGCAGTAGAAATTTCTATAGTTGGGGCAGTTGAGATAAAAGTTTGCCGTAAGGTCTTTCTTGACAATTCTGGTATTTATATATGTCTATTTTATGTTAAACAAGTATAAAATTTAAAAATTATTATCACAGTTTATATAAATACATAAAACAAAAAATATATTTTTTTAAATTTTTATCATACTTATATATAATTTTTGTTAAAAATTTAAATTATATTATTTTCATATCTGATCGTGTTATTATTTAAAATTATCATATGTAAATCTTAGCTTCTTCAAATTTTGCTCTTTAGCCCTTTCAACTTAGCAGCATCAATGGTACTTGAGAGTTCCGATATAATAATTGTGGGCTTGGACCAGTGGTTAGGCTTTTGGGTTCGAGCCATTCCCTTGAGGTGAGGTGGGCTTTAGCACAATGGTTAGGTTGGCTTGAACAAACATATTTGAGCCTGGCCCGAGTTCGGAAACATTCATAAATGCTTGCTTGGAAACTTCCCTCCTACCAAACATAAGAAATCATCTAATCAAGAAATGAATCCATTAGTACATCCCATCAACATTTAATTCATCCTAGAGTTTTCAAGTTTTTATCTTTGATTTCATTTCTTGGGTTCATAGAGCATAGCCACGAAGGAATCAACATGAAAATTTTAAAGTACAAGAGTTTACAAATTTATCGGACTTGGATTAAGTGCTTATGTCACACCAAAGGCTTCAAAATTTGCAGCGACGTCTTCAAATAATAGAACATGAATTACCTAACATATTTGCAGTACCACAAGATCTATCCTTTGTCTTTTGGCCTCCATCTACAATTATTGTAGTCTATTACATGTAGTATGCGAACATAGGTAGCTCAAAACCGCATCTATACAGGTTACGTATAGCATGGAATGCTTTAAACTGCAAATCCATGCTTACATTGCCAAAGATCAAAGCTTTTCAGTTTCCATGTCGATGACAAACTTACAAGGTTGCGCACCTGATAGGTGAAACCATGGAAGCCATTACTGGGCATGTCTGAACCACATGGATATCTTTTCCTAGAACACACCTTCAACATCCTGTGGGCAGCCAGATTTCCACTCGAGGAAAAATGCAACAGCGAATCGACGCTGACCTGACTAAGCTGGTGATGGAATATCGGCTCAACTCAATGTTCTTTCTTTTTTTTTTTTTTTTTTGCGGTAGTCTACCGTCAAATGGATTACTTCCCCATCAGCAGGATCTGCACCTGATGCTACCATCTCCTCACTGAGCTACTGTTCGCACAAGCCCATTGAACTTCCCAGAACGTACACGCGAGGGTGTGCCCCTGTTTCCTGATGCCAGGTTTTCACCATGCCCTGCTGCAATCTCAGCGTCAACATGGTTATGGTCATGACCTGTTGGGCTGAGTGTGTGGAGTACAAATGAAAGATTAGCTGGCAACCCTTGGTCACTGTAAACTGACATGCAGAAACAAAAAGAAAAAAAACTGAAGAAATTAGACAAAATGACAATATATGAATGTACAATTTATAAGATAGAAGATTAATCAAAGTCCATACAACCGATACAAAATGAATTTGTTAAACGATTAGAAGGGAAACTATTAAACAAATATAGTATCTTTGTATTATACACTACAGCCTTTATCATTCACAATAAGAAAAAAGATCTTGTTGAACATTATTCACATACAATACTTCTTATGACTGAAGACTCGTTTTGGTGTCGGGGGACAGAGTGGACATGGTGAAGGAGCTGTTAGAAAAAATAAATAAGAGAAGATAAATAATAAAAAAGAATTTTAGCTATAAGGTGTGAAAAACGCTTTTTTAAAAGTAATTATGCTTTTAAGATATAACAAAGTTTCAAACTCTTTAATCAAAAGCAATGAAAATAGTTATACTGAAAGATTTATTTATAATGAATGAGCATATATAAACTTTTATTCAGATGATTATGACTTTCTATATAATCATGACCTTTACGAATAATAATTTATTTATATTCAAATAATTATGACAGTTTGTCATATGAATATTATTTATGTTTAAATATAATTATTTAAAATATAAATAAAATTATTACAAAAATTAATTTTATTCATCAATAACTAAATCTTTCTATCCAATGTGGGATGCACCACTTTCTAAACTACAACAATTTTTCACTTGTTTGGAATGTTGGTGCTTAAATTTTACTTTTCACAAAAATAAATATTATGAATACAAGAAGGTTTCTCTTGATTTAAACCTTTAATTAGCATATATATATATCATAGAATTCTAACAAAGTTGATAGTGTCTGTAAATTAAACCTCAACTTCTAGTGTTAGAATTTAAGATATAACATACATAATACTTATTTATTCTTCTATCAGAAGTTTATAACCATTTTTAGCACTATTATGGCCATGTACTTATCCTATTCATAAACATTTATAAGAGATATCACAATTCTTTTCATTAAAATGGCACCACTTCTATGTTTATATATGTAGAGTTTTCATTATGTCTCTATTGTTTTAGACATTTAAAACTCCATTAAAAGTATAAAAACTTATTTTCCTTTCGTAATGGATCATACTAGTTTCTAAAATTTAAATGAATTTTACTAGTGTTTTATAGACACATAACAATAACTTATTTTTACCTATCAAACTTTGTAATTAGAGGTTTCTAATTCAAAGTTGGGTTCCCATTATCAATGTCTAATAGTAAGGGTTTAAATCCATTCTACTTGTAGTACTACTAATCAAATATTTTGAAATTTAATTTTTTTTTATGGTAATTACCCTCACTTGAGATTGAATCTCTAACATAATCATTTCAAGCTAATATGTCCAAACTTTTCATTTTGCATATCATTTATATGCTCCAGACATTGTTGCCTCATTCTTATCATTTTAAGAAATAATTGATTTTAGTTGTGGCCATAACTCTATATTTATTAATTTCAACCATTCTATTTCCACACTTTTTACATTTTTAATACAATTATAGTACAATTGGATAAACTCAATGAATAAACTAAATGATTTTAGTCCCTTTTAAAATTTTTAAGGACCTTTTTATGACTTTAATAAGTGTTTAAACTTATTAGCTTGTATAATTTGCTTATAAAATTATACTAAAATCTTATTACACTATGGTGGCATTTTTTATTTCTTTTGATTCTTATCACCGCCACTATATGCAAGTATGCATTCTTTTATTAAGGAATATCTCATTCAATTATCAAGATATCATATATATTTAATCAAGTTGTCATTTCATTTATTTTTTCACTATTTGATTTTTTTTAAGTAAGAGGCCTCCAAATTCACCCTTAGTGAAAGATAATTAGCTGATATCTTAATATTTCAATAGAAGTTTCAAAACTTTTATATTTTAACTCAATATAAGAATTTACATCAATAAATAGATTTCAAATATAATAATGCTTCTATAGTCTCTTTTTTTTTTTTTAAGAATGAGGCCTCCAAATTCACCCTTAGTAAAAGATAATTAGCTGATATTTTAATATTTCAATAAAAGTTTCAAAACTTTTATATTTTAACTCAATATAAGAGTTTAAATCAATAAATAGATTTCAAATATAGTCATACTTTTATAGTCTCCTTTTAAGACTTCTATGTCAATTTATAAATATTTATATGAATTTATTTTATCATGGACATTATTAATAATTTTTTATTACTATGAACAAAACTATTTTCATCGCCCAAATGGATCAAATAACATTCTTTTTGCTATTATAAAAGTTTTCAAATTCACAAGATCTTTGAATCACTCATGGCTTCCAAAGTAAATATACTTTGAAATTTTTACTATATAAAACCATAAATGATAAATCATTTGTATAATCTATGAATTAGACCATATACATAACCAAAAAAAAGATTACCACAATGTGATCAAGATTGTGGCATCAATTTTGGCTTATGGCTATTCTAAGCTAACCATAATAATCTACATCATACCTACAAATGATGTAGATTTGGTTATTTAAGTTATCTCATTTATAGTGATGGCTTTTATGAAAACCAACTATCTCAAATGTTATCATGAGTTTTCAATGCATACAATAATTGCCCAATGGCTAATTTTAAGTTCATGATTATTGAAATCTCTAAACTTGATTTCTAAATTTTATGAGAATTTTATTTCTCCACCATTTTTTAACCTATATATTTCTATTATTTACCACTTTTAATTGGTCATAACATTTTTGGATATATAATAAATTCAAACTCTACTCATAGAACTAATCTGCCTATATACAATAAGAGTCCATAGTATATTTAATTTTAATTTCAAATACTTTCAGAATCATTTTATGATCAATATGTTCATATCTAGATCACCATATCAATGCAAGACATGAAAAGTGAATCCAAAAAATCATTTTCATAAAATAATATAAAAAATAATTATAATATGAGTTCTACTCATATTTCATGCAAAAACTCATGATGAATTTACATTGGTTAAATCATTGATTGGCCAACTCCAAGGTTTAAGGCTTTTACAAACTGATATTATTATCTAAGCCCATATGTTAATTTGGTGTATAACCAGCCACATCTTTGCTATTGTTATGAAACTATTGAAAACCTCGATAACAACTTACAAAATGTCATTTTTTTGGGTACAAAAAGCAAAAGTGTCTTCATTATCTTTAACCAATAATGTATTAATTGGATGATGGCATTCTATCTCTATTGTCCATATCTTTCTTATATATATAAAAAAGAAATTTCATCACTTTCAATTCATTTTCGTAATATATGACAAACTGTACCAATGTTTTTCATGCCATCAAAAAATGGAATTAAACACCTGTATGTATTGGTGCCTTTCGAAACATTGAATTTGCATGTTCTTTTCTAATTTATAAACATGCCTAATTAGACATTGATAAGCATCCTTCAAAATACTAGTAATCAACAAATGCTTAAATATTTTTTAATGACATGCCTTTTTCTTTTAATCAATAATCTAATTAGCTCAAATTGTTGGCCAAATTTTAGTTAATGATGCCAACATAAAATTTACAAAGTATAAGGATGCCGTAAATATACATACTTAATGTATTTTATATTACCATCAACCATAATTCTTCATGAAATTATATATTCATTGCATATAATAAACTTACATGAACTTATTATATTATAAATTCAAACAATTTATAAATGCTATCACTAACGGGAATAATATTTCAAAACCTAGGCCTTTATAAACCTCATTGTTATAATAGTATTTTCTTTGTGATTGTTCACAATAATTTATTTTTTCATAAAAACCATGGGATAATTTGCCTGTTCTATATATAACCAAGACATGACTATTAAACAATCAGTCATTCTATTAGAACCTAATTTAATTCGATATTTTATAACAAGTTATAATTCTTTTGGTCGTAGATCAATTTATGTCTTTCTCTTTTATGTTTTCGGGCTATTTCTCATCCTAGTCTTTATAAGTATCGATTTTTCAAATAAATATAATACAATTTATTAAACTAAATTGTGGAGTCAATTTCAGTATATGCATAAATTTATGCAATATAATTAATATTTTGCATATTGTGTTTTGATTTTGCACACGAATAAAATAAATTATTAACATATTTATCTCATACAATCAATCTTTTTACCAACAATTATGCAAAAAATAAAATATATACCTATAATGAAGATTTTTATGAAAATTAACATTTTAGTCCATAGAAACATTAATCCTTGGACACCTTGAGCCTCCTCTAATACTGATATCCAAATCATGCTAATTTTTTTTACTTATATTTTCCTCATATGAAATACAAATTTCTAATAATTGCCTTTAAATTATTAAAAAAATAAATAAGAAAAGATAAATAATATAAAAGAATTTTGGCTTTAAGGTGTGAAGAATACTTTTTCTTAAAGGCAGTTATACTTTTAGGATATAATAAAGCCTCAAACTCTCTAATTAGAAGCAGTGAAAATAGTTATGCTAAAAGATTTATTTATAATGAATAAACATATACAAACCTCTATTTAGATGGTTATGACTTTTTATATAATCATGACCTTTATGACTAATAATTTATTTATATTCAAACAGTTATAACAGTTTTTCATATGATAATTATTTTTGTTCAACCGTAATTATTTAAAATATGAATAAAATTATTACAAAAATTAATTTTATTCATCAATAATTAAATCTTTCTATCTAATGTAAAATACATTATATTCTAAACTACCAACAGGAGTAGTGCTAAGAACAAAAATATTACCTTTATTGAAAGCTGCTGCCAAGGAAGGTAAATGGCCACAAGCAGCTACCTTTCTCCTGAAGTTAGTGCATTTGCAACAATAAGAAATATAACTCCTGTAGAAGAACTAACTAGTATGACAAAGAAAAAACATTATCAGTTTGATTAATGTCATAAAAAAATTACTATAAGATTGCTATTTTTCTTGCAAGTAAGATGGCAGAGAGCAAAATTTACCTGATTGGACCTACAAGCAAAATCATGCAACTTAAAACAGAACAAGGTCAATGATGTTAACTAAAATCATTTGAGCATACATATTTTGTTAATAATAGTTACTGCTAGAAACTACTTTAAACATACCTTTACGAGAACTTTATGATTTTGAAGGAGATTTAAATGCATCAATCCAGGAATTTTAGTTGATTTTAAAAGTCAACAACTTAGTAGTTATTTAAAACCCTAAATAATTGAACAAAACTAAAATCTAAATTAAAATAGTAATCCAATCAAAATCTAAAATTTCTTATTTATCTTCTGTAACAATTTAAAAATCTTTATTTAAGCTTTTTTTCCTTAATCTTCAATGTCTTATTTTTGTTATTTTTTGTGGTTGAATTAGTTAACTAATTTTAATGTATTTTTAAAATGAAAATGTAATTATAAGTAATTAAGTATATATTTTTGTAATTGGATTTAGTACAATTTGAATACAACATTTTAAATAAAGAGAAACATATGCCAATTATTGTGTTAAATTTACTTAGTTAGATAAGTGAATAATTGAGTACATTATGAATAGAAATATATGATAAAACTTGAGTCAATTTGATGAGTTGCTGATTTTAAGTCTAAAATTCAACTTAAAATTATAAAAAGTTAAATTTTGAAATGATTGAAATACTAAATATACAATTAAATAAAGATTTATCAAATGAATTTTGTTGATAAATGCCTTTAAATCACTTTTAAGTTTAGTTAAATTATAATTTATAATAATATTTTTATCTAACAGTGATAATTAATTCGATGAATTTAAATTCTTTTAAACAAAAACTACCTAATATGAAAATCTTAAAAATTTTGATACAGTAGTGAATATTATTCAATTGACATAAAGGAGAAAATAAAAGAGTATACAATTTTTTTTCAAATAAAAGAATTTCATATTAATCCTAAATAATTTGAAACTAATACATTTGTATATTTTTCATTGAACATCATATAACACTAACCTTCTTTATCATATAGAAAAGATACAATTATGTAGAACCAATTAATCTTTTGTCTCATTTTTCTACTTAGGATAATTTTTTATTAATGCCTCCATCAATTGAATGCAACTGTACGTTCTATTAATTGAAAGCTTAATTTTTTTTTTATTGAAAAAGTTTTATCATACATAAATTTTTATTATATAAAAATATTAACATAATAATTTTAAAAAATAAATAAATTCCTAATATTGGTACTTGTCATGTTTTATTAAGAAATTTTCAATTTGAAGAATAAAAAACTTATTATGTAATACCTATACAATTTATAATAATTTTATTTTCAGTATTAGCAATATAAATTTTAATGAATAAATGTAATTTTAGCATAAATATATTCAAAAAATAGTTCTAATGAATTTTGTCACATTTTAAAAGAATTCATAAAAAATAATTAATTTAACTTCATTTGATATTTTTTACTTAAAATTATTCACGTTAAGTCATTCAACTAGATGGATGACAAAAAAAGCAAGCAATTTAATATAATTGAGAAAGATTAAATAATTTTGAAATATAAATTAATTAAATATAAGTATATTAAGATAAAAATTTAAAGAAAATTAAATTAATTATTATTTCAATCAAGGTGCACAATTCTTATGGTAATTTGACGGGACTCAATCTTGAATTGAGAATACACCATCCTGAATTACCTAATTCTATAAGTGAAAAGTCCAATTAAAATGTTCAATGAATCACATAATGCTAATTGTTAGTGAATAAGGTGTAATTGATTTACATTTGAATTGATATTAGTGTTTGTTCATAAGAATAACAATTATAAAATTTTAAAGAAAAAATACCAAAAAGAAATTAATTATAAAGGTCATTTTAAAGTGTAAGAATGATATATTAAAAAATTATTTCAAGGGACTAAAAAAATTTAATTATGTTATCAATGATCAAATGACCAATTCATAAAACATATATATAATAAAATCATTGTCATACATATATAGTTAATATATTAAAACAAAAAATTGAAAGGCAAAAAATAGAAAAAAAAATAAATATGTTTAAATGACTTAATTATGATTATTTTAAATGAATTTATTTATCAACATAAACTGTATATATCATTGTTTTTACAACAACTAAAGAAACAAATTTTCTATTGTTTTATTCCTATGCACATTAAGTTTTTATATCATTCTATTTGTATTTTCATTTGATGTGAAAAATCATTTTATTTATAAAAAAATTTAATAATGAAAATAAAAACATTTAAATTAAAATTTATAAAAAATTATTAATTGTATTTTAATCAATTACTTTTAATATTTTTGGTATTAAAACTTTATTAAGGTTTAGTTAATCACTTTTAGTACTTTTTTAGTCTAAGTATAAAAAAATTCATATAAATTAAAATTTATAAAAAATTTTACTTAAGGTATTTTAGTTAATTATTTTTAATACTTTTAAAATTAAAATTTTAAATAGTTTAATTTCTCATAAACTCTAATTTTAATTTTAGTTGATTTAAATTAAATTTAAATAAATTAATAAAATTTATATATTTAAGAATATAAGAGTAACTAGGTCAATCACTATTAACAATTTTAGAGTTTATACTTCTATATATAGATGATATTGAGAGGGGTTATATAATTAAAGCTTGAGGATGCTAGGCCTACCTTAAATTTTAAAAATTTTTAGTATGTGTATATATTGGTCCTTCAAATTAAAATTAATATTTTATAGCTTTATAATTTAATTTTATGTATTATTATGCTATTATATTACTATTTATCTATTTATTGTACCAATCAATTAATAATTACTTAAAAATCTTTAAAATCAAGAGATTTGTCATAAATTTTAAATTACAATGATATTAACTTAACAAAAATCAAATTAATTTTTTAAGTTTCTCAATAAGATTCTAATTTCCAATAAAATAATAATTATTTGTTTTCTATTTCTTTTTAGCTTATTTCAATTCTCGTTTTTATAGGATTTTAATTTGTTTCTTTTAATTTTACTTTAAATCTCTATCTAAAACTATCCTAAAATCTTTTTTTTTTCAAAAAAAAAAATCCAATTCTAACATTTTTTAAAAAAAGGAAAAAAATCACAACTTTTAATCTTAAAATTTGAACTTCATTTTTTTAAAATTATATTTATTTTTCATGTTTTTATAAAAATATTTTTTAATAATTGATTTATTTATATATATTTTTTTCAATTTTAAATTATAAAGAAATAAATAAAATTTCTATAAGTCATTGAAAAACTATATACTTTGTAATTATACCCTTACTTTAAAATACTATTCTTAAATTTTTTAATGCTATCATAATAATATTTTATTGTACGACTTATATACTTGGTTTTATTAATATATTTTATGTGCTATGTTGACCTCCTCAAAAATAAATGTCAAAATTCGTTACATGGTTATTGGAACAAGATTTTGTGTTTTTTTTTTTTTTTTTTTCATTTGTCGAGGGAATCGTGCATTGCACCAAAAAATCAAAGATCTATCATAAGAAAAATCATAAATCAAAGATAAAAGTAACTCATAAGCCATGAAAGTTTCTTGTCTCCAAAGGTGTGCATGTTTTTTTATTTTCTTCTTTTTTCTAAGAGTTTTAAATTTGTTGCTAATAATTTTGAGAGCCAACTAATAAACAACTCTTGCCCGTGGCCCAAATCCACGTTATCTTATTTTTACTAAGTATTAATATTTTAGTAGAAATTTCTTTTAATCTAATTTTATTTAAGTTTTTTTAATTTAATTAAGATATTTTATTTACTCACTAATTGCAATAATTTCCATAAATAATTGCACAAAGAAAAAAAAATTATAAACAAAGTTCCCTTGTAAGTAGTTAAGTATCATCTATGTCGCTTTCGCAAATATTCAATTAATAAATCATCAAATTGATTAATTTATATTTTGAAAATCAAAACCAATTTCAAGCCCCAAGTCTCTTAATCACCAAAAGAACAAATTCAGAAAATTGAGTGCAGATTTAGGAGGAATCAAAACTCTTTAACCTGCTTGGATATATCAAACATCTATTTTCCCACCTACAAATTTTGTTCAACTTATATCCTTTAATATCACTTTACACAGTCCTTCCACAACCACTTCCAACCCCAATGAATCCACATATCTGTTTATATTTCTTTGGAGGGGTTAAGGCTGTGGATGATGTCAAGGCCAATCCATTGCCAAGCTATAGAGACAAAGGTTTCAGGGGAAATAAAAATCAACATTACCATGCAACTTACTCAAATAGCTCATCTCATAACCTTTTGCTTCATTACCGTGGAATACACAATCTCAACATGATAAATATGGATAGCTAGCCACTATAAAGATTCTGTTTGTTTCATGATAAATGATTTCTGAAAAATAATTTTTATATTTTTAAGTATTTGTTTGATAAAAAATTAATTGATTAACAGAAAATAATTTATTGATTAACAAAAAATAAGATTATTTTCTAAAAAATTATCTTACAGATTTAAAAAAGGATGACATTTTCTTAAAAAAAAAAAAACTATCTATAAGTAAAATTATTTATCAATGCTTTTTAGCATAATATTACTTATAAATAATATTATATTAATAAATAAATGATATTATATTAACAAATAATATATTATATTAATAAGTAAATAATATGATATTAATAAATAGTATTATAATATTATAATAAATAATATACTAATAACATAATATATTAATAAATAATATTATAATCTATTAACAAATAATATTATATTAATTAGTTAATATTATAATAATATATTAATAAATAATATTAAGAATAATAAATAGTTTTATTTTAAATATTATTTATATTAACATAATATTTGAATATTAAATGTTATTATTAAATTATAATTATTTTTGAATAGTAAGAATTTTAATAATAAATAATTTCAATATATTTGAATAGTAAGTAATTTTTAATATTTTAATAATTATATTAATATTATTTTTAAAAAATTTCATAAAACAACCGAACAGCAAAAAATATTTTAATTAACTAAACCAATAAAAATCCTCTTTCAATTAAGAAAAAGTAAACATTTTTTAGAAATAATTTTCGGCCACACAAATGGAGCCGAAGTTTGCAGTCTATCACCCGAAGACCCTTAGATGCTTCTGATACAGCACTTATTCTCTGAAAACAAAGTAGAGACAATGTGGTGGCTTGCCCTCATCATTCAGGTTTCCATGAAGACAAGGGAGGAGTTTCAGATTCATGGTAGGTAGCAAAAGTTCCACCGTATCTGTCTCCCTTCACGGCACCTGTTGAAGCAATGGATTCTAGCTCAGTCATCTCTTCAGGTGCTAATTTTACGGACAAAGCTCGGATGTTCTGGTTGAAGTTTTCAATTTTGGTGGTTCCAGGAATGGGACAGACATCATTCCCTTGGTGATGGACCCATGCCAATGCAAGCTGTGATGGGTTACACCCCTTCTTTGCTGCTATCTCTTTAACTCGCTCATAGAGGCGTTTGTTGTGCTCGAGATTTTCTGGTTGGAACCTTGGTAGATGCTGTGACAATTGAAAACCCATTCACATGATTGTCATGAAAAAATAAAGATAATCTGCAGCAGACCATTGCTTTCTGCAAATAATACAGATATAGGATTCAAGACATTTCAATAAGTGTTTGACAATTCAAGCCATCAGTAGTTGTCAAAACGGACCTCATTTAATTGCCCAAATACAGAAAAGATCTTTTATCCTCAAATTTGATTTGAACAGAAGGCTAAACGCCTATTTCAAAAAAATTTCAATGGGGTAGTAATTTTGAAACAAACAATTAGCCATGCAGTTCCTTAAAAGTATATTCATATACTGCAGAGCTCAGTCATTAACTTCAATTGTTAAAATTAGGACTAATGGAACTTGGAACTTAGCTAAGTGGCTTCATGCAACCGCCCTTAAAAAGGTGCCATCAACAGAATTGGGATTCAAATCCCAGCATCTACAACCTCTTTCCCTATCCCCAGGTTGTGGCCTCCTTTGCAACAAAAAAAATTAGGATTAATGCTCATCACCTAATTTATACATCACTTGGTGGATTTGATACAGAATTCTCAAATACAAGTAACAGAAATTTCATCTGTGACTCAGATCTCAACTGAAGTAAACAAATCACCTCTACAAACTTCCCTGAAGTTTTTCATTAAAAGATGCATTAGATGATTGTAAACTGCTGCCACGTAAGAATTAATGGATATTAATCAAGAGACACTCGCATTCTTGCAAAACTCAAGGGAAGGGGCCATATTGGGGACATAGAGGTACAGTAAGCCCTCTGTTATTAAAGGGAATTTGAAGCTTAACATGCCTACATATTATTTCACTTGAAAGTTGCCTGATGCGTATGATTTCACTATATAATGGTAGTGGATGTGACAGAAAAGGGAAAAAGGTTATGAACATACTGACATCTAATTAAACCCAATTCACATGAGAGTCCCACTAAATTGGAAAGAAAAAGATTGCTAGATTGAGGCACTTAGAGACTAAAATTGGGTGGTTTTCCTTACAGAGTATGTCAAAAAAGACGAAAATGTTGCAGAACAACTTAAGCATAAAAATTATTAGGCTCTCAGATGTAAAAACTCTTGTCTTGTCAACAACCTCCTAAGCTTTCATAGGATAGAATTGAAAATCTAGAATACCGTAATTTTTTTTTTTTTTTGAAAAATTGAGATCGGCACATAGCTACTGGAACTAAGAGTCTAGCACTCTAACGATAAGCCACACAGCTGTTGGCTAATACCATAAAATTTAATATGCCTAAAAGTACAGATAATCATTTCTTATGATCAAATATCCAATTGTGAAAAGTAGCTACGTACCTTTCTGTAGTCATCATTGGACAAAGTTTCCACTATTTTTGGCCCTGATGAAAGGAATCCTCTCCCCAGAGGGCTGTAAGCAACAATTCCAATCCCAAGTTCCCTAAGAAATTAAAAGGAATCACATCAAATAAGAATTCCAAGTCAAAAATTAAAACAAAAAATTTTGTTGGTCTTATGAACAAATAACCTGCAAGTAGGAATGATTTCTGCCTCAACATCTCTGGACCACAAGGACCACTCCAATTGTACAGCAGTTATTGGATGAACAGCATGTGCCCTCCTAATTGTCGAAGCAGAAGCCTCAGATAAACCTATGTACTTCACTTTACCTTCTTCAACTAGTTTCTTAAGTTCTCCCATCTGGGTAAAAAAAAAAAAACAAGCAACAATCAATAAAAGGATAAGAAGAAAAAAGGGGACAAAAGTTAAAACTAAAAACAAACCGTGACTTCAATGGGAACCCTGGTATCAATCCGATGCTGGTAATAAAGATCAATACAATCAACACCAAGACGCTTCAAGCTACCTTCACAGGCAGCCCTGACATAACCAGGGTCACCACAGATTTCCATCTTGCCATCAGTAAGGTTTATACCAAACTTTGTAGCCAATTCAACCCTGTCTCTGACACCATCTCTCAAGGCCTTACCAAGGAGGATTTCATTGGTATGGGGACCATAAACGTCAGAGGTATCAAGAAAGGTAACCCCAGAGTTGATAGCATGATGGATTAGAGCAATCATGTCAGGTTCAGGCTTTGGAGGACCATAGGCAGCTGACATCCCCATGCATCCAAGGCCTTGAGCTGACACTTCCAGCCCTTGAGAACCCAACCTGATCCTCCCAACTGTTGGAGTTGCCATGTTTCACTAATGATTGAATGTGAAGAGATAAGCTATCTGCATTTGTGGTGTTGAGGATGGAGGTTTCAGTACTGTTAAGTAGTGGGAGGGAAAGGTAAGGGAAGACATAAATGGAAACCCATGACGTAAGGGCATATGTATACCAGATTAATGAATTACTAGAATGATCCGGTTTCGCTCGGGTTACATTTTTTTTTTTTATGAAATATAAATTGTATAGGTTTTTTATTTAATAATAAAAAATAAAAAGATAGTAATTTTTTATTTTTTATTTTAAATATAATCTTTTAATAAAAATAAAAATACAAATGTTTGAATTGTGTAACTCAATCATAATTGAACAGTTCGACTTTTATTTTAAATAAGAAATATTATTTTAAAAGATTATATAAATTAAATTAAAACCTACTAATATATATGAGACAATCCAACTTACAGATATAATATTTACCTATTACCAATATTAATCAATTATCAAATTCAAACCCATTTATCTATGGAATCAAAGCCTATTAATATTATCACCGGTTCAACTTAATTTTTTAAGGGAAAAAAACCAATAATTTTAATATAGTTGAAAGGGCATTATAGTAATTTTGTCCATTGATGGTAGGAGGGCATTTATGTAATTATATGAAGCAATTGAAAGGGTAATTTGTAATTATGGTTAGAAGGTATGACAGTAATTTTTGTTAATTATAATATGAGAGATATTTTTGTAATTATGGTAAGAGGGCATTTTCATAATTATGGTTAGAAGGTGTTATAGTGATTTTGATAAATTATATTATGAACAATATTTTCCTAATTATGATTAGAGGGCATTTTTGTAATTATGGTTGTATGGGGTATTATAGTAACTTTAACAATTATGATAAGAGGGTAATTTAATAATTATGTTAAGTAATGCATTATAGTAATTTTAGTTAATCATTGAAAGAGAAACATTACAGTCAATTTAGATGCATATAATTCAATTGCCAAGTAATTAAAATGGCATCATGTTCATTTGTAATGGGCATGTAATTCAATTATCTAGCAATTAAAAGGGCATTATGATAGTTTGTAATGGGATTAATTTCATATTATTGTATTTATGTTAAAATTTAATGTGTACTTATGAAACAATCAAAAGGGTATTTTCATGATTATGCTCAAAAGGTATTATACTAATTTTAGCCAATATAATATGAGATATATTTTCGTAATTATGGTTGGAAAGGCATTATATGAAGCAATAAAAGGGTCATTTTTTGTAATTATGATTAGAGGGTATAATAATAATTTTAGCAAATCATAATATGAGAGGTATTTTTTTAATTACAGCAAGAGAGGATTTTCATAATTATGGTAAATGGGTATCATAATAATTTTTCTAAATCATAATATGATGGGCTTTTTTGTAATTATGGTTGGAGGGCATTATAATAATTTTGGTCAATTATGGTAAAATGGATATTTTAAAAATTTTGTAAAGAAGGCCATTATTGTAATTTGAGCAAATCATAGAAAGAGGGCATTACAGATTACAGTTAATTTGGATGCATATAATTAGCTTGTTAAGTATTTAAAAGAGCATTATGATCAATTTTATTGGGATTAATTTCATATTATTATATGGATATTCAAATTTAATGCGTAATTACGAAGCAAGCAAAATGATATTTTCATAATTATGCTTATAAGGGTGTTTGTTCACAGAATCTTGATTCTGAAAGAAAAAGTGATCTTTTGGTAAGTATGAATTCTTGGTAGTAAGTGATTCTTTATGTCACGGGAATATTGATTCTTATATTTGGTTGGGAGAAAAGTTAGATTATGTAATAAATGCTTTCTACTATAATGACCTTCATTACATATGAATAACATGTTACCATTGGTTTAACTACCTATTATGTTATTAAAATTAAACCTGTGACAACTATTAAAAAACCAAAATAAAAAATATTTTTATTTTTATAATGTTAAAAATAAGATAGTTTATGATGAAAAATATATATAATTAAAAAATTTTATTATAGAAAGACTATTTTTTTTTTTAAAGTGAAAACATGACCTTTAATTGAACAAAAAAATTTATTGTACAAAGATTATGTTTTTTAAAGTGAAAACATGGTCTTTAATTAATTATGGCAAGATGGGTATTTTAGTAATTATGTTAAAAAAGGCATTATAGTAACTTTAGTTAATCATTGGGAAATGCCTATTACAGTCAATTTGAATATATGTAAATCAATTATCAAGTAATTAAAAAAGTATTATGATTATTTGTAATGGGCATGCAATTCAATTTTCAAATAATTAAAAAGGCATTATGATAATTTGTAATAGGATTAATTTCATACTATTGTATGTATGTTAAAATTTAATACGTAATTACAAAGCAATCAAAGGGTATTTTCATAAGCATGCTTAAAAAGTATTATAGTAATCTTAGCCAATCATAATATGAGAGATATTTTTATAATCATGGTGGGATAGGCATTATATGAAGCAATAAAAAGAGCTATTTTTTGTAATTATGGTTAGATGATATTATAGTAACTTTAACAAATCATAATATGGAAGATATTTTTGTAATTATGATATAAGGAGATTTTTGTAATTACAGCTAAAAGGTATCATAGTAATTTTGGTAAATCATAATATAAAGGGTATTATTATAATTATGGTTAGAAGGTATTATAAAAATTTTTGCAAATGACGGTAAAAGGGCATTTCCATTATTATGGTTATAGATGTATTATAGTAATTTTAGTCAATTATTGTAAACAGAGTATTTTAGTAATTTTGTAAAGAGGAAAATATTATAGTAATTTGAGCTTATGATAGAAAGAGGGCATTACAATCAATTTAGATACATGTAGTTAGCTTATCAAGTACCTAAAATGATATTATGATAATTTCTAAGGGAAATGATTTCATATTATTTCATGAATGTTCCAATTTAATACATAACTGTGAAGCAAGCAAAATGGTATTTTCATAATTATGCTTAATGGTATTATAATAATTTTAGTCAATTATAATATGAGAGGTATCTTCATAATTATGGTTGGAAGGCATTATAATAATTATGGCAAATGATGGTATGAAGGTATTTTCATAATTATGATTATAGGGACATTATAGTAACTTCAGTCAATTATGATAAAGAAGTATTTTAGTAATTATTTAAGGGGACATTATAGTAATTTTAGTTAATCATTGAAAGAAAAACATTACAATCAATTTGGATGCATGTAAATCAATTGTCATGTAATTAAAAAAGCATTATGATAATTTCTAAAGAGATTAATTTCATATTATTGTATACATGTTAAAATTTAATGCACAATCATGAAGCAATCAAAAGGGTATTTTTATAATTATGCTTAGAATGTATTATAATAATTTTGGTTAATCATAATATGAGGGGTATTTTTGTAATTATGGTTGAAGAGCCATTTTATAAAGTAATCAAAAGGGTTTTTTGGATAATTATGATTAAAAGGTATTATAGTAATTTTATCTAATTATAATATAAGTGGTATTTTCGTAATTATGATAAGATGATTTTTTCATAATTATGATTAGAGGATATTATAATATTTTTATCGAATGATAATATGATAGGTATTTTTGTAATTATGGTAAGAGGGAGTAGCATAATAATTTTAGCAAATGATAGTAAAGGGTATTTGTGTAATTATGATTGGATCATTATAATAACTTTGGTCAATTATGGTAAGATGAGTATTTTAGTAATTATGTGAATATGAGTATTATAGTAATTTTGATTAATCATAAAAATAAAAGTATTACAGTCAATTTGGATGTATGTAATTCAATCTTTAAGTAATTAAAAGGGCATTATGATTATTTTTAAAGACATTAATTTATATTATTGTATGGATGTTAAAATTTAATACGTAATTATTAAGTAATATTTTTGTAATTATGATTAGAGGCCATCATAGTAATATTTACGAATTATAATCTGAGAGGTATTTTTATAATTAGGTAGGGATTGATTATATAAAGCAATTAAAATGATTTTTCTTTTGTAATTATAGTTAGAAGGTATTATAGTAATTTTAGTCAAATATAATATAAGAGATATTTTCATAATTATGATAAAATGAAAATTATAATAATTTTGGTCAATTCTAGTAAGGGGTAAAAAGGAAAAAAAAAACTTATGACATTCAATTAGTATTAAGTAGCCTTTACAAAAAAATTAAACTTAAAATATTTTTATAAAATTTTAAATTCGAGAAATGTAAAAAAAAGTAAAAAAGGAAAAACAAAAAAAATTTATATAAGTGAGTTTTAAATATAAAAAAACTTAAAAAATATTTTAATAACAATAATCCTATAATTTTTAAAAGTATTTATTAAATAATTTTAAAGAAAAATAAGGAAAAAAAATAAAACCAAAAAACTAACACGCGGTAGCAAAAGAAAACGAACTGTAAACTGCACATCATTATAATGTATTGTAATGGAATCAAAATATCTTCGATACTTTTTTTTCAATAAAAAAAAACAAAAAATTGAAAAGGATAAAAAAAAAAAAAGCAAAAAATTCTACATAAATGAATCCCACAGAATAAAAATCAATCTTTACAAATACATATACTTTATTATTTTAAAAAATTATTATTTTTTTAAAGGAAAAAATAAAAATATAAAATATAAAAAAATCCAACCAGAGTGTGACATGTGGTAATGGCTTAAATGGGTTGTGAATAAAGTGAAAAGCGGAAAAGGAGAAAACTAGGAAAAAAGTAAAAAATAAAAAAAAATCATCAAATGACATGTGGCACTATAAGAGAAAAGTCATGTTCAAATGTACATTAATAAAATTAATGTTATAGATATATATTTTTTATTATTTAAAAAATTTTGTTATTTAAAAAGGGCCAGAAAGGAATTAAAAAAAAGACCCAATTAAAATGCGACATGTGGGATAGCCTTAAATGGGTATACTATTCCGTGAAATGCTAAAATAAAATAAAAAAAGGAAAAGGGCAAAACTGGGGATTAAAGCAAAAAAATAAAAAAAGAACCAATCATCAAATGAAACGTGGCACCGTAAAGAAAAAGTTCTGTTCATTGGCACATTGGTAAAATTATTCTTATATATATATATTATTATAAATATTCAAAAAAATTATAAATAAAGTCAAATAAGACCTTACACCTTAGCATTTAAAGTTTTTTGAAAAATTTTTTGCTACATAAGTATATTTTGTAAAAAGTTTTTACATAAGATGTCAACAACTCAACATCACCATTTTTTTCTTT
Source organism: Durio zibethinus (assembly GCF_047325235.1). Lineage (NCBI taxonomy): Eukaryota > Viridiplantae > Streptophyta > Magnoliopsida > Malvales > Malvaceae > Durio > Durio zibethinus. The sequence continues at coordinate 1,801,531 of NC_143165.1, read as the reverse complement.
TCCTAAAAATTAAAGATTATGGTAGAATAAATATGTATTTATCAAAAGAACACCAAATATCAACATAAAGGACAATAACATTGTATTAAAATTGAATTTAAAATTTAATCCAATTAATTTATATATTTATTTTAAAAAGTAAAATTTAACAAATCTTAAATTATTAGTAAAAAATTTAAAATTCAAATTCTAGTATTTATAAATTTTTTCCATCTTCGCACTGTGATATTTTTTATAAAAAAAAAATTACATTTAATCTAACTTTTAATTGGTTCACTATGATTTGTAGGTACCATTAAGGAAAAATCAAATTGAAAAACATTAATAATTAATTATGATTAATAGAAATTATAATTTCTTATCACACGAATCATTTATGTTAAATGAAAAAAATCATAATTATTTTTGTAACTATAAAATAATGATTGGTGTTAAATCAATTTTATAATAAAATATTCAATGGCAACAAATACCACTAAAAAGACATTAAGATTGCATCTAATATTGGATTTTTCTTAGGGCAAAACCTCACATTAGTTTAATCAAGCTTCCTTGAAATTTTCTTTCAAAATTGAAATATAAAAAATGAACATAATTAATTATTTTGTAAACACAACTAGATGAGCTAACCATTGAAATCTTATTGTTTTATATCTTTATTGGGTGTGATGATAAGCATATTTAGTATTAGTTTTTTCAAAAGATTTAGTATTAATTCTTGTTTATAAAAAAGGTTGTAATCTGAAAATAAAGAAACAAATTACAAATGCTAGAATTTAAATCTTAGACATAATCTATATATGCAAAATATGAATTGTTGCATCAATTGTTATGAGATATTTGATTTGCAATTGATTTTTTGAACTAATTTGTTTTATTTTTTTCATTTCTTGCTCACACTTACTAGTTTTCCTCATACATGCTATGCAAATGATTTTTAACCAAATTATAATTATAATATAATTAAATAATTTTAGTATATGTTTGTAGTAACAAAATTGAAATAATTATCGTAATACTAAATTAAATTAAAAATGTAAGTTTAAATTCAAAAGCAAATAAATATAACAAAAATTTTAAAGTGAAGTTTGAAAAAAAATATATCTAATTTTTTCTATTTTGATTTTTTATTTAAAAGTTTTTTTCAAATATTCTAGTGCTAGGTCATCATCTTCATTCAGTTTTATATATTTTTTAAGTTTTCAACTTTAAAGGATCATCTTTTATTACAATCAAATCGGATTTTGCACTTTCCTTCTTTTTTCTCAAGATTTCTTTTTAACATTTTTAATGGTGAATGTTTATCTTTATTTTTATAAATTTGTAAGATAATCAATCATCATTAAACTCATTCAAGCTTTTACTTCTCATTTATTTGCTATTATAAATTTAAATTCTTAATTTTGATTTAAAATTAGATAACCGTAAAATTATTGTTACTTGAAATAAAGTAACTATATAATGTTTTCTTTTTCATCCTTGACTTATTATTATATCATATATTTTTAATTTAAAATAGAATGTACCCAAGAAAATAACTTATAGATCATTTTTATGATTTTTTTTTCAATAAGTTTAGACTAATTTTTCTTTCATTTTAAATGTGTCCATGAGGACAATAATTTTTTATGTTGGAAAAGGTCACTTAAAATGGTGGACTTTGAAAAAATAACTATATATTGTAGTTATACAAGAAACTCTCTATGGCAGTTAATACTTTGTTTTGAATCAAACTAGAAACCTTTGGCTTCCCCGTTATCCCTTATGAATATGGCAATGAGCCATGTGAAAAAGATGAAGAAAGAATTCATCTAAAGAAGAAAAAATGGCTTTCGACCATAGTATGGAGATAATAAAAAAGTTCTTGTCATGTATTTTCCTCTCTCAATATTTAGTATGAAATTCAGCCATGATAAAAAAGAGGAATATGTTCATCTAAACAAAATATGAAATGAGTCTCATTCATATGGGATTATGTAATGAGTCACATAGAGATCAGGAGAGAAAAAAAAAGAGATCGATAAAGAGAAAGAAACTCTCCAAAGAATCTCTTGTAGTGGTGTTTAAAGATTTACGTTGTGGATAATGGTTAAGTTTCAAATGCATGATCTTGTCATCGATTAATGAATCAAGTCAGCATCACTTTCGTAACTCTTTTGTAACAAGAAACTCTCCATAGAATCTCTTGCATTAGTGTTTAAGGATTTACATTGTGGATAATGGATAAGTTTCAAATCCATGATCTTGTCCTCGACCAATGAATTAAGTCAGCATCACTTTCGTGACTCTTTTATAACAACGCTTTTGCTATGCTTTCGCAAATTAAATAAGTATTTTGCATTATTTTTTATATATAATGTTGTTCATAATATTATAAAATTATCTTTAATTATTATCAGAGCTAGGTTGACTTGATTCATGGTTGTTTCAATATTTGTCTTGAAACATTGAAATTATAAAACATATTCTTAAATTCTTGCTAGAATGTGTCTAGAAATCTATGAAACACAAAAGTGTGTAATTTTGTTATAGAAAGTTATTATGAATGTTTTGAAACATTTAAATGCAAGTTGTCATTGTCATTTGGATTATTTTGGATCAAGTTTTTAGTTTTCAGAACTCTAGCATTATAATGCTTGACAAGACATCAGAATGCCTTAAGAAAAATGTCAAATTTTAACATATTTTTGAATAGGCATTTAAATACCTTTTTAGAAAATCCAAATACCATACATGATTTTTCAATAAATTGAAAAATAAAAAAATTTTTCTTTTAAAAAGTAGTTTTTTTTTTTTTAAATTGATAGTTCTTGATTAACTTTAGGAATATGAAAAGCACAAGAATGATTAAAATATATTTTAATCATTATGAGATTTGTGTGTGTTCATAAAATTTCTTGTATATTGTTACAAAAAATCATGATAATAATTATGAGAATTTTTATTGTTATAAGGACTTAGGCGTAATTATTTAGAGCCATAAGGTTGTTAATTGAATTAGTGAATAAATCCAAATGATGATGATATTGTATGTCATATCATCAAAGGTTAACGACAAAGGTAAAAAGTTGATCTTGTGAGGCAACATGCATGTAAGGAAGATCTAAACATATACATGATGTTGTATATATACACTATTTACACTTAAATAAAAAAAAATCTTTTTCAAAGATTTTTGGGTGTCTAACGAAAGGAAACATCCTAATGTTACAATTTTGATAAAGAATTTTATGATTTTGTGAGAGAGGGGCAGGGAGAAATTCAACATTCTTTATCGGCTAAGTCTCCAGTGTGGCACACACTTTAAATATCCATAGATGGCTAATAAGAATGTGGAATTGTCATAGGTTATGGATTCCATTCAATCATTAGACAAGTGATACATACTGATTAGGAACATAGTTTAATAAACATTAAATATGTTTAATAATGAAATTTGTTTATGTGTTTAGTATGTATATGTTATATGAAACTTGTCTATATGAATTTCAAGTAATGTATGCCATTGATTAAAAGTAATCTTATGGTTAGTGAAAGTTTTAAGATAATTGGTTTGTTCTATCTTGGAATGATTAATCTTGCATAATAAAATAAATTAGTGATAATCAAACATATTAAAAATAGAATTTGATTACGAACATAGTCACATTTTGGTTTCATTTTTATATGAATGATTATCATTGATTTATTTGTGAAATTATGAAAAAATATATATGTGTAATGCTTAGTATTAATTTGTGCATGGGTCTCTTAATATTGAATTATCTTTTAGATATGACTTTTGTTTTTAGGTATATAATTTCGAAATGGGGATAGTTATATAATCTAGAGTATGAAAATCCATTATATGTTAGAAGAGAAACTAGTTCTTAAAACTCTAAACATTGTCTTAGTGGAGCTTGAGTATAAAAATACGTCCAAACATAAAAATGACTAAGGGCTTGTGAAACCTATATAAAAAATATTCCATTGCTCGCATTATGTTGCTGTATAGCATGAAAAATGATATAATGTGCAAGTTAAGATAGCATGATATTGCTAAAAGAGATGCAAAGCACCTTGATAGCAACATTTGTTTAAAAAGGAGGCTGATCACAATCTTATAAATGAACATAAGGTCTAAGCTATAATTTGGTTCTTACCATATAATTGAGAGCACATAAGAGTGCATCTAACCCACAATTAGAGAATAAGGACTCTCAATGATGCTTTTTATCATCTTTAATTAGAAAAAGATTATAAAAGAAGCATTTGAGCCTAGTACTGATGTGTATATGGCATACATATGTTTAAAGAAAGCTATGGACTTCAAATGCAAGCCACATGATGAAAAAAAAAAAAAACTCCTAAAAGATCAAAGAGTTACCAAAGTGGCAAAGAGAATGGTCTCAAGGCTTAGTTTAAGAAGAATAAAGCTAAAGTCAAATACATTACATATGGTAAGGAAAGTCACTTTGTTTTTGAATACAACAAGATGAAAAAGACTCATGAACCACAAAGCATATAGCATGAGACATGAAAAAATGTATTTATGTAGAAAACAATTAAAGAATTAAAGTAAAAGGATATGATAACTACAAGTTAAGTGTGTAAGTTGAAAAAAATCTCATCCTACAAAATGTCTTGTTTGCTCTTGATATTTGATGAAATTTAGTTCCTATCATTGTTCTTTTTTGTCTAAGATTTTTTATGAATTTTAATAACACTAATATAGATTTGTTTTTAAAAATAAATTGTTATAGATCTGGATGTTTACTAAATAGTTTTGTAATGTCAAAACTAATATGAATATTTGGCATACTAGACTTGATCATATGGGTTAACAAAGAATAGATAGATTAGTAAAAAAAAGATTACAATGCCTTATATGATAAGGTTAATCAACTAATTATGTGTAAATTGTCTAGTAAAGAAACTTATAAAAAAAACCATTTGATAAAACAATTAGAGTTAAAATTCTATTGTAATTGATACATTTCGATATTGTGCCTCAAGGTACGTAAAGAAACACAAAAAAGGTTAATATTGCATCATATTTATTGATAAAAACACACATTTCAATTTTACCTATTTGATTTTTCATAAGTCTAAAGCTTTAAAGTGTTTTAGAATGTATTTGTACTTAGTGAAATATCAATTAGATATAAGCATTAAGATGTTAAGAATTGATCACGGATATAAGTACTTATTTGATTAGTTTAGATAGTTTTGTGATGAAAATGATATTATTAGACAGTTAACCATTCCAATAACATCAGAACAAAATGGTGTTATAGAGAGAATAAATAAAACTCTTCTAGAAACGGCTAGGTCAATATTCACCTAGGTGAATTTGTAAATCACTTTTGAGATAAAGGTATTATTATCAACTATCTATATATTCAATTCAGTATTTTTCAAGTCAATTACAACCATTCTTTATTAATTGTGCATTTGTCGAAAACTCAATCTCAATAACTTAAGAACTTGAGGTTGTACTGTTTATGTTTTTGAGTTCACTAATTAACATAGCAAGTTTTAGGTCCACAATGCAAAAGGAGTATATCTGTAAGATAATCTAAATATTCTAAAAGGATATGTGTTCATAAGTAAATAATTAAGTGAGAGTGTAAGTAAAATTTGAATATTAGAATGCCACCTTTTTGGAAAATAAGTTTTCAAAATAAAGGTGAAATGAGTCAAGAAATATCTTTTTATGAGATTGAAGCTGCAAATGATTTGGTAAGTTACAAATTAATTAATGTATATTCCTGATCAATAACCAACAGTATCTTATCTAGGTGAGAGAATGACTAAAGTTGATGAATTTATGGAATTTATTTCACAAGAATCACAAGTCAGGTAAAAAAAAGTGGATAAAGGCAATTGAAGAAGAAAAAAGAAGTCTAAGATCAAACAATGTGTGATAATCGATTAATCTACCAAAACGAAATAATTCTAGCCATGGTATATTTAGATTTGAACTTAAATCAAATGGATGTAACAAGTGCTTTTCTAAATGGAGAATTAGAAGAAAAAATATATATTGAATGACTTATAGGTTTCATTGACAAAGGTCAATAGCACAAAAGTATGCAGATGATTAAGATATTTTATGGTCTTAAAGAATATTTCAAGCAGCGATACATTAGTATTCATCAAGCAATAATTTTATATAACTTTACGTGATTGATGAAGATCACTACGTATATGTCAAAAGAGTAATAGATGAGCTTGTGATCTTGTTATTCTATATGGATAACATACTATTCGTTAGAAATGATAAGGAGTATTTCACTACGGTAAAAATTGATTATCCTCAAATTTGAAATAAAAGACATGTGCGAAGCATTTTACATACTTGGTTTAAGAATAAAGAGAGATCGTTTTAAGAAATAGTTTTATTTCACAAGAGTATATATTAAAAAAATTGTTAAACAATTTAGTATGTAAGACCGCAAGTCAATTGTTACTTTTATGAAAAAAATGAAGGCCTAAACTAAAGATTGTGTTATGGGACTCCACAAGGTAAAGGAATAAATGACAAAAGTTCTTTATTCTAATGTTGTTGAAAGCCTTATGTATACTATGATGTGCATAAAGTCAAACATTTGCCATGCCGTGAGCATAAGTAGATATCAATCCATTCCAAGTCAATCCCATTGAAAAGCCATAAAAAGGATATTAAAGTATCATAAGGTCACTATGGATTATTTATTGTGTTATCAAGAAAGTGACCTGCATTTGGTTGGCTATATGCATGCTAATTGGAAAGGAGAATTAAATAAAGAAAAATCTACCCTGACTATGTTTTCTTTTTGAATATTAGACTATATCTTGGATCAATAAGAAAGAGACTTGAATAGTACTATCCACAATGAAAACTAAATTTGTAGCATTTTCATTGGTAGTATAAGAAGTTGTTTGGCTTCTAAAATTTTTTAATCTTTCAGGAATTAAGAAATATGAGTCTAACTCAATGTTAGTGAATTAAAAAAGTTAAGTAGCAATTGCATTCACAAACAGATCCTAAAGACTAAACACAAAGATATCAAATATAATTTTATGAAAGACATGCTTGCACAAAAGAAAATCAACAAGTACATTTTCACGCATAAGATAATTGCAAATCCATTAACTAGGCCCATGCCTAGAGATATGATTCATAACCACATGAAATCTCTAGAGTTGCGTAGATAATGATGTATCGATTAAAATATTTTATATGAACAATCTATGATTTTCACCATTTAAGTTGACTTATATTGAATGTGATTAATGCTGTTAAAGTTTAGTATTTAGTTTTGTAAAGCATGCACACATATATATGTATATGTACATATACGATATGATTTAAAATGTGTATCAGAAAGATGATTAGCCTTCTCACACAGATAATCACCTTAATGGTTTGGCACCATAGAGATGAGATTAGTTTTAAGTTATGGATTGAGAGCCCAAACTTAAAATGAAATTACCTTGATAAGGGATCAAGATGAGGTCACTTAATATTGAGATTTATGATCGAAAGTAAATAATCCCATAATTCACTTTGTCTGTCTTAAATGCTAGGTGAAAATCTAGTTGATTATTTGAAATTAAGTAGAGTTGTGGACTTAAGTTAGATACTGAGAGTATCTGAAATATCACCTATACTATATTGATATCCAATGGTAAAGATATATGCTTCATAGAAAAAAATGATATCATATCATGTATTTCATACCACATGTGCATTGTTCAATCAATAAGGGTAATAAAAAAATAGATCTCTGCTTTTTTTGTGTAAGACCTTTGAGATCAGCAAATCTCATATTTAGTAATCTTAAAAACTTTTGATTATTTTTGAAAGTTTCAGTTCAATATTAGCTATCTTGAATTGTTGCCAAAGGTCAATGATGATTCGATTTAATGAGACATCTCTGGATAATAATTGAATTTAAATAGAGAGATCTTAGAAGAAGGGAAGATCATTCTATTGTCACATTTGGTTATATTCATAGATTGACCAATTATGTTTGAGATATCGAATATAATTGTTAATACATAAGTATATCATGCAATATGATAAAAGAGAGATCAAAAGGAACTTGAAATATGACTAAATGAATCTAGGTACAGCATACTTACTTTATTTGTACTTGAGAATTACTATAAGTACCTAACAATTGTATAAGTGACTAGATATGATATTGAGCTGCTATATACACCTAACAATCATATAAAAACTAAGCTTTTGAAGTATGTTGGTCACATGACTGATTTTTTTGTATAAACCCATTGTAAAGAGTAGAGAAAATGTTCTCTTGATCGTAAGTGTTTGCCACCTATTTTGTGCGATTGAGAGATGTTAAAACAAGCTGCTTAAAATGGTGAACTTTAAAAAAATAACTACATATTGTAGTTATACAAGAAACTACTTATGATAGTTATTACTTTGTTTTGAATCAAACCAGAAACTGATGGCTTCGCTCTTGTCCCTTATGAATATGGCAACAAGCCATGTGAAAATGATGAAGGAAGAATTCAACTAACGAAGAAAAAATGGCATTCGACCATAGTATAAAGATAATAAAAAAGTTCTTTTCATGTCTTTTCCTTTTCCAATATTTAGCATGAAATTCAACCATGATAAAAATGATGAATATGTTCATCCAAACAAAATATAAGATGAGTCTTATTCATATGGGATTATGTGATGAGTTATATAGAGATTAAGAGAGGAAAAGAGAAAGATTGACAAAAAGAAAGAAACTCTTCAAAAAATCTCTTGCATTAATGTTTAAGGACTTACGCTATAAATAGTGAATAATTTTTAAATACGTGATCTTAGCCCTAACTAGTAAATTAAGTTGGCGTCACTTTCGTGACTCTTTTGTAACAATGCTTTAGCTGTGTTTTCACAAATCAAGTAAGTTTTTTGTATTATTTTCGATATATGATTTTGTTTATAATATTATAAAATTATCCTTTATTTTGTTTAGTTTTTACCAATGTTGTGGAGGATACCATACCAACACACAACAATTTATTTTCCTAAAAAGTTCAAGGTAATAAAGAAATAGATAGATAACATTTTACTATGAAATTATATGTTGATTTACTATTAGGTTATGAATGATTTACTATTAAGTTGTCAATAATTTATTAAGTTATCAAAGATTTACTATAAAGTTATCAATAATTTACTATTGAGTTATCATTAATTTACTATTAAATTATTATTCATTTATTATTATAATTGATTTGGCACAAAGTTATTGATGATTTACCATTAATTTAAAAACTATGATTTATCACTAAGTTAACATTTATCATTGATTTACTATTAAGTTATGAATGATTTACTATTACGTTTTCAATAATTTACCAATAAATTAACGATGATTTATTACTAAGTTAATACTGATTTAATACAAAGCTATCATTAATTTTGTTATCATTGATTCACAACTAAGTTATAACTAATTTAGTATTGAGTTATTGATAATTTACCACTAAGTTTACACTAATTTATTATTATCACAGATTTACTACTAAGTTGACTCTTAATGTATCAGTGGCTCATGCTCGCCCCCTTCCACTTTTAAAATCTCAATTTGCCCTTAATCTTTCATATCTAATTTTTCCTTTTTGGCATTTTTAAAATTTAAAATTTAATTTTTAATCAGTTGTATGGTAAACTTAATAAGTTGTTAACACTTTAATTTTTTTAATTATATTCATAATTTGACTAGTTTTAATCGTAAAAATCTTAAGTTCCTTAAATTTTGCATATTTCTTTCTAATCAAAATATGTTGATATTTATTATTATTTCTATTTCTTTTTTTTAGTCAAAACAAGTTCTTTTCATGTTGACAAAATATAATTAAGAAATATTCTATTACTATTTATGTTGTGCATATGATATTCATTTCCTATGGTCCTTATATTTTTGTTATTAAAGCTCATAGTTTTAGTTTTTTAAGGTTGTATAACTTTTAGCTTTTTTTTTTTTGTAAGTTATTAGTTTGAATTATTTTAGTTCATCATTAATTTATGTATGTAATTAATTATATTGTAAGTTACCAAAATTTGTTAAAATTTATCAAAATTATATCAATCTATTACCAAAATTTTGTCAAAAGGTGACCAAAATTGTATTGAAAATTACTAAAATTTTATCAAAGTTACCAAAATTATATAAAAAATGACTAAAATTATAACATAAATTATAGAAATTATATCATTGATTATCAAAATTGTATCAAAGGTTGTTAAAATTTTATTAAAAGTTATCAAACTTTTAACTAAGGTTACCAAATTATATCAAAGTTTTATCAAAATCAAAATTATATCAAAGGTTATCAACTTGTATCAAAATTTATCAAAATTAAAATTATATCAAAGATTATCAAATTATATCAAAGGTTACTAAAATTGTATCAAAAAATATCAAAACAGTTTATTTGATTACCAAATTAAATCAAAAGTTACTAAAATTGTATCAAAGGTTATCAAAAATATATTTAAAGTTACTAAATTATATCAAACATTACCAAAATCAAAACTATATCAAACTTTACCAAAATTGTATCAAAGTTTCTCAAAACTACACCCAATGTTACCAAAATACTGTTAAAAGTTATCAAAATTATATCAATGATTACCAAAGTTATCAAAATTGTACGTAAGGTTAGAAAAATTACATCAATAAGTTATCAACGTTTTATCAAAATATACCAAAATTGTATTAATGGTTACTAAAATTATATCATGTTACCAAACCAATACCTAATATTACCAATATTTTATTAATGCTTACAAAATTTTATAAAAATTTATCAAATTTCTAATAAAAATTACTAAAACATATAAAATGTTACCAAAATCAAAATTATATCAATGATTATCAATATTATATCAAAACTTACCAAAATTGTATCTAAGATTACCAAAATTATATTAAAAGTTACCAAAATTGTATTAAACTTACTAAAATTTTATTAATGATTACCAAAATTGTATAAATGGTTACTCAAATTTTATCATAAGTTACCAAAATAGTAGCAAAGGTTACCAAAATTATATTAAAGGTTAATAAAATTTTATGAAGTACTATAAAACTTCTAATAAAGGTTACCATAATATATAAAAAGTTATCAAAATCAAAATTATGTAAAAGGTTATCAAGTTATATCAAAGGTTACCAAAATAGTATTAAACATTACCAAAATTTATTAATTGTTATCAAATTTATAATAAAGGTTATCACAATATATTAAAAGTCATCAAAATCAAAATTATATAAAATATTATCAAATTATATCAAAACTTATTAAAATTGTATCCATGGTTACCAAAATTATATTAATGATTGTAGAAACCTAATTTTGTTCGAATGGAATCTAATGATTGTCAAGTTTTTAAAATCTGGCCTTGTTCATATCCAACATTCTTTTAATTTTGATAAGTTTCTAAAATCGAATTTAGGACCAAAATTGACCCAAATGCCTCAGGATCAAACTTAGTCAAATGCCTTAGGATCAAACTTGGCCAAATAAAGTCAAATTCGATCAAAATTGGTCAAGCTTAGCCAAACAAAGTCAAATTCAATCAAAATTGATCAAAATTAATCAAGTTGGATCAAACTCGAGTCAATATTCAAAATTCACAACTAACTAGGATTAATAGGGGTTGGAATTGAAAACTATGATTTTAATGCGCTAAAAACCCTAATTGTAAATGGTAAAATTATCAAAACATTATTTAAGAGTATTTTCATAATTTTTACGTTCTTAATGTCGAATTTTCATCAAAAACTCTAGATCATACTTTGATAACATTCCATGATTTTTGATGTATTGAAAACTTGGATCACATCTTGAAAAATATAAATTATCAAAATAACCTTTGTTGTTTCAATTCATATGTACAAGGTTCTCTCCGATGGCTAAATGTTCCCAACATCAGTTTTGTTTTATCCACCAAGGATTTAAATTACGATTGTGATCATATTTTTTATCGCGTTGCATTTATCATAGTTGTAAATATAAAGAAAACTATTACGGTCATTACAGTATTACGATCATGATTTTTTTTAAAATTTTGCTCTACTTACTATAAAATGTAGTAATTATATTTATAATTATAAAAATTCTTACTTTATAATTTTTAAAGTATGTTATGACACATTTTGTTTTTTATTTACTTGCAAAAAATTATTAAGTTAAAAATTTTATATTTTTCATATAATTGAATACTTTTGATATTGCTTTAGTAGAAATGATATCATTTTTTCAAAATTTTCAAGAATTGTAAATACATATCATTATATTTTTGAATTAATTAACAATTCTTTTTAGTCTCGAGACAAAGGTGCATTGTTTAACAAATCTCTTGGCAATCAAATTAAATATTACTCTCATTATTATTTAGCTCAAATCAATTATAATTCCCTATAATTGTAGAAAGTGTAGACAAAATCACATACAAATTAACATTTCTTTTTTAATTTTGATAGTGAATGAATGTCATTGCCATGCCATGGCCATGACCTTCAACTTGTTATATAATGGATGACATTTTTAAGTATCATTTAATTACATAAAAAATAATACTAAGAACTAATTTAATATTAAGAAATCACAACAATATAGATACCAAAAAATCATTACTAAAATTTAAATACAAACTTATAAATTAATAAAATAACAAAATCAATACATAATCATTTAACTTTAATTATTTTTCATCTAAATTATAAAAAAAATTTCCTTAATAAAATTTCCTCCTATCAAAATGTCCCTTAAATCAAAAAATAGAATTTCCCTAAATATATAAATATATATATTAAAAAATTAACCCTCACCGGTGTCTTCTAGTGCACCTTTAATTTCTCCTATGGTCTCACTCCTCAATCTCATTTAATTCCCTCTCCAATCCCAGCAGCAAACCCCTAAATTTCCCCAATCCATTCTCTGCCTCTGCCTCTTGTCCCAGTTCCTCACCGCCTCTTCTCATACCCTGACAGTGTCTTCCTTAAATTTTCTCTCTAGACCCTTACCCTTATCCCCTATATCTCCTCTCTCGATCTCTTATTGTGTGTTTGCTCATCTCTTTCAACCTTAAGTCTCATTGTCGTCTCTCGTCTGTCATCTCTCATCTCTCATTTTGGTTTCTCATTTCAAGTCCCAAGAGGTCGACAACTAGAACTTGACTGCCTGGCTTTCAGCCTTCTTGATCCAACTGAGAGATTCATTCTTAGGGGAATCGTAAGCTTAAAATAGATTTGTCAACAGAGGATGCCCTTCAAGAAAAAAGTCATGACACCACATTATCCCACTTTCTCATCTGTCTCCTGCAAAATTGAAAAATTTTCAACAAAAAAAGGTAATTGGGATGTTGAATTGCTTGCTTACCTTCATTCAATTACTTGTGTTTAATGTTGATTAAGGTTGAATTTGAGTGAATTGATGTCTCTAGCAATCTAGGTATTGTGTTTTTTGGACTGAATTTGTGAATTGACTAGCCGAGCCAATGATTTTTTTTTTTTGAATTTTTGGATGAAAAATGGAAAACGGAATATCGGGAATAGCATACCGTTATTGCTGCTATTCACCGTCACGCTGATTTTAGCAGCTACGATATGCCACTATTGTTGGGTTGAAGTTCTCCTTCGATTTTGCTTAATAGCGGTGACGGACAATGACGTTGCCACTAAATAGTGGCCGCTATACCATCACTCCACCGCTATTTAAATCTCAGTTGTCCACTGCCAAATTGTTTCATAAATGTTAGAATAAGAATAAGAAATGAAACTCAATTATGTCATTTAATTTCGAACAAAGTGAGATTTGAATCCAACTCTGAGTTTGAGTAGATGATACATGTATTTATTATTGAACCAAACGCGCGTATTGACTCGGTTTTTAAGTAGTTAATGAATCCATAAAAAAATTAATCACATTTATTAATTTTAATCTTTCTGTACCTCTAACACCAGTCTTCCAGACAGTGCTTGTGTACTTATGTCCAGAAAAAATGTTGTTGGAGACACTGAAGGAGAATTTGAGGCGATACCGGCTTCATTCCCTTAGCATAAACAGACTGCTCTTAGGCTTGGAAGCAAATGGAATTGGCAAGATAATGTCTGGTCGACCCCGACATAGGATTGAAAGTCGTGATATCTTAACTTCTGGTTCCGTGCTCAGTGTTCAAGAGACAAATTTTAGCTTCCATATTTTTAAAATTTAAATTCACATATTTGATAAAAAATAAAAAATATATTTTATATTTGAGGTGTCGATGCAAATTATAATACAATAAAATTTTTGTATTTTACATGTGTGTGAAATAAATTGACATAGATACACAAATTGTATATCTAAATTTAAGGTAAGTTTTTCTCAAATTCTTAGAAAAAAAATACTAAAACTATGCAATGGAAATGTATACTAGAACTCATGTAAGAAAAGAAAACTACCTCTAAGGAAAGCAGTTACGAATTGTAGCAGTTAAAAAGGAAGCTTCACTTTTAAATTTGGTTTTGTGGGCTTGAAATTGTACCAAATTAAGACGATTTTAACTAAAAAGTTTTGGATGCAAATTGATATTTTCTTTTATCCGTTGAGACGGGAAACATGACATTGGTATATGACATGAGACCAGACAGGAAGGACAGTTGGAACTAAAAGGATGGTTATTGAAAGTATGAAGTAGAAATTTCTATAGTCGGAGCAGCTGAGATAAAGTTTGCTGTATGGTCTTTGATGTATCTTTTATGTCAAATACGTATAAAATATAAAAATTATTATTATAATTAGTGTAAATTCATCAAACGCGAAATATATTTTTTTATTTTTATCAAATTTATATGCAATTTTTGCTGAAATTCTAAACTATATTACTTTTGTATCTTCACCGTTTAAAATTATCATTATCAGATCTATATGTTAGCTTCACCAAAATTTGCTCTTCAGCCCTTTCAACTTTACAACATCAAAGGTTCTGGACACTTGAGAGTTCTGGTTTAATAATTGTGGGCTTGAAGCTGTGGTTAGGCTTTTGGGTTCGAGCCATTCCCTTGTGGTGAGGTTGGCTTTAACACAGTGGTTAGGTTGGCTTGAACTAAGATAATTGAGCTGGCCCGAGTTTGGAGACATTCATAAATACTTGCTTGCAAAACTTCACCTCTACCAAACGTGAGAAATCATCTAATCAAGAAATGAATCTATTAGTACATCCCATCAACATTTAAGTCATCCTAAAGTTTTCAAGATTATATCTTTCATTTCATTTTCTTGGGTTCATAGAGCATAGCCACGAAGGAATCAACATGAAAATTTTGAAGTATTAAGAGTACAAGCAGCTGCCTTTGCTCCTGAAGTTAGTGCATCTGCATCAACAAGAAGTATAACTCCTGCAGAAGAACTAACTTGTGTGAAAAAGAAAAACCATTATCAGTTTGATTAATATCATAAAAAATTACTGTAAGATAGCAAAATTTGCCTGATTGGACCCACAAGTAAAATCATGCAACTTAAAACAGAACATAAAATAACTAGCAAAAACAGAACAAGGTAAATCATGTTAGCTAAAATCATTTGAGCATTTGTATTTTGTTAATAATAGTTACTGCTAGAAACTTTAAACATACCTCCACGAGAACTTTAGGATTTTGAAGGAAGGAGATCCAAATGCATCAATCCAGGAATTCTAACAAGCGTGAATCACCAAGCTTGTAAGTTTCACGTTGAGCTCCTTTAACTCTGTAGTAAAAGAAAGAGATGTTTGGAATATGCTTAATTTTCCAATGATCCGAACCTCCATCTGGCAACAACTTTCGAGCGAATTCTTTGGACATATCATTAAATGATAGAGTCTTAAGGCATTTTAGATCAGAAATGCTTGAAGGCATCTCCTCCAATTGGGAGCTAGGTCCAATTTCGAGATTCTCAAGAAGTGTTAATGCTCCTCCATCTATTATCAATCTACTCAATTCATTTAACTCGCAAAGACGAAGGTCTTGGAGTTTCCCAAAGTGATTCCTCTTAAAATGCAATTGAGCTCCATCATATCCCTCATAAAGCCCAAAGAACAATAACTTAGGTAGAGCACCAAGGATTTGAAGCGAATCATCTGATATTCTTGACCATTCCAAAGTAACTTTAGTGAGGTTCCTCAGTTGAGGAGAAATCCAATCAGGTAACTTTATTAATTTTCCTCGTAGCCTGAGACAACGAAGAAAAAGTGGAGGAGACGATATTGTGTGTAACTGAAGAAGTTCTTCCTCTTTGATTGAAGAAATTCTCAATGACTGAAGGTGGATCATCTGCTGTATAGCATCACACAAATCTTTCCCACTTTCTGATTTTAGTTTAGTGATGCATAGTTTTCTCAATTGCTTCAACCTTCCTAACTCACCAAAAAAGTTACCACCATTGTATGCCTCCATGTCCACATCATAAAGCTTTTCTAAGGACTCTAAGCTCCCAAAGTTCCCATATAATTTCATCCCTCTTCGAGTATTGATACTGTAGCTGCTTTGTGTATCTTTGTGGTAACATACAAGATATTGAAGATTAGAGAGCATGTTGATTTGAACCGGTAACTCACGTACCAAAGAACGTTTTAGGTCCAACGTTTGAAGCTTGTGCAATTTAGCAATAGATTTTGGGAGCATTTTTACCTTTGTATCTCTTATGCTTAAATATTTCAAATGCAACAAATTTCCCAATTCCTCGGGTATGTACTTCAATGGAACTCCTTCAAAGTCCAGTTCTTTCAACAATTTGAACTTCGTGAACAATAAAATGAACAAAGATTTAGGTAACTCTTCTATGTCAAAGAAAATAACTGAATGAGTTTGATAGTTACCAATAATTGTTGGGAAATTGCTTGCTTTGTTGTAGACGGAGAGGTTTCGAGCTACACCATTATGACTGATCAAATATTCTGGAGATGTTTGAATGAAGCTCAATTCTTCTGATTTTGAGAGAATAACTTCACGCATCAAATCATGGAGCCTACAGTTTCTAACATCGCCAATGGAATCAGTCCATGATACTTGAACCAAGCTTCTATTAATGAGCTCAGTTAAGTATTTTGTTGCAACTTCTTCCAGGGTCATGCCATTTCTTCCTTTCACCAAACCCTTTGCAATCCACATTCGAATTAGTCTCTTGCAGCTAATCGAGTAATCCTCCGGAAACATGCCCAGGTACAAGAAACAACCCTTGAGATAGTAAGGTAGATCATAATAACTGAAAGAAAGAATTTTTTTTATATATGAAAGATGTGGACTACTGTCTAACTCCCGACCGAGGCTATCAAGTAAGCGTTTCCAATGCAAAAATTCCCTGCCTTTAGTTGCCAGAAGTCCACCGATGGCAACAATTGCAAGGGGCAATCCTTCACATCTTTTGACTATATCAAAAGATAAATCCTTCAGCTCCTCAGGGCAATTTTTATTTTGATCAAACTGGAAAGCTATTCTGCATAAAAGCTCTTGGGCCAATTCTAGAGGAAGAGGTTTCAAGTTATGGACATGTACAAGTGAAGACTTCTTGCAAAATTCAGCAGTATTCATACTTCTTGTTGTCATCAAAATTTTACTGCCTTTTTTATTATCCAATAAAGCATATTCCATATCTCGCCAAAAATCTTCTTTCCATACATCATCAAACACAACAATATACCTCTTATCATGTAGATATTCTCTGCATTTGCTGATCAACTCTGCACCATCCATTGTATCAATCCCAATAGGAGGGGACTCGTTTCTAGACTCATAGATCTGATATATCATGGCCCTTAGCAGCACCTCCACCTTGTATGATTGAGAGACTGTCAGCCAAGCATGGCAGTCAAAGTGTCCTGTCATGATTTGATCATCAAAAACTTTCTTCACCAGAGTAGTCTTACCGACCCCTCCTAGTCCCACCAATGAAATAATTGTGCGTGTGAGCACTCCATCTACCATTCTACCAGTCAACTCTTCTCTAGATGAATCAATACCCACAAGTGCATCATCCTCGACAAAATGTAGTCCCATTCGAGGGTCCGATTGCTTATAACTATTCTCGATACCACCACCTGGCCCATGTTGTCTCAACGTGTTGAAGCCATATCTTTCACTTCTTTCCTTGATTTCATGTACTGATGTTTTGATATCTTTAATCTTTGACGCTATCCAGCGATTCTTTTTCACAGTCTTAACTAGACGAGCTATTTTGCCCAAAGAAGCCTTGAAACCATGCTGGTCACTATGTTGTGCGACATGATAAAGCATGTATTCATCCATAACATCTTCTATCTGATAAGCTACTTCCCTTACATGTTTCACCCATAATTGCAGGCCACCTTTGCTATCTTCCTTGTCCGCCATTGAATCTGCTTCTCTTAAGAAACAAGACATGTACTCCAGTTCAATCTGGATGTCTTCAACTTCATGCTTAAGCCCTCCAAGCAATTCCACCTCTGAACCAAGAAATGAAATCAACCTATCAAGAACAATACTCACAGCTACCTCAGCCATTGCTTCCTAATTCTGACGAACTTCTCAGGCTTTCAAGTCTTCCCAATGTTTAAGCAGACTTTTGATGATAGAAAGTCGGAAGTAAACGAATTTAAAGGGAAGAAAGCATGAGAGTATAGTTAAATCATTGAAATATTGGAGCAAATTTTGTCTTTTTCTTTTTTTTTTCACATTTGTCAGAGGAAACGTGTACTGCACTAAAACAAATGAGCCGTCCTGTAGAAGGCAAAAAACTTGAAATCCTGCATTGCACCAAAAAATCAAAGACTTATCATAAGAAAAATTATAAATCAAAGATAAAAAGTAACTCTTAAGCCATTAAAGTGTCTTGTCTCCAAAGGGTTCATTTTTTTTTTTTTTTTTTTTTTTTTTTAGAGTTTTGGATTTGTTGCTAAATAATTTTGCGGGCCAACAAATAAACAACTCTTGCCTGTGGCCCAAATCCTCGTCATCTCATTACTAATATTTTACCTGAAATTTCTTTTAATCTAATTTTATTTAAGTTTCTTAATTTAATTAAGACATTTTATTTACTTACTAATTGCAATAATGTCTATAAAAACATTGCACAAAGAAAAGAATTATGAACAAAGTTCCATTGTAAATAGTTAAGGGTCATCTATGTTGCTCTTACAAATATTCAATTAATGAAATCGTCAATTAATAATTTATATTCTGAAAATCAAAACCAATTTCAAGCCCCAAGTCTCTTATTAACCAAAAAAATTTAATTCAGAAAATTGAGTGCAAATTTAAGAGGAATCAAACTCTAACACACAGATAAATCAAGCATCTATTTGTCCACTTACAAATTTTTGTTTAACTTATATTCGTTTAATTAGTTTAATATCACTTTCCATAGTCCTTCCACAGCCACTTCCATCCCCAATGAATCCACATTTCTTTTAGAAAATCTCTTTGGAGAGGTTAAGGCTGTGAATGATGTCAAGGCCAATACATTGCCACTGTATAGAGACATAGGTTTCAGGGGAAAAAAATCAACATTACCATGCAACTTACTCAAATAGCCCATTTCAGAAACTTTCGCTTCATTACCATGGAATACACAATCTCAACATGACAAACGTGGATAGCTACTACCAAGTTTGCAATCTATCACCAGAAGACTTATGGATACTTCTGATACAACACTGATTCTCTGAAAACAAAGTAGAGACAATATGGTAGCTTGCCTTCATTATTCAGGTTTCCATGAAAACTGGGAGGAGTTTCAGATTCATGATAGGCAGCCACAGTTCCACCGTATCTATCTCCCTTCACGGCATCTGCTGAAGCAATGGATTCTAGCTCAGTCATCTCTTCAGGTGTTAATTTTATGGACAAAGCTCCGATGTTGTGGCTGAAGTTTTCAGTTTTGCAGGTTCCAGGAATGGGACAGACATCATTCCCTTGGGGATGAACCCATGCCAATGCAACCTGTGATGGGGTGCACCCCTTCTTTGCTGCTATCTCATTAACTCACCTATAAAGGCGTTTGTTGTGCTCGAGATTTTTAGGTTGGAAACTTGGTAGATACTGTGACAATTGAAAATCCATTCACATGATTGTCATGAAAAATAAAGATAATCTGCAGTCGACCATTACTTTCTGCAAATAATACAGATTTAGGATTCAAGGCATTTAAGATACTGTTTGGCAATTCATGCCACCAGTAGTTGTCAAAATGGACCTCATTTAATTGCCCAAATACAGAAAAGATCTTTTATCCTCAAATTTGATTTAAATAGAAGGCTAAATGCCTATTTCAGAAAGATTTCAATGGGGTACTAATTTTGAAACAAACAATTAGCCATGCAGATCCTTAAAAGTATGTCCATGTACTGCAGAGTTCAGTCATTAACTTCAACCGTTAAAATTAGGACTAATGGAACCTAGAGCTTAACTAAGTTGGTTCATGTAATCGCCCTCAAAAGATGGCATCCAGTAGGTCTGGGATTTAAATCCCAGCATTTGCAACCTCTTTCCCTATCCCGAGACTACAGCCTCCTTTGTACAAAAAAAAAATTAGGACTAATGCTCTTTACCTAATTTATACATCACTTGGTACATTTGATACAGAATTCTCAAATACAAGTAACAGATGTCTCATCTGTGACTCAGATCTCAGCTGAAGTAAACAAATCTCCTCTACAAACTTCCCTGAAGTTTTCATTAAAAGACGCATCATATGATTGCAAACCGCTGCTAAGTGAGAAGTAATGGATATTAGTCAATGGCTCACTAGAGACACTTGCAGTCTTGCAAACTCAAGGAAGGGGCCATATTGGGGACATAAAGGTATAGTCAGCCCTCTGTTATTGGAAGGGATCTGAAGCTTAACATGCCTGCATATTATTTCACTTGAAAGTTGCCTGATGCATATGATTTCATTATATAATGGAGTGGATATGACACAAAAGGGAAAAAGGTTATGAACATTCTCAAACTTCAATTCTTAACTAATCCACCCTTACTATACTGCACAGTTGGATAATATACACTTAGACAGTAAACACTGACATCTAATTAAACCCAATTCACATGAGAATCCCACTAAATTGGAAAGAACAAGACTGCTAGCATTGAGGCACTTAGAGACTAAATTTGGGTGGTTTTCATTACAGAGTAAGCTAACAAAGTGGCAAATGTTGCAAAACAACTTAAGCATAAAAATTATTTGGCTCTCAGATGTAAAAGCTCTTGTCTTGTCAGTAACCTCCTATGCTCTCTTAGGCTAGAATTGAAAATCTAGAATACCATAATTTTTTTTTTTTTTGAATATTTGAGACCGTCAGGCACACGGCTAATGAAACTAAGAGTCAGTACTCTATCAATAGGCACATAGTTGTTGGCTAATACCATAAAATTTAATATGTCTAAAGATTTCTTTGGTACACAAGATGATGATAGAATATGATAAGATAATATTAAAAATAAGATTAGATAAAAATAATCATCTCCACTTTGGGAGAATTGAATTATCCTACACTAAGAGAATGATTAATCCTCTTTATAATCGTATCACTTTCTTTAGATAGAAACCAAACACAATATAAAATTATTATCATCCTATCCTATTTGAATCATTATCATCCCATTTTATTTATCATCTTATGCACCAAACAGTACCTAAAAGTACAGATAATCATTTCTTATGGATAAGTATCTGATAGACTTTCAAATTTTCATATAGTAGGAAACAGCTTTGGAAATTTGTCCATCAATAATGTTAACTTTTTGAAATCTTGTAATGGTGTCAATTGTTTAGTCAAAAACCTTGTGAAACTTCTTTGAAACAAGAAGAGATATCTTACCTACTATATCTAATGTTTTTGCATAAATGATATGATAATGAAATGAAGTACCAAAGTGTTTTCTTAGCTCATATCTCTTGTTTTGCTCTCTACAGTGTTCATTTTATTTTTTTTTCTCAATATCATAACATGGTATTACAGCATTAAAAGTGATCTTAAGGACTGTAAGTTAGAGTGCAAATCAAAAAATTTTCCTTCCTCAAAACCTTAAAACCTTTAGAACTTATTGCATGGCTTCTAGTAATTTTACAACTCCATCACCTCCTATTTTTATGGGAGAAAATTATCCCATTTGGTCAATAAAAATGAAGTCATATTTGAGAGCATTTGATTTGTGGGAAGTAGTGGAAACAATAAGAGATCCATCACCTTAAAAGCGAATCCAATAGTTGCTCAAATTAAATAACACAGTAAGGAGGTTTTCAAAAGATACAAAGCTTTGTCCTGCATCCACTTAGCTATGCCAGATGTGATTTTCACAGAATAATGACTTGTGAAACAGCCAAAAAAGCATAGGACAAACTTAAGGAAAAGTTCCATGGGAGTGATAGAAGAAAGCAAATTCATGTGCTCAACTTATAGAAGGAGTTTGAGGTTATAAAGATGAAAGACATTGAGATTGTCAAGGAGTATTCTGACAGACTCATGAAGGTGGTTGACCAATTAAGACTGCATGGAAAAGAATTGTCAAATAAAAAGATTGTTGAAAAGGTGCTTGTAAGTGTTTCTGAGAGGTTTGAATAAAAAAGTTCCTTTCTGAAATATTCAAAAGATCTGTCTAAGCTTACTTTTACAGAAGTTATGAATGCTCTTCAAGCTTTGGAGCAAAGAAAAGCTATCAAACTTGAAGAAGCATTAGAAAGAGCCTTTCAAGCAAGGCTTAAGGAAAAACATGCAGTCAACAATGAAGGCATCAAGCAATCTAAAGTAAAAAAAAAAAAGAAAAAAAAGTAGATGACAATAAAATAGGAGACAAAAGAGGAAGGTATCCACTTTGTCCTTAATACAAAAAGAAAAACCATATTGGGAACTACTGCTGGTTCAAGCTTGAAGTTAAATATAAAGCATGCAATCAGCTTGGTTATATGGAAAAGTTTGTAAAAACAAAGCAAACTAGCAAGGAACATGAGCTTAAGTTGCTGAAAAGCATGAGGGAGATGAGGAGAGGCTTTTTATTGCTATATGTTATGCAGCTAATAGTAGCAAAAAAGCTTGGTTGATAGACAATGGTTGCACCCATCACATGACCCAAGATACTAACATATTCAAGGATCTTTAAGAAGCTGGACAACTCATATATCTTAAAAGTAAGATTAGTAATGGAGAATATATTGATGTCAAAGGAAAATGTGTTGTTGCAGTGGAAACTCCCTCAGGTACAAAACTTATTTATTATGTTTTATTTGTGTAAAAAATTAGTCAAAGCCTTTTAAGTGTAGGACAAATGCTTGAAAAGGATTATGTCTTGCATTTTAAAAACATGTCATGCATCACATTTGATCTATCTGGTTGTGAATTGATGTTAGTCAAGATGAAACAAAAAGTTTTCTAATTGAGTAGAAACAAACAAAAATGCATCCTTACTCCAATACAGTAGATGATTCTGATTTGTGGCACAAAAGGTTAGGCCACTTTAGTTATTCAACTTTGAAGAACATGTATGTGAATAATTTGGTTCAGAATTTTCCTAGCATATATGATAAAAATGATATGTGTTGTATGTCAATATGGCAAGCAAAAGAAGTTGTCATTTCCACCAAAAGCAAATTGGAAAGCTTAAAAAAAGTTACAGTTGGTGCAAACTGACATGTTTGGTCTAATGAAGACAACATCTTTGAATGACAACAAATACTTTCTATTATTTATTGATGACTTTATAAGGATGTGGTGTGTTTTTCTTGAAGCAAAAATCAAAGGTGTTTGCTACATTTCAAAATTTTAAATCTTTGGTTAAAAAGTAAGTCGGCTATCAAATTTTGAAGCTCAAGTCTAATAATGGAGCTAAGTATACCTCAAGGGAGTTTAACAAGTTTTGCGAGCAAGCTGGGATTGAATATCAATTAACTATTCCTTACATTCTTCAACAAAATGGTATGAATGAAAGAAAAAATAGAATAGTCATCGAAATGGCAAGGTGTTTATTGTTTGAAAAAATTGTCTTAGAAATTTTAGGCTGAAGCAATCAATACCTCAGTTTATTTGTTGAATATACTGCCTATAAGAGCATTGCAAGGCAAAACTCCTTATGAAGCATGGCATGGAGTAAAGCTTTCAGTTAAGCATTTTAGAATATTTGGTTGTGTTTGCCATGTTCATATACCAGATGTCAAAAAGGAAAAATTAGATCAAAAGGAAAAAACTAGGATATTTTTAGGGTACAACAACAACTCTAAAGGTTATAAAATCTATAATGTAAAATCTAAAAAAATCTTTGTTAGCAGAAATATGAAGTTTGATAAGCTAGGAAGTTGGAATAGGGAAAAAGAAAAAGCCATAACCTCTAGTCAGTCAAGAATTTTTTAGAAACAATATAAAGAGCCTGACAATGACACTGAAGTTCCAATCAGAGGCACAATAACTATAGAGGAGATCTACGCCATATGTAATCTCGTTGCTTTGGAACCTTCAAGCTATGATGATGTTACAAAAGTAAATGATCTGAGGACTATTATGAATGAGAAGATCAATATGATACAAAAAAAATAAAACCTGGCAACTTGTTGATAAACCATACTATCAAAAGGTGATTAGAGTAAAATAGGTTTATATAACCAAGCTAAATCCAGATGGTTCAATAAAAAAACTCAAAGCTAGATTAGTTGTTAAAGGCTATTCACAACAACAATGTGTTAATTTTTTAGACACTTTTGCTCCCGTGGCAAGACATGATACAATCAAACTTTTAGTAGCTTTGCCAGCTAAAATGGGATGGAAAATTTATCATTTATATGTGAAATCAACATTCTTGAATGGATTGCTTGAAAAGGATATTTATGTTGAACAACCAGAAAGTTTTCACATTGCAGGCAATGAAAATAAAGTCTACAAGTTTCACAAGGCTTTTTATGGCCTAAAACAAGCACTAAAAGCTTGGTATAGCAGAATTGATGCCTATCTCCTCTTTAAAAAAAAGTGAAAGTGAAGCTACTCTACATGTAAACAAGTCTGAAATTAAAGTGTAGCTTATTGTGTCATTATATGTGGATGACTTGTTAGTCACAGATGGTGATGAAGGTTTTCTGAAGCAATTCAAGTTGAATACGAAAAAAGAGTTTGAAATGTTTGACTTAGGCAAAATGAGATATTTTCTTGCAATAGAAATCCATCAAGATGATATTGGGACTTTCATTTCACAAAGAAAATATGCTTTGGAAATATTGAAAAAATTCAATATGGAAAAGTGCAAATCGGTGGCTATATTATTGGTAGCTAATGAAAAATTGTTAAAGAATGACATTGCAAGCAAGGCTGATGGTTTTATATACAAAAGTTTAATTGGGAATTTGTTGTATCTTTCAACCATTAGACCTGATATAATGTACTCAACAAGTTTCCTTTCAAGATTCACGTAATTTCCTAGTCAAGTAAAAAAGTTTTGAGATATATCAGAGGTATAGTTGATTTTGGAAATGGTACTTAAAGAATAAAAGCAATAAGCTTGAAGGATATATAGATAGTGATTGGGCAAAAAGTGTAGATTCCAAAAGCACTTCAGGTTATGTTTTTTCTTTTAGCAGCGGTGTTTTCTCTTGAAATTAAAAAAAGTAAGACGTAATGGCTCAATCTTCAGTTGAAACTAAGTATGTTTCTACTATAGTAGTAAACCAAACGATTTGGCTTAAAAATGTTTTGACAAATTTGGAGCAATACCATAGCAAAGCTACTGTAATATGGATTGACAAAAAATCTGCTATAGCCATCACAAAGAATCTAGTGCAATATGACAAAACCAAGCATATCAATGTGAAGTTTCATACAATTAGAGAAACTGAAAAAATTTTGAAGTAAATTTAATGCATTACAACTCTGAGTATCAGATTGCTGACATAATAACCAAAGCTCTTCTAAAAGCAAGGTTCGAATTTTTTAAAGCTAAGCTTAGAGTCTCAAAAAAAAATCTCAAAGAAAAGTGCTAGACTTTGAGATTTTTCTATAGTAGGATAATAGCTTTGAAAATTTGTCTATTAATAATATTAACTTTTTGAAATCTTGTAATGGTGTCAATTGTTTAGTCGAAAACCATGTAAAACTTTTTTGAAACAAGGAGATATATCTTAACTACTACATCTAATGTTTTTGTATAAATGATATGATAATGAAATAAAGTACCTGAGTGTTTTTCTAGCTCATATCTCTTATTTTGCTCTTTACAATGCTCATTTCATTTTTCTTTCTCAATATCATAACAGTATTAAATTGTGAAAAGTAGCTACAAACCTTTCTGTAGTCATCATTGGAAGAAGTTTCCACCATTTTAGGCCTTAATGAAGGGAGTCCTTTCTCCAGAGGGCTACAAGCAATGATCCCAATCCCAAGTTCCTTAAAAAATTAAAAACAATCACATAAAATAAGAATTTCAATAAAAAAATTTCAAAAATAAAAAATTATTGGTCCAATGGATAAATAACCTCCAAGTAGGAATGATGTCTGCCTCAACATCCCTAGACCACAATGACCATTCTGATTGTAAAGCATTTATTGGATGAACAACATGTGCCTTCCTAATTGTTGATGTAGAAGCCTTATATAAACCTATGTACTTTACTTTACCTTCTTCAACTAGTTTCTTAAGTTTTTCCATCTATAGGTAAAAAAAAAAAGCAACAATAATAAAAGTATAAAAAATGATAAAAGTCAAAACAAAAAAAAAATCATGACTTCATAGGAACCCTGGTATCAATTCGATACTGGTAATAAAGATCAATACAATCAATATTAAGACACTTCAAACTACCTTCACAGGTCACCCCAACATAAGCATGGTCACCACAGATTTCCTTCTTGCCATCACTATGGTCTATACCAAACTTAGTAGCCAATTCAACCCTGTCTTTGACACCACCTTTTAAGGCTTTACAAAGGATAATTTCATTGGTATAAAGACCGTAAGCATAAGAGGCACAAAGAAAGGTAACCCCAAAGTTGATAGCATGGTGGATTAGAGTAATCATGTTAGATTTATTAGGAAATCAACATACACACGCAACACCCACACACAAAATAGCAAGTTCAAATTAAGAATAAGAACACACAAAATATTTATTTTAGCCTAACTTAAAAATGACCTATTTTAAATCCAATCCACTAACAAATAAATCTTTACAACTGTGAGACTTTTAGAATGAAAAAAGTCACCTAAAATTCTTTGCTCAAAACTTAATTCAAAACTCAATTACACCATTTAATAACCTACTCACTTAGCTATTATCTTGGTATCTAATTATCTAGGATTATCAAACTAAAATTAAAATATCTTATTTATAATGGTGACACCCTTTATACATTTACTAAACTCTCGATGTGGGATATAAGACAAACTCAAACTCTTATAACTTCACTTAACTTTCGATAAAGGATTATGATATTCAAGGCAAATTTCAACAAATCTTTCCTTGACTTGAATCTCTAAACACTTTAATAGTATCTGTAAAACTAACACGCTTACTTTTCTTATTTTCTTTCATCATAGGAATCCCAGCACCTGAGCTTTCATCAAGTATGTATAAGTGATTTTTAACCATATTTCCTTATAAAATCACTTTACCATTCTTGTACATTTTTAATGAATCATTACTACCATAGTATATGTACCCTCGAGAAAGTAACTCACCCAAAACAATCAAATTATAGCTACAACTCAGTACATACCTTACATGATGAAGCGTCATAATAATATCATTTTGAGATCTAAGGCGAACACTCTCAATGCCTTGAATTTGCACCTTTTCATTATTGGTAACCATAATATCCCTACATTTCGCATTCTCTTCCAACTCCACAAAGCAAGTCGTATCATTGTAACATGGACTGTAGCAACTAAATCTAAAACCTAACCTTTATCATCTTTCAAAGTCTGAATCTCATCCACAAAAATCGTTAAAATGACATCATCATCATCAGACCCAATAACAGCAGTATCATTCTTTTTTTTATCCGATTTTTTTCATCATTCACCTTTTTAAAAATAGTCATATCCCTTCTTAGCTTATTGCAGCGCACTTGGATATATCATCTTTCACACAATAATAACATTTTATGTCATTATAATCTCTATCTCTTGACTTGGATCTCTTTTTTGATTCATTAATTCTTTTTTTAGTCCTCCCTTAATCAAAATTCTCTACAGCTAATGTACTCATCCTAGATGATGAGTTTTGTATTCTCATAAACTTTTCGTTCTCATGCAATAGGATAATCACATCATCCAACTTCAAAATAAACTTATCCACTAATAAAGTCTAAACTAAAGGCCTATAAGACTTGGGCAAAGATGGTAACAAAATTAAAGCTTTTTCTTTATCTTTTAACTCATCAATAGAAACTGATAACAATTGATAAACGAATTTATTAAACTCATTTAGGTGATTATGAAGACTCATACCTTCTTTCATCTTCAAAGAATACATATATATCTTCAAATATAATCTATTACTCAACGACTTCGATGTATAAATACCCTCAAGCATATCTTATAAACTTTTTAGAGTACTTTTAGTCAACACACTATATTTTACCTCTAGGGCTAATGTCAATCTAATAGTACTAATAGCTTTTTTCTGAATTCTATTCCAATTACTATTAGACATTTCTTTAGGCTTACTACTCTATAATGTCTGATCTAACTCTTATTGTACTAATAGATCTTGAATTGTATTTTACCATAATATAAAATTACTCTTTTTATCAAATAACGAAATATCAAACTTGGGCATAAACATACTAGACATACATTTTTCAAACATCTTGAAACACTTACTTCACAATCTTTTAGTCCTACCTCTTCTTCTCGCAAACTTCAAACCTCAAACTTCGCTTTGATACCACTTGTTTAGAAATCAACATGCATACACAGCACCCACACACAAAATAACAAGCTTAAATTAAGAATAATAATATAAAAATATATTTATTTAAGCCTAACTAAAAAATGACATACTCCAAACTTAATCCATTAGCAAATGAATCTTTACAACTGTGAAACTTTTAGAATAAGAAAAGTCACTTAAAACTTTTTACGCAAAACTTAACCTAAAACTCAATTACACCTTTTAATAACCTATTCATTTAGCTATTCTCTTGGTGTCTAACTATCTGGGATTATAAAACTAAAACCATAATATCTTATTTATAAATGTGAAACAATTTATATCTTTACTAAACTTTCGATGTAGGATAAAAGATAAACTCAAACTTTAATAACTTTACTTAACTTTTGATGTGGGATTATGAGAATCAAGGTAAATCCTAACAAGATTTAAGCTTTGAAGGACCATAAAAAGCTAACATCCCCAAGCATCCAAGGCCTTGAGTTGACACTTCCAAGCCTTCAGAAACTAACTTTATTTTTCCAACTTTTTCAATTGCCATGTTTCACTGATGGTTGAGTGTGAAAAGCTATGCTATATGGATTTGTGGTGTTGGGGATAAAGGTTCAATATTGTTAAGTAATGAGTGAGAATGGTAAGGGGAGACATAAATTGAAACCCATGATGTAAGGTTACATGTTACACAGATTGATGATTTATATATATTATTGTAATATTCAAGAAAATTATAAAGAAAGCCAAATAGGACCTTACATCTTAGTATTTAGAGGTTTTTAAGAAATTCTTTGCTACATAAATAATTTATGAATTTTATAAGAAAACATAAGTAATTTATGCATGTTATAAGAAGTTTTGAAAAATTATTTGCTACATAAGTAAATTATGTAAAAAAATTTTACATAAGTAAATTATGATGTCAACAACTTAACATCACCATTTTTCTCTTTTCCTAAAAATTAAAGATTATGGTAGAATAAATATTTGTTTATCAAAAGAATGCCAAATATGGATAAAGAGGACAATAAAATTGAATTTAAATTTTAGTTAAATTAATTTATATATTCATTTTTAAAAAATAAAATTTAATAAATCTTAAATTATTAATAAAAAATTTGAAATTCAAATTCTAACACTTATAGTTTTTTTCTCATCTTCGAACTATGATATTTTTTTATAAAAAATTTATTTTTAATCTCACATTTAATTTGTTCACCAATGATTTGTTAGTAACAGTAAAGAAAAATCAAATTAGAAAACATTACTAATTAATTATGATTAATAGTAATTATAATTTCTTGAACCCTATTAATTTCTTATCACACCCATCATTTATGTGAAATGAAAAAATCATAATTATTTTTGTAACCATAAAATAACAATTGATGTTAAATGAATTTTATAATAAACTATCAAAAGCAACCAATACTACTAAAAAGACATCAGGATTGCATCTAACATTGGATTTTTCTTAGGGCCAAAACCTAACATTGGTTTTATCTAGCTTTCTTGAAATTTTCTTTCAAAATTGAAATCTCAAAAATGAATATAAGTATATATATATATATATATATATATATATATATATATTGTAAACATATCTGGAAGAGCTAACCATTTGAAACCCTAATTTTTGTTATATTTTATTGGGTGGGTGGGATGATAAGTACATTTAGTATTAGGTTTTTTTTTTTTAGATTTAGTATTAATTTTTGCTTTAAAAAAATTGTAATTTGAGGATAAAAAAACAAATTATATATGTTGAAATTTAAATTTTAGACATAATCTATATATGCTAAATATGAATTACTACATCAATTGTTATGAGATATTTGATTTGTAATTGATTATTCTGAACTAATTTGTTCCATTTTGCTTATTTCTTGCTTACACTTATAGATACTAGTTTTCTTGACACGTGCTATGCATGTGATTTTTAACTAAATTGTAATTATAATATAATTAAATAATTTTAGTTTTTTTTTGTAGTAATAAAATTGAAATTATCATCGTAATACTAAATTAAATTAAAAATGTGAAGTTTTAATATAAATAAATATATGATTTTTCAATCTTTTTTATTTTTTATTTAAAAGTTTTTTTCAAGTATTCTAGTGCTAAGTCATCATCTTCATTCACTTATATATATTTTTTAAGTTTTCAGCTCTAGAGTATCATTTTCTATCACAATCAAATTAGATTTTGAACTTCTTTTCTTATGCTTTACAATTTTTCTTGAAATTTTTTTTACTTTATTAGCGGTGAATTTTTATCTTTATTTTTTTGAATTTATAAGGTAATTAATCATCACTGAACTCATTCAAGCTTTTACTTTTCATATATGTGCTAAATTTTTAAATTATTAATTTTGATTTAAAATCATATCACTATAAAATTATTGTTACTTGAAATAAAGTAACTATATAATGTTTTCTTTCCCATCCCTGACTTATTATTATTATTATTATTATTGTTGTTGTTGTTGTTGTTGTTGTTGCTGTTGTTGTTGTTGTTATTGTTATTATTATTATCATCATCATCATCATATATTTTGATTTTAAAATAGTATGTACCGAATAAAATAACTTATAGATAATTTTTATGATATATTTTTAATACATTTAGACTAATTTCTCTTTCATTTTAAATACATTTCTAAGGACAATAATTTTTTGTTTAGTTATTACCAATGTTGTAGAGGACATCACACAACACAATTTATTTTACTAAAGAGTTCAAGGTAATACGGAAATAGATAAATAACATTTTATTACTAAATTATACATTGATTTACTATTAAGTTATGAATAATTTATTATTAAGTTGTCGATAATTTATTAAGCTATCGTATATTTACTCAATAAAGTTATCATTAATTTACTATTAAGTTATTATTAATTTGCTACTAAATTATTATTAATTTACTATTATAATTGATTTAGTACAAAATTATTGATGATTTACCACTAAGTTAAGAAACTATGATTTACCACTAAGTTAATACTTATCATTAATTTATTATTGAGTTATAAATTATTTACTATTAAACTATCATTAATTTATATTATCATTGATTCATAATTAAATTATAACTGATTTAGTATTGAGTTATTGATAATTGAGTTATTGATAGTTTACACTGATTTATTACTATCACATATTTGCCATTAAGTTGATTCTTAATGTATCGGTAGCCCACACTTGCCATCTTCTACTTTTAAAATCTCAATTCGCTCCTAATCTTTCGTATTTAATTTACCCAATCAGGTAACTTTATTAATTTTCCTCGTGGCTTAAGACAACGAAGAAAAAGTGGAGTATGTGACTGAAGGAGTTCTTCCTCTTTTATTGAAGAACTTCTCAATGACTGAAGGTGAATCATCTGCTGTATAGCATCACCACAAAAGTTACCACCATTGTATGCCTCAATGTTCACCTCATAGAGCTTTTCTAAGGACTCTAAGCTCCCAAAGTTCCCATATAATTTCATCCCTTCAACTATTGATACTGTACCTGCTCTGTGTATCTTTGTAGTAACCTACAAGATATTGAAGAACAAAGAGCATGTTGATTTCAACCTGTAACTCACGTACCAAAGAACGTTTTAGATCCAAAGTTTGAAGCTTGTGCAATTTACCAATAGATTTTGGGAGCATTTTTACATTTGTATCTCTTATGCTTAAATATTTTAAATGGAACAAATTTCCCAATTCCTCAGGTATGTACTTCAATGGAACTCCTTCAAAGTCCAGTCCTTTCAACAATTTGAACTTTGTGAACAGTAAAATGAACAAAGATTTTGGTAACTCTTCTGCGTCAAAGAAAATAACTGAATGAGTTTGATAGTTTCCTATAATTGTTGGGAAATTGTTTGCTTTGCCGTAGACCGAGAGGTTTCGAGCTACACCATTATGACTGATCAAATTTTCTGGAGATGTTTGAATGAAATTCAATTCTTCAGACTTGGAAAGTATAACTTCACGCATCAAATCATGGAGCCCGCAGTTTTTAACATTGCCAATAGAATCAATCCATGATACTTGAACCAAGCTTCTATTAATGAGCTCAGTTAAGTATTTTGTTGCAAATTTTTCCTAGGTGGACAGCTTCGTTACTAGAATGTCTCAGATGATCGACAACATGTTTAAGAGGACAGATTGTGATTCACCAATAGACCAGTCGGTAGAGTTGGAATCATCGGAGACACACCAAATTGTTGCATCCAGTGAATTAGTGAACCTTAGTAAACCAGAACAACCGCCGGTGGTTTAGGAATGTTTCTGCCAAAGTCCAGAAATGAAGTTGTCAAATGAAGAGGAACTTGATTTCCCAATTGGTAAATCCCTAGATGCGTCCCCGTTCTCTTCTTTAATTAGTCCTATATTCTTCATGCACGAAACTCCTTTTTCTTTGAATCCACATTCAAAAAACCCCCATTCTGGCATACTAGAATCTAGAGTGCTTAAAGAATCTACACCTGCTGAATTACCTAGTGAAACGCATATAGAACATTCTAGATATTCAACTGTTGGCGTTTTTGTCTTACAGAAAGTGCTTCTTGGGAATAGGTTTAGGTCTATTAGGGTTGTTGATGCTTGTGGAAAGTTTGACAAGGGTCATTCAATGATGTTTGTGATTAAAGATAGGATTGTTGTTCTTTATGATCCCGATAGGTTTAGACTTTTGGTAATGACAAATGATTGCATTGGTGTAGAAGTTGAGAAACCGGTTACTGAACTTTCAAGGGTAGGTGACTTGCTCCTTGAGAATGTGAGGTTCTACAAAAGGAATAGAATGAGGATCTTGAATTCGTAAAGAAGCTAGTTTCTCTTGCAAATGTTTATGTTAATGATGCAGTGGGCACTACTCATATAGCCCATGTTCCCACCGAAAGGGTGGCTAAGCCCTTTAAGCCTTATGTTGCTGGTTTTCCTGTGCAGAAGGAACTTGCTTATCTGGTTGCAAATGCTGTTTGGATGAAAGTGATGCAATTATTCTTGGTGCAGAGACCTTGGGAAAACTATAACTTGTTGATTTGTCAATATCAAGATTTATTGATTCATTCCTTCGTGCTACTGATGGAGATGTGGTTCAATCACAGCCCCATCTGGGACGAGACTAATTAAGGAGCTAGTTAGTGTTTAGGAAAGGAGGATGAACAATAGGGGAATCTTTTGTCGACTTTGGACTATTTTTTCTGGTGAGATTATTGACAACAATGGCAGAAGTAAAAAGGTTGGATTTATGCAGCTTGACTTAGAGGAATCACAAATGTTAGATATTGTTATTGTCAAAGAAGTAATCGATAGCAAGAAGTTTGAATTAGTTGCAATCCTTCACAAGGAGCTTGTACGATGTGATTGTGTTATATTTGAGATGGTGACTAGCATGAAGAGTTTGGGAAATAGAAGGGGCCTTGTAATAGCAAGAAGGCTCAAAGCTTCAAGTTCACAAGCTTTTAATATTTTGGGATGCATTCAGCAGGCACAATCTGGAACTGTGAAGACGGTAATTTTCTACTCTAGAATTTTACACCAACTTGACTATGGTGATTACCTTGGAGGTAAGGTTTATGCTTGTGTTGGTGGGACAAATGTCCACAAGGACAACAGATTCTTCAAAGTTGTGTAAATGTTGCTGTCAGCACTTCCGTTCGTGTCTATGACATGTTGAGAAGTCAGTCATTTCATTCAGATTATATAAAGATGTTTGTTTTGAATGTGGCTGATGTGGATCCACAGTTTATGGTGGAGGATGAAAGCCTTGTTTGGACCGGCAATGATGTTGTCATCTTATTTGAGCACCGAAGTCAAGAAATACCTATGAGTTATGTTTCTGAAACTGAGAGAAGATATGTTATTCCAATACAGGCACAGAGCCACATTCTAGTAAGGCTTGCTTCTGTTATGGGTATGTTAAGTGCGTCATATAAAAAGACTTCTCATATTCATGAAATACCTCTCATAAATTGGTTCTGGGCTGCGAGTTCCCACCCGTTTGGACCATTCTCAAATACATTTCAATTCAGCCAAATGCTTCAGGGTGTTGCACTAAGAAACATGTTTCCTGCATGTGTAAAATTCCGCTCTAAGGACCGTTCGTGATGCATCTGAGATTGTCCAATTTTTTTCTGCAAAGTTCCTCGTCCAATTCAAGGTGTAAGCTAGACTTGTGATTTACAAGCTAGGATTTCCAGCAAATGCTTGCATTCAACCAATCTTGCATGAGTTACAAATCAAGAAACATGTGGGAAAAGAGCCAGTGCATGTCACAATTGCCTTATTTAGATGTTGTTGATGCCATAGCGAAGGAACCGGTGGCAATTTTGGACAGACTTATGAACAAAATGAGAAGCAGACTGGTTACTACAGCACTGGTGTTATGGATTAATTACATCTAGAAGCTGCTTCTTGGAAAGTCTTATCTGATCTACAACAGAAATTCCCTTCCTTTTATCCTTTCCAGGGGGGTTGTATTGTTACGGGCCAAAGTATATAGATGGGCCTATGAAGTGTAAGGTCAGTAGTTGAGTCCAGTCCAATAATTAGGATTATTTCAAATATTAGTTAAAATCAGTGTATGTCCGGATTAGTTATATCACAACTAGATTAGTTAAAAAGCTGATGTCATATTGCTGATGTCATGGTCTGTTAAAGGTTTTTAGAAGGGAGGAGACGATGGTTGTAGGCATTCTGAAAATTCATACAACATAATACAATATTTCTCTCTATACTTTCTCTTTTCTTCTTCTTCCTTTACTCTTCTCTGATTCAAGGCTGGGTAGATTTCTTTATCAACTTAATGTCTTCATTCTCAGTTGGCCCATACCAGCTTTCAAATTTTCCCAATGTTTAAGCAGACTTTTGATGATAGGAACTAGGAAGTCAAACGAATTTAAAAGAGAAGAAAGCATGAGAGTATAGTTAAATCATTGAAATATTGGAGCAAGATTTTGCCTTTTTTTTTTTTCGTTTGTCAAAGGAATCATGCAGTGCACAAAAACCTAACGTTGGAAATCTGAAATCATGCATTGATAGCTTATTTCAGAACCTTTTGCTTCATTACCATGGAATACACAATCTCAACATGACAAACCTGGATAGCTACTACCAAGTTTGCAATCTCTCATCAGAAGACCTATGGATACTTCTGATACAACACTTATTCTCTGAAAACAAAGTAGAGACAATTTGGTAGCTTGCCCTCATCATTCAGGTTTCCATGAAGACAAGGGAGGAGTTTCAGATTCATGGTACGTAGCGATGGTTCCACCGTATCTGTCTCCCTTCACAGCATCTGCTGAAGCAATAGATTCTAGCTCAGTCATCTCTTCAGGTGTTAATTTTACGGACAAAGCTCCAATGTTCTGGTTGAAGTTTTCAGTTTTGGTGGTTCCAGGAATGGGACAGACATCATTCCCTTGGTGATGAACCCATGCCAATGCAAGCTGTGATGGGGTGCACCCCTTCTTTGCTGCTATCTCATTAACTCGCTCATAAAGACGTCTGTTGTGCTCAAGATTTTCAGGTTGGAACCTCGGTAGATACTGTGACAATTGAAAATCCATTCACATGATTGTCATGAAAAATAAAGATGATCTGCAGCAGACCATTACTTTCTGCAAATAATACAGATTTAGGATTCAAGGCATTTCAAAAAGTGTTTGACAATTCATGCCATCAATGGTTGTCAAAATGGACCTCATTTAATTGCCCAAATACAGAAAAGATCTCATATCCTCAGATTTGATTTAAATAGAAGACTAAATGCCTATTTCAGAAAGATTTAAATGGGGTACTAATTTTGTAACAAACAATTAACCATGCAGCTCCCTAAAAGTATATTCATGTACTCCAGAGTTCAGTCATTAACTTCAATTGTTAAAATTAAGACTAATGTAACCTGGAGCTTAGTTAAGTTGGTTCATGCAACTGCCCTTAAGAGTAACATCCAGCAGGTTTAGGATTCAAATTCCAGTGTCTGCAACCTCTTTCCCTATCCCCAGGCTGCGGCCTCCTTTGTACTAAAAAAAGATAGGACTAATGCTCGTTACCTAATTTATACATCACTTGGTTCATTTGATACAGAATTCTCAAATACAAGTAACAGATGTCTCATCTGTGACTCTGATCTCAACTGAAGTAAACAAATCTCCACTACAAACTTCCCTGAAGTTTTTCATTAAAAGATGCATTAGATGATTGTAAACCGCTGCTAAGTGAGAAGTAAAGGATATTAATCAATGGCTCACAAGAGACACTTGCAGTCTAGCAAAACTCAAGGGAAGGACATAAAGGTATAGTCAGCCCTCTGTTATTAAAGGTGATTTGAAGCTTAACATGCCTGCATACTATTTCACTTGAAAGTTGCGTGATGCATATGACTTCACTATATAATGGTAGTGGATATGACACAATAGGGAAAAAGATTATGAACATTTTCAAACTTCAATTCTTAACTAGTCCACCCTTACTGTACTGCACAGTTGGATAATATACACTTGGACAGTAAACACCCAATTCACATGAGACTCCCACTAAATTGGAAAGAACAAGATTGCTAGCATTGAGGCACTTAAGAGACTAAAATTGGGTTGTTTTCATTACAGAGTAAGCTAACAAAGAGGAAAATGTTGCAGAACAACTTAAGCATAAAAATTATTTGGCTCTCATATGTAAATACTCTTGTCTTGTCAGCAACCTCCGATGCTGACTTAGGCTAGAGTTGAAAATCTAGAATACCCTAATTTTTTTTGAATATTTTAGACCATCAGGCACACGGCTACTGGAACTAAGAGTAAGCACCCTACCAATAGGCACCCAGCTGTTGGCTAATACCATTAAATTTAATATGCCTAAAACAACAGATAATCATGGCTTATGAACAAGTATCCAAATGTGAAAAGTAGCTACAAACCTTTCTGAAGTCATCATTGGACAAAGTTTCCACTATTTTAGGCCCTGATGAAAAGAATCCTCTCCCCAGAGGGCTGTAAGCAACAATCCCAATCCCAAGTTCCCTAAGAAATTAAAAGGAATCACATCAAATAAGAATTCCAAATCAGAAAATTTCAAAAAAAAAAAGAAATTTGTTGGTCTTATGGATAAATAACCTGCAAGTAGGAATGATGTCTGCCTCAACATCTCTAGACCACAAGGACCACTCCAATTGTACAGCAGTAATTGGATGAACAGCATGTGCCCTTCTAATTGTCGAAGCAGAAGCCTCAGATAAACCTATATACTTTACTTTACCTTCTTCAACTAGTTTCTTAAGTTCTCCCATCTGGGTGAAAAAAAAAAAAAGCAACAATCAATAAAAGAATAAGAAGAAAAAAGCAAGGGGACAAAAGTCAAAACAAAAAACAAACCGTGACTTCAATGGGAACCCTGGTATCAATCCGATGCTGGTAATAAAGATCGATACAATCAACACCAAGACGCTTCAAGCTACCTTCACAGGCCGCTCTGACATAAGCAGGGTCACCACGGATTTCCCTCTTGCCATCAGTATAGTCTATACCAAACTTAGTAGCCAATTCAACCCTGTCTCTTACACCATCTTTCAAGGCCTTACCAATAAGGATTTCATTGGTATGGGGACCATAAACATCAGAAGTATCAAGAAAGGTAACCCCGGAGTTGATAGCATGGTGGATTAGAGCAATCATGTCAGCTTCAGGCTTTGGAGGACCATAGAAAGCTGACATTCCCATGCATCCAAGGCCTTGAGCTGACACTTCCAGGCCCTGAGAACCCAACTTGATCCTCCCAACTTTTTCAGTTGCCATGTTTCACTGATGGTTGAGTGTGAAGCGATTAGCTATCTGGATTTGTGGTGTTGAGGATGGAGGTTTCAGCACTGTTAAATACTGGCTGGGGAAAGGGCATGACGTAAGGGCATATGTTAATACAGATTAATGATTGCGTATATTATTGTAATATTCAAGAAAATTATAAACAAAGTCAAATAAGACCTAACAACTGAGTAGTTAAAGTTTGTTTTTTTTTTTTTTTTTAAATTCTTTGCTACATTTATGAATTTTATAAGAAAACTTAAGTAATTTATTAATGTTATAAAAAGTTTTTGAAAATTTCTTTGCTACATAAGTAAATTATGTAAAAAGCTTTTACATAAGATGTCAACAACTCAACATCACCATTTTTTTCTCTTTTCTTAAAAAGTAAAAATTATGGTAAAATAAATATTTGTTTATCAAAAGAACACCAAATATTAATAGAGAGGTCATTAACATTGCACTAAATTTGAATCCGAGATTTAGTTCGACTAATTTATATATTTATATTTAGAAAGTAAAATTTGATAAGTCTAAATTATTGACAAAAAATTAAAATTCAAATTTTAACACAATTTTTTTCTCAATCTCCATAATATGACTTTTTAGGTAAAATAAAATTATACTTAATCTCAAAATTAATTAGTTCACCTGTCAAGGAAAAATCAAATTAAAAAACATTACTAATTAATTATGATTAATAGAAATTATAATTTCTTGAACATTATTAATTTCTTATCACACCCATCATTTATGTTAAATGAAAAAAATCATAATTATTTTTATAACTATAAAATAACAAGTGGTGCTTAAATGAATTTTATAATAAAATATTTAGAAGCAATAAATACCATTAAAAGGACATTAGGATTGCATCTAACATTTGATTTTTCTTTTGGCCAAAACCTAACATTGGTTTTATAAAGTTATCTTGAAATTTTCTTTCAAAATTGGAATCTTAAAAATTCATAATATAAATTTTCGAAAGAACGAAGTGCGGCACTCACTTTTTTTTTTTTTTGGCATTTTCTTAGTTTTTTTTTTTTATTTATAGGTTTTTTTTTCTTTTACCTGTTTTAATTTATTGACTTTCGCATGTGGAAAAAGTAAAGAAAGTAAAAATTGATGGGACAATGATTGATGAAGAGTTGGTGAAAGTTGGTAAAGAGTAAAGATTAACAAAGAGAGTTAAAAGTAAAAAAGCAAGGAAAAAATTGAGGTACCCTCCTTTGTATCATTTCTTTTCTTTTTTAATCCTTATTTAATTGTTTTTTATTTAATTGTTATTGTTTATTTTTTATGATTAAATATAAAAAATTATTTAATTATATATTTTTCTATCAAATTGATATAAAATAAAATAAAATTATTAATTTGGCACCTAAACTTTCATTCTATTATCACTTTAAAACATTAGACTAATATCATTAGTCCATTTATTGATTGTTAATACTTAATTTTTTTTGAGCAAATTCTAGTCAAATATGAAGGGTTTAAAATTCAATCTAATTTAAATCTAATATTTCTTTAATATTGATAAATTATCAAAACTAAATTATGGATCAAATTGACTTGAATATCCTTTAGTCAAATCTAGTCAATAATAATCAAACTCGATCAAATTAGGATTAATCTTTGGAACTCATAACCAAATAGGATTTTTAAAACTTGAGATTAATAATTTATGATTTTGATGCATTAAAAGTCATGATTATAACTCGAAATGTGTGAAATTATCAAAATATTTTTTAGAGGTATTTTTATAATTTAATCTTTTTTAGATCATGTTTTGGTATTATTTAATAATTTTTTACATTAAAAACCTTAATCGCACCTCATAAAGTATGAAATTATCAAAATATCATTTAGGAGTATTTTTACAAAAAGTTTTAGATCATATTTTGATATTATTTTATGATTTTTGATATATTAAAACCCTTATCGCACCTTAAAAAGTGTAAAACTATCAAAATGCCCTCTAAAAGTATTTTCATAATTTGACTTTTTGAGATTGATATTTCGTAAAAAACTTCAAATCATGTTTTGATATTATTTCATGACTTTTGATATATTAAAAACCTTGATTGCACTTCTAAATGTGTGAAATTATCAAAATATCTTTTAAGCGTATTTTTATAATTTAACTTTTTTCGAAGTTGATTTTTCTCAAAAATGCTTCAAATCAAAATTTGATATTATTTCAGGGTGTTGCACTAAGAAACATGTTTCCTGCATGTGTAAATTCCGCTCTAAGGACCGTTCGTGATGCATCTGAGATTGTCCAATTTTTTTCTGCAAAGTTCCTCGTCCAATTCAAGGTGTAAGCTAGACTTGTGATTTACAAGCTAGGATTTCCAGCAAATGCTTGCATTCAACCAATCTTGCATGAGTTACAAATCAAGAAACATGTGGGAAAAGAGCCAGTGCAGTCACAATTGCCTTATTTAGATGTTGTTGGTGCCATAGCGAAGGAACCGGTGGCAATTTGGACAGACTTATGAACAAAATGAGAAGCAGACTGGTTACTACAGCACTGGTGTTATGGATTAATTACATCTAGAAGCTGCTTCTTGGAAAGTCTTATCTGATCTACAACAGAAATTCCCTTCCTTTTATCCTTTCCAGGGGGGTTGTATTGTTACGGGCCAAAGTATATAGATGGGCCTATGAAGTGTAAGGTCAGTAGTTGAGTCCAGTCCAATAATTAGGATTATTTCAAATATTAGTTAAAATCAGTGTATGTCCGGATTAGTTATATCACAACTAGATTAGTTAAAAAGCTGATGTCATATTGCTGATGTCATGGTCTGTTAAAGGTTTTTAGAAGGGAGGAGACGATGGTTGTAGGCATTCTGAAAATTCATACAACATAATACAATATTTCTCTCTATACTTTCTCTTTTCTTCTTCTTCCTTTACTCTTCTCTGATTCAAGGCTGGGTAGATTTCTTCATCAACTTAATGTCTTCATTCTCAGTTGGCCCATACCAGCTTTCAAATTTTCCCAATGTTTGAGCAGACTTTTGATGATAGGAACTAGGAAGTCAAACGAATTTAAAAGAGAAGAAAGCATGAGAGTATAGTTAAATCATTGAAATATTGGAGCAAGATTTTGCCTTTTTTTTTTTTCGTTTGTCAAAGGAATCATGCAGTGCACAAAAACCTAATGTTGGAAATCTGAAATCATGCATTGATAGCTTATTTCAGAACCTTTTGCTTCAT
This sequence comes from Durio zibethinus, assembly GCF_047325235.1. Taxonomy (NCBI): domain Eukaryota; kingdom Viridiplantae; phylum Streptophyta; class Magnoliopsida; order Malvales; family Malvaceae; genus Durio; species Durio zibethinus. The sequence continues at coordinate 1,759,659 of NC_143165.1, read as the reverse complement.
TACCATGGAATACACAATCTCAACATGACAAACCTGGATAGCTACTACCAAGTTTGCAATCTCTCATCAGAAGACCTATGGTTACTTCTGATACAACACTTATTCTCTGAAAACAAAGTAGAGACAATTTGGTAGCTTGCCCTCATCATTCAGGTTTCCATGAAGACAAGGGAGGAGTTTCAGATTCATGGTACGTAGCGATAGTTCCACCGTATCTGTCTCCCTTCACAGCATCTGCTGAAGCAATAGATTCTAGCTCAGTCATCTCTTCAGGTGTTAATTTTACGGACAAAGCTCCAATGTTCTGGTTGAAGTTTTCAGTTTTGGTGGTTCCAGGAATGGGACAGACATCATTCCCTTGGTGATGAACCCATGCCAATGCAAGCTGCGATGGGGTGCACCCCTTCTTTGCTGCTATCTCATTAACTCGCTCATAAAGACGTCTGTTGTGCTCAAGATTTTCAGGTTGGAACCTCGGTAGATACTGTGACAATTGAAAATCCATTCACATGATTGTCATGAAAAATAAAGATGATCTGCAGCAGACCATTACTTTCTGCAAATAATACAGATTTAGGATTCAAGGCATTTCAAAAAGTGTTTGACAATTCATGCCATCAATGGTTGTCAAAATGGACCTCATTTAATTGCCCAAATACAGAAAAGATCTCATATCCTCAGATTTGATTTAAATAGAAGGCTAAATGCCTATTTCAGAAAGATTTAAATGGGGTACTAATTTTTTAACAAACAATTAACCATGCAGTTCCTTAAAAGTATATTCATGTACTCCAGAGTTCAGTCATTAACTTCAATTGCTAAAATTAAGACTAATGTAACCTGGAGCTTAGTTAAGTTGGTTCATGCAACTGCCCTTAAGAGTAACATCCAGCAGGTTTAAGATTCAAATTCCAGTGTCTGCAACCTCTTTCCCTATCCCCAGGCTGCGGCCTCCTTTGTACTAAAAAAAGATAGGACTAATGCTCGTTACCTAATTTATACATCACTTGGTTCATTTGATACAGAATTCTCAAATACAAGTAACAGATGTCTCATCTGTGACTCTGATCTCAACTGAAGTAAACAAATCTCCACTACAAACTTCCCTGAAGTTTTTCATTAAAAGATGCATTAGATGATTGTAAACCGCTGCTAAGTGAGAAGTAACGGATATTAATCAATGGCTCACAAGAGACACTTGCAGTCTAGCAAAACCCAAGGGAAGGACATAAAGGTATAGTCAGCCCTCTGTTATTAAAGGTGATTTGAAGCTTAACATGCCTGCATACTATTTCACTTGAAAGTTGCGGGATGCATATGACTTCACTATATAATGGTAGTGGATATGACACAATAGGGAAAAAGATTATGAACATTTTCAAACTTCAATTCTTAACTAGTCCTCCCTTACTGTCTGCACAGTTGGATAATATACACTTAGACAGTAAACACTGACATTTAATTAAAACCAATTCACATGAGACACCCACTAAATTGGAAAGAACTAGATTGCTAGCATTGAGGCACTTAAGAGACTAAAATTGGGTGGTTTTCATTACAGAGTAAGCTAACAAAGAGGAAAATGTTGCAGAACAACTTAAGCATAAAAATTATTTGGCTCTCATATGTAAATACTCTTGTCTTGTCAGCAACCTCCGATGCTGACTTAGGCTAGAGTTGAAAATCTAGAATACCCTAATTTTTTTTTAATATTTTAGACCATCAGGCACACGGCTACTGGAACTAAGAGTAAGCACTCTACCAATAGGCACCCAGCTGTTGGCTAATACCATTAAATTTAATATGCCTAAAATAACAGATAATCATGGCTTATGAACAAGTATCCAAATGTGAAAAGTAGCTACAAACCTTTCTGAAGTCATCATTGGAAAAAGTTTCCACTATTTTAGGCCCTGATGAAAAGAATCCTCTCCCCAGAGGGCTGTAAGCGACAATCCCAATCCCAAGTTCCCTAAGAAATTAAAAGGAATCACATCAAATAAGAATTCCAAATCAGAAATTTTCAAAAAAAAAAAGAAATTTGTTGGTCTTATGGATAAATAACCTGCAAGTCGGAATGATGTCTGCCTCAACATCTCTAGACCACAAGGACCACTCCAATTGTACAGCAGTAATTGGATGAACAGCATGTGCCCTTCTAATTGTCGAAGCAGAAGCCTCAGATAAACCTATATACTTTACTTTACCTTCTTCAACTAGTTTCTTAAGTTCTCCCATCTGGGTGAAAAGAAAAAAAAAAAAAAAGCAACAATCAATAAAAGAATAAGAAGAAAAAAGCAAGGGGACAAAAGTCAAAACAAAAAACAAACCGTGACTTCAATGGGAACCCTGGTATCAATCCGATGCTGGTAATAAAGATCGATACAATCAACACCAAGACGCTTCAAGCTACCTTCACAGGCCGCTCTGACATAAGCAGGGTCACCACGGATTTCCCTCTTGCCATCAGTATAGTCTATACCAAACTTAGTAGCCAATTCAACCCTGTCTCTTAAACCATCTTTCAAGGCCTTACCAAGAAGGATTTCATTGGTATGGGGACCATAAACATCAGAAGTATCAAGAAAGGTAACCCCGGAGTTGATAGCATGGTGGATTAGAGCAATCATGTCAGCTTCGGGCTTTGGAGGACCATAGGCAGCTGACATCCCCATGCATCCAAGGCCTTGAGCTGACACTTCCAGGCCCTGAGAACCCAACTTGATCCTCCCAACTTTTTCAGTTGCCATGTTTCACTGATGGTTGAGTGTGAAGCGATTAGCTATCTGGATTTGTGGTGTTGAGGATGGAGGTTTCAGCATTGTTAAGTGGTGGCTGGGGAAAGGGCATGACGTAAGGGCATATGTTAATACAGATTAATGATTGCGTATATTATTGTAATATTCAAGAAAATTATAAACAAAGTCAAATAAGACCTAACAACTGAGTAGTTAAAGTTTTTTTTTTTTTTTTTTTTAATTCTTTGCTACATTTATGAATTTTATAAGAAAACTTAAGTAATTTATGAATGTTAAAAGTTTTTGAAAATTTCTTTGCTACATAAGTAAATTATGTAAAAAGCTTTTACATAAGATGTCAACAACTCAACATCACCATTTTTTTCTCTTTTCTTAAAATGTAAAAATTATAGTAAAATAAATATTTGTTTATCAAAAGAACACCAAATATTAATAGAGAGGTCATTAACATTGCACTAATTTTGAATCCGAGATTTAGTTCGACTAATTTATATATTTATATTTAGAAAGTAAAATTTAATAAGTCTAAATTATTGACAAAAAATTAAAATTCAAATTTTAACACAATTTTTTTCTCAATCTCCATAATATGACTTTTTATGTAAAATAAAATTATACTTAATCTCAAAATTAATTAGTTCACCTGTCAAGGAAAAATCAAATTAAAAAACATTACTAATTAATTATGATTAATAGAAAATATAATTTCTTGAACATTATTAATTTCTTATTACACCCACATTTATGTTAAATGAAAAAAATCACAATTATTTTTATAACTATAAAATAACAAGTGATGCTTAAATGAATTTTATAATAAAATATTTAGAAGCAACAAATACCATTAAAGGGACATTAGGATTGCATCTAACGTTGGATTTTTCTTTTGGCCAAAACCTAACATTGGTTTTATAAAGTTATCTTGAAATTTTCTTTCAAAATTGAAATCTTAAAAATTCATAATATAAATTTTATAAAGAACGAAGTGCATTGGGAGTGTCTAATGGCACTCACTTTTTTTTTTTTTTTGGCATTTTCTTAGTTTTTTTTTATTTATAGTTTTTTTTTTTGTTTCTTTTACCTGTTTTAATTTATTTACTTTTGCATGTGAAAAAAGTAAAGAAAGTAAAAATTGATGGGACAATGATTGATGAAGAGTTGATCAAACTTTGGTAAAGAATAAAGGTTAACAAAGAGAGTTAAAAGTAAAAAAGCAAGGAAAAAACTGAGGTACGCCTCATTTGTATCATTTCTTTTCTTTTTTAATCCTTATTTAATTGTTATTGTTTATTTTTTATGGTTAAATATAAAAAATCATTTAATTATATATTTTCTATCAATTTGATATAAAATAAAATAAAATTATTAATTTGGCACTTAAACTTTCATTTCATTATCACTTTGATACATATGACTAATATCATTAGACCATTTATTGGTTGTTAACACTTAATTTTTTCTGAACAAATTCTAGCCAAATATGAAGCGTTTAAAATCTAATCTAGTTTAGATCCAATATTTCTTTAATATTGATAAATTATCAAAACTAAATTATAGATCAAATTGACCTGAATATCCTTTAGTCAAATCTAGTCAATAATAATCAAACTCAATCAAATTCGGGTTAATCTTTGGAACTCATAACCAAATAGGATTTTTAAAACTTGAGGTTAATAATTTATGATTTTGATGCACTAAAAGTCATGGTTATAACTTGAAAGGTGTGAAATTATCAAAATATTTTTTAGAAGTATTTTCATAATTTGATTTTTTTTAGAAAAATTTTTCATAAAAAACTTTAGATCATGTTTTGATATTATTTAATAATTTTTTACATTAAAAACCCTAATCGCACCTTATAAAGTATAAAATTATCAAAATATCCTTGAGGAGTATTTTTACAAAAAGTTTTAGATCATATTTTGATATTATTTCATGATTTTTGATATATTAAAACCTTTATCGCACCTTAAAAAGTGTGGAACTACCAAAATGTCCTCTAAAGGTATTTTCATAATTTGACTTTTCAAGGTTGGTATTTCGTAAAAAACTTCAAATCATGTTTCGATATTATTTCATGACTTTTGATATATTAAAAACTTTGATTGCACTTCTAAATGTGTAAAATTACCAAAATATATTTTAAGAGTATTTTTATAATTTGACTTTTTTCGAAGTTGATTCTTCGCAAAAAGCTCCGAATCATATTTTGGTATTATTTCAAGATTTTTTATACATTAAAAAACCTCATCGCACTCTAAAAAGAGTAAAATTACTAAAATATCTTTTACAAGTAATTTCATAATTTGATCTTACCAAAGTCGATTTTTCGCTAAAAGCTCTAGATTATGATCAAATATTATTTTATAATTTTTGGTGCATTAAAATCACAATAAAAAAGGGATCATAAGTTTCTAAGAAAATCATGTAAAAATGGCCAAATTTTTAATGGGGCAAAATAGTCTTTTCCATTGTTACTGTTGCACTAACAGTCAAAATTTGTATTGTATTTATTATAAGCCTTTGATCTTTCAAGAGGTTAGATCCTAGGGTGAAAAATGGTTACTTGATTAATAAACTCGAGGAATAGCAAGGGCCATTGGATGAGGAAATGATAAAGGGCTAAAGGATCATTGCTTAGCCTTTATATTTATCATATAAGACTGGAAATGAAGAAAACGAGGCAACAACAATTGTAGCGTGAAAATGGAGAAAAAGAAAGGAAAAAAGAAAAATTGGGTTTGAAGGTATAATCCTATCTTTACTTTCATGCATTTTCATGTTAATTTTCATACTCTTTCATATTAGTTTTCTTTTATTTTTGTGATGTTTCAAAAGGGAACAACTCTATCCATAATTGCCTTCCTCAATAACTCCATGCTTGATTCAATAAATTCAACCAACTAAATCAATAGTATGGTTTGAAGTGATAAAGATCAAGAAATACCAAAAATGTTCGAACTTTCTCTTGGCTTATTCATGAGGTTTGCTTACTTGAATCTCTCAAAATCCTCATTTTATCATGGGTCACTACTACTGTTGACATTTAGTAGCTTTGTTGCCGATATCCATAGCCCAAAAAAAAAAAAAAAAAAACATAGTTTATAAGGTAAATGCCATAAAAGGGAAACACTACAACCAAGTTATCTTCATTACTTATATATTATGATTAATTAGTTAAATTTTAAAATTTTTTACACATAGGTATTAAAGCTAAAATTGATTGATTTACGAGGTGGGTTACTTAGACCTACCATAAGAGAGCAAGAACATGTTTAACATGTTCTCCCACATGGTTGTATCGTCTAATAACAATTTCATTATAAGTATATGAAGCAAAAAATTAGAATTCTTTTAGCATCTTCTTAGTTTATGTTCTAATTAAGTATTTGTTCTATTTGAATTACAATATGTAATTGATCTTTCTGAAAGAGAAAGTACGATTCATAGGACGAGTAAGAAATCTCCCTTTTTTGAGATTTAATTAATCTATTTTTATTGTTATAATAATGTAGTATAGTGTATTATCATTGTTTACACTTCATTAAAACTGGTGGAATGAAAGTAGAAGTTGATAAAGATAAGTTTTTAACATATACTGCTATATTTATAGCATTCGATGTTTGTCAAAAAGTTAATGAACTGAATAAAGTTTATTTGCATGTCTTTTTTCGGTGTTCGGGTTTTCATTACTTCAAATTCTTTTTTATTCATGATTTTGTATGTGTTTGGCAATTTGATCAAATGCTTAGTAATGATCTAGTGGTTGCATAACAAAGAATTTTTAGTTAATTTCTTATAGTTGATTTTATATACTTCATTTGAGTAATGATTTTTTCAAATGCTTAGTATATTGTCTCAAAATCCTGAAAGATTGATTTTTTTTTTTTTTTGTAGTTCATGTCATTTGCCATCAAAAGCAATGGGTTGATATGATAGTTATTTTCTTCCCACTCCAAATCTCATGTTTTGTTGTAACTTCATTTACCATAACAAATAGACATAAGGCAGCTTAAATAGGCCTATATCAAACTTGTGAAAAATTACAAAAACTTAGGGGTGAAATTGAAAAGTGAAAAATAAAATGGAAAATCCAATTACATTGATAGTAAAGTAGATTATGTTGGCTCATAAAACTTTTAGATAAAACTTATGATGTAAACTCAAGCTCAAGTCAATGTGACAAATACAAAATGTAAGGGCCAAACATATATAACATTGGTCAGCATTCATATTTTAGAAAGAAGAAACAAGGATATTTTTACTTCATGGTATTTAAAAGTGATTATACAATAGAAATAAGCCATCTCATATATTTATGGTTAAGTTTATCTTATTACTTTGTCTTTTGTTCTACTTTATTCATAGAAAATGTTTAACCAAGCTTTGATTAAAACATAAATAAGGATCATCATCTAGCAAAAGTTAGCAACCAATCATTATGGAATTGTGAGTCAACTCTTTTTAAAAATATAGGTACCTCACAATCTCCTTTGTTGGCACTATACGAATTACCATCAAAGTAAATTTATGTAATTGCAATTAGAAAGCGAACTTTTTTGACGTTTGCATGAGCATCATCTAAATCAACAATATATTTAATTGCAAAAGTACAAACTTCTAAATTTTTCATGTTTATTGGAGATTGACTTATATTTCCCTTTGGTTTGCTTTTTTCATTATTAATAGTAACATTTTTTTAAAACATTAATGAAATGGCAGGTTACAACATTGACTAAGATTGAGTTGTTCAAGTTAATGATATCAAGGGCTTCACTTGTAGTAAGTTAATCACCTAAGATGTAAACTTTTGTTTTTGTTAAATCTATTTTTATCATCATCATTTAGTCTCACTACAAGAAAATGAAAGATTAGTGGCAGTTTTGTAAAGACGTTTCACTTACAAACGCTGCTAGCTTCCGTGTTTTTATAAAACTTAAGGCATTTATTATCAAAACGTCACTAACTATTTAAATAACGACATTGTTACTTATAAACGTCACCCAAGACTTGATATTAGTGACATTTCTTGACTAAAATGCTTTGAATAATTCTACCTTAAAATTTTGAGTGAATACTAAAGGCATTTTTTACAAAAAATGGTTTGAGTAATCTCATTAAAAAAATTGATAGGAAATTACTAAAGGCATTTTTGACAGACAACACATTCAATAATCCCTTAATAAAAAATGTATGTGATTATTGAAAGCGTTTTTACAAGAAACGCCTTTAATAATTTCACCAAAAAATTTCATAAGTTGATTGAAGGCGTTTTTAGTCAAAAAAAACACCATCAATAAATATCAAATCAAAATTTTAGGATCATACGGATGTTAATCATAAGGTGGTAAGTTCAATCTCTCATTTTAACTTTTTTTGGGTTGTTACAAAAATTATTTATAATTGATTATTGTAGGCATTTTTTTGGCAAACACGCTTTCACTAATTGCTTTAAAAAATTTTGGAAAGAATATTGAAGGTGTTTTTGACAGAGAAACGCCCTTAATAATCCATAAGAAAAATATGAAACGATTTTCGAAGGTATTTTTGATCGAACTCGCTTTCTATAATCAAATCAATAAATTTTTAGTTAGGATTATTAAAGGCTATTTTTATAAAAAAAAACACCTTCAATAATCTATAGACCAAAGTTGGAACGGATTCTTGAAAGCATTCTTTGTCAAAATGCCTTTAATATTCCAGATGATAAATTTGAATAGTTGGATAATTGAAGGTGATTTTTTTCAAAAATGCCTTCAATAACAGTTTGTTATGGATTATTCAAGGCGTTACTGGTAGGAAAATACCCTTAATAATCCATTCAATTAATTTTTTGTTGGTATTATTGAAGGTAATTTTTTTAAAAAATACCTTCAATAATCTATACAAAAAAGTTAAAACAGATTCTTGAAGGCGTTTTTTGACCAAAACACCTCTAATATTCCATACAATAAAATTTTAAGTGGGATTGTTGAAGGCGATTTTGGTAAAAAATGCTTTCAATAATATTTTCTTAAAGATTATTCAAGGCATTTTTTTAAGATTATTCAAAGCATTTTCTTACTAAATATGCGGTTAATAATCCATAGAAAATATATGAAACAGATTCTTGAAGGTGTTTTTAGGTGAAAGCGCCTTCAAAAATCCAATAAATAATTTTTTAACAGAAATTATTGAAGGCAATTTTTTTTCAAAAATACCTTCAATAAACCATACACAATATTTGGTACAGATTCTTGAAGGCATTTTTTTCCCAGAACGCCTTTAATATTCCATAAAATATATTTTTAGGTGGGATTATTGAAGGCGATTTTGGTTAAAAATGCCTTTAATAACATTTTGTTAGGGATGATTCAAGGTATTTTCTTGATAAAAATGCTTTCATTAATCCCATCAAAAAAATATATTTGATATTATATATGTCAAGTCAATTGTAGGTTTATACCCAGAAAACATTTGAAGTCAGTTATATATTTATGCTCAAAAAATATTTGATTTATATATGTGATACTGCAAATTATATTTTGGAATTTACATAATGAACATTGTTATATTTCAATAAATTGACTACACATCCAAAATTAAAACTGATAACGTTATCATATTAACATACTTTTATGAAATAATTATACTCAATAATACATTAAGTACACATATGTGTATTCATATTAAGTATACCAATAATATTAAACCAATACCCCAATGTACAAACTTAAAATTTTCATTCAACATGGCATGTTGAAAACATTAAAACAATTTGTTCCTCATATATTTACATTCAACCAATAATGTCTAACCTCAAGGTTTATCAACATTAATAAATGATAGTACATACTCACACCATTTTTCATGGACTTCATCCAATTCCTCTTTCGTGAAGCTTTCTTTACTATCCCACTAAAAAAAATATCAAAAATAAATGTTAATAAATGAGAACATAATGTACTTTTTTATTTTTTTGAAGATATAACAAGTTTATGAAATTTATACTAACCTTGAATGGTGTGATCATAAAATCATCTAACACTATCTCTCGCATAAAACGAAGGACATAATATCTGCATTCAGTATTACTAGGTTGATGAGGTACCTAAAAATTAAATTAAGTGGGTTTAGAAAAAATTTATCTACACAAACTCAGCATAAAAGAATAAATTTCATATTTACCGATAATGACACCCATTTCGATTTCTTTGCCTTCTTATTGAATGCAGATATTATCTTAAATTGAAAAGAAAAAAATTACTTAATACATAAATAAAATTACTTATGAAGAAATATAAGATATATAATATAATAAAGTGTAATACCTCTTTATAAAAGTTTGAATATCGGGGTTAGGCATCACCATTAGATTTGAATTAAGTAAGTATGGCGTTAGAGATTTGGTGTCAATCACAATAAGCACCTAATGATGACTGTAAAATAATAATAATTATATACTCAGATTATGCATCAAATTAGATTTTGGTAAGGTTGGAAGAATTAAGGTTAGAATATAACTTACTATGTATTATACGGAAGCAAATAATAATCAGCCAGTCTTTTCATGCATTTGATCACATGATTAGCACGATAAGTGACTATGCCACTCTGCTCACTAATGAAGTTAAGGTCAATGAATCTAAATCTATTGATCAACTGTCTCCCATTGAGCTCTCTATATAAGAAGCTACACGATAACAATCAACACTGCTAGTTAGTATTATACCCTAATGTAGATTAATACATATTGAATGTGCATATTTGTATTTATAAGTTAATCTCATATAAGCAACAATATCAACAGCTAATAATTTATCCAGTTTACAAAATTCTTTAACCTCTTCCACAGCAATAAAAAAATGATGGTTTATCAAATAACCCTTCTTCAAACTCAATGGTTATGAAGTTTTCTCCGGATAAATGCTCCAATGAATATTTGGATAACTTATCCATGGTAGCTTGAGCAAGAGTCATACTGTGAGTTCCAACATCTTGCTATAATATTTAATGAAATATAAGTATTAAAACTAAATTAATAAATATAATAAACAAATTAATATTAAAATTATAAACAAAATCATACTTCTTGGGTTATATGGAGGTGGGTTCACTTCCTTACTTGTAATGGAAGCTTATCCTACGTGGACGATACTATCAAATTGACCTACTGGCATGTTATGCTGCATTGCTGCCAATATGGACTCTAAAGCAATGAGTTTTTGCTGTTACTCATTGAGACGTTGCTCCTGGTCATCAATTTATTACTGTTGTTGCTTAATGATTGCTTCATATTGTGTATTTTTCATTCGCAGGGTTTTATGTTGATTATCAAAAAACTTTAATGGCAAGATAAATTTACCAACCTTACGAACTTAACCAGGCATTTTTTTAGCATTTAATGCTAAAGACAAAAGATCTTTGCCATACTGGTTTGCTAGTTCACCAGATTTGACTTTGGTAGTATAATCATCCTGAAAGATAAAAATAAGATAGGATGTAATAACAAATCTATACAAGCTAGTATACAGTCATGCATACATCCAAAATACCAATCATATTAAAAAAGTAATTATACATACAATCTTTTTTATCATTTTTTCGATTACCTCATCTGTAAAGGATCTATCCTTTTGTAAATATCTTTATTTCCAAACATCCCATCTGAAAACTTCGATGCTAGAGCTCACTAATTCCTATTATTAACCACAGTAAAAGAATCAAAATGTATGAAATGAATGTTCATAAATATTCATTAATGAGTATAAAACAAGTGTGTGAATACATACAAGCTCATACTTCACATTTGCATATCCCTTTCTCACTATCTGATGGTGATATTATTGTTTAGCCTGAATGTTTCACTGATTTTCTTTGATTTTCTATAAAAGAAGGAAATTACGTCAATCACATATGAAGATCAAAGGCTATATTGGATAAAAACTTATAAACAATATTTTTGGTAATGGGTTAATCTACTAAGAAATCTTTTGAAAGTTGATATCGAACAAAATTTATCCAATTTTCAACACTTATCACATCTATATTGCCACAGGTGGAACAACCAATGCATCACTTTGATCAGCTAGTGGTAAAATATATTAGGTTGTTAATCTACTTTTAAAATCTTTGAATGCTTTCTCAGTATATTGCAACACAATCTCTTTATAGTCATTTGAGACGTCGAACCATTCCTAAATTATTTAACATAATTAGTAGGAACACATTGAATTTCAATTAAATGATCATTTAATAAATTTTATGAAATAGTTGAATAAACATATCACAACCGACTATTATATATCATCATTTAGATCATCAAAAACTTATCACCAATTGATGTACGTAATTGAAATCCTACGATGGACGATAGTTTCAATATGAGTAGCCATCTTGGCAGCTCTTTTAGATACAGACTACCCACTTTGATTGAAGTCAACGTGAATTTTTGTGTTACTCACTTTAATTTGTTTATTTGGGCCCCTTCTTTTTCTTTTTTAGCTTATAGGTGTGTCTTTTACATGTTCAATAGAAAGAGATTTATGTTGTTCGAAGTTCATAATACCTACGATTTCGATTATAATTATACAAATTACATAAAATGACTGTTTAAATTTAACATTATACGTAATTAAATACAACAAATACCATATTGCGTACAAAAACATCATTCAGCAAACCAATCAGTAATGTGCTCAAACACATCCTTCAGCAAACCACTCAAAAATATCATTCAGTAAACCATTCAGAAACATCATTCAGTATATGATTCAGTATACCAATATGATACAATATCATTCAGCAAAACAATATCATACAATAAGGTTCAGCAAACCACATTATTAACAGAAAACTACACAAAAATAGCATATATGTAATGATAGATGCTTGGATGACTATGCTTACAGTGAAATTAATAAAAATATATATCTATATGTAAATAGTAAGAAATAAAAAAAAATAGCTCTATCGAATAATATAAATAATACAGTAAAAAAATTATAAAGACATACAGATAAACAGAAAGGTCTAATCATCATTGATTTATTGAAGGTCGGTGACGATGATAGGGATAAAGAAACCAAAAGTTTGATAAAAATGTGTTTATGGGTTTGGTTTGGTTGATTAATGCAACTTTTAATTATTATGTGTACTAATAGTCTGTGATTTTGATGTCTAAGACAGGAAATGAATATAAAATTTATTATTAAAGGTATTTTAAAAAAAAAACCTTCAATAATCCCCTTAAAATTTAACTTGAAGATTATTGAATGCGTTTTTTACTAAAAGACGCCTTTAGTAATCTAAAAATTAATTTTCAAAGAAAATTATTAAAGGTGTTTTTCCTCAAAAAATGCGTTTGATAATTCTGAACAAAAATTATTAAAGGCGTTTTTAGTAGAAAATCGCCTTCAATAATTATGTACAAAAGTTTAAAAGAATTAGTAAATGCATTTTTCTAGAATAAATGTCTTCATTAACCATTTTAAAATTTGAGTAGTGGAATATTAAAGGCATTTTTCACTGGAAGACACATTTAATAATCTCAAAAAATTTAAGAGAAAATTATTGAAGGTATTTGTTTTCAAAAAAAATACCTTCAATAATTATGTGTATAAATTAAAAAAAATTAGTGAATGTATTTTTCTAGAATAAACGCCTTTGCTAAATGTCTTAAAATTTAAGTTGTGAAAAATTGAAGGCAATTTTCACTGAAAGATGCCTTTAATAATCTTAAAATTTTTAAGAAAAAATTATTGAAGGCGTTTGTTCTAAAAAAATACCTTCAATAATTATGTGCATAAATTAGAAGGAATTAGTGAAAGCGTTTTTCTAAAATAAATGCCTTCACTAAACGTCTTAAAATTTGAGTTGTAAAAAATTAAATGCATTTTTCATTGGAAGACGCCTTTAATAATCCTAAAAATTTTAAAAGAAAATTATTAAAGGCGATTGTTTTCAAAAAATGCTTTCAATAATTATGTACATAAATTAGAAAGAACTAGTGAAGGCATTTTTCTAAAATAAAACACATTTACTAAATGTCTTAAAATTTGAGTTGTGAAAAATTGAAGGTGTTTTTCACTGAAAGATGCCTTTAATAATCTCAAAAATTTTAATAAAAAATTATTGAAAGCGATTGTTTTTTAAAAAATGCCTTTAATAATTATGTATGTAAATTAGAAAGAATTACCAAATGCATTTTTCTAGAATAAAAGCTTTCACTAAACGTCTTAAAATTTGAGTTGTGAAAAATTGAAGGCATTTTTCACTGGAAGACGCATTTAATAATCCAAAAAATTTTAAGAGAAAATTATTGAAGGCGATTATTTTCCAAAAACGTATTCAATAATTATATACGTAAATTAGAATGAATTAGTGAAGGTATTTTTCTAGAATAAACGCCTTCACTAACATTCTTAAAATTTGAGTTGTGAAATATTGAAGGTGTTTTTCACTAAAATATGCTTTTAATAATCTTAAAAATTTTAAAAGAAAATTATTGAACATGTTTGTTCTCAAAAAACGCTTTCACTAACCGTCTTAAAGTTTGAGTAGTAGAACATTGAATGTGTTTTTCACTAGAAGATGCCTTCAATAAATTTCTTCAATAAAAAAAAAAGAATTAATCAAGGTATTTTTCTGGAATAAACACCTTTAATGACCTCTTAAAATTTTAGAAATGTAATATTAAAGGTGTTTTGTACAAAAAGACACCTTTAATAATCTCACACAATTTTAAAAAAAAAAATTTGTTGAAGGTATTTTTAGTAGAGAATCACTTTCACTAATATTTACAAAAAAAGAGAGAATTATTGAAGGCGTTTATGCAAAAAAAGGTCGTCAATAAAAACATTATAAAAATTATATGAAAATTTTAAAGGCATTTTTGAAGTGTAAACGCATTTAATAATCTCAAACAATTCTATTATAACTCTGTTAATGGCACCTATAATATATTCAAAAAATATTTAGAAGGAAATTATTGAAGGTCTTTAATAATCCGATCTAATAAAATTATCTCCAAACTTAGTGCATTCAATCACCAACTTGAAGCTTCATCTTCATTATTTTACTATTTCTCTTTTCAGACCAACTGTAATTTACTTTCCCTTTCCTTCAGCTTTTACTATTCGAGCATTGTCATTTAGAATCTTATTTTAACTATTCATTAGTTATTTACTAATATTTTTACTTAATTTAACTATTCTTTCAGCTTTTGTAATTGACGATTTTCTTTTTAATTTAAACAATTTTCTTCAAAACCCACATTCTTCAAGTACCCATTTGTAATCCATCATCCATTTCCCTTTCCCTTTCATTTTCTTTCCTTTCTGGGTTTTTTCTATACGTGTTTTACCTTATTTCAACTCCAACTATAAAATCTCTTTGGTATTGTCTACGTTAGTAGCAGATTTTATAATTTATAATATTAGGTACCTGATAAAATACTTCATAACAAGGAGTTTTCATTTTTTGTAAGTATTGGTCTTGTTATTATCTTTTGTTTAAAACATAGTAAACTTAAGTATTTGGCATGCTCATTTTTATATAAATTATTTATATACATTTGGTCTGATAATGTAACAAGTACTAAATGGATAAGAGTTGGATACAAAAGTCAAGATTAAGTCAAGAGTACAAAGATAGAGTGAAAAATTTTCTTAATTTTGTATTTGAGAATATAAGTGAAGATAATATAATCTTATGCCCATGTGTGAAGTGTACTAATATAGATTAACAAATGCATCAAGTTATTTTTGAACATTTAATTTGTATTAGATTTCTCTTGGGATATGTTAATTAGTATTTTCATGGAGAGTTTGTACCGTCAAGGTCTTTTACTAGAGTTTTTTTTCAACTTTAAGAGCTCTCTAACACCAACATGATCTTTTTATAACAGATGATATTGAAAGCATGTTGTGAGATACTTTTAACATTCATAACCAATATTTTCATAATCTTTCTCCCTAAAATAATGGATTTAATCAGTCCAATATTGAAATGAATGAATTTGGTGAACCTAAGATAAGTGTAGGTGACTAACAACCTAGAAGAGAAGCATCAAAGTTTTATAGGTTGCTTGAGGATATGAATGAAGAACTTTATAAGGGCTCGAAACATTCAAGGTTATTTTTCTATGTTTGTCTTTTTCACTTGAAATGCTTATATGGATAGACGAAAAACTCTCTGACTTATTATTAAAGTTTATAAAAAAAAATATTTTTTTTTACAAAAATCTTTAAATCTTGTAAGAAATCAAAGAAGATGATCAAGAATTTAGGTTCGGATATGAGAAATTTCATAGTTATCCCAATGATTACATGTTGTATTGGGGTGATATAAAAAATAAAAAATTTTATCATGTGTGTGGTATTTCTCGTTGGGTGGACAAAAATCTCGATGAAAGGTTGAAGGAGGATGGTGATGAGGTCAATGTCAAACATAAGCCTATTAAAGTTTTACACTATTTTTCATTAATACTAAGATTTTAATGACTCTTCATGTCTTTCAAAACTGCAGATTCAATAAGGTAACATTATGAGAAGCAGACAGATGATAGATTATTGAGGCATCCTGCAGATCTTTGGTATGAAAATCATTTCATTCTAAGTTTTTAAACTTTGCATCTGATCCTTGAAATGTTATACTTAGATCAGCATCTGATGGATTCAACCTATTCAAAATGATGAGTACTTCTTATAATACTTAGTCAGTTGTATTAATTCCTTACAATTTGTCACCATAGATTACTAGGAAGCAATAGTCATTTATATTATCTATGATAATTCTCGAAGAAAAAGGTTCAGATAATTATATAAACATCTATTACAACCTCTTATTAAAAAGTTAAAACAATTATGAGAATGAGTTGAGACATATGATGCATTAAAAAAAAAAAACTTTAATATGCATGCTGCTTTATTATGGACTATCAATGATTCTTTTACTTATATGAATTTATCTAGTTGGAGTACAAAAAGTCGTTATGATTATCCATATTGTACTGCACAGACATATTTGAAATAGTTACCTAATGGTACGAAGTCCTGTTATATGTGGCATCATCGATGGTTAGATGATAGTTATCGATTTATATTCTAAAAATATCTCTTTGATGAAACTAAAGAGTTAAAAAGATCACTTTTACCCATTAGTGGGTCTAATATCTTATCAAAGTTAAAAGGTATCAATTTCACTTATGAAAAAATGACTTCATCAAGAAAAAGAGTAAGGGATATCTTTGAAGGTGTCTAGCCTCATATTACGTAAGTTGGTGATACTAATACTAACGTTGGTGATCTTGATGTTTAAAGTGATGAAAAGGACAATGAAAAAAATGACTCCAATGAGTTTGAGTTATGAAAAAAAGTATTTTTTTTTAGTTACTTTATTAGAAATATAATTTATTACACCATAACCTTAATTTGATGCATATAGAGAAGAATGTTTGTAAAAATTTTATCAGAATAATTCTCAATGTGAATAGAAGATCAAATGATGACTTAAAGAGTCAGCTTGATGTAGTTGATATGGGGATTCGCCTTGACCTTCATCCGAAGTTGCTTCTTAATGGTAAATATCAATTGCTTACTGCTTGTTTTGAGATTTCTAAATCTAAAAAAGATACGTTTTGTAAGGTTTTGAAAAATGTCAAAGTTTTGGATGGCTATGCATCAAATATATCAAGATGTGTGAATCTAAAGAAGCAAAAACTTTTTTCATTAAAGTCACATGATTATCACATTTTGATGCATTACTTTCAATTGCTTTACATTCATCAATGTCAAAGTAAGTCACTTCTGTGGTAATTGAATTGAGTAACATATTTAAATCTCTATGTAGAAAATGTACGAATATAAAAGAGCTTGACAAACTTCAAGATCGAGCCGCAATTACTTTATATCATTTAAAAAGATTTTTCTTCCAAACTTCTTTACTATTATGATGCATTTAGTTATCCACCTTTCATATAAAGCAAAAGTTAGTAAGTCAGTTTATTATCGATGGATGTTTCTTATCGAAATGTATTATTGTTTAATAGATTGATTAGGTTTTTATTGATGATCATATCACTCTAATTAAAAAGATATATGACTAATGTTTTATGCAATAGGTTTTTGGGGAGGTTAAAGTCTTATTGTCACAACAAACGCTATCCAGAAGGTTCTATTGCTAAATGATATTTAACAGAAGTCTATATGATATTTTGTTCTTGTTATTTGGAAGATGCTGAAACGAGATTTAATAGACCATTAGGAAATGTTGGTATGTAGCAACATGACTCTGCCTACAGTTATCTTTTTTTAAGTTTTGGACAACTAATAGGCAAAGCTAAAATAGTAGAGTTAGATGATAAATCTTGGGCACAAGCACATTGATATGTTCTTTTTCATCATGACTCTATTGAATTGTTTCGCACGTAGTTTTTTAGGAAAGAAATTATTCATTACATTAAGCATAATTTATTATAATTTATTATTATTAATACTTTATCATGATGTTTGTGGTGAGTATAAAAATAATTTGAGAGCAGCTGCACATTATCGATGATCAAATCCTCGAAAGCTTGATAAGTTATTCATTAAAGACTTTCATGAATGGTTAGGAGTAACTGTTAGCAATGCCATCATTCCCTTTATGAGAAATCTACATAGAATGTTTATGGTATAATTAACATTAATAACATATATATTTATTCCACTTTTATAAGTTTAGAGTGGAAGGCTTGTTAGTGAAAATGTGAAGTATCTTTCACAAGGTCCGAACATGATTATAAAGGTTTCATCATTAATGAATTTAGATTTCACACTAAATCCTGTGAGAGATTTAACAGTACATAAAATTTAGGAGTTGTTATTACTTCATCAACTATTAGCTATGCTAATGCTAGGGACACAAACCCTTTTGAGAGAAATGTTGACTATTATGGCATGATTAATAACATCATTGAATTTAATTATTATGGCAAGTGAAAAGTTATCTTATTTCGGTGTGATTGGGTCGATATGAATAGTGCGATAGGTATTAAAAAAAATTAGTATGGATTTATACTTGTGAATTTTTTTCAATTAATTCACACTAGACAACAACTCATCGATGAACCTTATGTTTTTTCATCTCAAGTCAAACAAGTTTTTATTTTGAAGATCCCAAAGAATTGGGTTGGTTTGTTATTCTTCGAAACACACCTACAGACTTATTTGTTATGGGATTAGATACAAAAGATAATGTTGAACATGAAACTGAATGTTATCTTTTTGCTGAACAAAACTTGGATGAAAATATCTCCAGTACCTACGTTCAATGGGTCCGCGAAAATGTTAGTGAAGACATTTATGAACCATGATGGATCATCTATATTTTGTAATTCGAGAGTAATCAACATATAATATAGTAAATGATTGTATGTAATTAATATCGCATTCGCTATTGTATATTTATTATATTGTAAATTATACATTATCTTTTGATTTAATTAAATCGATATGTTCTTTTTGTATCGTAGGTTATGATTTCTTAACTTTTCAATGTCTTTATATATGTTATAAACTAATATATTTTATATATTCGCTTTTATGATACAGATAAGCTACAATATGGAAGAGTAGATTGAAAGGAATACATATCAGAGATATTAGTTTAGAATTATTTGCGGCACCTGTTGATATTGACGATAGACTGAATCCTTTGGAGAAGAATGAACGTACTGTCAGATCTAACTTAGCACTTCTAACCCTTTAACTGATATTGAATCTGACAATATGGGAGATCTAAGTTTAGATAGTATTCCGTCAATTGATTATGCTTTAAATATGAATGCAGGTATCATATACTCCATATTTACAAATCGATTATAATGATAAAAGTATTACCATTTTACAAATATATTTTTTAATTTTTACAGTTGATAACAATGGTCAATGGAGGAGTAAAGGCCAAACAACTTTGAAGGAATTGTTTGCACTACCTTCGAACAAGCGTATTGTAGTGTCTGTAAACTCTGATAGGCAACCAATTGGTGAAGAAGCTCAATTGTTGGCTGAATTTCTAGGCATGCTTGCCTGTAATGGAATGAAATTACTTATTCATTATGAAACATGGCATAAAGTTCCAACAGAAGTAAAGGCCGATGCTTTAAACTTTATTAAGGTATTAGTATAATTAATTACATATAAAAAAATTAATTATTTTAAATTTGATTTATTGATTCAAACCTTTCTTTTTTGTATTATTACAGTCAAGATTTATACTTAAAATACCAACTTCATTTGTGCTTAAGTCATTAAAAAAGAAATGAAAAGATTATAAGCATAATTTAAAGAATAAGTATTTCGATAGAAATACAACTATAGAGGCGATGATGAAAAATTTACCCCGTAATATGATTAGGTAGCAATATAAACAATTAGTTAGATTTTGGTTCTTAAGAAAATGAGAGGTACTAATTTATAACTTTATATAGTATAATGAATAATGAAAGTGTATTATGCTTTAAGTTGGTAATATTTGTATTTCTATGATATACCCAATTATTTTTTATGACAAAAAAAAGAACATATTTGGATTGGTAGCAGAAAGCAATATAAATATAGCCACACAAGTGGATTAAAAAGTTTTGTAAGAAAGTAAAAAGAAATAATAAGTTTATGATTTTAAACTTATTCCAATGAATGAACTTTTTGTGCTGTTAAAAGGTAAATATGCAAATTAACAGTTATTGTACTATTTTAATAGTTTTGATAGTTTTAATACATGATATTAAACTTATCGAAGTTTTGAACTTAGTTGAGACGGATGATATATATGAAAAAGTTATTATTTATGTCTATTTAGGTAAAATTACAAATTTTTTGTTATTGTTCTATTTAAACAGTTTAGATAGCTTTAATACTTAATATTAAACTTGTCCGATTGATTGAACTTAGTTTCTATGGTTGATATAGGTGAAAAAGTTATCGTTTATGTCTATTTGGGACTATTTTTGCCTTTCAAAGGCAAAAATACAAATTAAACTTTTGGATGGCTTTCAACAGTTTGAATGGCTTCAATCCATGACATTAAACTTGTCCAAATAATTGAATTTGATTGCCATGATCGATATGCATGAAAGGCTAAAATGTTTTTATTGTTTGCATCTATTTAAGCCTATTGTATTGTAAATGGGCCAAAATATAAATACATGATATTAAAATTATTTGAAAATTTTGAACTTGATTGACATGCATGATATGCATGAATAAGTTGTGATTGATATGTATCCTATCAAATAATATATGTTTTTGTATAGGAGATTGAAATGAGTGGTCAAATTGGACGTATGGAATTTTTTTGTTTAACACATACAAAAAAAGACGGATCTTACATGAATATCGAAACATAAAAAATTATGTTAATTTGGAATATCTATTTTAACAGAAAGTAAATATTTACTCTTTTTAACATATTATCAATTAATTATTAAACTTGATAGTTGTATATGACTAATTTACAGGAGAAAGCAAAAGAGAAAATAGTCGTTGAGATTGAAGTAGCATTTAATGGTTCTCTCAACGTGCAAGAATTGAAAAATTGGATATTCATAGAAGTTGCTGGAAAAAAAAGGCATGGATGGGTCTGAGGCCTTAGATTGGGTCCAACACTATCTACCTACTATGGATGTAGCTCTCAATAATTTACATTCTCAACAAGTCAGTCTTTGCGAAACATTCGATATTGAGAGAGGAGTTGCAAACTATGCAACAACATTTTCAGCAAATTGAAGCAAAAAGAGAATAGGAGCGTGCCAAAGTTGAGGAAGAACGTGCTGGAATGGAGTAAGAGCGTGCAAAATTTTAACAGTTGCATGATCGATTCGATCATCTTACAAATTTTATGCAACAACAATTTTCAAAAATTGATCTCGGTGGTCCTCCAGCTCAGGTATTATATTTAGTAAATATTTATATTTTTTAATATAAAAAAAGCTTAAAATGAAGTGTTAAAAATTGTATGCTATTATTCAGTAGGTTTTTTAGTACAGTAGTGATCAAAGTGAAAAAATTCCTTCATCAATTGGCAGTCTTCAAAATATATGTAGTCATCAATTTCATATATTTTAATTTTTATTTTGTTAATGTATTAAAAAAATTTGAATGTTATTATACTAATTATTAAATTTTGTGTTAATTAGATACATATTTAAACGTGAATTAAGTTTTTATTAATTTCAGTATCTGAATTTAAGCTCATTTATGAAAATA
Source organism: Durio zibethinus (assembly GCF_047325235.1). Lineage (NCBI taxonomy): Eukaryota > Viridiplantae > Streptophyta > Magnoliopsida > Malvales > Malvaceae > Durio > Durio zibethinus. The sequence goes on along the minus strand of NC_143165.1, from coordinate 1,737,674 downwards.
ATAATATTAACGGAAATTATTTTTAAAAAAAATTCATTTCTTAATTTCGTGGTTTTGTGTTCAAGAGTGTCGTTAAATGAATAACTTAATAGCGTTTGTACCATAAAACATCACTACAAGTAGCAACGCTCTTGCTAGAAAACGTGCTAAATTAGTGACGTTTTTATTATACAAATGTCACCAAAGTAATGGCATTTTTTTTATAAAAATACTACTAAATTAACGGCGTGTCAAAGATATAATGCTGCTAATGTAGTAGCGTTTTATAAAAAACGTGACTATTTTTCACGACGTGTGTATAGCCGACATTCTAATTGATGTTTTTCGTAAATATCGTAAATTTTTTAATGACATTTATAAACGTTGCTAAACATAAAAAAAAAAAAATACCATTAAAAACCAAAACCCCACAGTGAACATTCTATGAAACATTCAAATTATAGCATATTTAATTGACAAAGAAATGGACTCATTGGTGAGAAAAATGATAAAATGATTAGGAAGAAAAGGACATGCTATATATAAAAAAAAAGAAACAAAGATGAATAGAAAAATAACTCGATTGACTAAGTCTTTGGAAATAGGGATAGGTATTTTGGAATACTGAAACTATACAAGCCAAAAACAAAACGTTAATATGCTTATTTGGGGTTAATCTTAGGAATAGGATCAATTTCATCCATGACCCTTAACTTTTCTTTTATTCTATTTTAATGTTCAACCTTTGAATTGTTTCATTTAGGTTTCTAACCTTTAAGTACTATAAGAAATTAGGCTTTTAACAACGTAATTTTTTTTATGCTATGTTAATTCGGCTTTCTATGTGGTGAAACAGACATTTCATGTGGACATTCCTTCAACCAGCCACAAGGACATTAATGAAAAAATACGATAAAATGAACGAAATAAAATTATTTTAAAAGATTAAAGATTCCAAAAGGGTTGGGGAATAACAACTAATATATAAAAGTTTCTACTGTGAACTGGACTTCGATTTTTAATCATGAACAAAATAATCAAAGCTTAACCTTAAATATATTGTTGAAAAATCTAAATCTTAACTTAATTGATTCAGTCATTCTTAAAAAATGACATTCACTTAACTTAAAATATATTATTAAAATTATAAGCTTAACCTAATTTATTTATTTACTCTTAAAATATGATATTCAATCAATCTAGAATTCAAATCTTAATATTTTCAATCTTTTCTTTTATTTTCAAACTAAAACAAGCGTGGATTGATTGCGTATAAATTCAAACTAGCATATGCAATGTTGTGAAATTGGATTGGTAAGTGAAAATTCAAAGCTTAATTAGAAAGTGTAGCTTTATACTACTTGACGCATCTTTTTATTGAGATTTTGGGTGCCATTTGGGCTTTCCATGGAGTCATGATGAGGCGCAGGCGGTGATATTGGTGGCAAAGTATATCAACCGCCCATATTTTTGCGGTTTGGAAGTCGGATTTTACTTGAAGCTTTATCTTCATCAATGACGAAATATATAACAGTAAAGTGACCATCAACGTGACCCCAAAGCATGCAATTCTGCAAAAGCTTACTTGCTTTTCACGTGCCTTTGATCCAAGCATCGATCCTCTAATTGTTTCCTTGCTTCCTCCAAATCATATAATTATTGGTTTTGATTACTTATGTATGTATTCCAACACTTGAATTCAAAGAAATGAACCGAACGAATTGCACCAATGGCCCCTCCCATCAATCCATCTCCATTGAATCTGTTAAAATATCAATCCAAAATCTCATCAAAAGCTGGTACAAAAGGCAGAGATGGCAACATTTTTTCAACCCAAGATCAGAACAAGAGCTATCATCATCAAGCAAAGCAACATGGAGAAATCACTTGGCCAAATTCCTAGAATCGACCCAACTTCGGATAATTGCATTATCATTGCTTCTTTTAGACCTAATCCTCACCGTTCTTGAACTATCCTCAACTTTACTCTCCTGTAATATTAACATAGAAAAAGCTTGGTACCATTGGGTAGGAATTTCGATCCTGGCATTGCTTTCTGCTAAGTCAGTGGCTTTAGCAGTGGGGCTAGGGGGTGCCTTCTTCAGACGGCCAGGCTATGTCGTTGATGGCGTAGTTGTCATTGGGGCATTGCTTTTGGAAGCATTTTTGGAGTGGAAAGGAGGAGGGTTGCTTGTAATTGTGAGTTTGTGGAGGGTTGTGAGGGTGGTGGAAAGTGGTCTCGAGTTGAGTGATGAGGCCATTGAAGCACAGATTGAAGGGATAGTTTGCCAGTTTGAGGCACTCCGAGAAGAGAATTCAAGGCTTTCGGAGACCATTCCTCGAAAGGATCAGATAATTGAGACGCTCGAAAAAGAACTTGATCAATATAGGCATGCTTGCGATCAGATCCCAATAATGACCTGAAACAATAGAATAGTTTCTAAGTGATGAAAATCTGTTCTTTTCAAAGCAGCATATGATATAGCTAGGCATCCTAGATAGAAAACACTTTATTGATTGATTTTAATTTATTTTTTTCAATAATTAAACTTGTTTTATATAATGTTTCTATAATTATTTCCTTTTTTTCATGAGAAAGAATTTGTCATCAAATATATAGAAATATCATATCAGTATATATTTTTAATTCAGAAAATAGAGCATTCCTTCCTACTACAAAAAATAAAGTTTGTTAACTCAAGACATAGAAAATTCAAGTACAACAGAAAGAAACAATTTCATGGAAACCATACAAGTGAAGTGGGATGTGATCTTGGAGATATTGGGATGATTGGTGATTTTTAATTTGACAAACTCGATGATTTGATGAACCAAATTAGATGAAGGAGAAGACACAAGAGATCTGTGCTTTCTGTTGTTTCTTTCTCTCCAGTTATTACAAATTAAAGCAGACCTTAAGGGCTAAATTATCTAAAGATTTCCAATTTAGATGGTTGATTGCACATTGGAGTTCAAAATTCCGATCACCGGAAGGCCTGCTGAGGTTGGAAATTTATAGAATATCAGACCAAAGTTTGTCTAAGGGGCATGAGAAAAAGATACGGTTCCTTCTCTCATCATAGCAAGGAAATAACCCATGTTACGAGTCTAGAAATCGTAGGCAGCCTGTCAAGAATGCATAGCCATGCAATAAAAGAGTGCTTGAGAATATGATACGAGGACCAAATGACTTTGTGCCGAGGAACTTTACGGTCTGTTTATGCTTCAGGTGGTCCCAAGTAAGATAAAGAAAATTTACCGGCCTTTGTGTCAGGAAGAGTGGGGTTCAGCCCATGTGTTATTTGACCAATTAGAGATCATACGTCTTAGTCTTTTAATCGAGCCCCGCATATTAAAAAAGCTAGATCTTTTGACGTGAAATTAGAGTTCGTCGCAAATAGAGAAAAGAAAGAAAATAAACCGAAAAAAAAAGAAAAAGTAAAGTTGGTTTCGTCCAGTAACTTTTTTTAGTTTGTTTAAATAAATTTATTTATGTTAAATTTAATGAATTTATAAAAAATTATTTCTTATAATTTTGTAATGAATTTGAATCCGAATAACATAAAAAATATATATTTTCAATTATTATTTTATACAATAACGATAAAAACTTTTAATTTTGCAAATAAATTTATATAAATTTATATGTATTAATTTAATAATTTCTTTACTTATACAGATATATGCAATAATCTCCTAAATCTATTTTTTATTTTTTATTTTGTAAAATAAAAACAAAAAATAAAATAAAAGTACAAAGGAAATGGTGTCGGCAGCAGGGGGAACACATGAATGTGTAACCGTGAAAGTGATTAACATTCTTTGCGTCTCACTCACTTTCGTACTTTGCTTTTTATATTTCATCCTCTTGTTTTTTTTCCCCATAAATTTAACCTTTTTTTAGGTTATAATTATAGTAAAATATTACATTTATATAAATAAATAAATAAATTATTATTATATTATAATCAAATTATAATTATATATAATTTATTTATAAATTAAACATAATTAAATTTAAATTTAAGAATTTAAAATTTTAAGATTTCTTCATTGTAAAATCAAATTTTTTTTAGCATATAATGTATTAAGTTAAAATAATAGTTTTATTTCCTAATTTTCATTTTGTTTATTTCAATATCCAAACTCGGATAAAATCTTAAATTCTAACTAGAATTAATCCAAAGCAAAACAAATAAATAAAATTTTCTTTTATTTATTTTTGTCAATTTTTTCTAATAAAAGTATTGAAAATAAAATAGAAAAAAAAAACTACACCAAAAAAAAAAAAAGATGTTGCTTTAGCTTTTGCATTTGCGTTTTGCGTTCTGTGTTTGAGATAGCTATCCATTGTTATCTTTACTGCTTCCACACTCCTTGTATCCGAAGTACATTAAAGAATAAAGCAAGGGACTCACCATTCACCAAAGGCCAAAGCTTCCAAAACCAAACTAAATTTCATGTAAGATTATCCATCTCTCCTTTCTTTTTTTATTTTTTTTTTCTTTTCGTGAATTCAATGTTTGTCTTTCTCGTTCTATGTTTTTATTAAATTTTTTTTCATCTTTGTACGATTTTTAAAATTTTTCATGTGGAACTTTTATGTTAGATATGATTTTATTAGGGTTTTTTTGGTGAAGTAAGTTTGTTTGGAAATAAGTTTCTTTTATGAATTCTAGCAGTACCCTTTTGCTCCGAATTCGATTTCTTTTTAGGGATTCAACTCGTTTTTATTTTTGTTTTTATTTGTTTTAAGAACAAAAAAGAAAGGCATGTAATATTTTAGTGGTTTGTTTGTTTGTTTGGAATAAGTTTCTTTTTATGAATTTTAGGAATACCCTTTTGCTCCAATTAGTATATTTTCTCTTTGGGGTTTCCGAAGAATTTTTTTAAAGGAAAAGATGAGAAGATAAACATAGTAATTGTTGTAAAACTTTGCTGTTGAATGCAAATATAGCATGTCCTACCTGCAATTGGAGGATTTCTACTACCTGGCTGAAGATTTTGTTGATGACATGGATGAAGATAACTATGGTAATGCGGGTGGAGACATGGATGCTGATGAATATGATATGGTTTGTTTTATGTTGTTGCTACTTTTAATTCATTTTTGTAATTGAGTGATAGAATTCATCACTTTAAAACTATAAATTGAGCAGCTGACCAAGGTGACTGATACGTCTTCTGGGCAAGCACGGAAGGGGAAAGACATTCAGGGGATTCCTTGGGAAAGATTGAACATAACTAGGGAAAAATATAGATTGACAAGGCTTGAACAGTATAAGAATTATGAGAATATCCCTTCCTCCGGTGAAGCTGTTAACAAGGTTTGTTTCTTCTCCTACCATCTCTAAATGAGCTAGTTTGTCTTAAAGAGAATATGATGTTAAACTTCACGGTAATTGGTATTTGTTGTTTCAGGAATGCAAACAGATGGAAAAGGGTGGGAACTACTATGAATTCTTCCACAACACTAGATTGGTTAAGCCAACAATCCTTCATTTTCAGGTTTGTAAGTTTAATATGTACCGTGATTATTGAAATTCAGTAGACAAAGAGGAATGCATAAAAACTATTGTCATAGCAGGACACCCATACATGCATTTGTCCATGAAAAATTATTTGATACACTGAAAGTGGAGTTTTTTAACTCCACAAGCGGGGTTAAGATGATGACATATGTCTTATTTCTTTTTTAAATTAATTTTTATAAATATATAAAGGACATGTGTCACCATCTTAATCCTCCTTGTGGAGTTAAAAAACTCCACTGTCAGTGTATTTGATAATATCTCTTTGTTGATACATAGTTTGGCAAAAGGATTCTTGTAGCCAGCAAATACGACTTTGAGATTAAAGGCTCAATTAGGTGTATACACACACACACACACACACACACACACATTCGTCTATTAGGCTCACCGACAAACATATATAGATGCATATATGCTTGTGTCTGTTTTTGGTACTGTTCAAACTTCCAAATGATGGTTCTATTTAAGTTTTAAGCATCGCTTTTCTGATTGAGGGATAAGTTTAAAGTTGCTAATATTGACCTTACATACTGGCTATAGTTGTTGGTATTGATTCTTAAATTTGCAACTTTCCCTATTTTAGTAAGCTGTGGAGCTTATTTAGTGATCCTTATTTTAGAAATTAGGAGGTATTTTACGTTTGTCTAATAGTGTTTGGATCTTTCTTGTAGTCTCTTATTGGGCCCAAGAGTTGGCCGTTGGTATGAGTTTTACTGTTTGAGTTAAAGACTTTGAGTTCTTTTTTGACTAGAATCATAAAGACTATTAACATACTCACTCACTTTCTATTGATCAGTGAATTATAGTTTTCCTGCAATTATACTCTTTTATGTGGTTGTGTCCCCATTCAACATTAAGCGCGATGTATAATGACACTGAAGTTAGGATTATTGTTCTTTTTTTTTCTACAGTTAAAATCCATTCTCAGTTCTGTAATCATCACTAGAAGTACCTTTCACTCTCCACTTCTGCAAAACAAATTTCTTTCTGTTCACATGGTTGCTTATTGGTATAGTCATTAACACTTTCAAACCATAATCCTAAGTCGTGTACAATAAAAACTCTAATACCCTTGCAATTTTGCTCTGAAATGATTCCAAAGCTCATTCCCACCTCTTTTTGCTTTCTGTGAAGTTGTAGGTGACACTAAGAACCAATATTCTTCATTTGATATATCATATTGTTTGATAGTCTTAATCTCTCAAATGCCCAATGGATAAAAAAGGCGGGATTTTTCCTATAAATTTAAATTTCATAAAATAGAATCCCATTATCATGGCATGGTATATTTCTGGTATCTCTAGATTGGACAAGTGTCTGTTGTGCTATATTCTGTTTCTAAAATTATAAAACGTATTATTTGAGCAAACACTTTTTTTTTTTTTTTGTATATTGAAATTTCAGTAATAGAAGCCCATTATTGTGTTATGATATTTTTTTGGTGTCTCTAGTTGGGAGAAGCATTTATTGGTTTTGTATTTGGTTGGTGAAAGTGTATCTAGACGCTCTTAAATAACCTATTGTGGAATGAATTTGCAGCTCAGAAACTTGGTTTGGGCTACTTCAAAGCATGACGTTTACCTTATGTCCAATTATTCAGTTATGCATTGGTCATCATTATCATGCAATCTGTCTGAGGTTGTTAATTTTGCTGGGCATGTGGCACCTATTGAGGTATTACAGTTGTACTGGTTAGTCTTATTGCTTCTTATCTTAATTTTGAGGATAGTTAGTTATTGTCGTAATTCATCTCTTCTTTTATCTGCTAACTTCGTAATGCCTTGTAACTAGAAACATCCAGGAAGTTTATTAGAAGGTTTTACACAAACTCAAATAAGCACACTAGCAGTCAAGGACAATTTTATGGTTGCTGGAGGCTTCCAGGGAGAGCTTACTTTTAAGGCAAGTTAATATTTGCAGCCTTTTCCTTATTTTTGCTAATATTGATTTCTTTTTGATCTGCTGCATATGAAATGGAAATGCTAATTTTTTTTATTGCTGGATATTTTTTTTATTCATTGGCAATTCTTTTGCGACAGAATCAGAATTACCTCCAGCCAGTTTTCCTCTCCCACTTTCTCTAAATTAAGTAACCTAGCAACTGTATTTGAGATGGCTTTGAAATCCTTACCCTACATACTCAAACTAATGTGAATTCCATCTGGAATCATCTGAAATTCTATCAGTTATGTGATGACTTGTTATATGTAATTATTCTTATAGGAACTGTATATTCTTCATGGTTAGAGTCTTAATCATCTTGCAGACTTGTCCAAGAAGTGATAGACATTTGAACAGTTCTTTTACTAAATTGGGAGTGTGCTTAGTCAGCAACTCTTTTTTAGCTCAGAGAGAGAGAGAGAGAGAGTTGGAATAATTGTGGGTTTTGATGAACGAAATACCAAATGCCTTCATTTTTTATCTTAAAAAAATAATTCAGTTAAGAATTATGCACTGAAGTTATATTCGTTATATTAACATGTGTAATTTTACACTTACAATGGTAACAGTGCTTTAATTTTACCATGATTTAAAATGGTGGGTTCCAACCTCCCCCTTTTGTATCATGAAATGCTTTAAAATTTACCATTTCCTAAAGTATTACAAGTACTGCATCCCCATCTTCTTACCCATACCATAACCTAGGATGTATTGCATTCCTAGTACGATCCAAGTATTTCAGTTACAGATAAGATTATTTAATTGTGATTTTGCATTCTGATAAAATTCAAGAAATTGAATTCTAGAAAGTCCTAAAATTGAAATGTTGGTATCTTTCTCTTTCTATCATTTATTTACTTGTTGCTTCTGCATATTCGGGTTTTGCACAAATATATTTTTCGTATACTTAGTGTGCTTTTACCCATTTCTTTTATTGGTATTGTATAATTTCATTTTCCTGTTGCTGCAGCACTTGGATAGAAAAGGAGTAACCTTTTGTACCCGGACAACCTATGATGATAATGCAATTACAAATGCTATCGAGATATATGACAGCTTGAGGTAGCATGATAATTGCTGGTTGGCTGTTTCTGGGCAAAATATATTGAATAAAATATAGATTGAATTTCAAAACTGTTTTGCAGGGGTGGAATTAATTTTTTGGCCTCCAATAATGACTGTAGCATAAGAGAATATGATACAGAGAGATATCAACTTTTGAATGATTTCCATTTCCCTTGGCCAGTTAATGTAAGCCCTTCTAATTGCTATTATGAGGCCTACATTCTTAATTCGGTTGTTCTTTCTTAATCCTTTCTTAATCCATCAAGTTCTATCTTATGTCCATATATGTTTCAAAGAGATGCAATGGTCTAAGGGTAGTTTTATGGTCATTAGAAGTAAATGATATCTTCACATAATGGAGACAAATGGTGAAGTTGACTTACAGGTCTGCACTTCAATGGCAATAGAGATTATTGCTTCAAAAAGAGAAAAAGCAAACCTAAATCATCTCTGACATTAATGGATTACCTTAATTTTTAATCACATAACTAAACTTGTTTATTCTGATGCAGCATACGTCTGTCAGCCCCGATCGAAGGCTTATCACTGTTGTTGGAGATCACTTGGATGGGTTGCTTGTGGATTCGCAAAATGGAAAGGTAAAAAATTTAATTTTCTAATATGATACTGGAACTATATGGTGAGCCTTGGTGCAACATTAAGGTTGCTACATAATGAGGTATGGATTCAAGTAGGGAGATAGCCTCCCTGAAAGCAGGGCTTAGGTTGTGTACATTTGACTTTCATGCATTGCACTTCCCTTTCTTGATATTGGAATTGCCCGTTTTATATTTTATATGGTTAAATTTGGAGAAAGAGTCAAAATGGTGAGCCTACCATGAAGATTGAAGAGCAATAAATTACTATTAATGCAATAGATATACTTGACGCTTAGTGTATATATGCATATGTAATTTTTCTGACATTAGTAATTGTTATTTATCCCATTTGTGCCTTTGAGAAGAAATGAAAGGTCCTGCATAAAACCAGGTGCAAGCATCATTAAATATGCTCGCTTTTTACTACCATCTTGATCCAAGCTTAACCAATTATTCGTGTATGGTCAAGAGTATCATATTTTAAACACTAGAAAGTGTGCTACCTTTCTAGTGTAGAAAAGTAAGAATTATGTAGTGTTATTGAAGTAAGAATTATGTATTGTTGGTGAAACTGAATCACATTTTATGTGGTCTCAGACTGTAGCCACGGTGGTAGGTCATCTAGATTACTCCTTTGCATCTGCATGGCACCCAGATGGACGCATATTTGCCACAGGAAATCAGGATAAAACCTGCCGAGTGTGGGACATAAGAAACCTCTCCACTCCGGTTGTGACTCTCAAAGGAAACCTGGGTGCTGTTCGATCAATCCGATTTTCATTGGACGGCCAATTCATGGTAGTTGCTGAACCGGCAGATTTTGTTCATGTGTACAGTACAAGTGCCGATTATCAGAAAAGGCAAGAGATAGACTTCTTTGGCGAGATTTCAGGGGTATCTCTGAGTCCAGATGATGAATCTCTGTATATAGGAATATGGGACAGGACTTATGCTAGTTTGCTGCAGTATAACAAAAGACACACTTATGGTTACTTGGATTCTTACTTGTGATCATGTCCATGATTCCTGCTTAAACGAGAGTGTGCTGCGTGCTCCTGTAAGTTTTGCCCCCTTTTTGCATTCGCTTTTGTTATATAGGGTGATTTGAGTGAAGATCAAATATGACAGTAGAATAAGTGTATCCTTTGTTAGAACTTTGCTAGGAGCATGTACAGTACAATATCTTCCTTGAAATGAAATGTCTCGCAACAATAAATTCTTTGTCATACTTCTAACTATGAAATTTTAATCACGTTAGTAACTATTAAATCTGGTTTTGGCTTACTCACACAAAGTGGTTACTTGATGTAATTTCAATACCCAAAAAATCAATCAAAGCCAAGGAAAGGCCTGAAATTATTGCTAATGCAAAGCAAACGGTTGGGCGAAAACAAAACAGGAGAGACACAAGAAGCAAAGGTGGCCGTGACCATGGTTTGGATGTTGTGAACGCTGGTCACATTGCTTTGGACCCCAGGAACCTTCAAATTCTTTTTGTCTGCTTCAAATCCGTCTAGTAGTAACATCCAAAGAGTAAAAATAATTGACAATTGAGAAATGGAAAGCGAAGGCACGAGGGGGAGAGGGCATTGAAGAAGCAACAGATTGGTCACAGCGAAGACGGAAGAGAAGGGATTAAGCTTCCAGACAGAAGAAAAGGCTTTGATATGCGTTGGGAATATGTCAGTAATGCTTTGTGGAACCTATTGTTTGCTTTCTCATCCCTGTAGTCCTCTTTGATTGATGTTCCTATTTTCTCTTTTAATTAAATGTTAATTCGTGTATTTATATTTATTTATTTCATGTCTAATACATGTAAAATATAAAAATTATTATGTGTTAATACGTTAAATATAATGTTTATTTATTTATTTATATCATATTCATATATAATTTTTTATTAAAATTTTAAATTATATGATTTTTGTGTTTTCATTTTCACGTGTTATCGCTGTATTATATTCAAAATTGTCAGACTTTTCATGAAGTTACCTTTGAGTCCCCGTTTTTCTCGTTTTCCCACCTTGGCTTAGCTTTTATAAACAAGAACTACCACAACCTGGCTGACAGACCCTTGTTCAAAACCCTCGTGAGCACAGTAATATCACTGAAAACACTGCATTTCTTTAGTAAAATAACCATGCAGGATTTGATGCTTTCGTGGTCTTGACTCTTGCCATTGCTTACTTAATTCCTTGTTGAACAGAGAAACGAGAAGAATTGCCCGACAATGGGATTTTTTCAGCTGATGATTTGCTTGCTTCTTTCCTTGGCTGCATTGGAAATGATGATGGTTCTATTCAACTCAAAGATAATGTTCTTGGCCTGACAGTCTTCCAATCAGATATCAAAGACGCTTTTTCTTATCTTGACTCATGGAATGAAGATGATAACTCGCCTTGTTCATGGAGGTTCGTACAATGCAATCCTGTCAATGGTCGAATTTCCGAGGTCTCTCAGGAGAGATTGGTAAAGGGCTTCAAAAGTTTTAGTATTTGAAGGTATTATCACTTTCTCATAACAATTTCAGTGGTAGCCTTAGACCAGAGCTTGGTCTTATTGGCAGCCTTGAAAGGTTTTATCCTAGTCATAATAGTCTTTCAGGACATATTCGGAGCTCTTTTGTCAACATGAATTCAATCAGGTTTCTCGATCTTTCTGGAATTCTCTCTCAGGTTCAATCCCCGATGATCTCTTTTAAACCTGCTCATATCTCTTTAGCTGAGAATTCACTTGAAGGGCAACTGTCTAGCATACTAGCTCGATGCTCCTATTTGAACACCCTTGATCTCCCCAAAAACCATTCTTCTGGTAACATAGATTTTTGCTTCTGGGATTTGGTCTATGCACCAGCTTCAGGCTTTGGATCTATCCCATAATTCATTTTCTGGGACTGTTCTGGAGACAGTAGCTGATGCAAATGCTATAGCAGGGTGTCGATATGCTATGGTAGGGTGTCCCATAGACATCCCAAAAATTGGAAAACAAGAAAATTTAAAGCAAGATTTTTTTCTGAACACCCTTAAAATTTTACTCTCATCATAATTTTTTTTTCCCAAATACTCCACTCACTGCCATTATCTAATATCCAGCCACAGCCCACAGTCAGCGACCACCAGGCACTCAGCAGACACTCACTGCACTAAGTGGACATAAAATTAAAAAAAAAATCATGAATTTGCCATTGTCCGGAGGGATACTAGCTCTGCATAACTTGAAAGAGCTACTGTTACACGGTAATAGCTTCTCAGGATTAATGCCCCTAGATATTGGATTATGCCTACTTCTAAATGCATAGGATTTCAGCTCTAATCTTTTCACTGGACCACTTCCAGATTCTCCCCAGAGGCTAAATTCCTTGTCTTTCTTCAATTTATCAAATAATATGATCACAGAAGATTTTCCTCAATGGATTGGTAACAATGAGCAACTTGGCGTTCCTCGACTTCTCAAGCAACAGTTCAACAGTAAACCTGCCATCATCAATTGGTAACCTGAAAGCAATAAAATGTTTGAGCTTGTCAAATAATAGGCTTACTGGGAATATACCAACATCACTTGCTTACTGCTTCCAGTTATCCGACTGTCCACTTGAGGGATAATGGATTCAATGGTAGCTTACCAGATGGTTTATTTGACCTGGAATTGACTGACGATTCAGAATTTTTTATTGGATGTCAACTTATAATAAATAATAATTAAGCTAGCATTTTATTTAATAACAAAACACAACGTTTTATTTAATTTAAAACCCCCTTTTAATTTAATTGAAAACTACCTACGACAGAAAAACAATCAATGTTTCTTAAAAACTTTAATTTTCATTTTGGCCTGTAAATCCGTCAGCATGTTGTCTAAAACGTCGTTTATTAAAGATACGTCGAAAAAGGTGTTAAAATGAAAATTTTAAGTGTCAGAAAAGAATTTTATTTTAAATTTTCTTATTTTTCATCTTTTGCTACTTGGATCCATCTTGGGGATCGGAGGAGAAAGATTTTTCCAACAATGGTTTAACAGCTTCAATTCCACTGAGGTTCAAGTAGCCTGTTTTAGTCTCTTCAAGACTTATATCTCTCTGGAAACAGTCTCCAAGGAAATATTCATGAAGAATAAGAAAGGGGTCTCTTTGCAAACACGAGGTACTTGAATTTATCATGGAACAATTTTCGGTCAGTGATACCACCAGAGCTTGGTTTATTTCAAATCTTAATAATAGATATGATGATTTACTAATAATATAAAACGAATATGATATGAAAATAAAATTAAAATGAGACATGATTTAAAATTATAATAATAATTATATATAAATTTAATAATATAAAAAAATTATATTTTATATTTTCATATTAACATAAATTATAATACATAATTTTTATATAAAATATTATATAAATATATAAATTTTAATATTTTATATAATATAAATATATGAATTATTAAATCTACTTAATCGTATTTCATCTTCGAAACGATACTTATATGTTGTTCCCGGGGATATATATGAAGCTGGAAGTTTGGCTATTCTTCAGTTGGATGGAAATTCATTGACAAGAGCAATTCCAGATGAGTTAGGAACTGTTCATCTCTCTACTTTCTGTAAGTTTGACTATTCTTTTTTTTTCTTTTTTTTCATTTCTTACCTTTAGCAATTTTTTTTTATTAAGGAGCAAGGAAATTTTGAGTTTTTTTCAATGCATCCTTTACTTAGGTCTATACAGGCAAATTTATTTATTTTGTATTTAACAAATTCACGAAAAATTACTTTTATTTTAACCTCCTAAAGTATGTGGCACTAGAGCTGGCATATCAGAGCTTAAAGGGTTAATAAGAAGTGCGATATATATGGTTTTGGGGTGTTAATCTTGGAGCTTGTGACCGGAAGAAGGCCGGTCGAGTATGGGGAGTATAAGTTCGCGATACTAAGAAACCACGTAAGAATTTTGCGTTCCAAGTATGAGTGATTATCCGGAAGATGAAGTGCTACCGATGCTCAAATTGGCACTGGTATGCACCTCTAAGATACCATCCAATAGGCCTTCCATGGCAGAAATGGTGCAAATACTGCAGGTTATCAATGCCCCAGTTCCACAGAGAATGGAAATATTCGAAAGAACTAAACTTGTCATATGATTCTTCTTTAGCTTTTATCACCAACACTTGTCTTCACTTGTCAAAAACTATTATTGAATTCTTCTTTATCTTGATAGGCTAACTTTGACAAATAATCATTTTTTAACAAAGATTAAAATTAAACTTATATTATGATTCGGTACTTAATACTGAACTTATCATTGTACTTCAATTTTATTAAATTTTATCACTATATATATATTTTAATTTTTTAACAAAAATAACCAAAATAAAATATTTGATAAATATTCAATAAATGTAAGTGATCAATTTTCATAATTTCGTTAATTTTTGTTTAAACAACTTTAAAATATAATGTTCAAATTCAATAAATTAAAGTATAAAAATAAAACTTAATTACTGATTATTGATTACTTCAATTTCCAAAATTGTACCTGCACCTTATGTGCAGTAAATGAGTTTACCAACCAATAGCTGAATCTACCTTTCGATAGCCTATATGAATAATTTTACGAGGAATTATTCTTGTAACACTACTCCAGATAATGCACCTCTAAATGCAGACAACAAACATCGAAAGTTTCGCATCACTTATCGTGCAAGGACTTCATTAAGTACAATCTGTTGAAACTCTGCCCAGCAACCCTGCAAAATTATATAACAATAATAAATTTTCAGAATGTCAAGCCTATGGTCCAGTACTGATTCGAGTCTAAAAGGGTGAAACTACAAGTGAAACAAAAACCAGAGAAACAGGTTGTAATGGTACAATTAGGACCCCATAGATTTCAACATGTCAACTAGCAGGAGATTTTCAGATGTCATGCTATCCTGAAAAATAATAGGTAAGATTGAAAATAGACAACATACGCATTGATTTGGTTGCAGTAGTTAGCAATTTGATTTGTTATGAGAAAGCCCTCCAACCGTGATGGCTCAGGGATCGGCTTGAAGATGGGATTTGAGGGGTCCTCCTCAGGCAAAGGCTCCTCCCCAGCAGCTTTTCGTGCCATGTTCTCTGCCCTACAGATACAAAACAGAACAAACATGCATAACCATATAATAAATAAAATCAGGTGAACTTTAAGAACACAAAAGAACGACATGAAGTCTTTTTATAAAACAAAATTCACTCCACCCAAAAAGGAAGAACAAGGTGAGAGATTCAATCTTTTAACTTTTAATTGTGATAATCGAAATCCTCAAGAAAGAAGAAAAATCTTCAATCAATTCTACTTGAAAGCTTTCTGCCCCAGAAATTTCAAGGTCATCAGACATGAGAAAACAATTTTGTTTATTTTCTTTTTTTCGTTTTATTTTACAAATTTGTTTTCCCTTTCCCTCTCTTCCCAGGGAAATCACTTGTTGGGTTAAAAGATGGGAGCTTGTTTTGAACAACATGGATTGCTGAAATATACTACCTTCTTTTCTGAAGCCATGCCTGTTGCTGGACTTGTTGACGTGACAGGCTCCTGTAGTAAAATTGAAACTGCAAGAAGAAAATAAAAAGGCAATTTATGTAAAACACAAAATAACAGCTAATGACAGCAGAATAATATCAGAGAAAGGGGAACACATACCTTCTGCTGTTCCATTGACAAATCATCCATGCATTCAATCAAAAATTCCATATTCCTCTCCATAAATGGTTTAGTTGACAATTGCAGACGGTCATGATCACACTAAAACAAAGAACTACAGTCAGAAGAAGGCAAATTTCAAAGATACAAAGTCTTTTACCATGGTACTACTAAAAATTCTTTAATCAACATTTTATATTTCACCTGTGTGACTGGCGTATCAGATTCCAGCTCAGTCATAAAGGCACTGATAAGGGCAGAATTTGAGACTTTGATCTGTCATACAAACATTAACATGAAAGTGGTAACCATGTTTGTTTCATTTGCAAATATAATAGCTTTGGTATACATAAGGCAAGTCTAATATACAAACTCATCCCTAATCAGTGACATTCCAAGTATTGTAAGATAAAAATTATGATAAATCCTCAAAGAATCCCACAAACAGGATCTTTTTGCCTTCTTTTCATATCATTACAGCACATATTAACATTGCTGAAAGAATTGGTTATTCATCATATGCAGAGTAATTATCAGGAACACTTGTTTGAATTACAAGCAGCACGATGAAAGGTAGAACTGGACTAATGGTTACTTCATATGAGATGATAGTATAGGGTATGCAGCCTCTATCATAGATCACATTAGTTCATCCAAATAGTAAACAGTAGAAGCCTTAGAAGCTTACAGGAATTTCCTCAAAAATATCCACCCATGACAAGTTTTTCTCCCTCAGCCTGTAACAGCAAAAGAGGCCATCAATATCAGATCATACAAAATTCATTTTCATAACTTTTGACAGCATGGAGAAACCATACTTCTCTCCAGTAAAGTTTTTAGCCCGATAAAGTTCCATGAAAGAATCAGATAGCTTCAAAGCCTTGAAAGCCAAGACACCTTGATTAGATCTTGAAGGATCATAGATAATGCACACACACCTCCTAATATTCTCCTGGACAGATTAACAATTAAGCTGATAAATAAATACTTCAATAAATAAAATGATGAACTAAAGTTTGACAAGTAATTTTAAATAGAAAGCAATACAAAGTTGTAAGTTTAAACAAAAGGCCATGGAGCTTTATTATTTGGTTTTATTTTTCTTTTTCATCCACAGATTGAAGAAAAATATCATGTTCATTATCAAGCACACGTTTACACACAATTCAGGAGCTTCAAAACAAAACTGGTAGCAAATGATGACAATTTCCTTTACTCAGGTTCAGGTTAAAGCAGGGGCACAAGTTCTTTTTAATAGGGAGGGAAGCAGGGAGGGAAGACACAAAACTATGAAGCAGAGATTTACTTACAACAGTCTCCATATTGAAAGGAAATAAAACAAAGGTGAAGCAGCACTTTTAAATTCAATACCTGATAATTCATGAAGGTCTCAATCAACTCCACTGTCTGGTATGAACCCAAAATTGTTGATTGGTACCTGAAAATATGTTAAGGTAAAGTTCATTGCATAAAATAAAAAATAAAAGGGTGCGGTGCATAATATAACCATAACTTAAGGTACAAATTACTGGAAGAAATACAACTACTAATATACCATGCATTCGGCGGCAATAAATGTATCACGATTGGTTCTTAACTACACCAGAATTATTAGGAAATTAAAGCCATAAACAGCACAGTGATTCCTAACTCCATTCGTATAAAAAAAAAATCCATGATCCATCAACTACTTCACAATGTTAGGCTCAGATTGATGTGGTGTTTCTAGTTCTTTGTTTCTATAAGCCAAAACCACAGAAAAACAAATGCCGATATTTAGAGAAACCAAAAATTTTAAAAATTACCTTTCCTGAATAGCTGTAAAGTGCATGATCTTACTATTAAAGAGAACAATTATGTTTGAACATTCATTACCTTATAAACATCGCTCTTTTTCAATCAAATATAAGTTTAACTTTTACTCTTTACTTCTTCATCTTTTAGCAACTTTTAACAAACCAAAGAAAGCAATTATCAAAAGCAGCAATCAAACAAACAAACAAACAAGCAAACATGTAAACAAGAAAGACATTACCATCCAACAGTGTTGTTATCAACATTAACCTCCCTCAGACATCTCATCATCTCAAGCTGATAATTAGCTCCATCAGCTTCAATCTCTTCGTCCTCCTCACGGATCTGCCTCAACGATCAAAACATGAGACATTCTAATTAAAAAAAAAAAAACAAATGCTCAAAAAGTAAAAGGAAATTTGCGAAATTACCGGAAAAGGGAAACAGTTAGTAACTTCAAGGACAGTGCCAACATCTAATCCAAGAAGCTGGCCGGTAACAAGTGCAGGTGAAAACTCCTTGCAGTGTTTGATTATTTTTAATATCACCTAATTATCAAAATTTATTGATAAGAAAATAGAAATTAAAAGAAAATTAGGTTACAAACATTAGAAGAAGGAAAGGAGGAATACCAGTCCTTCGATCTGGACAACTCGGAGAGGAGAAGCAACCTCCTCCGTTGCTGCAACCTGAAGGAATGACCTTGCCATTGAGTTCGCCATTATTGAATTTTCGGTTGTCTTCGACAGAAAGCTCTGTTAGCTAACAATTGCAGAGAAAAGACGAGGAGAAAAGCCTACGTTTTGCTTAAATCTCTTTTCCACTTCTTCTTTGATTCGGATTGGTATATATAATATTGGGCTATTGGTTGGGTTGAATTTTGCGCTTTTAAGTCCAATTTTTATTTAACAGAATTATGTAAGTTGAAATGGGCACTTGGTTGACGTTTCCTTTTTTAACCTTTCACAGAAAAAAACAATTTAGTAATTCAATTTTAATTTTATAGTAATTTTTAAATATCAACTCTATTAATAATAAATATGATGATATAATAAAAAAATAATAGATAAAATCATAATATTTAATATATTTTTATTAATTAATATTTATCATATTTTATTTTATCTAACATCATTAATTAATGATGCAAATTACTCTATCAAATTAAATTTAAAATATTAATTTTTTAAATATCAAATAATAAAAAATATATAGCTTTAAGTCAATTTAAACATTAACCCTTTCATTTTCACAAATATTTAGGACTAACCTTTTTTTTTATATTATGGATTCGAACTTCTATCCTATAAATAATTTAACATCTTTAAATAATTAAAATTTTTTTCATTCGAATTACGGGCTCGAATTATAAATAATTTAATATTTTATATTACCGACTCGAACGATTTCATTCGAATTTCTATTTTAAAATTTCAGTTTCTATAATTTTTTATTTTTAATTTATGATTTTTTTTGTAGAAAAATAAAATAAAAATTTTGCACTAAAAACATGACAACCTAAAATTAGAGCCAAGCAAGAATAAGAGCTGCTGTGTTCTTTGCTGGGTGTTTGACTGTTAAGGGTATACCAATCTGCACTTACCAAAAGTTAACGGCGACAGATTTATCGTTAATGCTCCATTGAAGGCATAACAACATATAACTGAAAGAACTTAACGGTGCTTTATAATTATAACAAATTTTCTATCAATTTGAATAGAAATATCTAACAAAAGGATAAAATTATAACAATTTAAAAATATTTGTCTTTTGAGAAAAAAAAGTTTAAAATTTAAAATAAAACAATTGAGAGGTTAGACATACAAATGAAAAATTTTATAATTAAAAATTTAATTTAATTGATTTATGTAATTATTTTAAAAAATAGTATTTAATAAATTTTGATTTAAATTTTAACATTTATAATTTTTTTATTTTTAAATTTCAGCTATCTTTGTAAAAAAAAAAAACAAAATTTACAAATCAAAATGGAAGGACAGTATTGAACATATTAAAATTTTTATGCCTTTTAATAAATTATACCATCCTCTAGTTTAAAAGAAAAGGGAAAATGCCCCTATTTCGTCAATGAACATTGGACAAGGCTTAAAACAATTCCAAATCCCAGTTCATGTCTAGTATAAGTGGCGAAAAAAAGTAAACTTGAATCAGAGAAGTCAATGACAGTAGCTGCAGGGATTGGGTACGCGTTGGTGGCGTTAGGGCCGTCTCTCGCCCTTTTCGTCTCCGTTATCTCCAAAAAGCCTTTCTTGATCCTCACTCTTCTCTCCAGGTTTCCCTCAGTTTCCTCCCTTTTCTCTCTTTCCAAACAAACCCAACTCTGGGTTTTCTATTTTTCAATTCTGAACTTGTTGTTCACTTCAAAATTGTAACTTTTGTTTGTTGTCATGCAGTACTTTGGTTTGGCTTATAAGTTTGATAATATTATCTGGAATATGGAGAGCTTTCCTCCCTTTGAACTCAGCAACATGGTGGCCTTTTGCAATTCTTTTATTCACATCCGTTGCCTTTCAAGAAGGCCTTCGCCTTCTTTTCTGGAAAGTTTACAAGTAAGCCAATTACTATTGCTACTTGCCTTTTGTTTTCAGAAGCAGAAAGGAAAATATAAAACCAAATGCTAATGTTTTTGAAGAATTAAAAATTGAAAATGTAATTTCATTTTTGGGGAGACAATGTGCATGATCCTACTTATTTTGTTGGTGCTAAATTTTAGTAATTTTCTTATCTTTAATCAATTATGTTTTTGTTGCTTTCTATCAAAAAATAATTTTTTTTTTTACTTTATTGCAATCTTTACTAGAAGATAGAAGAAAAAAAAAGGTGAATTGCTAAACTCAAGTAGTAAAAGTGGCAACTAAATAGAGTGTTAAAGAACATAGAGTGGATCTTTTGTTTTATTTTTTATTAGGGAAGGGGGATTTGAATCTGCTCTTTGAGTTGTGGATATATGCATCTTCCATTGAACCAAATGCTAAGGTGCATAGAGGGGTCTTTGATTAATTTATTGTATAGTCTTTTTAGGATGTGTGATACATAGGATTATGATAGGATAAGATAAAGTGATATTATAAATACGATTAGATTAAATAATTTCATCCAATCTTGTGTTTGATGTATGGAAGGATTAGGATAGGATAATTTGTTTGTTGGTCAAAATTATCCTTCCTCAAAGTTTATATAATTTAAATTAGTGATGTAATTTTTAAGGGTATGATAGGACATTTAAGCTCAATCCTATGGATCCACTTTAGGAGGATTGAATCATCCTATACCAAGAGGATGATTAATCCTCCTAACAATCCTATCCCTTTTTTTAGATACAAACCAAACATATTATAGAATGATTATCATTCTACCCTATCCATCATCTTATGCACCAAACATGACCTTAATGTGCCTTCTTGGATATAACACTATGTTTTGCTGTGAACCCCAGTTTGATAAATGCCTGCATTTGAACTTCCTCAGGAGGTTAGAAGACATAATGGATGCTTTTGCTGATAGGGTCTCAAAACCACGACTATATCTGACAGATAAGATGCAAATTGCTCTAGGTAAGATTGGAAAAGGCTTCTATATCTTCTTTCATATTGTCTGAATTAATATTTTTTACTTGCTTTGAAATTGGCTGTGCAAAGATTTTTCTGTTAGAATTGATACATGAAGGGAAAAATTTGTTATTTTTGATGTACTGTAATATGACAGAGTCAAGGTGGGTTTTTACTGTATTTTGTAAAATGACCCTCTCTTTATTATGCAGTCAGGCCTTTAATGTGCTGGCTTTGCAATGAATTCTAATTCTAGAGAAGCATCATGTTGTACAAAAGTCATGTTCATTGGGAATATATATCAGATGCATAACTCTGGCCATACTATGATCCTCCTTTTCCCTTGTTATTGTGTGTGTGAGTGTGTGTGTGTGTGTTTTTCTTTTTTTTTTTTTCTGGAAATAATAAATTATATTGATATCTTTTTTGTGTTCTTTCTGAACATTATTTCTTGCTAATTTGTTTTATTCACTGATATCATTTCCATTAACTGCATCAGCTGGCGGGTTAGGTCATGGTGTGGCACATGCAGTATTCTTCTGTCTTAGCCTCTTAACACCTGCATTTGGTCCAGCAACCTATTTTGTCGATAGGTGTTCACAGATACCATTTTTCCTTGTTTCTGGTGAGTTATACGTTTTTTCTTCTATAAATATGTTACATGCATCTGTATATCTTTCTTGATTGCATTTAGACATGAAGCATACCTGTATCTTTGGCTTTTGCACTGTTCTTCATTTCATGCAACATGTAGGTTGAGATTGAGTTACTAGAATGGAACTACAGGACTACTTGGTCTTAATTTTCTTTATGGATTGACACCTCTTAAGAACTATGTAAAGTTGGATTTGAAGTTAAGTTATTTCTAATAGCTTTTATCTAACATTGCAGCAATCATTGCTCTTGCATTTGTGATGGTTCATACTTTCTCAATGGTTATAGCATTTAATAGTTATGCTGAAGGGAATAAAGTGGATCAACTTTTTGTTCCCGTAGTTCATCTCGCTGCTGGAATGATGGTAATAACCTACTTTAATTTGACATGTTTATGCCATAGCTTTTATCAAGTCTGACAATTTGCAAAAGTGCTAATCTTTAAACAGTGATACTTCAGCATCCATGGATGGATATCCTATGTAGCCTTATCTATTTGAGTCATGTACCATTTGAACTTTGAAATTGGAAGGCAAGAATAACTGCTAACATCTAGTTCTATTTTCTTGTTTTGAAATGCATGAACTTCATTAAACCTGCTTGATGTATGGTATGTTTAAAAAATTTTGGAAAACATAGGGTTTATGGAAGTGGTAGGAAGTAGGATTAGGTTTTAGGAAGCAGTAATGGTTTGAATCTCGAAAGAGGGCTGAAACTGAAGGAAAAGATTGCTGGAAATTTTGGGTAGCAAGAATATTTGGATTTAATTGGTGAATTCACTGAACTGAGGACTTGACTGGTGAGGACTGATATGACATGGGGGACGAATATGGTTGGAAGTCACAATAGGTTGCCAAGAAGAGATAAAACTTGTTTAAAGGAAGAGTTTTCTGTGCTGTGAACGGTAAACTGAGAACACTAGCAAGAAAGGTTGAAAACTGATTAGACCTTGAATAGTAGCTCAAAACCATGTAACTGTCATGTCTTTGGGTTTTGAAGTATGGTTTTCCCTGTTTGGTATAGAAAACAAGAATAATTTTTGTAAGGCTGAACTATGGATGTACCTCCGCTCTCATTCCCTCAAAAGTTAAGAAAGGGGAAGAAAAGAAAATCCTCATCGATGGTTTGGTCCATTTTTACATAACCGGACATTGTTTTTTTTTAAAGTAAAACTGTGCTATGTTGATGTTACATTTTCATAATAGACATTGGCAAGTGATGAGAAGTTAAAAATAATGCTCTTTTGGCATCCTTATCCAGAAAAATGAACTCAAATGGTATCATTTTGGTCCAGACAATAAGGGGAAATCTTAGTGCTTAGTTTTGGCATTTAGCATTTCTTATACAAATACAAAAAATATGACTAAACAAAGAACAAGAGTTCACAATTAAACATTTTCCTTGGTTTAAACCTACCCAATCACAAGAAGGTTATTTGTAGTTTACCATTTTTCCTAGTCAAAGAACCACTAGATCGAAAGATTCAACTGTTAGGTGTGGGTTTAAAATTGTATTTTAATCTCTAACATACCCTTGTGATCAAGTTTTGTGATCTTGATAGCAAGTAAAGCGCAGGCTTTCCACATACTTTACATTGAAAGTTAATTTTATTGGGGTAATTAGGATTTTCAAATTCAAGACCATTAGGTTAAAGAAGACTGTCTTGAAAGAAATACGGCTTAAGTGTTATGTGGGGGCCCAAGAATACAATTTCTTAAGTTAAATTATGGTTATAGATGCTTTTTAACTGTGCTAACGAATGTTTATTAAATATGCCTGATGTTTCTGACATGCATGTAACTCTTTCTTTTTTGGCCTTTTGCTGCTTGTGTTGTTTTTCTTATTGTTTTACCATACACAGTTCGAGATGGAAGCTTTGTACTTATTCCTTGGAGTTCTGAACTTTCCTAGTACCTTTGGTCGGTATATTCTCTAAGTAATAGCCATGCCTGTCTTCCAAAATTGTCTCATTTTAAAATCCCCTTTCCTCATAATCTAAAAATAAACAAATAATTAAAAATATGAAAACGTTGTTAGCACCTTGCTGATTAGTCATGTAAGTGGACTAGAGGGTGTTTTCTTTGTTAGATCTTAATTTGAATCTTACAGCTGTAGGTGTTTTCTGTTGGCCATTGGAGGGCACCATGTTTGGTATGCTGTAAATAACTTGATCAGATTAGTAATACTGAACTGTGTGGAGCTGTAGTAACAAATGAATTTGGTGAAGTAGCCCCAAAGAGTTTATGCTCACTCTTTCATGCTTTTAGAATCATTTGACACAAGATAGTGTATTATATAGCTGATGCTTTCGAAACAAACACTTTTTCCTTTGACATGTCAATAGTTTGTAATGTGTCCACTTATAATGGTCAAAATTAGCTCAGTTCTCTCTTAAGTTTAGTTGCACTTCTTGTCTCCATCCATTGTGAGTTTAATGTTTTTCTTGCAAAGATTATGTGAATGATTCTTACCTACTTTTTTTTTTTCACCTTTCCCCCTAGACCTTGATAAACTTTGCGTCTGGCGGCTGCATTGTTGGGATTCCTCTTCTCTACTTGATGGCAATCTTGACCTTGATGCATTGTGGGAGGATGGTTTCGAGAAGATTAACTGAAAACCATAGGCAGGGTAGTTCATAACAACCACTAACTTTTGCGGTTTCTCCCTTTGTTTAGATGCATCTGCATAGCTCCTACGATGCAGGTGGTAGTCATCTAAGTGCAAGAAAAGGCTTCTTTTCGAATGAAGTAAGTTTGCAACAACTAAGACCCTTCTTTGAAACCGTGTCTAGTGGCGTATCATGTAAGTACTTGTTTGTGTTTGCGAGGCCTCATGAAATCTTATAGTTTGGTATCTTCTTGCATTTTATATGGCAAGACAACATTGACTAGTTCCTTCAACATGTCTGCATGTATTTACTTTGCCTGGTTCAACGGATGATTATAGTTTGGTCTATCCTACTTGAGATTGGTATATTGGTATTTTCCTTTTTTTTGCACTTGTAACCACATGAATTTCTTTCTATTTTCAATTTGATCGTATTGTGAAACCATGGATTGTGTTGTTTCTTCTATTAGTAGCTGAATCTGTTGGCCTCTTACTGATCGTTAATGCTTCAATAGAGTTGAACTCATCACTGTACTTTTATTTTAGACTAATTTTTTGGACAATAATTAATGAATAGTTATGTCACCTTTATTTCCAGTATTTTTGATGAGTTAATAATAAAAAATTTGAAAAGAAAAAGGATTTCAAAATAAAGAAATAATAAAAAATTATTTGTTAATAAATCCGAAATGAAGCTTGAATATCATATTGAATAGTTTTTAGTAGAAGACAATCAAATATATTTTTCTAAAATTCAAAGATGAAATATGACATTATCCCTTGTAATAATTAAAAAAATAAAAAATAATATTATTTTTTAAACATGAATGGTAAAAATTATCTAAAATTGATTAATTATTATTTATTATATTCAAAATATTTAACATTTTAATTTAACAAATGAAATTCATATAATAAAATTATACTTATTAAATATCTTATAAACAAGTTATCAATATTAGAATTTAGATTAGAATGATACATCATTTGAAAATGCAAGATGCAAATTGTATATTTTATTTCATTAAGTATATTTTTTCAAAGATCGGGTATAAAAAAACATACTTAAAAATAATATAAGAGAGAACATTAAATTTTAGACTTTGAATTAACCAACTGTTTGATTTACAATTAAAATGGAGCAAAGTGGGAAAAAAAATAAGAATGTGAAAAAAAGAAAAGAAAAAGAATACAAGAGAAGTGGTAGCAAAACTAGACTTTCACTAACTCTTCTGTGATCCCAATTACATTATTACTACCAAAAGAATTGAAACAATTTCTGATATGAATTACACCAATTGGACAGAAAAGGAAAAGACAAGATTTGTAGTGAGTTTAGCAGGCATTTTTGCATGGTTCTGAGCTTTGCTTCACCTGAGAAAGAACTTCCAAATATCACTATCAGCCACCCCTTTGATTTAATGAGCTCCGAAAACACCTTCATCGACTAGATTTCTGATTTCTGAGGTGCCGCTCTACATTGTTAAATCTGACATAATTCTTCTTCATCGCCAAGTATACTATTACATATGGAGGTCTTAGACGCTGGTTGTGCAAAATGAGTAGTAGAAATCATAAACTATGTTGAAAAGCAGAGAAAATAAGAACAGAATAACCAAAACTAAAACAGAAGCAATGGCATCCATGTCGAGGTGTCATATAAGGTTCAGCACGCAGACAACCTTACTTCATGTCATGCATTTGTCCAGATGCCAGCTACTATCTCTTCCATCAGTCTGGCTTTTTGGTTTTCCATAACCAATCATTCAGGTTGATCATAAAGATTTTAGTTGGTAAGAACCACTCAGTTATGTAGATGTCAGGATAGCAGCAGCAGCAGCAACAACAACATCAACAAAATAATGTAAATCTACATACTATTCCCAATTATTTCCAATAGTGTTTTACAATCTAATGCAAAATGGACAAGGACATGATGAAGACCGAGGTTTTTTCTTGTTCATGGAACACAATCTTCTCTATTGCTTTGAAGAATTGCATCAAGTTCATATGTAAATGCCAAGAAGCAATGTGATATTAAGAAACTAACTTTCTTAATTAGTGCATAAAACTTCTTCAAAGAGGAAACTGAGTATGGAATTTCTGTCATCAAAATAACATCATAACCACCTTCTCCCTGACCTGTCTCACGGCTCTTTCCCATGCCCGGCTTCCTGAAAGCTTTCTCGACCTCCTTGAGGAAATTTCTTGTGCTAAGATGCTACCATCTTGGCTACTGCATCCATCCATGAAATCCTCCTTGGAAAAGCTCAAGCTCATTCCTATAGTCACTTCAGTCACATCATTCCAAACAACAGACAAAACAGTGGGAAGTTCTTCCCTTTCCCCAGCACAGAAGTGCACTGTTGGGGCAAGAGTTTGTCTGGATGGTGTCAAAGGACTCTCAGGCTGTCGGCTCTGCCTGTCCTGAACTTGCTCAAGGTTTGCAAGAACATTTGGTATGGTAGTGCATCTAATAGTTTCCGCACTGAGGTCTTGAAAGTGTACCATACAAGCACCCTGTACCAAATAATGAATAAAATGGAGTGTAAGTAGATCTTTCATAAAAATAAAATTTGCTCTTTGACTACATTCCGGCATAGAATATAAGCCGGTTGCTCTCGTTTATCGAACCCCTCCACCTACCCTTTAATATATAAATAATTCCCAATCTATTAAAAGTTGATACCGCTAATATCTTGTACAATTAGT
This sequence comes from Durio zibethinus, assembly GCF_047325235.1. Lineage (NCBI taxonomy): Eukaryota > Viridiplantae > Streptophyta > Magnoliopsida > Malvales > Malvaceae > Durio > Durio zibethinus. Next base: position 1,710,546 of record NC_143165.1, on the reverse strand, counting down.
AAGATAAAAGAAATACAGACGACACATAGGAGAAACAATTTAAGATAAATAAATGGAAGTATACCTTCAGACAAGAAAAATCCCAGGAAGTCCATAGCCACAACCAAACTGAGAATTATTGAATAGGATGATTAGCTCACATTCTGTATCAAGATACAAAACACACAAACTAATTACTTAACTCTTAAGATTTTATTCCATATATAAAATGAGAACTTTCAGAGAAGCACAAAAGCAAGGAAGCTTATAACATCTAGACTATTCTAAAATCGGAAATCAAGTTTGGAGTTGCCTAAAAAAATGGCATAGAACAGAGATATCCAAGTGTGTAAATAGGTTGATTAGTTCAAGCTGAACATAACAGCCAAACCGTTTTCTCCTCTATGAGTACATTTAGCGAACATTTTAATTACACCTGTTCAATAATATCATCAAATGGACGTAAAACATATTTTAAAGAAAAGGAAAACACTGATGTATCATGTTTAATAGTTAAAAATAAATTCCAAGAAATGAAAACAAATGCCACATGCTTTGATGAGGAATGTTTTCAAATATTTATATGATTAAATTACCTCAAGCACCCTTTTCCCTCTAAAGCTCAACTGTCCGTCACGAATCTCATGCTTAAGGACATGAACAAGATCAATAAAGCTGTCCCAAGATTTCGGAAACCCTTTAACACAAAATTATTTTGTAGCTGTCATTTGCAACTAATCAATTTGACAGGTCAACACTTGAACTGACATCAATACTTTGTAATAATGAACATAACTTATAAAATAGAAAGTACCATTCGTTAAAAATTAACACATAACTAACACACCCTACCTTCTGGTTTTGAGGATATCAGTTTGGAACCGATGAAACCAATAATATCAGCGACACTAATTCTTCCCTGTAAAAGATTTAAAAGGCATCAGAATTCATACCATAAACTTTGTTTTTAAAATAGCACTGCTACTGAAAAGCCAGGAGAAGTTCTAGAATCTTTACTAAAGTCCAACTTGCTTGTGTTAAGCATATAGCTAAGTTTCACCCTTGTAAATATTCTTTGGCTAATTAAAAAGAAATATTTCAAAAGTTCTCATTTTTTCTCTATTTCGAACTAAATAAATTTCTTACTATAGTATAGTGGGACTTCCTTTCTTTTCAAATCTTCTAGTAATTACCCTATACATATGAATACACCATATGTATGTGTGCATGGGAAAGAGGGATGAAAAAGAGGGAAGTAAGACAAAAAGTATTACAGTGAGCAAGAAAACATAAGGAATCTGCCTGGATAAAGCAATGCAAAAAGAAGTCAACACACCTTGAACACATTGAGCCCTTTGAAGTCCACATTATCCCCAGCACACTTACAAGGATGCTGTCTGCACAATAGCAGAATGTCTTAATTTTGAATACGAATTTAATTGCCTCCTAGTCACTCACAAAATAAACCATCTGATTGGTATGAGAGTCAATCATTTGTATCTTGAGTAACAAATTTAAATTTCACAATTAGTGCTTAATAGGGAGATGAAATGCACATTTGAGGGGAGAATCTTCACAGCCGGTGAAGGGAGATGGACATCTCTCTCTGATAAAGTGCATAGCTTTGGCTTCCTCTGTCTCGGGGCACCAAGCCTGGCAAGCATTGTGCAAGCAGTGATGGCGCACTCATCAGGTCTGATACTAGGAAACAGTTGTTAAAAACGGAAGTACCTGAAGATATCAACATTTCGATTAATATGCAGATCATTCCTTGAAGCAATCATTACTACCAGCAATAAGAAACCCATTCGAAAATAGCTCATCAACACTATCAAAACTAATAAGGGGAAAAAAGATAAATATGCTTAATCCATCATGAGAAGATTGCAGTCACATTTGGACAAGAAGATCTCACTACATTATAACATCATAAGAGTGTTGCACTAATGCAATCTCTTGGAAAAGAATTACAAAAAATAATTACAAAAAAAAAAAAAAAAAAAGAAACAACATCAAGCAATCACGGTAGCATTTTTTAAAAAATTTATAAAGTATATCCTACAATGGCATTCAAAGCCCATAATTCAACCTAATCCCCTAGAAAAGGAAAACAAAAAGGGAAGTAACTTTTGGTAAGGTAAGACCATTTTTACAAGTACAACAGCAAGAGCCAAAAGTCGTACACAAAACACCATGAGGTAATTCAACTTCCATGGTATTGGGGACATCTAAATGTTCTAACAAGACATGACAACAAATTCAACATCGTTGCACTAAAAAGAAAAGTAGATACTTAAACACTGACGACATCAAAATTGTTATTCAGTGAAATCAAAATCTTCTTTTTTTTTTTTTTGGTTCTTTTTATAGGTAATTGGAAACATTAATGTTAGAGACAATTCTTAAAGTACAAAACAAACCCAAATGTTTAACTTCATCAAGAAATAAAAACCATGAATATAGTTTATACAGAATGCAGAAAAAGCTTATATTGTGGAATTAAAGAAAGTCAAGATGAAGGCAAATCTCAATTTTCACCAACAGAGTCAAACTCGAACATAACAAAATCATCATAATCAAACATACAAAAAATGAAATGTTCATAGCATTCTAACAAAATACAACCCGAAAAGACCAAAACCAAGTTAACAAAAACTTTCTGAAAACAGGAAAATTTCGGAAAATTAAAACCAACCCACATCAAAATTATATCAGAAAACAAAAACCCAGAAGCCAAAAACCAAGAAAAAAAAAAGAAAGCTTATTACCCAAGCAGGAAAAATGATCAGCAAACATACTTTAAAAACAATTTAATTGCTCGAGGAAAAAAAGAGAATTTCTTTTCTTTTATATTACAAGTAAAGGTCAAAGTTTTATAATTTTTAAGAAAAGAGATTGATCGTCATATTGGAAAGTCATAAGGAAAGAAAATGATCCATTTACAGAGGAGAGAAGTAGGAGAACGAAGCTTTGATTTCAGAGTTAGAGGTTAGGTATTTGTACCCCAACTTCATGACAACACACCCTTTTACTACTAACATTCAATTTTTTACTCAACACACCCAAAATTCAAACACAAATTTACTAAAAATCTAAACACCTCATCTCCTCGTACCATCTCCTCCCTTTATCTCTTTCAATGGAAAACTGCAAAAACCTTAAAGAATGAGTCCCAAATTAAACCCAAATCATCCATTTGACATTAAAAAGCTTAGAATTAGAGATAAATTTTTTTTTTTACTTTTTCATTTGATTTCGTATTTAATTTCATAAGATTTTATGATTTTATGTTTTAAGGTGCGATATAACATTTCAAAAATAAATTTTTAAAAATTATTGAAAAGTTTTTGAAATAAATGTTTTAAATTGTTCAAGAAATTTTGAAAATTCATCTTCAAAATCTCTTATTTCTAAAATTTTATTTTTGATAATTTTTAAAAATTTTCAAAAATGAATTTTTGAAAATTTTTAATGGTTTCATACATTTATTTTTAGAAGCCTTTAAAAACTTGCAAAAATAGATTCTATATTAAAAATGTTTGTGGAAGCCATTATTCTTGGCACAATAACTTAGTACTGTAAAGAACATTAACCTTAGTAATGTTATGAGCAAATTAATAAATTCAGTAATAAAAATCTTTAATCTTTCACTCATCTTATTGAATAGACTGTGCTTGGCCAAAAGATTAGAGGCATATATTACCTGATTTAAACAGTTTTTATCTCTAAAAAATCATTAAATACTTGATTGAAGATTCTAGTAAGGGACATCCAATATTCCTTTGTCAAACATTGATTAAAAGATTGAAATCTATTTTCATACCTAATGCAATAAAAAAATTAAAGTAAAAAATTACTTTCAAAAATGCATTTTTCGATAATCGTATTGCTTTCCAAAAATATATTTTTGATACATTGAAGAAGTTCTCCAATATGAATTTTTGATACATTAAAAAAGTTTTTGAAAATAAATTTTTAATAACTTTTATTTAATTTCAAAAATCAATTTCTAGTGAATAACTATTTTTCTGGAAATAAATTTTTGAAATTTACGGAGACAAAAAAAGAATATGAAAGATAAAAAAATAATTAATTAATAGATACTTAAGTAATTTCATTAAAAGATAATTTTATAATAAAATTTTTGAGGTGTATTAATAATTTTTTGGGTTCAAATAGAAACCCAGACTTTGTTACATAGCAACAATTAAATTCCTCTTTTACCCCTTTATGTAATATTAAATTTTCACACATTTATTTTGTAAGTGAAAAAAATTATGTTTTAACATGTAAAAAGATATACGAGTAATTTTTTACTCGAACTTAGCTTATATAATCAAAGTGATAGTTAATAAGTTTTGTTGATGGTTTTTTTAGGGTGTGATGGAAATTGGATTTTGGTTGAAGGTGAAATAAACTAAATTTGCAATCAGAAAAGCACAATCAAAAGTGTCAAAGTTTTTTAAGATGTAATTCGATGCTCAAATCAGTAAAATTTTTTAGGTTAAGGCAAGAAAGAAGTGAGGCATGTGGAGAAAGCTATAATGGAAGGAAAATGTTTAAGTTTTTAAGTCTTACATACTTTGGTCTCTTCTTTATCTTATATACGAGATGAAAGATAATGATTTGATTGAAATAATTAACAGTTAATTTTGAGTAAACATGAAACTCGAAAAAAATTTATAAAATAATTATAAATTACATTTAATGATTCTAGATAAGAGTAAATTGTATTTAATAATTTCAGATAAATTAGATGTCAAATATTCAGTTCCGAAGTGATATTTTGATAGGCGGAGATATTTGAGTGAGTTCTTCCTTGACAAGGGAGAGCTAGTTCTTGAAGCAAGGTGATGTGGTAGTTGGCAATGTACTGGTTAGGCGACTTAGAAAGTTGATTTTGTTGATTTGAGTAGTTAGCGTAATAAATTTAAATTTAAATTTTAATTATTATATTTGTAATTTTTTTTATTTTTAGATTTCACTTCGAAAAAAATATATAATATCTTTTTAAATGAGTAATATTTTTATCAAATTGAAAAGGCCAATGCATTTTTAATTTTATATTTAATTTTATTAAATATAAAATTAAAAATGTATATATGATTATAATTTCATGAATTTGTTAAATCCTTCTATACATGGTTATTAAGTCTAGACAGAAAAATGAATAATTTTTTGAAAGGTTTAATAAAAGGGAATTTGACATTAGGCTCGGCATCAATCAAATTAAAGGTATATATAGAAAAGGAAATTTGGAAAAAAAAATCCCTAGATTTGAGTATAAAGCATTAAAATTCCAAAAATTGGCTGTATTTGTAACTATAATCAAGGGCATTACTATTAAAGATAACGGTATTTAAACTGCCCTAAGAAAATGACGGGACAAATTCAACAAAAACCATTGACTTTCTTCTCAAACTCATTCAGCTCTTCTAATAAGCTATATTTAGTTTTTGTTTCTTCTCTTTTCCAATTTGCTAGGGTTTACAATTTTTTCTCTAGCCCAGAAAAAAAAAAAAAAGTTTCCTTTCTTCCCATGGGATGTGTATGATTCAAAACATTAAATCAAATTAACCCTCGACCATCGTCACCATTGCCATCCCATGGGAAGTTGCATATCAACACCAACAAAACTAGTAGGTGTAATATCAAAGAAATATTATGACAGTTACAAATCGAAAGTAAAATCCAAACACGCACGACCCAATCACGATAAGACACGAAAATCGACAAACCTACATGCAAGTAATACTAGGGTTTTGAAGGATTCATCAGGAGATAATATATTGGAAAGATACGAGTTAGGAAAAGAGTTAGGGAGAGGCGAATTTGGGATCACACATCAATGTTTTGATCTAGAAACCGGGAAGGCTTATGCATGTAAAAAGATATCAAAGGCAAAGTTGAAGACGGAGATTGACGTTGAAGACGTAAGGAGGGAGGTTGAGATCATGAGGCATTTGCCTAAGCATCCGAATATTGTTTCCTTTAGGGAGGCCTTCGAGGATAAAGAAGTTGTTTATCTTGTGATGGAGCTTTGCCATGGAGGTGAACTTTTTGACAGAATCGTCGCTAAAGGTCATTACACAGAACGAGCTGCTGCCACCATTTTCAAAACCATTTTAGGGGTTGTAAAGGTAATCAACCAATCCCTTCTTTCTTTAATTTCTTCTTCTTTCCATTTTATTGTTGAGATTTAATAGCAAATTAAACATCAAAGATCTTCAACCTAAATGGTATCTCATTTATAAGCAAATACCGACATTATTCATTATATATGTACAATGTCAAATTTCAAATAACAAGATTTTTCTTTTTTTCTTATTAATATTGGGTTCGAAAAAATAGCTAGTGCATATCCTCTTTTTATTAAAAATAAAAAAATTTTGATGTAAATTATTGAATAGTTAATGAATGTGCTTAGGAATTTTATTATCAAATGCACTTCATATGTATATAAAGGTTCTTTCTTGGCTCACAAATTTATTTGCAATTCCTCAAATAATATAGATTTAAAATCCCAATTGTGTATTTTGTTGGTTTTAGCTTGAAAAGGCTGGCTTTTACATCTTAAAAGTCATTAATAAAGACAAATATAGAAAAAAATTATTTTTTATTAAAATGAACAAACAATGAAAAGGACAAAAAGTAGTTCAATTGATAAATATAATTGTTTTACATGAAAATAAGAAATACCTTAAAATTTTAATATAATCTATTAAATATTTATGGCAGGTGTGCCATGAACATGGAGTGATACATAGGGATTTGAAGCCTGAGAATTTCTTGTTGGCAGATGGAAGTGAAAATGCCCCAATAAAAGCAATTGATTTTGGCCTCTCCATATTCTATGAACCTGGTAAGCCTTCAATTTCCGACTAGATGGGAAAAGATTCAGACCTTAGGGCAGTCAACTGTCTTTGGTGGGATAGTCTACTGTCATCATCTCATGGATACAGCTGCATTTGCATCCAAAAATATATAACTACCTCTAATTTTAATTTCATTCTTATATTATCTAATCTCACAATCATTACTGTTTTCAATATCATCAGAATCACTTTTTCCGCTATCTAAATAAACTATATATTTATACAAATTTCGCCGCATAGCCTGATCATGCTGATCGAATATCTATATGGTTTTAAACACAAAATACTGACACAAGTGACACATATAGCTGACATTCACCTAGTGAGAAAAGGTTTAATTAGTGTTGATGTAGAAATGGCCTAAGCATCCGACTTTTTTTTTTTTCTATGGATGGCATTGGCAGGTCAGCGTTTCAATGACATTGTTGGAAGTCCTTATTACATGGCTCCAGAGGTTTTAAAAAGAAATTATGGGAAGGAAATTGATATATGGAGTATAGGCGTTATCCTCTATATCTTGCTTTGTGGAGTTCCTCCCTTCTGGGCAGGTAAATTGGTTCCTTTTCCACCAATTGCAGTGTTTATTTGGATGATCCTCAGATTCCCAAGCTCCATTACTGAAAGATTTTTGTGCAAAAGCATGTGTTTGATGCCTTCTAATAGAGGACTTGGCTGTGACTAATGCAGACACTGAAGAAGGAATTGCACATGCAATTATAAAAGGTAAAATAGACTTTGAAAGGGATCCTTGGCCTAAGGTTTCTCGTGAAGCAAAGGATCTTGTGAGGAGCATGCTTGATCCAAATCCATATAGTCGGATGGCGGTTCAAGAGGTCCTTGGTGAGTTTTCTTATCGATAAATTTGAGTACAAATCATCACTTCTGTTAGCTGTTGAAAATTCCCTTTAGCTCATTCATCCGATTAAGATGGAAGGCAGCATAGCAGCTCTTGAATTTAACTTAATGATCACCCCCATTGCAGCATGTGCAATGGACAGGTTTTCTAGACTTACATGTGCATTAATTTCTCCTCTTCTGCATTTCTTTCCCCCAAATGCATTCACAATCACAGTTTGATGTATTGATTTTTTTGTTAGATACGTAAACTCAATAGCAGATCTAAAAATATTTTTTAGAAAGTGTCCACGTATAATCATATGTAAAAAACTATTGAAGGATTTATCAATTTTGTCAGTAATAAGAATGTCTAGGAAAAATTTTTTCTTCAAATTTTCTTATTTTAATTTTCAAAGGTCTCCTTGAACATCCTAGTTCAAAGCATAGATCGCCCATGTAAACTATTGATGCAAACAATTGGATAGATAAACTATAATAATTTTTTTGTGTGTTAAATGAAGAACATCCTTGGATACAAGACTTCGAACGTGCTCCAAATGTTAATCTGGGAGAAAATGTGAGAACAAGGATTAAACAGTTCTCCTTGATGAGTAAGTTCAAGAAGGAAGTTCTGAGGGTAAGCCTTTGAAAACCCTTCTCTTTGATTTCTGTGTTAATTCTAGCTTTATTTCAGGCCCTGAAAAATTTTAATGTCTCTTTCATTCCAGGTGGTAGCAGACAACCTGCCAAATGAACAAATCGATTCAATTATGGAGATGTTCCATATGATGGACACTGACGAAAATGGAGACTTGTCGTTTGAGGAGCTAAGAGATGGACTTCAGAAAATTGGACATTCTTTTGCTGATCCTGATGTGCAGATGTTAATGGAAGCAGTAAGTTCATTTCACTTCAAAACTCACTTCTTACAAGGGTTTGCTTCGATGCCTTTTTGTAACGGATCCAAATGAAGAAGTAATGAATCTATGAACACTCTCAAAGATTAGAAAATGAAACAATTTTTAAGATGAAACAATTTTTAAGATTTTCTCACTCTAAAATTTTTTCCTGCACACTTTTTTGTCAATAAAACTGATAAATTCGTGATACTATTTTATTTATATTATAAATGGATACCCTGAAAATTTTCTGGATCCATCACTGATGATTTTTGCTCCGAGTTTCCTATGATTATCAGTATTCAGGTTTTCTACAAGCATATGTTCATTTACCAAGGACATTTGCTGTATTAAACTGCTCTTAGCAACAGAAACATTTTCTTATCAAAGCACTGCCTTATCTGAAATTCTCTCTGCTGTTTTATCCGAAAGGCCGATATTGATGGAAATGGAACACTTAGCTGTGAGGAGTTTGTGACAATGGCAGTTCACCTGAAAAGGATTGGCAACGACGAGCACCTCTCTCAAGCTTTTCGTTTCTTCGACAAGAACCAAAGTGGTTTTATCGAATTCGAAGAATTGCAAGAAGCCTTACTCCATGACAACCTTGGTCCCTGCAATGAACAGCTAATCAAGGACATCATGCACGATGTCGACAAGGATAAGGTAATCCTAAATCTAATAATTCATCTATTTTTATCGTGTTTGTTTCATATCAAACACGTTTAAAACACAAAAATTATCATATCATAATTTATGTACACAACCACAAACATATTTTTTAATTTTTGTAAAATTCATATACGTTTTTGTCAAAAATTTAAATCATGTCATCTTTTTCTCCGAATTATTTTTACGTCAGAGTCTAAAGGTATCAAATTTACGTAATCTTTCTAATGCCTAGGATTCCAGCTTGGCGAATTTCCTAACTTTCATTTTGGTGTATTGGTTTGCATTTTGTAGGATGGCCGAATCAGTTACGTAGAGTTTAAGGCAATGATGCAAACAGGGATGGACTGGAAAATGGCTTCTCGCCAATATTCTAGAGCTTTGCTAAATGCAGTGAGCATCAAAATATTAAGACAATCTGGCCAACTAAAATGAAAAAATTTTTCCAGGATGTGGGAACTCAAATTGAGAGATTATTACATTTTTTTTCTTCCCACAAACTGAAGGAGGATTATTGTGTTTTAGATATTGCAACGGGGAAGTGGGAAATTTCCAATATATCTGAGTTTTATAGAAAGGAAATGTGTCTTAGTGTGTACGTAATTAATAGAGTCGTTCCATTGAATATGATTAACCATATTACTGTTTCTCAAGGATCACATAAAGCCGTCCATTACTGCAGCAGCATTGTTAAAGGTTAGAAGCAAACCAACCTGTTTTCACAAACTACTTGATATTCAAACCACCTCTCATTTTTGCCAACTATCTTTATTCTTGCATAACTAAGCTGTCTTTCGGTGTAAAAATGGTGGGTTACCTTTGTAATCAAGAGCTAAAATTCAGCATTGTTCCTTAAAAGAATGAATGCTCTCATCAACATCATTATTTGACATAGCCACTGGCTGTTTGTCATTAACATACATAAATACATTATTTAAGACATAATAGCCTCCCTCTTGTAAAGAAAGAAAGAATGACTGGGTAAATTTCCTCCTCTCATCATCCTTTCCAATCAAAGAGCCAGTAAGTAAAACAAACACACCATTTGCATATGAACAATGAGCATTAGCAAAAGATATCTCAGCTTTATAACTGATCATCCAATCAGAGTATCAACTTATTTATATCATGTTTCAATCATTACTAAAAATATCTCAAATTGGTGTGAACATGAACCAATTAAAATAACATGATTCCTGATGCATTGTTTGCAAATAGAAATTTACTTTTACAGTAGTCACAGTCTTCATCTTACCATTAAGACCGAGGCGGCTTGGCAAACACAAGTCTAGATAAAATTTATAAAGCTGTATATTGTCATTATGAAGAACAGTGTAGAACTGCTTGACAAAAGGCATTCCCAATCCCTTGAGGATTAGAAGGGGAAATGTTTGATTGCATCGTCGTCTACCAATAGAAAACACTAAACTATAAGTAATGATGCAAACATGTAAGATACATAGCTTTGAGTGCACTTGTCCATTTGATTTGAGCACTAAACTAAATAAAAATGTGTTTTAAACTTAACTTGATAAACAACTTGAATGGACTTCTCCATTGTATCATGTGTTAAAAAGGAACATACACTTGTTCATTAGCCATCATTTGTTTAAAGCAAACAAAAGTTTTCATGATGCTATAACATCCTTGAAAAGTAGAGAAAACTAACTTGATATACTACTTAAAGGCATGCAGTAAAATCTTGCATGCAAGAAAGACTTATTATTGACAAATTCCCTGAAAAGAAAGAATTATAAGCAAAAGGATCACAAAAAATATCTATTTTAGCAATAAAAACGAACATCATAAAAGTGAAAGACAAAATTATTACCCTAGTAATTGGTCTCTGCGCAAGTATGACTGTAAAAGTGGGATCCTGTAACGTACTGCATTTGTTTTGGATTAAAAGAGAATAAATTGGAAATAGTATGTCTTGGTAACAAATCTTCAATTTCTTGCTGTTGAGAAAGACGTAAATATAGAACTATTTTGGTTAGGGAAGAGGATAGAACATCATTCCTCACAAGCAATATTCATATGTTAAGCTAAAGTGAAGCACCAATTGAGTACAAAAGTTATCACTCATTAAACTCTATGAGTAGTGATGATGAATTTGGAAGTTTCATTTTCACTCCCATAGGCCATGATTTCTCTACCAATTTCTGTAAAAATGGAAGTGATTTTTCCAATAAAAATTATAGTTATGCCAAAACAAAAAATGTTCATATTTGTGTACTTTAAAAACACAAAAAGCAATGAATAAAGAGCTTTGAGATCGGATTTCTGATCATAGCATAGAATGATTTTTCTATTTATTAAATTGTCAATGTTTTTCTTTATTCATATTGCCATGAATGAATGCATAAGATATTTCTGTAAAAAAAAGACAACAGCTTTAATTTCATCCATACATTTGACAATCAAATCTAAAGTGATACTCGTAATAATAATCAAACACATATTTTTCTTTAATTTATTCCGTTATTTTCATCATCATATTCTTTTTTTGATAATATAATGAGTAATATATGAAGATAACAATTAATAGGACAACTCAAATCTACCACCAAACATCACAATTATAATCATTTAAGGTGTTGATATTACAACAAAACTTAAAAACTTTTCCTCTCATTCTGTTTTTCTCTTACCAAAACCTTTAAATGATCCAAATTTAAATATGGGTATTACAAAGCACTTTGACAATTGCCAGTGAATCCATTTACAAAAATATCTCTATTTTCTCTCAATTCTCTCACCCAAACCTGGCAGAAATGTATTCGAAACCCCCCAAAAGAGCTCTTTGACATCTCATTTATATGATAAATTCAACCTAATAAATAAAAGATAAAAATATATAAGATACTTACCTTAAATATTTCTCATGGTGTTATCTGTTTTAATCCTATTTCTAACACTTAAAAGCCAAATGACTCGTTTCTCTCCTTGCCTCTCTTTTAGTTCTTTTGTATTAGGAGAAGCTCAACTTTTTGTTTTTCAGGCTCGTTCACTTGTCCAAATACAATACAATATAGGCTTAGTCATAGAAGTATAACGCAAGTAAATGAATGTGCAAGACTATCCAAGTCCATCTCAAATAACAAAACAGTAAAATGTAACATAGAGCCATTTAATTGCATTTGGGTTTTCATAATCTACAATAAAACTAGAGTACAACAAGAAATTTAAGCTCCAACATAGAGATGTAGTGCAACAAAACGAAAATGCATTTCTATTTAAGATAGAGGTACAAAAGATCGACAAATTATTAGCATTTAAGATCATAAATTTTCAATTATTTAGAAATTAAGACATTAAATGAAACTTTTTAATCATTTAGATTTAAAGAAAAAGTGCTTAATCTACAAAAATAATCAAAAAGCAAACTTAGCAAAGTCGATGCTTTCCGTATGTAAATGCAAACTTAAAAAAAGAATAGATCATCTAGAATTAAATTACTACAATCTTTAAATTAAACAATAAAACCATAAGAGCAAATTCTATGTGATTAAATCATAATCATGAAAGCAAGAAGCATTTAAAAGCAATTTTTTGCCAAAAGAACAAAATAAAAAGTGAAGTCAAAGTTATGCATTTTTTTTCACATCTATGAGTATGGGATGGATTTTTTGGGTTGGCTTCCACTAATTGACTGAGAACGGTCTCGTAAATTTTTTTTTTTCATTCCATGCAATTATTATTTAGAAGTGATAATCCATAAAAGAAAAATAATAATAAACAAAGTAAAAATGCATATGCAATGTGGGTTGTTCTTGTGGCACATTTTCTATCTTCGGCTTTATTTTGTATTTCTTGGGAGAAGAGGTTTTGGAATTTTCCCTCTTTTTGAGGAGTGGGCAGTTATGCTCCACATTTCTTGCCATAAGGTCCCCATTTTTGCCTTTAATGGCAAAAATTTTATTTAGAAAAAAAAAATACTTACTAATCTTATCATTCTTAACAACAAAGTTTCCACTAACCATATGGTTTTTCCTCCACCTAAATATTAATCAAAAGGGAAGTTTTGTATTTCATCACTCATTTTCATTTACATGAAATTTCTAGCCAGGGAAAAATATACAGTTTACCAATCTAGTCATTATCAAAAAGGGTTTATAGTAGAAATCATGTAATAATAATGATGTAAAGATATCAAAGCCATATAATGACATTACATGACATTCTTAAGAAATTGGGACACTAAGATAATCCTAAAATAAGTAATAATTTTAAGTTAATCAACAATGTAACCTCTACTTTAATGGAGCAATTGTTTTGATACAAATTGTTAATGAAAACCATTTTCTTAATACAGAGAGTGATGCATTAGTTTTTGCCTCAATTTATTCTCCTTTTTGGGACAATCTTAAAAGCATATACTTTCACATTATGGTGATCATGGTGATGTATTCCAAATTTTATTCTCCAAATACTATCTACAACAATTGAATCCAAATAAAAAAAATTTAACTATTCTACTTATCAAACAACTAATTTGTGTAACAACTAAAAATCCATTTTATAAGTGAGGAAATCAATCCACAAATAGAGATTTATGTAAAACAACAAAAGGTTTTCTACTTAACCTTGGGATAATCAAAGGAAGAGGCATCAATCTAATATAATCATGATTTTTTTATGCATGTTTTTTTACATGTTTCTAGTATATACTAACTCCCCAAACTTTTTAACTTTTTTTTCTTCAAATTTGTTCTCCAACTCATTCAAGTATGCATTTTTCCTTTCCCTTACTTGTTATGCTGAAACTATGTTCCTCAACAACCTTCTTAAAAGAATGAAAATCCAAATTCACCAAAACACCACATGTCTCACATAAGAATAGCTTAAAAAAAAAAAAAAAAGCAAAGTAGTAATATTATCTAGCTAAACTCATAACAATCTAGCTTTTACCTCTTTAGGTGCTTGTTTTTCTATCTGTCGAGCTCCCTTCTCTCTTTCTTTAATCACTTTTCTTTTATGGTTGACCTTTTGTTTGAGTACCTAAAAATAAAAAAAAAAAAATTTTTTTCTATTTGTTACATAGAAATTGATCTTTAAAATCTCTAAATGTGTGTTTGGATTGAAAGAAAGGGAAGAAAAGGAAAGAAAAATAAAGGAAAGTAAAGGAAACAGAAAAACTCTCCTTTTGTTTAGATAAATTTTTAATTTAAAAGAAAAAAAAAAGGTGGAAACCCAATAACCATTGGCTTCCTTTATAATCCTAACTTTTTTAATACCTTAATTTGGTGAAAAAGTTATAGAAAGGAAAGTTGAAAAAATCTTATTTTATGAAAAGACTATTATATCCATATTTTTATTTAACATTAAAAACTTAGCCGCAACATAATCATCTTGCAATGTTTTCCCATCATCTCTCCAAGTAAGTTTTGTATGTCTCTTTCAATATAATTGTTTTAATGATTTGACTTTTAATGAATAGTTGAACATGATTAGACATATAACTTGAGGTTTATGGGATGTCAAATCACTACTTCACAATTTTTAACTCAAGCCCAATGGTTTTTATACATAGGATAAGAACTTCGTGTCTATTCAAGTTGGGGCATGCCTTTTGAAATTTGAAAGTAAAATTTATGCTTTTTGTAATTGAAAGTAAAACTCATGTTTGAGATGAAAAAATGAGTCAAATTGTTGATAGTGAGAAAGGTAGAGATATTATAAAAATAGGACTTGAAGCTTTTCTAAATTTATGTGTAATACTAAAAAAAATTATGATATAAAAACAACATGAATTATAGTAGAAAAACATGATGCTAAAACTCTTTATATATTATCTCATCATATAAAAAATACAAAGATACATTTTTGGTTTAGACATTCAAAAGAAACAATTAGTTGCCATTTATATCATGTTTTAAAAGCTATATAGAGTTAGAAAAGATATTTCTTAAACAACTAAATGGCTTACATATTTCAACTTTGATACTTGGAAATAATAGATTATACCTATATTTTAAGTAAGAAATTATTGGTTACTATTAGTAACTGCCCATAATGGATGGGTTACAACCCATTAAACAATTTCCTTAGGTAGTTTACCTTGAATGAAAAACTACTATAGGTAGTTTACATCACAATAAAAAAGGCCACCCATTTTTGTTAATGTAGATGGCATTTGGCCATTTAAAAAGAGTGAGAAAGTTTATTTCTTTTAACAACATCAAAAACAAAAAGACTTTAATAAAAGTAAATAGTGTAGACACCCAATTGGGTCCGGGCCCAGATCAATTGGGCCTGGCCCAAACGGGTAAGGCCCAATTCAATCCTGTAATTTTTTTTTTCTTTTTCTTCTTTTGTATTTTATGTATTTTATTATTATTATTATTATGTATATATTTATTTATTTTTTTATTAGATTAGATTTATATGTATATAGTTATATATTTATTATTATTATTTTTTTTTGTAATATATACTTGGGTTTATCTTATTTTATTATTATTATTATTATTATTATTATTTTTAATTATCTGTTCTGATTTTTCCTGATTATCAGATTTTTTTTTTTTTTAAATATCTTTTGATTTATATGATTATTATCTAGTATTTTTTTATTTTTGATTTTGGAGGGCTAAGATTGAAGCTGAAGAATCCTACCGGGAATGGGAATTCAATCAAGAGAGTCCAATTGGATTCAAAGACTGAATTCCCGTCCAAGGAGGAATTGGGATTGATCAGAAACTCCTGATCAATCCCTATATAAAGCACCTCCTGGAACAGTTCAAGAACAGACAGAAAACAGTAAGCAAAGCTACTGATTTGAGAGAAAAGGAGGCGTATAGGAAGCTAGGAAAAGTTTAGGAGTGTTCTGGGAGTGAGAAAAAATTTTTAGAAATTTTTGGCGAAAATTTTTTCTGGAAATTTCTGGGAAATTTTCAGATTCCGGCAAAAATTTCGGCGAAGTTTGAATTTTTCGGCGAAAATTCCGGCCAACATTGAAGTTTCCGGCGACCTGCCCAGTTTCCGGCGAAGAATCCCAGAAACCGGCGACTTTCCGGCCAACTTCCGGTGAAATTTCCAGATTTCGGCGAAAATTTCCAGAATCCGGCACCGGTGTTCTTCGGTTTCTAGAGAGAAGGGAGAGAAAAAGGAAGAAGAGAGAGAGGGGGGGAGCGTTCTGCCGAAAAACGGAGGAAGGTGCCTTTTATACCCTCCCAAAACGACGTCGTTTTGGCCTTAAGTAACCCAGAGGATCCGCGCGTTTTGCCGCAACCCGACCCGACCCGGGCGTCGACCCGCTTTCTGACCCGCGCGTGCCAGCCCCCTCCGAGCCGAGCCGAGCCGAGCCAAGCCGCCAAGCCGCTCCCCCCCGAGCCGTTTTCCTGCCTTGAGCCGAGCCGAGCCGAGCCGCGATCCGAGCCGCTCCAGGTTTTTTTTTTTTTTTTTTTCTTTGTCTATTTGTTTATTTTATTTTTTATTTATTAGATTAGGTTTATGTAATATTCTTTTTATTTATTTTTATTTATTTTTTATTATTTTATTTTCTTTAAATAAAAATAAAAAATTTCCAAAAAATATTTTTGGGGAAAAGTTGAAAGTATCAATTTTCCTCAGAAATAAATTTCAAAAAAAAAATATTTTTAGGGAAAAGTTGAAAGTATCAATTTTCCTTGAAAATCGAAATTTCCAAAAAAATATTTTTGGGGAAAAGTTGAAAGTATCAATTTTCCCTACAAAAAAAAAATCATTCTTTCCTTCCTTTCTATCTTAATTTTGATTTTGTTTTTTTTCTTTTAAATAATCCGACGACGGAGCCTCTGTAAGTGAAACAGTAGTTTTCTTGCATACTCCTGAGGTGAGGGAATTTTCTCAATTTCTGCTAAAAGTATTAGAGTCAATTGAGAATAATTTCCAATAACTAATTACTTGGTAAAATTTTAAAGCTTTTGGATAACACAAATTTAAGCTGGTACCATCTTTTGATGGGCGTTGTGAGGGTGCTATAACCTTCCTCACACGTAACCGAACTCCCGAACCCTGTTCTGGTTAGTAGACCTGAACCTATTCTTTTAGGGACCCTTAAGCTTAGGTGTTCCCTGAAAGGACAGATTCCTTAGGTGGCCAATCACACCTAGATAAAAAAGATTGGTGGCGACTCCCAAAAGTCAATGTCTAGCGATAGATCCCCGGATCTAGACGTTACGACAAATAGAACAATCGGTTAGGCATCGAATAACTCTTAGTGAGGAATTCTTGCATTTGGTTTGAAAGACTTACGTTGTGGAATCAAATAATTTTCATATAGTAATTTTGTTAAACGACCAGTAATTCAAGATAGGTTTTTGCTTCTACTTCCGCCTAACAAATAAGTATATATGATTATGTTCATATATGTCTTGCATAAAAATTTATCTTACATTGGAGTCAAAGTCAAGTTGGCTTGTTTTCTGGTTCATTTGTATGTTTTTCATAACCCAAAAAACATGATATGTTCCTGTATAATTACGAGCATCCATAGGAGCTGACATAATTTTTATATTCCTGATATAATTAATATTGTTGTGATAATTCTTAAAATAAAAAAATGACATTGATGTTTTTCCATTTTGTATAATTTTTGTCTCGATTTTAAGCAAAAATTTAAAAAAATATATTGTCCTTGTTGATGTTGGGATGTTAGATCATAGAAGAATATTTGAGATAAGTCTTAATCATTTTTTGGACTTTTGTTGACTCATGAATTCATGATTTGTTGTCCTATGTTATTATAGAAAATCATGATTATTTTTGTGAGAACTCCCATTGTTCTAAAAACATTGGCACAATTTTTGAAAGTCATAAGGTTGAAAACGGAATTAAAACAATACCAAATGGATCCAAATGATGATATTGAGTGACATATTATCAAGGTCAATGGCATGATCCAAGAATTGATCTGGTGTGGCAACATGTACATTAAGAATGATCAAATCAAATATGAAATGTTGATGGAAACACTTTTGACTCCTAGATAAAAGAATCTTCTTCAAGATATCTAGATGTCTTTGAGGAGTAATCCTAAGTGTAAAACATTAATTAAGAATTTTGTGAAGGAATACGTGAAAATGAGAGCAAAAAATAATGCAACCTTCTTAATCTGCCCAAGTCTCCATAATGGGAAACATAAAATTCCTAGACTTTGATGAATGGGCAGTGCGAATGCAATACTATCAAATGAATTTTTAAAATTTATCCTTATTCTTAGACAAGTCATTCAAAATGATTAGGAACATATTTTATTAACATTTAGTATGTATATATTTTTTATTATAAACATGTTTATGGATTTGAATTATATTTTTGTAAGACTTGTTTGTTGAAATCAATATTATATGTTATTGATTATATGTTGATAACCTTATGGTTGTGGGAGTTCTAAGATAAATGATTTGTTTTATCTTAGAATAATTGATACTAAATTACATGCTTTTTACTCACTTTGAGATGTATATAATTTGACATTAAATTACACAAACATAGAGAAATAAGTTTAAAGTTTAAGATATGAACATGTATTTAAATCATAATTTAAGGAGAAAGATCTAGTGATTTGATCCTAAGCAAAACCTAATGGCAATGATCATGCAAAATTTTCACTAACTCTAAAACCTAATATCCATCAGCCCATCCACAACAATTAAGGATGAGAATGAGCAAAGCATTCAATTCATAATCATTCATTTCGTTTTCTTAGTTATTAAATTTACAAATATCATTGTTCCACGTACAATATGACAATTGGATTAAAATATTGATTGGTTTTATAAATATGAGAAATTGATTTCAAAAGATGCATGTCATATATGATTAGGTTACTCCAAAATTCAAACAAAAAAGAAGGAAACTCGACACTTTAAATACCAAACCAACCAAATAGCTAAACAATACGAGCCTTGAACAAAAACCAATAACATCGACAAAGACCACAATAAAGTAAAGAGCTTACTTATATCATAGAGTTTTACTTATATCAACATTGACCATCACAGAAAGTGCCCTAAGGCAGAAGGCATGGCATCAATTATTCCATCACAATTAAAATTATTCTTCATATTTTCTCCTTTATCAAACCATAAATGTAGTAACCATTAATTATCCATTGACTTATAACCTATTTTATGTCAATTTTATTTTAGAGTGATAGATAATACATTAACAGAATATAGAAGAAAATAACTATGACAGGTTTAGCAGCTCGCAAAGATAAGTTTAAACAATTAAAGCATCCATAAGAAACATAATCATAAAATACCAAATAAGTTCCATTTACAGGATGCATCACATTGCAATGAAAACTTGAAGATCAAAATTCTCAATTTTTTCATTCAAGCTAAACCAAAACCTCAAGATTTTCATAGCTTGTTTCATGAAATTAATGTAAATAATCAAATGAAAATAAAAAACACATGCATCGAATTGGGCTGGCTTCCAAATATTCCTTTAACAATACCGAGACCTAAAGATGCGACATAAATTACAGCCTTAACCAGTTTTATCAAGGCAGTTAATCGTAATAACACTTGGCTCCCCTTCATTCTCTAGTTGCCTAATGATCACTATCTCGATGTGTAGAATGCCCATATATTTATTCTTATTCTTCAAAGCTTGAAAGATAGTAAAAGATTTTTACTTTTTTTTTTGTTTGGTTTATTTTTTGCTGTGCTTTTATGGGTTGTTGCGTTTGCCATTTTGAAGAGTACAAAGCAGCAATAGTGTTGTGGAGACAGATAAAAGGAAGAGCAAAGCAGAAAGCAAAACACAAAGCAAGAGAGAATTTTGTTGCTTAACATATGATAGTTAGATAGTTAACAAATTTGTCTTCTCAAAATATCCTTCACATTGTTTTTTATACAAAAGAGTTGCGCAATTAATATGAAATGAAGACTGTTTTTATCTATTGTTATATATAAAAGTTTATATTTAATACATTATCAATGTATAAATTTTACACACTGTCAATAAATCACATGATAAGATTTTATTAATAAGTAAATATTAATTTTTAAAATAAATATAAAACAATTAATATTTTTTAAAAAAATTTATTTATTAATAAAATAATATCATTTTATTCGTTCATTAATTAATAAAATGATACCATATAATTCATAAATAATATATAAAATTTATACTTTTACGATATATTAAATATAAATCCTATAGATGATACTAATTCAACATATTTAACAAAAGCTAGTTGTGTCCTTAAGTTTGCATTAAAAAAAACGGGTACTTTGACTTCTTTTTAGTCATCATAGAGATTTATTTTTCAAAGCAAATAAAAGCATTCATTCAATAAAAAATTTCTAAAAAAAAGGTTTTATTTAATTTAATTATTTTATGTAATTATCGATATAAGATTTAATAAATTTAAAATTCATTTTTTTTTTGAAAATTTAAATTTCATTTTCGTTACTCACAAATCTTGATTATATCTCCAAATTACAATTGTTTAATAAAAATTAAAAAAAAAAATAAGAAAAAAAACTTATAAAATACACATACTTGTGAGGAAAGAGACCCCTACTCAGTGAGCCAAAAGCTGAGTACAAACAGTAGCTGCACATTGTTCAGAGCTAGCTCCTATCTTTGCAAGCTGATCAGTAACCCCAAAATTTAGGAAGATAAACTGTTCATAGTAAATCCTGAATTCAGAAGAGTTCAATTCAAATCTTATTACTCAAAACCATTTCTTAATTTAACTCACCAATATGGCCATCAAACTGTACCAAAAGAAGCACGACAAAATCGAAGAGTGAAGGGAAGCCCTGCAGGGGCGACCTGAGAACACATCAAAGACAGTGGATAAGGTATTCATCTAGAACTGACCAAATGTGATCTCATGTCGCTCCTGTTGGGCTCCTTCACCAATCGCTTACATATGGAGATGGCAGATTTTTTAGTTATATAAGCACAATCCAAATCCAATTCAGTACTTAGGACATATCTAATTCAAATGTACTACACAAAGCTACGACAGTACAATTTTTTTTTTAACAAATCAATCATTTTGGTGGTATGGGTCAGTACAACTTTTTTGTACTTCCTAATTCCACATCGTTGTAATTTGTACTATCAAATTGTAAAACGCACCATCTATGCTCTGTACATGTGTAGTAATTTTATGTACTAAAAAATGCTACAACACAATTAGCCACAAAGTTGGCAAAGGCAACAGCCTTTTGTCAAAGGTTCAAATTTATTTATCTTTAATTTTTCTCTTTGAAATATGAAAGAATAATGTTACGAATGTATTAAATTATAATAAAATATTGAATATGATATTTAAATTTAAAAAAATTTTAATATAATATTTAAATTATAAATTTATTAATTAATATAATATTTAAAAAAATTAACGCATTACATATTATAATTTGAAATTAATCACATTAAA
Organism: Durio zibethinus; assembly: GCF_047325235.1. Taxonomy (NCBI): domain Eukaryota; kingdom Viridiplantae; phylum Streptophyta; class Magnoliopsida; order Malvales; family Malvaceae; genus Durio; species Durio zibethinus. The sequence continues at coordinate 1,688,890 of NC_143165.1, read as the reverse complement.
AATAAATAATATATTAATTAAAAGATTTATAAGTCAAATATCATATTAAAAATATTTAAAATTTAAATATTTATTAAATATTTCATTATAATTAAAGATTATTTATAATATTAATATAAATATAAATATAAAAAATTAATCTCATAATTATTTGAAAATTTTTTACTAACATGATATTTAAAAAATTTTTATTTATTACGTATCATTATTTAAAATTAATCATATTAAAAATAAATATTACATTAATTAATATATTTATAACTCAAATATCATATTAAAAAATTTTAAATTTAAGTATTAATTAAATATTTTACTATAATTTAAATATCATTTTTAATATTAATCTAAACATAAAAATAGTCAACATATATTTTCTCTTACCCGTCAAACATTTCTCTTTGAAATATAACACACTGGATGGTCTGAAACTGCAACACATACCCAAAGAAAAAGAAACTGCATTTGTCTTGCTTGTTACACAAACCTTTGCATCTGCTTGGCAAAAACAAAGATATGTCTCGAAAAACCTCAGACTTTCTTCATAATAAGTTACCATAAAATCACATTGTCATTAACTAGCATAAATACAGACACTGAGAATGAGAAAAACCTTCAGGTTTCAGACTGGCCGAAATATCTTCCTGTAATTGTGGCCAAAATATTTAGCATAATAACTTCATCATCGACCTCTGACTTCCCAGCTCTCAAGTTAGCACATTTCCGAAGCAGACTACGAAGAGAAGCACAAGTATTGGCGTCCAGAGGAGTGTCGACTGCTGCACATAAAGCAAATAGCCACACACAATTACTCCTTGACAGTGAGGCCATGGGCTCAATCGAGCTTATGCGTTTCCTAAGCATTGAAACTCGAGTTACAGAGTCCATTTTGCGGATTGCAAGCAAGGTTGGGCAGTCACCACATGTATCACTAACAGAGGTTTTAGCGCATGGAATCTGATGAGACAGTAAAATCATACTGTCTGCAGCATTTGACAAAGATATCTGATCAGAATGGACTTCACTGGTTGCAAGGTTGTTAAATTTCTCGGTAACAACACTCTCGGGAAGCAGACACAAGTCCTCCTGTAGAACAGTAAACTTTGGTAGTTTACAAGAAATTTCAGCAATGGGATCCTCTAAATATGACAGAGCCTGAGATCAAGAAGGAAACAAAAGTTAAAACCAGTTGCCTTAGATATACAATTGTCAAAATTTTGCTATTCTCCAGATCTTAAAAGATGATTCTTTAGGTCCTGAGGTTTCCTAAAAAACCTCATCCAACTTTTTTTCCCAAATGTTACTGCAAAGAAAAGACATCTTTTGTTTTGGACAACAACAAGGGAAGGAAAGAAGTTGCTGAATTCGAAGACTTGAAAGCTTTTCTCACTCCTATAGGCTTCATTTTGTACCAGCAAATTAGTTTCAGTAAGCATACAGAGTCGAGGGATGATGGCCGAAGAGAAAAAAATGAAAGGACATTCAAAATATATATGGACATAAAACCTGCAGTGCTCTTATCATAGTAAACAAAACACAAAATTAAATGGGGCCAAAACTACATACTTGTCGTAGCTCTGAAAAATCTGCAAGAAATGCTTCCTCCCACTGTTTCAATGGCAGCAAATATTCTGGACACTTAGCAATTTCAGGGATCTGGGGCATATAAATACTTTGTTCCTTGTTCAATTTAATCCCATCAGCCTTGGCAATCTTTACTTTTGGAATTTGAGCAGCTTCCCACCTACAAATGATATAAAACGACTACATTAGTTTGATACAATTAAAACATAGTTGTATTAATCCTAGAAAAACTCAATTTTGCGGTACAAGAATCTCCCACACTCCTGTCAGTCAAGAAGCAACTTTAATAAATAAAAAAAAATAGACTAAGAATTTCACAAATTAATGCAATAAAGTCAAGGAGGTTTCCAATATGATTTAATAACTAAACAAAGGACAGCTAAAAGGAACACAGAATTTTGCAACTGCAGCTCCATAAAACCTACCTAATAAGCAGAGAACTTGCAACTAAATTTTGATAATAAAACTTTGTGGAAGTATCAGTGATGATCAAAACCATTCTAATGCAGGTCATGGCATAATTGGCAAAACATGGTACAGCAAGGGACGTTTGCATCAAATTGACAAGGAATCCATGGTGATGAACCAAAGGGCCAAAACTTATAATCCAAAGCTTGATTGGGTGGGGAGAGGTAATTTACAATTCAATGGTTGATAACAATTACTTAAATCATAAATGGAAATTTTATTACTTAAGACCAAAATAGATGATATTCCAGCAAAAAGCCCTAAACAAACATTGACATTTCACAGCTGCACCGTCCAGACTCCAAAAATCTTAATGTAGTCATAGATTTGCTGGAATCAGACCTATTTTTCAGTTTCATGCAGTCCAACATTGAATGGTTGTTGGGCTAGCAGAGGAAGACAATTATTATACCAATAATTACTAGGACTCTGTAATTAACTATGCAAATTCTCCAATTATATGAAAACATATTTCTGAGAATTCAGCAGCCGTTGTACTTTCTTTGGCATGGTATGAACTGTGAAGTGACCCTAAGAAGAGGAATGAAACCAACAAACCCTATGAAAGCAAAATGGCATTGCCAATAAATAGATAATATATAATATATTAATCCACAATTTAAGGATAAAGATCAAGTACCTGACACGCCTAAGATATTCTAATCCATCCTCTGGAGGACCAGAATCGAAGTCAGGTTCCCCTTCTACCATGAAAGCAGGCTTAAGAATGCTGGTGTAATTTTCATCACTGTCATCATCTTCAATACATTCTTCTTTTACATCAATGAAGGCATCTTCAACTCCGACATCAAGAGTAGAAGTAAGACCCAAAGGATATATATCTTCAGTCTCATTATCCTCCATGCATTCTGGTTCATTACCCACGTTTTCAGAATAATCTTCCCCTGAAATTGATGGCAAACTTTAGCAGTGCTTGTGCAATTCAAAATATCAAATCCAAAGGAATGGAAAAACATTGCAAATATGCAAATAACAGCAAACAGCTAATAAAGCTCTTCTCATTCACTTGCAAGGCATTCAAAGGTTGAATTTCATTAAAGAATGTCATCACTTTTATTAGTTTCTAGTTACAAAGAATGTAACATATCATCTGTATTACTAACACGCATTCTACTAGAATTAGAATCCAAAATACCCAACAGCAAGACTCCTATGTACACATAGGCTAGCAAGGTACTAAACACAGATATAATGTGCCTAAGTATACACAAGGAAATTCTATGAGTCGAATTGTTGCACGTAAGGTCTTTTTCAGATCACTTCAGGCCATTCGTCAATGTACAAAGATATTGAGACCATTCCTTGTTCCCCTTCCAGCAACCACACCTGTGACAACAGAAAATGAACCCATCAAGTTGACACTACATGAGCTGGATTCTAATACAAGGAAGAACAAACTGCTCATAATTTCTATGAGCTTCTGCATTAATTATAAGACACCAGTTTTGTATATGGAAAAGAACTGAATAAAACCTCAAGGAGGAAAAGCTTTTTTTTTTTTTTTTTGAAAGATAAAACTATGATTCTTATAGGAGTGTTTTCCAGAAAGGAAGAAAAAATAGGTAGGAAACTTGGAAGACCTGAAGAGAAAAGTACGTTTTTCACTATTAAACTAGCCAAAATTCTGTTAAAAGAAAAAAAGAATCTACTTGCTGGAATCAAGATAAAAAGAAAGCCAAACCAAATTCTTAGAAATGCATCTGGACTAAAAATAAAACATAACTGAAATCTTTGTGTGCATAATACTAACAAAGTTTAACTTGAACAAGAATAATAACAGTCTAGATTCATAACAGATGAAATCTCTGCTTTAGTTGAATGAGAGAATGAAAAACTAGTAGGATGAAATAAGAGGCCCATGAGAAAGAGAAGCAAAATGAATTTTACAAACAGCAGGGAAGAATAATCTACTACACTAGGGAGAAAAAAAAAAGAATCCCCAATTTTCAGGTATCTCAGGTATGGTGCCAAAGCATAAACTATAAACTAACATGTGGTAAGAATGAGAGGAAAAAATTGCATATTCTTCAAGTATGAAAACAACGGATCCGCAATTTTCAGGTATCAAAGTTATGGGTCCTAAACATAAAATAAAACTAACAGGTGGGTAAGTATGAAACGAAATAATTGCCTATTCTCCACATCAGATAATATTCATTAAAGCTTAATCCTGTATATAAGGAAACAATGACAATCTGTTTCCCGGACCCTCTGTGCTACATTGAGGAAAACCTATGGTATCACACTCACAGTATGTCACGTTTTATGCTGCTGGGCTATCAGAGTGCTTATCAAAATCCCAATCATTCATTGCTCTAGAGTTAAAGACTAAAACAATGACGAGCTCTTTCTCCTAAGAAACTACAATCTTAGTAAAAGGTTCAAAATTAAAGATAAAGCAGACGAGAACACAGGGCTCCACACAAGGCTCACCACTATATATCAAACAATACAAATTTAAAAGATTGATGAAGTTCTATCACAATCAGAAGTACATCAGATCACAACAGCAGTGAACCATAATCCCAAATGACAGCAATAAGACCCTACATGCGATGTACTAAACTAAAACTTTGGGCTATTTATCAAACAATACAAGGCTCACCACTATTTATCAAATAATACAAATTTAAAAGATTGATGAAGTTCTATCACCATCAGAAGTACATCAGATCATAACAGCACTGAACCGTAATCCCAAATAACAGCAATAAGACTCTACATGTGATATACTAAACTAAAGCTTTGGACTATTTATCAAACAATACAAGGCTCGCCACTATTTGTCAAACAACACAAATTTAAAAGATGATGAAGTTCTGTAACCATCAGAAGTACCTCAGATCATAATAGAAGTAAACCATGATCACAAATAACAGCAATAAGACAGTAAGACTCTATATGTGATGTACTAACTAAAGCTTCGGACTCTGGCTATGTAAAAAGAAGAGATAAATCAAACAAGATAATAAATAGAGATAACTAAAACCAAAGGCACACTTAAATGATAAAAACGAATAAAGAGATAAAAACATACTCAGAGTTGCAGGAGATTCTGCCTTCTTTCCAAAGTGGTGACGAGTATCAGCGCTCAAGCTAATGTTCTTCCGCTGCTTCCAGCTTCCCAATTCCTCATACTCCCTGATCACATCAGTACCAAGACCATTATATACATCCATCCACAATTTCCGCTGTTCCACAACCTTGGCAAACCTCAAAGCCTCTAACTCTTTTCTTGAGTACATAATCTTACTTTGATCATTGCTTTCTTTCCTACCAGTTTGAACTTCAACCATTTTTGTTGACTCCATATGCGTCACAGCTTCCCCTAAAACTTTTTTTTCATTCTTTCCCTTTCTTCGAGATCTTTTAGCTTTCTTGCCATCAATTTCCTCTTTCCCCTTCATCTTCTCATTCTTTACACTGCCATTTCCAGTTTTGGAGAGTGGAAATGATCCAATCAACGCTGTATCATCAATGACTTCAATTTTTAAAGACCCTCTAACAGGCAAATCGACTACTTTGATACCAGCAATGTGGCTGTCATCATCAATCTTGGACAAGTTTGTTGCAAAACTAGAGATATTTCCACCACAGGTTTGGGCACCAAAAAGTTTTCCAACTTCAAGCTCACCTAGAAGTCGTTTCTTTTCAGCTTCCAGTAGATTTTCAGATTCCAAGGCTTTTCCTTTGATGGCCTTTTTCTCCTCAAATCCCAAACAAGTCACCAGTTGCTCCTTCTTATCAACTTCAACGACAAAACCCACATCAACTTCAATGGCATTGACTTGGCTCTCAACTTCTTGAACTCTAAAGGAACCCTCTTTGGTCTCCACATTATCAATCTTTTCTTTCTCGAAAGACCCAGAAAGAAAGGCATTCTCAGTGGAAGAATGAAGACCCGGTTCTTGGTTTCCCTCATAAAGAAGAGAAAAGCACTTGGCTTTCTTCTTGGGACTGCTATCATCCATAATTGCTTCTTCTTGGCGATCTTGAGGAGTTGAATCCTGGCGGTGGTGGGGAGTGATTTCAGAGAGAGAAGAGGAAAGTTGAAGTTGAAGGAGAGTTTCTTGTTCTTGTTCACTGTCAGTGGTGATTGTACGCTTGGAACCTACGTATGAATCAGAATCCATGGGGTCATCAGCCATTATTATTGAGAAAGAGATAATAGAAAAATAATTGGTTTCGAAAGAGAGGGAGAGGCCTGGGGTTTTAGGATGGATTGGGGCTTGGGAATGATAGAGAACGAGAAATACATATAAATACATGTGTTTGATTTTTTTTTTAACACCGAAATTTTCTGTATATTGGTTCTACTTGCGGCTTCAGTATTCTTTTTGGCTAATTTGTAATTTGGTATTTCAGCTGTATTATTTTGCCAATTTGATAATTATAAGCTTAATGATATATTTTCAATTTTTTGACCTAATGATTAAAAAAATTAAAAATATAAAAATTTTGATCAAATCAAAATCTCCTTCCTTATCTTCATGATTATACTCATGTATCAAAAAATATATATAATCATTAATTTAAATTTCAAATCCATTATCCTTCTCTTGATCTAATGATTAAAGAAATTTTATAAAAAAATAAAATTTTAATTTTAATTAAATTTTTTTCTTATTTTTCTATTATAAAAATTATATCCTCCCTTGAATAAAAAAATTTCTCAATACCATCAAACACAGTAATCTAGTAATTTATACTATTAACATTAAATTTATTACTTAAAAGCAGTCGATAAAATCCTTATACGTTACTAAAATTGCCAGGCTAATTTTTTATAATTTTTTGAATTTTTTATTTTTGATAAAAATTAAAATTTGGAAAATTAAAATTAAAAAAAAAAAAGAAAAAAGGATGAAGATATCCCCACGGATGCAGATCAGACCTATTTGTCTCGGCTCAAGCAAATCCCCCTTCTCTACTAATTTTTTTCTCTCTTCACAACTTCTTTTTATTTTTAATTTTTAATTTTGTTTAATATTTTTAATTTTTATCAAAAATAAAAATTTAACACAAAATACATCTTTTTCCAATTCATATTTTTTTTATTTTTAATTTTTTTAATTCTAAAAGTATTTTTCATGTTTATTTAATATAAATTTTTATAAAAATAAAAATAACCTAATATAACACATGATGCGTTTTTATTGGTTAATTTTTATCATGAAAACATTTTAACTAACGAGCTTGAGAGAAGTCCGTTTGTATTGCATGGTATAACACAATGAGCTTTCTTATATATATAAACAAACAATTATATCCCTCAACAGATAGCTGCTGAAATGGAACCTAAAACAGATTACAAGCAAAATGGAATACCATTTATGGCAATTAATGTTTTTGGATAGAAAGGTTGATATGGAAATGAAAACCATCAACAAATAACAATATTCAGTAACATTTATATCCACCACACGACCCAATCCCTTTGTCAATCTTATGACTACAACTCAAAAAAACATTGGTAGCCGGGTTCGAAAACCGGTAACAGACGGATCATATCAGTCACATTAAACATTCCAACCTTACACATCCATGTCATATATGAAAAACTGGAAGGAAAAAAAATATATATAATATTTAGTGATCTGATGAAATCTGCAGTCAAGTGAAACCAAACTGTGCAGAGATTGCAGAAATGTTTGATCAAAGGCGAGGAAACCAGATGGATTCATCTGCTTTTAAGTCTCTGGTGGAGCTGCTGTTGGTGCCACAGACTTCAATAGCGGTTGGAGAGCCTTAACAACGATGCTCATGTTTGGACGGAACTCGGCTTCATACTGAACACACAAAGCTGCCACGGCTGCCAACTGCATCGAGAAAAATATAATTAAAACCATTAACTGTTACTTTGGCGTGCCTTCAGATGTCTTCCAGAGTTCTTCAAACACCCAAAACCCATCCCCATCTCTAAGTTATAAAATTAAACTTGTGCAAGTAACGGGAACATTCCGCTACTTAAAAGAGTGGTCTCTACATAATTTTTTTTATAAACCCTACACAATGCTGAATTATAATAAGTTATGCGGACACAGGATAAAAATACCTTAGCAACTCCTTTAGGAGGATACTCTCCCTTCAATTTTGGATCTACACATTGTTTAACTTTATCTTCACTCAGTCTTGGAGTAGCCTAAATGGAGAAAAAGAAATGTTGAAGAGTTGATCAAATTTAAAGTGCACTGAAAAGATCAAGCACTGCATATAAAAGAAACAGAAGCGCACCATCACACTAGATAAAGAAAAGGGAAAAGAACTGACAGACGAGGAAGCAATAAACTCACCCAGGTAACAAGACTCTGCTGTCCACGAGGCATTGTGTGGTCAACAGGTTTCCTCCCGGTCAGAAGCTCGAGAAGGACAACTCCAAAGCTGTAAACATCACTCTTCTGTGTCAAATGTCCAGTCATTGCATACCTGGAAAACATTAGAGCCACAAATCAGTAAAAATCATACATTTTCTGTGCAGCTCCTCTTGGATAGTGATGCATTCAGAAAAAATCACTGGCATTCCCTCAAATTCATAAAAAGAAGGCAAGGAGTTCAAATAGCAACATCATTTAGGGAAAAAAATGAAACTAATAAGGATTTACGTAAAAAATAATATAATAAATCTGGCGGTAGGACAAGTTATGAACATCTGCACAATTTCCTAGCTGTTACCAAGAATGCATTAAATATAAGCAACCATATACTATTAAGTACACTAAACACACGAGAACAGCAAATGACTCGTTGGTTCAGAAAAAAAAAAAAAAATGTAAAGGAGCTGAGAAAGTATACTCTGGAGCATGATAGCCAAAAGTCCCCAAAACTCGAGTAGAATGAAGACGAGCAGCCATGTCAGGAGCCTGGTTTGAGAGGTTAAAATCTGCAATCTTGGCTTTGAATTCTTCAAAGAGAAGCACATTGCTAGATCTGATATCTCTGTGTATAATAGAGCGTTGAACCTTCTCATGCAAGTATTCCAAGCCCCTTGCCGCATCAACAGCAATTCTTACCCGCTGAATCCAGTCAAGCACTGGACCTGGTTGTGCCCCTTGAACACCCTTCCTTCCTATAATTCCCAAAAAAGAAAAAACAAGATAAGTCAAACTAATAGAGTTTATTTTGTATAACAAAATTTGTCAGATAAATAGAAATCAGGAACTAATATTATAATATGATGGCCTCACAAACCATGCAATATGTCATGTAGTGATCCCATTGTTGCAAACTCATATGCAAGCACACGGAGATTTCCTTCAACACAGTAACCTTGCAACTCAACAAGATTGTCATGCTTCAATCTTGAAACCATTGAAACCTAAACAAAGAAAATTTGTACAGTGGAATAGTTAAGAAACAAGGGGAAACACATGACATAACGACAACCTGAATTGGCATTAACAATAAGAATTTAAAAAAAAAAAATTAGAAAAAAACCGTTCTGTCAAATTGCTAACATACCTGGGTTAAAAACTCTACATTTGACTCAGTCTCAGAGGAAACGTCAAGCTTTTTCACAGCCACAGCTTTTCCATTGTTCAAGCTTGCATGATAAACTCTTCCATAGGAACCCTCACCAATCAAAGCCTTTGATCCAAAATTGTCAGTCTTTTCTTTCAATTCTTCCAAGGATAGTGCAGGCACTTCGATAGGTGGTGCCGATTTTTGCACTTCAGGCTTGACAGGAGCTGCCACCTTTGAGTTTTTTTGATGCCCTGAAAGCTCATAGCATAAGCAATGAGAAATTATTCTAAGAACACAAGCACTCCAACAGAAAAATGATAGAAATTGAATAATTAAAAAGTAACAAGAAAACTTTTTTGTAAGGAACCTTGACAGAAACATTCATATTTCAAATAACAGATTAAAATATAGGACAACACATGCCAATCATCTTAAATTGTATTCAAACCTTTATTTCGTTTGGGAAACACTAAAAATGATTTTTTTTTTATTTTAAAGGACAGCTTAAAAATAATCTTCATATCTTGCAAGTAAAAGCCAAATATAAAACAATCAAATCAATCTAAATTAATCCCCAATTCTTGCCTAACTCATAACAAGCTTGAGTTGCCTAAAAAAAAAAAAAAGGTTGTCAGTATTTAAATTTGAATAACGAATGAAATATTCTGGGAGTTTCTATTTTCCTTTCCAATAAACAAACCCAAAACCTAAATGCTCAAGGTGGACTAGAATAAAAGCTTCCACTTTGAAATTAAATAATCAGAGGGCAAGGCAGTTTTAAACCAAAATAAGACATGTTATGAAAAAAAATGAGAAAATAATGGACTTCCTCATCTCTTCCCATAAATAAAAAATATTCCAACAATATTCAAAAGTCAAAATGACAAAGACATATATAGTGCTTAGTTGCATATATAGAAATGAAGAGGCAGAAAGAGACATAGAGACATTAGTCAAACAACAGTCATCAAAAAACATGTATAACACTTAAGGCTTTCTATACAAAGTAAAAAATAGGTAATGAGCAAGACCAACAAATACAAAAATATGCCCGAGTCACATTTCTATTCACCAGAGTAAAGTAAATATGATAAGATGTTTTGCAAAATTTAATATACTAATATCTATATTTGCAAGAACATAACTACACAATTTACACTACCCAAAAGGTTCCTAACAGTAAACCAGAATTGCCAAATCAAGTTAGCATCAAAGTGACATACCATCTGTATTATACTTGGGGCTCTTCAAGTGCTCACTTTCATGTGATTGGTAATTCTCCTCTACCTGACAGGAACAGCAAAGCCACCGACGCATCTTTGTTCTTTTCTTCAAATACAGATTATCAGTATTTTCTAGTTGAACAAAGTAGCCAGGAGGAGGTGCATGTGCCTGCATTTTCCAGAAGACATTCATGCATAATCCAATGAACACATTGCAATTCATTCATAACTAAATTATTATATCAAAACATATCTCTACGCATAACCAGGACTGGAAGCAAGTTGATAAAATCTCCGACATATCTAAAGAGAGATTTCACATTCATCCAACATTTCAAAAGGTCAAAATTCCAATATCAATAAACAACATATTTAAAAATAAAACATAAAATTAAGAAAAGCAACAAAATATCATCCTACTACAACAATTTGAGGCACATGTGGATTGCATGTCATTAACCACATGAATCATGATAGATAAAACAACACCTCGATAAATGTACCAAAACAAAAACCAACAATTCCATATATCCAGAGAACCCGCGGCTGAGCGGCAATGTCTGATCAAAATTAAATGCAATGTCATGGAGTACAATTTAAGACAAAAAAAAAAAACTGAAAATACAATTGAATTAATTATAATTAATTAATTAATTAATTACGCCTCATGAGGTGAATTTTCAATAAAATTTGAATTTTTAACATTCGAATACATGTAAAAATGAATGAAAAAAGAGACCCATTAAGCCTTACCACCAAGCCACTCTGATTATACTCGCCTTCCATTAAACAAAAGCCGAGAAATCAAAGATCAAAATGCAAACAAATAAAAAATCAAACAACCCAGAAAAATTAAGCCCAATTTCTAAAATGGGTCGTTGCAACTTCACGAAAAAAATCAAATGATCAAAAGATAAATGAAACCCTCAAATTTGTTCTGAAAATGAAAAAAAAAAGGGGTAAAAATAATAGTTGAGAAAATAAAAGACACAGATAAGCACACGGAAAAACAGCTTTCAGATCGAAACCGAAATTAAAGGATTAAAATGGATAAAAATTGAAAAAAAAAAAAAAGAATTCTACCTGGCTTTTCTCTCTATTTTCTCTTTCTCTTTCTAGGGTTTGTTACTACTATTATTATTTTTTTTTGGAAGGGAAGCGATTTTAGAAAGAGAAAGAGAAGAGAGAAACAGACAGAGCCAGAGAGGAATTTGATGATTTGAAGGCTGTCTTTTGCTTTTGGTTTTGAAGGAAAGAAAGACAGAAGAAAAAGGTAATTTGACAGACAGGCAACGCGGGGAAAAGAATCAAAAGATGCATATAAAAAAATGATTTAATGAATAATACATTTTTTTTTTATTCTCAAAGAAATTTGTTTAGATTATTACTATTTTATACACCAAAATATTTCCATTAAATAAAATCTATAAATTTACTAATTTTATGATAATTGCTTTATTTATAGTTAAATTGATATATTCACTAACATATATTATTATTTCTAATTTTTTATTTTTTTGTGAAATAATTTTTAGTTCATATTAATATTTATAATCATGTGTGTTGCATGTGAATATTTATTTTTTATTTTTTAAATGATAATGGTAGATTAAATGTATAGTTTTTATATGATATAAATAACTAAAATTAATAAGTGCATATTAATCTCTAAATTTGTATTGACACGAAAAGTTTATCTTACATGTAAAATATATTAGATTAACATAAAATTTAAAGATAAAATTTAAATTTACCATTTTATTAAATTGAGAGCTTCAAATTTACCATTCTATTTTATTTATTTTTTGATGCAAATGCAAAATTAGAACTCTAATAATAAAAAAATTATATGAAATTTAACTTTATATATATAATTCATTTAATAAAAATCTTTCAAAGGAATTAAATTTTTTATTTATACATTGAATAAATTTTATTAATATTTATAATTAAAATAATAATTTAAAAATATGATAAACTTAGATATTCCTCTTCATTAATAAAAAAACTCATTTTGACTTATAGGTTTCTTTTTCTATAAGCATAGTATTTTTTTCTTGTTTTAATTTTATAATTTTTTGTTTAATTATAAATAGTGATATCTATCTATTTTAATTTCCTATAAATGCAATTGAAAAAATAAAAATTATTGTAATTGCAATTAAAAAATTTTTTTAAAAATTTACATTAAATATATCAAAAAATTAAAATTTGGATTTAACTGGTGGTGTGATGGATTCAATCATATTGTACTAAAAATACAATTAAATCCAAATGAGTACTGAATTTTTTTAGGTCCAGAGTCAATTATACTGTAATTTTTTATTTTATTTTCATTTTTACCTTTGAAATTTTATGTTAACTTAAAAATACCTAATTCTTATTTTTAATTCATTTTGATTTTTATTATATAATAAATTAATCAATAGAATTTATTACATAATAAGCTAATAAATAATTTAATTTAATTTAATTTTAAATAATTTATTAACAAACTATTATTTAAAATAATTTACTAATTATTTTTTAATTTTATAAATATTAAATTATTTAAAATTTTTATTTTAACAATACATTTGATAATCATTTTTTCTTATTATAAGTTATTTCATTATCATAATTATTTTTATATTTAAACATATATTTTGTTATTGATTTTAATCTCTTTACATTAATTAATAATATTTTTATTATTATTTTTAATCAGACAGGTTTTTAATAAATTATTCGTAGTGAATTTATTTTTGTTTCATTTTCTTTCTCTAGTAGTCTACAACAACAACTCCAGAAGTAGTTGGTTGTACGTTTTAAAAGATTTGGATGAGATTGTACCATAAAAAATTGGGATGAAATTGTTATTAATTAATTAATTAATTTATTTTGATTTTGAAGAATGGAATTCGAATTTTATTCCCTTTGATGCTTAAATGAGATGGATATCCAACTGTTTTAAGCAAGACGTTGAGCATAATTGACCTCACAAATAGTCATTGAGAGTGAGATTTCATGTGATCACATAAATTTTTAATGCAAGTAAATATAATAATTTATGTATTTATATTATATTTATTTAGATTAAATAAATATAAAAATTTTGTCTTATTAAATTTGAATCACATATTAAACATAATTTTTTTTATTTTTATTAAAAATTTAAATTATATTATTTTTATATTATATTTTCATATTTTGTTTAAAATTGCCATCTGAACTCTACACAAAGGTGCGACATTCTCTCTAAATCACCTCTGGATTTGAGAATTTTCATAGGGCCAAAGCTCCCTCTTTCCATCATTTTCTTTTTCATATGTGAAAATTAAAAATTTGGAGACAGCATGACACCTTTAATAAAAAGTGTTAAAAAAATAGAATTTTAGATAAATTATTTGTGAATATGTTTGATTTTTATTTATTTATTAAATTTCATAAATAATTTTAAACAATATTTTTATATTAATTTATTAAATAAACTGAATACAAATAAAAATTTATTTGATTTGATTTATATTCGTGAATAAATTTATTTAAAATTTATTTATTATTCGTTTATAATAATAATAACAAAATTATATTTTAATCTTTTATCTTAATTTTATTTTAAAGTTTATTTTATATTCGTTTATATTTGTTTAAATTTATTTGATTATAATTTATTTATTGTTTATAAATATTTTCATTTAAATATGTTCATTATTATTTATTTAATATTCACAAATAAATTTATTTAATTTAATAAAATCAAACATGAATCAAATGTAAATATTTTATTATTTAAATGAATCTAATTCAAAGAAATAGAATAATTTTTTTTATCAAACACAAACTAAACTCGAATACTTTCAAAAATTAACAAACATATTACAAATATATTTTTATTCATTCATTTCCGATTTGTTTACATCTCTGATCTTTATTCGAGGAAACTTGTTTGTCATTAATATTATCAAACGATGCTTCACTCAGCTTCGACAATTCCTTGAGAAAGAACAAAAACCAACAATGTGGCATCTTAAACATAAGAACAATTCTGTCTCTGAAACTTATATGCAAAAACCTTTCAAAGCATTATCACTGCTTTACTTCTAAAGCAGAAACTGCAGTTCTTTCTATAGAAGCCTTTGTTCGATATTGCTTCTTGAAACCTAACATCTTATTTAATGCACCAATATAAGCCTTGACACTGGAAACAACTATATCCATTCCTGCTCCAGTTCCACTGGCACCAAAGGATAAAAAGATTTATGCTCCGAATTTTGGGGTTGGAAGTGTTAAAATGTCAAAGGAAACAACAGCAAGAAGATTCCATACCTAAATGTTCGATAAACTAGTTCGCCAGTCAAAGCATGAGTCGATATGTGACCTTTTTCTGCGCGAATTAGGACGCGGGTGGTGGCGATAGCATCAATGCCTTCTGTAACAGCGTTCATTG
Organism: Durio zibethinus; assembly: GCF_047325235.1. Taxonomy (NCBI): domain Eukaryota; kingdom Viridiplantae; phylum Streptophyta; class Magnoliopsida; order Malvales; family Malvaceae; genus Durio; species Durio zibethinus. The sequence continues at coordinate 1,673,707 of NC_143165.1, read as the reverse complement.
AGTATTCGAGAAGTGTGACTGGTTCCTGCAAATGGAGGAGGAAATTTTGCAGCATTGCTCCACAATCTCAGTAAAAGTGTGTTTCATAGACAAATTCTTCAATAACACTAACAGTGAATTTAGTAAAAATAATCCAATCCGAATGACGGGTTCGATCCAATTTGACCTTTTAAAATTTTTTTTTTAATAAAAAATTGAAATTGAATTAAAATCAGGTTTTAGATTTTAGACAAATTCAACACAATCCGATCCAATATATATAAAAAATTATTTTTTTATTATTTATTTAATTTTATATTTATATATTTATTTAATTTTATATTTATGTTACAAAAATAATATTTTATATTAAAAAAATAATATTTTATAAATTTTAGATCGAATCGAATTCGGATATAATTTTATACAATATCAAATCGAGGCACGTAAAATCAGATTATTAAAAATAAAAATAAAAATTTTTAAGATCCAATCAAATTCAAATTTTATATATATAAAATCGGATCAGATTTAAAACGAATAAAAACCTGTCTCGATCCGACTCATTGCCATCCCTTATATCATAAAAGAAAACTACCAATCTCATGTATCAAACCTTTATAATGAGATCGACGGCTTTATAAGCTGAATCTACTGGCCCAGTTCCAACTGAGCATGCGACATGCTCCCTCCCATCAGCACCTGTGAGTTTAATTGTTGCGGTAGAAAGACCAAGAGTTCCACAAGTAACCTGCATGTTATGTTTTCCATTCAAGTATTATCAGAAACTAAAATTTCATTCAAATCGGATGATGAACAACATAGTTTAAAACACAGTTACCAGGATCGCTGCTACCCCTAGGACTGCGATCCACTTCGTATATTCTTGATTACGAATATCGATAAACTTCTATGTTCATATTAAAATACACTCATGTGTTTAAAAAACATAAATATATATTTAAATCAAAATAACCCCAATAATGCTTTATACTGTACTGCAACCGAAAGTAACGAATAAATGAAGCTTATCCCCACTGAACCATAAAATATCTAAGTCACACACGCCATGCCACATTCCTGTAACTATGATTCAAAACATTGTCTAGTTACCTGTAGATCATTTAGCTTCCAAACAACTTCTGGTTGAAAAACTTCATCCGAAAGCAATGCTATTAGATCAGCGTCGTTGACTCTCTGGAATACCAGTAAATAAAATAAGTATTGACCACAATCATCTTCATAAAGAAACAACAAAAATCATGCATTTAGCAGAGCTTTAGAGCAACAGTTACTTTTCCCTTTCTAAGAATCAAGTTATAGAACAAAGCAACTACAACTCAACTAAAAATAAACTGAACTTCCAGGAAAGCCAGGATACTTGAGAAGCTAATTGATACAAGCATTCATAACCAACAAAAACCATTGCCTTCCACTGTTTTTTCAAAATCAATATAAGATCTTGAAATAGTTTTTCAATTATTTGGAACACAAACCCACCAAAATTCCTCATTAACTATTTGCTAAGCCATCAATGACAACCAGAACCCTTAAACTGGGGCTACCCAGAATATCTTGCAAACATATCAACTGCCAGCAACCATCCACCTTTCAGGCCTATGTCTTCATTTTCTAAAAGCCCACAAACCATTTCTTAAACCAACATCATCTCTTTAAGCTTAGATTACAAGGTTAACCATGTCATAACTCCATGATGGATTGAGAAAGATAGGTGCTTTTTTGTGTTAAAAATACATTCAGCATCAAACTGGAGTTTATGGCTCCACTAACAGTAAGAAATGAAAAGAGAAAACTACATCTACCAACAAAAACATTACCAATTTCCTATCTCTGTAATGTATCTCATTTTTTTCTCTTCTTATTTTCCATACAGATTAAAAAAAAAAAAACTTTTTTAGACGCTGAAGCTAGAAAACCAGGTTTTTTTTTTTTTTTAAATAACAGAGTAAACAGAGATGGAGAACTTTGAAAAACTGTTTAAAAATGTAATCCACGATAATAATGCTGGTTTTGCAAGGGAAATTTTATGAAAATTGTACTCTAGGCACATTCTCATTTTTCATTTTCATTTTCTGAAAAAACTTCACTGGAAAACACAGAAGTTTCCATAGTTGAAGACAGCTTAATTTCCAAATGCAACTCATTCAGTTGGATATATTATAAATAGTTGATTATGTGATGATTTGAGAGGAAAAGAAATCCAGGAAATCTGTAAAAACTCTTGTTTACCTTCTTTTGTTCAGCTACCGCTTTGAAGCGCCAGAATATGTTCCCAAGCTGTTCATCATCAAGCTCGTAACCAAGCTGAGGAAAATAGGAAGAGCTAGGTGCTTAGATAAATCATAGAGAGGTAATATCATCAAACTTACACATGCCCAAAAGCAGCATACCTCTTTCAATCGGTCTCTCAAAGCATGACGGCCACTTTACCAGAGAATTGCAAAAAAAAAAAAAGAATAACAGAGAAGTCATAATTTTTGTAACAACTTGATGAAACTTATAAGAATTTTATTTATGAATTCTTAAGAAACTTTTTAGAGTGCAAGAATATATATATAGCTAAAATATCAAATCTGTCAAATCCCATGATATCTTAGAGAAAATAACAAATCACCTAAAAATTCTCTAACAATAAATGGAAACTACCAAGTAGGAATTTGATCAATGAACCAAATCCCTTTTATTTAGGAAACAACCAAAATACTAAATTAATGACACCTAATCAAATCTAGTTAGGAATCGGTTTTCTACACTCCCCCTCAAGTTGGGTGGTAGATATCAATCATATGCAACTTGGACTTCAAATTCTCGAAATTGCCACAATGAAGAGCCTTGGTAAGGATGTCGTCTGTTTGATGTTCTATTGGAGTATAAACCAGTTTGACTGCACCTTCTTCAATCTTTTCTTTGATGAAATGGCAATCAATCTCTACATGTTTCATTCGATCACAATGAACAGGGTTTTTGGCAATTTTAATAGCTGCTTTATTATCACAAAACAGTTTCATCGAATTCCTAGCTAACCTTTTCAGTTCCTGAAGCATTCTCTCAAGCCAAATTCCTTCACAAATCCCATGAGACATAGCCTTAAATTCAGCTTCAGTACTACTTCGAGCTACCATTGCTTGTTTCTTGCTTCTTTAAGTGACCAAATTGCCCCATAGACATGTACAATACCCTGTAGTTGACCTTCGGTTTGTCACAGAACCAGCCCAATTTGCATCTGAGAAAATCTCCTCATCTCTATTTAGTGTTTTTTTGAAATGCAACCCTTTGCCTGGATTTTTTTTTCAAGTATTGAAGGATCCAATATACTGACACCATGTGTGTCTTTGTAGGATTGTTCATAAATATGCTCACCATGCTTACAGAGAAGCCAATATTAGGTCTAATGTGCACCAAATAAATTAATTTTCTCACAAGTCTTTGGTATCTATTTTGCTCTGCAAGAGGACTTCCATCTCTGGTTCCCATCTTGACATTTGGGTTCATCGGAGTATCCATTGGTTAACACCTAAGCACCCCTGTCTCTTTGAAAGGATCAAGTACATATTTTCGTTGTGAAACAGAAATATCATTTCTTAATCGCGCTACTTCCATGCCAAGAAAATATCGAAGCTGTTCCAAGTCCTTTATTTCAATCTCTTTAGCTAGAAGAGTCTTCAATCCAATTATTTCCTCTTCATAATCTTTTGTAAGTACAATATCGTCAGCATAAACAATTATAATAAAAATCTTGCTATTTAGTGAATGTTTGACAAACATAGTTTGGTCGGATTGGCATTGTAAGAACCTATTCTTTTTAACAGCCTTAGTCAAACGATCAAACCAAGTGCGAGGAGATTGTTTAAGGACATATAAGGATTTTTGAAGCTTACACACCTTGCCGATGTTGTCCTGGTTGTCAAATCCTGGAAGAACTTCATGTAGACCTCTTCCACTAGATCACCATTCAGAAATGCATTTTTGATATCGAGTTGGTGAAGAGGCCAATTTAGGTTTGCAACAAGTGACAGTAACACACGAACAAAATTCAGTTTTGCTACCGAAGCAAACGTCTTCTCATAATCAATCTCGTAAGACTAAGTGAACCCCTTAGCCACAAAACGAGCTTTGAATCTATTCACACTTCTATCTGTATTGTGTTTGATAGTAAAAATCCACTTACATCCCACTGCGCTCTTTCCTCCAAAAGATCAGTAATTTTCCATGTGCCATTCTTTTCTAGTGCTTACATTTCTTCCATTACCGCAGCCTTCCACTTTGGTTGTTCAAGCGCTTCTTGTATGGTATTTGGTATATGAACATCAGTTAATGATGTAACCAATGCTCGGTAAGTAGGAAACAACCTTTCATAGGAAACAAAATTACTAATAAGGTGCTGAGTACATGGTCTCACACATTTTCTTATAGCAATAAGCTGATCAAGATCACTAGGAAAATCATCAGAGATAGGTTTAGTAATTATGTTACCTGTATGAATTTTAAAAGTTCATGGATTTGGTTCAGAATCTTAGTTCTATGTTGGAGATGTACAGGTCCCTATCTCCTTTTGAGATTTCAGTCTTCTTGAGTATACAATCATTTACTTAGCTTTTGTCTTTTGCATGATTTCAAGAAATTTTGAAAACTCAGGATGACTGGTTGACTCAGAAAAAGAAGAAAAATTATTTGAAATGGGAATTTGAATTGGCAAAGAAGTAGACGAAGGATCAAATGATGGCTCAATCTCCCAAAGTTGATATTTCTTAGAACTCTCATCCTGAATATCAACTTTGGGATAGAATGGTTTATTCTCAAAGAAAATGACATCCATAGAAGTGTAAAACTTTATGGTAGTTGGTGAATAACATATGTAACCTTTTTGGTTAGGTAAGTAGCCAAAAAATATATACCGAGGGATCTGGGATCTAGTTTACTATGTTGTGGATGTATATGAACAAAGGTAGTACATCCGAACACTTTGACTGGTATGAAGGAAATAATTTGGACATAAGAGTAGGTTTTGAGAACTGTTTGACAGGGGGTTTGGAATTTTAGTACTCAGAAAGGCATTCTATTGATAAGAAAGGCTACTATCAGAATTGTCTCTCCCTAGAAATGTTTCAGGACATTAGAGGCTAGCATAATAGATCTTGCAACTTCCATTAGGTTTCTATTCTTTCGCTCAACAACTCCGTTTTGTTGAGGAGTTTTGGTACATAAGCTCTGATGAATAATTTCTTGATCTAACAAGATCCAAGAATTGAGTGATAGTATTCTCACCCATTATTTGTTCTGAGCACTTGAATTTTTGCCTGAAATTGAGTTTGCACCATCTTGTCGAAATTTTGAAATATTGAACTAACCTCTGACTTGTCTTTCATGAGCAACAGCAATGTAACTCTGTTGTGATCATCAATAAAGTAACAAACCATCTAGAGCCTGTAATATTATTAACCCTTGATGGTCCTCAAACATCACTATGGATCATAGAAAAAGGATGAGTTGATTTGTATGGTTGACTCGGACATGAATTGCGAGTATGTTTGGAAAATTGACAAATTTCACATTGGTAAGACTTGGAACCTTTGTTGAATAAATCGAGGAACAATTTTTTGAGGTACAAGAAATTTGAATGTCCTAAATGATAGTGCCATAACATAATTGTATTTTCTTTACTCTTACTAGAAAATGAAATCGAACAAGCATTCTTCCATGGTTGTCTCTTAGATTCTTCATCTCTAAAAAGATAAGAGTCCAACACACATCCTAGCATTGCCAATCTTTTTCGCTGAATCCAAGCCCTGAAACTCACACATGTTAGAAGGAAATTTAGTGACACAATTAAGATCTCTCATAATTTTACTAATAGGTAGAAGGTTGCAATCTAAATTAGGGATATGAAGAACATAGTCAAGTGTTATGTTCTTTAAAATAATGACCGAACTTGTCCCGACTACTTGAGAAAGTGACCCATTTGCTATTCGAAATGCGAGGTTTTCAAAATATGGGCTATATTCATGGCATACCGATGCATCACCAGTGATGTGGTTTGATGTGACTAAATCAACAATCTAAGATCTTGATTTTTCACTTTGCACAAGTAGAGCATTGAGAGAGTTACCTTTTTGTACAACAGACGATGTGCTTACAACTGATCCAGTGTTCTGAAGAGATTGCTAAATAATTTTCTGAAGAAGTTCCAACGGCTCTTTACTAAATGGGCTTGATTCCAAGGGTGTTGGAGTTGTCTCGATGGTGGCAAAATTTCAATGACTCTTTCAATTTCGAGTAGAACATGGTTTGTAGTCAGTAGGTTTCCCATGGATTTGCCAACAATTTTCCTATGTATGTCCTGCCTTCTAATAGTGGTCACACCAAGGTCTGTTATCTTTCTTCTGTCGATTTTCACCACCTTGGTAGGATTTTAGTCCTCGTGTAGCAAAATGGCTGAATTTTCTATCTCTTGTGGATTGCATGATATCCCTAGCATCACTTTCGTGCTACTCTCTTCTCAGCGGACCTCAAAGAAAACTTCTCGAATGCTAGGTAATGGCTTGATGCTAAGAATTCTCCCACAAACATTATCAAGGCTCTTGTTTAGACCAAGTAGAAACTTATAAACTCGATCCTTCTCCATTATTTTCCTGTATTATTGGCTATAGTCAAGGCACTTCCATGCTATTTCTTCAAAGATATCTAATTGCTACCAATAACGAGTTAAGGAATTAAAATATTCCGTGATAGAGAAGTCTCCTTGCCACAAATCATGTAGAGTGTTTTTCATCTCAAATATTGCAAACGTATTGTTTACGTTGGAATAGGTTTCTTTCGTAGCATCCTAAATCTCCTTGGCAATTTTGTAGTACATGAAATTCTCACTCATCTCGTTGGTCATAGAATTGATCAACCACTACATTACCATGCTATTCTCCAACTTCCAAGTTTGGTATTGCTGGTCATCCTCACTAGGTGAAACAACCATTCCCATGAGATAATCCTCCTTACATTTTTCACAAACAAACAGCATCACTGATTGAGACCATTGGATGAAATTTTATCCATTAAGTTTGTAATCAGTGATAGGCAACATGGGGGGCTTAGACACACCTGTGCGGTTGGCCATAGCATAGATAGAAAGATAGAAAGAAAAAAAAAATAATATATATATATATATATAGGTTTTGATGGTTCAGGATGAACACTCTGATATCATGTTAAGTATTCAACTCAAAACCAATTGCCAATAAGTGGAGGAGTCCAACTTGAATATAAGATTACAAGAAATTGAATATTTATTAGATGTAGGATAACACCACACTAACAGGCCCCCATCACGTATAAGCAAAAATGGAATAAGCCTACTACGTGAAAGATTTGAAAAAGGTAACAGAAAGAAATCCTGACTTTGATACCATAAAGAAATTCATGAGAATTTTATTTATGAATTCTAAAAAAACTTTCTAGAGTACAAGAGTATATATATATAACTAAAATATTAAATTTGGCAAATCCCATGATATACTAGAGATAATAACAAATCACCTAAAAATCCGCTAATGATAAATGGAAACTGTCAAGTAAGAATTTGATCAATGAACCAAATCCCTTTTATTAGGAAATAACCAAAATGCTAAATAAATGACAACTAATCAAATCTGATTAGGAATCAATTTTTCACACAGCTGAATTTGTAAAAATTAAAAAAATGAATAGTAAGATACCAACAACATGATTATGATAAGTATCATAACAGAACTGCATACATTTAAGTAGTAATAAAATACCAGAAGATGGCATCGATCTCACAAAAGAAGATGACAATTTTTTTGGTAGTGGTGATGGTGGGGAGGGAGAGCATTTCACCTACATTTACCCAATCACAATCAAGAATCATGTAAGGGACTAAGGGTCCACCACTTATAAGTGTGGACTCCACATAATATTTTGGTGGACCCTACATATTTCTAAATTTTGATTGGTTAATTATAGGACAATTATTGTAGGTGATATGCTCCGGTGGGAGCGGGTGGGAGCGGGTGGGAGAGAGAAGGGAATTCCCTGATCGAGAATCTAGGTTTCCTCTTTCAATTCACCTCCTCCAAACCCACACAGGCTAGAATGCAAGACTCTTTCAGTAAATTTAAAATGTGTGAGCATACATGTAAAAAATCTTGATCTGACTATTCATCTGTCCAAAAAGTACCCATGTTGAACACATTTGGCACCTCAAGATGGAAAGAGATATGGAGATATAACCCTTCCGTTATAGGGAAAAACTTGAGAATAACTGAGTAGTACTAATACTCATGTCCAACATTCATATCCAACTCCAACCAAAATAGCACCATGGAAGTTCATTCATGAAATAGGAGAAAGTTTAAAAGTTGCTGCATCAGATATCAAGAAGGAAAAAAAAAAAAAAAAGGGAGGTAGAGAAGTCTATGTTTATACACAAAGAAACTTGCCAGAAATCTAACAAATGTAGTGAACCATTATGCTTCACAAATATTTCTGATAACTAGCCAAGCTATTCTAGAATATTAGGAAAAGTTCAATATATTTATCAAGTATATTAATAATAGTACCCTTTTTTACTCGGCCAAGAAATTTTTTGGTGCCTACCAACTCAAGGGATATTAACAATTTGTTTACCCTTCGACTACCTTGATATCAGTGGATGAACACCTTTCATATGAACCAGAAAAGGTCAACAAAAAAATCTATTAAAAGATCACCCCATACCATTGGACCAATTCCACTATCCTCAAAGTTCACAGTCAAAAGTTCAAAAAATACTCACAAGATTGGATATAAGATATATTAACAATTTGTTTACCCTTCGACTACCTTGATACCAGTGGATGAACACCTTTCATAAGAACGAGAAAAGGCCAACGAAAAAATCTATTAAAAAATCACCCCATACCATTGCACCAATTCCACTATCCTCAAAGTTCACAGTCAAAAGTTCAAAAAATACTCACAAGATTGGATATAAGATATATTCACAAACATAAATACAGTATTCTTTGTGATGGCGACAAAATATATTGCTTCTTATGTTAAATCCTCAACTATTTCTGTCAGACTAATTGTGACATTGCATCCAAAATTCAAAAGAAATGAAAAACCAATTATAGCTCTTGCTGCACTTAACATATTTCACTATATACATCCCTCTAACTCTATCCGAAACATATTAAAAGAAAAAGATTTGCCAGAAATATGAAGAAAAAGATTTTGAAAAATGAAATGCCTACCTAAGTTTTCCAAGGACAATACCAGCTTCATTGGACCGTTCAAGCCCGATATCTTCAGGAGATATAATTTCATAAGTACCTTTGTGCTTTAGCATTCCATCCTACAGAACAGAAAGCATTTGGGAATATATATCTTATTGTTTTTATTATTTTTTGTAAGCACAGATATATATATATATATATATATATATACTAATCAAAACAACGAAAAAAGTTCACTTTGTTGCCTTCTTTAGATCTTTCTGAGGATAGCATCCTTAGCCAAACAGAATGACAAAAACAGATTCTTTTAACTAGGCACAACTATTTTGGGATTAAGGGTTCAGAGAGTTTGGTTGAGTTGGCTCTGAACTATACCATCACTAATTGTCAGCAATTTCACTCAGCAACCTGATTTGTACAAGAAATCGCCAGCGTAGCTAAACATATTAACAATTATTATTAATTAATATTGTCAATATTCACTTAAGACGAGAAAGAAAGAAAACACAGAACAAAAGAACAGAAGAACACCCAATGAAAGAACACCACAAGTAATAGATTACGCATTCAAGTAAACTCCAAAAGGATATAAGGAAGTTGTATTTCTTAAAATATAAAAAGTTAGAAAGGAGAAATTGTTACATCATAGATATTAGCCATAAAAAAAACTTACTTTAAAAATAGACAGAAAATAGTTTGGAGGTTCACAACATATATGCAGTTAAACACTAGAAAACCAACCTGGTGGATACCACTTTCATGAGCAAAAGCATTGGCTCCAACAATAGCCTTATGTGGCTGCACATGTAACCCTGTGTAGTCTTCCACCTAAACAACCATTTTAAGTCAATAATAACTCCCAGAGTTAAATCAATCAAGAGTAAGAAACATTGAATTGTAACTGAAGTTCACAAAAGAATACCATTTTGCTTGCCATCACAATGTGTCGGGTATTGATTCCTGTATAAAGACCTCCTAACACATGCTCACCACGACATTTCAAGGCCATCACAACCTACCCATATGAAAGTAAAAGCTCAATTAAAATCAAAACAGTAAAACAAAATATAGGCAGTAGGATAGGACAAGAACCGTCCATCAAGGGACAATTTCAACAATTACAACCAAAATAATGTTTCTTAAGACAACTAGAAGCTAGAATAGAGCAATTGACGGCTGAAAGCCTTTTATTTACAGATTTTAAATGTTTAACATAGGTAGACTACAAAACTAAAATGGGAAAATTTATCAGATGGATGCATAAACACCTTCATTGTCAAGAACCCACGCTCCACCTTCTCTCTCTCAACAAAAAAAAAAGAAAAGACATGATGAATTCATTTAATGTAATTTACAATTATTTTCATAGAATTGTGCATTCTTTTATGATGTGACAAGCGTGGTATCAACTCTTAAGTGTTTCACTGAAACTGGTTGTGTTCTTTGCCAATTTATCTAACAACGGACACAACCTCTGTCATGAGTTACTTGATAATGTGAGCCTTAAAATGCCCTTTCTCCCTCCTTTATCTTTGGCATAAAAAATGAAATTAAAAAAAAAAAAAAAGCCATGAAAGGGAGACCAACAAACATAGTACATTAGAGGCAGACAAAACAGTAACTATCTCAAATATTGAAGCACATGAAAATTCCAGAAACCTCATTAACTGAATTTCAAGGTAATTTGTAGCCATCTAATGCAGATTTGGTTGACAATGAGAGGGGTCTTAGCCTCTTAGGTAGTATGGACTCATGCATCATGGATTATTTGACTAAAACGTCCAAGAACACCAGATGCTGCTACAGAAAACCAGGTTTTTCAATCTACTTCTGCATAACTCAAATTCCAAATACACAATCACTCTAATATAGCAAAAGTAAAAGCTCACCTCCTCCAATGAAGCATTTCCAGCTCTTTCCCCAATGCCATTGATTGTTACTTCCACTTGCCTTGCACCTGCACAAGCTCCCTGAATTCATAACAGCTAACATGAAAATGCAATCCAAGCATATCAAACTTTGCATCAACTAATGAAGTAAAGCAGTGACCTACCGCTAAAGTGTTGGCAGTAGAAAGCCCAAGATCATTTTGGCAGTGTGTTGAAATTATAACATTTTCAATTCCAGGGGTATTGGCTTTTATATCAGCAATTAATTGCCCAAACTCGCTGGGCATCGTTATGCCAACGGTATCAGGTATGTTAAGAGTTGTAGCTCCAGCCTTGATCACTTCACCCAAAATCTCATATAAAAAGTCTCTGTCAGATCTGGTAGGATCCAAAGAAACAAGACTATATCATCAACAAGAGAAGCAATGATATATACCCTTTTATAATTTACTTATCTTATTTCAAAAGCAGCCTATGGCAGATCCATACACTGCTGCTACTGCAAAACAGCCATCAATTAAAGTCCTGGGAACAAATTACTCCACCTCATACAAATACAAGCATGCACTTGTTGCAGCAATATTTTGATGAAACACATATCTCTCACCAAAATGGTTTGCCTTCAATTATATGCAATCAAGAAACAAGTATTAAACCATAGTTTATCCATATTTAAACTTCAATTCCTCTTTCTGGTTTTAACCTTTTATCCTCTTACTTCCCCTATTCTAAACCAAATAAAACTATTCTCATAATTGCAACCCTTTCTGTTATTTCTTTTCTTTGACACAAGTAGTAATTAAAAATAATCTTATCCTTTCTATAAAAAAATACATATAATCTTATCCCGGAGCAATCCATTTTCCGGTACCCGAACTTAACTCAATTGGTTTATGCAACCACCCTTAAAACTTGACATCCAAGGATTCAAATCCCGGCACCTATGTCCTCTTTCATATTCTTTATCTCCTATGTACCAAAAACAAAAACAACCCATTTTACAAGCATAACATAATGGGAGATAAGGGAGAACAAAATTAGAACCTTCCAGCGTCTTCGGGGCTAAACTCGACATCCTTGCAACCCAAATTCCTAGCAAACCGAACCATAGTCCTAGCAATATCCAAAACCTCCTCTTTGCTCTTCCTCAACTTATACTTCAAATGAATCCCGCTCGTAGCGATAAAGGCATGAATCCTAGGCCTTTTCGCATACTTAACCGCCTCCCAAGCCGTTTCAATGTCCTTCTCATTACACCTAGAAAGTCCACAAATAACAGGTACATACCCTTTCTCATCCACTGCATTCCCAACCTCTTTAGCAATAGCTTTAACAGCTTCAAAATCGTCTTTTGAGGCAGCTGGAAACCCAGCTTCAATTATATCAACACCAAGCTTCGCTAGTTGACGAGCAATGTCAAGTTTTTCCTTGGAAGTCAGGGTGGCGCCGGGGGATTGCTCGCCATCACGGAGGGTGGTGTCGAAGATGCGGACGTAGTTGGGGTCGGGAATATGGTTGGGAACATACGCAGGGCGGCGCAGAGGAGAGGGAAGGTTGGGGTTTAAAGAGGAAAAAATGAGAAAGGATTTGGCGAACGATTGAGAGGGATATGAAGAGAAAGTAGGTTTGGAAGAAGGGAAGAGAAGGGAAGTAGGGGGAAGGAAAATAGATGACTTGAAGGAGGAGGAAGAAGAGAAAGGAGCTAACATGGAGGAAGTTAAGATAGAGGAAGCCATGGAAGAGGAAGGAAAAGAAAAGTGTAAAACCCCTGGAGGGAAAGGAGGAGAAAGTGTTAAAGTGAAAGAGTTTGAAGACTCTGAGGTTTATATGTTTGGTTTTGTTTGTTTGTGTTTGGGCAGGGAGGAAAACGGAGGGAAGGGGAAGCAGTTAGTTAGCCACACAGCTGTTGTTTCAGTGTGTCATGATAAGGTTAAGGTGGAAGCTCTCAAAAAGGATCAAAATTTGAAGTGTTGGACCCACTAACTGAACATGCAAAACCAAAGCCAATTCGACCACGTCAATTCATTGTCTTTACTTTTTTATTTGTATGGAATTGACTCATGCAGCCTTTATGTGCCTTAATTTTAAAAGAAAATGTCAAATTTCACCGCTGATTTTAATTGGGCGAAGTGTACGGCTTAAAATGTGTCTGTTTGAGTGAAAAGTACCTAATTATTAATTATAATCATAATTAAAAATTTTTTAATAATAAATTTATATTAAATAAATTTCATTAAAATTAACATTTAAATTTCAATAATAATATAATAAATTTAATTACATCATATCGAAAATACTATTGAATCTAAATGAATATTAAATAAAATATCAAATTTAATAAAAAATTTTATTTGTCGATTATTAGTGAAACTTTTAGATGTCACTGAAGATGTTACTAGTGTGAAGTGCAACTCTTAAAAATGCATTTGGTAGAGTGATAAAGTAGCTAATTTTTGAACAAAATACCAAATTTAAAAAAAAAAATTCCATCCATTATTAATGGAACTTTTAGATTTCACTGGAGATGTTAAAAGAGTGGAGTGAATGTCTTAAAATACGTTTGGTAGAGTCAAAAAGTAGAATGATAAATAGAGAAAAATTAAAAAATGAAGCATGCTTGATAAAAAAAGAAATTTGAGATAAAAGAAAATAAAAATGATAAGATTTTTTTATGAAGTCACAATATGAGATAAGAGGAAGAATTATAAATGATGAAATTCAAACTTAAACTTATTAAATACTATTTTTGAAAAGTAATTTTAAAAATTAATTAAATTAAGTTTTAGATTCAATTATGAATATTTTTATACTTATTCACAATTACATATCATTCTGGATTTAAAAAAAAGAGAGAGAGAGGGAAAATGAGAAAAACATAAGTATATTGCATATTTATAATATTGTTTATTATTTTGATTTTTCTTTTTCATTTTAATTTGAAAATATTATAATATAAAATCACATAATTTTCAGTTTTTATTTTTTGACTGTATCAAATAATTGATGAAAAAAATTTTCATTTTCTTTAACGTTTTCAATTTTCTAACCTAAACACATGAGTGAAAAATATATATATTTTTTCATTTTTTTACTTTCTTCTTTCAATTTTTCTATTATTCTTCCAAACAAAACCTGAAAGTATGTTAAAAATAATTAAAAATAATAAATATATATATATCAATTTTTTAACTCTTTTATAAAATTAAAAAATTCAACTGACATAATAAAAATTAACCCAATTTATTTACTTCCGATTTTGAAAATATGGCCATTGAATTGTACCAAAGTAGGAGAAAATCAAACTTAACGAGTACAATTGTAAAAACTTCTCTTTTGATAAAGCCAAGGTGGTTACTAGGCTGAAAAGGAAAATAAAAACATTTTTTCTTTTATTTTTTTCTCTCTTCTACAAAACGTTCAAGTACAACATAAGCAAGCTGATAGATGTGTCACTACGACCCCGCAGGAATCCTTTTTCTTAAACTCCTAGTGATTTAGTGGAGTGTGCAGCGCAAATGCTAAGCATATTATTTAAGAAAGACCGACTTAAGCATCCAGAGACGGAAGTTCTAATTCTAATCTAAGACCACACATACAAAATATTTGTCATACAATGCATGAAATGGTTATATCCATGGGTAGAGTCGTCCCAAAAGAATGATCTAAAGAATTTTAAGCCAAAAACAATGAATAAATAGCAAATTCAGGCGCCTCTGTTCAAGTTAAAATCGCAATACCTAAACAAGGACACTTCTCTTGTCGGATAGGGTCCGTTCAACAGCTCTGGTGCCATTAGATTGGCTGTTCTTACTGCTGCTCCCTCCGGCTATTCTAGGAACATATCGCTGCATGATCCGGATGGGAATTCCGCCCAAGTCAAAATCTTCCTTCAAAGATTTTGTTAGAAACCTTATGTATGTATCGGAGAGCTGGGTCTTCCCACTCATGAAGGCGACAAAAGTGGGAGGCCTGGCTTTCACCTGAGTGAAGTACTTGATCTTGGTTTGAGCACCCTGGTCTTTCCAAGAATGCCTGCTCATAACCTGACCAACAAGAGACACAGATTGAAACAGACGAACAGAAAACATTCAATTACTAATTACATTATAGACTTTGACAATTCAAAACATGATATAAAAATAATACAAAAAGAATACGTTAAAATTTTAGTAAAAATCATATCTGAGTTTAACAAAGAATTGTGTTTTCAATTGTAACATACAAATTTTGTGTAAAATACGAAATGAACACATGAATTGCCAATGTTTTACACAACAAGAACACGAATTGTCAGATCTACTTTCAGAGCTTTAAGATAAGAAAAACAAAGATATTGGCCACAGACCTTTCGCAACCATCGGTTAAGACGTGCAGTGGACAACCTTAAACACCACTTCTCGTATGTATCAATGACTTGAGACATAACAGCTGCACGCCCTCTTCCCTCTATTGCAGAGATGAATACAACTGGTATCCCAGTTACCTGTCACATGGCCATGATAACATAAAATTATCTAATGGTACTCATCGCCATTTTGAATTCGTAATAAAATCAATGAAAGGTGTGTTATTGCATCTATAGAAGATCATCATACAATGTTTCTACTCTAACTAGCTCTCTATGGCCTCACTTAACCCTCTTATTTTTCTAACAGGTGACAAAAATTTACACTGAAACAGTCAAATGTACATTTTCCTATGCACTCAATATCCGGCCACAAATGCTTCTATAATGAACTCCCAAAAAATGTAGCTTGCTAGATTAGTCTATTGCCATAACAACTCTTTGATGCTTCTTATGCCAAGTGTTATAGCAGTTAACACAATTCCCAGTCATTGTTACCACAATTCCCAGTCATTGTTACCATGCCAAACAATCATTTAGCTTTTTTAACCCATTAAAATCACAGTTACAGCATCACAGAAAACACAGTTTTTTACTCCAAGCAGTAGATAATAAAAAGATTCTTTAAATATTATTGAAATTAAAAATAAAGATTAAACTGACAAACCTGGGGTATAACCATCTGAATTTCTTGAGGAACAGCTTCCTTGACTTTTTTATATAACGTGGAATTTCTTTTCCCCTTTAGAAGATCCATCTTGTTCACAATTATGACCAGACCACGACCTTCTTCCACTGCTTGTCTTGCTATAACTACTTCTGCATGTGTCATGCTTCGCTTAGCTTTTGCAATCTGATCATCATCCCATGGACATGGCAACCATAAGTATCAGATGTTTAGACAAGCTCTCCCTACTGTTATAATATTTAATGTGCATGGGTTCCATACCATCAAAATTTTAGGCTACTATTTGTTGTACCTTTAGAATGAACATGAACTACTGTGGGATGGGAACAAAAAAGAGAGCAAAGAATAAAAAAAAACAATTCTCAAATTCTAAGAAATTTGTAGCACTCAGTTCTCAATATCTGACAATATCCCAATTTGACTATAAATAACAATGATATTTATAGAACACTCGCTAAAAACTTTGTAAATAAGCAAGATTATTAAACCTAACTTAAATATCCTAAAAGAGATATACAAAATTACAACTGAACCCATGATATATACAACTAAAAAAATGGATCCATAATATATGCTTCTTACATCTGCAACATTACTCCACTGCATCATCAAACCATTACATGGTTGATAGATTGACCAAAGCAAGAGGTCCCAAAAGGCTAACTGCTATTTTCCTTTTTAAGCAGTCAGTCACCAACACAGAAAACCTAATGCTTCCAAAAAATTATCTCCATCATATCAGAAAGGATTGACCTCCAAAGACAAATCAATTTATAGATATGACACTGTATAATGTATGACAAACCTCTTCAGCATCAATAACCAAAGCAATTACGTGAGCTCTCATCAGATTTTTTCTTGATTGCATAATGCTCAATGAAGCAGGTCCTTTCTGCCGATCAACTCTTTGCAGCCAACCAGCAGTATCAACCTGAGTTACAAACCACAGCAAAAATCAAAACAACAAATGCTTCAACTAAAGATTGGTTCATCCAAAGACTTAGATCGAACAACTAAAAATAGAATTAAAGCAGATGGTATCAGACTAAACCTAAATCAAATTGGGTACATTAGCTCTTCACTACAAATCCAGCCTATTAAGATTAACCTTCCTTATGGCAATGATTAAGTCT
The DNA here is from genome assembly GCF_047325235.1 of Durio zibethinus. Lineage (NCBI taxonomy): Eukaryota > Viridiplantae > Streptophyta > Magnoliopsida > Malvales > Malvaceae > Durio > Durio zibethinus. Next base: position 1,656,425 of record NC_143165.1, on the reverse strand, counting down.
ATTCCCCACAAAGGGAAAGGACTTGGTTCACATTGCATGGCATGAGCTAGGAAATAAAAGTAAGGAAATGGCCAGGACCAAGAGAGAAAGCTCTGTAAATTTTGGAATTAGAATTTTCCATTATGATAATTGAAGGGAAACTGACCTTATGATAATTTCCATGAGGTTAGTACTCAGGAGAGCCTCGATAATTTAAGAAAAGACAGAAACAGAATCAAACATCAATTTATTTTTTACTTTTTATGAGCAAATGAAAAAAAAAAAAAACTTTTGGGTTCGACAAGTTTCAAAATTTTCCGAAAATATCGAGAGAATGGGCAGCTAATGTTTAACACCTTTTGACTTACATCAGAGCCCAACAGTCATCTGATAAAAGAAAGATTTAAAACAAGCAAAGTATTTATACCAGATATACAGTTCTTCCTTGATATTGAAACTGTGCTCTCACCGAATCTCTAGTCAAACCAGCTTCAGGACCAACCAAAACACGATCTTCTTGCAACAATGTATTTAGTAATGTAGACTTCCCCACATTGGGTCGTCCAACAATAGCTAATTGTAGTGGCAGCTTAGACTCATCAACCTTACAAGAGTCACTATTCTGGTTGAAGTTTTCATCTTGGCTACAGTTGCCTATGACAAGTAAAAAGCAAACACAGTGAGAAAGTAGAGAACAGAAAGAGGAGAGAATGATGGCATAAATATTCAGATTATGAAATTTGCATAGATTGTAAAAGAGCTTGGATTAATAGCCTACCCATCGGGTCTCCACGTATACCCAATATGCATGTAAGTTCGTGAACTCTTATTCTATATGCTACTCGGAAAGTTTTTAAACTCCACAATTAGGGTTAGATATTGTCACATATCCTTTTATTTTACCATATTAATTTATAAATTATTTTAAATATAAAGTATGTTGCAACATTCTAGCCCCATTGGAGGAGTTATTAAACTTCACTGGTGGTGTATGACTATTCTTAAGATGTCAATCTTAAAACTAACTAAAGCCTTATCAACAAGAACTTCTCCACAGGATGATAATAATACCAATATGTAATGATGACAAGTAATAACATAAATGGATGACATTCTCCAAAAAAAAAAAGGCTTCTACACCCTTTTAAACTACAAATCTAAAATTTCAAAACTTGAAGATTGAAAGCATCTAACACAAATTAAAAAAAAAAAAAAAGAAAAAAAAAAACAGAACAAGACTTTTATTAAACTATATTAGCAGCCCAACCTAGTTAGGAATTAGAATCATGCAAGTGTATCTATCTATCTATATATATATATATATATATATATATAGCAAAAGAGAAAATTAAAATACATAGAAAGGAAAGACTTCTTTCTAAAACATTTACATATCCCCTTTTTAACCAATTTGTATCCAGTGCCACTCTATATGATTAAAAAAAATTAGAAGCCATATAAGATGCAACCTCTTTGCACAACATATGACATAATTACCATCCCCATTCCCCCTTCCCCCCTCCCTCAAATGAAGCACGGGAAAAGACAAAAAAGAGAGGCAGGATGGGGAATAGATACGAATGCATTGTTACAGAAATAGTGTCAATGTACCTTACTTTAGTTGCATGTATAATATTTGAATGTCTGTCACACTTTACATTTTAATCAAATGTGCTTGTTAACTAAGGCCATATTGATAACACAACCATAAAGACCTTCTAAGATTTTGTTTGAAAGCCATATAATGCTCATTTTCATTAAAAATTGATGAAACATTAACTTAAATGACACCTTCTCTTTAGGTTTTCATTGGCATCAACACAAAAAACATAAAATTACAAAAAAGTTTTACTATTTCTTATATATAGACACACATACATACATAGCATTTCTGGAGCTCAGCAGGGTCAAATGACCCCCATCAACTCTATATAGCTACTCCCACCATAAGTGCCCTCACAAGAGGAATACAAAATACCAAGGCTATGATCCACTTATTCCTAGAAATCCACCATAGTTAAGATAAGAAAGTGAACACCCTGCAGCCTTAAGCTCCATTTATATCCACTCAATAGTATGTTTGGTGTGAAATCTAAGATAGGGGAACAATTGATAAACCATTGAAATGAAAATTTTTAATGGTTTAATGTTTTCAATGTGTATGATAACTTATTTTAAAACCCACATAAATGGAAGATTTTCAATCAAAAAGCACTGGAAATCTTAACTACTTAAAAGCTACTTAGTAACTTCAATCATTTTTAGTTGAACGAAATTTTTTTCATTTAATTACATTAACCTTATATTCTTTCCTTTTTAACTATTTATTTTTAGTTTTTAACCTTTATTAATGTAAAATACTAAATAAAAAATTCATCAAACATAAATTTAGCATTTATTTTTAGTACAATAGCAATAAATTTTTATAGAAACAATTCAATACTTATTTTTTAAGTGTTGAATTTTTTCAGTTTATTAAATTGCACCTAGGTTTGACAAAGCCAAAATACTACTCACAACACAACAGCTACCTTGATCATGAAGGACAAAGAGTTTAACAATAACAGATGTGCTTACCATCTAAAACTTTGACTATATAATCCTCAAGCCTTGGCCGTAGAGCTTCATAAAGTGCTGTCATACCAAGCCCAGTCTCAGCAGATATAGCAATTGGTTCCCCAAATCCTAATATCTGGGCCTCTATAGCAGCTTCAGCAAAAGTGTTTGTATTGGAATGAAGTGATTCAGATTTATTCATGGCTACTATAGGATTGATTCCCGGAGCCTGCTTGCGCAACCACTTTCCAACCTCCTGATCCAATGGATGCAGCCCAGTTCTAGACTCATGAAAGTACAAAGGAATAAATTGGTATTTGCAAATAGGGGGGAAAAAAACCCTCAAAACAATGTCCTGAAAACTTTTGCACCGAAATAATACAAAGAAGATAAAAGTAAACAGCAGCAGAGCCAAGATTGTTATTAAGAGATGTCAAAGAAATTGACGTGATGTAATAAGTCTTCTCCAAATTATTAAATATATATTAGAAAAATGGCTTAAATTTTAAAATTAATCAGGTTGTTTTACAATGTTATACCATATAAAATATGGTTATAATAAGGGAAGAAATATGTATCAGCAACTTGGAAGCATTCATTTGACTTAGATCTCTATTTCATAAACCAGAAGTTTATCCAGCATAAAGTTCTCTCTGGGTTTTTAAAATAAAATAAAATAAAAATTCTCCCTTGGTTTGTAAACAAAAAAAAAAAAAAAAGGATTTTGTTTTACTTTTATCTCTTTCCAATTAAAAAGCTTTGAAATGAGTATTATTTGCTTAACCACTACATAAGAGCTGTTCAAGAAAAAAATTGGACTAAAGTTTGTGTGAATGACCGGATGTGTGTGAGAGTGTGAGAAAGAATAAAATCATTACAAACTTGGCAGCATGAGAAATTACAAAATTTTACACAAAAACAATGATATATCACATTGCTTCCTATTAAGTAATAAATCAAGCGGGAGATGCCATCAACTGTGGAATAGAGAAAACACGGAACAAATTTTGCCTAGCCAAATCATATATGCAATGCAGCACAAGCCAAGAGGAGCTGGACAAATGTTACTCTTCAAACTACTGACAGTAAACAATAAAATTGGCAAGACAAACTATGATGCAGCCATTTTCATTAAAAATCTCCATAGATAGATTATATGCTCAAATCCAACCAAATTTACCTTTTATTCACCCAATGCCATATGCGATTTATGTGACTCTCGTGCGTGTTAAAGCACAATAATTTCACTGCTTTAGAGCTTTCAAATTCATTCCAGACTTTTTCTCACATTGCACCCAAAATTATGTATGCTTTGTGTTTTTTGCTAGTGCCATGAAGATACATCAATTTAGAGAATTTTTTTTTTAACCCTTGACTGTATAAACCGTAGCATTAATTATTTTCCAGATCCCTATTAATCATGTATGTTGCAGGACAATAAGGACTCAACCATATTCTTGGGATACATCATAAGTAAATATCTAATTCATGTACAAGAAGGTGATCCAGAACGAAAACCGACCTGACATCAATTAGAAAAATTGCAAATTGAGTTCTAGCAAGCACATTTGCAGTCATGACAGCCGTTCTACTAAGAATAGATTCCGATGATGCTTCAGTTTCCAAGCCAGCAGAATCCAATACTCTAAACCGCAGATCCCCCAATTTAGCAATCCCTTCCCTTATGTCTCTAGTGACATGATCATCAGGTGTGTTGTACACAAGAGCCTCTCTCCTCCTTATCAATCTAAACAAAATTTGACCAGCAATAAATAAAAGTACAAGTAGAAAACATAAAAGAAATGCCTATGATGCATTCAAAAAGGACAGGAGATTGAGATGGAAGGTTACTAACCGGTTAAACAAGGCAGATTTCCCTACATTGGGGCGACCAACAATCATGACAGTGGGAAGCAGATTGATGTCAATTTTGGTGAAATCAACAGGTATTTGGTAGACAATTTTAGCCTTTTCTGGAGCCTTGGAATGAAGTCGAGATACATCATCCTCAGAGACAGAAAGCGTGCCAAATCTCACAGTAGCTTGAATCGAACTCCTAAAGCTGTTGAGCAGATGAGCAATTCCACCACTCCTGAAAACAGATGACCCTGAGAAAAGCCAGTCAAAAGCTTACTGACCCAAGAATTCATTCAACAGAATAATATAATCTATCTAAACAAAAACAAAACTTACAGACCGAAAAATGAAACGATGGGATAAGCAGAACGGGTGGAAGTGGATATGCCGGTCCTATGCAGCAGCAGGCTGAAAATAACAAGGCGTCCCTTTTGGGCAGAAAGGGATTGCGACATGGCACTCAATCAAAGAAACCCTATCAAAAACCCTACCCACAGACCCTATCAGCAATTTCACTAGAAAGGAGGCCACGCTAAAACACATAGCAAAAGCACAAATAAAAAATAGAGAGGCTAATGAGGATCAAAAGCTGTTGTCAGAAACTGTGTTCAGAACAGAGATTGAGAGAAGACATTAAAAATCATCATCAAATCAAGCAAGACAGCAGTTTAACCGTGTCTGTCACAAACCTAAAGGAGACAGATTGAATAGTGGATATAACTGATACTTTCACTTTGAGACTAAGGCGTTCAGATTAATTACGGTGAAATTAAATATAATAATAAAAATTATTGTAATTATAATTGAAAAAAATTATTATAATCATGATTAAAATATTTTTAATAAATAATTTATATTAAATAAATTTTATTAAAATTAATATTTAAATTTAATTAATGAAATTCAATCATGTTACGTGTAATATTTTAAGGACAATATTGTAAATTTATTCAGCCAAATAAAATAAAAACAATTTTATAGAGGTTTTTCTTTTTTTTTTCTAAGAATAAAAATTTGAAGTAATCAATTAATTAAAAAAATGTAATGTTTTATTTTCCAATATGGTTCAATTGCTGCTTATTTCAAATTTTCACGTCTATTAAATAATTATAGTAATTTTTTAAATTTCTTAATTATGATATTAAATTTTTTAAATTTCATGATTAAAATTAAATGGTTATTATGTTCATTTAATAATTAATTAATTTTTATAAATTTATTTTGATAAAAAATATATAAAAAGCTCTAATTCCATTTAAGAAAGTTTAATTGGCGAAAATAAAATTCTTACATTTTATTTTTGGTAATCTGATTTGTAGATTACTTGGATTAACCAAATCCATAATCAAACTTGGTTTTCTAACGGGGCACTGATTCTCCCCTGCGTCCTTGTAAGTATACTGAAATTATTACTATTGCTGGTGAGAAAATAAATGATGGAAAAAATGAATGATTAGATTTATTGTTCCATCTCGTAGCCAATCTTACTACAAATACTCAACAGGTAAAAATATATATTATATGGAAGAATGAGGAAAAAACAAAACAAATCAAAAAGGCCAATTGAGAAAGGTTGTCCCTCGTTGCTACACAAATTCACAACAGCTCAAACCAGCCAACGAACCAAAAGACTCTTGTGGCCCAAACAGTGAATCATATCAGGCCAGTGCCCAAAAGAATTTGTGACCACAAAATTACAGCTTTGACTCAGGAATTCAACAGCAATGCCTGGGTTTGCTATTCCAATCTCTATTACTCTATATCAAAAGCATGTATCCTGTCTGGGGAGGCAACTCATACTCATCGATGACCGCCACCATATGGCTGTTGAGAATAGCCACCCGATCCCATCATAGGGTTATAACTGCCAGGCATTCCAGTTTGCGGTTGCATCTGGGCTCCTTGCCCCATTCCCATATTCATCGCCATGCCCGGATTCATGCTCATGTTATTCATCCCCATCCCCATGCCCCCATTCATGCCCATGTTGTTCATCCCCATTCCCATGCCTATAGGTTGTTGATTCATACCACCATAGCCTCCCATGCCCATGCCCCCCACAGGACCACCACCCATTCCCATTCCCATTCCCATGCCCATGCCCATGCCCATGCCAGAACCCATCATAGGATTTGCTGGAGGTCTAAGAACACTAGCACCAGCACGACCAATCCCAGACCCAGATCCCATAGCTTTACCCATGGTGATAGTAGATGTTACTGCGGTCTGGGCAGGCTTTTCCATCCTTTTTTCCTTCCGATTAATAGCATCAAAGTCGACTCCAATATCAGCCAATGGGTTTATTTTAGCTGCACAGAAAATAAAGTTAATTCTTGCAGAAAGGACATATTTCATGACATTTTTTACCAAGGGAAAAGTGAGTACTTACGTCCAGATATATTCAAATTGACGAGTCCTCTGCTCAATGTATCAGCCCAAACTGCTGACTTTGGCTCAAATTTATCCTTTGATGGTAGTGGAACTATAGCAAGTGCTCCTGTTGACGAGGGAGGAGCAGTCTGTAGTACCATCGAAGTGGTTGATCCTGGTGGTGAAAATAAGCCACCTAGGGCATCATTGTTATTTTGGGAACCTGGTGCCTTTGTGGATTGATGAGCACTCTGCAAAGCAACAGGTACAACAGAACCCTGCTGTGGAAGGACGTTTCCAGTGTTAAACTCGACAGCTGGTCCAGCAGGATTTTGAGGTTGAGCAGCCATGTGTGAACTGACAGGAGCATTAGAACCTATCTGAGAGATGATGCTCCCATTGCTGCTCTGTGCAGCAGATCCTGGAATTTGAGGAGTCATAGACACAGTCTGTGGGTAAAAATTATCATATGTATTATTCGAACTTGGTTGCGTGGGTTGGGCATATGGATTAGCATTTGGCTGCACATGTTGGCCATAAGGACTAGCATTTTGCTGCATGGGTTGGCTGTATGGATTAGCATTTGGCTGTGCAGGTTGGTCATATGGATTAGCAGGTGCCTGTGCAGGCTGGCCATATGGATTAGCACTTAGCTGTGCCGGGGGGCCGTAAGGATTAACACTTGGCTGTGCGGATTGGCCATATGCATTAGAACTTGGCAGCCCGGGTTGGCCATATGGATTAGTACTTGGCTGTGCAGGTTGGCCATATGGATTAGCACTTGGCTGTGTGGGTTGGCTGTACATATTAGCACCTGGCTGTGCCTGTTGACCATAGATACCTGGCTGTGCTGATTGGCCATAAGTAGCTACTGGTGTTGCAGATTGGCTGGTTTGTGATGAAAAGGCTGCAAAAGAAGCTACATCATCTGCAGGTCCAGAAGGTGGAAGGATATCCGCCAATATATCAGTTTCCTGATTTGGAGTTGACAGCTCCTGAGGCAAAAACTGAGAGTTTGCTGATGGAGGCTGAACACTGGAGACACTGAGCCCAGAGTAAGGATTGGCAGAGAATGAGTCCCCAAAGTTGAAGTCTGTGACTGTCTCGGATTTTGCAGAAGGTGGCTGAGGAACTTCAGCATTTTGATTTAATGTAGGCTGGAAGGTAGGCATCGAAGTTGAAATGTGTAGCTGTGATGGGCCAGCATCAGTTGAAGGGAAAGCTTTAAAAGGACCGTCACCAAATGGATCATCAAAACCCTGTATCAAGAACAAAACTAACTTATCCCCTAACAACAGAATTATGGCAACAAATTATTTATAAAACATTTAAGTACACTGAAATTAAAGAACAAAGATCAAGGTTCAGAGGGGTAAACAAGTGGGAGAGATGGGAAAGAGGGAAAGATGGTTATATTCATAATCAATTAGTGAAAAGAATACTCGGAAACATTTAGTGACATAATTCTAAACAAAATTTCACCTTTTTATTTTTTGAAATTTGTTCTAAAACCTTTTATGTTACCCCTTCTATAGTAGTAAGTATGCAGATGATCCCAGTGGTCCGACAAAATTGCTTCATTTTTAACTATCCATGCTGTTTTACGTGATGTTTCAAATAAAGATCCTTAAAACAAATGACAACAAATAAGGCAACAATAGAAGAGCATATCCACATTCATGGTTCCATCAAATGGCATATTGTAAACAAGTGCCATGAAATCCTTGTATATGAACCAAGAAAAATGGACTTTAGGAAGTCTCTCAATTAAACAAATCATATCTACCTGATTTCCAAAGTCAGGTGCCGATTGATTAGCAGCAAAGGTGGGTATAGCAACAGATTTAGCATGGGCATCGGCATCACCAGCAGGGATTGTAGGTATAGTTGGCACAACGGCCAATGAATCTGACAGAGTACCAAGTAAGTCTATTTCAGCACTGGTTGAAGCAATGGGAACAGCAGTAGCAGCGGTGGGTGTAGCAGCAGGAGCAACAGTAGAGGCAGCTGTAATAGATGAGCAAAAGATGAAAAAATAAGTTCCGGTTATAATGGATAAATGCAAGAGCATCAATAAGACTCCAATCTAAGCTCCTCAAACATAGGAGTTTTATTCCACACAATCACATGAAACGCCAACCAGAAATTTCAACGAAATTGAGTAAAGAAAATTCAAAATTGAAAACAAGATGTCGCTGGAACAGTCTTTTATGTTTTAAGGCTGCCTAACCATAAGGTCATGTACAATAATTCAAAATTCTCACTAGCATATAACCAACTGCACAAGTTTAGCTTCCGGAAAATTACTATCAACATATAAATGATTAAATCTAGTCAGAAAGAAATATGCATTTTACAGATAAAAAAAAATACACTAAAACCTACCACGTGAAAGAAAAAAATGAAATGGAATGTGAAGCAACAGACCATATGAAACTTAATACCCGGACAACTCAGAAATTTACATTTTACTGTGTTTGTTCAAGTCAAAAGATCACCACATCAACTAACGTTCATATTGGATGAGAAATAAGGGTACCAAATGAAAGACAACTATGATCATCCAGGCAATGCCACCGGAGCATCCAAACCATGGAATTTATATAGAAATTTTGTACCTGAAACTGAACCCCGTGGATCAAATTCATCAAAAGCCTCCACTTTTTGATTTGGAGGAGATGCTGAATTACCAAAATCAGAAGCTGCTTGGTTAGGATTATTGCCAGCAGAAGGAGAAGAAACCCTGGGAGCAGCTGCAACTGAAATTTCTCCATCCCTATCATCAAAGATCTTTTCATCATGCACCAACTAGAAAAACACAATTGCAAGCAACATGCCTTTGAAATTTTAAGGTACAAAGCAATACCTTTCACTATGGACAGGACTCCGAGATTCACTTACTGCTTCTTCATAACTGGGAGGAGCACCAATATTTTGTTCAGAAAACTTCCGCTCATGCTTCCTGCACAAAAATGATTTTCAGAAAATTTTAGAAACAAGAAAGCAATAATTGTTTCTAATAAAAAATTGATCAACTAAGACAAGTTGAGAATCCATCTACTCAGGGTTACCTTCCATCCTGAGAATGATCATCAGCTCTAGCACCACTACCCCTGTGCAGAGAAGATGGTCATGCTCATTAATTACATTCTCCATGTCAAACATACCATTAAGGTATGAATACCATACATAAAATTCAAAGGAGGAGGGTCATAAAAGCTAATAAATCTGGACATATCACATAGCGAACTGACAACCAAAAGCTCATTGTGATAGAAAAATTCCAAGGAAAATTACCGAGTAAATGCACCATTTAACTATCCTAATCTAGTGCAAAAGAACTTGTTAATATTCACACCTTCCACTGTGTAAATTGTATGTCTTTAATAATATCCAAAAGAAAAAAAAAAGTTACTTCAACAAAAATTGAGACAAAGTTAAAATAATTGAATCAACAATATTAATGTGTCCTTAAAAAGAACATAGCAATAAAAAGGTCTCAAAAGTAAATAAATGCATACCGAGATGAAGCACCATCATCATCAAAAGCACAGTCTCTATCAGAGCTCCTATTTGTGCCATATTGATCATCATCAACACTTCTACTTCTACCTCTGTAGTCATCATCCCTGTAGCCATCTCTGCTGTAGCGATCTTCATAATCTCCTCTACCATAACGATCTCCATCTCCACTGTTTGAATCCCCATATCTTCCATACTGATCATCATCTCTATAGCCATATTCCCTGTCTCTTCCATAACCATTCTGATACTCTTCCTTGCTTCCATATCGATCATAATCATATCTGTCGCCATATCCCCCTGAACCTGGCCTATACATTCCAGCCGCTGATGTGTTTTGAAACCTGCAGAACAAACAGTTATATATCATGAAAGAATTCTACATTTTCATTCATTTATATTACCATATCTAAAACTAATTTCCAAAGGCAAAATTTATAACACATTGCCTATGGGATAAAAAAATTAAATCATACAGATCCCAATGATCATAAGCAAGAAATGTCATCAGAACTTACAGAATGGAACTCAAATAGAAAAGGAATCATTTACATAAGTTTAATACCCCATTTCAGCTATATTATCTATTAGAATAGAGAGGACCATGGCTGAAGAAAATAGATCCAAAATTATAAGTAGAAGACTATGATAGTCCACCATGCTATATCTCAGAAAGATATAAAATAGACATAAACCTTCCATAAGACACTAGATTTGGAAGGCAAGAGTTATAATTTGATGCCACTGGTAAATGGATGAACAAGAAAAATTCAAGAGACCTCTATTAATGGCAAAAATGGTGAAAATGCACCGGCATCTTAGAAGAAAAAAAATAATAAAGATTTAATCAATCTCAAGTCAATTTTCCCTGGACCTTGATATTAAAGATGCCTCCAACTCAAAATCACATGCACCAAATATGGATGTCTGTGAACTTCCATGTAAGCAACATATACCAAATAACAACTTGAACTTTCCTACCAGAGCAATGGAAAAAGCTATGCCATTCCATAACACAAAAAAATTTTGAGAAGTCCAAGTGTGAGAGAAAGTGTATTTGTATATGTGCATGCTCTTGCACACATGAAACTGTCATGTTGAAAATATGTATACTCTTGCAGACATGTACTTCTTGTGTTGAAACACAGATGTAAATGCCATGTTGAAAGAAAGTACACGTTTTCATGGACATATGACTTTGAAAACTTCACAGAATATCAAAATAAGTATCAATTTTATCAATGCTGGTGATATGAAACACTTATTGGGAGGAAGGTTGAACAAAGCAAGGAGATTAAACATAAAGGCATTGTTTGCCGACTCACTTGTCCCTGTTAGCCACAGCCTTTTGTCTTACTTCAATTATTCTTTCTTTATCATTTACAAGGGCCACAAGGCTTTGAGATTTTTTTCGGACATTGCTACCTTGGTCCCTTCCACTGGAATCAATATACTGAAAATTGGACAAATTCTGTAACAAGGGAAGAAATATTTAATTAGACAAAAACATTTAAATACAGTGAGCTGCAGATTGTATCATCAACACTGCATGCAATATTGTTATATAGCATCAAGAAACAGCAATTACTGATATTTGATACGCATGCTCTCTTATGTCATCTATGACACGCTCTGATCCATGGGCGACAAGGTAGTCCAAAACAGTCAAAGCCTGGACCTCAATAAAGAAAATAACTTAGTACATTGGTAAATTTTAATATAGGCAGAAAACAAAGGAAAAGTAAGAGATATACGAAGAAAATGCAAAGCAAATTATAGTACCCAAAAAATGCACATCACAACACAATTACCATTGCAAAATTAAAGATGGAGATTTAGGGAAAGGATAAATTTTAACTGTTACATGAAATTTTTTGACTACCATTTTTTTAAGTTGCAGAGAAACTAAATTGATAATAAATGCAACTAATCACTCGACATAATGCTGACCTTGTAGACATGACGCCAGTTCTTTCCAGTGTCATTAATACGTTTCCAGAGTACTGCCATAATCATCTGGTACTCATGACTGCATGAATATTCAAAAAATGAATTTCCATGTAACAAATAAGTAATAAAAATCATACATATTTCTCTCAAGCTTACTAGTTTCTTGTAGCCATTGCAATATCTGACAGAAGTGATCCATGAGGACCCCAGGGCTCATTGCTAGTGGCATCAAGAACCTGAAAGACAAAAGGAATAAAACAGAATAGTTTTATTTAAATCAGATAAATAAATTTTTAACAGCATTACAAGTAATATTGTCACTTTATTTCTTAGTGATTGTTGTTGTTCAAGAGTACTCTTTCTATTAAATACTTTTATGGACAATCCCCTCGCCCAAAAAAAAAAAAAAACTACGAAGAAAAGAGTTTGGAACCACTGTATTCAATCAAGATTTAGCTCAATCAGCATCAGAGGCACTTAATCAAACTTGAGAAGACATCAACACGGCAAAATGGGATCCTTCAGCAAATGTAAGAATCAATCCTTTTAGTACCCTTTCATTAAGAGCTCCCAACATTCGCTCAAAGGCTCAAACTGGGCTGCCCGTGATGCTCAACAGCTGATATAGAAGCTCTTCTTCCAAACCAAATGAGACAATTGTCAGAATTTTATTAGTCCAACCCTATTCCTTATAGTGCTTGATTGAGAAGTGACATATGTAGACATCTGACAGGTAGTAAACCACCCCTCATATAACATAAATATCCATCAACCTAGTAATCCAAAGACTATTAATTTTAATTTAGTTCTCGCACTTTTTCTCTCCGGTATTTTTTTTCTGAATACAAGATCAATTTTCTCTCCTCATTGTCACCTATCTATAATGCAGTCAAATAACATTAACCCTTGCAACTTGCCAAAAAAGACTCCTTTCATAAACTTTAACACTGGATTCCATTTATCATCTCATTTCTTTACCTTCCACAAAACTCAGACTCCCTAAGTATTGCTTGTTCTTCCTCTGTTGGCCTCTTTATTTCTGCTCCATTTCTAGGATATGCAGCACTATAGAATCATAATAGTAATTTAACAAATAATATTAAAAGGCCCTCACTTTTTTGCTACTAAAATGCAGATCAAAATCAGAATCAATATCTACATCAGGGATTTAAATTGCGGTCGTGGTCCCAGTAGCATTTTTGGTCGGGTTGCATTTATCGTGGTTATAGATATAATGGAAACTATCATGGTCATTGTGGTCGTGATTTTTTTTTTTTTAATTTTGCGCAATGTATTATAACATATAGTAATTATAATTATAATCATAATCATAATAGAAACTCTTATTTTATGATTTTTAAAGTAATTTATGACACTTCATGTCTTTTATTTTCTAGAAAGAAATTATTCACAATTTTTTTGAGATTATAATGAAGTATTCACATTTAGTTTAATAGCAAATTTTTGCTTGAGCCAAGTTCATATTCAATATTATAACAAAGTTTCTAAAATTCATATTTCCTTTCACCCACTCACCCGCCACACCCCTCCAAATTTCCTATTTCTTTTTTTATGGAAAGTTTTTATTTATTTCAGGCTTTCACTCACTCTCCTGCCCCCACCCTTCAGAAAGCCTCCTGCCTCAGCTTTCAATCCAGTGCCCATACACTCCAGCCTCCATTCCTCCAGAGTCCAGCCTCTACGTTTACTTCCTCACTCTTCTTCTTTTTCTCCACTCTTCTTCTTCTTCTCGTCTCTCTCATAAAGACCCAAACCTCAAAATTAGTAAATCAGTAAAATCCTCCCCTCATGAGCTCTCCTGATTGAGCTCTCTGGCCTCCGCTTCCTTCCTCCCCCACTGATTTCAACACACACTCAGCCTACAGCCCACAGCCTCTCGGCCTCCCAATCACAGATCAGTCATCAGAGATTTTTTTCCACCAGCAATTTTTCAAAACAAACAGGTATTTTTAACTTACTCTTACCTTCAAATTACTTGTTCTTTGACATTTGATCGTGATTGAGGTTGTGTTGGGGAGAATTGAGTTGATTAAATTCTAGATGTAGGGTTACTGCCCATTCTTTCTTTTTTTTTTTTGTGGCTTCTCTTTCTCACTTTCTAGGGTTAGGCTAAGAATTGACTTATTGGTTTTTGTTGTTGATGTGCTTTCTGTTTTAATGGGCAATGGCATATGATTCTTATTCCAATTGAATTTTTTTCCCTTTTAAAAATCAGAAATGTGGACAAAAAATGAGGATAGCGGCAATAGCGGACCACTATTTCCACTATTCCTTGTTCCACATTCTTTTGTGGCCACAACGCACCATTTCGAATGTGTTTCAAATTCACAGCCGTTTTCTCTCAGATAGCGGTGGTGGGCGGAGGCAATACTGCGAAATAGCAGCTGCTATTTAATTCCCTGATCTACATATCATATCAACTAAAACCATATCTTGATAGTTATTAAATCCGTTGCCAAAGGAAAAACATGATTCTACTAGACACTGCTGACCATTGATACTTCAATTATGCAACAACTTATTTTTACCTACTCAAATGGACAGTGAACTTTCTAAACAATAGTCTTACCTTCTGCTCTATTCCCGGAACTTTAAGAACTTTCTTATTAACCTCTCTCTTACTGCAAAAACGAAGAACAAAAAATCATTTAGCCACTGGTTATAGCAAATACCAAGATGCAGGAATACAACAAACTAATTTACAAACGACCAAACGTGCAATCATCGTCTTTTATATATAATTTTGCAACCAAGAGACTACTTTACACTACAAAACATTCGGAACAAATTCAGTGATGTTATTACGATTGGGGAATTAGTATTAAGAATATACTTACAGGTCTCTAACAGTTTGACCAAAGGCCTTCTTCATCGTTGCCTGGGTTCAAAATGAAGCAGCCCTGTCACATAAGAGAAAAAAAATGGAAAGATTAGATTTTGAACCATTTTCGAACCACAATGGAATAAAATTAAATGCACCATAACATGCAAAGCTCGAAACATTACCAAAAAGTAGTCAAAGAATTGAAAAGAAAAATTCAAGATCATTTACAGGCAATATAATGAAATTAAATTTGCATAAAAGTCCAATTACACGAAATTCTAATGTATAACTTGAAAAGGAGTTAATTTAATAATAAAAGAAGCTAGCTAATTTGGATCAAAATTATATAAATTGAGAAATATTTTTGCAGATCCCTAGATTTTCAAATCGTATAATAAAAATCTAAGAAAAAATATAAATGTAATCTATGAGAATAAGAAACAAATTGCCAATCATTCAATAAAATAAAAAATAAAATTTTTGAACAATAATGGATTCAAACAAAATGAAAAATCAATCAAAATGAAGTGAATTTGAGCTAAATTTACAGATATTAAAATTAGATCATTGCGTAAGAAATCCAACGAAATCCCAAATTAAAAAAAAAAAAAAAAAACTTAATAATAAAACGAATCAGATCTGAATGAGAGAAAAAAAAAAAAAAAAAAAAAAGAGAACGGAAACAAACAAAGATGGGAACCTTAACCTGATTAAATCGAAATTGAAACCGCAGATCTGACCACAAATATAAATTTTTCTTTTTTTATTTAATTCAATCGATCGTCGCTGTTAGAGAGAAAAAAAAAAAAAAAGAGGAAGAAAAGAGGAAAAGCGCGAATGGTTCTCTCTCCCGAGAAATGAATCTAAACGTTTGGTTTGGTTTGGGTTTTTTTTTTTTTAATTTTCTTTCCCTTTCTCTCTTTATTTTCGGAAGGAAGAATATAGAATAAAAAATGACAGCGCAAAGCACGCAGAAAATTCAGAGGTTTTTTTTTTTTTTTTTTTTTAATTACTATAGTATTTTTATTAATTACTCTGCATATTTTTTGTTATTTTTTGTTTGAATAAATTCAAATAAATTTATTTACTTCAAATTGTTTTTTTTTTATTTTATCATTAATATTTGACTTGTAATAATAGTGAGAAATTGCTTTTTTTTTGTCTTTACTCCATCTTCTACTTTTTTTTAAAAAAATTTTTACCACTTAATCTCTTTTTCCTATCAATCATCGTTATCATTAATCCATCTAAATTTTAAATTTTTAACTGAAAAATTAGTAATAAAAATATTTTATTTTTAAATAAATTAGTATTTGTGATTACCTGAGAAAATTATATTTTTATTTATACTAAAATAATTATATATAGATAAAAGTATTTAAATGATTTTAATTGAAAAATATAGTGAATAAATTTTATTTAAAATGTAATAAATAAAAAAATTTATCCAAGTAAAGCTTTTTTCTAATGAAACAGATTTAATTAAATTAAAATTCTTGTTTATACATTATAAAAAAATTTATCATTATTGATTTAAATATAATTTAAAATAATAATCAACAAAAATTTATTTAAAATGATAATTTAGAAACAAGACAAAAAAAAATACTTTCTTGTCAATCAAAAATTTTATACATGGTTCGATGTAATATGGATTTCTTAAAATTATTTTGAAATTATGTAAATTTTACTTGACACTTGATTAATTAAGGTGTTTAATTGAATGATTAGTTTTTTAATTTTGAAATTTTGATTGAGACGAGTTGGTTGGGAGCATATAATTTATAATTATTATAATGTAATTAATTAATAATTATTTAATATTGTGTAAAACTAAAAAAAAAATTATGTAAAGTTAAAATTATGATGTTTAATTGAATTATTAGTGTATGTAATAATGGATATCTTACAAATTTTTTTATTAAAGTTAATATAATGAATTATTTTTAAATTACATTAAAATATTTAATATGATATTTTAATTTTAAAAAATTTTAATATGATACATAAATTTTGAATATATTAATTAAAATAATATTTATTCATAACGTGATTAATTTTAAATGATGATATATGAGGAACAAATATTCTTTCAAATATTATAATAATTAATAAATTTATAATTTAAATATTACATCAATAATTTTAAAATTGAGATATATATATTAAACATTTTATTATAATTTAAAAGTAATTTATAATATTAACCCTATTTATTAGTATTTATTAATGGTATGACTATAGTGTAGAGAATTGTAGGTGAAATATCTCGAATTGATTGGGTTACAAAATGTTATTGTGAGGTTTGCAATAATTGGGTTCATAGATAATATTACTTAATTTTTTTATTTTTTATTTTAAATTATATTATTTTAATTATTCATAAATTTATTCATTCAATAAATTTGAATGAATGTATTTCCTGTCTAATATCATTTTAATTTAATTAAATTTATATTCATATCAATTATTAAATAATATAAATTATTATGAATCATATTTAAATTACATAAATTTATCTATTCATGAATTTAATCACCAATCTCTAACCATCTAAATGACCTCTTTCAATCAAAGCCACCTTTCACCTATTATTTAAAAAAAAAAAAACTTAGATTACTTGAATTAAAGTGGAACTTATCGAGAGACAATTGATTTAAATGGTAAAAAAAAAATATTTTTTTATTTTTTATTATTTGCGTTGAAATTTATTTGAAGATTATAAAAAAAATCTTTTTTTTATAAATTTAATAGATTTAACATAAAATAAATTTACTTTGATAAATCTAAAAAAAATACGAAATAAAATTCAAGAACCTTTTATCATTAAATTAAACCGAAAAGTCAAGCCTATAACCATCTAAACCGACCTTATTTCTTTCCTTGTTAATTATGCCTTGACCTACTATCTTTAAATAATGCGCTTCATCTAATTTGCTGATAAAGTAAATATATAAAGAACCGGCTTGAATCACTTTCCTAAATTGAAAAAAAAAAAAATTAACATTCATAGGATACCTAATTTGACTGCTTCGATCTATGTCGTCAATAGCTTAACAACATAATCAAATGGGAAATTTAATTCAATTCGAAAATATGTTAGGTTTTGGTTCTCTCAAAATTAAATAAAAAATTTAAAATTGTTTTATAATGATAATTTTCACCGGTTAACGTAGTTGTAAAGCTAAAATAATGAATCAATGTAAAATAAAATTGAATTGGAATTATTTTATTATTCTTTTTCTCTTGATACACTAAATCACAAAAATAGTAGAGAAACATATTTGCAAGAGAAAATGCAATTTATATCTTAGATTTTTAGATATCATTTTATTATCTGAATCTTTAAAGATCTAATTATTTTTTACACGCATAATAAGATGAGAGTCTTTCTCGTTACAAATCCAAATGAAACTTTTATTACAAGATTTTCCTAAAATCTTTGACCCTTTTTATTTTTATTTTTTTAAATTTCAAAAAAATTATAAGTATTGATTTCTCCTCAATTTTTAAATCTAAGGGAAAAATTTGACAAAGAATTAATAATTAGAAAAGAGAACAAGATTTAGCAAAATTAGGAAAGTGGGATTTCAAAAACAATAATAAAAATGCAATTTTGATGAAAAATAAAAGTAATTATATTATTTTATACATTATTTTTTTTTTATTCTTTTTTTTTATGAAGAGCTTCTAAATTTGACTTGGCTTAGTATTTGACTAATCTGGTAGAAGCTTCCCCTATATGCCTTCCATCCACCTATTTTCAATTGTCATTAGGAGAAAAAAACACGCATTACAAGTCAAATATCAATCCTTCCATTTGTAGGAATTATTTATTTACTATTTAGAAATTTTAACTTTTGAATATTTAGTAAATTGACCGTTATAGAATATTAAACATGAATTTTAAAAATTAGAGTTCAAATTTGATAATTTCAATAAAAAAATATAAATTTTGAAAAAAAAAAGAATTTATTGGTAAAAAAAAAAAAAGAATGTATAGGGGTTGATCAAAATAATGAAAGAGACTCTACCAAAGAAGATGACAAAAGTGAAAGTAATCAACATGTTTTTTTCTATTTAATTGTCTTAATTTATTGGCTAATACAAAAAGGAGTTCCATAATAATGATGAAAAGGCCAAGCTTCACAAAGTCTTTTTTTTTTTTTTTCTAAAAGACAAACTTTCTCTTATTTTTAAAAATGTATATTTATATTATACAAAAATTTTAATATGATATTTGTATTTTTAAAATATCCAATGTAATACTTGTACTATTATTTGTTATGTTAATGTGGTATTAGTATATAAAATTAACACCGTGAATTACACTTTAAAAATATCAAATGTAATATATGTACTTCAAAAATATATTTAGCCTAAAGTTTAGAAAACACGAATGTGATTTATTTTTAGGCTAAAATAATAATAAAAAAATCTTAAACCGTTATATTTTCATTATATTCAAATAAGTCATTAACATGTAGTTTGCATTCAAATAAATTTTTAATTTTTAATTTGTATTTAAATAAGTTTTTAATATATAATTTGTACATAAATTAAACCCTTAACATAAATCAATTTTTTGTTTGATATAAGAGTTTATTTGAATACAAATCAAAATATAAAATCTTATTTAAGAAAAGTGAATAGTTTATAGTTTTTTTCAAAAAAATTAAAATATTTTAGAATTATTCTTATTATTTACTTTTATTAGTATTTCAAGTTTCAATTTCACCTTATCAACATGATATTAAACAAACAAGCATCAAAACAGCAGAAAATTAGATGGCCATACAATGCCGAAATAGATGGTGTAAGAAACCATACTTATTTGCAACCATTAACGTTTAACATTGATGACACAAAATTTCAATAAGCGTTTGAACCCAGGAAGGGGAAAAGCAGGACAGCTGATGCATATTATTTAAATGTTTGACGCCATTCACCAGACGATAATTGGTTCACAAACAGGTGTCTCTATGTGAACTGAGCTAACCTTGATGAATTATCAACTAGGAGGATTGCCCTCTCCTTTGACTCCATAGACACGCTCTAAGCACTCTTTAGCCCTATAAACCTTTGACTGAAGATAGAAGCTCCCTTTCTTGGCATTATTCTCAAATAAAACATCATACTTCTGCAATAAAGTAATGGAAGAAGTTTGAAAACCTGCTCAAGATGCAAGTAACAGAAAAGAAAAAAAAAAAGAAAAAGAAAAAGAGATACTAGCCTTTATTATGTCCTCCCAAGTACTTTCCTTACTTACACTAAGAATCTGCCTGGCCTCTTGCTCCGTCATGACTTTGCGGACACTACGGGCTGCATTTTGTAGTGTCTCCTGGGTAATACCAGATCTGGCAGCATCTGCAATAAACTTCTTGTTTAGAAGATTGATACATATGAAGCAAACACAGGACCTGCCACTAGATAAATATAATCATCCTGATGTTGTTATTTCTCCCTGACATACTTGCCATGCTACAACAGCAACAATAACAAACTAAGCTTAATATCTCATACTCTGGGTCGGCTGTATTATAGACTAAAATAAAAAATCATGTTAGGTTGTAGTTTTGAAATTTTTTTTGCGTCACTCATTTCTATCAACTCATGCTTGTCACACCATAGCAATAGAAAAAAAAAAAAAAGAAAATGCTGTAGAGTACCAGATACCGACTGATAAAAATTGCAGATTATCAATCACTTAGGTGTTGGCACAATACTGCTGTTATTTTGTTTCAATCAACAATAGAATGCTTATTGGAACTAAACCAGCTTTCTTCATGGACTTATTCAACAATATTTCACCATGAGTAAATCAACATCAGTATATATTAGACAGATTATGATGAATAATATAGTAAGACCATATCTTGGTTACAATCAATAAAAGCAAGCTCCTACTTTTCAAGCAAAGTAAAATCATGAAATAACAATAGTGCAGTAAACTAACTTGCAAGTGCTTGACGGTATGCCTGAACAAAAGCCCGAGCCAATATACCAGAGCCCATTATAATTAACTGGGCAAGAATCTTCGAAGCCTACAAAAAAGAATACATGGGTAAGAGAAAAAGAATGATAATACCATCAAAGTAAAAGAGTATAACAACAAAATGTAAGTATGACAGTTTTACATCATCTCTCTCTTGAATCTATAGAGCTCAACAAAGCTGACTGCAAACTTTATAAAACCTTTTAAACAGGTTAATGTTGTCTAGAATTTATTCTTTAATTTAAAAGTTGCATTTCATGGTTCAATGTAAGATACTTTCACCTCTATCTTATTCTTAGAGCCCTTTCAAGTTTAAACAAGCTACTTCTTACCAGCAATCCACAAGTTTGTACAACAGGGCCAAAGAATTAGAAGGAATATCTTGACCTTTTTTATATGGCTTATAATTTCAGAAATGTGATGACTATAACTAGGAATGAACTTGTATGGCATGATCTCTTTTTATCTCTGTACATGATAGTACCACAATCATTCTAGCAGGTATTCACTTTAATGCTCAATTTGGCGGCGGTCTGGGAAAACTAAGCATCACCTAAGTAAAAACATATTGTAACTAGACTCATTTGAGAGTTGAGATACATTTAAATTCTTAAAAATAAAATCAATATGAAACATAAAGTTCAAAACACTAATTTAAATTTATTTCCTCTATAATCTATAACCAAAAATAACCAAAAATACGCTAAAGAGGCAAGAAGAAAAAGCTTGGTGATCCTATCACAAGTGTTGTACTAAAAACTGTAATACCTAACATCACAATTAAGAAAAGAATAAGATAGAGGTATTCAAGAAAGATGCAACCACAAATTCACTACACGAAACTATTCGGATTTTAAGTCCACCATGAATAAGAGTACAACCCTCTACCTATCCTTTCAAAATTACTTGCAAAATAAAAAACCCAAATGCATATAGATTCTAAAAAATTATGTCTAACATCCATATCTTTATCTGTAACAAACACGAAAACAATCCGGGTTTTAAGCCTACCATGAATAAGAGTCCAACCCTAAAACTATCCTTTCAAAATCAAAGAACCAAATGCATATCGAATCTAAAGGACAGTAAAAAGCTGAGCCAGATTATTTTATGTAAAAACCTGAAACCCAAATGCATATGGAATTTAAAGGAGAGTAAAAAGCTGATTTGGGTTTTATACCTATACTTTTAAATTACACTCAACTGCATAGAATGAGAGTAAAACGCTTAACCACTCTAAGACAGTAACATCTATACTTTTGTCTGTGCAAATTATAAAAAAAATACATGATATATTGCCAATTGTCAGAAAATTTTTGTCTGTGCAAATTGTCAGGAAAGTGCTAGTGTTAACGAGGATAAAACTGAGTTACCTAAAAATTTACAAGCAATTTAAAACATTCAAATTAGCATAGAAAAAAAAAACATATTTTTTAAACATTTTTTATTACAATTTCTTAGCTTTATTTGAATTTAATAATAAATATCCTATAAAATAAAAAAACATGGAATTAATTTAGTAAAATAAAATTAGAGAATGACAAAAATAGTAGGTGCCATAACTCAAAACAAAAAGAGATTTTTAGCAGAAAAAAAAATTTTGATTTTGATTTTTAACATAATTTTAAAGGAAAGAGAAAATTCCTAAAAAGGAATAACAAGCCTTATATGGATTTTTTCCAGAATTTTTTCTTGGAAAGGAAGTTGACAATAAAAAACCCCAAATTTAGAGCATGAAATTTGACCCAAAATAGAGGTATTCAACAAGATGCAACCAGAACAAGATGCAACCAGAAACCCACCCCACGAAACCATTCAGATTTTAAATCCAAAAAAACCCTCTACCTAATACAAAAAAACCCTCTACCTATCTTTTTAAATTAGGTTAGTTACTTGTAAAATAAAAAACCCAAATGCATATAGATTTTAAAAAATTATGTCTAAAACACATCCATATCTTTGTCTGTAGCAAATACAAAATAATTCGGGTTTTAAGTCTACAGTCCAACCCTATACCTATCCTTTCAAATTAGGTCAGTTAAGTGCTTGCAAGAACCCAAATGCATATAGAATATAAAGAACAGTAAAAAGCTGAGCCAGATTATTTTATCTAAAAACTTGAAACCCAAATCATTATAGACTGAGTAAAAAGCTCAGCGTAAGAAACTGAGAACCAAATGCATATAGAATCTAAAGGAGAGTAAAAAGCTAAGCTAAAAAGTTGAAAGATTATGTCAAATACGAAATGATTCTGGTCTAACCTTATACCTATCCTTTCAAATTACGCCCAAATGGATAGAATGAGAGTAAAACGCTGAACCACATCATGTCTAAGACAGTAACATTCATATCTTTGTCTGATTATCAAGAAAATTATTGCAAATTGTCAGGAAAACATATGACATATCTTTGTCTGTGCAAAAAAGTGCCAAGATGATAAAACTGAGTTACCTAAAAATTTACAAGCAACCTAAAACATTCACATTAGCATAGAAAAAAAAAACACATTTTTTAAACATTTTTTATTACAATTTCCTAGCTTTATTTTAATTTAACAATAAATCATCCTAAAAAATAAAAAACATGAAATTGATTTAGTGAAATAAAATTAGGGAATGACAAAAGAATACGTACCATAGTGGATAGAATTCAATTTAATCAAAACGAAAAGAGATTTTTAATAGAAAAATACAATTTTGATTTTGATTGTAACATAATTTAAAGGGGAGAGAAAGTTCCATAGAAGGAAAGAAAGGCGTAATATGGATTTTTTCCAAAAATTTTTTTCTTGGAGAAGAAGTTGGGACTCAAAAGTCCCATTTTAGAATATGAAATTTGACGCAAACAAAGTCGAAAAATGATATATAAATATAGAAAAGAAGAAGAAGCAAAACGAAAAAATATAAACCTTGTTTTGTTAGAGTTATCACAGATTTAAACTTGTTTACTGTGAATAAATTTATTTTTTTAATTTATTATTTTTTAAAAAACCCATAATCATATATAATAAATATATAATATATTATGAATACAAAGATATAGAATAAAGTTTGCTATATGAGTGTTTTTATAGACAGTTTTTATAATAACATGTAAAATAATATTTATTAAATACTATTTAAAAAATAATCAAATATAAAATATTTCAAATTAAACCATTGATTCTTATGATAAATTCAAAATATATAAATATTGGTTTAAATTTAAATTTATTTTTAATAAAGAGGGATCCATTTATTAGTGTAAGAATTATATATTTTTATAACCTTTGAATTAAAATGATTAAATATAAGTGTTATAAGCTTAATTTTGATCCAAAAATAAAAAAAAATATAACTCTTATGACTAATATAAATGAATCTCTACTATTTTTTTATCTTTATACATCTAGATCTAATAATATATTATTTAATATAATCAAAAATCAAAATAATCCAATAATATATTATTCTTATATATATATATATATATATATATATATATATATATACAAAGTTGGTTCACTTGCTTCACTTTTTTTTTTTTTAATTTTTATTGATTGTATATACAAATAGATATAATAACTCATGTTTTTGTATCATATTTTGTATCTTGTTTGACATATATAGTAACATGAATTATTAAAATACAAATATGATACGAATTATAAAACGTATTTAAATATTAAACACAAACATGACACACTTAATATATGTACTATATATGACACGATACAATTAACATGTGTATAATTAATTTATTTAAATATGATATGTATAAACATGACTAACACGGATATACATAATTAACATGAATATATATAAATAAACATGAATGTATATAAATAAACATGACTAACATAAATATATATAAAAATATGACTAAAATAATAAATAACTATAAACTATCCATCATTTACAGTTTATTAAATTTGGTATATTAATAACATAAAAAAAGTACTTACATATTAAAAAATTTTAATTCTCATTTAATATGTATTTAATATATATATTTAAATTTTAATTTATATTACATAATTATATTAATTTTTAGTATAAATTCAAAATGGAAAACTATTAAGGAATAGAGAATAAAATAATAATGTATAGAGGTAATATTAATATTAATATTATATTTATATTATTAATATAAAAATAATTTTATAATAATTATTAAATGAATATCATAATTAAATGTTTAAAATAATTTTTATATGATATTAAATAATTAATTAAGTATCATAATTAAAAGATTAAAAATTAAAATAATCTTTATATGTTTATATTAAATTAATATAAATATAAAAATGGGTTAAACGTATTAAATATGTTAAATGTATACTTGTATGATAATATTAAATCAAATGTATCATTCGTGTCATGTTATGTGTTTAGATGTGTTAACACATATACAACATGAATTGTGTCATGTTGAAATTTGTGTCAATAAGAATAAATACGAAATATGTTTTTTTAAAACATATATACAATTTTTTCTATATCGTTTTCGTGTTATATCATCGTGTCGTGTTTTAAATTATCATGTCTATGCACAATCAATAAAACAAAAGGAAGTTTCATAACCCTATTGAAAGCATTAAGCTTGAGACAATTCATAATTTGGTTTTAACCTAATTAATGATTGAATTGATTTAATTCAATTAATTAATCAATCATCAAATTAAATTTGATTGTTTATAAAAAAGTTTTATAATAAATACTATTTTTGGTTAATTTAATATGATAAAATAAAAAAATCAAATTAATTGAAGTATTAATCAAAATATTAAAAACTTTATATTTTTAATTTTTGGTTGATGCTTTAAGTTTATGTTTTTAGCATATTATGGATGTATTTTCGTATTTGAATATTTTGTTAAATAATTTTAAATAATTATTTAAATTATGTAAAATTAAGAGTTTAAAATATAATATAATTTAAATGAATGTCATTTTTTGATTAAGTAAATTAAATGATAAAATCAAATTAAATTTAACTGATTAAGTTTTCAAATCACTAATGTTTTTTGGTGTTATCATATCACTAAATTTGAGTCAATTAATAAAAATAAAATAAATAATTCAATCATTTTAATTTTAAATTAATCAAATCGATCTAACAAATCTTACCCCCCAAACTTGCATCTTGTTTGTTATTTACAGGGTCAACTTAAAATGAATCGACGATAGGCCTTTAAGGTAAACAATTATAATAATGAAGGGTACCTGATCCAAGACCTCACCCCTAACCCTAGAAAGTTGAAAGATTGCATTATTAATTAACTGCTTTGTAGTTCGTAAAATTTTTTTAATGAAATTAGTAAATATTACAAAAATAATTGCATAATTTTTAATATTTACCAAATAATAAATTCATAAAAAATTTAATAAACAAATCAATAAATTCATAAAAAAATAAATCAATTAAACAAATAAATTAATATAAAATTAGATTGAATCTATATATGTTGAAACATAAACCTAAAATCTAAAAATTCTAAGATTTTCTCATTGTCATTGGAACAAAACCTCCAACATTTGTGCTCTAACTATTTGTTTCATTAAATAAGTTTATTGAATAAATTTAAAATTGAGTTTACAAATTCATTAAAGGGTAAAATATATTTTAAATTCGATTTTGAACTTTGTTGACAA
Source organism: Durio zibethinus (assembly GCF_047325235.1). Taxonomy (NCBI): domain Eukaryota; kingdom Viridiplantae; phylum Streptophyta; class Magnoliopsida; order Malvales; family Malvaceae; genus Durio; species Durio zibethinus. The sequence goes on along the minus strand of NC_143165.1, from coordinate 1,629,718 downwards.
ATATTTTAAATGCATATTTTGAAGTTACACTAGATTTTTACTATTTTAAAATATGACATATATATAATTTTTCATTAAATAATCAAAATTTATAATGAATTTAAAATGTAAGTATTAATTATTTAAATAATGATTAAATTTTTAAGGAGTTATTAGTTTGTTAATATTGGTGATATTATTCAAATCTAACTAGATAGAAAGGAAAATATGTAATATTTTTGGAACATATAGTATACTTCAAATAAAAAGTTGGAATATGAATGTATATACTCTCTTTTATTATAAATATTGTGCATAACTGCCTCTAAAGCAAGATTGTTAAATTAGGTTATGAAATATTTAGAATAAGTTCATCTTATTTGAAATATCAAAATGACCAGTGAAAGGATTCAACCATAAAAGAACAGGTAAAGATATATACTTATCATGATAGCAACATAAATGGTCTAAACAATATGACATGGATGCAAAGTTATATACAAAACTTAAAAGCTCAAGCATACCTTTTTAAGACAATTTAGATAAAAATCCATTTGTCGAACTTTGATGGATAAACACCGAGTAAGCAATCTACAATAGAGAAAAAAAGTGAACATCAGAGGAAGTTAGGTTAAAAAAAACTACAAAACAAAATCTCTTAACTTTATTAAAAAAAAAAAGCAAAAAAAAACATAGTTGAGATTTTAGTATATACAATGTGTAGTTTTATATATAACAAATAATGATGATTATAGCAAATTTCAAAGTTATTTTAGAAATAATTAAAGCTTTTTAAAATCTACATAAAATTTTGAAAGATAGATATGCCTACTAACCCCATAAATGTATAACTATGTGACAACTATAACCAGTTCAATGCATTAAATCAAGTTAATGCACATGATTGGAAATCTTGAAAAAACAACAATAAAACATGTAGAATATAGTCAAAATTATTTGACCCAATGAAACATATGCATTTGCAAGAATGACTTAAAAAACTTTTCAAGCTATTCATGAAGGCAACTAATGAAGGCAACTAACAAAAGCAAATATCAGTGCTTCTAATAGACTAATGATTATAGCTCCATACTTAGATACCCTTTATACAAACATATATATTTGTGTATATATGTATGTATATATAGATACACAAACACATGCATACATACATACACACATACATCAAAATGAAACTGCAATGATACATCTTCAATTAGCTTTTGTTAAGCAATACACTTTATCATTTCGATTCCCATTCTATTCATCAAAAGAAATTAAGTGCTTATTCTTATCAATTGTTGTTGAGCAAATACCTAATCTTTACATTTTTTAAATCAACAATTCAATTGGACCATACATATTGATACTTCTCATTTTTAAGGTGGTTAATAAAAAATTATATGAAAGATATTTACAAATATATAGGGCAAAACTTATATCAAGCCGTTATACCATTAACTTAAGCCTATGACATTCAAAAAGTTATAACATAGTAATTAACAATAAAGAACATGCAAGAACACTAACAATGTAGCTACCATACTATGAGTGAGCTATGATCCATATTCACATGTTGAAAATTAATTTTGTCAAAATTTCAAACTATAAAACATACCATGCTATTTCAAAATCAAATAGTCGAGACTTTCCATATATTTTGTTACATTTTCAAAATCAAAATCTACCTTTTCTACTTTTTCAATTTTGGATAATAAAATGAATTAAAAAATTATTTCAATACTTTTTTTGCATTTGTTTTCTAAGTTATTTTTTTCTTATTCATTCAAGGGTTGAAATTATTTTTTGAGGGGTTGATGGTAGGTGTTTGGTAAGTTTGACAATCTTTAATTGACCCTTCTAATTATCAAAACATGATAAACTGAAAGGACCATTAAAAAGATATTTAAATCGAAATATAGAGAGAAGAAAAAGACTACCAGTGGCTTGACTTGAGATGCTATGAGGTGGATCTTAATCGTAATGAACCAACAGCGAAGATGGGTCATTGTCAATTTGGTCATAAGAGTGAAGAGGTGGATTTTAGACTTGACCTATAATAAAAAAACAAGCAATCGGATTTTCCATTCTCACTATCTCTTTTTTTTATCCTTTAGCGTCAATTGTGATTTTTGTCGGCCAGTGATTCCCTCCGACTTGTGTTGCTTTCCTTTTTTCTTGTGGTTTTCTTTCATTTCCCTTTTCCCATTTCATTATTTTCCTTTCCTTTTTTACATCATTGTGTGCCTAAAAAAGCATTCTAGAAGCTTCGACTTTTTTTTTGTCAACAGTGACATCATAAGAATCTAGAAGCTTTTTTGTACATGAGGTTAATCCATACCTAAACAATTTGTTTTTAATTATGAAAAATTAAAAAAAAAACTCATATGATAACCAATAAATAAAAGACAAATGGCACAAAATTGGAAAGCTTATGAACAATGGACTGAACAGTACAAATTGAAAGCTTACATTTTATATATAGTTTTAGATGTATTAAAAATCATAACATTAATTGTCAACTATTATTATATTCATTTCAAAAAGATTACGCAAAATAATCACCATTGATTAACTATGATAGAGTAATAATAACAGGTGTAATTATTTTATTACGATGGATGGATATGTTTTGATTTTCTTTTCAAAAAGAAATTGTCGATATATATAATATGTATTCAAATAAGTAACATCTTAAATGTTTTGGTCAATGAGATATTTTATATATTTTTTTATTTAAGACAAGATCATGTCTTATTCTACTTACAAAGCAACCTAGCTCTTTTTTCCTTTTGATTATTATTGTTGCATGAATGGAATATAATTACACTTATTCATCCACTGAATTATCCATGATCTGTAGGTTTGGTTTAACTTAATAAAAAAGGTGCGAATGTTTGAAAATATGTCTAGTATACCTAAGTTTGATATTCCTCTTTTTGATGGAAAAAGATATTTTATGTTATGAGAACGTACTATTCAAGATCTATTAATGTAACAAAGGTTAGATCAGGCATTAAAAAATAGTAAACCTAAAAGAATGACTGACAATATTTGGAATAGAATTTAGAAAAAAGCCATTAATACTATTATATTGGCCCTAGCCCTAAAAAAATGTTGTTTGTTGATTGAGAATACTCTAAAGAATTTGTGGGATAAGCTTGAGGACATTTATACATTAAAATTATTGACTAACATATTTTATATGAAGATGGATTTATATTCTTTAAAAATAGAATAAGATACGAGTCTCCATAATCACCTCAATGAATTTAATAGGCTAATTTCTCAATTGCTAGCTATTTTTTGTTGATAAGTTAAAAGATGAAAATAAGACTTTAATTTTGTTATTATATTTACTTAAGTCTTATAAACCTGTAATTCAAACTTTGTTAGTGGGTGGGTCTACTTTGAAATTAAATGATGTGACTGTCCTGTTGTATGAGAAAAAAAGTTTATGGGAATAGAGAACTGATCACTTGGAGGAAGTGTACTAACTGTAGAAGGTTCTAATCAATAGAGGACTTAAGAGAGGTTGATGGATCAAAAGAAAAATCCAAGTTAAGAGGCAAAGATTACAGTAATATAGAATATTATTACTGTAGTAAAAAAAAACATATCCAAGTGCGTTACAAGAAATTGAGAAGGATATGATTGCTTTTAAAAGGGTGAATAAGGAGAATAGGTTAGATAAAGAAAATAGTGACATTATAGTTACTATGTTCGTTGATTATCTTTTTTTGACAACTTGTGAATGAGACTCAATTCTTGAAAGGTAATAAAGGTTGTGTTTTAGATTCCGTAGCTCTTGTCCATGTTTACAATGATAAAAGTTGCATAGTGAAGTTAGAAGAGAATGAGAAATATAAGGATATTATGATTGCCAACAATGAAAAGATGTAGATTCAAGGTGTTGGGAGTGTTCAACATAGATCTCACAATGGTGTTGTTAGGATTTTTCATCATGTGAGGTATGTATAAAGTTGTAGCTATAATTTGATTGCTTTGGGTAAGTTAGATTCTCGTAAGTATACATACAATCATAACATATAGATCTATAAACCTATTACTATGTACAACTTTAGGAGTCACTATCAATTTTTTTGTTTAGGCACGATTAGCCACTTAACTAAGTCTTTTCCATTTTAAAGAAAAATCTCAAACTTGACTCTGATATATTTAAAAAGTAGATTCTAGTCTACAAAATTAGGACTAAGTTCGAGAATACAGTTATACGTGAGAAAAATTATAGTACCTTCACAATACCCATCTGAATGATGGTACTAGTTGATGTCGTGTTATCCAAGCTTTAAAACATATTTGTAATTTTACTAAGTAAATTTAATCTTAAAAATTAATCTTAAAATAACTTCAATAGTTTAGTAGTAACTTAAGAGAATTTTTTCACCTTAAAAGTATTTATGGATACCAGTATCTTACTCTGAAGAAGGTCTCATCATTGGGTTCATTAATACCTTTTTTTACGAGTTAATTATTTTTAAAACAATCAATAAAATTCTCTAATAGTTTTGGCAAGATTTTATTTCAATGTACATCCCCCAATAGTTTGATGAAATTTTTATTTGAAAATTTATTTATGAATTTGCCTTAAAAATATTATTAAATCTTCTAATAGTTTAGTAAAATTAAACTCTGAGATTTAAAAATTTTCTAATATTTTGGTAAGATTAAAAACTTTATTTTTTCATAAAACTCATTAAGTCTTCCAATAATTTGGTAAAATTTAATTTAGATATTTAAACCCTTCAATACTTTTGTAAGATTGAAATTTTTATTTTTGTTATAAAAATCATTAAATCTTTCAATAGTTTGGTAAGATTTAATTTAGAGATTTAAATATTCCAATAGTTTGGTAAGATTGATTCATAATATTTTTAATTAAATTTTACTATGAAATCTTTCAATCGTTTGGTAAAATTCATAATCTGAAATATATTTTTAAACCCACGAAAATCCTTCAATATTTTAATAGGACTTATTAATTTATTTTAAAAATATTTTTTTAAGAAAAATCAATTAAGATAAATAAAATTTAAATCAAATAAATTAAATAAATAAAATGAAAAAAATTACTAAAGAAATGATGATAGTTCAAATGAAAAAATATAACACAGCTAGAGGCTTGTTAAATGGCTTGAATCATGACTCGACTTGGCAGTTTCATGGCTTAGCAAGATTGCAGGTTGTCGGGTTGAATGATTCAAGTCGATCAACAATAAAACACGTAGATTCTGGGGAATTAAAAAAACATAAATGGTGTAGTTTTAGCTATGTATAAAAGCCAAAAAATTTTTCTCTTTCAGATTTTTTTTTCCTCTCACTCTCCTCTTTTTTGCTCTTTTCTCTAAAAAAAAAAAAAACAAGTGGCTAGACTTTCAAAACTTAATCAAGATTTGGGTTTTGTGTTTGGAATCTCATCAGAGTTTTGCTAGAATTTGGTTTTGGTTGTCGAATTTTGGGAATAATTACCAAAAACTAAAAATTTCAGCCTTTAGGGGCTTCATCAGAATCTCACCAAAAAAGTTAAATTTCGCAAAAAAATTCAACCAAAAATTTTAAATTTTACTAAACAATTTCTAAAAAAATTACAAATTTTTTTTTTTTTTGCAAAATTTGACTTTTCAATGTCATTTCTTATTCTAATTCCTTCCAATTTCCTACAAAAAGATTCAAAAACACTCTCGTAGTAAAAAATCTCAAGTCTTATTACATTCTCAGATTTTTGTTCTTCCTTTGTGTATTTATGCAACATTATTTAAAAAGAAAAAACTAGAAGAGTTCCAGTTCAATTAGGATTAGATTTTTTTAAAACTAAGGATTATCACCATATCTAATCATAATCCCAAACCTTTTTTGAAGAATTATCATTAAGCTAAAATTTCAAACTTCAAGTTTGCTAGCCTTGAATTGATAAAATATTTTGAAATGACAAAACAAAAATTTGTAAAAATTGAATTAAAATGATTTGAACTTAATTTGAATATTTCTCTAACTTTTTATCTAATAAAAAATGTGTTCAATTCATTTGGCATTGTTTAAAAGTAAAATTGGCCAAAATTGCATAAAAGGGATTAATCCTCTTATGAAGAAGATCAACTGATTTATTGGCCAGAAAGTTACCTCATGGAATTTTTATGAAAGCCAATCGATCTTTTCCCTGTATGGATTGATTAGTATAAGTTTCAAAGATAGGATCAATCCCCACCCTATAGAGATCGATTAGTTTTTTTATCAAAAACAAAAATTGGTTTTAAAACATGAAAAAGAATCGATTACCCAGCCTAGGAGATCGATCACCTTGCAAAGGGATCGATTAATTCCCATTAAGGATCGATCGGATATGGCTTATTATGCAAAAAAAATTGCTTATATTTTAACTAACCCAATCGATCCCCTATATGAAGGGATTGATCCCCTCGTGCCTAAAAAGCAAGCAACGATTATTTTTGTCTTAAATTTTACAGAGGCTTCCAATATTTAATCCAAGTAACGGCTATCTTCCATTCTCTACATATAAAAGGAGGTTTCTCACCACATTTCAAGTGACCAAAAGCTAAGAAAAACTTATTACTTCCATTTACCATTTTCTCTAAGTATTAAAAAGCATTTGTTGTGTGAAAAGTATAAAAAATTCATCTTGTTTTTATTTTTCTCATGATATTCTTCTTAATCTTAATTTGTACTTCAAATTAGCAAACACCCAACCTTAAAAATGGTTCTTTGAGTTTACAAAACACTTTAAAACTTGTATTGTAAAGTTCTGAGCTTAAGGGAAAGAATTACCCTTAAAAGATTGTGTTATTGATTGTATAGAGCTTTAAAGAATTAGGTTATAATATTCAACATGTTGGGCTAAAAAGCTTCAATATAATCATATCAACGAAAGCATAATCAAACAATCAATCAAACATATAAGATACAATAATTTAACATGGCTCGATCTAATTGACCTATATCTAGGGATGAGAAATAAGATTCACCAATTATATAGAATTATAAACATACATCAAATTAATCTCACTCAACAATTAATACTCATAGACTCTCTCAATCTCCTCTAGTTTTATGAAGTATTTTTAATCCAAACAAATATAAATCCATATGCACCCATGCACTTTACCTATGTAGACCATCTCAGTCTCTTCTAGTCCACTCATAAACAAACATACACACTTATAAGATGTAAATTTTCAATAGTCTTATGAAGTGTCCACTCATAAAACACTAAAACTCTCTTACATCTTTTTCTCATACCTAACCCTATAAAAACTTCATCTATTTATAACCATACAAATTTATCTATTAAAATTTTTTTTTCTCTTAGAATTCTTTTTTGCAAGTTAAATTTACTTATTAAGAATCCCTTCTCTTTTAGAATTCTTCTTTTGTAAGTCAAACTTACATATTAAGAATTTTTTTCTCTTAGAATTCTTCTTTTGCAAGTCTTCTTATCCATCAAGTAATATTTGACCAATCTTAAACAAATCTCTAATAAATCCAAAATAAATCTCTTATGAGATTTGAGTCATTATTTCTAACAATCTTCACCTTGATTCAAATTTCATCAATCATCTGTCTTCATACTAGATATACTTAGCTCCACCTGTAATGAAAGTCCCACAATTATCTTTTTTTGTGTCTTCAGGCTTAATGCAAATCGATCTTCAATCTTTAAAATATGAACTCTAACTCTTCTTTTGAATTGAGATTATCTAGGTTTGCCTTTTCTCATGGCTTAAACCATCAATTTTTCTCATGTCTTGAACCTTTAGCTCTGATATCACTTGTTAAGGATTACCACAGCTCTGATACTACTTGTTAGGCCAAAAAGTCTCAATACAGTCACACAAGTAGAAGCATAATCAAATAATCAATCAAACACACAAGAAACAATAATTTAACATAGTTTGATTCAATCGATTTACGTCCATAGATGAGAAACAAGATTTACCAGTTGTATAGAATCATAAACATATATCAAATTAATCTCACTCAACAATCAATACCCATAGACCCTTTCAATCTACTATAGTTTTATGGAGTATTTTTAACTAAAACAAACACAACCTATATGCACATATGCACATACCTATATGAACCATCTCAGTCTCTTTTAGTCCACTTACAAATAAATATACACACCAATAAGACGTAAATAAATCTTCAGTAGTCTTATGAGGTGTTTACCCATAAAATTCTATAACTCTTTTACATTTTTTTCTCGTACCTAACCCTGTAGAGACTTCACTTATTTATAATCATATAAACTTATATATTAAAAAAAAAAATTTTTTTAGAATTCTTCTCCTGTAAGTCAAACTTACCTATTAAAAATCCTCTTTCTCTTAGAATTTTTCTTTTGCAAGTCTTTTTATCCATCAAGTAATATCTGACCAATCATAAACAAATCTCTAATAAATCCAAAATAAATCTCTTACAGTATATTTGGATTGAAAGAAAGGGAAGGAAAATAAAAGAAAGTACTGGAAACAGAAAAACATTTTCTTTGTTTGAATAAACTTTTAATTTAAAGAAAAAAAAAGAGATAGAAACTCAATAACCCTTGGTTTTTCCTATAGCCTTCACTTTTTTAATACCCCAATTTGGAAAAAAAGCTGAGGAAAGGAAAGCTAAAAAAATTTTATTTTTGTAAAAAGACTATTATATCTAACTTTTTATTAATATCAAAAGCCTAGTAAAAAAAAACCTAACCACATCACAATCTTTCTATAATTTTTTCAAAGTCATCTCTTTTTCCAAGTAAGTTTCACATGTCTCTTTCAATATAAAAATTTTTTATAATTTTTTGGTGATTTGACCTTGATGAATGATTGAATATGAATAGACATATTTTTTTAAGTTTATGAGATGTTAAAGTGATAATGTGTTGAAATTTTGATAATGGCCAACAAATCTATTAATGCATGTTTGTCAAACATCTTTTTGTTTAACTTGATTAAAAACTACTAATATAGTAGCAATTATGAGGCTAGATAAGATAGCAAACATATTACGATCCAAAAATGCATTATAAAATCACAAGCAATGAAAGGTTATAATTGAAAAAAATTATTATAATGAATCATTTCCTTTCTTTTTAACTCTTTATCCAAACAATGGTTGTTAGAATTCATTTTTTTTTCTTTTATTAATTTTAATTATCCAAACAAAGGGTACATGTATCCTTTCTTTTCCTTTAAAAAATTTTATTTTTCTTTCCTTTCCTTTTTCTTTTTTTTCTTTTATTAATATTTATCCAAATATAGTGTTATAGGATTTGAGTTATTATTCTTAACATAACACATAGTAAATTAGACTCCTTGCAAGTGAGACTAAGGGAGATTAGTGCCTAATGGTATGTTTGGATAAATATTAATAAAAAAAAGGAAAATAATGAAAAAGAAAGTTTTGTAAAGGAAAAGAAATGATACATGTAACCCTTTTTTTGATAATTAAAATTAATAAAGAAAAAAAAAGAATTCTAACAACCATTGTTTGGATAAATAGTGAAAAAGAAAGGAAATGATTCATTATAATATTTTTTTCCAATTATAACCTTTTATTGCTTATGATTTTAGGGCACTCATAAATCATGATATGTTTGCTATTTTGTCTAGTCTTACAATTGCTGCTATATCAATAGTTTTTAATTAAGTGAAATAGAAAGATATTTTATAAATATGCATTGATGGATTTTGAGCTAATTAGTTATCTCATAAACCTAAAAAATATATTTATTCATATTCAACCATTCATCAAAATTAAATTACCAAAAAATTATAAAAAAATTTTATATTGGAAAAGATATGTGAAACTTACTTGAAAAAAGAGATAGCTTTAAAAAAATTATAGGATGATTGTTATCTACTTAAGTTTTTTTATTAGGTTTTTAGTATTAATAAAAAGATGTATATAATAGTCTTTTTATAAAAAAAAATAATTTTCAACTTTCATTTCCCTAAATTTTCCTCCAAATTGGGGTATTAAAAAAATTAAGTTTACAAGGAAAATCAAAGGTTATTTGGTTTACAAGGGAAACCAAACTCTTTCCTTTTCTTTAAATTAAAATTTTATCTAAACAAGGGAAGGGGTTTTTGTTTCCTATACATTCTTTTACTTTACTTTACTTTCCTTTCCTTCCTTTTTCCTTAATCCAAACCTACTGTAAAAGAAAGACTAAACCTCTATAAATTAAGTATTTGATTCTTTATCTTTATCTCTTTACTTTCAAGATTATTAGTGTACTCATATTTGTTGTATTTATTTGCTTAAAAAAATTGATTTATGAATTTTTTATTCTAATTTGATTAAAAAAATTAAATTAATCAAGTTCAATTTAATTTAAACTTAATTATCATCATTTCGAGTATGGTTTGAAACTTGAATAAAAATTAAACTTAATTTGTGTAAATTAATATGTATATAATTTCAATTATGTATAAAATAGTTTTTAAAAATTCAAAAGCTTGAAAGAAAGCTAAAATAAATAATCTTGAACTTTACTATTTTACTTGAACAAATCCTTACACGTTAATTTATATTTAAATAAACTCTTAACATAACTCATCTTTTTTTTTTTTTAATTCAGATATGAATTAAAGAATAATAATTCATTTGAATATAATAAATATATAAAGATTTATTTTAAAAAATAAAACAATTCAAGAATTTTTTTAATATTTAATTAAAAAATATATTACACAAAGCTCAAAATTTGCCCCTGAATTATTGTTCAAATGGCTCATGCAACAAGTCTAATAAAATAGCTCGTGAATAGCATAATAATTCGCTAATTTACACCGTTATATTTAATCCTATTTTAAGTGTGTGGCTGGAAAACTTTTAGTTATGGTAACATTAATGTAAAACTATTATATTAAGAGTAACGCTTAATCTAAATACTAATTGTTAACCTAATTATTATCTTGACGTTAATTATTTATTGCGCTTGTCTTTCTTTTCATAGTGAACACAATTTTATTGTCACTACCAAGTGAACGTAGTGAATTATTATTTTTTTTTACAATTATTTTATTATCGTTTAAAAAAAAATTAATCCTAACATTAATTACCCTCAACCAAAACTGTTTATTAGCATTACAAAAAGCCTTGGCAGAGAATTAAAATTCAATTTAATAAAAAAAATTAATTATTAATATGGCTTAAGTATATTTTGATCTCGCTCAAGTTAAACTTGATAATATAAAATATAATATGATAATATAATACAAATATAATAATAAATAACAGTTTAACGGTATCAAAAACTGTTTATTAGCATTACAGAATCCTTGACATAGAATTAATATTCCATTTAATAAAAAGGATGAATTATTGATATGGCTTAGATCCTTTGCTCATAATAAATTTAATAATGTAAAATATGATACGATAATAAGATATAAATATGATACGATAAATTATATAATTTAAAATTTTAATAATAATTATAAATAAATTTAATAAAATAAAAAATCTAGATTTTATATTTCGTATTCATATAAATTATGATAAATAATTTTTTTATAAAATATAATATAAATATATTTAAATATTTTATATGATAGGAATATTTGAATGATCAAATTACATCAGCTCGAATAGAAGGAGAGGTGGTCCATCCCCTGTGATTAAAGTGGGAATGTTTCATTTCTAGAACATGAAGAAGTCATGCAAGCTTCGTTAATTCCCAGAAGATTATTTGTCCTTTTTCTGTTGTTTCTGGCACTTTTGCAGGGAGAATGCAGATTGGAAGAAGCTGTTTGGCAATAATATAAGAAAAGCTGCGACCCACAGGGAGATGTAGACAAATAGTAGAGTTTGAGTAGAAATCGAAAGAGATATAGTAATATTATTTTGGAATATGCTGGCTGAAAGCATACGGCAGGCACTATGACTCCATCAATGGCTAAGTGCTTATGTCTTGTCTTGGAGAAATTTGCCATATGTAAACTTTTAAGAGATAGTACTTGATAGTGTAAAATTTTTTAAAATATATATAACAGATATGTGTTATTTTTTAATTTTATTTATATAATTAAAATTTGATATTGCCTGTAAATCAAATACTAATTCTTTTGTTATTTGACTTCTAAAGTTTATTGGTTTTTTTTTTCTTTCGTAGAAACAATTTTCATTTAATTTATTAATTATCACTTGAAATGATATGAGTTTAAATTTTGAATCTCTGCCTTTTATGTGAAAAAAAGAATTCAATTGAGAAATTCTTGAATCATTTTTTTTTTTTTTTTATAATTGAGCAATTCAACCATTCTAGTGATCATATCTGCAAGTCTACTGTGCTTTTTTTAACATTTTTTTGTAATTACAAATATCAAAAGCTGAATCTAATTATTGAAATTAAAATTTTAATATTTTACTATCGGATCATACAGCAATTAGCTATATACTTTGATTTTAAGTTACTGCACTGCTTCTAGTTAATTAGAGAAAAGTGTTGCTGCAAAGCATTGCATTTGCATCAGAGAGGGAAGAGAAAAAAAAGAGAGAAATTAAGAAAGAGGAAAACATATATTGTGACAAAGAAATATATTCCTTTATTGCTATAAATCTCAGTAAACATAGTACAACAACGATCCACAAAATTACAAATGCATGCCCACAATAAATAGAAACGATTAATCATATAAAGGCCACATATCTATGGACAAATAAATTAGCTGAAACCAATATAATTAAAAAAAAGTATTGAACAACGCTTTCTTCCAATGCCACTAGAACAAATTAAGAGCATGTGTACTATGGCCACCAGAGAAGTGGAAGTTATATGGCTTGGATTACCAAAATTGTAGCTCTCAAATGCAATTTTCAGACCTTTATTCAATGGAATTGAAAAAGTTTGATGTCCAAATCTCCACTCCTTGGTGCCTTTCTTTATTCTTTTGGTAAAATTAGAACCTGAAATTTTAACATATATAGACAATGAATTAGAATATGAAATTAACCAATAGATTTAACTAAGTAATAACAGGTTTAACTATAATATTACTTACATGAACACTGTAATTTTGTGGTTGATTTTTTTGGACCTAGTAGACAGTTGGTGGTGGAGGTGAAGCGTATATGTAGACTGGAGGTGGAGGTGGTGGTGACTTCACTGGTGGGGGAGGTGAATGGTAGTAATATGGGGGAGGGGGTGAGGGGGATGGAGGAGGTGGGGACTTGTAGTAATACGGTGGTGGGGGAGAAGGTGATGGGGGAGGGGGAGATTTGTAGTAGTATGGTGGTGGTGGTGATGGAGATGGAGGTGGTGGAGATTGGTAGTAGTAGGGAGGAGGAGGGGACGGTGATGGTGGTGGAGGAGAGTTGTAGTGGTAGGTTGGTGCTGGAGCTTCTACTGGAGGTGGTGGTGATTTGTAATAATATGGTGGTGGAGGGGAATGGACTGGTGGTGGTGGGGACTTGTAATAATATGGTGGTGGTGGAGATGGTGAAGGAGGTGGTGGTGATTTGTAGTAGTATGGTGGTGGAGGGGAATGGACTGGTGGTGGTGGGGACTTGTAATAATATGGTGGTGGTGGAGATGGTGAAGGAGGTGGTGGTGATTTGTAGTAGTATGGTGGTGGAGGGGAATAGACTGGTGGCGGTGGAGACTTGTAATAGTATGGTGGGGGTGGAGAGTGGACTGGTGGTGGTGGGGACTTGTAGTAATATGGTGGTGGTGGAGATGGTGAAGGAGGTGGTGGCGATTTGTAGTAGTATGGTGGTGGTGGGGATTTGTAATAGTATGGTAGTGGTGGAGAATGGACTGGTGGTGGTGGGGATTTATAGTAGTATGGTGGAGGCGGTGGTGACTTGTAAATATAGGTGGGGGTTGGTGGTGGTGGTGATTTGTAGATGTAAGTCGGAGGTGGTGGTGGTGGGGACTTGTAGTAGTATGGTGGTGGCTTGTATGGATCAGATGGAGGTGGTGGTGACTTGTATACATATGTAGGTGATGGAGGAGATGGAGGAGGTGGGGATTTGTAGATGTAAGGGTGTGTGGGTGGTGGTGGAGAATTATAGTGGTAAGGAGATGGCGGCTTGGGTTTTGGCTTTTCACACTCCTTGTAAGGAGTCTTTGGAGCATAAGCAAATGGCTCAGCCTTGAGCACAACCTCATACTCGTCCTTTGACTTCACCTCGAGCTTAGCACCCTTGTCGCCCCAGTTTAGACTAGTGGCAATGTTGCATGGTGAGTCCTTGGGTGGGGCGGAGAGCTTGGCCTTGCATGCCTCGGCTCCATACTTAGCATAGTCAAATCCTTCAACTCTGATGCTGAATTTGCCATTGTTTTTCGTTTTTCCATAGGCATTGATCTCCTTTTCTCCAACCTTGCAAGTCACTTCCACAACAGCACCTGCTCCATGTGCAATAATATAAGGCAAAAATCATCTTAGCATCAAATTGTTGTTAAAAATCAACCAAATTTTGTAGCATCTAATTGTTGTTCAAAGAGATCTTACGTAAACTTCAAGAGCATATGACAAAGTTCAAAAAAAATTGAAAGTAACAAACAAAAAAAGGCTAATAAAAAATGCAAATATAAAATAGATCAATTAACAATGCATTAAAATTTGATACTAATGAATCAGAAGGTATGAGAAAATTGTACCTTCGAGGTGTTTCCTGTCGTGTGACTTCTTTGGATAACTCCAGTCATAGCATCTGTAGCAGTAAACTCTACCAACTACCTTGACTATGAGTGGATGGTGGTGGGGGTGAGGGGCAGGGTAATAAGGAGTTGGTGGTGGGGGAGATTTGTAGTAGTAAGGAGATTTAGATGGTGGTGGTGGCGATTTGTAGTAGTATGGTGGTGAAATGTGATGTGGAGGAGGTGGTGGAGACTTGTAATAGTAAGGTCGTGGAGGAGATGGTGAAGGTGGTGGGGGAGACTTATAATAATATGGTGGTGGAGGAGACTTTACTGGAGGTGGTGGGGATTTGTAGTAATAAGGTGGCGGTGGTGAGGGTGATGGAGGTGGTGGAGATTTGTAATAGTATGGATGAGGTGGTGATGGAGATGGAGGTGGTGGGGACTTGTAGTAGTATGGATGTGGTGGCGATGGTGAAGGAGGTGGTGGGGATTTATAGTAGTAAGGAGGAGGTGGTGAGGGTGATGGAGGTGGTGGAGATTTGTAATAGTATGGATGAGGTGGTGATGGAGATGGAGGTGGTGGGGACTTGTAGTAGTATGGATGTGGTGGCGATGGTGAAGGAGGTGGTGGGGATTTATAGTAGTAAGGAGGAGGTGGTGATGGAGATGGAGGTGGAGGAGACTTGTAGTAGTATGGAGGAGGTGGGGATGGAGATGGAGGTGGTGGAGACTTGTAGTAATACGGAGGAGGTGGAGATGGGGATGGAGGTGGTGGAGACTTGTAGTAGTATGGAGGTGGGGGTGATGGTGAAGGAGGTGGTGGAGACTTGTAATAGTATGGAGGAGGTGGTGATGGAGATGGAGGTGGTGGAGATTTATAGTAGTATGGAGGGCTCTCTTCTTGTTTTGGTGGTGGTGGTGGGGACTTGTACTCATAAGGTGGTGGTGGAGAAGGCGAGGGTGGTGGAGGTGACTTGTACTCATAAGGTGGTGGTGGAGAAGGAGACGGTGGTGGAGGTGACTTGTACTCATAAGGTGGAGGAGGTGAAGAGTATGGATAAGCATCTGCAGACACTGAACCTACATTGCTTGCAACAACAACAATGGCCAAGGCCATTAACATTTGGGGCCAACACCGACCCCCCCGCCGAACCATCATGGATGATCACTGAAGAACACCAAACTCTGCCAATGTGCTTAGACTTTCTTAGCGTTTTCTCTGTTTGGAAGGGGAGGAATGTGGAGAGGAAGAGGGGGGATTGGTTTCTGCTGAGATAAAACCTTGCATGAAATGATAGTATATATAGTAAAAATGGTGGTCGATGAAGAGCTGTCAGAATGGACCAAATCAAATTATTTTTTATTAGATTAATGCAGCAAATGGGGTTTTCTCTAGCTGGCTTCCCCAATTTTTTTAATCTAAAACTGCTTTAGATCATCAGGATTTCAGGATTCCCCCACCTCTTCATGCATGATCAGCCCAGAACTAATCTCTTTAATTTCCCGGTTGCAGAATCTTTTTATGAACAATTCCCATTTAATACGATATTTTATTAAGAATTATGTGTTATAATTTATATGGATAAAAAATTATAAAATTTTTATTTATTTTTATTAAATTTTAAATGTATCACTTTCAAATTATTTTTTATATTATTTTTTAAATTATCAAATTTGATATGCATAGAATAATTCAAAACTCTTTCAATATTCCCTTTCCAGTTTTTAACATTTCCAGGAATTCTAATTTTTCACATTGCAGTCAAGAAAGTGACCAAAGCTTCTGTTAACAAAGATCAAAGTCAGACGAGACAGGCAGTTCAAATTTACATAAATTTTTTTGAGAAATTAAATACTGTTTCGAATGACCAATTAAAGAAAAAAAATTATGGAAGAAAAAAAAATTCCAAAGAGATATAATTCAGGCCACCTGTTATGTTATTATTTTAGGTATTTTTTCTGGTTTCGGTGCTATTTCTCATTGGGATTTTTTTATTCTTCAAAATTGCACGTTTATGGCAAACAAATGCACGTTTATAGCCAGTAGCCACCTTCCATTCAATTGGAAATCTTCAATTTTTAATTTATTGAAGTGTTTTTCTTTATTTTTCTCTTATTCCATGTGCTTTCTCAATTATGAAGCAATGCCACGTGAAATTCAATCATGTGGCCCTGCAGCATTTCCACGAAATTCCAGCTTCCATCGAAAGAGAAAAAAAATGTTAAAACCGAAAATTTAATATAAATATAAATATTAATTTAATTAATTTATTTGATCATTTCAAAAAATAATATTTAATAAACTTCGAATTTAAATTTTTTTATCCAAGCAACTCTTTTTTTTTATATAAAATGACACTAATACTTATTTAAAGTTGAATTTCTTTTTCATGCAAGAAATAATAATTCAAGATTTTTAGAGCATGGTTGTCCTAAAAGTCAATTAATTACTTTTTTAGATTGATATTTAAATTAATTGAGATAAAATTTTTGTTGATGTTTAAAAATTATGAATTTAAATAAATCTATACACATAATATTTTTTAATTATATAAATATAAAATATGAAAGATTAAAAATAGATTAAGAAATTAAACAAAAAAATTACTAACACTTTTTGGACCACCCCCTCAAAATCTGTTCAAATTACTTCAATCCCAATAAATTTTTTTGGTGTTAGTGTTATTTATATAAGTGTTTTGACCATTCAAAATGCAATTTTGAAAGCATAAAATGTTGATCAATTTCTTAGATTTTGAGACAAAATCATAAAAGAAATATATTTCTATATCTTTTGAAAACATGCAGGCCTCATTGGCCTGAAAGTCAATTTTCCAGGGTACTCTCAAATTATTTGTCATATAACTAGCTGTCAGATTGGTCAATATCATAACAATTAATGCTCTGTCAGAGTAATTAATTAATAACCCTAATTTAACCCTAATTTTTCTAAGCAACGTGGTCATTATACACAAATCCAGATCGATTCAGTTGGCACAGCTTTAGCTAAATGCTCAAGTCATATTCACGTTGCATTTTCTGGTCCTTTTGCCCTGTTCTTTCCTTTTCTGCAAATACATATCAAAGATTTTTAGATCATCATCAGTTTCTAGTCATCTTCTGTTCATCTTGTTTTAAGCAATTATGGGTTTTTATTACATTATGGTTTTTCATGATATACATTTACAGTGCTTTACAAAGATATGACCATACCTGGTTGATTGCTTCCTCAATTAATATTAGTGGCCCGAAATGGATCAACATATCTGCATCGAATCCATTAGCATTGCCTCCACACACGATTTTGCTTTTGATTAATAATTGTCTCTTAATTTCGATTCATAACATCACATTTTTTATTTTTTTTATAAGCAAATGATTTCAATTATTTATTCAAAGAAAATTAAATTCTGTTACATCAAAATTCTTTTAGTTAACCAATAAAATTATTGAGTTCGTAAAAATTGAATACTTAATTTATAATGTTAAAGTTTAATTTCTGTTGTCAATAATTAATAAACAATTTATAAATTTAATATAAATTTTTATTAAAGTTTGCGAAATGCTATGATCTAAAAATGATTTTTTTATCAAAAATTATTTTATTTAATATAGCTCGAATACAAAGAAGCATGTATAAAAAATAGTGCCATTTAAATCCCAATTTATATAAATATTGTTATTTACACGATCCACAAACAATACTTAAGAAGAGATTTGAGAAAGTTATTAATTCATTAATTTGATTTTGAAATCATATGATAAGAAAATAATAATAATCATATGGTTTTCTCAGAACGTGCTGATGATAAGAAAATTTTCCCAGTAAAAACCAAAGAAAAATCCATCAATATTTATCATAAAAAATTTTTGAAACCCTTTTCATTAATGATTATTGATCCATTTCATTGATCGACTAATAGTCCTTATTTGTTATGCTTTTGTCGGCAATAAAATAGTAAGCCATATAATAAAAGTTTTGTTGGTTGATTTATTTTTTATTTGTTTTTTATTTTTATTTCAGTTATTTTAGTTTATTTATATAATTAATTCCAACGTACAATGTGGGGGCGGGGGGTTTCGTCCCTTCAATTTTTTGTTTAATTACTTCACCGACAAAGCTTGTAATATTAATTTATATGTTCAACATGGATTATACATGATCAATAAAAAAAATTGACTTGGTTAAACAAGTCATCAAGCAATAAAACAAATTTGGATTTTTTTTTTGTTGATAATAACAACCAAATTAGATTAGAATTAGAGGCTTCTTTCAAATTTTAAATTTGAGAATAGGTTTATTTTGGCTAGCTTATTAGGTGCACAATTTCAGAATTTTGACTAAGAGGTCAAAAAATCATTTGATCAAAAATTTGATAATTATTTATATTTTTATTGTTTTATTGCAACGAATTAAGTTTTTAAACATTTATTTTTATTAAATAAGTTTTTATTAGATAAAAATTGATTACCCATCAACATTAATTTTCAAATAATACCTAGGCAACATTAAGTTTCAAATAAAAAAATTAAAATTAATTCAATTAATTTATATAATCATTTTTAAAAACCAACAGATTTAGAATTCAAATTTAAATTTCAATACATACAATTTCACTATTATCATTAAATTGTGATTTTTTTTGCAAAAAAAAAAAAATAAAGAAAAAGAAGGGATAATGCCTTTTTTTAACCTGAAATTGAAAATTAAGCTTCAAGATTATGCCACCAACCTAAAGTCGAAAACAATGAAAATGACGGTCCAACGAAGTTAAAGGCTTTAACCAAGGTTATCCATCTTGTTTTAAAAAAATATATATTAAAACTAAAATTAAGTTGATATCACTTTCCTTGTTTCGTATTATTCGTCAGTAACAGCTGCTTAGCAGGTTAAGCCTAATTATTAATTATTTGTTTTGGATTTATGATTTGTCAAATTCGCTTTAAAAAATTTAGCTGGTCTCTTTCGAAATTATTAAAAAATCATGGAGAAAAAAAATGTTCTTCACGCCTTTGTCATTTGCCATTGTCAGATTTGCTCTTGCATGTTTTCGTTCATGACAAATTTAGCTATTGTTTTTCAATTAAAAGAAATATTTTTACTATTAAATTCCAAATTAATAGAATTAATTAAATTTACAACCATTTCTAAAGAATATAGATTTCCCCTTTTTGTTTTTGGATTTAATTTCATAATATATTCAAACATTTGTACTTTTTTCCAAATTTTTATAAAAAAAAAAAACTTAGTTTAATTTTTCCCATATTCCTTCAAATTTATTTTTTATTTATTTAGTACTATATGATCAGCATATAAATGTCAACACAAATTAATGAAAATAACAACTCTTCTTGACACATTATTTATCGATAAAATTATTTTTTGGATATCTAAATTTATCAGAAATTGAATCATGATATTTATCAATAAATTATTAATGCATTAAGGAGTGACAATGTGATCTCAAGCATATTTTGGTACAACTAATTTAATTTTAAATTTAACTTTGATTTGAATGTGAAATCTTTTCATCTAGATTGCAAGAATATTATCTTCTTGATATTGCAAGGTCTGGTGCTTGAGTTTCTTATAATGGATTTTCTTATTATAAATGAAGAAAATCTTCAAAGGTTTGTATTTCTTTCAATTCGATTTTTATAAAAAAATATTATAAAAATAATTTTTTTAAAAAAATACAATTTTAAAATTTAATTAATTAATATAATTATATTTAAAAAATAACATTTCGTAAGTTTACAGTTCAAATTTTAGCATCTTTAATTTTTTTTTATTTTTAAATTGTGATTTCTTATGTTAAACAAAAAATTCTGAAGGAATCAAATCAATTTTAAAAAATATTTGAACAAATTAACCTAGGAATATCCTAGGATACCTTCCAAGGCATCCTTACAAGCATTAGCTTCATTGACAATAAGAAGAGCTGCCACTTCATCAAGTTAGCCCCCAGCCATGACTATGAAACTTCCAATATGTCGTTTTTGGCTTTGAACTAAACATTAGGCAAAAGGTACGATTGTGACCTTAAAAAATAAGGCCTAAAAGCAAAAAGCCATATGCCAAAAACAATAATATGAGTAAATTACATGAATCCTTCACCAGCAGTTGGCTCCACTGGGACCTCACTCCTTTGCATTTTTCAACTAACAATTTATCAAAGTTTCCAAATAATAATTTTTTAAGGTACCCCTCTCTGCACCCAAAAGGCTTTGCTTAATTTTTATTTTTTATGAATTTTTGCAAAGTTAAAATTGTAATTTAAGCTAAACTAACTTTTTATATATAATAAACTCGTTGGAGTTTCACGTACATGATAAGAGACACTTTTTTTTTTCTATTTTAAAACATGAAATGAAATTGCCAATTGAGTATTAGCTATGTTAATCAAAATTTTGAAGATTATATAAATTTAATAATTTGTGTATTCATATCATATAAAATATTGATAATTTTTTATATTTACATAATATCATTATCGATACGAAAATATAAAATATTTTTTTAATTTTATTAAATTAAAATTTTAAGCCGAGTTTTTTTGGTATCTGTTACTCAAATTGTTTTCTTGTTTTTGTTCAAATTCTACTAGCTGGCAACTTAGCTAATTAAAGCATATAAGGCATTTTAATTAAAAAAAAAAAAAAACTGTTTCTGAATGGCTTTTTCCTAGTAAATAAAATATATTAAACCAGTCAAAATTGGAGTTCTTAACCAAATAGAATGAACCAAACAGTTTTTAAACCAGAAAAAGTTGAGTTCCTTGGCATCAGCCTGCTGGACTGGACCTATGCATTTGGCATTTTGCAAACCAATCATTAATGGAAGACTCAAGATCAAGTAAGCCTGTCATCCTGCCTAAGAAAATCCAAGTGTAATATAAATAAATTGACTCATCATCTTATGTCACATGGAATCTAAATAAGAAATGCTAAGATTTGTTGTTATCTAAGACATAACATGTTCTCATCTTATTTTCCTTTGTGATGAAATGTCGGTAGTGATTATTGATGATCGAATTCGTATTTCAAATTTTTTTCATATTGAAAATAAAATTTTTAAATTTTAAAAATGAATCAGATATGTATTAATAATTTTTTATTATAATTTATTAAAAGTTTTGAACTTTTAATTTTAATAATTAATATTAAAATTTTGATAATTTCAAGTACCAAAAAAAAAAATGACATCGAGCTTAAAAAATTTCAGTCCAGATGCCCATATGAATGATAAATTTTCTTTTACTTTTCCTAGGTTTAACGGTATCCTTCATTTGAATTTGAAAGCTATCGTTCAAATTGAGAGGGAATAAGTGTGGTTATCCTCCAATTAAATGATCTAATTTATTCTATATATTAAAGATGGAGTACAACTTGGTCAACATTTACTGCCCCCAACATTGTAGAGTCAATTCCTCACATTGTTAGGGAGTGTGCTTCTGATACAGTTAGGATCTGGGCTTTGCAAGATCTGGGAAAGGCTACTAATTTTATGTAAGCTCTGAAGTATGGGACATTTGATATATATATTGGTTTGAGATTTTTAGTGTAACGTCTTCGATCTCATATCAAAAGAATATGTGGATAAAAAATAATATATATATAAAGATTTAATCTCAAATTTACGAGGTACTTTTTGTAGGATAAAATCGTGAGACCTTCGAGTCAAAATGGACAATACCTCGCAGGTTGAGTGCGAATTTCTACAAATAGTATCAGAGCGATCACCAGTCCGCAGTCGTGGGAGTCACTAAGTGCTACACGGTGGAGCCGTAGGAGTCACTAAGTGTTACACGATGATCTGGTGTGATTTTGGTCCTGTGAATGGACTCGACTTGACAGAGACGTCAAGCATTAAAGGTAGAGAGATTGTAACGCCTCCAATCCCACATCAAAAAGATGTATGGATAAAGAATGATATATATGTAGAGATTTAATCTCAAACTTGCGAGGCGCCTTTTATAAGATAAAATCGTGAGACCTTCGAGTCAAAACGGACAATACCTCGCAGGTTGGATACAGATCTCTACATTTAAAATCCGATAATTATTTTAAATTTTGATTAATTTAGATTCGAGTTAGGTTGAATCTTATAAAAAGAATAAATTCTCCCGACACTTATCTTTTTCATTCATAAAAATTAAAATCAAAATCTTATTTAAAAGAAATTAAACTTTTTAATCACTCGTACTAATAGACATTGGTGAAACAATTGATATTTGATTCATAGTAAGGAAAGATTGTTTGTGTCATGTGATTATTATTCTCTTTTCATAAAATTAATTTATTAGAATATAACGCCAACGAAGATATAGTTAATAATTTTTTTATTCGATATAAAATTAAAACATTTTATCTATTTTTTTGAAATATGAACGTAACTTTTGCTCTTATATCTAAATCTGATATGCTAGACAATCATCATAATAGAATATCATTCTAAGCACTTTTGCACATCTGAAATCAAATTTATCGATTTAATATTAAATTTTTGTCATCATGCCTTAATTTCATTATTTTTATCACTATACTTTCCATTTTTAGATAAAAAGTAACAAAATTTATGAAAATTTACTGCATTTGCTTTAATAGAATATTTGTATTTTATTATTTTTATCCAAAAATAATAAAATTTAAAATTTAATAATAAATTTTAATAGAATTCATGTACAGTAACAATTTAATATTAACCATAATATAATGACAAATTTAAATTAAAAATAAGATAATTGGAAACCAAAAGAATTTTTTACGAAGGCAGCTATCAAGTAGGCAACAATGGAGCAGGATTTCCTCATAACCCGAGCTTGTGGGCCAATCATGTCTTGACTAGCCATAGAAAAATGCGAACTTTTGCTTGATTTTTAGTGCACAAGATGTTGATTTTGGCAGCAGTCATGGTCATAGGCATGATTTTATATGCACTTTGCTCGATTTTTGGATACAAAAAATATTATTTTGATTTTTTTTGTCTTTTTGATAATGAAAGTTGAATTAATCATTGTGCCAGCTAACGTTTGAATCACTTGACACGTTGTCAGTGCTAAAAAGATAATAAATTTTAAAGAGTTTATGTGCATAATTATTTTGTCAATAAAGTAAATGTAAAGATAAAAAATTAAAATTAGATTAAGAAATTAAAAAAATCAACATTCCCTTCAAAATACATTTATTGCAATTTTTTTCCAAATTTTTTGTTAAATTTAAAAATTCAACATATTCCAAATAATAAACTAATTTTCCAAATAGTACACAATTTATAAAAGAATATTATATAAAACGGGCCTGGGCTAGGGGTTAGCATTGGAGACATCTGGGCTCAACCGAGGCTCTTGACTAAAAATTACTAGTCCAATTTGTGGTGATAGTATTAGAAGCCAAAGCCGGCAAAGTACCCTATTCATAAAACGCACCGTTTCAAGGTGGTCAAATCAAAAGTAGCGATTAGATCCGGATGCCTTGGCTAACAGTTAACGGGAAAACTTTTCTTCTATTGATTTTCAATTGATCAGTCTTTATTATTTCTGGGTTTAGTTTTATATTTCCTTTCTTTTATCTTGAACTACTTTCTTCTTATTCTGTTCTTCCTTTTTCTTTGTTATATGATTTTTTTTGTCTGTCCATATCAATCTAAAAAAGGAAATTTTTATTATTATTTTTTAAAAAAATTTGTTTGGGTAATTTTTTTTATTTATGGGGCATTTTGAATCTTTCACAAACATCAATTTAACTTATTTTTCAAAATTAATGCATAATTTTTTCATAACTAAGGAAACCAATCATAAATTAATTTTATTATATTCCTAATTTATTCGTTTAATAAAAAAAATTACTTTATTCAAAATATTTTTTATTCTACATTTAAATAAAAATAAATTAAATGTAAATAAATTTTATTATATTTATATTATTTTATTTAATTAACGAATTTTAAAATATTATTTGTGATCATTAAATTCAACAAATGCACATACATCAAGTTTGTGCTGTTCCTTTACGCTACAGTGCCAGTAAGGAACCAGGGAAAACATGAATGAATCTAAGCCTTATTATTTCCCATCAAAATACAGCATGATTTTAATTGTAATCTTAGAGGATTATTATTATTATTATTATTATTATTATTATGGGTTATATGTACTAAAATAAAAATAAAATAAATTTAAAATATAATTTCATTGATTCGTATAATTATTTTTAAAATATAAATTTAATAAATAAAATCTTTTATAATATGTTTCTTATGATAATTAGTAAAATTGCTCCATGAGCAATAAAACATATATTTATTCAGAAATTTATAATCAATTTATGCCTTTCCCTATAAGAACTCAAATTTTGGATGTAATCTTTTAAGGTGATCAATTTGATATATTTAATATAACTTTAGTGATTTGAATGAAATAAATTAAAGTTTAATGATTCAGATGAAATTTAGATATAAATTAAGTGATCTTTAATGAAATTTATCGTATATAGATTGAGAACCATTATGTTAGATGGAGATTGGCAGATAGGGAAGCAGAAGGGAAGGGCCACAAATACGAGGTCAGGTCATAAATCTTTATTGAATACTTGAACCAAGAATTGGTGTCGGTATGGTAGAGAGAAAATTAATAAAAATATTTAAAAGTTAAACAATAAATGGGGGTTCAAGCCCCAACAACAACCCGAGTGAAGGAGGAGCTGCCTATTTATTATTGTTTGTTGGCACTGGTAAAGCTCTCAAGGCTCCCCTCATTTATGCCTGCCTCCTTCCAAAAATGCTTTGGCTTATCAAAAGCTCTCTTAATTTTCTTTTACATGATCTTCACCTATCTCCAACATTTAATGTGTGCTTGCATAACTCAAAAGAAATTTGATCAGTTGTTGCACTCAATTAATCCCAATATATAAGCTTGCTTATGTAGTTCAAGAATCAAACACTGAGAGCATATATATAATATATACTAGAAACTTAGGGTTTAACAAAATTAATTCATGTACTCGCATGTAAAAGATGACATCGATTCAAATTTTAATGTATAATCTATTTTTTCTGTCATCAAGTTATTAGTGTTATATTTATAGTGGTTAATAGAAAAAGTTAAATTTAAAAAATAAAAAGAATTTTGGAAAATCGATCGATGATATTCTAAGTTAGACTTACGAATTAATGAATTTAATTAATTATTTTATATATAAAAAAAGTTTATGATTAAAAAAAAAGATTCAAATCTCAAAAATAATGTTTTTAAAGAAATATTATTGTTGTTAGACCGAACTTGAATAATTTAATGAAACCTTAAATGCCATCATGTTAAGAAAAAAAACACACTAAAAAGTACGTTAATAAAGATGAATGGGATATCAGATTGATCTTTGAAGGGTGAATCTTTTGAGCTTTGAAGTTGAATTGATGTAGCTTAAATGGGACACCTACAAATGTCAGACGAAAATGCATGGCAAAGTAATTGAAACCCAAAATTGTACGTACGATAATCCCTTCTTGTGTGCACAATTGCAGGTCGAGCCAGTCTTCTGCTTCCTCATTTACTGCAAAAATTAGATGTTAGGATCAATGTCATGAATGCGTCCACCAGCAAGCAGAAATTTGCTTCATTTCTCAGTAATAAGTTGTTCAACCAATTTCATCTACATTTCTGCGGTCCCCAAATCCATGCCCTTATTATCTTACCTCTTTATGTAGTCGATTTTTGGTCAGAATAGCTGCCAAATCATGTGTAATATTGACCTAAATTTATGAATTTTGCTATTCGAAGGATAATGGTTAAGGTGTTATATTAATATTTTTGTGTTTCATTGATTTGATGATTTCTAATGTACTGAGACGTGAAAAAAAATTATTTTATAGGTTAATTTCAGACAAAATAAAAAAAAATCACAGTTTAAAATTAACAAAATTTTTATATTATATTTGACGTGTTTACCTGAATTAAAATACAATAATTTTTATATTATATATATATTTAACACAAAATAAATAAAATACAGATAGATAAATTGTCGAATTTATATCGAGTGTTTTAAGAGTACTTGTTACGTATTATTTATAGTTTTTGATGTTATTAAATGCATATAATAATTAGTAATTAGAATATATTAAATTGTGAAATTTTTTTAAATAAAAATCCTAATTAATGCTCTTAGAAGACTCTAAACTCTAAAGTGAAACTCTTCATGTACTAGTGTCATATTCCAAGCTGACGCAACAGGTTTAGAATTGAAGAACCAATTAACTGAGGCCCAAGATGAAATTGTTGGTTTGAAGTTTGAAAGGGGCTCAGGAAAAATATAGGTGAATTGCTTCCAGGTTATCTAATCTCATATGAGAAACATTTTTTTTTTTTTTTACAAAAAATGCCGCAACCCAAAAATATGAGATGGGATTGTAGGTTTTGGGATTCGAAACAGTTTAATTTCTTTCTTGGCACCATCAAGCTAGCTATCCTGTCCTGCTGTTACATGGAGTGCTACTATTTCTTTTGTGTGTGTGTGTGGTTGTATGTATGTATGCATATATATATATATATATATATATATATCAATTTTCGCAGATTATGAATCCCCTGAAGTCATGAAAATTTAAGTTCAAGAAAGGATGGAGCAGAGAATTTATGAAGAACTTTCCACAATTTAAATGGGAGGTGCAGTTCATTTTAAATGTTATATATATGTAAGAAGAGAGCAAGTTTTGGGAGCATTAAAGTACTTTTAATGCTTGGTCTGTCCTCCTTTTAATGGGGTTTGATGAACCCAATTTAAGAACCCTCTTAAGTGGAAACACTCTCATTGCATGACTGCTTCTGCAATCCAATTTCACTACCATTTTTCTCTGCTTGATCATATCCCAAAGTTCAATTTCCTCCCTTGTACTTCTCTTCTTTTCTCTCCTTGTTCTTCAAGGAGAAGAAAAGGATTTGAAGGAGTTATTGTTGCTAGTTTTTCAAGGATATTATGGAACTTACAGAGCTCTCTTTAGCTTCAAACCAATGTGTTGCTGCTGACAAAAGCTGCAATATTAGTTCATCATCTGATCAGGCTGATTTCAACTTTCCTTCCAAGAGGAGGAAGCTTTTCCCAGATCACTTGTTCAATGATGGATCACAAATCCAAACCATTGTTGATCTTCAAGTTAAAGACCCGCTACCGCTAGACTGGGAACAATGCCTTGATCTTGAAGTATCTTTCTGATCTCTTTTAAATTAATTGATTCCTCTTCCAACTCTTTCTATGGTGAATGCTTAGATACTGTTTGATTCAGACTTCTATTATAATCCTTGTTTAAGATATAGTTAATGGGTTCAATTATTTGTCTTAAATGTTTTAATTTATCACATGCACGCGCATGCATATACATATATGTTTATGTCAATATTATATGATCCTTAATCTAGGTGTTTGGGTGTCTGCAGTCAGGAAGAATGTACTACATGAACAGGAAAACATTGAAAAAGACATGGAACTGGCCTAAAGATCAGAAGCTAGACCTTGAACTCAACATCTCGCCGCATTCGAATTGCTCCAAACAGTGCAGCAGTTCTACCTCATTTGAAGACTGTAACAAGCAACATTCTTCAGGCACTAACATGGTGGCTTTGGCATGCTTGAATTGCCATCTCCTTGTCATTCTCTCCAAATCTTCTCCTGCTTGCCCCAACTGCAAGTATGTCCACTCTCTTCCTACAATACAAGCCCAACCACCAAAAGTTTCAGCCATCAAGTCTCTGGATACCTTAAGCCTCTTGAACTAATAAAATAGATCAATCATGTTAGGGGAGGCTTTAAGGCATAGATTTTAAAACCCTTTGCCAGAACTGGTAATATTAGTATAATGTTAAGTTTCATGGATGTATTCAAAAACAGTAAATATAATCTAGGCAAAAGTGTTTTCCATGTAGTTGACTTTGTTATATATTCTCATTTTGTTTGGTGTTGGCCCTTGGGGGCCTCTGGGGTAAGAAGCATTAAATTTGTAGAATGAAAGTCTCCCCAAATATTAAGTCCTATCATCAAGAATGTAACGAGTTTCGTATTTAACTTAATTTATTAATGCAATCACTTTTAAAAAATAATATTTGTTCAAGTGATAAGTCAACCTTTCAAGATAAAAGATAAAATCAAGAAACTTCATATCTAAACCCTAACTTAAGGTTGGAGCAACATATTTGCCTTCGGATTTTCATTAAAAAAAATCAATATCGAGTGGCTGACATTTACAAAGGTTTGTTTCAGTTTCCATTGTGCTTGGAATTAGCTAGCAGCGAAGCACTCGTGTGGTGACCCCAAAGTACTAAAGTAGAGTCAAAGGCATAAATACAGATCTGTTAAGCTGTAAAGTTTTCAGGCTGCATTGCATTTAATCACCAGGTGACATGTTTCACCTTCTATGCTTCTACTCTTCAGCAATCAAACGTATAGACTTCTTTTAATTGTATAGACTTGCATTGCAGTTTGATTGAATTCTTTAAATTTGACATAATAACCAAATTTGCCATTATGATAAGTTTGCTTTCAATCAAATTTTTTGCCAATCATAATCAACACCAAGCCAATTATGAGAAGGTTTTATAGGAAAAGGGGCCGCCTGGCCATCAAACATAGTTTCAGCATTACAAACCTACTAAATTTAAGGTAATACGTTAGGAATAAAATCCTATTTTTCAGAAAACAATAATAAAATAAATTCAAAAAAATTAAACACACGAGATTTATAGTAATTGACTCTCAATACAAGAGTTATTACAATTAAGGGTGTAATTAATTAAGTTCGAGTTGATACAGTTTTAAGTTTGAGTTCAAGCTTGACTCCAAATTCGAGGTTCAAAACTTGACTCGAACTCGATCGAATTTTATTTTTTTAATTTGAGCTTAATTCAAAATAGAAATCGAACTATTCGAGCTCGTTTGATTAAGCTCAGTTATGTAAAAATAAACTCGATTCTTATATTTGACAAAAACTCAATTATTTGTGCTTTAATTCGAACTTAAATTCAAGATATTTTATCAATTAAAATAATTAAAATATAAAAATTCGATTAGACTCGTGAGCTAATCGAGTTGGGTATAAAAATATTCGAACTTAGCTCGATTGATAAATCAAACTATTCAAACTCAAGCTTGACTCGATAATAATCGAGTCAAATTCAAATTTTATTCGAGTCGAATCTGAATAGTTTACAAATACTAATGTATCATTTACATCTTTAACTATAATTTTATAGTTGATATAAAACTGGTAATCCTTTAAATATAAGCATAATTAGGACGATCAAATTATATATAAAAAAAACTCAAAATACCCTTAATATTATTGGAAATATCCAAAGGTTGATGCATATTTTATCTGCATAGAAATAATAAATTTTAGGATAGAAATTAAGTTACACAAACTTAAAACATTAATTATGTTTACAAGATATAAGAGACTTTATGTAAATGTGATAATAATTCAAATTAGATCACTAGATTTCATTTTTTTGGATAATATATAATATTATAAAATTATAAAATTTAATTTAAATTTGAATTAATTTTTTATATGATCTGATTCGATCCGAACCGAATTTGTCCAATTTGGTTTGATTCATCAATTATTTTTATTTTTATTTTTATATATTATTTAAATATAAATTTTTTATATATTTAAATAGTTTTAGATATAATAAATTATTATTATTTTACAAAAATTTTAAATATAAATATAAAAGCTAATAAAAATATAATTTGGTTTGTTTTTTTTTAATTTTTAACTTTTTGATCAAAATCTAATATATATATATATATTTAATGTTTAAATTTAATATAAATCAAATAAAAAATCTATCAAAACCGAATCGAATATTATAATTTTAAATTAATTTTTTATTTTTTCAATTTTTTCTTCTTACCCTTACTTCTATGATAAATTTAAACTCTCTTAAATTTATGATCATTTTAAATGTAAAAATAAAAATGTGAAATAAGCAATGCAAGCATGTTTAATACAATAATAGTCCATGTTTGGTTGAGACTTTCAAGCACACTGGGCTTACAAGGCTGCCTGTCAAGCTCCGGACCGAGGGGCATATGCCTTAACTAAGGTCCAGTGGACAAGCTTGACATGAGCCGTCGCATTAAACTGGCTGTCTAGGGCTGCAGGCACAAGACACAGGAAAATTCTAATCAAAGTGTTGGAGCTTGACATATATGAACGTATTAAACGTTAAATTTACCGCATATGTTAATTCAGGATTCCAAACTTTATTTATACCACAAATGACATAGCCTGAGTCAACGCTGAACATAATGTTTTAGTTGGAGTTCGATTTAAAATTATTATTTTATTAATAAAAGTATTATTATTTAATTTTTATTTTAAAATATTAATAAAAAATATTTTTTAATATTTTAATATATAAAATTTATTTTTT
This sequence comes from Durio zibethinus, assembly GCF_047325235.1. Classification (NCBI taxonomy): domain Eukaryota; kingdom Viridiplantae; phylum Streptophyta; class Magnoliopsida; order Malvales; family Malvaceae; genus Durio; species Durio zibethinus. The sequence continues at coordinate 1,598,695 of NC_143165.1, read as the reverse complement.
AAAAAAATAAAACACTTTTAATAAAAAATCATTTAATTGTTGTATATCTATTTCCAAAAATAAAAAATAATATAATTAAAAATTCATTTAAATGAAGAAAGATTAAAATTAATAATAAAAGTTATTATAATTATCATTGAAGAAAAAATTATTGTAATTGTAATTTAAAAAATTATAAAAAATTTTATATTAAATAAATTTTATTAAAAATAATATTTGAATTTAATTAATAATAAAATAAATTCAATCATACATATTGATGGGATGGAATTCAAAATCACACTAAAAGGTTTTTTATCAATGGAGAACATTAAGAGTGTAATTGATCGAGTGCGAGTCGATATAACATTAAGTTCGAGTTCGATTCGAAATTCAAGACTCAATACTCGATTCAAATTCAATCGAGTTTTTATTTTTTAGTTCGAACTTGATACGAGATAAAAATTGAGCTATTCGAACATGTTTGATTAGGCTTAATTAATATGTAAAAATAAGCTTGATTTTTATATTTGATAAAAATTTGATTATTTGTGTTTGAGTTTGAGTTCAAATTTGAGATATTTTATTAATTAAAATAATAAAAATATATTTAAATATAAAAATTTAATTAAACTCGTGAACTACTCTGATCGAATATAAAAATATTTGAAATTCGACTCAATTAATGAGTGAAACTATTCAAGTTCAAACTCGACTTAATAATAATTAAACCAAATTCAAATTTTATTCAAATCGAATTCAAATAATTTATGAATATTAATATTTCATTTACACATTTTTACTTTAAAATTTGGAAGACAATAACAATTGAAAAAAAAAAATCCACTGAGGTTTTGATTGGAGTTAAAAGTCGACAAAATAATCGGCTTTCTTTTTGGCTACCACATGCCCTTAAATTTTGATTGGACCGTGACATTTATAGCAACCTTAATTTTCCAAACAAAGACATTATATTTATAGTAAGTATTTATTTTTGTCGTGAGTAAGATAAGGCTAACCTGTCGTCCACTGGCTACTACTAATAAAATAAAATGGGATATATTTATTTAATCAATCAATCAGAGCCGTTAACTTTCCACAACGAAGGTTGGGTGCGATTCAGTGTATGAGTATAACCCCATACGTGGTCCCATGTTTATTTGTTTGACTTCTTGGTTACAAAATTTATTTTTAATAAATTTAATTTATTTATAGCACCCAAAAGATATTTTGTTTGTTCTTATAATTGGATTTTTTTTCTGTTCATGAAATAAAAAATAATTATTTTTTTCAAATAAATGAAATCAAATTTATTTTAATTTTATAATCTATTATTTTCATAAATTTTTTTTATGCAAAGAGATATCGAAGTTTAAGGAATAGAAAAAGATAATTACAATTATTCGAGATTGAATTATAATTTTATGAAACTTCAAGCCTACAACATAATAACGACACATCTCAAATATGCTAATGATTTTTGTATAAATTGAAACTAATTTGATGACTTTCAAACAAAATTAATGAAAAAATTTGCAAAATTTTGCCAATTTTTAGTCCTATTAATATAGAGTGGAAGTGCCACTTAATTATGGCTAATTGGACATACAAAAGATAAACTTACTTAGATAGTTAGAGAGAATTATTTATTAATTATAATTATAATTTCATATTAAAATGCATATGATATTTACAATAAAAATAAAAAAATATAAAAAAAAATTATCAACTTGAGTCCTCGATTTTAAACCGTTTTATATTTGGTTATTTAAATTATGTTCCATTGAGAGTAATATAAAGTACATAAGAAACATCTTTTACTTAATAGCAAAGAGTTTGAATTAAGATTTTAAATGGTTTGGGTTAAGGTATTGGAGCATCTAATTTCATCATAGACCTAAGGACATTAACCTTGCAAATTGGTCTTAAAGAAGCATTCAAATAATGTTTTCTTATGTCTATATATTGATAAGGAGCAAAAATAATTCGAGGAAAGAGTTAAAAAAAAAAACGAAGAAAGCATGTTATTTTTTTTATTTAATATTACTTAATATAACAAGAATAATAAATTAAGTTTTATACTTCATAATTCTGAAATTTATTATTTAATATTACCTAATAAAAAGAAAAAAATATATAGATTTGCTTAATTATACGACTCAAGATTAAATCATTTCATAAGTGGAAGAGAATGAAAAGAAACATAAATTTTCTTCTTTTTTCCTTTGGTTTTGGCTTTTTTATTTTTTCCGAGTACTCTATTTTCTTTCCGTTTCACTAAATATAATGTTGATAAATAATGAGAATAGTAATATTAAACATATGATATTAATAGAGTTAATTACAATAGTTCTTTTTTAAATAAAATGTAAAAAAATATATATATTTTTGTGTGTAAATTTAACCATTCACTTATTTATATTGTGTTCATTTCAAGTCAAACACGTAAAATAAAAAATTATCATATTAAATTTATATCAACATAATAAGTATGAAATATATTTTTTGATTTTATTTAATTTATATATAAATTTTATTAAAATTTTAAATCATATTATTTTTATATTATTTATATATCATTATTATATCGTATTATTGTATCATATTTAAAATTATTGAATTTTTAAAAAATTTGTACCTAACTTAAAAATGAATAAAAAGTAATTAAAAAAAATGAAGAAAACACGTGAATTACGCCAAATTCAGATAAAACAAAGCAAAAATTATAAACAAATAATAATTTACTATTTGTGGTGATGTAACAAAAAATCACCAATGCGTGATGGAAGCAAAACCTCATATAACATTCCCCATGAAGCAAGCATCCCTCCTCTGAGCTATGAACAAACCTTCGACATTTTCTTTCTCTTTTCAGCTTATGTTTTTTTCCCTCTCTTTTCCTTTCTAATTCTTCCTTTTCTGACTAGAGAGCCATGTACCCTTCATCTTCGTCTCAACAACCCGTGGGCCAAACAGGATTAACCCGTTACGGCTCAGCCCCGGGTTCCCTTCTTACCACCGCCGTTAATTCCGTTATAGGAGCTGGTTCTAACCTCGTCAGCCACTACTTCTCCGCTCACTCATCGTCATTAACATCGGAGTCAACTTGTAAAGTCAGCTCATCCAACCACCCACAAGAGCCTAAATCTGCTGCTCCTCCTCCCCATGGATCTTACCCTGCACCTTCTTCTTCCTCTTTGCTCAGACAACGTAGCTCTCCCGCTGGTTTCCTACACCTCTCAACCGAAAACGGTAATGCATTTTTTTTCATTCTAGGACGGTTTTATCCTTATTATATTTGAGAAATCATTATCCACTGAAGGGTAATTTCGACTTCTTAAATTTATTCCTTTTATTGGCGGCTTTTCTTCCCCGAATAATTCACCGGCATTAGGCGTTGACCCAATTTTTCATTGACAAAAAAGGTCACATTCTATTAAGTTTAATTGCCAAAATAACCCTTCAAAAGGAATAATCTGGTGGGAGGATGGTCCATGGAATTTCCATGTAGCTTCCACTATTAGGGTAATATTGTTTGATATGTTACAAAATATTTCAAGTGTTTTTTACCCCTTTTTTTTTAATTTAAGTTGTAAAAATTAAATTTCAATGTCATATTTTATCATCCATATTTATTATTGATGAAATATTTTAGTGCATCATTGACCCAAAGTTGGGTTATGATATTCTTTTAATTTCACTTATAAAATTAAAATTTTATTATTAACATTTTATTAGAAAATAAAATATAATCTTAAAATATCCCTTAATTACCCTTTAGAAATCAACTTTTATCTTCATGAATGTGTATTTTCTTTTTGGCACATCTTTAGGCCGTGTACAATTAAAAGCTAAATGTTAAAAAACACGATAACATTTGAAGCAAAAATGTGCATTTTAGTATAAGGTTTTGTATTGGAATAATGTTACGAATTGTTTATAAATTATAGTAAAATATTTAATGTAATATATAAATTTTAAGAATTTTTAATATAATATTTGAATTATAAATATATTAATTAATATGATACTTTGATAATTATTTGTATGTCATATATTATAATTTGAAACTAATCATATTAAAAATAAATTTTATATTAATTAATAAATTTATAATTTAAGTATAAAATTAAAAATTTTTAAAATTCAAATATCATATTAAATATTTCATTATAGTTTAGAGTTATTTGTAATATTAAACTTTTTGAATTTAATTCTTTTATTAGTTTAAAATTTCCATAATTTGTTTCAACCAATCTTTTTTAGTAACAAAAAGTGATTTTTTTTTTTGTTTAAATATCATAACCTGCCATTTATGATTTAAAAATATGGGACAGATAGATTCCTCCAACCCAAGTTAGGTTATAGTGGCAAGCCCTTTAATGAATAAAAATGAATTTTCCAAAAGCTTCATCTAACCACGTTCAAGTTTCTTACGACATAAAAATGTACAATTTTTTTTTAAAATGATAGAAAACGGAGATTAGACACAGCAAAAGAGTAGAAAAAACAAAAGAAGAATAAAATTAACAGTTCGTTTTTTTTTATGTTCTTAGTGAAATTTTTTAATTTGTAAATAGAGTTAAAAGATTTATATGTATTTTTTAATTAATTTTTTATTTTTTTAATTAAAAATTACCTAATTCATTTTCAGTGAAAATTTTAAATTTCACATTCAAAATTATTAAGGTGACACATATATTAAAAATTATTAAAAATTTTAAAAAATAAAACATTAGTATTCTTTTAATCTCGAGTTAAAAAATTACATTAACAGTATATAAAAAAAACTCATTTATAATCTACATAAAAAGGTACGTGCTAATCTGCTAACTCTAATTGTAAAAGTCTAAAAGCTCTATTGTTTTTTGTTAGAAATTTTCAAAATAATATATGAAAATTAATTTCACATTGAAAAAAAAATACATAATTAAATCTGTTCAAAAATAAAGATAAGCCTATTTAAAATAAATAATTTGAATTATTAAAAAATAGATAATTTTTATCTATTCAAAATAGTTAATCATGTCTATAGGAAACTTTACTTATCTATCTATAAAAAATTTCTCTAATTTTTTAAAAATATCTAAAAACAATTCTTGAAACTCTTCCTCGTTTCTTAAAACTTCAAATTTGTTTTATAAAAATTTTGTTGTAAAAAATATATGTAGAAGTTCATTGATATTGTGATATGCTAGTGATTATTTAATCAATTAATTTCATTAGCGTAAAACGTAGTCTCAAGGTTTATTGCTTGTAATTTTTTTGCACATCCATTAAGTAAATAATATAATAAAAATAAATAAAATTTTAAGGAAAGTGATACCATTATGCATCTTAAAATTATTTTTTAAAATTTCAGATTTATCAAAAATAATAATTTAAAATTTTCAGCATTTGCTCTCATAGGATGAAATAATTTCTCTAAAATTAATGGTTAGACAAAGTTATAGATAGCCAATCCATGCAAACCACCATGTTCTTGCTGGCAGATGAGGTATTAAAGGGTAAGTGTCACGTGTCTAACATAACTCCACCGATATTTTTGGAATCCAACATTATGCTTTTATTTTACTCAATAAAATTTGATGTAGATGCATAAAATATTATATGCTTTGTGGGGTGAATATCTTATGATTTGCAGTTGGACAAGTGGGAATAAAGTAAGATAAATGATCTTGGTAGCCCATCAGGATACAATACCAGTGGGATAAGAGGGACTCGAAGCTAGCCCTGTTCATATTTTTTTAACTCTTTCAGAAAAGTCATCCTAATGAAGTTTTTAAATGAGATAACGTCCTAAAATCTCTTACAGTGAAATATTTACTTTCATAATTGATTTTAATATTGTTTTAATATAATATTTGAATTATAATTTTATTAATTAATATGATATTTAAAGTATTATTTATCCGATACGTGTTATTATTTAAAATTAATCAAACTTGATAATTTAAAATACGATACGAAAATAAGACATGAATGCGACATGATTTAAAATTATAACAATAATTATATATGAGTTTAACAAAATAAAAAAAATTATATTTCATATTTTCATATCCATACGAATTAAGACATGTAATAATTTTCGTGTAAAATACGATACAAATGCATGAATTTTAATATTTTATATTATATAATTATACGAATTGTCAGGTCTAGAGCTAACCACATTAACAATGAGTATCACATTAGAGAATTTTAAATTTTATATACTATATTAAAAATTTTATTATAATTAAAGAGTTATTCATAATATTAATTCTTTTTAAATTTCATATTCAGGTTTGTAAACTTAACTTGTTACATATTCATTTAATTATGATTAGGAAAATTAATAAATTAAAAAAATTACTTAAATGGACATATGTTAAGAAAAAAAACATGCTTTAGTTAGGAGTTTAAAACTTTTATTGTCTATTTTAATAAATTTATATCTAAATGCAAGTTTTACTTGTTTATTTTGAAAATTAATTTACAACTAGATAGAGTCTAGATTATTTGTTCTATAGATATGATAAACATGTGGAATGACAAGGAAGAACAGTACAAAAGAAAACTAATAAAAGTAATGCATAATTTTTTTTTAGAACAATTGAAATTGTATTCATTTCATTTGAAGATGAATTTCGCAACAAAAATTTATTTACCGATGTATTACCCCAACATGGTTAAAATTCATATTACCTTTGTGATGCGTTTGATTTGTTATAGAATGTGATTTTTTTTTTCCATGGATCACTTGAAGTGAATTAAACACTCTCATTGCAGGTTTTTCTGTTACAAGGGGCACCAGAAATTATAGCTCTCAAGGTGCTAATCGTGGCCATGGAGTGTCAAGATTGAAGTCTCAATTGAGCTTCACAAGACAAGATTCTCTTTCTCAGATATCTGAAGTCAGTGAGGATCTTGTTGATGGTGTTAGCTCTAGCAGTAACCATCAAAATGCTGCACATCCATTTGCTGCTGCTGGCTTTGGAATGGATTCCTGGGATCATACAAATTCCATTGTGTTTTCTGCCCCACCATGCAAGAGGGCTAAAAATATTGATGGCGATAGTTATAACTGTCTAAAAGCCTTGGAAACTCAGGTATATTTTTCTCCCCATTTTAACTGACATCAGATCAGGGAAGAACAATTTAATGGTGTTTGTTTCCAATATCTTATCAGAAAATAAGTATTTTGGAGTATATTATTTCTCATCATCAGCCCAATATTGTTGAAGTAGGAGCACGATTTTGCATTTATTGTAGCATCATTGATCGCTTTGTCATCACCATGATGAATAACACAGTGTGCTTTAAAGTATTATCATTAACTTCTTATTATTGGCCTTACATACTGCGAATTAATCTTTATTTCAGGTTAGTATGCCACAAACGACACTTGAGATGGCTACAGTGGAAAAGCTGCTACATATTCCTGAACATTCTGTGCCCTGTAAAATCCGAGCCAAGCGTGGCTGTGCTACTCACCCTAGAAGCATTGCTGAAAGAGTAAGTTAAAGTTCAAGAGATTTAATTGCTAGTGATAGATTACTATAACTTATTAGAAATCAAATTGCTTATTTATAGGATAAATGCAGGTGTTAATGAAGGTTCATATGATCAATCATATCCTTTCAAATGACCAGTTCCATCAAACTTCACCTTCTGTCTTGGAAAGTTCAATGTCTTTTGTTTATACCTTGCACATGTAAAGCATTTGTAAGGGCTATTGAAGATAGTATAATTTTGAAGTTATATCGCTGTTGGCCGTGCACTGATTGCATCCATGAATCCCATAATTCCTCCATTTCTAGCCTTGCATTCCAGAAACTTTTAACATTGATAATTGTGATACAATATGGAAAAATCACAACTGGACATTCATTGTCCTTTTTTTTCTCTTTTCCTTTTCTATTGGGTTGGAATTTTATTTGATGTGCACATGAAAAGTATTATTGTGGTCTTGAGGATCAATGGCTGCTATGTTAAAAATAGAAGGTACCATGAATCCAAGAAAGAAAGATGACAAGCAAGGGACCCGACAAATGGCGAAAACAATATTCCATCATGCATCCACTAGAGCATAAAGCCCTCGTACCTGCACATGCATGGTAATTTCGGCTCCTTTGTGGAGTAGGTGACAAGTACGATATAGCATAATATAGTAGCTAATGAGTGCAAGAATATGATCTGCACATCTACTTATGGATTCTATAGGTGTAGAGGAAGCTAGTCTATAGTAATAGAACATCTTTTTGCGCCCTTAGATCATATAATTGATAATGCTCATTTGCATTTGCTTATGTTAATGTCTTGAAGAAGATTCATGCATTATACACCATAAACTTACAGTTGATTACTAAGATACATGAGCATAGTGTATAAGTGTTTTTTCTTTCCCCCAAGGAATGATCAATCTTATTGAGCATCATTAAACTTATTGTATATGTACAGGAGAGAAGAACAAGAATAAGTGGGAAGCTGAAGAAATTAGAACAGCTTGTTCCTAACATGGATAAGGTAATCGTTTTTTTCTATGCTGGCCTCAGATTGAGTCTATATTTAGGTTGTTTTGAATCATTCATTTCCTCATCAAAGATTGTGGACTTATGGTTTCCAGATTATTGTGCAAGGGATCCATTTGCAATGTATATACATTATTTTCTACATAGATAATATATCTTTGAAATCTTCGTGCAGCAAACGAGCTATGCAGACATGCTTGACTTGGCTGTGCAGCATATTAAACGCCTTCAAAATGATGTTCAGGTTCGTACATATGTCATCTGAGTGCTTATTATTATGTTTTTATGGCATCGAAATTTGTTTCTTTGAAGACCCTCAAATTAGGTTGCTATGATTCTGAATGTTATAGGTGCTTTTTACAAAGGGTCACAATATGAAATCTATCTTTGATATATGTGTGTTTGTGCATGCGCATGTGTGCATGTTTGCGCATGCACATTTGTGCATACATGTGTGCATTGTTATAGGACTGATACATTTGAAGCCTTGATGTAGAGTGCATATAATTCATTAACTTTCTTACCTTTATTTTCTATTGTACAATAAATTCTGTGAATTGGAATTCAAGGGCATGTTCCATTAGGCTTGAGGCGTGTGCAGCAAACTCATAACCGGGAACCATCGATCTAATGTTTGAGAAAGGCCTAGGTTGAAGAACCATGTCTTGGACTCTAGGCACCTGCTTGTCTTATCACCAAGCTATTCCATTAGGCATTCCTTTTGAGATAACGCTTAAGACTCTATCATTAATATATTTGCTACAAGCTGGAGCATAGAGTCTTACATACATCTAGAAGTGAAATATACAATGAGGAAAATCAGTTACCTACTTTAGAATTTTAGTAATCTAGATTACATAGCCAAACCAAGTTGTCTGAGACGAGTGCCCTTAAGAGATAGCTCTGATCTATTTATTGTCTATGAAGAGGTTCCATGGATTTCCTCTGCTTGTGTTACTTCTAAAGCAATGCATTGGTAGGACCATGTGGTATATACCTTTGGTTAATAGATGAACCTGAAATGATGTCCATATTCTATTTTTCTACCTCAAATGCATTAACGAAATGAAATTCTATTAGCTGATGATGCCTCTCATAGCATCTATGGATCCAATACATGAGGTAATTGGTGGTACCAAAAGGCACTATTGTTAATCAAGAATGTTGATTGCAAAAATGATAGATCAAATGGTAGATCATGAAAGATGTCAGTATGGGAATACTGTAGCCCCACAGAATGTACCAACACTGAGTGTTTATTTCGTTGGAATTAAGGATAACTACTAAAATGGCAACATGGCTCATAATCATTGAGAATAGGCAAACTAAGGAGAGTTTCAGCTTTCTTAATGGGTTTTGATCTTAGCCTAATAAGCCAAACCTCTATCAGTATCTTGTTTTGATAAGAAAGCAGAATAGATTCTGTGGACTTCGAATTCAGTATCTTTTTAAGCTTGAGATCCAAGTCAACCCCATCACAGTCTTCAGGAACTAATAGATAGCAAATTGCCGGTATGTTGAAACACATGTTATGATAGCAGCTAAGCTGGCTGGTTATAATTAGGGGTGAGAAAAAAAAATGCAGAAATCTGAAAATCGATTCGAAATTATAGTGTTTGGTTTAGTTTAGATCGATTTTTTTTTATTAAGTTCAGATCAAGTTTGGATAGTAAGCATATATATTAAGTTTGGATCGAATTTCAGATCAGAAGTAGAAAATTAAAAAAAATTAAGTCGAATCGAATTATATATATTTCAAATTTTTATAAAATAAAAATAATAAATTTATATCATATCAAAATATATTTAAATATATTAAAATAATATATAAAAATTAAAAACCAATAAATTAAACCGAAATAAATCGATAAAATTTAGTTTAGTTTGGATCGAATAAAGAATCGATTTAAATTTAAATCGAATTTTAAAATTTTATAATATTATATAATATTTTAAAAAATAAAATCGAATTTAATTTGAATTAAACCGTTATCACATCTAGTTATGACCTTTGCAGTTGTATTAGGGGCAAAAGCTAAAATCAGATTGTCGCATTCAAGGAATTTAGGCATATATTTGTTGTATAACATAGCCTTTAGACCAAAAGTGGGATGATGAATTTCATTAATTATATCATTTTCCTGCTGTTAGAAGATAGTAGAAGAGTAAGAAGTGGCAATGATATTTTTCTGTTAACCAGAAAGGGATTCATGGGCTCTGTCCGATACATCCCTTCCTGGACTGAGTTTATCTATGCCGGACCTAATGAATTCAGGAGAAATTATCTACTCACAATCTCTTAATGGATTCGAAGCCAGGCAAAAAGAAAGTAACCCATTCTCTTGGCCACTTGAGCCAACCATCTGATGGTAATTCGAATGATACTTGGTTAATATAGTATTAACTTCTTTGCTGTATATACCATGTGCCAAATGGTGAACATGAACACCCTTTTTATCTTTTTGCTGATCTTTAAAATGGCTTAGAAGTTCAGAATTTTGGCAACCCTTCCTTCCTTCTAGAGTTTGGTTGACAATATGTATTTCCTCTATCACAGGAACTCCACAAAGAACTCGAAAGTTGTACGTGCGGATGCAAACATGGCTCATGATGCTTGATGGCTATGTCTAAGGAGCCCAGCATTGATCTGAATTCCAAATTTTGAAGGTGGGGGATATGCTTAGTGAAGCCAATGCTAATTTTGTTGTCTTATTTTGAGTGAATAATGCAAAAGTAGAGGTATAGAACTCTGAACTGTATATAATGGGATGACATTGTTCTTTAGTTTTAGAAGAGATTGATTTGGAAAATGAAAAAAAAAAAGACCCAAATTGTAGTTTAGTGTCCCTTTGCTGTTAGATTCAATGTCTGTCATATAAAATATATTGATGGCAGCGAGAATCGAACTTCTTTAAGTGTTATCTTTTATTTTAAGAACATTATACCATATTTTCCATTTTGAAATTGAGTTTGGCCAACTAAATATGGGTTCTTCCAGGAATGGTTTGAAATAGACTTTTTGCTTCTTAAATGACTCTTCCATGTGCCAATCATAAAAGGGTGGTCCCAATAAATTATAGAAGTCCGTCTCACCATGACTGGATTTGCAGTCCTTTGTCAATTATTGTTATTAAAAAATAGGTACGAAATTTTGTGTATTTATATAATATAAAATATTAAAATTTATATTTTATATAAAAATTATATATTATAATTTGTATCGATATAAAATTATAAAATATATATATTTTTTTATTTTATTAAATTTATATATAATTATTATTATAATTTTAAATTATATTATTTTCGTATAATATTTTAAAATGAATTTAATTATTTGAATTTGATTACTATAATTTACAGTCTCAACTCTCAAACGAAGAGTTAATAACAGTAAAAGTAGGACAATAACATTAATTGAAAATCTAATTATTACTGCTGCTTGTTTACTCCGTATGGTAAATTCTTCTATTGTTTTAATCCAACAAAATTAATCATATAATAAAAATATTACAATACAAAAGCATTTGTTGTCCAAAGGAACAAATAAACTTATGCAAAACACGTTAAAATTACTCTTAAAGGTTATGGTCAAACAACAGTGTCAACATCATTAACATTATATTTTCTCCTTTTTGCTTTATAAAAAGAATTAAAATCACATCATAAAACCCACAAAGTTAATTTCATTGATAAGAAACAAGTTTCTTTTTTTATGAAGGAAACTTCGATGCTTGTGAAAAGTATTTTAAAAGTGAAATTTTAAATGTATAATAATGAAGGAATGCAACATTAAAATCATCCAATTAAATCCAAAAATAATTTGAGGAAATTAAAATAAAATTATAATTACCAAAGATATTAATATGAAGTAAAATAAATACGTATAAAATATAAAATTTATATTATTAAATTAGTAAAATATGTATTTAATTTTATTTATAAAATTAAAAAATTTTAATATCAATATATAAAAATAAATTAATTTTTTATTTTTTAGTACGATACCATGAACATAAGAACATGAATATAAATTAATAAAGTAATTAGCACTAATTAATTAAGATTTAGAGTTAGTAATAATAAAAAATAAATAAATAAAAGAATCCCATAATTGAACATCAATGATGAATCATGAACCCACTACATGCGCAGTATGTCTTTTCCAGCTTAGCTTCAGACAGAACTTCCACCGCAACAACCCATTCACCTGTTTCTCTCTGTCTCTTCCTTTTTCCTTCTGTCATAACACCAAAATCCAACCGCGAAAAACCAAAGCCAAAGCCATGTCAGACGACGAAGGAGGAGGAGAAGAGTACCTTTTCAAGATAGTAATAATTGGAGACTCAGCAGTTGGCAAATCCAACCTCCTTTCACGCTATGCTCGAAATGAATTCAACCCACATTCCAAAGCCACCATAGGAGTTGAGTTTCAGACCCAAAGCATGGAAATCGATGGTAAGGAAGTTAAAGCTCAGATTTGGGATACCGCTGGTCAAGAAAGGTTTCGTGCTGTCACTTCTGCTTATTACAGAGGCGCTGTTGGTGCTCTTATTGTTTATGATATTAGCAGAAGAACTACCTTTGATAGCGTCGGTCGTTGGCTTGATGAACTCAAGAGTGAGTTTGGTTTTTAACAACCTTTTTCTTGGTTTTGGTTTTCCTATCTGGGTTTTTTATGTTGGCTAGATTGAGTTAATTTATATTGATTTTTAATAGGTTTTATGGTTTAGCTGTGGGATTGGAGGATTTGGTGGCTTGCAGTTGTTGGTTTGATGAGAACTGAGGGATATCTTTTTGGTAATATTGACAGGTTAACTTCATTTGATCCTTTTTCTAGGAGGGCTGTGGATTAGATTTTAAAATTTGCTTTTGGTAGATTTGGCATTAAGATGGAGTGTCATAAGAAGATCCATTGAAATATTGAGTTGGGTTTTTTGTTTGTTGATTTTATGGTCTTTCTTTGAGTGCCTTTTTCAGGATTCTATCTTGATTTGTTCATTCAGTTGGTTATGGTGGGTTAGGGCATTAGATCTGATGCTGTAATGATTGTAGTGTAAGGCTTAAGCTAGAAGAAAGCTGAAAACAGCAATAACAAATATTCCCTGGAAGAAAACAGAAAACAATTAGCAAGGGACTGGCTTTCTGATGCTTTTTTTTTTCTTTTTACTTTCATGCCCCCTTGTGTGGATTGTATCTGTTAATGTAGCATTTTCATACAGGATATTTGTTAAATTGCATGTGGCAGATTCTTAATTCGTGTATGTGTCACGGATCTAAGGAGGAGTCCTGAATCTCACATCGAACATAATAGGAGGGTCACTGGGGTATAAAAGGGTTCACACTATCTCTTCCTTGTGAGACGCCTTTTGTAGGACAAAACCGTGAGATCAGGGGGGCCAGAGCGGACAATTCCTCACAAAGGTGTGAACCGTGGCAGTTAAGTTGATTCGGGACACTGGATGAGTGAATGCCCGGGTCCAAGAGCTGCGCGGGTTCGGAGCTTAAGTCTCGACCCGTGACATATGCATGTTGCTAGATAGGCACCTTTTCTGATACATATGAAATTCCGTATATTAAGAAGCTATACAACAGCTTGTGATCTTGGATTTAGTTGTTCAACTTATTTGACTGATTATTGCCTTGGAAAATAGAGATCATGTGACTACTAGTGATTAGTCAATTACTTCTTTCTCCCCTTGTTTTCTGGTGATATTCATTCTTTTGTCTTATAGAACACGAACCAAGGTTGTCACAATTAGGATTTATCCTGAAATTGTTAGGATTATTGGAGCATATCCTTGATGATATTAATAGAAATTAGTAATAAAGAACATAAGTGACAATATTCAGTGTAGTTTGATGGAATCTGGTTACATTCATAAACAAAGAATTAATTTCTATATATATTTTTTTATTTATAAAAACAACTGTAAGAGTATGATAAACGAAAATTGACACTTAAATACTCAATCTCCAAAACATACTTTATTGTTTGTTGTTCTGTAAAATCTTAAGCTTTGGCCTTTGGGACAATTCTAATGCTTTCCAGTGTCTTCTGCAATCTTCTTACACATTTATTAACCCTATAATAACTTTACAAGCATCCATATGTCATCTTACATATCTCTAATGGCAAAATGAGGTTTATAAAACAAAAAGTAGTTACAACCAATAAACAACTATAGACAAGAACCTATTATGATTTATCCTGCTCAATTCCTTGTTACTTATTTGAACATATGAATAAGTACAGTTCAAGCAAAAGATAGAATAATTTCAAGGCATTTAATATTCTTTTCTCTTAAACCAAGATTTGCACATTTTACCTTTGGGTCTTTCATCATATCATAATGTTTTGAATTCTCATCCAGGTCCAAAATTCATTGGTAAACTGTTGGATCGACCAAGAATTATACTACTTGCAACCAAAATCTCATTGCAGTTCATTTTCATGAATATTGTGTATCTTATGGGCGTAACCTATTCTAAGCATACTTGCTAACTGAAAATTACTAGCTCTTAGATCATAGACAATTCCATGTATGGAAGATCCATATTTCTTTTTTTCTTTTTTTCTTTTTTCCTCTTTGATGCAAGAGAACACTAAGACATGAATCTTTAAAACCGCTCAAACGAAGGCTCATAGTTTTCCATTGCTTGACATGTGTTTATGAATCTCATCTAGAGTTAGAAATGGGTAAGTCTAGAATCATTTGCAGGACAATGCCTCCTATGTGTAGTTGTTTTTTGGCTGGCACTTGGCATCTGGGGCTTGTTCCAGTTAGCAGATGCATGTAACTGATAGAGTGTCTTTTAGGCGGTCATAGGATTGTAAAGACGTAGTAAAAAAAAAAAAAAATAATAGCCATAAGAATGGAAATCTTTCCATTGTTTGGGATGTTGGAAGGCAATAAAACATGTATAGTTTCAGGGATCAAGTTTTTAGGTGCACTAGCAGATTTGTATATTTCACATTCTTGTAATCCTTCATAACCATGGTGGATTTGTCTCTCATTCATGGACGTTACCTGGCTCTGTTCAATCTTATTTAACATTGGTCTCTGATGTCTGTGATTTTATTATTTGGATAGACCTTAGCATTGGACACACTTTTCCAACCTTGCAAGGATAATGAGAGTGGAGGGTTTGGCCTTTATGTTTTGGCATGGTGTCAAATTTGGTGATGCAAAGGCCCTGGTATGTTGAGAGCGGACATGTGGTTCCTACGGAAGCGTGTGGCTCTTGGATGGTTTAGTGAAAAGAGGGGGAGGACACTCCATTTTGTTGGAAACCCCATGTCATGTTTCGGTGTCCAATGCTTGTATTTGTGTTTTCAGTTCTTAGCATTCCTGTGATTGCCCCAGTGAATGGTAAAGATGGACTCTGTTAACTTTTCAATATAGTGTTGATACACACACATACACCCTAATGCGGACAGGACTGTTGAGACAGAATAGAAGTAGAGTATATAAATTTGAAATGCAAATACTAATGATTAGAAGTTGATAGCCGACTTGGAGAAAAGTTTCCCTTTCTAATGGTTGAGACTGGCTACAAGAGTATCAGGATAAAATTCAAAGACTATCAAAGCTAGCCTACTTATTTCATATCAGTTAGATCTCTTTTACAGAAGACCTTGGAACTCAAATGATCCTAAAGTCCAAGGAATATCAATTTAATGTTGGTCCACAGGTGCCTTGGATATTCTTCCTCCCTTCTTATTTCCAACAAAACTTCTTCCAAGATCTAACACGCCACTTATTTACATGGCCAAAACATTTCTTTGATTTTTATATTTTCTCCTTGGCTTATCTATTTGCTTCTCAAGATTTACCGTATATGTAATTTCTGTCTGCTTTTATACTCTACAGTGATTTTATATTTGCTTTAAGTTCGGAGATTTAAAGGCTTATGCTTACTTAAAACTTTGTGCAGCTCATTCCGATACGACAGTAGCAAGTATGCTGGTTGGCAACAAATGCGACTTGGAAACTATCAGGGATGTGAGTGTTGAAGAAGGCAAAAGCCTCGCTGAAGCAGAAGGGTTGTTCTTCATGGAGACATCTGCTTTAGATTCAACAAATGTCAAGAAGGCATTTGAGATCGTTATACAAGAGATTTACAACAATGTCAGCAGGAAGGTCTTGAACTCAGACACTTACAAAGCTGAATTAACTGTCAATCGGGTAACCCTTACTAAAAGTGAAACCGATGAATCGAAGCAAACCCAAACTTTTTCTTGCTGTTCCAGGTGATCTCGTTCGTTCAGAAAGTGTACAAGTTGAGGCCTTCCCATGGTTTGTCAAATTCAATTTGTTTGGTTGAAATGTTTGTTTTCTTGTTTTCTCAATGGATATGTGTTCAGGGATTCTTTTATTACTGAATAATATCATATTATATAGTTTAAATTATGGTCAAAGAATTGCTTCAGGATATGAAGCTGTACCTGCTGAAAGTGAAGCAGGCAGCCATCTTATTTCACATTGTAATACTATCCATTTTGATTTCCATAGCTATCTGATTCATTATTTTCTCAAAGTCATCAATAGCATGTGTTTTCTCATGACCAAAATCAATCTTCCTTCAACTACTAAGTGGAGGCTGAACCGTGGGTACAATTAGACGTAGGGAAGATAGAACCATATTCGATGGTTTGATTTGATTTGATTTTTTAGAAGTTTTTTTTTTTTAAAATCGGGTTTATTATGGGATGGAAGAAAAAAATTGAGGTCAGATTTTAGCCAATCCGATATATATAAAAAATATTTTTAATTAATTAATTATATATTTATTTTATATTTATATTAAAAAAATTATATATTTTATTAATTTTAAAACAAATGGAATATGATTTTATATAATTACATGTCAGATTAAATCTGAATATAAAAAAATTTAATAAAAAAACGAATTAAATCAAATTTGTATATAATCAAATCGAATTTAAAACGAAAAAAAAAAAGGGTTCTGATCTAATTCATTGCCGTCCATAGTTAGACGTGACAAAATGATTAGGAGACAGACAATGAGACAAAGCCACCGTGGAGCAGCTTTTTGCAAGAAGATGAGAGTGAAACTCTGTAAGATATCGGAGAAGATCACAAACGGAGATTGCTCGCGGCTAAATATGAATATAGATGAAAGATTTATAAAGCCTTTTGTAAGGATCCCGATTTTCCTATTGATATGCGGGACAAACATCGTTATAAGTTGTCCAAGTTGCCAAGAAATAGTTCCTTTGCACGAATAAGAAATGATGCATTTTCATGTATTGCCCTCGTTCCGTATTCGAGTGCCTTCGAATTTACCCGAAATTGTGGGTCTCTTCTTTTGATCCCCTTTGATTTCCTCTTTCAACTTTTACTTCTCCCTCCTTTTATCTTTTGAAATGATTCAGCCATTTTTAAAGAAATGTTTAAGATTTCTTTTATTTTTAATTTTACATTTTTTAATTATATAAATTTAAATCAATTTTAAAATTTCACATATTTAAAATTTTAAAGATTATATGTCTTGTTTGTTTGAATATTAAAGGTTATATATTATGTCACATAAGATTTTTTTATCAATTTAAACAATCATACAAACAGAATGATTATATTAATACACATTTAGATAATTAAAAACTCGATTAAAATTTTTTAAAATTTAAAGATTAAAATAAATTTTGATCAAAGTTTGAGGCCAAATGTGCTATTTACTTTTCTTTTTTTTGCAAAATGTAATCTTTAAAATTATATACAATTCAAGGCAATATTGTCAATCACATTATAAACCAACATTGCTTAATTGTAACTGATCAATTAGGCCGACCATCACACTATCTTTATTAATGCAATCAAATGGAAAGTCAAAGAAAAAAGGGCTTGTTTTTCAAGGGCAATCTTTCCTTATTCTTAAGGGCAGTTTCTTCTAGCCTTAATTTTTTTTCTTTTTTTAAAAAGCCGCAACCTAAAGATAAGAAAAAGAGTTGCGAGTGTTTAAGATTTGAATACTAAAGATGCTACCTCATACTGGTGACTGCATGAACCAAACATATATCGGCGCCAAGCCCATTAACATGAAGTATGGGAGAACTCCACAATATCTATTGCATGGATGCTTTGGAAGGGTTTCTAATGGGATTTAAATCAGCAATGATAGAATTTTCAAGACCAATTTAGTACTCAATCTATCACATAATCATTATAAGCAAATCAGGTATGTTGTTCTTCACTAAGCTTAAATTAAAATCCAATAACATATAGTCAAGAAGTAGATACATTCTATTCTTTTTGTTCTAATTATGCATAAATAGATTTGAATATCTTTTCATTTATACACTGCAAAACACTTCATTCAACATATAATGGTCATTGAAACTCCAAAGACTGCAATTGACAAAGAAGCACATGAATCTCTCCCCTTAACATTAATTTTGAAGAAAAAGAGACTTACAGCATGGCCTGAACCAATGGTCACATAGGTCAACTTCTAGATGACTTTGGTGGTGATTCCATTGAAGATGGTAGTAGGTGCAGTTGACTTCTCGATCTAGATTCTCTTGGATTATGATTTATTGTTAGAGACCATGAAAATGGATCTAACTGACTACTAAAGTGAAATCCATGAGAGTGCAACCATGGAGATTGGATAAGCAAAGGATGACAAGAAAATTATGTAACTTAACCTTTTTAAAACAAAAATGCAGGATACACGCACAACACAGATCAAAATTTTTTATGAATCCGACTGTTCTCTATCCATCAGCCAATTCTAAACTTTTGCCCTTAAATTCATTGCCATTTGGTATCGGACCATAAAGACAGACCCGCAGATCACCTTGCACTACTTGCTGGTGAAAGTAGTTCTTATACAAGTCCCAGAACTCATCTCTGCAATTTAAACAAAACATAAATGAATCAAGCATCGCTCAAAGTTCCCAAGTCCATGTAGGGACTTGGTGTCAAAATGTAGCATGGGTGTTTAAGGGTAGGGAAACAAACACGTGCCTACACACACCATTTACAAAAGAAAAACGCGATAAACACAAATCAGAAGGAAACAAAACAGTGAGGAAGATAATGATAAACTTATAAGTTAGCTCATCAACGAACCTGACTTGGGGAAGTGTAAGCAAGGAATAGCCCTTAACATCCATGTGAATATCAAGCAGAATCACTGATAAACGTGAAAGCCCCAATGCCTCAATGTCAATTAACTTTTTAATTCTGCAATTTAGATTACAAGAGAACAGTCAAAACCATGATTCAATCAGTCATAATGAAAAATCAAGAAAAGATCATGATTAACAAAAAGACTTGAACATTTAAATTCTATGATTACCAAAAGATCTTCATATTTCTTGAGATGACTTTCTCAAAGTTGTCTTTGCTAAACTACTATTTTTTATGATAACTATTAGTTAATTTGACGTTAAAGGTTGGTGACTAACCTACTTGGTGTACCACTAGCAATGTTAACTCGGTTCTTCAGTAAAGATACCTGCAACAACCAAAAAAGAAGCAAAAATTAACTAAGAAATAGGGCCTTCATGCAATAGATATCGAGTAACCAGAGACATGGTAACAAAGTTATATCAGTTCAATAACAAGCCACACAATTGCAATTTTCACAAAGGAAAATTGTTTAATTCCTCCAATTCAACACAGGTAAACAACATAATGCAACTAAAAGGCATATGCAACTAGTCTATAGTACCATATCCAGATGAACTCTATTGAATTTCGTTTCTCATAATTAATCAATTGTGGAGAATCACATATTTAACAGCTACCAAACTGTCCAAATTGGATTCCATAAAGCTTAGCTGTCTCCTAAAATAAAAACAACATATTCTAGTGAATGAAGATGATATTAGAATCAGAACATGGAACATCCAAGTCTCAAAAACAGAATATAAAATGATGAAAAATTTTCCCTTGTTCAATATTGACACCCAGAATAACTCCTACTCATGTAAATAAAATCTCAAATGATTTACTTGAAAACAATACAATTTTGAGGATCAGGAAATACAAGATCGAAACCCATGACACTATGAAATATTTTTTATGCAGCAAAGCTAGTGGGGTACAGGCATGAAAAATTTATCACCATTAAAGGAAGCCTTTCATCAGAAAATGATTTCAGGATCCTTTATGTTTATATTTAACCTGAGGCAAAATGATTATTTGAATTAACACACAAACAAAAACACCATTACTATATATAAAAGTGGGGAGCCCCTCCCACCACACCATCCCGTGCTATCAAATGCACACCAAACCAAGTAGTCATATTACAGGCTAAGACAGAAACTGGTTGCCAAGTAAGTACAAAACTTAAAAAGAAAATGAAAGAATTTGCAATCAAATGAACTGCAGAATGATATTAAGTGGAGCTCCTCCCTCCAACAATCAGTTGGCCCACAGCTTAAAACAAATTCTACCACCTCTCGATAATTGCCTTTGATACTTGGTAAGAGAAGGTGGGCAACAACATATCAACAATGATATCGTGGAGAGCCAGGCTGTAGCATCGGGAGCCGGTCACACATGAATATATATACTCATACACATGTGAAATCATGTCAAAACAGGAACTTCAGCCAAAAGTGTGAAGAGTATGTGATGGAGATTAGGGGAATTGTTGCAATCTCCATGTAAAGCTTCTTATGTCTTCAAGCTTTTGTTTTGGTTTAGAACTTTTAATTTAAGTGAATTTCAGCAACTTATTATCTTGAACCTCCAGTCATAAGGTATGGGCATGTAACTTGTTTCTCCTTACTTTAATATCAACTCTATTTTAGATTAGAAATCAATCATAAATCAAACCCTTTAAATGCTAAAATAGTAATTTATCTGATCCACCCACAAAAATCTCAACCTTCAATATAAATTATATCATATTTGTTTGAAGTTGCTCTCTTATCAATAAGTATTTAGGCCACCCATTGTCAAATATTCTAAGTGATAAAAGAACAATGCATTTTTTACCATAGCATGGTCACAAAAAAAACAAGCCTCTCAGCAACACAGATTCTGCCCCATAAGAGTACAAGTAACATTCAAGAAAATTAGGCTCAAAGTATAGAAAAACTACCTGTTCCTTAATCTTCATGTGCTTTGAAAATAGCTTTACAGCATGACATTCTTTAGTCAATGAGCGCATGCCCCTAGAGCAACAGAACAAAATTTTCAGTTCCTTTCTGGCTAGAATCTAAAGATTAATCAAAATTTAAATAACCTCATGAACATGTACTCCTAGAAATAGGGAAAAAAATTGAAAGTTCTAGTTAAAGTCTGTTCTTTTCACTTCTCCCATTTTGCTATCCAACAAAAGAAACCATTCAATTTCTTTTCTCTCCCTTCAATCCACATGAATGTTAACCAGCTATATCAAACATAAACCTGATAATTTTAAACACAATACGGTTACATAACATGAAAGCGATACAAAAAAAAAGCGATGTGACTTAAAATTTTAATAAAAATCGAATATGAATTTAGCAAAAACTAAAATATCTATTCCAATTGTTGCACCCTAATTTCCGTGTTTTAGACATGTTTCACACGAAACAACATGGATATACGAATTGTCAAGTCTAATCAAACATAACTTTTTTTTTTTTTGCTTTCAGAAACTAAATAAAAAAGAAAAGTAACGACGAAACGGAGGCTAACGAACCTTAAAAGTTCAATAGATCGTAAAGCCGAAGTAGCAAGAACAAGAACAGCAGGACTTCCTGCTTCAATCTTGCCTTCAATGAGCTTCCCTTCACAAAGCTCTTCTTTCCATTTTGCCCCAAAAGCTTCCTTTATATGTCTCTCTAGCCTCATTACATCTTGACCCAACTCTTCAGAAACATCTAAAATACAACTAACTACACAAAAAAAAAGGTGTAACCCAAAGACCCTTTTTAAGTTTTAATAATGTCTGATTAATAAATATGATTTTACCTTTAATTGATTCCATTTCGAGTGAAGAGAGTTGGACCCCATTGGCGGATTGAAACTGACTTAGAAAATAACTGAGTTGCTGCGACGGTGATGCCGGTGTTGGCAGTGGGTTGTTGCTGTCGCCGGTAACAGTTGTTGTTTTGTTTTTGGTTTTGATTTGGTTGGCGTCGTTTTGGTGATTGTTGTCCTTCTTCGTCTTCTTCTTCTTGGACTTGGATTTGGGTACGTCGGACTTAGAGCCGAGAGGTTTCCCGTTGCGTTTAGGGTTTTGGGGACGTTTCCGTTTCTTCTCCGCTTTCCCGCTCCCCATTTTCTCCTGCGGCTTTTACTGAACGCTTGTGCTAGGGTTTTAAACGGTAACCGGCAACCGCTATGCTGTTTTTTGAATTTTTGTTTTATTATGATTATTCTTTTGGATCATTATATTACTACGAAAGCAATAAATTATAAAATAAAATTGAAAATATTATTAAAATATTATTTTTATCTTTTTACATAAAAAAATCACCAAGTATCAATATTATTAAATTTTTATTTAAATAAAAAACTTAGCATTTTTTATTTTTTATTAATTAAAATAAAATTTTATATGATATAAATAAAATACATAAAAATTTATCACGTAATATAATTAATATATGTAAAAATTAAACAAAATAAAATTTTTTTTCTTTATTTTTTGTTAAAATTTTTTTTGAAATTCAATTAATTGTAATTTAAATATTGATTAATTTAATTTTATAACGTGGCTAGATTTTGTACAATTAAAATTTTGATTAATCAAAATAAAAAATTCATTAATACCAATAAAATATAAATTTAAAAAATTATTGATTTTTTATTTCAAAGAAAATTTTTTTTATCATTTTGCCAAAAATTTTAAATCTAATTATAAAAAGGAGAAATGCGCGGGTCGCACCTTTTCCCGACTCAAAGTCGTCCCGACTCTTGTGGACTGGACTTGACGATGGAAATTCCACTTGTTTTTCTATTTTTCCAATATGAAAAAAAAAAAAAAAAACTACTGGCCATAATAAAAAAAAAGAATAAAAAAAAATCAAAAGAAATTAAAAAAACGTAGAGAGGAAGAACAGTAGTTTCTACTGCTGTTAAGGTTTAAATATGTTTCGTCCGATAAGCTCTTACTATTCTCTTCTATTAGTTTCCTTTCTTGTAGTTTCCTTTGCTATAAGCAGCGTTCTTAGTTGGGGTGTTATCAACGTCAAGTACAAATTCGCCGGCAGTCAACCTTCTCTTTTTGACTTGAAAGACCACGACATCCGCCGTCAACTTCGAATTCTCGCCGGCGTTGATCTACCTTTGGGCGGTTCCGGTCTACGTGATGGACTTGGGTTAGTATTTCATCTACAAAATTCAATTTTTTAAACGAAAGTTTCTGTTTTTTTATTTAATTTTAATTTTTTAATTTTTTAGGCTTTATTATGCAAAAATAGGGATAGGAACACCTTCGAAGGATTACTATATTCAAGTAGATACAGGAAGTGATATAATGTGGGTTAATTGTATTCAATGTGAAGAATGCCCCAGTAGAAGCTCCCTTGGTGTAAGTCTTCCCTTTTTTTCTTTCTCTTTCCTCTTTTCTTTTTTTTAGGCTTTGTTTGGGTATTACTTTTATTAATTATTTTTTTGCCAGTGTTTTAATCTTTGATTTGTAAAAGGAAAAGAAAAAAAAAGCCCTTATTTATGGACTAAAAGTAACACTAGACAGTCAAATTATACTAATTGATTAAAAATTAAAAAATGGTTAAGACAAATTATTGATTTTAATATAACTTTTCTATTTAAAAGTAAATAATTCTTCAAAAATAGTTATAGGTTTTTGCATTCAGATGTACTTTTTTGCATTTTGATTCCGTAAGAAAAACCAAGTAGTAAAAGTAACAATGAAATGCTACCTTAAAATAATGTATTTTTTTATCCAAAAAAATTATCCATTTTTAATGTTTGATTTGTAAATTTTTCATATTTTTGCTTTTGTAGCCAAACCCATTTTTGGCGTAACAACCAAAGAGTATCTTAGATTCTTGGTTTCTTTAATAATATTTGATTGCATTTGTTTTATTTATATGCTATGGTTACAGATAGATCTTATATTTGATTGCACTTTTATTTTTATATATGCTATGGTTACAGATAGATCTTACTTTGTATGATATTAAGGAGTCTGCCACCGGCAATTTGGTTTCATGTGATCAAGAGTTTTGTTATGCAATAAATGGAGGTACATCAGCTGGTTGTACGGCTAATATGTCCTGTCAGTATCTTGAGATATATGGAGATGGGAGTTCCTCTGCAGGATACTTTGTAAAAGACATTGTACTATATGATCAGGTGTCTGGCGATCTCAAAACCTCATCTGCAAATGGAAGTGTTATATTTGGGTGAGTTGTCAATCCTTCTATTACTCTTCTCTAACTCATACTTGTGATACATGTGGCATTGTGTTAGCTTTTAAATTTTGAAATTGTAATTGTCTAGGCACGTTCTTGCTAAATACTGTAACTTGCATGTGTAACTACTACTAATGTTATTGCAAACAAATCTCTTTGACTTTTTCAAATTCAGAAGTTCTTGTTTTTCGTCGGTAGATAACAGAACATGACAGTTATCTAGATTGTATGAATTATTTACAAATTATTCTGAAAAGTAGAAAAAGTTTTTAAACAAATCAACTAATGGCTACATGTACTTTCCTGATTAGTTTGTTTTATGGGATTTTCTTTTCTTTGTACATTTTGAATGTCATTGTGAATTTGATGTCTACTTGTCTAGCTTACCATCTTATACATACAAGCATATCTTTTGTGCCTGCCTTCTCTTCCTTTTTTCCCCCTTCTTTTTCCTTTTATTATAAGATCCATGATGAGTTATGAATGAGACACAAAGCCAGTCTCTGACAACAGATTACCATTTTTATGACTAAGATGAATCATCTGATCCATCTTTATTTTGTGTAAAAAATGGGCTTCAAAGAAATCAATTTTACTTATTTGATATGATTTTAGATGATATAGTCATAATGAGAAGGTACCGTCAATGGTACGTAATGTTCATATTGTATAGTCTTAACACAACTTTTATTATTGACAATTGACAAAGTTAAGTTTTAATAAGTTGAAGTTTGTGGGAACATTATGAAGTTGCATCAATATCCCTTTTAGGGATCTTTGGAATTACATCATGAGTTTGATTTTTGTCTAAACACACCTTGGCTTAATGGATGTTTGCTTTTGCATACTTATGTCTGTAAAATATGTGCTCATAACGTCTGTACATGCTTGCTGTTTGCTTGTGCTTCTTTTTGGTGGTATTATATGGTTATTCTAGCATTCTTTTTTTCATAGGTGTGGTGCAATACAATCAGGGAATCTAGATTCATCTAATGAAGAAGCACTTGATGGAATACTTGGATTTGGAAAATCTAATTCATCTATGATTTCCCAGCTTGCTTCATCTGGAGAAGTGAAAAAGATATTTGCTCACTGCTTAGATGGGGTTAATGGAGGCGGTATCTTTGCTATTGGGAACGTTGTGCAACCAAAAGTTAACATGACTCCATTGGTACCAAATCAGTATGTAACATATTTAGCGAATATCATTGCTTGTTTTTTACCATCACAGTATTTTCTATTAATTTGGTTTATTTTAGCATTATGTGTTATGAAATTACATTGCTTTTGGAGGAAAGCATCATAGTTCAGGGGGAATCATCATTGTTGTCTGAATGGGCTGAATGAAAATTGTGTGCTGCTAATTATTTTTCATTTTGGCCCATGGATTATTTGTGTTTAGACTTTAGAGTGCAAAACTTTGTAGGGCTTAGCTGAAGGTTTAAGGGGTAACTTGCCCAAAATGATTTGGCTAATAATTTCATTACCCAAATTGTGGTGGTTTGACTGAGGAAGGTTACTCCATTTTCTTGTCAGCCACTGCAAAAAAGGAGATTGACTAGCAGGGAAAAGAACTCTATATGTAACATTTCAACTTTTAGTGAAGTTATTTTGTGATTTGCTTCACTTCATTGTTAAACAGGTTTAAAATGGTTAATTCAGCTGATGTTATAGTTTATAGCAAGCTCCACTAGGTGATAATAGAGAATCACTGACCAATGAAGAATAAAAAGTTACTATTATTATACTACCTCTGTCCCATTTTCTTTGTCCATCTTTCCTTTTTGGGATGTCCCAAAATTATATCCTTTTCCCTTTTTCAAACATCTAAAATTCTTACTTTTTATATTTTAAAATTATTTTTTATGATTTTTTTACTTTTTAACATTAAAAATCAGGGAATTTTAATTTTATAAAAAAAATTTTAATTTTAATATTAAATACATTAAAGTCAAAGCTTCTTTCTTAAACTCCATGAAAGTCAATATAACCCAAACATTTTGGGATAGATAGAGTATTATTATTTTTGTCTTTTTGCTGAGCTATTCATGATGATTCCTATGATAATAGGAGCTTCAAAAGGGATGTGGTTCCAAGTGGTCATTCCAGAATTTGATTTGTAAGTTAGCAAAGATTGAGAATTTTGTAGCAGCTGGATTACTTGTAGTGGTTTCTAGAGTGATAAGGGATTAGGAAGAGAAACTACTGGACAAATGGGTAAGGCAAAGTTGAAGAGATGAGATGAATGGGCACTGAATTAAATGTGTTGTACATAACATAATTGAAGTGATCAAAATCTGGAAACATCTCTTGCGAAATGCTGCATGAAATTGTTATGTGCTACATTTTCTTTTGTTTCCACGCCAAGAAATTTCTTTTTGGCTTAAAGCGATTGTTTAGCTCATGATTGACAGCAACACATTCGTACTGACCGAATCAGAGACTAGCTTCTCTATGATACCTTATTAATCAAGTCATTTTCATGATTTTGATTTTCAATGTTGAGTTCATCTTCTAATTCACATTTAGTATATGAATATGCAATTTGATATATTGAACTGTCTTGTCATAAAAAATTTCAGGCCACATTACAATGTCAATATGACGGCAGTTCAAGTTGGTCAAGATTTCCTGAATTTTACAACAGATGAATTCGAGCCAGGAGACCAAAATGGGACAATAATAGACAGTGGAACAACCTTGGCATATCTCCCAGAAATGGTTTATGAGCCATTAGTAACTAAGGTATGTGATATAAAATTGGTTTTATCTTCCAGAAAATTTCACTTCAGTGTGCTAAAGTTTTATGTTTTTCTTTTTATCTCTGGTTAGATACTCTCACAGCAGCCCCATTTGGAGCTTCAAACAGTTCATGATGACTATACATGTTTTCAGTACTCTGAAAGGTATGAAGCATGGGTTATGGCAATTGTGACCTTTGAGCACCTGTGGGGCATCCCCTTCTTTTGCTTTGTGGTTCAGTTTTATAATCATTTTTTTTCTTAATGTTTGTTTGTGTTTGCTTCTTTTTGTGCTAGGGCTGAACCTTCTTTTTAGGTGCTTTTAGTAAAATTCTCTCATTGAGGAAATTGTATGCCATTAGTACATGTCTTAATGCCTGTTGATTTAATTTATCATTCTAGCTGTTGATTTAATTTCTTGATGATGCTGGTGGTAGTGCTTATTTCCGTTTTTTCCAAATGTCCTGAATACAGTCTTTTGTCACAATAGCTCTATGCTCCCTTTGGCTAGATTGACTTGACTAAACAATTGCTATATTAGTTTTATATGCTAAACCTTAATTTGATATCAATTCATGTCATGGCAAGCAATGATTTTATTTGTATATATTTCTTTTTTTGCAGTCTTGATGAGGGATTTCCAAATGTCACCTTCCATTTTGAAAATTCAGTTGTTCTGAAGGTTTATCCACATGAGTACCTATTCTCTTTTGTAAGTATGTTTAATTATGCAAATCTAGAATCCGGTCAAATGTCTATCTTTCTTGAAAGATTCATTTAGCTGCCTTGTTCGCAGCTCCCTATCTTTTCATGGTAAGATTGTCAGTGTCACTTATGAAAGTTGTTTGCCTCTCTAACAGAAGTCCTCATGGCAACAGTTTACTGGCATGATGGTTCTGGTCCATCCTAAGTGCCGTGCAGGGACACGGGTGGCCAGGCCAACAGCAAAAAGCAGCCGACCTCCCTCCCCTCTTAGTTAACAGAAAAAACATTGACTATATAGACCAATGCAATTTTATAATTAATGGTGACAATCACTTTATGTTCTGATGAAATAAATATTTGTGTTTCCATTCTGTTTGGTCAATGCATAATGCTTTTGTAACAAAGTCTTTAAGGAACACATGGCATATTTTTATTGTCATTATTATTGCTATTATTTAGGGACCCCTTGTGTAACATTTGCCTGGTCTGAGTCTTGCATGATTTGGCATAGTAAGTAGTTATTAGATTAGGTTGAATGAATTTTAAATAGGTTTTGTTTTGAGATCTGTGGATGTTTCTGAACTTGGAACAGAATTATAAACAATTAGTGCTTGCATAAATTGATACTTACAAGGGTGGATTTGTGCAGAATGGTTTATGGTGCATTGGATGGCAAAACAGTGGAATGCAATTCAGGGATCGAAAGAATATGACCCTCTTGGGAGGTATGCCTTCCAACCATGCTTTTTGCTACTTCTGAAATGAAGACCCATCCTTCCAAGTACAATTGCTATTCTTTTCATTTACCTTCCACACTTGTGTTTAATGCTGACTGTTATTTGAAGAAGATATTTGCAGTATCATAGCTCGCATGATTTATTCTAATGTATTGACCATATTCCAATTGATAATATTTTATATATTTTGCATTGGTAGAAAATATTTATGGAATTTTTTAATTTTTAAATATTTTTCACCTATAATAATTGATTTTGCTGTATAAGGGTGGACAATTTGATATAATGCTTTGTCTTCTGGTTGTAACTTGCCAAAAACAAAACTAAGGTCGCAGTTGCTTAAGAGCAAGTTCTACATGACCTGATGAAGATTTAGTCCTTGTTGCTTCAGTTCATGACATGAATTTCATTAGTTCATATGGCTAATGTTACAGTCAGCAAGTAGGGGTTGCATTGAATTAAGGAAAGTACAGGATTGCTAGAAATTGTGTTAGGTTTTAAATGGATGAGCAAAATATTAGGGTTTGATGTTTGATTTAGGATAGAAATAATTAAAATTTACAGGCTGCAACAATTAAAAAGGAAATAAATCTTGCTCCTGATCTGGGTCAATGAACACAACAGTACCTGCAAATAGTAATCCAGTTTTAGGGGTGATCATGCTTTATACCTCTATTTCAAACTGAAGGCCCTCAAGTCCTCAAAGTCTTCACACAGTTAGGGTTCCCGCATGCAATCCCCAGTACGCATAATGAATGTTTGAAATTTTCAGAAAATGCTCTCTTTATAGAAAACTGTTGCATTCAGGGTTTCAGAACTTTCAATCATCCATGGCCATTGAGATCCAAGATAGAAAACTATAATGATTGACTTAAAACAACTCTTAAAAACTATAAATAAAAACCTGACATAAGTGAAACCTAAAATAAGATTCTAAGGTCAAAATATGCGATCTCCAGCAAATCTGGAACTCACCATAATACCTGTTTCTTAGAGAAACACATACTCCTGACATTAGGTGGCCTTTATGCTGGAGTGTAAAAAATTTCCATTGCTTATTCTCCGAAATTATTTCATGAAAACACCTTTTTACTGTATCTTATTTGGAAATATCTTATTCTCAGTTTTTCCTTGGATGATTGGTTCTCTATAAATAGAATTTCCCTAATGTTTTAGAAGGATAATAGGATTTTGTCATAAATTGGATTAAAAAAGAATCAGTCTTCAAATCCAAGTGACTACGAGATGAATTCTTGAGTATGTACTGTTATAGCTTAAGTTATAAAATTTGCAGAAATGAGTAATTTGAAATTTTCCCCTGAATTCTGTTGTGTTGCTTACAGATTTAGTGCTTTCAAACAAGCTTGTTTTGTATGATTTGGAAAATCAGGTCATTGGATGGACAGAGTACAATTGTGAGTATCATGTTACTTTTCGTTTCTAGTTTGCTTTATGATTTTTGTACTAATAGGTATAAATCTTGGGCTATTGTTGTTTCACATGTTCTATGTGAGTTATAAGGGATGTTTCTGCTCTCCTTTTCTTACTTGATTGCATTTTAATTCTATATTATTATTATTTGTATTGAATGTTTTTGATAGGTTATTTTGTCCTTTTTCCTTTAAACATGTACCAATCATGTAAAGATATTTAAATTTTCCATCTATATTCTTAACAAGATTAGTTGCCTTGCATTGAGTTTTCAGTATTCTTTTTAACGTAGTTCTAGTTTAAAGATGAAGGTGAGATATTATCTATAGAATTGTGCTTTCAGTAATTCTTGGGGCGCTAACTTTTCCTATAACATCTATTGTTGACTCATGGAAGATGCATTAGCTTTTCATGATTGCTTAAGTGTCTATTTGATTTGGCCAACAAAAAAGTGTCTGTTTGATGAGGTTTGTTCAGAGATCAATATAAGTTCAGTGTTAAAATTATGATAGGTTTTTCTTTTGCAACTTTTATGATGGCTGTCTTGTTATCATACAAATCTTGGTGACTTTTGTATTGGCATCCTTACTGGCATTTTGCTTATCTTTGTTATGCTTGTGAACTAAAAGGTTTCCTTTTTCTTTCTTTCTCTTTATTTGATGTGTAAGATGGATTTCTTTGCTTTCATTAAGTTTTATATAGGGAAGAAGAGAGAACCATGGACAATATATTTGACCAGCAACACCACCAGTGTTTTAAACACAATACCCCTCATAAACTACCTTTCTGTCACTACAACCTTACAACTACTGTTCCATCAATAATGAAACTTCTTAAAACAGTTAGCCAGTAAGAGGACAACTTGATATAGCATGGGAATAGACATAGTAGGGAAGAGAGAAAAAAGAGAGGAAAAAGAGAGAGGACAGAGGAACCGATAGAGGAGTAAGTATAGAGGAAAGGAGAATAATAGATGTTCTATTATGTGCACCTGCCCACTTCTGTGCACTTAGTAATTCTTCCTTAAGATGATGTTAGTGCATTTGATTATTTGTAGCTTCTGCATCTTTCCAATTTTTCTCTGTAAATAAAATGTTTATTACTTTTATATTAAGATGGTCTTTGAGCACATAGTAAGATTACTGGACACAAGTATGCTAGCCAATAAATTCCTAACTATTACCTTGAAGAATAGCTATATATAAACAAATGAAGCTGGAGGTGGGGGAAATAAAAATCAAAGTACATTATTCATTGACTGGAACATTGGCTGATTATTTTTAGGAAACTGCCTGCTTCACAGCTTCTGTCCCTATTTCTAACACAATAGGAATCCTAGATGTCATTTTTTTTTTTTTTGAAAGGTAAAAATGACATTGTTTTATGTACTTAAGCATGTACTCCTGACTAGGAAACTGTCAGATGTACTTAACTTTCAAGGGAATGTGACTCGTGTCAAAATATAAAATGTTGGATGGTATTTAATAGTGAAGTATCAATTCTAGCTAGAAAGCAGTACATGATCTGCAAGACAGATGTAGAATTTTTTCTTTTTTTTGGTTCTGTTTTCTTGACCTTTTTGCGGTTGATTTCAGGCTCTTCAACCATACAAGTGTTGGATGAACGGACCGGAACAGTGCATTTAGTAGGTTCCCACGATATTTCTTCTGGTTACCATTTTAACGTCCGGTTTATTTTGATTTTGGTTTTGTTAGCTACCTTACTGTACTATCCCAACTACTGATATTCCATAGACAATACAAAATACTAACGGTCAATTAAGATAAAGAAACTAAATATAAAATTGAAATCAAGATATTCACCTTGATATAGTTTATAGAATAACATGACATGATAGAACACACAACATGACTTTTACATCTATCTCTACTTCCAAGCACAGCAACAAACTGGGATAAAGACCTTGTACTAATACATTCACTATTGTTCCTTTTTACTTAAGTGAATCTGTATAATTTCAGGAAACTAACCAGGTTCACTTATTCCATTCTGATTTATGAGTAGTGGTGAAAGCTTGATAAATTTGCAGCA
Source organism: Durio zibethinus (assembly GCF_047325235.1). NCBI lineage: Eukaryota > Viridiplantae > Streptophyta > Magnoliopsida > Malvales > Malvaceae > Durio > Durio zibethinus. The sequence continues at coordinate 1,566,180 of NC_143165.1, read as the reverse complement.
TGGTTTGTTTTGAGTTTATAGATGGTGCAGTTGCTACTTCTAGACCTGTTGACATGGTTTTTTAGTAGTTTGGTACTTCGGTCCCCTCTCCTGAAAATTTTAAACGTCAAGGAAATACGAGTAAATATTATGGTCAGTGTCCATAATTGGACAATGTACAAACACGGAACTCTCACGGACACAATCAGAGAGTACATACATACATATGGTGATCATAGTGGAAGGAAATAAAACATATAGAAAGCATACACTGTTTGCTAACGAAACAAAAGTTTCATGCTTTTGCATATCTTTGCACTTGACTATAATGCTTATGGATGTATATATTGGTATATGTGTTTGTGTGCGAGTATATGCGCGTGCTTGTTGAGCTGGAAAAGCTATGAATCTTTAGAGATCCAAAATTAATACAGTTATTAGAGTGTTTTCCCAGGTTCTTAACTAGGCTTTTTAAAGCTAATTTGTATACTTTCATTTGTATTGACTGGTAGATAAACTTTCATTTCTACAAGGCCTGCATCTGTTTCAAGTGGGTAGTTTCTTGTTTATCATTATGTCGGTGGTGTCATATTTGTTTGAGGGTTTGGTTCTTTGGGTTTTTTGTGCTTAGTTATGGATTTCATGTTTAAAGGATCATAAATGAAGTTGAAACTGAAATTTTGAGGTGGATTTGCCTATTTTTATTTTAGTTTCAGTTTTGTGAGAAAAAGATTGCAAGTAAAGCTAGACAAACCTGAATTTTAGTTCAATTGTTCATATTTTCAAAAACTCATTATATTCTGTTATTTTAATTTGCATCAAACAAAATTATTTTTTTAAAGAATTAAGTAAAATATTGAAAATTCAAATAGTTTTTTCATATTAAATCTCTAAATAATAAGATCTATATCCATCTTAACTTTATCTATCAATTTTAAATTTAAAAAATAGGCAAGAAATTTAATTTAATTTTTATCATTTATTATACCCTTTTAATTTTTTTAAAATATCAATTTGAAAATTATTTATTCAATATTAAATGTCATTTAAGAGTTATTCTATAAATGAAATACTATAAATGTAACATGTTATATCATTTTTTATATTTTGATTCACAGCTTTTTGCAATTTATTTTTGTGGTTTGCATCTTTATTTTTGCAAGATATATTATGTTATTATTGTAAGTTTGTTCTTATAAAATTTACATTTTTTTCAATTTATTTAGCTTTTTTTTTATTACATCTCCTAATATTTTTCATGTTTTATATAGTAACTAAACTAACATTACAAAAATGAAACTATGCCTTTTTTATTATTTAATTCATTATTTTATAATGTATATGTTTTTGTTCTTTTAAGAAACACATTGTACTTTATTTTTATTTGATATAAATTTTAGTTATATAAATATTATTGCAAAGAAAGATGGTGCAAAGTAAAGGTACGTCATTTTCTTCTTTTTTAAAAAGTTTTTTTTGTTCGTGACAATTTAATTAGATATAAAATTTTATATATGTTATAAATATATAATTTTTTAAAAAATATTAACTTATATACATACATATAAAATAAATAAAATTATTTCATAAATTATTGGAGTCACAATCTAGAAAGATATAAAACATGACAAAGATTATTAAAATTAGTAATTGACAAGAAAGAATACTGAGAGTTCCACTTATTATATGACACGAAACTCCATCTTATTCTTATATTTTTGTATTTTTTTGTCTGAAAATATAGGTATGTCTTTTTTTAAATATAAATTTAGAGATAAATAGATAAAAATTTAGTTAATGGAATATTTATAGCAATCAATTAAAGATAAAATATAATATAATCTTTTAATTTATTTACTTTAAACAAATTCTTAATCAAAATTAATTGTGTTTTACATAAAAAAAATAACAACTAAAATTATTGATATAGATATTGTCAAATTATGCTCATTATAAAATATTATCCATTTTGAAATTTAGTAATATGTTCTAACAATTTAAAAAAAAATGTATTTTAATCAATATTGATAATATTGTTCTAATAATTTTATTTTTAAAAGCAAGTATGTAAAAAAAAAGAAATATAAATAATTTCTTATAATTCACTATATAATTTTTAATAATTAAAGATACAAGATCATTTTATTTTCGACACTATCAATCAAAGATGTGCACAATGCTTAAAACTTTAATTAATTTTATTTACAAAGACATTTATTTAATATATGTATAAGAACTCGTTAAATTTGGGAGTCAATTTTTTTTTTAAATAAATTTGTGAGTCAACGTTGATTTGTCTTGTCTTAAATTTCTTATCGAAAATGAAATTTACAAACATTTTTTTTTAGGATCTTAATTATTAAAAAGTTTGAATAAATCTATCCACGAAGATAACGCAAAATAGGAATAAGACTATTACATCTTGTTGGTATTGTTTAGTTTTAAGTTGTTGTGGGAGGCCCATAATTATTAACGTTGTACCATAATCGATAAATACATGTTTAATTCAATCTTGACATATGTATTTATAAGAAATTTTATCTTGTGAATTCACTTATAAACTTCATTCGTTTTAGATTTGGTTGATTGATGTTAGATAAATCACAAATACATTCAAACAAAAAGATTATCGCATAAATTATTGTCATAAGATTTAAAAATAATTTTTGAACTAATTTTAAAATATAATATAATTTACATATTCAATAAACACACTGTACATTATGAGTGATAAAGATTTAAATAAGATTAAATTTGATTTAATTTTTTTGGATATTGTATAATATTATAAAATTTTAAAATTTGATCTGAACATTTATTTGATTCGAATCAAATTAAATTTTATCAGGTTTGGTTCAGTTTAATTGATCGATTTTTAATTTTTATATATTATTTTAATATAAAATTTTAATATATTTAAGTATATTTTAATATAAAATTATTATTTTTATTTTATAAAAATTTTAATATATATAAAAACTAAAAAATATATATAATTCAGTTCGATTTTTTTTAATTTTTCATCTCCTGATATGAAATCTGATCTGAACATAATATATATATTTAATATCTAAATTTAATTCAAATCAAATGAAAAATTGATTTGAATTGAACTGAATATTACAATTTTGAATCGAATTTTGGATTTCTCAATTTTTTTCTCACATTTATTGCACATTAAAATTATAAAACCAAACAAATGAGAATCTAAGATATTAAATAATATTAATTTATATATTTAAATATATTTAAATAAAAAAATTTTATGCATTACATGAATAATAAATTAATTTAATATAAAATATAATATAAATATATAAATTATTAATATTTTATAAAACATGAATATACGACAATAAATATATTACAAACAAACTTGGTTGTGGTTGATTATAAAAAGAACATAGGAATATTTATTAGGCTTTTCAAAGCCTTTTCCTTCACTTATATGTGTAGGTAGGTTGTACGTTTCATGCTCATTTTGCTTTCACTTTGCCGCTTATCTGTATATTTTTAATCTGTCCATGGATCATATTGAAAAAACAAAATAAACCAATAACTTAATTAAACCAATATTGAATTTTTTTTTTTAGTTTAAAACGTTTTTTCTAACAAAACAAAAAAAAAGCCATCAAATAGACTTAGATTCTATTTAGATGAATAGTGATATTAATTATGATAAAATTAAAAATATTAATAAAAATTACTATAGTTATTATTAATAAATTACTATAATTGTAATTAAAAAAAATTTAATGAAAAATTTATACTAAATAAATTTCACTAAAAATAATATTTAAATTTAGTATAAAAAATGCAATAAAATCTAAATGGGCAATATAGTAATTTACGCTTGAAAGAGAGCTTCCTATTTATAAAAAGGCATATATATTTAAAGAAAAAGGTTTTATTGAAGGAATAAAGCAAATGATGTACTGCTAAAGTGCCAAAAAACGCATTCGGCCTTTAGCCGTTTTTCTTTAAACGAAGTTAATCCAGCCAGTCCATGAATCAAAATCATCCTTAAACAAATATAATAGTATTTATCAAAATTTAAGACGTCATTTTTAATTATTGAAACTTGAAAGACTAATAATTAGTTTTGTACAGAAAGCCTAATAATTTTAACCAAATTATTATTGTCAAACAAAAATAAATCATTTTCTCGTACGTGAAAAACACGCTCGGAGGCATGCCCGTGCGGCTGCGGTCTTGCTGCTCCAGGGCTATTACTAGTAATTGTCTACTAAACATACAAACGACACCGTTTTAACAGGAATTTTGAGTTGACCGCGCGTGTAAAACTTAGTGTTGGTTTAGTTAAGCAACCGTAAACCCTACCCTAATCATTAAAATTTGTCGCCTTTCACTTTTCTCTGTAGCTCTGGCTGTCTCTTCCTCCGCAAACTTCTCTCCTTTTTTTTTTTTCTTTAATTTTTTTTTTGTTTTCGATGTTCCTATCTTTTCTAAACCCTAGACACTCTTCTCATTAACTGATTTTGAGCATCTAGGGTTTAGATTTTTGTTTTAAAATTTTAAAATTCTAATTTCTCATCATCGGATTAATAAAAAATGGATCTTCCAAGTCTCGTTGTTGTTCTTCAAGCTGCACTTAGTCCCAATCCCGCTGAACGCAAAGCTGCCGAACAAAGCCTCAATCAGGTTTTTCTAATTTTTTTTCTTTAATTTAATTTTAATTGTTATTAATTGTTTTTGAATTTTGATTATTTGTTTTTTAGATCAAAAGATTAAATTTTTTGGATTTTGTTTGGTTGCAGTTTCAACATACGCCTCAGCATCTGGTGAGACTGTTACAGATCATCGTGGATAATAATTGCCATATGGCGGTTCGTCAAGTGGCTTCTATTCATTTCAAGAACTTCATTGCTAAGAATTGGGCTCCGCTTGATCCAAGTATCGAATATTCAATCAATTTTATTTTTTTGCCATATTTATGTTTATGGATATGAATATATTTTTGTTTGTTTTTAATAAATGTAGATGAGCAACAGAAAATTTTGCAAAGTGATAAAGATATGGTTCGCGATCATATTCTTGTATTTGTAGCTCAAGTTCCTGCTTTGTTGAGGTACAAGTGTTTGTTGTCCCTTTCTTTTGATTGTTTGTTTAGAATTGTTTACTGTTTCATTGCTAGTGCTTGTAGATTACATTGCTTAAGTTGCTCTCTGCGTCATATCGGTTTTAATGCAGGGTGCAATTGGGTGAGTGCCTCAAGACCATTATCCATGCTGATTATCCAGAGCGGTGGCCGCGGCTTCTGGACTGGGTGAAGCATAACCTACAAGATCAGCAGGTTTATGGGGCTCTGTTTGTCTTGCGGATTCTTGCTAGAAAATATGAGTAAGTATATACCATATCTTTCTATTTTTTGGGTGCCTGGTTTCTTTATTTCTGGCATGAATTGTTATCTTTATATAAATGTAACCTTTATTTTGATGTAAGTTGCTCGTTGAAGGTGATGGGAAGTATTTGTTTAATTCCACTGTCATCTCTCCATGCCTTAATGCTTGATTGCATTACATGCTAGCAGGCAGCTTTGTCCGTTGAGAAGTGTTGTGATGCTTTAATTAAAATAACAACTCATTGTTTCTCTTAATTTGGTGCATACTTGCGTTTTTTCTCTTTGAATTTTTTTAGTAGTAACTTAATCATTTCCTTTATCATTCTAGGTTCAAGTCAGAGGAGGAGAGAAGTCCAGTTCACCGCATCGTTGAGGAGACATTTCCTCATCTTCTTAATATATTCAATAGACTTGTCCAGATTGAAAATCCAGCACTGGAAGTGGCAGATCTAATCAAGCTTATTTGTAAAATTTTCTGGTCATCTATCTATGTAAGTTTTATAGTGCATCTTCATTGCTTTTATTACCCCATATTTTAATGGGGGTCCTAAAGGGGAGCTTCTGGCATCATTCTACATTTTTGTTTACTCTTTTATTTTCCATTTTCTGTTTTGTCAAGGGGAACATTTTGGCATATTTATTAAAAACATTCGTTCTTATTTGCAATTATTGTTATGGTTGTTTGTAAACAAAGTGTTTTTTTATGCGGATTTGATGATGTTGTATAATGCTATTGCTATGAACTCTTAATCTCTCCGTTTGCAATGAAAAGTAAGGCATTCTTACTTTTATTGTTATTCAGATGTAAAAAGTTTCTCAATCTAATTACTAGCATGCTAACTAATCCTTTTTAGTGCATTTTTATTATTTTTTAAGCTTGAGGAAAAATCACATGCCAAATATCTTGAGCAAAACTACTTGTACTGCAGTGTTTTTAGGTTTACTGCAGCTAGTTTCTTGTGACCTGTTTTATGATATTTGTATGATTGACATATTTTCTGTACTTCACAGTTGGAGATTCCAAAACAATTACTTGATCCAAATGTGTTCAATGCTTGGATGATACTTTTGTTAAATGTTTTGGAGAGATCTGTTCCTCTGGAAGGCCAACCTTTAGATCCTGAGCTTAGGAAATCATGGGGGTGGTGGAAGGTGAAAAAATGGACGGTTCATATTTTAAATAGGCTATACACTCGGTAAGTTTTGAAAATTAGAAAATGTATGGAGTAATGCTAGGCCTCAAGTTTCTAAGGTTATTTGTGATTTTGGTGGCCATTTTATAGGTTTGGAGATTTAAAGCTAAGGAATCCAGAAAACAGGGCTTTTGCCCAAATGTTTCAGAAGAATTATGCAGGAAAAATTTTGGAATGCTACCTAAAGTTATTGGGTATTATTCATGTTGGTGGCTATCTCCCTGACAGAGTTACCAACCTTATTCTTCAATATCTAAGCAGCAGGTTTGCAATGTGTTTCTGCATAGATAATGTCAATAACTGGTGCTTTTGATTTTTTTAGTTAGTGTAAGATGTTGGATTATTTCTTTGTTAGCAAGTAACTTGCCATTATTTCAGGATTGCTGGACCATACTTTTTTTTAGGCTAAAGGTTGTCCTGCATTTAACTGAAAGAATAGAATTGTTTTCAAATATATTCTTTCCAGTGTTTCCTGTTTCTTTCTGTTGCTCAGAAAGAATATATGTGCACATTTGTTAAGCAGTTCTTCTGTACTCTTGCGTTGTTGGCATAGTATTATTCAGTTTTGGTCTTTGTCAAGATTATTGACGACATGCATCTTTCACTGATGCCATATCCTCTTGTCCTATGTTTCCGTATTGCAAATTGTATTTGAATTTAGAAATGTTAATAATGGATTTTGACCAAAAAAAAATTTATATGCAGCATCTCGAAAAATAGCATGTATACTTTGTTGCAGCCACAGCTTAATGTACTTATTTTTGAGATAGTCTTCCCTCTCATGTGCTTCAATGACAATGACCAAAAGCTTTGGGAGGAAGATCCACATGAGTATGTAAGGAAGGGCTATGGTAAGCTACAGAATATGGTATGCCTGTTGGAAACCTTGAATGAGCCACACTGGTTCATACGTTTTATTGTTGTACTGCAGATATAATTGAAGATTTATATAGTCCAAGAACTGCTTCCATGGACTTTGTCAGTGAGTTAGTCAGGAAACGTGGGAAAGAGAATCTTCAAAAGTTCGTTCAATTCATTGTGGAAAATTTCAAGAGGTAAGCCTAATATCGACAGGGAATAGTCTTTGTTGTTGACTTGATTTTTGATATGGTATGGTATATTCATGATATACCTCTTTCTTGTTCCAGATATGATGAAGCACCTGTAGAATATAAGCCTCACCGACTGAAGGATGGTGCTCTCCTTGCTGTTGGAGCACTTTGTGATAAACTGAAACAAACAGAGCCCTATAAATCTGAATTGGAACATATGTTAATGCAACATGTTTTTCCTGAGTTCCGCAGTCCTGTTGGTCATCTTAGAGCCAAGGTTTTAAATTTTTTTTTTTTTTAATATCTGGGGACATCTTAATCCTTCTTCATTGCTTGTTTTCAAGGTTTCCTAGATATATATATTGACAAATTTCTATGTGTGTGAAATCTTTCGTTTTTATGCTTTTGTGGTTCGGATAATAGGCAGCTTGGGTAGCAGGACAGTATGCCCATATAAACTTCTCTGACCAGAATAATTTCCGCCAAGCACTGCTTAATGTTGTTTCTGGGTTGTGTGATCCAGAACTTCCTGTTCGTGTTGATTCAGTTTTTGCATTGAGATCATTTGTTGAAGCTTGCAAAGGTATATAGTTGATATTTCCTCTTTGAACTTTAGTTTATATTTTGTTTGAGTTGGGTTTGAATTGAGCATGCTTGGGGCCAAATCTGCTGCTTTTTGTGGTTAGATTGCCATTGCTGATTTCTACGGATGTTTTATCTATTCACGTGTTATTTCTTCATTAATTGGAGTGTTGACTGTTTAACAGAAAAGAAATTGTTTTATATGCAGATTTAAATGAGATTCGTCCAATTCTTCCTCAACTACTTGATGGTAAGTGGTGTCTGGAACTTGGTTGTGTTATTAACAGCTTCGGATTATCTGATGGCTGTGTCAAGTTAACTTGGCTCTTGGGAACACTTCTGTACTTGTCTTTGCTTCTTTTCTGAACTTTGGGATCATGTGCATGATGCTATTGAACATTCACACAATAGACAGTTACTTTTCATTATTCAAGGGATTTAGTCAAGAAATTGCAATTTCTTTTCCTCCAGAGATTTTTAAACTTATGAATGAGGTTGAAAATGAGGACCTTGTTTTTACTCTGGAGACTATAGTTGACAAGTTTGGGGAGGAGATGGCACCATATGCTCTTGGATTATGTCAGAATTTGGTAATGCATTGTTCCCGCCTTATTTTTAAGTACTAAGTTTCAAATTGTCTTATACCTGAAACTATTATCGTGTCTCTACTTTCAGGCAGCTGCATTTTGGAGGTGTATGAACACTGCAGAAGCTGATGATGAAGTTGATGATCCTGGTGCTCTGGCTGCAGTTGGCTGTTTGCGTGCTATAAGCACAATACTTGAATCAGTTAGTAGGCTTCCGCATCTTTTTGTTCAGATTGAGCCAACTTTGCTTCCCATCATGAGAAGAATGTTGACAACTGATGGACAAGGTAAATACACTGTTTCTCCTTTTTTTTCTTTTCTGTCCCAATGATGCCGTTTAATTGTTTTATTTTCTTAACAGTGATACATACTTTGAGGCAACCAGATATGAGAAATGGTGCTTAAAATTTGACCGGATTGAGTATATAGTATAAGTTGGTTAAAGAATCTAAAGTTTAGACGTGAAAATTGAATGATAAGCTGCTATAGCTTAGATGCTGCTTTCTCTTTAATTTTGCAAGTGTTTATTAGGTTATTGATTTTGATGATGAGCAATTGAGAGAAAGGAAAGTTTTTGTTCTATCCCTATTGGCAAAAGCTGAACTTTATTACTAGATGTTAATAACTCTTTAATTATGTTAAATTTTTTATAAATCTATTAATTGTAGATCAAAGAGCATCCTTATGGCATTAGCCATTGCCTCTTAGTTTAGAATTGTATCATGTTATTGGTAACAGTGGCAAATGTATTTAGATCCAGAAGGTGTTTATATAGAATAAGATATGCTCATAAAAACTTTAAACATTTGCTAAAATAACCAGAAAAACTGACCATAAACAGTTACCTTTTTGATGAGTTAGTAGCAGGCATGCTCTATGAAAGGGTATGCTTTGTTGCGAAGATACCTTAAAACCATTGTGTCAGCACGGTTTAAACTCTTAAAAAGGACTTGAGTTGTAAATTTTGTGCCAAACAAAATGTTAAAGTGAGTTTATAAAATACATAAGCAAGGAATTTATTTGCTATTGCATTTCAATCATGGTAAATTGGACTTGATAAGATGGTATTTGGTTATATCATTGTATAGGGTTTATTTCATCAACTTTTTGTATTCTTCTACAGAGGTTTTTGAAGAAGTCTTGGAGATTGTTTCGTATATAACCGTCTTTTCCCCGACTATATCCTTGGATATGTGGAGCCTTTGGCCTTTGATGATTGAAGCATTAGCTGATTGGGCTATAGACTTCTTTCCAAGTATGATTCTATTTACATTTTCGGCTTTTCTTAGTTCCCTTATTATTTCCATGTCTGAATGTTTTAGGAATTGTTAACTAAACTTTCCCTTTAATATTACTCATCAGTTTGAACTTTTTAATTTTTATTTAGTTATTAACTGAAATTATACTTGGGAAAAGAATTGCAAATTGTACTGGGAAGATTAATGCATCTTCTTCATGGTCAACAGCATGATAAGCTACTTAGTGATACTATTCATCTTTGAAATACATTATGCCTGGTATTATTGATCTGAAACTTGTGTTTTATGCATGTGCCCCTAAGATCCACATTTCCAAATAAACTGCAAATTTTTGTGTCTAATTTGTTGGTAGAATTAATTGTGTTTGTTGACTTGTTAAAGCATATATTATTCCTACAAATCCTAGATTTAACATGTTTTCGCAAAAATCCTCATTGCTTCAAGTTTTGATAACTGGAAAAGTTTCTAAGACCATCCCTAATTGAGGATCAGATTACCACTGCAACGTGAGTGCTCAGATTTGTTTATGATAGAATGCGGATGGTTCATTTCTTTTGGTTCTGGGATGTCCTTATAAATAGTAGGTAACATCTTAACAACAGAAAGTGGGAAGTTTCACTCTTTTTTGTCAATCAAATTCAATTTATCATTAGTTATTTTTGAATTCATCTGTATTTTTTTTTGTTGTTTCTAAGCTGTAGCTGTTTTCATGCAGATATTTTGGTTCCTTTGGACAACTATATATCTAGGGGAACTGCACATTTTCTTTCTTGCAAGGAACTGGATTACCAGCAAAGTCTTTGGAATATGATTTCGTCAGTGAGTTCCTTTGTATTGATGAAGTTGCTTGTAGATGGACAACTCTTGGGAAAATGAAAATGAACTATACATTCTCCAGTTTTTTTCATCTTTTTGTAATTTTTCTATCTTACTTTAAGTCAGCATCCCTTTGGTTTATATGGTTTATGCTATTTTCTTTTCTTTTGGCAGATTATGGCAGATAAAAATTTAGAGGACGATGATATTGAGCCAGCTTCAAAGCTGATAGAAGTAGTGTTTCAAAACTGTAGAGGGCAGGTGGATGATTGGGTCGAGCCATATCTGAGAATCACACTTGATCGATTGCATAGAACAGAGAAATCACGGTTGAAATGTCTTCTTGTACAAGTGGTAAGGTGTCAGGACCTAGCTCTATTTTTCTGCAAGATGATGTCATTGCTTATATGCTTATGTCTTGTAATTATTACACTTTCTGTGTTCCCAAATTATGCACCCAAACAAGGGTCCTTATGCATCAAATTTTCTATACAACACAGTGAGAAAGCACTAGTTGAAGATTCATTTATTGCCAATTTAAGTTAATTTGATATGTTTTTATCTGTCTCAAATTTTCTTTGTTCGTTCCTGTTACAAGTTTGAAGTTAAGCAGTCTATGTTATCTCAGAATGTTCTTATTAGGATCTAGATTTGTCCCTTATATGTTAAAATATGGTGAGAAGTAGCTACTAATGCCTACAGCTTGTGCTGTTTGGAATGTTAATTTACTCTTCTGGGCATAATGGCTACTATTATTTTGCAAGTTGCTTTAGTTTTCTTTCAGAAATACTTTTTATTTCTGGAAACGGGTTTGGCCTGTGATTTTCTAACACAATGCTGGTTTTCTTTAACCCAGATTGCCAATGCGGTCTATTACAATGCAGCATTGACACTCAGCATATTGAATAAGTTTTGTGTTACAATGGAAGTGTTCAACCTTTGGTTCCAGTTGTTGGAACAAGTTAGAAAGAGTGGTCTACGGGTAAATTTTAAGCGGTAGGTAGTTTTTTATTTTCTTTGATCATTTTCTGTTTCACTTGTACAAGCCTTAAGCATAATATCATTACTTTTGTAATGAAATTTTCATCTTGGGTATTGTCTGGCTGTGACTATAAGTTTTCTGGGTGCTACAGTGAACATGATAAGAAAGTTTGCTGCTTGGGTCTTACGTCACTGCTTGCACTTCCTGGTGAACATTTAGTTGGGGAGGCTCTTGGGCGTGTGTTCAGGGCTACCCTTGATCTCCTAGTTGCATACAAGGATCAAGTTGCAGGTCTCTCTCTCTCTCTCTCTCTCTCTGTGAGTGTGTTTGTGTGTCTGCTTGTGCAATGTTTTGTGTATTAATTTCCAAGCGTTTCCTTTTTTTGGCTTTGGTTTGCTGTCTTTTGGAGCGTTTATCCTTCTGTCTTTTTCCATAATACCTGGATTATTCCACACATTATTTATGTGTGAGCAGATGCTGCAAAGGAGGAAGAGGCTGAAGATGATGATTACATGGATGGTTTCCAGACTGATGATGACAATGATGATGGTGATGGTTCTGACAAGGAAATGGGAGTCGGTGCAGAGGACGGGGATGAAGCTGATAGCATCAGGCTTCAAAAATTGGCTGCCCAGGTTTGCACATAATTTTGATCCTTTAGGTTTTTTATTTGTTACTTTGCTTCTATCTAGAATATGAGAATTTGGAAAAAAATTGGAAAGCTACCCCTTTATCTCGCACGTTATTGAAAGTCCTGAACTCTTCATACATCTGTGGGGGAATATCTAGCAACTTTATAGACAGGATGATGGCATTCTGTTTTGATAGTTGTTCCCAAAAATTCACAAAGCTGAAGTATTAGAAATCAAGTGGATAATGCCAGCTTTTATGGTACGCCTTAGTACAAAAAAAAAATGAATAGAATCAGTTGGCTTTTTTCACTCATAATAAAGGCCTTCACACTTTTGGTCTCGTCTTTAAAAAATATGGGATAGGCAATTAAATAGGAGCTGTACAATCTGAACAATAGTGCTAGAGTAATTGTCGGCACCAATAGCAAAGGCATTAAGACAATTGCCTGTACAGGTTGGTTGGTTACTCTTGGTGACACACCTTCCCTGTGCCCCAAAAACTTTCGATTAAAATTCCTCGGCATTTCTTTATGTATTTTCATAAATTGCACTTGTCTTCTAGATAGAAATGTAGGTACCGATGACTTGTTTGATGATGAGGGGTAGAACAGATAACTGCAAATTTAATATTAATGCTGTGGCCTTTTAATAAGCTTGTATTTAGGACATATCCATGTAAATAATCCTATATATCTTTTCAGGAATGGATTCTAGGGCCTCCCACACTTTTGTTTAACACCACCTGACTTTGTTTTCTATAGGCAAAGGCTTTCCGTGCTGCTGCTGCTGATGATGACTCAGATTATGACTTTAGTGATGATGAAGAGTTACAGTCACCAATTGATGAAGTGGACCCATTTGTTTTCTTTGTTGATACTATCAAGGGTAAATGTTTATTCACCTTTAAGTTTGTTTATATGCATCTTCTACATTTGTTGATTTTCCATGGCGTCTGAAATGAGGACCTATTTTTCGCTTCCCCAATTTTGAATCTAGCTTTGCAAGCATCAGATCCTATGAGGTTCCAGAACCTTACGCAGATGCGGGATTTCCATTATCAATCTCTGGCGAATGGTGTTGCTCAGCATGCCGAACAGAGGAGAGCAGAGATTGAAAAGGAGAAAATGGAGAAGGCATCTGCTACTGCTGCTGCTGCTTCTCCATCGTGAGTTCAGTTTTGGATTGAATTTTTGGTTTGCCCTATGAGTTCATTGATAGTTGCATTCATTTAGAAATGGCTTCATGAAACCAAGAGTTGTTTTGCCTTCCAAAACATTCATCGATTCCTATATGGTCTTTGAAGGTGATTAAACCTCAAGGGTTTTGAGGTTCAAGTGCGTGGAGTTTTGTGTGCACAAGTTCTCAATCATAAGCAGATCGCAGGATTAGGGAACTCAGAGCATGCCACTTTGTCAGTTTGTGATTTTGGTTAGTCTGGTGAGTCTGGCAATTCTTTGGCAGAAAAGGCCCGTCTCAACCAATTTGCGCTGTTTCCTTGTAGTCTTTCCTTTTGCTTCTTTTCTTCTTCCTTGTCCTCTTCGTCTCTCACCCTCTCTTCCATCATTTGGTCATTCCATTGGTTGAGGTTTTCCCAGATTGGTGAATCCGATCATCTCTCCAGGCGGTAACTAAGGATGGTCCATTGCATATTCCATGATACGTCTTGCCATGGTAATCAGATGGCAAATAAATAGGGTTTTTGTATTGATGATTTTGGTCAAGTGGTAGTCTACAAAAATTTTCCTTTCCCCCATTCCCCTATCAGGTATGGTGTACCAATATCACGGACAATTATTCTTTGTTTGGGGGTTATGGAGATTTGGTTTCAGAGGGTTCTTGGGGGGTAACTTGGTTGCCTATTTGTAAGAAAGGTATCATGAAACAGATATTCTTTACATAATGCGGATTAATGAAAGGAATTATTCTTGGGAACTGTCAGGCATCCTTACTCTTCAAACCTTCAGCTCTCTGACCCATTAACTATAAGATGGATTCAACCATCTTCATTGGAAAATATAAGAGTTTGCAGAACTCTTTATTATTTGGGCATTACGTAAGCTGTTCAGTCTCGAGTTCCACATCATTCTAGATCTATATGTATGGGTGCATATATTTGACTTTTATTCATTTATATTTATTCATTAAGCTTAATAAATCATCACGAATAAGATTTTAGAATTTATTAATTAATATTTTAAGATTCATTAATTAAACAAAAAAAAATTTGAATATAGTGAAATTTGTTTACGCTCACTTCATTTATAGAGTGAAAGTGTAAACAAAAAGAACAAGAAACAAACAGTTAAATTTGTTAAATTTAATAAATAATTATGAATAATATTTTAAAACTTGTTAATTAAATAAATAAATTATGAATATAATAAAATTTGTTTACGTTGGAATATATCATTCTGAGCATTAATCCCATCTCTACCAATTAAACGTCTAGCCATCGAGTAAACTGATCCTCACAGAGAATAGCCCGTCAATGACTTGTTCCAAGTCACACAACTGACTCGTTCCAATCAGAACTCAGGAATCGCATAACTTCCATGCGTATGTAATATATATATATATATATATATATATAGATTACAAATAATGCCATGGTAGATCATAACCCTTACCAGCCTGCTTGGGAGTGGCAAAAGGGAAGCATCTTGCTTTAAGGTCTAAATCACTACCAGCCTCCACCGCTGCTTAGCCAAGAAAGCCAAGTTAAACGCTACAAAGTCCTTTAAAACCCAGGCCACCATCATGTTTTGAACAAGAAACAAAATCCCCAACATTTCCAACCCATCCGTCAATTGGCATAAACATCCATTATTTATTTAATTTTATGTCTTCTCTACTATATATCAATTCTTTTATTTATAAAAGATCCCAGTCTAAAGATAAAAAAATAAGTTATAAATATTGAAATTCAAATTCCATACTTACAAAAAATCTTCTTTTATTGATGATTTGTATAAATGAAATTAATTAAGTTCTAATTTTACTATATATAAAATCTTGACATATACACCATCTATATTGTTTTTTTTTTTTTTTTTAATTTGTCTTCTTTAATATTCTCTTTTAATTTCAGCACCATATATTATAATTTTTAATTAAAGTGCCCACTAAATAAAAGAAAATGTTATATATTCATCCTAACACTTTTGTCCCACCTAATGTAATAATAATTTATTGATTAATTATAGTATCGTATATTTATGAATTACTTGATTGGAATGAATTATAATATCTTAGTTCATTTGTGCCCTTTAGCTTCTAAGGTATTATTAATGTTGGATACAATTTTTATTTTTTGCTATAAATATACATTATTCAATATTCAACAATGAGTAAATCAAACTAATAACAAAGTCCCAGTTTCTTAACTCCTTTTGCATTCCTAACTCGTGTAGGTTACTAAGAAGTTCAAGTGAGTATTTTTTATGTAAAATTATAATAAAATAATATAATATAATATTATTAATAAAATTAAATTAAATAATATCATTTTATTTTATATTTGATGTATATAAAAATTAAAATAAAATAATTTATTTATTTGTCAAAATTTTTCTTCTTCAAAATTTATATAATTTTTAAATATATAATTAAACATATAAATTTAATTTCATAAATTAAAAATAATCTATAATTAAACATGTAATTTAAATCTCATAAATTAAAAATAATCTTCACTTGAAAAAAGTTAAATAATCTTATATCAAAAGGATATTAATCCTCATTATAATTTTATCTGCATCTTTAAATACAAATCAAATATAATATAAAATAATTATTATTATATTTTATCAATAATTTTATGTATCAAACATGATCTTAACTATTTAAATATTATAAAAACTTTAAATTAAAATTATATAATTATTTAAACCCTTATTTTTTTATTATAATTAATTAAAAACCTTCAAACATTTATTTTCTTTCTATTAAATTTTTAAATATTTATTTTTATTCAATTAAACCCTTAATTGAATGATAATTGATTCATTTTCGTTCATAAAGACCATGAAAATATATGTTTGAAACCTTAATTGATCGCAATAAAATAATAAAAAAAATTTTGACGAATATACAACAAGGGATTAGATAATTATTAAATTTCATTCTAGGGCTTTAACCAAAAATAAAATAAGTTTAATAAAAAAGATAAACTTAAATTTTTTTTGGCCCCTCAAGCAACATGTATATTAATTGAAGAAAAAGAACTGAAAATTACTTGATTATATTTCTCTTCTCACAACATTGTACATCATGCCATTCCAATGGCACTGGAATCAGTTAAGTATTAACAACAAAAAGTACAAAAATTACCCTATGCTTGAAGTTATATCTGCTTGCCCACAATTTTTGCACAAACAAAAATGACACACCTGTATAACATTCCAGAATATTACAACATTAGCATAAATTTGGTGGTAAGAATCCAGCCATGATCACTAGATAGATGCAACAGAAGAGACAGGTCCGAAAACTCGAACTGTTGCCTTCTTTTGAACCCTGACCCTGCATTCGTGTAGATAACACCAAACCCATCTCTGTCTGATGATCAGCATTATCATTTTGAAGAAAATTACCTGCATCAAGCTTCTCCAGAGGGATTTGCCGTGGAAGATGACTCCGGGCTGTAATTCCAAAGCCCTTTTAGCTCTCCTCTTACTAAACCTAATATAACAGCAACACCTGAAAATGAAAAAAAAAAAATCAGAAGAAAGGGGAAGGGGCAAAAAGAGTTAAAACGAGACAGCGTATGAGACGCCTCCCAACAAGCCAGCCAGAACTGGCGTGTCCAGGTGGAATTATTAACTTTGTTACCTAGCGTACAAGGAACGAGATAGAGGAGTGCAGGTTGACCATGCCCATCCATTAGATATAACCCAAGGTATGTAAAGAAGAGGCCTGCCATGTGTGAAATTGAAACAAATAAGTATCACTATAGCTTCACAATAGTTATTTTCTTGATATCAAACTCTTTTTTAAAAGCTTTTCAGCCCATTAAATACAAGAATACACATCTGATATTCATTCATTTTCACAAATCAAACATCAAGGTTATTCGGTACTTTCAAGGAAACACACAATACCATGCTCATCATCGTACATAGTGTATGAAACATATAATTTGTTTCCCAAGATTAACCACCACATTTTAGAAACTACTAAACTAATGGCAATAGTTCGTGTGTGTGTGTGTGTGTGTGTGATCAATTATTTCCCCTCCAAGAGGAAACATCAACATCATATACCTGTATGTATTCCAGTAAAATTGACGGGAAATGATATAGATAATTTCACAGGCCATTTATATCCAGGCTTTAATTTGGTTTCATTTTGAATCAAATAAAGTTAAACCTGATGCTTTTGGCACTTACATGCCCATGAATAACAAAATTGCTCGTCAAAGCTACAGTGATAACCAGATATGATGACTTTAATTGAATATAAGTACATAACTAAGAAGATGCTGGTCTCAACATTTGCATATGCACTAGACAAAAATTGCCATGGTTTGAAATCAAAGAACATAAATGCCGGGTCAAAAAGTCATTGAAATCATTCCGAGTTAAATAAACATTTGTAAGGAAGGTAGACAAGGAACAGAAATTGCAAAGACAGAAACATCAATAAACTAAACTCAGTTTAAACTTAAGAGGAAGCCTGATGAAACTATTATATTTCACAGATAAAATATGTTATTCTCGCATAAGGTGGGAAAGAAGTCTTAGAGGCATGGTAAAGAAGGAAGGAAAAAAAATAGCATAGCAAACCATGAGGCATGCACACTCACCAAATCCATAGCCAATTATCAACCAAAGAAAATACCCATTGGCAAGATGCTTCTTGTTTTCTTTATCATATCTGAGACAACCAAACAGGAAAAATAATCATAAACCCATATATAACAAAAGGATGAAAACCATTCAAAAACAAGGCCATGAAAAAGAAACAGACCAGTCCGCAATATTAACATTAAACCAAAAATTAACACTAAAACCGGTTCAAATACCGAACCAGTCAGGTCTAATCCAGTTCAACCAGGTGTTTCACCAGTTTTTGACCAGCCCGACAAACACCCAGCTCAAATCCCCCCTTATTGAACCAGAAAGCATGCCTGGCAACCTAAAGACTTGATAATAAAGATCAATGTTGCTATACATCCCAAACTTGTTGGATCTGCAATATAATCCCTTCCTAGTTCTTTTTAGAAAGGTAAGAAAAATTCAGACAATTTCTACCCTTTCATTCTGCTTGTATTAATCCATTTTTAACACCCGCACATACATAGAAAAGGTTTCAATGTTAAAAGTGGTCCAGTCAATATATAGCGTGCTTAGCATTAAGAGTTTATTTATTCATGGCATAGTCCTTGGTCAAGATCTAGTAAAGCAAGAGCATAACTATTTCATAGAATCATAGAATCATAGTTTTAGAGGTGGCAAAATTAACAAGTCCAAAAGACACAACATCCCACCTATTCTGACACACCATAACCTGGTTTGACTCTAAAAGTCAACAAATGATGTGACCACGAATCCAAAAGCAACCTACATTCAACCTGTCTGACTGCTTAGCTTGGTAGAGGAAAAAAGGTGGCAAAAGTTGACATTACTTGAACTGCTTGAAACTCAACAGCACAATATAAATGATTCAATAAATCAATGATTCAAACTTAATCTAACCCAACCCTACTGATGCAACTGCCACTTATAAGCTCTGAAGGTTTCAGAATAAAATAATGAGCCGCCCTTTAACTTTCATGTCTCCTTAGAGAATAAATCCATGTCCTTTAAATGGAAAACAAAAGTTATTACTAGATTTACTTTTAAAAATAATTGACCTTAATTTTAGATTCTCCAAGTGCAAAGAAAACAACAAAAGTCAATGCCTTCTAACTATAAATATTTCTAACTTGCTACTACCTAGCTTATTCAAATAAAATGAAATTGGACAACGGAATTAGCATGGCTTCTTCTTAGACTGATTTAAATTGCAATTAAGCCCTCATGTGATTTTACAGAATAAAATAATGGATCTCTGGTTTCGGACATTACAGTTGGCTGCTTTGGAGATTATTTCGTTGATAAAAGGACTTTCAAACTCAAAATTTAACAGGACTTCCTCCCTACTAAAGCAAGTAGTTCAACTAGAAATCAAATAAAACAACTGATTTTCTGTATGCTATGCTGAACGTAGACATAAGAGGTTTGGCACAAAAATTTTTGAAGCCGCATGGGCAAGTTTAGCTCCATCCAACTCTATGGGGATTATAAATGAAGTCATTGCTATTATAGCATATTTCAAATTGGTCTCATTTCCAATAGTATTTTCTAGCTTAAAAGTCACATCCAACATCTTTTAAAGCAGCTTTTCATCGGCTTGAAAGCAAGTTGTATCAAAAAGAGTCTGATATAACCAAACTAAGAAAAAGGGTTAACGACTTGTTATATCATCCCAGATGATTGAGCAAAGTACATAAGGGAAAATAACAACTACGAAGATGGAATATACACAACAATGCTGTCTCAAATGTTTCTTCTGCTTTCCTTCTGTTTTTTATGCTACCATTTAGGGAGGGCATTACCAAAAACCCATAAAAAAAAGAGCCTTTTAATATACTTAACTACAACAAAAACAATCACTGAAAACTTTGCTTCTTGGTATTAGATGATAAAAGCTAACAGAATAAAGAAAATTGGTACCTGAAAGCAAATGCAACAAGCAAACCAGGAAATAGAATATCCCCAAATCCAATCATATCATAGCCACCCCATGGATCAAAAACTCTAGGAACTCTCAAGAGCATAGGAATTGATTCTCCACCACTATTGTCACCTCGAGCAACCTATTAACAAGAGCAAAATGTTAGAGATCAAAGCTCATCCAGGACTGTCACCTTATATTATAAGTCTGTAGGTTGACGGGATGTTTAGTGTAATTGTAAAAAGAAAAACAAAACAAAAGAGGGGCCATCAAGACCACTTTTACTAAAGTGGAATTTTGGGCATGGAGCAGGATTTTACATTTACTAAAAGTATAAACTATTGTCAAGTTCTAGCATAGTTAAAAATAAAATATTATGCAGCTGGATTGACCTACCAATTCAACCAGTTTACATATGAAGCAAACCCCGAAACACATTGACCATCTAAAACACTATTGATTCTTGCACACATCTAACCAGTTTACATAGGAAGTTCTAGCATATTTTACTCATGTTTGACTTATAAGAAATGATTTCTAGATTACAAAGTATGCGTGGTTCTTACTGCTCGAGATTACTTTGCACAGCTCCTTGTTGGAGCTACTAAGCTGAATTTATTGTATTTTTCTTTTGACTTTTCTTCTGATGGGATACATGAGAAGCATATGAGAAAATTCATAGCTTCAACCAAACCAAACAAGGAACCAACCTTTGTTCTATCAAAATATATTTGATCGAGTTATCAAAAGGAAATTATGAGACCATGGCTTTCTAAGTTTATAAACTGCCATGATTGACACTTTGATGGTATTGTATTAAGTAATGAGAAAGACGCGGCTGCTCCATTGGATGCAAATATTCAATACTTTAATTGAAGTCAAACCAAAAGACTAGTCAATGCTTAACAACAACTAACACAAAGCAAAGTAGTTTCAATTCAACAACCAAAAGGATGAGCACTTACTGCAATCATCACACTCTGATGGAATATAAGTGGTGATAGGAAGACCCAGAAGATGTCATAAACAAATGCACAACAGAGAAGCACTGTAGCAACCTGAGTCATGAAGAACAATCAGGGCAAGGAGAGAAACATAATTCATTATTACAAGATAAAAGAAATCATAGTACCTTGATATTAGGTAGTCGAGCCAACTGTAAGACTGTTATCATCAAACAGATACCCTTTTAAACCCAAAAAAAAAAAAAAAAAGAATCAATTTTAAGGTAGTCAACAAATGAGAAGCAAAAGGCATTTGAACAATGAAGGAACCACTTCTATGCAGAAACAATAGCAATCAAACTTAATGCTAACCTCAAGTTACCTAAAACAACACAGAAATGAGTAGGTGAAACAGCAGCAATTAAAATAAAAAGGAATAACAATGGATATCATCAGGAATTAAATATAGGATCAACTAAATTGCAATCATAAGATCCTAAATAACACTTTTTTAAAAACCCAATCATGCCTACCTAATTCAACAGTTTGAATTATGCTGTGTTCTAGTACCGTCCATGTTAGTAGAATCACTTCTAAACAACTCTCTAACTCTCTGATTTTCTTATCAGAATCTCTCCTATTCTAAACCTTGCATTACTCTTACGATTTCCAACCCTCTTAACATAATTAACCCTAAAACTTAATCTCAAAATCCTTCTTGTTTCCCTACAATAGCATCAATTTGTTGACAATTTCATACAACCTTCTTTCCTGTCCTACAATTGGCCTCAATTCCCACACCCCCCCCCCCCCCAAAAAAAAAAAAACCCATAATCAGTCCGGAATACAAGTGGTGGTATGGGAGACTTACAAGAATATTTTGGCCCACCCATGAATATGAGGCTCGCCGATTGACAGCCCAGACAACAGCGAATATCAAGCAGAATATTGCAACCACAAATGAGACAATAGAAACCTCCCCACAGAGAGGCAAATTCAGTGTCTTCTGTGGACAATTTCTACATTTTCTGCTTGTACACTTATGTTAGGAACAGGAACAAAAAGAAACTAGATCTTGTAAAACAGCTATTTGACAGTTTTAGTAGAAAAGACAAGCAAATTTCAAGCATACCTTACTATTGGCGTCATAATGCAATTGTGCATCCCCTGAAAAAAAAGAAGTCCTCAACAGATATACAACACAGAGGTTGATAAAAGAATACATCCCTTTGAAAAAACAAGCAAATAACAAGAAAATAGAAAAACAGGAAAAGTAAAAGAGGGAAAAATAGCTACTTCTCTACCGTTCATATGCATGTTGCAGAAACAGATAACACAGAAAATGGTGTTTTCGTACATAAAATATGCAGAAGTACAGCATTGAACCTATCCACTTATGCATTTCTAGTCGTTACTTGTATATATTTATCGGCCATGGTTATATATTTTAAGCTAATATTTTCTGCATTGCAGTTCCATTTGCAAACAACCAGCTACAAAAATGTAAAAAAAAAAAAAAAGGGAAAAAAACCAATGACTTAAAAGTGTAGTTTGCTTTTAACATGCCCTGTCTGACCATTAGTAGATTCAAACATGCATACAAACATACATGATAAATAACATATTAGGCACAAAAAACAATTATGTTACCTGAACACCACCAATGCAGAAGAGTACAATCAGCAACCAGACAAACCAAGTGGACATGAAAAAATAGAGTAGCACCAGAAAAGCGGACGCTGTTATCACAAAAACTACAGCACCCTTTGCACTAATATCAAGGATTTCCTCATCATCACTACTGCCTGTTCCAGTTTTGGAAGATTCCTAGTCAATAGCAGCAAAAGTATATCACTTAAATTTCCTTTCAATAATCAGCGATATCATGCTATAAGGATAGAATCAGAAAGAAAACTGAGAATTCAACTATACAAAGAAAAGGAAGAGACAAATTAGTATAAAATGGATATGGTTTCTTCACACAACAAATCCAAGTAGCAATAAAACTAGTTTTCTCTGGCAGAACCAACCTTAGATGTAGGACTATGTATTCTACAAACATCTAAGGTCTATAGATATAATTTGAGTAAAAAGTTCAGTCCGGCATTACCAGGGTTAATTGCTTATGGAGAGACTAGTTAACCAAGAATCTATAATATCCACAATATAATAACATAATATGATATTTTATATATAAAAATTACATTCACGAGTAATTAGTTATTGAGTTAGACATGAATCCTATCAAATTGAATCTCAACGGTTAAATCTTATAAAATCCCTAATTTCATTTTTATCTTTAGTTCCTCAGTTCTAACATTAACTAATCACTTAGAACATTAAAATGTTAAAAGATTTTCACTGGTGCTTCAATATTTATATTTTAAAAATTGTTGTATGTAAAATTTCAATATATAATTTGAGAACATATCAAAAACAAAAATATTCATGGAAACTCTAATAAAGTTTCTTGTTTTATATCAAAGAAACTATGACATCATCAGTTCATATTTGGAACAACTTTTGAAGAAAGTATTAAGTGCAATAAGTGTTGATGATATAGTACCGATTGCATATGCACTTTTAATTCCTTGAAAAGGACCTTAGTTCAAGAGATCCCATTGCAGTGTCATGTGACAACATAAAATCTTTAATAATTTATTGCAATAATAAAAAAAACACCATACTACCCATCAAACTGGCATTTGAGAGATATAAGAAACTATATAGATGCTAAACATCTAGCAACTCATTGGATGATAGAAAAATATCTCAAAAGAGAAACACTTAATTGTATACTGCATATGAGGCCACCCACCAATCAGAAAACAGTCACAAAGGACAGCCATGAACTTACTTTGAAAGGAAAACAGTTATACAAATAACCACCCGGACTTCAAAAATAGCTTGAGCTGATTATGAGCACCAATCAAATTTCTTGGAAGGTGATATTACCATCAAAGTCATTTGTACAGGAATACTAATATGTACTCAAAATTTTAAGATAACCTAGATGATATGTAATTCATGCACATGACAACCAATTATTCCCTATAATCAACAAATATCTGTAAGACACACATGAATATACAGAATGCAACTATAAACTTCATAACAATGATAGAGAATAGAATGTGGTAAACCTTTGGCAATAATTCATTATAATGTTCACCAGTATGCTGAGAAGTACCAAACTCTTGCCAAAGTGAAGCAGTAACAATTGTGCCAACAGCCATTGCCCACAAAAATATCACTGAATAATCCATGACAGGACGAGTTGGTGCATATAATAAAAGTTCCACTGCATTGGAAATTAACATGATTTGGTTTATATGAATCATCATATGAAAATAAACTTAAAAGATTAAAAAGAACGTATGCATCAAGAATGTACATGTAAATATACCCAAAGCTAAAACTAACAAATGCATAAACAATCAGTAGTTATAGAAGATCAAATAAACCATTATTTATATATATTGTTATTTTCATGTAAATTACACAGATACTATTTAAATATTCAAGTTTAGACTATTGCCCCAAGAAAAAAAATCTTAGTAGCAAAAGTGTGAACCTCAAATAAAGAACCAGTGCAAAAGCATGAACCTCAAATAGAGAACTGAAGCAAAATCGTGAATCTCAAGTGAAGGACAAGCACTCATAATAGCAACCAAGGTCAAACTCAACCAGGAATTGCTGGGAGAAGTTTTGGTCACAAGACATTAGGCTTAATTTGGGATTCAGGGAGGAAAAAAAAAAAAGAATAAAAATATAGACATGAAAATCATGAGCCTTGTTGGGACTAGATGTTACAAACTGAAGCACAATGAAGTGCAACCTACAATAGATATTCAGGACATGATTTTCTTTCTCTCCATATTTTATCCGTATGTTACTTTGTTTCTTAACTTTCCCTGACATGATTCCATCCCCTCAAGCTTCCGCTGAAAAAGTCCCAGCATCAACTCAGACCTGAATTCTTTTTTTTT
Organism: Durio zibethinus; assembly: GCF_047325235.1. Lineage (NCBI taxonomy): Eukaryota > Viridiplantae > Streptophyta > Magnoliopsida > Malvales > Malvaceae > Durio > Durio zibethinus. The sequence goes on along the minus strand of NC_143165.1, from coordinate 1,541,087 downwards.
ATTAAGGCATAATCTCAAATCCCCAGTGATATTATTATCTGCTTGAAAATTCAAAAAAAAAAAAAAAAAAAAAACCATTTTAATGGATGTTCAGATCACCCCGATGTTTACTATCAAGAAAAGCAGAAAGCCACAAATTCTTATATTAAAAGTTCATACATAGCGGAAATGACATTGAAGACTTTTTCTAGTAATCCTAACAAATTTTCTTATCCTTTGCAAAGCTTAAAGTTTGCTTACACTGATGCACAACTATATAGAAACATGCATGTTCAACCACACAAACCTGCACATTGTGGAAGATGTATACATAACCGCAAAATGAAAAACCTTATATTAATGGCATTAAGCAATTTCTTCATTTAGATTTGAATCATTTAAAATTTTTATTTACCTAATCACAGGATGATAAAGTGTTTCCTGAAATCAAAGGATAATAAAGTGTTTCCTGAAAATGTTTGCCCATTCTCTATAAAGCTGTGCCGAACAATAGGTTAGACATGTTTCTACACTAAATTCACTCAACCAAGCCTTAATCAAAAAGCTAGTTGCATTTGGCAGGTTTAATATCTTCCTGTAAAAAGGTAGCCCTAATCCGATCTAGAGGTTTAAGTGCATTCCCTCCTACATCATCATAACTTTCAGAACAAGAGATCCTAGTTTCTAACAATCTAGGAAATAGCTAATGTACATCTGAAGAACAAAATAAGAGGAAAAAAAGGACATATCATATGAGCTAAAATGCTTACCACGTTTGTCTGCCATAGATTTGTTAACTAAATCTCCCGCTGATTTTGGAATCATCACAACAGGTATTGAAATATTTAAAGAAGTATCATTCTCAGAACAAACCATCTTGTAAAGCTCTGTATAAATTATAAAAAAGGAATCTCATGTAAAAGACTGATAAATAATAACATTCTTTCAATCAATCTTCCAAATGAACTGCAAAACAAAGTTTAAAATACATATAGCATATGCTGGCAAACAAAAAATTATAACCTTCTTTGTCATTTATCACCAGCAAGGCTGCAGCACCTCCTGACTGTGCAACTTTTGCCTTAGTTATGAAGTCACAATCACCACGTGTAGACAAGACTACAGAACTAGATAGCTGTAATAATAAAATTCTAACCATAATGCATCTTAAATTTTCATTTGGCTTAGATCACATTATAGTGCTTATGAAACTATTAAACTTTATTCAAAATTTAAGAAAAGTATTATCTCAAAACTTCAAAGTTTTCCCAAACTTCATAAGTTGCCATGGTCCTCTCAGAACTTAGAGAAGTTTAGAGGACTCCTGATAAAACAAAGCCAAACGACTCCTGGAGAGGCAAGTTCACCAAAAATTTTGTGAGAACATGATAAATCAAGACAGAACCTTTGAAGAAGAATTAGAACAGCCATTTAGGGGATTTGAGAAAACTGTGGGCAATTTGGGACTTTTGTTGGCTTCCTCAGGCAATGATGCTCCAAAGCTAGCAGTTAACCCAGCTAAATCTTCACCTTCAACACCATCAACCCAGATCTTCAACTTGACCTGGAAGATTGGAACTCAATTATTAAGGAATTAATGTAAACACATACTATAACTCTAACATATGAAAATCAGATGGGCCTACCATGCCAAAAATCTCATTCACTACTTCTCTTTTATCTATTTTTCTTTAGAATAAGTTTCAAGATCAACCAACAAAGTAATCAGCTTCTTTCATAATACTGCAAAACTTACTAAAATAACAGTAAAAAACCTTCAGATCATTAACAAAAACTCAAAATTTTCTTTATCACTAAAACAACAGGTGTACAACATTATTTTTATTACAAAAAAAATTCAATTCCACACATATCCCTTAGACAACCACACCAATTTCCTAAATCCCAGGAACTGAAATTTTCAAGGTTGATCCTCGCCTTTCTCATAATTATCTTTCAGTACTTTTTACTGTATCATTATTGTCATATAACAGCACTACTTTGCAGCAGCTTGATCTTCCAGATAAAACCTCTCTTCATTTACATTTTTGCACCCCAGCACTCCTTTGTTTCAAATAACTAGCAACCAGTTTAATTCTTCCTTTCTAACAAACAATCTCAAGCCCCTTTCTATACAAATGCAATTCCTAAAAGCCCCCTAATTTGAACCTCTATCTCGTTAATGAATCCCACCCATGCAGATTATCCAAATTTTTTGGAGATATTAAACAAATTCAAACACAATAGTGTTCCTGATGACGCCATTAGACTTAGGTTATTTTCGTTATCCCTTGGATACTGAACTAAGAATTGGTTGTCCTCCATGAAATTTTCCACAATCATGTTTGTAATAATTTCACTATGGAATTTACCACCAGCAGGCAAATTGGCTGCAACCAACACCCCCAAATTCAATTCCACTATCCCCACCAATGTTTCTTTCCATTGTTCTCTCCAATTAAAGAAAAAGGAAATCAATTTGTTCTTTATATTTCTCTATCTCTCTACCTCTTTTCCTCATAACCCTAAAAATGAAAAAAAAATTCTTAAGGGAGCTAATACAAATTGGAACTATTTCAAATCATTTGGGAATTCAGATCGACAATTAACCAATTAAAAAATAACATATAATGCCAAAAGCATGTAGCAATGTCGTAAATTCTAATAATAACAAAAAAGAAAAAAAGAAATGAAATTACCAATTTGAAAGGATTGTTACAGGAAGGTAACTTGGGGCCATCATCCTGAGAATCATCGTCGGCAGTGGCGGCTACGGCAAATGAAAAAGTCACGAAAAATAATAAAGGAAGAGCCGCCAAAAAGCGGCGTCGGCTCCCCAGAGGAATCGACATAGTGGTGTGGCAAATTTTTGATTGGAGCGGATTTCTTTCTCTTTCTCTAAGGAAAGTTAGATGATTGAAACGGGAAAGGGAAATTATAATTTTTTTTTGTTAGTTGAAATATTTTTTGGTCGCGTTCCCGTCAGAGAAAAACACGTTCCCTTCTGCAAATAAACCGAACGGTTTGGGGCAGAGAATGCGCAGAGTTACGTGTAAATCAGTAATAAATAGTGGATATTATATTCGTGTATTTATTTTGTATCATGAAAATTAATTTAAATTATAATTAAAAATTAAAAATCTAAACGATACCCTTCTAAAAAAAATTATATGAGTAAATTGAGTTAAATTTTAAATTTATAAAAATTAAAATTGTTATATTATAATTTATGTTATATGTTAAATATTAAATATATTTTTATAAATATAATAATTTTAAATAAATAAAAATAAAAATATATTATAATTTAAAATTTTAACAATAATTATATATAAATTTAATAAAATAAAAAATACATATTTTGTAACAATAAAAATTATATATTTAATTTTTATATAAAATATCATATTAATACATAAATTTTAATATTTTATAAATATATAAATTATCGTATTGATATTTTATTTGTTTTTATTAAATTTAAAAAAGAATTTTTTTAAAAATTCTAAAATATTCTTTATTGTATTCATATTTAAAATTATTTTATCCAATAAATAATAATTAAGTTGAAGGGGCACTTGGGCTGTCCCTTCAACCGATAACTTGCATTCTGGAGTGTCGGAGCTCAAAGGGAGACAGGACATAAACGAAGCAAAAAAAACAAGAAATTGTTGATCGGTGCTAAAATCCAATCTGAGAATGTCCAAATCAAAATCCAAGTTATGTTTATCATGGGTTTTCCTTCTACAACTCCTTGTTGAATTCTCATGGACAATTGCAGCTCCCAGGTACATTACAATCTGAGAGAGAAAAAAGTATTTTCTTGGCATTTTTATCATCGAAATGCTTGGGTAGTTTTCTTTTTTCTGCGTTTTAATTAAAGAAATTTCATGGGGCTAATTTTCTAGGAAGGAGATTGGCTTTCCAGAGAGGCGCATATGCAGAACAACAGTTCAAGGAAGGTATTTGTTATCTGATGATAATGGTATGTTAGTCAATTCTTAATTTTTCATTGTGGACTGCCATGTTGAAGCTTTGGAATTTATATATTTTGAAAAAAAATAGATAAGGATTTTTAGTTGTTAGCAGAATTAAATATTGGAAATATATAGGGAAAAGGGTATGAAAATCTGAATGAGGAGAATCAAAAGCTGTTCCCTTTCTTGCAAGTATGGGGTTGTACACGGTTTCTTCCTTAGAGTCGTTGAAGCAGAACATTCTTCTTTATCCAAATGATTGGAAAGCATTATTACCAAAGATATACACCTGTTCGCCGTAGTTTATACAGTCTCATCTTTTGCTATATCAGAACATTGGTCACAATGTAACATCCCAATTTCACAACAGAATATTCTAATACCAATTATGGATACTTGCACCCAACCTGCGAGGTATTATCCGTTTTGATGTGAATGTCTCACGGTTGTCCAAAAAAAGGTGCCTCACAAGTATGGGTTTAAGTCTTTACGTATGTACTATGGCAAATCCTGAGGCTTAATGTGGAATTCAGATGTTACACACAAACAAACAGAAGGGTAAGAAAACTATTGAGATATAGAATGGGAAGGAGAATGGAAGAAATTTGATATGATGTGTTTAATTTCACGGTCGTTTCTTTAATTTCCATTCAACTTTCTAATTACTTGTTAATGCATACTGTCACTACTTGAGAGTCTGCCTAACTCTTAATTGTAATTCTAACTTTGGTTGTTGTGTTAAATATTGTATCTAATCAGTCTGGCTTTTAATCGTATCTTTTAGTTTCATTAGGTTCACACCATTTTTTACATTGTAGGCTATGTGTGTGATGCTCTCTCATTGGATCCACAATCCCGTTGCTGTCCTGAAAGAGGAGACAAATTCTCTTGTCAGTGAGTTTTTTCACTAATGTCTCCATGATGCTGACTTGAACACAATCTTGATGGTACCTTGTAACACTTCTGTTCTCATTTGCAGTCGATGCAATGTTCTTTCGCAGTGTTGTAACTCCTATGAATTTTGTGTTTCATGCTGCCTGCACCCTGCACAAGTATCACTCTTCTTTTGTTCTTCCTTTTTTGGCTAATTATCATATATATGGATAGGCATAATTAAAATTTACTCCGAGATTTCTTTTGCAGACACAAAAGGAACAAGTACTGAAATTGAAAATAGCTAAGCCATCTACATCAGGTAAGTTTATAGTTTTGGTAGCCACAATTGTGCATTTCCTTCTGAAGAGGGGCAGTGGAATGAAGTTTCCTGCTTCTGCTAGAATGTTCATGTCTGTTTTCATGGCATGAAAACAGTCTGCCATTAACATTTCTGATACTTGTCTCTTCTAAATTGATGCCATTTTGTATGGCAACATGTTTGTGATTAATAAGAACCTTATTTTCAACCATTATTATCTGCTGCAATAAAAACCCTCAGATACTCTTTTTTCTTTGGACATTTTTTTTCTAAAAGCATATTTTCACATTATGACAATTATACATCATTAACTCCTTTTGAGGTATTTCTTTTGCTTCCTTTCTTACGAATCATCAGTTTGTAAGATAGCTTATCTGGCACTATATTAGCTGCTTAGAAATCTCCTATGGTAGAAGCTCTTGCAATATTCTTTTGAGATGGTTGTGCCTAAGTTTGGGACTACGAAATTAAAAATTAAGATAAAAATTTATTTTGATTGGTCTATTCCCGATTCTGAGTAATTACTGACCCTTATCTTCTTGGTGTGGTAGTTTGTCCTACTGATTTTCTTTCAACCATGCTGTAGCTACCATTTAATGGATTCTCTAAGAGGTGCTAGGTCATCATAACTTTTCTTTCTTCTGTTTCTTTTGCCTCTTTTTGGCAGGAACTTATATGAGCGTCTTTGATTTTTGTGCTGGGAGGTGTCGTCATAACTCTGAAAGTGTGGTAAGTGATATTCTATAGATATAGGAATATATTTACGGTGCCCTGGATCATTTCTTTTTATTTTTGAAAGAAAAAGGAGATATCTAGGTATCATTTCCTGGAAATCATTGGTGGTAAAGACTGTGATGCTAATGATATTAGTCACAAACCAAAATAATGGCCTCCATTTAATGTAATGACCTGTGTCATTTTCTTCACTAGTGACATTTCTTTAGGTAATATATGTGATTCAAATAAGAGTGACAAAGGTTGGTTAGATGAGCTTTATGTTTCAGGTTCATGAAAATGCTTATGTTAGCGAATTTCATCATTGCTTTTCTCTGCCATCAAATTCTTCTGGTACATTTCAACATAACTTCTCTTTTTATGTTATTATTATTATTATGTCTTTGGCTCGTCCCTTGTAGATATTTTACATTTGCAAACCTTATATCTTCTTCTTAAATTCTGGTCCTCTGATGTAGCACAAGATATGAAAAGAAAGAGAAAAGAAAGAACAGAGAGAAATCAGAATGAAAGGAAAGAAACAGAGGAAATTGAGAGGGTAATGGATGAGCCGTGGAATGGAAAAGAGGGGATCTCAATAATCTAAAAGCTTGTAGAAAGTGATATAAACTACTCCACAATACTTGCTAAATAAGAATAGACTAATTAATTGGATAATGTTAAATACTGTAAAATCATTATTGAGCCCATAAAATATAAGAAACAATCTTATATATATTTTTGTGCACAATAGTGACACCCTTTCTTTTGATATTTTTGAATTCGTATGGCTATGCTGTTTGAATCAACAATTCCCTTTCTGATTCAGTTCTGTTGGCAGCAATTTAGTATTAAATTATATGGTTGAATTTTCCTTGCAACAGGCTCCACTGTCACACCTTTAGAAGCCAGACTAAATGGAATTAATGTTGTAATTGGAAGGTGAATGTCCATTGCAATTGTTTCTGTTTCTTGATTCTAACTTGTAATACTCTGTCGTGCTAATACTTTTTCTCTTTTTCCCATGAAACAAAGGCAAGGAGAGTCTTGTGATTCAGTTTGCAAGTTAAATGGACAATCATGTGTACTCAACAAGCTTTTGATACTTAACCAGTGTGATATGTAAGTTCTTCACCATCTTTTTCCTTTTTTCTTTTTTTTAATATTTGGTTTTGCTGTTCATTATTTGCTCGAGTACGTGGCTAAATATTTTTTGGAGTGTCTTCATCTGTTTGGTTGATCTCATCTACCTGCAATTGCAAGAAACATACTACACATAAAGAACTACATGCAGTTTGAGAAGAGCCTAAAACGGACATGCACACATGAATTCCGACATGCTGTATGGGTTGGGATAATTTGCAGTAGCTCTATTTTTTTTAGATATTCTCTTTAGCTTCCTGTTAAGAGACAAGCTTTTATTTCTTCTTTTTTTTTTTTTTAAAGAGAACAGACAAGCTTTTATTTTCCCTTTGTCACCCTCTTTCTCCTCACACTATGTGTATGGCCTAAGGCACAAGGGTGAGCTTCAGTAGCCTTCTCGAGCTGAGCTTAATTTGGCTCCTTACAAGTTGAAAGGCCAATCAATTAACAAAAGTAAGTGAGGAAGAACAAAATAACCTCATGCAAAAACTGCCTCAACTATCTACTACATCTTATGGTGATTTCTCCACTTTACCTATTTTGATTTTATGTTTGTCTTTTGCGTCATAAAAAATTTTGCTGAAAATTATGTACCATTAAATGATAGAGAGATTGCCTTATGAGCATGATGCTAGGTGGTTTTGTTAAAGTTAGGGTAAATTATGGAAGCCTTCTTGTTATTACACTTGTCCTGGTTGTACTTTTGAAAAGCTACTACTGAATCAGCTGAATTTTGTCAATCCTTTTAAATATGCTGTATTCCCCACATATTTTTTATTTTTGGTTTATAACATCCAAGGAAAGTGTAGTTGTAATCAAACAGGGAGGTTGTTAACAATTTGTGCTTGAAGTTATTTTATATTGATATGTTTCCTGCACTTCGAATATCTTCTTAGATTTTGGTTTGAGTTATTTTTTGTAAACAGTATCCAGAAATATATGAGCTGCAAAGGAGCATGCTTGGCAAGTGTTGGAGCTGATCAGCCAGCAGAAGTTGCTGATGATGCTCCCAAACATTTGGTATATTTCCTTTTTTCCATGAAGCATTATATTTGCAGAACTGTATATCTACCTGACAATTTATTGATTAGTTGGAATGGTTTGAACATGTCTTTTGAAACTTTCATTAGCATGTAGCTATATCATCCCCAGTTGCTTACCTTGCCATGGAAGTAAATTAAACTATGTGATAAACTTATTTTTTATGCTCATAATTGAAATAATTACTTTCTACTTGGTTTTTCATTTTTACGAAACGCAAATCATATTGTAAAATTGAAATCCTATCAATAAAATAAGAAAGTTAGAAATAAAACTTGAGAATTATATATTCCCTGTCTTTCAGAATCCAGGAGCATGCTTGTATACACAAACACAATCAATGCTGTCTTGTGATGGTTCACATCGGCATACCAGGAGACTTTGCCCCTGTGCATAGTGCATCATTTTGGTGAGTTTGGTTTACTTTTTTATTGTCAAGTAGGATTCGTTTTCCATGTCAGAAATTAAGAACAATGTTATTGACAAGTAGGAGCGGTGAAAACGTTTTTTAGGAAGAGAACTTATTGCCCTTTGATAGAATAAAAGGAGTTTGTAATGCTTTACAAAAAAAATTATGTAGGACTAATAATTTGAGAAGGACAGTTTTTCTTTTTTGATCACACATTTTTAGCTTAGCTGTCATTTGTTGATTTGTAAGCTTTTGAAATATTCAAGTCATTGAATGAGAATAATTTATGTTACCTGCCTTCTAACATGATGAAGATGAACTAATCTCTTTGACTTTATAATTTTTGTTAAAGCAATTGAACATCCGTTAAAATAAGTTTTAAGATTTCATCCTTAAATTCATGGTTATATTTCATGTCCATTTCAACTAAGTTGACGCATTTGTCACGGGCTCTGGTATTGGCACCTGCTCATGGCTCCAAGAGCATTCTGGAACCTTCTTGAATGGACCCTTACGCTCAGCACCTTGTTTCTCACCCTGGGGCTTGATCACACGATCTGTTGCTTGAGCCTTAGTGTTGTGTTCCATATCCAGTGCTTGGTCCTTGGCCTCCATGGTGCACATGCAGCACGAAACACATTTAAGCCAATGGACCTGGGTTCATCTTTAATTAGTTTAACCACTAACTGCCCTTCTAGAATAATTTGGTTACCTCTAAATCTAGTTGCAAAACTTTAGGTGAGCACAACCTTAACCTTGATAAATATCTAATTTTAATTGTTATATTGAAGGAAATTGTTGTGAAAATTTCAGGCATGAAGCACGTCTCAAATCTGTTCTCGGCTGTTTGTTCCCGAGCACTTGTCAAAGGCTTCCGACTTTCACAGGGTAAATTTTTGCAGAGAAACTATACACTTACCTGTTGGTCTTTTCATATTTACCCATTTGAACAGAAATGCGTGGAGTTGCATGTATGACATTGTTGTATGAATTAGAAGCAAAATGCCATTGACATGCTAATTTATGTTGAAGCATCCATGCAAATACAAGAGTCTTTAGATTTTTCTTTGAAGATGATTACGTTAGGCATGGTAGTGTGCCATCCTCGAATTATTGATTAAGGGTAAATTTCATCCATAATCCATAATCTTTTAATTTTGTTCTACTTACAGTTTTTAATTTTTGTATTATTCGATTTCAGTCCTTAATCTTTCAAAACAATTTCATTTTAATCCTTTACTTTTTCTATTGTAGCAAGGAAATTGAAAAATTCAAGCAATTTGTCATTGATATGAACTAGAAAATGGCAGTTATTTGCATGATAAAAAAAAAAATTGCCGGCTGCTTATTTTGAGCAACTGAACAGCAAACAGGAATTTCATCCATTAGCAACAAAAGAGACGTCCAATAAAAAGAATTAACAAGAAGTACATTAGCCACCAGAAAGATTGCACATTAACAATAAGGTCTAAATATAGCTTTAATCCGATACTTAGTTCATGTAATAATCTTTAAAAAGTCATATTCGATAACTCCGAAAATCAAATCTCAACGTCTGCTATTCATTATATCATTTGGGATTATGGTCTCTTTTATAAAAAAATATAATTCTCATAGAAAAAAAAAAATCCAATTTGTCAGAGTTGAATCACACAAAATTAAGCAGCTGTAAGTTACAAAACAAAAAGGCAGTCGTAGTGGCAATACTAGAAATCCTGAAATTACATCCTCCCATTCTCCATTTTTACATTTCCATTTCCATTTCCTTCAACAAACGAATCACATCCCTCCACCACAGATAACAATTCAACAGTCTCTGGAGTCATTTTAGAAATTGTGTTGCAAGAACAAGCTTTCTCGAGGAGAAGCAGGACCTATCTCTTCCTCCAAGCTTCTCAAAGTATCCCCAACACTCCCCACATTGCCCATGTTTCTTCCTTCTAAGTTCTTTCCATCAACATCTGCTTCCGATGCTGAAGATTTTCTCCTCTGAGAAGAAGTGACACTTGGGAAAGTAATCCATGAAGGAGCTCTGAACTCAAACCTTTGATCCTCAGGTTCTGCTACTTCAGTTTCCGAGACCGACCTGTTGGAAGACCTTTGAGAGGACTTCTTGTGCAATCTGTTGCTTCCCAGGATCACCTCAGTTGGCAAAATTGGTTGTTCACTACATGGACTGCCCATCAACTGTGCAAGAGCCCGCTCTAAGGCTGTGGTCACTTTATCCATTGATGGCCTCTCCTTTCCTCTCATTCTAACACATTTGCAAGCCACATTTGCAATCCTTTTTAAGGCTTCAAGGTCAGCTGGAGGTTTCAGGACTGGATCTAGAGCTGCAGGTAAGTTTCCTGACTTAATCAGAGGAACTGCCCACTCCACAATATTCCCTTCTTCATATTGCATGTCAATGGCTTTTCGTCCACTTAGAATTTCCAAAAGTAACACACCAAAGCTATAGACATCGGATTTAGTTGTGAGGTAGTGAAGCCTGTAGTACTCTGGATCAAGATAACCAAGTGTTCCAGCAGGTAGCTCAGCTAATGGGCAGCCACTATCGGCAGGTCCTAGCAAAGAGAGACCAAAATCAGCCACTCGAGCATTGTGTTCTTCATCGATGAGAATATTTGAGGATTTGATGTCCCTGTGAATCACTGGTGGACAAGCATAACCATGCAAGTATTCAATTCCCCGGGCAGCTTGGACTGCAATGGTGACCCTTCGGACCCAATCCAACTGCTCTTTCAAGGCTTTGCTATTTCCATGAAGATGCTGATGCAAAGATCCATGAGCCATGAACTCATAAACAAGAAGCCGCTCTCCACCTTCTTCGCAATAGCCGAGCAGATTCAATAGATGGGCGTGGTTCAGTCTTGACAGTAGATCTAGCTCTGTGTGGAACTCTTTTGAATTCTTCTGCTTATCCGAAGACATTATAGCCTTTTTGACTGCAACGACAGTCCCATCCTTCAATACCCCCTTATAAACACATGAGAAACTTCCCCTTCCAACCACGGATTCTTCTTTGAACCCACCTGTGGCCTTCTCAAGTTCTTCATAAGTGAACATCTGAGCTCTCCTGATCTTAAGCTCATCCAGTTCGGGACGGATTTTCCCATTGTCTTTTTGGTAAGAAGCACTCCCATTAGCTTTCTTGGACTTCGACTCATTTGATGAGCAGTGACAGCTCTGCAACCTGTAGCGAACATACAAAACTGCAGTTAAGGACACAATGGTCATCAGCAACACAGCAAAGGCAATCTCCGCGATGATGATTGGCAATTGCAGTGACCAAAACCTTTCATTCTTTCTACCATTAGCAGCATCAGAATCTGAAGAAGAACAATTTGAGAAGCATTCCACTGAGTTACAACTAGAACAATTAAAATCACACACTCTATCAGATTTCAAAGTACATTCAGATTTTTGGTACATTTCAGGAGGGCAGCCATTGCTGCAGGGCATACAAATATGAAAGTTAGGAGACTTGCAAGGTGCATTGTCTTGAGTAACTTCATAGGAACCAGATGCACAAGGAGTGTCTTTGCAAAGTCCAGGTGAGATAGCTAGAGGGAATGAGCTAGGGAAGCCAACACCCCAACAAACTGGGAGAAAGGATTTCTCGGCTATAACACCACAAGTGAAGTAATTTCCAGCTGCAATTCCATAGATTTTAACGCCTCTAGGGGCTGGGGTACTTGGTTTGACAATAAAACCCCAGCAAACCACTTCATGATCACTGCTCTTGATCCCACAAGCATGGAATTTTCCTCCAACAACCGTAAGCATCGGATCTTTTGGTGGCAAATCAACATTTCCTTGACGAGAATATGCCACTGAGAGTTCTTCTTCAAGGTTCAAGCTCCTTCCCCAGCAAAAGGCTCTAGAATTCAACCCGTCCAGAATTCCACACACATGATAACCACCAGCTGCAACCTTTTGAAACCTCATTTCTCTTGGAATCATGCCAATGACATGGCTGCTGGTCTCATCACCCCAACAGAAAACAGTCTTATTCTGAGAAAACAATCCACAATTAAACTCAGAGCCTGCAGAGATTGACTGGATCTGCCCATCAAATACATAGTTCTTGGTCATGTTATATCCCCAACAATCAACCAAAGCATAATTTCTTCGCTTTCCTGTTAAAGGCTTTCTCAAACCACATAAATGGTAATCTCCAGCACTTATTTCTATGTACTCAGCTCCCTTGATCATTGGCTGAGGAACTCCCATTTGGACATAGCCACTGCTTCCCCAACAATAAGGTTGGTTGGAATCCATCAACAACCCACAAACAAAGCCATCACCAGCAGTTAGACCCACAAATGGGAAATGAGAAGGGGTCCCATATATTACCGCCGAGTTCGATCCATAGCAGGTCACAAGATGAGAACCATCGGATTTTAACCCACAGAAGACAGGACCATTCTCACCATAAGAAATGGCAATGGTAGACATTGAGCCTAAACCTGAAACTACCCACCACAAATTTAATAAAGCCACAAGTTGTACAAGAAATTCAACTTTCCATGTGCTCATCAAGACCCACTGAGAGGAACCTCTCAGCACTAAGCTGATATCTCCCATTGCAGAATTCGAACCTAACTATTCAAAGACAATGGAATCCACACCCACATCAACACTAAACTTCAGATAATGGGCCACGAGGACTAGAATTTGAATAAGACAGTTTTAATGCTTTTGAGTTGCATGCTTCTCTTTTATACCAAGAATGCATATAATAAATCAGTAAATAGTACAGTCTGGGATGTAAAAATGCCTTTGGGAAGGCCAAATTCTATATTCAAACCTCATAATGCACCATTTGCATTCATGCTTCAAGAGAGCAAAAATTAATCAGCAGTAGTATAAAGTGTAAACATGATTTCCATCAAGAAAATAGTAATGGAGTTGAGATGTGACCAAAACCAAATATCAGAAGCTCCTTATCGAAAACCCAGATCAAATACTCCTTATTTATGCAAGTCTCGAATGGAAACCAAACCATTTTCACTGTTCTTAAAATATCAGGTAAGTTTTTGTTTCTTTCTCCTTTTTTCTTGTCAAGAAATACTTACCACCCACAAAGGTTTTTTTGAAACTTGTGATCCCAACAACTTTCAGTACATCACATTTGGAGCCACAAACTAGCTTAAGCAGCTATGAAGCTGTTGTTGAGTGAGCATTTCTGGCTGGCAAAACCCTGGCTACTAGCTCAAACTTTTGCTTTACAATTGCATGTAGTTACTTTATAAAAAGTGTAAATGAAAATAAAATGGAAATTCTTGACAACAAATCTAGTGAAAGTGGGATGTTGATAATGGTTGCTGTTGTTGCAGCCAAGAACGAAGTGAGAAAGAGAAAGTGTATTAAATGTTGATGAAACTGCAGCTACTCACTATTGGCGACGGTTGGTAAAGGCAATAAATGACAAGTTAAATGCCATGTGATCTTTCTTTTATCTTCTCTTGACAAACTTTCGATATATATACTGTTTATTACATGCATTATTACATTTCTCTTTCAAACTGGTTGCCCAACTTCAAAGTTCAAACTTTGGTTCTTATACTTTTCTAGCTTTCTTTAATTTACCATGTGTGATTGCATATTTTTTCTAGCTTAATAATTTAATAATAAATTCTCACACACTAAAATTTGACTTTTATCCCCTCAGAACCAGCTTTTCTCTTCAATAATTCAGCCAAAATTTTGATTTTTTTATATGATAAGAATCTAATAATTGATTTGTAAAATTTAGATTCTATTGTTAATTTTTTTTTTTATTGACATCCATAAGTTTAATATAAAAAATTTTAAAAATATATAGATGGATATATTGTTAACCAAAAGAAAAAAATAAAATTAAAAATAAATTGTTTCTCAAAGTTTTCCCCATTCAATAATATGAATTTAAAGACTTATTTCATTATTTGATGACAAAATCATTTAAGTTGGAACTTGGAAGAATCTTTTCTTTTCCAAAAATGACTTGAAGAATAAAAGAGTGGATTTAACTTCACTTATTTAAGGGTTTTATTCTAAATAGAATTATGCAAAATATTTTTGTACATTAGTTATGAAAGGTTTTGAATTATACAATTAAAAATAACTTTCTCTTATCTCATGAGTCTTATTGATCCCTTTTTAGGATTTCACTCTAAAAATGCTGTTATTTGGTTTGAAATTATTATTAAAATTCATAATGAAAATGTATATGTTGTTGTTAGAATGTTGGACTCTTAGTTTCAATAATAAAAATTAAATTTATGATAATCTCAAATATATAAAAGAAAAATGAGAAGGTTGTAAGAAAAAAAAAAAAGCTTTTTGTAAAGATATATAATTTAACATTTATCTCTATTGCAACCATTTTGAGATAGATAAAGTTTGGTTTTCTGTTTGCATTTTTAAATATCAAGTCTGGATCTAACCTGATTCATCTATTTAAAATTTTTTATATTAATATTATATTATTTTAAAATATTTTTTAAAATTAAAATTAATAATAACTTTTTTTGAAAAAAATGATATCCTAAGATCAATCCAAGTCAAGTTTGAAAAATACTTTTTAAGATCCGACTTGAATATGAATCATGCAAGTAGGTTGCTTGATCCATGAACATGATAAAGTTTAATATTTTTTTTTTGGAGAAATTAAAAAAAAAAAAAAGAAAAAATTGACGTATTCGTTTCTCTCGGACTCGCCTTGAAAAGAAAGGCGTAGGAATTAATTTCGAAGTGTGCATGTTGATGTTCAAATAATAATGATGGGTGATTAGGGCACCTAGCAGTCACAAAAGAAAGCGACCACGCTTCCATAATGCAATTTTTCCAAATTAAATTTCATATTATTATTATTATTATTATTTTAAAAGGGTCACCCAATATAAATGATCTTTCACATTAATTAATTCATATCTTTGTTAAATTTGTGGTCTTTCACGTTAATTAATTAATGTATGATTATAGCATCCCCTTTACTTAGATTTGTATGTTGTTTATGCTTTTTAGGATTTTATAATCCTACGCAAATAAATCGAATATAAATAAATAAATATATATTTATAATTTGTTTATTTATTTTTACAGTTGTTTGGGTTTGTTTTGTGTTCAATAAAAAAAAATTGTTTTATTCTTTTGAATTTGATTCATTTAAATGATAAAAAATTTACGTTCGACTCGATTAAATTAAATAAATTTATTTATGAATATTAAATGAATATGTTTATGAATATATATAAATAAACATATTCACGAATAGTAAGTAAATCATAATCAAATAAATTTAAATAAACATAAATTAATTTTAAAATAGAATTATGGTAAAGCATAAAAATATAATTTTATTATTATTATTATTATTATTACTAAACAACAAATGAATTAGTTTTCAAGGAATCTTAAATAGCTTATTTGCAGATATAAATGAATTAAATAAATTTTTATTTGTGTTTAATTCATTTTTGTTAAATAAACGAAAGTAAAAATATTATTAAAGATCATTTGTTGAATTTAATAAATAATAATAAATGAACAAAAAGTAAAAAATATTTATAAATGATTCATCAAAAATTTTATTCGTTTACATTCCTACCGTTGTTTTTTTACGGTGTAAAATATACTTATTTCTTCTCTTTCCATTTAAAAAAGTTTTACCATGTTTGGTGACACAGTAACATTACTCCCAAAACAATGTTCATGAATTCTCTTAGTTTGTATTTTCACATTGCCTCAGGGGATTCAAGCATTTCAATGCTTGTATCTGTGCTGAATTTTTAAGGAACCGCGTTACTATTATTATTATTATTATTATTATTATTATTATTATTATTATTATGATAAAAGTAGTAATTGGAGCCAGTCTTGTTCGAATTGGATTCTTTGGCGTTCCTATTGAAGTCAGGTGTAGGTCTTTAAAGTTTTGCAATCAAATCAATTTTAATTAAATTAGGTTTTGTATATAAATTATGCTGATTGGACCTCCTCTTTGTTACTTTTCACGTACTTGTGATCACTGTACATTTATATTCGAGTAAGTTTCACATGTTTAAATGTTGATGATATACGGATAGACTGTTGGTTTAAGTGATAAAAAAAAATGTGTTGTTGTTTTTAATGTTCTATTCGTTTAAACGGAGATGAATCCGCTAAAAGATTATGAAAAAATAATTTTTTATTAATTCGTAAGATTGGATGTAAATAAATTTATTTGAAGCAATCCGAAAAAAATATACTTCGAATAAAATTCAAAATTTTTTTGTAATTAAATTAAAAAAAATGATGATGATGTAATTATCATATAATGATAAAAAAAATTCGGGGGAAAGCTCAATCCACGTCGCGACATTCGACTTTTATTCGATCAAGTTCCATCTTTTCGTGTACTCTAGCCGTAAACCCTTCAATCTTGGCCATCAAAATTGTCTTTTTTTTTTTTTTTTTTTGCTCAGCATCAACTTACAAACCTGTTGTTCCAAAACAAAACTTTCCAGGTTGCCAATAATCGAGTGCTTTCTTAATCTTCCTTCACAACAACTTCAACTGCCACCTTTAAAAACGAAACTTCTTTGTCATCCCTTTCGCTGCATTGCATTCCTGTACCACTTCTTTTAGTTGTTGGTCAATGAGCTTGCCGTGAAGATTAAGATCACAAGTTTCTTCTGAATTTCATTGCAACCGTCAATCTGTTCTACCATAGCCACCCAATCCCAATTACCACGGACGGTAGATACTGGCCATTGATGTTCAGCGAGGAAAAAAAAAAAGAAAACAAAAGAAGGACCAAGAAAGAAAATCTGAGTCTATAGAAAATTCGGTTAATAGAGAGGCTGGAACTATGTTAGTAGAAATTATTATCCGAAAACTATCTAGGATCCCGCATTTTAAAAAATATTTTGAAATGTCAGACTAAATATTTTCTTTTATTTATTTTATTTGGGTTTGAAAAAATTTTGACACGTCTTCCATAGATTAATTAAGTACATAGAGATTAAAAGATTAAAAATAAATTAAGAATTTCAAAAAAAAAAAGTACAAATTAAGTGAGAATTTTTAATATAGTAATATTAAATTAAGGAAATACAAATAAGCAGGAATTAAAAATTAATTTGGATAGAATTTTAGAAGGGTTTAACTTCTCCAAATGTTAGCATTGCCAATATATATATATATATATATATATATATATATATATATATATATATAATTTTAGACCATCCTTCTCTCACCATTATTGTGTACTTCACTGATGCGAAGTTGGATAGACAGTGAAGCAAATAAACCCAACAAATTCAAGGGCCTAACAAAATTAATCCACAGCAAAAATATTGAACAAAGCTGAAATTTGACTGACGAAACCCTATTTGTTTGAAGGACGGAAGGATTAAAAACCCAGAAAAATCTACAAATATAGAGGTTTAAAAGGAATCTGTGGGGAATAAACTTAACTACAACGACATCGGCATTAGCAGAAAGAAATAATCTTTATTTATGCATCACTTTTCAAAATTTATGGTTTGCTTTGAAAATTTGCTGTAAGAGAACAAAAATTAGGAGGCACCAAACAACTTGAATAATAATACCTTTGTCACTTTATTATGTCTGTGAGAAGAACTGTTATCCAAAGAATGAAGCAACCTGCAGGAAATCGACATCATGTGTAAGAGGTTGCAGCATTACGAAATTTCTCGACAACTGAGCTCAAGGTAGAAGTTGGATCCTTAACCCTAAATAAGTTCTTTGCCATGACAATGCTACTAACAGAGATTTGGACAAATCAAGGCTTCATTTGGCACTATTTTCGCTAATATTCGACCTAGATGAATAGCAAAAAAGAGGGTATGAATTTGGTTCAATATGTATTAGTTTTAGCTAATTGCTCATTTTGCTAGTCAAATGAAGTATGAGGAAACAAAAAGCAGCAAACTAGATATAGCTTTAAGCAATCACCACAAATCAATTTTCCAAAAATGCATTCATCAGTAATAATCAGTCCATAGAAAATACAAATGTAAAACAAATATGATAAAATTTGACTAGTTATAAATATCATTATGTCGCCCAAGTAGGCGATCAAAACCTTGTTGACTTACAGAAAACATCTTGTGAAACAGGCACGCTTTCCCTCCCTCTATACAGGCATGTGAGGGAAGAAATATATACTTGTTGCATAAATTATTTCAGTTAAACCAACATTTTCTTATTTACTTAAATGTAAACTCAATCAAAGCTAAGTATTGGCTCAAATTAAATTATTATGTAGAAAATAAAGCAAAATTTTAGTTTTGCTTCCATCATGGTTTAGAAGAGAGAAGGAGAGGGTACTTCACACTTACTATAGACAATAATCGGCTTTGCGATATTGAATTCCTGACATGAACTGAAACCAATGCTTTGAATTTGGCCCGCACAGACTTCACAAACTCACTGAAGAAAAAGAATAAATTTAAATATATTTAGACAAATGGTGAAGAAATGCTAAAACATACACCACATCACAAATCTGGAAACTTCCATGTTCACCACAAAAGACTACAATAAGCCGCCCAATAAAGTAACGGATACTTTCGAATTGCCTCGGATTTTATTTGATTTGTGCCTGCTAACAAACATATCACAAGTTTTGCCACTAACAGAGCAGGATTTGACCAAGAACCCAAAAGAATAAAGGAAAAAAAAACTCTAAAAGAGCTCATTTTAAAGTTAACTTATTATTGTAATCTCATTTATTTGTTTAAAAGTCCAAGTTCTCAAGGGTAGCTTTAAACCTACTAGACCTGTCCATACTGGGAAATTAACTAATCACTAGTTTTAGTCAAAAGCCAGGAAATTAACTAATTGCATACTCTTTCCTGGAAAGTATAAACAACTTCATCTATAGCAAGCCCAAGATTAACAGAGTTTGCATACAATTATGAAGGCACACAATAGAAAAGATAAACCAGCAATGAGAATGTTTTCTTAAATTGAACAAAAAAGGTCCCCAATCAGTTTTATACGCTATTCATACATTTCAAATTCAGTATTATCTTTAAAAAGATGCAATCAAGCATGATGCAATCAAATAACTATCATCATAAAATTCATTAGATATACATATGCTAACTAAAGACAAACATACAACACATGCTCTGCATCAAAAACAGTGCATCTAGAATCTCAAACTTGTTCCCAGGCATGAGAAAAAGGTTGTGAAAGCCCAATAGGAGAAAAAACTTGGTGGAGGTTGAAGATCTTGACAGGGAAAAGAACAGGTTATTATAGGGGATATTGAGTTTTTTTACTTAGGTGATAAATTCACTCTCCATCTCTCACATGCATGATAAAAAGAACAGAAAACTAGTTGTGTAAACAAAGACAAGTGCACTACAAAACTAATAGCATAACTTCTTGTCATCTTCAGACTAACTATTGATTTCTTCTATGTTAAAACATAAAATCAGGAGAACAGAAAAAACAAAAAAAAAAAAAAAAACTTTTCTCATATAAACAAATGAATGGTTTCTTGCTCCATATGGGAGTGGGGGTGGGGATGCAGGATGGGGGTCTAAATCAATATCTGTAATTTTATTTCACCAGGGTGGCAAATGCCACAGTTAATTGCACAAACAAAGGAAATCATTAAAAAAGAACCTTGGAGAAGGACCTTCCTAACCAGATGGTTTGTGCTTCTTAAAATCTTGGCATCAAGCATGCTACAATCATTTTGATTGCCATCAATATATGCCCTCTTTTTGCCAAGTCCATTAGATTCAATGTTTCAAGCCCTCCAAAATTTTCAAATTACTCATCTTGTGAGCGTCTGGAAACGGCAATTATGCACTCAAATCAACACATAAAATAAATATTCCCTAGTACATAATTAAATTAAGAAGGATAATTAATCCGAACTCTCTCCCCAATTAATAATTTTGCTCCTATCCTGCAAGCAGTTTCATACAGGAAAATTTTTAGTTGTTTCATTGAGTATACTGAGAGAAAACAGATATTTATTTAGATTTCTAAGCCCACCTTCCTTCCCCTTCCAAAAAGAAAAACAAAAGAAAATAATAATAAATAAATTGATTTTACTAAACTCAATTATTCAGATTATCATCTAGAAAACAAGGAAAACTTGATAATTCTCTTTTTGTAAGTTAATTATTTTGTTCATGCAGTGGTGGTCTAGGGAGTGGAAAAGGAAGAAAATAATTTAATCTAAAAGAGACAGATAAGAAAAGAAGATTTTTCTACCCATATGATCAGCCCATTAGGGATACGATAGTCATAAAAGAATGGTCAAATGACTTAGCAATCTACAAATTTAAATGTCAAAAATAATACCTTAAACAATATTTCTCAAAATGATAGCCAACTAGTAAATTCTCGCACTCATATTAATAGAACAGTAACACAATGGAAAACATCATAAGAATAGAACCAAATTAGGAAGGGAATGAGTACAAACATCATGTCAACCGAGGATATATGGAAAAACATCACCATGTTATTAATATGCTACAAGTTAAACCAGGATGAGAGAAATTACCATCCACAAAGAAGATGCCTGATGAACTAAGGTATGGGTTCACCAAATAAAATTGATCATTAACCTATAAGCTTTAAAATTGAATACAAGATATTGCAGTTTAGAAATTAATAGCATTTATAATACCCTCTAAATATATGTTTGTTTATTTTCTCTAAGATAGTTCTATTTAGAGAGAAGGAGAAAAAAAGGTTCCTGACCTATCTGTAATCTAATTAAGAATAAAAAAAAAAACTACTCACTTAGAAAGAGCAAAACAGATTGATGTCCTTCACAGCACACAACTAATTGACAGCTGCTTAGATAAGGGAGAATCACAACCACTGATAATAAAAAAAAAAAAAAAAACCACCTTATCATCATTTTACAATGGAAAGGACATTGCAATATATGCAATTCTAAAACTAAAGTTACTGCAATGGCTATATCAGACGACTTCTTGTTTGATATGACAGTCAAAGTTGACTCATCTCCTCTTAATTCACATTGAATCTTTAACTTTATACTACAAGTTTAAGAGGTCATATCGTATTTGATATATCATGGTCTTTTATATTCAAGTAATGAGACATCCACATCAATAAGCAGGTTATTCATATAGGTTCTTATCCTCTTTAAGTTCTTTCACTTATGCTCAAGCTAGCTGTTATATGCATACGCTAGGCTTATAAGACCTAATTCTAGTAACTTAGTTCTAGTTCCAAACCCTAATTCTTCCAACCATCAAGTACCTTATTTGGTTAACAATAGAGAGCAGGAATCAACTTGTGTTATTTACTGACTGTTGAAACTTAAAAAATAAATTAACACTTTTTTTTTTCTTTTTTGCATATATAATGCATAATCAATAGCTTGGGCATCTAACTACTTTTTGCTTTTCAGATTGGACTTTAACTGATTACTAGGATTTATCTAACTAAAAAGTTATAACTCATATTTATCAGATTTTCAGTATATAAAAAGGTTTGTAATTCGATCTTTCTTTTTTGATGAAGGACAAACATCCAACAAGTATAATTATTTGAGCTTTATTTGCTTTCCTTGCGAAAACAGAACTTCATCCAATTTCATAGTCTTTCTCTTTTAGTCTTGATCTTCTTTTTTCTTTCCTTTTTCGTTTAGTACTTCCTTTTTCCACTACTTAAAATTGGATCCCCATATCAACCATCAATCAATCTCACAAAAGCCAAATTTTAAATCCAATTTCTTATTATACAATGCCCTAAGCACATATAAACTGATGAACAGCATCCACATTTCCGCCTCAAGACATGAAAGTTCACAAACAATGCCACTGTAGGGAGAAGGAAACGCATAGGCGAACAAGGAATGGGGAAAACAAATTTCTTCATTTAGTTATCTTGTAATCTACTGTTATCTGTTTTTTTTCCCTTTCTGCCGACCTTGATTGCTACTGACCAAACATTGTATCTAAACAATATGAAAGCATTTAAAAATGCAGCTACTTCAATTGTCTGTCAATGATTTACAATGACCCAAAGGCACACACATGCAAGCAGACACATGTCAAGCAAATTCCTTGACTAATATACATGCATTCACCATATAGAGCTGCAAAGAATGCAACATTTTGCCAATTACCAAGAAATGAAAATGACGGTAAAACATCAACCAAATACGGCCACTTAGTTATAATAGTTTGCTTTAAAGTATTATTATAGTTGGAAGCTAGAGGAGGTGAACTCTTACCTGTTCTTCAACTAATGTTGGCAGCCGGTTCCTATACGTCTCTTATCAAGCTCAGTTGATCCACCTACCAACTTGTTCTGCATAAATATTGTGCTTTGGAACAACCAAATCCACAAGTTCACTAGCTTCGCAAGGTGAATCTATCGCATCTTTCTGGTGAACAATTGGCATCTGCCATGAACCATCCGGCAGGCATCCAGGTATTATTCCACCAGGACTCAAAAGATTACAACTATTTTGCAGGGTAGAATTCTCACATATGTCATTTTCAAGTTTAGAATTCTGATGCTCCATTGTGAGAAGATTTAGTGGACCATCTGATATATTTAATACAGCATCACTGGCTAACTTCTTCATAGGAGAATTAATATTTGAATTAAGAGTTATCAAACACCCATCTTTGGCAGAGGATGCACCGCCAGGAATGATTTGCTCCCGGGATTCAGGACGAACTTTAAATAAGGTCAGTCCTTGATCTCCTTCTAAATGCTCCGACACATCTACAGCTATGGCACATGGTGTCATTACAGTAGAGCCCAAGGATCCATCATCTCCATCTGGATGATCAAGCTGCAATGGATTATTTTCTTTTATGATCAAACTTGGGGGCAATCCAGAGTGTACATGGCCATCCTTTTGTTTCCCTGCATCTACATTCAACTGAAAAAAACTTTTAATCTGTTTACTGTTCTCTCCAAAGCGCCCAAGCTCCTTATGAAAAGTCTGATATTTGCCATGGGACATATTCTGGCATATAGAAACCTCACTTTTCAATTTCTCAACCCACTCTGATGGCTTTGAATTTAAATCAACATAAAGGTTAATTCCCTCTTCTGAGCTGACATGAAACTGAAAAGGAGAGGGAGAAACCACTGGAGTATTTATCGAGGAAGGAAAGGCAGTCTTATTAGAACAAGCACCAACATTTGTGTCTTTGTGTTCAATTTGAGGGATACTGTTCATCCTTCCATCACTTGTGAAACTCAAACAATTTCTATTGAAGCATATTGTTGCGAACTCTTTATTCTTAAAACCACTGTTATCATATTGAGTAACGAACTGAGAATGTGGTGTTTGCTGGAAAAATATAGAGCCATCACCATAGCCATCCTGCATTGACACATAAAATTACATACAAGTTTTCAGTTCTTGAAAGCAAACAATTAAGCATTGAAGGTTAAAACATCCACATCTTTCTGCCAGCATACATTTTACTTAAAGCTGCCCTCAATTTAATTTTTCATCTTCCATAGACTAAAAGGCAAGTGTCATCCAGTAGAGTTCATGGTGCACCATTATTGTTTATTTTTCTTTTTCTTTTTTTTTTTTTTTGGTGATGTGGGGGGCTTAATAAGAAATCTTCTTACTTCTGGATAGATAAGAAGGTCTACATATTTCATCAAGAACAAATCCATTAACCTAACACATGCCAGATGAGAGAACAAGAGCTGGGGAAGAACAAGATAGGAATCATTTGGGATTTGTCTGGCTGTATCAGAAGTCAAAAAATATCCACACCAAAAATATAAACATCCATGAATAGAAGCGAACCTTTAGATAAAATTTATCCCCTGCACAACAACCCAATGCATTACATTTAACAGCTTGAGTATAATTCCCTCCATTACACCAGTCTATGGGACAAGAGATGAGTCCATAGCAATCTGCAGAAGCAGCCAAATGATATTCATACAATGATGCATCAATTATAGTGTGGAAATCATACTACTAAATTAGTTTGAGAAAACTAAGCACAACCGTATTAGGCACACAGTAAGCAGTGTTACCTTTTCCAGCATCCCTGAAAGAGTTTAATGATGCTCCAGGCTGCAGTTGTAGTTTCAGGGACAAAGGAAGTCCAGCCTCTTGAATACCGTATAATCTTTCTCCTGCGGTCATTGAAACCAATCCCTGGTTCTGCATATTTTTTCCAGGATATTTTATGATGGGATAAACAAGATCTTCAAATTTATGTAAACTTAGGAACTTTTTTTTTGTCAAATAAGAAACCCATGTGAAGAATAAGGAAATATCAGAGCTTGTTTAGTTTGTGATAGGCCAGCACCATTTGCATCCAAGTTTGCAACTTTAAGAAACTCTTATAAACTCAAGATCCAGATTACTAAATATGTTAATTCCGCAAATGTATTACAAGGAAACCTTGTACAAGTCATACTGCATAGAGATATCAACTCCACAGACACACGCCTTTAACATGCAATAAATATGCACAGTCACAACATCATTACCTTGTATATGTATACATGTACCTCTCCCCGTGTGTTATATACATATATATAGTTTGCAACTTTAAGAAATTCTTGTAAACTCAAGATGTAGATTACTAAATACAGTAATTCAGCAAATGTATAAATGAGGGAAAGAAAATACAAGGAAACCTTGTACAAGTGATATTGTATAGAAATATCAACTCCATAGACGAGTGCCTTTAACATGCAATAAATATGCACAGTCACAAAATCATTACTGCGTAAATGTCTACATGTATCTCTCTCCCTGTGTAATATATTATTTATATTGATTTATTACATGCATGCAAGAAAAAAAATTTAAGACTAACTTATAATAGATAAATGAAAGACCAAATAACAAATGGTGTACACAAATATGTGACCTAGCTAGAACCAGTAAAATTAAGAAGAGAGATGTTAATTAAACAAAAATAGAACCAAGTGACTAGACTCAGAAGAACGAACTTTCAAACAAGGAAAAGATAATGGGATGATGATGTGAGCAAACTAATAAAATCTCCAATACACATTGAATTGGTATAGATTGCATCTTTTTGTGCACATATTTTCCTAGGCTAGCAGCCTTATTTTAAGTTTCATTTGGCATGAAAAATGTGAATCAAATTAGCTCATCTCCAATGGAATGGGCTTAATTCAATAAAATTCACTATGGTAAGTGAAGCAGCTTATCTTGGCATGAAAACAAAAAGTAAGAGAACCATGATTGAGAAAAGAGATGCTAAGAGAGATGTCTATTTACAGAGACAAATAGTTGCACCACAAGCCAAAAACTTCTTTAATAAACAATAAGAACAAAACTTATGGCCACAAATTAAGATAAATAAAACCTTATATCACGACTATGAACATCCAAAAAATGAGATGGCATAAACATAAACCTTTTTTTTCTGACTCTGACAAGATGTAGTTATTTGGTAGGGGGACACTTTCCTAAAACTACATTTGAAATCAATA
This sequence comes from Durio zibethinus, assembly GCF_047325235.1. Classification (NCBI taxonomy): domain Eukaryota; kingdom Viridiplantae; phylum Streptophyta; class Magnoliopsida; order Malvales; family Malvaceae; genus Durio; species Durio zibethinus. Next base: position 1,515,166 of record NC_143165.1, on the reverse strand, counting down.
AAATCCTCCAAATTAGACCCTAAGATACTCATCAAGGCTTTTATTTGGTGGACATAACAAGGCAATACTGCAAAAGATGCCAATTTTAACAAAATCTTAGTGTAAAATTTGACTTTGCACAAACTAAAATTTCATCAGTTCCCAAAGATAAGTAAATTCTTCCAAAAAAGCATTTGCACGTTATTTCATCACCAAACTTTCCTTTTTCCCGATCATATCTACTTTCCTTATTTGAAGAAACAACCTGTCACTTATCATGAATGATGTGTCAATTTAATAAATGGATGTGATAGCGCATCAGATGGAGCAATTGCTCCATAAAATACTTCTTAATCAACGGTGGTGCCAACTTTGTTGCAAAGATACGCCTTGACATCAGATTACTGTAGACATTGGCTAGAATCCTCCTGTACTATGCTCGCTAGCATCATATTTATCTTAGTTGAGCTTTCTTAAAAAATTTGAACACTTCATCCTAAAATTTTTCTTCATTATTAAAATATAAAAAACAGGAAAGCAAAAATAACAACTGTGGAATTTAAAATGATTTCCTTGGCATAATTCCATTCTATGTTCTTATAAACTCCTTTTATTTTTTCCCTTTTTACCTATCGTCTTTTCCTTTTTTTTTTTTATTTGGATCCATTTTCATAAGTAGTAATAAGTATCCTCGACCAACAGAAAGGACATTCAATATAAATTTTCACAATCCTTTTTTATCCGTTACTTGCTTTCTACTTTGAAACTCGAAGAATTCCTTTTTCCCGCAACTTTCATATTAAGAAAGTTCTAAAACTACATTTAAATTCTAATCAATTACTCCTATCAATAAAACATGCCAACATAAAATTATCTGCTCAAATACAACATACCAAGGCACATAAATATAGCAGAATGAAACTATAAACTACAGTAAGTTGACATATCTAACAGCTAAATAACAACGAAAAGCACTATTATATACTTCACATTCTTGACTCTTAGTTACCAACCATTGCTAGCTCAACAAATTACCTGTAGATAAGAGGCCAGTGATTTAGCCATATCGGAACTCGACCTATTGGCAGGTAAACCATATTTCTTACACAAGCCTTGAAGCTCTTTCCTTGAAAGGCTATGATAGAAACCCTCATCTTCCCTATTTGCCATCTATTTTCTACCAATTAAATCTATAAAGAACAACAGCCAACAAATTAATTTTTGCATCATTCAATTCACTTAACAAATGAAAGTTCTTGCTCTAACTAGTTACATAAATTTCAATTTCAAACATCAATAATACCAAATTAAAAGTATATATATAGAGTACGAATATTAAACAAATAATAACAAAAAATTTGAAATATCAAATTCGATATTCTTACCTTAAAACTACTCCATTTTAAGAACCACACACACGCCAAAGAAAATTTTTCAAAAAAGAAAAAGGGATGAAAAAAAAAGAGATATAGAGTCACGTTTTCTCACGAACCCTATTTGGTTACGCAGAAACCGTTGGAAAATAAAATAAAAGAAAAGAAAGTAAAACCTACAAAAAAATTTTTAAAAAAATTTAAATAGCTCAAGTGGAGAGTTTCACCTAACGAAGTTGAAATCTCAAAGTATTAAAAAAAGAAAATAATTCGAAAACACAGAGCGTGACTTTTTTTTATTCTTGTTTTCATACATTTTCTTTTCTTTTATAATTAATTTTCATACATTTTCGGAGTAAGAAAACTGTTGAGAAAAGGTCAATATACAATTTTATTTTTAGGTTGATTTTCTTTTCTAGAAGAGAAGAAAGAAGAAAAATATGAGGAAATGGAAGGCGAATATTTTACCTGATCCAGTTTTTTTTGCCGGAAAGTGGCTCAGAAAGTGGTGGAAAATGAAGGGAAACAAAAAAAGGCTTTACTATTGAGCAAAGGAGAGAGAGAGAGAGAGAGAGAGAGGACAAGAGTCAGCAGATGCTGTTTGAAAATCTTATTTTGCAGTAGATTCAGATAGGATGTATGGGAATGGCACTCCCGTAAATAACGGATTATTTTGGACTAAATCTGCCCTTCTTTTTGTTGTACTCTTTTTTATCGAGGGAAAATCTAAATGCACTCTTTTTTTTTCTCTCAGCACTTTTTTTTTAATATTTTTAAATAAAATGATTTAAATATTGTTTTAAGTGTTTGGATATTTATATTTGATAAATTTTTTTATTTTTAAAAAATGTATGTTTAAAAAGTATTACAACTTTTCAAAAAATGAATTATCGAATAATTATAATATTTATAAAAAATACATTTTTGAAAAATTATAACACTTCACAAAATGTTTTTTTTTTTTTAGTTTTTAGAAAATTACAAAAAAAAAAGAAATTTTGTTAAATTTTTTATTAATTAATGTAATAAAAAATTATTATTTAAAAATTATAATTTTTAAAATTAATAAAAATTTTACCTATATTATTTTGATATTAAAAAAGAATAAAATTTTATAAAACTCTAATTAAATATTTTATCTTTTGATATTACGAAAAATAATAAAAGAATTATAAGATCTTATCAACATATAAGAGTTGAAAATTATTTAAAATTGTATAAATAATATTATTGAATATTATGCAACTTTTTTCAAGATTTAATATGTTAATTGGAGAAAAATATTATGATAAATAGATAGAGAGATTTTTTTAATAAATTAAAATTAATTAAAACTGTTACAAAATTTTAATAATCATACAAAAATTATTTATTAAAATTTGATAAAATTTAAGTTTATAAAAAATTATATTTGTTATTTTATCTTTAATTTAATTAGGACCTCATAACATTTTATTCTTTCTTTAAAATTAAAATAATAAATATAAAATTTTCATTAATTTTAAATTTTATAATTTTTTAGTAATAACTTTTTTCGTTACACTATTTCATAAAAAATATTTTAAAAAAATTTTCTTTATAATATTTTGAGAAGTGTTATAATTTTTTGAAAATACATTTTTAAGAAATGTTATGATTTTTTAGTAATTCATTTCTGAAAAATTATAGTACTTATAGAAAATATATTTCCAAAAAATCATAAAATTTATTAGATATAGATATAAAAACACTTGTGAGAATGATATTTAAATATTTCTACTTACAAAAAATTAAAAAAAAAAAAAAAGAAATGTAGAAAGAAAAAAGGTAAAGTGTACTTAATCGCTCCCTTCTATTTGAGAGCTTTTAAATGAAATTTTTTTCTTACATTTATTTTATTTTTTTTCAAAATTATTTTTAAATAAACTTAATTATTCTTTTCACTTTTAAAAGATTATAAGTATTGATAAGTCAAATAATTTACTCTAAACTCAAAATCCAAAAACACTAAATTTTAAATTTTAAATCTAAAAAATCAATTAAAAAAATCTTGTATCTTTAATAATTTTTATAACATTACAAAAAAAAACAATTTATTTTAAATAATTATAAGTTTATTTACAAATTAATAGACAAAAGCTATAATTTTAATAAAAAGAGCATCTAATTACAACATATGAGTCTTTTAAAATTCTTCTTATTTCAACCATCTAAGAGAATCAAAACAATTACTATTCTTAATGAAAATTTTAAGCTATTTAAATTTGAAAATTTTAAAAGCTTTGGAATATAAGAATCTGAAAGTTTTGAAAAGCTTCCATATTCAAATATGAAGAAACTTTTAGAAATTTAAAAAAATAATTAAATAATTTCACTTAAAAATAATTTAAAAAAACAGTGAGTGTGAAAAGTAAAAAAGAAGATGCAAATAAAAGCATCCTTTTTTACTTGTTTTTCTTTTATATAAAAAAATGAAAGTTTCATCAAATAAAATTTCAAAGTTTGAGATTTTTTCTTCTTTTGCAGTTTTTCAATGTGTTGTATTTATATATTTATAATTATTTGATTTTATTTATAATTTTATAAAAGAGATGTAACATATGATTTCGTATTTATTTTATTTTTTTATTTCGTATCATGGATTGGATGCCGCAGGATTAATCATTTACCAGAAGCAGAGAAGGGTTTGCCGCCTATACCTCTGCAGGCTAGCTGGTATGATCTTGAAAAGGTTGGACAGGATAATCAAAACAATGGGGAGGTAAGATTTGCAAGCAGGCTCCATTTGAGGGTCTGTTTGGATCGGGGATATCACGTCGTCCTTGAGTCCATTTACTACAGTAGTGATTTCAGGGCGACGTCCAAATTGTTTTGGCCTCCTACCATGGTGTCTTGAGGTTAAGACTCTTGAATACTGGTCGCTGCCGGTGTTGAAGTCGAAAGATGGACGTGGAACTCAACTACTGATGCTTATTGTGTAGCCAAATTTGGGCCTAAATGGGCAACGATAAAGCAAGGAGGATAAAAAAATTGAAAAATTAGAAAATTGATTTTATTTGGATTAATTTTTTATTTGATTTATATTAAATTTAAATATTAAATATATATATATTAAGTTTAGATTGAATTTTAAATTAAGATGTAAAAAATCAAAATAAAAATTCAAACTGAATTATATATTTTAATGAGTTTTTATATTTTTTTAAATTTTTATAAAATAAAAATAATTATTTATATATAAATATATTTAAGTATATTACAAATTTTATTAAAATAATATATAAAAAATAAAAAAATAAAAGTTAAAAACTAATAAATCGAACCAATAAATTTTGGTTAGAATTGGATCGGTTTAAAAAAGGCTTGTGTAAATTAAGATAGAATTTTAAAGATTTTATAATACTTTACATTATTTAAAAAAATTGAATCAAATTTGATCCAATCAAAATTGTTATTATATCATCACCATCTCATATCGGGATGTTTTGAAGATCTACTATAATATATATGTAAAGATTTAAACTCAAATCTATAAGTTATTTTTTGTAGAATAAAACTGTAAGATTTTCGAATCAAAGCAAACAATATTTCACAAAGTTAGATGCAGGCCTCCATAAATGGTATCGAAGCAATCATCAGTCAGACATGAGCTAAGTGCTATATGATAAGAGTCACTTCTATAATCTCAACATCTTGTGTAATTTTATGATCTATGTATGCTTTGTCTTGAACTTGTCTAACGTTTGTCTAACGTTTGTTGTAATTCGTCAAGCTTTAACAGGAAAAGTTTATAACGCCTTAATCCCATATCAGGATATTTTGAAAATTTGCTATGATATATATATATATATATATATATATGTAGAGGCTTAAACTCAAACTTATGAAATATTTTTTATAAAATAAAATCATAAAATATTTTGATTAAAACAGATAATATTTCATAAATTAAGTGTAACTCTATATAATTATTACCTTTCAAGGACGAGAACAATTGTGGACAGTTTTTGCTTCAAAGTGGAATGATCGATATAATTGGGAAGTTTAAATCCATATGCATTTATTATTTTTACACAATTATGGGTGTAAATGATACATTAATATTCACAAGGTATTTGAATTCGATTAGAATAAAATTCAAATTTGGTTCGATTATTATCGAGTCGAGCTCGAGCTCAAATAGCTTGACTTATCGATCGAGCAAAATTTGAGTTTTTTTTATATCCGCCTCAAGTAGCTCACGAGCCTAATCGAACTTTTATATTTAAATATATTTTTATTATTTTAATTAATAAAATATCTCGAATTCGAGTACAAATAATCGAATTCTTATCAAATATATGAATCGAACTTATTTTTATATATTAATCTAACTTAATCAAGCGAACTCTAGTAATTCGATTTCGATCACGAATCAAGTTCAAGCTAAAAAAATAAAATTTGATCAAATTTGAACTGAGTATCGAATTACGAGTTAAGAATTAAGCTTGAACTCAAATTTTTTATTGTATCAACTCGACTCGACTTGATTATACCCTTATACACAACCTTAGTTTCCCCAAAATCATTGTCTTCGTTCTCCCAATATTAATGTATCAAGTTGAGAGTTTAAGGCACCAAGCTACTCATACATTGTATATCCGAAGTCATTATTATTGAAGGGGTTAGCTAATCCAATGCAATCTTTTTCCTCAAGGTAACCTGCAGAAACCAGCTGAAAGACAGATAAAAGAGTTGCAGACACAAGTGTTCCCTAAAGAAATGACTAGCTGTGATCAAAATGGCTAACAGTAAGTTCTACTTGTCTCTTCTGGATGGAGCATTTCAGTGGCTCAGTCAACTCTTCACTAATATGACTTAAATCAATTTTATAATAAAAGCAATAATCAATTAAAATAACTCGAGAAAATATATTTGACTGCTTGGTTTAATGGTGAAGATAATATTAAAAAAGATATCAGGGTTCAAACCCAACCTTCTCTCTCCTCTTAATGTAAGACTCTACTCCTCTTGAATAAAAAAAAAAAAAAACTTGCAGAAGATGACACCATTAATGCCCAGCTGTTTGACATTTGAATAAAAAATTAAACTAAATAAATATCACTAAAACTAACATTTGAATTCATATTATTAGTGCCATATCTGATATTTCTATCCATGAACAAATCAAATTCATGGCTTTCTGCATATAGAAACTGCCACTTGTCGTCATCGTTTCAAACACCCGAAAACAAACCGTTGAGGAAAAATAAATATCCAACGGTCACAAATCATCAGCCGACCCCGTCTTTATTGTTGTCCCCAACATAAAATTTTTCCCTAAGATTTGCCATCGACGGTCCAATTATTTAATTAAAAAAAACGTGTTTTTGGAAACAATTAATATAATAATTTAATGCAACAATAATAAAAACATCATGTTATAGCCTTACTTCTCTAAAAAGGGTTTGGCTTCTCTTCCAATTTTGCAACTAATTTTTCTCCAAATTTTGCTCCTAAATTTTCTTTCCACCAAAGAAAATTCATTGTTTTGGTGTCTTTTTTCCTTTCAATGCCAACCGTTTTTTAAAGGATTTTCTTACTATACAATCTTGTTTTAGACTGTTTGGTCCCTAAGAAACTCAAGTCCTTCCTGGCCCCCTCCTAGATTAATCCTACCCACACCACCCTTGTTTCTGCCGGCGGTGAAACCAAAACATACACCTCCACTTCACCGGCACCAGCACCAGCACCGGTATTGGCGTTGGCATTGGCATCCCTTCCTTGTTGCCACAAAAGAATGGATGATGCAGAGTTAAGGAGGGTTTTTAAAATGTTTGACAAGAATGGAGATGGGAGGATTACAAAAGAAGAGTTGAATGATTCATTGAAGAACATGGGTATTTTTATCCCTGATGAAGAGTTAACCCAAATGATCGAAAAGATCGATGTCAATGGCGATAATTGTGTTGATATTGATGAGTTTGGTGAGTTGTATCAATCTCTCATTGATGATAAGGATGAAGAGGAAGACATGAAAGAGGCCTTCAATGTTTTTGATCAAAATGGAGATGGTTACATTTCTGTTGATGAGTTGAGGTCTGTTTTGATTTCACTTGGTCTTAAACAAGGGAAAACCATTGAAGATTGCAAGAAGATGATAATGAAAGTCGATGTGGATGGTGATGGTAGGGTTAATTTTAAAGAATTCAAGCAAATGATGAAGGGAGGTGGTTTTGGTGCTTTAACTTAACTTGCAAGGCAGGTTTCTCTTAAAAGTTTGTAGATATTCTTATATGTGTGTGCATGCGCACATCATGTAAGGTTACAACGGATGAATTGCTGGCCCTGTTACGGCACCAAAATCACTAACTTGATTAAAGGAGGGAGGAAAGAGGGTGCAATGGGGAGGTGAGAAATTTTTTTATCACGAATGATGTTTTGTATGATTTCCAGGATTGTAAGATTGGTTTGGGATATAGTTGATGTTGTATTGTTTCAGTCTCTGATAACTCCATTATCATTATTTTCGCATGTGTGTGTGTGTTTTTTTTTCTCTGACTTTCCTAGTGTATTGATATATTGATATATCACCAATATATCAATCTTGATGATGGAAAGTTTACTGACCACAACATTGAGAATTCCATATTCAACCTTCCTTGATTCTAAAATTTTTGCAGTCAATGAAACCAGATTTAACCTTTCCTGGTCGAATTCTAAAAGAAGAAAGTAAAGAGCCTGTGGCTGCTCCTCAACCATGTTCACATTTTTTATCTATAATGAAATTCAACCATGACGAAATAGAAGAAATTTATTCCAACTTGTGGACAGATTCATCTTTGATGTGCTTTATATTAGAATCTTTTACCTTACTTCAAATTTAAAAGCGTGGGTTTTAATTATAAAATGCATCTTTGAATGAAACCTAAGATGAAACTTAAGAAATTAGTGGGAATGCTATTACCACACTCCCAAATGAAACCTAAGAAATTGGTCCAATTCTTAAGGCCAATTTAAGCACCAAAGGAGCAAAATGCATGTTTGCGAATTTTTTTTAACCACAATAAAATATTGGTCTGCCAGTTCCTTATCAAAACTACAAGTATCAATTGATAAGAGTAACGAGTGAAAAGGACAATTTAAAAAAAATGAATATATGAAATATATATGACAGTTCATGTATTGAAATTATATAAAATTTTAATAATTTATTTATTTATGTCGTATTTTATATAAAAATATAAAATATAATTTTTAAATTTTATTAAATTCATATATAATTTTTGATAAAATATATGTCTCCAACTCTTTTAGACATAAACTCATCATGTTCTTCGCGATGTTGTCTTTTACACACTGTAGCTCATTATATGGGTGCTGTATTTTCTTATCCTTCAGTTCATGCAAAAGCAAACCATTTAGGGGATTGGAAAAGGTTATATAAATGTCAAACTTCGCATAAATTGAAAGTAGAAATTTGCAGGAGACAAAGTGGATAACTTGAAAGAATCTGCAATTGTTTCAGCCTTGCCTTCCGATTACAACACAATCACATGCATTCACAAGAGATTTTGTGTGATTCGGTTACCAAGATTAATGAGTTTCTAACATTGATGGAAGAGGCTGAAATATCTTAGCAGCATGGAGTGTTGAGGGAAATTAAAAATCTCATAATCCACATCTATACATGTTGGTTTTATTGAAGTATCAACTTTGATTTATGAAATATGAATTTGAATTAAATCTTACATTTTATGTATTTATATTATGTAAAATATTGATAATTCATATATTTTTTTTCTTATAATTTGTATCAATAAAAAAATATGAAATATATTTTTTATTTGGTTAAATTCATTTATAGTTTTTACTAAATTTTAAATCGTATTATTCTCATATATTTTATTCGTATCATTTTTATATCATGTTATCATATTATATTTTAAATTAGAGATGAAAAAAATCAAAAAATATAAAAATTGATTCAAAATCGTAGTATTTGATTCGGTTCGGATCAAATTTTTTTTATTCAATTCGAATCAAATTTAGATATTAAATGTATATATTAAATTTCGATCAGATTTCATATCGAAAGGTGAAAAAAAAAAAAAAAATCAAACTGCATCTAATTATATATATTTATTTTATATATATTTTAAATTTTTATAAAATAAAAATAATACTTTTCTATAAAAATTTATTTAAATATATTAAAATTTTATACTAAAATAATATATAAAAATTAAAAAAAATATATAAATTAATAAATTAAATCAAATTGAATCAAAAATTTTATTTTAATTCAGTTTAAATCAAATAAAAAATTTATTTTAATTCAATTTAAATCAAATAAAAATTTAATTCAAATTTAAATCAAAATTTAAAATTTTATAATATTATATAATATCTCGAACTGAAAAAAAAAAAAAAAACTAAACATTATCACTTTTATTTTAAATTATTAAATATTACTTAAAACCAATTAAAAATGCATTATATAATATATTAAATCCGCTATGGATTCGTTCTTCATAGAAATGGATGGAAACCGACGTCTATCATATCTGATTAGATTATTGATTCCTTCAATTTAATTTAACATTAACATTGTCACATAAATAAATAAAAAAATTAACTTATTCTTCTTTCCATTCAATTTGTACACGTGGCATCAACTGATTCCCCACTCTCAAAAGTCCCTCACCATGAAATTCCATTTATGTTTCAAACTTCTCCCAAATTACATTCAGAGCCCACCAGACATCACGAGTTGAGTCGCCGTACTTTCTCTGCCTCTGGATAGAAATAGATACGGAAGATCTACGTTTTCCGTCTTCGATCCTCTAAACCAAGCAAGTAACAACTTATTTCCACTGTTTTATCATGTCCCCATTTGCTTTTCTCCTCTGTTTCAGTGATCCTTTCTTTTATTATGGCTTAATTTTCCATTCAAATATGTGAATTTAGTGGTAGGACACCTTTGATTTTAATGGGTTTGCTTTATTTTGGCTGTTTCTTTTCCTTTGCTATCTCTTCGTGTCTAGCTTTATTTTGGAATTTAATATAAATCTTCAGTTGTTTGATTGGTTTAACTTCCAATTTCTTATTTGGGTTTTAAAGGAATTCTGTTGTTTGATGAATTATTCATGGAAATTTTACTGGGAAGAAACATGGGTTTCGTTTTTTTTCCCCTTTTGGGCACATATGCAGAGGCACAGGTCTTGAGTTATGCAATAGGAGATAGTACTTTACCATCCATAATCCTACCCTCCCTTCACTAGGACTTGAACCTGGAATTTCAAGTTTTGCTCTTGCGTTGTAATAGTTAAAGCATCTCCTTGAAACCATTAATTTTTGTTGCTTTGGTCCCCTAGAAATTTCATTTTTGTGGTGTTGGAAATCGGCTGCACATACTAGGAAAAAAACTTAGTTTGTTGTTTTTGTTGTGGTGGTTTAGTGTTTAAGAACATTTTGAACTGCTTAAAATGAATTTTTTACTTTGAATTGTAGTTATGGGCAATAGTTCTTATATTCATCTTTCGAAGGATATAATTTTTTATTTTTTATATTTTTTTCCAAAATTTTTAATGAATAATAGTTGATGTTATTGTGTGGCAGTGGATTTGGATGAGGGTGCTGAAGCAATAGAGAGCTTCACAAGAGTGGAGACAGTGGCAGTCCCATTTGAAGGAGATTCAATTGCAGAACCACATGAAGGTATGGAGTTTGAGTCTGAAGATGCTGCCAAGATATTTTATGATGAATATGCACGGCGAGTAGGCTTTGTTATGCGTGTGATGTCTTGTCGTCGATCTGAAAGAGATGGGAGGATTCTTGCTCGTCGACTTGGATGTAATAAGGAGGGTCATTGTGTTAGTATACGAGGTAAATTTGGCCCTGTCAGAAAGCCTCGGCCAAGCACTAGGGAAGGCTGTAAGGCAATGATTCATATTAAGTTAGATAAATCGAGAAAGTGGGTGATAACAAGATTTGTAAAGGACCATAACCATCCACTTGTAGTTGCTCCACGTGAGGCTCGTCAAACAATGGTGAGTTGCTAACTTTGTTCTCCTCCTATTCTTCTTCTTCGGAACTATGCTGTGTGGTTACCATGTTCACCATCCAAAACTTTGGTGAAATTTTCTAGTTTTACTTTCTGTGTGGTTTATTTAACAAGTTTTTATGGATTAATGTCTTCTCTTCAGACTTCAGATTGCCTTCGTTTGTAGGAAAATAAGTTATTACCCTGTGATCTTTTTCTATATTCTAGTATCATGTTTTTCCATTTCTCTCCAAAAGATATGATATCAATGCTTTTTAAGAAGAATAAAAGGCCACTGGATGAAGATGGAAGTATATAAGGTGTTTTAGGAACAAAGGATTGTCATGTTCCTTTACAAGGCATGGAACCTATGGATTTTTTATAAGTAGATGGGGTTAGTAATACAGTATTTTATGCCTGCACAAGAATAGAATTAACTACTAGTTTGGTTGGGTTAACTACTAGATTGGGAGCTGCTTAATTGAAGAACGAAGGAGAGGGAAGTGGCCTGTAGGTTTGTTTACTTCTTTAGATATTTTAGCCAAAAAAGAAGAGGTGTAGTTTGCATGCATATGCACTATGAATACTATACCAGCTTTGGTGAAAATGGCAACTGTGCTCAAACCTAATTGTAATTACCACATTAATATGGGACAAATGACACATTCACTAGATGCGAATCTAAGAAAAATCTAAGAATTACAATCACTTTCAAGCTTTGACTGGCTAAAGAAAATTAACTAGCATCTCAACCAAGAATCATCCTTAGACCCAAATTAGCCATACTTCTCTTCTATGTATTTATGCTTGCCTTTAATATCTAATTTTCATTTATTGGGACATTCCATAAATGTTGCCAGATGTGTGGTTTTTTCTTATGATATCTGCTGATGATAAAACTGCAACATCTGTTTTTGCAACAATTTTGTAAAGCATCGAACTTAATGGTATTAAATATCATACAATTAGAATACAACATATTTTCTGTAGTGAGCATATTGAGATGATGTCTACTCATATATGAAAAGTTTGAATAAAAATGAAGCTGTTCGTGAGAGGGTAGAGGTGGCACTAGTTGGGGGTAAACCTTGGAGTGATTAATTTAGATGGTTTATCGTTGTGCAGTGTAGATATAACAATGCTGCATTATCCAAGAGTAAATTGATTCCAGTAGAAAGAATAAAAAGAGGTAGTGGAAGCCGAAGATGTCATGGGTTGAAATCATTAAAGATGATTTGGCTTCTTGAAATCTTTAGAATGATATGCCCTTGACTGAGTGGAATGGGAAAAACAAATTCATGTAGGTAACCCCAATTGAGGCTTGTGAATTGAATATTTCTAATGTAATTTTAGGTAGTGAAATTACCCCATTTGATTGCAGTTTCATCATTTTAAAGCGGAAGGCTTGAGTCAATTGATTTTTGCTATTCTTCAGCAATTTAATATTTCATCTCATAAACAGGTTTTACCTTTTCACTACTTTCCCTAATATCTTTCAATGAATTGAGCATTTTAAAATTTTTCAATGCTTCTTGTTCAGGCATCTATACTAGTTTGCATATAACATACTCGCAGGAACTTTATGCTTTTTTTTTTGGGGGGGGGGGGGGGGTGGTTTGATGCTCTAAGTATGATATCATGTGAAAATATGAAACAAAGTTTTGATTTCCATGTCTTTCTAAATGATGTGCTTTTTATGTACAACTCTGAAGGATGAAAAAGATAAGAAAATTCAAGAACTAACTGCTGAGCTACGGAACAAGAAACGACTATGTGCAGCATATCAAGAACATCTGACCGCATTCATGAAAATTGTTGAAGAGCATACCAGCCAAATATCAAAGAAAGTTCAAAATGTAGTCAACAACCTGAAGAACTACGAGACCATAGATCTGGAGCTATTGCAACATAGATAGTCTCAGTCATCGGTGTATGTCTACCGACACCTCTTCCACTAAAAGCTCTGATAATTATCATCTCATAGTAACTCCTGGATCAGTTGATGAGAATGCATCATATAATTTGTTCACTTATAACCGTTAGATTTTTCCATTTATTTCTGTGGGTGTAGAGTCTAGCAGAATTGTGTAAAAATAGGGTTTCCAAGTGCAAATGCTCAGATGAGAAGAACTGCTACTTAATTCAACGATACCGAGGGAGGGTTAGAGTTGTATGGAGAGTGCCCCAATCAAGACACTGCAATCGGGGACCGACATTTTTCTTTTGGATTAATGTCATAAATGATCTTTCAATTATAATGAAACTTTAAAAATTTTTAATGTGATATTTGAACAATAAATTTGTTCGTCACTTGTCATCATTTGAAATTAATCACATTAAAGGTGAATATCATATTAGTTAACAGATTTATAATGCATGTATTATATTATATATTTTTAAAATTTAAGTATTACGTTAAATATTTTATTATAATTTAAGAATCATTACGATGTTAACCCTTTTTTTTTTTGAGAAAGCAAAAGTTTTCTAGGTAAAGAACATTCTTGAATATTTGAGCCGGAGGTTGTTTAACAGTTATGCTATGTGATGAAGACAGTAAGAGGTTTGCTTTTCTTCCTCATGATGTGGCCCTTTACTGCGAATAATTTTATTTTAAACTTTGAATAATGCTTTAGCTGTAATGGTTTAAAACATGAATTACCTTTGGTACATTCAGTCTCCTACCAGATTGTGCTTAATCATGTAAAATATTGTAAAAATGCTTATTTCTGGAATGATATATTCATCTTTCATTTATATATTCATTTACTCTTAAATCCATAATCTCTGCTGTTTTAATTCGTTATTTGCATAAAGACTGTAAAAGGAGATAATTAGGTGATTACGAATGAATTGTTTAGATTAATTTGATTCAAAATAAAATTATAAGGATTAAATTGATAAAAATAAAAGAATAAGGATCAAAATGATTTTTTTATATAATTTGAGGACCAAAAGGGTTAAATTCATTTTTGCATAAAATTATAAGTTCTAGATATTAAAACACAAAATCGGAAATAACAAGAAATTAAGAAAAAGATGAGACACATAAATAAAATCACTTTTAATTAAGATTTTATTAGCTCGTACTAATTAATTACTTAATTTATTTGGTCTCAATAAATTACAAGATTTGAAATTAAAATATTATTTAAAATATATCGAGTTACTTGTTACTCGAATCAATAGATTAATGATAAACAAATAGTTATTACTATTGTTACGAAGAATTGGGATAATTTTGTATTTGTTTAAATGATATGAAACGTAAATAAAATTTTGAAGGATTAGAGTTCTTAAAATTAAGTTTTAAAATGGGAATTGAATATTAATTCAGATAAAATGTAAATTGCTTAGAGGTGACAAATGAATGGATTTGATCAAATTATTTTGGATTGAATTATTTAGAGTTAAGAAAAATCGGATTATTTTGAATTTAGATCAAACAGGTTAAAAATGATTGGATTAATTTAGGTTTGAGATATTTTTATATGGATCCACTCAAATTAGAATAAATTAAGTCAGATCATTTCAAGTTTAAGTAATTTTGATTTTGAATTTTTCAAATTTAATTTTCTAATTATTGGAGTTTAATATTTTGGTTATTCATATTTAATTTATTAATTTTTAAAATCAAATAAATATAATTAAATTATATTAAAATTAAATGGTTTAATAATAATATGAAATTATGATTGGCCAAAAAATAATATAAAATTAACTTTGTTTATGATTTTTGTTGACTAATATTTAATATTTATTTTAAACATTTCATGCTTTAACTATTGATTTATTATTAATGATTCATATTGATATTTCATATAATTGTATTTGTTTATAATTTTCATCATTAATGAATTAAAACTAAGCAAATAACTAAATAATTTAAAAATGATTCACCGTCAAAATCATCATTAAATAGTACGATGATATCAAAAAAGTTCTTTGTTTTTTAGCACTTTATCACTTAACTGACATAATGGTTGAATCTTAAAGCTTTAAAAAAAGTTTTAAAATATCAAATTTATTTATACATAATATTAATTTAATTTAAATAACTGACCATTTGAATAGAAAATAACACAAATGTACAATGAATAATGAATATAACACAAAGCTGTTGGTATGACACAGCATGCATTACGTGACATTATATGATTTGAAGTGGTTAATTTTGTTTTAATTTTTTTATAAGATTTAATTTTGAATGTTATTTTTATATATAATAAAAATAATTAATATTTATTATTCGAATGATAAAAAATTTAATTTTTTTTAAATAAGATTTTGACTTTAAATTTTATAAATAAAAAAAAATCGTTGAGATTCGAATTAATTCAATTCTTGAATTATTAAAATCTAAAATAATTATAAGATATTAAAATATTTAAAAATATATATAAATATAATTATACATATACAAATTATATCATATACGTTTTTTAAATTTTATTCATAAAAACTTAAGAAATTTATCCATTTAATACAACTAATCTTAATACTAATTACTTATATATATTTAAAATATTATATTTAATAATTAAAATAAATATAATATTAACATTCTATCTCCAAAATATATTTTATTTAAAATTAATAATTAATTTTTATATTTATTTTTTATTATAAATTATAATAAAAATAAAAATATAATATATAAAATTAAATTAATTAACTGACCATCCTTTCTCTTTTGATAATTTTTTCTTCAAAACTGAAAATATATGCAATTTAATTTCTTCCCTAAATTAAGTCAATTGGAGTTTGGTTCGTATTAATTCGGATTTGATTAAATTAAATCAATTTGATTCATATAATTTTGATTCGAATTAATTCATATTCTAATAAATTCGGGTTTGAAAAGTTTCGGCGTAATGTCTTTGCGAAGTAGATTAAAAATTTAAAAGAAAAAAAAATTGAGATTACCATTTTTATCGTTGTTTTGCTTGCTGAACTCCATTTTCAACTCCCCCATTTGCCAGTTTCGATTGAGCTTTGTTTTACACACCCCATTTCGCCATTTTATTCTATCTCAATTATCAATTCTGAATTTGGGAACTGAAAAAGCGCAAATCTGGTTTCTTCATAGTGGCTGAACCCACTGAAACTGAAGTCTGAGGCTGTTTTCTTTTTCTTGTGAAATTGAAACTCTCCCCTAATACCAACACAAAGGTAAATTTTTTTATTTCCTTTTTCAATGCTTTTGTTAACTTTGTTTGCTTTCCCATTTTATCGGAAAATTTTTTCCTTGTTGGGTTTATGTTATTTGGAAAATGATAAAAGATTGGTTTGTTAAAGAACAAAAAAAGAAAAAAAAAGACACCCAAGGTTTAGGATGGTAAGGCAAAAAGTTGATTGATTTTGGGTTTTTTTTTTTTTTTTTTTTCATATTCTTTGTTTGGTAATTGGAAGTAAACAAATCAAGCTTTTTTCTTTTTTAATTTTCTTGGGAAATTTTAAGTAATTTGATCTTTGTTGAGTTATTAGAGGTTTGTGCTTTGTATTTTTTACAGCAAGAGAGCAAATTAATTCTTCTTGTTGTACATATTGAATCTGGGAGAGCTATGGAAACTTACTTGTCCAATCCCATTTACTGGATAAGTCTAGGGTTGTTGGTCATAACACACTGTTGCCATTGCTTCTTTTTTTGGTTGACAAGAAGGGTTTTTGTATGTTTTTGGGATTTCTATTTTGTTATTTTGCTTTGGACTGATCTTGACTTGGTTTTTGACAGGTTTGTGATGGCTAGCTCCTCTGGTCAGGGACTTAACATGAGCAGAAATTATAGAGAATGGCTGGCTGAAACATTTGATGGCCATGAAACGCTGGATGATGAGTTGTCAGATAGTAATCTGGATGGAAATAGTAATTTGATTAACCCGTCCGATCAAAACTTTCCTATGACTTTGGAACCTAGAGAACCATACAAAGGCATGGAGTTTGAGTTAGCAGAGGATGCTAGGGAGTTTTATGAGATGTATGGCCGGCGTATGGGTTTCACGATTCGGAATAATCGGACACGTCGATCTCTTAAGGATAAGTCAATAATTGGCCGAGAGTTTGTTTGCTCAAAAGAAGGTTTTCGTGCAGAAAAACATACAAAGAGAGAAAACAGAGTTTTCCCATCACGGCCTGCCACAAGAGAGGGATGTAACGCAATGCTAAGAATAGCAGCAAAGGATGGGGGAAAGTGGGTTGTCTATGGTTTTATTAAAGAACATAATCATGAATTGAATCCAAGCAAAATACCATCTCGTCGGTCGCATAGAATTGCATTTTGTGAGGTATAATTAGTGAAAGTATTTTTGTTAAATGGTGCCTATTATGCATTTTCTGTGCTAATATTAGTATATTGCTTCTCTAAAGTTGTTAACCACGGAGATGCTAACTAATTGTTATTTGAGAAGACATCACTTCTAGAACCACACATAGCAGACTGAAAAAGTTGGTTACTTGTTTAAATTATTTTCTGATATTACAGTTGAGAAACATAGTTTTAGATCATTCATAATATGTATGAGTTTTGTGACCTTTTGAATGTAGAAAATGTTGGAAAACTTTGTCATGCACAACTGGTACATCTGAGTGTACCTTATAAAATTAAAACACATCTAATTGAAGCTTTGTCTTGCAACTAAAGACAGGTTGCCACGTCGAATTGCACTAAATTTTAGTGGATTCAGGAACATATAGGTTTCAAATTTCAATTGCTGCCCATGTAAAGTAAACAGGCTTGAATAGGGCTTAATGCAATTTGGTTGACTTTTGATCCAACCAGAAGAGAAAGAGATGGAAGATGAAACACGTAGAAAATAGAGAGATATAGATTAGAAAGAAACAAATAGAAATACATAACTAGGAAATTAGGAGGATTAGTAGGCATAACAGAACTAGAAGAGCATTGACTTTAAAGAAAATTCTTGATTCATTAATCTGCAAAATACCAAGTTTGAAATGAGTTTTTGCTTTGTATGAATTAAAAGAGATGAGAGATCAATTGATAATTGCATCCTTGAATTGAAGCAGTTTGGGCATTAACTGCTGTTATGGTTGTGATTAACTGAAATGTTTCCAGATGGTATTTTACTCACTCTGATCAACTGTTAGAAGAATGAAACTTAGGAAGGAAGAAACCTTTGGACATCAACCGGTGAAAATCAGCTATTATTTATGGTTATAACTGCCGTTAAATAATGTGGTGTTTTTTCCTGGTTATATGGCCATAATCCCATAATTCTGAAATTTGGTTATGTTCCTGGTATGACCATTTAATTCAATTTATGGAAAAGCTTCCTGGAATTACATGCCCATGAGACACCTTTTGTACTCATTAATCATATTTGCTAAATAGGCGTAATGCTATGTAAGCCCTTACATACATTAGCTCCTGTTTGCAGGATGAAAAAGATCTTAAAATCCGGGAACTGTCCACAGAGCTGCATCGTGAGAAAAAGAAATCGGCGGCTTATCAAGAACAGCTTCAGATGGTTCTAAAATGCATTGAAGAACACACTCAGCGGCTATCATTAAAAGTTGATGCGGTGTCCAACAATCTCAGGGAACTTGAATCTGAAGCTCGAGACAGCTTATTTTCTGATCAAGATGACATCTCTTCTTAGTGTAAGCTCATCGGGTGGAGCTATATGTGCTCAAATTGCTGGTTACTTGGACTTGACTTATTTTGGTCTCTCCCTATGTCTGTTTGAATGCAACTTTATAAAAAGGAATAACAGAATGATCAAGTTGTTTATGGCATATTTTGGATACTTTATAAAAAAAAAAAGGAAAGGTGCTCTTTGTTGTCATTGTAGTTACTTCCAGCCATTATTCTTCTCTGTATTCTCTTAATTGGAGAGAATTTGTTATTTAAACATTTATGCATGGCAGGCTGATTTATGATGATGACACTTTTCTTTCACATTCTGTTGAATGCTCTTTAGGGAGATGATGGATGACATTCGATCTTGATAAAAATAATGGCGTCCACCTTGCTGGTAATTGATTCTGATGTCAATCTTTCCCCAAAAGAAAATCTGCTGTGGAGGGCTGTTAATCTTTTCCCTCCAAGTTTCTTGATGGCTAATTGCAGCCTGAATCTGCTCACCATCTGTACCTGTATTTGTAAGAATATTCATGTTATTACAAAATTTACCTTCATCTTTTTACCGTTGCATTTTTTTTTTGTTACATAAGACGTCATAGTCTGGGAATAAGGAAAATGATTGCAGCTGTTGAGATTCGAATTTTAAATTTACTTATGGATGTTATCTCTTAAACGTGATTGCAT
This sequence comes from Durio zibethinus, assembly GCF_047325235.1. NCBI lineage: Eukaryota > Viridiplantae > Streptophyta > Magnoliopsida > Malvales > Malvaceae > Durio > Durio zibethinus. Next base: position 1,495,524 of record NC_143165.1, on the reverse strand, counting down.
AAACCGAGATAAACTCAGTTTTTATTTCATCCTTGCTTCAGAAGAAGCAATCTACTTGCAATATTCAGGCTACTCAATGTTAGTGATTAGGGTTCCAAACATTATTGAGGCAATGTTGCTTGGACTGCCTGTGTTAGCTCATAGCAGGATGTGAGCTATGAGGAAGGACAAGCTTAAGGCTAACTGGGAAAAACTTGGAGCGTATCATACGTGTCCCCTTGATCAAAGCAAATGTTATAGGAACATAATTTGCAAGTTCTCAACTCCAGGCAGGATGGAAGGGTGAGAATGGGGTTTGAACGTTGGAATGATGCAAAGACAGAAGAGGGTTTTGGGTGTGACCAATCATAGTCGCTGTCGTTAAGAATAAGCTGATGAGTTTTAAGTCCATAAGAAGATGACTATGGGCACGTCAGGAATGGGATGATCACCTGCGGCGGCACCATTGCTGATCAGACATGGCTTCTCGCTGATCGCAATGTCACTTTCTACTTTATTTTCAGAGAACATTCCAACGATTAGCATCAAATTTTCTTTTGAAGATTCCCGACTTCTAATCTTTAGATTGACGATATGAGATTCATGAGACTGGCCATGAAGGAGGAGCTAATGGGCTAGTTCCATAACGAAAGCATATGCCCCGACGCCTGTGGGGGTCAATTGAATGTGCCGACGGGTACACAGAAGTTGTAAAAATTTGTCAATGTAAATCAATTGAATTAAATTTTAAAATTTTTGATTCGTTTTCTTTTTGATCTTACTCTTTTATTGATTCGTTTTCTCTTACTCTTTTACTTTAATCAAGTTTTTTTTTTTTTTTGGAAAAGGATAAAATATTTATTAAAAATCATTAAAAAGATTTGCAAAACAAATAAAAAAATGACATAAAAAATTACAGCCAAGCAATTAGATCCTATTTTATACTAGCACCTTACTTTGCCAGAGCATCTGTCATATGATTGAAATTTTGATTTGTGTGAATAAACGAAACCTTCCCCTACATGGTGCTTAAAAGATATATTAAAAATGTAGTTGATAATGGTAGAATAATAGTACCAATGCCTTGATTCCGAGTTAATCATCCAAGAAAAATGACACTTTCAAATCACTTTCAATAATAAATTCAACTTAAGAATGTCAATTGATTCCAAAGACAAATTAAAAAGTAACTTCACAAATAGCAAATAATTAAACAAAAGTAGAGTTATCAATACCAATATTCTTATAGAAGAACATATTGATTGTTATCATGTTCATATTTTTTAATGTATAGAGTTCGTTCGATTTTGTTTAATTTTATATTTGATTTATTTTTTAATTTATTGTTTTTGATAAATATTAAAAACTATTTGACAATAATTTTAACTTTTACTAAAAGATGTAATTTCATAAAAAAATTTTGGGTTACCTATTTCCCATGTATTCAATGTTACAAGTTGATTGATGAATATGCTCCCTATATATTCCAAATAAAATTTGCAAACAGGTTAAGACAATTTCAGTTGATCTGTTCGAGTGTGACGATGTTAATCATTTGCCAGCAAGATGCCTTCTTTACTGTTTCCAATATTCGAAGGGAAGAGAATTCAGCCTTAACTAACTTTGGATGGATATTAATAAATGAAAGGACATGTAATAGATAGGGAGGTTGGCCAGAACAGATTTAATCGAAGTGATCCTACCAGCTGGAGATAGAAGCTTGCGTTTTCAGAAGCTGAGTTTATTCTTAACAGAATTTATAATAGGCTGCCAGGTTGAGAGCAGTCTCGGGTTAGCACCCAAGAGATTCCAAGAAATCTAGACGGTAAGGAGTCCACCCGACAGTGGATTTTGGAGGCCCAGATTTCAATTATCTGCTGTTCGATTTTAATTCCAGAAGAGCACTTTTTTTGAAATAGACCTTTAGTCCTGCAACTAACTTAAAACTCTGAAGGACCCTCTTGATCATTAATAATTTTTCCTCCAGAGGTTGGCAAAAGATGATAGTATCATCTGCGAATTGCAGATGAGAAATCTGTATGTTTCCACACCCCACTTTAATATCTTGAAAGAGGCCCATAGATACTGCCTTACGTAGGAGCAAGCTTAAACCTTCAGCAGCTAACAGAAATAAGAAGGTGATAATGGGTCACCTTACCGAAGTCCTTTTTGCATCATAATTGGATTTGATGGGGAGCCGTTTATGAGAATTGAAATAGATGCCGAAGAGATTCAACCCGAAATCCAGCTAATCCATTCGCCACCGAAGCCTATCTGTTTCATAATCGAGACAAGGAATTCCCAATCCACTCTATCAAAAGTTTTTTCGAAGTCCAGTTTAAAAACCAGACCACCCTCTGTTCCTTTCCTGATCGAGACAATTAACTTTGTTGGCAATTAAAATACTGTCCATTATTTGTCTTCCCTCCACAAATGCCGATTGGGTTGGGTGGATAAGGGATCCCATAACTTGCTTCAACCTGTTTGCAAGTGTCTTGGCAATAATTTTGTAGATACTACCAATGAGAGAAATGTTGCTTCAAGATGTCGGGCCTGATGATTACTCAACTTATTCACTTCCAGATGAGGGAAGGTACAAGTGGGTTTGGAGACTTTAGCAAAGAGATCTCTGAAGTGCGTTCCTATTGCCCGTTTGATTTCCCTAAGATTACCAAGTTGCTTATCCCTGAAGGAGATATGTCCTAGGAAGTTGTTTCTCGATCGACTGCCGGCCATGCAATGAAAAAATTTTGTATTCTTATCTCTTACTCCTATTTGACTCTAGCTCTGTCTCCATGTCTTTTCTTCAACACTTTGTACCTGTCATAACTCATTTCTTTTGGAATTTACTAAGAAACCAATCTCAGCATTAGAGGGGTGTTCTTCAAGGGCTTTCTCCAAGTTGGTAATTTCCTTTGCCTTTGTTAAAATTCCACCAGTTATACCCCCTTTTTTATAGCCCTGCCACTGCCTTGTATCATTCTTCAGTAGTTTCAGCTTTTGATGAAGACGAAAACCAGTAAATCCGTCCACCTCGTAGCTACTCCTTTTGCCTTCCACCAACTTATTGAAATCCTCCTCATCTAACCAGTGATTGAACACTTTAAAAGGCTTTGGCCGCCAATCCACAGCATCAATACCAAGACAAATTGGCACATAATCAGAAACCCTTAGTCTCTCCTTATCATTTAATGCTGCGTTAAAGTTTCCTGCAAGACACCAGAATTTTCCCGTAGTAATTAGAGCAGCCAATTCATCTAGAAAAGCCTTCCTCTCCCTGACCTCGTTGGGGGCATATAGGTCGAACAGGTTAACATTTTCAGAGTGTGAGGGAAATATTCCTTTAATCCATGTAAACCTATCCTTCACAACAATGGAGGAACAATGGAAAGTTTTTTCTAGCCACATGCTTAATAATCCTCCCGATTGGCCGCTTGCATTACTATGGGCAAATTTAATCCCATTTTCCCCCAAATTTGGTGCATCATTCTACCGGAAATTTTTGACAACTTAGTTTTTTGGATGAAAACCATTGATGGTTTTCTTTTGAAATTAGCTTCCTTAACGCATGCCTTTTTTCATTCATACCCATTGATGGTTTAGTGGTTACCTTCAAAGACACCTTCATCCGCTTCCGTGCTTATCAATTTGTCAATGACCTCATCATCAAAAACCTCAGTAGTTCGACTCGAGAGCTTCCCCACTTTGAGATTTTTCATGGCCTCCTGACGCAAAGCCGTATTCTTGCTGCTGATATCTTCGTCTAAGACATTAGCCCCCTTCAGAAAATGTTGCTGTACTGCATCCTTCTTTTCCCTTTTTTTGTTCGGTTGATCACCTTGTTTATTCTTCCCATATCAACATTCGGTGGTTCCACCAAAAGAGGTCTCTTCCCTCGTTTTTCTGTTCCAGATTTTCTATTCTTCAAAGCTAACTCCATTTCTGATTTTTCTTCCATTAGTACCAACCTTTCCACGTTAGAGCTATTATCTAATTCTAAGCCATAGGCTTCAGTAGGCGAGCCTAGAAAGCCCACTTCGAAATCTGGATTCTCATCTCCAACCATCACCGAAGCTATAGGCCCATTCTTCTTCCCATAGTTAATTAGTTGGGCTTTCAGTGGGTAACCCAATTTTTTCACCCAGGCTTGCACATATGATATCCTCTACGGTGACTAGTCTTTTCCAACATGCATTCTCCTTTATTGTCCTTGATAATCCAACTCATTTCATCAATAATTCCTAGGATTTGGGTTCCATTTGAATTGGGCAACACATGCAACTCATTACCAGCAAACTAACTCAAGACTCCATGGCTCGGTCCAAAAGAACCACTCACTCAGCCACGTTTTACCTTTTTCCAACATGCTTTACATTTCTTCTTTGGATTCAAATGTTAAAAGAACCATGCTTCCTCCCATAATTGTTACTGAGAAATGAAGGACACCTTGAGTCGGGATATGTTGTTGAAGCATATGAACTGCTTGCGGATTCTTTACTTCTGCTATGGCACATCTCTCCAACCAGCCCATTTCAAGCACTTTATCTTTCAGAATGATGGAGTTTGAATGATTTGTATTTTCCAAGTACAGCCCCCCGTTAGCATCTGAACTCCACCCTCCTTTATTTATTTTCTCTTCCCTATTATACTGCACGGGCATTCTTTTCACCATTTCTGCATAAGAGATGTTTTCATTCCACTCAAAGGACCAAAGGATTGTAGTATTTTTTCCACCTAATCTACCATGAGATGTCTGAACTGGTTGTTACTTATGTTCTCTGCCATATTTTGCAAGTCTCCATTTGTTCCATAGAGTACCATCTAATGCTCTAGTAACTGACAGTGCCTCCCTGAGATCCTTAAACCTGAAAAAGCCGAACTTGCTTCATCTTGTCTTTCTTTGGGTCAGAGGAATAAAGAAATCCAAATATTCTCCCTTACTACATTATCAGATTCCAAAGATCACGTTCGCTACCTTTTGGATGAATATTATCAACAAATATAGTTATCAACTTTCTTTTCCAGTGAACATTCTTTGGTAGACTAGATCTGTGATTTCTTGATACTCTATGACTCCGATCCCTGACATTCTAATATTGCTTTCTCTCTCTAGTTCTCTCTCTCTCATTCTCTCCCAATGTAGCTTGTTGATTAGGAGTTAAAATTTAGATTGTTTCAGGAACAAACCTACTAATTGCACTTTCACACTCGTTATCGAGTATTTTTGGGTTCATATGATGAGATTCATGGGTAGCTTACATAAGAGAGTTTGCTTGACTTGTTAAGAAGAAAAGAATTGTCAAAAGGGCATCGGGGTTAGGTTTTCAAAACATGCTATGGCACTTAAATTGGTAATCACCAAATGAAGAAGTAGTGAAAGCAGAGAAGTTTGCTGTGAGCTAGAGTAAGTTGTTGAGTTGATTTCGTTCCCTTAATCTTCTATCTTGTACCTTTTATATATTTGAGATATATAATTATATAGTTCGAACCAAATATAATGAATACTTGTCTTCTTCACTCATGAATAAAACTTTATTAAAATAAGTGACATATATGTGATATTCTTTCGAGTTTATCTAGATCAGTTTCTCCCCATCAATTTTACGAATTTTGATTTATCTTAAACCTTTAGCTTAGGAGAGTATTAGGTCTAACATGAAAAGTGATAGTGAGGACTCTTGAGAAAAAAGAAAAAAAACTTAGCCGGTACCTTTTTAATCATATTTATATTAGGGAGCTGTGATAAAATCATCTAAGTTTTAGAAAAAAATTATGTAATTATATTGATCATATTCTTTTCATATTTTGTATGCAAATCTAAAACTCCCATGAGTCCATGGTGTAATTGCTGGGAAACACCCTTGCCACATTCCCAAACCAACACAAAATTAAGGACATCTTTGAATTAAGTCAATCAATAACAATTGTCAATGATTCGTTGATAGAGTGTTTAATTTTAATATTAATAATAGATTCAATCTTCGACAATTCCAATCATAAAAAAAAAAAAAAAAATTCCAAATGTTACATGGATGATCTTTTTCTTTTTATCTTAATTTTATTGCTCGACAATTCTTCTACGAGTTTATCAAGAGCCTGGTAGGAAGTTCCACCTTTTCTGATGGCATTCAATGCATTTTTCTTCAATTCCATGGCTCGAATTCGTTCTGGCTGTGTCATGCTTGTGGAATCAACAAAGATCCGAGCTAGTTTGGTCGCATCAGGGATACTCTTTAAGCCCTTGCAAACTCGGATAGCCACCCCAAATTCATCTGCCAACAGCTTGGTGATGTGGAAGTGGTCAGCTTGCATAGGCCAAGCAAGCAACAATATTCCAGCAAGGATCGCTTCGAGTGCTGAGTTCCACCCGCAATGAGTCAAGTAAGAACCGACGGCCCGATGCCTGAGAATCGCCACTTGCGGCGCCCACCCTTTGATCACAAGGCCTTTTCCTGCCACTCGGTCTTCGAATCCGTTGGGAATTATAGATTGATCATCACCGCCAACTTCAACATTTTTCATTGGATCCTTGACAGCCCATATGAAACGAACCCCACTCTCTTCCAGGGCGGAGGCTATTGCCTTCATTTGTTGTTTGGTCAACGTAATCTGACTCCCAAATCCCACGTAGACCACCGATTTGTTCTGTTTGCAAGAATCTAGCCATGCCATTACTTGATCTTGTGGTATTGAACTCGGTCCTCCTCTCTCATTTAGGCCATTGTCCCCAGCTTTTACAGGGAGCAAAGGCCCTACGGCCCAAACCCGATCATTTCGGGTAAACTTCTCCTTGATCATATCCAATTTTACACCTTCCAACTCTTTAAACGAGTTAAAAACAAGCCCCCGGCTTTGTATACTTGCCGTAAATGCTTCTCTGTAAAAGGATCCACTATTGTTTAGGTTGTCAAACCAGAAAGATACTGCAGCTACATTGAACGGAATAAAACTGATATTTGGTATATTGAGATGGGAAGCTAGCTTAGTAGTCCAAGAACTGAGCAATATATCGGAGAGAATAGCAACAGGAGGAGATGTGTGGGTTTGAAACCATTGAAACAAAGGGTCATAGAGTTTGCCCAAGGCGTTTGCTATGTCAGGAACAAAGGATATGGGCAGGTCTTGCATCTGCTCAACTCCAGGAGGGAGAGGAGAGTGAGGAGGAAAAGGGAAGACTAGAGTTTTAACATTGGGAGAGTGCAAAGAGAGAAGAGGATTTAGATAGCAAAGGTTTTTGGGTGTGACCAAGATTGTCACTGTTAAGCCACGAAGAAGAAGCTGATGGGTTAGGTCCACGAGAGGAAGAATGTGGCCGCATGCTGGGAATGCGATGACCCAGATGTGTGCACCGGCTTCTTTGCCGAAACATTGTAGCTCACTCTCCATCTTTGCTAATTCTATGTGTGTTGGATTCAAGCCTTTTAAAGCCGAAGTACAAATCATAATAGAGAAGACGAATCAGGATGAAACTAAGGAGGCCGATGAAAGTGGGTTATTATTTTTAGACAACATGTCTCAAGTGCAAATTTTTTATGTTTCGTTGGTTGTTAAGCATTTATTTTATGTTTCCACTTGCTAATATTTTAACAATATCATGACGAATCAGGGTTAATTTTTTAATATCACAATTAATCCTAGGTTTCTTTCATCATCTCTAAATATTAACAACTTTTATTTTAGTAATTATTAATGAATGGTGGATTTAAAAAATGTTAAAACTTTTCAACTAGATCTGGTTTTATGAGATTTTTATGAGAAGCACATGCCCTCTTGCTGGGTATAGGGTCATTGTAGCTTGGGATTTTTTTCTTCTTTTTTTCACTTACTTTCTTCCTGCTCTTGTTCTCTTGATTTGATCAATTTTTTTTTGAAAGATTAAAATATTTATTAAAAACCAATAAAAATATTACAAAACAAAACAAGAAATGACATAAAAAATAACATACAAGACTCATGTGATTGAAATTTCGATTTGTGTGAATAAATGAAACCTCCCCTAGATGGAGCTTAAAAGATTCAAAATATAGTTGATAATGCTAGAATATTACCAATGCCTTGATTCTGAGTTAATCAGCCTAGAAATATGACAAGCTTTCAAATTTCAACAATAAATTTATGTTAAGTCATGTCAATCTAAAAGACAAATAGAGAAATAAATTCACAAATAGCCAATAGCTCACCAAATTTAGAGTCAGCAATACCAATATTCTTGGACAAGATGAGAACATATGTGTTGTTATTAGGTTCAAGTCTCCTGAGGTATATTTATTTATTGATTTATTCTTTTTATACGTTGTAAAAGCTATTTGATAATAATTATCAGTTTTAATAAATGACATAATTTCATAAAAAAAATTTGGTGTAACTAATCTCCATATATTCAATATTACAAGTTGATTGTGAATATGCTCCCTATATATATTCCAAATAAAATTTGTAAACACGTAAAGTCAACTTCAATTGATCTGTTTAAGTGTGATAGTTTTTTTTGTTTTTTTTGCTAAGTTAATGAAACTTCTATTAATAATTTAAAAAATCGTACAACAGTCACTTCAAAAAATAGTTTTTTAGAAGAGAAAAAAATTATTATTAAAAATATAAAATTTAATCACTAAATATAAAATTTATATGACCAATTTTAGAATTGTTATTTATCGCTATAAATAATTCTGTCACTATTGTATTAGTGACGGTATTTATTAAGTCATCACAATAATATTTTTTTGACAAAATTTTGATACTAAAAGTATTAAAATATGTGATTAAAATAAATTATCACAATTAGGGGTATAAATGATATATTAGTACTTGTAAATTATTTGAGTTTGATTCGAATGAGATTCAAATTCGGTTTAATTATTATCAAGTCAAGTTCAAGTTTGAATAACTAGACTTATCAATTAAGTCGAATTCAAATATTTTTATATGCGGTTTAAATAATTCGTGAGTCTAATTGGGTTTTTATATTTTAATATATTTTAATAATTTTAATTGATAAAATATCTCGAATCAAATTCGAGCTCGAGTACAAATAATTAAGTTTTTGTCGAATATAAAAATTAAACTTATTTTTACATGTTAATTGAGTCTAATCAAGCGAATTCGAATAATTTGATTTTTATCTCGAGTTAATCTCAAACTATAAAAATAAAATTTGATTGAATTTGAATCGAATTTCGAACCTCAAATTTAAAATCGAGTTTAATACTGTATCGGTTCGAACTCGATCAATTACACCACTAATCATAATAGCTTATTTTATCGGCAAGATGGCTTCTTTCCGGTTTCCAATATTCCATAAGAAGAAAATTCAGCCTTAACTACTAATTACTAAATCCATAGTTTCTTAATTTCTTTTAGTAAAATCCATATAGGGAGGATCAATCTTATGCTTAGTGAATCCAAGAATTTCTTATTAGAAAATTTAATGAAAACTTATTCAATATGTATTTCGTAAAATGGAAATTAAAAATCTAGATATTTAGTGAGGGCCATGAACAAACTTACTTGCACTCGTACACACTCATTGTTGAAGTATTTTTGGGTTGGTAAAATAAAATTTATAAGTAGTTTATGGAAGAGAGCTCGCTTGACCTATTAAAGACGGAAATAATGATTAAAACAACATCAAAATTAAGATTTTGAATCGTGGTCTGCTCAAGTCAATAATCACATAAGAAAAAAAAAAATTAATAAAAGCAAAGAGGATTATTATGAATTAGAAGATCTGATAATTTAAAATATGATACGATGATTCGATACGAAAACGATACAAATAAAAAATACAAATATAACATCGACTTAAAACTTTAAAAAAATCATAAATATGTTTAATAAAACCAAAATATTGTATTTTATATTTTGATATTAATATAAATTATGACACATAATTTTTATGTAAAACACGATATGATGATACAAATTGTCAGATCAAAAGCTAGAGTAAATTGATGGGAGGACTCTTACCCCTTAGTCTTTTATCTTGTACCTCTTATATCTGTTAACATAATTGCATGCCTCAAATTAGGTTTAACACATGCCTGTCTGTTTCACTCCATAGAAGATCTGACTAGGACAACTGAATTACCAGTGGTGTTACTTAGAGTTTATCTAAATCACTCGCTTCTTATAGGTCTCACGAATTTAATCTTATCTTGGACCTATAACTTAAGAAAATATTAGACCTACAATGTATATAAGATAAATACAAAATAAACAAACATAAACGCATGAATGATTGACTACAAAAAGCATTGGTCATCCATCATTGTCAAAGTAGGTGTTGAGTTACTAATTTCTTCTGTTTTTGATTTTTGGCCATAAAGGAATTCGTTTCATTAATCGTCAGAGACATAACACAGACAAATCCATCTTTACAGGTTCGAGTTTTTAAGAACAAATAAAGATCCTGGATAAACTCAAGGTAAAAAAAAATAAAAAATTTAAAAAATTTTATCACATAAATTAAATATTTAAAATTTAAAAAATTTTAATAAATTTTGATATATTTATTAAATAAATATTTTTAATAAAAATATTAATAAAATTTTTATTGTTAAATAAGTATTGATTAAAATTGAATTATAAATAATATTTTAAATAATTTTTTATATTATTAATTTTTTATTAAATTCTATCAACTTATCGAATTAAATTTTTAAAAAATTATTTACTTATTTCTAATAAACTATTTTATGAATTTTACTTCATTTAAATTTTGTCCGCCCAAAATTATCCTAAACAAAATCTCCAAACCAGCTAGGTGGGCCTGACAGCCCATCGCTATTGGAATGAACACAAGAGACGATTGGGAAAATTTAACCAATTGCAAAATCACTTTTTTTCAAAGGTAAATAATTTTATTAACCAAGAGGTTAAAAAATTAGCAGAAGCTAACAAAGCAACGAACGTAATTCAAAGCAAATTGGGAGACAAAATAACAAAAGGCCAAGTCAAAAGCCCCAACTCCTGAAAAACTTACAACACCGCTCTCTAAGGAACTTAACCATCGAAAAAAATCTAGAACCAGTCAAAACAATTGCAAAAGGACAACCAAAACACCTGCATGTACCCACATTTTGCACAGCTTGAACATTGAAAGTCATATCGTTTACCAAAAATCTTACCCGACTCTCACTTTCAATCAGTAGATGATTTACCCTTACAACCTCACTGCTATAACTCTGGAATCCAAACTCCATAAAAAGAGAGCATGAAACAAACCTCTACTCATAAAATTTGAAATCACCAACACCAGCTAAGGAAATGCCAATCGCCTTAAAACTGATAATTCCACAAAATCTAACTAGAATTTTCATTTCTGTTTCTTTCAAGAACACCCTTGCTGTCAAGGAGAATGCCTTAAGCTCGAGCCGCCAACTCTTTCAGTCTCTCGACAATAACATCAGCCTCACAATTGGCATGAAAACCCAACATTTTCCCAAGGTTCAATGTGGCTTGAGCTTCCTCCATTAGAACCCTGTTTGAAAATCTCCATCAAACAACGATTCGTTTGCAAATCGACCTCCTTGGTTCATCTGCACCTGCTTCGAGTCAATATTCTTGAGCGGTTTCAATTTTTTCATCTTCCCTTTCCCAGCACACTTGTTTTCTTTTTGGGAAAGCTTTTTCAATAAAGCTTCCTCAATGTCCTTCAAAAAGATCTTTTTGAGTTCCCCAAAAAATTCTGCTCACTCAACGGCTTTCCCCTACCCTCTACTTCCAGGTTCTCTTCACTTGATATTGAGTCTACCTTTTCGGCTGAGTTAATAATATTAGTCTCGCCCCCGTTATCTTTTCCGATCTCCCTGCAGACATCTTCAGAGTGTGCCACTACTACCACTTCCTCAACAATTTCATCCATTGAAAGCTCATGCTTGGCTAATCCACTTCCTGGACCAACTTTACCACTCCCCAATTCAAACCTTTGTGCTTGTGAGCTAGAGACATTCCCCAAAAAATGTCATTTGTTTCAGGAATTGAAGATTCAGACACCTCGGGTGATCCAATCGAATAAGACGAAGAACAGTCACAAGAAGACGACTTCTTTTCCTTTTGCAACTTCAAGTTCGATGACATATTGGGAAAACCATAAACTGGCTCCTTCGTAATAGAAAAATTAAAACACTCACCATTGGCTTTAAAGAAAATAAAAGCAGGAATGACCGAGTCTACTTTAACAGAAACTAAAATTCTTGCAATATCAAATCTGAGCATTTTGTGAGTATTATCATCGAAAGTGATAGATGATCCCCATAAATTTCCAACTGCCTTGAAGAATTCTTCAGGCCCTAGATGAAGGGGAACTCTTTCAAGCCGAAGCAGTACAAAACGATCTCGTCTAACATCATATCTTGTCATCATGCACCTCCCATGGACTGACTTTCTCAAACCAAGCCTTCAGCCAATCTTTTAAACAAGCCTTCTTTTCCACCGTTTCACTAAAAGTTAACAAAACACAATTGCCACCCATAGGACGAACACGACAATAAAACCTTCTTTAAAAAAAGTACTTTGCAAGGACAAATGATGTATTTATTTATACCAAAATCCTATTGCACGTCTATGAAGCCAATCAAAATACACGTGGTCTATCTCTATATCAAAATTGATTGAGGGATGTTGATGATGGACACATGGATCTACATCTTGCTTGAAGTTCTGTGCCTGTAGGGAGCCATCTAACACATCTTTAAAAGACCAGTTGTCCTTGTTCTTTTGAACCATCAGAGGCTTAGAAGATTTGTCATAGTATTCTGATTCTTGAAAAAACGTCCCTGACCCCAACCAAAGGATGCTTTTTTGACAATGATACAGTATCCATCGATTTTCCTACCATTTCGCTGACTAATTGCCTGGAGAAATTCCCATTCCTCTTTAAATCTTACGAGATTTACCTTCTCCAAGTTCATTTGCTTTGGAAGTCGCAGAACTCTTAGCTAGTGCCTCTGTCATCAAGCTTGAATTAGTTCACTTTTGATGGCTTTGAAAGACAGCACATCTCTTTGATGGCTTTGAACCCACATAATAAAAGGATCATGGATTATACTCAAGGCAGTGATGGGCAGTGATGAAGTAAGAAGCCTTTTTCATATGACTGGCCATATCAGCTTTCGAGCCCACATGCTAATGCCAACATGGCATTTTTTTTTTTCTAAGCCAAAATAAGAATTTATATTAAAAAGTAACCAAAAGGCTACAAATATGCAACAGAAGTTTAAAAAAAAAAACGAAAGAATTCTAAGAACCTAAAATGATATTATTGCGACAAATTGGCGTGTTTAAAATTTAATTTTAATCAAATTAATTTAATTTTATTAATCGGTTTGTTATTAAATTAATTTTAGTCAATTATAAAAATAATTTTAAAAAAATTAATTTTCTATTATTTCGATTCAAAAATCAGATTAATTGAATTAATTAAAATTTTAATTGGAAATATAATAAAATATATATATAAAATTGTCCACTTTAATATAAATTATTAAAATTTTTAACTTAATACTTTGATATTTGAATATTTTTGTTAGATGATTTTATTTAATTTATTTTAGATATAAAAAATTAAGAATTTAAAACATAAGTTAATCTAATGAATTTTATTATTTAGTTAATAAAAAAAATTAATGGAACTCATCGAATTAAATTCAATAAGTTAATTTTCAAAATTAAAATATTCGATTCTATTAATAAAAATAAAATAATATAATTCAATTAATTTGATTTTAAATAATTCACTTCAAAATTAACTTGAATGAAAACTCTTATCGACATCAAACAAAAAACCTAAAGGCAACGATAGCAACAATAATCCCAACACACAAAGACCTGAACATCAGCAATCGATAAAACAAACTTGAAAACCTAAATTACCAAGAAACTTGAAAAGTCTTTACTCTTTCTTGAAAACTCATTCACGAGTCCTTCAACAAAGCAACAGTCAACAACTCCTCCCATCAATTGCGAAGATACCAAAAATATCAAAACCCATCAAGATACTTTACGATCAAAATGTAACCAAGAAAAGATCAATCAAAAAGATTCTGAATTACTATATATCCTCTTCGGCTTGTTTTCCTTTTTCCATTTCCATAAGTTATTATTATTATTTTTTAAAATTTTGATACCTTCTTCTTGATAGGAAAGACCAAACTTTTCTCCAATTCCCAAGTCTTATCATGCAGAAAATTCATATTATGGATGTCTTCATCATACATGCAATTGATCATAAATCAACCATTTTTTTTTTTATGAAGATTAAAATGGAACACATGGTGCTTATTGTAAGAGTTTGCACTCTAATGGTCAACTTTTTAAAGAAAAAAAAATTATCTTGTACTTTTCATGTACAAAAACAATGCATGTAACTATGCACCTGTTACTGTTACAAACATGCTTGAATTGAAAGAATATTGAAATTTTGTATTCTTAAATGGTACAAGTGAAAGATAAAGTCTAAAATTTTGATTTTGGGGAAAAAGCAAGTCCCAAAAGTTGGTTTTAAATTCTTTTTATAAATGCATTTTATTCATTCAAAGAAGCAGATATTACAAACTTTTTTTTTTAATTCGTAATTTATCCTAATAATTATTTGGTTGAAAGACATATTATCTGCAAATCTCCTTCAAATCCTGAATGTCCAAGCATCGATTCCAATAACATGTCAAAGATCAGTAGGCTAAACATTACAAACTTAAACATTGCGAACTTATTATTTCAAACATTTTAAAACTAAGACATTACACACTTAATATATATCAGGAGCAAAACACTTAACTAATAAGTCCCGAAAGAAACTATACTTCCTAGGGATTTAGTTTTTTTTTTTTTTTTTTTTTTTGCTTTTAGATTTATTTTGTTGTACTAAGTACTTAAGCAAGATAATTCTTCTGCCAGTACATCAAGAGATTTATAGGAACTCCCACCTTCTTTGATGGCATCCACGGCAGATCGCTGCAACTTCATGGCTTGAATTCTCTCTGGCCGTGCTGTTTTCACCGAATCAGCCAGGATTTGAGCCAGTTTGGTTGCATCAGGGACAGTCTCTAAGCCCTCACAAACTTTGATTGCAGCTCCCAATTCATCGACAAGTAGCTTGGTGTTGTTAAAGTGGTCCGCTTGCATTGGCCAAGCAAGCAACAGTACTCCACCAAGGATCCCTTCCAGGGTTGAGTTCCATCCGCAATGAGTCAAGTAAGAACCAACCGCACGATGTCCCAGGATCGCAACTTGAGGTGCCCAACCTTTGATTACCAGCCCCCTCCCAGCCACACGATCTTCAAACCCTTTGGGAATAACCAGGCTTTGGTCGTCCCTGTTCGATGGAATCTTCACAGTCCAAATGAAACGGACTCCACTCGTCTCCAATGCGCAGGCCACTGCCTCCATTTGCTCATTGCTCAAGTTGATTTGAGTTCCGAATCCCACATAAACAACAGACTTATCAACATCACAAGAGTCAAGCCATGCTATTACTTGATCATGGGGAATGGAACTTGGTATCTGATCTTTCTCACTATGAACCGTGTTCGGAGCTTTATTGATCCGTGGCAAAGGCCCCACGGCCCAAAGCCTATCGTGTTTGATGAAATCTTCCTTGATGAAATTCATTTTTTCACCATCCAATTCTCTAAACGTGTTGAAGATGATACCCCAGCTCTGCATACACCCAATAAAAATCTCTCCAGGCAAGCTAGCAGCCGGATCTTTACCATTTATAAACCATGACGACACTGTATTTGCGTTGAGAGCACTCAACCCAATGTTGGGAATGTTGAGATGAGACGCTAGCTTATTGACCCAACAACAAAAGAACAAATCAGTGATTATAGCCACTGGAGGCGACGGGTGACTCCGAAACCACTCAACCAAAGGGTTATGGAGTTTACTAAAAGCAGTCACAATGTGAGGAAGGAAGTGTAAGGGGACATTTTCCATGTTCTCAACTCCAACAGGGATGGGGGAGTGAGTTGGGAAAGGAAGGACTAGCGGTTGAATGTTGGAAGAGTGTAAAGAAAGAATAGGGTTAACACAATGAAGCATTTTAGGTGTGACTACGACAGTGGCCGTCAGGCCACGGAGGAGGAGCTGGTTGGTTAGGTCCAAATGGGGAAGAAGATGACCGCCAGCTGGGAATGGGATGATCAAGATATGGGCTGCGCCTTTGCCATGGCCTCTCTCCATCTCAGGCGCTTTGATATGCCTCCGGCTTGGATGGAGATTTACATGGAGATTTATATGCTCAGAGGAGCGGACCACTTGAAAGGGAAAATGTTAAATGACCTTTTTAAGATAAAATTCGTGAAATTTTTTTATAAGAAATGATTAAATAAAAATTAAAATAAAAAATTTAAAAAATAGATTAAAATATTTTATTATATAAATTAAGTGTACAAAATTTGAAAAAAATTCTAATGAATTTTGATATATATTTTAGATAGATATTTTTAATAACAATATTGATAAAATGTTTATCATTAAATAAGTATCAATCAAATTTAAATTCAAAACAATATTTTTTTTATAATTTTTTATACATTATTGATTTTTTTATTGAACTCTACCAATTTATTGGTTTGAATTTTTTATTAAAATTTTTATTAAATCATTTTTAATAAGGAATTTCACGTAAAAAATTTTATGTAAGTTTTATCCTCACTTCAAGTGGTTCCAAAAATTTTAAAAATTCCTCCCAAAAAAATATATTTATTTATTTAGACTTGTGAAAGTGAATTAATAAAAAAATCACTAAATTCAATGGTTTTCAAATTAAGGAGGCAAAAACATGTCTTTGCAGTTGAAATTAACATCACAACTTTTATCTTCCTTCTCTATATATGTTGACTTAATTTAATCCCAACATATATGCTTCCAAAAAAATTGGAGATAATGTAAACAAAAAATGTTTGAGGCACGTGATTCAATTTATAATTATTTTTTTTTTAGAAAGGAGGTTACACTTTGTGAATAAAAAAAAAGTATTGCTTATATTGAGATTTAAACTCTAAATTTAGATATTATCTTTTATAAATACATAAATTAATTAAATTAAATTATTAATCCGATTCAAGTCAATTTGATAATCTCTCTTTGTATGGTTTAATATGAGAATCTTACTTAGGTCACGGCCACTTCTCATAAAAATAAAATAAAATCAAGTCTTAAGACACTTGAATGGCATAGAAGATCTCAAAAGTAAATTATTTTAAGTTAATTATTTGATAGGAAAAATTGTCCAATTAATCTATTAAAATTTTTGTAGTGTTTTATTTTCACCTACTGATCATTATTTCAAAATTACATCTGACAATATTCATTCAATTGGTTCGATTAATTTTGAATTAAATTATTTAAAATCAAATTAATTATATTATATTATTTTTTTTGCTAAGCCATATTAAAGCAATCACAGGATTACAAAGCTAACATAGACTAATAAAGATAAAATCCAAAGTATCAATACAAACCCATTTGATTATGAAAAATCACTTAAATATAAATCAAAGATCGAATTATATTATTTTATTTTGGTTAATCAAATCAAATTTATTAATTTTACAAATTAATTGACTCAATGAAATTCGGTCAATTTATTTAATTTTTTAGTTAAATGAATAATAAAATATATTTATATTAAATTATATTTTAAACTTTTAATTTTTCATATTTGAAATAAACTAAATAAAATTATCTAACAAAATATTCAAATATCAAAGTATTAAATTAAAAACTTTAACAACTTATAAAAAAATGGTTAATTTCATGTATTTTTAGTTTTATGTTTGTATTTTGTTATATTTCGATTAAAATTTTGACTAATACGATTTTCAAACCAAATTAATCCAAAAATCTGAAAATTAAAATTTTTGTAAAATCATTTTTGATAACCAATTTGACGGTTGACCGATAAATAAGATTAAATCAATTTGATCGATTAATTTAAATAAATTAAATTTTGAACACCCCTAATTACATTTACAAAATAATTATATACAACTGAATAGCATCTTTTTTTTTTTTTTTTCTAGTTAATTCAATTATTAAAGATAAACGCAAAACCAACTCCCAACAAGGCAGTCTCTAAGAAGTCACCCACACAATAGTAGGCATACTCAAAAGCACCTTAAAGCTGAAAATAAATCACCAAAAAAAAATCAAAACTCAAACTCGAGTATAGGAAACGTCATAATCACCACCATTATTTGGAGCTTCAAGGAAAATTAAATGGGATCAGCTACCACCTAGGTGGGTGCATTTCCTTGTAAATGCAATAAATTTTTGCCAATGTAAACGCATAGATTTTCACGAAGGAAAATTATTTACGAAAAGAAAGACAGGCGAACATAAAGCTACCAGTCAGCTGAGTATATTCCCTTGCAAAAGTATTGAATTTATATAAAATTATTTATGAGTGTAGGAATATTAGTAAATTTAGAATTATTTATTCAAATACTAATATAAATTCTCAAAGTCAATTTATAGATATTTTTTAAAGACCTCCCAAAATCTTTTTTTATTTACTTTTTAAACAAAGTTTGTGATTTTTTAGTCTATGAAACAAGTAATAGAAGTTTAGGAAAAATAATTTTTTAATTACAATTAATACTTATTATTTTCACAAATAAATATGTCCACTTATATAACAAATATGTCAATCCCATTAGAAATAGATATCTAATTACGCTTATGTGAAATTCCATTAAAAATGGAATTCAAACTTAACTCATATTAAAAGTTAAATAATGTTTATATGAATGTATTAATGGATTTGAGTTCTTGATCAAAACCATATTCCAATAATGGGAATTTGATAAAAAAATGAAGATGGGTATGTTTAAGCAGGGCATAAATATTTATGCATTTAATATTTTGTAAGTATTAAAATTAAATTAAATTAAATTATATTAAACATTAATTTTAAAAATATTATTTAAATTAAATTTCAAACTCATTTATAAATTCCATAGATTTTCAGAAAAGTGAAACTTTATAAGAAAAGACAAAGGGGGTATATTTCCTTGCAAAAAGAACTGAATTTATCCCTAAAAAATAATGGGAAATTGACAAAAAAAAAATTAAGATGGGCATAAATATTACTTAAAGAATGACAAGGAAAGCTTGATGAGAAAAGAAATCTGCTAGCAATTTGATGGGTGCATTTTCCTGTCAGTCAAAGCACTGAATTTTAGTTGTGTAATGCCTAGAGGGCTCAACGAAGTCAAGAAAACTTGGAAAGAAAAGCAGATGGACGTACGAAAGCTTTATAGTGGATATATTTTTTCTTCCAAAAATATTGAATTTATGTATAAGAATAAGGGTCTATTTCTTACTCTTCACTAATACATTACAAAAACATAATGAAATATTTTTATTAATTTAATATAATAAAAAAACTTTTATTAATTTTTTATTACTAATTTTTAAGTTTTAATTATTTATTATTATTACAATAATCAATCTCACATCTATTACTATTTTTAATTTTATTGAGATTAATTTCATTACTTATTTAAATAAAATCTAAGAATTTGATAAAATTACTAATAATCACATGATCTATTAATATAATATTAAACTCTTAATTTTAATAATAAAATTTAAAATTTAATATTGTAAATATATAAAAAAATATTGATAAGAAAGAAAGATTGGGCAGATGGAATGTGACAAGTTTGGTGGTATGTACATTTCCAAAAAAGCATTGAATTTATGTGTACGTAGGTAAGTTATCAATATTTTCAAAGACAAAAAAAAACTTGTTATTGTAAGATGAAAATTTTATATGTAATAATTAAACTTTATAATCATTATCTTAGTTTACAAAATTTAGACTAAAAACTACAAGTAAATTACGTTTCCTTAAAATATTGAATTCATTTCATTGAAAAACATTGAATTCGTGTTTATGTCCATTGTCCATTGTCCATTGAGTATACAGCATCAAATTTAATAATTTTATTTTGACCAAAAAAATTTTATGCGTTTAACCATATAAAGAGACTAATTTTTTACAGATTAACTTAAATGAGTAGAAATCAAGAGGAAAATTATGAAGTAAACTAGTTGTTGTCATTCACGTGAGAAAAAAATGTAGAAAATTTGATGGACACTGAATCAGAGGATATTAATATGGCATCTGAAAAACTGGGTACACAAAATATTGAATTTGAAATTTAAATAAATTCATTTATATATTAAAAATATTATATTTAATAAATTTGAAATTTAAATTTTGGTATTTATAATTTTTTTATTTTTTAAATGGTGCATGAAAAATAGTAACAAAAGGATATTACATATTTATTGATCATGAGTAATTGAGTATGCATTAGTTATTTCCTCCTTGCTTGCTTTATCTTTTTTTTTTTGTTATTCCCATGTAGCAAAAATGTTGTTTCTGTTAGTCTATTATAACAAATTTGTTTTTATGATAAGTATATATGAGAATTATGAGTTTTTTTTTTTTGTAAATATATAGTTTCTTAGTTAGTAAATTTTCTTTTGATATGGTAAAATGTCTACGCCAAAAAGCCGCCAATTCAATTAAATAATTAAGTCAGCTAAAATAAAATCAAATAATTAATCAATCATATAGAATATAACAAAAATTATTAATATTTTATAGGATACAAATATAAGTTTCCAAATCTATTGATATTATTTTGCTAGACTTTTTGGTTTTTTTGTTATGAACTACTTTTTATACTATTAAAGCTTCACCTACTCTACAAGAGGACAAATGCCACAAATTGGGAAAAAGATGCATGGTGGTCACGACAAGGCAATGGCCTGCACATTTCACGATAGCAATCAGTGAAATTTGATACTAAATTTTTTTTTTTTAGGATATAATTTTTTCATATATAATGCAAGTGCCCTTCTAGAAACATTTTCCTTTAGATATAATAGCTAAAAAAAATGTTATTTATAATATATAAATAACATTTTCCTCTAGATAAAGTCTTAAAATTTGATTTTGTGTATAGATTATATCCTAAAATTTGGTTTAAACCTTAATTAAATATATCTTGTTTAATTGAATAAATGACAAAGGTAATTTTTTATGATATCAAATTCTAGTTAGAATCATCTTTTTTTTTTAGTAATATAGTTAGGGTTATTTCCAAGTTTTGCTTGGGTCTAATTCTTTTATTGGATAATTTTGAGGATACACTCGTCCATATCAACATTATACATTCAAAATTTTGCTCTTAAAATACTCTTTACTTATACCAATTAAGGACTCGAAGTTTCAATATTCTTCTAAATATAATTAACATCTTTAACATTAGTCTATTACATGCATTCATTGAACGTTAAAAGTACAATTACGGAGATAATTTTTTTTTTAAAGAGGTGCCTAATTATTATGCAAACTCTTATAATAAGCAGCATGAGTTCCATTTTAATCATGGCCATCAAATTTCATGGCAATAACATATCGTTTATTCAAGAAAAATAAATTATAAATAAGGGAGATGAACCCAAAATAACAAGATTTTCTTATCAAATAAAAACTTTTAATAATTATTAAAATCAAATTCAAAAGCCTGAATTGAAAGAATATTAAAATTTTGGATCCTTAATTGGTATAAAGTCTTATATTTTGGTTTTGTGGAAAAATCAAGTCCCAAAAGTTGGTTCTAAATTCTTTTTATAAAATGCATTTTATTCATTCAAAGAAGCATTTTAGGTGTGACTACGACAGTCGCCGTCAGGCCACGGAGGAGGAGCTGGTTGGTTAGGTCCAAATGGGGAAGAAGATAGCCGCCAGCTGGGAATGGGATGATCAAGATGTGGGCGGCGCCTTTGCCATGGCCTCTCTCCATATCAGGCGCTTTGATATGCCTCCGGCTTGCATGGAGATTTACGTGGAGATTTATATGCTCAGAGGAGCGTACCACTTGAAAGGGAAAAAGTTAAATGAACTTTTTAAGGTAAAATTGGTGAAATTTTTTATGAGAAATGATTAAATAAAAATTAAAATTGAAAATTATAAAAATATATTAAAATATCTCATTCCATAAATCAAGTGTATAAAATTTGAAAAAAATTTTAATTAATTTTGATATAAATATTTTTAATAAAAATATTAATAAAATATTTATTGTTGAATAAATATCAATCAAATTTAAAATTTAAACAATATTTTTTTATAATTTTTTATATATTATTGATTTTCTTATTGAACTCTACCAATTTATTGGTTTGAATTTTTTATTAAAGTTTTTATTAAATCATTTTTAAGAAGAAACTTCACATAAAAAAATTTATGTAAATTTTATCCCCCCTTCAAGTGGTCCCAAAAATTTTAAAAATCCCTCCCCAAAAAATATATTTATCTATTTAGACTTGTAGAAGTCAATTAATAAAAAAAAATTCATTAAATTCAATGGTTTTCAAATTAGGGAGGCAAAAATGTGTCCTGGCAGTTGAAATTAACATCACAACTTTTATCTTCCTTCCTTATATATGTTGACTTAATTTAATCCCAACATATATGCTTCCACAAAAATTGGAGATAATGTAAAAAAAAAAAAAAAGTTTGAGGCACGTGATTCAAATTATTATTATTATTATTTTCAGAAAAAAGGTTGCAAACTGTGAATAAAAAAGGGTATTGTTTATATTGAGATTTAAACTCATAAATTTTGATATTATCTTTTATAAATACATAAATTAATTGAATTAAATTATTAATCCTATTCTATTCAATTTGGTAATCTCTCTTCGTATGGTTTAATATGAGAATCTTACTTAGGTCTCAGCCACTTCTCATAAAAAAAATTAAATAAAGTCTTAAGCCACTTGAATGGCATAGAAAATCTCAAAAGTAAATTATTTTAAGTTAATTATTTGATAGGAAAAATTGTCCAATTGATCTATTAAAATTTTTGTAGTGTTCTATTTTGACCTACTGATTATTCTTTCAAAATCACATATGATAATATTCTTTCAATAGATTCGATTAATTTTAAATTAAATTATTTAAAATCAAATTAATTGAATTATATTATTTTTTTTGCTAAGCCATAATAAAGTAATCACATGGTTACAAAGCTAACATAGACTAATAAAGATAAAATCCAAAGTATTAATACAATCCCATTTGAGTATGAAAAATCACTTAAATATAAATAAAAAATCGAATTATATTATCTTATTTTTGTTAATCAAGTCAAATTTATTAATTTTACAAATTAACTGATTGAATGAAAATCAGTCAATTTATTTAATTTTTTAGTTAAACGAATAATAAAATATATTTATCTTAAATTATATTTTAAAATTTTAATTTCTCATATTTGAAACAAACTAAACAAATTATCTAATAAAATATTCAAATATCAAAGTATTAAATTAAAAACTCTAATAACTTATAAAATGAAATGGTCAATTCAAGTATTTTTAGTTTATATTTGTATTTGTTATATTTTGATTAAAATTTTGATTAATAGAGTTTTCAAACAAAATTAATCCGAAAAGTAAAATTTTTGTAAAATCATTAACAATAACCGATTCGACAGTTGACCAATTAATTAAATTAAATAAATTTGGTCAATTAATTTAAATAAAATCGAATTTTGAACACCTCTAATTATATTTACAAAATAATTATATACAACTTAATAGCATATTTTTTTCCTAATTAATTCAAATATTAAAGATAAACGCAAAATCACCACCAAACCATAAAGAAATCTGAAGCTTAAAAGAAAATAAAATAGGACCAGCTACCACTTAGGTGGGTGCATTTCCTTGTAAATGCAATAAAATTTTGTCTATGTAAACGCATAGATTTTCACAAACGCAGGAGAACATAAAGCTACCCAGTCAGCTGGGTATAATCCCTTGCAAAAGTATTGAATTTATATAAAATTATTTATGAGTGTAAGAATATTAGTAAATTTAGGATTATCTACTCAAACATTAATATAAATTCTTAAAATCAATTAATCGATATTTGTTTTACGAACTCTCAAAAAAATTTTTTTAAAACTTTTTAAACAAATTTTGTGATTTTTTAGTCTATGAAACAAGTAATAGAAGTTTAGGAAATATAAATTTTTTTATAAAGTAATTACAATTAATACTTATTATTTTCACAAATATATATGTCCACTTATATAACAAATATGTCAATCCCATTAGAAATATACATCTAATTACGCTTATGTGAAATTCTATTAAAAATGAAATTCAAACTTAACTCATATGAGAAGGTAAATAATGTTTATATGAATGTGTTAATGGATTTGAGTTCTTGATCAAAACCATATTCCAACAGTGGGAATTTGATTAAAAAAAATGAAGATGGGTATGTTTAAGCAAGGCATAAATATTTATGCATTTAATATTTTTTAAGTATTAAAAATAAATTAAATTAAATTTTATTAAATATTAATTTTAAAAATAATTATTTAAATTATTTAAATTAAATTTCAGATTAAATTATTTAAATTAAATTTCAAATTCATTTATAAATTCCATAGATTTTCAGAAAAGTGAAACTTTATAAGAAAAGACAAAGGGGGTATATTTCCTTGCAAAATAACTGAATTTATGTCTAAAACATAAAGGGGAATTGACAAAAAAAAAAAAAAAAGGAAAGAATTAAGATGGGAATAAATATTAGTTAAAGAATGACAAGGAAAGCTTGATGAGAAAAGAAATCTGCTAGCAATTTGATGGGTTCATTTTCCTGTCAGTCAAAGCACTGAATTTTAGTTGTGTAATGCCTAGAGGGCTCAACGAAGTCAAGAAAACTTGAAAAGAAAAGCAGATGGGCGTACGAAAGCTATATAGTGGATATATTTTTTCTTGGAAAAATATTGAATTTATGCATAAAAATAAAGGTCTATTTCTTACTCTTCACTAATATATTACAAAAACATATTGAAATATTTTAAAAATTTTTTTTAGAATCTAATTTTTTCATATATAATGCAAATGCCCTTCTAGAAACATTTTCTTTTAGATATAATATGTAAACACCCATTTTGGTCTAGGTCCAATTAAGTTCATTCTAATTTGAGCTCGATTTTGGGCTCATTCTGGTTCGGGCTCAATTGAATCAATTCTGATCTGAGTCGAACAAAGCCCATTTCGATCAGGTTCATTATGGCCCATTTTGGTCCAAGTGGATGCTTTCATTATTGTTGTTGTTATTATTATTATTATTATTTTCCTTTTTTGTTCTTTTTTTGCTTTCCTTTTGATTGAACCTGCACAAGAAAATCAGGCTCAGAATCCTCTTAGTCAACACAAAATCAAATTAATACAACTGCTAAAATTTTGGCCTTAAAATCTCGTTTGGACAAAATGCAATCCTAAGAATTAAGCCTGTGATTGATTCTGTTCATTTTCTGAATTGATTATTAGGCTACCTATAAATTGGACTAATTCTACAGAACAATAACAGGCAAAGAACACACAAAAAATAGAAAAAAAATTGTTTGGGAAGTTTTCAAAAAATTTTGGCAGTAAAAGTTTATGGGATTTGAGACTTGGAATTACGATGGTAATTTGTGGTTCTGGGAGTGAATTTAGGTTTCTAAAAGTGATTAGGGTTGTAGAAGGTTCAAGGAGAGTTTAGGATGATCTAGGAATTTTTTTGAATATTTTTGGATTTTTTAAAATTTTTTTATAATTTTTTGGGTT
Source organism: Durio zibethinus (assembly GCF_047325235.1). Lineage (NCBI taxonomy): Eukaryota > Viridiplantae > Streptophyta > Magnoliopsida > Malvales > Malvaceae > Durio > Durio zibethinus. The sequence goes on along the minus strand of NC_143165.1, from coordinate 1,469,886 downwards.
TTTTTGAAGAACTTTAAATTTTCTGATGGAATTTTTCAGCGAAGGTTAAAGATTTCAATGAGATTCTAATGAGATTTCCAAAATCTGATAGGTTTTCCAAAAAATGATGGGTTTTCCAATTTTCGATTGAATTTTTTGGTGAAATTTCCATAAACCGATGGGATTTGTAGTTTTCGGTTGAACTTTTCGACGGGTTTTCTAAATAGAGGTCAGAGGCTTTGTGGGGTAGAGAGAGAGGCTTTGGAGTTTTGAGAAAAAAATGCAGAATGGTGTCTTATATACCGCCTCTACACAGTATCGTTTTAAACGCTTAAGATCCGCACATCAACTTGAAGACCTACGCTCTGACCCACGTCTTGACACGATCTGATCGTAAGTTTTTTTTTTTTTTCTTTTTTTTTATTTTTTGATTTTATTTTATTTCTAACCCATTTTCTTTATTTTATTATTTTTTATTTAAAAAAAAAGAAAAAAAAGCAAATGAACCAAAAAAATAAAAAATTACTTCTGCCACTAATATCTCTTTTTGAAAAATATATTTCAAACAAAAAAATATTTTGAAAAAAAAAACTTTCTTGGAAATAATCTTTTCAAAATAATATATAAATGAATAAGATTTTAGGAAAGGTTTTATTGTTTTGATAAAATTCATAAATTATCTAATAAATTATAAAAATAAGCAAGGCTTGGATAATTCAAAATCAAATTGGTACTATCTCTTGGATGTGTGTTTTAAGGGTGCTACAACATTTTTTATGCGTAATCAACTTTTAAACCTAACCTTTGTTTTGTAGATTAGCTTATGTAGACACCCTAATCAGTCCGAGCCCAAGCCCATTTGGGCTTGATTCAATTGGTCTAGACTTAAGCCCATTGGGCTTGGCTCAATAGGGCTCAGGTTATCATGCCCAATTAGCCATTCTTTTATTTTTATTTGGTTTTATTTTTGGGCTGATCTTTGATTATTTTATTTTTTTATTTGATTTATTTTTTTTTTATTTATCATTGGTTTAAGGGATAAAAAATAAAAAAAATTAAAAAAATATGCCGTGAATGGATAGTGGCAATGTTAAAGTTGGTTTCAATTTGTATTAGATAAATTTGATGTTTTTGTGGTAATCTGAAAGTTTGGTCAGTAGTTGATTCCTATAACACTTCTGCTAGGCTTTATAAAATCACACGAACATAGAAGTAAAAGGGGAGGAGGAAAAACACAGGGGATCAACACAGAAAATTAAAGAGAAAACAGTCAAGCAAATCCCATAAAACTCAATCAGTTTTTAAGTGGTCCACTATCAGCCGAACCCTTCCCCTTTCCTCGCAGACAATTTAGCCAAGCCATAACTTTCTCATACTATTGCCGACCTCCTCCATTCTCTACTGCCATCTCTTCAGTCACTGCCAGTAAAGAACTCCACTGTAGTTCAATCACCACACTGCCATCTCTATCTAAACACTAAACTGAATCTAGCTAGTTATACTCAGCCTTCTTATATCATCATTTCAATGACATTTTTGCTATAAAAAACCCACTGGCAGCAGTGGCGGTGTGTGCTGCAGCGACGTTGTGGTGTGTCACAGGATGAAGAATTCAGAGAAGCAGGCCCAGGCGCTAGCTATCCTGAACGAATTCGAGGAAAAGTGTGGGACCTTAATTTCAAAACTAAAACAGGTGACAGATGCTATAACTGTTGAGATGCATGCGGGGCTCACATCAGAAGGTGGTAGCAAGCTCAAGGGGATTATCAGCTATGTGGATAATCTCCCCACTGGTGATAAGAAAGGGTTGTTTGATGCCCTGGACCTTGGTGGCACAAATTTTCGTGTCCTACGCGTACAGTTGAGTGGTAAAAAAGGTCGTGTTGTTAAGCAAAAATTTGAGGAAATTTCAATTCCTTCACATTTGATGACTGGATCTTCAGATGCATTATTTGATTACATTACTTTAGCCCTTGCAAAATTTGTTGCTACAAAAAGTGAAGGTTTACATGTTTCACTTGGTAAACAAAGGGAGCTGGGGTTTACTTTCTCATTTCCTGTTAGGCAAACATCGATATCATTAGGGGCTCTTATAAAATGGACAAAGGTTTTCTCAATAGATGACACAGTTGGTCAAGATGTTGTAGGAGAATTAACCAAAGCAATGGAAAGGGTTGGCCTTGACATGCGTATGGCTGCTTTGGTCAATGATACAATTGGTACATTGGCCGATGGTAGATGCAATAACCCAGATGTTATAGCTACAGTGATATTGGGTACAGGCACAAATGTAGCTTATGTAGAGCGTGCCCCTGCAATTCCTAAATGGCACGATCTTTTACCTAAATAGGGAATATGGTTATCAACATGGAGTGGGGTAACTTTCGATCTTCACACCTTTCACTAACAGAATATGACCAAGCATTGGATGTTGAGAGTCTAAACCTTGAAGAGCAGATTTTTTGAAAAAAATTATATCTGGTTAAGAAAGGATCAGGATCCGCGCGTTTTCTAGCTGGCAACCTGAGCGTCAGCCTGTTTTTGACCCACGCTTGACCTGCTTATTCACCGATCCTCGGAGCCGAGCCGAACCGCCAAGCCGCATCCTTCAAACCGTTCTTTATGCCTGGAGCTGAGCCACGTTGAATTTCTCAAGCCGAGCTATTCTTTTTTTGGTATTTTATTCATTTGTTTGTTTATTTATTTGTTTTTTTATGTGTTATTTATTTTTAGGAATCTTTTTTTTTCATGTTTTAATTTAATAAAAATAAAATAAAAATAAAAATTTTCAAAAAGAAATATTTTTGAGAAAAAATTGAAAGTATCAATTTTTCTTGAAAATAAAATTAAAAAATTTTTTTTTTTTGAGAAAAAGTTGAAAGTATCAATTTTCTTTAAGAATAAAATTTTTAAAAAATATATTTTTGGGAAAAAGTTGAAAGTATCAATTTTCCTTGAAAATAAGTTTTTTAAAAAAATATTTTCGAAGAAAAGTTAAAAGTATCAATTTTTCTTGAAAATAAATTTTCTAAAAAATATTTTTGAGAAAAAGTTGAAAGTATCAATTTTCCTAAAAAATAAGTTTTTCTAAAAAATAATATTTGAGAAAAAGTTGAAAGTATCAATTTTTCTTGAAAATAAGTTTTCTAAAAAATATTTTCAAGGAAAAGTTGAAAGTATTAATTTTCTTTGAAAATAATTTTCTAAAAAAATGTTTTTGAGGAAAAGTTGAAAGTATCAATTTTTCTCGAAATTAAAGTTTTAGAAAAATATTTTGGAAAAAAGTTGGAAGTACCAATTTTCCTTAAAAAAAAAATATTTTAAGGAAAAGTTGAAAGTATCAATTTTCCTTTACAAAAACAATGAGTTTTTGAATAGGAAAAGATTTATATCTAAATATGAATCATTATTCTTTTTTTTTTTCATTTTATTTCTTTTCCTTTTTGAATTTTTTTTAATGTTAAATAATCCGACGATAGAGCCTCTGCAAGTGAAACAGTAGTTTCCTTGCATACTTTTAAGGTGCAAAATTTTTTTCAATTTTATGCTAAAAGTATTATAGTCAATTGAGAATAATTTTTAATAATTAATTACTTAGTAAAATTTTAAATTAAAATTCTAAGGCTTATTAAATAACATAAAATTAAGCTAGTACCATCTTTCGATGGGCATTGTGATGGTGCTATAACCTTTCTCACATGTAACTATACTTTTGAATCCTGTTCTGGTTAGTAGACCTGAACCTATTCTTTTATGGACCCTTAGGCTTAGGTGTTCCTTAAAAGGATAGATTCCTTAAGTGACCAATTGCACCTAGATAAAAAAGATTAATGGCGACTCCTAAAGCCAATGTCTAACGATAGATCCCCAGATCTAGACGTTATGATAGCTTAAATTAGGTGACTAATCGCACCTAACCAAAAAAGATTGGTGACGACTCATTTTCATTTTTAGTCTAGTGGTAGGTCTATGGATCTATACATTATAACAGCTTAGCGACTTCGCTAGGGACATTATGAGAGTCAAGCCTGTAAAAGATTTCTTATTATCCAAGCTTTGTCTAATAAATTTGAAATTACCTCTTTGCTTATATTTGCTTTATTATTGTTTATTTGTCTACCTTTACTTATATTTGTTTAAATATTTGCTTATTATATCTATAATTCATTTGCATGTGCATAACATAAGCCTCTACTAGGGCTTTACCTTCAGAGGGGAGTGAAGTACCTATGTCCTATGTTAGATTCTGGAAAATATCATCGAAATTTAGGTTTTTCACTGAAAGTTCATCGAAAAGTTGATCGATTTTTGAAAATAGTTGTCAAAAATTGGGTAGCTGGTAGAAAAATTCAAATGGTACCGAAAAAGTCACAGAAAAATTTAAACTTCACCGAAAAATTCAATCGAAATCTGAAAATTTTCCAGAAATTTCCAAAAAAATTTGCCAAAATTCTAAAAAATTTCTGAAATTGCTTTTGGCCCTTCTGAATGCCTTTTTCTTTTTTTTCTCGCTCTTTTTCTCAGTTAGTGTGTGCGTTTCCCTGTTCTGGTCTTTGTGGTTCGTGGATCTATTTATAGGGATTGATCAGAAGAGTTTTTGATCAATCCCAACTCCTCTTTGGATTGGGATTCAATCCTTGAATCCAATATAGACTTTGATTGAATCCCAAATTCATGGTGGAATTCTAAATTTTCATCCCAATCCCAGCAGAATAAGAAGAAAAAGAAAATCAAATCAAATAAAAACATGTTAATGGATAATTAAAAGAAAATAATTAGATAAATAAAAATATTAATAGATAAATAATAATAATAGATATATAAACAGATAAGGAAAAAATATATATATTAATAAATAGTAATAATAAATAAATAAAATACAAAAAATACAAAATACAGAATAAAAAATAAAATAAAACAAATTGAAATGGGCTTATCCATTTGGATCAAGCCCAATTGATCTAGGACTGGACCAAATTGGGTGTCTACAGCTGCCCCTTTTTGCACATTTTCTGTGAAACATAAATTGCGCAAAGGCGTAGACACCCATTCAAGACTCCACTCGACCTTTTTTTTTTTGCTTTTTTTCGTTAAAATTTTGATCAAAATTCCTCTAAGCAGAGGTTCAACGACTTTGAAAAACATAAACAAAGCTCCTCTAATTAGAGGCTCAACGACTTTGAAAATAAATAAATAAAGCTCCTTTAATTAGAGGCTCAACGACTTTGAAAATAAATGGCTCATCTAATTAGAGGCTCAACGACTTTTGAAAAGTAAATTGCTCCTCTAATCAGAGGGTCTACGACTTTGAAAATAAACAAAACTCCTCTAATCAGAGGCTCAACAACTTTTGAAATAAATTACTCCTCTAAATAGAGGCATCACAACTTTGAAGAATAAATTGCTCATCTAATCAGAGGCATCACAACTTTGAAGAATAGATTGCTCCTCTAATCAGAAGCATCACAACTTTGAAAAATAAATTGCTCATTGACAATCATGTCCAAAGGAGTTGAAAATCGTGTTTGAAAGAATTTCAGGAGATTATGCCCAAAGGTCTTACAAATCAACCCTGATACCGATAGACATCCTATTTCAAGGATTAGAAGCTTACCTGACAAGCTTTTTCTCAAATTTGAAAATATTTTCACATCCGTCTTCTCTATGTGGGATATTGAAATACCCATGCTTCTTGAATTTATGCATTGTATTTTTTTGAATGTAGTATATGTTATGCAATGCATGTGAAATTCAATGCATGTTATGCAACTGCTGGCTAATTAATTCCTATTCAATTATGGTACTTAAGTTTCTCAAGCTTCTTTCTTAGGCCTCGAACCCTTGATTCTTCAAAGACTAAATTACACTACTCTTCTAAGATTGAGCCAGTGTAACTCTCAATCATCTTTTCCACTCACATTCTTTCTAAAAGAAATCTCTTTTCAAATTTAATGTCTTTATCAGGAACTGAACATCTCGATTCTACTTTTATCACTCTTGATTTCTTCAATGTAATGTAAAAATCTTTCATGCCATTATTCACTTATCAATCATTATTTCAAACTCAACAAGTAAGAATGCATTTGCACATTTATTCCATTGTAGGATATTAAGAAAAAAAGAATAAGAATGGTTGGGAAACAGTCAACAGAAGAGGTATATAAAGAGTGAAATAGAATATCTTTTATTAGCAAAATGTGAGCAAATTTTGGCTAAAAAAAAGTACAATGATAAGTATGAGGAGTTTCATGCCAAAAAATGAACAATTAGACAATCATGATAACACACATTAAGGTTTTTCTAAAAATCCAATTATCTAATGCATTCAACAACTTAAAGCCTCTTCGAATTTGCTAGTCTTCGTGCCAATGGATTTTCAAATTTGATGTTGTATTCTTCTTATCTAAGTTGCCTTTTCAGGTTTTCAACTTAGATAAACCTCATAGACTCAAATCGCCCTTTTAGGGTTTTTGCCTTGAGTTCTTCTTTTTTATTCATTTTTTTTCTTTTTTTCTTTTTTTTTTTCATTTTTTCCATTTCATTTTTTTCTTTTTTTTTTTTCAAGCATAATATTTCTTCACAGCATCAAAATTTATAAGATGGGGTAAATCATTTCCATCCATCTCAGTCAATATCAGTGCTTCACTCGAGAAAGCCCGTTTCACCATATATGACTCTTTTCAATTCGGAGTCTATTTTCTTCTATTATCGTGCTAGATTGAGAGGATTCTTTTCAAGACCAACTCTCCTTTTCAAAACCAACATGGTCGAATCTTTTTATCATAAGCCCTCATCATTCTTCTTTGATATAGTTGACCATGGTACAATGCAGTCAATCTCTTTTTTTTTTTTATAAAATTTAACTGTTCGTAGCGTTCTTAAATTCATTCAACTTCTTCTAACTTAACTTCTTTTAAAACTCTCAAGGATGGGATCTCCACTTCCATTGGTAGTACAGCTTCCATCTCATAAACTAAAAAAAATGGGGTTATTCTAGTAGAGGTACGCACTAACATTTGATATGTATGCAGTGCAAATGGTAACTTTTCATGCCAATTTTTGTAAGTTTTGATCATCTTCTCAAGAATTTTTTTTATGTTCTTGTTGGTTACTTCAACTGTCCCATTCATTTTCGAACGATATGGTGTCGAGTTATGATGCTTGATCTTATATTGAGCACATATTTCTTGCATCATCTTACTATTTAGATTCTTGGCATTTCTGAAATAATTCTATTTGAAAGTTCATATCTACAGATGATCTTTTTTTTTTTTATGAACTTGTAAACCACAGATCGTATTACATTTGCATATGATACTTCCTCTACCCATTTTGTGAAGTAATCTTTCGTCACAAAAATAAATCTATGCCCATTAGAAGCCTTTGGGATGATAGGACCAATAACATTCATGCCCCACATTGAGAATGGCTAAGGTGGTGCCATAACATGTAAAACAGATAATGGAGCATGGATCTTATCAACATATATCTAGCATTTATGGCATTTACGAGCATAGTCAATGCAATCACTCTCCATTATCAATCAGTGGTATCTTACTTTCATGATCTGTCTCACCATCATATATCCACTAACATGTGTCCCACATATTCTATCATGTACTTCTTCAATGATTTTTCTTGCTTCAGCTTTACTTACGCATCTTAGTAATACTTAATCATAACTTTTTTTTACAGAATATCTCCATCCAGGAAAAAACTCATAGCTAATCTTTGGATGACCCTTTTATTATTTTTTGTTACTTGAATTGGGTATTGCTAATCATTAATATACTGTAAGATATCATAATACCAAGGCTTCTCATCTTCCTCCTCTTCTACATTGAAGCAATGAGCTGGCATATCTTTAACATCTAGCCTGATGGGTTGAATGTCAGTATTGTCATTAGTTTGAATCATTACAGCCAGAGTAACCAAGGCATCGACAATCAGATTCTCTTTTCGAGGTAAATGGTCAAACTAGATATCTTTAAATTACTTTATCAACTATAGAATATACTTATGATATGAAACGAGTTTTGAATCTCTCATTTTTCATTCCCCTTTTAACTGATATATAACTAAAGCTAAGTCCCTAAATACTTTTATTGCTTTCACTCTTCTATCTATAGTAGCTTGTAAACCCATGACACATGCCTCATATTCAACAATGTTATTTGTGCAATTAAAATTTAACCTTGCTATTACAGGTAATATTATTCTTTTGAAGAGATCAGAATCACCCCAATTCTATGTCTCAAGGCATTGGCAGCTCTATTAAAATACATTCTCTAACATTTTTCTTCATGCTTCCCCTTCTCCAATTAGGAAATAGTCATTACATCTTCATCAGGGAATTCTAACCTCATTGGTTCATATTTTTCAGTAGTACGATCTGCAAGGAACTCCACTATAGTGCCCCATTTTATTACCTTTTGGCTTACATATATAATATCATATTTTGAGAGCATTACTTGCCATCTAGCAATTTTTTCAAACAAAGAAAACTTCTCGAAGATGTATTTAATTGGATCCAGTTTTGCTATGAGCCATGTGGTATGATAGAGCATATACTGTTTGAGTCTTTTAGCAGTCCATGCTAATGTACAACACATTTTCTCCAATGAGGAATACTTAGATTCATATTCTGTGAACTTTTTACTCAAATAGTAAATAGTTCTCTCTTTTCGACTAGACTCATCTTGTTGGGCTAGCATACATCCCATTGAATTTTCACACACTGTCAAGTATAGAATTAGAGGTTTCCTTGGAACAGGTGGTACCAACACTAGAGGATTTGACAAGTATTACTCAATTTTATCAAAAGCCACTTGACATTCCTTATTCCATTTTTGAAGATTATTCTTACAGAGAAGCTTAAATATGAGATCACATTTATAAGTAAGCTAAGAAATAAATCGAGAAATGTAATTCAATCTTCTCAAAAAACCTCGAACTTCCTTTGGTGTACTCAGAGTGACAAATTTTGAATGGCCCGTATCTTGTCTGGATCAACTTTAATTCCTCTTTTACTGACCACAAAGCCTAGTAACTTCTTTGACTTTACCCCAAAGGTGCACTTGGCTGGGTTTAATTTGAGCTGCAACTTTTTCAATCTCTCAAATAAATTTTTGAGGCTAGTAACATGATCTTCATTCTCATAAGATTTTACAATCATATCATCTACATACACTTTAATCTCTTTATGCATCATATCATGGAAGAGTGTTACCATGACCCTTTGATATATTGCCCTAGCATTCTTTAACCCAAAAGGCAAGACTTTATAACAAAAGGTTCTCTACATGGTCACAAAAGTGATCTTTTTCATATCATCTGCAATCATTTTTATCTAATTATACCCTGAAAAATCATCCATAAAGGAGAAAGTTGAATGCTTAGCCGTGTTATCTACTAGTGTATCGATATAAGATAAAGAAAAGTTATCATTTGGACTAGCCTTATTCAAATCATGATAGTCTACACACATTCATACCTTTTCATCTTTCTTACAAATTGATACTATATTGGCTACCCACTCTGGATACTTAGCCACTTGTAGAAAACCTGCATCAAACTATTTTTTCACCTCTTCTTTGATCTTTAGTAGCATTTCAGGCTTCATTCACCTCAATTTTTGCTGGACCAACTTACATTCTGGCTTTAGGGGCAATCTGTGCTCTACTATCTTCGTGCTCAGTCCTAGTATATCCTGGTAAAATCAAGCAAATACATCCATGAATTCTCAAAGTAGATCTGTCAAACGTTGTCTATCTCTTAATGAAAGTGAAATGCTAATTTTAACATCTTTCTTATTCTCTTCATCTCTCAGATTCACTAAATCAATCATCTCATAGATTCACTAAGTCAACTATCTCCTTATGAGGCTCAATTGGTTTATTTTCTTGTTCAATCAATCTCATTAGGTCTGGAGGCATAACATATTCTTCAGAATTCTCTTTATTGTCAAGTTCATTAGTATTAATTGAATTCTCAAAACTAACCTCTTGATTATTATCATAATTATCTTCATGTTTATTTAAGGACCTGAAATTGGATGAAATAGGATATGTTGGCAAGATGTGTTTGTAAAAATGGTAATAATGAAGACACAAGAAAAAATGAATAAAAATGCATCCTTTTTAATCTTTATTAAAATAATAAAAGATAAATGGCCCAAACAAGAAAAATTACCCCAATGTCTTGGGTAACAGTTATTGAGATGTTACAATTACATTGTATTAGTTTCAAAAGTCATAAGCACTTCAATGGCATTCCAATTGCTCAGCTCATAATCTGACGGACAAAGGCGAACCCACCCTTTTGATTAAGCCCCCACTTCATCTTCAATAGCATTAATGGTTAACTAGATAAAAGTTTTTTCCATGCTTTTTCTTGTATCTGGGTACATGAATCTTCTAGGTCTGAAAGTCTCGTACAGGTATGGGATCACCATTAGTCTTGCTATTTTTCTTGCTGGCCTTCTCTTGATCTCTCATTCTGCTACCTCATAGCCTAGGCCTAACCTTTCACTATTGTCTATCACTGTCGGAGGTTTTTTTATTTCCTACAAGTTCTTGCCCAGCCCTAATCTTGGATACCAGCTTTTATTGATGACTTGGCTCATCACTATCCTTAAAAAAGATTGATTTTTAAGTCTTTCACCTATAAAATTAACTAATTCAAAAGATCAATAGGAGTATTCTACAGTTTCTTCGTTAGCCTCTACATACAGAGCATTCAACGGTTGGGTCACTAGCATATCTTCTTCCTTAACTACCACTATCAATTGACTTTCTACATTAAACTTGATCTTTTGGTGCAAGGTAGAGGGCATAACACCTGTCATGTGAATTCATGGCCTTCCTAATAGACAGCTGTAAGAATGAGAGATATCCATCACTTGAAACTTTACATTAAAAGTGCACAGCCCAATTTGTAAGGGCATTTTGATATCTCTGAAGACTTCTCTTCTGGTCCCATCGAAAGCTCTCACAATCATTTGACTATCTTTCATATGAGCATAGTCAATGGATAACCTTGCCAAAGTTGACATATGTATAACGTTAATAGCAGAGCCATTATCAATAAGGATTTTAACTATGATATGGCTCTTGCACTTGACCGTGATATAAAAAGCCTTGACATTTCCCTTTTTCTTCGAAGGAATCTCATCATCGCTGAATGAAATGTAATTCGACATGACTAGATTTCCCTCCAGGTGGTTCATATATTCGACAGATACATTATGTGCCACATTTGCCTAGTTTAATACTTTCAGTAGGGCGTTTCAGTATGGCTTCAAATTTAATAACAGTGATAGTAATGGGATTTATACTGACATTTTGTTCAATTGGTTAACAACTGAATACTCACTATGTTTTATCAACTTTAGAAATTTACAAGCATATTTTTTCGACACCAATTTCGGGCGATCTTCCTCAGGTTCTACCTCACGATTATTTCATCCTTCTCCTTTCTTGACTTTTTTTCTTCTAGTTTTCTCTAATATTTTTGAAGTGTAGTACCTTTCACTTCGAATAATACCTCCTACACTAGTTATATTAGAGGCGTCAGCTTTAAAGACATCCCCTTCTTGCCCTTAAACTACAATATCACAGCATATTTCTAAGGTACAGTTTTATCATCTTTATATGAGAAGGGAGTCAAAACTTTAAAAGTGATCAGCCTGGAAATGAGTTTGTCTATGATTGACTTTGGCTTGTTCCCATAATGAATTGTCACCAGCTTTGGAAATAGCTTTGTAGGCTTATCAGTCATGGATATTTCAATATTTTTTAAGTTTTTTTTTTTCGTAGACCTTCATCTTGTTTGAATCAAAGAGCTTTTACACCTCTTGGTAAAACTACTCACAAGTTTCGATAAAGTGACCCATTGCCCCACTATGGTATTTAAAACTAGTGCCGGCTATATATACTCCATGATAGCTATGTGGACTCACCGGTTGTATCATGTTAGCTTTTCATAAAATATCAAATAGTTAACTAAGAGGTGTCTTAATATCTGTCACTTTTTTTTTCAAATGGCACTCCTGTTCTTCACTCAAAGCATTCACATTATGATTAGGCAAAGAATTACCACTAACATTTGGTGTAGTCACCCTTCTTGTATCAAAGCTAATCATTCCATCCTTGATCAACCATTGCACTTTATGTTTCAAGGCGATGCAATTTTCAGTGGAGTGACCAGTAATCCCATAGTGATAGTCATAATAGGCTGTGGGATCATACCACTTTGAGTAATGTGGCTTGAGAGGCTCTAATTTACTAGGAGCAACCAGATGACTATTGTAAAGCTTATGATATAATTCTATATAGGTCATTGGGATTAGGTCAAATACAAGTTTTTCATGAGTAGTTTGTTACTTTTGTGTACCACCAATTGGGTTAGCTGGACGAGTTTGAGGTCTTGGGATAGGTTGAGTGTTAGGATTATATATGGTATTCTGAGGCCTAAGAAGAGGTTGATATGTTTGGGGATAAAATGACTGTACAAATGATTGGTATGGGTAAGGAAATGTGTTATTTATAGTAGGGTAATATGAAAGGTATCCTTATGGTGAGTAGGGTTGATAACCTTTAAATTACTATCTATCAAAGTTCACAGCTTGAGCTTCGATCTCTTTCTTTTTTGGGACTCTTTTGCTAGATGTTTCACTTTCTTCTAACTTACCATTCTTGATGGCACTCTTGATAATTTCTTCGAAATTACCATATCAGTAAAATTTTTGGTTGCATTCCCTATCATTTTTTCATAATAGGAAGGTTTCAAAGTGCTAACAAATAGCACTGTAGTCTTTTTCTCAGTCAGAAGAGGTTGTACCTGAGAAGCTACATCCCTCAATCTCTGGGCGTTTTCTTTAAAAAACTTATTTACTTTTTTTTCTAGGTTTTGTAAAGTCAAACGATTAAGAGTCAAATTGATAATATGTCGATATTGACTGATAAAGTTATGAGTCATATCATTTCAAGAACGAATGCGGGTTCTGTCTAGTTGGACATATCACCTGGCAGCAGAGCCTGTAAGGCTATCTTGAAAAACATGCATTTGTAGTTTTTCATTATTGGCATGGGCTGCCATCTTTCGACAATAAATTGTTATATGAGTTTTTGGGAACTTCGTACCATCATATTTATCAAATTTTGGTACTTTAAACTTTGGTGGAATGACAAAATTCGGGATTAAACACAGCCAAGCAGTATCAATAGAACCATAAAATTCAATCCCTTCTATGGCCCATAATCTTTGTTTAAGTATACTAATATTTGGATCTTCTTGAGACTCTATCATTTTTGCTTTCTCCTTATTTTTTAAGTCATTTAGATAAAAAATCGGTTCTATTACCTTTTCAGTAAAGACAGGATTTACATAGCTATGGTAATGCCTTGGATTGGAGGCTGATGGCACTCTAAGATATGTAGGATATATGAAGTATTGTGGTGGAACTTCTTGTGTAGACTGGACTTGAGGTGGACCAAAATTTGAAAGATACAAAGGGTCAGCCACTTCTTGTAATTAGAGAACTTATTGGCTTGTATTTTTTTCTACTCTTTTTCCTTTGTTCAGTTTATTGAGAGCATCTAAAATCTTGCTCAACTCATTTTTAATTTTTTCCTATGCTTTTTTTAGCTTTTTAAATCTGTGAAAGTTTTTATGCTCTATTTGTCTAGCTCTGGCTCTTGTGTTGTAGCGATGGACAGGGTTCTCGCTAGATGGAGCTGTCCTTGAACCTTGAGTACCATATCTTAAAATTAGTAAATTTGCATGACTATCTCATGGTTACTTTGTTAAGTGTAATGAGTGAGAATGCAATGAATGAGAATGCATGTATGCAATGAACATTTACCTTAAAGATAGTATTTAACTAAAAGATTTCATTTATTCCAAAAAACTTTTATTTACATTGAGTTATCATCCTAGAATTATAACCATAAAATTGCTTGATTTGTTCATACTGGGCCTTGGCTTCTTCGATGAAGTTTAATAGATGTTGCCTATGTTCTCCTACTGGGGTCACTACTTGTTTTAATGCTTCTACCTCTTCTACCATCTCTTTTGTTTTGTATACCCCTTTACAAATTTGGGTCGTTAGGTACTCAATGTATTTCTGTCTTCCTAAGTTCTCTCTTTTACCACACCAGACTTGGTATGATAACTCTCTATGCTCTCTAACCAATGTAGTAATATGGTCTCCTAGTTTATTCAACTTTTATCTTAGCCTACTGAGATAACTATTCAGTATGTTATTCTCTGTCTGTACTTGGGTACTTTCTTTTTCCAATTCAGCATATTCTTGTTTCAATCTTGCATTCTCTTCAATCAGCTTAACAATTGTTATCTTTTTGGCCCTTTCTCTCACGTATAATCTTTTATGTTCTTAGTGTAGCTCTGCTAGGTTTTTAACAGCTGTATCACGTTCTCTAACAATCTTGCAAACTTTGGCTTCATGTCTTTTAGCTCTATCTTTCCACTGGTTTTTTTCTTCTCGAAGCTTCTGAATTTCTTGCTTTAACTTATACTTTTTAGACTCAAACTTTTTTATCGCAAGCTCTAATTCTGATGGTGTCTCTTCAAATTTTTCTCTTGTTGGCGGTTGAAAGCTTTCATAAGTAAATACCATTTTTTATCTTCGTTTTGCTCTCCAAACTAAATACCTTGGAGTGACTTTATCAGTAAACGGTCCAAGACTCACTCTTCGGGGATTTTTCGATGCTTTAATCATCTCATTCATCCTCTGAAATACTTTCGACTCACTGTAAGAGAAATCTAACTGATGAAGTCCATGCGTCATAGGAATGAACTGTTTGCCCTAAATTGCCTTCTCACTAGGAGTGGTGTATAATTTGTTTCTCCTCATAAACCTAAAAGTGGGACCATTGTGTTATCCCCACATTGATACAATATAGGTTCACGATTCATCCATTGGGCTAACTATCTTACTTCGACACTGATCAATTTTTGTAGGAAAGTTATCCATTATTTTTTAGACTTTTATTCTGACCACCCACTTTCACAAAATTCCTTGATCGAAGCTCGATTACGGACATAAAGCTTTGAGAAAGCACATTTTCCCCATTCGAAATGGCTTTTCATCCATAAGTATAATAATTGCATGCAGCCTATAAAACGCCCTCCATTCGAAAACAATAACTCAAATATCTGATAGTTTTTGCTAATATTATTATTGAAAGATTACAACCGTTAATTATGCTCTCGAAGAAGTCAACCATCGCTATCTCAATATAACCCAAAACCTTTGAAAATATCACTATTCCATATATGGCTAAGGCAAATATATCTAATCCCCATTCTTCATTGGCATGTTGCACTAGAAACTCATGAAAAAATTTTCAAGGTAGGTAAACCTGTTCTTGTTTCTTCTTTGTATGAGAATCCACAACTTCTTTGTCTATTCCCATGAGTTAGGCCAAACCCTTACGAAATCCTAACTTGTGTTTTTTGACATATATCTTATCAGGAGCCTTGAGTTGCAAACCCAATAAAATCGAATATTCTTCGATGGTTAGTGTCATATCAACTTCATTAAAAGTGAAACACTTGTATGCAAGATCTTAGAATTGTGTTGCAGCTCTAATTAGGTGATCATCAACAACTACTGCTAGAAGGTGTGTTATATGCCCGTGTCTCTGGTAAAACTACTCTTGTCTTGACGGACTCATCTTCTTTCATATATCAACTAAATCTTCTAGATTATTTTGTTTGAAGAGGATAGATGTTTCTTGAGACAAAGTAAAATCATATCCGATTGGTAAACAATCCTCCATCTTTAGTTGAATCTTTTCTGACTGGACCCTTACTTCGTTGGGTGACTTACAAGGTACTAATACAGATGAAGAACAAACTAGTCATTCTGTGGAGTCCATGAAAAATTTTTGTTGAAGACCGTCTTTCAAGCAAATGTTCTTTATGCAACTTTAGTATGCCTAGAAAAGAAGAAATGAATAAATAACTAAGTAAATTAAAATATCACACAGAATAAGAGGAGTGAATCTTATGCTTTTGGTTAATTCTAAAAGGGAGGAATGATGGCTCTATCTATAGGTTAGCTACTTTTAAGGTTCACTATATGTGGTTTGAAGTTAAAGTCAAAGGTTCCCAAATTACTCCTTACATCATTGTCCATCACAGACTAGTAAGATACCCTAATCCTTACCCATTACAGGCTAAAAACGAAAAAGGTTCAATTTGAGTGGGAGTATTTCGCTAGCCACTATGGAGGCATTAAATCTCACGAAAGCAATAGGTATTTTACTCCCTCATAGAGGGACGAAGCTTGAGTATAGAGCTTATGTTATGCATATGCATATGAATGGAATAATTAATAAAGTAAATAAACATGAATAAATAAAAAAAATCTGTCATAACATCGAGATCCCTAGTGGAGTTGTCAAGCTATCATAACATCTAGATCCATGGATCTATCGCTAGACATTGACTTGAATGAGTCACCACCAATCTTTTTTATCTAGGTGCGATTGACCACCTAAGGAATCTATCCTTTCAAGGAACACCTAAGCTTAAGGGTCCCTAAAAGAATAGCTTCGGGTCTACTAACCAGAACAGAGTTCGAAAGTTCAGTTACGTGTGAGGAAGGTTATAGCACCCTCACAACGCCTATCGAAAGATGGTACTAGCTTAATTTTATGTTATCCAATAAGCTTTAAAAATTTACTAAGTAATTAATTATTGAAAATTATTCTCAATTGACTCTAATACTTTTAGCTGAAAATTAAGAAAACTCCCTCACCTCAAGAGTATGGAAGAAAACTACTGTTTCACTTACAAAAGCTCCATCGTCGGATTATTTAACATTAAAAAAATTCAAGAAAATAAAAAGGAAAAAAATGATTGCTTTAGATATAAACTATTTTCTCTTCAAAAATTCATTGTTTTTGTACATGAAAAATTGATACTTTCAACTTTTCCTCAAAATATTTTTTAGTAACTTTAATTTAAAAAAAAATTAATACTTTCAACTTTTCTTCAAGAAAAAACCTTTTATGAAACTTATTTTTAAGGAAAATTGATACTGTCAACTTTTTTTCGAAAATATTTTTTATAAAAAACTTATTTTAAAAAAAATTGATATTTTTAACTTTTTCCCAAAAATATTTTTTAGAAAGCTTATTTTCAAGGAAAATTGATACTTTCAACTTTTTTCCAAAAATATTTTTTTGAAAAACTTATTTTTAAAAAAAATTGATACTTTCAACTTTTTCTCAAAAATATTTTTTAGAAAGCTTATTTTCAAGAAAAATTGATACTTTCAATTTTTTCTTAAAAATATATATTTTTTGAATTTTATTTAAAGAAAATAATAAAAATAAAATAAAAATAAAAATAAAAATAAGGATAAAAATAGAATAAAATAAAATAAAAAATACTGAATAATTCTAATCTAATCAACAAATAATAATAATAAATAATAATAATAATAATAAATAAATAAATAAATGAAAAAAAAACCTAGGAATGGCTCGACCTCGAAAGCGGCTCGCACTCTGGTGGTATGCAGGTCAAAAGTGGGTTGACGCTCATGTTAGGTCGCCCGATTTCAAAACACGTGGATCCTCTGGGTACAGTAACACCAAAATGACGTCATTTTCAATAGGTATAAAAGGCTAATTCCTCTATTTTTTAGTAGATCGATACTTTCCTCTCTCTCTCTTCCCTTCCTTTCCTCTTCCCTCTTTCTAAACAGATGAAGAACTCTGGTTGAATCTCATCGGATTCTAAAAAATGTCATCGAAATATGAGTTTTTATCGAAAGTTCACTGAAAATTTAGTCGATTTCTGGAAATTGTTGTTAAAAACTGGGTAACTGGTCGAAAAATTCAAACAGTGCCAAAAAAATATTGAAAAATTCAAAATTTATTGAAAAATTCAACCGAAATCTGAAAATTTTTCAAAAATTTTTAGAAAAAAATTCACTAAAATTCTAAAAAAATTTTGAAATTGCTTCTGGCCCTTTTGAATGCCTTTTTCTTTCTTTTCTTGCTCTTTTTCTCAGTCAGTGTGTGCGTTTCCCTATTTTGGTCTTTGTGATTCGTGGATCTATTTATAGGGATTGATCAGAAGAGTTTCTGATCAATCCCAACTCCTCTTTGGATTGGGATTCAATCCTTGAATCCAATATGGACTCTGATTGAATCTCAAATTCATGGTGGAATTCCAAATTTCCATCCCAATCCCAGCTGAATAAGAAGAAAAAAAATTAAATTAAATAAAAACATGTTAATAGATAATTAAAAGAAAATAATTAGATAAATAAAAATATTAAAACAGATAAGTAAAAAAAATATATATTAATAAATAGTAATAATAAATAATAAATAAATTACAAAAAATAAATAAAATACAAAATAAAAAATAAAATAAAACAAATTGAAATGGGCTTACCTATTTGGACTAAGCCCAATTGATCCGGGCCTAGACCAAATTGGGTGTCTACACTACTAATTCAGTATATCTTTAGACTTTGATCTATAACAAATCACACCATTATTCCAACCTTAACAGGTAGCTTTTCCAAAATACAACTACCCAAGAATGACCTATGCACCAGGTCATGAGAATGTCCAAAGTTATGATAATCCTGTCTTTGCTAAAAAGGCAATTGAGCTCGTTCAACTCCCTACTACAGATGAGGTAAAGAAATAGCCACAAGCAACTACGCCTTTGGAAAACTCTCAAATTGAATAGGCTATGAACAAGCTTAAAGAAAGACTAAAGGCTATAGAGGGAATAGATTTCTATGGATCCATGGATGTAGTGGGACTTTGCGTAGTACCAAATGTGGTAATGCCACCAAAGTTTAAAGTACCAGAGTTTGAGAAGTACGATGATACCTAGTATCCTATCACACATATCACTATGTATTGCCGCAAGATGACAATATATGCTAGTAATGAAAAACTACTTATGCATGTATTTCAAGATAGTTTGATTGGATCAACAGTAAGATGGTACATTCACTTAGATGAAACTCGTATCAAGACATGAAAAGATCTGACTAGATCTTTTATTAATCAGTACCATCACATCATTGACATAGCTCTCGATCATCTTTTTTTACAAGCCATGAAAAGAAGGCATTTGAGTCTTTCAAACAGTATGCTTAAAGGTGACGGGAGGTGGCTACCTAGGTACAACCCCTCTTAACAGAGAAAAAAACCATTATGTTGTTTGTAAGCACTTTAAAGTCGCCTTATTATGAGAGGATGATTGGAAAGAAGACCAAGAATTTTGTAGACATAATGA
This sequence comes from Durio zibethinus, assembly GCF_047325235.1. Lineage (NCBI taxonomy): Eukaryota > Viridiplantae > Streptophyta > Magnoliopsida > Malvales > Malvaceae > Durio > Durio zibethinus. The sequence goes on along the minus strand of NC_143165.1, from coordinate 1,450,608 downwards.
TTGCAAGAGAGATCATTAAGAATGGTAAGCTTGAAGAAGGTAAGTCTTTTAAAAGAGCACCTAAAGAGAAGAAAAGTAAGACTTTAGTTGTGAGTCTTGAGGGGTAGCAATTCAGAAGCTACACTCGACTTGCTTACCTTACATACCACTACATAATAAATCATACTTCTGCATCCTCATACCAATAAACTATTTGACCATATTATCCATCTTCTCTAAAATTCATGCTCATCTAGTTAGCACCACAAGTAATACCAAAAAACCACGAACCAGAGAAAGACCAACCTTTGACCCCATAACTATGAGTTACACGGAGTTATATCAAGAGCTTTACAAAAATCATTTGATAGCCCTTGTTTCTATAAAACAACTTGAACCTCCTTACCCTAAAAGGTATGATTCCAATACCCATTGTGACTATCATTTTGGAATGGTAAGACATTCTATTAAAAATTATATTCCCTTCAAACATCAGGTACAAAGCTTAATCAATGAAGGACTGATAAGTTTTGATATAAGCAGAAGTTCTACACCTAATGTCAGTGGGAATCCTTTACCCAGTCATATGATTAATACTTTGAACATAGGAGAAAAACATATGAAAAGGAGAATAAAGAAGCTTAAGATGCCATTCGATCAACTATATGAAGCCTTATATAAAATTGGGATGATACAACTAGTGGCTCCATACACTTATAAAAGAAAACATAGCCCAACTTAAATATATAAATATCATAATAGGGCACCAAGTCATTCAATTAATGTTTACAAATAGTTTCGTGGTGAAGTTCAAAAAACTTATGGACATTTGCCAAATAGAGCTGTATGAAAAGTTGAAAGCCTTAGAAGGCATCGAGGTAGCTATGACAGATAGGTGGATGCCAAAACCTGTCATTATATGCTGTAAAGAGAAACCATAATCAGCTGGAAAATAAGTTTGCTCCCAAACTAGTAGCCCTCAAAGTTCCACACCTTTATCCTTATAAATATAATAAAACGGTGCCTTAAAACTATGAATGTAGGGTGACCACATAAAGGCAGCAAAAAGATATAATAAAGGTTGAAACTGTCCATATAACAAGAGTAGGGGCATAACTAGAAGCGAGAGATGTTATACCCTGAAAACTTTGAATAAAATAGAAAAAAAAGGAAAAGTAAATTGAACTAGAGATTTCAGAGAAGGATACATCAAAACCTGTGCTTGAAAAAGATGTTTGCAAGTTTTTGAAGCTAGTTAAACATAGTGAGTACTTTGTGGTAGAGAAATTGAATTAGATACCAGGTAAAATTTCTCTATTATCATTTTTCTTTAATTTTAAACCATATCGTAATACCTTATTAAAGGTATTGAATCAAGCGTATGTGGCCCATAATGTTTTCGTGGAGTATGTGAATCATCTGGTAAATAATCTAGTGGTACCACACCATATCTCTTTTAGTGATGATGAGAGTCCATCAAAAGGTAAAAGAAATATCAAGGCGTTGCATATCACTATTAAATGTAAGGGTCATATAGGAGCCAATGTTCTTGTTAATAATGGGTTAGCCATTAATGTAATGTCTATGTGTACTTTGACAAAGTTACCCTTTGATATTTCTCATATCCAAGATAGTCAAATGGTGGTTTGAGCATTTGATGAGACTAGGTGAGAAGTATTGAGAGATGTTAAGCTACCCATACAAATTGGTCAATGTGTTTTCAATGTAAAGTTTCAAGTTATGGATATTTTTCAATTATACAACTACTTATTGAGAAGATCATGGATCCACAAGACAAGCTTCCTTCATTCTTCATTGCATCAAAAGATCAAATTCAATATGAAAGAATAATTGGTAATTATGGCTGAGAGGAAGATTTGCTGGTAACCTAACCCATAAAAGTCCTATATGTGGAAGCTACAGAAGAATCATTGGAATGCTTTTATAGATCCTTTGAACTTGTTAATATAGTAGGTGAAATGCTCAAATTCAATCAGATTATGATCAATCAGATGATTAACAAGGGTTTGAGTATTAGGTCAGTCTGGGCAAGAACTTTCAAAGGATAAGAGAATTCTCAAAACTTGAGGATAATAGTGGTAGAGTAAGATTAGGTTATGAGATGAAATAAGTACCAAGCCATAGTAAGAGGACAAGGAATGAGTCGATTGTTGTTCTCCACTTAAATAAAATTTTCACTCTTAGAGGACACATGTTTCCAAAAGCTAAAGAAAACCCAAAGAAGGAACCAAAATAAGAAGAAGCTTTTGCCAAGTTATCCATTCATGTGGTGGATGATGGAAGCCAAAAAAAAGATGCCTTAGTTTATCCATTCCCGTCGGGTTATGAATTATAAAATTGAAAGGTCATCCAAATACCTATTATTTCTAATTTTCTTTCAATGTAATCATATATCTCAATTGCTTATGCCCAAGAGCATTGGGATGAAACTTTATGTTTAGGTTTTTTGTTTTTCATTATTTCAATAAAAGTAGGAGCATGCATTTTGTTCATTTCTTTCATTCCATTCATCTTTCCATCAAAATCTCTTACCAATATTTTCCTATTCTATTAACTTTCAGGTTCTCAAATGAATGTGAAGACAATCATGACAACGATATAGGGTTTAACTTTGATAATTCAATTAATATCGATGAACTTGATACTGAAGAAGATTTTGAAGAATATATTTTATCCTCGAACCTAATGAGGTTAATTGAACAGGAAGATAAATCCATTGAACCTCATCAAGAATTGGTCGAATTGGTCAATTTGAGTGATACTGAAAATAAAAAAAAGTCAGAATTGGCACTTCACTTTCAGTTAGTGACTGATAATAGTTAGAAGGTTTGTTCAAAATTTATAGATGTATTTGCTTCATCTTACCAAGATATGCCTGGGCTTAGCACCAAAATAGTAGAGCACAAGTTACCATTAAAGTCAAAATGCAAACCCGTGCAACAAAAGCTAAAGAGAATGAAATCGGATATGCTGTTGAAAATCAAAGAAGAAGTTAAAAAGTAATTTGAGGTAGGCTTCTTGCAAGTGATCAAATATCTTGAATGGATGGCTAATATAGTGCCCATCCTCAAAAAAGATGGCGAGGTGCAGATATGTGTGGACTATAAAGATCTAAACAGAGCTAGCTTTAATGATATTTTTTTTTTACCTTACATTGACACTCTGGTGGATAATACAGTTCAACATTAGGTATTCTCTTTTATAAATGGATTCTCTAACTATAATCAGATAAAAATGGCCTCAAATGACATAAAAAATATCACTTTTATCACCATATGAAGAACCTTCTGCTACAAAGTTATGCCTTTTGGATTAAATAATGCTGGGACAACCTATCAAAAGACTATGGTAACACTATTTCATGATATGATGCATAAGGAGATTAAAGTGTATATGGTGACATAATTACCAATCTCGAAAAGAGGAGGATCATGTAGTCAACCTCAAAAAATTACTCGAAAGGTTATGAAAGTTTTAGCTTAAACTGAATCAAACTAAGTGTACATTCTAAGCTAGGTCAAGAAAATTGTTGGGATTTATAGTCAGGAAAAAAAGGATAGAAGTGGATCCAAACAAAATATGGGCTATCTAGATTTTATCTCTGCCAAGCACACAAAAAGAGGTTCGAGGCTTCTTAAGTAGATTGAATTATATATCCTGGTTTATTTTTCAACTCACTCTTAACCCATTTTCAAACTCCTTTGAAAGAATAATCCTGGGAAGTGGAATGAATAATGTCAAAAAACTTTTGATAAAATCAAGCAGTACATATCAAATACTTTAATATTAGCTCTTTCTATTTTAAGAAAATAATTGATTTTATACTTAGTGGTACGTGAAGGCTCAATAGGATGTGTGTTAGGCCAACAAGATGAATCCAGTAAGAAAGAAAAAGCTATTTATTATTTGACTAAGAAATTTATAGAGTATGAGTCCAAGTATTCATCATTAGGAAAAATATGTTGTGTTTTAGCTCGGACAGCTAAGAGATTCAAGCAATACATGCTGTGCCATACAACTTTACTCATAGCTAAATTGAATCCTATTAAATACATCTTTGAGAAACCTTCGTTATTAGAAAGAATCACAAGATGACAAGTGATGCTTTTGAAATATGAGATAGTATATATAAACCAAAAAGAGATCAAAGGAAGTATCATTGTTGAATTCTTGGCAGATAGGGCCACTGATGATTATGAGCCCATGAGGCTTGATTTTTCAAATGAGAAATTAATGATCATCTCAGAATTGAAAGAAAATGATGATGAGGAAGAAACATGGTAGATGTATTTTGATAGGGCCCAAATGCCATGAGGTACAAGATTGGAGTAGTTTTGATATTCTCAATGGAGCGTTACTATCTTATTACTACAAGATTGAATTTCAACTGCACCAATAATGTTGCTAAATATAAAGCTTGTGTTATGAGGCTACATGCGACTTTAGATAGGAAAATTGAAATATTAAAGATGTTTGGGGATTCAACTCTAGTCATTTATTAATTGAAAAGTGAATAGGAGACAAAGGATTCTAAACTCATATCTTATCATAAATACATTTTAAAGCTGTGTAAACAATTTAAAACAATTCGATTTGAACACTTGCCTCGAAAAAAAATCAGATGGCAAATGCCTTGGTTACCTTGGTCGCAATGGTATAGATTGGTGACACTGTAGAGATTTAACCTATCAAATTGGATATAAAAAACATACCAGTACATTGTACCAACTTAAAAGAAGAGAAATATGGCTTTCTCTGGTATCATGATATTATGTCATATCTAAAGAACCAGTAATACCTAGATCTAGCTACATAAAATGATAAAAGAATCTTGAAAAGATTGGTCATGAGATTCTTTTTAGATAGGAAAATTTTATATAAAAGAGGTAAAAACCAAGTGTTACTACGATGTGTAAGTGCATCTGCAGCTAAAAGAATTATTGAGGAAGTGCACAATGGTGTATATGAAACACATACAAATAAGTATATGATGGCACGACAAGTCATGTGAGCTAGATATTATTGGTTGATAATGAAAAAAGATTGTATTGATTATGCTCGAAAGTGCCATAAATGCCAAATTTATACTGATAATATTTAGGCTCCGTCTAGTGCTTTGCATGTCATAGCACTACCTTGGCCATTTTCTATGTGGAGAGTGGATGTCATTGGGCTTATCACACCAAAAGCCTCAAATGAAAATAGATTTATTTTTGTGATGATTGATCACTTCACTAAATGGGTTGAAGTTACCTTTTTCACCACTATAACTAGATCAATGGTCTGTAAATTCATCAAAAGAGAAATTATTTACAGATATAAGCTTTTAAAAAGAATAATCTTAGATAATACGAAGAATTTGAATAGCAAAATGATGCAAGAAATATGTGTCCAATTCAGAATCAAACACCATAATTTGACTCCGTATCGCCCAGAAATGAATGGGGTAGTAAAAGCTACAAACAAAAACATTAAAAGGATTCTGGAGAAGATGATTAAAACATAAAATGACTGATACGAAAAATTACCTTTTGCTCTACAAGCGTATCGAACTCATTTTTTCTTGGTCTATGGGATGGAAGCTGTGTTGCTAGTAAAAGTAAAAATCTCATCTTTGAAAGGTTTAAGGGAAGTGGGACTAGAAGAAGCTGAATAGATTCAAGAATGCTATGAGCAATGGAACTTTATTGAGGAAAATAGATTAATAGCCCTGTGCCATGGCCAATTGTACAAAAAAAAAATGATGAGAGCTCATAATAAAAAGGTCAAACCTTGGCAGTTTCAAAAAAGAGAGTTGGTGTTGAAAAGGATTCTTCCAAGTCAGCATGATGATAAAAGAAAATGGACTCCGAATTAGGAAGGCCTTACGTGGTAAAAAGAGCTTTTTAGGGATGAGCTTTGATCTTGTTAGAAATGGATGGAGATGAACTTTCGGTCCTATCATTTCTAACGCAGTAAAGAAGTATTTCACTTGATTCAAAAAAAAAAAAAAGAAAAAAAAAGGAAGAGAAGTTCAAGTTAAAAATTTAAAAAAATAATTTGAACCCAAAAAAAAAAAAAGGAAAGTTTAAGCCGAAAACTCAGAAGGGCAATTTAGATCCAAAGTTTTGGATTGAAACTTTGAAAGACAGCTTCAATGGGCACTACTTGGAAAGGCATATCAGGGACAGTAAATTTTAGAGAACTTTAAAGTGTTAGGGCATCAAGTTTTAATTGAGCTTTTAAAGGAGATTTGAGATTTGTTATCATAGTTATCTAATCATTTATCTTGGGGCACTACTACCCCAAAATAGCTACCTCTGTGTATTTTCTTTCCTTCACACCATCATTTGTAATTGATTGTCCAAATAAATGAAAGCCATCTTATTATTCTCTTAATTCTATACATTGCTCTTCTGTTTTATATCTTGTCATGAATGGAAGAAATGAATAACTTGCATCCTCATACTTTTAAATTGGAATAATGATTAATAATTGAACAAAATCATAAGAAGTGTGAAGGAGATAAAGGCAAAAGATGAACCCTAAATAAAATGAAAAAAAAAAGAGAGGGGAAAAGGAAATTGACGTCTATGGCTTTCTTTGGGACAAACAAATAAATAGATGAAAGACTCTTTGCCAAAAACATGCCTCCAGGCTAATGAAAAATGGTTTCCTTGCATTTTTCCAAGCTAATAAAAAATGGTTTCTTTGCCAAAAATGCACATTCGAGTTGATGAAAAATAGTTTCTTTGCCAAGAGTTAAGGGGGATTTCTTTAAGATAATATTCGATGGTTTCTTTGCTAAAAGTGTATAGAAATGAAAAAGGCAAAAGCCTTGGCATCACAATTAATGATTCATTTGCATCCTAGATAAAGCATGCATTTACATCACCTAATCTCGGTTAGTCCAGATCATTTCTTATGATTCGTGGTTTCGTTTTGATCATTTAATTTTGACCTTGACTCGATCTTGGTCACTTTATTTTGACTTGTAGTTTTGTCCCAGTCACCTAATTTTGGTTTAGTCCAAAACATTTCTTATGACTTGCGATTCCATCTCAATCATTTATTTGCCACCTCAACTTGGTCTTAGTCGTTTTATTTTGACTTATGATTTTATCCTAGTCACCTGATCTTAGCTCAGTCTAGATCATTTCTCATGACTTGTGGTTTCATCCTGGTCTTTATTTCAACCTCAACTCGATCTTGGTTGCTTTTATTTTGACTTATGGTTTTGTCTCAGTCACCTAATATTGGCTCAATCCAGATCATTTCTTATGATTCGTGGTTTCACCTTGATCATTCATTTTTTACGTTAACTCGGTCCTAGTCACTTCATTTGACTCGTGGTTTAATTTCGTTCACTTAACCTTGGCTTAGTTTAGGTCATTTTTCAAAATTCGAGACTAGAGTGGGTGTCTAGGTCTTTACAACATCATTGTCTAATAAAGATGTGCAAAATAGAATAGCTGTAGGCGCCCATTTTGGTCTAGGCCCAATTGGGTTCATTTTGATCCGAGCTCGATTTGGGCCTATTTTGGTCCAAGCTCAATTGATCCTATTTTGATCTGGGCCTAACTAGGCCTATTTTGATCAGGCCCACCTGGTTTGGGCCCATTATGACCCATATTGGTCCAAGTGGATGCTTTCTACTACTACTACTACTACTATTACTATTATTATTATTATTATTATTATTATTATTATTATTATTATTATTATTATCATCATCATCATCATCATCATCATCATTATTATTATTATTATTATTATTATTATTATTATTATTATTATTATTATTTTTCCTTTTCTGTTCTTTTTCTACTTTTCTTTTGATTCAACATGCATGAGAAAATTAGGCTCAGAATCTTCTTGGTCAACATAGAATCAAACTAATACAACTACTGAAATTTTAGCTCTAAAATCTCGTCTGGACAGAATGCAAACCTAGGAATCAAGCTTGGGATTGATTCTGTCCATTTCTTGAATTGATCACTAGGCTGCTTATAAATTGGTCTAATTTTATAGAACAAGAACAAGCAGAGAAACATAAAAAAAACAGAGAGAAAATTGTTTGAGAAGTTTTGGGAAAATTTTGGTAGTAAGAATTTCTGGGATTTGGGAATTGGAATTATGGTGTTAATTTATGGTTCTGGGAGTGAATTCAAGCTTTTGGAGGTGAATTTAGGGTTGTATAAAGTTCATGAGGAGTTTAGGATGATATAGAAATTTTTTCATATTTTTTTTTATTTTTTTGAGTTTTTTTTTTTGTTTTCTGAAGAACTTTGAATTTTTCGATGAAATTTTTTGACGAAGGTTAAAGTTTTCGACCAGATTTTAGTGAGATTCTAGAATATGGCAGGTTTTTCAGAAACTGGTTGATTTTTCAATTTTTGGTTGAATTTTTTAATGAAGTTTATAGAAATCGATGAGATTTTCAGTTTTCAGTTGAACTTTCTGGTGGATTTTCTAGAGAGAAGTCAGAGGCTTTATGGGGTAGAGAGAGAGAGGCTCTAGAGTTCTAAGGAAAAAACACTGAATGGTGCTTTATATATTGCCTCTACACGATGTCGTTTTGGCAACTTAAAATTCGAGTGTCGACTTGAAGACCCACAGGCCAACTTGTATCCTGACCCGAGCCGATCGCAGGTTTTTCTTTTTTCATTTGATTTGATTTTATTTTATTTCTAACCTTTTTTTTTTATTTTTTGTTTTAAAAAAAACAAATGAATAAAAAAAATTACTTCTGCCACTGATATCTTTTTTTGAAAAATATATTTCAAACAAAAAAAATATTTTGAAAAAAAACTTTCTTGAAAATAATGTTTTCAAAACAATAAATAAATGAACAAGAATTTAGAAAAGGTTTTACTGTTAAGATAAAATTTATAAATTATCTAGTAAATTATAAAAATGAACAAGGCTTAAATAATTCAAAATTAAACTAGTACTATCTTTTAAATGGACGTTTTGGGGGTGCTACAACCTTTCTCATGCACAATTAACTTTCAAACCTAACCTCTATTTTGCAGATCAGCTTAAATCAGGTGGTCAATCGCACCTAATCAAAAAAGATTGGTAACGACTCCTTTCCATTCTCAGTCTAGCGGTAGGTCCACGGACTTATACGTTATGACATAATATCTAAATAAAATGTTATTTATAATATCTAAATAACATTTTCCTCTAGATAAAGTCTTAAAATTTGATCTTGTGTATAGATTATATCCTAAATTTTAGTTTAAACCTTAATTAAATATATCTTGTTTAATTGAATAAATGGCAAAGATAATTTTTTATGATATCAAATTCTAGTTGGAATCATTTTTTTTTTTTTTTAGTAATATAGTTAGGGTTATTTCCAAGTTTTGCTTGGGTCTAATTCTTTTATTAGATAATTTGAGGATACACTCGTCGATATCAACATGATACATTCAAAATTTTGCTCTTAAAATACTCTTTACTTATACCAATTAACATATCGTTTGTTCAAGAAAAATAAATTATAAATAAGGGCGACGAACCCAAAATGACAAGATTTTCTTATCAAATAAAAACTTTTAATAATTATTAAAATCAAATTCAAAAGCCTGAATTGAAAGAACATTAAAATTTTGGATCCTTAATTGGTATAAAGATTTATTTTTTGGTTTTGTGGAAAAATCAAGTCCCAAAAGTTGGTTCTAGATTCTTTTTATAAAATGCATTTTATTCATTCAAAGAAGCAGGCATTACAAACTTTGTTTTTTAATTCGTAATTTACCTTTAAACCCTTTATTCTAATAATTATTGGGTTGAAAAACATATTATCTGCAAAAGCTCGTTCAAATCCTGAATGTCTAAGCATCCATTCCAACAACATGTCAAAGATCAGTAGGCTAAACATTACAAACTTATTATTTCAAACATTGTAAAACTAAGACATTACACACTTAATATATATCAGGAGCAAAACACTTAACTAGTAAGTCCGAAAGAAACTATAGTTCCTAGGGATTAGATTTTTTTTTTTTTTTGCTTTTAGATTTATTTTGTTGTACTAAGTACATGTACTAAGTACTTAAGCAAGATAATTCTTCTGCCAGTACATCAAGAGATTTATAGGAACTCCCACCTTCTTTGATGGCATCCAAGGCAGATCGCTGCAACTTCATGGCTTGAATTCTCTCTGGCCGTGCTGTTTTCACCGAATCAGCCAGGATTTGAGCCAGTTTGGTTGCATCGGGGACAGTCTCTAAACCCTCACAAACTTTGATTGCAGCTCCTAATTCATCAACAAGTAGCTTGGTGTTGTTAAAGTGGTCAGCTTGCATTGGCCAAGCAAGCAACAGTACTCCACCAAGGATCCCTTCCAGGGTTGAGTTCCATCCGCAATGAGTCAAGTAAGAACCAACCGCACGATGTCCCAGGATCGCAACTTGAGGTGCCCAACCTTTGATTACCAGCCCCCTCCCAGCCACTCGATCTTCAAACCCTTTGGGAATAACCAGGCTTTGGTTGTCCCCGTTCGATGGAATCTTGACAGTCCAAATGAAACGGACTCCACTCGTCTCCAATGCGGAGGCCACTGCCTCCATTTGCTCGTTGCTCAAGCTGATTTGAGTTCCGAACCCCACATAAACAACAGACTTATCAACATCACAAGAGTCAAGCCATGCTATTACTTGATCATGGAGAGTGGAACTTGGTCTCTGATCTTTCTCACTATGTACCATGTTCGGAGCTTTATTGATCCGTGGCAAAGGCCCCACGGCCCAAAGCCTATCGTGTTTGATGAAATCTTCCTTGATGAAATTCATTTTTTCACCATCCAATTCTCTAAACGTGTTGAAGATGATCCCCCAGCTCTGCATACACCCAATAAAAATCTCTCCAGGCAAGCTAACAGCAGGGTCTTTACCATATATAAACCATGACAACACTGTATTTGCGTTAAGAGCACTGAACCCAATGTTGGGGATGTTGAGATGAGACGCTAGCTTATTGACCCAACAACAAAGGAACAAATCAGTGATAATAGCCACTGGAGGCGACGGGTGACTCCGAAACCAGTCAACCAAAGGATCATGAAGTTTACTAAAAGCAGTCACCATGTGGGGAAGCAAGTGTATGGTGACATTTTCAATGTTCTCAACTCCGACAAGGATGGGGGAGTGAGTTGGGAAAGGAAGGACTAGCGGTTGAATGTTGGGAGAGTGTAAAGAAAGAATAGTGTTAAGATAATGAAGCATTTCAGGTGTGACTACGACAGTCGCTGTCAGGCCACGGAGGAGGAGCTGGTTGGTTAGGTCCAAATGGGGAAGAAGATGGCCCGCAGCTGGGAATGGGATGATCAAGATATGGGCGCCGCCTTTGCCATGGCCTTTCTCCATCTCAGGCGCTTTGATATGCCTCTGGCTTGCATGGAGATTTACATGGAGATTTATATGCTCCAAGGAGCAGACCACTTGAAAGGGAAAGACTTAAATTAGGTGAAATTCTAAAATTTTTTTATTAGAATTGATTAAATAAAAATTAAAATTAAAAATCAAAATTGATATTTTGAACGATTTCATTACATAAATCAAGTGTGAAATTTTTGAAAAAGTTTTAATGAATTTTGATATATATATTTTTAGATAAATATTTTTAATAAAAATGTTGATAAAATTTTTATCGCTAAATAATGATCAATCAAATTTAAATTATAACTATTTTTTTATAATTTTTTATATATTATTAATTTTTTTATTAAACTCTATTAATTTATTGGTTTAGTTTTTTATTAAAATTTTTATTAAATCATTTTAAAAAAAAATTTCACAAACTTCATGTAAAAAACTTTATGTAAGTTTTGTCCCTGTTGGGAATATTGACTCAAATCCCATAAAAGATTTGTTTGAAATTTGTTAGAGATTTGTTTGAGATTTGTCAGATATTACTTGATGGACAAAAAGAATTCTAAGAGAAAGGGGATTCTTAATAGGTAAGTTTGACTTGCAAGAGAAGAATTCTAAAAAGAAAATGATTCTTAATAGGTAAGTTTGACTTACAGGAGAAGAATTATAAGAGCAGAGGGATTCTTAATGGGCAAGTTTATATAGTTATAAATAGGTGAAGTCTTTATAAGGTTAGGTATGAGAAAAAGATGTAAAAGTTGTAGGGTTTTGTGGGATAGACACCCCATAGTAGTATTGGGGCTCTACGTCTTATGGGTGTGTATATTTATTTGTGAGTAGATTAGAGGAGACTGAGAGGATCCACATAGGTATGATGTATGGGCGTATATGGGTATGTGTTTGGTTATGTTGAAATGGTGCACAAAGGTTTGGGTTTGTATTTGTTTGGGTTGAGAATATTTCATAGGACTAGAGGAGATTGAGAGTGTCTTATGAGTATTGATTATTGAGTGAGGTTGATGATTTGATGTATGTTTGTAATTCTCTACAACTAGTGGATCTTATTTCTCATCCGTGGATGTAGGTTGATTGGACCAAATCACATTAAATTGTTGTCTCTTGTGTGTTTGATTTATTGTTTGATTTTGCTTCCGCTGGTGTGATTGGATTGGAGGCTTTTAGCCCAACAAATGGTATCAGAGTTGTGGTGTTCTCCAATAAGTGGTATCAGAGCTGAAGGTTCGAAACGTGAGAAGAGTTGAAGATTTAAGATGTGAAAAGAGCCGAAGGTTCGAGACATGCAAGAGCTGAAAGTTTGAGATGTGAGAAGAGCTAAAGGTTTAAGATGTGGGAAGTGCATGGTTTGAGACATGGGAAGAAGCAAGTCCAGAAGAGCTCGATTCAAGAGAATAGTTCGAGTTTAAGTTTTGAAGATTGAGGATTGATTTGTATGAAGCGTGAAGACACAAGAGAAGAGAAGATGATTGTGAGACTTTTATTACAGGTGGAGCCAAACATGTCTAGCATAAAGACAGATGATTTGATGAAATTTGAGTCAAAGTGGAGATTGTTGAAAATATTGACTCAAATCTCATAAGAGATTTGTTTGCGATTTGTTAGAGATTTGTTTGAGATTTGTCAGATATTGATTGATGGACCAGAAGACTTGCAAAAGAAGAATTCTAAGAGAAAGAGAATTCTTAATAGGTAAGTTTGACTTGCAAGAGAAGAATTCTAAAAGAAAAGGGATTCTTATTAGGAAAGTTTGACTTACAAGAGAAGAATTCTAAGAGAAGAGAGATTCTTAATGGGCAAGTTTGTATGATTATAAATAAATGAAGTCTCTACAGGGTTAGGTATGAGAAAAAGATGTAAGAGAGTTGTAGGGTTTTGTGGAATAGACACCCCATAGGAGTATTGGGGCTCTACGCCTTATGAGTGTGTATGTTTGTTTGTGAGTGGATTAGAGGAGACTGAGAGGATTCACATAAGTATGATGTATGAGAGCATATAGGTATGTGTTTGGTTATATTGAAAGGTTGCACAAGGGTTTGAGTTTGTGTTTGTTTGGGTTAAGAATATTCCATAAGACTATAAGAGATTGAGAGTGTCTTATGAGTATTGATTGTTGAGTGAGGTTGATGATTTGATGTATGTTTGTAATTCTCTACAATTAGTGGATCTTATTTCTTATCCGTAGATGTAAGTTGATTGGATCAAATTACGTTAAATTGTTATCTCTTATATATTTAATTTATTATTTGATTTTGCTTTCGCTGATGTGATTGGATTGAAGTCTTGTAGCCCAACAATCTCCACTTCAAGTGGCCCCAAAAATTTTAAAAATCTCCCTCCCAAAAAAAAAAAAAAATTATTTATTTAGACTTGTAAAAGTGAATTAATAAAAAACATTCTCTAAATTCAATGGTTTTCAAATTAAGGAGGCAAAAACATGTCTTAGCAGTTGGAATTAACATCACAACTTTTATCTTCCTTCCGTATATACGTTGACTTAATTTAATCCCAAAATATATGCTTCCACTAAAATTGGAGATAACGTAAAAAAAAAAAAAAAAAGAAGTTTGAGGCATGTGATTCAATTTATTATTTTTTTTTTTTAGAAAAGAGATTACAAACTGTGAATAAAAAAATTATTACTTATATTGAGATTTAAAATTTAAATTTAGATATTATTGTTTAAAAATAAATATATAAATAAATAAAATTAAATTATTAATCCGATTCAATTCAATTTTGTAATCTCTCTTCGTATGGTTTTGTATGAGAATCTTACTTAGGTCTGAGTCACTTCTCACAAAAAAAAAAAAAAAAGGACTTAAGCCATTTGAATGGCATAGAAGATCTCAAAAGTAAATTATTTTATACTAATTATTTGATAGGAAAAATTGTCCAATTGATCTCTTAAAATTTTTGTAGTGTTCTATTTTGACCACTAATCATTCTTTCAAAATTACATCTCACAACATTCATTCGATAGATTTAATTAATTTTAAATCAAATTATCTAAAATGAAATGAAATGAATTGGATTATATTATTTTATTTGTTAAGTCAATATTTATTAAAGCAATTATGAGGTTACAAAATTAACATAAACTAAAAAAGACAAAATCTAAAGAATCAATACAAACCCATTTGAGTATAAAAAATCACCAAAATATAAATCAAAGATCAAATAATATTATTTTATTTTTGTTATTCAAACCGAATTTGTTAGTTTTGAAACTTAATTGAGTGGATGAAATTCGGTCGGTTTGTTTAATTTTTTAATTGAATGAATATTAAAATATTTATGTTAAATTATATTTTAAATCTTCTCATATTTAAAATAAATTAAATAAAATTATCTAATAAAATATTAAATTATTAAATTAAAAACTTTAACAATTTATAAAATAAAATAATCAATTTCTTATATTTTTAGTTTTATATTTATATTTCGTTATATTTTGATTAAAATTTTGATTAATATGATTTTCAAACCAAATTAACTTAAAAATTAAAATTTTTGTAAAATCATTTTTGATAATCGATTTAACGGTTGTTTGATTAATCGATTCGATTCGATCAATTAATTTGAATAAAATCAAATTTTGAACATCTTTAATTACATTTACAAAAACAATTATATACACCTTAGTCGCATCTTTTTTTTTTTTCCAAATTAATCCAATTATTAAAGATAAACACAAAAACCAACTCACAACATGGCGATCTCTAAGAAGTCACCCCCACAATAATAGGCATACTCAAAAGCACCTAAAAGCAGAAAATACAAAATAAAAACCCAAACTCGAGTAAAGGAAACGTCATAATCACCGCCATTATTTGGAGCTTCGAAGAAAATAAAATAGGATCAGGTAGCATCTTGGTGGATGCATGTCCTTGTAAATGCAATAAATTTTTGCCAAGGAAAATAATTTAAGAAAAGAAAGATAGGCAAACATAAAGCGACCAGTCAGCGGGGTATATTCCCTTGCAAAAGTATTGAATTTATATAAAATTATTTATGAGTGTAGGAATATTAGTAAATTTAGAATCATCTATTCAAATGCTAATATAAATTCTCAAAGTCAATTTATAGATATTTTTTAAAGACCTGCCAAAAATCTTTTTTTTTTTATTTACTTTTTAAACAAATTTTGTGATTTTTTAGTCTATGAAACAAGTAATAAAAGTTTAGGAAATATAATTTTTTTATAAAGTAATTACATACTTATTATTTTCACAAATATATGTGTCCACTTATATAAAAAATATGTCAATCCCATTAGAAATAGAATTCAAACTTATATAAAAAATATGTCAATCCCATTAGAAATATGTCAATCCCACAAATATGTGTCCACTTATATAAAAAATATGTCCACTTAGGTGAAATTCTATTAAAAATGGAATTCAAACTTAGCTCATATTAAAAGTTAAATAATGTTTATATGAATGTTGTCGTAACGGTTTTGTGTCTGTCTGATGAATTTGAAAATGAAATAAAAAATAATAGAGTCATCATCAATCTTTTTTTGACTAAGTGCGATTGGCCACCATTTAAAGCATATCCTTTTAATGAATTTTAAAATTAATTAAAATTTATTAAAAAGATAATTTTAGGGTCTGCGCAACAGTCAAGGTTCGAGAGTCAGTTACGTGTGAGAAATGATTAGCACCCCCACAGTGCCCGTCTAAGACAGTACCGATCAACTATATGTTATCCTTCGATTTTGATAAAAACAGTTTTATTTTCGGTATTTGAAAATTAATTTTCTTGAATTTTTTATTTTTTATTTATTGTTTTTATATTCAAATATTATTCGAGAAAAATAAATTAAAATTTTTTTATTGAAATAATTCTTAAAATATTTCAGTACGTTGATAACATTAGAAGAACTCTTTTTCACCTAGAGATTTCTTAGGTATCACTTCTCGAAATACCTTAGAATCTCATCTTTGGAGGTCTGAATTTATTTTTTGTAAAAAATTATGTCATGTATGCAATGCAAATAATAACATGTTAATGCACACCTTTTATTCTCTTTTTCAAAAATTTTATTAATTGTTTTATGTAGACACCGATTTTGTCTGGGTCTACTGTTTTCATTTCAGTATAATATTAATAATTTTAATAATAATAATAATAATTTTAAAAAATAAATAATTATTAATTTTATAAAAAAATAATAAATAAATAAAACAAAAAAAGAGAAAAATAGAAAGTAGGGTGGTTGGCGCTGCTACCGCCCCGAACCAACCACCTTACAACCCTCTGACCAGCCCCTTGACCAGCCACCCTACCACGCCTATGACCACCATCTATCCCCCTATTTGAAGCTCTTTAGAAACCCCCAACTTCTTCCCTTTGGCTCTTTCGAACCCCCCATTTTCGAAAGCTCTCTCGGACATCCCCTCTCGAAATCTTTTGGACAGTTCTTCACCTCCAGACACACTACCCTCAACACCTTCTCGGACACCCAGACACACCAAAAAAAAAAAATCATTTAACTCACACCAACCACAAAAATAGAAACACAAAAACAAAAACAAAAAAAGAGACAAACAGTCATCCCCATAGGGAAGAACCTTAATGCTGAGCTCCCTGCAAAAACAAAGAAAATAGATCAAGTTTTATTTCAACAAAAAAAAAAAAGAAGGCAGAAAACTTCAAGCCCCGATCTACGAAGATCGGGGCTGTTTCTGGCGAAAAGAAACCCAGATATGGAAAGAGAGCATTAAAGAGAGCTACCCAAAAAGTTTTTGCATTTTTCGACGATCGAAAACCACCGACAGTGACCGCCAACGACGACCCAGGCGACGGCTGGCGCGGTGGTCCGACGATTGGACGACGAGCTCTCCCTAAAGCTCTCTCCCCCTTTTTTTTTTGAAAAACAAAAAAAAATGAATAAAATTTTTTTTTCAGTTATATATAAAAGACTAATGAGCAAAACGACGTCATTTCGACTAAGGAGGATCCGCGCGTTGACCTGGATCCAACCCAGGATCCGCACAACTCGACCTGTGGACCCGCTCTTCCAATAGCTATTGACCGATCCAATTGAACCGGTTTAAACTGGACCAAATCGTAAACTGCTCAACCGAACCGCGCGTCGAACCGACCCCTTTTCGGTCCAGTCGAATCGGTTATTGACCGGACCGTTGATTTGTTCGGTTTAGGTAAAAAATTTTTTTTAATTTTTTAATTTTTTTATATTATTATTTTTGTTATTTTAAGTATTTTTTTATTTTATTTGATGCATGATAAATTCTTAAATTTGTTGAAATAAATGTTTAATTATTTTAATAATAATAAAATTGAAAACAAGTAATAATTAAAAATATATATTAAAATGTTTAAAATAATAATTATTATTATTTTTATTATTTTCCTTGCCTAGACGTTGAAGGGAATAAAAATATTTTTCTAAAGAAATAATTCTACCTAAATGTTGAGAAATTATTATTAATAAATTTTCATAAAAAGAAATATATAAGAAATTTTTAAATTAATTTTCAAAAATTATTAAAATCAAATCTGCTTCGAAAATCCGCCTAGATGTTAGAAATTTTTAGAGATGTTCATATTTTCTAAAAAAACGAAACCTTAAACACTAATTCTTAATTTTCAAAATTCTAGGTTTCTAAAAACCTTAAAATTCAAAATCTTCTAAAATCCAAAATCCTAAAATTCGAAACCCCTAAAATCCAAAACCCCCTCCTCCAAATCCGAAATCCAAAACCTTTAAACTCTTAAATCCAAACCCCAAAATCTAAACTCTAAAATCAAAACCCTAAACCTTTCATACCTTAAAACCAAACCCTAAAACCCTCAAAACTTAAATCCAAACCCTTAAAATTCGAATCTTCAAAATCTTGAAACCTTAATCTTTAAAACCTCTACTCAAGCCCTTGCTCAAAACATCCTAAAAATCCTAAGGACACGTGTGAAAATTCTATTTGAAGCAATTTGTTCCCGAATGTCACCTAGACAATGGGGTATTTAGAAAAATTTACTTCGTTAAGTCTTTTCACGCGATTTCTTAATTTGCATTAATAATAAGATTAATAAATAAAAAGTATAATAGTAAATTGATATCTTAAATATAAATAGTCATACCTAAGCTCTGCCTAAATGTTGAAGAGTCGGGGTAGTCTCATTATACTTAAGAATCCAACTTTCAAGTTACATTTCATTTTACATGACATTCATTAGCATTCATACGTTATCATGTTATCATTAGTAATTATCTGCATTATTTTCTTTTTAATTACTACTTGGTGATAAAATATTTTATAATAAAAAAAGAATAATACTTTTAAAAAAAATTATGAATAACAAAATAAAATAAAAATAACATTCCGAAAGCAATAATTCTTGGTACTCTGCCTAGATGTTGAAGAGTCACCAATAATTTTTTATAAAGGGTGTTATTTCGTTTTAAGGATTGTTGTGTTAAATCTTAAGCGAAAAGAGTTATTTTAAATATTGCCTAGATGTTGAAGAATTTTAAGATAATTCTTTAACTTAAAGATTTTCTCAATATTTCTAAATAAAAATTTTAGCAAATTTTATTTTTTCAAATGAAAGAAATTATTGTTAAATTTCAAATTAAAACCATTTTTATCCAACACTGAAAATAACGCGTAATTAAATGGTACTAATTTATGGGCGTTGTGGGGGTGCTAATCCTTTCTCACACGTAATCGACTCTCGGACCCAACCTGATTTTTCGTAGACCAAAATTTATCTTTTTGATAAACTTTAAACCTGTTTTTATAGTTTTATTAAAAAGATAAACTTTTAAATGGTCAATCACACCCTAATAAAAATTGATACTGACTCCTTTTTTTCTCTCAATTTTAAAACTTATTTTTACGTTTGACGGTCCCAAAATCGTTACGTCATTTTATTAATTTTTTTTATTTTTAATTTTGAAGAAAAAAAAATTTATTGTATTGAAGTTTTTCTATAAATATTCTAATACACTGGTAATATTTAAAAAAAAAATTTTCACCAAGGGATTTCGTAAAGCATCATTACTTGAAATACTTTTAGAATCTCATCATTGGATAAAATTTCCTTTTTCCTTATTTATACTATTTTTAATAAATTAATTAATTTTTATTTATTATTCTATAAAAAAAGAAAATTTTTATTCTGTTAAAAATCTTTTATAAATATTTCAATTCACTGGTAGTATTAACAAAAATCTTTTTACTTAGAGATTTTATATGTATTATTATTCGGAGTATCTCTAAATTTCATCGTCGGATAAATTATTTTATTATTATTATTTGTTAATTAATACTACGAAACAATAAAAATTTATGTCTAAAACATAAAGGGGAATTGACAAAAAAAAAAAGCAGGAAAGAATTAAGATGGGCATAAATATTACTTAAAGAATGACAAGGAAAGCTTGATGAGAAAAGAAATCTGCTAGCAATTTGATGGGTGCATTTTCCTGTCAGTCAAAGCACTGAATTTTAGTTGTGTAAAGCCTAGACGGCTCAACGAAGTCAAGAAAACTTGAAAAGAAAAGCAGATAGACGTACGAAAGCTATATAGTGGATATATTTTTTCATGGAAAAATATTGAATTTATGTATAAGAATAAGGGTCTATTTCTTACTCTTAACTAATATATTTCAAAAACATAATGAAATATTTTTATTAATTTAATATAATAAAAAATTTTATTAATTTTTTATTACTAATTTTTAAGTTTTAATTAATTTTTATTATTACAATAACCAATCTCATCGTTATAATAATCAATCTCATATTTATTATTATTTTTAATTTTATCAAAATTAATTTCTTTATCTATTTAAATAAAATCTAAGAATTTGATAAAATTACTAACAATCACATGATCTATTAATATAATACTAAACTCTTAATTTTAATAAGAATAAAAAAAAGATTACACATGTTAAGATTTGAGTATAACTTAAACTTGTTAAATGTAATTTTTTAAGAGTAATTATACAAATTAATTAAACTAAATTTTTGGTGCTGCACGTAGATATGATAATTTAAGATATGATATGATGATATATTTACAAAAATGATAAAAAAAAACCAAACGTAACACAATTTAAAATTTTAACAAAAATCATAAATGGATTTAAAGCAAATATTTTTGCATTGATACAAATGTTAACAAATAAGTTTTATATAAAATATAATACATATACATGAATTGTCAATATTTTATATAATGGATTATCATATCTAACTATAAATTTAAAGTAGAAATTAAATCTATAAGTCAATGAATGGTTTTTTATGAAATTTAATTGGTCAAGAGAAAAGAGGAGATAGAAGAGAATATCAAGAAAAAAATTTTCACATGCCAAACATGGTCAAAATTTTTTAACATTAGCAAATTAAAAGGTAAATTTTTAATTTTATTACATTTTGGACTAAAATTTCAGATTTCAAAAAATTACATAAACTAAATACCAAAAAATTTATATAAATTATTATAAACGGATTAAATTTTGATTTTGATCAAAGTATAAGAATCAATTCCATAATTTGACAAAAAAATATCTCAACTTTTTTTTTTCTTTTTTTCTTCACTCAAAGCTCTCCAATTGGGGACCTCAAAACTTGTAACTTATAAAACCCAATATATATAAAATTTACTATATATAATGTACAAATTATTACCGACAAACACAATTATAAATGGGAAAAATTACATCTAAATTTCAAACTCAATATAACCATACGCAAAAGTAAAACTTATAAAAATATAAATATGATTTTCATGACTATATTTATACGACAAATTTAATGTAATACTGGTTATTTTTCAACCAATTTAATTAAAATGTTAAAGCCTTATCGATGGATAATCTTGTTGTCAAGGTATTAAAACGTTAGTAATTTGTTCCTTGACCACTTGACAAGATAAGATGTGATGTAATACATTGTGAATTAATTTATATTGATTTTTTTATTACAAATGTATATAATTTAGTTTATATTAATATTTTATTATTTTAAAATTAAATAAAAACTTATATAATCTATTTATAACCATTATTTAGTCTTCATCTTCAGTTTTGTTGAAGCTACAACTAATCTCAATGGCCACTCAAGGTGACTGCAATGGCGTCCACATCTTGACAATCCCGTTCCTAGCTAGTGGCCACATTCTTCCCCATGTGGATCTGATCCACCAGCTCCTCCTTCGTGGCTTAACAGTCACAATCCTTGTCACACCCAAAAATCTTTCCACTCTTCGTCCAACGTTCAAACCTTAGTTCTTCCTTTCCCTTCTCACTCTTCCATCCCTCCTGGAGTTGAAAATATGCAAGATGTTACTCTATCGTTTGCACCTGATTTCGTGACAGCCTTGAGTAAACTTTATGATCCTCTGGTTCAATGGTTTCACGCCCACCGATATCCTCCTGTTGCTATTCTGTCTGATATGTTACTTAGTTCTTGGGTTAATTCGCTTGTTTCTCATCTCAACATCCAAAATGTGAGTTTCAGTGTTCTCAATGCAAATTCAATGTTTCCATGGACGGTTAAGGTCCCGAAAGTCAGGGACAATGCTTTTCTCACAAGGGTATATCTTGGATGTGTAGGAAGTTGGGGTCTCATTTTCAACACCTTTACTGAGCTAGATGGGGATAAAATGAATATGATCAAGGAGGAGTTTACCAAACATGATCGGCTGTGGGCAGTTGGGCCTTTGCTACCTATAAAAGCTAGCAGCAAGGATTCCAATGAGAGGGGCGGACCAAGCTCAATACCGCAAGATCAAGTCGTGGCATGGCTTGATTCTTGTCAAGTTGACAAATCAGTAGTCTAAGTTGGATTCGGAACCCAGATTACCTTGACCAAACAGCAGATGGAGGCGGTAGCCTCCGCATTGCAGGAGAGTGGGGTTCGTTTCATTTGGGCTGTCAAGGATCCAATGAAAGGAAAACAAAATGGTGACGACCAAAACGTGGTTCCCCCGGAGTTTGAAGAGCGTGTGGGAGGGAGGGGACTAGTGATCAAAGGGTGGGCTCATCAGCTGGCGATTCTGGAGCATCGAGCCGTTGGTTCGTACTTGACTCATTGCGGCTGGAATTCAGCACTTGAAGGACTCCTTGGTGGAGTGTTGTTGCTCGCATGGCCGATGCAAGTTGACCACTTCGAAAATGCCAAGCTGTTGGTTGACGAATTGGGAGTGGCCATCTGAGTTTGCGAGGGTTTAGACAGTGTCCCTGATGCAAACAAACTGGCTCGGATCTTGTATGACTCGGTGAGCATGGACGGGGTCAGGGAGGAGAGGATTCGAGCCATGCAGCTCAGGAAGACTGCATTGGCAGCCATCCAAAAGGGTGGGAGTTCAGATGAAGCATTGGATTGCCTAGTAGAAGAATTGTGTAGCTTAAATATAAACGCAGAAGAAAAGGAAATAAAACCTAACAACAAATAAAGAATTACTGATATCCTTTGCTTGCTAATATCTTGTTTTAATTTCCATATATTGTTAGAATGTTGTTGGTGTTCGAAATTTACAGTAATCTATTGGTTTTGTAACTTGGTCTTTATTTTAGTGATTTTTGGAGATTAAGTGAGGCTGCAATTTAAGAATAGGAAAGAAAGGTGATGGAATATGAACTTTCTGTTTGATACCAATTCTTAACCTGTTTGTAATCATTTTTAATATTATCAAGTTAATTTAATTATTTATATGATCTTATTACTCATGACTTAGAATCACTTTATTTCAATAACAATTATTAATTTTTAGGAATTAAAAATAACTACGTTTAATATTATTTAAAATTGCTAAAACAATCATACCTATTGTAATAGTTAGATAAATTAATAATTTTAATTTTTTTAAAATAATAATTTATAAAATATTAGTAATATTCCATTTACTTCATAATAAAATATAATTAAATATTAAATTAATAAATATATTTATGGATAGATAAATTAATTTTTATAATATAAATTATGTAAAAGATATTTGAATTAAAAAAATAAAACTAATCTATTAAAATCATAAGAAAAGAAAAACTAAAATATCATATTAGATAAACTATTAAAATAAAAGTTACAAAAAACACAAAATTTTTGGAACTTGTTATAATGAATATTAATTTGAAAATATAAAAAAATTATAATATAAAACAATTACAAATACAATTTTGAGAAGAAGAACATTGTTAATTTATATATTAAATTAATTTTAACTATCACTTTATTTTGACGAGAAAAGTTATTCATCATTTTAGATAGAACTTAGATTATCTTCCAAGTTTAATATTTTTTTGGTGATCCAAGATCATCTTTATGTAAAATCATCAAATGCTTACTAAATATTATGTTCTAATCAACATGTGTAAATTATCATATTTTTAGGGTTATCATCCTTTACCAAACACCACTCAACAATAATTACATAAAGGCACACTAAAAAGCCTATAAACTATTTCACTTTTTTAAAAAAGTCTTTATACTTTTATTATAGCAAAATTAGTTTTTATTCTTTAATTTATATCCAAATAAACTCTTTTTTCAAATGAAAAATTCATTTATATTAAGGATTTATTTAGGTATAAATTAAGAATTAAAAATTTATTTAGATATAAACTAAAAATTAAAAATTTATTTGAATAAAAAAATCAAGGGCTTATTCGAGATATGATAAAAATATAAAGACTTATTTATATAAAATAATAAAATTAATGAATTTTTTTATTCTTTTAACCTTACCTAAACTAATTAAACTCAGTATGAGATTAGATGAATAACATCTTTTGCTAACTAGATGAGTTTCCTTGACCATGTTATTGCCCAATCCAAGTCATTGTACTCTCTTTCAATTGTTTTGGGTTTGTTTTTTTCTTTAATTTTTTATTGAGATACTTCTTCTCGCTTCTTTTTTTTGTTTTTCAAATTTATGTTTTTTTTTATATTTTAAAATTACTATTGATATTTTATATTTTTTAATATTAAAAATTATGAATTATGAATTTTATAAAATAAACGAAAATATTTAATATTTAATACACAAAACTATTTTTTTCTTGAACTTTGTCTAAAGTTAATTAAATTTTAGAAAAATAGAAGAGATTTTTCTTTAAATAAATAAGAGATTTAAATTCAATTTTTTTTATACAAAGACTACACGGAAAAGAGTTAATAAGGAATCTAAAATTTTATTTAGTTGATTCATACAATCGTTTTTAAAAATAACATTTATGAATTTTAGAATTTTAATCTTAATATCAATAATTCTTTTTTCTATTCTAAGTTAGGGTCTTCATTGTATAAAAAATTAAAAATGGACCAATGTTGAAATTTGAAATTTTAAGTTACTAAATATAAACCCTGAGATCGCATTCCTTTAAAAAAATTCAAGTCGATTTAAATAGAGTATTGACACGTAGGCCTACAATTATGCCTCATATTCGTAGGTAAAATAACTTGGAATTTTGATGATGGAGAACATGGAAAAGTGATCAGCAATGGCATCAACCGATTTTCATGATGGTTAACCAGACGCATTGTTGAAGTGGCTGCGAATGCAGTTTCATTACAGTAATTGAAGAACATAATAAACTAAACAAAAACCCAAACCAAGACAGAAAAATATCTCCCAAAGATGGAACTTGGAAGATATAATACCTTATTAAAACATCGACCCATAAACAAAAATACCTTATTATGCATGCATGCACGCAACCATAAAGCCAAAAACTACAAATTATAAAGATGTGGGCAAATTTTATAAGTTTCTTCCATGATCAGCAAATCTTAGTGCAGAAGCAGTGGTGATGCAATCCATGACATTTGCCACCGGTGAAACCTATTTCTACAGACGTACGCACAGTTGTGGTCATGAAAACATGGACCTTTGAACTTATGGCTCTTTGACTCACAAACCCTTGCCTCACCTGCCTGCACCCCCCATTCTGCATCAAGCAAATTAATGTATATCAGGTCATAGCAAAAGCAAAACGTACATGAACATTCCAAAAATTGAACAACAAAAAATTTTGATAAAAATTTGATAATTCCGTCATTAATTTATATATATATTATAAATGAATATCCAAAAATCTTGAATTCGCCACTACAAACAACATGAAATTATACTTACGGGAAGCTAAGACAATGAGCAGCAGAAAAAAAATCCCCAACGATCTCTTCTCCATCTCTAGGCTAGCTAGGATCTCTCAAAGTAATGAACAATTAGCCTTACTAATTCTTTCACTTCCGAAACCAGTTATTTCACCCCCCATATATATAAAGAGAAAAGGTGGGTAGCCATTGATGGAATGCACGAATTCCAGTGGTTCATGTAACTATGATTAGCATCAGCATTGACAAAAATATTGTGGGAATAAGAGAGAAGGCGATGAAGATGCGAACCGGTGGAGGCAGACCAGAGACAGTGTCAAATTAGGAATCTGTTCGCGTGTTTTCTGCATTGACAGATGGAGCAAACCAAGAATCGGTGGTTCACCTGCTTTGTGCATTTACTAATGAGTCGCGATGTCGTTCGGTACAGTCCATTACATAAAAAAACTTGGTTGTCTTTCTTCCTTGGGCATTGCCTACTCCGGTTAGATAATTTTTTTTTTGATAAAATTTTTTATTAAAAATAATAAAATACAAATCAAAATTATAATTTAAAAAATCTTGTTAAATAAATCAAATATGTAAAATTTTAAATATATATTAAAAAATATTTTTAATAAAAATATTAATAAAATTTTTATTATTGAATAAATATATATCAAATTTAAAATATAAATGATATTTTTAATATTTTTTACATATTATTAATCTTTTTATTATATTTTATCAATTTAAATTTTTTATTAAATTATTTTAACAATAAACTTTACAAATCTTATTTAAAAATTTTTATCTAAAATTTATCCTGTGTACACATGCTTAAGATTTTAAAAATAAAGTCAATCTCTCGATTTCACGATACACATCGCACCAGGAAACCATAATCAAGAAAATTTTTTTCTTTTTGGCAATCAATAAATAGTATTGAATGCATGATTTCTAACTTTCGCATAAATTTGATGGCATGTGCCCCTTTACGCGTTATAAGGAAGCGTGCATTTAATCTCACGTTGAATAAAATTAAAAGGTTTTTGAGAATATAAATCTGAGGTGAGTTTTGACTTTTGATGAAATATGGATTTGAATTTTTTTATACATAAAAATTTGTTATTATTAAAATTAAAATTCTATATTTATTAGATTTCATTATTTAAAAATAATTATATGAATTAATTAAATTAAATTTTGAATTCATAAATTTAAAAACTTTAATTTGCACATAACTATTTGAAAACTAAAGATGATAATGATTAATAAATAAATAAATATCTTGCACTATCTGATCCAATTATGTCACATTCAAATATTTATAAATAGATATTTAAATTTTTTTAATGGATAATATTGGATATTTTAATTTGTTATGATTTATAAATGTAAAATATATAAAATTTTATATCTGTGAAAAAGTTTAAACCTTAGCAAACAAATTTTTTGGTTATTAATTAAGAGTGTGAAGTGACAAAATAATTAAAAGTGAATTTAAATTTTAAATTTAATTCTTATTTATGTTATATTTTTATAAAAAAAATTAAGTAAATAGATATTTTAATATACATGCATGTGTCTCGTCAGGCATTTTAAGAGTAAGTAGAAAGGAGGAGCTAGCAGAGTGTACTTAATTTCAAGTTGAATAAAAATAAAAGGTTTTTGAGAATACAAATGTGAGGTCGGTTTTGACTTTTGATGAAATATGGATTTGAAAATTAAATTTATTATTAGAATATGAGTTTTATATTTTGACAAAAAAAAAGTTAAGTAAATAGATATTTTAACAAAATCGGATATTTAACAATAATGTTTATTTAATTGAATACATATTTGAATAATAATATTAAATTTAAACGAATTTGGATACTATAAAAATTAAATGAATTTATATTTGAACATCTCTAAATAGAGAACATTCGCTTTATTATCATTTTATCATTTCTATTTAAAATGAGCTACGACTTGCAAGATCAACCTTTTTATTTACTACATGGACTTTTGGTATTGAAAACGATACGAATGGAAGAAAAACAAGTGCAAATTACAAAAATATTCAAAAGTCTCAACAAAGAAAATGTTAAAAAAAATAAATAAAAGAATTTAAATAATAAAAATGAACTTTGATTTTGAAACGTGAAAAATATTTTTTTAAAGGTAATTATACTTTTAAGATATAACAAAATTTTAAAACTTTTTAAATAGAAATAGTAAAAATTATTATATTAAAAAAATATACTTATAATGAATGAATAGATATAATTTTAAATGATTATGATTATTTGTATAATTATAACTTATATAAATAATCATCTATCTATATTTAAATAGTTATGATTAGTTGCAATTACGGTTCTTTATTGTAGCCAGAATGGGCCTTGGCTCTCCAAATATTTTAAAAATTTTTAGCATGTATATGCTAATATTAAATAAATTTAAGTTGATTTTTTTAATTGATACTATTAATTTATATTTTCGTGATTTTAAATTTTAATTTTATGCATTTTTGCAATTTAAAAAGAATTAAAATTACGTTGTTATGTGTCTATTTATTGTATTCATAAATTATTATTTATAAATTCTTAAAATCAAGCTAAAGATTTGTTACAAGCTTTAAATCACAATTATGTAAAGTTAACAAAAATCAAATTAATTTTTTAGCTTTCTCAGCAAGACTCCATATCTTCAACTAAGTATTAAATATGAATTTTCCTTTTATTTCTAGCTTATTACAATATCTCTCAACATATTATTTTATTTTAATTTTACTCTAGATCTTTATTTCATGCTTTCCTAAAATATGTTTTCAATAACAATAATAAAAAGAAAAACAAGATTGGTATCGTTTTCAGAAGGTTAAGAAAAAAATCATAACTTCTAGTCTCAAATTCAACTTCGTTCTTTTAAAATTATACTATTTTTTTTTTGTTTTGATAATAATATATTGGTTAATGATTAATTTATTTATATTCTTTTATTTCAATTTTAAATTTCTAAAAAATAAAAAACTCTAATAATTCATTGAAAGATAGTGTAATTAGTAATTCTACAATTAACTTAAAACTCTTGTTATCCTTAAAAGTTTAATGCTATCATACTAATATTTTTATATTATAATTTTATAAATTGGTTATCTTTTTCTAATATATTATTTGCATATTATGAGTGTATCTGTGCATATATATATATATATATATTATTAATTGGCCCCTTCAAGTTTATAGTCAAGATCCATCATTGATCATTTATCATATAATATTTTTGTTCAAATATAATTATTTAGAATGTGAATAAAATTAATATAAAAATTAAGTCTATTCACTTATAATTAAGTTTTTCTATCTAATGTGAGATGCATTATATTTTAAACTATCAACAATCCTTGACTATTTTGGAATATTAGAGCTTAATCTTTAATCATTCACATAAATAAATATTACAAATACAAAAGGAATCTTTCAATTTAAACTCTCAATTAGCATATATATTTTAAAATTCTAACTAAGTTGATAGTATCTGCAAATTAAACTTTAACTCTTAGTGTTAAAATTAAAGATGTAACACATATAATACTTAATCTTTTGTCAAAGGTTTATAAACGTTTTGACATTATTATGGCATTTTCATATACTTATCATATTTATAAATATTTATAAGAGAGGCCTTAATTTTTCTTATTGAAGCAGTACCACTTCTATATTTATATAGGTAGAGTTTCATGATGTCTCTAGTGCTTTAACATACACATAATAATAACTTGTTTTTACCTATTAAACTATGTAATTAGAAGTTATTAATTCATGAATTGGATTCCCATTATTGATGTCTAATAATAAGGGTTTAAACCCATTCTACTTGTAGTACTACTTGTAGTAAGGTTTTCCCCAAATTGAAATTCAATTTTCTTTTATTATTTAGATATTTAAATAATAAACTCCATTAAAAGTATAAAAAATTTGTCCTTCTCACATAATATATCACACTAATTTCTAAAATTTGAATGAATTTTACTAGTATTTAATATACGCATAATAATAACTTGTTTTTACCCATTAAATTTTGTAATTAGAAATTACTAATTCAAAGTTGAATTTCCATTATTGATGCCTCATAGTAAAAGTCTAAACCCATATATCTTGGAATTCAACTTTTTTATGGTAATTACCTCAAATTGAGATTGAATCCTTCATATAATCACTTCATAGGCTAATATATCCAAACATTTCATTTTGCATGTCATTTATATGCTATAAACATTATGGTCTCTTCATTTTAAGAAATAGTTAATATTGATTGTAACCACAACTCTATACTCATAAATTTTGCCACTTCTATTTCTATATTTTTATACATTTTTAATACAATTATATTTCTAATACAATTTGATAAACTAAATGAATAAACTAAGTCATTTTAGTCCTTTTAATATATTTAAAGACCTTTTATGAGTTTATTTTAATAAGTTATACTAAACTTATTAGCTTGTATGTTTCACTTCTAGTAAATCTTATAAACTATGGTGGTAAATTTTTTTATTATTATTCTTAAATTTTATAAGGAACTATCACCCCACCATGTGCCAATATACATTATTTTATTAAAGAATGTTCCATCCAATTATCAGGATATCATATATTTAATTAATTTGCCATTCCATTTATCTTTTTACTATTTGATAATTTGTTCTTTATAATAAGAGACCATTAAATTCACTCATAATGAAAAATAACAAGTAAATATTATATATCTTAATATTTTCTTTTAATAAAACTTTCAAAACTTTTATTTCAACTCAATATAAGGGTACACATCAATAAGTATGACGTTGTGACACCTCGATCCCACATTGAGATAATCTAAAATTTTGTTATAGAGACTTAAACCCAAATCTATAAGGCATTTTTTTATGGGATAAAATCATAAGACCTTTAAGTCAAAGCAGATAATATCTCGCTCGTAGGTTGGGTATAGGTCTCCACAAATGGTATCAAAACAGTCATCAGTTGGATAGGAGCTAAGTGCTATATCATGAGAGCCACCTCTTAAATTTCAATGTTTGATATGATCATATGATCTATGTATGCTTTGCGTTAGGCTTATCCAATGTTTTGTGTGATTTTGTGGATCTGTGTACTTTGTGTTGAACTTGACAAAGACATCAAACTTTAACAATGAAAGTTTGTAACATCCCAATCCTACATCGGGATAATCTGAAGTTATATTGTAAAAGTTTAAACTCAAATATGTGAGGCATCTTTTGCATAATAAAACCATGAGACCTATGGGTCAAAGCGGACAATACTTCACAAGTTAGGTGTGGGTCTCCACAGATGCCAAATATAATTACTTTCAAAATTATTTTTCTTTTAATAAACCCATGATTTCTATAGTCTCCTTTTGAAACTTTCATACCAACTCTTGGATACTTATAAAATTATTTTATCATAGACACTAAAGTCATATCCACCATGATTCATGTCATTAAGAACAACAATATATATAATTTCATGTATAACTACAGAATACTATAAAGTATGTGTCCAAATTATAAAATATATGAAAATTTTCACCCAACAAATAAAAAACATTTTAACTTGTTACAAAAAATTATATAATTTCTCCAATTGAATTGAAGTTGTCTTAGATAATATGTTTATTTTCTTGTTGAAACAATATTATATAAATTAAATAATATGAATCATGTATGATTCTCTTGTCAATAAAATACAATCATGAAATTTGGACCATAAAATATGATCTTAAGATAAAAGCACAATAATTGCTATTTTTTCAAAAAGATTTATAAATTCACAATTTATTTAATGCATTAAAATAATTTTCAAAAATTTTATCATTTTCATTTGATAACCATAATCTTACCAAAATATAATAAGGCTATAAAATATTCATAATCAAAGCTAGCGAGTACTTCATGTCTACTTTATGCTTATGACCATTTAATGCCTTGATCAAGAAAAAGCCACATATGACATCATAAAATCATAAATTATAAATTAAATAATTTAATTCATAATAAAAAAACTAAAAGGAATAATCAATAAAGAAGTAAAATTCAATGAGACTCAAAATCTCTTATGAATTATTAATCATAAATTCTTTTGGTAGAATGTAAAAATTAGTAAGATAGAAACAAGAAATTTATCTTGTGTTTAGTATTTATTTCACCAAAAAACCATTTGGATAATTGAAGCTTTCCAAGCAAGTTTCAAAAGTCGATTTTGCCAAATTTGCTATTTCTTTTTCTTGTATCTTCCTCACCCAAAATATAAATTTCACATAATTGCATTTAAATTGTTAGAAAACTAAATAAGAGAATATAAATAATAAAAATGAATTTTGGCTTTAAGGCATGAATAATACTTTTTTAAAAGTAAGTAAGCGTTTAGGATATAACAAATTCTCAAAACTCTCTAAATAGAAGTAGTTAAAATGATTATACTAAAAGATCTATTTATATATTTAAAAAAATCTATTTATAATAAATAAACAAACATAAATTTTTATTTAAATGGTTATAACTATTTATATAATCATGACGTATATGAACTATCATATAGTTATATTTAAATAGTTATAATCATTCGTCATATTATAATTATTTTTATTTAAACATAATTATTTAAAATATGAATAAAATTAATACAAAAATTAAATCTATTTACCAATAATTAAGTCTTTCTATCCATATGGAATGCACTATATTTTAAATTACCAACATAAAATGCAACTAAATACAAATAAAATCATTTGAATGCTATACAATATATAAAAACAAATTTCATTGAAATTGTAAGAAAACCTTTTACTCAAAAACTAAATTACCAAAAAAGTACCGAAAAAAAAAATTAATGGAATAATTCAACCACCTAAAAAATACATCCAATGCCAATTATCTATTCACCCCTCACACAACTGCACAAGGCTGGTCCCAAAAGACTGTACTTTGACTGACCAAAGTCTATCCAACTAACAAACCGTGTGTTTCAAATTTGGAAGCATAAACTATACAAGGCATTGCAGCAATGGAGCTGATTAGATTCTATAAGATCTAGATTGATATCAGGATGTGATTTTTCTAAGCAAACCAAGTCATGCAAAAAAAAAAAATCCTTTCTCCTTATCAATGGTTTCACGCCCACCGATGTCCTCTTGTTGCTATTCTGTCTGATATGTTACTTAGTTATTGTGTTAATTCACTTCCTTTCATCCCATCATCCAAAATATCAGTTTCAGTGTTCTCAATGCAAATTCAATGTTTCCATGGACGGTTAAGGCCTTGAAAGTTAAGGATGACACTTTTTTCCACAAGGGTACATCTTGGATGTGAAGGAAGTTGGGGTCTTATTTTCAATACGTTTACTGATCAGCTAGATGGGGATAAAATGAATATGATCAAGGAGGAGCTCACCAAACATGATCAGCTGTGGGCGATTGGGCCTTTGCTACCTATAAAAGATAGCAGCAAGAACTACAATGAGAGGGGCGGACCAAGGTCAATACCGTAAGATCAAGTCGTGGCATGGCTTGATTCATGTCAAGTTGACAAATCAGTGGTCTAAGTTGGTTTCGGAACCCTCAGGGAGACTGCATTGGCTGCCATTCAAAAAGGTGGGAATTCAGATAAAGCATTGGATTGCCTAGTAAAAGAATTGTGTAGCTTAAATATAAACGTGGAAGAAAAGAAAATAAAACCTAACAACAAATAAATAATTAGTGATATATCCTTTGCTTGCTAATATCTTGTTTTAATTTCCATATATTGTTAGAATGTTGTTGGTGTTCGAAATTTACAGTAATCTATTGGAATTGTAACATGGTCTTCATTTTAGTGATTTTTGGAGATTAAGTGAGGCTGCAATTTACGAATATGAAAGAAAGCTGATGGGATATGAATTTTCTGTTTGATACTATTTCTTAACCTGTTTGTTATCATCTTTAAGATCATATTAATTTAATTATTGAAGTGATCTTATCACTCATAATTTAGAATCACTTCATTTGATTTATAATCATTAATTTTAGGAATTAAAAATAATTATGTTTAATATTATTAAAAATTAAAGATAATTTTATTTAAATTTACTAAAGCAATCATAAATATTGTAATAGTTACATAAATTAATGATTTTAACTTTGTAAATAATAATTTATAAAATATTAATAATACTCTATTTACTTCATAATAAAATATAATTAAACATTAAATTAACAAATATATTTATGGATAGATAAATTAATTTTTATAACATAAATTATGTAAAAAATATTTGAATTAAAAAATAAAACTAATCTATTAAAATCATAACAAAAGAAAAACTAAAATATTATATAAACTATTAAAATAAAAGTTACAAAAAGCACAACTTATTTTTGAACTTATTATAATAAATACTAATTTGAAAATATAAAAAAAAATTATAATATAAAGCAATCACAAATACAATTTTGAGAAGAAGAACATTTTTAATTTATATATTACATTAATTTTAAATATCACTTTACTTTGATAATAAAAGTTTTTCATCATTTTACAAAGAAATTAGATCACCCTTCAAGTTTAATCATTCTTAGAGGTTCAAAAGCATTACGATGTAAGATCATCAAGTGCTTTCTAAACACTATGTTCTAATTAACACATGTAAATCATCATATTTTTAGCGTTACCTTCCATTACCAAACACCTCAAAGATATTACATAAAGGCATACTAAACAGCCTATAAACTATTTCACTTTTTTTAAAATGCCCTTATACTTTTATTATAGCAAAATAAGTTTTTATTTTTTAATTTGAATCCAAATAAACTCTTGTTTCAAATTTAAAATTGATTTATATTAAAGGTTTATTTAAGTATAAATTAAGAGTTAAAAACTTCTTTAGATGCAAATTAAAAGTTAAAAATTTATTTGAATACAAAGATTAAGAGTTTATTCGAGATATAATAAAAATATAAAAACTTATTTATATAAAATGATAAAATTCTTGAATTTTTTTTATTATTTTAACCATACATAAACTAATTAAACTAAATATGAGATTAGAATAATAACATCTTTTGCTAACATAGATGAGTTTCCATCACCATGTTATTGCGCAATCCATGTCATTATACTCTCATTCAGTTATTCGGGGTATAATTTTTCATTGAGATACTTCTTCCCGCTCCTTTTTTATTTTTTTGTTTTTTTTTTTCAATTTATGATTAAAACTCTTTTGTCTATTTTAAAATTATTATTGATGTTTTTTATATTTTTTTAATATTAAAAATTATGAAATATGAATTTTATAAAATAAACTAAAATATTTAATATTTAATACACAAAACTAATTTTTTTCTTGAACTTTATAAATTTTTGTAAAAAAAGAAAAATTAACAAAT
Source organism: Durio zibethinus (assembly GCF_047325235.1). Taxonomy (NCBI): domain Eukaryota; kingdom Viridiplantae; phylum Streptophyta; class Magnoliopsida; order Malvales; family Malvaceae; genus Durio; species Durio zibethinus. The sequence goes on along the minus strand of NC_143165.1, from coordinate 1,415,744 downwards.
CAAAACATGTCTAAAATTAATTTTTAGAAAAATGGAAGAGATTTTTTTTTTTTTAAATAAATAAGAGATTCAAAATCAATTTTTTTTATACAAAGACTACATGGAAAAGGGTCCACAAGAAATTAAAAACTTTATTTAGTTGATTTATTGATCGTTTTTAAAAAATAACATTTATTAATTCTGGAATTCAAATCATAATATTAGCAATTCTTTTTTTATTCTTACTTAGAATCTTCTTTGTATAAAAAATTTGATCATCATTGAAATTTGAATTTTTAATTTATTAAATATCACATCTTACAAATTATGGCATAAACTTAAAAGCCTGATGACAGTGCGTTCCTTCGAAAAAGTTCAAGTGTTTTTAAATAGATAATTGATACATACATCAACAATTATGCCAGATATATTCATAGGTAAAATAACTTGGAATTTTAATGATGGAGAACATGGAAAAGTGATCAGCAATGGCATCAACAGATTTTCATAATGGTTAACCAGATGCATTATTGAAGTGGCTGCGAATGCAGTTTCATTGCAGTAATCGAAGAAAATAATAAAATAAAAGAAAACCCAAACCGAGAAAGAAAAATATCTCCCACAGATGGAACTTGGAAGATATAATACCTTATTAAAACATCGACCCATAAAAAAACACCTTATTATGCATGCATACATGCAGCCATAAAGCCAAAAACGACAAATTATAAAGATGTGGGCATATTTTATAACTTTATTCCATGATCAGCAAATCTTAGTGCAGTAGCAGTGGTGATGCAATCCATGACATTTGCCACCGGTGAAACCTTCATTTTTACAGACGTACGCACAGTTGTGATCATGAAAACAATGACCTTTGAACTTATGGCTCTTTGACTCACAAACCCTTGCCTCACCTGGCTGCACCCCCCATTCTGCATCAAACAAATGTATATCAGGTCATAGCAAAGGTAAAATGTACATGAACATTCCAAAAATTGAACAACAAAAAATTTTGATAAAAATTTGATAATTCCGTCAATAATTATATATATATATATATATATATATATATTATAAATGAATACCCCAAAATCTTGAATGCGCCGCTAGAAACAACATGAAATTATACTTACGGAAGGCTAAAACGATGAGCAGCAGAATAAAAATCCCCAACGATCTCTTCTCCATCTCTAGCCTAGCTAGGATCTCTCAAGTAATGAACAATTAGCCTTTTTAATTCTTTCTCTTCCGAAACCAGTTATTTCACACCCCCCCCCCCCATATATAAAGAGAGAAAAGGTGGGTAGCCATTGATGGAATGCACGAATTCCAATGGTTCATGTAATTAGGATTAGCATCAGCATTGACAAAAATATTGTGGGAATAAGAGAGAAGGCGATGAAGATGCGAACCGGTGGAGGCAGATCAGAGACAGTGTCCAAGTAAGAATCTGTTGGCGTGTTTTCTGCATTGACAGATGGAGCAAAACAAGAATCGGTGGTTCACCTGCTTTCCGCATTGACTAAATAGCAGCGATGTCGCTCGGTATTACATAAAAAAACTTGTCTGTCTTTCTTCCTTGGGCATTGCCTGCTCCGGTTAGATAAATTCTTTTTTATAAATTTTTTTAAAATTTTTATTAAAAATAATAAAATACAAATCAAAATTATAATTTAAAAAATATTTTTAAATAAATCAAATATGTAAATTTTTAAAATATATATTTTTAATAAAAATATTAATAAAATTTTTATTATTGAATAAGTATATATCAAATTTAAAATATAAATGTTTTTACATATTATTAATCTTTTTATTATATTTTATCAATTTAAATTTTTTATTAAATTATTTTAACAATAAACTTCACAAATATTATTTAAAAATTTTTATCTAAAATTTATCCAGCGTTCACATGCTTAAGATTTTAAAAATAAAGTCATCTCTCGATTTCACGATACACATTGCACCAGGAAACAATAAACAAGATTTTTTTTTTTTTTGGGCAATCAATAAATAGTATTGAATGCATGATTTCTAACTTTTGCATAAATTTGATGGCATATGCCTCTTTACGCGTTATAAGGAAGCGTGCATTTAATCTCACGTTGAATAAAATTAAAAGGTTTTTGAGAATATAAATCTGAGGTGAGTTTTGACTTTTGATGAAACATGGATTTGAATTTTTTTTATACATAAAAATTTGTTATTATTAAAATTAAAATTTTATATTTATTAGATTTTTTATTTAAAAATAATTATATGAATTAATTAAATTAAAATTTGAATTTATAAATTTAAAAACTTTATTTTGCACATAACTATTTAAAATATAAAGATGATAATGGATAATAAATAAATAAATATCTTGCACTATCTGACCCAATTATGTCACATTCAAATATTTAAATTTTTTTAATGGATAATATTGAATATTTCAATATGTTATAATTTATATAAGTAAAATATGTAAAATTTTATATCCATGGAAAAGTTTAAACCTTAGCAAACAATTTTGTTGGTTATTAATTAAGAGTGTGAAGTGACAAAATAATTAAAAGTGAATTTAAATTTTAAAATTAATTCTTATTTATTTTATATTTTTATAAAAAATTTAAGTAAATAGATATTTTAATATATATGCATATGTATCATCAGGCATTTTAGGACTAAGTAGGTAGGAAGAGCTAGCAGAGTGTATTTAATCTCAAGTTGAATAAAAATAAAAGGATTTTGAGAATACAAATGTGACGTGGGTTTTGACTTTTGATGAAATATGGATTTGAAAATTAAATTTATTATTAGAATATGAGTTTTATATTTGATAAAAAAAGTTAAGTAAATAGATATTTTAACAGATTGGATATTTAACAATAATATTTATTTAATTGAATACAAAATTGAATAATAATATTAAATTTAAACAAATTTGGATACTATAAAAATTAAACTAATTCACATCTAAATATTTTTAAATAGCGAATATCTATTCTATTACCATTCCTATTTAAAATTAGCTACGGCTTGCAAGATCAACCTTTTGATTTACTACATGGACTTTTGGTATTGAAAACGATAAGAATGGAAGAAAAACAAGTGCAAATTACAACAATATTCAAAAGTCTCAACAAAGAAAATATTAGAGAAAATAAATTAGAAAATATAAATAATAAAATTAAATATTAGCTTTGAAGCATGAAAAATATTTTTTAAATGCAATTATACTTTCAGAATATAACAAAATCTCAAAATTTTTTAAGTAAAAGTAACGAAAATAATTATATTGAAAATTTTATTTATAATGAATGAATAGACATAATTTTAAATAGTTATAACCATTTATATAATCATTACTTATATAAGCAATCATTTATTTATATTCAAATAGTTATAATCATTTGTAATTATGATTCTTTATTGCAGTCAAGACGGGCCTTGGCCCTCCAAATTTTTAAAAAAATTTTAGCATGTATATATTAATATTAAATAAATTTAAGTTGATTTTTTAAATTAATACTATTAATTTATTTTTTTGTGATTTTAGATTTAAATTTTATGCATTATTACAATTTAAAAAGAATTAACATTACGTTGTTATGTGTCTATTTATTGTATTCATAAATTATTATTTATAAACTCTTAAAATCAAGCTAAATATTTGTTACAAGATTTAAATCACAATTATGCAAAGTTAACAAAAATCAAATTAATTTTTTAGCTTTCTCGAGCAAGACTCCATATCTTCAACTAAGTATTAAATATGTATTTTCCTTTTCTTTCTAGTTTATTACAATATCACTCAACATATTATTTTATTTTAATTTTATTCTAGATCTTTATCTCATGCTTTCCTAAAATCTGTTTTCAATATAGAGAAAAAAGATTGGTATCATTTTCAGAAGGTTAAGAAAAAAATCATAACCTCTAGTCTCAAAGTTTCAACTTCGTTCTTTTAAAATTATATTAATTTTTTTGTTTTGATAAAAATATATTGTTTAATGATTAATTTATTTATATTCTTTTATTTCAATTTTAAATTTCTAAAAAATAAAAAAATTCTAATAATTCATTGAAAGATAGTGTAATTAGTAATTCTACAATTAACTTAAAACTTTTGTTATCCTTAAAAGTTTAATGCTATCATAATAATATTTTTATGTTATAATTTTATAAATTGGTTACCTTTTACTAATATATTATTTGCATATTATGTGTGTATGTGTGCATATATATATATATATATTATTAATTGGCCTCTTCAAGTTTACAGTCAAGATCCATGATTGAACATTTATCATACAATAATTATTTTTGTTCAAACATAATTATTTAGAATGTGAATAAAATTAATATAAAAATTAAGTCTATTCACCAATAATTAAATCTTTCTATTCAAGATGAGATGTACCATATTTCAAACTACTAATAATCCCCGACTATTTTGGAATGTTGGAGCTTAATCTTTAATCATTCACATAAATAAATATTACGAATACAAAAAAGGGTCTTTCAATTTAAACTTTCAATTAGCTTTTATACCTTAAAATTCTAACAAAGTTATGGTGTTTGCAAATTAAATCTCAACTCCAAATGTTAAAATTAATGATATAACACATATAATGCTTACTTAATCTTCTATCAAAGGTTTATAAACATTTTGACATTATTATGGCATTTTCATATGTTTATCCTATTTATAAAGATTTATAAGAGAGGCTCTAAATTTTCCTTATTGAAGCAGTGCCACTTCTATATTTACAGAAGTAGAGTTTCCATGATGTCTTCAGTGCTTTAACATACGAATAATAATAACTTGTTTTTTTCCATTAAAATATGTAATTAGAGGTTATTAATTCATGAATTGGATTCCCATTATTGATGTTTAATAGTAAGGGTTTAAAACTATTCTACTTGTAATACTACTTATAGTAAGGGTTTACACTAAATTGGAATTGAAATTTTCTTTTATTATTTAGACATTTAAATAATAAACTCCACTAAGAGTATAAAAAACCCATCATTCTCACATAATGGATCACACTAATGTTTAAAATTTGAATGAATTTTACGAGTATTTAATAGACACATAATACAAACTTATTTTTACCCATTAAATTTTATAATTAGAAGTTACTAGTTCAAGGTTGAATTCCCATTATTGATGTCTAATAGTAAAGGTTTAAACCTATTCTACTTATAATACTCTAACCAAATATCTTGGAATTCAAATTTTTTTTATAGTAATTACCTCAAATTGAGATTGAATCCCTAATATAATCACTTCATATGCTAATATGTCCAAACTTTTCATTTAGCATGTCATTTATATGCTATAAACATTGTTGTCTCTTCATTTTAAGAAATAGTTAATATTGATTGTGACCACAACTCTATACTCACAAATTTTACCAATTTTATTTCCATATTTCTAATACAATTTGATAAACTAAATGAATAAACCAAGTCATTTTAGTCCTCTTAAAATATTCAAAGACTTTTTTAAGATTTTATTTTAATAAGTTGTACTAAACTTATTAGCTTGTATGTTTCACTCATAGTAAATCTTATAATACTATGGTGGTAAATTTTTTTTTCTTTTTATTCTTAAAATTTATAAGAAACTATCACCCCTCAGCATGTGCAAATATACATTTTTTTATTAAAGAATGTTCTATCCAATTATTAGGATATCATATATTTAATCAATTCGCCATTTCATTTATCTTTTTACTATTTGGTAGTTTGTTCTTTATAATAAGAGAGACCATTAAATTCACTCATAATGAAATATAACTAGTAGATATCTTATATCTTAATATTTTCTTTTAATAAAACTTTCAAAACTTTTATTTCAACTCCATATGAGAGTATACATCAATAAGTATGACACTATAACACCCAAATCTCACATCGAAATAATCTGAAATTATGTTGTAGAAGTTTAAACCCAAATCTATGAGACGTCTTTTATGGTACAAAATCGTGAAACTTTTAGATCAAAACGGACAATACATCACTCGTAGGTTAGGTATGGGACTCCATAAATGGTATCAAAGCAGTCATCAGTTGGACAAAAGCTAAGTGTTACGCAATGGGAGCCACCTCTAGAATCTTATGGAAACTAAGTGCTACACGATAGAAGCCACCTCTTGAATCCCAATGTCTGGTGTGATCATGTGATCTATGTATGCTTTTTATTGGGTTTACCCAATGTTTGGTGTGATTTTGTAGATTTGTGTACTTAGTGTTAGACTTGATGAGAACGTCAAGCTTTAATGATGAGAGTTTGTAAAGTCCTAATCTCCCATCGAGATAATTTAAAATACTACTGTAGAGGTTTAAACCCAAATCTATAAGGCATTTTTTATGGGATAAAATCATGAGATCTACGGGTCAAAGTAGACAATATCTCACAAATTGGATGTGAGTCTGCATAGACACTAAATATAATTACTTTCAAAATTATTTTTCTTTTAATAAACTCATGCTTTCTATAGTCCCCTTTTGAAACTTTCGTGCTAACTCTTGGATACTTATAAAATTATTTTATCATATCCACTAAAGTCATATCCACCATGATTAATGTCATTAAAAATAATAATATATCTGTATAACCACAAAATACTATAAAGTTTGTGTCCAAATTATAAAATATATGAACATTTTCACCCAACAAATAAAAAGCATTTTAATTAGTTACAAAGAATTATATAATTTCCCTAATTGAATTGAAGTTATCTTAGATAATATGTTTATTTTCTTGTTGAAACAATATTATATAAATTAAATAATATGAATCATGTATGATTTTCTTGTCAATAAAATACAATCATGAAATTTGGACCATAAAATATGATTTTAAGATAAAAGCACAAATACTTGCTATTTTTTTCAAAAAGATTTATAAATTCACAATTTCTTTAATGCATTAAAATAATTTTCAAAAATTTTATCATTTTCATTTGATAAACATAATCTTACCAAAATATAATAAGGCTATAAAATATTCGTAACCAAACCTAGCAAGTACTTCATGTCCACTTTATGGTTATGAGCATTTAATGCCTTGATCAAGAAATAGCCACATATAACATCATAAAATCATAAATTATAAATTAAATAATTTAATTCATAATAAAAAAATAAAAGGAATAATCAATAAAGAAGTAAAATTCAATGAGACTCAAAATCTCTTATGAATTATTAATCATAAATTCTTTTGGTAGATGTAAAAATTAGAAAGATAGAAACAAAAAATTTATCTTGTGTTTAGTATTTATTTCATCAAAAAAACCATTTGGATAATTGAAACTTTCCAAGCAAGTTTCAAAAGTTGGTTTTGCCAAATTTGCTATTTCTTTTTCTTATATCTTCCTCATGCAAAAAACTCATGCAAAATATAAATTTCACATAATTGCATTTAAATTATTAGGAAAATAAATAAGAGAATATAAATAAAAAAATGAATTTTGGCTTTAAGGCATGAATAATACTTTCTTAAAGGCAATTATACCTTTAGGATACAACAAATTCTTAAAACTCTTTAAGTAGAAGTAGTAAAAATAGTTATATTGAAAGATCTATTTATATATTTCAAAAAAAAATCTATTTATAATAAATAAACAAACATAAATTTTTATTTAAATGGTTATGACTATTTATATAATTATGACTTATATGAACAATCATTTATTTATATTTAAATAGTTATAATCATTTGTCATATTATAATTGTATGTGTTCAAATATAATTATTTAAAATATGAATAAAATTAATATGATAAATTAAGTCTTTTTATCCAATGTGGAATGCACTATATTTTAAATTACCAACATAAAATGTAACTAAATACAAATAAAATCATTTGAATGCTACACAATAAATAAAACCAAAATTCATTCAAATTGTACAAAAACCTTTTACTGAAAAACAAAATTACCAAAAAAGTACAAAAAAAAACTTAATGGAATAATTCAACATCTAAAAAGTACATCCAATGCCAATTATCTTTGCAACCTTTACACAACTGCACAAAACTGGCCCCAAAATACTGTACATTGATTGACCAAAGTCTATCCAACGAACAAACCATGTGGTTCAAATTTGGAAGCATAAACTATACAAGGCATTGTAGCAATGGAACTGACTAGATTCTAACAAAGATCTAGATTGATATCAGGATGTGATTTTTCTAAGCAAACCAAGTCATGTAAAAAGACAATCCTTTCCCCTTATCAATGGTTTCACGCCCACCGATATCCTCTTGTTGCTATTCTGCCTGATATGTTACTTAGTTCTTGTGTTAATTCACTTTTTCTCATTCCTGTTGGAAAAATCAACACACACACACACACACAGAGACAGCATTCATACACAAAATAACAAGCTCAAATCAAGAATAAGAACACACAAATACATTTGTTTCGGTCTAATTCAAAATGACCTACTCCAAACCTAATCCACTATCAAATATATCTTTACAATTGTGAGACTTTTAGAATAAAAAAAGTCTCATAAAACTCCTTACTCAAAAACTTAACCTAAAACCCAATTATACCATTTTAATAGCCTACTCACGTAGCTATTCTCTTAGTGTCTAATTATCTGAGATTACCAAACCAAAACCAAAACTAAAACATCTTATTTATAAGGATGAAACCCCTTATACTTTTACTAAACTCTTGGTGTGGGATACAAGATAAACTAAAAAACTCACTAACTTTCGATATGAGATTATGAGATTCAAGGCAAATCTCAACAAATTTTTCCTTGACTTGAATCTCCAAACACTTCAACAATATCTGTGAAGCTAACATGCTTACTTTTTTTCTTTTCTTTCATCACAAGAATCTCAGCAACAAAGCCTCCATCAAGCATGTATAAATGATTTTTGACCCTATTCCCTTATAGAATTACACTTTCATTCTTGTACACTTTCAACTAATCATTACTACCATAATATGTGTACCTTTGAGAAGCTAAGTCATCCAAAGCAATCAAATTGTAGTGACAACTTGGTACATACCTTACATGACAAAGCGTCCTAACAACACCATTGTGAGATCTAAGGTGAACACTCCCAATGCCTTGAATCTATACTTTTTCGTTATTGGCAATCACAATATCTTCATACTTCTCATTTTCATCAAACTTCACAAAGTAATTCCTATCATTGCAAACATGAACTATAGCAACAGAATCTAAAACCTAATTTTTATCACCTTTTAAAGTCTGAATTTCATCCACACAAGTCATCAAAATAACATCATTATCATCAGACACAATAGCAGCAGTATCATTCTTTTCTTCATCTGATTTTTTCTCATCATTCACCCTTTTGAAAGCAGCTATGCCCTTCTCAGCTTCTTGCAGTGCACTTGTATATATATTTTTTTCACCACAATAATAATATTCTATACCACTGTAATCTCTGTCTCTTAATTTGGATCTCCCTCTTGATCCATCAATTTTTTTTTTAGTTTTTTCTCGATCAAAACCCTTTACAACTAGTTTTTTTTCTTTCAAATAATGAGTTATGAGCTCCCATAAACCTTTTGTTCTCATGCAATAAGACAGTCACATCATTCAACTTCAAAGTAGATGTACCCACCAATAAAGTTTGAACTAAAAGCTTATAAGACTTGGGCAAAGATGACAGCAAAATTAAAGCCTTCTCTTCATCTTTTAACTCATCAATAAAAATTACCAACAATTAAGAAACCAATGTATTAAACTTATTCAGATGATTATGAAGACTCGTACCTTCTTTCATCTTCAAAGAATACAGATCTATCTTCTAACATAATCTGTTAGTCAATGACTTCGATGCATAAATACCCTCAAGCTTATCCCATAAACTTTTTATAGTACTCACAGTCAACACATTGTACTTTACATCTGGAGCTAGGCCAATCTAATAGTACTAGCAGCTTTTTTTTTAATCCTATTCCAATTAGTGTCAGATATTCTCTCAGGCTTACTATTTTCTAATGCCTGATCCAACCTTTGTTGTACTAATAGATCTTGAATCATATTTTGCTATAACATGAAATTACTCTTTCTATCAAATAACGAAATCCCAAACTTAGGCATAGGCATACTAGATATACCTTATTTAACATCTTCAAATACTGCTTCACGATCTCTTGGATCTATAAACTTTAAACCTTAAACATCGCTCTGATACCACTTGTTGAAAAAATCAACACACACACACACACACGCAGCATTCACACATAAAATAGCAAGCTCAAATCAAGAATAAGAACACACAAATATATTTGCTTCGACCCAACTCAAAATGGCCTACTCCAAACCTAATCCACTATCAAATAAATCTTTACAATTGTGAGACTTTTAGAATGAGAAAAGTCTTCTAAAACTCCTTACTCAAAAACTTAACCCAAAACCCAATTACACCATTTTAATAGCCTATTCACCTAGCTATTCTCTTTGTATCTAATTATCTAGGACTACCAAACTAAAATAAAAATATCTTATCTATAAAGGTGAAACCCCTTATATCTTTACTAAACTCTTGATGTGGGATACAAGACAAACTTAAAAACTCACTAAGTTTCGATATGAGATTATGAGATTCAAGGTAATTCCCAATAATCCCAACATCCAAAATATGAGTTTCAGTGTTCTCAATGCAAATTCAATGTTTCCATGGACAGTTAAGGCCTTGAAAGTTAGGGATGACACTTTTTTCACAAGGGTACATCTTGGATATGTAGGAAGTTGGGGTCTCATTTTCAATACGTTTACTGAGCTAGATGGGGATAAAATGAATATGATCAAGGAGAAGTTTACCAAACATGATCAGCTGTAGGTGATTGGGCCTTTGCTACCTATAAAAGCTAGCAGCAAGAACTACAATGACACGGGCGAACCAAGGTCAATACAGTAAGATCAAATCATGGCATGGCTTGATTCATGTCAAGTTGGCAAATCAGTAGTCTACGTTGGATTCTAAATCCTCAGGGAGACTACATTGATTGCCATTCAAAAAGGTGAGAGTTCAGATAAAGCATAGGATTGCCTAGCTGAAGAATTGTGTAGCTTAAACATAAACGTGAAAGTAAAGGAAATAAAACCTAACAACAAATAAATAATTAGTGAGATCCTTTGCTTGCTAATATCTTGTTATAATTTCCATATATTGTTAGAATGTTGTTGGTGTTCGGAATTTACAGTAATCTATTGGAATTGTAACATGGTCTTTATTTTAGTGATTTTTAGAGATTAAGTGAGGCTGCTGTTTAGGAATAGGAAAGAAAGCTGTGGTATATGAATTTTCTATTTGATACTAATTCTTATCTTGTTCGTTATCATTTTTAAGATTATATTAATTTAATTATTGAAGTGTTCTTGTCACTCATAATTTAGAATCACTTCATTTGATTTATAATCATTAATTTTTGGGAATTAAAAATAACTATGTTTAATATTATTAAAAATTAAATATAATTTTATTTAAATTTACTAAAACAATCATGCATATCGTAATAGTTACATAAATTAATGATTTTAATTTTTTAAATAGTAATTTATAAAATATTAATAATATTCTATTTACTTCATTATAAAATATAGTTAAATATTAAATTAATAAATATATTTATGGATAGATAAATTAATTTTTATAATATAAATTATGTAAAAAATATTTGAATTAAAAAATAAAACTAATCTATTAAAATCATAACAAAAGAAAAACTAAAATATTATATTATATAAACAATTAAAATAAAAGTTACAAAAAACACAACTTATTTTTGAGCTTATTATAATGAATACTAATTTGAAAATATAAAAAACTATAATATAAAGCAATCCCAAATAAAATTTTGAGAAGAAGAACATTTTTAATTTATATATTAAATTAATTTTAAATATCACTTTACTTTGGTAATAAAAGTTTTTCATCATTTTTTATAGAAATTAGATCACCCTTCAAGTTTAATCATTCTTAGAGGTCCAAAATCATTACCATGTAAGATCATCAAGTGCTTTCTAAACACTATGTTCTAATTAATACGTGTAAATCACCATATTTTTAGGGTTATCATCCATTACCAAACACCTCAAAGATATTACATAAAGGCATACTAAACAGCCTATAAACTATTTCACTTTTTTTTAAAATGCCCTTATACTTTTATTATAGCAAAATAAGTTTTTATTTTTTAATTTGAATCCAAATAAACTCTTGTTTCAAATTTAAAATTGATTTATATTAAAAGTTTATTTACGTATAAATCAAGAGTTAAAAACTTATTTCTATACAAATTAAAAGTTAAAAATTTATTTGAATACAAAGATTAAGGACTTATTCAAGATATAATAAAAATATAAAAACTTATTTATATAAAATGAAAAAATTCTTGAATTTTTTTATTATTTTAACCATACATAAACTAATTAAACTAAATAGGAGACTAGATTAATAACATCTTTTGCTATCGTAGATGAGTTTCCTTCACCATGTTATTGCCCAATCCATGTCATTATACTCTCATTCAATTATTTTCGGTTTTTTTTTTTCATTGAGATACTTCTTCCCGTTCTTTTTTTTAAAATTTTTTTTTTATTTATGACTAAAACTCTTTTTTATATTTTAAAATTATTACTGATGTTTTATATGTTTTTTAATATTAAAAATTATGAAATATGAATTTTATAAAATAAACTAAAATATTTAATATTTAATACACAAAAATAATTTTTTTCTTGAACTAAATAAATTTTTATAAAAAAAAAAAAGACAAATCAAAACATGTCTAAAATTAACTCTTAGAAAAATGGAAGAGATTTTTTCTTTAAATAAACAAATTCAACTTTTTTTATACAAAGACTACATGGAAAAAGGTCCACAAGGAATTCAAAGGCTTATTTAGTTGATTTATAAGATCGGTTTTAAAAATTAACACTTATTAATTTTGGAATTCAAATCCTAATATTAACAATTCTTTTTTTTATTCTAACTTAGAGTCTTCTTTGTATAAAAAAATTGATCATTGTTGAAATTTGAATTTTTAATTTATTAAATGTCACTTCTTGCAAATTGCGTTCCTTCAAAAAAATTCAAGTGTTTTTAACTAGAGAATTGGTTCATACACCAACAATTATGCCAAATATTCATAGGCAAAATAACTTTGGAATTTTAATGATGGAGAACATGGAAAAGTGATCTTCAATGGCATCAACAGATTTTCATGATGGTTAACCAGATGCATTATTGAAGTGGCTGCGAATGCAGTTTCATTACAGTAATCGAAGAACATAATAAACTAAACGAAAACCCAAACCGAGAAAGAAAAATATCTCCCAAAGATGGAACTTGGAAGACATAATACCTTATTAAAACATCGACCCATAAAAAAAATACATTATTATGCATGCATACATGCAACCATAAAGCCAAAAACGACAAATTATAAAGATATGGGCATATTTTATAAGTTTATTCCATGATCAGCAAATCTTAGTGCAGTAGCAGTGGTGATGCAATGCATGACATTTGCCACCGGAGAAACCTTCAGTTTTACAGACGTACGCACAGTTGTGGTCATGAAAACAATGACCTTTGAACTTATGGCTCTTTGACTCACAAACCCTTGCCTCACCTGGCTGCACCCCCCATTCTACATCAAACAAATGTATATCAGGTCATAGCAAAGGCAAAATGTACATGAACATTCCAAAAATTGAACAACAAAAAATTTTGATAAAAATTTGATCATTCCGTCATTAATATTTTTATATATATTATAAATAAATATCCAAAAATATTGAATTTGCCGCTAGAAAAAACATGAAATTACACTTACGGAAGGCTAAGACAATGAGCAGCAGAAAAAAAATCCCCAACGATCTCTTCTCCATCTCTAGCCTGGCTAGGATCTCTCAAGTAATGAACAATTAGCCTTGCTAATTCTTTCACTTCCGAAACCAGTTATTTCACCCCCCCTATATATAGAGAGAAAAGGTGGGTAGACATTGATGGAATGCACGAATTCCAGTGGCTCATGTAACTAGGATTAGCATTAGCATTAATAAAATATTGTGGGAATAAGAGAGAAGGCGATGAAGATGCGAACCAGTGGAGGCAGACCAGAGACAGTGTCAAAGTAAGAATCAGGTGCTTTCTGCATTGACAAATGAAGCAAACCAAGAATCGGTTCACCTGCTTTCTGCATTAACTAATGAGCCGCCAGGTCGTTCGGTACTGTCCATTACATTAAAAAAAACTTTGTCGTCTTTCTTCCTCGGGCATTGCCTACTCCAGTTAGATAAAATTTGTTTCGATAAAATTCTTTAAAGTTTTATTAAAATAATAAAATCAAAATCAAAATTATAAATTATAAATTATAAATTAGAAAATCTTGTTACATATATTTAATCTCATGTTGAATAAAAACAAAGGTTTTTGAGAATATATATCTGAGTTGAGTTTTGACTTCTGATGACATATGGATTTGAATTTTTTTTCAGACATAAAAACATTTACTATATTTAATATTCACTATATTAAATTAGAAATTAAAAAATTCTTGTTACATATATCTAATCTCATGTTGAATAAAAATAAAAAGTTTTTGAGAATATAAATCTGGGGTGAGTTTTGACTTTTGATGAAATATGGATTTGAATATTTTTGTTATATACATAGAAAGATTCACTATCTTTATTAGATATTATTATTTAAAAATAATAATATAAATTAATTGAATTAAATTTTAAATTCATTAATTTGAAAACTTTAATTTGCACATAACTACTTGAAAACTAAGAATGACAATGAATAATAAATAAATATATGTCTTGCACTATCTGATCCAATTACGTCAAATTTAAATATTTATAAATAGATAATTATCTGATTTAAATAATAAATTTATTATTCATAAAGGATTCAAATAGGATTTAAATAGTACCCTTGCTTATTTGGCATCCAAATCTATTTAAATTTTTTAATGAATAATATTGGATGTTTCTATCTGTGATGTAGAAGAGTTCAAACCTTAGCAAACTAGTTACTGACTCCATTCCTGAATTATTTTATAGAAAGTGACTCTTGTAGTCAACAAAGTTAACATCAGTCCCTGGATACACAACGATCTTCTTTGAAAGTTGTACAATCTTTATTTTAGGGTGAGTAAAATCTCATTTGTTCATATTTACAGAGTTAATTATTTTACAAATTTTTCGTCACCCAAAAAATTATTATCGAACCATTTTCGATGAATTAACAACGCATTTACTTTAATTGGATATCTTGATTTATCGATGAAATTCCGTGGATAATGTTTGACGGCAAAACAATTGGTCAAGCATTATTTTACAAACAGAATTTCGTAGCTAAATTACTACAAGAGAACAGTTCTTTTAACGACGAAAAAATTCTGTCTAAAAGCTTTTAAATCCCTAAAATCCCATCTCATCTCTTTCCCTCTGGCATCCCAAAAAGCATGCATCCTTAAAATCGGGGATTACAATATAAAATCTTATATACCCCTCACCTTATTATTAAAAAAAAATCTTATTACTCTTAAATTTAATAAATGATTATAACATTTACTATAGTGTAGGTAAAAGTGTTCAATGTCCAAGCTGTCCGTTAATGCACATAGTCTTGATTAGAAAATATTAGTTTATTAATAGATTATAACGTTCTTATTTAATTTTAAAATAATAAAATATTATAGATAAATTAAATTATATACATTTTTAATAAAAAATAATATAAATTAATTCACCATGTGTTACATCACATCTTATCTTGTCAAGTGGTTAATTTGATTCATAAACTAAAGAACAAAATATTAACCTTTTGATACCATGACAACAAGATTATCCATCGATAAGGCTTTAACATTTTAATTAAATTGGTTGAAAAATAACCTATATTACATTAAATTTGTAGTACAAATTTAGTCATGAAAATCATATTTATATTTATATAAGTTTTACTTTTGCGTATGGTTATATTGAGTTTGAAATTTAGATTTAATTTTTCCCATTTATAATTGTGCTTGTCGGTAATAATTTGTACATTATATATAGTAAAGATTATATATTTTGGGTTTTTTATGTTACAAGTTTTGAAGTCCCCAATTGGAGAGCTTTGAGAGAAGAAAAAAAAAAGTTTTATCAAATTATGGAATCGATTCTTATACTTTGTTCAAAATCAAAATTTAATCCGTTTATAATAATTTAAATAATTTTTTTGGTATTTAGTTTATGTACTTTTTTTAAATTTGAAATTTTAGTCCAAAATGTAATAAAATTAAAAATCTACCTTTAATTTCCTGATGTCAAAATTTTTTTTACCATGTTTGGCGTCTGAAAATATTTTTCTTTATATTCTCTTTTGTCTCCTCTTTTTGCTTGACCAATTAATTTTCCTAAAAAAACTAGTCACTAATTTATAGATCTAATCTTTATATTAAATTTGTAGTTAGATATGATAATTTATATATTATATCATATAAAATATTTACAATTCACGTATTCATATTATATTTTATATAAAAATTATTTATCAAAATTTGTATCGATACAAAAATAAAAAATATATTTTTTGTTTTGTTAAATCTATTTATAATTTTTGTTAAAATTTTAAATCATGTTACTTTCATTTTTTTTAGCATTTCTATGAATATATCATCATATCGTATTTTAAATATAGATACTTTCATTAATATTTGTTTAACATAATTTACATTTCATTTTTGTAAAATTAAACCATTCTTGCTCACTCTTATTTTTCAATTTAAAGATTTATGTGTACTTTAAAAAAAACTAGAATCTAATTTTTTCAATTTAAATATTCATTTACTATTCAAATTCGTATTCAATAAAATAAGCATTATTATTAAATATTCGATTTTGTTAAAATATTTATTTACTTAACTTTTTTTTGTCAAAATATAAAAACTCATATTCAAATAATAAATTTAATTTTCAAATCCATGTTTCATCCAAAGTCAAAACCGACCTCACATTTGTATTCTCAAAAACCTTTTATTTTATTCAACGTGAGAGAAAATGCACTCTACTAACTCTTCCTTTCTACTTACTCTTAAAATGCCAGCGAGACATATGCTCATATATTGAAATATCTATTTACTTAATTTTTTTTATAAAAATATAAAATAAATAAGGATTAAATTTAAAATTTAAGTTCACTCTTAATTATTTTGTTAGTTCACACTCTTAATTATTAACAAAAAAAAAATTGTTGTTTGCTAAGGTTTAAACTCTTCCACAAACATAAAATTTTACATATTTTACATATATAAATCATAACAGATTGAAATATCCAATATTATCCATTAAAAAATTTAAATAAATTTGGATGTCAAATAACTAAGGGTACTATTTGAACCCTATCTAAATCCATTACAAATAATAAATTTATTATTTTAGTTAATTATCTGTTTATAAATATTAAATATAACATAATTGGATCGGATAGTACAAGATATATTTTTATTATTATCCATTACCATCCTTAGTTTTCAAATAGTTATGTGCAAATTAAAGTTTTCAAATTTATGAAATCAAAATTTAACTTAGTTGATTCTTGTAATTATTTTTAAATAATGATATCTAATAAATATAAAATTTAAATCCTATACAGATATATAAAATCCAAAGCCTTTAGAAAAATAAATAAATAATCCTATGTG
Source organism: Durio zibethinus (assembly GCF_047325235.1). Taxonomy (NCBI): domain Eukaryota; kingdom Viridiplantae; phylum Streptophyta; class Magnoliopsida; order Malvales; family Malvaceae; genus Durio; species Durio zibethinus. Next base: position 1,398,062 of record NC_143165.1, on the reverse strand, counting down.
GATATATTATACTTTTGCCACATGAAATGCATAGGTAAATGCCACATGTTATATAATTATTGAATTTGACTATATAATTAATTTTAAAATAATTTATTATGGCTAAATTAATTATGTTTAACTATCAATATTCTCGCCTCCTATAAATTAGCTATAATTAATTTGATCATTAATTCAAAAAATCAAAATTTAAATAGAAAGTGAATTAATCATGAATATTTTGCATATTTATTAATCATTATTTATAATTATATAAACATATTAATTTGCTAGAGTAATCTTATATATATATATAGAGAGAGAGAGAGAGACAGACAGACAGACAAAGAGAGACAGAGAGTGTGTCATACACACAAAAGATAACCTCAATATATTAATTTGAAAAAAAAAAAGAACAAAACGAAATAAGTCTATCAATGTATGCAAGTCAATCTTTTATTCGTGAATAGTATCAAATGATGTCATGTGCTAATATCATAATCAACAATTCAAATTTTAAAATTAAAATTACAAACTAATTTAATTTTTAATTTTTTTAATTATCGTCCAAGAAATATTGTTAACTATTCAATGGCTTCAATTTTAGTTTTTTTTTTTTAACTTTAAGTATGAATATTTCTTTCCATTTTTCACAATAAAAGTTTTATTGGCCATTCATAGCTTTAATTTTGTTTTGAATTCTCTGAAATTTTGTATACTTTATTACCTTAATTTTGGGTATTTGATTACAAAAATAAAAAGAACTGATTGGTCAATTTATGTATTTAAAATTTAAACTCTATAATAATATTTAATTAAGGGAGATGAAAATTTTTCATAATAATATGTAATTGATTGATAGTTTGATTCTTAAGATTCACATTTATAAGTGCATATAGTATCTATATAACGGTAATATGATGAATTTGACATATACAACAACTATTGTCAAAATATTTTCATTCATATTCTTCTACTCTTTTTTTCCTTTAATACATTGTTTAAATAATGATCGGACTTTCGGATATTTTACACCAATTTTTTACATTTTATAACAAACTCAAAAAGGATGTTGTAAGATTATAACTTTGTAAGTGTTATTATTTGTTGTGACATGTTCTTTTTTTATTTAGTACTATATTTTTGTAAATATATTTTCCTTGATTAGTTAGTTAGAATTATTAGATTAATCTTAATTATGATTATTTAAGATTTTTTCTTTTTATTTTAGTTTTGATTTACCGTTCTTGAATATTTTTACTATTAAAATTAACTGATAATAAATATTTTCTTTTTGATTTTATAGTTGCAGGGTTTTCATATTAAAAGAAAGAGTTATAATTTTAAAAAAAGAATGTGAATGATGATAAATTTCTTTTATCAAAAGTTTAATTCTTTTTTATAGACCCATCTTATTGACTTTATCTATTTATATATAAGTTGATCTTTTTTTATTTTTTTGACTAATTGATCTTTTTTATTTATTATTAATATTTGACACTTATATGTTTCTGTTTCTTTGATGAATTCATTATCTAATTTTCCAATAAATATTATTAAAAGTCCACTTTTCTTATATTTTTTATTTGATTATTAAGTATTTCATTAGAAATAGTATGGAGAGGGATTATTCTTCACTTATTTTTATTTACAGTTTTATTCTCTTTTTTTTTTGTATGTGATTCAACATAAAATTGAACCAATTTGATATTATTTGAACTTACATTGAATTTTCAATTCAAAGTTCATACAAATCTAATAAATCTTCAGTTCTTTCTTTTTCACACATATATAGTAAATCTATGGGTTTTTTTTTTCTCAAACATATATAATAAATCTTTGGTCCAGATTATACTTCACTATATAATTTTTTTTCCAAAAACATATCTTACAATATCTTAAATTACTAAAATTTTGAGTTTCAATAGTAAAATAATTTTTTTAATGATATAATTTTATGACAAAAATATGTGTATTCAAATTAATAAAAAGGAAACTAATTATTAAAAAGAATCATGCATTTTCTCTAATTGATTAAAAAAGTAGATAAAATCATGTTAAAATCTCAAATTCATTAAGGCAAATTTGATTACACTTATGAAAAAATGTTTAATTTGATTTTTTTTCATTTAACTTTTTAATTACATGTAGTTATTCTTAGATATCATTTGGATATATGCATACATAAATTTTATCAAATGTTTAATGAAGTATTAAATAATATTATTCATTGAATGTTTGAATATTTTAAATTATTAATTTTTTAGGATATCATTTGAATATATACACATATAAATTTTATATTTTGTTAAAAATAATATTTTTATATAATTATATAAAAAAATAATTTATATATAACGCGGATCACAAATTAATTTTAATAATAATAAATCTTTTGTTGTATAAAAAAATTTTGAAATCCAGATTTCATCAAAGGTCAAAACTCACCTCATATTTATATTCTCAAAAACATTTTATTTTTATCGAACGTGAGATTAAATGCTCGCTCCGTTAAAACGCGAAAAGAGACACGTGTCCATCAAATTTTTGCAAAAGTTAGAAATCATGCATTCAATACTATTTATTGATTGCCAAAAAAAAAAAAACTCTTGTTTATTGTTCCCTGGTGCAATGTGTATCGTGAAATCGAGAGATGATTTTATTTTTAAAATCTTAAGCATGTGAACGCAGGATAAATTTTAGATAAAAATTTTTAAATAATATTTATGAAGTTTATTTTTTAAATGTTTTAATAAAAAAATCAGATTGATAAAATGTAATAAAGAATTAATAATATGTAAAAAAAATTAAAAATAATGTTTATAATTTAAATTTGATGTATATTTATTCAATAATAAAAAATTTATTAATATTTTTATTAAAAATATTTATTTAAAAAATATAGTAAAATTTATTAATTTTTTTCAAATTTGAGGTATTTGATTTATTTTACACGATTTTTTAATTTATAATTTTGATTTCCATTTTGTTATTTTAATAAAAAATTTCAAAAATTTTATCAAAAAAAAAAAAAATTTATCTAACCGGGGTAGGCAATGCCCAAGGAAGAAAGGCGACCAAGTTTTTTTATGTAATGGAGTGTACCGAACGACATGGCGACTCATTAGTTAATGCAGAAAGCAGGTGAACCGATTCTTGGTTTGGTCCATTTGTAAATGCAGAAAGCACGTGAACAGATTCTTATTTTGACACTGTCTCTGGTCTGACTCCACCGGTTCTCAACTTCATCGCCTTCTCTCTTATTCCCACAATATTTTTATCAATGTTGATGCTAATCCTGGTTACATGAAACACCGGAATTCGTGCATTCCATCAATGGCTACCCACCTTTTCTCTCTATATATATGGGGGGTGAAATAACTGGTTTCGGAAGTCAAAGAATTAGTAAGGCTAACTGTTCATTACTTGAGAGATCCTAGCTAGGCTAGAGATGGAGAAGAGATCGTTGGGGATTTTTTTTCTACTGCTCATTGTCTTAGCGTCCCGTAAGTATAATTTCATGTAGTTTGTAGCATTGATGACGAAATTATCAAATTTTTATCAAAATTTTTTATTGTTCAAATTTTGGAATGTTCATGTACATTTTGCCTTTGCTATGACCTGATGTACATTTGTTTGATGCAGAACGGGGGGTGCAGGCAGGTGAGGCAAGGGTTTGTGAGTCAAAGAGCCATAAGTACAAAGGTGCATGTTTTCATGACCACAACTGTGCGTACGTATGCAGAAATGAAGGTTTCTCCGGTGGCAAATGTCATGGATTGCATCACCACTGCTTCTGCACTAAGATTTGCTGATCATGGAAGAAACTTATAAAATTTGCCCACATCTCTATAATTTGTTGTTTTTGGCTTTATGGTTTCATGCATGCATGCATAATAAGGTATTTTTTTATGGGTCGATGTTTTAATAAGGTATTATATCTTCCAAGTTCCATCTTTGGGAGATATTTTTCTTTCTCGGTTTGGGTTTTCGATTAGTTTATTATGTTTTTCAATTAATGTAATGAAGCTGCATCTGGTTAACCATCATGAAATCTGTTGATGCCATTGCTGATCACTTTTCCGTGTTCTCCATCATCAAAATTCCTAGTTATTTTACCTATGAATATCTAGCATAATTGTAGGCGTACGTGTCAATTCTCTATTTAAAACGACTTGAATTTTTTCAAAGGAATGCAATCTCAGGCTTTATATTTAGTAAGTTAAAAATCCAAATTTTAACATTAGTCAATTTTGAATTTTTTATACAAAGAAGACCCTAACTTATAACAAAAAAAAAAAAAGAATTATTAGTATTAGTATTTGAATTTCAAAATTAATAAATGTTATTTTTTAAAAACAATTACATAAATCAACAAAATAAAACTTTGGATTCTTTCATTACAAGAAATCTGACATATTGTGATGCTCAAAAAAGTATCGGTAAAACTCCAAAATTCGTCAGTATAGCACCATAAATCTTAAACCGATAATCAAAATGTGTATTCCGATAAATTTTTAACCGTTTATATATCCTTTGTAGGTATAGACCTATACTAATGGTTTTTAAGGTGTCAAAATAGCTTATAGAGATATACTTAAAGTTCAAGACCGTCAATAAATGTATATATATTAGTATAGCATCTGTTATGTGTTTCACCATTATACCTTTTAGCGACGGTTAACACCCATTAGTATAGACTTATATGTTTTAATTTTTCTTGTCTATACCGACGATTAATGGTAGTCAGTATAGACTTTTAATTTTTTTACCTATACTGATGCTTAAAGCCCATCAATATAGATTTGTATGTTTTAGTTTTCTCACCTATATCAATGGCTAGTGCCCGGTAGTATAGACCTATATGTTTTAATTTTTTTGACCTATACCGACAATTAAGGCCTATCAGTATAAATTAGTAATTTTTTTTACCTATATTGATGCATAGCATCCGTTAGTATAGACTTGTATTTTTTAATTTTCTTACCTACATTGATGGTTAGAGATTGTTAGTATAAAATTATATGCTTTAATTTTTTTACTTTTATTGACAATTAGAGATTATCAATATAGACTTATATATTTAATTTTTTATTATATTTTGATGACTGCTAGTATCGCCTGAAATATTCTAACGATCAAATGTATCAGTATAAATGTTAAGACGTTGATAAATTTTTTTAAAAATTATATTTTTAATTATTAATGTTCATTTATTTATAATCATAATATGATATGTTTTTTATATAAACAAAAAAAAATAAAGTAAAAGATATTTAATAACATTAAAACTATAAGTAAATTATTTATAATCCACAAACTTAGTATAAGTAAAAAACTAAAGTCATCGTACCAAGTTTGATAAAACAAACATCGATAAAACAAATATAGATAAAGAGTTACACCACCTCACCCTAAAAGACACAATCATAAGTTTGCACCACCAGACACTTAATAATATTTTGATCACCTTAAAACTTTAATAAAACCCTGAACAAGATAATGTTAAAAAATTTGTAAATGAACAAACAATTACAAAATCATCTCAATAAGAAAAAACATACATGCACCTATTATAAGCCCTTTTCAAAACCAAAATATTTTAATTCATACAAAATATCACAAGTCTTGAAAAGTCAACAAGTGTAACTACATCATATAACTAACAAGCTCAATGAACTCGACTCACTAACAATATTCAACATACCAATCAAGCATAAAAAAACACAATAATCTTATTTCAACAAAGTGCATAATATCCAAAATAAAACCAAATCCCCCTACAAACATAATGCTCCGAGTAAATAAACAACTTCCTAAAATAAATGACCCGATCATAGATTTCTACAAAGAAGCATCTACATAGCATAAAAAAAATCCAATTAGAATTCTTTTAAATTATCTTATATATAAAGAAGGTAAAAAGGTAATCATCCATTCATATACCACTAGAAATAATTTTATAAACATCTTATTCATTCATATATACAGAAAGTAATCATCCATTTACATACTAGCAAAAATAATTTTATAAACATCTTATTCATTAGTGTAATACATGAATGAACAAGAAATAACCTAATTTGCATGTGTAATCTCCTTATTCTTTTAGTTTAATTCCAAATAATAACTTAATGAAACCAACCTAAGATTATTTTAGTTAACAGAACCATCATTAAACAAATATTTTCATTATAACATTCAAGTCTACAACTACAAAGCATGCTTAAATCATAAGAAAGTATTTTCAAAGGAAAAAAAAAGGCAAGAAAACATTTTCAAGGGAAAAAGAGCAGGCTTTAAATCATAGTGTAATTTAATAATTATGGCAGACAATGGGTAATGTTTCAAGATCACAATTACATGATTCAAAATCAAGATTCAAAATTGATTTTGGCATTCTATCTAAGAAACAAGTATTAAGCAAAGCATTTTCACATGTATATCATGTGACGACGAGTTTACCATTTTCATTTTCATTAAGTTGATGACTTAAATTTAAAGAATGATAGTTTTCACGTGTGATTTTTAAAGCCCTACCAACATCAGGAATCTAAGATTAATTCAAAAGAAATTTCAATAAGGTTAAAGATTCATGAGCAAGATAACAATTTATATATATATATATAAACTAAAATAGATGTTATATATACCTTTCTATTCACCATTTGAGTAACAGTATTCAATATATCTATATCTCTTTAGAAAATTATCTTTTAAGTACCGATAAAACAGTGCTTAAAGTTTATTTCAAGTATTTAATTTCAACCTTCAACTCTTGTACCTATTCCTTATGTTGAACCAATTTAGAAAATGAATGACTATATTGTTTAGATGAAGTAGATATTGTACCCATGCAATGAACACACCCTTTTCTCTATGATCCTTTAACTTTTGAATAAACATAATCTTTCTATGAATTCTCTTCACAATTTTGAGTACTAGTTTCACTCAAACCTTGTTTCATGAGTTTCTAAAATTGTAAACAAACATTTTAGTATAAAGAAACTAAACATAAGTAAAAGCAAGAAATAACTAAATTAAATACGACAATTTCAACTACCTTGTCATTCATAACACTTTCATCTTTATGTGTACGAGAAAGAATATACACCTCAGCATGTGATGGTAGAATTTCATTAGCTTTTTATTTTTACAAAGGTACAACATTAATTATTTTAATGATAAATTCGTACATATAAAAAGTAAACTTCATATTCATTTAACTGAATGTGATAAGAAAAATTGATATATGTACCAAGATTTGAATGATTCTTGAAAATGATTTTATTCCTGTGCAATGAAGCTATCTAATTTTAAACCATTTGTCTTGTTTGTCTCACTTTATTTCCTCAAACAAATGAATATGAAAAGAGATTATGATAACATTATAATTATTATCATAGTGTTAAAACAAAATAAATAGTATATTTTGTAAACATTTACCTTCGCTTTATTAGTCAACTAATGTGCAACAAGAAACAGAAATTGACTTTTATCTACTCGAGAATCATCAACCTTTGCAGCTATTTCCTCCAGTATCTTGTGTTTATCATAAAATTTAGCCTTCAATTTGTTCATCCATTTCCTCCATTTATGACCCATGTTTCTTAGTGCCTAAGACTTAATTTTTTGAAATATTTCTTCATAACGAGCTCATCAAAATCAGATTTATGAAATTTAAACTTTGACTATAATTTGAAAATGGTAATTGGAAAGAAAATGTCAATATATATTATATGAATTGCTACTATTAACTAGAAACTAAAAGATTATTGTCATGGCATTAACTAACAACTAAAACATTATCGTATTGATTCCTTTATGTTTTTCACATTCTTCCTTGTTATCATCCAATATTTCATGTAAATTTGTATAATTAATTGGTGCAAAGCTAGGCATTCTCACCATGCTACCAATGAATCGAGTTAAAGAGCAAGATTCATCACCATAGGTATAGCATCATCATTGACCTTAACAACAACATGCTCCCCTTATTCCAAAACCCAAATATCAGCTACATGCTTAAGCATTTTTATGTTGAACATTTTCTACATAGAAAATTACATGTAAAAAAAATAATTAAATTAATTAAAAATTGTAATTGTATAACATTATAACACATAAAGAATTGTACTAACAAAATATAGTGTTTTTATACCTGAATTATGTTCAACTTGTTCATCTTAATCTTCATTATTTATAGATTAAGAAATTGGTTCTTGGGATTCTATAAAGGCTCATGTTGTGAAGCTTTTGGATCTATAGGCACATGTTATTCTTTGGATTATATTTATAGTTGAGAACTAGAGGCACGATTTGCCCTAGTGATATTCAATCATCTACACTTTGCCATCTCAAGTATAATAATACACAAAATATACTAAGTACTATATAACAGAGAACTTGATAGTGGCAAACCATATAAAGTACAAAGTATAATTTAATATATTATATGATCACATAAAATTAAGTAATTCAAGCTAGGAACACAAAAATAAAATATTAGTGAACTATGTCTTACATTGCAAAATCTTAACAACAATTTAAACTATTACATAAAATTAAAAACTATCATCCCCTTTATGTTCATCTATGGGATTTTCTTCTATATGCTTATTTTTCATCTCTGATGTGACTTCTATTCTTTATCCATATAATGTAAGATGATTTACCCTAGTAATAAAATTATATTTAATTTAAAAACTTAAATTAAAATAGTAGCATTTAATTTTAGCACTAAATAAAATTTGATTATGTAAACATTATAGCATATTTTCATTAAGAATAATATTTCAAACGTACATTTATAATTAAACTTATGTATTTTCAAGAGTAGCACAACCAAGATCAATTTCAATTGAATAAGTAAGAAAGAGGCAAAGGATAGAAGGAAAGTAACTCAAAACAAAAAACAAAAATAACTCACTATTGCAAAAAGACAAAGTTTTAAAGCTTGAAAATTTAAACAAGGATTTTAGCTTAAAAGCTAAAAAGATCAAAGGTGAGGTAGAGTGAAATGAGATAAGCTTCATGTAAGGTAAGGATAGTGGGAATAAAATTTTCACTACTTTTGTTTTAATAAGTTTAGATTTTTTAAAAAAAGTTTTCATTCCCAAGATGTGGGAACATAAGGTAAGAATAGTGATCATTAGAGGCATTTTTTGCCAGAAAACACTTTGAATCATCTCTAGAAAATCTTGGCATCTAGTTATTTATGTCATTTGTGGCTAAAAATACCTTGAATAATTCTAAAAATTTTTTTATAGGAAATTATTGAAGGCATTTTTGTCAAAAATACCTTCAATAATCTCTTACAAAAAAATTAAATAGGGTTATTGAAGATGTTTCTGGCTAGAAACGCCTTTAATAATCTCTTAATATTTTTTTGAGTGGATTATTCAAAGTGTTTTTGGATTATTCAAGGTGTTTTGACCAAAAACACATTAAATAATCCCTTTTAATTTTTTAGAGGAAATTATTCAAGGCATTTCTGTCAAAAAATGCCTTTAATAATCTTCTCTTTTTTTTTTGGATCATTCAAGGCGTTTTTATGATAAAATGTCTTAAATAATCTCTTTCAGGCATTTATAAGGAGATTATTGAATGCATTTTTGCCTAAAAAATGCCTTAAATAATTTTTAAAAAAATATTGAATGGGGTTATTGAAAGCGTTTCTAACCCAAAATGCCTTGAATAAATCTTGAATTATTAAAGGTATTTTTGGCCAAAAATGCATTTAATAATCCATTCCAATTTTTTAGAAGGGATTATTCGAAACATTTTCTACCAAAAATACCTTCAATAATTCCCTACAATTTTTTAGAGAAAATTATTCGAGGTGTTTTTTTATGAAAAACACCTTCAATAATATTTTCTCATTTTTTTGGAGATATTCAAGGCATTTTTGTGATAAAACACCTTGAATAATCCTATTCAGGCATTTATGAGGAGATTATTGAACATGTTTTTGCCTAAAAAATACCTTCAATAATCCCTAACAAAATATTAAATGGGGTTATTGAAGGTGTTTTTGACCAAAAATACCTTGAATAAATCTTAGATCATTAAAGGTATTTTTAACCAAAAACATCTTCAATAATCCCCTTTCATTTTTTTATGTGATCATTCAAGGCGTTTTTGTAATAAAATGCCTTGAATAATCCATTGGGGTTAGTCAAGGTGTTTGTGACAAAAAATATCTTGAATAATCTCCTTCAGGCATTTATGAGGAGATTATTGAAGGTATTTTTACTCAGAACATACCTTGAATAATTCCTAACAAAATATTGAATGGGATTATTTAAGACGTTTCTGAAAAAAATACCTTCAATAATCTCCTTCAATTTTTTAGAAGGGATTATTCGAGGTGTTTTCTATCAAAAACGCCTTCAATAATTCACAATTTTTTTATTAGTATCATTCAATGTGTTTTTACCCAGAAAATACCTTGAATATTTTCTTACAAAAAATTAAAGGCATTTTTTTTTGTAAAAATGCCTTTACTGATCATTTTTAAAATTCATTCTCCTATCTTGAACTTTGAAATCTTAAACTGTTATTACAAAGAATGATTAAAAGCTGCATTGCAACCAAACTAAAACCCCTAAACCCATTTAGTTTGCTTTTTGGTTTTTTCATCTCTCATCGCCACCGACCTTCAACAACTGAACGCTATCGCACTTCTCCTTTTACCAGTATGTCCTTATGTATTTTTTTGTATTATTTATATTATTCGATATAGGTATTTTTTTCGTTCCTTACTATATATATTTTTTATTCATTCCACCGTCACCTTAGTCATCTAATCTCCCTTCATTGCATGTATGATATTTCTTTTTTAGTTTTGTTTAAATATTATGGTTTGTTGAATGGTATTATAAACATTGTGTGTATTTTTTTACTTATTATTTGTTTTGTATGGAACTCTTATTTAAGGTAGAAATCACAATATAGCTTGTACTTGTAAAATATTATTGGTTTAACGTATACTAATGTAGTAACTGTAGTATGATTATTACGTACTATGTGAAATTTAAAGAGACAGTTTAGTTTATTTTATATAATTATGATCAAAATAGCAGGTATTATGGAATCTAATAACATACTTCTCCTGCTACTGAACATGAAAAAAACACACCTGTAGTGAAAAAAAAAAAGCAAGGGGACAAAATAAACAAATTAAAGTGATTGACAAGAAAATTCATATCGACTTCAATCAAAGTGGGCAACCTGTGTCTAATAGAGCTACCAAGTTGGCTAGTCATATTGGAGCGATCATCCATAATAGCATTTTTATTACATGACATAATTGATGATGAGTTCCTGATTATCTAAAAGATTATCTATGGAGTCGATTGTGGTGTGTTTATTCAACTATTTCATAAAATTTGTTAAATGATCATTTAATTGATATTCAACGTGTTCATACTAATTGTGTTAAATTTATTAGGAACAGTTCGATATCCCAATTGAGTGTAAAAAATTTATGTTGCAATCGATTGAGAAAGCATTCAGATACTTTAAAAACAGATTGATAACCTAATATATTTTACCATTTGCTGATCATAGTGACATATTGGTTGTTCTATCTTCGTCATATGCAGATGTTATAAATTATCAAAATTAGATAAATTTTGTTCAAGATCGACTATCAAAAGAATTCTCGATACGTATACCTATTACAAAAAATTATTTATAAGATTTTATGTAATATATTCAATATCTTACTATGTGACTTACGTAATTTTTTTCTTTTTTAAAAAATCAAAGAACAACAAAAGAACAATTGGACCAAACAAGTATATTACCATTGAACATCAAGAAAGGGTTATGCAAATGTTAAATATAGGCTTATAAGTATTCATACACTTGTTTTATACTCATAAATGAATATTTCTAAACATTCGTTTAATAAATTATGGTTCTTATATACCATTGATTTATTAGGAATCATCTAACCCCAGCACCGAAGTTTTTAGATGGAGTGTGTGAAAACAAAGACATATACGAAAGGATTAATCGTTTGCAGATAAAGTAACTGAAGAAATAACTAAAAAGATTGCATGTATAACTACTCATATTATCACATATGATGACTTTGTGCTTATATGCATTACTCTATACTCATATAGATTTGTTGTTATAGCCTATCTTATTATTGTTTCAGGATGATTTTGCTACTAAAATTATATCTAGTGAACTGGTAACCTACTATGGTGAAGATCCCTTGTTTTTATTATTAAGAGCGAAAGAAAGACACGATCGAGTTCATAAAGTTGGTAGATTTGTGTTGCCATCAAAGTTTTTTAGTAATCAACTCAAAACCCCTCAAATAACGAATGAACAATATGAAGCAATCATTGAGCAACAAAAGCAAAAACTTGATGACCAAGAGCAATGCCTGAATGATCAATAGTAACGACTCGCAGCTTTGGAGGCAATATTGAAAGCAATGCAACCTAGCATGCTTGTAGGCCAATGGGATAGCATCATCAAGCTAGTACAAGCTTTCGTTGCAAGTCAGGTAGAAAACCCAACCTCTGATACTAGCCATGAAGTATGATTTTGTTTATTCACTTAATATTTATTTGTTTATTATATTTATTGATTTGGTTTTAATACTTATATTTCATTATATATTGTAGCAGGATGTTGAGACTCAGAGAATGACCCTTGCTCAGGCTGCCATTGATGTGTTATCTAATTATGCACTTGATCATTTATCCGAAGGAAAGTGCATTATCATTGAGTTCGAGGATAGGTTATTTGATCATCCATCAGTTTTTTAAATTGGGAGGCTTGAGATTAAGAAATTTTGTACCTAGATGAAATATTAGCTTCTAATATTGTTGTTTATATGAGATTAGCTTATAAATTTAAATATGCAAAGTCAATATGTATTAATCTATGTTACGGTGTATTACCAACTAGTATTGTTGATTGTTATTATGCAACTTCCTATACAGAGATCAAGGTAAGACAAATGACCTATAAATTCAAATTCATTGACCCGAATTTCATTAATTAGCAGAGTGACACTATCATTTTTCATGGTCGTCATGTGGGTCAATGCTTGCAAAAATGGGCCGATTATTTTTTGGTCTCGTATAATGCTGTGTAAGTTATATTCATACAAATAATTATTCCAACCTTACTTGAATTTGAAATGATGCCTAATCTAAGTATATCATTCTTATTATTTTACAGTCGTCATTGACAGCTTATTGTGATTGATACCAATTCCTTAACGTCATACTTATTTAATTTCGCTCAACCAACAATGAAGCCTAACCTTGTTATTCAAAATTTTATAAAAAGGTATTACAAGTTATTATATTTTCTTGTGTTTCTTCATAATTACTTTTATTTTTGTATTAAGTATTTTTTTCTATTTAATTTAGGGGAATGTCTACAGTTGATAAGAAAGTAAAGATAAATTGCTTGTCATTACCGGTAAATGTAAAATTTATTGTTTTATGATAAGTTTGTTTAAATAAATATTTTCTAAACCTACTAAATTTCTTTTTTAGGTACCTCGTCAACCAAGATATACTGAATATGGATATTATGTCTTTCGTTTTATGAGAAAGATAGTTTTATAAGATTTTATGATCACATCATTCAAGGTTAGTATTAATTTCATACAATTATAATATATTTAAAAAAAAGCTAAATTATGTTCTCGTTTATTAACATTTACTTCTAATTTTTTTAATAGTGAGAGAGTAAAGGAAGCTTCATATAGGCGAACTTGATGAAGTCCATAAAAAGTAGGCTGAGTATGTATTATCGTTCACTACACCTTAAGATTGGAGATTGTTGGTTGGGTGTAAATATATGCATTTCATTTTTTATAATGTTTTTAACATGCCATGTTGACTGGATAATTTAAGTTTCTAGATTGGGGTATTGGTTTAATATTATTGGTATATATTTGTTTTCTATCAATTGGCAGCTTATATGAATACACATATATTAAGTACGATTATTTGAAAAAAGTATATTTATATGGCAATACTATCAGCTATAAATTTGGATGTGTGATCAATTTATTGAAATATTATAATATTCGTAATACAAATTTCAAAATGTAATTCATAGTATCACATATATAAACCAAATGGTTTCTTGGCATAAACCTACAATCGACTGCATTCATTTTCAAACATGCTTTTTAAAATGGTAACAACTATTTTTTTCATTTTTAAGTCAAGTCAAATAGCTTAAATTGAAAGCGTTTCTGGCCAGAAATGTATTGAATAATCCCTTTAAATTTTTATGAAACACCTTGAATAATCTCCTTTAATTTTTTAGATGAGATTATTGAAGGCATTTTTGACCAAAAATGCATTCAATAATCTCCTCCCATATTTTTGGGATTATTCAAGGTATTTTTGTGAGAAAACGTCTTGAATAATCGCTTAGAAAAAATTGAATAAGGTTAGTCGAGGTGTTTATGGCCAAAAACACATTTAATAATTCCTTTTAATTTTTATAATGGGATTATTGAAGGTGTTTTTAACCAGAAAATATCTTAATATATCCCTTACAAGATATTAAATGGGGTTATTGAATGCGTTTTTAGCTAAAAATGCTTTGAATAATTTGTGGATTATTCATGGCATTTTTTGTCAAAAACACTTTCAATGATCCATGAATTATTCATTTAGAGGGGATTATTTAAACTGTTTTTTGTCAAAAACATCTTCAATAATCTCAACATTTTTTTTTGGAATATTCAAAGCGTTTTTTCCTAAAAAATGCTTTGAATATTAATCTCAACATTTTTTTTGAAATATTCAAAGCATTTTTTCTCAAAAAATGCTTTGAATATTCCCTTACAAAAAATTGAAGGCATTTTTTTTTGTCAAACGCCTTGTGATCATTTTTAAAATTCATTCTCTTTTTTTAAACTTTAAAATCCCAAACTGCTAATACAGTAAACGATAAACATTATTTTATAAAAAAAATTTTACGAATAACATAGAAAAATATTTATATGAATATAAATATTACTATATATGTAGATTATTTATAATTTGATTTTCGATCTAGAATGATTTTATAATTTTATGAAACCATATTAAAACTAAAATATTAATTGAAACCAAATTAATATAATATTTAAATTTTAAAAATTTTTAGTCTAATATTTAATTATAAATTTATTAATTAATATAATACTTTCAAATTTTATTTAAAACTTATTATCATTTAAAATTAATTAAGTTACAAATTTTAGTTATTAATAATTATAGCTTTTATTAAATTATAGTTTTTAAAAAATTTTATTAGAGGAAAATATTATGATTTAATATTTTTAAAAAAAAATTAGGAATAAATTTTTTTTAGCTTATACTGACAATTATTATAACCGTCAATATGTAATATATTTATACTGATGGATATTTATATACCGTCAGAAAAAGTTTACTTATACTGATAAATTTACAAAGTATTGGTATAAGCACTGTTTATACTGACAATAACAAAAATCCGTTAGTATAAATACTTTTTACTTACATAATTTGACCGTCAGTATAGATAAGTGTCAGTATATAGCATACTTATACTGACGGATAGTTATATACTATCAGAAAAAGTTTATCTATACCAACGGTTGTATAAAGTATTGGTAAAGTTATGGTATATTCTGACGGTTTTAAAAATTTTTCAATAAAAGTCTCTTTTACTGATGTAATATGACCGTCAGTATAACTAAGTGTCAGTATATGAAAAATTTTTAGTAGTGCTTGCCAACCCTTTTTTATTATAAAAAAAATTGAATTTAAATCTCTTGTTTATTTAAAGAAAAAATGTCTTCCATTTTTCTAAAAATTACTTAATTTTAGACATGTTTTGTTTTCTTAATTTTTTTTACAAAAATTTATAAAGTTCAAGAAAAAATAGTTTTGTGTATTAAATATTAAATATTTTAGTTCATTTCATAATTTTTAATATTAAAAAAATATAAAACTATCAATAGTAATTTTAAAATATAAAAAAAATTTTAAACATAAATTTGAAATATATATATATATATATATATATATAAAAGAAAGAGCGGAAAGAAGTATCTCAATGAAAAAAGAAAAACCCAAAATAATTGAACGAGAGTATAATGACATGGATTGGGCAATAAAATGGTGAAGGAAAGTCATCTACGTTAGCAAAAGATGTTATTCATCTACTCTCATATTTAGTTTAATTAGTTCACGTAAAGTTAAAATAATAAAAAAATTCGTGAATTTTTTTAATTTTATATAAATATGTCTTTATATTTTTATTATATTTTGAATAAGTCCTTGATTTTTGTTTTTTAACTTTTTATTTGTATCTAAATAAATTTTTAACTCTTAATTTATAACTAAATAAACCCTTAATATAAATCAATTTTTTATTTAAAATAAGAATTTATTTGGATTAAATTAAAAAATAAAAACTTATTTTACTATAATAAAAGTATAAGGACTTTTTAAAAAAAGTGAAATAGTTTATAGGCATTTTAGTATGCCTTTATGTAATTATCTTTGAGTTGTGTTTGTAAAGGATGATAACCCTAAAAATATAGTGATTTACACATGTTGATTAGAAAATAGTGTTTAGTAAGTATTTAATGATCTTACATGGCAATAATCATGGCCACCAAAAATGATTAAACTTGGAGGGTGACCTAAATACTATATAAAATGATGAAAAATTTTTATCATTAAAGTAAAGTGATATTTAGATTAATTAAATATATAAATTAAAAGTGTTCTTTTTCTCAAATTTGTATTTGTAATTGTTTTATATTATAAATTTTTTATATTTTCAAATTAATATTCATTGTAACAAGTTAAAAAATAAGTTGTGTTTTTTGTACCTTTTATTTTAATAGTTTATGTAATATAATATTTTTTTTTTTGGTTATGAGTTTAATAGATTAGTTTCATTTTTTAATTTAAATATTTTTACATAATTTAAATTATAAAAATTAATTTATCTATCCATAAATATATTTATTAATTTAATATTTTATTATATTTTATTATAAAGAAAATAGAATATTACCTAAATTATTATTTTAAAAAAATATTAAAATCATTAATTTATATAACTATTACAATATGTATTATGATAGTTTTAGCTATCAATTTTAAATAAAATAATATTTAATTTTTAATAATTGGATCCTTGACAGCCCAAATGAAACGCACCCCACTCTCCTCCAATGCGGAGGCTATCGCTTCCATCTGCCGTTTGGTCAGGGTAATCTGGGTTCCGAAGCCAACGTAGACTAATGATTTGTCAACTTGACAAGAATCAAGCCATGCCACGACTTGATCTTGCGGTATTGAGCTTGGTCCACCCCTTTCATTGGATTCCTTGCTGCTAGCTTTTATAGGTAGCAAAGGCCCAACCGCCCACAGCCGATCATGTTTGCTAAAGTCTTCCTTGATCATATTCATTTTACCCCCATCTAGCTCAGTAAAGGTGTTGAAAATGAGACCCCAACTTTCTATACATCCAAGATGTACCCTTGTGGAAAAAGCATCATCCCTAACTTTCAGGGCCTTAACCATCCATGGAAACATTGAATTTGGATCGAGAACACTGAAACTCAGATTTTGGATGTTGAGATGAGAGGCAAGCGAATTAACCCAAGAACTAAGTAACATATCAGACAGAAGTTACTCTCTTCACCAACTAGATTAATCACCTTTGTGGATCGAGAAATAAGAATCATTTATTAGCTATTGAAGAGACCAGAATACCAATACATGCAGGTTCATTAACAGGGGATATATAATAAATCAATGCAAAGTCCTGATGTGCAAAAGCTGGAGATACATTAATAATTAAACATTCACAACTAATTAAGGATAAATATATGCCGAACATTGACAACTAATTTATATATCGAAAGTCTGCATTACCGCCTGTGTGATTTATTGAAAGTCTGCCCTGCATGTAACTTATCAAAGACTGGAAATATTATGTTGTTAATGAATAATCCAATGTTTGATAAGTTACATGACACAACCCAATTTTATAATCCTTGTTTATATTGTTTAAATAAGATAATCTTACTAATGGCGATTCCATTCTTGATGATGAAGTGTACACTTGAAAAACAAAAAATTTTGAGTAAAAAATTTTTCTTAAATATCTTTTCCGTCAATCGAATTATTAAATCTATTTATAATTTTTTATATATTATAATTCAGAAGTGGACACCTTCGCAAAATACTCTTTGGATCTGCCACTAAATCTTACAGACAAGATTTCTTCTCGACTCTCGACCATACTTACATGAATGGTATTTGAAGATCTCGAATTGAATGGTGAAGGTTAATTCTTTTTTATAACTATCACATGGTAAGCAAATTTTATTAATCAATAGCTTTGATTATAATCTAATAATAATTAATATACACAGTATCTAGCTTGTTAATTTAGTGGATTTTTCCTCAATCCAAAATCCAAAGTTTTATTAACAAAACAATATGTACGACATAGAGGAATTGACAGATGGTACTATTTTCTTAACATTATTTAGTCTTCATCTTTAGTTTTGTATAAGCTACAACTAATCTCAATGGCCACTCAAGGTGATTGCAATGGCATCCACATCTTGACAATCCCATTCCCAGCTGGTGGCCACATTCTTCCCCATATGGATCTGATCCACCAGCTCCTCCTTCGTGGCTTAACAGTCACAATCCTGGTCACATCCAAAAACCTTCACTATCTAAATCCTCCTCTTTCCACTCTTCGTCCAACGTTCAAACCTTAGTTTTTCCTTTCCCTTCTCACTCTTCCATCCCACCTAGAGTTGAAAATATGCAAGATGTTACTCCTTCGTTTGCTCGTAACAACCTTGCGTAAACTTTATGATCCTCTGGTTCAATGGTTTCACGCCCACGATATCCTCCTATTGCTATTCTGTCTGATATGTTACTTAGTTCTTGGGTTAATTCACTTGCCTCTCATCTCAGCATCCAAAATATGAGTTTCAGTGTTCTAAATGCAAATTCAATGTTTCCATGATGGTTAAGGCCCTGAAAGTTAGGGATGATGCTTTATCCACAAGGGTACATCTTGGATACGTAGGAAGTTGGAGTCCCATTTTCAACTCGTTTACTGAGCTAGATGGGAATAAAATGAATATGATCAAGGAGGAGTTTACCCAACATGATCGGCTGTGGGCGGTTAGGCCTTTGCTACCAATAAAAGCTAGCAGCAAGGAATCCAATAAGAGGGGCGGACCAAGCTCAATGCCGCAAGATCAAGTCTTGGCATGGTTTGATCCTTGTCAAGTTGACAAATCAATAGTCTACGTTGGATTCGAATCCCAGATTACCTTGACCAAACAGCAGATGGGGGAGGTAGTCTTCGCATCGGAGGAGAGTATGGTGTGTTTCATTTGGGCTGTCAAGGATCCAATGAAAGGAAAACAAAATGGTGACAACCAAAACGTGGTTCCCCCAGGGTTTGAAGAGCGTGTGGCAAGGAGGGGACTAATGATCAAAGGGTGGACTCCTCAGTTAGCATCGAGCCGTTGGTTCATACTTGACTCATTGCAGCTGGAATTCAGTACTTGAGGGACTCCTTAGTGGAGTGTTGTTGCTCGCATGGCCAATACAAGTTGACCACTTCGACAATGCCAAGCTATCGGTTAACGAATTGGGAGTGGCCGTCCGAGTTTAGGAGAGTTTAGACAGTGTCCCTATGCAACCAAACTGGCTCAGTTCTTGCCTGACTCGGTGAGCATGAACAGGGTCAGAGAAGAGAGGGTTCGAGCCGTGCAGCTCAGGGAGACTGCATTGGCTGCCATCCAAATGGGTGATAGTTCAGATAAAGCATTGGATGCCTTGTAGAAGAATTGTGTAGCTTAAGTGTACGGACAAATATGAACGCAGAAGAAAAGGAAATAATTAAAACCTATACAATATTATATTATAGATTTTATATATTGTCAGTGAATCAAATTTTGACAATTCATTAATAAAATGAAATAGATGATAATATCTCATTAATAAATAAATTTTTTTAAAAATTTTAATTTGTGTATATTTATTATAAGGGTTGATATTTACTTATTAATAAATTGTCATTATCTGATTCACTGATAATGTATAAAATTTATATACTTATAATGTATAAAATTTATACACTGATAATATATCAAATATAAACTCTTTAGAATTTATATTTGATAGACTATCAGTGTTTAGAGTTTATATTTGATACACTATTAGTGTATAGATTATATATACTATTCATGAATCAGATGTTGATAACTTATTAATGAGATGAATCAGATAAATAATTAGTGGTATCATTTGCTTACTAATATCTTGTTTTAATTTTCGTATTGTTAGAATGTTGTTGGTATTGGAAATTGATAGTACCTTATTGGAATTGTAACTTGGTCTTTGTTTTAGTGATTCTTGGAAATTAAGATCATCCTTTTTACAATGAGTCTGCAGTTCAAAGTAGAAAAAAAGGAAAACCGTAAATGATGGGATTTGAGTTTTAGATCTATTTGAGATCAACTCTTATACTATGTTTAGATAAATATTAATAAAGGAAAGGAAATGAAAGGAAAGAATGGAAAAGAAAGTTTTCTAAAGAAAAGGAAAAGATATATGTAACATTTATTTGGATAATTAAAATTAATAAAGGAAAGGAAAGAAAATAAATTCTAACAACAATTGTTTGGATAAAGAGTGAAAAAGAAAGAAAATAATTTATTATAATAATTTTTTCAATTATAACATTTTATTGCCTGTGATTTTAGAGCACTCTTGAACCATGAATGTTTACTATCTTATCTAGTCTCAAAATTGCTGCTATATCAATGGCTTTTAATCAAGTGAAATAAGAAGATATTTTACAAACATGCATTGATGGATTTTGAGCTTGTTTGTCATCTTATGAACCTAAAAAATATATCTATTCATATTCAACTATTCATCGAAATCAAATCACCAAAAAATTATAAAAAAAAAATTTATATTGGAAGAGATATGTGAAACTTACTTGAAAAAAGAAATGGCTTTAAAAAAATTACAGGATAATTGTGATCTGCTTAGGTTTTTTTATTAGGTTTTAGTATTAATAAAAAGATAGACATAATAGTCTTTTTATAAAAAAAATATTTTTCAACCTTCCTTTCCTAGCTTTTCTGCCAAATTGGGGTATTAAAAAAATTTGGTTTACAAAAGAAACCAAAAGTTATTTAATTTCTACCTCTTTCCCTTTCTTTAAATTAAAAATTTATCCAAATAAAGAAATGAGAGTTTTGTTTCCTTTACTTTACTTTCCTTTCCTTTTCTTCCTCTCCCTTCAATCTAAACACACTGTTAAGGTAATGTTTGTTATTATTTTCAAGATTGTAATATTAATTTAATTAAATTTAGTATTTAATACATTATCGTGTAAAATTTTAATTATACAAGGAGTGTTAAAAATGTGACACATATCGCATTTTCTTTTTTAATTAGAGTTTTTATTTTTTAAATATATTTAAAGGACATGTGACACTTTATTAATCCCGTTTATTTATTAAAATTTTATATTGACAGTGTGTCAAATATTAACTTATTTAATTATCGATGTGATTTTATCACTCATAATTTAGAATTATTTTATTTGGTTAATAATTATTAATTTTTAAGAATTAAAGATCTAAGTATTTGGTATTACTAAAAATTAAATATTATTTTATTTAAAAGTGCCAAAACAACTATATATATGGTAACAGTTACATAATTAATGAGTTTAATATTGTCTAAAATAATAATTTATAAAATATTAATAATATTCTATTTACTTCATAATAAAAAAAAATTGAATATTAAATTAACAAATTTGTTGATAAATAAATTAATTTTTATAAATATATGTAAAAAATATTTGAATTAAAAAATAAAATTAATCTATTAAAATCACAACAACACCAAAAAAAAAAAAAACAAATATTATATTATTTATAAAATTTTAAAAGAAAAGTTAAAAAAAAACATAATTTACTTTTGAATTTATTACACTAAATATTAATTTTAAAATATAAAAAATTTATAATATAAAACAATTATAATTTCAAGAAGTATATTTTTAATTTATATATCAAATGAGGGATATTAACTATTTTTAATTTTAAATATTACTTTATTTCAATGATAAAATTTTTTTATCCTTTTAGACAAAAATTAGATCATCTACCAAAGTAATAATTTAATTACTTTCAAAGACCCAAAATCATGATCATGTAAGATCACCGTATGTTTATCAAACACTATAATCTAATTATCATATTTTTAAGGTTATTATCCCTTACTAAACATCACTCAAAAATAATTATATGAAGGCATACTAAAGAACGTGTAAACTATTTTACTTTTTTAAATAAGTTCATATACTTTTTTTATATTAAAATAAGTTTTTATTTTTTAATTTGTATCCAAATAAATTATTATTTTAAATAAAAATTAATTGATGTTAAGGATTTATTTAAACTTAAATTAAGGATTAAATGTTTATTTGAATACAAATTAAAAATTAAAGACATATTTAAATACAATAAAAATGTAAAAATTTATTTAAGTAAAGCTATAACTTTCATAACCTTATATAAACCAATTGACTAAAAATTGATTGAATAACATCTTTTGCTAATGTAGATGTTTTTCCTTCACCATGATATTGCCCAATCCATGTCACTACTCTCTCATTCAATTATTTCTTTTTTTTTTTTTTTCTCATTGAGATGCTTCTTCCCGGCCGATTTTTTTTTTTTCAATATTATGTTTAATACTGTTTTTATAGTTTAAAATTACTATTTATATTTTTATATTTCTAATATTAAAAATCATGAAATATAAATTTTATAAAATAAATTAAAATATTTAATATTTAATACACAAAACATTTTTTTTTCTTGAACTTTATAAATTTTTGTCAACAAAATTAGCAAACCAAAACAATCTAAAATTACTTTTTAGGAAAATGGAAGAGATTTTTTCTTTAAATGAGCAAGAGATTCAAATTCAACTTTTTTTTATAGACAAAGACTACAGTATATGGAAGAGGGTTGGCAGAGAATAAAAAGTTTCGTTTAATTGATTTATATAATTATTTTTTAAAAGTAATATATATTAATTTTGAAGTCAAATTTTAATACTAACAGTTCTTTTTCAATTTTAAGTTAGGGTCTTCTTTGTATAAAAAAATTTTTGACTTGAGATTTATATTTTTAAATTATTAAATATCATCTCTTAAAAATTATTGTATAAACTTAAGGGTTTAAGGGTGTTACTTTGAAAAAAATTCAAATCTTTTTAAAAAGAGAATTGTCACGTACACCTGCAATTATGCCAGTTATTCATAGGTAAAATAACTTGGAATTTTGATGATGGAGAACATGGAAAAGTGATCATCAATGGCATCAACAGATTTTCATGGTGGCTAACCAGATGCATTAATGAAGTGGCTGCAAATGCAGTTTCACTACAGTAACTGAAGAACATAATAAACTAAACCAAAAACCAAACCGAGAAAGAAAAATATCTCCCAAAGATGTAACTTGGAAGATATAATACCTTATTAAAACGTTGAGACATGCATGCATGCATGAAACCCTAAAGCCAAAAGCTACAAAATTTAAGTTTCTTCAGTGATCAGCAAATCTTAGTGCAGAAGCAGCGGTGACGGAGTCCACGACATTTGCCGCCGGAGAAACCTTCATTTCTGCAGACGTACGCACAGTTGTGGTCACCCATGCATGGACCTTTGAACTTATGGCTCTTTGACTCACAAACCCTTGCCTCACCTGGCTGCACCCCCCATTCTGCATCAAACAAATGTATATCAGGTCATAGCAAAGGCAAATTGTTCATGAACATTCCAAAAATTGAACAACAAAAAATTTTGATAAAAATTTGATAATTCCGTCATCAATTTTTTATATATATTATAAATGAATATTAAAAAATCTTGAATTCGCCGCTACAAACTACATGAAATTATACTTACGGGCGGCTAAGACAATGAGCAGCAGAAAAAAAATCCCCAACGATTTCTTCTCCATCTCTAGCGTAGCTAGGATCTCTCAATTAATGAACAAATTAACAAGTTATTTCACCCCCGTATATATATAGAGAAAAGGTTGTAGCCATTAATGGAAAGCACGAATTCCAGTGGTTCATCTGACTAGGATTAGCATCAGCAAAAGATTAAAAAAAAAAAATTGTGGGAATAAGTGAAAAGGCTTTGAAGACAAGAATCAGCAGGGTCAGATCAGATACAATGCAAAAGTAGGAATCTGTTCACGTGCTTTCTGCATTGGTTAATGGAGCCGCCCATCTCATCCTGTACACTCCATTACATAAAATCTTTGTCGTCTTTCCTGCTTGGGATTGCGTGCGCGGGAAAGATTTAAGATAAATTTCTTTTAGTGAAAATGTTGAAATTTTTTATTAAAAATAATTAAATTAAATTTTTTTTATAAATTAAGTGTAAAAGTTTTTAAAATTTTTAGCAAATTTTTATATAAAAATAAATATTTTTAATGAAAATACTAATAAAATTTTATTATTAAATAAATATTTATTAAATTTAAATTATAAATGATATTTTTAATAAATTTTTTTATATATTATTAATTTTTTTTATTATATTCTATTAATTTATTAATTTAAATTTTTATTAATTTTTTTAAAAATAAAACTTTTTGAAAATTTTTATTTAAATTTTGTCTTGCGTCCACAGCTTAAGATTTTAAAAATAAAGTCACCCTTGATTTCACCATTCACAATAAATACAAAATAAATTTATATATATATAAAAGATTTATTTTGTTAGATTTAAATTTCTATTTATTAATTATTAATTTTTTAATGCATTCGAATAATAAATTTACAATTTGTGACGGAAATAGATAGATTTCAAATAGTATTTTTAATTATTTGATATTTGAATTCATTTAAATTTTTTAATGAATGATATTGGATATTTTAATATATTATCGTTTTATACGTGTAAAATATATAAAATTTTATACTTGTTAAACAATCAAACTTTAACAAATAACTTTTTTTGTTATTAATTAAAAGTGAATTGGTAAAAAATTTAGAAGTGAACTTAAATTTTAAATTTAATTTTTTTATTTTATATTTTAATAAAAAAATTAAATAAATAAATATCTTAACAAAATTTGATATTTGCGATAATGTTTATTTAATTAAATAAAATTTTAATAATAATTTTAAATTTAACCGGATAGTTAAATGAATTTAAATATAATAAAAATTAAACTAATTCAGATTTAAATATCTCAAAATAGCGAAGATTCGCTCTGTTATCATTTTTACTTAAAACGAGCTGTGGCTTCCAAGATCAACCTTTTTATTTACTACATGGTCTTCTGGTACCGAAAACGGTAAGAATGGATGAAAAATAAGTGCAAATTACTACAATATTCAAAAGTCTCAACATGTAAAATGTAACTGATTACAAATAAAATCATTTGGATGCTATACATTAAAGACTGACAAAGTTCACTCAAATTGTAAGAAAACCCTTTACTCAAAAATACAATTACCAAAAAAGTACAAAAAAAAAATAATGGAATAACTCAACCACCTAAAAAATACACCCGATGCCAATTATGTTTGCACCTTTCACACAACTGCACAAGGCTGGCCCCAAAAGACTGTACATTGACTGACCAAAGCAGGGGCAGAGCTAGAGGGGGCAGGCAAGGGGCCATGGTCCCCTCAAAAGTTTTTTACCTCCCTTCTTTTTCAACGATCAGTCCCACCGAATTACCATTTTGATCCCCTCTTCTCCTTTGAAATCATTATTTAGCTCGTCCTTTACCAATTTACTGCCTTCGCCAATGGACCGAAGTCTATCCAACTAACTAACCATGTGGTTCAAATTTGGAAGCATAAATTATACAAGGCATTCCAGCAATGGAACTGACTAGATTCTAACAAAGATCCAGATTGATATCAGGATGTGATCTTTCAAAGCAAACCAAATCATATAAACAATGGCCTATACCCAACAGCGTAACTCTATATGATGTTTTGGTCCTATATACATTTGAGTACTGTATGAGAAGCTACCCGGGAACTATACACGGCTCTGCTGCTCTTTGTTCTCCATTTCCCGCACATTGTCTTCTATGTGTTGGATCTTCTTTGACAGACTCTCATTGTGCTCCTCAATTTGCTCAAAAATCAATTCTAGATGTCTTTTATAGGTTGCAGCTCTCTTTTTCTCAATGGCTAGTTGCTGTGTTAATTCTCGGATTTTATTATGTTCATTCTGTCAAAAAAACAAAGACAGATAAAGCAAGTTTAAGTACAGAGAATGAATAACAATATTGAAACTCATAACTTCAAAATAAAAGCATTTAATGTTAACTTGTTGGGCAGATGCTTAATCCAGAGGCCATTTTGTAAAAAGAACAGCACACTTGAGTGATACAATGACAAAATTACTGAGGTGAAAATGGCCATTTGATCAATTAATACACAAAATACAGCAATTATATCTACTGAGACAATCCCAAATTCTTGAGGTAGAAGGCTACGAGAGTAACACCAAGAGGAAGATACAAGGCTAAATGAAGCCCTAAGCCTAGATTCAAAGAAATTTTTAACTCCATTCTTAAGGGTTCGAAGTGGTATGTTACCGGTAAAATGCTCAAGATCACATAAGAGCAATAATAGGAAGGAATAGAGAGAGGTCTCCACTACTGCAGCTTAGGATGTAAGCTGTTAAGACCTTTCTGGAGAAAATGGGGTTCAAAGAAAGTGCTAATCACAATAAATAATTGCACGAGAAAGTGTCAATCACAATAAACATCATAATTTCAATAGGATAACACTTTCCAAAAAGCTCTATGTCAAAACCATTTGTTACTACAGCTCCAGTTAGGCCCAACAAGCTCCTATCAGACCTTAACATACGCACAACAGCATACAGGAACAAAATATCTGTCATTTGTTTGAAGGCATGAGATGGAGGAAGGCAGGCATAGATTAATAAATTACTTTAACTGTAAATTTAGAAATTTTTAATTTTAATTCTTACCTAACATGCTAGCACTTCAAATGCCATATATTCCCTTGGTGACATAATATCTGTTCCTCTTACCATTATGTAATGCGCCGAGATGAGTCAACTAACAAAAAATCAAAGCCTACATTGTCATTGATGAAAAGAACCCTACAGTATCCTTAACTATGGAAAGGGACAGAATTATTATCAATGGACCTTTTTGAAGTCTAATCAAATGTAGAGTTCCCTGGTAGCAATTATGTGTTCTAAGAACTCATGAAAATTCAAAAGAGACCATATATTGTGGGATGGCGATTAATAACAAGAAAGAGCTTCAATGCCGCCCTTTAAAGCAGACCTATTTCCAAGCACTTTCACTTCATTAAATTTCACTCTTGCAGTGGCATTCTGGACTTACCTCAATAGTTTAAAGACATGTGTTGTACCAAAGCTATATCAGAATCATCAGCAATAACAGTAACATATTCTGCACATTCTGAGAAAGACCTAGGCCACTATAAGCGCATTATTCTCATTTCAATAGAAGTTTATAATAGCAATTCTGAACTTTATATTAGTTGCCATAAAAAGCCAAATTAGAAGCAAATTTCATTTAAATTATGCATTTTGTTTTATCAATTCATCCATTATTTATTACACTTAATCCCACTAAATATCACTTAACATTGGACCATAATTTATATTAAGAGCACTTTAACAATCTCCTGCTAAGCAGAAAAGATAACCAGCTATTTAAGATACTACTTTCACAGTTAACACATATCTTTTCGAAAGTGTTATTATGTGAGAATATTTTTCAGATTATTTCCAATTTCAAAGAAAGATGAACAACACCAACAGAAATAGGCATGGATGGTTATGATAGAAACCTACAACGAAAAAACATGCATAAACTACAACTTAAATAGAGAAGCACAACCGCATTTTAATAGAAGCAATTTGACCAGATATTTCCTGTCCATGTTCTGCTATTTCTGATATAACTTATATCATCATTATTTAATAGATGTCATTATTAGCCCAGCAGATCACAATCAGTGTCTTTGAATAGGACTTAAAAGTTAAAACCACCTTAATTCAAAGTATGCAAAGATAACAAAACAAAGCCATTTACATGCTAGTTGTCAAGGATCCCCTTATCAAACACAATGAAAATGCTCTGCATTTTCTAGGAATCTAGTATATACACATTCTTCCACCCTCTCTCCCTCTACACACCATTTGTCAAACATCTTCATCCCCAACTAGAAAAAAGGTTCAATTTTCAATCAACAAGAAGGAACTGGCCCAGGCTAATACAAACTATCATCTTCATTTCTTTAGATCCATCATCATTTATTATTAGCAAGGAGGTCATAGATATTCAGACAAAAGTAAAAGAAAACACTTCACCCTAGGGGTTATTTACCTTTTCCAAACTAAAAAAGAACGTAAACTGATATTTTAAAGTTCAGTAAATCTAAGTGTAAATACATGTACAGTCTGGAAAACATCTGTTTGCATGTAATTCGAGCTACTCCTACCTCCCAACCTGAAGATTCTATAAAAAACATTTCAACCATGCAAATAATAAACCTCGACTCACTAACAGATATGGTGGAAGAATATATATCAACAGACATGAGCAGAGGGTGAAAACCGACCGGGTATTGATCATAAATGCAATCCCTCCGACCTTTTCCAGGTGCCAGAGGATGAGTGTGCTCCTTCACAAATTTTGAGATAACCCATATACCAGAACTTACTTTCCTCACCAAAATCATTGCCCTGCATCCAACCCTCGTCTCTGCCCTTTGCCTCACAATTTTTTCTCGCTTGTCAGGCAATCTAAAACCCTCTTTGTTACAAACAAGTGCCCTACCAATAGCAGATCCATCACGCCTTGAACGGGAAAGTTTGCTTACACGAATGATGAATCCCACCCTTGTGGCATATGCATTATAAAATGCATGTGCAGCTGCCTCTGACTCAAACTCCTGACCCACATAAGGCTCATCAGCTGGAATACCCTCTGGGAAATCAACCATTCCACGAGAAGTTGGATCCAATTTTTCATTAAGACCCTGTTGAAAAGCTCCTTCAACAGGATTTTCTCCGGTTTCATTTTCATTTTCCACGCTACTAGCCTCCACTTGGACCGAATTCAGTACCATGCCACCATTAACATCACCATGAACCTCACACTCCACTGCAAGAACAAGCATTTTTCTAATTATTGCTAGAAGATGAAAAGAAAAGCATGCAGAGAAACATAATTAGTTGGTTTTTCAGTTTGTTTTTCTTTTTCCGGTTTCTGATCAACCAACTAGAGCATAGATTCAATCCAAGATGAAAATTAAGGAAAACTGGAAAAGAAAACACAAATTAAACTTAACAAATTGATCTCAAATGGAACCTACAATCAGTCTGATTGCCAAGAAAGCTAAGGCAAAATTTTAAAAAAAAAAAAAAAAAAGGAACATAAAACAAATACAAAAGTTTAAAAGCCTGAGTTAATAAAGTTTATTTCTTGAGTTCTAGTTGAAGTCAACTCTGGAATTCAAATTTGCTCCTTTTCTTTCCTTCTTTTTTTCCCTTTAATTTTCCTTTATTTTACCAACCACCAAACAGATTCTAAACAAAAAATTCCCTTAATATCATCAAATAATTCTACAATCCGAGACCATAATGCTATCATTTACTTGCTACTTACATTCTTTAGAAAAAAAGAATAAAATTACCAGAACAAACAAAACAAAATAAAACCTAATAAAAATTCAAAATCTAAACTTTTTTGCTTACACGTACATTTTTTGGGCAACCAAACAGAGGATAAATTAATAATTCAAACGAAAAAAAAAAAAAGAAAAATATATATGTTCAACCATTGGCACATTTCATGGAAAAATTAATCAAAAAATTAATTAAAAAACTGGAATCTATATATCTTACAATTGACTAAACGATAAAAATTAAAAAAAAAAAAAAAAAAAACTTACTTGAAATTTTATGAAATTGTGATGATCGATTAGGTATCGAAAAAAAGGGCAAAACTTTGAGGGTGCGAGATCAGCTTTGGTAATTTTAGGGACGCAACAGAACATAACGTGGCAAGAGTAGATTGGACAAGGGATAGACAAAGTCAAAGTTTTTCGATGGGCTAATTGAATGGTGAAACGTGTTCGATGGATTGGACTTGACCTCGCTTGATCACCCTGCACTTGATTGGGGCAAAAGACTCAGCTTTGCCTGCAAAATCCAACCCGCTTTTGTTACAAAGGTTTTTGGCCGTTTGCCGCATCAGACTGAACATTCAAGATCCTAGGAGGCAGACGACACGTGCAAACTATAATATATGCTCATGATAAATTAAAGTGCGAATATCATAAATGATTTTTAAATTATATTAAAATTTTTAATTTAATATTTAAATTTAAAAATTTTTTAATATAATATTTAAATTTATTATAAATTTATTATTAAATAAGATATTTAAATAATTATTTATTTATTATATGTTATTTTTTAAAATTAATTATATTAAAAATTAATATTATATTAATTAATATATTTATAATTCATACATCATATTAAAAATTTTTAAACTTCAAATATCATATTAAATATTTTATTATAATTTAAAAATTAATCATGATATTAATCTTAAATTAAAAAATCAATCATACATTTTTATGAATCGATTATAAATCTTACGTATGATTCAATTTGATTCAAATTCGTTATAATTTTAAATCAAACCCCAATCAATTTGATGTAATAAAAAAATTCAATAATTCAAACTTGAAATTAAATAAAAAAAAACATTTCACTTTTAACTATTTTTACGTAATATTATAATTAATCAATTATAATCAACAATTATATAAAAGTTCATCACTTAAAACTATAAGTTTTATATAACATTTTAATAAATTTGATAAAATCCTATGAGTGCATATGGTTTGAAGTTTTGTCGGCATGAAAAATTTCTGTCGTGACTACTGAAAAAACCACTTATTTTTTATTATTTTGCTTTTACTAGAATCCAAACATATTCTCTTTTTTTTTTTTTATCAAATAATTGGCTCTACGCATGAGATCTTGCGAGATGAGCCTAAGCAAAGGCATGGGTTTCAATCATTTTTTTAATTTTAAAATTTTTAAAATATACAATAAAAAAATAAGAGTAAAAGTTTTTAAATATTATAAAGTTGTTTTCAAGATTTCATATAGTAATATTATTAAAAGGAACGCATGCCATGTGATTACATCACTCCTTTTCACTCAAAAAATTGGAAAGCAATGTATCCATTAAAAAAAAAAATTTTCCATTTGCTCAAAAAACATTTTATTATTATATTTATGACTTAATGAGTAGAAAATTCCCTTCTCATTTTATTATTACATTTTTTCCTTTTTATTTTTTAAATAAAATTATATGTATATATACACATAAATACTATAATTATAAGTTAGGATAAAACGTATTTTATTTTGTTTATTTTTTAGAATTGAGCTTAAATTGTGCACATCGTTTTGCCTTTTTTCGCTTTTTTTTTTTTATTTCGTACATTTCAAAGTGGATTTTTAAAGGTCTCAAAACTTTTCTTTCCCCCTATTTTTTTTTTTATTAATTTTTCTTTGGTATCCCCTTGTCCCAATTTGCTGCCGAAAGGATGGAAGATTTTGGGCTTTTTAAAATGATTAGGAATAAAAGAATATGATTTACAATTTTAATAAAAATAAGAAATATATTTTGTATTTAATATATCAAGCATAAATTATGATATAATAATTTTTATATTTTATATGCAATGAATACGAAATAAAGGAATTATCAGGATAATTTGCAATGTGATTAACAAGTCATTGTACCAATTATTGAAGTAGTGTTGGTTGGCAAACACACCATCATGATCCGGATCTCATTTATATTCATATTGACATATTGACATATTGTCTCATGACAGATTATTATTCGATAGTAATTTCTTACGATAAATTATTTATATATTCAATGTAAATTTTGTTGAGACTTGTGACCTATTTTGATTTTGAACTAGAGAAGTCACTTTTGTAAAAAAAAAAACAAAAACAAAAAGGATTTTAGCATTATACAGCATCTCTTCCAAACAAAAGGGAATAGGCGAAAAATTATTTTTTGGATCAGTTTGTATATTATTAAAATTGATATTTAAAAATTATGAGTTCGAAAGAATTTAAATGTGTAATATTTTTTTTCAGGCAAATATGTGAAAATGTAAAAGATTTAAATGTAAATTACAAACTTAAAAGAAAAAAAAAAAAAAAAAAAAAAGGAGCGAGCGAGAGTAGGATGATTCGTGGATGAATTCATATCAAGAAATAGTATTTAATCCCATGAATGGCAACCTCTCCACAAGCATAGTTAATCTACCATAGACCTTTGTCAATATGGGTATGAACTCAAAAATAGAAGTGTCTATTGGACAAATAGATATGCTGGTAATGAACAAAACTGAATAAATAACACAACATTATCTATCATTGATTATGCAAATGGGTATTGTAGCTTACACTATACCAAAAGATTCTTGTTTGGGAGCCAAAAAACAGTTGGATTGAAGTTGGTATGTTTGCACATATAGAACCATGATTAGCATGAGTGAGCTATGACAGGAAATTTGACAGTTGAAATCTAAAATATTATAAATCATTGATTAAAATGATATGATCAGTGGTTTCTAAAGATATCTCAGTTACTTATATATAAGAACCATAATTTGATTAAAATGAATAAATAGAGTTTCAGATTCCATACTTAGAGCTAAAACAATCTACATTTACATAAATGCATACATATGTTATATACATCACCATGCACTTCAATGGTATTATTTGATATGATTCAAACAAGTTAAGGAATAACACAGAAATATAAACATCAATCTAAAAGTAGCTTGTCGAAAAAGAAGTCGTCAGGATATATTCAATTCAATTCCCAACTAATGTAGTGAATCAATGTGGAGTATGACCTTTTGACAGTGCTCAAGAAATGCACGTAGATGTTCTTGCAATTCATGCATCTTTTCACCTTGTGGGCATTTTAGTGTCCACAAGATAAATAGACATTTTAGTATAAATCAACTGCCAAGTGAAGGTAATTTGATCATTTTGATTGATCTGAAATTTTAAGATTTACATCAGTTTGGCCATTTTAATAGCCTATCAGCTAGTGGATTAGGTGCTGATTTGTCATATCTTGAGTGAACAGTCAACTGTCAGCTCAACTTGGGTTTACAAGATTAATCGTAGTCTCTTATACTAACTTTAGGTTATCTAGGCCCAAGGATGCCCATCTCATGTATAGATAGCTCCATCTAGATATTTCTATTCTATCTAACAATCTTCGCATTTATGTCTTTATTTTCGTTTTCTTTTTTAAACCGAACACTAACTTAGAACATCAAAACACAAATACCAAAATAACTTCCTACCTTTATTGTTAACCAATCTCTCTTTCTTGTGTTTTTAAATTTTTTCCCTTCCCAGACAACTCACAAATAATAACCAAGCATCACAACTGGCCTCATTCTCAAGCACAATGCCAGAACATCTGGCCAAGCTTTAGAGTTAAGTTATGATTGAAATATTTTCATTCCATAGAACATAAGGTCAACATAAGGCTTCATTCGTTTTTGCCTTATAGTTCAGAAGACAGAAAGCAAGCAGTAAAAGGAACAATCAAAACGCGCAAAAATCATGCTTTTTCCAGGAAAATACATTCATTAGAGAAAGAAAATGGGATGTCTTGATTTTGAAAAAAAAAAATTGTTTGGGGTATTTTGGTGTCTAAAGAGTAAAATAGATTTTTTAAAAAAAATACAAGCCAGTAGATGAACGAGAACATTCTAATTAAGTTGATGTGTCGAATTGATTTAAAACTTCAAAATTGATCTTAGTTTATCCATTTTAATAATCTACGAACTAAAACTTGAGAGTATTGATTTATCATCCCAAAGTAGACAATCAACTACCAACTTAACTCCGACCTACGAAATCAGCCTTAATCTCCCTACATTAATCTCAGCTTATCTAGGCCTTAAGACCTCAATCACACAGGTATAAACAAGCCTATCCAAGTATTTTAAAATTAACTAAAACTCTTAACTTCTAAACCTTATTTCACCTTAAAGTTTTACCCCTTGCAAACAGCTCCAAACAAACAAAAATGTCTCAAAGAATAATAAAATTCATGCTTTTCACCCAGAAACTCCCCCCATGCCTTTCAGCAATATAGACAGAGCTAAAATGAAAGTAGAAAAAACCCGGAAAGTGAAATATTGAAAGGAACCCATGAACGTTTCAGTCACAGGAAAGAAAGAAAAAAAAGGACCTATTTGGAGTCCACGCTATTGAAGACGCCATTTGATGTGAGAGAGAGAGAGAGAGAGGCGTCCAACACCTTCAATGCTTCCTCTACTTCTGCAGCTTCCATATCAAAGCTCTAACCAGTAACCACCGTTTCAAGAGACCGAAAGGAAGGACTCCAGAGCCAGCTGTTGGCATTTTTGAGCCCAACATTAAGATGGTCGAACCTACTTGACGATAACCATTTGAGTTGCATTACTGTGTGTTGTGTATGACAGACAACAATGAACCAAATACTTGGCAATCGTACAATGATGCAAAAACTGGCTTTGTTTGGTCCTCCAATCATCGGGGGAAAAAAAGTCAAATATCGAAAATCCAATTGATTTGATTTGATTTTGAATTGATTTTTTTGTTCGATGATATTAAATTTATATATTAAATATATATTAGATTAAAATATAATTTTATATTGATAAATAAATTAAATA
Organism: Durio zibethinus; assembly: GCF_047325235.1. Classification (NCBI taxonomy): domain Eukaryota; kingdom Viridiplantae; phylum Streptophyta; class Magnoliopsida; order Malvales; family Malvaceae; genus Durio; species Durio zibethinus. The sequence continues at coordinate 1,363,182 of NC_143165.1, read as the reverse complement.
AATTGAATTATATATTTTTATTAATTTATATATTTTTTAAATTTTTATAAAATAAAATTAATAAATTTATATTAAAATTTATTAAATTATTAAAATTTTATATATAAAAATAAAAAAATTAAATTTTAAAAATTAATAAATCAAATTAAATCCATAAAATTTAATTCAATTCAGATAAAATCATATAAAAAATTAATTTAAATTCATATAAAATTTTTAAATTTTATAATATTATATAATATTTTAAAAATTAAATTTCAAATCAAAATAATATAATTAGATTCAACAAGCTAAAGCAAGATAACTATCATTCACCTTTTAATAATATCAAAGTATTAATTTCGAGTTATAATTTTTTTTTTATATTGGTTTAATCGATTAAAGTTATTTTTTTTTATAAAATAATTTTAGGTTCGAATTTTATTGATGATTATTTAATGAAATCATCTCGAATATATGATCTAAAATCACTTATTTTAACTTGTCAGAGATGATATTTCTTGTTATGATATAAAAAATTAAACAATCTATCTACCTCTAAATTTTTTTTTTTTAAAAGTTATACCTCCGAAACAATAAATAAATAAAAGCAAGCAAGGTGACAGCATGTGCTTGACGCGTGCCTCACACGATTTCCAATTTTTTCTTCGATTTATCTTTATCTATCCTTCACCGTTTCTCTGAGTTTTCCACTACCGCGCTTCCCTTGTACTTGGAAAAACCCTCACCGGAATCTCTTCAGAACTCCGATCTTCGCCAACACCTTTTTACCGCTCTCTTTTTAGTGCAAAGGTCCTTTCTTTTCCGATTCAAATCTCTCTGTTTATTAATATAATAAAATAATTTTGTCTACATTTGTATTTTTGCGTGATTTAATTGAAGTTTTGCTTGCAAATTAAAATGAATTAGAATCGAAAATTTCTTCTTATTCATTATTATTATTTATTTCTTTGTAGTTTAAATTGATCGATCATTGATTCAGAACCGTTCGTGTTCATCTTTCTTTTTTTTTTAATTGTTTAATTCTTGATGACTTTTGCATTATGTAAAGTAGATAGATAATTGAAGATTTATGAGTGAGTTGATTTTCAGTTTTTTGTTCAATCTGGATGTGAAATTTGGTCCTGGCTGCTTTACTGTTGCTACTTCGAGGTTTAGGGCTAATTTGATTCAAATAAAAAGGGGTTTTAAATGATTGAGACGAAGGGTCTATGGGGCATGTGTAGATGTTCAAATTATATTAGGGTAGAACACGATTTTGTTGGCCAAGCTAACAAATGAAGGGTCTTTGAAACCGAAATCCCTTTTACTGTTAGGTGGTTTTTAGAATGATTTTGGCTGAGGTTGGAAATTATATTAGGGTAGAACACGATTTTGTTGGCCAAGCTAACAAATGAAGGGTCTTTGAAACCGAAATCCCTTTTACTGTTAGGTGCTTTTTAGAATGATTTTGGCTGAGGTTGGAGATGACTGAGGAATTTTAGAGCTTATTGCATCTGTTAATTGGAAGAAATTACGACAAAGAGTTTTTGTTGGTACCAAGAGGCCGCAACTTGGGAATAGGGAAAGGGTGATACAAGCCAAATGAAACAGTATAGAGAAGAAGAAAGATAGATAGATAGAGAGAGAATGGGTTGTTCTATCCCATGCTTCTAATGTGACCTTATTATGATGATTCCTCCCCTTAAATCTATTACAGACCAATACTCATCTTGTAACTAATCCAGTATCATCAATTAACTCTGACATTAACATTAATAACTAACTTTAACGGATAATAAAAATACTACACTATAATATTGGACTCATGAACAATTGGGCTTTAATCAATAACCCAACTTCAATATCTTCTGGCCCATATCAAAGGGGTTGCAGCCTTGTAGGTGCTTGGATTTGAACCCTAAACTTGCCACCTCATAAGGATAGCTGTATGAACCAACTAAGTTAAGCTCTGGGTTTGAGAAATCGAGTTCTTTAACCATGGGTAAGTAAGCATCTAAGTCAGAGCTGCTTGGATGACATGAAAAAGATGAATATAGTAAACTGAAAAATTGTACGCACTCTTGGCTTATTTGAACTGATAAAGCTGCACTCCAAACTCCAATGATTATGAAGGATAGAAATAGAGAGGGGAGGTATCCAAATTGCTAGTTAGCTATTTCTTCTTATGGTGCTTACAGTTTATTGGGAAAGTTAAAGATAGATATAAACCTAAGCTTTTAGTTTTGGAAAAAATAAGTTTTCAACTTATTTTGGACTGATTTTAAAAGCTTTGTCTGGTTGGTGAAATAGGAGGAGCCTTCTTGATTTCAGAAATTTGTTGTTTTTCTCAATTTGAATTTTTTTTAATAGGTAAAAACTCCTTATAATCTGCAGAATTATAGAATCTTTTGTGCTTGAACTGCAAATTAGAGGAAATGAAGCTGATCAGCTACAAGTAATGCTCTCAAAACTCGTGAAAAAAAAAGTACTTTAGAGTTATTCTCCTTTTTCTATGAAAGCAATTTTGATGGTCAATAAAACCCTGGGGTGGGGTTTTAGCATTCCCCTTAACCCTTTAAGGCTGTATTACATCTGTTTTCATGCCATTGGAAATGAGAGCTAAGCAGCTCTTCCTCCAAGTTAGTTAATCACATGTCTTCTTTCACCATATAATGAATGAAACAGAGTTAAATTGCATGCCAATATATCTCTGTTGCTGACAATTTGATATGATATTTTATCATTACAGTGAGCTAGTTATGATTAATAAACACAAACAGCAACATGGAAGAATGAACCTTTGGTGCAGATTTCACATTTTAAATCATCTAAAAGATTATAATTCTCCTCATTCTAAACAAGGTTGATTTGTGGTGAGAGGCCTAAATCTGCAAGAAACAAATCTTTTTTCAAAATTTTTGTTGCAAGAAGTAGAGAAAATGAGCTCACTAACTACTATGTTGGTTTTAAATAGGGATGCCATCTGATGTATTTATGGTTTTCTGCATTTCATTTGCATTAGTGCCAGTGTCTTAGCTTTTATCGTTTTCCTGAGTGTGCTTTGCTATTAACAATAACAGTGGTCAATAAGCATTGCTAATTCTGAACAGATTCATATATATATGTGTGTGTGTGTGTGTGTGTGTAATAATAATAATAATAATAATAATAATAATAATCATAATAATCGACAGAAGTATTCACCTTTGGCTTCTGTTTCTACCTGGTAGGATATAGTTTTTCTCTTTTAAATTTGAAGTTTGTGACTTTCTGTTCTTGCACCATTATGAGATATTCTCTTCAAATAAAAGTTTTCTCAGTATATTTTCTCACCTTTTGCTTGATTTCAGAAATGTATAATAACTTGGGAGCCCAGCCTGGGGTGCCAAGACCGCCAACAAATCCTCAGCCAAATCCATTTGATAATGCATTTTATGGGGCTGGTTCTGGTCTTATCCGAGGTGGTCTGGGTGCATATGGAGAGAAAATTTTGGGATCAAGTTCAGAGTATGTGCAAAGCAATGTAAGTAGCATGCTGCTGCAGTGATCTATAGAGTTTTACTTTATTGGTATTATCATATGCTTAAACAATGTATTCTTTCACTCCTTGTTGCATCATAGTATCATGTATTTGAATATTTGCTATTCCAGGATACTGTCAAAGTCATATGTGGATTTTAAATCAAATTTTGGGATCCCAAATCATTTTTCAGAGGATTTACTAATCGTTTGACATGGTTTGAACAGTTTGCTTGTGAAAGGCTTCTGATTGTTCTTAGGGGTGTATCCGATTTGTCTCACTTCAGCATATCGGAAATGCTCCAAATTTATGAATTTTGTTCTTGCCTCAAAATTATTTTTTTTATCTTGAAATGAGCAGATAAGTAGATACTTCTCTGATCCCCAGTACTACTTTCAAGTGAATGATCAGTATGTGAGAAACAAATTGAAGGTTGTTTTACTGCCATTTCTGCACAGGGTAAGCATTTGCTCTCCTTTCAGACATTTTCCATGTTTTTGTTTATTTCTCCTTCTCATATTCTCCCTTTTCCTTCAGGGCCATTGGACAAGAATAACTGAGCCAGTAGGTGGCAGGCTTTCCTATAAACCCCCAATTTATGACATAAATGCACCAGACTTGTACATCCCATTTATGGCTTTCGGTACCTATGTTGTTCTTGCTGGATTGTCACTGGGCCTTCAAGGGAAGTAAGAGATTTTTCCCCTCAATCTAACTGCTTCTTCTATTCCTAACTTCTGTTTCCAAATTTTGCAATGTACATTTTAGTGGTTTGAAACCTTATTCTGGACAGAGGTCTTCCTGCTTTGTTTTAATTTTTAATTAGGTGACTTCCAAACACTTATTACTAACTATAACTTGGTAACTTTGAGGGGCCTAACTTCTGTTTTCTCCTTTATGCCACAAATCCTCTGCTCCCTAGAGAGCTTTCCCTTCCTGTTCTCATGGGTCTTAAAAAAGAAGCCAATAGCTAAACAAATATCTGTGGCAAGCCAATAGCTACACGTATGTGTGTTGCATCTAATGTTTTTTATTTTATAATTATCGCTGTGAGATTAGGGCAAGTGGAGGAGTTTTCATTCAGGCACCAGAGCCAGAATGAATCTTTCTCTAGATGGTGTCCAAATTGTGAAGGAAAAAGAAATGGTTATTGTTATTATTGTACCTTGTCATTGGTTACTCAACATTTTTCTGTAGTTTGTTTGTTTTTGAATCTTGGAATTTTTTTTGGCCAATATCTTCTGAGAAACTGAAGCTTCAACGTTAATACACTATACCTTAAGATCTGGCTTCTTGTAGTCTTGTCTTCTTTCTCGTGGTGACCACTCTAAATGCAGTATTCTGATTCATAATTTCGCAAACTAATTTTAATCACTTAGTTTTCTACATATATATTACTTGGCAAGACGATATATCACATTTTCCATTTCTTTTACCTCAAATGATTTCTATTCTTATCTTTTCATCCAGGTTTAGCCCTGAAGCACTTAACTGGCTGTTTGTTAAGGGATTGTTTGGCTGGTTTCTGCAAGTCATGCTGCTGAAAGTAACATTACTATCATTGGGTAGTGGTGAGGCACCTTTACTTGACATTCTTGCATATGCTGGGTATACTTTTACAGGAATATGTTTGCCTGTCCTTGGAAGGATCATATGGAGATACTCCTACTACTTTTTGATGCCATGGACATGCTTGTGCATGGGAGTCTTCTTGGTGAAGACGATGAAGAGAGTCCTATTTGCAGAGGTTAGAAGTTATGAATCCAGCAGGCACCATTACCTTTTGCTCTTTATTGCCCTGGCTCAATTTCCCCTTTTCACATGGCTTGGCAACATTAGTGTTAATTGGCTTCTCTGAAACTGCAGCATTGTCTAAGTTGTAGCAGGAAAGAATTGTGTGTTTATATCAGTTCTTACATGATTTTTAGGCAATTTTACCATATAGAATTTCTTCTCTGGTTAATTTTTTGTTTACCATATTCATAAAAATCAATTTCCATGTGCTGAGAAAGTGATCAATAGTTTTTCCTTGAATGATTGTGGTGCTTGAGTGTAAACAAATTGGAAGATAAAAAATTAGAGAGTTAAATGGATCACTGATAAATTCATTGTTTACTTTTTATTTATCGAAGAGTGTGCTAGTTTCTCTTTTATTTTTTTGGCACTTGAAGCTGTCAGAATTTAAACTGTCATTGAAATTAAAAATTCAACATTTTATCAAGAGAGTCGATGAGCTCTATTGCTGTGGGTTGAAGGAAATTAAAGCGATCCAACTGGGGCAATGCAAGCATCCCTCATGATGTTATACGCCCCGAAAATCGGTTGTGGGACAGTCAAAGTTCTCAACCTCGCAGGAAGCTTGCAACTAACATAATGGAGCCAAGCTCTAATGTCTGCAGCTTCCATAATCCATTACTGCAAGGAATTCAGCCTGAAAAGCCATTATTTGACAAGCTCATGTGAGTAAAATCTTCTTAGTTCAGAAATCCCGGTAGGGATCTAACCGGAGAGGTCTATTCTTTCAACCTTCTTCAATCCATGGATCCATACCGAGATGCTGCCAGTGAAAATTTGCCATTGTAATGATATAGCATTGTCAATGGCTTCCCATTTCTTATTAGAACTTTTATCCCCTTCTTTATCCAATTGTAATGATTCATATTTGTTTATTTCGCGTTATAATTTTTATCTATATGTCAAATACAAAATAAATTTTTTTTATTTTTATTAATCATATATAATTTTTATTAAAATTTTAAATCGTATCACTTATATATCAAGTTTCATAAAAAATATCAGGACAGAAACTGGGACATCTTCTAAGACAGGCGTTTTATAATTAGAGATATGATCCATTGGCAGCATAACATGAAAGGAGTTGCACTGAATAGAATGAACAGAATATCCTAGAGCAAAGGGTGATGAATTCACCATCTTAAAACAAGCAATTCACACGTCAATGGAAGAAAATATAGATTTGAGTATTCTCATGAACATTTTGCCACCCAAGACTGAATGCAATGTATGTGTATGTGCTAAAGTAAGCGTCCATATGAAAGTATAAACATATAGTTGTTCGGCATATCGACACAGAAGTCTAATTACATCAACAGTCAGCCTAGATCAGGGACTGTGGAGAATTCATCATCATCATCTGGGATTTCAATTCTAGGCTTCTTAAGGGGCATGAAATGATTGGTAGGTCTGCATGAGTTGTTGAAATTGCTTGACTGTGGTACTGGAAGTTGAGGAACTTGAGCTGCTGCTAAAGCTTCCTGAGGCAATTGCTCACCAAAAAGACCCATGTCTGCTAGCCATTCAAGCTCTCCAAGCTCAAGATGCTCTTTCTGCATAAAGACCAGGAAAAATTATAGGAAGATGAAAACTCTTGACTTCCATTGATTGTCTCATGTTTCAGAAGTTTCATATCAGTCTCCTAACCAATCATTATATCTTTTCTCACCTTGTCAGGAGATTCAATATCTGAAAATTGTAACAGATCATCAACAGACCATGAAGATGGGAAGCTTGACTGTTGCTGTGGAGGCAATTTCATCAAAGTCTGAGGTGCACTGTTGTTGGGAGGCTCCAACCCATTCTTTTCAGTATTCTTCTTATTGCAACTAGAGCTTAAGGCAACAAGGATTCCTGTGGCTAGGAATCTTTGATGATTTGCAGAAAGGCTGCGAGCTGAATGGATAGGTTCATCACAATCCCGGCAAAGAAGGGCTCTATCTTCAACACAAAAAATGAAAGCAGCTTTTTCCTGTAAATCATGTAAGAGTGAGAAGAGAATCAGAGCATCTGACCATTCAGAAATTTTTTGCAATTATGATAATAAAACAATGTTGAACAAGCTTATAGAAAATTGAAAAGGATATTTACCATTCAGTTGCATTTCAACGGTATCATATTCTTTTCGAAGAATAGCATGAAAAACCAAGAAAAACATACAAAAGTTAGAACATCAAAATTTATCCATCATTTTTCTCAAAGCCATTGATTTTATTTTTGGTTATCACTAATAATTCCAAGTTTTTCTATATGAAAAACACCCTTAACAATAAGCCATTTAGATCTATGTATTAAGATAAGATCTATGAACTAGAAAATGTTTTTGAACCCATTTAGATCCCCACTCGCCCACCCAGATTTTCTGGTTCTATATTATTTTCTAGTAACAGGTTTAACAACCAAAGCCAATAGATAGATGACTTAGATCTATCAGATTAAATTAAAGAAACCATGAAAAAAGCATCTGACACCTATAAAAATCAAGGGTACCTGGCATATATCACAAGTAGGAAGCTTGTCTGAAAGGCACTGAAGGAGGAGACGTTGGTGCTTGCTTGCAACCTTGTTAGCTGCATGAACTTCAACATCACATTTTGCACAAAGTGCAGCCTCGTCTGCACAACATATCACTGTGGCTGGTGCTCTTTCACAAACATCACACTGGATTTTCATCTTTATCGACCTTGGAATGGAACTCTATTCAACGATCACCCGCAATATTTTTCACTGCCACTAGTTCTTAACCAATATTTCCCTCAGAAATTCAGGAGATACCCATACTTTAAAACCTTGTGAAAATCATGAAAAAGTGAAGCCAAGAAGAAAACAAGATCTGGGTACCCCGAGAAAAAGCACCTGAACTCGAGTACTTTTTTTTTAGAAAAAGAGGGAGGAAAAGATAAGGTAAAGAGGAAAAAAATCTGGGAAATGTAGACAAAACCAGAAGATGAGAGAGAGAAATAGTGGAGGAAAATGTGGGTGATGTAATTAACACAAGTAAGCAAGCTAGAATCTGTGGAAGATATAGGATTTAGGAAAGGAAAAAGTGGTTGGGCAGGAGTTGGACTTGCAGATAAGGCATTTAGATTTTGTGTATCAAAATCAAGAGATTTAGTGCTTACAACAATGCAATTGTTAGGGCCAGTAAGTCAGGCAGTATTCCCCTAATAAACATGTTTTTGTGTGCTTGCCGATAATTTGATAATTTAAAATATGATCTTGAAAATAATATAAAATATATATATAATTTAAAATTTTAAAAAATTTATATTTATATTTAATAAAATTAAAAAATATATTTTATATTTTTATATTAATATAAATTATAATATATAATTTTTATATAAAATATAATTTTTACATATAAATTATCAAAATTTCTAATTATTATAATTTAATGTGTTGTAGGTTGTGGTCACTATTGATTATGGATTTTTTAAGGAGTTTTGATTCTTGGGCTTTCTTTCATATTACAACAATGTTCAAATTGATTCGGTAGGATAAGCTGACTCTCAAACTTAGATCACGATCATCATTATTATTTGCTACATAACTTTTTTTTTTGTTTCAAGAGGACAGAACTTTTACAACAAGAGTGAGGGGAGAGGTTGGAGTCAAACCCCAACTTTTGTGTATTCTTTAAGGCTCTCTCGACAACTATATTAAGAAACTGAAGGCTTTTGCTACATAATTTTTGTAAGAGGACAAATCCCTTTGATAAATTTGTAAGAGTTGGGGCATAGAAAATGGGCCTTTGGGCTGGGTGTGTGAGTTATGGGCCAAGCGTGAAGTCCAATTTATTTATAAGCCAGTAGTTTATAGTTTTGTTTTTTACAATTTGCTTTTTTTTAACAATTTTTTATAAAATAAATGAAAAATATAATATAATAATTATTACATCTGACATGTCATCTCATAAGAGATCAATTTTTTTTAATTTATTTATAATTATAAAATATAACTCACATTTATTTACGTGAATTTTTTTCTAAGTTTCATATAGATTTTTCATTAATTATCATCTATTTCGATTATATCAACATCTATTATTTTATATATAAGATAAAAATAAGATCCAAATACGTATTTTAATTGTTTCATTTTTAAGCCTTTTTTCAGCTAATTTTCTTTTTCCTTAAATTCTAATATACTTAACTAATTTAAATATCGAAACGTACTCAAAAAAATAAATTTTCGATAATTTTGATTATGGTTTCTTTGTTATAGGTCCAAATCAGCCCAACTCACCTACGCTCTTAAACACCATTATCAATAATAAATATAACGAATAAATAGAACCAAAATTACATGACAAAATGTGAATTAATTTCTTTATCTCGTAAAATTTTTTTTCTTTTTTAAATGTTAGTGCATGAATTTTTTTTAAATGAAAACTAGCTATTCTCTTTTAATTGAACAACAATATACTAAGTATGACTTTCTTTGGATATTCTTTCATTCTTGACTTGGAAAATACAACAAATATAGCCATGTGAATCACGACGAGAAAAGGGGAGGACATGAACTCACTTTAGAACTAAAAAAATAGGAATCTTATCCATTAGAAAATTAAATAAAATATATGCATAAATAATTAAAAAAAATCAAAATAGACAAGATTGACATATAACTTGTCTTGTCTCTTATCCAAAAAAAAACTATTCTCTATATATACTTAAGAAAATTATATATATATATTATATATGAATTAATATTTGATATATTATTAGTATAAAATTTTAATTATATCAATGATATTAAAATAGTAATACATATTTTTTAAATATATTTAAAAAATAAAAAAATTAATTAAAAAATAGATCTATATTATTTTTTTAATTCAATTCGTATAATTAAAATTTTATATTTATAATGGATTAAATACGAATTATATATATATATATATAAATAATCATTATTGTTTTTAACCATATTGTTTGTACCCAAAAAAAAAATAAAATCACTTGCTAGGTGTCACTCATTCTCTTAATTATGTAATGAATTTCAAGATTAATACTTGTATTTTTATGTCTAAACAAAACAATTTCTTTTGGTAACTTTATAATTAATCACGCTGTAGAGTATGATAGGTTCCAAAACCAAAATATTACAATTGATCCTCAAATTTTTGTTGGTCACATGTAATTATTTGAAGTGAATTTCATTAGAGTAAGTACTATTATTTAATAAATTAATAATTCAAATATCATATAAATTATTTTTAAAATTTAAATATCATATTAAATATTTTATTATAATTCAAAAATTATTTGTAACATTAAGCTAAAAAAATAACAATCTTATCGTATAATCTTGTTTCTTTATTAAAAGCACCAAAGAAGTAAAACATATATTAATATGTCAAAAGTTAAATTTAATAATATAAAATATGATACGATAATACCATATGAATATGATATAAAAATAAATATAAAAATAATATAATTTAAAATTATAAAAATAAATATATATTTAATAAAACGTAAAATATATATTTCATATTTTATATTAACAAAAATAATAAAACATAATTTTTGTATAAAAATAATAAATATATAAATTTTAATATTTCACACGAAATAAACATAAATCTCTCTTAGTTGAAAAAAATGTAGATTAGTTTTCTAGAGTTATAAATATAAATGGTTCAAAAACTCACTTTTTTTCAGTTATTCATACTCCCTATGAAGCTAATCAATCAAATAAAACAATGGCAAAAGAGTGATATAGGCAAAGATCAAAGTTAAATAGGAATCCTGGTCATGGTATCTTTCTCCCTCTCGCCAAACACGCCCAAAGTAATCCTCTACACAAGCTTCTCGTCGACAATGGCCGCCGCCACTGCGAACACCACTTTTCCTAAAGCTTTCCCTTTAACTTCCTCCTTCAAATCTTCAATACCTTTTTCCAAATCTATCCTTCCCTTCTCTCCAACCCCTCAAAAACTCACCCCTTCCCGTTCCCTCCAGATTTCCAGCTCTCTTTCTCAATCAAGCTCCAATCCCAGATCTGGTGCCACCACCGTCATCCCAATTGTTTCCCCTTCCCATGATTTCGTTTCCCGTTATGCCCCTGATGAGCCCCGAAAAGGCGCTGATATCCTCGTGGAAGCACTGGAACGTGAAGGGGTCAAGGACGTGTTTGCCTACCCTGGTGGAGCTTCCATGGAGATCCACCAGGCTTTAACCCGGTCCAAAATAATCAGAAATGTCCTTCCGCGACACGAACAAGGTGGGGTCTTTGCTGCGGAGGGGTACGCTCGCTCATCCGGCCTTCCAGGCGTTTGCATTGCGACTTCTGGCCCTGGGGCAACTAACTTGGTGAGTGGTCTCTCTGATGCGATGCTTGATAGTATCCCTCTTGTGGCGATCACAGGTCAAGTCCCTCGAAGAATGATCGGTACTGATGCTTTCCAAGAGACTCCTATTGTTGAGGTAACAAGGTCTATTACAAAGCATAATTATCTTGTTCTTGATGTGGATGAGATTCCTAGGATTGTTAGTGAGGCTTTCTTTTTAGCTACCTCGGGCAGGCCGGGTCCTGTTTTGATTGATGTACCTAAGGATATTCAACAGCAGCTTGCTGTTCCTAAATGGAACCACCCTATTAGATTGCCAGGGTATATGTCTAGGTTTCCAAAGGCTCCCGAAGAGGCTCATTTAGAGCAGATTGTGAGGTTTGTTTCAGAGTCTAAGAAGCCAGTGTTGTACGTTGGTGGTGGGTGTTTGAACTCCAGTGAGGAGTTGAAGAGGTTTGTTGAGCTTACAGGGATACCTGTTGCAAGTACTTTGATGGGTCTAGGGACATTTCCGAGCTCGGATGAGTTGTCATTACAAATGCTTGGGATGCATGGAACTGTGTATGCTAATTATGCTGTGGATAAGAGTGATTTGTTGCTTGCTTTTGGAGTGAGGTTTGATGATCGAGTGACAGGAAAACTTGAGACTTTTGCCAGCCGGGCCAAGATTGTGCATATTGATATTGATTCAGCTGAGATTGGGAAAAATAAGCAGCCTCATGTGTCGGTTTGTGCAGATGTGAAATTGGCATTGAAGGGGATAAACAGGATATTGGAGAGCAAGGGAGCTAAGCTTAAACTTGATCATTCAGCTTGGAGGCAGGAGTTAAACGAGCAGAAGCTGAAAAACCCATTGAGTTACAAGACCTTTGGTGAAGCTATTCCACCTCAATATGCAATCCAGGTGCTTGATGAACTAACCAATGGGAATGCGATTATAAGCACTGGTGTTGGCCAGCATCAGATGTGGGCTGCCCAGTTTTACAAGTATAAGAAGCCTCGTCAATGGTTGACATCAGGGGGATTGGGGGCTATGGGATTTGGCTTGCCTGCTGCCATTGGAGCTGCTGTTGCAAATCCAGGAGCTGTTGTTGTAGACATTGATGGTGATGGAAGTTTTATCATGAATGTCCAAGAGTTGGCCACTATCCGTGTGGAAAATCTTCCCATTAAGATATTGTTGTTAAATAATCAGCATTTAGGCATGGTTGTTCAGTGGGAAGATCGATTTTACAAGGCAAACAGGGCTCATACGTATTTGGGTGACCCATCCAATGAGTCCGAAATATTCCCAAATATGTTGAAATTTGCAGAAGCATGTGGAATACCTGCTGCCCGTGTGACAAGAAAGGAAGATCTCAGAGCAGCAATTCACCAAATGTTGGACACTCCTGGACCTTACTTGTTAGATGTAGTTGTCCCCCATCAAGAGCATGTACTGCCTATGATTCCCAGCGGAGGGGCTTTTAAAGATATGATCACAGAGGGTGATGGCAGAACACAATATTGATTTTAATTACTACCAATACGTGTTTTTGAGAATGTATGTATGACACAGTTAAGGAGGCTTAGCTCCGAGTTGTGGCAGTATTGCGGGCTGTAAGTTCGGTTTCATGACAATGACATGGACGAAACTTGCTTGGGCTCCCATAATTAGTTTTTTTCTCTCTTTTAAAAACTATATCAAGTAGGTTTTTAGTTTGTTCCTATCCAAATCTTGTATGTCTTTTAGTCAATAATGTACTATGCAATAGATGAATCTATTTTAAGGGCATAGAGGTCCTGGTTTGGAGCCAAAATTTTCTCTCTTTCCCCCTTGTAAGGGCTATGCCCTCCCCTGAACCAAAAAATATATATATATATATATATATATATTTGTTTACAAAGGAGATCATGTACTGGCTATGAAATTGCGTTTTGCGTCCAATTATGATGAATCTAACAATTTAAAACATGATAGGGTAACACAAAGGATATCAAGGTAATATAATTTAAAATTTTAATAATAATTATATATGAATTTAATAAAAATATATATTTTATGTTTTTGTATCAATATGATTTATGATAAATAATTATTATATAAAAAATAATATAAATATAAAAATTTTAATATTTTATGCGATATGATTACATAAATTATCAAGTATAAACAAAATTATTATCCAATAGCCATTTATGTGAAGACCATGGCAAGTCATACAACTTAATGAAGTAAACAAATTATTAGAATGTTATCACGATGCAGGCACAAGTGTGATGCTGCATGACATCGCCCAAGTTTTGCTTGATGGACTCCAACTTTTCCTCCCAATGGAACAACTGAGCTTCAGCTTTCATATTGATAAAATATTGCATTTCATTTTCGTTTGAATTAATATATAATTTAACCCTTAAATTATATTAATTTAACGATTTAATATTTATAAGAAAATTAATGAAACCAAACTTTGTTAATATAATATTATAAATTCATTTCAAGACTCAATTTAACTAATAGAGTTGAGGTGAAACCTTTTTTAGTAAAAAAAAATGGATTAACATTACAAATGGCTTTTGAATTATAATGAAATATTTATTGCGATATGTTAATTTAAAAATCTTTAATGCGATATTAAAATTGTGAATTTATTAATTAATGTAGTATTTGTAAGATTATTTATTCATTACATATTATTATTTCGAATTAATCACGTTAGAAGTAAGTATAATATTAATTAATAAATTTATAATTTAAATATAATATTAAAGATTTTTAAAATTCAAGATCACCTAAACTCCAATATTAGTTAAGAGATATTTGCATAAGTCAAGTTGGACCTAGGGTTCATCGAGTAATTTGATCATGTAGATTTAAAAGAATCGTTGTAGTCGTGGAGATAGAGAAGCAATATATGATTAAAAGTAAGTATTATATTAATATATTTTAAATCAAAGTATTAAGATTTTAAAAAATCATTGTTGTCATGTAAATAGAGAAACCATACGTAACAAATCAATTTCCAAATTTGGATCATCCTATAACATCGGTTTAAATCTTTTTGATTAATTGTACATTGCATGGACAAACTCTGAAGAATTAATGGATAGTGCAGATTTAAAACTTTTTTAAATGTTCATTTATAATATATAAAACTTGATGATGAATTTATTAATTTTATAAAAAAAATTTTTTTTTTTTTTAAATTTTGTAAGTATCTAAGAGAAATTTTTCTTAAATAATTTTTTTTTTTAAATTTTAGGAATGCTTATAAATATCTTAAACTTAATTTTCAATTGATAAGATATTCGAGCGAATGAAATTTTTTATAAGGTTTAAGATTTTATGTAAAATGAAAAGTTGGGTTTGGTGAAAGCATTTGGTGATTAAAAAAAAAGTTATAGTGATTTTTTTTTTCATTATGAGTCTTTAACGGACAGTTAAGATAATTTTGATATTTATATCAATTTAATATGTCAAATTGATCAAATATATTTAATATCATATTAATTTGATTATATCATTATTGTCTCCCTATGATCTTATATCTCTTATCTATAAATATGAATGTTCAAATATCATTAAAACAAGTTTAATCTATCCTTAATTTCTTAAATAGAAGAAATGTGTTTAGAAGCTGGTGGCTTTTGGTTAGATCCAAACATAAATATTTTGCATCAAAACAAGACGTATCCACATTAAAAATTGAAACTCACTTAACTAACGCTGGAATCATGCAAACGTTGATATGGTTGGATACGGAATTATGAACTTGTTTTCTTTTTTTTTTTTTTTTGAAATTTTTGAATTTTACTTGATATATTTTATTTTTGGATCGGTCCAAATAAATTTGTATACGTTATAATATATAAAGTTGTTTTGACCTATGCCTCAACAACACTCATTTGTAAGCCATTAGACTAAATGAATATTTATGCAATTTTATTTTTATATCATCGATGCATAAGAATTAATTCTTTAATAAAAAAAGAAAAAAAAAAAAGAAGAGGAAGAAACAACTGCGTTTTGGTTCTAGTTAAATAAATGAAAGTCTCAAATTCAAACATTTAGAAGAAATAACTTAAAATTCAAACAATTAGAAGAAATTAATTAATTAAGGATTTAATAATTTATGAAAATAAAAAACAATAATTTTTCCTACAAAATTGTTAGGTTCATTTGATATGTAATTAGATTACCCACAAAGGATTAGTCCAATTAGAAAGTGAAAGAATTCCTCATCCTTGTTAATCATGGTTCAATTTTTGGAAGAAGCATATCGAAAGCAAAATTTTAAAGACTACAATATTATAAGAAATTTGAATTTTATCATTATAAATTTTTATTTTTTATTATTTTTTAATTTGTAACAAATAAGTTTTATTTTAAAAGCAAATTTGATTTATTTAAAGATTTATTTAAGTATAAATTAAAAGTTAAAATTTTATTTAGATAAGATTAAGAACTATTTGATTTTAATAACAATATAAAAATTTATTTAAATAAAATAATAAAATTCATGTTTTTTTAATATTTTAATCAATTTTAAATGTATCAAATTAATACGAGAAATTCGCACTTAAAATCATTGAAAAAAAAATTTAGACACTTAATTTTGAGAATAACCTGTTCCTATTATCAAATATATAAAAAGTAGATTCAATTTTGGAGTTTTGATTTCAAAGAAAAATTCAAACCAAATCATTGTGCTGAGAATTTTTTTTTCTTTGCCAGAATGTTTTCAAACTTTAGAAAATCAAAATGGAATAAAACCTAATTGAATTTTCAATGTTTGATTAAGGTCAACTATTTAGGTTTACATTTTAGTTAAAAGGCTTCTTAAATTTGCAATGATTTTTATTATAGCCTATGTATTTGAACCTTTAAAAAATCTAAATTTAAAATTTATACAAGATAGAATAAGTATTAATTATTAAGTTAGAGATAATTTTAATTAAATTAATTTCCATTTCAAGATTTCAATGTCAATAATTGAAATAAGAAATTGAAAGTAAGTCAAACTATTATGGTAACAATTTTTGTATGAAAATCAATTATTAAAATATGAAATCGAACTAAATTGAATTAATTAATTTATATATTATTTTATTATTAAAATTAAATAATTAGATATAATTTTGTATTAATATTTTTAAATATATTTTAAAATAAGATTAAAATTATATATATCATATAATATAATAAAAAATAAAGTATTCTCTATCAATATAATATATTTACTTTAAAATTTACGATCAACATAAAGATATTTAAAACAATAATTGAGTTTTTAAAATATTTATTCTTACAAAAAAAAAAGATGCAAAATTAACAAGTTTTATTTGGTATAATTTTTTTTATATATATTTGAAACTGTAAATCTAAAACTAAGGGATTAAATCAACAAGTAGCATTAAAATTAAATTTCTCTCAAAAATTCAAATTAAGAAGATGAAAAAGAAAAGGAGCAAGGGTACTTTGGTAATATTGGTTACTCATTTAAACAAGAACAAAATTTTGCAAAGAAAGTCCATTGGGTATGATCGAATTGAATTATTCTCTGTTATCATATTTGTAAAGTAAAAAAAAAAGTATATATATATATATATATATATATAGGTGCAAAACATAGGGAGGCAACCAGGAATCTTGAATCGATTTACAGCCAAAGCTGAGAAAGTAAGATCCCATATGTCCCTCTTTAACTCCTGAAATTTCTCTTTTTAATCTCTCAGTTTCTCCTGCTTGAAGTAGTTAATTGATCGACTGTGAAAAAACCCACTTCTTCTATTGCTGCTGCTTAATTTTTTCTGTGTTGAAATGATTGATATTTGAAAAGTATCGGGTATTTTAGATCTGGGTTTTTTTAATCACTGCAAGATTTGGCTTGATTCAAAACATTGTCAAATATTACCTTTTTAAGAAGTGTTGACAAGCTCATGGTTTTAATCTGGATTTGTGATGTTGGGTTTTTCTCCTTAGACTGAATAAAGTGAGAAGAGAAAGTTGAAGGAGTTTTATATATTAGTGGAGATGGGGAAGCCATTATTTTATGAGATATTGGAAAAACCAGCAACAAGTTGTATAGTAGGAATATGCAGTGCAATATGGTTTTACATACAGAAGAAAAACATTGGTTATCAACATGTGGGTTTAAGTTATGAAACTGCGGTAGACAGTCACTATTGGAGGATAATTACTTCAGCTTTTTCACATATAAGTGTTCTTCATCTTGTTTTCAATATGAGTGCTCTTTGGAGTCTTGGGGTTGTAGAACAATTAGGGCATTTGGGTCTTGGAGTGGCATATTATCTTCAGTACACGCTGGTTTTGGTTGTGTTGTCGGGGTTGCTTGTGTTGGGAATGTACCATTTTTTAATTCAGCGGTTTAAAATTGAGTATTTTCGGCGAGTGACTGCTGTTGGGTATTCTTGTGTTGTTTTTGGGTGGATGACGATTTTGTCTGTGAAGCAACCTTCATCAAAGTTAGATCTTTTTGGATTCCTTTCACTTCCCATTAGTTTTGCCCCTTTTGAGTCATTAGTTTTTACTTCAATCATTGTTCCTCAAGCAAGTTTTCTTGGACATTTATCTGGAATTATTGTTGGGTATGCTATAGCTTGGGGTTTGATTCATGGGATGACTAATTATTGGACAGTTACCATTCTGGGATGGATAGCAATTGTTTTTGTATTCAGTTTGAAGCGTTCTGGTGCTTATGATTTCAATTTTCTTGAGATTGAATCTGTTGCAGATCCTTCGTTGCCTTCTGTACGGTTTATTGGAAATGGTAGAACCTTGCAGATGACTACAATTCCACTTGAAGGCGTTGAAATTGTCTAGTTCCTTTGTGAAGACATTGCCATTACAAGTACAATGTAGGCATGAATTATTTAGTCATCCCTTGAGAGTATATGTGATTCTGCTTTGTCCAAGACAGTAAATTGGAAGTGGGATGGTCTTGATCAGTAGATGTTTCAGATTCATTGCTTTCCTCTGCTGTGATCACACAAGTTCCCAGGCCTCTTTTTAAATTCTTTGTGATTCTGCTTTGTCAGGCTAGACGGTAACTTGGAAGTGGGATATTCTTGATCATTACATGTTTCAGATTCATTGCTTTCCTCTGCTGTGATCACACAAGTTCCCAGGTCTGCTTTTAAACTTACAGTGATGTTACATGAATTTCTTCACTGCCCAACAAGGGTTGCAAGTTACTGATCATCATTGCTCACTTCTGCATCATTTATTGTTCTTTTTCCTGATAGTTTAAACTTTAAAAAATTTCTAGATTGTTCTACCATTCTTTTCTGTAATGGTGAAAAAAATTTGTTTACCCTGTTGAGATTCAACTTCATCGACAATTTATATAATTATTGAATAACTTAATGTAGAAAAAAGATGCATTTCTTTAAATTTTATTTTCTAGATTGAGTTCTGCTGGTTGAAAATAGTTGTGGTGACCTATGAGTTTGGATAGCGAGAAACGGTTATATAAATTTGCCGAATGATATGACATTATGTGATGACTGTTTAATCAGTTACTGGTTTTATGATCCTGCTGAATTACATAAATTTCACTCAAACCATTATTGAATTAGTAGAGTGTTTATAAAAAGAAGCCATGCTTTTTCTTGAAACAGATGCGAATTGGTTTTTGTTAGTAGGGTGGAAAGGGCTGTGAATTTACAGAAGGGTGATCTTATATGCCTCAGTCAAATAGTATAAAGGGGTAATTGCTTCAAATGAAATTTACTATTGTTATGGAGGTTAAAGCCTGGGGGAAATCTTGACGTTGAGGCTACAATGCATGCTTGCAATTTGCTGTTTTCCTTTGTTGTCACAGCCTCCTTTGAGAAGCAATTTTCCAAGTGGATTCTTGGGTTTCTTCTGTTTTCCCCTATATTTTACTATCTAGGGTAAGAAGTTCCTTTGCAGTAGAAAAGTTAAGGCCTATTTCATATGAACTCCAATTTCCAAAGTTTAGTTTATCAAAGCCAAATTTAAATAAAAAACATATGTTTTGCCTTTTGAATTTTTGAATGAAATAAACAAGTAGTGATTAAATAAAGCTCATGAGTAAACTCAATGATGCATATTAAGATCAATTTGGATGAGCGATGAGATTTGATTTCGGTAAGAGTAAAAGCAGTGGCGGAGGTGAGATTAATTATTGTAGCAATAATATTAAAATTAATGGTGAAATCATGTGTTTGAATTAGACCTGACAATTCGTGTCATCATGTGATGTAAAATATTATATTCATGTCATGTTTTTCATGAAAATTGTATGTCATAATTCGTATCAGTACGAAAATATAAACTATAATTTTTTTTGTTTTATTAAACTTATTTCTGTTTTTTCTTAAGTTTTAAGTCGTGTTATTTTCATATTATTTATTCATATCATTTTCATATCGTATCACCGTATCGTATTTCAAATTATTAGGTTTAGTCTGAATGCATACACAATGATAGCGATGAAATAAATTTTAAAAAAAGGAGAAATGATAATTAAAAATATTAAATTAAAAATTATATGTAATAATATTTAATCTTTATAATAATTACAAAGACAAAAAAATTAAAAAAATGGTTCATTTATTTATTTCACAAACGAAATTAAGATAATGATACTTATTTTTAATACATATTTAAAAAAATTAATTTAGAAAAACATGAAATATATGTCATTATTTTAATTTCATTCATAGAATTAAAAAAATTCACTATATCAAATAATTTCTGATTTTTTTATACATGTAAAATTGTTTTGAAAATAGTAGTGCTAAAGTTTTGAATTTGATTTGGACGTTTAATGTGATGAGATGTTCATTGGATTAGGCATTAGAGAATCCAACAAAAATAAAACAGGGTTCGGCTTCTGTCTCGGCCACAAGTTCACACCCCGTGACTCCACAAAATGGGTGACGAAGAGTCTCAACAACCGACAGGGGGAAAGGAATGTCACGGACTCCATCAATGATAAAGTTTACTCTCTATCCCAAATAATTTGGTCCGAATTAATTTTTACGAAATTTAAAAGAAAATTTTAACTTTAGTGAATTTAATATTAAAATTAAAAATATTTTATAAAATTAAAATTTTATAACTTTTAATATCAAAAAGTTAAAAAATTCATAAAAAATAATTTTAAAATATAAAAAATAAGAATTTTAGATGCTCAAAAAAAAATATATATATATATATAATTTTGAGACATCTAAAAAAAAACCCAAAAAAATGGGACAGAAGAGATACATAATATTTTTTTTAGGTCAAGTTTGTATAATTAAATTTTAAAAGTGAATTAATAAAAATTTTAATAAAAAATCAAATCAATATATTAATAGAGTTTAATGTAAAAATCAATAATATACAAAAAAATTTCTAAAAATATCTTTTGTAATTCAAATTTGATGAAATTTATTTAATGATAAAATTTTTATCAATATTTTTATTAAAAATATCTATTAAAAAATAAAAAATTATTAAAAGTTTTTCAAATTTAACATATTTGATCTATGTAACAATACCGTTTAATTTATCAATTTTAATTTTTAATTTATATTTATATTTAATTATTTATAGTAAAGATTAACTTCACGAATTTCACTTAAAAATTTTTATCAAAGTTTTTTCCCTCCATCAAGCTTAATTCTTTTTCTCGCCGATTCAATTTTTTTAAAAAATTATTTACTTATAATATATATAAAAACGATCGATGAATTTATTACTTTTTATTAATAAAAAAGTGTCAAAAGAAAAATTTTAAGAGTATTTGATAAAATATTTTTAAATTCTTTATTTTTCAAATTTTGAATGCCTTCTAAGCATAGATCATCCTTTTTCATACCCCTATATAAAAATGATAACACTTTTTATTAGATTCATTTTGGTTTTTTTAAATATTATATAATATTTTAAATTTTTTAAATTTGATTTGTATTCGAACCGATTATTGATACGATTTAATTTAAACCAAACTAAATTTTATTGGTTTGATTTAATTCAATTTATCAATTTTTAAAATTTAATTTTTTTGTTTTTATATATTATTAGAATATAAAATTTTAATATATTTAAATAGATTTTAATAACAATTATTTTTATTTTATAAAAAATTAAAATATATAAAAATTAATAAAAATATATAATTCGATTCGATTTAATTTTTTATCTTTTAATTCAAAATTCGATTTGAATTTAATATACATATTTAATATCCGAATTTAATCCAAAACTAATAAAAAGATATAAACCAAATCCAACATTAAAATTTCAAATTGATTTTCGATTTGTTAGATTTTTTTTTTCTCATCCTACCCCTATAAAAACCAATATTTGCCTAACTTGGCTCCTCCACTCTGAAACCCCCATATCTCACCAACTCAAAACTGCCCTCAGAGATCAAGAATGGAGAGAGTAATGGAGAGTCTGGCATTTATAGCAGCATTAGTAATGGTTTTGGCTATTGCTACAACAGATGCTCAAAGCATTTGCAACATGCCTGCTTCAGGTTTGATTGCATGTAAGCCAGCAGTGACCCCTCCCAACCCTCCTCCGCCGACATCCACCTGCTGCTCCGCCCTCTCCCACGCTGACATGAGCTGCCTTTGCTCCTATAAGAACTCCAACCTGTTGCCTTCCCTTGGTATTGACCCAAACCTCGCCATGCAACTCCCTAGCTTGTGCAAGCTTCCTCATCCTGCAAACTGCTAAATCCCTGTCATGATATTTGGTCTATGATCAAATACCTAATGCTTCCAGGACTAAAGATCAAATTATGCATATTATAAGCCTCTACTTCACATAATTGTATTGAATTTTGGGCTTTATTTCTCTTTTGTTTTCGCTTTTCATGTATGCTGATAAGACTCTTGGAATAACATTATCTGATCTTCGTTTCCTTCATGACTCTTTTTAAGTTCTAAACCATAAGCATACATGCTTGTGAAGAACAAGAACAATAATGGTCGCAACAGCATCAGCTCTCCTTGATTAAAAAAAACCCTGATAACTAATGGCTAAAATGCTCGATTTTGTCCTCAACATTTGACCAGTTACTCAAACCAGGATCTAATTTTTTTTTTTTTAAATTTTAACAAATAAAGACTTAATATATCCAAATATAACAATTAGAGACTTTGATGGTTGACATATGGCGAATATAACACGTTCCATTAATTTTGCCAAATGGCTAATATTTTTGTCAAATAAAATTACTACATGTAAAAAATATAAGAACAATTATAAAAAAATAAATATTATGAAAATTCATTTTCTTTCTTTCTCAATTTCCTAGCAACCAAACACTCTTCCCACGGTATGTTCCCCCCCCCCCCCCCCCATTTCTACATTCTTCTCAAATTATGTGATTACTAAAGAAAATCTTCAAGCGATTACTACTTGAAAACTCATTAAAGAGGAATAAAATATTAAATTTAACACAAAAAAAAAAAAAAGAAATATCCATCAACCAAACAATATAAAAATCACAAAGAATTCCCAAAAAAATCTCAAAGAGTAAAAAAGTTTTAAGCTTTCTTAAAAATCTTCGAATTTAATATCTTTAAAATACTTTAACTAAACTAAAATAAATCAAAATTATCAAATTGATAAAAATAAAAAATACCCATAAATTGAAAACTAAAAAAAAAAAAGATACCCAAAAGGAAATTCGCAAAAATAAAGATCAGAACACTTGGATTAAGAAAAAAAAAAAAAAAAAGAACTTGAAACCCTAATTAAATACCCAAATGACCAAAAAAAAAAAACACAATAAAAAATCTTTAAGAAGTAGGTACCACACAAAGCACAAAAATGGAGGGTTCAAGCGAGAAAACATCACAAAATCGATAAAGAAACTAAAATTTTCCTGGGTAACTCAATTGGTTTGACGTTTGCAAAGAAAAATTTTGAAAAATTAGAAATTTATTTGTTATAATGGGTAAATTTGTTAAGGGTAAGAAGATTTATTTCGAGAGAAACTTGAGAATAAAGGGAAAGGAGAGGTTGATGGATATGAGAGAAGCATCTCCTACAATCATAGCGTTAATTACATAAGTAAAAAGGCAGAGTGGAGAAGGGTTTATTTCGAGGTTTTTTTTATAATAACTTTTCATTCGATAATTTTTTTTTTTTACTGAATATTCAAAAAAAATTCAAATCAACATTAAAGTTTTAGATCAACTGAATTTTAATATTTTCACGTGTTATTATCATTTGCATCATTCCTGACACAATTTTTATTAAAATAAATTTTACATTATTACAAATCAATACTTAAATATGGTAATTTAATATGTCTCCGATAAGTTTATGATCCCACTTGATCTTATGAGATCAATTTTTTTTTTTAAATTCAAGTTTCGGGTCGGATAAAATTAAAAAATAATCAAGGTCGGATCGGGTTCAAGTTTTAGGTAAATCTGACCCGATTTAATCCGATATTATATAAAAAATTATTTTTAAATTTTTTATTTGTATATATATTTATATAATGATATTTTTAAATATTTATATTTAAAAAATAATATTTTATATTTTAAAAAATAATATTTTATTAATTTCGGATCGAATCGGATATTGTTTATATAGTATAAGATCGAAGTCGGGTTCGAGTATAAAAAACAAAAAAAATTTCAGATAGGATCGGGTTCGGGATGAGCAAAACTCGTCCCGATACCAATCCTATTAATAACGTTCATTTTTTATTTATATAAATTAAAATATTTAATTTTAAATTAAATAATTATCTAAATGTTTAATTCTGAATATTTAGTCTAACTAAACTTTTTGTGAATTTCTGCTGGTGATACAAAAATCCCGAAATTTTCAATTTGTAGGAAACTCAAATATAAAAAATATGTCATCAGCTTCTTCAGCACAAAAGATAAACATTTACAATTTTGAATGAAGACAGACTTGGGTTGGTTTTATAGCAGCCCTTCGACCGACTCAGTTAATCAGCCATTTTTTAAATAATCAGTAACCAACTGGAAAACTTTTTTTTCTCTGATGCAATGTTCTTACTGCCAATTATGATATTTGTATATGGTAAAATTAAGTTGCTGCATATGCAATCAATGAATGGATCATAAACAGGGAAATTAGATAAAGAAGCAAAGAAATAAATCAACCAAAGCATTCACAAAGCACAAAGTTAATGTCTCAAGTTTTGCATGAACTTAAAGATAGATCATCACCAAATCCTTTTTTAATGACTTCAATCCAATGCAACAAGAATCGCTTGTATACCATCAACTCTCAATCTTTTTCCTGGCAATCTTCTTGTTGGGTTGCATGGCAAAACTTGTTTCATATCAATGGAGCTAGGCAACCTTCAACATCTGTTCGAACCTCTCGGATGTGCGGGCGATCGTAACAGGCCCATCAATCTTGGTTTCAAGATCATCATCTTGCGATGGGATAAGCAGTTCATGAAACGCTGGAGAAGACAGATACTTGATAGGAATTACGCATCTCTTTGCTTCTACCCCCACGTACAATGCTACGTACCCTCTTCGAGCTCGAAGGGTTTTGGCGTCCTCAGCCTCTTCCATCCGATTGTAGGAATTTTTGGGCTTGCTTCGTCCAAGCTTCTTCATCAGCGAACCGATTTTGGGTGCTGAATCCATTACAGATATCAGTCTCAATGAAACTTGTCTTGTTTTTCCAGGCTTTAATAGAAAGCTATGGAAATTCAGAATAATAAAGGTTTGGACTTGAATTTTGGTATTGAAAGCCGAGTTCATCTATGAAACTTTCAGGGGATTGCTTTTTTGGAGTTCACGTTAGTTCATTGTTAGTAACCCCATGCAATAGAAGGGAACCGACTAGAAAAAAGCAAGTTTAACCCTTTCTTCCTGAGTTTTCAAAGAAGACAAGGCTTCTTTTATATGGACGATGAAACTAATTGTGATTAGATTGAAAATAATAATATTATTATTATATTCACGATTGAAAAAAAAATTATTGTAACTGTGATTAATAAAAAATTTATATTAAATAAATTTCACTAGAATTGACAACTGATGATGTGATAAATTCAATCACACCAAACAGGCACTTAGAATAAGTGAGATTCACGGTAAAAACAAAGAGCTTTGGACTATTTTTCGACAAGTTTTCACCAAATTGAAGAATCGTAAATCATGAATTGACAGTAGTGCTGAGCATGGATATTGGCCTTATCGAAGCATAAGACAAGGATGAATGCATTTTCCTTTAAGCCACTACATTTTCAATGATCATATTATTTGTGAGATGAATAAGAAAGATATGAAGTAGAATCCAAGAACGAAGAAGTGTAAAATCTCATAGGTCAATGATGGAGAGATGTCGATATCTCTCAATTCCAACTGCTAAGAAAGTTTGTGTTGACTGTTGAGAGAGTAACCTAAAGCAAACCAAGCCAAGCCAAGCCAACACTGATGAATGGAATGGATGTAGAGCTCTAACCACCTATCAACAGAATTTTGGGAATTTTGATGATCAAGAAAATCAAGATCTAAACATGGTGCAGACTCTGACTATTAGCAGCTATCAAACTCTAGGACAACCAGATTCTACTAATCATTCTGTTCACCTTGAACTTGAAGATCAGTTCATCATGGCATCAACAGTGAATGAGCCGAACATGAAAGAACTAAATTTTTTTTATTTGTTGTATACCAGATGATATTATATATATCTTTTAGTTCAATCTTCAACTATAATTTAAATATAACTACCTAGACATAACTGTTATATAGAAACGCCTGAAGAGATGTGAACAAACAAATGAAATGAAGAAATCCGTCCTATCTAATGATGGGTTGCAACCTAGATTTTGAACAACAGCAAAGACCCATCAATACCTGGCACTATGGGCCTCTAACTCCTCAATCCTTTGACGCGGTTGAGCTGACATCAGATGAACCATCATTCTGATTGGGGGAAGGCACGGATCCTCTAACTCTCATCTCCCCTGTTTGCTGTTGCAGTTGATGCTGCTGAAGCTGATGCAATTGATGTAGTGGGAACTGATGCTGATGCTTCTGCGAGTGAATCTGAAGTTGCTGGAACTGCTGTGTTGTTAGAAGAGAATGCATAGCATGATTATTTGGGTAGTACTGATGACCAGCTCCAAAAGATGCAAAGTTCATCATTGGTCCTCCATTTGGCATAGATTGGCCAGTCAGCAACTTCAGATGCTGGATTTCCTCTTTCAGTGCATCATTTAAAGCTATCAAATAAGAAAAACAGAGTAAACATCATTAATATGGGCAACAATAAAAGCAGCGCAAACATAAGTGGGGTGCTCATGATAGAACAAGAAGCATTTATATATTCCAAACTGATATGCAAGCCAAAAGTTGAAAACCTACTTTGAGAGCCATTCAATAACATTGAATAATAAATAACATCCTTATACACACAGAGGTATCTCAGGTACTGTAAGTATAA
Organism: Durio zibethinus; assembly: GCF_047325235.1. Lineage (NCBI taxonomy): Eukaryota > Viridiplantae > Streptophyta > Magnoliopsida > Malvales > Malvaceae > Durio > Durio zibethinus. The sequence continues at coordinate 1,336,161 of NC_143165.1, read as the reverse complement.
GACATGTTTACAAAAGGCGCACAGCTAGGAGAATCCCATAAGATCAGTTAAATATGAATATCTAAGGGAAATATTGTAATTGGGGTACTTGCAAGCTACTCAGGCTCCAAGAAATACTCTTCACTTGTTATAACACTTGATTTGATAGAGCACAAGACAAGCTCGACACCACAAGGAACGAGGTCAAGTATTTCTCTCATCAAGTTTAAGTGAGCCTGATGGCGTCAAGATAGAGTAAGTCAAACTGTTAGCAGAGCCCAAATTTGAATAATGAAACTAAGTGAAGCTCAAGCCAAGCTCAAGCTCAAGCCCAAGCTCAAGCTCAAGCCCAAGCCCAAGCCCAAGCTAAGGTTTGCACTTTTTCAACTCAGCCCGCTCAAATACACCCTAAATACAATTTCAACATAAACAGTGAATTTTATTTCCTCTAAAAGTAATGCCTTCAGTAAAAATTGAATTAGAAACATAACAGAATCACATGGTTGATCCATTAACTAACATATACATAAACACTAATATCCTAAATCAGCTATGTTATCTGCTCCCAACTGCTAAATGCATCCACAACCCATGGAGACAAAACAATTAATATAGAATCTCAAATAAAAGAAATGATAATTCATATAAAAGCTGCAAATTACAATAAAAAATAATCCGCTTCTGACTGGAGTCCAACTCGAATTACAATTAAGAGTCTTAGAATCCTTCAAAATATGTGTATTTGTTTAAGTTTGATATTATTCAAGTTGTGAAGTGACATCAAATACCTAACCATTAAAATCCATCTTTGGAGTTTCAAATCTCAATGTCAAAATCAGAGACAACCCAACTATTTAGAAATTTTAAGGAATTGGTAACTTATCTCATCAACATCCAAACTGCCAAACCGTAGCTCATGAGTTACCCTTTTCTTTCTTTAGGCCCAAAATATAGCTTAACAATTAATGTGACAAATACTTACCATTACTAGCCCAATGTCACTAATAAAGTAATAAAAACCAACTCAATTCCATCATATCTTACTATCCCAATTCGTATGGCATTTATACCACATACCAACCCCCAGTATCTCAAATGTCTCAAACCCTATTCCCAACCAAGTAATCAATTGCATACAGCTTGTTCTAGTCTAGCCAAGATAAAATAGTCTTGCACAGTGACCACTGACCCTATACAGATAAATGCTGACATCCATAGTAATGGCCACATAATCTCAAATCTTGGCCATTTTTCTCCATCATGACAAACGAGGGAATAAGCAGCATAAGTACTTAAATGCATTTAAGAAGGTGTAGTTGGACCAAAGCCAATAAACAATTATTTACTCATGATTTTTATCAGTAATGAACCTTTTCATGTTTAAGAGAAAAAAAAAGAAAGAGATAAGATCAATGTTTCAATTCAATCAAATACTATTCCTGTTCTTTTTTGTACAGGTATTCACAGTTGACTCCAAATAACAATTTAAGCACATATATAATCCTAGCATTGAAACATCTATTTTAAGAGCATTGTTAATCGTATCATCAAAGGGCATTTTCTAACATATGACAAAATGCTGTATTTGCAAAAGGTAAAATTGTTGCTCCAAAACATTTTCAAGCCTGAGAAGCATCGTATTGCACTCTTATGATGATAGATTAGGAGCAAGAAGAAGTTCCCAAAAATACTATCTCTTTGCTAAAATATAAGATCCATATCAGGATATAATAAATTTAGGACAAAATTACAGGATGTTAAAACGATGGGTAGTATCTCAGGGACCAAATGCCTACTGTACCAGTATTTGAACCAGCCCCCAGCTTGCGATAAGAAAGACTAACATGCAGACCTCTCCCTTCCTCTCTCACTCCCTCCATACACACAGCCCCCCCCCCCCCCCCCCTACTATTGAATTTCTAGAATGGTATGTATGTAAAGAACACAAATCCAACTTGTTGCAGCTTCAATCTAATTTTATCTCTCTCCAAGTGTCTATCCAACCAAATTCTCACATGTAAAATCTGTCCAACCATCATAAATATCATAGAGCCCATAATATGTCTCTCCATTAAGATGAGGAGGAAAACAGACAAAAAATAATAAGGAAAGAAGAAGCAATAAAGCAAAGAGATTGGCATTTAAAGAAAGGTTTTCAAGAGGTGCTCACCGTCTTCCAAGTGAACCTGTTGTTCCATTGTTTGCAACCGCAGTTTCAACTCACTATTTTCAGCAGTCAGACCATTGGTATCTCTCTGTCCATAAGTTAGCAAGAGAAGAGTCAAATGAATGAATCATTAGATCTAAATAAATAAAAAGAACACAAAAACATAAAAGTAAAAATAAAAAAAAATGAAGGTCTGCAGGAATAAATATATATTTATATAACCAACAGAACCCTTGGATCTGGACACCATTTAACAAACACACAAGGAGAAGGTACTGAGCTGATGCAACTACCTGTAATAGAGCCAGCTGGGCAGAGAGTGATGTTGCTTCAGTTTGCAGCGTCTGTACTTTCCGTTCAAGCTCAGCTATATATCTCATCTTTCTTTCTTTTGACCTTGCAGCAGATTGCCTATTTGCCCAGATCCTATTACATGGAAAATACAAGAAAAGGTGGTGTCAAAACAAAAAACATATGGACGAAAAGAAATTGGAGGAGAATTATCAAGAGACACAAACATGCAGAGATAAAAAAATCAACTATAGCATAGGCAATTGCACTAGTTTCATAGTCTCTCTGCCATTAAATCTTTATGTAACTGGTCCCAACCTGACACTAAAAGGATTAATTCTTAGATTTACAACATTACGTGGAGCATGATTCCTTCACTAACATGTAACGCACCCATATAACTCTTATCTGTCATGAGTTACATCACACTTTCATTCCAAAATCTAATAACCAAACTCATAAAAAGTAAACTTGTCTGTCATTAAAATAATAATTATAGGAAAAAGTAAAATCCCAAACTACTTACTGCAAAAAACGCAAACCTTCCTTCTAAAACATAATCTTTTAACTGAATTCATAATTAAAGAAGCTGACAATATTACTAAGCGTATCTAAGGATTTGAAATGAAAAGAAAAAAGAATACCTCTTAGCACGCTTGGGATCAATAAGAGCAAGCTCAGCAAGCTTAGCAGCGGACATAGCCTTATTAGAATCAGCAGGTGAAACCTCTTCCGAACCAGACATAAGCATTTCCGGCTTAATACTCGTCGACCCATCCATCGACTGGCTATGTTGGTGCCTAACTCTAGGCTTCTCAGAAGACCCAACATCAATACTCACATTTTCCCCACCTACCGCAGCCACCAGAGCAGCAGCTGGACCAGCCGGCGCAGACGACTCACCGACCTGAAAAGTTGAGGTGGCAGAAGAAGAATTGAACTTATCCATATCAAGATACATAGACAATAAATCTTCCTCTGTTTCGTCCGAATACGAAGGCCCGTCGGTTGCCCCCACAACGCCGAGATCACTATCGAAGCTAATGTCGTCAGGAAGAGTAAGGATTTCGGAATGGGCACGGCGGTGACCTAAGTTCTTCGGTGGATTATCAGGCATTTTGCTTATATCATGACTAAAACGATTCGTTTCATGTTTCAAATTGAAAGCGTTTGGAGCATTTGAAAATCGACCTGACGGTGGCGGTAAGCCTGGAGATTTATCCTTTTCCATTTTAGGAAAATATATGATACCCGAAAACTAAGGAAACCCTAGAATTAGAGTCAAATTTTTATATTATTGGAAGTAAAAACTGGGCAGAAATGAAACCCTACGGAGAGCAAAGATCTAATACTAGAAAAAGCGGTGTAAAAACAAACAAGGGTCTGATCTTTACAAGGGAATTATGTAAAAGAAAAAACTGAGCATTTGGTGAAGAAAATGGGAAACAACAGCAAAAGCAAAGGAAGATTTTCCGGGAAAAAAGAAGAAAATATAGCACTAGGTCTTCTAATTAAATAAATGAGAAAAATGGAAGGCAATCACTGAGAAAGGGGGGAAAAAAGGAAGGAAATGAGAGGAATTGACGACAGGCTTTTTACAAAAAGGAGAATTGAACCGAACGAAGGAAATCACATGAGAAACGAAGGGAAAGAGTAAAGCCTTAGCGGAAAATTTTTTTAAAAAATATTTTTTTTCTGCCATTTTTTATATTTCTTTGGTTTTCTAAAGTTTAAACACAATACTTTTTTTTTTTCTCTTGACACTTTTTTTAAAATTATTTTTAAATAAAATTTTTAATTTTTTTAATTTTTAATTTTTTTGATTTATATATTCAAAAACTTTTTAAAAATTTCAAATTTATAAATCCAAAAACTTTTAAAATTAAGAAAAAATCAAAAAATTTACATGCATAATTTTTTATCAATTTGAAAATCAATTATAATTATTTTAAAAAATCATGCTTTTTTTTTTTATAATGTTGTAAAAATTTTTTAAGATATAAGATTTTTTTCACAACTTATTTTTTTAAATTATAAATTTAACTTACTGGATATAAAAATTCAATAAGTAAAAATTTTATAAGTTATAAAATTTTTTAAATATGCATATCAGAAAATTTTAAAATTAAAATGAGTAAAAACAAATAAATAATTATATTTAAAGATAATTTAAAGAAAAATAAGTGTAGAGAAGAAAAAAAGGAGTGTCTTTACAAATGTTGAAATTTTGTGTTGTACATTTGAGATAGGAAAAAATGTCCTGAAAAAGCACTTAATTACTTGGTTGTCCTGAGGTACAATATTGTTTATGCTGGAAAATTGTAAACAAGCGTTAACTGTTGAGTACGGAGATTAATTGAGGGTCTAATTGATGAGATTAAAAATAATAATATAAATTATTATATTTATAATTAAAATTTTTTATTATAATTATAATTAATCATACAGATGTCAATAAATAAAATATGAATAAGATAAAATATTTTTTTTATTTTTAAAATTTTATATTATATTTATTATTAATTCATATCTAACAAATATTTTAAATTTATTTTTATCCTCATGAGTATTTAATAAATATGAATAATCCTCATACTTTTAACTTTTTAAAAAATAAAACTAAAATTTATTTTTTTAATTTTTTTATGTTTATCTTGTATATTTAAATAATTTTTTATAAATATATATTAATATATATTTTTCAATAAAAATATATTAATTTTAATTAATTTAAAATAATAATTTATATTATTTAATAAAAAATTATTTACTAAATATATATAAATATATATATATAATACAAATATAAGATAAAAACAAAAAATATATTATTCATCTTCATTTTTATATTCAATAAAATTTAAAACTATATCCATCTCTATTTATATAATCTAATACTCATATCTCTTTTCTGAAGAAAAAATCAAAATCTGACCTCAACTACGACGCATTAAAAGTACAGTAAAATCTAAACCCATAAGCGTGGGCTGGCTACTAAACATGAGTGAAAGCAAAACGGGAATTATTTGGGTGTTATCCGAGTATAGGAATGAGTGTGCTATTTTGGGACCCACTTGATGGTGATGATTTTTTAGTTTTTCTCAAAGTTTGTTTAGTGGTCAAAATGAAATTGGCGAACAATAAATCAGGCTTCAGAATTAATTTTAGTTCTAATTAAAGTGTATAATCAAGTTAAATTACTCATGAGCTATTTAAACTTGGACTCAAAAAAATCAAACTATTCATAAGCTATTTGAACTTGATTATAAAATTAAATTAAATTACTCATAAATTATTCGAACTCGATTCAAAAGAATCAAATTATTCATAAGAATCAAATTATTCATAAGCTATTTAAACTTAACTAAAAAAAAAGAAACTCAAACTCGACTTATTCATTATCAAATCGAATTTCGCTCTTAATTACACCCAGTATATAAACCAAGAGCCATTCAATTCACAATCGCGAGTAGGGTAACATATAAAAAACGTTTCACAGTTTCAGGATAAGCAATCAGGCAATGTATAAAGAGCAAAAGGGGTTCAAGTTCACACATTCAAACAAGCCTTCCATATTTATATTAACAGATACAACATCTGCCATATCAATGGCCTAAAGACCATGCAAGTGTTTGTCAGAAAACATAATCCGGCTGCTGCAGACGGAACCGTGCCACTTGAACTTCAAATGGACTGCCTTTCGGGTCCACCAACCTACCAGGAACAACCAGAAGAGCAACAGTTTACAAAGTTTCTTTGCTCTCCATGCAGGGGGGGAAGAGGGAAAAGAAAACGAGGTCGAGTTATTCTAGTAAATAACATTGTAACAGGGAACAAAGATTTATTATAGAGTAGCTTTAACTTTTGATTGCAGACAATATCTTAGAAACAACCCAAAAATATATAAAAGAAAAAGACAATTAAACTATGGGAGGGAACAATACAGATCCAGATCAGATTACATGCAGAATCACATATACGCATCTTAGTACGGATATGCATAAGTAAAACCTATGCGATTTGGTGGGTATACCGGACTCTAATACTCCATCAATAATTCTTTACTCTTCTATTTGGAGAATTTTTAAGCTGTTGCCAAAACCAACAATCAACCACATGTACACTTCCTATGCCACGTCTACATTACTCTTAACACTTCAGGCAGGAATTGCTTGCAGTTTGTGCTTTTCTTTACCAACAAACAATTCTGTAAGATATAAATTGTTATGTAATTATCATTCCGTTTCTTCTCAACAGATTTCTAGGATGGCATCACATGTAAAGTTAAAACATTAGTGACTAGACAGTTAGTCAAAGGTAGTATAATTCATCAACATAGACTTTAACAAATTAAAAGTTTGTGCAGAATACCTGCCAGGGACAAATGTGAAAGAACCTTCGACAGAACCTGAAGAAGATGGTAAAGACGTGCAGCTCTCGTAAACAAATTCATCTTCGCCAGGATGCAACAGAGGGAACTGCAAGCACACAATAAAAAATGAGATTTATAGCATATGTCAGAGACTCAATTACTCATATTAATAATATATGTACAATAAAAACTACATAGGTCTAGTCATAGTCGATAGAATAAGATGGAATTTCTTCAAAATTATAAAAGATGCAAGCAAAAAGGAGACTTTTTCCTTTCGTGTCATGATGGTTACCTAGTTTACTGCCTCCATCTTTATCATTCATGCAGCTTACTAATAAAGAAATCCAGTAAAGCTGCATCATTTCAACAGCTTATTTTCGGATAAGGCTACTTTTTATCAGGAAAATTAAGCAAAAGGAAAAGAAGGGAAAAACTATAGTTTTTCTCCCACTCTTTCAAGGTGTTCAGTTCTCCTTCAAACTTATACAGAATTTTATGTGATATGAAAAATCATGAGAAAGCAAAACATTTTGTTCCCAGGAAAGCACATTTCTTTTACTCATTTTCCTGCAAAGGTTCCTGAAAATAGATTTACAGACTTAAGTGATTGTCAAGTAGCGATTGAAAGGTGACTGTTTAATAATCTGCCAAGTGCCAACAAAGAGAATCATAATCCTTGAAAACAAAAAGTAAGACAATTCTAAACTTTGAGATGATTAATTTCTCACCCGTTGAACTGTTGAATTTTTGTATCACAATAGATTCTAAACCCTATGACGTATACCGGAATACAAATGTAATGCTTCAGCAACAGAATAAAGAACTCAAAATGATGCATCAACATGACAAAGGATAACTCACAGCTAAATCCCCTCCACTATATTTTTCCCATGGGATTTAAACTAGATCCCAATTAATGATCAATTGCCATTCTTTACAGCAGAAAACAAAATTGTCAGGCACAGTATCTGTAGGAAACACTGAAACAAGAGAAATTGGTATGTCATTACCTTTCCAATGACAGCCTCTCCATTAACATCAAATACAATATCTTCATTAGCACGAATGATCCAGTGCCTCCAATTCAGTTGGCAGGACTTGAAGGTCATTCCATTAATGATGCACCCCTCAGGCAAGAGGGACAAACGGATTGAATAAGCAAACCAGTACTTCTCAGCTTCCGGCTCAGCAAATTCTGGAACAAACACAGCAGAAGCACGAACCTGAAGCAGATAAAATACTTTGTTAGTACCATTATGAAGCAGACCGCAACACTGTTACTCATGGGGTAAAAGCAAATTTATAACAGTGAAAAGAAAGAGAACACTCCATCAAAAGCACAAAAAGGTCTTTTAGTAATCAAATCATCTATGTTAGAATCACAAAAAGCAAAAAAACTAGAGCAAAGAGAATTAAAACTATTGATATCAGATAGAAAGCTGACAAGAAAGAAAGAGAATTCTTCAAAATGCAACACTGATTAAAATTTGAGAAGAATAAAAGTTAAGCTTTTCCAACTTCACTTATTCTCAGACATCAAGTTCCTTTGAAATCTATCAAGAAGGAAATGGTAAATTCTCACTCAGCTTTTAGCATCCAAACCGAGCATTGTTTAGTTATAGGAAAATATGCATCTTTTCATAGGCTCACTTGGAGGTACATCTTGAAGCAACCCCAAGGAGGTAAGACCCTCTGCCCTTAAAAGGTGAAATTACTATATACTTTCCAATATGGATAGCAAAATACAATAACCAGAAATTTTTTTGCTTAGTCACCCACAACTGGTAGACACTGAACTCAGCTAGCCACCCACACACTAATTCTAAAAAATTCGGTGAAAAAACATTCAAAAGAAAAAAGTACCAGAAGAAGTAACCCATGCACAAGTATTGTGCATAAAATTACCTGCACACCATTTGTTACAGCAGTGGAACATTGGGGTGGAACCTCTGGAAATAGACTGATACTTCGGACATTTCGTTCTTCACGAACTTTAATAATGCCATTTTCTAAGCGGCAACCGTGTTCTTCTAACCACAGCAGCATGGCATCTTGCTGCTGATCACCATGCAAATCATGTACAGAACGAACCAGAGCATTTGGGACACATTCAATCATTTCTCCATCCGTAGGATGGCTCCTTGTACAAACATAAAGTTGGCCATTGGTACAGTTTAAGAAAAACAACTTCTCAGTATAAGTGTAAGAAGTAGAAGAAGCAGCCATAACGATGTACTTAGATCTGCTAAAAAAACCTAGGTGATGTATGAACCCTCTTGTTTCCATTATGACCTGACTTATGGGTAACAAGTAGACATTAACCAAATGGTGAGGGAAAGAGTAGCCACCTATAATTCCCAGTGAGTGCTCTTTATCCGTCAGTTCTTGACCATCATGAAAACGATAGAGAAGCCTAGTGGGAAGAGGCAATTTAACTTTAAAAAGTGTCTGCAATTGTTGAATATCAGATTCAGATGCACCCCTTCTAAGTGTAGCCCCAGCCTCCGGAAAATTGTCGCTCAACCATTTTTTAAGCTTGTCCCAACATCTTTTAACTCGTTTAACAAGTGACCATGGATACATAGCAAAAGCCTCTCGCCATAATTGATAAGCTGCCTGGAAAAAAGAAACACAGACAAAGATAAAAAGCATTCCAGATGGAATTCAATCATCTAGACACTTTCAATCTTAAGCAAATTAAACATTTCTTTAGAGCTTTCAAATTGATTAGTAACATACTATGTATTCACTATCCAACCCTATAGAAACAAGATTTTCCTCCTAATAAATTTTACATTTTTCTTCTAAAGATTCCAAATTTTAGCCTCAGATCCCAGAAAACTTTTTTTTTCCCAATTCAGTAAGAAGTACAGCCACAACAATCAACACAAACATGCATAGAAAATCAAGAATAACTAAAAAAACCCCAAGAAATGAATAGATGAAAAAGTGGGTTTTGGAAATTGTTATGAAAAATCCAATTACCTTGAAAGAAGGAGCAGGGTTTCCTTGATGATCTTGAGGGGTTGAAAGATGAAGATCTTGGAAACAAAATAGGGCCCAAAGAGAATCCTCAGAAGCAGAAAGTCTAAGCCTTTTGCAGACACATGAAACCTTGACAGTGTCAGCTGGACCTAATTTTGATAAAATTATGTGGAGAGCAAAATCTTCTAACCCATCCAATCCCACCTCTCTTTCCATCAAAAATCACAACTTTCTCTCACTAAATCAACAGTGCATGTGTCTGGTCTCTGCTGTTGTAAGAAAGAGAGTTGTTCAGTTTACTATGGACTCGGTTCCAATGTTGATGAAGGTTTTATGCTCGTCAGGGGTGCAATCCATACGGCGTAATCGAGTCAATGGAATCCGTACAGTAGAAAGCTCAAGCACGAACTCCACTTGAAATTTTGTGCTGGAAACTCCGTTTGCGTTTCATCGAATTTTAATTTTCAAACTCATTTAAGATAAAAGTTGAATTATATAAACTCCTGGATTAGGTTTGTTAAAAATAATTATCGGGTTAAATTTTAAGTTCGATTATTTATATTAAAATTTAAATTTGAATTTGAATTTATATATATAAAATAATAATAATTTTTAATTATAAAAATAAAATTATATATTAAAATATAAAAAATTAATTAAGTTAATAAATTATTTTGATAGAATATTAAAATATTTAATAATTTGCTAAATAATTAAAGTGATTGAATTTGAATTTAATTTAATAATAATTAATTTAAATTTAAATTTTATATAAATTAAATTTAAATAATTTATGAATATTAATATATTATTTATACTTCTTATGCTTATTTTGATGTTTGATTCATCGATTGCAAATACATATATTTTAGATTTTTTATTAAAAAAAATTATATAAAGAGAACTGTATATATCTATGCTTACTAAAATAACAAAATCCTTAATCCAATTGATGTCACAAGTTAAGTGATTAAAATTTAATTAAAAAATAAATTATAATAGTAATTTCATTTTTTTAAGTACAATGAGAATTTAAAATTTAAATTCCATTTATTTATTTTTCAGTTTTTTCATCTACGAATAAATGTTTTATTTTGTTTTTTTATATTTTAAAATAACCATAAAATCTTTTTTTAATTTATTTAAATAATCAAAATTTCATTTATTTATGAGTATTACTAATATTACTATTAAAGTATTTATAAATTGCAAAGAAACCATTTTATAATATATTACTAGAAAAACAATCTGTTACAATCGGATTACAAATTTTTTTATTTGGTGAAAAATAAATTATATGAATTTTTTATTTAATAATTAAAAATAAATATTTTTTAGTGTTTTGCTAGTTTTTTAATTTTTTTGAAAACTATAATCAATTGAAAAAAAAAATTTATGCTCAATCATCTTCTATTTTAAATAAAATAAATTACTTTAAAATATATATAAATTAAATCAAAATTTAATAATATATATATAACAATCTAATCTATTAATATACTATTTACATATTACCACATTGATTAATTATCAAATTCAAACCCATTTTCTTATAGAATCAAAGCTTACAAAATGTGTACATACATATATATATGTATGTATATATTGATGAAACTCATTTATTGATCAAATTTGATATATGTAGGTCTTAAACAAAAAAAAAATTCTTAAAAATATATATAATTTTATAATTTTTAAATGTATTTATTAAATAATTTTTTAAAAAAATAAAGGAACAAAAACGAAACCTAAAAAAAAAAATGACATGCAATAGTAAAAAAAAAATTTGTAAATCGTATACAATTTAAGTGTACTAAAAAAAAACCTTAATTACTTTTTTTAAAATGAAAATCGAAAAGGGTAGAAAAAAAATAGTAATAATAGGTCTCACTCACAAAAATATAATTTTATAAATATATTTTTTATAATTTTTTAAAAATTTCTTAATTTTTTTAAAGAAAAAATGAAAAGAAGGAAAACAAAACGAAAAAAAAAAAAAAAAAACTAATATTATAACGACAGTGACATGTGGAAAAGCCAATGCAATCCGTACATTTGCTTTTCAAAGAAAAAATTTTAACAAAAAGTTAAAAATGTAAAAAAAAATAATAAAAAAACCAATAGGATTGCGACATGTGACATACTGAGCAACATCCTGTTGATCTATACAATTGCAACCTTTATATAAAGGTTAGGCAGCATTTATACAAAGGATAGCCATACCTATTTTCATTTTAAAGAAAGAATTTGGTTTTATATAAAGAATAGGCATACATTTTCTATTTTTAATATAGTAAACGATTTTAACTTTCTTCTTCATTGAGAGAAATAAACTTGATAATTCATTAATTCATGTCATATAAAATATTAAAATTCATAAATTTATATTATATTTTATATAAAAATTATATATTATAATTTATATCATCATTAAAATATAAAATTTATTAAATTATTATTAAAATTTTAAATTATATTATATTTATTTTTTATATTTTATTCATATCATATTATTATTTTGTATTTTAAATTATCAATTTTTTTAAAAAAAATCTTATTTAAAAAAAAAAAAAAAGATAATTAAACAGAAATTATGAGTTAAAATATTTGACATGAATAAATTAAGAACAATATTTGTTGACAAAAGTGATCTGAAAGAAAATTATAAAAAAAAGAAAAAAAAAAAAAAAAACCAATTTGTACATCCTCATTATGAAACAACTAATCAAATAACCGATTACTTGGAGTTAATAGACGTTAAAGAAACTACATCCATTCTCATGCAAATTGCAATTCGTTAACTTTTCTTCCCAAAAACAAAAAAGTTAATAATAAAAAATTCACGTAAATGATTTTTGATAAGCAGGCGTTGTTTTCAATGAAAACAGCTCGAATTTACCTACACAATGCAAAAATAAAAAAGGTCACATACCTTGTAATGTTGAGAATTGAGAAAAAAAAAATTAATTTCGATTTTATTTGACAGAATAAGAAGTAGCAAGAAAATACAAATAAAATATGACAACATCTGACCTCCCAATAAAATATACAAGCACTTTTCAACTTACTCGTCAGCTAATATATATGATTTAAGTAAGTTATACGATTTCGAGTTTTTGAATTACCAGACTGTAGAAAAATTAACAAAATAACATTAAAAAATGTTTGACTTAAAACTTAGTTCATATTTTTATTGATGAGTTATATTCTTAAATAAATCCAACATAAATAAAGTTTGATACGTTCGTGATTTTTTTTTAATTAATAAATTTTAAAAAATTATTTACATCATTTATTAAATTTAATAAATAAACATAAATAAACAAAAATAAAATATATTAATATATTATTAAATTAGTCATCTATCGCTTTACACTTTATTTCTACAAACCAAATATAAACAAATTTTGTTATATTCTTGATTTATTTATTTACTTAACGAATTTTGATTGTCTGATAAACTCATAAAACGCTGCTTATTTACACTCGAATCTAATGGTATTACCTAAAGAAAAATATATATATATATATATATATATAATTGTTTAAACAATATCCGCCAAGTTTTCCACCCACTCAAGTTTTGGTTGTTAGTAAGTCATGAACCCTGCTATAGTTATAAATTTCTTGTATCTGTTAACATTTTACTATCAAGAATACCTGAGCTCGGCTCGGTGGGTGATTAAACTTTGAAGTAAGTAAAAATCTCTAAGTTTGGCCAACAAAACTGTGAAATTTTGGTTCAAATGATTAACACTTTAAGCCATTTAAACGATGACAAGAAAGAATGAAACAAAACATGAACGATTTAAATGTATGTATTAATATATGTATGTACAAGTGTACTTAATTAAGATTAATGCAACTCACAGATAGATGACAGAAGTTACAGAACATTAGAGATTTGTCCATTTAATAAAGTTTTAATTTTTTATGCAAACTAGCTAAACTCATCGGACCATAACTCGAAATGAATTGCTTTAGATATCCAAGAAAGATTGTTCAATCTCTTTTCTTGACAAGGTCTTCCAATTATACCATCAAAATTTAACATTCTTGGCATGAAATGCGCAATCCTAATCAAATGCCCAGAAAACTCAGTCATGTCCAACGGATAACTTTAACATCTTGGAGAAGCTACATACAGAACCTTAATCCAGATTTTCGATTACATACACTAACGATATCTTTCTTTACCATGAAATTATTTTTCCTTTTTTTTTAAAGCAAGGCTAACAAATATAATCAAATATAATCGCGCCAAACATGTATCAGTTTGAAAAGATTTTCATTTCTAACTATAAATAAAAACTACAATTGATTTTGTAGGTTTTAAAGTATAATAATTCCACCACAAGCCACATAATATACCATGGGATTAAGACCTAAGCAATAGGATTATAGGAAATGAAAATTCTCTGAATGATTCACAACATTGTTCCTTTCTCTATGAACTAGAAACTCAATCGAGGCTGATATAAACGATCTAAATTATCCAAAGGTCATGATAGATCAAAATGTTGGACAAATGTGAACGAACGGAAATTCTTTCTATTTCTTTAATGCAAATAGATTAAATTAAAGACAGGATGGAGCATTTGACTGGACAACAACAAAAACAAAAGAGTCACCAACTTTTGGAATAATACTAGAAGACAACATGAATTACTCATCATTTTGATTCGTTAAACCAACCATTCCTAATCAATTTAAGTGCAGATTAGAAGCTGCTATTCTAAACTAATTGCAACTGTATTAAGTGAGATTAAAATGTTTTGACTCATAGTGTGTTGACATATTATGTTTCTAGTTATCCGACTAATTTTCTGTTAGTTCGCTGACACTCCATGCTATAAAAATTAAATCAGTATCCAAACTCTTGTCACATCATCAGCAAAGAATTCTAGTCCCCTGAAAACATTGTTAGGCATGTCAATTTGGATGGCAGTAGTTTGTTTTTACGAATTTTTTACAATTTGAAATTTGTGGCTTTCAGAAATTTTGAGATAAAGATGATGATGATGATAAAGAAACATCTTTAATTTAACATATTTAACCTTCATAAACTTATATATTCAACAAAGCTTCTAGCTCTTTAATTTTGACTTATTGAGGGTACTGAATTTAGTACAAGTTGGATTTTTTTTTAAGAGCGCACTCGACACAGTTAAAGACTTGCTTGCACCTAGAGTTAACCGTAAATACTTGAGAGTGAAAGAAACATTTTTAACATTTCGACATTAAGTGTTTCAAATTTAATAAAACTCCATTTTACAAATTAAAATTACAAATTCGAATCCCATAATATTTACATTTTAAGAATTCTGAGAAAGGTTTATCCTATTGTCTAGTTAGAAGTGCAAACAAGGCAACAAAAAGCTTCAAATTCATTGCAACAATAAGATGATACTAGTGTAGATGAAATAATAAATAATAGTAATAATGCTTGCAAACAAAAGAATAAAACAACTAACATATACTACTTGCAGAGAAAAACATACAGTAATAACATCTACAAAGAAAATAAAATAGTGAAGAATCAGCAAAATCAGAACTTGTTAATGCTTAAAACAACCAGTTAATGCGTCAGACATAACAGATAGGAAAAAAATATTAAACATCAAACACATGCAGAAGACATGTCTATACAAAATGTACTCAGCTTCAATAAGGAATATAATTAATTATCGAACCAACTATCTATATACTATAATTTATCCCCCCCCCCCCCCCCCCCCCCAAAAAAAAAAGCCTATCTATAAGCACTGGAAAGAAATGTGAAATAAGCACTTAGTAAAGCTTCATACTTTGCTAAAGCTGGTTAATCGCTCATAATCTCAGTGAAGAAAACTCAAAATATATGATAATTCAGGATCAAGCCCAACTAAAAAGCCACTCCAGCAAAGCACCAATTATTTGCTTAACTCTCCAACAACTTTATAGACTATATCAATCTGGACCCTCTTGATAGAACCACAAAGCTTGCAACTTAGTACTTTACCATGGGAATAAGTATCCAAACATTTTACAAGGCAACACTTCTGAAAGAGACACCAATACTCCACTCATCCCTGTTCTCAATTCATTAGTATTTAACCAACATAAGAAAAGACCAAAAGTGCTTTCCTGCCTCGTATCAGACCACTTCATCCTAGCTTGAACTATTAAATAATCACCATCCTACCTAATCTAAGAAGTACTAAAACCAATAGAAAACCATCTGCACATGGCTCACAAGGGAAAGGCTGAGAATAATAGTGCATAAAAAGGTATGATATTGACCCTGTACTAAGGCCCCAAATCTAGTTCAAACAAGCAAAGAATCAAATTAACATACTACAAAAGCATTAGAGTAAAAGAATCCTCAATCCAAGCAAAAAAGCCCTAAATGCTAGAATAGAAAGTTTCAACTTTAGAGATTCCACGGTCCCTTAGCACCAACTGAAAAGGGAATCGGCTTCAAACACCATACGATGACATATAGGACATGATGGCTGATGTAAATAAGTCACCCTAGAAATAAACTCTCCAAATGCACAAATCAGATTTAAATCGACTCCCATATCCTTATTGTCACAATCAATCCCATAACATTCTCAAAATGCCATGATACCTTGAAACACTTTTACCAATAAAAAAGATCCCAAGCACCTCATTACATCACATAACATCCAAACACTCTGATATTGATGCCCCATTTCCTACTCTCAAAATAGCAAAAGGTCTGGCTAACCCCATGAATAGTTGCCCCAAACACTACCCATAAATTTTCTAAGTTCTAAATGCAAATGGTTTGACTTCCTATACGTAATTTTCAGAATGCATATGTAGCCATCTAAAGGAAGGACAATAATGGTCAATATTATCACATAATAAACAAAAATCAAGACCATTCCCTAAATGAACCAGTTAAGCATGTATCCATTCAAGAAAATAAGTTATGACAGGAATAATTACCTAGATTGAAGAAGATTTCATAGCTGACTCCCCGCTCCTTGTCCACCAGGAGTATTTGTCTGCTGTTGCTGCTGCTGCTGCTGCTGCTGCTGCTGCTGCTGCTGCTGCTGAATCTGGAGGAGAAGGCTAGCTGCAAATTGCAGCGTTGACTGGTATCGCTGATTCTTATCAACCTCCACATCTGATGTTCCCTGACCAGCTCCAGAAAGCACAGATTGCAGCTGATGTACTTGACTAGGAGGCTCTAAATTTTTTCTGTCAGCTTGCATCGCATTTTGTGGCTGGGAAACATTAGCACCATGAACCTGATTAGACAAAAGAAGAGGATTGCTTGGCTGCCGAAAAGCTGCTGCACCATACAACCCAGAAGCATCTGCTCCATGCATCATTCCATAGCCCTTCTGTGTATTGGAAGGTACTTCAGACTGAAACTGCTGGCTGATAGGGGCAGAAACTGCACCATGTTCACTTTGAGAGGGAATATTGAAATTAGTCAATGACCTTGAAGCTGCAACACCTTGTTGTGGCAAGCTGACAGCAGACTCCTGAAACTGAGTGCTGCCAAGGACCATTTGGGCAGATTGGATGGGTGTACTTGATATAGATGAGTAATGCTGAACTGTTGGTAATTGTGCCAGAGGATTAAACTGTTGGAAAGATGGGGCTGCAGACTCAGAAGATTGCTGATCCTGATTCCAAATCTGTCCAGCACCTCCTTTAGGTGCAGTGGTTTGAGCAAATGACTGTGCAGTTGATGTCACTAATGGAGGCTGAACACTTACAATAGCAGTATGTGAGGTTGTTGGAAGAAAAGAGGCTAGAGTAGCAATGAGATCTGGTGTTAAAGCAACACCAGTTTGGGACAGTGCTGCCCCATTACTGGGTAGTTGACCTTGCACGTTAGATTGCCCAAGTGGACTTGCAGGAGGTTTGGAGTCCTCATGCAAAACCCTTCCATACTCCATCTGCAGAGCCTGTTCTTCCTTCAAGTGTGAAAGACTATAATCAGGATCAGAAAATAGAGGTGGACGCGGTTGCAGTGGTGTAGTGCTTGGCACCTGTGGAGGAGGCAACTTTAAAACAACACCATAGAGCCGTTCAGGTCCTACAACTTTTAGAACCTTTGTTAAGAATTCTGACGGAGGCACCAAAAATAATGTCGTTCCATCATCGAATTTAGCAACACCGGCTCTGTTTTTTGAACCAAGGTAGCGTAGGAATTCAGTGTATGAGGCAAAATCATCTTCACTGTCCGGTAAGAAGAAAACAATATCAAATCCAACGGCCTCACCATAGTGTTTTGCTAGCATATCCAGTCCTGTTCTGGCTGAACAGTTGACAACTTCGGGACTGAAGAAACAGGACATTCGGTGAGTAGCATAACTTATAATTGATTGACTGGAAGGAATTCAAAAACAAACACAGAAGTTGCAACAAAGCAAACTCAAATTTAACATAGTTTGAGGAAGTGAGCCTTCAAAAAAAGGACCTTATTAGGCAATGCCTCAATGAGAAAAACAAAGAAAAATCTTTAGTAAATAAGAAACTTCACTCAGATCCCTGAGATACCTAAAGAGGCGGAGTACCAATAAATGTCAAATTAGCAGGTTAGATGTAAATTGGCCATAAAGAAATCTGAGAGGAATTTAGTTATTCAACAAACTACAAGAGTGTCATAAAATGATTCCAAAAGGGCACTCCAATTTTAAGCTACTTTATCTCCCTTTTTCATTGGGTGTGTCTCATGTGTCTGAATGTCTTCAAATTCTCCCTTCTTCAAATTCTCCCTTCTTCAATGTCAATAGAATATTCACAATAGAGTATACAGGATGAAACAAAAGAATGTGTCCAACATGCATTTTATAAAAGATACATCAAGTAAAACCACAATCTGCTATGCTATGTCCACAGATTCAAAACTGAAAGGAAACGATATAGGAAATCTACACAGACCAAACAAGGAATGGAGCACTTCCTTTACAAAATGCAAAATCTGCATGGAAAGAAGTCATGTACAAGTAAAAAACACTTACAGTTCTGTCTCTAGCCCCTTTCCGATGGGAACACATCGAGCCTGACAAACAGGCGTTCCACCCTTAGCAATAATGCCACGCCATATGTAATCATTATCAGGACAGGCTAGTCCAGGTCCACCAGCAGTGACCTTTCCAGGCACTGGACTTAGACGACCATTCCCTTGAACATTAACAAATGGACCTGAAGCACCCCCAACAATTACTGGCCCAAGCCCATATGAGTGGTCCAAGCCAGGCCCAAGATCATCGATCTTTCTTAAAGGAAAAGAAACATCATCAATAGGCAATGAAGCCTCTATCCTTGAACGCTTTGCATCTCTCTGAAGTTGGTTCACATCATAAACATCCCATGAACCAGATGCCTGTCTCATTGGATGCCTAAAACCTTGAGCAGAAGGGAGAGGAGGAGAAGGCCTTCTCCAATTTGGACCCATGTGATTTTTAGGATCAACATCCTGCATATTATGATGTGCAGACAAATCATTGTATTCTGGACCTGAATGCAGAGGATCATAGCTACTTTGATGACTAAAAGGCCTGATTGCCACATTTGATCCAAGAATGCCACTAGGAGGTAATTGTCCAGATACTGTATTAGGTAGCACTGCATGATTTTGACCAAACATGTCCATTTGTGTAGGTCTAAATGGCTGATCACTAAAGAGCATGTCTGACCTTGGCCCCTTTAGACCTGAATAAAGGCCAGGTGCAAGTTCACTACTTGAGAACATAATAGTGATCCTTGGATCACTAAATAAACGACCCTGTAAGCCCTCCTTTGCACGCCGAGCTTCCTCCACACTCCTGAACTCCACAAAGGCATAGTTTCTTGAAGGAAAGCTCTTAATTTTCTCAATCTCACCAAACAGTATCATGGCATTATGAAGCATTTGTTCATCGATCTGCACAGAGGGAGGATAGCCTACCCATAAAACTTTGCTAGGCTGACCATCTCCTTTTCGGCCACCTAATTGAGAATGCTGCAAAGGTGATTCAAGAAATCAGAATGCAAAAAATTCAAGTCAGGCCATAAATGTATGTGCAGGAACAATGAAGAATAATTATGAAAAATATAGTTCAACAGAGGCTTAAGGTTTAAAACTCACAGGTCTTTTTGCCATCGAATGGCTGTCAGAAGGCCCCATCCTACCAGAAAAAGGTCCATCTCTGAGGTCATGAGAATTAGGCCATTGTTCCTGTCAACAGGATCGAGAAGAAAATTCATTCAGTATCACAACTATCAGCACATTAGAGCATTTAAAATGAGTGTTTCAAGATACATGGAAGAAATGGACAAACGGTTTGAGATGAGTTAAGCACAGGAAAATGAGTAATTCTAACTATTAAAAGCAGACTTCAAATTCTAAACGCGTTTACTTACTCGTCTTAAAGGGTGGGATCTTAAAAAATCAACACGTATCTGTTCACTACCTATTCGCTTTCCATTCATGCTTTTCATGGCCTGGGAAGCATCTTCCATTCTAAAATACTCAACAAATGCAGTATTACGATCTCTAAGGAACTTGAAATCTTCAATTTTACCAAACTTGCGAAATTCTTCTTCCAATTCTTCCTTTGAAATAGTTTGGCTAATACCACCAACCCATAGACTCTTACAAGGCTTTGCCTGAGGAATTTCACAAAAAACCCAAAAAATTTCAAAAGTTAGATATGGTTTCTCACCAAAAGCAGGACACTTAAAAGGAAAAAGTTAGATGATAAAGTTAAAGCACATCAATTCTTGGAGAAATATAAATCATATAATTTCAAATTTAAATCATAACCTATTCACCTATAATGCTAACTTCCAATTGCTCTGAATTCATATAATTGCAAAATGCTCCAATATTAGTTCTATAGCAAGCAAATGTTTAGATCTGGCATTCTACCCTCCTTCTACATGACCAATTTCTACATGCTTTCAAGACAAAAGCAAAATCAAGAAAAGAAAACAGAAATTCACTTCCTTTTGAAGGGAATTAAAATTCAGGCATATTTAAAAAACAAAAGAAGAAAGAAAGAGGTAAGTCTGTAGATATTCCTACAAGACCAATTTCTCCCTAAGGCGATTACTCCTTGACTCTAAATGTCAGAGTGAAAACAGTTTAATCAAGCATATTAGAAATATGAGATTATGAAACTCAAAATTATCTTACTACTGCTCCCTCTAATTAAAAATGCACACAAATGGATTTATGAGATTCTAATCATCAATTCACTATCTAATGACACATTCAAGAAGACTTGAGTACCTTTTGTGATATATGAAGTTAGCAAAGAAAATGTAATACTCAAAGAAAAGAACATCCCAATTTAAAGGAGCTCCAATCTTTTAGAGCTTTCTGTAGCTTTCCTTGCTAATTAAGATTGAGGACTACAAGATTCTCACTTTTTTTTTTTTTTGTTCTTTTTTATCATGGTTACAAAGACCTAATGTACATAGGATTTATTAAATTTAGTAGAAAGAATGAGGGGAGATAAAGATGGATTCTAATAATAAGAAACGAATTTGTTTCTTGAGATCTTTTAAAGGCTATAGCTCAAAATAACCCCAAACTAGTTTGGGCCCAAAGGTTAGTTGAGGTGAGTTCATACTTTCTTCTTCAAGCCTAAAAATGTTATTTTGATCAAAATATATCAATATATGTTTTTTCCAACTTCTAGAAATAAAATGGATATATTTGTAAAGATCACATCATGATTAACTAGATAACCTAGATAATAATTTTATTATATTCCATTGAGTCACAAAGCTTGTTTAATTTCCACCCAAGTTTATCAAAATTTAAACCAAACATACATAAATTTGTTTTAATATATAAATTAAAAGTATAAGTTGCAAAAGATAACTTATCATTCATCATACAAGAAGAAAAATACAAAAGCTTTGGTTGAAGCACAAGAGCTCAAGAACCAATTTGATCAAACTCCTTTTGTAAAAATATGGCTATCAACCTTAAAGTTTCATTCTTTGATCAAAATTTTTCAGATGGAACACTAGTGAAAATCAAACCAGTTTTAAAGGAAATCATAAATTGTTAAATACCTCAATCTTGTGTGTAAGGGAATGATGTCCATTTTTTTTTTTTTTTGTTATTCAACAATTCAACAAAATATATATATATATATATATATATGTATGTATCTTTTTTATTCATTTGGAAAGGCATTTAGAGATGCAGGTTAGTCAATTGATTGAACACTTTGATAGGTTTTGAGAGGTTTCTCTCTAGTAATACTAGTTTATAATTTTCTTTCTGGGACGTTTTCCTGTTATTGATATAAGTTCTTAGAGTCTGCCTTATCTTTTTTGGCAAAATACGCTGTATCTTGTAATTTTTGGTAGTGATAACACATCAATTGGCAGTTGCCTCCAAGTATGGACCAGGGAATGGGGGAATGGAAACATGAGATCAATAGTAACTGCCAAATGAAGGTAAATCAACCCTGATAATTTCCATCAACTCAATATTATATCCTTCCATCAACCCACATTAAGGGGAAGATGTGATAGACACAAACATGAAATTAAAAGAACCCAAAGCTTAACTCAATTGGTTTATGAAGCCACTCTTAAGAGCTGGCATCTAGCAGGACTTGGGTTCAAATCCCAGCACATACAACCCCTTCCCATATCCCCAGACTACAGCCTCCTTTGTACAAAAAACAAAAAGATAAAATTAAAAAATCTAGAGCTTTACTAATAAGAAGAGAATGTATATTAAGATCTCTTGATCAACCCATTGAGCATCCATTTTTCTATTCAGATATAGGTAAAAGAAGTATAGAACATATTAAAATTGGAAATAGTTAACCAGTTGCTAGCTTTAAACCATGTAAGATTATAGTTTCAGGGGAAAATTGTAAAGTAGAAATTGGAATAAAATAAGGAACAAATAAAAGTAGCATAGAAATATTTGTACATATGTTTTAGTCTTCTAATTACTCATTTTTCTTTTGACACATAGTAACATAGAGTAGAACACCTGCACATTGTCTTAAAGATCTTCACCATTACCCTCCTTAACCCATAAATCCGTAAAATTTGAACGATTTTCTCATTATAAAATTTGAACGATTTTCTTTGTTGGTTGCAAAGATTTGTGGGTTCCATTAAGCAAAAAATTATGAAACTTTTAGGCTTAATAATTATGAAAAAGAATTATATCAGATTGCGCTTATTCCTTACATTTTTATATTAAATTATTAAACTATAAATTCCTCCAGTTTCATATTTCAGCTGCATTACTTAAATTTAAGATTCATTGCGAGCGTTCATACAACTAATATATGAAAAAATCTGCAGAAAATATATATATACGAATTTGGAAGACGTAAAACAGCTATTTGTCTTCTGTTTCCTTCAAAATATAAACACAAATAATTACAAAGAAAGAGCGGATAATTTGAAAAACCTAACGAGACGGAGAAGAGAAGAACAACGAAACGAACCGGTCGAGCGAACTCAATCTTGATCTGGTTTCCGTGCAAGCTGGCTCCTTGAAGAGCGTCCTTTGCCGCCTTGGCATCCTCCACGCGTTTAAAGTAGACGAAAGCGAAGCTTCTCGATGAGTACGTCGTGACGCTATCAAGGGCGCCATACTTGTTGAACAACTCTATCAGATCCGAATCCACCGTCTCTCCAGACAGGTTTCCCACCCATAAATGGTTCGACGGCGTTTCGGGTTCTTCCGATTCTTTCCCTAGCTTCGGTTGCTTCATCGTCGGCGCCATTGTTCGGGATTTTAACAAGAGGGATTTAAGAAATTGTTAAAATGGAATAGAGAGAGAGAGATTGGTTGAAAATCTGAAACCCTAGAGAATCCAACGAAAGAATTTGAAAGTGAACCGATGTAAACGAAGGTTAGGGCTGCTTTGAAACGGTGTCGATTGACCACGTCGGTAAAATTATGAGATGCGTAACTGATGAGGGCAGTTTGGTTGGGCTAACGTGGCGTATTGGTGTGTGTGCAGCGTGGATTTTTTGTTTACTAAGGGTGTGAACAGAGTTTTGTTTGGGATTGTAATTATTCTAAAACAATGAACATATGGAATTTGTGATTGCAGCTATAATTGCACGTCCTTAATACTTTATGATAGGAAACAAAGCATCACACAGCCATTATTCGCCAGTAACCACATTTTAACAGACGAAATAATTCAGATAGAATGAAACTTTTAAGATACGAAAACT
The DNA here is from genome assembly GCF_047325235.1 of Durio zibethinus. NCBI lineage: Eukaryota > Viridiplantae > Streptophyta > Magnoliopsida > Malvales > Malvaceae > Durio > Durio zibethinus. The sequence goes on along the minus strand of NC_143165.1, from coordinate 1,312,177 downwards.
GTCATATAAAATATATTCGTATGACATCTTAAATATAAAATATTTTTATTATTTTTATTAAATTAATATATATTTTTTATTAAAATTTTAAATCATATTATTTTGATATTATTTTTATTATTTCCGTAATCGTATTAATATGTGAATTTTAAAATTGATAAGTCCATTTAAAATATACATGCTTGTCAAACGTCAACTATTTTTTTTCTAGTAGACTAGACACGTGTTACAGACGCTTTTATGCATGTGCATGTGTTCCTATAACCTGCTTTGCTTTAAAATGTACAAACTCATGCTGTTCAATTAAAACTAACGAACTCATCTACTTAACTATTTTGATAGGAAAAGCAATTTCTAGTGTCTTATTCAACTTTCAAGTCTAACCAGGATAGCCGATCACGAGAGCTTGATCCGGCTATTTCCACTCCTTTAACAGAGCAGGGGCTTTTTCTTGAAGAAATGATGTGATGGAAGCTGTTAGGTTCCTCCATAGCAATTCTTTTGACTCCATGATACCATAGAACAGAACCTTCCCTAATCCATCAATCTCTGATTCATATTGTTCATAGACAAAAAATGCGGTGAAGGCAAAAACAAGAGCTGCATTTCGGATTGTTTCCGAAGTCAATACCAGGATAAACCGAAAGAACGGTTCATTTATTGGCAAAAGTAAATTGTTACTTATCAATGCCAATAAGCACAGCCAAGGAATAAGACAGAATCAACTTGGTGAAATAAAGAAAACCTGCAACCTGAATAAGTTACATGCATAAGTCAGAAGTTCAATGAATATGGAAGAAAAAGGTTGCATAGGTAAAGCAAAATTCAGCACAGAACTTAATGGTGTGCTCTTAGTTGTGCATTATATAGACTTATGTATAGCTTGTACAGTTATGATCAATCAAAAAAATTTTGGATGTGTGTATGTTGCAAGTTGGATTCAAGTCACAGTTTCACAAAAAATCCACATTGAGTTATCGGCAAAGGTTATCTATGCAAGGCTAATAAAAGAATCTAACCCCTAAGTAAAAGGTCCAACCAAAACCAAACTATTCACAGCAAACTAGAGGCAAAAGTATTGCTCAAGCAGGCTTTCAGTTGGCTTTGTTATGTGTAGAATTATTTCCTTATCAATGTGTTTTGATGAGGAAATCAATCTCGGATCTAATGAGACACTTCTAATTTCCTCCGGGAATCTATTACATATCTTTTATGTGCATGTATACATCCAAACTGCATATTCTACTCATACTCCAACAGCCAAGCTGTATGATGCACCTACTAATAATGCACATCAGAGATCATTAAGGCACATGCAAGTGAGTGCCTAAAGCACAGTAGTTAAGGTGCTGCTATTGAAAATACTTTCAAATTTAATGGTTGAATCTAAATGTAGTAATTTCCAATGCATGCGAGTAAAAGATTCTCCTATTTCCTTGATTGTTACTAACCTTAACAGGTTCCTTAAAGCACTCATTAGCAAGACCTTTGCAGTCGGTTTATGTTCAACAAAATTCGGATTTTAGGGTTAGAGCCTAAAGGTTAAGTAGCACAGAAAGAAATACTCCAGTCTAGCGGAAATTTTGTGGAATTGACAAATTTTAGGGGTTTAATAATCAATTGGTGCAGTTAGTTGGCATGAATTGATAGAGAGATATGACCAAGTTTTAAGGTAGGATACCATAGAGAAGAAAACATCAGGTTTTCTGGAAGTAGTTTTGATCTATGAAGCATGAACATGGATGGGAACAAGAAAGAATTAGCATTCAACCGTCACAAGTCATCCATCAAATAAGTCCAAAGTACTACGGAAGTTCATATAGGCATAATCCTGAATCCTAACAATGAAGTTCCTCAAACCACAAGATTTGGAAATAGCATTCAAACTAAAACATTAGACAATATAAACAAGCCAATAACTTTATTAGAATTAACCTTAGACGCAATGGACCATCATAATGGCACATTTTGGAAAACACAAGATTACTAGAATGAACCTGGATGAACTCAACTGAAACAATGAGGGTCTCAACTTTCAAGGGAACACATACAATGAAAAGTTCTAGGTTGGAGATTTGCTATTATACATGTTTTAGAATAAAACCATGATACTTATAAATAAAAACACTATAAAAATGCCTGAAATTGTAAAAGAAATGCCATCAAATTACAAACCTTGAAAAACTTGCTCCAATCCTCCCCCTTGGCCAACAATCTGATATTACGAACTACTCTATTCCACATGTATGATATGGATCTGAGTGAATTTTTCACAGCTGATTCTGGGGTTTCAAAACAAGACGAAGATATCCTTTGAACAGCAAAACCACATCTGTTGCAAAGGCAACCATAATTGAGACAAGATATGTGCAAATGTGCATGTGTGTCTATCCTTTTTGAAAAAGATATTTCAAAAAGTTTTACAAAAGTCAATAGGCTATTGAAGGAAAAGTAAAACTTGCAGACTTTATAAGTTAATGACGGAAATGTAAATCCTTTAGAGAGAAAAAAAAAAAAAAGAAGTGTAGGTATGTCAGGTGCTCTATACCTTGTAAACAACTAAACCACATTCTTTAATTGTTTTAGGAGGAAAAAAAATGTTGTGACATCTAATAAGCTAGTTTTACTGTACAGGGAGAAAGCCTGATTCAGTCATGTTGACAAATCGTTAAAGTGAACCAAGGAAACATGATAAGTACTTCAGCGCATCTCTTTAACTATAAAACCTCGTGGAAAAATAACAAACCCTCTTTCTCAAGCCACATCCCCCGTTGCCAATGACTCACCCAAACAGGAGCAAAAGCAAAATTAAGGGAATGGCAGGAAAACAGGTACGAGTAAGAGGATATTAATCAAACGAATTTGGCATTGAGCATGGACAGGGAAAAAAAAAAGGTGAAAAGGGAAAACCAAAGGGGGAATGAGGACTGAGCTACTGCTTCACATTCCAGATAGAATCAATCAATGTGTTGAAGTAGAGCTCAAATAAACTATAGCAAATTGAAGAAGCAGTTGCAAGACCCAATGAAATGCCATAAAACAATATAGGCATAATTAACAACACTCACATCTTGGATGGTAAAATGCCATATCCATAAAGAGCGACTGTAACTAGCAGCAGAAGCTTGGCTGCAGATGAGGTAAAAGCTCTTCGACAGAGAAAGAACCAGTAAAATACGAAAACCAGAGTAAGGAAGCATGTAAATGTTCTCTTTTCATCTCTCCACAGCAAGACGTCTGCAACTGAATCAAAGTAATTCAAGGTCATTATATAGCGAAAATTGCACTATCATGCCTCATTTATTTACAGGAGCCTATTTCGATGCATCCAAAGAAAAGATGCAGACTGTAGAGCAATCTCTATCTAATTGTACAGTTTGCCATGAAAAGTTTGGCTTAGGCTTCAATCTTAAGTCAACATGGCCTATATAGTCTGTCGGTTAAAAATTACAAACCAAAAAACCTTCACCATAGTACAATCCTGTGACATAGCATGCATCAGAAAGACCTGGACTTTGAAAATCAGGTACAAGAGTGGTAGTCAAAATGGTAAGCAAAAGAAATAAACAGTTCCATGATTAATCTAAAAACAAATTGATAACGTGCTCAATCATTGAAAGGACACTACTTTGAATTCTTTGGCAAAACATAATCTTCAGAAAAAATGCCTATGCAATGCCATTATGGAATTCTGCATAAAAAATCATATAATGGAATACCTATACCACCGCCTAGCAGCTTCTCTGCTTTAGATTGTTCATTAAAATCTCTGTATCCCATAAAAGATGAGTCTTTGGCTAAATGAGAGAATGATTCAATGGTTGACTTGACACCATCCTGTATTATCAGCAACAAGAAACAAAAAAGATGTCAAACTTTCAGATAAAAATATTGCAGTTTCCCCACTGGATCTTGAAAAACAATTTTCAAGTGATTGAAGTAATCGGGAAGTGAGAAAAAACAGTATTCAAATCAAACATTTCAATGTGCTGAATTCAATCAGCTAGTGCTTAAATCTAACATTAATTATCTCTTGAGCTGGGATAGAATGTAACATGAATGGAAAAAAGCATAACAGAGAATGAAAATTGTCTTTCAGATTATCAACTCAGGGGAAGGAAAAGAATAAGGACATAAAGAACAAGGCAGTTATTGGATTAGACAAGAAAATCCTACGCCTAACGGCCATTTTCTTTGCTTCAATTTCCTCCAGCTTTTAAATTTAGTAAAGCAATGAGGATACCTAATTCTACCAAATCCCAGTCATCCTATCATTTCCATTCAAGGATATAAGCAGAATTAACCTCACTCTATTTATCTTCCCATCAAGATTGTCCATATGTCCCTCACAATGGATATACTTACGAATTTGAACAAGAAAGCATTAGCATTGTTACCTATCTACATTACTGCTTTCCAGGAAACAAATAAATTGAAATCAAGAATGTTTAGTTGACTGTTCAAATCAACTGATAACTTATAATCCAGTTGACGCTTTAGAAGTGCAGACAAGGTGTAGGGCTTCTACTCTATAAAGATTAATATTATGGCAATAAAATACCATGAGATGAAAAAAAAATTCAAAAGCAGAAAAAGAAATTGAATGCAATGAGTAAAATCTTTGGCTAGTCAAATGATAAGAAGTATTCTAGTTTCTAAAAAGTCCGAATACAAATCATGAAAAACTATAGGCTAACAGAAGAACTAGAAAATATTCTATTTAATATAGGAGTGCCAAAAGAAATAACAGATAGTGGGAACATTATATGGTAGAAAGGAATGCATTTACATACAAAGAAAGACAGCGGAAACTTACTTCTAGGGAGACAACAGGTGAGTATCCAAGATGTTTTTTAGCTGCAGAGCAGTCAAAAGCTCTGCTACATGAAGCTAATTGAACAATGTAGTGAGGCAACACAGAATATTTATACATTCCAGAGCACAATTTGTCATGCATACATTGATGGAGTGCGAGAATATAGGAAACCATCCAAGTAGGAACCTTTATGAATGGTCTGCAACGCGTTAACAACTACAGTTAGGAGAAAAATATTAAAAGTCAGGCAAAAATTTAAAAATAAAGGAAAAAAAGGAATTTTTTGTGATTGTTCAGCAGCAAATCTAGCAGAAAAACAAGATCACATAAGTTGTCAACTACAAAAAATGAGAATTCAGAGAAGGAAGTCAAACAGGATGGTAAAACATATAACAACAGATTTATGTACCATAACAGTAGAAATCCACTGCAAAACAAGCAAGAAAATTCATTCCTACGTAAAGATCCTTGTTGTTAATGGTATGGAAAAATCCAGCAGCATTTTGTGCTGATGAATAAGCAATAAACACCTAATTTCAAACTTCATAGACCAAAACAAAGCATCCAAATAAAGAATAACGGTTCACAAAATAATAACAGATTCTTTGTTCCCTTCTCTGGCACATTGTTACCTCTTTTGTTTTTGGGAAGTGCCGCGGATTTAGGTGGCTATACTGTGGCAATGCTTGAAATTTACACTATCTGAGCAACAGTCTTAGTAACGCAAGTAAATCTTATTTCATGTCACAACCATGTTAGTTTGATAAATCTACAGTATAGTAGCCTGCTGTGAATCAGTATGATATAGACTTACACATATGAAAATCAGCACACTTTATCTTTGATAACCTAAGCCTTCAAGTATGAGAGATACAAATTCCCAGAACATTACAGGCTCGAGATTTGTGATGAAAAAGGCCTACATATTGAAAACATCTCCCTTATACATAGATTCAATATAAATTGAAATATGAGAGAACTTTAAATATCTAACAACACTCTTAAGTAGTACCTTTCCAGCCACAGAGACTATTCTAGAATCTAGAGTTTCTGCTGCACAGATATGAGCATGAGCAACATTCTCTGTATAGGTAAAGTCAGACATATTTTCACCACTTCCTGTAATAAACTGAAATGAGAAACCCTGTTACTATAAAAGGGATTAAATAGAAATAATCCATCTTCTATGGTAAAATAAAATGAGCGATTATTTTTCCAAAATGACAAGACAAACAATAGAATTTTACAAACAGACAACCACTGCACATTTCCAAAAAATGCATCAATAATCTAGGATGCATAACAATGAAGGATCTTACATGAGATAAATCCAAACATGGGAAATTAGGGCTAAAAGTGGAGAGATTCTTAAAACTAAATTGCTGTATTTCACTTTCAGCATTACTTGTGATTACCAATATAGAAATATCCATCCAATATGATATGATTGATAACATCAGGAAGTTTCCAAAGAAATAAGATACTAGTAAAACCACAACTCTACACAAATAAAGTGATGTTTAGACAGTTCACAAACCTTTGCCAAACCAGATTTCGCTAGATTCACTAGCGAAGGCATGAACCGTGTGTCACCAGGTCCAAAGACATTGCTAGGGCGAAGTACACATGTTAGAAGACCATCAATATTGTTAGCTAACCTGATTAATCCTTCTGCTTGAAACTTAAGGTCAATCAGCATATCCTGAAACTTATTGTGCATCAACAAAAGAAAGGACAATTAGCAAACAAAAAATGCTAACTCAGAATCCAAAATGTTTCATCAGATTGCAGCAATAAGAGACATACTTTCCCCGGGCAAGTGAAGGATTCATCGCCATTAAGCATATCCTGTGAACCATCAAAAACAACATCTGCAGAACTGTTGTATACAAGTCGTCTAACTTTACATTCTCAGCATGCATTAATGACATATTTTGCACCTGAACATATTACCAACCCAAGGGCATCATTTTAAAAATATATTATATAATTATACATCTACAACATCAAAAGAGGGGGAAAAATACCCATCAAAAGAGGGAAAAAAAAAGACCCATTACCTTGAACTATGATCATGTAGCAATAACAGAAATCTTGTGTGTCTAAATCAGTAGGTTCCATGCAAAATACAACATCTGCACCTTTAGTTACTGCAAGAGGTGAATTGTCAACGCAGAGTCAACTTCTAAAACATTTTCAATGTTGTTGAGAATGAGACTAAAATTGTAACAAATATGAATTCAAATTATTTCCTCTCCATCTCATATACAGTTCAGTTTCGTAACAAAGAGAATTCAGATACTACTTTCTGTTATCTAATTTTGTCACAACCAGACAGAAACCAGTACATTTTGTAATTCATCAGTTGCTGGGTTACATTATGAAGGGAAAAAAAATAAACAAAAAGATTTATTAAACTCTAGCATTTTCACTTTTTCAATTCTCACATTTTGTCATGGTTTCTCAGGAACCAAATATCGGTATCATAGACTTTAATTTTACTTTCTTTCCAGCTAAAACTAAACCCTTCCAGTAATATTAATCTCTGAGAAAAAAACTATTTCTAACATTTTCTATCTTTTTAATTGCTTAAAAAAAAAAAGAAAGTAAAAACAAAAGGTCTCCATTTCAATTAAGAAATGAAATTTTGAAACTATTTGCTTTTAGTTTTTTTCAATAAAACATAAATAAAAAATAAACTGAAAACAGGGAAAAAATAGCAAAAAGTAAAAACACCATAGGGAACCTTTTCCTACTTGCTTTCATTTCCAAAAAAAAAAAAAAAGGTTTTTGAATTAAAAAACAAACAACATTTTTGAAAATTTTAAAAAATATCTCTTCTAGATAACAAAATATATGATTTTACTTTTAGACTAATTATGATATAATTGGCATTAGTTTTTAGTCATTTATTCATTTTTAATCAACTATGAATTTGCTTTTTCTTTTTTATAATTGCAACTACTTTTGAAAGCAAAAGGCAACAACCAACGAAACAATAAAAAAAATTCTTGCAAAATTCAAGTAGATTCAAACAAAAATGCTCTGCGCAAACTCAACCCTCAGCCAAACAAACTCAAAATCATCCTAAATTTGAAAATATAAATAAACAGATACGTATACGGATCGTATATTTATATTTATATCTATAGTAATATATGATGAACAATTTCTTTTTACCTTGGATGATTTGAGATGCATCGCGAACGTCGACATGGCAAAAGGAGGCTTGACCAGAGCAAAGAGCATCGGAGAGGAGAGAGTCGGAAACAGAGGAAGAATCGAGCTGCAACGAGTGAGAAGATGAATCGGCGACTCGGACGATCCACCCTCCGAGTCTCAGCAGCCTGGTGACGAGCGATCTCCCTAAGAATCCACGGCCTCCGAGCACCACACACGTCCTCGTCTCGCTCCAATCCCCATACCCCACGTCATTCGCCATCGTCGTCGTCACCACCAGTTCCTCCCTTCTTTTGGCCTCTTTTTTCTATTTCCTTTTTACCTTTCCTTTTTTCCTGCGAGAATTAGGACCGTCAATGTTTTCGATTAGTGTGCGGACAGAGGATTATTACTGTCATGGGCGTTGTGAAATAAGAAGGTGTTTGGCGCGGAAAGCTTGCATTTACATATTATCCTTTCTGTTATAGGATTAGGAGAAAAAAATAAGAAAGTACCTTTTTTTTTTTTTGGTTAGGAGAAAAAAGTTGATAAATTAAATTGGACCGTGGGGGTGGGTCCCGGAATCCGGTGAGCTGGTTCACGCGTGTCAAATACTTGGGCTGTTTCAGATTAAAATTATTACTCCATAAAAATTATAATATATGCATAAAATACAAAAATTATCATATTATAATTTATATTCATATATCAAATATAAAAATATTTTTTAATTTTTATTAAAAATATATATTATTTTTTATCAAAATTTTAAATTATATATATTTTTTATATTATTTTTGTATCATATCTAAAATTATTTTATCTAATATATATTATATCACAACATATATAAATAAATTTATCATATGAACACTTATGTGGATAATTCTCTTAAATGATATATGATAGTTTTTTAAAAAATATGCTAGTTTCTTTTAATTACAAATTAAATAATTTTAAATTTATTTAAATATCAAAATTATTTAAATTATAATTAAAAATCAAATCAATTTAGAGATATATTTTTTAAAATGAAAAATATGAAATATGAGATTTCTTTTAATAAATAATTTTAGTTATTTATCAAATAACCTTATTTTAAAAATTATTTAATTATCAAAATATTTCAAATATGTTTAAAAATTAAAAATTATAAATATTAAGTTCATCCCAATTTTTTAATAATTTTTTATCTTGATTTAAAAATTTATTATTTTAAAAAATTTACGTAAAACATTAAAAATTTATGTAACTTTACGTAAGATTTTAAAAATTCAAAAAAATTTCATCTTAAATTTTAAAATAATAAAATTATCAAAATGATTATATCTATTTGAACTCTAATTATGAAATTTATGTTTCAAATAAATATAAAAAATTTAATAATATTTTTATCATTTATTATATCTATTTTAAATTTTAAAAAGTTAATTTAAAAATTATCTATTTAATCCTAATTACCATTAAAAAATTCTTTTACAAATTTAAAACTACAAATGTAATGTCCTATACATTAATTTTTTTACTTTTTCAATAAATTTTTTTCAAGATATATTATATTACTATTACAATTTGTTTTTTTTTTTGTTTATAACTTTTTTTTAGATATATTTTTATTGTTGTTACAGTTTTATTCTTATGAAAAATATTTTTTTTCAATTTAATTTTTTCTTTTTTTCACATATTTATAACATTTTTCATATTTTATATAATAATTTAGTCAAGATTACTAAAGTGAAAATATGTTAATATTTATTTTATTATTTAGTTTATCATTCATTAATATATATTTTTATTTTTTTAAGAAAAGTATATTTTATTTTTATTTGATATAATCTTACAAGTATATAAATATTATTGTAAACAAAAATATTCAAAGAAAAGATAATTTTTTTTGTTGTTTTCATAAAACTTTCTTTTTAATGACAAGTTAATATATATATATATATATTTATATATGTTATGAGTTTTAAATATGTAAATATAATTTAAAAATAAATTAATTTATATATATTCATATTAAATAAGTAAAATTATTTCGTGCATCGCAAAGTTATAATTTAATTTTCTTATAAGTTAACTTAAAAATTATATTAATAAGTAAAAAATTATTTAAAAATAATTATTTAAAAAATAAAATACAAAAAGTGTTATCATATCTTGCTTTATCGAAGGTTATTTTCTTTAATAAAAATTTATTATTTTCAGTATTTATTAATTATTAGTGATGACTTTGTTTAGATGTTATTTTGCTAGTAGTATTTAAATCTAACTTTTTTTTCAAAAATTACTATAAAACAATAATAAATAAATAAATAAATATCAAATGTATTTTTTATTTAGTGATGAAGGGGTTGGTTAGTAGATGAGATTGAGAACATATCAAACATGCCATAAGTAAAAAAATCATAGGGATGTCAAACAAAATATTTGAAGATATATTCAAACACTCAGGTCAGTCAAAAATACGAGAAAAAACAAGATAAATGATAGACTAAGATAATAAAAAATAAAAGAAAAAAGAAAGAGAATTGAGTAAATAATGTATTACATGCTTAATCTAATTCTTTTTTTAATACTTTACTGATGATGACGTGATTAATTAAATCGGTATAGGTAAGTTTTAATAACATGACAATTATAATATTCATTGATATTATTATTAAAATATAAAATAACGAAAGTTAAAATTAGTAACAATAAATAAATATAAATTCAAATAGTTATATATTTTATATAAAAGTTAAATTTTGCATTATAATTTAATTAAATGAATTTTTTAATTTTTGAGAAACATTGTTTTTTTATAATTAAAGAAGTTATTTATCCTTTGAATTAAAATAAGTTTATGTCCTTGCGATCCCTGTTGTGGCAAATGGTGTGAAATGTGAAGTATTACCGAAGGTTAAATATTTATACGGAGATTGCTTTGAGGCATATTACCACTAAACGAAGCATTCAGAGGTCGAGGAATGAAAATGGCCCATAGATATTGTGTTCGTAGAGAGGAGAATGGAACAGATTATTAGAGGTGTTTATAATTTAATTTTAATTAAATTAATTGATATAATAGATTTAATTTGATTAATCAATCGATTATTAAATTAATTTTGATTGATTATCAAAAATAACTTTTAAAAAATTTCAAATTTTGGTTAATTTTGGTTAATTTATTTCAAAAATCAAATTAATCGAAATATAATTTAATTAAAATATAAAGTATAAAATATAAAATAAATCACTTAATTTCATAATTTATTATAATTTTTAATATAATATTTTAGTATTTATATATGTTATTGAATAATTTTATTTAATTTATTTAAAATATAAAAATTAAGAGTTTAAAATATAATATAATTTAATATATTTATTATTTAATTAATTAAAAATTTAATAAAACCTACTAATTAACTTGAATTTAACTTAAATTTCGTCAGTTAATTTTTAAAATTTATAAATTTGATTTAATTAACGTAAATAAAATAATATAATTTGATTAATTCAATTTGAAATTAATCAAATCGACTGAATGAATACTTTTATAGACATCATATCTTTTTTTATTATGTGTTTAACTTAGGGGTGTCAATCTTACTCATATCCAATAAAAAATCTAATTTTTTATTCAAATAAATATAGGGATAGATATCACATTATGAGTATATGGATGGGGATACATATGATTTTAAATTCTTATTTAGTACGAGATAGAGATGAATAATATAGTTATTGTCCCGTATCAATACCTTACATATATATTTATATATATTTAGTTTATAGATTTTTATTAAATAATATAAATTATTATTTTAGATTAATTAAAATTAATATATTTTTATTGAAAAAATATATATTAATATATATTTATAAAGAATTACTTAAATATACAAGATAAAAAAAAAAAAAACTAAAAATTTTTTTAGCTTTTTGCTTTTTATTAAAAGTTATGGATATGGAGATTGTTCATATTTATTAAATACCTAAAAAGATGAAAATGATGATAAATTTAAAATATTTGTTAAATATAAATATAAATTTTAATATAATATAAAAATAAAAAGTTTTAAAAAAATTTTAGTTTTTATTTTTTATTTTTTTAAAGTTAAAATATGAAAATTATCCATACTCATTAAGGATAAAAATGAAAATAAATTTAAAATTTTATTTGGATAAGGGTATGGACATAAGTATAATATAAAAATCTATGAATGAAGATGGTCAATGCTTTACCTTACCCATATCTTACCAATTGACATCTCTACATTAATACCAATTGACATCTCAACATTAATATTAAGCACATTAAATGGACTTAAACAAATAAATAAGGTCCAATCAAAAAATAAAGTTGAGCTTAAGTTTCATCGTTAAAGGTTTGGATTCGGTTTAATTCGAAAATTAAAAAATAATTTTTATCATAACGAGACAAAGCTCATTTATTTTTTTTTTTATAATGAACGAGACCCATTTACTTTATTATTTATAATATAATAAAAATCTATTATTTCTTTATACAAAATAATGACTCAATTTTAAATTATATTTAACAAAATTAAATTGAACTTAAATTTAAATAACTCATAAATTCAATTAAAATTAATTAAATTAATAATTTACAAAAAAATAAAAAAAACTATTTTCCTTAATTTTAAATATAAATATTTTTGGGCAAGTTTAGACTTTATTATTACATATAAGAATGAATTTGGGCAAAAAATGAGGATCGAAAAATCGAAACAGAACGAATCTAAACTTACTTAAAATACTAAAATATCATGTCAGATTCGATCAAAACCCAACTCGACCTATGAGTAGGGTTATTTTGAAATTTATCATGTTTTTAATTAAAATTTTTAATTTTGTTATAATTTGATATCTTAATTATGTTATAATATATTTTAAATATATTTTAAATATGTAAATAATTAAATAATATTAATTTATTTTGTATACATTTAAATAAATAAAAATAATCTGTGCATCAAACTATCACAAACTAATTTACTTTTTTTTTTTAGAAATAAGAAAAAATTTAAAAACTTAAAGATGAGCTATATTCCAATAAAATTACATTTCGTAAGTATAAAATTCAAATTATAACATCTATAATTCTTTCATGCATTTTTAAATTATAATTTATTTTATTAAAAAATTCACATTCTTTTCATTTATCTTCAAACTATATCTTTTTTATTACAAAAAATCGAATTACCCAATTCCAAAAACAGGCATCTTGATAAAAGGTAAAAACAAAGCCTTGCAAGAATTGCTCGTGCATGGTCCATTTATAATCCATGAATAGAAAATTCCTTAAAATATTCAATGTAATATTTAAATTTTAAAAATTGTTAGTATAATATTTGAATTAAATTATAAATATGTTAATTAGTATAATACTCACTTGTAATATAAGTTACTTAAAATAATGACACATAAAGGACAAAAAATCTTCAATTAGCACAATAATTAATAAATTTATAATTTATGTATCAAATTAAAAATGTTTAAATTCATATATCACAATAAACATTTTACTATAGTTTAAAAGTTATTCATCATATTATCCATTTCATTAACAAAGGAACTAAGTAGAAATGTTCATGTATACGGCCAAATCAGATTCGGATCTAGTTCATATTTGATATTAATAGTTTATATGCTTATTTAAGTTCGATCTGACCCAAAATTTCAAGCCTTAAAATTTTCTCAAATTTAATCCAAATTTAAAAAATTAAATCTCAAACTCACTCGTTAAACTTAATTTGCATAATAAAAAATAAAAAGATGTAATTAAATTTAATTTAATGAGATTATATTCAATTCACATATAAGTAAAAAATAAAAATAAAAATTATATATGTTTTATTAAATTTAAGTTTTACTTTTATAAAATATTTATTTTTATTTTTAATTTATATATATAATTTACATATATATAAAAATAAAAAATTTATATGTATATAAATTCTAATCGAACTGGATCATATTCAAATTTAAATCTTTTGCTCAAAATCATATCCAAAATTTAAATAGACCTAAAAATTGTGTCCAAACCCTTTTAACATATTTTAATTTTTTCTTCAAATTCTCTCAAAACTTGAGTGGACCTTCAGACTTGGACGGATAACTTAGACTTCGAATAAATTTAGAACAGAGTTTTCTGGAATAACTTTTTCTATTCTTAAATGAAATTTTTTTTAAAGATGCATATATATTCAATTTGGACAGAGGAAAAAGCCAACATCTCAACTCTTCAGACTATTTTCATTTGTATAATAATGATTTCAGGCAACAAATACCAAGGAAAAAGAAAAGAAAACACCTGCACTTTGCATCAAACGCTTTTCTTTGATATGATTCAGGCATCTATACCTCAAAACCCATGTAGGATTTATATACATAATAATGATAAACTAGTAAGCTCCTCCTACCTTTGTAGGATGAAGGGCTACCTGCTGTGCATCAACACTGCTTGTATGCATTTCATGGAGACTACCTGAGTCACTTTTTCGACTTTGTTTCCACTGTTCGAATGGGTGGTGATGACTGTGATCCACCACCACCTAGAGCTGCAGCAGCAGATTGAACATGTGTAAGAAGATACTCGTATATTTTCTTCCTTAGCCGATCAATTGTCTCCGATGAAACATGGGGCGTCTCTCCTTCATCTTTGCTCGTGCTTATTTCGTCTAACCAGTTGTTCACACTCTTGAGCTGTGTCAACATGCCGGCTATTTGACCATTGTCTGATAAAGCAGATGTGTCCACGTCCGCATCCAAGAATTTCTCCACAAATCCTAAGAACCAATCCTGAGATTCCATTCGCAGCATTTCAGCCAAGTCAACAGCCTCATCCAGGCCATTTCCCCTTGTCCATTCTGTTGGTGGTTGGACCAGTGCCTTCGGACCAAGGCCTGAACCATCCCCCATTTTACGAAGAACACCCTGAGCTACAAGCTTAGAGCCAACTACCGGACGGCTTTTCGCTTTTGCAGAAGAATTCTTGGCAGAATTTTCTAGAATTAACATGCTTTGATTGGCAGGGATAGTCTTCTGGCTTTGTGCAGAAGCTGAAGAATGACTCAGCATTGGATAAGGTTCTTTGGTATACACAGAGATGGATGATAGATTGGTAGCCAATGCGGCTTGCACCCATGAGACTGCATATTTCTGTCTATCCGATGTGACCTTTCCTGCCTCTTCTGACAGGTTTCCTTCAGATTCTGGAGATGAACCGATTTGAATAGTTTTTGATAAAGAATCCGCAATCATGTGAGCATTATTCAAGCTCGCATGGAGGGTCAAGAACTGGTCCACTGCAGGCTGAGGGTTGTCCTCCTTGGCAGAGGTAGTAAGATCAGAATATAAGCTGCAAGACAAAATAATATACCAAATGTCATATAAGAAAGCAAAGAACATTGGAAAAAATTAAAACCTTGAAAACCTCACTCATTTAGTTAAAGAACACACAACAGTAAGAGAACAGAACTTATTTTTCGGGCATGGCAAGAGAAAGCTGACCATGCCATTACAGAGGAACCCACATAAACATTATGGTTCCATCCCTCTGCTTTTGACCTAAAGGACGGAGCAGTGGCCAATCTGACCATTTTGCTTATGGCATTAGACAATGCCAATGTATAAATTTTCTTGAGACAATCTGACCACTTTGAGATGAAATATGTGCCTATTACGTTCCTTAAGTGTCCCATTGAAAAACTCAAAGTTTCTTTTTCTTCACCCTTACCCAAAAGCAAGAAATTCTGCTGGTGCAACTCCAGAAGATCAATTCTTAATTCTCAGCTGTTTCCAATCCTGATGAAGCCAAGGTTTGAGTTGCTAGTCTATGATTGCTAAGCAATCAAACTAGAATGTTAAGACTGGACTTCACAGGTTTACGATGGAGATGAGTTTTAAAAAAAAACAACATGTAGGTTCCGGGTCAAGTGGTTGATTGTTTAACTTGCTACCTATAAGGCTTGAGATAAAACTGATGAAGTCCAAAGTCACTCTTATCTAGTACTACCTAGTAAAAAACAATTACATGGTTAGTTCCTTGCACCCTTTGAATTTGAAAAGCGAGACAACAAAACGAGAAAGGCCAATACATCTAAAGATCAAACACATTGGCCTTATTCTTTGCATGCAAGAACAACTTCATTATAACTATGGAGAAAGGCACCCAGGGGCCGAGAAGTGTTAGACCCTCGTGTTATCAAGTTTTTTACCTACACTTGCAGTCATTTGAACAAAATTGGCAGGGTATTGGCCACCCCATTCCATCTTATTCCCTCTTGAAAACAGTTATAAGAGCTACAAATTCCATCCCACAACCATTCACTCATTTCAAATTGCTCAAGCTTCAAGAAATTTTAGCTTTTTGACTTTCTTCTGAAAATCTTCCATTCTTCCACATATGCTATTGATAATAAGGTTCAACTAAAACAGAAGCCACCAATAAAAAGGAAATATAGGAGTCAAAGAATTAACCACACCATTCTAAGTTCCAAGAAACTAGATCAAACACATATAAAAAGAGGACAGAAACAATTGATCATGGAATGTATAGCATGAAAATTTTTCCATGAACTCTCGTTCTGGTGCAGCAATTCTAACCTGATGGACTCTAACTTTATTGAAGTTAGCACATTCTAGAGGTTTCAGTTACAAACATAAGTTACAACATGCAGATTGTTCAGTTGAGAATTGTGGTTTTTAGGATTTTACAATTTGTGTACAAATTAAAAAGTTTGACCAGGGTAATATGGAGAATAGAAATCCAGACATCTAAAAGATATTTAATCTTTTGAAATTAAGAGGGACTTAGCTTTTACTGCAAATTCTAATCGTTTTCTTTGCTAACATTTCTTTTCTTTTATTGTTAAATAGTCATACCTTAAACATCTAAGTAAGCTCTCTGAAGCAGCAGCCTCTTGTAAAGCTTGTATTGCTGCTGTTTGTGCTGCATCCCTGTGTTTCATGACCTCCTGTGACAACAATCACGAATTTGACATGAGGAATCACAAAAAGAACTATATATTTCACAATGCCAGAACGTGAATGACACTGTCAATGCAAGAAAAATAAACCACTAATGACAAACTATAACCCTTAAACATCAATTGATGGATGTTGTTGCCATGCAAAAGGTTGATGGTTAACCACATAGCCCAGTGATACTATGAAATCAACCCTTTTTACGACTGCAAGATAACCCTTAGAAGAGACTTTCATTTAAAAGCTAAGAATGTTGTCAAGATCCAAAGAGTCATATGTTCATACCTTTCCAAGCCTTGAAAGAGATGAGGGGAGTGAACCCCATGAAACACTTCCATCTGTCAATCTTTTATTATTTATCGGAACCTTAACCAAGTTCCCCAGGGCACCATTATTAGTTAATTCTCCAGATTTCTTCCCAACATAAGTTCTTGGCTTATTTGGTTTCTCTTGGTCATCCAACATTCCATTTGCCATGACTTTCTTAGTTGACACCTGAGATTTACTCTCCTCTTTTAATGACCTGGTATATGTATGGAGCTTAGCCTCCTCCTTGGATGATAACTTTTCGCTTGATGTGCTCTTTCTAGGAGCCTGGTATCCAGATTTCAATCATAAAGAAGAAGGGAAAAAAGTAGCTTGACAAAACAAGACCTTGAGACAATGCAGAAATCATACACATGTATTTTCCAAATTCTAAAACATTTTGACATTAAAGATAATATAGGAGGAGAAGTCATATTCAATGCTTAAACTTCTTTAATCGAATTCCAAAAAAAAAAAAAAAAAGATTGAATTATTCTGTGTTGCTTAGACGTTTCTACTTGCACTAAGCAACCACATCAAACACATATCAAGCACTTAAAAAATCGGCTCCAAATAAAAGGAAAACTAACAAGAGAATAAACAGACCGATGTCACACATGTATGACATATCCTAAACTTAAAGCTGAATCCAAGCATTACCTTGAGTTATATCCTTCAAGAAAAGCCAGTCCACAAATTGAACAATTAATATAAAACAGTAAAAAACAATTTACGAAAATAGAACAAATAGATTCTACTATCTCATATTTTAAACTTCCTTATGTTTTACTCAGTTAGAAGCAGCAGATCAAGAACAAGAAAACTTACAGTCGTGCTCCCAGATTCTCGCTTGGTAGCCCTCAGTTTAGAATGGTCCCTACCCTTCACTTCCATATTCCCTTCCCAGCTCTTTCTCAAAGCCTTGGCTCCTAATTCAATCCCTTGAACCAAAGTTTTGATCACAGGTACTTTTTTTCCAGTTGAACTCAACCCATGGAAGGAACTTACTTTCTCCACAGATCCCACCTTGGGACTTCCCTTCCTCAACCCCTTTATTTCAGCCTGATGCTTAATCCCAGTGGCAAACTTCTCAAAAGAAGTTGGCAATGAGTAACAACTAGTGGGGGAAGAAGGAATAGACCGTGAACTTAGTGCCTTCAATCTCCCCAAAGGTTCCTTCTTCACATCCAAACCCAACGCTGGTTTAGTCAATTGAGACTTTGATCTAGTCAAAGAAGACATTTTCTTATCCAATTGATCCTCTTTCACACCACCATTTGATCTACTCCCAACAGACTTCTCTTTCTCTCCACTGTGACCACTGCCTAAAACTGCTTTTGATGGTGACTTAACTTTCTCTCCAGGTTTTGAACCCAAGGCACTTTGACTACCATTATTAAGGAACCCAAGAGAATGAGTTGCAACAATATCCTCAGGGCTCCCTACACAAGGGTGTCGCCCAGGGACCGGCCTAACCCCACGGAGAATGGGTACCGGTGAAGCAGATTCTAACCGGTCAACATGAATAAACTGACCTAATTGGATCTTATCACTAAGAATTAAATCATCATGTTCATCAGGCAAAGATACATATGTAGCATGAGATGAATCTGAAACCTTAAGGTAAAAGCCTTGGTTAGGGAATAGCTCACCTCCTGCCAGTGCAGGAACTATACTCACTACTTGCAATAGAGATGACCTGTGCTCACCAGCAATCTTCACATCTGTGTTCATATGCTGTAAAAGCTTCAGAAGGACTCCTGGAACAAGATTTGCCATTTTGGGTGCTTCCAATTTACATTACTCTTAGAACAAAAACCCCAGACAAAGAAAATAAAAGATTCTGTATGAGAGAATAACAGAAACCTTGAATCAAAGAAATTGAAAAATAAAGAATTTTGGTCAATACCCAGATTAATAAAACAGCTTGAAACAAGGAATCAAGAATCAAAGATAATAAATTTGTTACCATAAAAAGGCTTAAGGTTTAAAGAGAGAAATAACTGTACAAGACACAAATTGGTGTCTGCAGCTTTTTTTGGCTCTTTAATATTAGTTTAACAAATAAAGAGAAGGAAAACAACAACTTAGACAACAACTCAACAGAGATTTATTAACAAAAAAACACATTAATCATAGACCCCCCTGAATTGTATTCAATAATTTTGTTGGTACAACTTGGAAAGAACAAAGGGAGAAAAAAATGAATTAAAAAAAATCTACCAAACCCAGATAAGAAAAGGCCTAAAGTAATAAATGATGAAGATGCCTATGGCAGTTTACAGAGAAAATCCCGCTCCAATATAAACTAACAAACCATTTACTTTCCAAAACCCAAAATGGAAATGGAAAAGAATTGCAAAATAGAAAAACTATGGGTTGGTTTTTCAGTCACGTAATGAAACCCAATCCAGCACAAAGAGTTTTAAAAAAGGTGACTTTTTAAGGAAGAGGATGAGAGAAAAAACAAAGCTTGAAAATGGGTTGCTGAAATTTTGCAGGAAACAGAGAAAAAGGTTGGACAAGAAAAAGAGAGTAACAGATTGGCTGGTTTAATCCATGAGTGACATAAAACAAGGGAGAGAAACAGAGAAACGTGTGTCAGAATCTGACACACTTTCAGATATAAACACATGCACAAACAATGTGAAGACAATGCTTGGAACCTGACCCCACTTAGGCTTCTGATTGAGTACCAGTACTATGGTAAATAAAAGAACTGATAGGATAAAGAAATGATTTTTTTTTTTTAGTCAGATGAAGCAAATAGTCAAATCGGTTTCAAGAATTCTTACAAGAACTGGATATGGCAGACAGAATTAAGTTATTTATAAATTCATTCAAGTTTTTTAATTAATATTTCAGTTTTTCACTAAGGTGAATTTTTTTTTCTTTCAACTGCTAAAAAAAACTGTAATGAGTAATGAACAACTTGGGCTTAGATTAACTTTTTTGATGAAGGAAATGAGTTCAATATGTATTAAGTTGTGAATTGCAATAGCAAAAAATTAGTATTTATATCCATTAAAAAATTATTTATGATAGAAATTTTTTAATTTTAAGTCAAAAAGTTAAAAATGTCTTTAAATTATAATTCAATATTTATTTAAATTATTAATATTTTATTATAATTAATTTATTTTTTATTTTGAACTCAATTAAAATTTTAAATGAATAGATTTAATTACGTGATAAATTTTAATTAATCAATCTCTAAATTATAAAAAAATTGTTAAAAGGGAAGAAAAAATAAAATAAAAATCTTTTATTTATTTTATTTATATATATATCAATTATATGTTATAAAAAAATTTATTATAATTGGTATTAAATTTTCATTTAAATAGATTTTTAATTAAATAAAAAAATAAGATCGATTGATTGTAATAAAAAAAATAAAGAGAGAGAATAAGTTATCTATAAAAATTAATCTATAAGCTTTTTTAATAATATTTTATTTTTGATTTTTTTTTAATACTAATGCAAGTGGTTACATGTGCAGAGAGCAATGGGGGTGTTACAAACAAGGTAATGGCTATCGGTTACCTCAAAAAAATTGTCACATCCCAAAATTACACTTATATATGTGTTACACTTGTCAGATTTTGTTGATATCAAAGTTTAAATTTATTATATCAATCAATATATCTAAATATAAATGTATTTTTATTTTATTTTAAATTTATATATTTTTATTAAATTTTAATTTATTTTAATTTTATATTTTTTATATTATTTTTATATCATATTATTATATTATATCTAAAATTACGGGTTTAATCAAATATAAGCAGTTTTCCCTTTTTTTTAATTTTTATTTTTATTAGACAATTTTATACGTAAAACTCTGAGCGAGATTTGAAGAAAAGTCGAATCCGTTGGGTCGAATTTATTATAATAATAATTTTTTTAATATTCAAAGTATTTATTTATTTTATATTTATTCGGAGGATTGTTTTATTTTGTCTTGTTAACATAAAAGATCTTATCAATTATGATGAATCAAAGTAATATAATGATATAATATAAAAATAATAAAAAAAAATTAAATGTGATATAATTTAAAATTTTAATAAAAATTATATATAAATTTAATAAAATAAAAAAATATTTTTTATTTTTTATTAATATAAATTATGACATGTATTTTTTATATAAATATAAAATAAATATATAAATTATTAATATTTTATACACGTTAATATATAAATTATTATGTCTACTATAATATAGATATAATCGATCGAGTTCAATCGATATAGCATTAGACTCGAGCTTAACTCAAAATTTAAGGCTTAAAATTCAATACAAATTCGATCAAATTTTATTTTGTAGCTTAAGTTTGATTTGAGATAGAAATAGAGTTCGTTCGATAAAATTTGATTAACATGTAAAAATAAATTTGATTTTTATATTTAATAAAAATTTGATTATTTATATTCGAATTTAAATTTGAGATATTTTATTAATTAAAATATATTAAAATATAAAAATTCGATTATATTTACGAAATACTTAAGTTAAAAATAAAAATATTTGAGTTACTCAACCTCGAATTAGATTCAATAATAAATTTAAATTTTATTTAAATTAAATCTAAATAATTTATGAATATTAATATATTATTTATATCTTTATACTATGATAAAAAAATTGGTGTAGCCACACACACAAAACCATTATCCAATTCAACTATTCAGAAAAAAATATAAATATTCTTTGTTTCTGGCCAGCATCCATGCTAGATTCTTCCCTTCTTATCTTATTATTTTTGTTCTAATTTTTATACAACAAATCTGATTTTGCAATAAAAAAAGAAAAAAGAAAAGGTTAACATTTTCTTTTTTATATATTGCTTTGGCACTACATTTTATTTTATAATGTGAATTTTTTAAGCAATGCATGTGGAAAAGAAAAAATTTTGAAAAAAAAAATATGGATTTTGTTTTTATGATCAATTGAAAAAAGATTCAATCTAAACAAAATTTAAAATATTTTTTTATCGAATTATAAAAAAAGTAATGTCAATTAAGCTTATAATAAAGTATCGTAAATGTCAATTAGTATGAAAATAATTATGTATGTGAAGTAAATATGAATAATTTACGATGATTTTTTTTTTAAAGAGAAAAAATGTACTGCATGTGAAAAGGTAATTTACAACAGGCAGAAGAGTTTGAAAATCACTGTGAATCAAAATGTGAAACCTGCATTGCTGTAAGGAAGCAGGAAACAAATGCATTTTCCTGCAAAGCAAACAGAAAATTATTGAACCCTAAAATAAAATGATAGAGACTCTCAAGTCAACTAGAAAAACAAAAACAAAGAGAGAGAAAAAAGGGAGTTCCAAACAATCATACTGCAGCCGCATCTCTCTTTCATAGACTCTTTTTTGACGTTCCCAAGTCAAAAACTAGTAGTACGATTTATATATATATATATATATATATTTAAAGTTTTCAAATTTTTTTTATATCATCGTTTATTATAGATTAATAATATTCACTCATTACAGATTATAAGCAAAAAAAATTTAATTTAAGTGAAAGTATTTTATTAATAATTACGGAGTCATTAAAACCTCAAGAACCAAGTCAAAAATTAATGGTACAATTTATATATATATATATATATATATATTTGTCTGTTAGATTATTTTAAGAAAATTAAACTAAATTAAAGATTAAAACATTCAAAACTTTTATTATAAAAAAATTAATATTATGAATAATTTTTAAATATAATAAAATATTCAATACGATACATATATTTTAAAAATTTTTAACATGATACTTAAATTATAAATCTATTAATTAATATAATATTTAAAAATTTATTTATTCGTTAAGAGTTTTTATTTAAAATTAATCATGTTAAAATTAAACATTGTATTAATTAATAAATTTATAATTTAAGTATCATATTAAACATTTTTAAAATTTATATACCACATTAAATATTTTATTATAATTTAAGAATTATTCATAACATTAACTCTAAAAAATGCAAATTCATTTTTTTTCTCTTTCAATTTTCTTCTTAAAAGGATGGAAAAATATGAATTATACACCATTTACTTCCTTCCCTATTTCCATTCTACCAAACATAACCTAACATCAATTTGTCATTAGTAAAGCAATTAAAGCATGATTATTTTAGTACACATAAGCAAATAGTTGCTTAACGGAGTTTTGTAAACAACACTATCCCTTCACATTTAATCAACATTGTGGAATAGAAAAACCATTGGATACTTTAGCTTAGATAATCCTAATACTAATAAATTATATAAATATAAAAAAAAAACACCAAAGTTTTACCTAAACATTTTATCTTTGAGGAAGAAGAGAATCCTAAGTGCTTTTTATTAATATATCAATGGGTTTAGATTAATCTATTCATAGGTCGAATCAATTCAAATCATATTGTCCTTTAAAGTTTTTTGTTCAAGGTTTAGTTTGATTTAATTTGAATAAATATCATTATTATTTTAAAATATTTTAAAATATATTTTATTTTAATATTATATATTTTTTCAAAATAAATTTTTTATTCATTAAACAGTAATTAGGGTAAGACCATATCAAAGTTTTAAAATTCACATTTAAAGCTTGGCCTAAACCAAACCAATGGGAAATTTAGTTTAAATTGGTTTCTTGTTATTTATTTTTAGTAAGATTAATCTAAAAATATATATTTTTATGAAGAATTTGGAAGCATAATACATACAATGATTATAATACAATTAATCAATCACAATTTATAATTACGTGAGGCTTATCAAAATTTTATAGAAAACATATATTTATAAAAAAAAAAAACATTTTAACTATAATTCTTTTTCTACAATGATATAATTGTCCAATCATAGTCAATAATTAAGTGAGGGTTCACCACTTATAAGAGTGAATTTCACATAATATTTTGATAAATCTTACACAATTTTAAAATATGATTTATTGATTGATTGCAATATAATTATTGTAAGTAATATGCTTTTCATTTATAAGTGATGATGACCTTTCTATAAATTTTTATTTTGATTGAATAATAATAATATTATAATAAAAAAATTATAAATGATATGCTCCAAAAAAATTTAATTGGCATTCTAAAAGTTATTGAGTGATTGAAAAGGGAGAGCTTTTTTGTTTCATTCACCAATTAGATTTCATTTCCATGCAATTGGTTTTTCATTTGGCCGACACAAGGATTACTCACTGATTTCTTACTTATTTTTTTCTTGGAAAATTGTTTCAAATTATGAAATACAAAAAAAAAGAAGCAAAGAACAAAGCAATTGTAATTAAAAAAAATGAAGAATATATACTAAAGAGTAGTAATTAGAATTTGTTTGTCTTAAAAGTTAATAAAGATAAAGTAACAAATTTTTTATCATTGCCCACTCTAATCATTATTTAGCCAGCAATCTTCAAGCAAAAGATTTTTTTTTTCTTTGAATTGGCAAAAGATTCAATGTTAGTTAAGAAATTAATTCACAATAAAAAAATAAAAGCATTTTAAATAAAAAAAATCATTTATTTTATAAAAAAATCAAATTTGAGCTCAAGACCTTGTTTAATACTACAAAATTTTAAATCATGATGTATTAACTTAATTTTCTTAAAATTATAAAAATGAAAATGTAAAAATAATAGCACATTTTTCTCCCTTATGAAAAAAATTATGTTTGATATTTTTTATATAAAAAATTATTTAACATATTATCAGTTAAATTTTTTAATTCTACAAACGAAATTAATACGATGATATATATCTTCTTTTTATTTTTTTAAAATTTATTTTAAAAAATATATGTTATTTTATTAACGTTACTTATGAAATTAAAAAATTATACTGATAATGTATTTAATAATTTCTCCTTTTATTATATGTTCAAAAATATTTTAAAATTTTACTTAAATTTAATTCTCTTAGTGATAAATTAAAATATTCAAAAAATATATAAAATAATACAAATTTAAAGATAAAAAATAATAAAATTATTTTACTCAAAAAATTTGTTATTGATGGCAGAAACACTTTTTTTATTATTATTATTATAGTTTAACATTGATAAAAACTGCTTTTGAATGCAAGACCACTTTCAATCTGAATGTTAAAATTATTTCGTAAAATTGATAACTAATTAAAAATGTACCAATATTAATAAATAACAATTATTTTAAAGAAAAAAATTAATGAAAAACTGTAATCTTTACGTCATTTTCAGTTAAGAAAAATCATATGATGCTCTGTGATCCAACCACCTGAGATTCGTAGGGTCTCATAAACATTTGTAGGACCACAGACACAGTGTCTCTAAGCGTAAAATCCATACAAACGTCGGCTGCTGCAAGAAAACAAATAAAATCAACAAAATGTCGGCACGATTTATGCTACAAATTTTTAACCTAGTTTTTTACTTTGTAAATATATTTTTTATCTTTTTTATTATAATATTTTAGTTTTTTTTTTTTAAAATGATATATATTGATACTAATTGTTTCAATATATTATTTTAAAAATTTTAATTTAATATAAATATATTTATAAATATATATGAATTTATATATAATAATATTATTAATAGTCTGTGAAAAAAATCTATAAAAATATTTTTGAAATTAAATAAATAAATTTAAAAGTACTAAAATAATATTACCAATTTATTATAATCTTTTTAATTAATTAATTTGATCATACTATATTTAAATAAATATTTTTTAATGTAAAAAATTATTAAAATAAAAACAAAAAGAAAAAAATTAACAATAAAGAGATTAAAAAAATTAATTTTGATTTCAAAATTGTTAAATTTTTAAAAAAGTACAAATGTTTTCTTGAAAGATTAAAATATTTATGATCTTTGATTTGAAAAAATTGTGTCAAAACATGTTACATTTAAAAACAAAAAAAATTCAACTTTCAAAGATTATTTTATCCATTAAATTTATTTTTATTAGATTAAAAATAATTAAACAACAAAAAACAAATTAAAAATATATTTCACATTCATATACCGATGGAAACAAATTAATTCATCAAAACTAACTGAAATCAATGAAAATAATCGGTATTATTCAATATCAAATTTGGTACAAAAAACCAACTTTAAGTGTACCCTTTTTTTAGTATAACTAAATCGTATTGATTGACACAACCAATACTAAAACTAAATTAACAACATTGCCTTTGACCTTGAATGTTTCTATAACACTTAAGAATTTCCTTCATGCAACAAGGACAAAATCCAGATCTTAGGATTCGAATAATTCTTCATAAACTTGTAGGAAACAGGAGATTCATTTAATCTATGTTGATCCGATTCTTCATTTTTCTTGAAATACCTGTATCTGAACATATTCGTCTCTGATGCTTACTTCCCTATTCTGAGTAAGAGCATTTAATAATTTCAAATTCCAAGCTTTTAAATAGATTAGCAAATTAATAGCAAAATATTCTTCCTCTCAAACAAGAGGATAGCAGTTCAATGAAGACAACAGATAAATTGCAACATTTATATTCTCTGTTCAAATATCATCAAATCAACCTTTTAAAACTGTTGCTGAAAGCCATTGCAACTACTAATTGAGGCGAAGCAAAACAATCGACAAAATTTAATTTGCATCAAGATTTTCTAAGAAATTGCAATGGAATATAAAGAGTAAACACTAGAAGCTTCACTTGAATTTCTCCCCCTATAGTGAAGGAAAAGACAAACCAGTTTTGAGTTTGGATTGTGTTGTCTGATCAATTATTGTATGCTTTTTCATTTGTCTTCACAACAGCCTGCTGAGAGACTTGATAAGTGATTTCAAATTTTTTCTTGTTGATTCATCACCCGTGAATCCCAGTATATCAGAACTTATATTCTGCAATGGTGAATGAAGAGAGAGATGCAGGACAGATGAGAATTTAAGATCTAAATAAAACAATTGAGTTATTTCCGTTAAAAGTAATGCCAATAGTGGGATAAGTAAGATCTTACCTCGATATTCTTCAAAGTAAAAATTAGAGTATAAACTGATTTTTGAAGCAATTCGGTGTTCTCAGGAGTCATAATGGATGAATGCACCCTTCTGCACAGAAAGGAATTATAGTTGTAAGGCAATAAATTTAAGATGAGAAAAGGGAAGCCAAGGCAAAAATCAAGGGACACATCTTGTTTTCCACATGAAGCAAGAGACTTTGTTTACCTCATACCATAATTAGAAAATTCAAAGTGTGCATACCTATGCTTCCAAGTTACTATTAATTTATCAAATTCAAGTCACATCATTTCATGATGAGATTGATAATTTTAAATTCGTTGCTCCAGATTCAAGGTTTCTCAGAGTAGCAATCGGGATCATGTATGAGGTTCAGGGCACAACTGCACAAAACTGTAGGAGTAAGCATAGATAGCTTGGTGGCTGGAGGTTGAGCATATCGTCCTTCGGTTTCATGGGACTACAGAGGCTGAAGAAGATGAGGTGGAGGCTTGAAACATTAAGAATAAGGGTGATTGTGGCAGTAATATAATGCTAGCTATTGATTACAGAGGTAAAATCATAACAATAGTCCATAACATGACATGGAGGCAGAAAAGGACTATGTAAAATGTAACAATTAACATCATTGTGTGATATATTTCCAAACATTACCCAGAAAATAAAAATCATCAAGCACCAGTAGAGTTTTTATCTAAAAAATAAACTTTTTGAATTGATGCTAGAGAAATGACAAAGATATTCATAACTTGTTTACTTTGAAGTTTCATAATATTTTCTTAAAATAAGATATAAGTGACAAGATTAAAGTGCCAACTAACATGAATTAATATTTAGGAACCCAAAAATTAAAGCCAACATTATGCTACAAAGCGTGACAAAAGGCCCGTCGATTCAAGCACTAAAGAAAGCTGATTAACTTCATCTCATAGCTCAAACATCTACAGCCAAGTATGAAACACCCAGACAAAGCACATAGCACAGAAGAGCTCGGACCAAAATAACTAAAAATTAACAATAGTAGCATTTAGGCCCAACTGATCCAGCCAAAAGCTTAGGCATTGGATTTCAGGTATTATGTGGCAACAGTCTTATGGCATGGCATCTATATCCACTGTTTAACCTGATAGACAAACTAGATACAAATGTTAGGAACTCCCCAATCCCAAGTCTTGCCTTCTTGCTCAGATCCAAAATTACTAAATAGCTGCCATCCTCATACTTGAGTGATTTGCAAAGCCGGAGGGCTAAGAATAGCTGGGCAAAATCTCAGTTCAACTTTGATTCAGGGATAGGATTTGCTCAAAATATTTTCATGTGAAATGATGAAGCAATGGCAGGCTGGGGGGCATTGGTTACCTGGCAGGGCTATTCCAATTTTCTAATTTACCCCTTCAAAAATTTGCCATCTTTCAGCTCCCACCATTTTTCTCAAGCTTTTTTGTTTAACCTCTTAACTTTCTAAATTCTTTACATCCTTTACAAATCCTTATAGTTTTTAAAACTTTTCTATAATTTTTTCCTCAACACACATTTTTTTTTTATCTTTTACATGCTTTGTTTAATTTCATCAATATAGACATATAAATCATCCACATACGTAACTTCTAGTTTTTATTTTGGAAATTCCTTTCAGCATTTGATTTTTTAAATATATTTTTCACTTTAACAGCAAATAATCAGGAAAAGGAATATAATCATTCTAATTGAACTAAATTCGAAAATTAATTAAAATAATTAAACAAAATATATTAATTTAACCATTAGAATTTTGGCCCTATTGAAAAAAAATCTTGGATCCATCCACGTACGTGACTGACACCATATCTTACAAGCCTGGTGCAGTCTAGATACCATGACACAAATTTCATGAGCTTTTGGATGGGATCCTTTATCTTAAAATAATTCTTAGTTATAAGCATGTGAGGGTAACGCTTTGTAACAAGCATATCTCAATCAAATTATAACCAAGGGAGAAAAGAGAAATCACCTTAAATCCTCAGAGGCTTGTATTAGGCTTCTGGTCAAATTCTCAACCTCCTTAAGCAGACCACTACCATGAACCTCAGCCAACAAAGGTTGCATATCTTCGGCCATGGCTTCAATCTGAAACATCACTACATCAAATTCAAAATTCTGAGCATGAGAATCCATCAAAACTTCAGTCTGAAGTGTTTATCCAGTCAGTTAGCCAGCAGGGAAACACATAAGACATAAACTCTACAAGGAATCCAAACAATGATTATGGACAATTTTCCAAGATCTAATTCAAGGAGGAAATTCTAACGCTACACGATCATGAATTCCAAGTAATGCTCTCCGTGTGAAATCATTAATATGATGTTAAAACTTTTACCTTTATCTAGTTTTTCCTTCAGGAGAGTGGCTTGCTAAAGCAACAATAAAAAAATATTTCTGTAACTCTATCAAAACAATTTAATAGATTTTGATGTTAACATAACAATTTTAATCTAATTTTTTAACTTTGTCTGATCCCTTCCCAACCAACAGAACTCACAGAAAAAAGATTAATATAGCAGACCCAAATCACTTCTTTTGGGGTTTAATAGAACTTTCAACATTACAGTTTAGAAGAAGAAATATTATCAATGACATAAAATGTAACAAGGCACGTCACACCTTTGTGAGCAGGGGCTTTGCATCCTGGATGACAGCAGCAACTCGTTCAGCAAGAGCATAGGTGTTAGCAATACCAATTTCCTCAATTTGACGAGCAAGACGGGTGACTATCCTTACCAATGCATCCAGACTTACCCCTTGTTCTCCCTTTATCTTTTGCCTATCACATATAATTAGACCTTCATTAGGACAGTCTGCATCAAGAGGTCCCACTGAAGGTGATGGAACCGGATCCCGAGGTGTGATGTCAATCAAAGTTTCCATCAGAAGACCAGATTGGTTCACCTCAATCAGTGAATTTCGAGGAATAATAATCTTATCATCTTCAACCTATGAATGGTGGCAGCAATGTTGGTGCATAAACAAACCAAAACAAAATATTACAGCAAAATCATTATACTGAAATGTACCTCAACAACTGCTTCTATACTTTTCAAGGAGGGATTAACACGTACAACATTGCCTACAGTCACACCTCTAATCCTTACAGGTGTTCCAGTGCAAATACCAGATGCCTGAGCAAATTCAAACACCACCAAGTACTTCCGGAATTTAGAACGTATCAGAAACCCCCTCAACCAAGCCAGACTAAGTGCAAGAAGTACTGTACCAGACACAATAAACAACCCAACCCCACCTTCCCAAATGCTTCTACGACCAAACCCAAAATCACTAAGTGGACGTAATGTTTGTCTCCAAATATTCCGAGGAATATCTAAAACAACAGCAAGTGGATTCAATTGCTCTGAAGAAGGAGGTGGTGGAGCATGTTCAGTACCAGAAGTCATAGCTCTAACTTTTGCCAACCTTGTTCTTGGTTTTGGAGGAATATATGGCAAAATTTTTGGAGAAGAATGTGGGATGTTGGTCAAAGTTGAAGACAACATAGATGGGGATGTTGAAATCTTGAAAATTGTAGTTCCAACCATTTTCGGAAAATTTGAAGCTAAAGGCAATTAAAACTACACAGTCCAAAATGCTATCTATGCTATCCTTTTTAGCTAATTACAGAATGAAACAAAACAAATTCTCTCTAAATCTTCTGCAGCTAAGACTTCCATTTAACTGAAAAGGCAACACAAATGAGATTCCATCAGTTAAAGAAAATTCCACTTCCTTGAATAAAACAAAACTGAATTTAAATTAAATAATTAAAATACCATCAATTACATTGGAAAAAGCAGAAAATCAGGTTAGTGACTCTTAAACATTGCATGAAACGCCACTTAAAAGCAAAAAAAAAAAGGGGGGGGGACCTAGCTTGAAATTGAAAGAAACAACTCAAGTTTCTATTATATTCAATTCAGTCCTTAAGATGAAAAAGAAAATTCACAATTAACTGGAATAGTACAATTACGAGCCACGATAATTGTAGTTCACATCAACTTAGTTCACTAATACTAAGCTAAGATTTCACAGAGAGAAGCTAAGTTAAAATTTTGAACATTCACAGTTGATATATCTTTCGATATTCTTGAAATTTAAAGATACCAACTTTTTCTCGGTAACCAAACAGATCAAGAACAAGATTTAACGTTGTGTGAGTGAGGAGTGAGTACCTTCTGGAGCTGGCTAGGGCTTTTCACTTGACGAATCCGGAGGCAATAATTCCGACATTTTGTTGGAAATGAAACAGAAAAGTGCAAAACCAGGTTTGAGAACTTTCAATTTTTTTAATTTATTTTCTAGATACTGTAAAAAAATGTAATGACTAATCAGTCCTCAATTTAGTTAATATGTTTTTTGTTTTATGAAAACATGGGGGTAAATTGGTGATAACATTAATAGGCACAAACAAAATGTGAATATTGTATAAGCAGGCCATATTTTATTTTATTAAAAATATTTATATTTAATATACAGTTAATATATAAATGTTATATATTATTATTATATCATAAGTAATTATATGTTTAAATATAATTAAATATTTATAATTTCAAAAATGTTTATTTTTAAAAATTTTAAATTTATTAATAAATGATGTGACAAAGACTATAAAATATTGTATTAAATATAAATCTATTTATTAATGAAAGAATTGAAAATTATTGGAAACATTGAATTTTACAAAAACTTTTAAAAGTTGTGATAATTTGAATCTAAACATATATAAAAATTATACAAATAAAAGATACAAAGATAATATAATTTAAAATTTTATCAAAATCATAAATATATTTAATAAAATTAAAAAATTATATTTTATATTTTTATATCGATGAAAATTGTGATAACTGATTTTTCTATAAAACGCGACAACATAAATTATTAAAATTAATTTTTTGCAAGAATTTGTTGATTTTGCAAAATCTTTTCTTGGATATTTAGGTATTTTATAAAATTTCATACAAATTGTTTCATTAATTCAATAAATAAATCAAATAGTACCAATTTTAATGTTTGAATTCACATAGAAATATTGATAATTTATTTTTACAAAAGAACCATAATTTAAAAATAGAAAAAAGATTATAAATAATTTCAAAATTGTTAGAGGCTAATCATCTGATATAATCCTTAAATTCAAAATATTAACAATTATATATATATATATATATTCACCTAACATAGGTAAAAAATTTAAATTAAATAAACAACATTTAAAATTATAATATATTTCATTAAATTTAAAACTAATGTAATTAAATTGAAAATCTAAATACATTCCTTTAAACCATTCCAATTTCATAAATAAATCTAATAATTTAAAACACAAAATAATAACACGTAAACGATATAAATAAAAAAAAAACAAAAATAATACAACTTAAAATTTAAAAAAAAATCATAAAATTATATTTTATATTTTTATATCGACATAAATTTGTAACATGAAATTTTCATATAAATCATAATACGAATATAATATTTTACATGATGCAATAACTCAAGTTGCCAAGTCTATCCATTAACCTTTCTCCAACGGTCTCTTTTCTTCACAATTCCATGATTCCATCCAATCAAGGAAGGCAAGAAAATATATTGAGAATTGATACAGGAAATCGAACAAACAAAAGCAGAAGCAATCATTAAGCATCAAAAAGTGCATATCATCCTATTCATCCATCAAAACACCAAATCAAAATCCATTAAAGAAAATTTTGAGTTTTGACTGTTGCAAAATGGCATAAAATACAATAAACCAAAAATTGAAATCTAGCTTTAACCGCCGAGTCCCGATGACAGACTTGAAGCATCCCTATTTTCACAGGTCTTGGACACTCAGACCTGCAAACATGAAAATGAGAATTATGGTCAAGACCAAGAACCTTGAGATGTTACCAACATGATCAAAAAGAACAGTAGAATCAATTATAATGCTGATGGTACGATGGATGATTCTTTCTGCTACGTATCTACAATTCTACATTATGCTTGTTCATTTCAAACAAGGATGCTGGTTCAATAATAAAAAAGGAAAACGAGGTTCCTTCATCATGTATTACCTGGAGGAAGAGATTGCTTCAACTTGTCAGCCTTCTCAGCATCAGACACACAAAGGGTGTACAAGTACTTGGAGCAGCGGACCTTGAACTTAACAACATCTTTGCTCTTCTTGATTTTTACCGAGCGTGCATCTTTCCTTCTGGCAGTGAGAAGGAAGTCCTTGATCTCATGAATTTGCTTAGGCTATGCATCACAACATAAAAAAACAAATAGAAATCCTTAGGAAATAATGCAGAAATCACAACCATAGAAGCCAAAAAGATGCAATGGCCAAACCAATAAAAGGGAAAATGCAAACTGCGAGTAAGAGAGATAAAAAACTGCACATTCATTCTATAACAAAGGTTACTTAACAGATACTGTAGAAGGCATCATAATTTAACAGGGATCCAATGACAAACACTCCAATGTTTCATCTTTGTTCATTAGAATTGTCAGCAATTTAGCCCCAACTTCAAACAAACTTCATCAGCCCGAGCAACCTACAATTAATAGCTTTCCTCTTTTTTTGAGCAAGTAATACATTAACAGCGAAATAGAAACATAGATACATTATAAATACCCTGCAACTCACTCCATTAAAGTTTATTGCTAATGGCAGTAAAATAGTTTCAAGCAAACCAAACACACAATAATTCATCAAAACATGTACCAATGGGTGAAAACAAGAAAATACATACACTAGAAACACCATTTATCACAATTTTACAATCCCTATAACTCTAAACTGACACAAAGCCACATATCTTTCCATTTTCTCCTTCTAAAACACATAACCCAAACTAATTTTCAGTATCTTTTACAATAACTGCTTCAAATTTCAACCCAACTTCACTAAGAACAGAAAATTGAAAAGAATTGTAACAATAAAGCCAAAAACGGAATATCAAACACAATTCCAGGTAAAAAAGAAAAGATCTGATGCATAAATATCAATAAATACAAACATTAGGAATTAATCATAAAAAACAAAATCAGTTTCGGATTTCTATTCAAATAATTGAAGAGATAAATGGGGTTTACCATTTTCGATTGATTTTCAGAAGAGCTTATTCAATTGGAAGAAACACCTAAAAACCACGCTCCCAACCCTAGTTTTTTCGAAACTGGATTATATAGAGGGGCTCGACGAAACCCTAAAATATTTTCTCCGTTTTGCCCATTTTAGCCTTGCTAATTTGGTGACGTTGAGAGTCCTATTCGTCAGCTTGATCTGGATTGGATCTTTTGTTTTCCAAAGGGCCTATTGGGAATATTATGGGCCTAATGACGAAGCACACAATTTTAGGGAAAAGAATTGTCTAAAGGATATTATAAAAGAAATTTCATAAATTTGCACACAAAATTTTAAATATCTAACAAGTGTTTTGAACCATAAATTAGAATTATAGAAGA
Organism: Durio zibethinus; assembly: GCF_047325235.1. Classification (NCBI taxonomy): domain Eukaryota; kingdom Viridiplantae; phylum Streptophyta; class Magnoliopsida; order Malvales; family Malvaceae; genus Durio; species Durio zibethinus. The sequence continues at coordinate 1,277,419 of NC_143165.1, read as the reverse complement.
TAAAGTGATGAATCTTCAAAAGTTTGGACTCCTAATTTTTTTAATGAACATTGTTCGAGGTATTCTTGAAAAGATAAAAAAAAAATGACGATTAAAAAAAATATATATATATATTCTTTACATTTATATTTTGACGTATAAATTAAAATAAATGAAATCGAAATGAGAGTAATAAAAAAGCTTAGGGGTAAGATGAATTTGTTTTAAAGGTATCTAGACCTTTATATTTATAAATAAATAATAAAAAATTATTAAAGGATAATAAAAATAATGTCAAGCTATGTGAAATTAGGTGTATAAGATGAATCTATATGTCAAATTGACACAAATATTAAAATTATTTTTAATTGTATGCTAAAAATTTGTAATAAAAAAAAATACCACCGTCTTTTTTAACCACTAAATATCCTCAATAAACATGTATTATAGTTGGTTTTCACTTTTCACATCCAAACATTGATTTTAACTGTTGAGTTACTTTGTTGATATGTGGTTTTGATCTCATTTGGATTAAACTTTATATATTAATTATCAAATTTGGGTCTATTTGATCTTAAATTATTAATAAAAATATTTTAAAAGTTTAATTAATTGTAATTCATAAAGAGATTGATTCAATTTTATTGTGTAACTAAATTTTATCTAATTACAGGTTCAATTTAGCCAAAATAAGAGATTAAAGGCTTAATTAATGATAATGAAATAGTAAAACCTTAAATAATAATTATTTTTTTGCTCTTTTTTTTTCATTTTTTGCTCACAAATAACAAACCATAAAAAGAAAAATTTTTAAATATAAAATAGCTTTTAAACTATATATTTTTTGTCAATTTGATATTTAAAGAATTAAAATTATCAATTTAGTATTCTAATTTTTATTTTGTTATCGTGGTGGTATTTGATATTAACCTCGTTAATCAAATTCGTTGACATGACAAAAATATCAAATAAGATATTAATAAGTGTCAAAAAATTTTAATAAATGCTAAATCATCAAAGCCACGTCTAAATAGTTTTTTTTATTTTAAAAAAATTCTAGAAATTTTCTTTAAAATTCAAAGAAAAAATTCAAAAATTCAAATTTTTTTTTTAAATTCTAATTTTTTTTAATTTTATAAAAAAATTAAAAAAATATGAAGTATTTTTAGAAATCATAAAACATGATAAATTTAAAATTTAAAAAATTTAAAAAATTATAATAATAAATTTAAAATTTCAAAAAATGAAAATTTTCATAAAAATAAAATTTCTTAAAATTTAAAAAAAATATAAAAAACTTAAAAAATCTAAAAATTATAAAAAATTATAAAATTTTTGAAAAATTAAATAATTTAAAAAATATGAAACATTCTAAAAAATTAAAAAATTTTGAAAAAAAATAAAAAACCTATAATTTTAATAAACATTCAAAAAAATTTTAATTAAAAAATATATAAATAATTAATTGGTAAGGTTCAAAAAAATTAAAAATTTTAAAAATTTTTTTAAAAAAATTTGTATATTTTGTCAAAAATTTTAGTTTTATTTTAAATATTTTTAAGTTTTGTGAAATTTTTTTAATTTTAGGAAAATTTTATTTTATTAAAATTTAGTTTTTTTATTTTTTTGAAAAAATTTTAGTTTTTAAAATTTTTAAAATTTTTGAATTTTTTGAATTTTTTATAGAATTTTTAATTTTTTAGAATTTTTAGAATATTTTAGAATGTTTTTTTAATTTTGTTTTATAATTTTAAAAAAATTTTAAAAATTGTATAGAATTTTTTAAAAATCTTTTAAAAATTTCTTTTAATGTTATTGTAGTATTGACGGTGTAACGCTAATTGATTTTTTTTTTTCATGACACTTTAATAAAATTGACTAATAATATTAATATCAAATATTAACGTAATAAAAACATTAAAATTAAAATATTAAATTGATAATTTTAATTTTTTAAATATCATACCAACAAAACATGTAGAGTTTAGAGGTCATTTTTATATTAAAAAAAAAGGTGAATAGAAGGTTTGGAGGCGTGATCAAAGTAGTGCCCACTTTATCTCTTGAACTTAAGGATCAGAAAACGAAAGGGAACAAATGGTATAATTTGTAAATGCGATACTTACCATCCACTTCAACGCGCTCAAAGAAATGCCCACTTTTTCTCTTCAACTTAAAGATCAGAAGCTCAACGAACAATGGCCACTTCGCTGACACCCTCAAAATCTACTCTTTGATGTTACAGAGCACTCATATTCATGGCAACACCTTTACTTTCCCATTACTCTTCAAAGCCTGCGCTGCCCTTTCTTCTCTTCGTGACGGAAAAAAGCTCCACGCCCACGTGCTTCAGCTTGGTTTCCAACAAGACATCTTCGTGCAAACGTCTCTTCTCGACATGTACTCTAAATGCTCTGATTTGGGATCTGCTCGGAATGTGTTCGACGAAATGCTTACCAGAAATGTTATTTCCTGGAACACTATGATTTCTGCTTATTGTCGTGGTGTACGTGGAGCTGAAGCAATAAGGTTGTTGAAAGAAATGCGGGTTCTTGGTTTTGAACAGAGTGCTTCCACTTTTATTGGTATTTTCGCTGCTTGCACCAATCTTCAACTAGGCTTATCAATGCACTGTTGCGTATTTAAACTTGGGTTGCTAGAATGCGAGATACCTTTAGCGAATTCTGTTATGAATATGTATGTTAAATTTGGTTTAGTTGATGGAGCTCGTTCTGTTTTTGATACTATGGATGAAGGATCGATCCTTTCATGGACTATTATAATTGGCGGTTATGTAAATGTTGGGAATGTTGGGGAAGCATTCAATCTTTTTAATAAAATGAGACAAGTGGAGGGTGTTAGTCAAGATATGGTGATGTTCATTAAGATCATTTCAGGTTGTGTACAAGCAGGGAATTTGTTATTAGCATCATCGGTTCATTCCCTTGTTTTGAAGAGTGGGTATGATGGTGAAGATCTGATGGACAACTTGGTTCTTAACATGTATGCAAAATGTGGTGACATTGTCTCCGCTCGAAGAGTTTTTGAAATGGTTCAAGAGAAATGTGTTTTCTTGTGGACATCTATGATTGCTGCGCATACTCAACATGGTTACCCTGCTGAGGCATTGGATTTATTCAATAGGTTATTAAGAACAGGGCTCAAACCAAATGAAGCAACTATTGCCAGCATACTATCTGCTTGTGCTGATTTGGGGTCACTAAGCGTGGGTAAGGAGATTGAACGTTATGTGAAACTGAATGGGTTAGCATCAAATCGTCAGGTCCAGACCTCTTTGATTCACATGTTCTGTAAATGTGGGAGTATAGAGAAGGCGGAAGAAGTATTTGCTCGAGTGTTAAATAGAGACTTAGCTATTTGGAGTTCCATGATAAATGGTTACGCAATTCATGGAATGGGAAATGAGGCTCTGAAACTATTTCATCAGATGCAGATAAGTGAAATTTTCAGCCTAGATCATGTTGTTTTCACAAGCATATTATTGGCTTGCAGTCATTCAGGGCTTGTAGAGGATGGATTGAAGTACTTCAAAAGCATGAAAAACGATTATGGAATAGAACCTGGTATAGAACATTATACTTGCTTGGTCGATCTTCTTGGTAGAGCTGGTCACTTTGATTTGGCTTTGAAAACCATCCAAGAGATGCCTGTGCAAGTACAACCTCAAGTTTGGGGTCCATTGCTTAGTGCATGCAGGAAATATCGCAATGTTGAGCTTGGGAAGTATATAGCCAGGAAGTTGTTAGATTTGAATCCTGGAAATATCAGTAATTATGTTTTAATGGCAAATATATATACATCTGGAGGTAAGTGGAAGGAAGCAGCTGCAACAAGAAGCATGATGAGGAACAGAGGATTGGTTAAAGAACCTGGTTGGAGCCAGGTTGAGATCCCTGGCTATGTACATGTTTTTATTGCTGGAGATAGATCACATCATCAGTCTGCTGATATCTATAAAAAGTTGGATGAGCTTAATATTAAACTTAAGGAAGCTGGGTATATTGCTGAAATAGATATGGTGGTTCATGACTTGGAAAATGAAGAAAAAGAGGAGTCTCTGAAGGTTCATAGTGAGAGATTAGCGGTTGCTTGGGGACTTATAAGTACTGACCCAGGAACCAGTCTTACAATCATAAAGAATCTCCAAACTTGTGGTGATTGTCACTCTTTTTTGAAGTTTACCTCCAAGGTTACAGACAGGCATCTTATTGTAAGAGATGGTCAACGCTTCCACCATTTTCAGTCTGGCTCCTGTTCATGCAAGGATTTCTGGTGATTTTACTTATCTTTTAACACTTGACACTATTTACTGCTGTCAAATAAAGATCATGGTCTTCGTTGCTCAAAAGGCATCAAGCCATTCAGCAGACATTGGCAATGTGAAGAAAGCTCCACTAGTCATTGGGTTCATAATTTCAAGGGAAAGAATGTAAGCATCATGATTTACTTAAATTACCATACTGATTCGGCCTAGATCCTCCACAGGTAGCCAGTTTCGATGCACCACACTAGAAGGCCTAGGTGGCATTGGACCCAGCTCGTGGTAGAGTTTGAAAGAACAAAAAGCTGCCAATGGATGAAACTGGGGCAAATAGTCCTTTGCAGTAGAGAAAGGTCCAATTCTTGCATGTATAAACAGAAGAGAATCAAACTTGAGTTGAAATTACTATCATATTTTCCTTGTATAAATCCCCTGTACAACCCCTAAATCACCTTTGCTGCATGAACTACCTAAGAATTGAGTACAGAAACAAAAAGGAACCAAGAAACTGCTAAGCTTTCTATATACAAGGAATGGAGGGAAGAGAATTTATTCTAGCAGTCAAGGCGAGTCAACATCATCGGCAGTTATTTTCTCATTCAGCACAATCACATACCGTGCTTTGTTATCGGAAACTAATCAGGAGACTTGATGAGTCCGAGAAAGGATCATGATAGCATAAGATGAGGTGGAGGGGGAAGGATAGTGTTGGCTAGCTCGTCGTTCACTCTCACCGGAAGTGCTGGCATCTGCTTCATTATATGTGGCATGTTATTCAAGCTGTAAATGGATTACATTAGTGTATGAAATGATAATCAAGTTCGAAAATCCTTAATGCAAACCAAGAAATGAGCATCCAATAGCACATTTAGTTGTACAAAATTCAGTTGGCCTCTTTCATAATCCATGCTCAGTTAACAGGTGCCAAACACCCATGCATCCACATCCTTGACAGGTTAAAAAAACAATGTAATAAATGATATGATCAAATTATCACCATAAAAAAAGACATTGTGCATAAACATGAACATTTTTTGAAGAACTCAAATTCTTTTTTTAAGACAAAAGGAGTTAATTTTCAATTACTATATATATAGAAAGCGATAATCAGCAAAAGTTGGAACTTACCTATTCATGATTTTGAGAATATTGTCACGAGTTTGACAGAGGAGACCAATATTTTCCTGTATCTGGAAAAAGGTAAAGGCGATAAGTTCTGAACAAAACCAATCCCATCATGATGTTAACATGAATAATGCAACCACTTTCACCATAGAATAACAAATGCTTTTATTTTTTTAAATACATTTGAAGCATACAATTATTAAATAAATAAATGATCATTCAAGGGAACTTCTATTGGCCACATAAAAATCAAGCACTCCTTTCAATTTTGTCCATTCTTGTAAAAGTTGGACAACAGTGAGAAGTGGCTGGGATAATTCCTTGCTTGAAGACTGGACCTGGTAGTATCCAACCAAATATACATACATACATACATACATATATATATATATATATATATATATATATATACTTTTGCTCACACGTAGGCACGAGTACGTATCAGAGAGGATTTTGGGTGGGGAATGTCCCTAGGGTAGATAATTTCATAAAGATAATGTGCCTAGTAAAAAAATACTATACAATAGAATTAAAAGAAGTGAGAAATCAAGATGTTCCAAAGATAGGGCTAAGGTACCTGATACCAGTCATCTGCACAAAACAAATACATAGGAGCATCGAGAACCTGGAATGCAAACTAAATAAAAAGAATAAAGTAAAATCAATCTATTCATAATATGAGTACTTCACCTGAAAAGATGAAAGATTTGCAGATATTTGATTGAAGGCTTGAGCATTCTGCTCCAGAAGTTCTCCTGTTGCACCACCAATGGCTATGAAACAGCATAATGCAGCTTTCAATTATATTTTCCATAAATAACAGCATAAAAGACATAAAGCATTTTCATGCTTAGCATATTTCAGGCACTATAAACTAAATTCAAGCTTCATTGTTTGCAAAAGCAATAATTAAGAACATAAAAGACAGTCGATAAATAGTTGCAGCTACTTCTTACTTCTTTTTTGTACTATTTTTAGGCATGTGTTGGACCCTTTTTTTTCTATTACTTGCATTCTTCAAAGAATTGACATGCCTACACAAAACTAAAAATGTATCCATGGAAAGAACAGCATATTTTCTTCTTTCACTTTTCTCACTTTCTTTTCTTTCTTTGAAATTGTTGGTTTATTATTAAGCTGACAACAAGACATAAAAGAGGCACCAATCATGTCTGCCAAAAAAAAAAAAAAGAATTATGCTTCACCATCCACTGTTGGAATCCTTCAAAAGTCTTAACTTTTTTTTTTCAACCAAAATTTTAACCGCTTTGACAGACAGCTTGAACAAATAAGCATGGCAGGGATGGAATAAATCCCAAACCCGAACAACATCTAAAGAGAACACCAGAAATCGAATACAACTAGTGAGGCAATAAAACATGAAACACTAGGACTCAGTATCTTTGCCTCAAGACAATGTAAATAAAACTTCTTTTAATATTATATCTTGATGAAACAGAAAACAACTAGTTATAGTAAATTTAAATAAAAAATTGCAGGCCAAAAGATAGTGCTTTTAAGAAAGTAAAACTTGCATATAAGAACCAACAAAGCACATCTCTAAACCTTAAACTATTAGGAGCAACTTAAAAATTTTCAAAGATAAAATCCAACCTCTGTAAGGAATACCATCATCATAGTCCATAGGAATCATTGGGGGTGCATACGGAGAAGGATTAGGTCGAGTTGCAAAATGAGTAGGCTTTGCAGGAGGGTCAGCAATTCTTTCCTGAAAAACAAAAGCAAAAGACATTCCTAAGAATCTATTGGTCCACAAAATGGTCATTAAATATAAATATTGCCTTATTTCTCATCATATCAACAAAATATTATCATCAATTAGCAACCGTGAAAGAAAATTTCTGGTTAAATCTAATACATTCCAACTCTAAATATCAGTTAAAGTAGATAACTTTTCATCAGCAGACGAAGGCAATTCGATGCAAATTTCCCCAAACAGAGGCCTCAAAGAAAAGATGATGGAAAAGACACAGACAGATAACAATGTGCCCATAACATGATTCGAGCATATACCACATAAATCTAAGGTAATCAATCAAAATTCCACCAAAGAAACAGCTGCTTAGCAGCAGGTACTAATTAGATCTCCATATAAAATATCTATCAAGAAAAATATATATAAAAAAAACTGTGCTAAACTCAATAACTTTTCTACACTCGATGAGCTTCCCTCCAATACCTCACATGTATAAGAGAGTTTTCCAGTGTGAATGGAAAGATCTGCATGTCAGTATCATAGAGAGAGATGTCTAATTTTATGCATTCTAATAAGTAACCAACTGAGCAGGCTTACAGGAGCTAAGAAAACACAAATTAGTACAACTCTGCACACAGAAAAAGAGAATGAGTATATCATACCTTTTTGTCTCTAATTTTCCTGACTAAAATGTGTTCTTCCTTCCTTCTCTTGCTATTTTCCTTTTTCTGCATAAAGCATTAATCAGATCATGTTCTTATATGTGCATTGCATTCAAGGTTATATACGTTTACGAGCGCGCACACGCGCACACACACACACACACAAAAGCAATATCTGTCTCTGTAAACACTGAATAGAAATCCTTTTGACCAAGCAGAAATGCTACATCTTATGAAGTAGAATTAAGAAATAAAACCATCAAAAGATGAATTGAATCTAATGATTACAGCCTGTCTTATTGGAGTAGCATGCTAAAGCCACATGACAAAATTTGTTCTACGTGTGGTTATATATATATATGAGTCCATATATTCTACAATTCTGGCAAGCAATAACTGGTGGGTTTAAATAGAGACAAATGAGAACCATAAGGCTTACAGTCATCCATCTGCAACGCAAAGCCACATCCCGGACTGTCTTATTTTGTAACTGCATGGCTATCTTCGCATAACGAGTTATGCTCGGTTCTGATGCATATCTGCAAGGAGATACCAAAATTACATCAAAACTAAATCACCTCATGAAAATAAAATTGATCAAATCAATACAAGTCAAACACAAAAACTTTAATTCATTTAAGTTTACGTTTCCAAGATAAAATAACCTTAAGTTTCCTTTACGTTTTTCAACAAGAAAGGAAGTAATATATTATATTGCACCAAGCCATAAAGTATCTACAAATCAGGGGGAAGCTTACTCCAAAGAAAGGTCTTATCCACAACAATTGCACAACGAAAACTAACACTCAAGCCAAAAGCAAATATAACAGAATACAATGAAAGAATGAATGGTTCAAACACAAGCACAAGGAATAAAATCCGCTCCAGAAACCTTAAGATCCAAATCAAAATCCTTTTGTCTGTCTCCCAGATACCATTGGCAAAAACTAGTAAAATATACATAATCACAAATTATTATTTTCTTTTTCTCATTGCTTACAGGTCTAGAGATGAGAGGTCCCAAGAGAGGAAAACAAGGTCAGTTATGAGAAGGGTGTGTAGAGAAGATTAATGGGTATTGAAAAAGAAGGAATGGGAATGTGATAGAGGATAAGATGGCAAAATGGAAGAAGCAAGAAGAAAGGAAAGAGGAAGGAGACGTAAGAAACAAAACAAATGTAAAGAAGGCCGGAAAATCACCAGAGGAAGTAACTTGATTTAATTATAATATATATATTAAACATAAAAACTAATCCAAGTTATTGTAGTAAAGGTATCGCTCTAAATAATTGTAACACGAATTCCATAACTTTGATGAAAGTTCCTCAATTTGAGAAATCGGCTGCAACTAAATTTAATCTTCCCATCAAAATAATAAATGCAAAAAAAGAAAAAAAAGTTTAGGAGAATCACATGCTTATGGGCAGATCAGATATAGATTGGAATTCTATGATTATATAGTACAGAAACAATACTTAGGAGGAAGCAAGATGCTTAAGAGATGTAAGCCACTCGATCAGATGTTCAGATACTAAGAAAGATGTAAAACGGTGTAGTCTTAACTTGGTGATAACCATTTGGTTACAGTTTGGAAATATAAGAAAGAAACATAAACAAAAATACTATATTTTCCATTATGAAACCTACACATTGCAAGTTTTGAAGAGGTGATTCTATAAGTTTTGATATAATTGAGGCCAAAAGTTATCCCAAATGTCAGAAAATAGAGATTAATAAAATGTTAACTGTATAGAAGTTTAATGTCTCTGAGGTCAGCTATTTCAACTTTCAAGCACAACCCTTCGTTTTACCTTACAAATATAAATAGTGTGTCTAGGCATGACAAAAAATATATCAACAAGCATAAGATTTTCGAACAGCATTTAAAACACCTCGTTACAATTCGAATCATATCTACAAGCAGAGTGCAACTATGATTAGTAGATTGGGAATATAGATAACATCTTGAACCATAGAAGTGAAATAAAAAATAGTATATTTGCAAACAAAAACAGAATTACAATAACCAGTTAACCACCATTGATGCATCCCCCCACCCGCTTTCACAACAAAAGGAAGAAAAGACAAAAGAAATTAGGCTAATAATGAGCTCATTTGCTCAAATGAGGAACGAACTCACTTGGGTTATTTAGAACAGCATGGTTATAACAAAATAAACAAAGAATTCAGAAAAATAGAATCACTGACATTCAAAAAGGAAAAAAAAAAAGACCCTTATCTCCATTAAAATTCACTGTAATATGCATAGTATTTCCTTCATTGTCATTTCCAAACAGTTCCAAGAAAGATAAAGAAACCACGATTCAACTAAGAACCTAATTATCCAACAACAATAGACTTTCATCAAAGAACCAAAATTCCATGCAACAAAAGAAGACTCACTTTTTTAACCCGTCTTCGAGTATAGCTTGCTCTTCCAAGGTCCAATCTAAGGAAATATCCGGGTTATGCTTCATACCCGAACCCAAGGTCTCGTGCATAGGATTCCCGTTGTTCAAATGTGCTCCATTGAAGGAAGATGACGCGTGGTTCGCTTCTTGTTGATGGGTCCCCGGTGGGTTCGCCATCAGTTTTAGCTTCAAAAATCTCCGATTTTTACACCCTTTTTCAACGCTTTACAGAACCAAAGAAAAAAAAACTGAATTCCCAGAGAAAAAAGGCAAAACCCAGATTGGAAATGGAAAGAAGTGTTGAAGATTGTGAAAATAAAAGAGGGTTCAAAGATCAGGAAGCAAAGAGAGCATGGTGTCTTAGACCGAAGGGAGCTCTAATTGTAATAGAGGAGAAAGGGAAAACGGCAATTGGATACAAAGGATTGAAGAAAGAGAAAGAGAGACAGATAGAGACGGAGAAGTGTACGGAACTGGGAAAATCAAATCAAATCAAAATCAAAATCATTAGAGAATTGGGAAGGGAGGGTGTTTGATTTGATGTTCCACAGCTGAAAGTACAACTCTTCATTATTATTTCTATTTTTTTGTTGTTTTTTGTTTTGATATTTTTATTTTATATTAGTTTGCCAGCTTTGATATTTTATTAAATGACTGTTTTACCCTTCTAAGAATAGTAATTCAAAAAATAAAATTATAATTTCATATATTCAATTACATAATAAAAATAATTATTTTATATTATATTTTATTTTTAAAATAAATCATTATTTTAAATTTAAAATTTGAACCCAATATTTTATTTTTTTAGCTTAATGAATTTTTAAAAATAACCTCAGTTTTCTCATCAAAATTTCTTATCTGAAATAAATATAATAAATTGCAATGGAATTTTTTAATTTTAATATGAGCAATTTCGAGTCTCCACAAATAGGGTTGAAAAAGAAATAAAAATAAATCAATTTTCATAATTTTGGGTAGTTGAAATCAAACTGAAAAGGACAGATTGGTCAATAATTATTTCTTTTTCAATTGGCTTCAGAAAATGTCTTTAATTTGGGTCATGGGACACCCCATACTTGTCAGTTCCCAATTATTAATTGTTTTTTTAAACTATTGTCCTTATCTTTTTGTCTGAGAGTTTATATTTTTGGACTTTTTCTTTATAAATTTTTAATGGGTTAATAGCATTTATATTTTCTAAATTTGATTTAAATTTTAATTTGATTTTTAAATTTTAAAAATTTTTAATTAGATATTTAATTATTCAAAATTATTCTAGAATCATCTAAATTAACTGTAAATATAAGTTGATATCACGTGATGACATTATCTAACATCTCATATGATGAATAAGAATCAAAGTAAAATTTTTTCAAAATTTAATGACCAAAAGTAAAATTATTTTAAAATTTTATATATTTCACACATGTCTTATAAAAATATTAAATTTTAAATTATATTTTTAATTTTTTTGTTATAATATAATTTATTAGATAGATTTTTGTTTTAAATAGAAGATAGATAATCAAAATTTAAAATTAAGTTAGAATTTTTAAATTCCTTTTTTAAAAAATTCAATACATTTTAAGAACAAAAATTTTTTTATTAAAAATATTATTTTACTCATAAGTCATAATAAAACATATTACTTTTTGACCAAAAAATTTTATTTTTTAAAATATTAAATATCTTTTATTTTTTAAAATATATTTTATACAAATAAAAAAATTTTAAATTATATTTTTTTATTTTCTATGAATATAAAAGTCTTATATTTTTTAATAGATTAATAAATTTATTTTTGAGAATGATTTGAAAATTTTTACATAATATTTTAAAATGATATAGAGTTTTTATTTAATTTTTTAACCCAATATAAAAATTTATACTTAATTTTTTAAAATGATATGTAATTTTAACAAAATTATTTTAAAAATTTCAACTTAATTTTAAGTTTTTAAAAATCTATTATCTATTAAAAATATTATTTTATTGATAAATCATATCATAATAAAAATTAAAAAATACATTAAATTATAATATTTTATAAAATATATTAATATATAAAAATCAATTTAAATGATAATTAAAAATTTTAAAATAGTACAACTTTGGACAATTAAAGATTTGATTATAATTTTTTAAAATTTAAGAACTTACAAAAAAATTGAATTAAAGTTTAAAGATTACAGGTACTAATAACTCTTTTTTAATCAATTTCTTTTAACCAAACTATCCTTCTAACAATTGATTTTTCCACTGATGAAATGATTGAAAAAAAAAATGTAGTATCAAATCTTATTGAGTTGAAATTTAGGACTATTAGTGAAATATTAAATTTTTTAATTTTAACACTCAAAAATTAAACTTTGATAATTTTAAATCAAATATTATGATTATTTTGACCTATTAAAAGGGATTAAAAATAAAAATTGTCTATCTCCCTCCTCCATGTTTCATGTACATTTCTCACTAAAATAATAATTTTGAAACTTAATATGTATGTATGTATAAATACTTAAAATAAAAAAACTTAAATAATTAATATAAAACAATTAATATTAGTATTATTGTAAATGTTCAATCATGATTTATCAAATTTGGCACATCAATTTTGAATTTGGCTAAGTTTTTTCCAATTCTAAGTATTTTTTATTGAGGATTATATATAAAAATAAAAGTTATAATTACAATCATACAATTCGATTTTTAAGCATTGGTATCAATTTTTTATATGATAATTTCTTTTATTAATAAAAATATTTTTCATTCTTGCATAATATAAGTAAACTAATTTGGTATGATAAATTTTGACCGAACAATTCATTAATTTATATTTTATTTGTTTTATGTTAAACATATATCAATTTGTGAATTTTGTTACAATTTGTCTCCAAAAAGAGTTGCACAAGCAAAACTTACGACACCTAACTTCAAATCAATATGAAATTTGAATTATAAAAGTTTTTAATATAATATTTAAATTATAAATTTATTAATTAATTTATTACTTAAAATATTATTTATTTATTAAATATTATCATTTAAAATTAATCACATTAAAAATAAAAACGAAATCTCGTTGGAGCCTTAGGATTCTTCCCCTCGCAAAATTTTGCAAACCCATTAATGCCAATGTTAGGGAGAATCAAATGATGAGCTACTTAAACATTTATTTTATTAACGAGCCTAATCATAATAACTTAAAAAACTGACAACTTATAAAACATAAACCTGCCATTATTAGTAATAAATTTTTAACTTTCTTAATTTTTTATAAAACTTCACAATTTATTATTCATAAAAAAAAAAAAAAAAAACTGACCCTAGCATTTCTTACTCTTGCATATCATACCATGACCTGCTTGTTTATATGAGCCAGTGTTGAAATAGAATTGTACAAGCAATTGTTTCTAGTACTCCTAGACTTTTTAATATATATTATATTATATATACTATAATTATTTTATACATTTAAATTTAATTTAATTAGCTCTCCTATTAAATTTATTTGTTAAATTTGTTTTTTATTTCTAATTTAAGTTTAATAATTATAATTTAAGAGGAACTAAAATCATATTATTATTTTTCTATGTATTATATTTGCAAATATTATTCTCGAACTCTTAAAAATAATAAATTTATAATAAACATTAAATCACATTCATATAAATTAAAAAAAAAAACAAATTAACCTTTTAATTTTCTCAATAAAATTATAACTTTTCAATTAAATATAAAAAATAGATACTGTTTTAGTCAACACTTATCTTTTAATATTTTTGTGACTTTTAATAAATTATGTTAATTCATCAAAATCTTTTTTTTTTAAGTATCTGTGTTTGATATGTATATAATAAATGTGAATATAGAGATTGAACAATCTAAAAATATAAAAAAGATAAAATTAATATATTTTTATTGAACACATACTTTATCTTACATTAACCTTCGAATTTGAATAACATAAAAAATGAATATATATAATTTAATTGACACTTCAGTACCAAATGTTAAGATACATTATTGATTAAGTTAACAAATTTATAATTCAAAACCAATAAGTGATTGATTTAATCGGTTAGATTTATTTTTCTCGACGAAGAGATATTGAATTTGAATTTTATCGGTGATCATTTGTTGAGATCATCTAAAATACACGATCTATAATCACTTATTTTAGATTGTCAAGTATGTTACATTCACCTATTTTAAGTTGTCAAATATGGTACATTTTATCCTGATATGAAGAATTGAATAGTCTATCTACTTTTGAATTCTTCTTAAAAAAAAATTTTATAATTCAAATATTATATTAAAAAATTTTTAAATTCAATTATCATATTAAACGATATACTATAATTTAAGAGCAACTCATAACGTTAGCTCATTTACAAATAAAAACAACCCCAGCAAAAACTAGGAGAGTCACTCTGCCAGGGAGGGAATGATTCATGATCATAAATTTATAGGGATGATTGCCGTTGAAATGCCAAATGTCTTGAGTTAAGGTATAGCAAAATATCAATAAAAAAACAACATAATGGAGAAATCCATTTTTTTCCCCACAAATAAATTGTATAACTTGTTCAAATTGACCTTTAGATTTACAAATTTTTTCATGCACAATTTAACATTTATATTTGCAAAATAATTTAAATCATATAAAAGTAAAAAAGCCAGATCATGCTCGCCTAACCTGGGAGAGATTCCCTGTGATAGCTAAATGCTTACATCTATATGAACCTTGAAAAGATGGGACATCTTACTACTTTCCATTTTTTTTTTGTACCTTCAAAATGAGGGCAAAACAAGAGAAGATTGTATTTAAAATTGAATAGCATGATTTATCGAGTAAATTATTTTTAAGTAATTTAATTCCTTCAAAATGAGGGTGAAAAAAGAGAAAATTGTATTTAAAATTGAATAGCATGATTTATCGAGTAAGTTACTTTTAAGTAATTTAATTTACTTAATGAATTGAATTTAAGTATTTTAATATTTAATTCGAGTAATTTATGAGTTTAATCGAATTTTTATATTTTAATATATTTTAATTAAAAATTAATATTTTACTTATATATATATATATCAATTCAAGCTCGAATTCAAACAAAAATAATCGAGTTTGAAATTAAATTTAAGAATTGAACTCATTTCTTATTTAATAAATAAAATTAATTGAATGAATTCGAATAATTTAATATTTACTTCGAGTCAAAACTTAAAAATTGAATCTCAATTGATTTCAAGTCAAATTTCGAATAATGAATTTTGAATCAAACTTTAACTCGAACTTTTAATTGCATAAATTCGATTTAATTCGATTATATTTTATCATAAACATCAAACCGCATACTAGCACATATTAATAAGACAAGTGTACTCTAAGAAGATACAACAGCTTGTTCAAATGATTGTCAATCCACACAAGCATTAATTGTAACCAAGAAAGATTTGTATGGAAGCTTATATTATACTACACTAATCATAAGCCAGGCACCAAACTGGTAGGAATGAGAGCATGGAACAGTTGAGAGATCTGATAAGTAGGTCATCAGACCAAAAAAATGAAGGTCATTGCTATGCAGGAAAGACTAAGATCTGTAAGAAAAATGTAGCTCGATCATTTTCATGGAAATTTTCTACATTAATTTTATACATTCTTTTGCAGCAGATATTGACAGTAGTTACCTTGGAACCGACTTGAGGATAATGAAGGTGAAATAGTAAGACGAATCTTTGGACAGCAAAGGCACTTCTGCTTTATACTCCATCATAAAAGACCCACCATAAACTTTAATTGACAGATCTTATTAGAGTTGGGACAAATTGGTACCCTCTAAGCCTATCCCATTGCCATCCATGGTTAGATCCTGCTTAAATGAATCATGCCATATAGTTTAGAAAGGATGTAATAACCAAATGAGAATATGCATGTAAGCATGTAATGTTGAAAATGACTAAGATAAAGAATCTGGCAGGAAAGCAAGAATAATGATTGACAGACTCTTGACATTTGGTGCTATTTTTTTCAACAAAAGAAAAAGAAAATTTTGAGGACATTAGTTCTCACCATGGACCACCATTGCATTTCCGGGTCTGCAAGTACAATACTAATACTAACATATTTACAAAAAAATGCAACGAGAAGGCACGACAAGAATACCATCTTGTTGAACATGAAGTTCGAAAAAAGCAAAACTAAAACATAACCCCCGATAGGCATGAAAAAAAAATTGAGAAATAAAAAATTGATTCAAAATTATAGTGTTTGATTTGAATCAAATTAAATTTTTTTATTTTGATCAGATTAAATTTAGATATTAAATATATATATTAAATTCGGATCGATTTTGATTTGAGATGTAAAAAATAAAAAAAATTAAATAGAACCAAATTATATATATTTTTTAATTTTTATATAAAATTTAAATTTTTATTAAATAAAAATAATAATTTTATATCAAAATTTACTTAAATATATTAAAATTTTATATTAAAATAATATATAAAAATTAAAAATTAATAAATCAAATCAAATTAAATCAATAAAATTTAATTCAGTTCTATTCAAATTAAATAAAAATTTAATTTATATTTAAATTTAAATAAAATTTTAAAATTTCATAATATTATACAATATTAAAAAAAAAAAAAAAAAACCTTATAAAGTCTTATCCAACCGACATCATCCCTTTTTCCAAAATAATCAACTACACTGCTTTTGAAAACCGACAACCTTCCCTTCGTTATCAAAAAAAAGCGTGCCACTTCTCTGGTTTAAGCATCTTGCTTACCTGCATCATAAATACCTGGTTTATCAATACAAAAAAAAAAAAAAGAAAAAAAAAACCATGGTCATACCAAAATCAGGAGATGGAAAACCAATAGAGTAACACTTTTACACAAATCAATTTTCCAAAACCAAGCAAGCCTTAAGAAGACATGAACCCCAATCTTTCCCCCTCGCCTTTGTTGTAGGGTTTTGTTTATCTTGAAATAATTTTTTTTTTTCCAAAACCAAGATAATTTGTGCCACTATTCTCTCATATTGACATTATTAAAATAGAAAGGGGAGAAAATTAGTAAAGGAACATTTCAATACATGAAAAACACTCATTACTCATAGTCATGCAGCACTAATTGCTAAGACTATAATGTTGCAATGGCTTTCAACCCACATTGGATGGTATCAACTCATTTTTCCAGACACCACCATACATTCTAATATATAGCTATGTTTGCCAAAGCACAACGTTCAACTCTCAGACACACCAACCTCCCTTATAATTAATGTTTCCTTGCATTTGATTTTTGGGAAATATATACATTTCCTCGTAATTCAAAATTTTTTCCTTCACGAACGACCAATTCTACTATTAAAGGAAATAACTGAAAAACTTAAAAATACAACAAATCTTTCAATCACGGAATTTCAAATTTAACTCGATTGATTTATATAAATGTAATATCTAACGAATTTGAGATTTAAATTTTAACATATGTAATAATTTATTTTATTTCTTTGCTGCAGCATCCTTTGTACCCAAAAAAAAAAAAAAAATTTCAATCACTAATTATTTTTTTCACATTTGTTCAATGCCTTAAGCTATTGAAACTAAAATTGTAAGCAATTAAAATTTTCATTTTTGTAATAATATCCTTTCCCATTTTCAAATAAAACCCTAGCTCCAGCTCCAAGGATCTCATTGACCCAAAATGTTAGCAACTACAGACTTTATATAAAGCTTAATAAAAAAAAAAATTCATCCCAAGGCATCAAAAATAATAATAAATATACAAAACTATACAATATAAAGAAATTACATTTCAATTCAATAAAAAATTAAATCATTTGATTCTCATTTGACTCATAAAATTACATAAAGAATGATAATAAAAGAATTTTCTTACAAAAAAAAAAAAATTCTTGATAGGAGATTGGGGAAGGCATGGATCTCCAATGTTGCGAACAATGGAACTAACTCTTTGAATATTGACGGCTCTGGCAGCGGCGGCGGGGCAGCTTTTCCACAACCCCGTTGCTATTCCTTTTCCCCACAAGACATTACACTTAGAACAACATCCATCTTTTCTCTGTTTTAACCACCATTCACCTCCGCTTTCCTCATTAGTAATTTTCCAAACTATGACGGTAATTTCACATCAAAATCAAATAAAAATTTCTGGGTTTTGATTGGTTTTTCAGTTGATTGAACTGATCGTTCTTGTTTTGGTTGCTGATCTAATCAAAGGCATTCAAAATTGAATTTAAAGAGAAACTAAGAGAATAAGAGAAAAAGATCTATCAAAGAAAAGGAGGAGCTTCTCCTCCATTGCCATTTTTACAAACCCAAGACCGTTTCTTCTCCTTTTTTTTTTTATTAATTTATTTTTCTTGATTTTTCTCCATGGCTTCTTCCAAGTTTATATTGCTCGTTTTTGTTTTGTTATCTTTGGTAATGCTTAGATTTTTAATAAAATCTTTTGATAAAAAAATTTGTAATAAAATATTAACAATAAAATTATGTCATAACTTGGTATGTAGATTAAAATAATATTAGATTGATTCAATATTATTTTATATTTAATTAGATTTGATAATTTAAAACATGATATAGTAATATGAAATGAAAATAATATGAATAAAAAATACGAAGATAATATGACTTAAAATTTTTAAAAAATCATAAATAAATTTAATAAAATTAAAAAATTATATTTTATATTTTCATATCGATATGAATTGTAACATATAATTTTCGTATAAAATATAATACGAATATAATATTTTATATGATATGATATCATGAATTCTATCTCTAACTAAAACAAATTCAAGATTAAATTGAATCAAATTAAACTTGAATAAAAAAAAATTGTACTGATTATACATAAAGCCTTCACTTTTTTTTACGTAATTATTCTTTAAAAAAAATAAAATTATACCAATAAAAATTAATTAATTATTATTAAGACAAAAAAATTCATAAAATTAGATTAAGGAATTTAGCCATAAAAAATTGGATTAAGTCCAACCAAATTCAAATAATAAATGGACAATTAGCAAATTAATTAATCACTTCGGCCGAAAAAAAAAATAATCACTTGAGTGTAATGGATCATTGTAATAGCCCAATTCGATAAGGGCTAGCAAGTGGTTTTGACAGAGAGTCCTCAATTGTACGGACAGAATCCTATATAAAAAAGCTGGATTTTTTAAAAAAAATAATTTATAATATCTATCCAATGGTACTATTTTTTTTTTGATAAATTAATTATCGTAACTTCGTTGGACGGCTTATTCCACGTAATGAAGTGAAGTGGAGACAAACATGGTTTTTTTTTTTAGAAAAAAATTGAAATTGAAAAATAAAAATAAAACAAAGAGAAATATCATTGTCTTTATGTGCCCAAAAGAATCTATTTTGACGTTTAACAACTATCCAACACAACCACCCAATTTTTTTTAATAAATTAATTGCTCATATTTCCGGATCCACACATACCCAAAACCAAAAACAAAGAGAAACAATGACAACCTTTGAAGCCAACGGTAGCTCTTGCTGAAGCTTAAATCCTGCCAAAAGAAACAACTTTTGCCTTCAGACATCCTAAAACCTTAACAATAACAGCTTTTCAACTCTCATAGTTAACTGCTAAAAAAAAAAAAAAACCCAACTAGACTTTCCATTTTTAGTAAGTCTTCAACAGGATGGCCACTTAAAAGTCTGTTACACGATTGACTAGGGGTTCCTTTTATGGTAAAACCTTCTCCCTCTAGATATCTGGGTTTTTTTTTTTTCTTTTTTAATTTGCAGAGTTTCAAGGAGCTTCAGATTTTATAGGTTGGTGTAAAAGATCATTAGAATTTCATTTCACTTGAATTTTCATTTGAGTTTAATAAAAGGAAAAAGAATTGCCAATTTTAGAAATATCTTATCTTACTTAATTACATATATTTTTAGTAAATCATATTTATGGTGAATAGTGCACTTAGTCTTGAATTTGATATTTGGTTCATCTCACCTAAATTTTCATTTCACCTTTTTGACATGCACTTTTTTAAAGAATTTTTTTATATATTTGTGTATAACTGGATGAATCTGAGGTGGGTTTTGTGAGTTAATGTTGGTTGAGAGTTGTGGACTTATCTTGCAGTGATTTGCTGTGGCTTTGGACACTGAAATTTTGGTTGTCATCTAGGTCAGTTCTTGAGCTTTCTATTACTATTTTTAGGAACTATAATAGTTAATTTAACTTAAGATGTGAGATATTTGTGCTGTAATTGGTTACTGAAAATTTTTTTCCTTTTATGGTTATGTATTATTGTATTATATATAGCATGTGGGTGAAGTTTGATTTTTCTTTGTGAGTTCCAGGTTAGAGGCAGTTTGGCTTGGGCATATCTGGTTTTTTTTGGCAAATTTGAGTTTGGTGTTCGAAGAGGTGGAAAAATAGTTCGGGAAATTCCTGGGTTTTGGGTAGCAGACGGGAAGATTTTAGGGATGGAAGAGATAGGTTGAGTGGAAGTTTTTTTTTATAGAACTCTAGCGTTTGCTGGTTTTAGTTGGAAGTGGGGTTGGTTAGTTTTTTGTGAAAAAAATGGAGTACACCTTTTCATCTAAAGAAAAGGGGAATGGTTGTTGGGTTCCTCCAAGAGCACAAATGGAGGGTGGGGAAGAGTTGACTGGGAGTACCAGGAATCTGATTTCCGAGGATCCTTTCAACTTCTCAGAGCTCATGAACTTCGATACTTATGCTGGGTGGTGTAATAGCCCTGCAGCTACAGATCAGATGTTTGCCTCCTTTGGTTTGTCTTCCTGTCCATCCTTGCCTTATGCCTCTTTTGACTCAGTACATATTACAGGGCAAAGTTCTGGTACCTTTGTTGAAGCTGGTGATGCATTAAGTGGCATGGGTGATTCGTATAATTGTGCAGACAGAATGGTGTTCCTGCAAACAGATGCACACTTTGGTAATCCATTGGATTCCGCAGATGCAGAACTAAGTGTTAGACGAAATTATGGTGGTAATAGACAAAATAATTCATCAGATTTGCCTAATTTGTTGGTTTCTAGGCCAATTGGACAATCACTTGATGAGAAGATGCTTAGAGCACTGTCCTTGTTTAAGGAGTCATCTGGAGGGGGCATTTTGGCACAAGTTTGGGTTCCTATTAAGCATGGAGATCAGTACATGCTAACCACTTCTGATCAGCCCTATTTGCTAGACCAGATGCTATCTGGTTATCGTGAAGTCTCAAGGACATATACCTTCTCTGCAGAACTGAAACCGGGCTCCTCTCCTGGACTTCCTGGTCGTGTTTTTATTTCTAGAGTTCCTGAGTGGACCTCTAATGTAATCCATTACAGTAAGGGTGAGTACTTGCGGGTTAAACATGCAGTCAATCACAAAGTCCGTGGTTCTATTGCGTTACCAGTTTTTGAACCTCTTGAGAGGTCTTGTTGTGCTGTGCTGGAACTTGTCACTATGAAAGAGAAAACCAATTTCGATTCAGAAATGGAAAATGTCTGCCTTGCACTCCAGGTTAGTACCTATTATTTCTGTTTCTATTCTAGTAAAGTTTGTGTTTTTGGGTCTGAATATCCATTTCCTGTTCTCTATGACTCTCCAAACACATCAATGCCACTGACCTATCTACCTTTATCTCATTTAAACTTGAACTCCCTTGTAATGGGTGATATGATGAAGGGTATCAAGGAGACCAAAAATTGCTATTCTAAAGGTTGGATACCTGTTAATTAGATCTTATCTATTTTAAGATTTGAGAAGTTGTTGGAATGTAACTTTTGGATATTTTCCAACTCTAACCAAAGCTTATAATTATAAGGCTGTGCCTTGGAGTTCTGGTAAATCTGGAATTCAAATCATCTAATGAGTGTTGTCATATGAGGTGATGTGCATGTATATGGATCAGACTAAGATAGCCTCCTTAGAGTCAATAATCCTTAAGATTCTTAACACTTTCCAAAGAACCAGGTTTCTTCTGTAGCTTATAAGATATACTCTCTAACTTGTGCTGTCATGGCGCCGGTTGAGCTACTCTAAGTGGTAATATTTTTGCATTCACTGTACTGAAAGTTATCAAATTGAAAGCAAATTTACTACATTGAATGCTAAAATGTTCCTAAATTGGTAAATCTTAACTAGTGCCCTAAAGAAAAACCATTAGTAATCTGAAGCTTTGGAAAATTTTGCTTACAACATGAATTACTGGAATGTTGAAAGGTAAAAATACAAGTAATATCTAAAGAATGTAATAACAGTAGCCAACAAGGCCACACATAATATAATATTGTTAGTTTACCTTTATTTGACATGAAGAATTAGATAACTGTGACATGCAGTAGAATTTTTAGCTTTTTAGAACTACAATATTGTGCACATTTACGCTGAAATTAAAGTGGAAAATTTGGATTTTTTCTGACAGGAAGAATATTTGATTAACGATGTTAAAATTTAAAATAAAATTTATATCTAACATCTGAGGTTCAAAAGGGAAATTTAAGCCTTCAGGTGCTTTGCTATTGTTGTATGCTGAAAGGTGTTGGTAATTAATGTTATTTATTGAGTATTATATCTCCGGTTTTAAAAAAAACAAACTTGATAGATTTCAGACCACACAGACATAAACTATAAAAGCAGCGAATATGTTGTAAAGTAAGTCTTGTATGAAATATAAGGTTCCAACTGTATATTCAATAGATTATGGCTGGTATCATGAAATGTTTCTTGCTCCCTATTATCTGCAGGCTGTGAATTTAAGGACCACTGCTCCTCCTCGATTTCTTCCCCAGGTACATTTAAAACTTTGTATGCATTTCATTTCAACTGTTATAAAATAAGGGTTTTTATATTGAATTTTATATTATATATATAAGCATGTATTTTTTTCTTGGTCAATTGAATAAATAGAGTGGTATTGTGCCTTTTCTCTAAGGTCTCCTTTCATTTTTTCCTCAGTGCCACTCAAGGAATCAGAGAGCTGCTATAGCTGAAATAACTGATGTTTTACTTGCTGTATGTCATGCGCATAGATTGCCTCTGGCTCTAACATGGATTCCTTGTAATTACACTGAGGAAGCTGTGGATGAAATTATAAAAGTACGTGTTCGAGAGGGTAATAAGGATTTGAATGGGAAGTGTGTCTTATGCATTGAAGATACAGCCTGCTATGTTAATGAAAGTGGGATGCAAGATTTCGTGCATGCATGTGTGGAACATTATCTTGAAGAAGGACAAGGTATAGCTGGAAAAGTACTTCATTCCAATCGTCCATTCTTCTCAGCTGATGTGAAGACATATGACATTAGTGATTATCCTCTTGTCCATCATGCACGTAAGTTTAACCTGAATGCTGCTGTTGCAATCAGGTTGAGGAGCACCTACACTGGTGATGATGATTATATACTAGAGTTTTTTCTTCCTATTAACATGACAGGGAGTTCAGAACAGCAACTCTTGTTGAACAACCTCTCAGGTACCTTGCAACGAATCTGTAGGAGTTTGAGAACAGTTTCAGATGCTGAAGTTATTGGTGAAGGGTCAAAATTTGAGTTTCAGAGGGGAACAGTCCCAAACTTCCCCCCAATGTCTATGTCTAGACGGAACTCGGAAATGGCATTATCTGCTGATAGTGAAATGAATTCCAATGATAGAATTCCCTTGAATGTATCTCATTCAAGAAGTGATGGAAAGGAAGCTGATGGTCCTCCTGAACAGGTACTATGTTGAACATTCTTTCCTTTTTGACGGATGACTTGAATACTTGACTTGTGTAACACATGAAGGGTTCCTTCAGTGATTCGTATATAAACTACATAAGTATGGAAAATTGACTTGAGTAGTGCATTGAGAGGAGGGAATTTCTTGATCTGAGATCCATTTTTCTGATATCTGTTGAGTTAAATAAGATGCTTTTTTTTTTTTTCCTGATAACAAGATACATGGGTTTGCTATCAATAAAAAGAGGGTATCTCACTGATATTGAAGCATCCTTAACTGTAGATGCTGGATTCTTCTATTATCTACCCCTAATACTTGAGCTCTCATGAGCTTGCCTTATTGATCGATGAGCATGCCACATACTTGCTTAGCTTGAGTTTAGCAATTCCTTAAGCTCTTCTTGAGGAATCAAAATCAGCTTGAGTTTCCTTTGTTTAATATCCATTACTATTATCAATAGTTGAAATCTGAGAGAGACATTATTTGGACAAAATAATTTAAATACTTGACCCGTTTATTGTGAGATATATACCCATTGGAAGATAGAAATAGATAAATATATATATGTATATGTGTGTGTATGTGTATACTACTTTTTTACTTTAGTTGGTAGTGCTGATTTTTGATGTCTTAGTTGCTGGTGTGAACAAGCTTATATCTTTTAAGTAATATCTTCGTACATATTTTTATAGGCAATGAGTGGACTGCAGAGGCACATAAAGAAGAGAACTACAGCAGAAAAAAATGTGAGCTTGAGTGTTCTTCAGCAGTATTTCTCTGGGAGTCTGAAGGATGCTGCAAAAAGCATTGGTGGTAAGCCTTGATGCTAAATGTGTATATGCTTCATAAGGTTATTATATAGTTGGTTCTGTCCAGGTTTCTGTAAAATTGTTTTTTTTTTTTTTTTATTTGTTTTTGACTTTACTGCACAAGTTTGTGCTTATCTTCCTTTTGCAGAAAGACCATTCATATAGAAGAATTAAATTTAATTTGATATATTTTTTGTGAGATTGCATTCCTAAACCTCTTTAAATTTGTAAAGCTTCCTAAAAGATTTTCTGTATGGAGCTATATTCTTGAATGATTCATGTAGTATGGTTCAGTATTGTTATTTTAGGAAAATTACTTTTCAATCTTGGCTACTTCTTAAAAGATATAAAATCATAAAATGAATAAGATTACATGTTGCTGAGAACAATTCCCACTTGATTCACTGATATTATTCTTTCTAAGTTTTTAACAACCTTGAGCAACCTCTAGACTCTTTAGATACTATATAAAATAAGTATATGACCATAATCTTTTTATGGAATGGAGAATCTTCAAATCAAATTATGACCTTAATGTTTTTGGCTTAATCCAAGGAAATAATGCAGAACTGTTGCTTGACTATTATGAACCTATGGAACTAGAAATTGTTTTTTATGGTCAAGGCTATAGACTCTAGAAAATAGTTCTTAACACTGGTAATGAAGAACATACAGAAGTGTTAGAATATTATTTTAAGCACTAGAGTGAAACTGGTTCTTAATAATCTGTGATTGAAAATTGATTTCCTACTCGTAGTTTGTCCCACTACACTGAAAAGGATATGCAGACAACATGGGATATCAAGATGGCCCTCTCGCAAGATTAACAAGGTGAATAGATCATTGAGAAAAATACAAAGTGTTCTTGACTCTGTGGAAGGTGTGGAAGGAGGGTTGAAGTTTGATACAGCCTCAGGAGGATTTGTTGCAGCAGGTACCATCATCCAAGAAGTTGATACCGAGAAAACACTATTATTCTCCAATAAAAACCTTCCCGTCAGAATACCTGAACCTGTCAATCAAGAGAAATCATCAGCAAATCTAGCATCTTGCCCTGGTGGAGAGAATTCAGTGGTTAAGTTGGAGGAAGATGAGTGTTCCTTTGGTGGAAACAACAGGGAGGCTGCAAGGAGTGTGATAATTCCAAGTACCTGTCAAGAAGCAAAGAAATCTAGTATCCTTCTTATTGATTGTTGTGAGGACTCTAAGTCAGTTGCTTTAGATGTAGGATCATTCCAGGCAGCTAGCGTTGGCACTGCTCCTTGGACTTGCCCAGAAAATGCAACAATGGGTTCTTATTTACAGGAAGGAGGTCACATATGGGGTATGAACAAGGGGGATCTGAAAGTAGAGGATTCTGACTGCCACTTTGTGTCGTGGAGCTCATGCTCCTTGGCTGCTGCTGATGAAGTGGATACCGAAATGGAGGGTGATGATGGGATTGTTGAACATAACCACCGACCTATTTCTTCAAGCATGACAAACTCTTCAAATGGCTCTGATTCAATGTTACATGGAAGTTCATCAAGCTCTCAGAGCTTTAAGGGATCAAAGAATTCGAAATTGAAGACAAATTGTGTTGATAGCAGCTCAAAAATTACTGTGAAAGCTACTTACAAAGAGGATACTGTCCGCTTTAAGTTTGAACCCTCTGCCGGGTGCTTCCAACTATACGAAGAAGTTGCAAAAAGGTTCAAAATTCAAAACGGGACATTCCAGCTCAAGTATTTAGACGATGAAGAGGAATGGGTAATGTTGGCTTGTGACTCAGATTTACAGGAGTGTCTAGAAGTTTTGGAGTATGTTGGAACACGTACTGTGAAATTTCAAGTTGGCCTTATACCTTGTGCTATGGGCAGTTCTGGCAATAGCAACAGCTTTTTGGCTGGAAGCTCATAGCAGTTATGTTGATGCTTAGCAGGCAATTACTGGCCTTCATAGTAATTCCTTTAACTCTATCCGGGTTCTGTTCTTATAAGGAGAGATGTAATTCTCTAAGAGAGGAAAAATAAAAAAAGAAAGGGGTAATGGAAATGGCTGTAGCTTTTCTACTTTCATGTATTACTCCATTTGCTTTCCATGATGGTCTAAAATCAATGGCGGCTGTTTTTCGATCTTGCATGGTTGTTACTGCTAGATTTCAAGGAAGAAGGGCAAAAAGGGATTAGAAGATGTAAGCATAGGTTATAGTCAATTATTTATAATATATGTTTTGTTTAGGCTTTATATGTTAGTGGGAGAGCAATAGAAACAGGGTTGTATTTGTAGTTGTAGTTGTAGTTGTAGCAAAGAGCATTTATCCAAATCCAAGTTTCATCAATGTCTGTCATTATTTACTATTACAATTGAAATTAGAAAAAGAAAATACTGAATGCTAAATAAAGCTTCATCAATGCCAAGTATGGTGATGTGGTCTTAAGGATCCATTGTCTGGGAGCACTACCAAGGTTGTTGAGGCTTCAGGAACTTAAAGACCTGAAGAAATTGTTTCAACTTTAGATACAAATACCATTAACAGAATCCTGTTGGTAGACCTCTTCCCACAATACCTTGGGAACAAAGCTATGGTAGTAGTTGTTATGAAGGTATGGATCTTTATTATGCATGCAAGCAATCACTTTAAACTGGATTGGTTTTGGCATTTGATTTTCCTGTTCCTTTCTCTTGTAGTGCAGGTTATGGTTGGTTATGGTTCTACTTTGAATTATAATTCTGGCTTTAGTTCAGGATTATATGGTTCATATGGTGGCCTTGGAGAAATGAGTGGTCCTCATGGAGTTCAAGACCCAAATAATCCATATGTTGCACAGCCATTTCCACCAGGGTTCTGGATATCGGTTCTTCCAGTGGTAAGCAGTATGATTTCTGTTGATTATTTAATCTATTATATCCCTATTTATTTATTTTTTTGCTGCATAAACTTATTTGATCTCTGCACCAGCATGTTAAATCCTCTTTCTTATTGCTTGGGGTTTAAGGAAACAACAATAAATGCTTTTTAACTATTCACTTGGATTTTGTTCTCAGATTCTAATTTGCAATAGAATAATGTAATTAATAATCCATGAATTATATCGAAACATTCAATGTAATACTTAAAATTTTAAAAATATGTTATCATTTAAAATTAATCATGTTAAAAATGAATTTTATATTTGTTAACAAATTCATAATTTAAATATCGTACTAAAAATTTTTAAAATTCAAGTGTCATATTAAATATTTTATTATAATTCATGAAACGTTGGTGACATCAACCCTTTGCAATATGATAAAGATCTTAGCTGTAAATCCACGAGAAAATTATTACTCCATTTGAATGGAGAACTATTGAGAAAGAACAACTACACTCAGATGGTGGCTTTATAGATTTCCATAGTTAATAAAGCTAGAACTGAATATCAGTTAGGTTGCTTTTCGTCCACCAGTGCATGGTTTGTGCAGTGCACTGTTTCTCACAATGCCTATTTTCCCTTTTTCTTCTGCTTTAAAGTAATGTAAATTGCACTTGTGTGATAGTTGATCTTAAATACCGAGAGAGAACGCAGTGAAAAGGAGATGGAAAAAATCTTGTAAAAAGAGAAGTAAAGAAAATAGATACAACTATACACAAAGAAGGCTGAAGAGTTGGTGGAAATATACATGTAAATTCCCCCACACAATGTCAATCACCGCCATTCACCACAAGCCCCCTATATTTCAAACCAAGCTCAACCCCCAACTACAACTCTTTTTTCATCACAAAAATGTACTGAACACAAAAAATGCAAAAATGGGTACCAAGATTTCCAATGTATAACCATGGCAGCCTGCATAAAAAAATTTGTTCAGATAAAGGAGAGAACAAGCTACAATTTCAATATATAAAAATGATTTGAATTAACACTCATATTTGCCACATTCCAGTGCAGCAAAGACGATATATTGTGTCTAAATCAAGTAACATGATAATTCTTGATTCCAATTCCTAAAAGATCGTTTTACCATTTCGAACACCAATTGTCCGGTTCATTTCAAATTGAACATCCAAAAGTTATTTCTCGTGGTTTAAAATTTTGGCCAAGGCATGATGGGAATCTCTATGACAAGCTATGGTGTCATTTACTAGACAAACTTTATTGAACAGCCTCTTATCTGCTAGTCTTAAGCCTCTTATTTGCTACATGCCAAGCAGAAAATGCAATTCAAACAATAAATGTTACACACCAGGATTTTTCAGCATCTCTGATGTTGGCAGGGCACGCAATGACATCTCTGCAACAGCAAGTAGCAGCCATTAGGACATTAAGATGAAGCCACAAGGCAAATATGCTCCTTATAGAATCCCCAATTCAACTGTGTTGATCCCTTCTAAGTAAAAGCAAACATACAAAAGTCATTCTTTCTCAAACAGTTACCTGGAGCACAAAGAGACAGCGATGATATCGATGATGATGAAGGCCATGGAGCTGCAATGTTGTCGGTCAAGTCACATGTAAAGCTGTAGCCTGTTGAATTGTCAAATACCACATCTGCTGGCAAGCTTCGTAGCAGGCATCCTAGATGGGTAGAAAATACCAAAATTTTCAGTCCATATGATACATAAGCATTTCTTTCAAACTTTAGTGCATAATAGTATACCTAATAAATGCATATATAAAAACTAGGAAGAAAATACGAAAAAGATGCTAGAGTAAAAAATTTCTAGTAAGTAAAAAGAGGTCCATTGACGACTCTCACATGTCCAGCCAGCATACACACATGCATACACCATTTCTATTGTTAACCGAAGCATGTGTAAATGTATGGGAAAGAAAGAGATTAGGAAACAAAACGAACCTGGCTGTCCATATTCTGTTGTAGCAACCACATGCAAAAATTCATCAGGCAGGAAGAAAAGAAGAAAACTCAATATCAGATAAAAGAGCAGCGCAAAATGGAGTATTAGAAGAACAACATCAAGCAGAAAACCATACCTTGGATGCTAAAATCTTTTAAGTCAACGTCACAAAGCTCATAAACATTTGTTATAACTCCACCTTTTCTTAATATTGACCCGAACATTATTGCACAAATTATGGCTTGCTTGTTTGTAATTAACATTTGTTTCTGTATCCCCGCAATGTAAGTATTTAATGAGCTACAACAGGAAGGACTGGGAGCAGCTACATTACGGCATGCCTTAACTACTTCTGAGGGCTGGTTAAATTCCAAAGGGCAAACTGCACATTCAAAAACATTTATACCAATGTAGATAAAACATAAAACAACTCACAAATGATTCGAAACAAAAGCTAAAATATCTTGCAATATAAAAGGAATGAAGTAGAAACAAAGTGTAGGTGAATAAAAATGAACCAACATCTAAGAAGAACACATACATCATATCAAACATGGAGGAAGAAGGTAATTCAAACATAAATCTACCATCCATTCAGACTACCCATTGCCTCCACTTTCAATTTTTCACCAAATGATGGCTCCATGCAACATAAGATCATCTCAACTAGAACCCTCCCAAGCTAAAATAGACATCCGAGCAAGCTTACATCTAAGACTTGGGTAACAAAAACAACCAAAACAGTAGGTAAAGTAAATATTGAACAACAATCATGCAAGATACATAGAAACTGTACCCTTGTTGACTTTGCAGGCAGATAGTATTCTGAATGCAGTGTTTGCCACATCTGGAGGGAGTGTCCTTGAAAGATATGAATATACCACCCCTTTACAGTCATTGATGACATCAATATGATTAGTCTCCCCAACTACATTTTTATTCTCATTGAGTATCATTTGCATTCCAGAAATCTGTAGAGCAGCTTCCATAATTGCAGGTTGGCAAATTGGCCTGCAGCACTCCTTCAGAGGATCAACAGTGCTGCAAGCCTCCAATAACTTGCTTGTATTCACCATTTTCTCAAAGGTATTAACATCCTTCACTGGACAAGACCCACCTGTCAGACTTGATGATTTAACAGAACAAATTGTAGGTATTGTATTGTTGGCCCCTCTGCTAGCTAAGATACTAATGATATCTGAAAAACAATCATTAGCAACAGCATTTCGCAAGACCAACTTATCAGAGTTGATACTGTAGTAACCCTGGAAGATGCGGAGTAAACTACCAAGCTGCGGACAACATATTACATTTCCTACAAGCGGTGCCAAAGGTAGCAAACAATCAGATGTGGTTTTCCCCATGATGTTTGACATAGCAGAAAAATTTACAGGGCACCTTCCAGTTAAATTTGGTTCATATGTTTTGGGAAAAGTTGAATACAGAGGTGGTAAAGATTCATCAGGGTAAGGGTAACGAGGAATGACAGCAGGGGATATTTCTATAGGTTCAAATAATACAGTAGGTGGAGGATTAGCTAGCTCAGATGTGGAAGAAATATGACTAGGGTCAAGCAATGTCTGCAATGCGGCAACATCTCGGAAACTGGTTAACCAAAAAATGAATAATAATAACTGTTGGCACAGGGAACCTGCAACCAGAAACAAGCCACAATGTGTGTAAGTGGATAATTATTCAAAAGATAAATAAAAGAGAATAAGAACTAAATTGTCTTGTCAGATATGCTAACAGCATAAGGTCTAGAATGAAGGTTATTAAGTTTAAAGCTAAAGCGTCATGTATATTCTCTGCTAGAAAGGCAAACGAAAAGAACTAAGGTATCTAATCAAACTGGAAACTCTAATCAAACACAATGATGGTTAGCCATTAATTGGGAATACTGTTATATAAATGTTAAAGCTTGCTAAAATGTAGGATCTATGTACAACTTAAAAGTTCCTTCGTCACTTATTTCATCATTATGACTCTGGTAAGAATTCCGTATAAGTGTGATCTTCAAAGAAAAATTAGAAATATATGGTACAACTTGAGAACTTGCCCAATATTCATAGAAAAATTAACTATCAATCATAATACAATATCCCCAAATCAAAATTACCATATCATATAGAATAAGGTACTCTTAAAATTAGGAAAATGGCGAGCTCAACACCATCATAAAATCAAGTTTTTGCCCTACCTCTGCTGTTTTAGCTGCACAATACCCTGTCTAAAACTATAGATAAGTAGCTCCAATTAGCAAATTAAATAACTTGCCTTTAATACGACCAACAGTCTGAAAACAGTCCATAGCTCTTCTAGCCTTCTGGCATCATCGATTCATGTGACAGAAAACCCTCTTGTAGTTCATACACCCTAACTACGATAGCAGCAATGCAGTGAAACCTGTATCAGCTTCAAGTGTTAGAGAAAGTGTGAAACAGAAAATTCATGGACAATAAGAAATAATGGAAGACTAAATGTAACTATTTATCCTTACATGCAATAATGTAACTATTTATCCTTACATAAAATAAATTAGCACTAGCACAACATGCTTCAATCTGTTGTGGGAGAATAGCAGCAAATGAAGCGTGCCTAAACATTGGTAACAAATCTTATATCATTAAGCCTATTTTTAAAAAATACAGAGTATTTCAGACTAGATCACTAGATGCATGTTTCAACCCTAAATCTTTTATCATATCATATAGTCATAGACATTTCACCTTTAGATTTTGTCTGGAAGCATTTACAAAGGAGCAAAAGTGAGTAAAAACAGCTAATTCCTCTCATCCTTTCCATAAGCTATCCAGGGTATAAACATACTGGCTTAACGAGTATAACCCTACAGCCTTCAATTCTTTCTGCACCATGCATAAAAAAGTAAGTTAAGCAAGCTTCAAGACTAAACTAGTATTACAATTTAACCCACATAAGACACTTTCCCTCTACAATCTGTAATTAGAACAAGGAACTCTGCACTGCAGGATCAACAATAATGCCAATCAGCAAAGTTTCAAGCACAACACTTCCCAACCACAATTTTTGTAAGCCCCATAGACAACACAAGCATTCCCTCTGTCACTCACTATCAAACAAAGGACCATTTCAAGTTCTTCAAAAAAATACCAGAAATGATGTTTTTGCTCATCTTGATTGCAAAACACACATTCAGACAAGCTCCATTCAGTTTTTCTCTTTTTGTATTTTTCATATAAAATAAAGAATCCACCTCAAATAACTTCACTGCTCTAGTAAATTAGTATCAAGTTCTTCTATTTCTTTTATTTTCTGATGTCAAACAACAGATTAGACATGACAGAAGCTATAGCCCAACTCAATCCGGCAATTATTTAAGCTAAATTTAGGAACACTAGAAACAATATTTCTTTTCTTGCATTGCATCAGCTAAATTAAAGAGCTATAAATCTAAGGAAAATGGAAAACAATAGTTCAAACAAGGTAGCTATCATCTAAAGTTCAATTTGCTTTCTTTTCCCTTTTTTAACAGGATTTTGTTAAGGAAAGTCACATTCAATGGAAAAAAATCCATTTTCTCTTTTGTTCCCAAACAATTTCTTAGATTAGCAAACAAAAGAGTATGCAATATCTTATGCATAAACCACAAAACTAAATAAAATAACCAAATCAAGCTTAAAAAAGTAACAAATTTTCCTAAAAGAGAAACACTAAATCAATAATCAAACTCTCAAATTTCTCAAATCTTCCTCAGCTGCAAAGAAGGGAAAACACACAGCCACACACACAAATATCTAAGCTTAAACTTTTACTTTACTCTTCTCTTACCAAACAAAGAAGAGTTAGCTTAAAACCACCAAAAAAAGAAAAAGCCCACCCAAATTTCCTTCCTTTACCAGCATTTTCTCAGCTACCAAACACAAAAAAAAAAAACCACCCAAGTTTCCTTCCTTTACCAGCATTTTATCAGCCACCAAACACACACAAAAAAAAAGGAAACCCACCCAAAATTTCTTCCTTTACTAGCATTTTCTCAGCTACCAAAAAAAATCCACCC
Source organism: Durio zibethinus (assembly GCF_047325235.1). Lineage (NCBI taxonomy): Eukaryota > Viridiplantae > Streptophyta > Magnoliopsida > Malvales > Malvaceae > Durio > Durio zibethinus. The sequence goes on along the minus strand of NC_143165.1, from coordinate 1,243,821 downwards.
AAATTTCGTTCCTTTACTAGCATTTTCTCAACTACCAAACACAAAAAAAAAAGAACCCAAAAAGAGAAAAAAAAAGTTACCTGAAGATGTGAAACACATGACATATTTCGGTGAAAATTGAGGGTAAAAAAATATCAAACCCCAAGAAGGTTGGAGACGGTGGGTGAAAAGGACCAATAATAATAATAATATGAGGGAGCTTTTGTTTGATAGCCTTTTAGTTTTATTTATTTGAGAGAGGTTTTCTTTGTTTCTTTGTGTGAGTGGGAAATGGGGACGCTGCTTCAGACTTCAGAGTGCTGCTGGGTGAAATGGAAGATAAAAAAGCTCACTTTACTCTTCACTTTTTTCTCTTCGGATTCGGGTTTCCTTCCTTAAAACGCTGCGTTTTGGTTTTCATTCTTTTTTTTTTCTCTCTTCATTTTATTGCCCCATACTCACACCGTTTCATTTTAAATTTTAATCCTTTTTTTTAATATATCTCAAAATGATTTTTTTTTTAATTTTTAAACACAATATACTTTTATTTTTATATTTAAAATTTATTTTCAATTTTTTTTATATTTAGATATTATGTGCTAAATGATAAATCCCAAAAAATAATAATAAGTGCATGTATAACTATTATATTCTTTCACTAAAAAAACCCTATTAAAAAGGAAATTCCGATACAAAAGCTCTCTACTTTACGAGGATTGAGACGAGGGTTCATATTCACATTAGCTGTTACTTTCTATTAAATCTGAAGATTCATTTAATCATGTTATATAAAATATTAAAATTTATATATTTATATCATATTTTATTAAAAAAATAGATATTAAATTTATATCTAAATAAAAAAATAAAAAATATATTTTTTATTAAACTTATATATAATAATTATTAAAATTTGCTAAATGCTATCTGCTGTTATCATTTCTCACAAATAACTTTCAAAACACATTGTCGTTTACTATTTGCCATGAACAAAGAGAAAAACCTAAAGAGCGAAAAACAAAGCCGGTAATCATGTAAACACAAACTGAAATGCGAAAGATTTTCACCATATATAATCAAATGTTCCATGAGAGAGAGGTTAAAAGGCGTGTACTCGTGGAAAGCTTGATTTCCTAACAACTCAACTTCTTCAACAGAACAAATGAATAATACCTATAGATATTTTCTTGCAAGAGCTCGAACTTTTGTATCAAAATGTGATGATGTAATGCGGGAACCAGGTAAGTAGAGTGGATTAAGAAGAATCTGCCAATAACCAATATTTCAGATAACAAAGATCAGCCAAAACATCATATTTCATTGCATAAAAGGGGGAGAAAAAAAAAAACCTCCTGAAAAGGTCCTAAGACCAAATAATATGATATCCTGGTTGAAGAATTTCTCCCATCATAGACTCATAGTGCAAACAGAAGAAACGAATTAAAACGAACAAAGATAACGCAAAAGAATGATTTTGAGTTAATCAACAAGAATGTACAAAACAATATCTATGCAGAGGACGTTGTGATATGGACCGACTCATAGACTCTAATGTCATAGACTTACAGATACAAGTCATCGGAAACAGTAGCAAGAGTTGGAAAATAGTAGTTTCTAAGCATGATGAATTTTCATGCAGAATTTCCTACTTAAAGATTTTAGTATCTTATGAGGCATATGCCTGTAACTATTTCGGAATCAACAATTTCCATGCTGCATAAAAAAAAAAAAAACTAGAAATAACATCAACCATTCATCGATACAATCCTGTCTTCAAAGGGTAAACACATATTAAGTCCAGTCAACTACAATCGAATCTTTATTTCTATGTAGGATCTAAATTGTATCAAATATACATCAATGTGTCTGAATAAGTCTATTGATTAGTTTCTTCTTGTTAAAGCTTTCTTTCAGTGAAGGCATTAACAGTCTTTACATATAGCAACTAGGATACAAATCTCATGGTGCATCTTTGTATCATGTGATTAGAAATTGTTCATAGAGAATACTAGAAAGCCTGGATTTTTTATCTGAGAGACTAACACATTCTGACAACTAAAGCATTGCAGAAGAAACAAGCATCAAAAAGAAAAAAAAATCAAGACAAAGACCTAGTGTATTTATCTGCCAGAATGAAAAGTGTAATCAAACCTTAATTGTCTGAGAAAAAGAGTAAACAGGAGAAGCGAGGAGCAGTAGTTACCTTTATATAAAGCTCATGAACCTCTTGGAAAAAGCTCTTGATTCCATCATCATTACGAGAGTCATGAAGTAGCATAAATCGAGTATGTATGATAAAAATCAAGGAAATATTAAATTGGAAATAGTAATACTGATAACAAAATATAAATTTGAGGGAACTGCAACACTCTCAAGCCTTCTAAATACTAAAAGATGCAGTTGACAACAACAATGGACAGCATAATAAAGATGACAGAAGAAGACAAGAACTTTACTGCTCTTCTTGTACAACACTACAATGGTAACTGAGCAGCATGCCCCTTAATGGCTGACAAAAGATCCTCATAAGAGCAGCAAACAATATCATGGCCATGTAGCATCAACACCAGCCAAACATTAAGTTGGCCTAGATACAGAACTAGAGTGTGTTTTTAAGGGTCTAGTTAAATAGGTTCTTTAATCTCTACAATCTACAATTATTCCTAGTTTACATGAGGCTGTTCATTTAAATGGAAAACTTCTTTTTCCCTGAGTTTGATTTTTGATAATTGTCAAACAATTGGATATTGCTTGTGTGTGCACTATATTAAATACATACTTATATGTTATGACAAATGTAAGTCAGTTCAGTACATATAAAGGATATGACCAGCTGTTACATAAACTGATACCACCAAATCATTAAACCTGTCAATGGCTTTCAAGAACCTGCAGCAGAAATGTAAATAAAAGTTATCAAGATATTTGGCAGTAAAATGAAACAAAGTTATATAGCAAAGCTTTGGATTTTTGTCCAGAATATGCTAACATGGATGTATTGTGAAAAATATAACTCACATCGCACTAGTGGTCCATGCAAGGTCTTGAACAATATCCAGAGCTGCATGTAATATGAATTGATGAAGCTGAGCAGCATCTTCTCTCTGCATCAAGCATTGCAGTCAGATAGACAGCAACAAGTAACAACAAATTCTGATACAAAGCCAAAAAATACACAAGCATAGATAGTATAAAAAAACACGTTAATCTTATGAAAATCCAACCACAACTGATTGTATAAAAAAAGGAAGAAAGATAAAACAAATACAAGACATAGGAAATTAGCTTATGACACAAAAATAACATCATGATAATAAAGAAATACTTTCTAATAATTAATTTGACCCAAATTAAAGGTCTGATGCATTATATACTTCAAATTATACATCCTGAGGGATACTAAGCAAATCTGATATTCAATTAACATTTGAACATTCTTTGTTCAGCAAATGAGCATTATCTCCCTCAAAGTCAATACAAAATTATTACTCCCGGATAATCAAAAGTTCAAAGCTACGGCGTATGAACCCGAAAAAGTAAGGTGCAAATGCCCAAGCAAGTACAACAAAACAATTTTGGGTTTCCAGATGTATAACATAGAATTTCATTACAAGGAATAGTTATGTAGATAGATGCGAACAAACATCATACTTTAGCAGCAGACCCAACTTCAGCTTCATATATTGGGATGTCATTCCTGCTCACAATGATAAAACAAGCTGTAGATGCCATCCTTGTGATGTGGCAAGATCAACTCAGGTTGATGAAATTCTGACATCAAGAGACAGAAAACTTAGAGTCATAAAACAAATAAGAAAGTGTAATACATGTAGACAAGTGTAGCAAGGCACACACATAAGAAATTGAGTCAACAAAAATAAGAGAAATAGTAATAATTCCTAAGCATAATGTATATGCTCAAAAGGGAGAGGGCTAGCTGACACAGTGTGTCAAACAGCATAGAGCATGTGGAATATCATTTAATTTTTTAAATTAATGAAGGTTCTCTGGTCATCAATACAAAGATTATTGCTTCTATCAGTCTAAGTGTGCACATTCAAGTTCGAGTGCATGAGTCAAGAGAGATGAGGGAGAGACTTTCCATCACAACAACTCGCATCACTATTATCTAAATCATAGTCAATATATCTACATACCTTTATCAATACTGAGTTCCCAATGTTGTAGATAAAAGAACAGTTGTAACCAAAATCTAATCTTTTAAAAAAATTTTTCAAATCCATAATATAGATATAGATAAGTCAGATCATTGAAAATTAAGAAACGCATAGGAGCTCACTGCACTCATAGACTAAATAAGAACATGACACTCATACAAATATCATTTTTTGTCACTTTCTATCTAACGAGTAAACCAGTTTAGAATAAAAACAGAATCTTCCTCATGCTTTGAAATAAAGAATAAGCTGCAACTGGATTTATCTAAAACCTGAACATAAAAACTTTTGATCAACATAAAAATATATAAGCTTTCTGATGTTAAGAAGAAACCTAAATAGTGATGATTTGTGTATTCGTATTGTGTAAAAAACTAAAATTCATATATTCATATTATGTTTTACACAAAAATTACGTGCTAGTGTTGAAACGAAAACATGAAATACATTTTTTTTTTAAACCCACGTATAGTTATTGCTAAAATTTTAAAAAGTGTCACTCTTATGTTCTATTTTCCTATATTTTTCATGTCATGTTTTAGATTGTCAGGTCTTACACATCCCACCCATGTTAACTCCAGCAGTCAATTTCATCTGTCTAAGCTTTCTTGTTACATGCCAAAAGAACAATTGTTATATCAAGAATTTGTTTTAGTTGTCACAGAGTTGCCGCCTCATCATTTATAGCTCTGTTCTTTAATTGCAAACCAAATTAAATAAATTTGGTTGACACCAAATCTTGACCTGAAATCTCTCTCTCTCTCTCTTTCTAATTAATAAGGTACAATTCTCTGCATTTCAGTCTCCTATTTGATCATTTCTTGTTTTATGAAAAACCCAAGATTCAGAAAGTTGAAAAATTCAAATACGATTCAAATCTAGAAAACCCAAAACTGAAGCGAGGCATAAACATCGTATAAGCAAAAAAGAAAAAGCCCCAGAGAGATGAGTAATTGGGTGTTTGATGCAAACCTGAACTCACGAATTTGCCAGCAGTGGAAAAGACAGGAACAAAAGAAAACACAAGTCAAACTACAATCCAAATCAAGCAACTCGTAAAACTTAAAAACATGGGAATTTGGTCCACAGTGAGTTAGAGTTAGTATGATATCTGTACGGATCAGATTCAGTTGGATTTTTTAAATATTATATAATATTATAAAATTTTAAATTTTAAATTTTAAATTAAATTTAAATCGAATTTAATTCGATTTAGTTTATTAATTTTTAATTTTTATATAATATTTAATATATTTTAATAAATTTTAATATAAAATTATTAATTTTATTTTATTAAAATTTAAAATGTATAATTTAATTTGTTTTTTTATATTTTTTATTAAAAATTTTATTTAAATTATATATATATTTAATATTTAAGTTTGATACAAAATTTTTGATTTTTTTTTTTCGCCCTTACTTGGAGGACGGGACATGACAATAGCCCAATGGATATCATTGTCGAAATCTTGTTTTTCTTTTTTAAATAAAAGAAAAAGCTCTTTAAAAAAATATTTTAAAGAAAATTAAAGATGGGTCTTGCTGTTGGCTTGGCATAGCCCAACCCATGAGGGTGATGGCTCATAATTTCCAATTATTAGTTCTAATAATGTTGTGTGAAATAATGAAAATGTAAGAAATTAATATCCATTTAAAATATAATATAATAATATAATATTTATATGATATAAATAAAATATATAAAAATAATATGAATAAAAATTTTAGTAATAATTATTATATATTTAAAAAATTAAAAAATAATATATTTTATATTTTTATATTAATATAAATTAAAATACGTAATTTTTAGATAAAATATAATATAAATATATAAATTTTAATATTTTATATTATATGAATATATGAATAATCAAGTTTTATAATATATGCTTAAAATATTGTTGTTTTGAAAGGAAAAAATTTAAATGTTGCATTTTTTTTTAGTTTTTTTTTTATGAAATAGAGTAAAGCTATAAATAAATAATAAATAAATAAATAAATATTTATTTGTGATTTATTTATTTATTTTTAAAAGCATTCAAACTTTATTCGTAATTGATAAAAAAATTATTCTGTTCATTTAAGTTTAATTTATTTAAATAATAAAATATTTATATTTAATTTAATTAAATTAAACAAATTTATTTATAAATATTAAACGAATATATTCATAAATATATAAAAATAAAAATATTTATAAATATTTAATAAATTATAATAAAATAAATATAGACAAATAAATATTAAATGAATATAAATAAACTTTAAAATATAATTAAAAATAAAAAATATAATAATATTATTATTATAAATAAATAATAAATAAATTTTAACTAAATTTAGTCGTATTGATTTTTTAATAAATAAACATTAAAAAATATTTAAAATTCGTTTATTAAAATTAATAAACGAATATAAATAACCAAAATTAAATATATTTACGAATAATTGGTCCAGAAAGCTGTGTTTGTGTACATGAGAATGAAGGAAGAAAAGTAACAAGCGACTGGTAGTAAAAGAGAAAGAGAGGCACAGACAAGGACTAAAAACAGAGCATGCTCTTCCCACAACAGCGCCTTACAACAAAACCATGAACAACAACAGCCACGGAGAAGAAGATCAGCATAAGAAAGAAAGCCTTGATTCCAGATTCAACCAAACCCTCAGAAATGTCCGAGGGTACCTTGTTTTTCTATTCCAATTTCCCATAACTTTACTTTTCTTTCTCTGTTTTTCTTCTTTGTTTTTCTCTCTTGTTTTGTCAATGTTGAATCTGGATTCTTGTGCCCGTGTTTGTCATTGGATTTAGATACCCATTTGAGAAATATCTTCGGATCTTTCGATTCTCATTTCCATTTCTCTAGTCATGTTAATTTTCCAAAAACTTTTAATTCTGTTTGTTGGGTATAAATTGCTGATGTTTGCACTTAGATTTAATCACCCTTTTGGGAGTTAAAGTCAGATCTTTCTTAGTTCTACTTAATGGCATAGCCCCAGTTTCTTCTTCTTTTTTTTTGGAAAATGATTCATTGTGCTTAGATGATAGCATTCAACTTTATTTTCCTGAACATGTCTTGATTTTGGTGTATGCTGTAATTTGATTGTGACATTATGGTAGGTGAAACGTAGGAATCACAGGGATTAAAAAAAGGTTATTCCTTTTCGTTTAGATTGGTTTTTCCTGATAATAAAAAGGACAATTATTGAACGTGGGAAGTTCCTAAAGATTATGGAACAAAGTTGACTTGTGTTTTTATGTCACCTTTATCACCTCGTCCATGTGGTTTTAATGAGTGTTAGAAAATTTGTGGTGATTTCTACTTGTATCTTGAATATAAATGCTAATGCTGCGTTTACCATCATTGTCGATTTAGAAACTACCTTTATCTGAGAGTACATGTTAACAAATTATGTAACTATTTCGCTATGGTGTCCTTAGAGAGTTGGAGTGTTCACCCATTCTTAACTTTGCTTCATGCATTTGCCTCTTTCACAATTATTGCTTTGGGTACAAATAATAATTTTCTTTTATGCCTGTTATTAAGGTTGCTTAAGGGTCGCAGTATTCCTGGTAAAGTCTTATTGACCAGAAGGCCAGATCCACTTGATGATTCTGGCTTACAGGAACGATCTCCCAGTTATCAAAGAAGCTTCTCACAGAACGACGTTGGCACAAGTGATGAAATGGACGAATCCATGGAGGTGATGTTGAGAGTGATTATCTTTCGTGTCTAAAAATTATTCTATTACTACAGTACTAAAAAAGGATTGTTGTAGTACTAGTGTGGCTTTTAGAGTTCTTTAAAGTCAGTAATATTATTAACTGAAAAACTTTCCTTTCATGTAGGGAGGGGTCAGAAATACAAATAACTCAGATAGTAATACAACTGTTGATAAGTTAAGTTGTTCAAACTTGAACATCCCGAAAGCTGCCAAAGAAGTTCAGAAGTCTGCAATGGGTGCAAGAGCTACTGATTCTGCCAGGGTTACAAAGTTCACTAGAGAGGTGTCAGGGCAAATGGTCATATTAGGTACCGTGTCTACTTTGTTGCTTCCAAAATGATTTATATATTTATTAGAGCCTGTTTAACCCCACTGAAACTTTTATAAAAATGTTACTTGATTAGAGCCATTCAAAAAATATTATAGAGTGAAATTGAATTAGGCTCTACAAGCGGCTTGGTCTACCTCAAAAATTGAGTTTTTGATAATTGTTCTTAGTTTTTGGTTGCAAAACTCCTAGCTTATGCTTCTTTAGTAGAGAAGCTGTTTCTAAGGCAAACACCAGCTTGTTTCTTGTCAATTGGTGATGCCATGATGACATTAAGATATATGTAAAGTTTGAATAGCATGATGACATCAAGATATATGTAGTTTTTAATATATTAAGAATACTGCAGGACTGCTTGTAATCTGTCGATGCTAAAGCTAAATGTTGATATCACTGTATGAGCTGTTTTATCAAAGTGTGTTCTCCTTTCTCTTACAAGTTTTGAATTATCATGGTGTTTGCATTGCTAAAAACTGTTAGAAACTTTTTCCCTTCTTCCAACTGTCACATCTATAGATGCTATGAACAAATTCTGGTTTGCTTTGCTTTTAAACAATTAAATTAGTAACCAGAAGGATATGCAATTGTATATTGAATGATATCTATGGAAAACTTACTGCTAACAATTGGCACCATCTAAGCCCATTCCAAAACAAAAAGGCTTGCAGCACATGCAATGTGTAAAAGAGTTACAGGAACATTATGAAGCTTTCTTTTTTGTCTCTTGTTTAAAAAATCAAATTGAGGTTCAAATAGCAGCTAGAATAGCCTGTAAATCAACTAACTTATATAGAAAAAGTACTTCTACTAAAGAATACTTGAGGAGATGCACGAATAGGTTGCTAGTAAAGTGAGAAACTTGCAGTTCAAAGTTGAAGTATAGAAGGTAAAAGCAGAGCAATAAGTACAAGCAATAACTTGATGGCAAAATTTGATTTGTCTCTTGGACTTTCTGCAGAGGGATTAAAGATTTAGCATAGAAAATAGGGGAGGGGGGAGGCATTTAAAAATCTAGGACTTGAATGAAAATACTTTGATGCTAAATAATGAAATCATATTACATTTTTATGTGTCTAAAAATTACATATAATATTAAACCTTGGAATTAATCTAATTTTCTAACAATATTTTTTGATGAATGTGATTGGCTGTTACTGTAAGTTTTGTCATAAAAGGTAAGTGTGACACCATATGTGGAGTATGATATACATGAAAGACTCTCATTATGCTCTTGAAAAAAGTCAAGGGAAGAATTTTTAACCCATCTGATATCTGACCTACCGATTAAAAACTCTCTTTAGCATCCCAAAGTATGGAATTAACCTAGGGACCTTGCTAATATTCCGAGGTTAAGTCCACTTGCTTGATCGCTTGTATACTTCAAAAAAGTACTATTGCAATAGGCACTACAAGGCATCTTTAGGAAAAAAAAGGCAAAATTGGTAAAAATAGAATGAACAAAAACAAGCATCTTCAGTTTTCAATTTTCTTTGAGTTTTTCTTGATTGCTTAAATTATCTTTTTATGCTATGCATTTAAGTTATGCATTAGTAGTAATTAACATCTAATGGGTGATGTCATATCTGGAAAAAGTCATTTAGTAGAATCAAAGAGGACTAGATATTGGTGTTGGATATTATGTAATGATTTTGTTCATTATTTGGTTCTACTTGACTATATTTGTTGCTTTACTTGCCTATCTTCAATTTTCTCTCTGTGATGTGATGTTGATTTGTTGTTGCTTGTGTTGTACATTTTAGAAGCTTTTACTTTCATCTTTGAATACCCACTTTTTCTATCTTATTAGCAAGAAACAATATACTGTTTTGGCTTGACATCTTCATTCTGCAGTCTGATGTGTGGATCATACTCATTCTGGTCTTTTATTATTCTATATGCACTTTTCTCTGTGTTAATTTGTATCATAAAACACTTTAATTTAGCTATCAGTACATCTTTCTTGATGTGATAGAGAACCTACACTTTAGCCATTCCTTTGCTTTTCCTGAACTCTAGTTTCACAATCTTTTTATTAGTAGGATCATAGTTTTGATTATTGTTTTGTCCTCGTGCAGAGAGATTACGTGAGTTAGCTTGGAGTGGTGTTCCACCTTACATGCGTCCTAATGTATGGAGACTTCTGCTGGTAGGCTTGATGTTCAAACTAAACTATCAGTTTTAGGAATCGGGAGGACTTGGACTGTATGAACCAATTTGTTCCTATGCTTTTCTGCAAAGGCTGTGAATTTTTTATTTTATGCCATTAGCATTAGAATGATGCTAATGATTTTGCTGTTAATTGCTGCCACTTTTAATTAGTCCATGTAGAATCCTCTAAATAAACAATTCCTATATGATCCACAGGATTGTACTTTTAAAGCTTTATGACCAGTTAATTGGTGCATTCCTAGTGTGATGAGTTCTTCTGTTTAATGATGCCAAGATACTAGGCTTTGCTTTTAGATGTATCCTTTTTAGGAGGTATTGGTTTTAGTTTATTACAAATGCAATTTAAGGGGGTTGGCTTTCTCTTAATTTATGTAGTCTTGGTGGCTTTCTATTCCAAGTAATGGAACAAATGAGGCCACTTTTTAGAGCTGAAGAATCTACATGTCTCATATTTGATATCCAGGTTTAACAAATGTGTTGCCTAATGGATCTAGGTTGTCTTTATTAAATAAATTTTGTTGCTTGTTTGGAATTAAAATATTAACTGACAACAGGGATATGCACCACCTAATTCAGATAGAAGGGAGGGAGTTTTAAGGAGGAAACGCCTTGAGTATCTTGATTGTGTTGCTCAATTTTATGACATTCCGGACACTGAACGGTCAGATGATGAGATCAATATGCTTCGCCAGGTGCCTTTAGCCCTTACTTAATTCCCAAACTCGATTGTCAGCCTTCTATATCTGATTATTAACAATTGTTATTTTTTTCTGTTTGTTAGATTGCTGTTGATTGTCCTAGAACTGTACCTGATGTTGCTTTCTTTCAGCAAGCACAAGTTCAAAAATCCTTGGAGCGCATTCTTTATACATGGTAAGATGGTATTTGAATTGGTGAATTCACATTTATTGATGGCTTTCTTATAGCATGTAAAGCAGACAATATTTTTTAAGAATTGAAAATTATTTCTGCTGTTATTGATACCAGAATGCTTGATTCTTCTATATGGAACAATTATGTTTGAATTAGTTTATTTTAACTATTACTCATTTTTAATTATACATATCCTAAGGAATGACTATTTTTCCTTTTACTATTTACGGTTGCTTCAAAGCAACGTTGGAGGAGGCAAAATACAAATGGTAGAAAGCAAGTAACAAAACAACAACAAAATAGTGTTAATTTTACATTCACATTCAGTTCTTAAGAGATTATATTTTAGAAAGTATTTTAGATTGTACTATATTTATTCAATCCCTGATTTGTTTTCTTTGATTAACCAAGATATTTCCTCCTACTAGCTTCATTTTTTTTGCTTTATATGTTTGAGTATTTTCTTGTTCTGTGTTAGGATACAGTTTTTGGATTTTTTTTTTATGGTAGTTGATAGGATCATAGAATTTTACGATCCAATTCTACTATTCATAGAAGTTTACAATCTAATTCTACTTTCTGATTGTGTGGAACCCCAAATGGTCTTAAGTAGGATCCTATTTAACTACTGCAGTTGGATATGTACGTGTCACTAAGATAGATGCTTGTTTAAGCTATATCCAAATAATTTGTATGCTGTAGTTCAGATTCTAGTGTGTGAATACTTTACAAAGATATCCTGCACCAACTGTTAACTATTGCCTTTACTATGATGTTTTCTATCTTCTGGTAAATCTTCCATGTTTAGTAGGCCTATGAACAGTAGACATAACAAAGTTCTCTCGAATATTGGTATGATCCATCGTTTGATTCTTTCTGAAATGTGAACATGATTTTCTGTCTATCATATTATAATGACTTCATGATTGCTGTTATTTGGAGAGCTTAGGCATCATGTCGTATTATGATATTTTTTATTACTGCAGAGCTTTAAATCTACTATCTGACATTTTGCTGCTCTAGTTCTAATGTAAATCTCTAGTGCTGTGCCCTGATCACTTTTTTTTCTTATTAAATTGTGTTTAAATTTCATATTTTGAGTGAAAGTTGATGACTATTAATTATTAATTTCAAATGGAGCTATAACTTTGGGCAGCTTGAGAAGATGCTATGAGATCCCAGTGTTGTTTTGGGGGTAATTGATGTTTTTCTTCACCTTTATCCACAGGGCCATTCGACATCCTGCAAGTGGATATGTCCAGGGGATAAATGATCTTGTCACACCCTTTCTAGTTGTCTTCTTATCAGAGTACTTAGAACGGAGCATTGATAGTTGGTCAATCTCTGATTTATCTTCAGAGAACATCTCCAATATAGAAGCTGATTGCTATTGGTGCATGTCAAAGTTGCTCGATGGCATGCAAGATCATTACACATTTGCTCAACCAGGAATTCAAAGGCTTGTATTTAAGCTGAAGGAATTGGTTAGGCGTATTGATGGTAAAATATTTAGGGTCCTTCATTTGTCTCCCTGGTGTTCTTTTTGATTCAAGAAATCAATCACCTTTTTCTTTACGAAGGAAATTTAAGCCTTCATTTATTGTGAAGACATTTTTTTTTCTGTAAAAGGTTCTAAAGAAAGCAAGAGGTTATGCATGCACGTGCAAGCACCTTCTAAATGTTACAGAGAAAGACAAGAGGTTTTTGTGTGTGAGTGTGTGTGTGTGCGCACGTGCACTTACTTTAGTTTAAGGGCAACAGAGAAAAGATGCATGTGTTTGTGCGTGTCTATCTTTGTGGATAACGTGTAATAATCCCCTATATATAATGTACATGTGATTTTCTTTATTTACTTAAAATTTAATTTATAGTTTGTATGTTCTAATTTCATCTCTTTGTCTTATTAACTGCTTTATTCTGTTAACTTGTACCAGAACCTGTTTCTAGACATATGGAGGACCAAGGACTTGAATTTCTTCAATTTGCTTTTCGCTGGTTCAACTGTCTACTGATCCGTGAGGTAAGGTTTAATCCCACTATCCACATCCATTCATTTTAGTTGTTTAGTTATCCTGCATTTCAAACTTTTTTATGCTTGATTGAAAAACTAGTCCAACTTTTAATTTTTCTTGTGGCTCTGTTAGATTTTTTTAATCTTTTTTGCTTAACAGATCCCTTTCCATCTAGTAACCCGTCTATGGGACACCTATCTTGCTGAAGGAGATGCACTGCCTGATTTCCTTGTGTACATATTTGCCAGTTTTCTTTTAACGGTGAGGAGTGCTTTAACTTCCTTTGTGCTGATGTAATTTACTAGCCTTCATCTTTGACTGCATATTTGCTACCTTAAGGAGATACAGCAATGATAATTGTTCAAATAAAAAGATGCGTTTGTCTGTGCGTGTTTTTTCTTTCTTCTTTTTCTTATCCAAGAGAAAAAGAATGACTATTTCTCTGGTAAAAAACATAATGATTGCTAATGGTGAAGCTATTGGATGGATGACATTCAAACAGAAAGCGAGCATCTCTTGCAGCTTCCTTCATAGGGATAAGAGCTTGTGTTCTCTCAAATTTACTTTGTTTAAATTGGTTGATGCTTGTTTTCCTGGATTGCTGCAACTGCCTGATTACTTATTGTTTCTGTTAAGAAGTAATTTGAACTTCACTTCTGCATGGTTTGCTTTTCTTCTTTCTTTCCTTAAATTTTCTTTTCATTGTTTCCATTATTTTGTCTGATTTGTTATGGACTCTGCTGATGAGCTTTGCTGCTGTGATTTGTAATCATTCAACTGCAAATATTTTTGTTACATAATTAATGATACTTCAATATTGGATTTCTCTGGAAATATTTTTCTTTTCTCTATGATTGTTCATAACCCTGAAGACTCTTGCAAAGCTAAACTGATGAACCTTATGTTTCATATTTTCAGTGGTCGGATAAACTTCAGAAGCTTGATTTTCAAGAGTTGGTGATGTTCCTTCAACACCTTCCAACTCACAACTGGACATATCAAGAGCTTGAAATGGTACTTTCAAGGGCATACATGTGGCACAGTATGTTTAACAGCTCTCCCAGCCATTTGGCTAGCTGAACTCAAATTTTATGTTTACTATTTATTGACCAACAGTTACCTCATTTTCCCCTTTCAAAATCCCATTTGTTTGTTGATCAAAGAGGCTCAGAGAGCAATGTGCATGTTTTTCTTTTCAAGTAGAGGCCAACAGATGTTCCTACTTGTACTGTGGCATGTAATTTCACACATTTGTAATGCCAAGCAAGCACTCCTTTGTACATTTACCTTGAACTTGAGAAATGACATTTTCATTGTACAGCAAATTTTGAATTCCATTAACAGAGCTGAGTGAGAATGCTGTTTTTTTGTTTTTATTTTGATCACAAATTTTTTTGCCATTACATATTGGTATCCTATTGACGAGTCTATTGTTCATTGTCATGGATAAAGATCTATTTAGATGAATGATAAGATCAATTTAAATGAAATTAAAAACAGCAATAATGATGAGATAGAGTATTGTAACGATGAGATTAAAATTAATAGTTGAGATACGTATTTAGATGCAATATTGAGATACGTATTTAGATGCAAATATAGCGGTAGCAGTTTGTTTGGATATATTCGTTACTACTGGACCCCTTTCCCCTTCAATGAGAAATTGGAAAGGTGATGCAATTGAGCGCCCCCTAATGCATTGGTGGGGTGGGAGGAGGGGTTGCTCTTCAAATGCACAGCACGGTGCGGTTGTGGGTCAAAACCCTCTCTAATGCAACGGTAGATGGCATCCAAATGAAGCCTAAACAGTGTGGTGCCCGCAGACCATAGCCAAAGATTAAAAACCACTTGGTCTTCTTTTACATGCAGTTTCCGGTTTTAAAGTTGAATACTCGTATTGATCAGTGAAACAGTCAGCGTCCATTGAAGCTGTTCTGAGACGGCTAATTAAAGAGCATAATTGTAGAGTTTAACAGTAGATAACATAAGATTACCTGGACAAGTAGAATCAAATTGAACAAACTTTAACATAATTATGAGACATAACTATTACATCCAGTTAAAAATATCAATTAACAAACTCACATAAGTTGATATGCTCAATCTCAGTGGCCTATTTGCTTCTTTCTTTAGGGTGGTAGGGAATTCCTGGTCTTAGCATCTTGTTCATTGGTGCTAGATTGATTTTGAAACACAGAACAGTTATCTGGAGTATCTATCATTGCTAATAGTTCATCAATATTGCAAAGATCATAGTCAGACGAATCCTGAATCATAGACAATCAGATATTAGTTCTTCCAATGTTTACATTATCTCTATGGATAAATGATTAGAAACTCTCATGTCTTACCGTTGGGTAGATATTTTCAAAACTAGCTAGCAAGTTGGAGCTCTCAATCTCAGCAACTATGCCATGTTGATTGCTTCTTGCTTCAAGATAGGTGAAATTCTGGGAGGGATTACCATGTTCACTAGTGCTGAATTGATTTTGAACCACAGCACTGCCAGTTGGTGATTCTGGCTGTGTTATTAGCAATCCACGGACATCTACAGAGTCCTGAAGGATAGATAAATGAACCTTAGTTTCTAGTATTCTTTAAACACCTGTAAATGATTAAAAAGTTTCTTACTCTTGAAATTGCATCAACTGTAGCATAATTTCTCGAATTCGAGGCTAGGTTAGAGACTTCATTCTTATCAACAAAATCATGTTGGTAGCTTGTTTCATCATTCTGAGCACCATTATCTTGTTCATTGGTGCTAGATTGATTTTGTACTCCACCAGATGCTTCTACCTCCACTAATGGTTTATTGGAGTCAAACTGGCCCTGAATCATGGATAAATAGACATTAGTTTGGGACAAGTTCATCGTGATTGAAAGTGTTGAAAGAATTTCTCAATAAGGCATCTAACCTCTGGAGTAGTTGTGTCCTTTGCAACTTGATTTCTTAAATCAGAAGGCAAATCGTGATTTGATGCACCTTTGTTGTTTGAAATGCTGGCGTCCTCAGATCGTTTCATTAATTTACCCAGAAAAAATGTGGTCTGCAAAAAATTTCAGGAAGTAAAAAGCTTGGACATCAGAGTCAATTACTTCTACATCTTTATCACATCATATTTAGTGATCTTTTTGAAGAATTTAGAGCTATCTGTGATCAACTTTCCCAATTGAGTTCATTATTCATGAAAAAATTTCACAATTCAGGAGCAAAACAAGAATGAACATTGCATGGAAGAGCCCGAAACAGTCAATAACATGCCTGATTAGGGGGAGTTGCAGTATTGAGTTGATATTCATGCATGACCCAGACAGCCTTGTTCCTGTTGTAGCATCTACACTTGGTCTTGTCTTTGTTGTTTTCGTTCATGGTCTTGTATTTCTTTGTGCTGGTACCCTTAGGACGACCTTCATGGAAAACTAAAGACCTCTTGCTGCCAATCTCTGCTTTGGTATCACTAGCCAGTACCTTTCGGCGCCTGCCTGTTGACTTCCAGTATCCTTCCTTGGTGACTCTTTTGATCAGATTACCTCTCTGGTACTTGTGATTCAATGAGTAGATGAAATACCACTCCCTACAACCTGGCTGTAGCACTGAAAGCCCTGGAAAACACGTTTACACAGAGTCACAAACACATGGGAAGTAAAGTTTAAACAAGATCTAAGTACTTACCAGGTAATTCCCAAGGCTGAAACTCGCAGATGTCTTTGAGTTGAGTGATATATTGGACGAGAGAATCATGGCCGAATGTTATATCTTCTAGATATCCAATAAGTTCTTCATCGGATGGTCGGAATCCATATCCCTTTATATCGTTCATTTCCTCCGAAATCTATAAGATCAACCTGGAAAACGTTGCAATGGAAGAAGGAAGGAGCCACCAGATTATGTTTTATAGCACAATGAAGCTGAGACTCCTTCCTTGCTACTTAATTGTGTAAAATTCTTTGGTAAATCCTACTAAAGATTTACCAAAGAATAAAGCTTAGTCAATTTTATTGGGTTTCTTCTGGTAATTTCTTGTCCATAGCAGGGGTGATAAGTGAAAGTTTTTTTTTTTTAATTAAACCAATAGTTTAGGGACAGGTTGGCTCAATGGCCCTCCGCATACTTCCGTTTCTCAGCCATTCACAGCCTAATGATGTCAACAAAAGGAGAGTGAATGGCATTTTTCTTTAGGGAAATTACCAGCCAATTTCAATCTACTCCATTCCAGGGTATCTTCTTTATTATTCTCCTTTTGACTGCCATTGGCCATTGGCCACCGGCCACTGGCCAGTCATCTTCTGGCCTTTTCCATCTTTCTTTTGCTAGTTTGTTATGTTCCCCACTAAATGGATCTTCCTTCGTGTACATGATTTATTTGTACATGTGGGTTAAAGTAATTGAACATGTCTATTTAGGTTTTTTATTTATTTTTTGAACAAATGGCTACATGTATAATTGCGTTAAACTTCAAATTCGAAATTTCAAAACTTTAGTGTATAAAATAATATTTTTTTCTAAAAAGTAAAAGGTTTAAAATTAGAACTAAATTCATGCATTTAACTCCACCGTATTTGAGTTAAATCAAATATATTATAGGAATCAACTTGTGTCCATTTGCTATTAAAATCTATGCTTCTTGGCTTGAGCTTGAGCCACTTCAGTTTCCATGTCAATGCTTGATCCTTCATGCTCCATGCAGGATCTTTTTCTGAATGACTCATTTGAGTAGGAAGATTCCGTCATGCCCAAGGAGGGAAAGCTTGAGCCCTCTATCTCAGCAGCGGCAGCTGATTTGCTTCGTTCATCAGGGTAGGCAATTCCATTGTCAATCAAATTTGAATTCCTGAACTCATCAGCAACTTGCTGGTTGATGCTAGATTGATTTTGAACCCCATCACCATTGTCATCAGGTGCTTCCTGCACTCCATACAACTCGTGAAGGTATAGCCCGTCCAAGCATAAATCATCAAAGCCAAACAGGTTCTGAATCATATATAGAAAAGCAAATATTAGTTTTCGATATGTTTATTCCATCTATGGACAAATAATCTGAAAGTTTCTCACCATTTGGCTTGTATCTGCTATAGGACAGCTACTGAAATTATCAGGCAAGTTGAAGCCATTATTCTCTGCAACTATATTATGTTGATTGCTTCTTTCCTTAGGATGAGTTTCATCATTGCCAATGACAACATTTTGGAAGGAATGATCATGTTGATTGGTATAGAGCTGATTTTGAGACAAACACAAAAAAACAACAGATGTTAGATGAGCCATTGATTAATAATCTGCAACATAATTTTCGAGATTTCATGGCTTCAGGTTTGAGATTACTTCATTCCCATCATTGACAAAGTTCTCTTGATTGCTTCTTTCTTCAGGGTATGTCTCATAGTTGTCATTAGTTGGTTCACTTGATTGATTTTGAATCCAATTGTAGTCATTAGATACTTCAATCTCGACTAATGGTTCCTGATGAAAGTCTAGTTGAACCTGAAGTATAGACAAAACATAAACTTGTGAAGTATTCCTCATCATTGACATGAAAAAAAAAATTTATAGCAATAACTTGTTGCAGAAGAAATCTAACCTCTGGAGTTGGAATATGATCGTGTTCAAAGTAATTAGAACATAATTGTTGATTTGTTTCACATTTGTTATTCGATGTTATCATATTATATTCTATAAATTAAAAACATGCATATACATAAACACATATAAATATATAAATACATACATATACATATGCGTGTTGGTTGTTATGTTAATAAATATCCGAAAATAAGTAGTTAAAAATACGTACCAGTTAAATCCCAAGGCTTCCGGCTGCAAATATCGCTCCCAAGATCAGTAACATGTTGGACCAAGTAATCAGAGCCAAGCAATAATGTTCTATTCTGTAGGTATCCGATGAGCTCTTGCTTGGACGGCGAGAATCCATAACCTTTGAAGTTGTTCATTTGAAGGGAATTTCTAGCAGGAACAAGAGAATATAGCAGGGGGAGCTTTGCTTTAATGTGAACATGAATGTTGAATAAATAGAAAATAATGAAGCAATCACTCCTTCGGTCCCAAGTCTAAAACAAGTCCTTGAGACTAAAGCTGTGGAAAATATTATAGGTGGACCCCACAATCCGTGTCAAAATTTTTCAATTTCTTTTATTTTTGAAGTAATTCTTTAAAAAAATAGTAATTAAGGAAGTATTCATCTTTAATATATAGTTATCTTTAAATGATAAATAAATAATTTTTTATATATTATATTGATTAACAAATTTGTAATTCAAATATCGCATTAAAAATTTTTTAAATTTAATTATTAAATTAAATATTTTATTATAATTTAAAAATTATTCATGACATTAATCTTTAAAAAAATATTTAAACCTGTAATACACTATGCTTCTTTTTGCATGTGCACTATTAAAGTTTAATTTTTAATCAAAAAAATCTACTATTATAATATATAATTCGAAAAATTATTTTATTTATTGTGGGTGGAAGTTTTAGATTCTACTAATATATTTAATAAGATAATACATGTTTTTTAAGATATGTTTAAAAAATTAAAAATAATTAAAATTAAAATATATGTTAATATTTTAATCTTTCTTGTAAAATTAAAATAAAATATATGTTAACATCAATTCTTCAAAAACCAATTTGTAAGTTTCTCTTAAATCCATAACCTATTTCTCTTTTGATTTTTTTTTTTTTTATAAATTACTAATACCTGTTTCATTTTCACTATTTTTAGATGCAAATTGAAGCATTCAACAATCACTCTGTTTGATTTCTTTGAAAAAATTTACTAGAAAATAATTTAAAAAATCCTAATGTATTATAGTTTGAACCTTCAATTTGCAGGGCTTACATTGTGGGCTTATATTATTGCCAACGACCGCTTGATATATGTTAGATTCTTAGTTCTAGTAATTAACGTTAAGATTATTAATATCAAATAATGTTTTGATTTTTTTTAAAAAATATAATATATATCAATATAAGTTATTTCGACATATTATTTTAAATTTTTTGATTTAATATAAATATATTTATAAATATATATGAACTTATATATTATAATATTATTAATAATCTACAAAATAAATATGTATTATATTCAAAAATCAAATAAATAAATTTAAAATCATAAGAAATAATATCATAAATTTCTCATGAAATTTTTAATCACTTAATCTGATTGTATGATATTTAAATAAATATTTTTAGTATAAATATTAAGATAAAAATAAAGAGATGAAAAAAATTAACCAAAGATTTATAATTGTTAAACTTTATAAAAGGAGTATAATTGATTTCTTGAAAAAAAATTGAAATACTTAAAAACTTTGTTTTAAAAAAATAAAGTATAAAAACAAAATTAAAATTAAAAAAAATTCAACTTTTAAGGGTTATTTTATTAATTAATTTTATTTTTATTAGGTTAAATATAATTAAATTACAAAAACAAGTAAAAAATTACAAAATATATTTCACATTCATATATTGACCGAAATAAGTTATTTCATCAAAATTTAACGAAATAGGCCAAAACTAACAAAAACAACCGATAATTATTCAGTACCAAATCTGATATGAAAAATCATCTTTGAATATATCGTATTTTGATATAACTAGAGTATATTGGTTGATATAGCCGGTACTGAAACAAAATTAACAACTATGATTAACGTTCATGACTGCCTTAATTTATAATAATAATAATAATAATAATGCATGGGTGAAACATCAAGCATCCCACAGCAAAGCCTGTCTTTCCAGGCCACCTCTCTTCAATGGCTCTTAACTACAACTATTGGAAGAAAGTCTGATGGTATACATGATGGCCAAGGAAAATGAATTATATATAAGACAAAACATCTTTCTACTCATTTAACAATTGTGAGTCTGTCAGTGGTAAAATAGATTTTTCAATGCTCAAACAATATGAGCAAAGTGCTTCAATATTTCATTTCTCTTCAAATTTTCTTTTCTGCAATATTTTCTCAAACAAAACAGTCCAAACATAAAAATACTCAAAGTATCAAAAACTCATCCCTAATGTATACTTTCCCTGGTTATATATTATATATGAGAGCATGTACGATGCGAAAAGTGAGCCATGTCTATGCCAAAAAGAGGAACAAATACACAACCAACCAAGCTGTCACATTAAACCAAAGGTTGATGATAAGATTATAGGCAAAGGTATCAGAAAATGAAATTAAAATCAAAAGTTGAAAGTTCCAAAATTTAAGGAACGCTTGCTTCTTTTGCCGGTCATTTGCATTATCATATCTATGAACCGCTTAAGATTGCTTCCTTGTCTAAGTTACTGTGTATTTGAGAACAATTATTTGAATCTAACCAGGATAATCTCTGCTCCTTAGCGTCCAACAAAAATTCAAAAGCATGTCAGGTTATGCAAATAATATTCATTAATCATAAATAAAACAACAGGAAAGTAAAAGGGAGAAGCTTCCATGATTAGAATACCTTAACAATCTGAAAATTCCACTTAATTCATTTGGCACTTCCAACCTGTCCCGGCTGCAAGCCAGACCATCTGTGATCTGAGAATTCAGGTCCTGAAAGCTGTATTTGAAATTATATGATGCAGTGAAAGCAGAATATGGTTGGAACAACTGATACAGGTATTATTGCAAGGATATCATGAACCATAAATGTAGGAAATCTTGGGCTACTTGCACACCAGCAGCCTAGCATGTCAAAGAACATGCTTCACAAAGTAAAGGCTCTTCTAAGTAACAATCAAGCTCAGACTTCCAAGAAGCCACCTTGTAGCTCTGCTTGCAGATGCATATCTGCCAAAAGAGTCAAGCATAGATTACTCGATGCTGTATGATGTTGAACAACTAGAATCACCATAGGCTGAAGCAGTTGTCAATTTGCTGGAATCAATTGCATACTCATATTAAACATTAGTAACAGCTTAATGAAATCTAGTTAACTGCACCTTACTATCATCACATAGAAATCAATCAATGAGAACTCAAAAAAATCTAATTTTAGTTGATTACTGTAAAAGCAAAAACAAACCATATGTCACTTATGGATGGCATTCTTAACTGTTTCAATCCATGATTCATTCTTGCAACTGAAGCTCAGAAGTGAACACTGAACATAACACAAGCAATTAACTCAGGATTGAGGATTCTAATACGAATCACGAGTTAAAGATCATCACCTGAGTTAAGTTCTTTGAAAAATGGCTTTCTGCAAAGTGCCCCAACTAAAAACATGTACAGTACTATATATTTGATAAGTTATATTTTTACAGCATGAATAAAAGCATTCTTATTAATCTATAAAGAGTCATCTATGTTCCAGAATACCTGTTTATAAAGCCCATGTTCTTCCACTAGACAACCGATCATCGGGATGGTTCTTCTAGTCATGTTACATGCGAAACATCAAGGAATTCTGTTCATGAATTTGATAGCATCATGAGAAAGGAAAAAATCTACTGTAACAGAATGATTCTCAGTTTCTCACCAGCACAATTGCTCAGTAGCCTGATTGCAGCAGCAGCATGAAGGCATGACTTGCATCTATGACAGAACTCGTTGTTTGTTAAATTAATTGGATAAATAAGTATTAAAGCTTTCCAATTGCACAGGGTGAGAAATTAATTGTCAACCAAAGGGAAAAAAGACTAACAGGAAACGTATTTACATAAATAAAAAGCCTGATTTGTTGAATCATACCACAAATTTTATTAGCAACAAACGAAGAAAAAAACATGATACCATCTCTATTTATGGAAAATTACAAAAAAAAAAAATGTAGAAGTAGAGGGTAAAATGTGGAAAGAACAACGAGAATACGACTACAAAGTACAAAGCAAGCTTCTGATATCCTAGACAAGTACAAGCATAGTATATAATCCAAAAGGAGAAAGAAATGAAAAAAATTACAATTTTGTCTTATACTTGCAGTCTTGGTCCCCAACTGATGAATTAGATAAAAAGACAATAAAATTGCAGGAAGTGGACGAATCAACATGAATCTTAAACAGATTCAAGACATTAACCTTGCCTGAAATCTTAGTAAAAGTGTTGAGGGGCAATTCACCACCCCTAACATCAGAAAGGAACTTTGAATCTGAGATCAAACGATCCGCCATGACAGTCAGTGTCAAGTTCATGGGAACCGTTTCATCAGCAGAAATCTTACCAGCTGGAATTGGAACCTCGCCTACCTGCTGACCCCTGTAATTCAACTGTGCAGTCGAGTCTTTGTACTTGAACCCAACTTTGTTTGGGTTCTTGATTGAAAGATCCACATCCAGGGTAGCGTTCAGCAACACTTGGAGTCTTGCCAAATCCAGAGAAACCTTCAGGTTGGATAAGGAGACAGAGTCGATGGTTGTCACGGGGCGTTTGGCCTTGAAAACGGTGAAAGCCAGGATGACTATCAGGATTATGATGAATATCAAAACACCCATCACTCCAAAACAGATGTTTCTAAGTCTAAGCCTACGCTTGATGCCACTGGCCGCTGTATTGCCTGGCTGTGCCATTGATATCCCATTCTTGCTTCTCAATGATTCCACCTCCATATTTGATAATTCTTTCTTCCAGGCTGAAAATTTTGCAGATTTACACAGTGGGTTTGTTTTTATTTTGACAAATAATAAGAAAAAAGCACTCAAACTGAAGACGGACAGCCCATGCTAGCGGCTACCTAACAACGAAGAGCAGGCTAATAAAAGCATGTAGCATAAATTTCTTTATTATTCCTTGAATAAGCTAAGCTAAACGAGCTAGACATGAATGAATTTTTATTTATTTCTGTCCAAATTCACGTGATGCACAGAGGAAACTTGACTTGATTACAAGGATTTTCATTCAATTTGGAAACTTTATCCAAGAATGGTCAAAATCTAATATTCAAAAGAAAAAAAATCAAATCAATGAGCATTTAAATATGTTGGGCGGTTAGGCAGTCCATGAGTTCATGTTTCATGCAATTTGTGGTCATTGTTGATATAATCATTGATCCAAAATGAACACAATATTTAATAAATATTTCGTAAATAAATTCAACTTTTTTATATTTATTTATTAAATTTAATAAATAATCAAGAATAATATTTAAAATTTTATTGATTAAATTAATATATCACCAATATAGTAAAATTTTTTTATATTCAATTCACTTATATATGATGATATAAATAAATAAAATATTTGATAAATAATTTGTAAATAAATTTGATTTATATTTATTTTAACTTTAACGAATAATCATAAATAATATTTTAAGATCTACTAATTTAACAAATAAATTATATCTGTAACAAATTTATTCATATCGTATTAGTTTATACTTCGATATAATCAATGTTAATTTAATTAAAATTTTGACTTTTCTACTTTTTGGCGATTTTTTTTATAAGATATTCTTGGTTTACTTGGCTCAAAACAGTTGAAGTATCATTTTCCTACTTTTTTTTTTGGCTTCTAAGATATTCTTTGACTACATAGTTCCAAAGAAATGGAGAGTAAGATAGTATTGTTAATGGATCCTTGCAACCCAATGTTTTAATAATCAAATCAATCATATAACAGAAAATAATAATCAAATCAGTCATTGAATCAGCTGAAGGGTCGGTTTTCAATTCAATTGATCAATTCTATTTTACTAGTATTAACTATATAAACTTTTCCAAAAATTTTAAAAATAACTTGTTGGTTATTATGAACATGTTGATTTTAAGTAAATTTAATAATTCGTGTTTTTGTATCGTATAAAATATTAAATATTTATATATTTGTGTCATATTTTATATAAAAATTACGTATGATAATTCGTATCAATATAAAAATATGAAATATATATTTTTTTATTTTGTTAAATCTATTTATGATTTTTAATAAAATTTTAAATCATATTATTTTTATATCTTTTGTTTGTATTATTTTTTTTATCATATCATTTTATCTTATTTAAAATTGTTAAATCTAATTTTAAATTTTGGATTGTTAAAGATTATATTTTTAAAACCTGATCTATAGTCAAATTGATAGAACTTTTGATATCCGATTCAATTAATTCAATTGACTAAATTGATCAATCCAATTCGATTTTTTATTTATTGATTAAAAAGATAACAATTTTCATAAAATTTTAAAATTTCATTCATCTTTAACATCATTTAATTTATATCTCTTTTAGTGATGTAATTTGATGAGATAAAAATTCATTCTCACTTCAATTGCTAATGGCTTTTGATCACAAACAAAGTTATGTGGTCAGTTCTACATTCAATTGATTGAACAAACTTTGTTCAAAAGAGGAAAAATTGATTGAATAAATTAACTAAATCGATCCAATTTTTAAAACACTATTGAAAACAATTTTTTTTCATTTAATTTTACTTAAAGAAGTACATTAAATTATTTGGGTGTTATTGATTTTTACATAGTTTAAAAAAAGTTTTAACTTTAATGTATTTAATATTAAATTTTAAATTTTTTATAAAATTAAAATATCATGATTTTTAATATAAAAAAATAAAAAACCATAAAAAATTAATTTTAAAATATAAAATAAGAGTTTTAAATATTTAATATATATATATATTTAAAATATTCCAAAAAAGATGGACAAAAAAAAAAGACACAACAACTATTAAGATTTTTGTCAACTAGGCAAAATCACTAATTGTGTATGATATAAGGAAGATCTAGAGTTTAACATAATTTATTTCATTATAATTTTATTTAATACACATCATGTGGCAAATGTGAGATTGTCCATCTAAATTTTGATAAAATTTACTATTTATATGTATGTTCATATGAATGTTCACTTGGTAAAAAAGGTAAATTTCTTTGATTTTTTAAGCTAAAATTCATGTCATATGAATATTTACATGACATTTATGAGTCATATTTTGTTCAATTTTTAACAATGATTGATGAATAAATAAATTTGAAATATTTTTAAAAAATTATCAATGAAAAAAATTAAATTTTAAAATAATGATTGAAATATAAAATATTACATAAAAAATCATGAAAATATGGTGCATTTTGCTCCAATAATTGGTATCTTTTATAGATATAACAATTTGTGTATTAATATTATATAAAATAATAATAATTCTTATATTTGTTTTATATTTTATACAAAAATTATTTGTTATAATTTATATAAATATAAAAATATGAAAATATTTTTTATTTTATTAAATTTTTATATAATTTTTATTAAAATTTTAAATCGTATCATTTTTATATTTTTTATTTAAATAATTTTTATATCATATTATATTACGTTTTAAATTATCACAATTATTTTTGGTTTGGTAGTCTAAAGTCATTAATAATGCTTGCCAGGTTGAACGTGGGTAAAAAGGTGCCGTATGAGATCTTCCAATTACGGTGCCGTATTCATTATGGTTCTTCCTCTTGGAAAATGGTCGGCTTAAAGCCTTAAACTTGATTCGCACTAAAAGCTCACATTAAGCCGTTGAGGTTTTGCTTTAAAGGATGAAAACAAATTAAAAATGACAATTTTATTAATCCAATAATTTAGTTTTATAATAATTTATTTTACTTTATACTTTAACTATTTAATGAACAAACTTTTATTTTGTTTTTCATTTTTTCCTATCAAAGCCTAAATGTAATAAAAATAATAAGTTTAGGTATTTTAAAAATTTTAACGATTTTTGTGATTTCTTCGGTTTTAGAATTTTAAGAGACAATTTTAAGTTTTTAAAGGTTTTTAATTATTTTTTAAGTTTCAAAAAATAGTTTTAGATTTTTTAAATTTTTTGACGGCTTTTAAAGTTTTGAAAGTTTTAACAGACTTGAAAATTTAAAATATGATACAATAATATAATATAAAAATAATATAAATAAAAAGTAAGAAGATAATAGAATTTAAAATTTTAAAAAAATTATAAATAAATTTAATAAAATTAAAATTTTATATTTTACGTTTTTATATTGATATGAATTATAACATATAATTTTCATATAAAATAATATATAAATATAATATTTTACACGTATGATGATATGAATTGTCATGTTTAAATTTTAAAGAGGGTTCTTTTAACTCAAACTAGAGATTAAAATATAAAAAAAATGATTTTTCATCTTAGTTTTCAAATTGTTTATTTTTAAATTACGTGACAATAATATGGTTTAACCCATTAGAGTTAGTAAAGTTGGGAAGGAGATTTGTTCTCTTTTCTTGAATAATATAATAGTTGATTTGCAGGGAAAATATTTCGAAAATCAAATCTTGAATATATCAAGTTAATGCGAAAAAATGTGTTTTAAAATCCAATGACGGATCTATGTTGGAGCCAAAGGGGCCTTTGCTCTCAAAAAAATTTTGAAATCCCTTTATTGTATACTCCATCTTATAATTATTTTATATATTTAAATTAAATTAGATTAATTCTCACATTAATATTATAAATCGTAATTTAAAAAAAATTAAAAATCACGTTATTATAAATAGCAATTGATAATTATGTATTGGATATGTGTTCATATATGATAAATTTGAACAAAATAGTAAATAAAAAATATATAATTTTGAACATAAATTTGAAACTCAACTTGAATCAATATTTAATAAATAAAAATAAATTTAAATTTAAATTAAAAATATATAAAAATATTAATATAAATTTTTAATATTTTTAAATAATGTTCGGATTTATTTAGATTCATCCAGTCAGATTAGTCGGATATTAAGCAAAGAATTCCAAAAGCTAACCGAATTTCTGTTGCCCAACCCATGAAAAGATATGAGGGATGCCAGTAAAAACAAGGGATTATTAACTTTTGTATAAATGTTTGAGTACTTGAATTAGATAAATTGGTCATCCGTTATTTATTCCTTCTTAGGAAATAGAATGAATACTAAGCCAAACAACAACAAAAATGAAGACCACAAATACATACATGACAGGATACAAATTGACATGCATTATCATATTTCCCAAACTGTTCTTGCATCCACATCCATTGCTTGTTAAAATTTTCCCACATTGGTAGCAGAACTCTGTCTTGCATCTGCAATCATTTCAAGTCAAATGGCACCACCATCAATAATAAATACGAAAATAAGGTAAGAAATTGTAAATATTAAAATTTAAAATTATTGAATATTATTTTTTAAAATAATTATATAAATTAGTTAAATTAAGTTTAAGATAAATTTAACGATTTGTATATTTATATTATATAAAATATTAAAATTTATGAATTTATATTATATTTCACACAAAAATTATGGGTTATAATTTGTGTTAATAAGAAATATAAAATATAATTTTTTTTATTTTATTAAACTCATATATAATTATTATTACAATTTTAAATCGTATCATATTCGTATCTTATTTTCATATTATATTTATGTCATATTTTAAATTATTAGGTCTAATTTCATATTCATAAATTCCTATTTTAAGGTATTATAAACAGACAAGGTTGAAGTCAAAATTAACCATATAAAGTGAAAAATCGAAGCAAAAAGAAAAAAGGCAGAATGAGAAAACGTATGAAACAAGGCATGGTGTCTAACGTCAATTATCAGAAAGCCACTATTGATTCACCCAAATGGTCCAAACTCCCAATCCAAGCAGTTACCTCAAGGGTGAACTTGATATACAAATTAAGAAAAACAAGACTGTTGGCTTTTCCTTAACAATTCAAGATCAAAAGAACAAATAAATTGTAACAAAGAAGTTTCCCTACTGGATTTGATTGACCCTGATTAGAATCACAATGCAGTCTGGATTAAAAAAAAAAACATCAGAGAAAGAGAGATTCAAACCTGCATTTAACAACAGAGCAACCTAGAAGACGTTCAACACACTGGCCACAGCCCGGACATCTAATCCACTTCTTTCTCTCAACAAGCTGTCCGAAAAGAACATCATTTCTATCCCTTATTTCCTCACTTTCTTCACACTCATAACCAGCATGCCACTTGGTTTGGCACTGAAAACAAAAGAGTTGTTTGCAGTTGGGGCACTGGGATTTCTTCACATTCCCTCCGCACTCATTCAACACCAAAGCCAAGCAATTCCTGTTGGGGCAATAGCTTCTTTCAGACCCTAAAAGACAATTCTCGCATAAAAGATCACACCATGTTGAAAACAGGCTTGCTGGAATCATCGGCCTGCATATGAGAGGATCTAAATGGTGTTGGCAACTTGGTTCGGGGCATTCGATTTTCGCTGTGTTATCTTGGATTTTGACTTCAATGTATCTGGCAATGCAATCTTGGCAAAAAGGGTGTTTACAAAAGTTGGTGTTGTTGAATTTCTTGCCTGGCAATGTGGGTTCGATGCAAATCTCACAAGTGAAGCTAGAGTCAGGATGATCTTCTTCTTGAGGCTTTTCCAGGGCTTTTCTTGGTTTTCCTGGAGAGTTTCCCATGCTATATTATTCTTGTGTTTGGCTTTTAACAATTGACAGGGAGCTTGATTCTGACCTATATAGGCCATATCTTGGTACATTTGTATGGTTTCTTTAGGTAATTGGGCAAGGAACTGCTATGAAATATTGCCTCGGAACCAAACAATCTCATTGGAACTAACTTTTTATCAAAAAAATTATATATAATATATATAACGAGATAGATCGCAACTTAAAGATAGAAAAAAAAGTTATAAAGTCCGATTCAAAGCTGAAATATATTAAATATTATTTTTTAAAAGTAATATACTCTTATAATTTAACCAAGTTTCATATTAATCCTCTTAATTTGAAAATTCCAATGTTAATTATCATAAAACCTAACTTTAAATGTTTATGAAACAGTCCTCTTGTCAATCAAATTATTAATAGTTACATGTTACTTACATAAAGCTTCTAGTTGGCAAGTTAAATGGATGTTTTTATTTTTTGGCCAATAACAAGTTAACTGATTTTAGATTGACAAAATAATTGTATATATAATGACAAAATAATAATTTTTATCCAAAATAATGAAATTGAAAATGTAATGTCAAAATTCAATATTGAATCACAACATATTGAAAATATTAATTTTAACCTACTTAAGGATTTTTTAGAAAGTTTTTTAGAAACTAAACCATAATTTGAGTAAAGAAAGAGAGATTACAAATATTAAAATTTAAATTTCAAACTTATTAAATGTTATTTTAATTAATCCTTAATTCAATTTACATATGTTTTAACTAAAAATAAGATTATAATAGTTCAGATCAAATTCAGTTCAATTTTTTTGGATAATGTATAAAATTATAAATTTTTAAAATTTGATCCGAATTAAATTTTTTAATTCTATTCGGTTGAATTTATCAATTTATAAATATATTTTTTATATATTATTTTAATATAATTTTTAATATATTTAAATATAAAATAATTATTTTTATTTATAAAACTTTAAAACATATATAAAAATTAATAAAAATATATAATTTAATTTAATTCATTTTTTTATTTTTTTATTTTTAATTTAAAATTTAATCAAAATTTAATATATATATTTAATATTTGAATTTAATTCGAACTCAATAAAAAAAATGGGACCAAATTGAACACCATATCAGTAAATCTTGGATGTTTTTATCGTAAGGAAGAAATGGACCATCAAAGTTGCCCATAAAAAGGTGAAGGCAGGCAGCTTCCAAGAAATTGCATGTAAATATATAGTTGCGTTTGAGAAAAGCCAAGTTAAAGAGAAGGGTTATCCATTACGATCCCTATAAAAAAATTGACAAAATTTTGCCTTCTTAGTGTAGGTGAAGGTACCACAAAGGAATTGCTGATACTTCCTTTACTTATTATATGATTTATTTAAAGCTAAAGTGGTCCAAATCCTATCAACAATGTTGTTCAATTTGCATTGAAACAATTGTTTTCCTTTATCATATTTTGGTCACGCCATCTTTTTTTCAAGACTTATTTCAGCTTAAGACTTACTATTTCTTTTCTTTTTTTTTTTTAATTTAAATTTTAAGGTGTGTACCATAATTTTGAATAAAT
This sequence comes from Durio zibethinus, assembly GCF_047325235.1. Lineage (NCBI taxonomy): Eukaryota > Viridiplantae > Streptophyta > Magnoliopsida > Malvales > Malvaceae > Durio > Durio zibethinus. The sequence continues at coordinate 1,212,547 of NC_143165.1, read as the reverse complement.
TTGATAATCTAAAATACAATATGATAATATAATACGAGACGATATAAAAAAAATATAAAAATAACACGACTTAAAATTAAAAAAAAATCATAAATAGATTTAATAAAATCAAAAAATTATATTTTATATTTTTGTATCGATATGAATTATAATATGTAATTTTCATGTAAAACACGATATGAATATAATATTTTACACGATACGATGAAATGAATTATCAAGTTTAATTTTGAATTACTTCTTGTTATAATTTTTTGGAATTCAAGTCAAATTTGTCATTACATTATGGTTCAATAATGAATTTTATTATTGTATATCAATTTTATTCAATTTCGTCATTATATTTTTTATTTCGTTGATTTTGATAAAAAAATAATGAAATAAAAATAACAAAATTCCGTCAATTATATTAATTTCTGTTAAAAAAATAACAAATTGAAAATATAATGGCAAAATTCAATATATTGATGAATTTAATGTTAATACCTAATTTTTGTTAAACACTAGAAAAATTGCCCGTGCTTCGCTATTAGATAAAAATTTCTTATTCAAGTGTGATTTAATTTTAAAAAAATATTTATATATTTTTTTCCATATTTTAGTTTATATAAATTAGTTAAACCTCTTAAGAGTTTATATTAATAAAATGAAATATAAAGTAAAAGATGTAATTAGTATTTAAAAATTTTATTTAATGTTAAATATATGTATATGTCTATCAAAGATTTAATTTCAAATCTTTATCTTTAAAAAATTATACTAAAAAAATTAACCCTGAATATAATTTTCATGCATTATATTATTTCTTATACAATAACTATACTATAAATTAAAATAACAAAATATTTAAAATACATTGTTTAATCCTATTTATTTAGTTTAATTAATTATATTATTTTTATACTTTCATTTATTTCTTTTTTGAAATTAAAAAATATAATTTATTGAAATACATATAAGCATAAAAATTAATATCAATTTTAAAATTTAAATTATAATTAATTAATGTAATTATATATTTTATTTTTGATTTAAATATAAAAATTTATTAAACTAAATTAAATTATCATTCAAATCCTTATATAAATATTTAAATTATTACAATTAATTGAAATTTTAAACATAATTACTAGTTACAAGCTAAAAGCCCAAACTTTTGGATGGACCTATTGAGCCCACTTTGCCCATTTAAAATGCGAAAGCTGAGGGGCAATCCTGTAAAACCGAAAAAAAGTTACCGTTGCAACTCTAGGCTCTTCATTATAAACAGAAATCGACACAGTTCAAAGCCCTAAAAACAAAGCGAATTGCAGAATCTGCAGATCACGAGCAAGAAAATTCTGAGATAACAAGTGAGAAAAAGATTGATTCATCAAAAACCCATTGTGAGTTTTATCTCTTAAATCCCTTTTATAGTTTTTTTTCTTGTTTAATTTCTTAATGAAGTTATTGTTTCAAGAGAGATATTTTGTATAAATTTTAATGGTGGAAAGAGAAAACTTTGTTAAAATATTTGAACATATTTTTTAAATTCTCTTTATTAACGTAGGGTGGAAAATGAAACGGGGATTTGGATTATTTCTGAAATGATAAGCATAAAAACAAGAATCTGTTTGGTTGTTGAGAAAGGGTGGAAAAGGAAAAGAAAATTTCGTACAATGACCAATTGGTCTGCTTTTGTTTTATCGCTTTCTGGTTTTTTTTTTTTTTGATTTTTTTTGGGGAAGGTGGCTGATTTGATGACCTAGGGTTTACATAATTGATAATTATTTGAAGTGAAAAGCACAAACAGAAAATAGAGTTACTAAATTATAGAAATCCTTAATTCTATCATCATTAGGATGATATGGTAGGAAAATTGGAGAATACCCAGAAGCTTGCCCTTAGCATGGAGAGCCCAAGTAGATATAAATCCCGCATGGAAAAATCCCATACTTTTGATGTGGGATTCAAGTCTCACATCTTGTAATCATGTGGGCTGGCCTTTGCCCTAGTGTCACGTGCCATTACCCTATCCCTCAAAACTGGCTTATTGGGGTGTGCTCTCTTTTCTATCCGATGTGAGATTGAAGCACAGTACTTACTCCCTTGGAGGGCTTGGAGACATTCTCCCCCACTCAATTTCATTATATGCCCTTCTCACGGCTGCCAATCTGCTTGCTCCCCTTTGGAGTGCTTGGCTGCCACCGTGCCTTACCTTGGCACCTTGTTAAATGGCCAGACTGGCTCACCCTGTCTACCTCTGCTGGGGCACTTGGCTTGGAGTCGACTGAATCAAGGGTTGGCTATGATATCACTTGTCATGTGACCATTACACTCTCATCGCAAAACCGACTTATTAGGCTGTGCAACACTAACGCTTATATGCTGCGTGACCTTCTCTTTCCTATCTGACGTGGGATTGAAGCATCCTACCTATTCCCTTCGAGCGCTTAGCATGATACTAGCTTAGTCTAGCCCTGGACGAACATTGCTATTCTGGCATCCCCACCTGCGCTGCACGAATTAGATTATGTTGCAGGATTTAGCATGTTTCTTGCCCATTATGTGTTTGATTTTCCCTTACCGCTCTTCATACAATATTTTGGTTGGTCTTTTTTGTGAACTTGATTGCACATCTTAGACCATGACTTTTCTTCCCTTTTCTATGCATTGCACATCTTGTAGGTATAAGTTTTTATAGAAGTGTTTTGGATTCTATCAGCGGATTGCTCAGATGGCATCACGTACTGTTGGTTTGATTAAAGATCAGAATTTAAATGTTCACTACAATGGTACAACTGCTAACACTTTCTGTTCTGTTTTTAGTTTATTATTATTATTTTTTTCAAGTTGAATTATAATCGAAAGTGCCTTCTACAGGTGCTTCTGGTGTGGGCAAGGCAAATATTTCCAAAGCTCCTAGGAAAGCTGGTGTTGGGGGAAGGAAACCACTTGGTGATTTATCAAATTCAGTGAACCCGACCCCAAACCGAACATCAAAAAAGGAGAATTCTAAAGTACTTTCGTTCACTGAGAAAGACAGCTGTGCCTCTAAACTCACACATGATTCAAGCAAGAAGAAGAGTGTCTCTAAAGCCTCAGAGAAAGTGCAAGCTGGTGGCAGGAAAGCTCTCTCTGACATTTCAAACTCGGGTAAGCCACACTTGCAGGAGACATCAAAGAAGAATCAAACTGCTAAGTTAACCATTTTGGCAGAGGATCCAAGTCATCCCAAAGATATTGCAGAGGAAGGATTTCTGCACAATCATGAAGAATGCATCAAAGCGCAGAAAGGAGCTATAAGCATGAATGAATTTTTGCGGATACTTGGATTAGATGGTAAGCAATGTTGTAACGTATTCAGATGTCCATGACGGTTTAGTTTTTGGCTGGATACTTACATTTTAATGTATGTTTTATTTAGATTTCTCCAAACAGTCTGCATCTACAAAAGAGCCTCCTTTGTCAAACAAAATGATGGTAAGTTTTCATCGTTGTCTCATCTTAGTTATTGTTTACAAGTTTTCTAACTTTAGCATATGGATTCTCTTAATTTATTAGTTTATTTCTGTTACAGTACATGAGTCCTCCAAGGGACTTTGAACCCTTAGAGATGACCAAGCTGCTGATTGAAGATCCATCTCCTCCAAAGCATAAGATGTCGAGGAAACTGGACTCTGCCCCACCTAGTCCAGAGCCACTGGATCATTATATCCACTGGAATGATCCCGAGTACATTCCCAGTTTCAAGTTGATAGAATCACCATAACAGTCAAAACATTGATTTCCTTTGCCTGTTTGTCAATTCTACATAACAGTCAAAACATTGATTTCCTTTGCCTGTTTGTCAATTCTACCTGGTAGCATATGAGTAGCAGTAACCCAAGTATTTCAAATTCCTTTTATTGTGGCTTGTACTGGACCACCGTTATTTTGCTTAGTCGGTAATCATGTGGTAACATCTGTTGCATTCAGGTTTGGCTTCTTCAACTGTTGTTTCTGTAAAAACAGGTTGAATTGGTGCTATTCAGTTTCATGTTAGGCCAGTAATATTTGCAGCATTCATCGAATTTGACATTGATCCTGATTACAGGGTATGCATGCACTCACTTTGAACATGCATCCCCCAGGATAGCAGCTGTCTCTGGCAGGCAGATCCGTCTAAGATGAGAAAAAAAATGGAGAAAACTAAAAACTAATTCAAAATCGTAGTGTTTGATTTAGTTTAGATTAGTATTTTTCTTATTTGGTTTGGATAAATTTGGATATTAAATATATATATTAAGTTTGAATCAAATTTCAGATTAAAAGATGAAAAGTAAAAAAAATCGAATTGAATCAAATATTTTAAATTTTTGTAAAATAAAAATAATAATTTTATATTAAAATTTACTTAAATATATTAAAATAATATATAAAAAAAATAAAAATCGACCAATTAAATAGAATTAAATTGAATTTTAAAAATTTAAAAAAATCAAATCAAATCTAGCGACATGGATGAGTTTGGAAAGTGCTTCCCGAGAAAAAAATTTTCCGCAATGTAGCCATCATGGACAAGGGATTTTGGAAAATTATTTACTCTAACGAGAATAAAAATAACATAGATATTACAAAAGTGCTTAGGCAAAGGTGTGAAAAATAAATTATTTTTAATAATTAATTAAATTTAAATAAATATATTAATATTTATTTTTATGGGTCTGATTATTTTTAATTTATTCATGTCACTATATAATTAATTGATAATATGCATAGAATTTTAACTCAAATGATATTATCCCCTGTCATTTAAAATTTGAATTTATTGTGACTTTAATATTCAAGTTGAATCTCAATTCATGAATAATTAATTTTCGAAAAAAATTTTCTCTTAGAAAATTTACTAAAACTTAGTAGTATGCTGTTAACATAGACTTTGCTTCATTTGTTAGATGCTATCCTTTCCATAAAAAAAAAAAAATAATAAAGGTGTTTTTCTTCACATTACCTTTATTTTTTTAATTATATGTTCTTTTATTATTTTTTAGTTATATGTTTTTCTTAATTAAGTTTTTGGTTCTAAAAGTTTTTTTTAATGAAAGGTTTAATAAAAAAATCTACTTAACATATAATTTTAGCAATATACCAATAAATTATTTTAATAATTAATTTTTTAATATTAAAAATATTAATTTATCAAACAAAAGCTTATTGCAAAATCTAATTTTATTGATGCTAAAAAAAAAAAAAAAATTGTGAAATGAACCGACAGAGCTGAAACGGTCGAACCGCCCTATTAAAGAAAAATGCCGATCCAATCCGGTTTAACTGTTTCGGACTTTCTGCAGCTGCGGAGGGTGATATCATCTTCTCTTTCCTTCTATCCAGAAATATTTTTTCTCATTTCTCACAGCAAAAAAAAAAAAAAAAAACTTCCCATTGGTGATCCTAAAATGGCCGTCAAATCTCACATAATTACAGGATTGACCCTCCCTTTGAAACCCATTACTTCTTCTTCTTCTTCAAGCTCCGGGAGTGGCAGCAGCAGCCTCTGTTTAGTTAAGAAACCACTCACTTCTTCCTTCTTTAATGGCGGAGGTACCTTTCCTTTGGCTTTTTCTTGCTTTCAATTTTAATGGGTATTTGTTATTTCTTTCTTGGTCAGTCAGTGAATTAGGAGTTCTTCTTTCTCTCTGTTGCTATTGTTTTGGTTGTGTTTGTTATTTTCTATGTTACAGCCTCAATGTTGAAAATTTGGAACTAAATTTTATTTATTGTGATGGGATATATCAAAATTATGATTTTTTTAAAGAAAAAACTTTGCTTTTCATTGACAACCTAGTACCATTGTGTTTTTGATAGCTTGAGTAGTGGGAAGAAGGGTTGCCAAGGAATGTTATTTGACAAATAGATTGACAAGGCTGCTTAACTTAACTCAACTGGAACACATAGAACTTTTTTCAAGCACAGCTGGTTGCATGGATGATGACATTTCTTTGATCAATGAGCTATGGGTCTATTTGGGTCATTTACTCATGGTGAAATCAATCGGTCCCTGAAGAAATTAAATTGTTAAAACTTAAATGGTTTTGTGGATAAAAGTATTTGTATGCTTTATATGTTAATAAAGTTAAACCAATTCAATAATATATAAGAGATTGATGATGAGTTGGTTCGATTCTCCTGCAATTATGTAAGGTTTTGAATAAGGGGCTTTTGTTTTGACTGATGGAATTTTGAATAGCTTGTCATTTGATGCCACCATCTTTTCATCCCATTTTCCTATTGTTTGATTAGATTATTTGCATTCTAGGTGATGATTTGGGAGTAATATGAATGATTGAATCTCGCATGAAAAAGGACATTTTCTAAGTCTAGCACATGACAATACCAAATTCAAAGGAGTGTCTAACATCATCTAAAAGAGCTAAGCGCCAACATCTAAAGTAGGTTCAACTTATACTTTTAGCAAATTTTTTTTAACAGTGGCTGCCCTTAAAATTACAAGCACAAGGACCTTTCCAGGAAGATCTAATTGTCATAGACAAGGTGGAGGTGCTTTTGTTACGCGCATGAACCTTTTTGATCGGTTTGCTAGAGTTGTTAAGGTCAGTTTTTAGGAATTGTTTATACATTCATGTAAAAAAATGTAATAATACAATGGCTTCTGATTCCAACTTTTGATGTGTTATCTCAATAACTTGACTCAATTCACTGATAATGGCAGTCATATGCAAATGCACTATTAAGTTCATTTGAAGACCCTGAGAAAATCTTAGATCAAGCTGTGCTTGAAATGAATGATGACTTGGTGAAGATGAGACAGGCCACAGCACAAGTAAGCCTCATAATTTTATAGTTTGAGTTTCCCGTGTTTCTTAAGTTGTCTTTTGGCTCCTTTCTTTTTGTTCTCTTAATTTCCTTTTCTCACCTTTTTCACTGATTTTGATATTCTTTTACTCTCTTTTATTCATAATTGTATTGCATATGCACTCAATCATAGATGCCTAGATGGTCTTTGCAGTTTATATTCTTAGCAATTTTTTATTCCGCCTTTCAGTGAAATTTTCTTCCCACTTTACATATGCATATGTGATCCTTTTTCTTTTTTATTGTTTTGAAGGTATTAGCATCTCAAAAGCGGTTGGAAAATAAGTACAAAGCTACACAACAGGCTTCTGAAGATTGGTAATTGATCAAGGAGTTTTCTTTTTAGTCTGCAGAGTATGCTGGTCTCCCCATTAAGTTTTGATTTCATATAGGTACCGTAAAGCACAGTTGGCTCTTCAGAAAGGAGAAGAGGATCTTGCACGTGAAGCCCTCAAGAGGCGTAAATCTTATGCAGTAAGATGTCATCTTGCGAGAAAATAGAGTTTTTCTGAGCATTCATTATTTCCATATCTACAATTCTTACTCCTCGAAACATGCAAAAGCACATTCATGAAGTAAAATTGATAGGACGCCTAGAATTTGACATATAAGTAAAATTTCCCTTGTCAAAGCTTTCCCTAAACTATTTTGTGTCTTAAAAGGCTTGGGGAATGAAAAGTTAGGTTAACAAACTTACCATAGTTTAGCCCAATAGCTGGTGTGATTGGATTTTTAGAGTTTAGTTTTTCAATGAAAGGAGAAGGTTTAATTTGCAAGAAAGAAAAACAGATCAGATTTATAATATTGGGGTGGAACTTTTATGGTTTTAGTATATTTGCTCAATGGAAAAGTATAGGGTTACAAAAGGATGCTGAATTTATATGGAGAAAGAAAAAGGATAGAGAGAAGAGAAGATGAGTTGATATTGGGTGAGAAAAAGGTTGATTGAAGAAATAAAGGCATTTAGGACAGTTTCAATTGCTTTATCATATTTTTATGGGTCTGATTTTAATTTCCAGTTGTAGGATATTTTAGAGTTAAATTTAGTATTTTGCATTCATTTAATGTTTAAGATGTAGATATTAGTATTTTATGCTATTTCAAAATCCGTTAGCTTTGTATTTGGTGTTGAAAGTTTGAGATTTTGGAATCAGACTTGGTTCTTCTATGTCCTCTTGATTTCCTCCATTTCTCTCAAATTTCTCTGTTTCTTCTTTCTTTATGAACTCTAGTTTCTCCTTATTTTCCTTCCTTGTTGCGCATTATAGGAATTACAATCATGTGGTAGCCATATAAAACTCTTTCAAACTAAACTAAAACCCATATAAAATTATACGCCAAATGGGATTAGACTCTGTAATTGATGCAGAGAATTTTCTAGGGATTGAAAACAACTTTTTAGGGTTGTTACCTTAATTCGTAGTTCCTAAAGTGGATAGCTTTTTTTTTTGATCGAATAATTGATCAACCATCGTTTTTCCTTTTTGTTGCAGGATAATGCTAATTCATTGAAAGCTCAACTTGATCAACAGAAAAGTGTTGTTGAGAATCTTGTCTCTAACACTCGGGTATATTTCTATTTATCTTTACTACTATTAATTCCATTGAAAGATTATCCATTTAGATAATTTGGCTAGGACTTTTATTGAGAATATGTCATATATTGCCTTAGGTCTGAATGCAATGTTTATCTTGAATTCAGATAAATGATTATTGTTTTGATGTGTGAGACATAAAAATCTGAAGGTTAAATATCTGTTTTAAATAAAGAGGCTATAAGGAATAGAGAGGAAAGAATGTTGTAATGTTATTTTGTTGATCTTGATGTTAAAAGTTATTGGTTAAATAAGATCCTGGAATAAGTTAGGAGAGGGAACTGAACTATTATCTTGCTATTACCTATATATGATCCATTAGGTAGAGAAAATGAATCAAACTGAAAAAAATGGAGCAGTTTTAGCTGCCTTGTCATGTGTCTGAATTTTCTGTGATGCTTCATGTCAGCAAAGTGGTGGGAATTGCTGGACGTCAAGTAGCTGACAAATTACTGTTGCTATTTTTATGTATATGCCTTTTAATATAATTTGTAGGTCTTTTTTTTTTTTTTTTTTCATTTATGGTTTTTTGAGATTACTCTTTCCACATGTATTTAGCCAGAAATCTTTTGTACCCTGTTAGTTCATTTAAAAGTTTAACAGCATAAACCTCCATTTATCACATTGCGAACCAGAGTGTTGGGTGCAACTTCTAGAAGTGACTTTCGCCTAATCCTTATAGTTGGTAAGTATAATTTGCTCTTGATTGTATGAAATGTTTCTGAATGACTGTCATGGAGGAAAGGAGTAACTTTATGGAATTAAGATAGAACTTGAAGCTGAAAGAATAAATATGGGAGCCAAAGTCCTGTGGTAGAATGAAAATATTACAACTGGAATGAGGTAATAACACACACTACGTGATTCTGGTTAGGTACTAGTGATGTAAGGTGGTATACTGAATAATGAAAGTCTTATGATACGAGCATGCTGTGCAGTGATAAAATGAACAGTGGTAGTGATTTAAAAGTGATTAAAAGGAGAATCTATAATCTTTAGAAAGATAAACCAAAGAGGAGTGTCAGAGCTGTTAAGCAGCAATGGTTTCTGAAGGAATGACAAGGTGGTTATTTCCAAAAGTTGCCTTCTAGCAATGGGAGGCCTTGGTACTGTGTCTCAAATAATAAAAATTCTTAAGCTAATAAAATCTACGCAAATTGAAGAGAGATAATCACTGAAAATTTATGAGATTTATTGGGATATGAGCATCTTTCAAAGAGGTAAGGGAGATATTGCTCTTCTTTCACACTCTTCAAATCTTTTAATAGTATCTCAATAACTAGGATTAATGTTGGAATAGAGCCCCAAATTTAAGAGTTAATACTATTATAATGTTATTTTTCTGAAATCCATCTCTCAACATTTTGCTTTGAATTGAGTGTCTCCTCACAACAGCTTAGAGTAATTGGGATAAATATTGGGTAAAATATGGAAATAAATGAACTAGGAAGCCTAGCATATCAATTTTTTTGCCTAGAATTATACAACAACAATAACAACAAACTAAGTCTTATATCCTATAACTTTGGGGTCGGCTGTACGAAAGGCCAAAGAAAATTTTTTTTTTCATTTGTTATTTATCCTTAACTCTTGTATCATTTGTTATTATATCCTTAACTAAGTCTTATATCCTTAACTCTCGTATCATTTGTTATTACTTGCCGTAGAATTATAAATGACATAAATTTTTTCAGTAATGACATCCTTAGCAGATGGTTTTGACAAAAAAAAAATTGATGAAACACCTAATAAATAAATAAATAATAGATGTAATAGGAAAATCATCTACGTCATTTTTTTTATCTTGTTATTATGTACACATTGATGGATTTGTTACGGTTACATTCCCTGAATTCCATTTTGTGTAGCTTTTGGAGAGCAAGATACAAGAGGCGAAGTCAAAGAAAGACACTTTAAAAGCACGTGCTCAGTCAGCAAGGTAGTCTCCACTATTCCCATTGCTACCTTCCTTTTTCTCTGTGTTTCATCACATTAGACTTTCTGATAACGATTACTTTGATGTTGATTCAGAACTGCGACAAAAGTAAATGAGATGGTGGGAAATGTCAACACTAGCAGTGCTTTATCAGCTTTTGAGAAGATGGAAGAGAAAGGTTAGTTAATCTTAGGTTGGAAGCTTTTTCGTTGTATGTGAACACCCTATTAATTCATGAATCAGGGTTAGCAAGATTGTTATTTTGACATGACAGAAAGTGCACCTAATAGAGCTTTTTCAGCCTTGCAATAAGCATCTAACGTGTAATATGTGCTATATTTCTCTAATGGAACCTATCTTAAACATAAAATATTATCCAATTAAATTATTGGGTGATTTCTTCTAGTACACTGACACAATTTCAAGCTTAGGGAGTTGCATTGTGAAAAAGTTTCGTGAGTTAAAAATATCTATGTAATATGTTGTTGAGGATGTGAGGAGTTCTAAAGTTCAGATATGTGTCCTTTTTGGCCTACCCACTCTTCTTAGTTATGAAATGCCTCTGTTTAACCATCATTTTCTGAACTAAATATTTCATTAGAAGTGGCGGCATTAATAATCTTTTATATCTAAAGTCATCCTTGTCACACACATGATGATTGGTGATCCCTTCTTGCTAAATCTAGTTCTTGATTACTCAAGATAGACTATCTCTTTCATTTCCTGTGGTTGATAATCAATTTATAAGAACTAGATTTGATTTGAATTCTAGTCTCTTATTTTTTGTCCCTTGCCTTCCTTTTTTTGGCAGTTTTGGCAATGGAGTCTGAAGCAGAAGCTCTGGGGCAGTTAACCACAGATGATCTTGAAGGGAAGGTGGTGACTGCTCTATCTTTATTTTGCATTCTTTAAATCCAATTTAAACTTTCTATGGCCAATTTCCATTGTTGATATTTGAAATTTGATAATTTGCATCATTGTTGGTGGTGGCCATCATAGGCCAGATATTTAACAGTGTTAATGGCTTGTTGATGGCATAACTAGGAAATGTCAATTTAGCTGTAGGTATAAGCTCTGACTCATTCTTTATGAACTTGGGACTTACTTTCTGAAATATTTCCTGGTTCTCCAAGGATATGAAATACGGAAAACGTTTTCCTGTAAATAAAGCTGGTCATGTTGTAAGGGATAAGTGAAGTTTTCTTGAATTTAAGATACAAAATATTAGAATTATAGTTAGGCATTTATCAGAAAAGTTGCTTGCCATATTCTGGATTTTCTTACGACCTGAAAATTCATATTAAGAATACAAGACAACAAGACTACTTTGTACTGCAGTTCATATTTGTAGGACCCTTTTGCTATGATAATATAATCTTTTTGCTTGTAGACTTGATAGTTCCTTCTGCAAAATATACTCCTTTCGATTCACTTAAGGAAACCCGTAACTTAAATTTGCAGTTTGCATTACTTGAGAGCACATCGGTTGATGATGATCTTGCAAACTTGAAAAAGGAACTCTCTGGTAGCTCAAAGGTATGTCTTATTCTTGCTTTATGAAAAATGGAATTCTTTATGATGGATTAGGTTTCTCTGATATATAACTTTCCCTCAACCAGGCTTTTAAAATTACATTGAACTAACAATATGTTCAGCTCTGTCTGGTTGTTGGGTGAAGAATCAGATTCAGAATTGTGTCTTGACTGGCCAAAAAAAAGGACCAGAATTGACTGAACATTCAGAATTGTTCTGCTGATCATGTTCTTCCTTTCCCTGGTCTATTTTGGCAACTAGAGACTTGAGTAGTAGTTTGAGGAGAAGGAAAAGAAATTTCCCTCGGTCAAAACCTCAAAAGTTGTTCTTCCAGCTTTGAGCCAAGAAGCTATAGGAAGGAACAGTGCCTTGAATTTCAACCATTTGAAAGGTTTTTAATTTTTATTTTTCCTGTTCGTCTGATTAACAGAAAGGAGAACTTCCACCTGGAAGAACTGTTTCTACCAGCACAAACAAGACATTTCCATATCGAGATGCTGAGATCGAGATGGAGCTTAATGAATTGAGGCAAAGGGCGAAGGACTTCTAAGGTTTCTGATCTGCAATTCTTATATCAAGAATGAACCTTCTTCGAACGGTCTAACTTGGTAAGCTCAAGTCCAAACTCAAACAACTATAGCTATTTTTGGATATTTATGTACATACTTCTGTATTACATTAGATGATCATTGTCAGGTTGCACTCATAACCTAATGTGCACCTGTGGCAATGACCATGTTTCAGACTATGTATTCAATAGCTTGATAATGTACAATTGGTCTTCCCGGCAACTTCCTTCAGCATTTTTATATTTTTAATACGAAAGAGATCGTTGTTGTTCGAGTATAAGAAAAGAGATTGTAAGCGTTGAGATTTGAATTTCATATGTTAAATACATAAAAATCAAAGACTCGATTTACACATATAGGCAGAAGTTATGAATGTGGCTTGGAACTTCTTTATACGGCATGGCAATGTTTACTTGGGACTCTTACACACTGTAGAAATTGCTTGCCAAGAAAAAGGAAACGTGTCAAAACTTTTAGCAAATGGAGACTAAAGAATTCAAAGGATATTGTAGTCTTGGACGAAAAATCGAGTAAATTCTTAACAAAGAGTTACATTCTTTTCTTGCACGCCATTTCATTCAAGGCAAGTAATGAACAGTTTTAGTAAGACTCGTTTGGATTTCATTGTACTTAACGATAAGTGATACTAAATCTTTAAGAGAGAAAAAAAATTTGAGAAATCTAAAATTATATATATATATATATATATATATATATATAATATTCGGATTGGATTTAAGATCAAGATATAAAAAATAAAAAAAACTAAATTGAATTGAATTATATATTTTTATTAATTTATTATATATTTTGAGTTTTTTATAAAATAAAAATAATTAATTTATATATAAATATATTTAAATATGTTAAAAATCTTCTTAAAATAATATATAAAAATATAAAATTTAAAAATTGATTAACAATCGATAAAATTTAATTCGAATTAAATTTATTTTAAAAATTTTAATTTATATTTGAATTAAATTTTAAAATTTTATAATATTATGTATCATGTAAAAAAATCAAATCAAATTTAATCTGATTGAATGATTATCGTTACACTGTAACATGCATTTTAATCGCATCTTCTTATGCATGAAACCACCGTTCTTTAAGTTGAAGATCGGAGATGAAAGGTCAATGATCCACTGATCCTAAAACAGTGGATTTTCTTGCCTAAGACATTTGACTGTCTTTCGGTCAAATTGAAATAAAAAATATCTTTCATTTATGGACGTCAATCGTCTTTGTAAAGCGTTCGATTATCTCATTTTCATACATGTATTTTCATACACAATAATTAATTATTTTTAACCGGATAATCGGTTACAATATCTAATTTTATCATTTTATCACGTTTATATTTAAATATATATTTTATCATTGATTTTAATTTTATTATTATTATAATTATTAATACCATGCTCCAACTTAGAGGCTTTCTTAGAAAGATAAAAAAAAAAAGGTAATTAAAGACAAATACAAAATATATTTTTTGCATTTGCATTTCAATGTGTTAAGTCAAAAAGATTCAAGTTAGAAAGTAAGTTGGAAAGAAAGAAAAATAGTAGAATAAATCGTGTTTTAATGTTGTTTGGATCTTCATTTTTAAAGGTAAGCTATAGGAGACTGTTAAGGGACAATAGAGACAATGTTGAGCTGATGTAGCATTGAGCATGTTAGACCGATCCGACATATCAAATCAGCACAAAGATAGAAATATCCCTGATTGTCTATTGGAGGCTTTATAGAGAGAAAAAAATCACTATATATTTTTTATCATCAAATGTCCTTAACATTCTATCTTTTCATAAAGTAGTCTGAGTATCAGATTGTTGAAGGTATTATTGACATCCCTAATATAGGGCAAATAGGTAAAAAGAGATGACTTGGAAGTTCAAGTCTTCGAAGCTAACATTATAAAGAGAGGTCGATTTTAAGGGATGGCTAGCCTTGAGCCGCAGTTTGATCTTGCGTGTGTGCCCTAGTTGAGTGCATAGTTAGCTTAAAGGTTATTGAGGTGTTAATTGTTTGGAATGATTCGAAGTTAGTGTTGGAGTTCATTTGGCCATGGTGAAACTTGTATTTTATTTTAAAAACTTGGATTTAAGCTTCTATTTTGGACTCTGACAATGAACCACACTCTCGATTTACCTTGGAGAGTCTTTCAATTTAATCGATTTGATCTGGGATTTATTCAGTTAGGTCAATCTGATAGCATTAAATAAGAAATGAGGTAGTCTGAGTAGGAAAATTTAAAACGAGAAGTCAAAAAGACGTCTTCCCACCTTTGCTTTAACACATGACACAACCTGTGTCGTTTATCTGATCTGAGGCACATCAATATAAAGAGTAATTGGGACTTCAATTTTTCATCTTTCTGTTTTTTTTGCTCTCAACTTGACCTAAACTTTTTGATCTCAAAAGCTTTCTGACCTTTAAAGTTTTTTCACACCTTATTCAGTACGTATTCTTAACCATATTTTCTAGTATAAGTTTTGGAAAGGCTGAGAGTTATTATGTAGAACCTAGAAGAGGTCAGCAGGGGGCAGCAAGATAATGATTTGATCTCACTAATTATCGAAGGCTATAATCATAAGAGGATGGCCTATTGGTTTAATCCAATGTCCAAAGAAAGGTAGTGGAAAAATGAAAAGAATGCTCAGGCAACAAGAGAACGGATCCTAAGTATGGAATATCTGTGTGTTTAGATTGACTTTGATTTACAAAATTTACCACCTTTCCCTATCTCTCAAGTCAGTCCATCTTTTATAGTCGACCTTCCTTCATCCTCTGTTGTTCCTTCTTCTGAGGTTTAATCTAGTTGATTTTTTTTTCTTTTATTCTCGCCTTATTGATGCTCTTGTTGTCATTTTTATTCCCCTTCAGTCAATTTTTATTGAGATCTCTTCCTCTTCTGAAGCGTTTTCAGCTCGTCCTTTTTCTTCTGGGATTGAGTTGCTTTCAGCCATAGTTTCACCTCAAAATCTTACTCTTATTTAAGAGTTAGAGTCTTTTGGCGGTGAAGATTCTCACGAAAAGGGTTTTGAAGAGCAACCAGAGGAAATGAACACCCTTTTGGAAAAAGTGATGATTAGGAAGGGAACCTCATGGGGCATGACTAATTAGCCAAAGTCTTTGTATATACTTCTTGTGACTTCGGCATGATTTCTAAGGATGTGATAAGAAAACTAAACAACAAGGCAAATATTGAAGACTATCCTAACATGTGTTCAGCTAATCACGTCTGTGCTCTGGCTATGACTTTTTTTTTTCTCAGAGAAAGGTATAGTATAATAATGTCAAGCTCTTCAAACTGGGTCACTGATAGACTGGAGCCACATCGGCTTTGTGTGTATTATGATTCCTTCGTGGTCGGTTTGAGTTTTCCACTTTATCCTTTATTTGTTTCAATTTTTAATTTTTACAATTTGATTATCACTTAGCTCACTCCTAACTTTATACAGTACATATTTGCCTTTATTATTTTTTGTCAACACTTAAACATTCTTCATATTTTTCCTCTATTTTGAGAATTCTTTTCTTTTAAAAAGCACCTCAACAATGGTAGGTAGTAGTACATAATAGCTTAACCCAATAAGAAATTACTTGTCGATTGTCTAAGCTCAATAAAAATTAGAAGCTACTCTTTTTTTGGCTTGAGAAGCAAAAAATAAATAAAAATGATGAGCCTAAGGTCAAGGCTATTTCTGAGGTTGAGGCTTGGGAAATAAAGAGTATGCTGGGCATTTTCGTGGATGCACTAGTGGTTTTCTTTATCCTGGATCTATCAAATTGGGATAAAATTTTAAAATATGCCCATAGAGAGAAGGTCATCATTGATGCCCATAAGCTGACATCCTCAAAAGTAATAAACAAGATGAAGTATTGGGATAGGTTTAAGGTAACCTCATAGGATTTTACTTTAACTTAATTTTTGTTTAACTATTAGCTTGGTTTTACAGAGATGGCCAGCTGTAATGATTTTGACTTTGGGTTGTACCAGCACACCTTTAAGCCCAAGAAAAGCCAAAAAAATATTTGGCTAGGGGCCCTATCTTACGGGGGAGACAAGGTGGTCAATAACTTATTGCATCGCTCTTTTGCAAGTCAAAAAACAAAGGCCAAGGCTGGTCGAGACCTATCATCAACATCGACGCCAACCCCTTATCTTCCTACCAAAAAGCCATAAGTGGAGGCCTCTTTTTCCACCCTTGAGATTCCTGAGGCTAAGGTATTAAAGCCTAGCTTAAAGAGGATCTCCACCAGCTTTGAATGCACTCCTACTGATGACCCCATCACTAACCTAGCCATGGCAAAGAGATTTAGCAAAGTCACAATCATTCTTTTTGGTAAGTATTATTGACTTTAGTTCAATTTTATCAGTATTCTTCATTTTGCTAAGTTTGAGGTCATTTTGTGTAGTCCAACAAAAATTTTCCCCTTAACTCCTAAAAAACATTGGTGAAGCCCTCTACCACACCTATCTCGTGATGGCCCACCTACTGAGGGTCAAGAAAGACATGGCTACCTTGATCGAGGAGCACAAGAAAAGGTTGTACGAGTTAGGCAATTTCAATCTAGTCTCAATGCATCTCACAAAAATGGAGCTAAACTGAAAAAAAGAATTGAAGAGTTAACAGTGAAGTTGGAGGTTATCCTAATTGACAAAGCTTCAGCTAACTCAATGATGGAGCAACGTAAGCTAAAACTCAATGATGCTTAGGTTAAAATAGCTGAGGTTAGGTCAGAGCTCGAAGCTAGGGAGAAGGAGAAGGAAAACCTAAAAAAAAGGCAGTGGAGGAGTTTAAGGTCTCCATTAGGTGCTTCTTGATGAAGGTGGAGTTTTTTAGGAAGAATGTGCTCGGTGCCTTTTAGTTGGCTAAAGATAAAGTGTAATTTAAATTCTCTGCCATCAAGCTTGACCTCTTTGATGTTGACATCAACAATATCAAATTGATGCCTCATCTAAATTAGCCTGAAAGGATGAGCAAAAGGAAGAAAAAGATGAGAATGAAGCTTTGGAGGTTAAGCAGGAGGTAGTTTTAGGGTTTGAGCATGAGGTGGAGAAGGTCGATGAGGGTGAGATCATCACTACTATTTTTGCTGATGAAAATGCTACTCCCATCGCTACTGCTATCGACGTTATTGATGAATAATTCTTTTGACTTTTTATTTTTGATTTTTTGTAAATTTTTGTTAATGTACGAGGTCTATTTTTTGTAACGATCTTAGGTAGGGATGATCTGTTGACATTATTTGTTGGCAATTTTTGTAATAGTTAATCAATACAACTTTCTATTCAAATTAGTCTAAACTTCAACTCAGCTCAGCTTTATTATTCACCCAAGTTTAAGCATAATTAATCAAAGAAATTTTAGCTTGATTAATTAAACTGAGAATTTACGTAATCCCTTGGGTCAAATTAACTTGAGAATCCACAATGTGTTAGGTCAAATTTTGTTATATCGATAGGTGTAAGCTTATTAGACATAATTAGATTTTTGTATTCAATTATAAAATACAAGCCTCAACTTAGTTTAGATCAAGCTACTGATAATAGACTTTTGAATTATTTGCATATTATATCTTTGGCATGACGTTGCTATTTAGGTTTTGTAGTTTGTAAATTATGTCATGGATGATCTTTTTAACAACATATGGTCCTTATCATATTGAGACTAATTTGCTACCTCGATCATCTACTCTTAAGGCTTTTACTTTGTTAAGTACCATGTTGTTTTTCCCGATATGCTTACGTTTGACCCTTTTTTTTATAATAATTAGCCACTTTTTGCTGATAAGTTGCTATCCCTGTTAAGGCTATGTCTTTTTGTTCTTCGATAAGGTCAAGGTCAATCCTAAACACATCTTTATTTTCTACTTCTGACCCTTCTTTAACTCTTAAGCTTAAAAGGTCGATCTCACCAGGTACTACAGCCTTTGTTTCAAATGCCACATGGAATGAGGTTTCACTAGTAGGTGCTTTCATGGTCATTCTTAGGGCCCATAGCACTTTTTGTAGCTCATCAACCCATTTTCTTTTTGTTGCATTGAGTCTTTTATTTAGAGCTTTTAATATTGTCTTGTTTGTAGTTTTAGCCTATTTATTGGACTGAAAATGGGCAACCAACGTAAACTTGAAGTCAATGTGAAGGTTTGAATACCATTTTGTAAACCTTGAGTTTTTAAATTATTTGCCATTGTCCGTTATTATAGATTGAAGTATGTCGAATCTACAAACTATGTTTTTTCACACAAATTTCTTAACTTCGACCTTTGTGATGGTAATCAAGGCCTTAGCTTTAAGCCATTTTGTAAAGTAATCTATTGCCACTAAAATAAATCTCCTCTGACCTGTGGCTGGAGAGAATGGTCCAAAGATATCCATTCTCCACTGCTTGAAGGGTTACAGATTGATGATAAGAGTAAGTTTGGTTGATGTGAGATGTTGTAAATGAGCGAATCTTTGACACTTGTCACATCTCTTTACCAGTTCAGTTGTATCTCTTCTAATGATGGGCTGAGGTTTGATGTGACTTTTATAGATTCTTTCGTGGATTTCTTGCAGGATGAGTTTACCTCTTTCTCGTTAATACATTTTAAGTAGGGCAGGCTAAAAGATTTTTTGTATAATTTTTTTTCAATCATCGTATACCAAGAGACCTTTCTCATTAATGCCTTAGCTTGGATTCTTTTTTTAAGTAGTGCCCACGTGGTCAACTATGCCTTGATTAGCGTCATCTATGTCTTTTTTTTTGTGATTTATCATACGAACTTGTCTTTGATACTTTTACGTGTTAGCTCTTTTACCAGAACTTGGTTTAGGCTTTCCATTAGTATTTTTAAAGCTAATTTAGACACAGAGTTTGTTAGTGAATTCTCTGACATCGATATTTTTTTTATCTCGATTTTCTTAAAGCCAGCCATAAAGGTTAGTGCTTTGTTAAGATACTTTTAAATCCTATCTTTTTTAGCTTCGAACTTTCTATTTATTTGATTGACCACCAATTGAGAATTGTTGTTTGCAGTTAAGTGTTGAACGTTTAGCTTAGTTGCTAGCTTTAAATAGTTATCAATACCTCATATTTTACCTTATTATTGAATTCTTAAACTTGAATCTCAAAGCATATTGTACTGTAGCCTTTTTAAGCTTATTAAAATAAGGCTAGTTCCTTTGCTATGGCTCGTGGTCGATTCATCAATTTAGAGTTTCCAACCATATTTATCCGAGGTTATTTTTTTTTTTAGTGTCTTTTAAGGTGTACCGAGGTAAGTTCTATGTCAAAGTTTGCCAATACCTATGATTTTAAGGTTGAATTGGGTAATATGTGTAGGCCAAATTCGTTAAGCTCCATCGCCCATTTAATTAGCTTTTTTGACATTTCAAGTTTCTATAAGACCTGTCTCAACGGTTAGTCAATTAGTACGTGGATTGTGTGGCTTGAAAATATAGTCTAAGTTTTTTGATCGAGATGACAACGGCATAAGTTAGCTTTTTTATGCTGCTATAGTTAATTTTTGGTCCTGTCAGTACTTTACTTACAAAATAGATCGATCTTTTTTTTTTCCTCTCAGAGTAGGATCGAATTGATATGCTGGTCTGTGTTGGCTACGTATAGGTGTAAAATCTCATCGGGTATTGGCTTAGACAAAATAAGTGGAAAAGATAAGAACTCTTTAAGTCTTTTAAAAGTTTTTTGGCATTGATGAGTCCACCTGAAGTCAAAGACTTTCTTGAGGATTTTGAACAATGACGGATATTGTTTTGTCGATTTGGATATGAATCAGTTTATGGTAGTTCTTTTGCTAGTTAACCTTGTACTTGTTTTACTAAGATCGATGCCTTCATGTTCAAGATTGCTTAAACCTTTTTTAGGTTCACCTCTATCCTCATTTTATTGATTATGTAACCAAGAAACTTATTCGATGTGACCCAAAAACACATTTGTTTAGGTTAACCCTCATATTATATTTCTTTAAGGTGTTGCAAGTTTTTTTGAGGTCTTCTAGATGCTCGATCATGCTCTTACTCTTTATGATCATGTCGTCCATGTATACTTTCATGTTTCAGCTGATCTAATTTTTAAACACCTTGTTTACCAGTCTTTGATAGGTCATATTTACGTTTTTTAATCCAAATGGCATTACTTTATAATAGTAAATGCATTTTTTAGTAATAAAGGCTATATTTTCCTTATCATCTTCTAGCATTTTGATTTAATTGTAACTAGAATAGGTATCTATAAAATTGAAGACGTCATGCTAGGCATTATCATTCATAAGCCAATTTATACTAAGGAGAGAAAAGATGTCTTTTGGGTAGGCTTTGTTTAGGTCGGTAAAGTCAATGCACGTCTTTCATTTTTTGTTGTACTTTTTGACCATGACTACGTTGGTTACCTATTTAGGGTAGTAAATCTCCCTAATGAAGTTTTCTTGCAATAATTTATCAACATTCTCCTCGATAGCTTGTTGTCTTTCTGGGGTAAAAATTCTCTTCTTTTGTTGAACTAATTTTATCTCAGGATTAGTGTGCAGCCTATAAATAATCACTTTAGTATCAATTCTAAGCATGTTGGATGGTGTCCAAGTGAACAAGTTAGCATCATCTTTTAAGAGTTGAATTAATTGATCTTTATGTTGAAGTTCAGCTTTGATCTTTGTATGTTTTCTAGGGATTCTATCCCAGAATGAGACTGTTATGAGGTCTTTGGTTGATTCAGGTTGATTTTCATCTGAGTCTGATTTTTAATCAATTATCTTTTTTTATCTAATTAGGTCGAGGTCATTTTCTGTGAAAACAAATTTTAACGTGATGATTAATATATTGTGCATATCTTGTTAAAAATGTATGTAATGATTTTTCATTTCATACTGTATTTTAACTGGCATATTAGCTTAGTCTAAATGACATATGATTGTTCACACCAGCTTAAAAGCCTAGTCGTCTTTGGTGTTATCTCAAAAAATTAAAAAAATAAAGCAAAAATTTTTTTTTGTTAAAACTTAAAAGCTTAGAGCATCTTAAGAGCGTGCTTCTGTCAAGTTAGTCTTAAGTTCTGTGCTCTTACTGATGACTTCTTACTTTTTATCGATCTTTGGTGGTTGTCTTTCTTTGTTTTTAACCTCAGTATCTATCAAACTGCCTGTCTACTTCCTAGTCATGTCTTTCATTATTGTGACATGACACTTTTATGCCATAAATTGGTCTCCTTGAACCCCTTCAATCCCATCGAATATTGAAAATTTCACTTTTGAATGGGGAGCTGAGCCTATAAGTCGCATAACAGACTAGCTAGGTTAGCCCAATATCATATTATAAGTTGATGGAACATCTATAATCATGAATTCTATAATCAAGGTAATAGTCTTCGGTTCAATTACCAAGAAGATCGAAAGCTTGATGGTTTTTTTTATTGGTACCTACTCATTCCCAAACCTTATAAGCGTTATAGTGATCGACTTCAACTAATCTTTATTAATTTTCATTTTCTTTATGCAACCGTAGTACATGACGTCAGTTGAACCATAGTCAAATAGGATTTTTTTAGCTACATAGGCCGTGGTTACTATAGCATTATCGAGTGGGTGTTGGATTCTTTTAAAATCTTTTGAGCTAAATGAGAGAGCTCATCTCTTCAATTTTTTTCTTTTTTGCCAAGGTGCCTACCATCATAACCATGCCTAGGTTAAACTTCTTCTTGGTTGAAGTGGAGCTACCCCTAGTGATCATATTAATCACCCCGGTTATTGGTTTGTTATTATCAATTCAAATCTCTTCTTGAATTGGCTCGTCTCCTCGGGCTTTCCTTATTCCACGTTCTGCTTTTTTCTCTTGCCCCAAATGGGCACTCTTTGATCTTGCCTGTAGTCCATTCTAGATTGAGTTTATCTTTTCTATCCCATAAATCTTTTCAGCTAACCTCTTTTTATCAGAGCTTCAATCTCATTTTTTAGGTCAACACAATCTTTAGTGTTATGACCTATATCTATGTGAAAGGCATATCTTTTGGTCGAATCCCTTATTATGTTTTGTCTCAATGGTTTTGGCCATCTGAGGTTGGGGTTTCTTTCAATTTGCATTAGAATCTTCTTTCGAGAGGTATCAATGCAGTGTAGTTTCTTTTTCTATTAGGGTTTTTAGAATATATTGTCTCTTTCTTGGGGTAAGATCGTAAAAACCCTTACCGTTCTTACAACTAAAGAGAGGGATAAACCTTTCTTACCTTGACCATCAAGGAAGGGGAATAAGTCTCTCTTACCTCGATTAGGTTTCATTGTAGCTTTAGCATTCATGTACTTTTTTGCTATCAACATGACATTGGCTAGAGTTTTAGGTGGTTCTAGCGATAATGTCAGCTTTAAGTGGTACTCTTTGTCGTTGAGTCCACTTATTAAGCGACGATGATGACCGTCTATTCCAGGTCTTTAACCTGTAGAGCTTCTATGTTCAAACGCGTGATATAGCTCTTCAAAGTTTCATTTCATCCTTGGTGGATTGACATCAAACTTAGAGTCATTTTTTTGCTCTTCGACTACTCATAGACTTGGACAAGAAAGAGTGGTTGTGCTCTTTAAACATCATGATTGACCTTGATTCCAGGCTGCTATACTAGGATCGAGCTATGCCCTTCAGTGTAATAAATAGACTTTTGCACATTAGAGCCTCGTTTGCTCTCTACATCATCATGTTTGTTCTATAAAATTTTAAATGATCAAATAGGTCAAAAGTATTATTGTAGTTTTCAAAGTCAGCATTTTAAATCCTTTGGGAAGCATGGCTTTGTCAATTTTTTTGGTGAAAGGCAAGGTCTCAAAAAACTTGAGCTCATCCTCAAAAGCTACTACTTTCATTTTTAGCTTTTTTTTCATGGCTTTCATCCAAGATTCTAAATCTCTGTTCAGTTGGGATTCGGGTTTGTTTGTTTGGATTTTTGGGTCATAGCTTGTGTTGAATTGTGGTCAGGGTAATGGTGGCCTAGGGTTGTGTGCTTTTTTTCTCTAGAGGACGAGGAGGTTTCCAACTCTTCGTAGCTTAATTGTTTGACAACAGCTCCTTAGCTAAGAGTGATTAAGTCAAGCACTTTCGAAACTTAAGGTGGGGTTTTGGTTTGTAACATTTGCTTAAGAGCCTGTATCTGTTCAGTTAGAGCTTGGAATTGTTTCATGGTCAGGCCCACCTATGGTTGGGCTAGTCAGATGGAATGTTGACTATGATGGGTTTCTATTCTAGCCAGGATGACTGTCTTTCTTTTTTTTAAGGTTCTCTTCCTTAATGGCATTGCTTTATGCTCGGCTAATGAAAAAAAAATCCCTTACTTGGCGTGTCAAATGTTGGTGCTGAGTTCCAACCTCAAAGTTTTCTTGGAAAGACAAAAAAAAAAAGATGGTTAGAGGCAAAAGTAGGATTTGTTCCCTGCTTTTGCATTCTGATGCACAAGTGAAAAAGATTTAGGTTGAAAAAGCAATAAGGAGAAAAAGGGAGTAGAATAAACTTACCTTAATGATACATTGACTTTTATATTTATAAATAATCTATAAGGGATTGTCAAGGGACAATAAGAATAGTGGCGAGCTAATATGGCACTAAGCATGCCTGACTGACTTGACATGTCAAGTTAACACATAATAAAAATATCATTGATTGTCTGTTGGAGGCTTCATAGAGGCATTACTATGCTCTTTTGACTATCAAATACCCCTAACAATAATCAATTTTATTATTATCATAATTAATTTTACCATCACTATTATTTTTAATTTTATTGTCTATTCAAATGGATTCTTTATCCAATTAAAAAAATCAAAATTTTGGACTTTAATATTAACTGATTTAACAAAAGACATTTTCTCAAACCAAACATTTTTCTCATTGAAAGGTTAGTACATCTGTAAGTTCTAGTAAATTCAAGGCCCAACCGCCATTATCAAACAACTCGCGCAATTGACAAAACTTTTAACAAACGGAGACAGTAGAATTCAAAGGATATTGCAGTCATTGGACGAAAAATCAAGTGCCATCACAGTAGCTTCGTTCTCAACAAAGAGTTTCATTCTTTTCTCGCACACCATTCCATTCAAAGCAAGTAATGAACAATTCTACTTAGTCGAATTAGAAAAAAAAAATCAACATTTTATAATTTTTTCATAAAAGAAATCGTAATCTGACATAAAAAAAAATAATTATTAGTATTAAAATTTATATTTTAAATCTGTTGAATGTTAATTTTTAAAAGTGATTACGTGAATCATTAAATGAAAGTTAGACTTTAATATTAACTTTTTGAACTCTAATATTTCACTTCTGAATTAGTATCTTAAAATGGCTGAAACTTTCTGGCATATCCCATGTCATTGAAAGGGCAATACATGCAAGTAAATTCAAGCCCCAACCCCCATTATCAAACAACTCGTGCCATTGACACATTCAAAATCCTCAATCCCCCATTTTCACTTTAGCTTTTTCCTTTTCTGCCATTAATGGTTCAGAACTCCATGGTCAACACGTAATCCTTTAAAAGCCAAGCCATAAACCAAACTATTTCACTAGTGTCCAACTCCAACCACCTCCCCTATATATATAACTCATTTCGTTTCCATATGTCATCAAATACTTGATACCAAGAAATCAAAAGATTTACAGTTTCAGCTATCAGGCGGCGTAAATACAATCTTTTTCGAAGATGAATAGCCGAAAAGTGAACACCCTTTTGATCATTTTTCTCATCTCAGTGGCCATTTTGAGCCAAGTTGGAGTCGAGGCAACCAGAGTGTTACCGGAGGATTTTGCAAAGGCGAATCACTTGGAGACATACTCGTCAGTTTACGAGAAGGCCAAGTTCACAATGTCGTGCTGGCTCGAGCGGTTGGCTTCTGGACCTAGCCCTAGAGGACCTGGTCACTAGCTAGAATAATTCAAGTCTGAAAATCCGGTTAAAAATCATATCCCGCTGAAAGCTAATTAGAAGAAAGTATACTCAGTGTTATTATTAATTTATTATATATATATTTTTATTTTCTTCTTTCATGTAGAAGATATATAACATGCAGCTCTGCCAATTTATATAAATATAAATATATATATATATATAATACTCAGTGTTATTATTAATTTATTATAGTTTTTTTTTATTTTCTTCTTTTATGTAGAAGATATATAATATGCCGCTCTGCCAACTTCCATACATATATATAGATATATATATTTGTGTGTGCGCGCGTGCTCAAATGTAAATTGATGAATAAAAATTTTATGATTTTATAAGTTGTATGACCTAGTAATTATATGATTACTTTTTTTATTTGGATAATTAAAATGATAACAAACCTTAGATGAAATAATACAACTAAAATTTTAGAATATTTATTAAAATGCTCAACTAAGCTTAGAAAGATCAATTCCTCTCCTATTATTCTTATTAGTATTATTTTTTTTACAAAGAAAATTACAGCTTAAACATTGAGAAATAGCTAAGTGACTTAAACTTAAGTGGTTAAATGAGTGGATTAATAATTCATTATTAAATAATAGTTAGGGATGACAAAATAATTTATATTTGATGATCAATTTTGAGTCATTTTGATTTAATAGGATCGATTTTTAAAAAAAAATTGAAGGTCAAGTCGGAGATGGATTTTAGATTACTCCACCTTGAACCGCCCATTATACATATATATAAAATTATATATTTTATTATTTATTTAATTTTATATTTATATATGCAATATATTAATAAAATTATTATTTAATATCTTAATTTAAGATATGAATTTAATAAAAATATTATATTTGTATAAATTAAAACATAATTTATATTAAAAAATAATATTTTTTATGAATATTATATTAAATTAAATTTATTAAATTAATTTTGAGTCAAACATGAATTATGCATAAATATATTATATTAGAGTTGGATATAAAAAATAATAATCTGCTATCAAGTTGAATAAAAAATTGGATAACACATTTCAAGAGTCGAGTAAAAGTCAAGGCGGGCGAAAACCCACTCGACCCATTGTCATACTTAACAATGGTACATAAACAAGATGTATCTCATACACATAAATTGTACGCATGTGCATTTTTTTTCTTTTAAATTTTGTGTTTTTTTTTTTTTTCAAATTAATCTTTATGTTGTCAAATTTTTATGTATATATATAATTTCTGTAATTGTTTATGAGTATATAATCTTTCTCTTTAATATGTTATCACCATCTAATAAATTTGTTTAAAATTGATATTTCTATCTTTGAATTCAATGTGATTTTTAGTTAGTGACTAATTGAGAAAGAAATTCAAGTTGGTAACTTTTACTAGTAGCCTAGGACTAAAAATGTAAGCAGAGGACCAAAAATCAAGTGATATGTTGGTAAAATTTTAGATTTTTAATTTCAAAAATTAAAATTCAATTCCTGAAAACCTAAAGTAAAAAAAAAAAAAAAAATGCAAGCAAAGAAGGTTTAAAAATGTACATAAATGAGTCAAGTTTAATTCACAGATTTGATTAGCTTGTTAGTATTAATTTCTTGGCAAGTTTGACCATTTTGGATCCTCTATATGAAGTTCCATTAAGTTTTTAGTTTCTTAGTATATTTATAACGTATATACGTACATATGTACGCATATAAAATAAATTTGAGATACCTCTGATCAAAATTTGTCAGCATCAAAATATCATTATTCAACATTTTTTTTTTGTTGCTCTCATATAAATGAATAATTAATCTAAAAATCTAGTGCTTTTTTTTTTTTTTTTGGGTTTTGAATTAAGATTAAAGTTCGAATTTGAATCCTTCAACTCTAAAGTCGACTTCAGTGCTACAGAGCTAACTTAGTATACATGTACACGCATGCTTTACGTGTTATAAAATAAATTTTGATATTAATTGCTTTGACCTCAAGTACTTTGGCTAAAGTAATAAAAAAGCCTATTAATTTTATAATTAATTTAGATAAATTTTTATATTTTTATTACATATAAATAAAGTCTTAATACTTAATTTATACTCAAATAAATTTTTAATCTTTAATTTGCATTCAAATAGACCCTCAAACTTTTAATTTATATATAAATAAGTCATTAACATAAATAATTTTTTCATTTGAAATAAAAGTGTATTTTGATACAAATCAAAATATAAATTTTTTAAAAAGTATTTTAGCCTTGAAATAACAAATGTAAAGAGTTGTTATATATATTTGAGAATTTGATTCAATTATATATATATCCATATTTTTGTATTTAAAAAGTTGAATTTGAATTAAAAAAAATAGTTGTATATTTATGACAATAGACTTTTGCCTACTAGAAGATTTTTATATAAACTTGGTTGTAGTTTAGCCATTTTTTTTAATCTATATTATTGTTTAAAATTAAATTTAAAATTATTAAAAATATTACTTATAAATCAGTTGTCATAATCATAACAGTTAAGATCTCAAAAGTCAAATTCAACATAAAAAAAATTATAATATTCAACACTTGCACATATATATAGATAATTTTGTGGCAATTTTCATTTTCCTCTTTAAGGCAGCCAACCGATCCACCAATCTTTGGTCAAATTCAATATTTCCAACTTTTGGACTTCATTAAAGTCAATATATATATATTTTTTAATTTTGTTTACTATAATTAGATTTGAACTCGACACCCTCCACTTTGAAATCAACTCCAATACCCTGACTTTTTTTTTTTTAAATGACAAAATTATCTTTCTCCTTTTATTGAATTTAAACCCAAATAATGAAAGAAAAGGTTATCTCATTTATATTATTAATTTTGTAGAGACTGGAGCAAAGGGAGGGTGTCCAGATGGCACCTCTCTCTCTCCCACTAGTCTCTACTTTTTTTATTTTTTATTAAATTCATTTTTTTGTTTTTAATTTATTTGATTTTTTAATTTTATTTTTTATTAGATAAATTTTTTAAAAAATCAATAAAATTATGGATGATAGAACAATTTATATTTGATTGGTTTTAATTAGTATTGGTCTAATATATGTGCATTTTTTTTTTTAAATTAAGATCGGATCGAGATTTTTTTAAAATTTTTTTTTTTCGAAAGTAAAGTCGGATAGAAAATAGATTTAAGGTGTTTCACCCCATCTCAAGTTCCATGTGATACTTACCTCCTTTTGTTTTTTTGTTTTTAATTTTTTTACTGCTTTTTCTTTTTGGGTTTCATTTTTAAAATTTTTTTACTTTCGTTTTTTTATTAGATAAATTTTGTAACAAAAAAAATCAATAAAAATAAAAATGACAAAATAACTCGTATCCGATAACTTTTAATTTGTTCCAATTGAATTGATATGCTTTATTTTAATTCGGAATAATTAGGTTGAATTTTTTTTTAATTGAACTTGGATAAAAGTAAGATTTTATGTATTATATCTCAGTCTTGTTATATAAAAAATATATAATTATTATTTATTTTTTTATATTTATATATATTTTATTTTAAAAATATTATTTAATATATTAATTAATAAATTCACTTGCCACCCATTTGCCTTTTTTGTTATTTTTAAAATTTTAATTATTAGATAAATTTAAAAAAAAAAATCAATAAAGGTAAAAATAACACAATAACATATATCCGATATTTCAATTCGCCATAATCTAATCAAAGCATTTTTTTAAAAGTAATGATTGGCTTAAATTTTATCTTTTTGAATAATTTGAGTCAAGTTGAGATTGGATTTGAGATGTTCTGTCTCTACCATTCTAAGAATATATAAAAAAATTATATATTTTATTATTTATTTAACTTACATTTATATATTAAGTATTATATTAATAAAAATATTATTTAATATCTTAATTTAAAAAAAAATTATTTATATATAATAAAGTTATAATTTATATTAAAAAATAAATACACTTATAATGACATAAAAAATTTCCATCTTACATATTTAAAATATAACTAAAAAAAAATCCGACAACAAAACGAGGTCTAATTCTAATTAAATTTAATATTCAATAGGCTGTAGCAGCCATGGACACGTTCAAACTCTTGAACCCAATGTTTCGGCTTTCCCAGCATCAGCAGCTTTCCCACGAGCTAGGTTTTTTTTTTTTTTCCTGTTTCAAGCTATGACTTACTCAAAGTCTTTGGTCAACACGATTAGTCATAAAAACCCACAATTTTCCTCATCTTTTTTCCACGTATTTCAGCTGTTCTGACTAGACTCAGCAAACTTGTTTCTCTATATATACCAGATATTCATTTCCAATTCTCTCCATTCACATTCATCAAGAAACCAATTAGCTCTTCCTACAACATTCACCACATAACCTTCAAAGATTTAGCCTTCTGCCCACGTTTAGATTACCTTTTGGGAAGATGAATAGCAGAAAATTGAGTACCCTTTTGATCATCGTTGTCATCTCAATGGCAGTGCTGAACCATGTCGGCGTTGAAGCTACCAGAGTTTTGCCTGAGGATTTTGCCAAGGCCAATCACCTGGACACGTACTCGTCGGTTTATCAGAAGGCAAAGTTCACCATGTCATATTGGCTCGGGCGGTTAGCTTCAGGACCAAGTCCCCAAGGACCTGGCCACTAATGCTTCAGGTTGGGAATTCAGTTCCAAAATGACGACGTGATGATACAATGAAGATTTCATTCCCATGAAAGTTAGACAAATTAAAGCATATTTTATTATTATTATTGTTTTAGATTATGATATTCTGTAATATCTTCTAGGTAGAATTGTAAATGTAATTGAAAAACAGGATTCTTTGATTTGATTTTAATTTTTTTTGGGGCACACTTTTTTTTCTTTTTTTTTTTTGTTGAATAATATTTAATTATAATAACTCATTAATTAATCACCTACAATTTTGAAGATAATTAATTAGAAAATAAGCATTCCATGCAACATTTCAACACAAGCACCGAAATTTTCTTGCAAATATAGACAGTAAATGAAGCTGATTTTTTTTTTCTTTTTCAGGAACTGGAAATTGTTGAAATATTTAATTAATGAAGATAGGATAATCAAACTTTATTCAAATGGTAAAATTGAAATTGATGAAGATGAAAAGGGTTATTGAGTTTTGAACTTCAATGTTGGATTTTTATTTTCTAAATTACTAATTGAAAAATTGACATTACCCCATTAATGAGGAAAATTATTGTCTTTTTGACCAGCCAAAATTGCAGCAAATGAAATTTTCTTCATCATCCTTGTAAGCAAGTGACATAGGCTAACACCCAAATAAAGATGAAGAAAAATAACTTTCTGTATTTACAAATCCCTTTCAATTGGAGATAACAAAAGTTTATTTTTAAGAAGCTTTTTAAAATAAAATAAGAGTTTATTTTCAACTAAACTATGTACAAAATTAAGAAGAGAGAAAATTGTTCCGAACAAATAAACCAATATGCATATAAAAATGTTTACAAAGATGAAAAAAAAATGTACAATTACAAGTGTGCAATACATAACAAATGATAAGAATTCATTTTCATTTAGACTACATACAAGATTGAAGAAAACAAAATTGACCCAAAATAATATATGTACAATGATGTTTACGTGAATGAAAAAATATATGTACAAATGAGTTTATACAATGCAAAAATTCATTTCCAATTAGAATATACGTAATCCTAGAGAGAGTAAAACTATTCCAAACAAATAAAATTATGTACATATAAAAATGTTTACATGGATGAAAAGATGTATGTACAATTACATATATGCCAAACATTGGTTCATTATTTTCAATTATGTACAAAAGTAAAGAGAACAAAAATTGCTCTCGAATGAATGAAATAATGTACATGCAAAACTACTTTCATAAAAAAAATATGCAAACATATGTTTCCATTACATAATAAAAATAAAAATTTATATTCAAAATTATATACAAAATTGAAAAGAGCAAATGAAGTAATATATATAATGAGAAATAAGATTCATTTCCAATTAAAGTAAAACTAAAAAATTAGAGTTTTCCCTAATTGACATTTATACATTCACATCTTTTGTATATACATGGACAAGTGAAATAATGGTTGTATATGGATGATCGTATGCATGTATGTAATGAAAGAACATCATGTGATGCAAAAAAAAAAAATTCATCTCCAATCTCACTTTTTTCAAAGTAAAAAAAAAAAAAAAGAAATATTGGTTGTACATGGATAACGAATGCATGTATATAATGAAAGAATATTATGTGATGCAAAAAAAAAAAAAAAAAAAAAAAACTCAAAATCTCCTTTTTTAAATAAAAAAAACTGTTTTTGAAAAATTATTTTTTATAAATTTAAATTATAAAATTATCTCAACAAAAAAAAAAACTTTAACAAATACAATATCAATACAAAAACATGTTCTATATAAGGGATCAGCATAACTCTATCTTAAGGTTGAATTCTTAAAGTTTATTATATGTTTGGTTATGACATTTCACAATTTAAAAGGTTTTTATATTGTTCTATATTATCGTCCATGATGGATTAATAAGACACTTTAATTCACATCCATTATAAGCTACGAATGAGAAAGATCCGATTTGAGTAAGAGTATTTCGTTAGCTCATATGGAGGCATAAAATCTTACAATAATATAAGTATTTTACTTTTTCTTAGAGAGACGAAGTGCGAGTATAGACCTAATGTTATGAATAATGTATATGTCATTGTGTGTAAAGAGACCGTTAAATATATATAAAAAAGCAACGTAAAAATGGTAAAATCATTCAATTTGTTAAGGCTTGGATAACAAATTGATTACTGGCTCGACTCTTAAAATTCTCATTTGAGTCGTCAAATAGTCATAACATATAAGTCTGTAAACTTGTTGTTAGGTATAATAAGAGGATTCATCACTAATTTTTTTTTGTATATGTACAATTAGTCACCTAACTAAATTTATCTCATTTTAAAAATAAGTCTTAAGCTTGATTTGGGTATCTCTAAAACGTATATTTTAATCTATAAACCAAAATTATATTCGAAAATACAGTTATGTGTAAAAAAATTTATAATACCCTTACAATGTCTATTCAAAAGATGATACTAGTTAATTTTGTGTTATCTAAAGTCTTAAAAGTTTTATTGAATAAATTTAACATTAAAAAAATATCTTAAAATTACTATAATAGTTTGATAACAATTTAAAAAAAAAATTTCACCTTAAAAAATTTATAAAGACTAATATCTTACTCTAATTACTCTAAGGAGGCTTTCATCGGAATTATTCCAAAAGACCACTCTTTTTTTACTTTCTCACATTGATTTTCTTCGAAACCACCTGAAATGATCAAGATCTGCAAGTTTAGTTCATAATTTCAAACTTTGAAAAAGTCCTCTTCTCTTCATCCGATCTTTCCAAGTTTTCAGTATGTCAGTGGCTTCCCCACGCTCTTCCTCCTCATAGGTCCTCATCTCTCAGGTCACACCGATCTCCATTGACCACCATTGTTGCCATCACTGTTGCCGCTATTGTAGGTCACCACTGCTACCTCCACTATTCTTCTCTTTTGTTCTCGAATTTAAAAAATCTTCAACAAAAACTTTGAAACCAAAACCCTTATCTTCTCTATTGCTATCGAGTTCAACCTTGGTAACTGACCATGAAACCAACTTCAATTCCTCTTTTTTCTCTTTTGACAAAACTCGAAACCTCAAATTATTAAGAATCAAACTTCAAAACCTAAAAGGAAATTCACTACCCAATACTTCTTGGCTACTTGCATTTATTATGGCAAGCATTATGTGTTGGTTTTTTCTGTTGTCAATTATTTTGAATGTGGCTTGTGGTTGTATTTGGATTTATTAGGTTACGACTGTAGATGGTTTGAGGCTGGATAATTGTGGGGGTCGTGGGTTGTTTTACTTTGGCAATGGAACTGGATAACTGGAGTGGTGGTTGGGGGTGGATGTGACTGATGAACTAGGAATTGGCCATTAATTGTTAGGTTAAGCTCGATTTTGGTTGCCAATCATTCCCCCCATTTTCCTTGTTTGCATATTGTTTTTTTATAGGCACACAATTTTGATTGAAATAGTTCTCTAAAACAGATAACAATGTGCATATGGTTAAGAATTTCATCGCTTTAGAGATTCAATCCAAAAACAGCTTTATCACCAAACAAATATAATCCCAGTCTTTTTGGCTTTTTCACAAGATTTTTTTTCTTATTATTTTTAAATTTCCTTTTTTTATTTTTATTTTTGCTTTTCTGAAAAATCTTTAAAAAATTACAAAAAGAAAAATAACAAGTAAGACCCTACACTTCATTAGGGTACAAAATAAAATCCTAATAAACACTTCAATTTGGGATTCAAACCTGGATCAAGCCCACAACTCAAATAACGAATTAAGACCCCAAAGAAATGGTGACATGAAAATTAAAAAAAAAAAAGATTCCAGCCAAAATAAAATATCTATAGTGAGTAAATGATATCTTGCATGATATGAACAATAAGCTAACAGAATTCTTTTGCCTTCGATCATATTGGCTAGCAATGACCAATCATCTATTATTTCAAGGTTTTTGGCAACACCGAAATGGGAACACATCATTGAGGCAAAGAAAATTAACATGGAGCTAAGAGGATTCTTTTGCCTTTGATTATATTAGCTGTCCATGACCAATCATCTATTATTTCAAGGTTTTTGGCAAGATCCAAATGGGAACACATCATTGAGGCAAAGAAATTTAACATGGACAATAAGCTAAGAGGATTCTTTTGCCTTTGATCATATTGGCTAGCAATGACCAATCATCTATTATTTCAAGGTTTTTGGCAAGACCCAAATGGGAACACATCATTGAGGCAAAGACTTTTTGTTGCCATTGAAAAAGATCCTAGAAAATAGTATACCTGTCAAAATCAACTTCAACTCCTTTGTTTTGCTTTTACTTTTCAAGTGAGAAAATGCTATCCTATATGACATGGACAATAACCTTAGAGGTTTCTTCTGCCTTTGATCGTATTGGCTAGCAATGACCAATCGTCTATTATTTCAAGGTTTTTCACAATAATTAAATGAGAAAACACCGTTGAGGCAAAGAATATTTGTTGCCATTGAAAAATACTAAAAAAATAGTAAACCTCACAAATTTTTTATCATGTTTGTGTTATGTTAAATAAGTATAAAATAAAAAATATTATTGTGTCAAACATATTTTTATTTTTGTCAAATTTTGTGTTATTTTTATATTTTTATATTTTTTTACATCATATCATTATATCATATTTAAAATTATTCTATAAAGAAATGGGAAGTTGTAGTCAAAGAATTATCATGAATAAGCAATTGATAAAGTGTGGATGTGAGCACTATTGTTTGACAATTAAACATTAGATTAGAACTTTCATTCCTTATTTTTTTTCTTCAATACATGATTTTAGGGAGACATCCCTTTTCTCATTTTAGAATTTGAATCCAAAACTTTCAAATTACAGTCTTCAATTCTAGCCACTGAAATCTCCCATGAGGGACCAACTTTTTTTATTGTTACAATTATTTCCTTTATTTCCTTCGAAAGTATAAATTCTAGCAGCTGAGATTACCTCCGGGAGCAACACCAAGTTGGTTACAGTAGTCTGTGTATAAGTCAATCCGAGACTGAACTTTAACAGGATCAACACCATTACACTCAAGATCTCCATTAATGGCTCGAATGGTTGCCCCAAAACCTTGGTCCATGACTGCTGCAACATTGTTCATCCAAAACCATACGGCAGCCTTGAAGGAGATAAGAGCGTCATTGGCCACGGTTTCTGGTGCGTTTAACCCATCGAACCCAATGTCAGTGCCAGCTGGTCCGTAATTGTAATTCCATGACAATTGCAGTGGTCCACGGCCATAGTAACCTTTGCTTGGGTTGCATGGGTACTCTGTTCTGTTCTCATCGCAGTAGTCCTTTGAAGCGCCACCCTCCTCTTCTATGTGGCAAAAACCTGAAAAGAACACCACCATATTGATTCTTCATAAAAATTTGTAGCATTAAGTTCATGGAATTGACTAGTTGCAGAATCATTCAACTGTTCGATCAGGAAGAGCATTAATGGCAAAGGGTAAAAGAGATCTTACGTCCAGTTTCATGGCTAGCATGTGCAAAGAAGGCAGCAATCTCACGCCTGGAATCCTCAACTGAGCCAATCCTCGCAAACTGAGTGAAAGAATTGAGAGCATCGAGAAATACTCCTCTCGAGTAAAAGTTTTTCCCCGCACAAGTTGCAGCTGCCTGATTCAAGATACCATTAAAGAATTCAGGTGTCACAATGTCAGCTATCGAAACACCATTGTTAACACAAGGACCCCCTCGGCAATTTATGCCGCAGTAATCAGGACCTTCCCCGCAAAACCCAAATCGACTGCAACATTGGGTTGCTGAACAACTGTTACCACATTGAGCCTTGACCATTCCAGGCAGGGCTCCAGCAAGAAATATTCCTGCTAGGATAACAGCTATAAGGCTCTTTTCTATAGTGAGGGTTGCCATTTTTGCTGAAAGTTGTATTTGGATGTGGAAATTCGGAGGACATTGAGACTTATTTATAGCTTGGGAGAGGGCAAGAAAAAGCAAATAAGAGCTGTTCCCACAGGGCGTGAAGACTACGGGTCTTGCAGCCTAACTTGACTATAAATGATGAAAACAACAGGTTGAAATTTCTTTGGCCATAGAAATTGAAATTTCTACTTTGATTATTCAATTTTTACACCAACAAATAATCAATTCAAACAATTTCTACTTAATGGGCCAGGCCGTGCCAATTTTTGGGTTCAAAATCTTTAGCTCACGATATACAAATACGTGTAGATTTTTGTGCTTGACTTAATTCGATTAATTAATAATGAATCAGATCAAATACGATTTATATTATATTATAAATAATTTAATTCATTTAATACTTTCAATGATGTGAAAATAAACAAAAAATTTATTGAAATTTAAATTTTAAACTTATAAAATATTATTTTTTAATAATGATTGTATAATTCAATTAAACTAAATTTTATTTAAAGAGTAATTGTATAATCTAATTAAACTAAGTTTCAATTCTCTCATCATTTACTCGTTTCCTCGGTGTTGGCTAGTTTCCTCAATTTCAGTCTATTTCGGTATTTCTCGTGTTTAAGGTTAAAAGAAAACTATTTCATTTTATTTCTTTTAACTTGGTGACCTTTCAAAATGATTGTTAAACTTAAATTAATTCTGACAATCAAAGATTGGGATCAGACTGGTTGAGATTATAGCATGTATTTACAGTCTGTCTGTCATAAATTTGGACAGGTAATGTTTTCCAAGATCGTGTAGACTACGGGTCTATGATCTTGACTTGTCAATGCAGGGACTTGTCTAATGAGCTTCATCTTCGTTTCCCTGGCGTATCTGTAACCTTCAATGAATCAGTGGTAACCATATCCCAATTTCAGGGAAAAACAACACACTTAACATCATTGAAATTTCGCAATCTGTGTTCAGACACGCCACGAGCTTTGCGGCCCTTTTTGCTGCCCAAAGATGCCCATGAAAACCAATCCAAAAAATTTCTTGCAAAACCAAATTCACAGCCACATTCTCATCCATCTCTTAGCTGTTCCTGTTGAAAACACAATCTTTAAGAACTCCAAAAGAACTTGTTGGCATTCAGTTCACCAAATCATCCCTTGATTTGTTACCCTCAGCTGCAATCTCATCTGTAATGACTGCTTCTGGTTTAACTTCTTTGATTAGAGATTCTGCATCTAGAGCTGCTTGCCTGTATCAGCTCTATGCAGCAAGCACATAAAAAACAGCCTGGGATTCTGGCTTATGGATGCCAAAAGCAAACAGGTTTGTTTGATCAGATAATGAAAGCCCATGAACTAATCTGTCTGATACTTTCAAATCATCAACCTTGCGCAAAGAGAAAGGCAAGAGATTTGCCAGGCGCGAAATATATTCAACAATCATGATGTAAACCAAACTTATTTACAATTTGTTTACTCTTCTCACCACTAAGATGCCATCAGATCATGATTATGCCAATTCAAACACTCTCCAAATAAAGCACATACTACAAAACTTTCTTTAAATAAACATAATTTAACTGAGAGAAAACCTGATCCAAAACAATGTGTTGCATTTTCTGCATCATTGGAAAAACTTTACCAGAAAATTTTCACTCTATAGTTCCTCTTTTTCATCCGTTCCATTTGACAACTTCAACAGGATATCAGCACTAAAAGATAAAATAAAAAATTTCGTTCTCTCCCAGCACCAATTTGCTACAGATGTTTGTAACTACAAAGCTCAAAGGTACAAACTTGTTAATAATGTTTTTGATGTCTTAATCAGAGGAAAGTTGGTTGGAGATTGAAGGTTGGAGGTAGAGTGACTTGGACCTACAATTAGAAAACACAGTTAGGGGCATCGGAGTTGTATTTTCGGATATGCTCCGATACTAATAAAATATTCAAAGTCTGATGAAAAAAAGTATAAAATGGGTTGAGAAAGATACAATGGAAGGAAAACGCTTAAAGTCTTACGTATTTGAATCTCTTTTTTATTTTATATATTAGATGAAAGATAATAACTTTATTAACAAATTGATAATTGATGATAAATTTATATAAAACTCAAAAAAAAAATTTCGTGAGTAATTGAAAATTGTATTTAATGATTCAAACAAGCATGATCAAGAGCATAGCTAGAGGGCTTGGCCCAAAATTTAGCCTAATGGTTAAATGATTAAAAGATTAGTTGAAAGTTATATAAGAAGTGAGTTCTATCCCGCTATCTCTCCTCTCTCTCCCTCTTGTAAGAGGGCACTAACCCTTCTTTGCAAAAAAAAAAAAAAAAAAAAAAAAAAAAAAAAAAAAAAACAAACAGCATAAGAGTTAAACATATATTGATTAGACGACCCAAAAAGTTGATTTTCTTCATCGAGTAAATAGACATAACAAAACTGTATAAAATATTTCTAGAGTTTACCCTAAAACTAATTCAGTATTATTGTTTGTTTTATTCATGGGAAACGAAAACAAAGATTAACAAAATATGAAAAAAGCATTTGGTTATTTATTTATTGCTGTGTAAAAGAATGTTGTTTGGGTTTAAAGAAAATACATTTGTACTATATTCCACATATTATAACAGGAAATGAATTCTCCAGTCAACTAAAAACTAAGGAAAAGGCTTTGACATCTAAGAAGAAAACATGAAAAGTGATTGATCATAAAAAACATACCTCGATTTTGTATGAGATTTACAAATGACCATAGATGATGACCCCTTTGCTTTTAAGTTAATATTTGATACACTGACACTGCATCACTCCTATACACAGTCAATTAATAATAGGATGCCGCGTAAACACATATTTGAATAACATGCAACAGGCAAGAAAACAAATCTCTGCCAAATCCTTTCATATCATTATCAGCTTGATCCAAAAAAAATAAATCATCCATTGAAATCACACCTAAGGGGCATCCAAACAAAAACCCATGTCTTTAATCACTGTAATAGCTTAAAATTAAGAGAATCTTTTCGATTTCCAAAGAAAAAAAAGAACCTAGCATTTTCTAGGTGAGGATGAAAGCTCGAAGAAGGCAATGGAAAGTTTGAGTTTGCATAGAACCACTGGTAAAAACCTTTCACACCCTTTTTGGCTTCTTTGAACCACTGTCTTTCTTATCCTCAGCAGCCTTTTTCCTGTCCTTCCTCTCCCTCTTCTTCAATGCAGTCATGTGAGCCTTAAGAATGGTGGCGTAAGAAGCTTGGAAGCGCTGGTGATCCTTAGCTCCAACCTGACCAACAAAAAGGATTAATAGAAGGTCAGTCTGGCTAACCAATAACAGATTGACTTCCACAAGAACAAATAGCTCTTTCCATAAGGACATGCATGTGAATGCTATTACATGATCATTTTGGTTTTTTTTTTTTTTTTATATATATTCTTTCTTTCTTTTATATTTTACATACAAATCCTTCGGTACATTGCAAAATAACATTTCTTGCCAATATTTACGTTTCAAAATTAAAAAAAAAAAAAAAAGAAACTATACAACTAAAGGCTCATCTACCATAACAGTCAGTCATAACTGATGGGATGGCTAACACTTCTAAAGCCACAAAATTTAATGCTTCAAATTGGTTACTTACACAGCAAGTTACAACCTAAGGCAGCTAACGAATTGGAAAGCAACTTGGTTTCCTCCCAAAGGCAGATACTTTTATTTGGCAAAATCACATGAATCACCTCATTTTCACTTTCTTAAACATCAAGTTCTCAGCGTTGTAGTATAAATTATTAACTAATTATAATTACCAATAATTTGCAAATAGAAATTAACAGTGGTAATGTCAAAAGAAATTCAGTAAACTATTGTAAGGATATTGCTATTTATATTTATTTCAGTGTTATCACCTTATCAATATATATATATATATATATATAGTGCCTTGACAAATTTATCATTCAAGCAAAGACAATTCGTAATAGTCACATACCATTTTTAAAATAAAAGATTCAATTCCAAAAATCTCCCATCTTAAGAAAATAAGAAACCATTCACTAAAGAAACTATAATTTTGTAAAGTTTTTATTTTTGCAATAAATACTTTTTATTAGAAAAATATTGACTTTTTTTACTCCATTCAAATGTTTTAAATATATAAAACTTGACATAGTTCAATATTGATTTATCGTACAAAATATAAGTTTTGTCATACTGAATGATGACTGGTCATGGGAGCATTTTTGCAGAATTAATGAAGTTGTTAAATAACAGCAATTATGCATGAAGGTAGGCCCTGCAGATGTATGAAGCAAATCTTGGGATAAAAGACATTGTTGCATTTAGTCAGTACAAGCCCAAAATCTTTCATCATTTTCCACTCATACATGAGACAAAAACCTATGAAACTATAAAAACCTCATACCTAACATCCTTTCAAGTTTCAACACTGAATGAGTGCATCAGTTATTCAGGAGCCTACCTGATTTTGCCTCCTAAGGGGCATATAAGGAAAGTAAGCTATTCCATTGAATGCCAAACTATTAGGCATCTGGCAAGATCACAATTCTTACAAAAAGCAGATGAAGTCAATTAGATGCTTTTTTTATTACCACCTAGCAGGTCAAAATCTACTTATAAGCTTTACTATACTGCTAAAATATAAGTTTCTCTTTTCCTATAAAGATAAAAAGGATATAGTGCAAAAGGGAGTCACACCAAATCGATCATTTGACACAAAAAATCATACCTAGTGTAGGCACAAATCATATCCAAAGCAATCAAGAGTGCTATATAGTCCATAATACCTGAATTACACAACTCAAACCAGAGTTTCCAATGGATATGTTCTACTCTTCCACGGAGATCACATTTGGTTTATGCCACATATGACAACAAGTGACTCATTTTTAAGAGCAATTCAACCGACTTAACCAATGTATCCAATTCCATCCGATCAGGCAAATGCAATGTTGCATTAAAACAATAGTTTTATCCATGGCATAAACAACTGTAGGAATTATGAAACCAAACATGAAAAAACTAAATACAGTAAGAAAAAAGGGAGTACCGAAGTAGAAATTGTCTTTTTGCCATCGGTTGCACGAATAAGACATCGGTATTCAATGGTTTGTCCAGCAGTCTTCATTTTGTTCCTTTGAACCTTAGATTTCAAGGATGCTATGGAACATGAAAATTGAGAGCATTAATGAAAAAAAAAAAATCCAATATACAAGACATCCCCAAGAAAAAAAAAAGACCAATAATAATAAAAAAACAAATTGGGAAATTCTTACATCGTTTTAGAGTAACCCAAACAGAACCTGTCTCAGTGCTGCGCTCAAACATGCTTTTCAGTTCATTAAGAAACGGGTCTGGTTGTAGAAGAACCTTGAAAGAAAAAAATTAAATATAAAAATCAGCAGAAATAAGATCAAATGCCCTAAAAAAAAAAAAAGAAACGAACAATTAACAACCAATCCAATTACACTAAATCAAAACCCCAAACATATATAAATTCAAAAAACAATAAAACCCTTTGCGATTAAACAAAAGCCCAATAATTTTTTCTTTGTTTTTAAGAATTTAGAGAAAAGAAGAAAAACCCAGAAAAATAAACAAAATAATGAAAAAGAGGGATCAAGAGTTACCATGATTAAGGCTTTGATTGAGATTCAAAACCAAAACTAAAAGAAGCAATCGTTTGCTGCAGGTTGAAGGAGGAGGGTAACGGCAGAGAAAGAAGAATCAAGTACAGACTAAGTACATCCTTTTTCTCAATCTGAAAAGCTCAAAGCAGACATTGAGCTCAAGCGTTTTTATATTGGCCATAATAAAAAAATAGAAACAAAAATTTTTGTTTTCAGCTTTTACTTAATTTAAAGTTTTCTGGGCCTTCAAAAAGAAATTTATGGGCCTTTTGTGATAAAATAAACAAAAAGATTTATGGGCTTAGCTTCTTAAATTAATTGGGCGAAAAACAAAAAAAATACTTATTTGACACCAATTTGGTTTTTTTCTTTTATTTCACTTGTTTATTTATTATTATTTTATAAATTATTAGTGAAATTTTCAAATTTTATAAGTATTTTTTGAGTGATAAGGGGTTTTTAGGTTTTACTCAAGACATTTTTTTTCCTGACCAATGTAAACAAGCTTATTTTTATCACGTTTAATAAATTTATGA
Source organism: Durio zibethinus (assembly GCF_047325235.1). Lineage (NCBI taxonomy): Eukaryota > Viridiplantae > Streptophyta > Magnoliopsida > Malvales > Malvaceae > Durio > Durio zibethinus. Next base: position 1,170,409 of record NC_143165.1, on the reverse strand, counting down.
AAAATTATCTTTTCACATTTTTTGAAAGAATTTGAGCTTGTGCGCTTGAAAGAAACAAACTCTCTTATCACTTAAGAGTCAAAATCTAATAAGGTAAGTATTGATATCAAGGTTCTAGCTGCAAATTTTCTTCATCCAAAAGGAGTGTACGTGTTTCATTTTTATCTTATTTTCTTATTATTATGATTTTTTTAATAACTAAAGCTATAGTTTGGAGATAACAAAAAAAAAAAAAAGATATTGAAATTTAAATTTTAAATTTATCAAATGACACATTTTAAAGATAACTGCATGAATCACGTTGATTTTGAGACAGTAAAAAAGTAGTGCTTTGGCTATCATCTCCTACAAGGGTTGTGATCAAGCTAATACTCATGGCATGCTCAGAAATAATTAGTCTCCAAATAGAATATCCATGAATCTTATTCTGGAAATAATAGTTCAACATCCCAAAAGTACACATTGGAAAGATACTAGTCAAAGTGTTGTATATATTGCTCAATTCGTTTATTCAAGTTGAATGACTGCATCAAAGCTAAATTTTTCATCTGGTTCGAACATCTCTTCAAGATCTTCTAAACTTTGCTCAACTCTCAAATCTTTACCAACGGCTAGTCTTTCCTGCAACAAGTTAATGAACATAAAATTCAGGTGAAAAACCAACATTCAAAGAGGCGTCCATTGAAAGAGGAAGCCCTGATCTGCTGTGAAAATGTGAAAAGTAAAGAAAACCCATGAAGAGTTAGTTTCATTTGATCAAGGTCGTCACTACAAGAACAATAAAATCTTTTCTGAAATATTCAATTTGGTGACATTCTGACGAGGCATGTTTAATGTGGTGCTTCTCTCTAACTTGTAGAGCCTCAAATCTTCATTTTAGTAAAACAAAAGTGGTTTTTGTGGAAAAGGCAGAAATTTATCAAATTCAACAATATGACTGATAATCCACTTATGTCCATAATTCTCCAATGGTACCTTGAACATTAAGGTCTGTTTTTCAATTATCTGATATCTTGATTTAAGTTACCATCAAAACATACAAATTCAAACCAATTTAAACACTTATACGAGCTTAACACGTATGGTAACACGAGAGTGATAACTGCTTACCTTTTCAACATATTCAGCTACAGTTGAGTTAATTACTTTTGTGATTACTTGCTCATAAACTTTTGAAGCTCCAAGAACTTCTAATAAAATGTCTCTTGGTATCTGCCAGACACAATTGAAAAGGATGTAATTGTCAAAAGTTGATCAACCAAAAAGGGTTATGCAACAAGCTCGCACTTGCAGCCACACACACAGAGTATTTATGTTTTTATCTAGTTATAGAGTTCCACAAATATCATCCATGTACATGCTATATAGAGTGTAACCATTTTATGAAATGCTAGCACTTAAAAGAAAAACATCATTATATGACTAATTGTAATTAAATGAAGTTATCGAAGTAAATCCTTAGATATTAGAACTTACATTTGGTGTTTTTCCTGCCAGGCCCCAAAGTATCATTGCAGGACAAATCAACCAATGGAGTGGTCATAGAAAACGTCAGCAATTTATTAATAGGAGAGAAAGTATAATAAAATACAACAATAACAACGACAAACTAAGCCTTATATCTCATAACTCTACGATTAGCTGTATGAAAGGCCAAAAAAAGAATCATGTTAAGTCGTAGTTTTGAATCTTCTTGCACCACTCATTTCTATTAATAACAGCCTTTTCATCTACTTCTTTACCCTCATATCATTTCTTATTACTTGCATCCACGTCTTTCATGGATGCAAGTATAATAAAACTAGAAAATATAATAAAATACAACTAGAAAATGTAATGTCAAGAAAATAAGGCAATTCTAAATGCAATGAAAGTCCTTGATTCTAAGTTTCAGGTCAATAAGTATATGTTTATTTGAAATTCCTTAAGATTGGTTCTTCTTTGGTTAAATCTCAACTTTGCAAACCATTTTCATTCTCATAAAGGATTATACCATTCCTCCCTACTGATTTGAGGCTTTTTACTGGCAATTACTAATTTGCAGATGCAATACTCTGGCTGCACCAAAATAAATAAAAGTATAAAAGACCAACCAACTATAACCCAATGGGAGAACAATGCTTTTGAAAGAATATCATACAGCAAAATTAACAATATCATAGGATTAATGACAGCTGACTACTTTCTTTGCTGATGGGAGAGAAATGGTCACATCAGCACAGAAGAACATAAGGTGCAAAGACGCATTCAACAAGCTGCTAGTAGCAAATGCCATATATATGGTTTACAAGGTGCTCTTCCATGCTAACATGATGCAATCAAACCCTCAAGTAACATTAAGATGCATTTGGAAAACCAAGAAAAAGTGCTTATTCATTAGAAATAAAATAGTACCTCCCTTTACTCTTCGAAAACCTGGGATTGGCTGGGCAGCAGCAACCATTTTGTCAAACACATCATTAAAAATTGCTCGTGTCTTGGCTCCTGATACCTCAACTCTTATCTAGTTCAAGAAAGTTATGCAATAGCTTAGGTTAATATTCAAAGCCATACCAATTGCCTTTAAATGGCAGCATAAACTTCTCTTTAAATGTCAGCCACCTCTTTGCATGATTATTATGCTTCACTTCCAACTTGAAACATCATTTCTATTTCACATTACCCCAAAATATAAAATAATTTGTACCTTTAGCTCTCTGCTCTTTTTGGTACCAGTAGCAGTAACAATGAAGTCTTCAAACTGTAAAGAAACTCCAACATCTTCCACATCTAATCAAGTTGAATAAAAAAGTGACGCGATATCTAAAATAGAACTAGGAAGCACATAAAAGAAAAAAAAATTGTACTAGGACTAGAAAGAGAATTTATCAGCTTCTGCACCTGATGATACAGCATGAGTGGTATGAAGACATACTTGTCTTTCCCTGAAAGAAAAGGGACTTTTAATTTTAGAATAGAAAAGGATAATGTCAAGTTTTAGCTGGTACTCATTCAAAGTGAAGTTGAATACAAGAATTCGCAAAGAAAAGGAATGGACTTAATCAAAACTTAAAACAAGTTGAAAGACAAAGGCCTCTGAATATGAGTCAGGAAATTAATGAAACAAACAAAGTGCTTCTTGAATTGAAACCTATAAGGCTTTTAAAGATAGAAAATGAGTGAGTCCACTTGGTTGTTCACCTTAAAACTTTTCTGAATAGTGGAAAATTTACTAAAAAAACAGCTTTCTCCTTTCAAAATATCAGATATCAGATATACAACTATGAATTAAAAGTTTATATGGCTATATCTAGTAACTGCCAAGTGCTGACAACAACAAAATTTATCGACTCTAGAATATGGTGCAATGAAAGTTCAACATGTTGTAAAGCAAGCATATGTAGATGTGTGATAAATAGCAGCATCGAGCAGACCATACTCACTTAAGTCACAAACTCCACAAATGAAGTCAGCGTTGGACATAAATAAAATAATTATAAATAGTCAAAATAAGCTGTTTTCTTGATACAATGGAAAAAGCCAGATATTGATTATCCTAGGTGCTATATTTCACAAAGTCTCTAAGAATTCTAAATACAGTACATAAACACATATTTGTCCCTGACCCAACTTAATCAATTTGGAGAGCAGTCCTTTGAGTATCATCGCAACTAATACAAAGTGAAGAAAGACAGTTCTTTCAGAGGAAATATTTCGGATTAAATTGCAGGTCTTTTAGAGGAAATATTTCGGATTACAAGCTAAGGTTTAAGCTTAAGCAGTGAAATAAAAGTACCTTCCCTGGGATTTTAGAGCTCTGTATCGTATTCGAGGAGGAAAACATGCTCTCTTACAAGAAAGATTAGGAAAAAAGACATCCTCTACATGTTTATAGCTAATAATCTGCAAGACAAGAAAAAAAGGTAATAGGCTAACCAACCCATGAGATAAATGCTTTTGTATATAAGAGATTTACACAAGAGTCGAATTCCACTACTGCATTAAAGGCAATTGAAAATTGATGAAAACGAAAGTGTGCAGTATTCTGGGGGATTTTGTCTTAAACAAAATCTCTACTTGAAACTATGGGTGTAAATGTTACATCAATGTTCGCAAGCTATTTCGGTTTGATTAGGATAAAACTTGAATTTGTCTTGATCATTGTTGAATAGAGCTCGAGCCTAAGTAGTTCAACTTATTGAGCGAATTGAATTGGAGCATCCTATTACCTAACTCAAATAGCTCACGAGTCTAATCAAGCTTTTAAATTTTAATATATTTTTATTATTTTAATTAAAAAATTACTATTTTACCTTTACGTATATATCAATTTGAGATCAAATTTGAGCTCAAATATATAATTGAGCTTGAAATCAAGCATGAGAATCGAGAGCTTATTTTATTAAACGAACCTAATCAAGCGAGTTTGAGTAATTCGATTTTTATCTTTAATCGAGTTCGAATTTGAAAATTAAAGCTCGAAAAAGGTTGAACCAAGTTTCGAGCAACGAATTTCAAATCTAGCTCAAGCTCAAGCTCAAGGTTCTTACTGTATCGACTTTGTTTGGCTCAGTTACTCCCCTACCTAGAAACAAGACACCCAAACAATAAGTGATTATCAAGAGCAGCAATTTGCATTAGCTCCCTTTATTTAACAAACTAAAAGCTTTAGCCTCCTTTTCTCTAACACCATCATTTTCCTCTAAAATCAAAAGATTCCTTTGCTATTGCACGCCAATTGTATGTAAAAAAGCCTCGACAAAAAACCATTTTTTCCAGTTGTATTGTTAAAAGCAGGCACAAGAGTAATACCCAAAGAGGAATTAAACGAGATAAAGGCTGATAACTACATTAACTACTTGAAAAACTTCGACCCAAATGATTTTGCAGCAATTTAAACAAGAAGAAAAGAGCATTACTTTGCCATATGAAAATAAAGTAAAAATTAGTTTTTTTTTAAAGAAAAAAAATCACAAGTGGGTAATTTCAAGTGATCGACTAAACATGAAAATGAAAGCGTAAAATCATGAGAAAAAATTAAAAAAATAGAGAGTCCACTTTACCTTGGGGTTTAAACTCAACCAAAGGCTCTTAACGGCTATTTCCATTATCCTCTTTTTCTCCTTCTTTGCTTATTATTATTATTTCGCCAGTTGTCTTTGCTTTGTTATAGCCTAAACGGTGCGCTTTATCTTCCCGCCATAGAGGGTTTTCTCAAACGACATCGTTTCTTCTCAAACCGTGATCCATATTATCCATTTATCTTCTGCTCTCAGTCCCCGTTCTCTTCAAATTAAGTTTTTTTTTTTTAATATAGTATTTGCTTTGAACAGAAGAAATGGCGTTTACAAGCATGGCAACAATTTCTTTCAATTTCCATAATTTTTATAATCTTCGAGTAAGAGAAAAAAAACCCATAATTTCTCTATAATTAATGCAATATTAACTTATTTTTTAATTAATTTTCCACTTTTTTTTCCTGTTTTCAAATGGAAGCATGTCTCTTTTAGTAGCTGTTGCTGCTGCTTTAACAGAACAATCAAGTTTCACTACAACCAGCAAATTCGGAGTCACAAGTGAGTCAGATTTTTACTTTTTTTTTTTGCTAATATTTTTAAAAGTCTTTTTGTTGTTAATTTATTGAATTTAATCTTGGAATTGTTAGCTATACGAGGAAGCCAATATCTGCACTTGCTTCAGGTGAATTTCAGCTTTTATTTAATTTCCCAAACATTTTTTTAAAATTTTTCCATGATTAATTGAGTGAATAATTTAAATAATTTGATGATGTTGGTGTTGAATGTTAATGTTATTAGGTTTGGAGGCATCAATTTCAGATGCAGATGACAATGTGATAGCCTTGAAAGATGCTAAGATTGTTGTCGAGTCTAGAGACGAGAATAAGATACAGGTGAAACCGAAAAACATGCATTTTTGTCTATGTTAATGTGACTACATAACATTCATGCATTTTTATTGGGTTAATATGTAATTTGGTCTCTAACCTTGTTTCCTTCAACGATTTATTACTTACAAAAAAAAAAAAATTATGATTACATATTAGAACTTTGTTTCCGTCAAACATTTTGAACTATTGAAGTCAAAATGCTGATGTGGAAAATGCTGACCAATAAAAATGTGTCAGACAACATGATATTATTTGTTGTTTTTTAGCCACATCAGGTAACCGTTGACAGAATTAGTGTGTGGGACAAAATGCTCAACAAAAACAAAGTTCTGATATCTAATAATGAATTTTTTTCTATAGGTAACGAATCATAAAAAATGATATAATTCAGGGGCTAAACCATAGATTAACCTATTTTTATTTTGTGGTTAAAGTTGGAGCAAAACTGTCTGAATGGCTTTAGCTAAAATAAGAAAATTTCAAACACTTGTATATGAGCATGTTCTTCTTGGCTAGTTCTGGCTCAAGCGGCTTGTTGGATGCAGTTTTGCTAAATGGTTCTGAAGCATGCATATCAGTTCATTGGTATCTTAGAATGCAATTCTTTTAATTAGGCACATCTGTGTTAATTGGGGATTGAAATACTATTATCTGCATGCTCTTGCTATTTGCACCAAAATGTTCTCATGATAGGGTGAAATTAATTGCTGGAACCATGTTCAAAGAAATCCTGAAGTCTTGCTTTTCGTGCCTGAGCAATCCACCTTTTTAAAACTATTGACAGCAATGATGTGAATTTGTTGATTTTGGACGTTCATCTGTGCATATGTCAAGTTTTTTGAGGAATAATTCTCTTGGTTTTCTCCTGCCAGCTTAGAGTGGATGTTACTGGGGTTGAGACACAAAAGGCATTTAATAAGGTTTTGACAGATTTGGCTCGTCAAGCGCCGCCAATTCCTGGATTTCGTAAAGAGAAGGGAGGTAATTCATTGATGCAATTGTATATAGATTAAGCTCCTATTCATAGTGATTCACTTCAAGTCTTGATTAAATTAAGCTAATTTACATGTCTTTCCAAGAATAAGAAACAGTGATACGTTTATTTGTAAATTACTGTTGGAGTTTGACTAATCTCTGTGTGTGTGTGCATATTTATTTAAATTATGCACCATTGTAATGGTTTAAGGATAATGGTAAAGGGCTTAATATTTTGATAGGATTTAGGGTCATCAAGTTAATTGTCATGGCTAAGTGTTGATTAATTACCTGTTGCTAGCAACGCATGTTTATTTGCAGGATGTCAATTTTCTATTCTGATGGTACCTACCATTTCCCATTTGTTCATGAATTTGCTACTCTATGCAATTTCCAAAGCCAACCCTAATTCTGACTTTATTGTATTTTTTTGTTCGGCACTAATGCAGGAAAAACAACGAAGGTGAGAGGCTTTCTACTATTAAAACTTTTCAGATTTGTCATTTGACCTCGCTTTTTGCCATCATGTTTGTTAGTAAGTTATTTTGTGATCAGTTTTAGTGAGTAATATCTATAAAAAAAGTACTATAGAAAATGGAAATGGAAATGAAAATAGACCCAATTTTTTATAGTTCTTGAACATTTATATATTAGATCTCACTATCAAGAGAACCTTGCTACGATGAAAAATTCTGAAATTTAAGCTGTGATTTTTTTTTTTTTGGTACAAAGAAGGCTGTATGAACACCAGACCTAGGAGCAGGGAAAGAGGTTGCAGGTGATGGAATTCAAACTGTAGACCTGTTGGATGCCATCTCTTAAGAGTGGCTACATAAATCAATTGAGTTATGCAAGCAGTGAAGTTTGATAACAATGAAGTTATGCAAGAGCACTGTTCTTATATCAACTTATGAACCTATTGTATAGAAATTTGCCCTTGTTATGTTGCGTCTGCATTGTTGTAAAACAATACTCATTGGATAAATTTGGCAGGTCCCAAAGAGTTTCCTGTTACAAATTCTTGGTGAAGACCGTGTCACCAAGTTTGTCATCAAAGAAATAGTTACCTCAACTGTAGCTGATTATGTAAAGGAGGCAGGTTATTTCGACCAATATTTTACCTTCAACTTTTCTGTAAAGCTCAAATTAACTCTTGCTCCTCTTCTGAAACAGGAAAATCTGAATGTGAAAGACAAGAAGGTTAGCACAAGCCAAACAACAGAAGAGCTCAAAGTTTCATTTTCTCCTGGAAAGGAATTTGGATTTAATGCGGTGATCGAGTTAGAAGAATCCGAAAATTGATAGGTTAACATTTCTTACTTTCTCCTAAGTTTTTAGGCTAATTGGTTTTTACAATGAGAGATCAAGTGAGTTTTTGGCCAAAGTTTCATGTAATATATATGTTTGCCACTTGAACATGAATGGAAACCAAGCCAAATGGAATTGTATTTTGTAAGTTGAATGTGAATGGAAATTGAACAAAACTGAGTTGGTTGATTTGAGTGTATTTGATAGAATTTATGTTCTTGGAGAACTTTACATTTTGCAACAAAAAAAGGAAACAATAGGAAATACCAACTCTCTTACCACAACCAAGGCAATGAGAAATATTACTTTAATTCTGTCTTTGAAGCTGCAAATTTTCTAGCAAGCCAAACACCATCCTACAATGCTTCTGCAATTTTCACAGCAATTCTACGGAACAAGCAAAATCCACCTTTATGGATGAAGATGCCATGACTATTTTGCCAACTGTGAAAATATTGGCCAAGGGATTCCTGATGTTTAGTCGGGTCGACATTTGCTTCAACAGAGAAAGGCACAACCTCGTTACAAGCAGCAAACGCAGTTGGAGGCACTGTGGCTAGAAGAACCACAGCCATTGCAGCAAAGACAAAGGCAAGCTTCTTGCAGTACACCATTTCTCTTACTAGATTTGATCATCTGTTGGATAGTTATAGGTTTGATGTTCTTTGCATATATACATTAATGAGTTAGCAAAATAGAGATATAACATGTGAATTGCATGGCATATTGAATGAAATTTTTTATTTTTCTAGGCTTCATAAGCCCAATTGTAGGGCTCTCATCATATTGAATGGTGCGTTTTATAACTATATTCCTAACTTTAATCAGTGGGAACGCAACCAACTGGATCAAAGAAAAGCACATATATTTTTCTATCTATCTATCTACATTTATGTGACAAACTTTTATTTTTATGTATTCATTCACGATTTCTCTTGGCTTCTCTTCTGATCTTGTAGTAGATCAAATAAATTTTTGGTTTTGTGTTTTAACTTGTAGTAGATCATATTCTGTATGTCAGAAAAGGGGACATGATATTATTGATAAATCTTTGTCTTTTACTCAAGGCTCCATCGCAGTTCATCTTAATCCAGCTTAGCCTATCCACTTTTCATCTTCCACAATGGAGAATGATAAATCTTTGTTTAGATAACATGTGCTTTCTCTTTATTTTTCATTATTACAACATGCTCTTATTATTATATATACTTGCAAAAATAATAGTTTTACTGAGAATTTACTGTGTTGAATGGTTGAACGATACAGGGTCATTTGAGAAATTCTAGAAAGGAGTTAATGGCTCCCAAAAGTTTTAGATGAAATCATCAATACGATACTAGCTGCTATGTACCATTTCGTAAATGACCATGACTTGGTTTTTGCTGCAGGTTGGATGACCTTTCACACCATGAAATCACTACTACAATGTATTTCTTTGCATTTACAAAGGTAGAGACCGTCGACAACTGTGTAATCTAATAGAGACTGTCAGCAGTATTTTCGATTTTTGAATCAAGTTGATGAGTTAGGCCGACATGAATTTATGAGGCCACGTCAGCTTTGTCATTTCATAAGCCTACTTATTAAGCCCTCTTAGATGCTAACTTGTCATTCCATAATTAGGTGATTAATGTCTAACTCAACTCAACCTATCAAGTCATCTTAATCCTAAAGCTAATCTCGAGCAACTTAATTTGTCTAAAACTCCCACCTTACAGGTATAAATGGCACCTTCCAGTAACCATACAATCCATTTTGCTCTCTTATATTTCATTACGATCTCCTCCTTATTTTTTTCTTTGACCGATTTATGATTTAAGTGGTGGGGCACAAACGTTAAAAATACTCCCAACTTTTATCTTTAATAGTTCTCTTTCCCTTTCTTCTATTTTCAGGATTTTACTCGGAAAAGAGCAGCTTCACACCAACACTAATCATCAGAATTCAAATCTTGCCAATCTTAATTATTAAAAAAATAGAGACCAAATTCGAGCATTCGACTTAGTTAATTGGTGCATGATTGAAAAGGAAGAGACCCACCATAACCATCAAGGTCCACACAACAGAAATCATTTAGAAGCTCTTTCAATTGCGTTGTGTTGGAGAGAGAAAGAGAGAGAGAGAGGATGGCCTCACTGAACTCCCCCAACTCAACTCCATACTGCCCAACCTTTGCAATAAGAGAAACAACTCATCACAAAAAGATGGCCTCACTAGACACTCCAAACCACTCTTTTTCAATAACAGAAACTACAGTTCAAAGCTTCTTTAGAAGCATCTCCACTAAAGAAACCTCCTTCAATGGCTTCCATTTCTCTCCACCTCGTTACAGCACTCCTACTCTATCCTCACCTCTCTGCACGTTCAACCCCACCCCTTCTCTCCACACCGTCACACCTGACACTTCCTATAAATGCCTATCTTCAGTCCTTAAAAAAGATGGTCAGATTTTAGCCATAGCCATCTCAAATGGGATCATTTACACTGGCTCTGATACCAACTTGATACGCATATGGAAGTTGCCTGAGTTCGCAGAGTGTGGAGTGCTAAAGACTAAGGCATGCACTGTTGTTGCACTAGCAGTGTCCCGTGAAAGGCTTTTTGCAGCCTGTGGTGATACCAAGATTCGGGTGTGGCAAAGAACGTGGGATGGTACGTTGAAGCATGTCAAGTTGGCAACGATCCCGACGACCGGAGGCTATGTCCGGAGGTACATTTCCGGTAAAGATAAGATGGTAATGTGCTATAGCTATGACTTAATTTGTTGTATGCATTTATGGTATTTTTTGTTTTAGCAATTATAATTAGCTTTGTTGTGAGGGTAAGTTTACTGGAGGAAAATGGTGGGAAAATTTTAAATAAAGTTTTTAAAGTAAAATTCATGAAATTTTTAATTAAAAATGATTAAAGTAAAAGAAAAATTGAAAATTAAAATTGATAAATTAAAAGATCTTATTCTATAAATCAATTATACAAAATTTGAAAAAATTTTAATATATTTTTTAGATAAATATTTTTAATAAAAAATTTTAATAAAATTTTTATTGTATCTTTTAAATTTAAATTATAAATTATATTTTTAATATTTCTTAAATATTATTAATTTTCACATTAAATTCTATCAATTTATAAGGTTTTTTTTATTAATGTTCATTAAAAGATTAAAAAAATACACAAACTTTATATAAATAAATTCATCTTAGTTTTGTCCCATAAGTTTAAAGGAACCTTTAAGATAAAGAGACTGAACGCTCAGCAAGCATATAAGATTGGTTACAAATCTGTTAATTTAAATATTATATGTAATATGATATGAAAACAATATAAAAATATAAAATGATATTATATAAAATTTTAAAAAAATTATATAAATTTAAAAATATATATTTCATATTTAACATATGAACAAAATTATAACATAATATTTTTATACCTATATTACAAAAAATAGACACGACATGAATTCAAACCCTAGTCAAGATACAAAATTTATTATGTCTATAGATATTGGTAATGTCCTTTATGATCATAATTGCACTAATCTCCGAAATTTTTGGCTAAATTAAAGCCGGTACTGTTAGGGTTAGACATTTCTATGTTTAATGGCAGATGAAAATGGCGGATGAAGGGGGTAGTCATAGTCATAGCTCAAAGCAATTAAGGTAGCACACCAACCATTTATTTATACTACAGAAACAGACATTACTTCCTATTCTCTCTCTATATAAATGTATACATAGATCTGGTTGGAAAGATTGAAATGAAAATTTCATATGATTAAAGCTTTGTCTCAGAAAGGTGTAGCTGATATACTGCTTTCAACAGAATTTTCCCATTTCTTGTTGGGTTCATAAATAAGGAAATTTCAATTGAATGAGAATTAATGCGTCAGTTCATGAAATTAATAATTTTCTGATTTTTTATTTTTACTATTTTATAGACAGCATTTGTGAGTTCTTTCAGTTAAGAGTGTGAATTCGAATTGGTTATAAGACTGCAGAAAAAATATTTTTTTGTGAATTTATTAAAAACAATGTAAATAATTATGTTTGAACCGATATGATAGAAAAAAGATGTATGGGTAAAATTAGAACCGTAGATAAATCGAACATAGGCGAATGAACAAATATATATAATTTGTTCATTTATTTTTAGAGGTATTTGGATTTGATTTGAGTTTGGTAAAAAAAATTGTTTTATTGTTTTAGTTTAATTCGTTTAAATGGTAGGATGTTCATAATTTATATTCATTTTGATTAAGTTAAACAATCTCATTTATTAATATAAAATGAGTATATTTTCAAACATATATAAATGAACATTTTCATAAACAATAAATAAATCATAATCTTATAAATTTAAACAAATAAACCTTAAATAAATATAAACGAACCTAAAAGAATATTAACAAATTTTAAAACAAGATTAAAGTAAAAAATAAAAATATAATTTTGTTATTATTATAAATGAACAATAAATAAACAAGTTTTAAATGAACTTTAAACGATCTTGTTAACGAACATAAACCGATCAAATAAATCTCTATTCGTATTCCATTCATTTAATAAATGAATGTAAAATATTATTCAAAATCGTTTATTAAACTTAATAAACGAATACGAATATAAACAAATAGAAACCAAATATATTCATAAACGATTTGTTGAAAACCATATTCATTTACACTTATAAACAAAACTCAAAAATCCCCTACTACTCAACAAAAAATAAAAATAATACTAATGTTCTATCAATTGTTGTGCATTCTTAATTTAATTCTCCTTTTTTTAACAAAAAGTAAGTTTTTCATTACAATTTTCTACTTCATACATTACATAATCTGTCTCTTCTTATTGGAAATATGACATTAACTTGTTCAATTAATTTGCAGATGAGGCATATGGGGCCAATAACATCACTAGCAATCAACACATCAGATAACATTCTATACTCAGCTTCCCTTGATAGAACTGTGAAAGTTTGGAGAATATCAGACCTCAAGTGCATTGAAAACATCCCAGCACATTCACAACCAATCAATGCTATTATTGTGGCTGATGATGGAATACTCTACACTGCCTCTGATGATGCCACCGTCAGAGTTTGGCGGCGAAACTTTTCTAGAGGGGAGTGGCCACATTCACTTATGGTAACCCTCCCAGCCAAATCCTCACCTGTTAAAACTCTAACTCTAACTGCAGATGGGGGAGTGTTATATGGAGGGTGTACTGATGGATACATATATTACTGGTTCAAGGGCTGGCTGTCAGGCCAACTGCAGTACGGTGGCGCTCTCCAGGGTCACACTCATGCAGTTATGTGCCTAGCCAGTGTGTCTAATTATGTGATTAGTGGCTCAGCTGACTCATCTTGCCGGGTTTGGACGAGGGAACAAGATGGTCAACATGTATGTCTAGCAGTTTTACTAGGCCATAGAGGACCAATCAGATGTGTTACTGCATTTTTGGGGCATTCAGGGGAGGAGGTTGAGGATGGTTGCACAATCTGCACTGGCAGTCTTGATGGAGTCCTCAAGGTATGGCGCCTAACACGTACAAAAAGTGCAAGTGGAAACTACGTAAAAAATGATTGTTTTGGGTTGGACGATGGAGTTTAAGTAATTTGTGTTCGGAGAATACAGTATAATTCTTAATCACAAGACTGCAAGCAATATTTTCTGTTTGTTTATACTGGTTATCAAAATTTTGTTGTATACTAATAAGCAATAGACTCGTAGATGGGAAAGCTTTATATAAAGTTACATTGAAATTCGCAAATTTTTTTAATTAAAAATGAGAAAATAAAAATTTAAATAGAAAATTTAAATCAATAGATCAAAAGATTTCATCATATTCAATGTAAATTTTTTTTAAAAGAATTTTAATAAATTTTGATATATTTATTAAATAGACATTTTTAATAAGTATTGATATAATTTTTACCGTTAAATAAATATCGATAAAATTTAAATTATAAATAATAATTTTAATTAATTTTACATATTATTTATCTTTATATTAAACTTTATTAATCTATTGATTTAATTTTTTATTAAAATTTTTATTAAATCATTTTAAAAAATAAAACTTTCACAAATGTTACTTAAATAATTTCTTGTAAGTTTTATCCTCCCCTGGATACCTGTAAATGGCAGTTTGTTTTGCTAGTAGATATTTAAAGCCAAAAAAAATTTCTGGTGAGGACCCTTGATATTTCAGATATCAGTTTTCAAATTCACCAACGGATGATTGGTTTAAGTGGTAAAAAGTGTACTTTTTATTATTTGGGTTCAAATCATTTTAAAAGCCATGAAAATATAATTTTTCATATATTTATTAAATTCAACGTAAATAAATCTTGTTGAACCGATAAAAAAACTATGAGTCGAAGCTCAAAAACTCATTACTGCTTAAAATAAGCCTTCGGGTTCCATGAATAGCAGCCAACAAGGCAAATGGTTAATTTGGTCTACTTGGTGTGTTTGACTTTATCATTTATTTATTAAGTTTAATTTGGTACAATGGTCAGGATGCAAGGAGGTGAGGGCACTGAATCCTAGACTTGTATCTCCTCAACCTCTAACAAGTGTATGCCCTTGTGTACCATGACATGGTTGCATGATCTAGCTACATTTTTCTATCTCTCCTTTTTCATTTTCTTTTTACTTTTGGCAGATGGGAGGGAGTTGAAAACCGCATTTCTATTCTGCCCATCTCAAAATTTTTAAGATTCAAAAAATTTGAGATTCAAATCTTAACACTTAAAACATTTCTCTTATCCTTAAATTGTGACTTCCTTCAAATAAAAAAATAAAAAACTTGAAAGGATGTTGTATGTATGTATATATATGTGTATGTGTCTATATACACACACACATATATATATGAACAACATATTGCAAGGGTTAATGTCAATTGATGTTTGATTAATCATTTGAAACATGACGTAAAACATTAGTGTTACTTGAAAACTAAGAGAAAGATATAAAGAAAATAAAAATAAGAGTATTAGAGTAAATGATTTGCTCATTGATGTAATTCTATAACTGCTTGTTTATTGTAATTATTTAGTTAATTATTTTTAATTTAACTTAATATTCATGATCGGGCAAGCATGGAGCCCACGTAAAGATTATGAATATATAATTAACTGCTTCTCAAAGCCATCTACTCCAATCAGAGTATGAAGATTATGTTACTGCAAATAGTGCTAGCGTTGCCCGTCTTCTCTCTATTGGCCTCATTTTTTCAGCATTCTTTGCTCAAGAATGATAATTGGCCTCACAATTGGAAATTTATGTGGATTTTTATGCAGTTGCTTATCATTTTGTTCTTACGCCAAGCCCTTATGTTGACCAGAGATTCTGGAATGATGCAGGAGTCATCAGCTTTCATTAATGGAAGTAAAAGATGACACCTTTGGAAAATTTGTTGCACCATGGTAGCACCTCGGTGGGCATTTCCATATTTATGCTTGCATGTGATACCATACAAATACTTTTACAGACAAATATTGCCAGATGCTTGGGATACTTCCATTCATTCCTTTTTCTTTGGCTAAAGGGTCAAATATTTTGAATAAAAATGCTATAATCATCCAAATTTTAATTGTTTTAGTTTAATCAATTCAGTCATCGAACATCTATTTTCACCGATTGAAATCAGGCTCAATTTGGGTGAAAATAGATATTTAAAAATTCAATTGGATAAAAATAGATGTTTAAAAGTTTATTTGACCAGAAATAAAAAATTCAGGGCTTATTGATTACAAAGAAAAAAATATTAAAAGTTTAAATAATTTGCAAATGTTGTCAGATGCTTTGTCCTTGATGTCACCACCGATATCAAAGATGTTTCTTCTACCTAATCTTTAATTGTAATAACAAGTTAGCTTGTTCATCAATGTCTTGGATGAAAATTTTAGTCTTTATAAATTTTGTCTATAACCAAATTCCTGATTCTTGTTTCAGCCTTTATGAGCTACATGTGTTATCCACATTTCCACAATGAGGCTGTTCTTGACTTCCATGCTGAGAACATGCAAGTCGTTTTTGTAAGTAGCAATTTCTCAAGTTGTATTCAATCAAATATATATGTGCCAAAATTGGCTAAAAGTCTAGTGGCTTAAATCCTTTACATCTCAATTATAGAACTCGGAAGTAAATGTAAATGTGATTATGAGTTCCTTATTTTTGTTTTTCCCTTGTTTGTTTTGTCCATTTTGTTTAGCATTTGATATCGCTTTGATTGTTGCCATATGATAATCCTTAAAAGCTATAAGCTTCTCTTAGATAAGACATCTATCATTAAATATAATACAGTAATACGATACAAAAAAATATGAAAATATTATAATTTAAAATTTTAACAAAAATTATATATAGATTTAATAAAAATAAAAAAAATCTTGCTTTGTATTTGACATGTAAATACAAATTTTGATATAATAATTTTTTTTATTTTACATTTATTTGATACTAAATAATAAATGAAGATAGATACATTAATTTACAAGCAATAGGATTCCTCGTTCTTCAAGGTTAAGATACTGGTATATAAATGTACACATCTAAGTCTACAACAAAAACTAGCATTTGCTTTCAAGATGAAGTCTTAAGTTGTAATCAATAGGATTTTTTTAGGACAATTTTTTTATCCTTTCAAACTATAAAAAAAAAAAAGGAAGGGGGGGAATCAACAAGCAAAAAATCTTGCATTTGTAATGTATATGCTTGAATTGGGCTACATGATCTGTGGCTTTGTTGTTAGACCATTTTAGAACATCAAGAAGGAAGCAATCATACTTAAAGTGTCCAAAAACAGTAAAAATAATATTGCTATTCATTATATGATCATAAGCTCCTATTGCAACTTACTTTTACTAGCTATTTGTTTCTTTTTTTTTTTTTTTTTTGCTCCTAAAAAAGTTGTTATAAATCAAAAAACAAATACTATTGAAAGAGCTCATATTTGATTAAAAATAAATAATTTTTACTATCCATTTAAATTTTTTTGTTTCTTAAAAGCGTAAAAGTACTGCTTTATTTTATTAAAAATTGTGCATGCTATTAATTAAAATCAAATGCCCAAAATTTATACAAACTCTTATATAAACCATTTGCACATACCCCAACTTTCTGATGTGGGAAGCCTGCCAAATGCCAGCTGCAGGCCCTACTTACCAGGAGCACTCGTGGACGACGTTTGATGAGTCCATTACTAGCAACATGTAGGGGCAAAATGAACACACATTTTATTTTTTTATTCAATGATAAGACATGTCACTAACTCAAAATCGATTGGTTTAAGTTAATGTAAAATCCCATATAAACCACACACACACACACAATTTTGTTTTCCATAAAAGTGAATGTATGTATTTAGGCGTTATCAAAGAACAATTTATCAATTTAGTTAATTCTTTTTGCTAAAAATCACAAAAGACTATTTTTTTTTTTAATGGCATGGATTTTTTTTAATTTAATACGGTATATCCTTTTTCAAATTAATTCAAATGAATTTATTATGTTGAGTTTAATAAATTTATAAAAAATTATTTTTTGACATCGTTTCAATGGAATCAAACCCAAAAATTTTTTTTAAAAAATAACACACTCTTTATATCACTTAAATTAACATCAATTTTTTTCTCCTTTCAAATTATAACAAAAATGGGGAAAAAATCAACAATCAAAAAATCTTGCATTTGTAATTTACATGCTTGAATTGGCCTGAATGATTTGTGATTTTTTTGTTAGACCATTTTAGTACATCATGCAAGAAGTAATCATCCTTAAAGTGTCCAAAAACAGTAAAAATAATATGGCTATTCATTATGAGGAAATTCTTGTTTTTTTTTCTCCTAAAAGTGTTGTTATAAATTAAAAAATAAATATTAGTGAAGGAGCTCATATTTGATTAAAAATAAATAATTTTTAGAATGTAATATTACCCATTTAAATGTCATTGTTTTTTATAAAAAGTAAAAGCATTAATTTTGTTATCATAAAGTGAAAGTATATTAATATATATATATATTATATGCATTATCAAAGAACTCATCGATTTAATGAATTTTTTCAAAGTTTTATGCGGTAATTTTTTTTTGAATTGATTCTAATAAATTTATTTATATCAAATTTAATAAATTTATAAAAAAAATATTTTTCAACATCATTTTAATGAAATCGAATCAAAAAAATAATAAAAAAATAATTCTCTTTTATTACTTAACATTTATTGGTAAAAATAGTTTATATTTTACATAAAATACTCATCAAGCACAAAAAAAAGAAGGCAGGCTTATGGAACTTTCCTTTATAAAAAAAAGCTATTATTTATGAAAAAGATCCTCCAACAAAACAAAACAAAACATGTCAACATCATCTTTGTGCTAATCTTGTCACGGGAGAAAATGAATAATATAAAACTATTCTAATTATTAGTTTTTACTTATTAATAATTATGCCTAAAGCATTTTAAGGGATAGGCATGTTCTCTTCCTTTTTTATTCAATAATTTAATATTTTTCAAATAATTATTTGATTAAAGGCAGCTTATCACTATTATTTTAATTAACAATTATAGAAAAGAACAAAGGAGGCAGGTTTGGTTTGTTATCCTTTGCAAAAAGTTTGTGCCTTGACAATGATCTTCCACCTTCAAGAAGCGTTTTTGACTCTCAAGAGTAGGTTTTTGACAATGATCACCCCTTTGAATTTATTTAACAAACTACATTAAATCATTTATTTATGGGTTTCTTTCTAATTTTATAAAATAAAATGGAATAGGAGCCTATAGACTCTGATTATTTTATAAATAAATAAATAAATTCAAAAAATAAATTTTTATTTAATTTTTAGATATTATTAGGATAGTAGCAGTACATTATAATAATTGATCGAGTAATTTATTTATATAATTTTTTTAAAAAAATAATATTTAGTAAATTTAAGATTGAAATTTTTATTTGTTTATTTTTTATATATAAAAATGTATCATTAATTGAATTAAAGATATAAATTTTATTTTGATAAATTATTTTATTAAAAAATTTTAAAATAATTGACAACATTCATCCAAGAAGAAAAAGGAAAACAAAACTAACACTTTAACAAGGAATCCGAATAAGGAACGAGTAGTTATAATCTTTACCACAATGATCACCAACGACCTTATTTTCTGGTTCAGCAGCTACATTTGATGGGGCACACAGACGAGCTTTATAGTCTTTCTCAATCCGCTAAAAAGGAAAAATCAGATCTTCTTAAAAATACTCTCTACAAGCAACATAGTACTTTTAGCAAGCTTCATGATAAATTGACTGACGACAACTAAATTTCTTCAAAAACAGTGAAGCATTGGACGTAGATATTCCCCACAACAGTTCTGCGTAGTATTTTCAACCAAAACAAGTTAGATCTGACACAACAAGTTCAAGACAACAGTAACAGAGATGGAGAAAGGTAAATGCAAGATTACATACTGGCAATTTCTTGCCTTTCTTTAAGTTGCGATGAAACAAGGAAGAAAAGCATTTCTAGTAGATTCATCCTCCCATTGCAGCTCTTTCCACCACTTTTCGTTTCCTGCAATGCTGATTGTGTTTGTTTTTGCACTGTTAGAGTTGAGTGGAAGTCTCCTCAGCTTTGGGCAATGGCGAACATCAATTTTCTTGATACATGGGAAGGGGAGTGCATTCCTGTAAATGCCTTTCAATTTTGGGAGCTCCTCTAAATTAAGATATTTAAGTGACACAAATGGGGTTAAAGTTCCTACAAGCCCTGCCACCTGACTCAGTTTTACCTCACTGATTATTTCTTCCATTTCATTGCAGCCTGCTACACTAACATCCCTCAGATTTGGAGCGAGAACAAGCCATGTTATGTCCCTCAATTTTGAGCATGTGTATATGAAAACAATGTGAAGGCTTTGGAAGCAATGTTGGGTTGCAATCACAGAGGTTTGAATGTGGCTCTGTGCTTTTATCATTCTTCCTTCCACTGCCCACTCCATCTTCACTTCTTCCAAACTTTCACATTGCCCAACTACTAGACTATTTAGAGACTCAATATTCGCTAAAGATAAAATATTCAATTGCTTTGAGTCCTTCCACATCTGAAGCCCAATTTCTTCAGTGTAGTTGTGTAATCTTTCTGCATTCAAATATCTATCAAGAGCAAAAGCACTTGTTATAGACAAGGTCAATGCATTCAAGTGGTTCAAGCACTGCAATTCTTCTAACAAGCATTCATTACTTTCTTCTGCTGCCACATCGAAAGGATAAGAACTAATCATTCTCAATATTCGCAGCTTTAAGAAACTAGATATCAACCCTCTTGGGATTGTGATGCGACGGAATATGCAACTCAAGTTCAAACACTTTAGCTTTCGTAAAGCCTTCAATTCAATTGGTAGCTCTCTTATATTTGTACTTGATAGGTCGAGATATTCTAGAGATACCAATTTTGCAATCCCCACTGGCAATTCTGTTATACCAAGACTTCCTCTAAGGCTTAGAACTTTTAGGCCACACATAAATTGGAAGAAATCATTGTGAATCACCTTCAACTGTCGATTACAGTCGAGAAACAAAGTTTGAAGATCGGGACAGTTAGGTGGTTCTGTTAGATTTTCAATCTCGTTTTTCATCAATGACATTCTTTGCATACCTTTCCATCTACCACCCTCTGGCATTTGAGTCAAATGATAACCTGCTTGCACAAAAAACCTCCATTTCTCTGCTTCACACGTACATGCTATCCACAAACTCATGTCACGAATCACATCATGCATTTTTATATACCAATCATCTACTCCTTCCAGTAAACATGCATGAATGAGAGAACCAATGATATGGTGTCCTTGATTTTGAGCTTGACTGCCATGTTCATCCAAAAATCCTTCTCCTATCCACAAATCTATCAGCCATTCTTTATCTATTGGAAAATCTTCTGGGAACAAGCTACAATATAGAAGGCAAGATCGAACCATGTCATTTGGCAAACTATCATAACTGAATTTTAGAAGAGGATATACCTCTTCGCCCATGTTTGGAAAAACAAAATTGGCTGATTTCTTCAAGACTTCAATTGTGTATTTCCATTCCCTGGGTGTGTTCTTGCAAGCCATGGCACGACCGATAGTGATGAGTGCAAGCGGTAGTCCTCCACATTCTTTGGCCACTTCTTGAGCTAGCCCACGAATATTTGGATGACTATCAAAGACATCTTTACCAACATGTTCCTCAAACAATTTCCAAGCCTCTTCTTCAGGCAAACATTGCACTTGAATCTTCTCATGAGCTCTCATTTGGCCACAGACCGCAGTAGAACGAGTTGTAAAAATTAGTTTGGAACCATTTTCTTTAGTCGGGACAGGTATTCCTATCTTGGACAGGCCAACTCTTTCCCATATATCATCTAACAATAATACAAATTTCTTTTCTCTCAAAATCCCGTAGATGTCTGTAGCTTTCTCTTCGGGAGCTTTATCATTCCAATTTCCATTAAAAAGGCCAATCCTCTTTGCAATATCATCTTGGACCTTTCCAACATAAAATCCTTTAGACACCACAACCCAAATAACCACATCAAATCCACCTGATGAAACACCAATCTTGTTATTGATTTCAGTCAAGAGCCTAGTCTTGCCAACTCCCCCAACGCCATATAAGCCAATAATTCCCACATGCTTTTGTTCAAAGGCACTCCAGACCTTATTGAACATGGATTCCAAGCCTACGGCAGAGTCACTCGGTCTTTCAACCACCGGAGCTGCAGGTGCCTCCGTAGCTACCACTTCAAAAGCTCCCTTCCCCTTTAGATCCTTAACATGACGTAGTCTTTTGGCCACTATTTTGCTGAAATTGAGGGTAGACTTGCAATTCTTGGAACAACAGCCTCCCAAGCATAAATTCTTGATTTCTTTGGGACCATCAATAAGCAGTGCATCAACTTCCTTTATCATAGTTTCTGCCCTTGAAAGCCATCCTAGAACTTCATCCAGCGGCCTCAATTTTTGTTTTAAATCGATGTTGACTTTCCTCATCACATCATTCCTTCGCTCCTTCAATTCGTCCAGAGCTGTGTTCAAGTCGGCAAGGTTTTCTTGAAGATGGCATGCGTCGATTACTTGTCCAGCAACACAATCCCAGCAGCGGGAAATTATGGTATCACACGACAAAGAAATCGAGAAAACGTTCCCCATAGTTTTGCACAAGACTATAATTCCAAGAAAATGATTAAAAATACTATTGAAAGAGCTCATATTTGATTAAAAATAAATAATTTTTACTATCCATTTAAATGTTATTGTTTCTTAAAAACGTAAAAGTACTGCTTTATTTTATTAAAATTAAAACACACTATTAAGTTAAAATCAAATTAACTGACCTAATGCAAACTCTTATATAAACCACTTGCACATACCCAAAATTTCTGATGTGGGAAGCCCGCCCAATGCGAGCTGCAGGCCCTACTTACCTGGAACACTCGTGGACGACGTTTGATGAGTCCATTACTAGCAACATGTAGGGGCAAAATGAACACACATTTTATTTTTTTATTCAATGATAAGACATGTCACTAACTCAAAATCGATTGGTTTAAGTTAATGCAAAATCTCATATAAACCACACACACACAATTTTGTTATCCATAAAAGTGAAAGTACGTATTTAGGCATTATCAAAGAACAATTTATCAATTTAGTTAATTCTTTTTGCCAAAAAATCACAAAAGACTATTTTTTTTAGTGGCATGGATTTTTTTAATTTAATACGGTATATCCTTTTTCAAATTAATTCATATGAATTTATTATGTTGAGTTTAAATAAATTTACAAAATATTATTTTTTGACATCGTTTCAATGGAATCAAACCCAAAAAATTTTTTAAAAAAATAACACACTCTTTTATATCACTTAAATTAACATCAATTTTTTTCTCCTTTCAAAGTATAACAAAATAGGGGAAAAAATCAACAAGCAAAAATCTTGCATTTGTAATTTACATGCTTGAATTGGCCTGAATGATTTGTGATTTTTTGTTAGACCATTTTAGTACATCATGAAGGAAGCAATCATCCATAAAGTTTCCAAAAACAGTAAAAATAATATGGTTATTCATTATGAGGAAATTCTTGAGTAATGATAAGCTCTTATTGCAACTTACTTTTACTAGCTATTTGTTTTTTTCTGCTAAAAGTGTTGGTATAAATTAAAAAACAAATACTAGTGAAGGAGCTCATATTTGATTAAAAATAAATAATTTTTAGAATGTAATATTACCCATTTAAATGTCATTGTGTTTTATAGAAAATAAAAGTATTAATTTTCTTATCATAAAAGTGAAAGTATATATATATATATATATATATATGCATTATCAAAGAACTCATCGATTTAATGAGATTTTTTTAAAGTTTTATGCGGTACATTTTTTTTGAATTGATTCAAACAAATTTATTTATATCAAATTTAATAAAAAAAAAATTTTCCACATCATTTTAATGGAATCGAATAAAAAATCATAAAAAAATAACACTCTTTTATTACTTAACATTTGTTGGTAAATATAGTTTATATTTTACATAAAATACTCATAAAGCACAAGAAAAAGAAGGCAGGTTCATGGAACTTTCCTTTATAAAAAAAGCTATTATTTATGAAAAAGATCCTCCAACAAAACAAAACAAAACAAAACATATCAACATTATCTTTGTGCTAATCTTGTCACAAGAGAAAATGAATAACATAAAACTTTTCTAATTATTAGTTTTTACTTACTAATAATGATGCTTAAAGCATTTTAAGGGATAGGCATGTTCTCTTCCTTTTTTATTCAATAATTTAATATTTTTTCCAATAATTATTTAATTAAAGGCAGCTTATCACCATTATTTTAATTAATAATTATAAAAAAGAACAAAGGAGGCAGGTTTGGTTTGTTTTCCTTTGCAAAAAGTTTGTGCCTTACAATGATCTTCCACCTTCAAGAAGCGTTTTTGACTCTCAAAAGGAAGGGTGTTCAACCCTTTGAATTTATTTAACAAACTACATTAAATCATTTATTTATGGGTTTCTTTCTAATTTTATAAAATAAAATGGAATAGGAGCTTATAGACTCTGATTATTTTATAAATAAATAAATAAATTCAAAAAATAAATTTTTGTTTAATTTTTAGGTATTATTAGGATAGTAGCAGTACACTATAATAACTGATCAAGTAATTTATTTATATAATTTTTTTAGAAAAATAATATTTAGTAAATTTAAGATTGAAATTTTTATTTGTTTATTTTTTATATATAAAGATGTATCATTAATTAAATTAAAGATATAAATTTTATTTTGATAAATTATTTTATTAAAAAATTTTAAAATAATTAAAAATTTTTTTTTTATTTTTTATCAAAATTTTACTTCAAAATAATATAATCATACGTCTTCGTTAGAGAGTGTGACAACATTCATCCAAGAAGAAAAAGGAAAACAAAACTAACACTTTAACAAGGAATCCGAATAAGGAACGAGTAATTATAATCTTTACCACAATGATCACCAACGACCTTATTTTCTGGTTCAGCAGCTACATTTGATGGGGCACACAGACGAGCTTTAGAGTCTTTCTCAATCCGCTAAAAAGGAAAAATCAGATCGTTTTTAAAATACTCTCTACAAGCAACATAGTATTTTTAGAAAGCTTCATGATAAATTGACTGACGACAACTAAATTTCTTCAAAAACAGTGAAGCATTGGACGTAGATATTCCCCACAACATTTCTGCGTAGTATTTTCAACCAAAACAAGTTAGATCTGACACAACAAGTTCAAGACAACAGTAACAGAGATGGAGAAAGGTAAATGCAAGATTACACACTGGCAATTTCTTGCCTTTCTTTAAGTTGCGATGAAACAAGGAAGAAAAGCATTTCTAGTAGATTCATCCTCCCATTGCAGCTCTTTCCACCACTTTTCGTTTCCTGCAATGCTGATTTTGTTTGCTTTTGCACTGTTAGAGTTGAGTGGAAGTCTCCTCAGCTTTGGGCAATTGCGAACTTCAATTTTCTTGATACATGGGAAGGGCAGTGCATGCCTGTAAATGCCCTTCAATTTTGGGAGATCCTCTAAATTAAGATATTTAAGTGACACAAATGGGGTTAAAGTTCCTACAAGCTCTGCCACCTGACTCAGTTTTACCTCACTGATTATTTCTTCCATTTCATTGCAGTCTACTACTTTAACAGCCCTCAGATTTGGAGCGAGAATAAGCCATGTTAAGTCCCTCAATTTTGAGCATCTGCTTATGGAGAAATGGTGAAGGCTTCGGAAGCAATGTTGGGTTGCAATCACAGAAGTTTGAATGTGGCTCTGTGCTTTTATCATTCTTCCTTCCCCTGCCCACTCCATCTTCACTTCTTCCAAACTTTCACATCGCTCAACTACTAGAGTATGTAGAGACTTGATATTCGCTAAAGATAAAATATTCAATTGCTTTGAGTCCTTCCACATAGCAAGCCCAATTTCTTCAGTGTAGTTGTGTGATCTTTCTGCATTCAAATATCTATCAAGAGCAAAAGCACTTGTTATAGACAAGGACAATGCATTCAAGTAATTCAAGCACTGCAATTCTTCTAACAAGCATTCATTACTTTCTTCTACTGCCTCATCGAAAGGATAAGAGTTAATCATTCTCAATATTCGCAGCTTTAAGAAACTAGATATCAACCCTCTTGGGATTGTGATGCGACGGAATATGCAACTCAAGGTCAAACACTTTAGCTTTCGTAAAGCCTTCAATTCAATTGGTAGCTCTCTTATATTTGTAGATGATAGGTCGAGATATTCTAGAGATACCAATTTTGCAATCCCCACTGGCAATTCTGTTATACCAAGACTTCCTCTAAGGCTTAGAACTTTTAGCCCACACATAAATTGGAAGAAATCATTGTGAATCACCTTCAACTGACCATTATTGTCGAGAAACAACGTTTGAAGATCGGGATAGTTAGGTGCTTCAGTTAGATTTTCAATTTTGTTTTTCATCAATGACATTCTTTGCATACCTTTCCATCTTCCACCCTCTGGCATTTGAGTCAAATGATAACCTGCTTGCACAAAAAACTTCCACTTCTCTGCTTCACACGAACATGCTATCCACAAACTCATATCACGAATCACATCATGCATTTTTATATACCAATCATCTACGTCTTCCAGTAAACATGCATGAAGGAGAGAACCAATGATGTAGTGTCCTTGATTTCGAGCTTGACTTACGGTGTCATGTTCAGCCAAAAATCCTTCTCCTATCCACAAATCTATCAGCGATTTTTTAGCAATTTCAAAATCTTCTGGGAACAAGCTACAATATAGAAGGCAAGATCGAACCATGTCATTTGGCAAACTATCATAACTGAATTTTAGAAGAGGATATACCTCTTCACCCATGTTTGGAAAAACAAAATTGGCTGATTTCTTCAAGACTTCAATTGTGTATTTCCATTCCTCGGGTGTGTTCTTGCAAGCCATGGCACGACCAATAGTGATGAGTGCAAGAGGCAGTCCTCCACATTCTTTGACCACTTCTTGAGCTAGCCCACGAATATTTGGATGACTATCAAAGACATCTTTACCAACATGTTCTTCAAACAATTCCCAAGCCTCTTCTTCAGGCAAACATTGCACTTGAATCTTCTCATGAGCTCTCATTTGGCCACACACCTCCTTAGAACGAGTTGTAAAAATTAGTTGGGAATCATTTTCTTGGTTGGGGACAGGTATCCCTACCTTGGATAGGTCAACTCTTTCCCATATATCATCTAACAATAATACAAATTTCTTTTCTCTCAAAACCCCGTAGATGTCTATGGCTTTCTCTTCGGGAGCTTTATCACTCCAATTTCCATTAAAAAGGCCAATCCTCTTTGCAATATCATCTTGGACCTTTCCAATATAAAATCCTTTAGACACCACAACCCAAATAACCACATCAAATCTACCTGATGAAACACCAATCTTGTTATTGATTTCAGTCAAGAGCCTAGTCTTGCCAACTCCCCCAACGCCATATAAGCCAATAATTCCCACATGCTTTCGTTCAAAGGCACTCCAGACCTTATTGAACGTGGATTCCAAGCCTACGGCAGAGTCGCTCGGTCTTGGAACTACCGGAGCTGCAGGTGCCTCCGTAGCTACCACTTCAAAAGCTCCCTTTCCCTTTAGATCCTTAACATCACGTAGGCTTTTGGCCACTCTTTTGCTGAAATTGAGGGTAGACTTGTAATTCTTGGAGCAACAGGCTCCCAAGCATAAATTCTTGATTTCTTCAGGACCATCAATAAGCAGTTCATCAACTTCATGTATCATAGTTTCTGCCCTTGAAAGCCATCCTCTAACTTCATCCAGCGTCCTCAATTTTTGTTTTGTATCGATGACGATTTTCCTCAACACATCATTCCTTCGCTCCTTTAATTCGTCCAGAGCTGCGTTCAAGTCAGCAAGGTTTTCTTGAAGATGGCATGCGTAGATTACTTGTCCAGCAACACAATCCCAGCAGCGGGAAATTATGGTATCACACGACAAAGAAATCGAGAAAACGCTCCCCATAGTTTTGCACAAGGTTATAATTCTAATGACTAAAGAAGAAGACGAGTGTTTAACAACGAGAGGGAGAAAGAGCAATAATAAACTTGAATCAAAGGCTGTTGAATCAAAGGGTTTTTATTTTTGCTTGTCTCAGTCAACAACAAGAGAAAGGAGCACAATAGCAGGCAAGCACAAAAGCAGATAGGCAAACAACAACATGGGTAACTGAGTAATTAAATATTAATTTCTTAGTTAGTGGAACGGGAAATTTTGATGAACTTTTGATCAAATTTATTAAAATTTCCTTTTCATTAAATGTGGAACTGTGGAAGTCAGCATGAGGATATTTCCTCTGCTCTTCCTGGCAAGTTGTGGTAAATATTCACTTTTCAATGAATTTAAATTTTAAAATATTTTTATTTTTACTCTTGAGAATTATTAATTTAAAATATTTAAAATGATTTTATTCAAAATACATATCAGTTTTTTTCACTTTCTAATAATTGATACTAGAATTGGTAGAAAAAAAGGTATTTTGAAAATAGAAAAATAAATTTTGGAAGCAAATAATTGATAAAAAAAAAGTGGGTATTTTTTTTAAATAACGAAAAGACATATATATCATTGATTTTATATTGTTATAACAATTTTATTTTATTTTTTATAATTGCTAATAATTGATTGATTTGGTATTAATTTACTCATGACATCAAATTTAATAAAAATTTTATAATAGTATAGATATTAGAAAATTCCCCAAGTACCCCCGGGTCACTCATTTTTTTTTTTGATGAAATATAAATCATTTAAAATTTTAATTTAATAATAAATATATATGCTTTTTATACAAAAATTTAAATTCACACATTCTCAAATAAAATAATAATTAATTAGTAAAATAATTTATAATATTTAATTATTTAAAACATAATATTTTAATATAAAATAAAAATATGATTTAAATATAATTAATAGTATGCATATGTGATTTTAATTTATTTTGAATTTTTAATAATTACTTAAATTTAATTTTCAAGCTAAAAATATATATATGCATATATTATTTTCAAAATATTCTCCATTAAATCATTTTTTATCTTAAGAATAATTTTGAAAAAAAATCAATAAAAATTATCCGCTTCCAATTATTGAAAAATTTTATAATAATATCTTTTTATTATTATTATTATTATTATTATTATTATTATTATCAATTTTTTATGTAAATGAATAAAATCATTAATCTTAAATTTAACATTAAAAATATACATATATAACACGATTTATATATGTAATAAATGGTAAAAAGTAAACTATACAATATTCCCAAACACTTTATTAGTTTAACATTTGACAAAACTTAAAAATTTGGATTTAAATGGGCTAAAATTACTTAACCTTTACTTACTCATATTTCTTTTTTAATTTTCTAAAATGTTACAATTTATTCTAGTATAATAAAAGCGAACTAAACCTTTAGCTTTCATATTCCCTTCTTTTCCTTGTTTCTCACCTTTAGTCGTTGCTCACCAACCTTTCTCTTCTTTTGTTTTCCCTTTTTTTTTTTTTTTTTTCTTCTATTTTTAAATCTCTTGAGCTTATCCTTCCTCTCATTTTTTCTTTTTTATTTTTTTTAGTCTTTCTAATCTACTTTTCATTTTTATCCTTCCTTTATTTGATAGTTGATTCTAATATATAGGATTGATGGCTGGTTCCCAATGCCAGTAGGTAGAGGGGCTAAGGATTTTTTAGGTTTTAAATTAGTATACCTGTACTATTATTTATGAAAAAGATCCTCTAACAAAACAAAACAGAAAAAAACCAAAATATATCAACATAATTTTTATGCTAATCTTGTCAGGAGAGAAAAACAATAATATAAAACTTTTCTATTATTAGTTTTTAATTATTAATAATGTTGCTTAAAGCATTTTTAAGGGGTATGTATCTTTTCTTCCTTTTTATTCAATAATTTAATTTTTTTTAAAATAGTCGTTTTATTGATGGCATCTTATCACCATTACTTTAACTATTATAGAAAGGAACAAGGGAGGTAGGTTTTGCTTTGTTTTGCTTTGCAAAAAAGCTTTCGCCTTGACAATGACAAGCTTTTTTGAGCTCTCAAAAGGAACGTGTGGACCCTATCTAACTTTTGAATTTGTTTAACGCACTACATTCAGCTTTGTCTCAGAATGAGGTAGCTGGTATACTGCTGTCAACAGAATTTTCCCATTTCTTGTTGGGTTCATAAATAAGGAAATTTCAATTGAATGAGAATTAACGTCAGTTCTTGAAATTAAAATTTTCTCCTTTTTTTTTTTTTTTTCTGTTTTATAGTCTTACAGTTGTGGGTTTTGAGAAGTGTGCGTGGCTTTTTTTTTTTTTTGTGAATTTAAATTTATTATAAATAAGATATAAATAATATATTAATACTCATAAATTATTCAAGTTCAATTCGAATAAAATTTAAATTTAATTCGATTATTATTAAACTAAGTTTGATTTCAAGTAGTTTGATTTATCAAGCTAGTCGAATTGAACATCTTAATATTTGACTTAGGTAATTTGTAAATTTAATCAAACTTTTAAATTTTGATATATTTTTATAATTTTAATTAAAAAATTATTATTTTACCATTATATATATATATCACTTCAAACTCAAACTCAAGTTCAAACACATAATTAAATTTCTGAAATATGAAAAAATGAAACTCATTTTTATTAAATAAGTCTAATTGAGTAAACTCAAATAATTTAATTTTTATTTTTAATCAAATTTGAGTGAAATTTTGAGCAACAAATTTTAAATTGAATTCGAATTTTTAATTATATCAACTTAGTTCATTTCAATTACACATTTAATTATGAGATTATGGGAAGGTAATTTTTATTAATTTACAAGAGACGATATAAATAAGCCCGTTTGGATCGATCTAAAAAGGAATATACTGATCAAAACTCATAAACTTCCTACCACTCATAAAAAAAAAAAATTCTATCAACAGATGTACACTCTTAATTTAATTCTCCTTTTTTTTTCCGACTCTGTGTATGATTTTCAAATTACAATTTTCCACTTCAAACATTACTTAAACAGTTTCTCTTGTTATTGGAAATGTGAAATTAATCTTGTTCAATTAATTTGCAGATGAGGCATATGGGGCCAATAGCATCACTAGCAGTCAACACATCAGATAACATTCTATACTCAGCTTCTTTTGATAGAACTGTGAAAGTTTGGAGAATATCAGACTTCAAGTGCATTCAAAACATCCCAGCACATTCACAGCCAATCAATGCTGTTGTTGTGGCTGACGATGGAATACTCTAAACCGCCTCTGATGATGCCACCGTCAGAGTTTGGCGGCGAAACTTTTCTAGAGGGAGTGGCCACATTCACTTATGGTAACCCTCCCAGCCAAATGCTCACCTGTTAAAACTCTAACTGCAGATGGGGGAGTGTTATATGGAGGGTGTACCGATGGCTACATATACTACTGGCTCAAGGGCTGGCTGTCAGGCTAACTGCAGCACGGTGGCGCTCTCCAGGGTCACACTCATGCAGTTATGTGCCTAGCCAGTGTGTTTAATTATGTGATTAGTGGCTCAGCTGACTCATCTTGCCGGGTTTGGACGAGGGAACAAGATGGTCAACATGTATATCTAACAGTTTTACTAGGCCATAGAGGACCAATCAGATATGTTACTGCATATTTGGGGCATTCAGGGGAGGAGGTTGAGGATGGTTGCACAATCCGCACAGGGAGTCTTGATGGAGTCCTCAAGGTATGGCGCCTAACACGAACAAAAAGTGCAAGTGGAAACAATGCAAAATATGATTGTTTTGGGTTGGACGATGGAGTTTTAAGTAATTTTTGTTCGGAGAATACGTATAATTCTTAATCACAAGACTGCAAGCAATATTTTCTGTTTGTTTGTACCAATTATCAAGATTTTGTTGTATACTAATAAGCAATAGTCTCGTAGATAGAAAAAACTTACATGAAACTTTATAAATGAAGTTCGTAAAATTTTTTATTAAAAATGAGTAAATAAAAATTAAAATAAAAAATTCAAACTGATATATTAAAAGATCTCTTCATATTGATCAAACGAATAAAATTTAAAAAAATTATAATGAATTTCGATATATTTACTAAATAGATACTTTTAGTAAAAATATTAATAGAATTTTTTACGTTAAATAAATATCAATAAATTTTAAATTATAAATAATATTTTTAATAATTTTTTAAAATATTATTTATATTCATATTAAACTTAATCTATTTTTAATAATTTTTTCATCTATTTTTTTAATCTTCATATCATTTTTTATTATTATCTAACCATGTAAGTATGCATGCCCAAATACTGTACCATGTGATCTTTGTCATGGGTTTCTGGAATTGCTGGTAAACAGGATCACCGGTCTCTATCCTCCATAAGACCTCGTTCTTTTCCTGGGGTGTAGAGACAAGGCAGAAGCGGCAAAGATTGGGGATTTGAAAACATCTTATCTCTTTCAAGGTGCTGGAGTCATAAATACTAATAGCAGAGTCAGTTTTCGTCACCATAAGGCTCGAACCATCCTCACTAAACTTGGCACTAATGCAAGGAACTTTCTCAAGCTTAGTCCCAGGTTTATTATTATTGTTGAATGGAGGTTCATTCCTGATAGGGGTGTAATAAACCCAAGTAGCTCTGACTTTATGTGCAATTTACTATTTAAAATTTGATTCAAATTCAATTAAATTTTAAATTTTAAGTTTAAATTTTAAAAATAAAAATCAAAATTTTTAAATTTACTCAATTAAAATTGTTTATCAAATAAACAATGGAACTCAATTCCTAAATTCAACTTCAAACTTAATTATTTATATTTAAATTCGAATTTAAATTTGAATTAATATATATAAATATATAAAGATAAAATGATAATTTTTTAATTAAAATAATTCAAACTTGATTAATTATGTTCAAATTCGAATTCAAACTTGAATTAATATATATAAAGATAAAATAATAATTTTTTAATTAAAATATACAAGTTTGATAAAGTTTACGAATCACTTAATTGAATATTAAAAAACTTAAATTTGACTTATTCAATAAGTTGAACTGCTAAAACTTAAGTTTAATTTGACAATAATCAAATTAAATTTAAATTTTATCCAAATCAAATTTAAATAATTTTTATGCATTAATATATCATTTATGCCTAATTAGAGCAAGAATGATCTCCTGTTGTCTGATTACACAAAGGATGAAAAAAAAAAGACAAAAGATAACAAATTACATAAAGATTAATTCTAAAGCGAAGCATGAACATGATCATGAAGTACATAAAATCTCCAAAGCTGGTGAAATGTCCTCTACCGTAGCCATTGGAGGCTCAGATAAGTAAAACTGCAAAATCCAATGTCAGTAACAATTCATGCACAAATTTTGTTCATGGCAACTGAACTTCACTCTAAATTTACAATAACCAGATAAAGATACATGCAAATTCACTATATTTTTACTTGAAACAAAATAAAAAATCAATCTTTCAATCAAATTCGATGAAAATGACAGGAAAAACAAAACCTTTTATCGTAGGAGATGGAGTCATGGAGAATTTAATTTTTACAAAAATATATAAAACCACCTCCAGATATAACAATCATCAAAATTTAGACAGCAGCTTGGGCTGCAATCCTCTTCCTGGCTTCCTTAATGATGGACAACTTGATAGGCTTGCCCTTAGGAAGTGAAACCCATGGCTTTGTTCCTTTACCAATTGTAAATACATTGCCCAGACGAGTTGCAAACTCATGCCCAGCAGCATCTTGAATGTGGATAGTCTCGAAGCTACCCTTATGCTTCTCCCAGTTCTTGATCACTCCTACACGCCCCCTGTTCCTTCCTCCGGTGACCATGACAACATTCCTGTCATCAAACTTAATGAAATCAACAATTTTGTTGATCTCTAGGTCAAGCTCGATGGTGTCATTAGCCTTGATCAGAGGATCTGGGTAGCAGATGGTGCGTCCATCGTAGGTGTTGAGGTATGGAATACCCTTCTGACCAAATTGGACAGACCTAACTTTGCATAGCTTAAACTGCAATGCATGAGACCAAAAGAACATGGTCAATCATGACAACACAAGCAACAAGACAAAAAAAGTAAGATAAATTTAACCACTATTCAATAACAGTAACAGGAAATATAACAAATTGAGGTCCCATTGATACAAACCTTGGTCTCATCAACTGTGATGGCATGAAGGTGGAAACGACTTTTTGTGTCATAAAGGAGATGGATGTCCTCATTTGTCTTGGGAATTGACACAACATCTGGAAGTAGTAAACAAAGAATGGTTAAGAAAAGATTCAAAGAGATTAATGTACAAAAAGGAGTCAAATCCTGAAAGAGGAACCATCAAAGTAAATCCAGAAAACTCAATTATCAGAAAATGACAGCCTAACTAATCCAGCCTCAGTAATCGATGTAATTCAAAAATTAGAGCAACTACCGCAAGAAAACTTTAGTGTATGATCTCAAAGGCGTGGAAATCAGAGAAACTGAACTTATACTTTGTGGGAGCTTGTAATAATCCACGTAATTCAAAAATTAGAGCAATTACCACAAGAAGACTTTAGTGTATGATCTCAAAG
The DNA here is from genome assembly GCF_047325235.1 of Durio zibethinus. Lineage (NCBI taxonomy): Eukaryota > Viridiplantae > Streptophyta > Magnoliopsida > Malvales > Malvaceae > Durio > Durio zibethinus. Next base: position 1,135,987 of record NC_143165.1, on the reverse strand, counting down.
GCGTGGAAATCAGAGAAACAGAACTTATACTTTGTGCAAATTTGTAATAATCCATGTAATTCAAAAATTAGAGCAATTAACAAAAGAAGACTTTAGTGTATGATCTCAAAGGCGTGGAAATCAGAGAAACTGAACTTAAAATTTGTGCGAGTTTGTAATTTTAGAATATAAAAACTTCAATTAATCCATGAAATACAAACTCTACCTACCATGAAACCAGCAGGATATGTCTTATCTGTCCTAACCTTCCCATCTACCATAACATGCCTGTGCATAAGAATGGCAATCACTTCTCTATATGTTAGAGCATACTTCAATCTGTTTCATAGAATGAGAATAAGTGGCAAGCATTCCCTCGACTTGTGGGGTCCAGATGACGGCTCGGGTGCCTGCACAACAAAGATCAAAAAACAGAATTAAAAGGCAGCAGCGTCAAACTGGTAAGGAAGCAAAAGGTTCAAGACGATAACATACAAATGCGCGCCGCCAAGCTTGTCAAGCATCCAATGCCTAGGGGCATTGAGCCTCTTCAGATGCTTCTTCAACCCTCTAGCCTGCAATAGACAAGTCAAAAAGAAAACTTCAAATATAGTCACAATGCATAGACTTTTTTTGGTTAAGCAGCAAGAGGTTAATGGGCGCTGCCCACTACATAGCCAGACCTAAGAAATTCATAGAACATTACCTTTCCACATCCTTCCAACGGATTCAAACCTGAGCAACAAAGAGTGGAACACACTCTTTCCCACTTGAGCCAATCATCCGTTTGTTACAATGCATAGACTTTGAAGCAGAAGAATTTCCACATTCAAAGAATAACTTGACCCAAATCTAACACAACAGAAATTCTAGTAATTCAAAAACCAAAAGCAAAACATTTCACCATTTCAAAACCACCATAAAACATATTCAAAAGAAAACATGTGATCTAACATTCCATTCAAACTACACTTCCTATTTCTCCATATGTGAAACAAATATTTAAAAGTCTGAAGCTGCCATTGCCATCCAACAGCCAGATATCAGTAAGACATGGGAAAAAAAACCCAATTTTATGAATGCCCAAAAAAACCCAATTTTAGCCAAAATTAACATTACAAAACAAAAGAAACAATATTTCCATTTGTTTACATAGATAAAAGCTATAAAAACATGTTAAAATTACACAGTAATTCAACAGAAAGCAACCAACAAGAAACTTGAGAATTGAAATGCAAAGAGTTAAGAAAATCAAAGTGAGTGAAGTGAAGTTCAAAGCAGAGAAAGAAACTAACCATTCTGATGGGATGCGGCTGTCTTCCCTGAAAACCATTACTTTTCCTAAACCGTCATATATATATATATATATATATATATATATATATATAGAGAGAGAGAGAGAGAGAGAGAGAGAGAGAGAGTGTGTGTGCGTGTGTGTGTGTGTAGCATTTTAGGGTTTTAACGGACTTGAAGTGGGCGGGCTGGATGGTTTCTCAACTTTTTATTTTTTTATTTCCCATCATATAAAATCAAATGTTTATTAAATATTTTTTTAATTTATAAATTGATTAATTTAATCCTTTTCACTTTGTAAATTTGAATTATCTTTTAATATTTTTAAATTTCAACTAAAATTTTTTGCTATTTCTCAATGATTTATTCTATTAATTTTCCTAACATAATCACTAATTAAGTAAAATTTATTCAAACACATAACTTTAAGTGATAATCGAATTATTTAATTTTTTTAAGAAGTTAAATTTTCATGAATTATAATATAAGTTTAGTCATTTATAATCTGTATAAAATCTTTGGTTTAGATATCAAGAATAAAGAAATACTAACTTAATTGGTAAATTGAAAAAAAATCATATATTGCTTATAAAAAGTATAAAAATCATGGGACAGATATGTCCACTTATTCTATAAAATATGCTTATTCTTTTTTTTTTTCACTTGCATTTGAATTTTGTTATTTTCTTTATCGGACTATTTTGGCTCAGTGAATCACTGAATTTTTTTTATTTTTTTTTTGCTCTTCAAGTTAAATTGTGGAAACAAAAATGTCACTATAACTTAATTTTTATTTTTTATTTTTCTTTTTAATTTTTTTTAAAAATTATAAAATAATAAATAAATAAATTTTAATATTATATAATAAATAAATACATTTTAATTGTTTATTAACAAAACATTATTTGACATAAAAAATACTTTTTTAATAATTTATTAATTTTATAAATATTAAATAATTTAAAATTTTGTTACATGTAACTTTTTAGTTTAATATCCTTAAAGATCATTTTTTCTTCTCATTATAATTTATTTTATCATCATCACTATTTTTATATCTAAATACATATCTTATAACTTATTTTACTCTAATCATTACAGTAATCAATCTTATCTCAATCACTGTTATTAATCTCATCAGAACCATCTTACTGCCGATTCAAATGAGACTAAATCAAGATGATAGCCCAAGGGAGAGATTATTTCTACTTCAATCTCTCTTTTTGCGAAAAAATATAACAGAAACATAAATATATAACAATTAATTTCATGAAAATGGAACACTACTAATTTCATTGAAATATTTGAAGAGCATATCAACTATAATTATTGGATTATAATTTTTTTGAAACATAATAGTCACATTATATTTAATCAATCACAATTTTTGAAAAATTAATTAATTATAATATAATAATTTTAAAAAAATATTTTTAACATGGGTCCTTACATAATTTTTTATTATTGATTGAACAATCTGAAATCAATCCATGTTCGACAAATTTAAAGTTTTAAACTCATTTTGATTCGATAAAAATGATATTTTTTAAATCAAGGCCAATAATGATTAATTTTGATTCTCAACATCCAGCTAAAACCTATTTATAAGCATAATTAAAAAAAAAAAAGTCAAGAACAGAAAAATGGATTGTAAGTGTTATAATTTGAATTTCAAAATTACTAAATATGATTTTTTAAAATGATTATACAAAAAAAAAATGTAACAAATAAACAAAGAAAAAACCAATAGAGAGAAAAGAAAAAGGAAAAAGTGGTGGATGCTTTCATGGTTTGAGTAGACAAAATCAGAACATTAACAACTTGTTTTCAACCATCTTCAATAAGTGAAGGATAACTAAAAGTGTAAGCAAATAAAGCTTTTGATGAACCATTCGTGAATATATTCAGTTTCTATTTATTTATGTTCGTTTATTAAACTTAACAAATGATTTTGAATACTATTTGTGCATTCATTTATTAAACGAACCGAATATGAATAATTGTCTATTCGTTTATTTATATTCATAAACAAGCTTATTTGCTGTTTGTTTAAGACTCGTTTATTTATTGTTCGTTTGCTGTTAATTTATAATAATACTAATAAATTTATATTTTTATCATTTATCCTAATCATATTTTAAAGTTCGTTTATGTTTGTTTGAATTCGTTTATGTTCGTTTAAAGTTTATTTATTTAAATTTGTTTGATTATGATTTGTTCATTTATATATGTTCGTGAACATATTCGTTTAATGTTCACGAACGAACTTATTTAACTTAATTGAATGAATACGAACCGAATAAAAACAACTTATTATTTAAACGAACGAATATGAATGAACAGAATAATTTTCTTAACAAATACGAACCAAATACAAACTCCTTTAAAAACAAATGAACAAACATAAATATACGTTCATTCATTCACATTCGGTTCATTTACAGCCTTAAGGACAACTAAACTCAACAACAACAACGACTGAAAAAAACCAATGTTGTTCTTGGATTTCAATCCAATCCAGGCTTTAGATTGATTTTGGCTATATATATACATGAACGTATTGTAAGGGTCATCAATATTTGATTAATCATTTGAAACATGAAGTAGAACATAAGTGTTACTTGAAAACTAAGAGGAAGATAAAAAGAAAATAAAAATAAGAGATAACTAGAGTAAGTGATTTGCTCATTCATGCAACTTTATAACTGCTTGTTTATTGTAATTATTTAGTTAATTATTTTCATTTAAGTTAATATTCATGATCAGGCAAGCATGGAGCCCACGTGAAGATTATGAATATATAATTAACTGCTTCTCAAAGCCAATAACTCCAATGAGAGTATGAAGATTATGTTGCTACAAATAGTCCTAGCGTTGCCTGTCTTCGCTCTGTTGCCCTCATTTTTTCAGCATTCTTTGCTCAAGAATGATAATTGGCCTCACATTTTGAAATTTATGTGGATGTTTATGCAGTTGCTTATCATTTTGTTCTTACGCCAAGCCCTTATGTTGACCAGAGATTCTGGAATGATGCAGGAGTCATCAGCTTTCATTAATGTAAGTTCAACATGACACCTTTGGAGCATCTGTGGCACTATAGTAGCACCTCAATACGCCTTTGCATGTTTATGTTTGTATGTGATACCATACTAATACTTTTACAAACAAATGTTGTCAGATGCTTTGTCTTTGATGTCCCTACCAATATCAAAGATGTTCCTTCTACCTTATCTTTAATTGTAATAACAAGTTAGCTTGTTCATCAATGGCTTGTATCAAAATTTCAGTCTTTATAAATTTTGTCTATTAACCAAATTCCTGGTTCTTGTTTTAGCTTTTATGAGCTACATGTGTTATCCACATTTCCACAATGAGGCTGTTCTTTACTGCCATGCTAAGGACATGCAAGTTGTTTTTGTAAGTGACAGTTTCTCAAGTTGTATTCAATCAAATATATAGGTGCCAAAACTGGCTAAAAGTCTAGTGGCTTAAATCCTTTACATCTCAATTATAGAACTCGAAAGTAAATGTAAATGTGATTATGAGTTCTTTATTTTTGTTTTTCCTTTATTTGTTTTGTCCATTTTGTTTGGCTTTTGATGTCACTTTGATTGTTGCCATCTGGTAATCCTCAAAAGCTATAAGCTTCTCTTAGATAAGACATTTGTGAAATTTAAACATGATAAGTAATAGCATAAAAAAAAAAAAATGGAAGTAATACAATTTAAAATTTTAACAAAAATTATATATGGATTTAATAAAAATAAAAAAAATATATTGCTTTGTATTTGATATGTAAACACTAATTTTGATATGATAATTTTTTTTATTTTGCATTTATTTGACATAAAATATTAAATGAAGATACATACACTAATTTATAAGTAGTAGGATCCCTCATTCTTCAAGGTTAGAATCTTCACTCTTCCTTTACATCTCCTTATATGTACCCACAAAAAATAGAAAACAACCCATTGCGCAAGTTCACTACATATTTCTGTGCTTTGATTCACTATGAAATTAATTTTGGGTAGAGATCAAGAATTTCAATGTCAAATATTGTAACAGCATTAGTAAAGAGATGAATTTCAAGTTCAGTTCAATTAATTCATACAATCATATTTAAAAGATAACCTCTAATAAGTTTAAAGCTTAGGTTTCAATACTTATAACTTTATTTTTTATTTTCAAGCTACGATCTTTTAGGTATCAAAAAAATATATTATTTAATGCTAGACCTCTTATTCAGAGTTAATGAACTTGCTAATCTATATTACTAATTGGTTTTAGGGTAACATACTGGTATATAAATGTACACATCTAGTCTACAACAAAAACTAGCATTTGCTCTCAAGGTGATGTCTTAAGTTGTAATCAATAGGTTTTTTTAGGACAATTTTTTTCTCCTTTCAAACTATAAAAAATGGGAAAAAAAAAACAAGCAAAAAATCTTGCATTTGTAATATATATGCTTGAATTGGCCTATATATATGATTTGTGGTTTTTTTGTTAAACCATTTTAGAACATCAAGAAGGAAGCAATCATATTTAAAGTGTCCAAAAACAGTAAAAATAATATTGCTATTCATTATATGATGATAAGCTCCTATTGCAACTTACCTTTACTAGCTATTTGTTTTTTTGCTCTTAAAAAAGTTGTTATAAATTAAAAAATAAATACTAGTGAAAGAGCTCATATTTGATTAAAAAGAAATAATTTTTAGAATGTAATATTCATTTAAATGTCAGTGTTTCTTATAAAAGTAAGAGTATTAAATTTTTTCAGAGATAAGAGTTGCCATTAACTTAAAATCAATTGGTTTGAGTTAACCCGAAATCTTATATAAACTACTTACAAACACCCAAACTTTCCGATGTAGGAAGCCTACCTAATGCGAGGTGCAGGCCATACTTACTTGGAACACTCGTTCACAACCTTTGGTAAGTCCATTACTGACAACTCTAAGAGGCAAAATGAACAGGCATTTTGTTTTTTTATTCAATACAAGACATGTCACTTAAAATTGATTGGTTTAAGTTAACGCAAAATACCATATAAACCACACACATTCAATTTTGTTATCCATAAAAGTGAAAGTATGTATTTAGGCATTATCAAAGAACAACTTATCAATTTAGTTAATTCTCTTTGCTAAAAGTCACAAAGGACTTTTTTTTTTTTAATGGCAAGGATTTTTTTTAATTTAATGCGGTATATCATTTTTCAAATTGATTCAAATGAATTTACTATGTTGAGATTAATAAATTTATAAAAAATTATTTTTTGACATTGTTTCAACGGAATTGAACCCAAAAAAATCTTTAAAAAATAACACACTCTTTATATCACTTAAATTAACATCAATTTTTTTCTCCCTTCAAACTATAACAAAAATGGAGAAAAAATCAACAAGCAAAAAATCTTGCATTTATAATATATATGCTTGAGTATGTCTGTATGATCAGTGGTTTTTTTGTTAGATCATTTTAGAACATCAAGAAGGAAGCTATTGTTTATGGAAAAAATCCTCCAACAAATCAACAAAATCTTTAAGATAATCTTGTCAGGAGAGAAAAAGAATAATATAAAACTTTTCTAATTTTTAATTTTTAATTATTAATAATGATGCTTAAAGCATTTTGGGGGACAGGTACGTTTTCTTCCTTTTTATTCAATAATTTAATCTTTTTAAAATAATTATTTGATTAATGGCATATTGTCACCATTATTTTAACTATTATAGAAAAGAACAAAGGAGGCAGCTTTGGTTTGTTTTCCTTGGCAAAAAGGCTTGTGCCTCGACAATGATCTTCCACCTTCAAGAAGCGTTTTCGAGCTCTCAAAAGGAAGGTGTAGACCCCATTGAATTTATTTAACCAACCACATTAAATCATTTATATATGGGTTTCTTTTTTATTTTATAAAATAAAACGGATTAGGAGTCTATAGACTCTGATCATTTTATAAATAAATAAATAAATTCAAAAAATAAATTTTTATTTAATTTTTAGATATTATTAGAATAGTAGCAGCACATTATAATAATTGATCCAATAATTTATTTATATAATTATTTTTAAAAAATAATATTTAATAAGTGTAAGATTTAAATTTTTATTTGTTTATATTTTGATATATATAAAGATGTATCGTTAGTTAGATTAAATATATAAATTTTACATTGAAAAATTATTTTATTGAAAAATTTTAAAATGATTAAAAAATAAAATTTTATATTCTTTTAAGATTTTATTTTCAAATAATATAATCATATTATATCTTGGTTTGAGAGCGTGACAACATTCATCCAAGAAGAAATAAGAAAACAGAAGTAAATCTGTTTTATAGACAAACAATCCCAAGGGCTGCAACAGAAAAGCAACACTTTAACAAGGAATCCGAGTAAGGAACAAGTAATTATAATCTATACCACAATGATCACCAACGACCATATTTTCTGGTTCAGCAGCTACATTTGATGGGGCACACAGACGAGCTTTAAAGTCTTTCTCAATCCGCTAAAAAGGAAAAATCAGATCTTCTTAAAAATACTCTCTACAAGCAACATAGTATTTTTAGCAAGCTTTATGATAAATTGACTGACGATAACTAAATTTCTTCAAAAACGGTGAAGCATTGGACGTAGATATTCCCCACAACAGTTCAGCGTAGTATTTTCAACCAAAACAAGTTAGATATGATACAACAAGTTCAAGACAATAGTAACAGAGATGGAGAAAGGTAAATGTAAGATTACTTGCAATTTCTTGCCTTTCTTTAAGTTGCGATTAAACAAGGAAGAAAAGCATTTCTAGTAGATTCATCCTCCCATTGCAGCTCTTTCCACCACTTTTCCTTTCCTTCAATGCTGACTTTGTTTGCTCTTGCACTGTTAGAGTTGAGTGGAAGTCTCCTAAGCTTTGGGCAATTGCGAACATTAATTTTCTTCATACATGGGAAGGGTAGTGCATTCCGGTAAATGCCCTTCAATTCTGGGAGATAATCTAAAGTAAGATATTCGAGTGACACAAATGGGGTTAAAGTTCCTACAAGCTCTTCCACCTGACTCAGTTTTTCCTCACTGATTATTTCTTCCATTTCATTGCAGTCTACTACATCAACAGCCCTCAGATTTGGAGCGAGAATAAGCCATGTTATGTCCCTCAATTTTGGGCATGCGTATATGTATACATGGTGAAGGCTTTGGAAGCAATGTTGCGTTGCAATCACAAAGGTTTGAATGCGGCTCTGTGCTTTTATCATTCTTCCTTCCCCTGCCCACCCCATCTTCACTTCTTCCAAACTTTCACATCGCCTAACTGCTAGAGTACGTAGAGACTTGATATTCGCTAAAGATAAAATATTCAATTGCCTTGAGTCCTTCCAAATCTCAAGCCCAATTTCTTCAGTGTAGTTGTGTAATCTTTCTACATTCAAATATCTATCAAGAGCAAAAGCACTTGTTATAGACAAGGTCAATGCATTCAAGTGGTTCAAGCACTGCAATTCTTCCAACAAGCATTCATTACTTTCTTCTACCGCCACATCGAAAGGATAAGAACTAATCATTCTCAATATTCGCAGCTTTGGGAAACTAGATATCAACCCTCTTGGGATTGTGATGCGACAGTATATGTAACTCAAGTTCAAACACTTCAGCTTTTGTAAAGCCTTCAATTCAATTGGTAGCTCTCTTATATTTGTACGTGACAGGTCGAGATATTCTAGAGATACCAATTTTGCAATCCCCACTGGCAATTCTATTATACCAAGACTTCCTCTAAGGCTTAGAACTTTTAGGCCACACATAAATTGGAAGAAATCATTGTGGATCACCTTCAACTGATGATTATTGTCGAGAAACAAAGTATGAAGATCGGGACAGTTAGGTGCTTCTGTTAGATTTTCAATCTTGTTTTTCATCAATGACAGTCTTTGCATACCTTTCCATCTTCCACCCTCTGGCATTTGAGTCAAATGATAACCTGCTTGCACAAAAAACTTCCATTTCTCTGCTTCATACGTACATGCTATACACAAGCTCATGTCACGAATCACATCATGCATTTTTATATACCAATCATCTACTCCTTCCAGTAAACATGCATGAATGAGAGAACCAATGATATGGTGTCCTTGATTTTGAGCTTGACTGTCATGTTCATCCAAAAATCCTTCCCCTATCCACAAATCTATCAGCCATTATTTATGAATTTGAAAGTCTTCTGGGAACAAGCTACAATATAGAAGGCAAGATCGAACCATGTCATTTGGCAAATTATCATAACTGAATTTTAGAAGAGGATATACCTCTTCACCCATGTTTGGAAAAACAAAATCGGCTGATTTCTTCAAGACTTCAATTGTGTATTTCCATTCCTCGGGTGTGTTCTTGCAAGCCATGGCACGACCGATAGTGATGAGTGCAAGAGGTAGTCCTCCACATTCTTTGGCCACTTCTTGAGCTAGCCCACGAATATTTGGATGACTATCAAAGACATCTTTACCAACATGTTCCTCAAACAATTCCCAAGCATATTCTTCAGGCAAACATTGCACTTGAATCTTCTTATGAGCTCGCATTTGGCCACACACCTCCTTAGAACGAGTTGTAAAAATTAATTTGGAATCATTTTCTTGGTTGGGGACAGGAATCCCTACCTTGCATAGGTCAACTCTTTCCCATATATCATCTAACAATAATACAAATTTCTTTTCCCTCAAAATCTCGTAGATGTCCATAGCTTTCTCTTCGGGAGCTTTATCACTCCAATTTCCATTAAAAAGGCCAATACTCTTTGCAATATCATCTTGGACCTTTCCAACATAAAATCCTTTAGACACCACAACCCAAATAACCACATCAAATCCACCTGATGAAACACCAATCTTGTTATTGATTTCAGTCAAGAGCCTAGTCTTGCCAACTCCCCCGACGCCATATAAGCCAATAATTCCCACATGCTTTTGTTCAAAGGCACTCCAGACCTTATTGAACATGGATTCCAAGCCTACGGCAGAGTCACTCGGTCTTTCAACCACCGGAGCTGCAGGTGCCTCCGTAGCTACCACTTCAAAAGCTCCCTTCCCCTTTAGATCCTTAACATGACGTAGTCTTTTGGCCACTATTTTGCTGAAATTGAGGGTAGACTTGCAATTCTTGGAACAACAGCCTCCCAAGCATAAATTCTTGATTTCTTTGGGACCATCAATAAGCAGTGCATCAACTTCATTTATCATAGTTTCTGCCCTTGAAAGCCATCCTAGAACTTCATCCAGCGGCCACAATTTTTGTTGTAAATCGATGTTGACTTTCCTCATCACATCATTCCTTCGCTCCTTCAATTCGTCCAGAGCTGTGTTCAAGTCGGCAAGGTTTTCTTGAAGATGGCATGCATCGATTACTTGTCCAGCAACACAATCCCAGCAGCGGGAAATTATGGTATCACACGACAAAGAAATCGAGAAAACGTTCCCCATAGTTTTGCACAAGATTATAATTCTAATGACTAGAGAAGAAGACGAGTGTTTAACAATGAGAGGGAGAAAGAGCAATAAGAAACTTCAATCAAAGGCTGTTGAATCAAAGGGTTTTTATTTTTGCTTGTCTCAGACAACAACAAGAGAACGGAGCACCATAGCAGGCAAGCACAAAAGCAGATAGATCAAGAACAACGTGGGAAACTGAGTAATTAAATATTAATTTCTTTGTTACTGAACTGGGAAATTTTAGTTGCGGTAAATATTCAGTTTTCAATGAATTTAAATTTTAACATATATTTTTTTTAACTCTTGTGAACAATTAATTTAAAATATTTAAAATTATTTTATTTAAAAAAATCTTAGAACAACATCAACAAAAATAAAAATATAAAAGCTATGATAAAGTGAATAAATAAAATAAAATGTATCTCAAAATAAAATTTTTAGATTAAAATCTAAAATAAAATTCACTGCTTGAAAGAGCTTTAAATCAGTTAGATCGCTAGTAGGGCTGACTAAATTTTTTTTTTTTTTACTTTTCCAGGTTTTTTTTTACCTTTGCAAAAATTTTATTTTTGTTATTTAAAGCTTTTTTTTTGGTTAACTTTTAAAAAATCTCCCTTTTGTTGACTTTTCAAACTCCCTTGCCCTTTTTTTTTCTTCTGCTTCTCTCTCTTCCTTTTCCTTTTTCTTTTTCTTCTCCTTTCTCCTTCCACGTTTCAGATGCAAAAAATGACCCCCACTTTTTTCTTCTCTTTTTTTTTTTCCTTTCATTTCTTATACTTTTCTTCTTTTCCTCCTTTTCTTTTCTTTTCTTCCCAAAACCAAAACTGACCCTTTCTTTTCTTTTTTTCTTTTTTGGGTTTGACGCTACCTTTCCTCTCTCCTATTCGCTGCCGTCGCTCATTTCCATATGGGTTCTATAACTGACATTGATTCTGTCACCTACCTCCGAGCCGTTCTTTACCTTTTTCCTTTTTTTCTTTTTTTTTTAATTTGTAAAACTAAATTGACTCTTTTTTTTTTTTTTTTGCTAGGTGGAAGCTTTGCATTGAGTTTCTCACTAGATCAGTGAGGATTGTGGTTTGATTTGGGTGAATGTGGTGGTTTTTCTTTTTTGGTCATTTGAGTGCTTGGCAAATGTGAGTAATTTAGGTTGGGGCTGGTTATGTGGGGAGAAGTCGGGGTAATAGCCAAGTCTGGTGTGAAGTTGCTTGGGATTATTAGCTGGGTGTTGGGGGGTTTTCTGGCAGGGTGCCTAAAGTTCAGGGAATTTGATGCAGGGGCTGTTAGTGCGTAGGGCTTGAGCGGGGTTTGTGCTTTAGGGTGTGAAAATGTGAAAGTCCTGGGGCACTAGAGGTCCTAGGACTAACGGAGTGGGTGTAGGCACGGGGCAGGAAGCGCTTGGCACTGGTAATAGGGAAATTTTGATTTTTGATTTTTGTTTTTTTTTTGTCCTTCCGATTGGGAGTTCAAACTAGTTTTTGTAAAAAGGTGGGATTGACAGCAGGGATCTGGTGCACGGGAGAGTTGAAACTCGTTTTGTGGAGGCGCCAGCCTATTTACTTGGAACACTTATACGACCTCTGATAAGTCCATTATTGGTGGCTCGTAAGGTAAAATGATCACACATTTTGTTTTTTATTTAGTGACAGGACATACCACTAATTTAAAATCAATTGATTTAAATTAACACAAAATCTCATATAAATCACACGCACATAATTTCGTTATCCATAAAAGTGAAAGTATGCATTTAGACATTATCAAATAATAACTTATTAATTTGGCGAATTCTTTTCGCTAAAAATCACAAAAAATTATTTATTTAGTGGCAAGGATTTTTTAAAGTTTATACGTTATATCCTTTTTCGAATTGATTTAAATGAATTTATTAATGTTAAGTTAAATAAATTTATAAAAAATTATTTTTGACATCATTTTAACGGAATCAAACCCAAAAATTTTTTTAAAAAAATAACACACTCTTTATATCACTTAAATTAACATCAAAATTTTTCTCCTTTCACTATAACAAAAAATAAGGAAAAAATTAACAAGCAAAAAATCTTACATATGTAATATATATGCTTGAATTGGCCTGTATGATCTATAAATTTTTTATTAGACCACTTTAGAACATTAAGAAAGAAGCAATCTTCCTTAAAGTCTCTAAAAACAATAAGGATAATATTGCTATTCATTATATGAAAATTTTGTAGTAATGATTAGACCTAACAATCCGTGTTTTCATGTCGTCTCGCATTGTGTTTGACATATATAATGATATGAATTATTAAAATAAAAATACAATTTAAATTATAAAATGTGTTTAAATCATAAATATGAACACAACAAGTTTAATATGGAGTTACACGTCACATGATACGATTAACACGTATACAATTAATTTATTTAAATACAATATAAATAATACAAGAACACAATTAAAATAATAAATAATTATAAATTATTCATCATTTACAATTTAATAAATTTGATATATTAATAATATAAAAAATATTTATATATTAAAAAAAATAAAAAATTAAAACTCATTTAATATATATTTAAATATTAATTTATATTACATAATTATATTACTTTTTAGTATCAAATTCAAAATGATAAACTATTAAATATTAAAGAATAAAATAATAATGTTTAGGAATAATGTCAATATTTATATTGTATTTATATTATTAATAAAAAATAATTTTATAATAATTATTAAATGAGTATCAAAGTTAAATGTTTAAAATAATTTTTATATGATATTAAATAACTAATTAAGCATCATAATTAAAAGATTAAAAATTAAAATAATATTTATATGTTTATATTAAATTAAAATAAATATAAAAAATATTTTAAACGTATTAAACATGTTAAATGTATTCGTATAATAAAATTGAATTAAATATGTTATTCGTATCATATCACATGTTTAGATGTTATAACACGTATATGACATGAATTGTGTTGTATTAAAAATTGTGTCGACATGAATAAACACGAAATTTTTTTAAAGTATATATATAATTTTTATCATATTATTTTTATATTGTATCATCGTATTGTATCTAAAATTATCAGATCTAGTAATAATAAGCTTTTATTGTAGCTTACTTTTACTGGCTATTTTGTTTTTTTCTCCTAACGATATTGATATAAATTAAAAAACAAATACTAGTGAAGAAGCTCATATTTGATTAAAAACAAATAATTTTTAAAATGTAATAATACCCATTTAAATGTTATTGTTTCTTATAAAAAGTAAAAGTATTAACTTTGTTATCAAAAAAGTGAAAATATATATATACAAACAATATCAAAGAAAAATTCATCGATTTAATCAGTTTTTTTCAAGTTTATACGGTTCATTTTTTTTCAAATTGATTCAAATAAATTTATTTATATTAACTTTAATAAATTTATAAAAAGTTATTTTTCGACATCATTTTAATGGAATCGAATTTTTAAGAAAAAAAACATTCTTTTATTACTTAAGTTAACATCTATTGGTAAAATAGTTTATATTTTACATAAAATACTCATCAAGCACAAAAAAAAAAAGAAGGCAGGCTCATGAAAACTTTCCTTTATAAAAAAAAAGCTATTATTTATGTAAAAGATCCTCCAACAAAACAAAACATATCAACATAATATTTATGCTAATATTGTCAGGAGAGAAAAAAAATAATATAAAACTTTTCTCATTATTAGTTTTTAATTATTAATAATGATGCTTAAAGCATTTTAAGGGATATGTTCTCTTCATTTTTTATTCAATAATTTAATATTTTTTAAATAATTATTTGATTAAAGGCATCTTATCACCATTATTGTAATTAACAATTATAAAAAAGGACAGAGGAGATAGGTTTGGTTTGTTTTCCTTGTGACTTGTGCCTTGGCAATGATCTTCGAGAAACCTTTTTTGACCTCTCGATCGGAAAGTGTTGACCCCATCAACCTTTGAATTTATTTAACCGACTTCATCGAATCATTTTTTTGTGAGTTTCTTTTTTATTTTATAAAATAAAATTGATTAAGAGCCTATAGACTCTGATCATTTTATAAATAAATAAATAAATTCAAAAAATAAAATTTTAATTTAATTTTTAGATATCTATAACTTATATATAAAAATAACCTATCATGGAAATGATAATTTTACCCCTTTAATTTTTAGCCAATTGCGCTTGACATGCAACTAAAAAGATGACAATGCCCTCCTATTTAATTGACAAAAACACCCTTCTTTTGAATGTACATTACTATAATTTTTTTATTTCTTAAATGACAAAAAAACTTCTCTTATAAATGTCAAATTACTATAATGTCTTTTATTCTTAAATAACAAAAAAAAAATCTTATAAATATAAAATAACTAAATATCATTATATCATAATTACGAAAATACGTCTCATATCGTATTAAGCTAAAGTTATTATAATATCCCTCTAATTATATTTATAAAAATTATTTATTATCATAATTGATCAAAATTGCTATAATATTTTCTTATCATAATTACAAAAATGCTTTTCCATTAAAATTGATCAAAATGATTCTAATATTATTTACTATAATTATGAAAATATTCTTGTAATTAGTTCATAAGAAGTTGATATGTCATTTTATTTGAAATTTTATAACTATATAATGAAAATAAACCCATTTTGAAATGACAATTATGGCCTTCTAATTATTTGCTTATTACTTGGCACGTGTAAAATTTTAATATAGTGCCCTTATTTTCATAATCAACTAAAATGTCATTAGAAATTATCATAATACTTTTAATTATTTAACAATCGAATGCATGTGTCCAATTTTATTGTAACACCTTTTTTTATAATCAACCAAAATTATTATAATATCTCTATTATTATAATTATTGAAATATCCGATATCACAATTGATCAAAGTTACTATAATGCCTCCTCTAGTCCTAATTATAAAAATATCGTCCACTTATTATTAGTTAAAATTATTATAATAAAATTATCAATTTTTTCTTATAAAAAAAATTGAGTTGAATGGATAATGATATTAGTGACCTTTGATTTTATGAACAAATAAGTTTGAATTTGATAATTAATTAATATTAATAATAAATAAATATTATATCAGTGGATTGGATTATCATGTATATATTATTGAATTTGGATTTAATCTATACAAATTTTTTAAATAATCTCCCTTATTTAAAATAAAAGCCAACATCTATCCAATTTTAATTAGGTGACACAATTAGAATATCAATTTTTTATTTTTTAAAAGATTATATTTTCTAAAAATAAAAAACCAACAAAATAGCAAAAGATAATTCTTAATTTATTATTAAATTAAAAAATTTATATTTCATCAAAATAAAAATATTTTACAACCCAGGTGTGACTGGGTTATTTTTCTAGTTATTAGGATAATATAGTAACATTACCCTATAATAATGGATCCAGTAATTGATTCATATAGTTTTTTTTTTTAAATAATATTTACTAAATTTAAGATTTAAATTTTTATTTATTTATGTTTTGATATATAAAGATGTATCATTAATTAAATTAAAGATATAAATTTTACATAAATAAATTATTTTATTGAAAAATTTTAAAATAATTGAAATTTTATATTATATTATTATTTTATTTTAAAATAACATGATCGTACTATCGGAGTTTGATGGCATTCGTCCAACAAGGAATAGGAAAACAAAAGTAAATCTGTTTTAAAGACAAATAATCCCAAAGTCTACAACAGAAAAGCAACAATTTAACAAGGAATCCGAATAAGGAACGAGTAATTATAATCTATACCACAATGATCACCAACGACCTTATTTTCTGGTTCAGCAGCTACATTTGATGGGCACACAGACAAGCTTTAAAGTCTTTCTCAATCCGCTAAACAGGAAAAATCAGATCTTACTTAAATATACTCTCTACAAGCAACACAGTATTTTTAGCAAGCTTCATGATAAATTGACTGACGATAACTAAATTTCTTCAAAAACAGTCAAGCATTGGACGTAGACATTCCCCACAACAGTTCTGCGTAGTATTTTCAACCAAAGGAAGTTAGATATGACACAAGAAGTTCAAGACAACAGTAACAGAGATGGAGAAAGGTAAATGTAAGATTACTTACTAGCAATTTCTCGCCTTTCTTTAAGCTGCGATGAAACAAGGAAGAAAAGCATTTCTAGTAGATTCATCCTCCCATTGCAGCTCTTTCCACCACTTTTCCTTTCCTTTAATGCTGATTTTGTTTGCTTTTGCACCGTTAGAGCTAAGTGGAAGTCTCCTCAGCTTTGGGCAATTGAGAACTTTAATTTTCTTCATATATGGGAAGGGTAGTGCATTCCTGTAAATGCCCTTCAATTCTGGGAGATCATCTAAAGTAAGATATTCGAGTGACACAAATGGGGTTAAAGTTCCTACAAGCTCTGCCACCTGACTCAGTTTTACCTCACTGATTATTTCTTCCATTTCATTGCAGTCTGCTACTTTAACATTCCTCAGATTTGGAGCGAGAATAAGCCATGTTATGTCCCTCAATTTTGAGCATGTGGATATGTATACACGGTGAAGGCTTTGGAAGCAATGTTGGGTTGCAATCACAGAGGTTTGAATGTGGCTCTGTGCTTTTATCATTCTTCCTTCCCCTGCCCACTCCATCTTCACTTCTTCCAAACTTTCACATCGCCCAACTACTAGAGTATGTAGAGACTTGATATTCGCTAAAGATAAAATATTCAATTGCTTTGAGTCCCTCCAAATCTCAAGCGCAATTACTTCAGTGTAGTTGTGTGATCTTTCTGCATTCAAAAATCTATCAAGAGCAAAAGCACTTGTTATAGACAAGGACAATGCATTCAAGTGATACAAGCCCTGCAATTCTTCTAACAAGCATTCATTACTTTCGTCTACTGCCTCATCGAAAAGATAAGAGCCAATCATTCTCAATATTCGCAGCTTTGAGAAACTAGATATCAACCCTCTTGGGATTGTGATGTGACGTAATATGTTACTCAAGTTCAAACACTTCAGCTTTTGTAAAGCCATCAATTCAATTGGTAGCTCTCTTATTTTTGTACTTGATAGGTCGAGATATTCTAGAGATACCAATTTTGCGATCCCCACTGGCAATTCTGTTATACCATGACTTCCACTAAGGCTTAGAACTTTTAGGCCACACATAAATTGGAAGAAATCATTGTGAATCACCTTCAACTGACGATTATCGTCGAGAAACAAAGTTTGAAGATCGGGACAGTTAGGTGCTTCCGTTAGATTTTCAATCTCGTTTTTCATCAATGACAGTCTTTGCATACCTTTCCATCTTCCACCTTCTGGCATTTGAGTCAAATGATAACCTGCTTGCACAAAAAACTTCCATTTCTCTGCTTCACACGTACATGCTATCCACAAACTCATGTCACGAATCACATCATGCATTTTTATACCCCAATCATCTACTCCTTCCAGTAAACATGCATGAACGAGAGAACCAATGATGTGGTGTCCTTGATTTCGAGCTTGACTTATGGTGTCATGATCATCCAAAAATCCTTCCCCTATCCACAAATCTATCAGATATTCTTTATGAATTTGAAAATCTTCTGGGAACAAGCTACAATATAGAAGGCAAGATCGAACCAAGTCATTTGGCAAACTATCATAACTGAATTTTAGAAGAGGATATACCTCTTCGCCCATGTTTGGAAAAACGAAATTGGCTGATTTCTTCAAGACTTCAATTGTGTGTTTCCATTCCTCGGGTGTGTTCTTGCAAGCCATGGCACGACCGATGGTGATGAGTGCAAGAGGTAGTCCTCCACATTCTTTGGCCACTTCTTGAGCTAGCCCACGAATATTTGGATGACTATCAAAAACATCTTCACCAACATGTTCCTCAAACAATTTCCAAGCCTCTTCTTCGGGCAAACATTGTACTTGAATCTTCTTATGAGCTCTCATTTGGCCACACACCTCAGTAGAACGAGTTGTAAATATTAGTTTGGAACCATTTTCTTTAGTCGGGACAGGTATTCCTATCTTGGACAGGTCAACTCTTTCCCATGTATCATCTAACAATAATACAAATTTCTTTTCTCTCAAAATCCTGAAGATGTCTATAGCTTTCTCTTCGGGAGCTTTATCACTCCAATTTCCATTAAAAAGGCCAATCTTCTTTGCAATATCATCTTGGACCTTTCCAATATAAAATCCTTTAGACACCACAACCCAAATAACCACATCAAATCCACCAGATGAAACACCAATCTTGTTATTGATTTCAGTCAAGAGCCTAGTCTTGCCAACTCCCCCGACGCCATATAAGCCAATAATTCCCACATGCTTTTGTTCAAAGGCACTCCAGGCCTTATTGAACATGGATTCCAAGCCTACGACAGAGTCACTCGGTCTTTCAACCACCGGAGCTGCAGATGCCTCCGTAGCTACCACTTCAAAAGCTCCCTTCCCCTTTAGATCCTTAACATGACGTAGTCTTTTGGCCACTCTTTTGCTGAAATTGAGAGTAGACTTGCAATTCTTGGAACAACAGCCTCCCAAGCATATATTCTTGATTTCTTCAGGACCATCAATAAGCAGTGCATCAACTTCCTTTATCATAGTTTCTGCCCTTGAAAGCCATCCTCCAACTTCATCCAGCGGCCTCAAATTTTGTTGTACAGCGATGTTGACTTTCCTCATCAAATCATTCCTTCGCTCCTTTAATTCGTCCAGAGCTGTGTTCAAGTCAGCAAGGTTTTCTTGAAGATGGCATGCGTCGATTACTTGTCCAGCAACACAATCCCAGCAGCGGGAAATTATGGTATCACACGACAAAGAAATCGAGAAAACGTTCCCCATAGTTTTGCACAAGATTATAATTCTAACGACTAGAGAAGAAGACGAGTGTTTAACAACGAGAAGGAGAAAGAGCAATAAGAAACTTGAATCAACGGCTGTTGAATCAAAGGGTTTTTATTTTTGCTTGTCTCAGTCGACAAACAGGAGAAAGGAGCACAATCGCAGGCAAGCACAAAAGCAGTTAGATCAAGGACAACATGGGTAACTGAGAAATTAAATATTAATTTCTTAGTTAGTGGAATGGGAAATTTTATTCTAACTTTTGATCAAATTTATTGAAATTTCCATTTCATTCAAAATGGAACTGTGGAAGTCAAAGTGAGGATACTTCCTGTGATCTTCCTATGATGGCAAGCTGTGGTAAATATTCACTTTTCAATGAATTTAAATTTTAAAAAATATATAGTTTTTATTCTTGAGAACAATTAATTAAAATATTTAAAATGATTTTATTCAACATGCATATCAGTTTTTTCACTTTCTAATAATTGATACTAGAATTGGTAGAAAAAATGGTAGTTTGAAAACGGAAAAATATATTTTGGAGGCGAATAATTGATTAAAAAAAAAGTGGGCATTTTTTTTAAATAACGAAAAGACATATATATATAATTGATTTTATATTTTTATAATAATATTATTTTATTTTTTATAATTACTAATAATTGATTGAGTTGGTATTAATTTACTCAAAACCTCAAATTAAATAAAAATTTTATAATAATGTAGATACTAGAAAATTCCCGGCTACGCCTGGGTCACTCTTTTTTTTTTTTTTTTTGATGAAATATAAATCATTTAAATTTTTAATTTAATAATAAATATGTATGTTTTTCAAACAAAAATTTAAATTCACACATTCTCAAATAAAATAATAAGTAATTAGTAAAATATTTTATATTTTTTAATTATTTAAAATCATAATATTTTAATATAAAATAAAATTATGATTTAAATATAATTAATAGTATACATATGTGGTTTTAATTCATTTTGAATTTTTAAAAATTCCTTGAATTTAATTTTCAAGCTAGAAAAATATATAGGCATATACTATTTTCAATATATTCTCCATTAAATTATTTTTTATCTTAAGAATAATTTTGAAAAAAATATATCACTAAAAATTATCCGCTTCCAATTATTGAAAAATTTTATAATAATATCTTTTATCATCATCATCATCATCATCATCATCATCATCATCATCAATTTTCTATGTAAATGAATAAAATCATTAATCTTAAATTTAATATTAAAAATATACATATATAACACAACTTATATATGTAATAAATGGTAAAAAATATACTATACTATATTCCAAAACACCTTATTAATTTAACATTTGACAGAACTAAAAAGTTTAGATTTAATTAGGCTAAAATTGCTTAATCTTTACTTTCTTATATTTCTTTTTTAATTTTCTAAAATGTTACAATGTATAATAAAAGTGAACTAAACCCTTAGGTTTCGTCTTCCGTTCTTTCCTTTATTTCTCACCTTTAGTTGCCGCCCGCCAACCTTTCTCTTCTTTTGTTTTTTTTTTACTTATATTTTTAAACCCTTTAAGCTTATCCTTCCACTCATTTTCTCTTTTTTATTTCTTTTTTTTTAATCTTTCTAATCTACTTTTCATTTGTATCCTTTATTTGATGGTTGATTCTAGTGCATGGGTTTGGTGGGTGGTCCAAAGTGGCAGTAGGTAGAGGGAATAAGGTTTTTTTAGGTTTTATTCTGTTTTACCTGTACTATTATCTATAGAAAAGATCCTCTAACAAAACAAAACAGAACAAAATCAAAACATATCAACATAAGCTTTATACTAATCTTGTCAGGACAGAAAAATAACAATATAAAACTTTTCTAATTATTAGTTTTTAATTATTAATAATGTTGCTTAAAGCATTTTAAGGGATATGTATGTTTTCTTCCCTTTTATTCAATAATTGAATGATTATGCATTTGTGATTATCGTTGAGTTTTTATTCTAAAATTGATAGTTAAAAGACATATAGGTCAGAGAAAAATGTGTTTGATTTTGATTTTGAGTGGTTCTCCTTACCTTTGCTATGAAAACAAAGTGAATATTGAAAATTTTGTACTAATAAATTAATATGCATGAATATGAAATTTAGTTAAATTTATTTATATAATCACTTATAAAAAAAGAATTGGATAGATTTGAAATTCGAATCTCAATATCAACAATATCTTCCCTTATTCTCAAAAAAATAAAATAAAATAAGATGCATGGAAGGTTTGAAACTGTTAAAATTCGATTGCTTAAATTTGTTTAGCCACAAAAATATGACCCTTTTAATCACAAGCTCAAACTTGAGAAGACTAAGATTTAAGAATTTTCAAAGGTGACTCATTTTTCTCAGGTTGCCCCACTTTCACCGAAAATTGATGATTTTCCATGTAAATTCGTTTTCATTGGGTGCAAGTTTTAGCTTCGTAATTGATAAGTTTTCATTATCAATCAAAACAATGAAGCAATTTTCAAGATTTATTGCCGTTTTCATTACGCTTCATGGGACAAGGAAATCTATGTCTTGTGCCACAATCTCTGTTTGTTACATTCTTCTATAAATTACTCTAATCCATGGAATTTAATATGCCTTCTTAGGTCAAATAAGACCTCAATGCTATCTAATTATATCAATAAATATCTTACCAAAAAACTAAACACGTACAATGAGACCTTAGCTTAAAATCAAGGAGGAAATTTTTTAGTCTTGAGGTATTAAGTTCAGGTTTTATTATGTCTGGGTTTAATTTAATTTTATGTTGGATTTGTTTAATTATATTCTAATTTGTTGATTGATTATTCAATGATTTTTTTATATAAATATAATATTTAATTAATTATAATTTTAACTTCTTTTATTCTTGTAATTTCACTTGAAAAAAATTAAAAACGTAATCCATTAATAGCTAGCTAGCTTAATTAATTGATTTTCACCTCAATACTTGGTGGGAACTTAAAAATCGGTTTCTAGTTTATTGGAATTATTCAAAAAATTATTTTTAATTTGAATCATGTCGGTTATCTCTTGTTCATAATGTTTTTTGGTAAAAAAGAGATTGATAGAAAAATGGATTGTAAGGTTTTAAAATTTAGATATATTGAATGCTAAGTCTTAAAAATAACTATATGAATTAATTGAATTGAGCTTTAAATTTTTTAGTTCGTAATATCTTTGAATATGTATGAATACATGTACTTCTACGAGTGTGAGAAATAATGCCCTTTTAATATCATGTAAGATTAAATGACTTATTTACTTTTTTCAATCATAATTTATAATTTTATAAACTACTTTAAATTTCACAATCTTTAAATTAAGATTTATTGACCTTAATCTATGACAATGTAGGCAATTATTTTTGGTTGAAGAAAAAAAGTATTTGGAACCAATTTTAGGGTATTTTTGCAAACAATTACAGTCAGCATGCATGAATAATTTAGATAGTATAGTGAATTAGTAATGTAGAAAGAGAAGTTTTTGGCATTTTATAAGTTATATTAATCAACAAAGAAATAAAAACAACTTGTAATTTCAATATTGTCACCAAATTAATATTTGCTATTCTTATAAAGAAAAACTTACCCTAATGAGGAGGGAGCAACCAAGGACCTAATATATAAACAACGTAGGCCATTGGTTAGTTGAACAAGAAACCAGACATGGTTATTTTTGGATTAAATGTGGTGCTTATAATGGTTTAAATCGAAAGTCAAGAAAATGAATAATATTTTTCTGTTCCTTTATTGCTTTTCTGGATCAAACGAACTTAACTTTGACCATTATTTTTAATAAAATAATCAAATTAAAACTTTTTAAAAATAAAATTTTATAAATTTTGAATTTTAAAATTTTAAAATTTTGAAACATATAAAATATAAATATATATTTTAATAATAGTTCTAACTTAAATGAAGAGATCAATCTGATCAATTAATTAATCTTCATCCGATTCAATTTATGGATACTTTTGGAAACTATGCATATTGAATTCTTGATCTTGATATATGTTTAAGGGGGGTGGTGCGGGGTTCTTAAGTTAGACCAGATCAAACTAAGTCTAAGCTAGAGCATTGGCATTTAGATTGAATTTCTTGCACAAGACAAAAATCACATGTTGTCTACATAATCTCAATAGTGAACCTACCCTCACAAATCTAGAGGAGAAAATATAAAAAAATTGATAATAATAATAACAACGATAACATTTAGCACATGTTTAGCTTTATCATGAAAAGAAAATGCAACTTGTAACTAATTATGCACCAGCTTACATATAGGAATGGTAATGGGTTGGAGTATTCTTTGGCTATACTTGATTTTGACCCGTCCCTTTAATATTTTTGTTTATATTTGATTTAATATTAAAATATTATTTTTAATATTTAATTTAATTTGAAATTAATTTAATAATTTTAATTTGATATAATATTTATAAAATATTTATAATATAAATTATATTTTAATTATATATAAATATATTATTTTTATTAAGTTAATATTTTAAATTAAAATATTAAATAATAATTTTATTAATATAATAGAAATATAAGTATAAATTAAATAAATAATAAATTATTTTATATATGTCTGGGTTTGATCAAGGTAGTGCCACCAAAAACGTAATTTCAACCCGAACTCGACCCTAAAGAAAAAATCCAATCCAACCTTTGATTTCATAATAATCCGACCCTATTATAACAAAATAAGTCAAAATTCATCAAATATAAATTATTTTGTCATCTTTACTTACATATCATTATCTTTAATTTCATTCAAATTTTTTTGATTTTAAAATCAAAGAAAGATGAATTGTATAAAAAAAGAAAAAAAAAAGAAAATGGTACTATTAATTATTTAGAAAATAAATTATTAAAGACTATTTATTATAAGTTAAAATTTTATAATTGTAATTAAATTACATTAAAATTTCATGATGATTCTAATGAACTTGATAAAAGAGAAATTATTCATCCAATGTTAATAGAATTTTTAAATTTTAGAAACAAAATTAATAAAATAAAATATATCAAATATATTAAAAAATAACTATAAAAATATTATATATGAAAAAGAATTACTAAATAAAAAAATGAAAAGGTAAACTCAATAATTAAGCAAGTACTGAGAGAGTAGCACCGGCGGATCGCCGAGCAAAGCAAACAGGAAACTCCAAAGAGTTAACAGACAAATATCATAACCGTGTGGGTCCCTTACGACCTTTTGACTAAACCCTCGTGGACTTTGTGGTTTACGGTCGCCAATCCCTTAACATTTTACCCCACTCTTTTTACAGTGTTCGTGATTCTCACGTCCGTATGTGTGCAAGCCACTTGTAGGTAATCGATGGGAGAGTGAGATTAAGCGAGTGAGAGAAACAGAGATTGTTGATTCAAGAAGAAATATGATTGCAGACAAGGGTAGGACCCACCCGAATGCAGAAACTGCTCCGACAACGATTTCCCGCCAAATTAGAAAACTCAACAGAAAAACAGAAAAATTAATGCTTTGGTTCCTCAACAATAGTCCTGTTTTTAAAATGATGATTAAATTATTAAAATTTTTTTATTTATGATTAAAGTTTAAGTAAAGAATTTTGTTTTATCACCCAACCATTATACTTTAATGCGATGCTAGCGTGATAATGACAAGTTAATTCTCAAATATTATGTGATATCATGTTAAAAATTTTAATTTATTTAAATTTATAATATCACGTCAATAATAACATATGAGATATCAAATGACGTAATAATTAATATATTAATATTAAATCAACATGTTATTAGAGACGACGGTTGATGTAGCAATAATAACGTGATAATAATGACATATTAGACTAATTATCAACAATGTCACATGATATATCAAATGATATCTAATATCACATGACATCTACTATTTACGTAGCAATATTATATCAATATGTTATTAAAGATTAATAGTTGGATAAGAAAAAAAAATCATTTAAATTTTAGTGATTAAATTAAAAATTTTAATAATTTAGTAACTATTTAAAAAAAAAAACTACTTTACCCAAAATATTAATACTTCTTAAAAAAATAAATTAATTTTAAATGTTTCTTAAGAAAAAAATTTCATAATTACTAATATAAATATAAAAAGGAAGAATGATCAACTTACATAGTATAAAAATTTTTTAATATTACACATTTTCTAACCCTCGATTTTAATTAATTCAAAGGATAAGAAAGAAAAGTAAAAAAATAACAATTTAATCCCATCTCTTGAATTTTTTTTAAATTAATGTTTAAAAAATATATAAAATTAAAAAAAATATTACACTATCTAAGTTGATCCCTTCTCAAATAAAAAATATTATTATAAATAAATTTCTAGACTAGAAACGTTTGCTTATATTTTAAGAGGGATATACATTCAATGTTTAATATTGAAAATTTTTAATTTAAAAATCTCATATTTAAATCTTAAAATTGAAAAGATGAAACTTATGAAGTAAAAAGTAGGTTTATATTATACATAGTCCAAAATTTCAATTCTCTTTGTTCAATTAAATCAAAATCCTTTGACTAATTAGTAATTCATCCCATAGCTGCTTAATTTTGTTATTCATCCCATTTTAAACCTTTATTAGGATCTTTCAAAATTTGTTAAGTATGTAGATAAATTAAAAATAAATAAATAAAACATTTGATTTAATGATAAGTATATATATTTTGCTCAAAGAGTATGAATTCAATTTTTTTGAAATAAAATAAAAGAATTAAAATTTTAAAATTTTCTTCCATAATCCAACTTATATGAATAGGAGTTAATTACAATTTTTTATCTAAACTTTGATAATTATATAAATTGGTACTTAAATAGATAAAATATCTAATTTACACTTAAAACTTTCAAATAATGTATTATTTTAATCTAAATTTTAATATTGTTAATTTTACTAGCCTATATGATATGTAACTATTATAATTTTATTATATGTATGTTTTTTATTAAATAAAAATATTAAATATTTTGTAAAAATATTTTACAGATACCACATGATAAATAATAATTGACCTATCCTAAATAATTTTTATGGTTTAAGTAAAATATATTTTTTAGATCTTTTTTATTAAAAAAAACATGTTGACAATATGTATAGTAAATACATAATTCGAAAATATTTGTCAAATGCTATGTATATAAGTTAATATAGTTAACAGATTAGAGTTGGGATTAAAATACTATATAATTTGAAAGTTAATGGTACAAATTATACATTTTATGAAGTTCAAGGAATAAATTGTACATTTTATTTTTTAGATATCAATTTATATAATTTTTTTTTCTAAAATTCATGCACCAAAAGTGTAATTAATTTTATAAATAAATATATCACAAAAATTCATTTAAACTTTTTATTTTTTTATTTGAAGTTTTCGTTAGCTTCGGGATACTGATTATGCTAGGAGAGATTCACCTCTATGTATATCAACCAATTTCACATATTTTAACTCATTGAAAACATTCAAGCACAGTGCAAAAAGATGGAAATATATACCAACTAAAGCCTGGGTTTAAGTTTTGATGTTGTACTTTGGATGTTTGATTAACAATTTTTCATTGAGGCCAATGGGACATTGTGGTTTGCATAAAGCATTTCAATCTTTTTATTTATTTATTTATTTTAATGAAAAATTCAAGAAAAGAAAGGTTTGATCTTCAAATTTTAAATTTTATTTTTCTTTAAAATAATAGATAATAACGCTAATTTAATTGATTTTTATATATGTGATATTTTATTAATATTATGGATCATATCATGTGTACACCACATAAAATCATCAATATCCTTTTTAGTGTTAATTTAAAATGTATTTTTTAACAGAAGTAATAAAAATCTCGTTCAAAATTGATCAATTGTTAGATGTCGCGTAAAATTTACATGAAGATTTCACAAAATATTTAGCATTTGTCTTTAACACATGCTATGCTCATGACATGATTAAAGTGGTCATATGTTGAAGAAAAAAAATATTGAATTTCAAATACCCTAAATTTTTCTTTAGGTTTTAGATGTAGAGGGATTTATGTTCTGGTCAAATAGCAAGATTTTCTCTTTATTTTGTGAATTTCATTTACAAAATTTAATTAATTTTGGTGGGATTGTTTAGAAAATTGGAAAACTGAAAGTAATTTTTCAAAGAATTATTAATATGGTGAAAACATGAAATTCCTAAATTTAAACCTTGAAAGTCTAGTGGCCGAAATCCTTTACATCTCAATTACAGAACTCAGAAGCAAGTGTAAATGTGATTATGAGTTCTTTATTTTTGTTTTTCCCTTATTTGTTTTGTCCATTTTGTTTGGCATTTGATATCACTTTGATTGTTGCCATCTGGTAATACTCAAAAGCTATAAGCTTCTCCTAGGTAGGATATGAAAAAAAAAAAAAAAAAAACAAAAGTAGTACAATTTAAAATTTTGATAAAAATTATATATAAAATTTAATAAAAATAAAAAAATTTATTTTATATTTGACATGTAAATACGAATTTTGATATGATAATTATTTTATTTTACATTTATTTGACATGAAATAATAAATGAAGATAGACACATTAATTTACAAGTAGTAGGATCCCTCATTCTTCAAGGTTAGAATCTTCACTCTTCCTTTATATCTCCATGTATGTACCTAAAAAAAATAGAAAATAACCCATTGCGCAATTTTACTACATTTTTTCGGGGCTTTGATTCTTTATGAAATTAATCTTGGGTAGAGATCAAGAATTTCAATGTCAAATATTGCAACAACATTAGTAAAGAGATGGATCCAAAGTTTAGCTGAATTAGTTCATATAATTAAATTTAAAAGATGACATCCAATAAATTTAAATTTTGAATTTTAATATTTATAACTTCATTTGTTATTTTTAAGTTACGATCTCTTAGGTATTATAAAAATATATTGCTAAATACTATTCAGAGTTAATGAACTTGCTAATCTATATTACTAATTGGTTTTACCGTAACATACTAGTATATAAATATACACATCTAGTCTACAACAAAAACTAGCATTTGCTCTCAAGATGAAGTCTTAAGTTGTAATCAATAGGATTTTTTTAGGACAATTTTTTTATCCTTTCAAACTATAAAAAAAGGGGGAATCAACAAGCAAAAAATCTTGCATTTGTAATGTATATGCTTGAATTGGGCTACATGATCTGTGGTTTTTTTGTTAGACCATTTTAGAACATCAAGAAGGAAGCAATATAATTCTGTCACGAGAGAAACAGAATAATATCAAACTTTTCTAATTATTAATTTTTAATTATTAATAATGATGCTTAAAGCATTTTTAGGGATACGTATGTTTTCTTCCTTTTTATTCAATAATTTAATCTTTTTTAAAATGAATTATTTGATTAACGGCATCTTATCACCATTATTTTAAGTATTATAGAAAAGAACAAAGGAGGCAGGTTCGGTTTGTTGTCGATTGCGAAAAAGCGTGTGCCTTGGCAATGACCTTCCATCTTCATGAAGCGTTTTTGAGCTCTCAAAAGGAAGGTGTTGACCCCTTTGAATTTAGTTAACCAACTACATTAAATCATTTATTTATGTGTTTTTTTTTTTATTTTATAAAACAAAATGGATTAAGAGCCTATGGACTCTGATCATTTTATAAATAAATAAATAAATTCAAAAAATAAATTTTTATTTAATTTTTAGATATTATTTTGATAGTAACAGAACATTATAATAATTGATTCAATAATTTGTTTATATAATTATTTTAAAAAAATAATATTTAGTAGTTTTATATTTAAATTTTTTTTTGTTTATATTTTGATATATATAGAAATATATTATTAATTAGATTAAATATATAAATTTTTCTTTCATAAATTATATTGTTAAAAAATTTTAAATGATTAACAAAGAAAATTTCGTATTCCCTTAGAATTTTAGTTTAAAATAATATGATCATACTATACCTTAGATTGAGAGTGTGACAACATTCATTCAAGAAAAAAAATAGGTAAACAAAAGTAAATATGTTTTAAAGACAAATAATCCCAAGGTCTACAACAGAAAAGCAACACTTTAACAAGGAATCCGAATAAGGAACGAGTAATTATAATCTAGACCACAATGATTACGAACGACCTTATTTTCTGGCTCAGCAGCTACATTTGTTGGGGCACACAGACGAGCTTTAGAGTCTTTCTTAGTCCGCTAAAAAGGAAAAATCAGATCTTCTTAAAATTACTCTCTACAAGCAACAGTATGTTTAGCAAGCTTCATGATAAATTGGCTGACGATAACTAAATTTCTTCAAAAACAGTGAAGCATTGGACGTAGACATTCCCCACAACAGTTCTGCGTAGTATTTTCAACCAAAGCAAGTTATATATGACACAAGAAGTTCAAGACAACAGTAACAGAGATGGAGAAAGGTAAATGTAAGATTACTTACTTGCAATTTCATGCCTTTCTTTAAATTGCGATGAAACAAGGAAGAAAAGCATTTCTAGTAGATTCATCCTCCCATTGCAGCTCTTTCCACCACTTTTCCTTTCCTTCAATGCTGATTTTGTTTGCTTTTGCACTGTTAGAGTTTAGCGGAAGTCTCCTCAGCATTGGGCAATTGCCAACTTTAATTTTCTTGATACATGGGAAGGGTAGTGCATTCCTGTAAATGCCCTTCAATTTTGGGAGAAAACCTAAAGTAAGATATTCGAGTGACACAAATGGGGTTAAAGTTCCTACAAGCCCTGCCACCTGACTCAGTTTTACCTCACTGATTATTTCTTCCATTTCATTGCAGTCTACTACATCAACAGTCCTCAGATTTGGAGCGAGAATAAGCCATGTTATGTCCCTCAATTTTAAGCATCCGTATATGTATACATGGTGAAGGCTTTGGAAGCAATGTTGGGTTGCAATGACAGAGGTTTGAATGTGGCTCTGTGCTTTTATCATTCTTCCTTCCCCTGCCCACTCCATCTTCACTTCTTCCAAACTTCGACATCCCCGAACTGCTAGAGTATGTAGAGACTTGATATTCGCTAAAGATAAAATATTCAATTGCTTTGAGCCGTTCAAAATCTCGAGCCCAATTTCTTCAGTGTAGCTGTGTGATCTTTCTGCATTCAAATATCTATCAAGAGCAAATGCACTTGTTATAGACAAGGACAATGCATTCAAGTGATTCAAGCACTGCAATTCTTCTAACAAGCATTCATGGCTTTCTTCTACTGCCTCATCGGAAAGATAAGAGCCAATCATTCTCAATACTCGCAGCTTTGAGAAACTAGATATCAACCCTCTTGGGATTGTGATGCCACAGTATATGTAACTCAAGTTCAAACACTTCAGCTTTTGTAAAGCCTTCAATTCAATTGGTAGCTCTCTTATATTTGTAGATGATAGGTCGAGATATTCTAGAGATACCAATTTTGCAATCCCCACTGGCAATTCTGTTATACCAAGACTTCCTCTAAGGCTTAGAACTTTTAGGCCACACATATATTGGAAGAAATCATTGTGAATCACCTTCAACTGAGGATTATTGTTGAGAAACAAAGTTTGAAGATCGGAACAGTTAGGTGCTTCTGTTAGATTTTCAATCTCGTTTCTCATCAATGACATTCTTCGCATACCTTTCCATCTTCCACCCTCTGGCATTTGAGTCAAATGATAACCTGCTTGCACAAAAAACCTCCATTTCTCTGCTTCACACGTACATGCTATCCACAAACTCATGTCACGAATCACATCATGCATTTTTATATACCAATCATCTACTCCTTCCAGTAAACATGCATGAATGAGAGAACCAATGATATGGTGTCCTTGATTTTGAGCTTGACTGTCATGTTCATCCAAAAATCCTTCTCCTATCCACAAATCTATCAGCGATTCTTTAAGAATTCGAAAATCTTCCGGGAACAAGCTACAATATAGGAGGCAAGTTCGAACCATGTCATTTGGCAAACTATCATAACTGAATTTTAGAAGAGGATATACCTCTTCGCCCATGTTTGGAAAAACAAAATTGGCTGATTTCTTCAAGACTTCAATTGTGTATTTCCATTCCTCGGGTGTGTTCTTGCAAGCCATGGCACGACCGATAGTGATGAGTGCAAGCGGTAATCCTCCACATTCTTTGGCCACTTCTTGAGCTAGCCCACGAATATTTGGATGACTATCAAAGACATCTTTACCAACATGTTCCTCAAACAATTTCCAAGCCTCTTCTTCAGGCAAACATTGCACTTGAATCTTCTCATGAGCTCTCATTTGGCCACAGACCGCAGTAGAACGAGTTGTAAAAATTAGTTTGGAACCATTTTCTTTAGTCGGGACAGGTATTCCTATCTTGGACAGGTCAACTCTTTCCCATATATCATCTAACAATAATACAAATTTCTTTTCTCCCAAAATCCCGTAGATGTCTGTAGCTTTCTCTTCGGGAGCTTTATCATTCCAATTTCCATTAAAAAGGCCAATCCTCTTTGCAATATCATCTTGGACCTTTCCAACATAAAATCCTTTAGACACCACAACCCAAATAACCACATCAAATCCACCTGATGAAACACCAATCTTGTTATTGATTTCAGTCAAGAGCCTAGTCTTGCCAACTCCCCCAACGCCATATAAGCCAATAATTCCCACATGCTTTTGTTCAAAGGCACTCCAGACCTTATTAAACATGGATTCCAAGCCTACGGCAGAGTCGCTCGGTCTTGGAACCACCGGAGCTGCAGGTGCCTCCGTAGCTACCACTTCAAAAGCTCCCTTTCCCTTTAGATCCTTAACATCACGTACGCTTTTGGCCACTCTTTTGCTGAAATTGAGGGTAGACTTGTAATTCTTGGAACAACAGCCTCCCATGCATAAATTCTTGATTTCTTCAGGACCATCAATAAGCAGTTCATCAACTTCATGTATCATAGTTTCTGCCCTTGAAAGCCATCCTCCAACTTCATCCAGCGGCCTCAATTTTTGTTGTACAGCGATGTCGACTTTCCTCATCACATCATTCCTTCGCTCCTTTAATTCGTCCAGAGCTGTGTTCAAGTCAGCAAGGTTTTCTTGAAGATGGCAGGCGTAGATTACTTGTCCAGCAACACAATCCCAGCAGCGGGAAATTATGGTATCACACGACAAAGAAATAGAGCAAACGTTCCCCATAGTTTTGCACAAGATTCTAATTCTAATAACTAGAGAAGAAGACGAGTGTTTAACAACGAGAGGGAGAAAGAGCAATAAGAAACTTAAATCAAAGGCTGTTGAATCAAAGAGTTTTTATTTTTGCTAGTCTCAGACAACAACAGGAGAAAGGAGCACCATAGCAGGCAAGCACAAAAGCGTATAGATCAAGAACAACATGGGTAACTGAGTAATTAAATATTAATTTCTTAGTTAGTGGAATGGGAAATTTTAGCCAAACTTATTGAAATTTCCATTTCATTCAAAGTGGAACTGTGGAAGTCAACGTGAGGATATTTCCTCTGGTCTTCCTGGCAAGTTGTGGTAAATATTCACTTTTCAATGAATTTAAATTTTAAAATATTTTTATTTTAACTCTTGACAGCAATAAATTTAATATATTTCAAATGATTTTATTCAAAATACATATCAGTTTTTTCACTTTCTAATAATTGATACTAGAATTGGTAGAAAAAAAATGGTATTTGAAAAGAGAAAAATATATTTTGGAAGCGAATAATTGATAAAAAAAAGTGGGCTTTTTTTTAAATAACGAAAAGACACATATATCATTGATTTTATATTTTTATAATAATTTTATTTTATTTTTTATAATTACTAATAATTGATTGGATTGGTATTAATTTACTCATGACCTCAATTTTAATAAAAATTTTATAATAATATAGATATTAGAAAATTCCCCGACTACGCCCGGGTCACTCATTTTTTTTTTTGATGAAATATAAATCATTTAAAATTTTAATTTAATAATAAATATATATGCTTTTTATACAAAAAATTAAATTCACACATTCTCAAATAAAATAATAATTAATTAGTAAAATATTTTATAATTTTTAATTATTGAAAATCATAATATTTTAATATAAAATAAAATTTTGATTTAAATATAATTAATAGTATACATATGTGATTTTAATTTATTTTGAATTTTTAATAATTACTTGAATTTAATTTTCAAGCTAGAAAAATATATATGCATATATTATTTTCAAAATATTCTCCATTAAATCATTTTTTATCTTAAGAGTAATTTTGAAAAAAAAATCAATAAAAATTATCCGCTTCCAATTATTGAAAAATTTTATAATAATATCTTTTATTATTATTATTATTATCAATTTTCTATGTAAATGAATATAATCATTAATCGTAAATTTAACATTAAAATATACATATATAACACAATTTATATATGTAATAAATGGTAAAAAGTAAACTATACAATATTCCCAAACACCTTATTAATTTAACATTTGACAGAACTAAAAAATTTAGGTTTAATTGGGCTAAAATTACTTAATCTTTACTTTCTCATATTTCTTTTTTAATTTTCTAAAATGTTACAATTTATTCTAATATAATAAAAGCGAACTAAACCCTTAGGGTTCGTATTCCTTTCTTTTCCTTATTTCTCACCTTTAGTCGTCGCCCACCAGTCTTTCTTTTCTTTTGTTTTTTTTAACTTCTATTTTTAAATCCTTTAAACTCATCCTTCCTCTCACTTTTTCTTTTTTATTTCTCCACCCTCCAACAAAAAAACAGAAAAAAACATATCAACATAATCTTTATGCTAATCTTGTCAGGAGAGAAAAAAATAATATAAAACTTTTCTAATTATTAGTTTTTAATTATTAATAGTGAATCTTAAAGCATTTTAAGGGATAGGTATGTTTTCTTCCCTTTTATTCAATAATTTAATTTTTTTTAAATAATTATTTTATTAATGGCATCTTATCACCATTATTTTAACTATTATAGAAAAGAACAAAGGAGGTAGGTTTGGCTTGTTTTCCTCTGCAAAAAAGCTTGTGCCTTGACAATGATCTCTCACGAGCGTTTTTGAGCTCTCAAAAGCAACGTGTGGACCCTATCTAACTTCTGAATTTGTTTAACAAACTACGTTAAATCATTTATATATTGGTTTCTTTTTATTTTATAAAATGAAATTTTATTAGGATCATTTTATAAATAAATAAATAAATTCAAAAAATAAAATTTTGATTCAATTTTTAGATATTAATAAGATAGTAGCATACATATAATAATTGATCCAGTAATTAATTTATATAATTATTTTTAAAATATGATATTTAATAAATTTAACGTTTAAATCTTAATATCATACTAAAGATGAAAAAAAAAACCAAAAACTAAATCAAAATCTTAGTGCTCGATTTGGATCAATTTCATTATTTGGTTCAAATTAAATTCGAATATTAAATATATATATATATATTAATTTCGGATTGAAAAATAAAAGATAAAAAAAATAAATTGCATCAAATTTTATATTTTTATTAACTTATTTAGTTTAAATTTTTATAAAATAAAAATAATAAATCTATTTAAATATATTAAAAATCATATTAGAATAATATATAAAAACAAATAAATTAAATTTAAAAAATTGATGAATTGAATCAAATCGGTATAACTCGATTTGGATCAGATTGTATAGAAACTCGATTTGAATTCTAATTGATTTTTAAAAATTTATAATTTTATATATTACTAAAAAAAAAAAACAAACTAAATACAATATAATTCAAACCATTATTATCTTTGCATCATACATCACTTCTTTTATCTTTATACTGTAACTTCTTTTATATAAAAAAAAATCACGTTTAAATGACACCATGATTTTTTTATGAAAATTATATTTACAAGTAAAAATTACAATAATTACTAACTAATTGTAATATACATCATAAAATGCATTTAAGAAAAAAAAATTAATGAACAAACTAACGAAAATCAACATTATAAAATTTTTCAAGTTGAAGTGGAATCTAAAAGTTTTAGGGACTCCCTTTTTTTCATTGAGATAATGGGTCGTGGGTATCAACTCAACCAATAATTGTTTAAATTGAATGATTATGCATTTGTGATTATCGTTGAGTTTTTATTCTAAAATTGATAGTTAAAAGACATATAGGTTAGAGAAAAATGTGTTTGATTTTGATTTTGAGTGGTTCTCCTTACCTTTGTTATGAAAACAAAGTGAATATTGAAAATTTTGTACCAATAAATTAATATACATGAATATGAAATTTAGTTCGATTAATTTATATAATCACTTATAAAAAAAGAATCTAATAGATTTGAAATTCGAATCTTAATTTCAACAATATCTTCCCTTATTCTCAAAAAAATAAAATAAAATAGGATGCATGGAAGGTTTGAAACTGTCAAAATTCGATTGCTTAAATTTGTTTAGCCATAAAATATGACCCTTTTAATCACAAGCTCAAACTTGAGAAGACTAAGATTTAAGAATTTTCAAAGGTGACTCATTTTTCTTAGGTTGCCCCACTTTCACCGAAAATTGATGATTTTCCATGTAAATTTGTTTTCATTGGGTGCAAGTTTTAGCTTCGTAATTGATAAGTTTTCATTATCAATCAAAACAATGAAGCAATTTTCAAGATTTATTGCCGTTTTCATTACGCTTCATGGGACAAGGAAATCCATGTCTTGTGCCACAATCTCTGTTTGTTACATTCTTCTATAAATTACTCTAATCCATAGAATTTAATATGCCTTCTTAGGTCAAATAAGACCTCAATGCTATCTAATTATATCAATAAATATCTTACCAAAAAAACTAAACACGTACAATGAGACCTTAGCTTAATATCAAGGAGGAAATCTTTGAGTCTTGAGGTATTAAGTTCAAGTTTTATTATGTTTGGGTTTAATTTAACTTTATGTTGGATTTGTTTAATTATATTCTAATTTGTTGATTGATTATTCAATGATTTTTTATATAAATATAATATTTAATTAATTATAATTTTAACTTCTTTTATTCTTGTAATTTCATTTGAAAAAAATTAAAAACGTAATCCATTAATAGCTAGCTAGCTTAATTAATTGATTTTCACCTCAATGCTTAGTGGGAACTTAAAAATCGGTTTCTACTTTATTGGAATTATTCACAAAATGATTTTTAATTTGAATCATGTCAATTATCTCTTGTTCATAATATTTTTTGGTAAAAAAGAGATTGATAGAAAAATGGATTGTAAGGTTTTAAAATTTAGATATATTGAATGCTAAGTGTTAAAAATAACTATATGAATTAATTGAGTTGAGCTCTAAATTTTTTAGTTCGTAATATTTTGAATATGTATTAATGCATGTACTTTTACGAGTGTGAGAAATAATGCCCTTTTAATATCATGTAAGATTAAATGACTTATTTATTTCTTTCAATCATAATTTATAATTTTATAAACTACTTTAAATTTCACAATCTTTAAATTAAGATTTATTGACCTTAATCAATGACAAAGCAGGCAATTATCTTTTTTGTTGAAGAAAAAAAGTATTTGGAACCAAATTTAGGATATTTTAGCAAACAATTACTGTCAGCATGCATGAATAATTTAGATAGTATAGTGAATTAGTAATGTAGAAAGAGAAGTTTTTGGCATTTTATAAGTTATATTAATCAACAAAGAAATAAAAACAACTTGTAATTTCAATATTGTCACCAAATTAATATTTGCTATTCTTATAAAGAAAAACTTACCCTAATGAGGAGGGAGCAACCAAGGACCTAATATATAAACAACGTAGGCCATTGGTTAGTTGAACAAGAAACCAGACATGGTTATTTTTGGATTAAATATGGTGCTTATAATGGTTTAAATCGAAAGTCAAGAAAATGAATAATATTTTTTTGTTCCTTTATTGCTTTTTTAGATCAAACGAACTTAATTTTGACAATTATTTTTAATAAAATCATAAAATTAAAATTTTTTAAAACTAAAATTTTATAAATTTTGAATTTTAAAATTTTAAAATTTTGAAACATATAAAATATAAATATATATTTTAATAATAGTTCTAACTTAAATGAAGAGATCAATCTGATCAATTAATTAATCTTCATCCGATTCAATTTATGGATA
This sequence comes from Durio zibethinus, assembly GCF_047325235.1. Classification (NCBI taxonomy): domain Eukaryota; kingdom Viridiplantae; phylum Streptophyta; class Magnoliopsida; order Malvales; family Malvaceae; genus Durio; species Durio zibethinus. The sequence goes on along the minus strand of NC_143165.1, from coordinate 1,098,174 downwards.
CTTTTGGAAACTATGCATATTGAATTCTTGATCTTGATATATGTTTAAGGGGGGTGGTGCGGGGTTCTTAAGTTAGACCAGATCAAACTAAGTCTAAGCTAGAGCATTGGCATTTAGATTGAATTTCTTGCACAAGACAAAAATCACATGTTGTCTACATAATCTCAATAGTGAACCTACCCTCACAAATCTAGAGGAGAAAATATAAAAAAATTGATAATAATAATAACAACGATAACATTTAGCACATGTTTAGCTTTATCATGAAAAGAAAATGCAACTTGTAACTAATTATGCACCAGCTTACATATAGGAATGGTAATGGGTTGGAGTATTCTTTTGCTATACTTGATTTTGACCCGTCCCTTTAATATTTTTGTTTATATTTGATTTAATATTAAAATATTATTTTTAATATTTAATTTAATTTGAAATTAATTTAATAATTTTAATTTGATATAATATTTATAAAATATTTTTAATATAAATTATATTTTAATTATATATAAATATATCTTTTTTATTAGGTTAATATCTTAAATTAAAATGTTAAATAATAATTTTATTAATATAATATATATAAATATAAATTTTAAAAAAATAATAAAATATTATATATATATATATATATATATATATAGGTTTGATAGGAATAGTGCCACCAAAAACCCAATTTTGATTCAAACTTGACCCAATTTTCGATTTCAAATAAATTCAATCCTATCTTAACAAAATAAGTAAGAATTCATCGAGTATAAATTATTTTATCATCTTTACTTATGTATTATTATCTTTAGTTTTATTCAAATTTTCTTGATTTTAAGATTAAAAAAAGATAAATTGTATTAAAAAAAATTGGTACTATTAATTATTTAGAAAATAAATTATTAAAGACTATTTATTATAAGTTAAAATTTTATAATTGTAATTAAATTACATTAAAATTTCATAATGATTCTAATGAAATCGATAAAAGAGAAATTATTCATCCACTGTTAATAGAATTTTAAAATTTACAAACAAAATTAATAAAATAAAATATATTAAATATATTAAAAATATAAAATTAATTATAAAAATATTATATATAAAAAAGAATTACTAAATAAAAAAATGAAAAGGCAAACTCAATAATTAAGCAAGTACTGAGACGGTAGCACCGGATGGATCGCCGAGCAAAGCAAACAGGACGAGGATCAAACTTCAAAGAGTTAACAGGCAAATATCATAACCGTGTGGGTCCCTCACTTTCTTTTGACTAAATCGTCGTGGACTTTTTGGCTCATGGTTGCCAAACCCTTAACATTTTACCCCATTCTTTCTACAGTGGTCGTGACTCTCACGTCCGTATATTTGCAAGCCACGTGTGGATAATAGGCGGGGAAGTGAGTTAAGCGAGTGTGAGAAACACAGATTGTTGATTTAGGAAGAAATGTGATTGCAGACAAGGGTGGAACCCACCCGAATGCAGAAACTTCTCCGAAAACGATTTCCTGCCAAATTAGAAACTCAACAGAAAAACAGAAAATTTAATACTTTGGTCCCTCGACAATAGGTCTGTTTTTAAAATGATAATTAAACTATTAAAATTTTTTATTTAATCGTTAAAGTTTGAATAAAATTTTGTTGTTTTATCACTCAACCATTATATTTTAATGGGATATTATTGTGATAATTACATATTAATTTTCAAATATCATGCGTTATTATCACGTTCAAAAATTTTATTTTTTTTAAATTTATAATATCACGTTAACGATAACATATAACATATTAAATGATATGATAATTAATATATTAATGCCAAATTAACACATTAATAGAAACTATGATTAACGTGGTAACATGACACAGACTGATATCAACAATGGTAATATCACGCAACATTTACTATTGATGCAGCAATGTCTTGTCAATATTTTGTTGAGATTAACGATTGAAAAATAAAAATAAAAAAATTAATTGAAAATTTAGTAATTAAATTAAAAATTTTAATAATTCTGTGACTATTGAAAAAAATTACTTTACCCAAAATATTAATACTCCTTAAAAAAATAAATTAGTTTTAAATGTTTCTTAAGAAAAAAGGTTCATAATTACTAATACAAATATATATATAAAAAAAGGATAACTTATATAGTATAAAATTTTTTTAATATTATACATTTTTTAGCTCTTGATTTTAATAAATTCAAAAGATGAGAGAGACAAAAAATAATTTAATGTCATCTCTTGAATTTTTTGAAATTAATGGTTAAAAATATATAAAATTAAAAAAATATATTACATTGTCTTAGTTGATCCATCCTCAAATAAAAAATACTATTATAAAAAAATTTATAGACTAGAAACATTTGCTTATATTTTAAGAGGGATATACATTCAATTTTAATATTGAAAAAAATTAATTTAAAAATCTCAAATTAAAATATTAAAATTGAAAAGATGAAACTTATGAAGTAAAAAGTAAGTTTATATTATACATAGTCCAAAATTTCAATTCTCTTTGTTCAATTAAATCAAAATCCTTTTATTAATTAGTAGTTCATCCCATAGCTGCTCAATTGTGTTATTCATCCCATTTTAAACCTTTAAAAGGATCTTTCAAAATTTGTCAAGTATGTACATAAATTAAAAGTAAATAAATAAATAAAATATTTGATTTAACGATAAGTGTATATATTTTGTTCAAAGAAAATGAATTCAATTTTTTTCAAATAAAATAAAAGAATTAAAATTCTAAACTTTTCTTCCATAATCTAACTTATATGAATAAGAGTTAATTACAAATTTTTATCTAAATTTGAAAAAAATATAAATTGGTACTTAAATAAATAAAATATAAAATTTGCACTCAAAACTTTCCATAATGTATTATTTTAATCGAAAATTTAATATTGTTAATTTAACTAGCCTATATATGATATGTAACTATTATAATTTTATCATATGTATATTATTTACTAAATAAAAGTGTTAAATATATTGTAAAAATATTATGTAGATACCACATGATAAATAATAATTGACCTATCCTAAATAATTTTATGGTTTAACTAAAAACATAATTCGAAAAAATTTGTCAAATGCTATGTATATAAGTTAATATAATTAACATATTACTAATAATTGATTGGTTCAATCGGTTAAGGTTGTTCTCTTTGATAAAGAGATATTATGTTTGAGTCTTGTTGGTGGTTATTTGTTGAGGTCATCTCGAATACACGACTTACAGCTACCTGTTTTAGGTTGTCAGATACGACATATCTTATCATGACTTGAGTGACTGAGTAGCTTATCTACCATCGGATTTTTTCTTACAAAAAAAAATAATTAAACATATTAGAGTTGGGATTAAAATAGTACATAATTTGAAAATTAATGGTACAAATTATACATTTTATGAAGTTCAGGGAGCAAATTGTATATTTTATTTTTTGGATACCAATTTATGCAATGTTGTTTTTCTACAATTCATGTACTAAAAATGTAATTAATTTTATAAATAAATAAATCACAAAAATTAATTTAAATTTTTTATTTTTTTATTTGAAGTTTTGGTTAGCTTTGGGATACTAATTATGCGAGGAAAGATTCACCTCTATGTATGTCAACTAATTTCGCATATTTTAACTCATTCAAGACATTCAACCACAGTGCAAAAAGATGGAAATATATACCAACTAAAGCTTGGGTTTAAGTTTTGATGTTGTACTTTGGATGTTTGATTTGCAATATTTCATTGAGGCCAATGGGACATTGTGGTTTGCATAAAGCATTTCTATCTTTTTTATTTATTTATTTATTTATTTTAAATGAAAATTTCAAGAAAATAAAAGTTTGAACTTTGAATTTTTAATCTTATTTTTCTTCAAAATAATATATATTAATATTAATTTAATTACTATATATATGTGATATTTGATTAATATTATTGATCATATCATGTGTACACAACATAAAATAATATCCTTTTAAAAATTAATTTAAAATGTATTTTTTTACATAGATAATAAAAATCTCGTTCAAAATCGGCCAATTGTTAGACGTCGTGTAAAATTTACATGAAGATTTCATAAAATATTTAGCATTTTTCTTTAACACATGGTATGCTCATGACATGATTAAAATGGTCATGTGTTGAAGAAAAAAAATATTGAATTTCAAATTCCTAAATTTTTCTTTAGGTTTTAGTTGTAGAGGGATATATGTTTAGGTCAAATAGCAAGATTTTCTCTTTATTTTGTGAATTTCATTTACAAATTTAATTAATTTTGGTGGGATTGTTTAGAAAACTGGAAAAATGAAAGTAATTTTCAAAGAATTATTAATATGGTGAAAATATGAAATTCCCAAATTGAAACCTTGAAAGGAGATTTTTGAGTTTGTGAGATAAAATAATAATAAATATTTGTATTTGCTGAAAATAAAATTCATGCTTTTTGGGACTTTTGCATTTGAAATTATTCTTTTGATACATTGGATTTGAAATTAATGGTATACAAATAAAAAAATGTCAAATTAAAAGAACTTGTATACTCCCTTTAAAATTTAAAAACTTGCAAGAATATAAAAAAATTGATAACTATTAAGACTTTGTTTCTCTTAATTATTTATTTGATTTTATGATATTTATTTTTCTTAATTAAATTTAATTTAGACATTAAAAGATAAATTCTTCCATTCTTTCACCTAATTCACTTGTTTTAATTTGTTCATAATATTTGGAAGTTTCTTTCTTTTTATAAGAAAAGATAAAACTACCTTCTTAAAGAACATTTTTTTATTTGTATTTTTTATTTTTTTATTTTAAAAAAATTATAGACTAAAAATATAAAAAATATAAAATTTTTAATGTTCAGATTTAAATTTTAAAATAATTAAATAATATATTTAATTATATGAATCAATTGAATTAAATTATTTTATTTTATTTTATTTGTTAATTAAAGAAATAATGTAATTGATGAAAGCCAAGCCAGTTAACAGAAAAAAGAAGAGGTGAGGGTTTCCAATTTCATAGGCCACTTTCAAGTTTCAACCATGGTTAGAAAAATGTTAGAAAAATGGACAATAAATCTAAGGTTAAATCAACTACTCTTATCTCCTTTGGGCTCCATCGTTGGATATTAGCTGTTAAATAAGAACACAAGAGCAACATATTCACAAATATTTTATTTTCAAATTTTTTTTTTTATTTTTTGGTTTTTCCTTGCACAATTTCTTTGTTTTATTGCTTCAAAAACCTTATAAAGACTCTTTCACTAACCCCATTTCTTCTCCTCCTGTTTCCCAAACTTTTTCTTTTCATACACATTTATTCTCAGCTTCCCTGAGCCTTTAGCAGCGTTGGGTTAAGCTTACTTTTGCATTTTAGGATTAAAAAATTTTGATTCTTATTAAAGTTTAAACTTTTAGACGCAAAAACTGGCAAGTTTTGCCAATAAATAAAGTTTCAGTTTTAGACATTTTTTTGTTGAAAAAATGGAAACTGAATCATAAAGACTTAAACTTCGGCCTTAAGAAAAGTTTTTGTTGAATTTGGGTGTTTTCTTGAGTTGGGTCTTGAAGTTTTCAACTTATAGTAAAAGGCTTGACATTTTGCTTTGAGCTTTTTTAGCCATGTGGACTTTATGTTCTCGGTGAGTTGCTTAATTCCTATGTGTTTCATTTTGGTTTCTTTACTTGTTCTTTTGCTTCAAAGCAGCTTTGTTTCATTGTTTGGTAATGTTAATTCAATATATATGTACCCATTAACCTTTTTTCTTTTTCTTTTTCATTTGGAATGCTTCTTTGATTTCCATGAAACTGGAGTTATTGTTTTTTTTTTTTTTTTTTCTTTCTTCCTCCCTTGAGAATGCATCCTTCTGTTGCTTTGTGTTTGGAATGCCCGTAATGTTTCCTTGAAATTATTTGTTTAATCATAATTTTGTTAAGTAAAATAATCTTTGGTTGGTATCATTAAGTTATTCTTTGGTTTGGTTTGTTTTCCTTTGCAAAAAAGCTTGTGCCTTGACAATGATCTTCGAAGCCTTTTTGAGCTCCCAAAAGGAAGGTGTTGATCCCTTTGAATTTATTTAACCAACTACATTAAATCATTTATTTCTGGGTTTCTTTTTAAAATGGATTAAGAGCCTGTAGAATCTGATCATTTTATAAATAAATAAATAAATTCAAAAAATAAATTTTTGTTTAATTTTTCGGTATTAATAATATAGTAGCATTACACTATAATAATTGATTTACATAAATATTTTTAAAAAATAATATTTAATAAATTTAATATTTAAATTTTTATTTATTTATATTTTGATATATAAAAATATACCATTAGTTAGATTAAAAATATTAATTTTATTTGGCTACATTATTTTATTAAAAAATTTTAAAATGATTAAAAAAAATTTTGTATTATTTTAAAATATTACTTAAAAAAAAAAAAGATTGTACTGTATCTTAATTTTGGTCCGTGATAGCATTCATCCCAGAAGAAATAGGAAAATAGAAGTAAATCTGTTTTAAAGACAAATAATCCCAAGGTCTACATCAGAAAAGTAATACTTTAACAAGGAATCCGAATAAGGAACGAGCAATTATAATCTATACCACAATGATCACCAACGACCTTATTTTCTGGTTCAGCAGCTACATTTGATGGGGCACAGAGACGAGCTTTAAAGTCTTTCTCAATCCGCTAAAAAGGAAAAATCAGATCTTCTTAAAAATACTCTCTACAAGCAACATAGTATTTTTAGCAAGCTTCATGATAAATTGACTGACGATTACTAAATTTCTTCAAAAACAGTGAAGCACTGGACGTAGATATTCCCCACAACAGTTCTGCGTAGTATTTTCAACCAAAACAAGTTAGATATGACACAACAAGTTCAAGACAACAGTAACAGAGATGGAGAAAGGTAAATGCAAGATTACATACTTGTCTTGCCTTTCTTTAAGTTGCGATGAAACAAGGAAGAAAAGCATGTCTAGTAGATTCATCCACCCATTGCAGCTCTTTCCACCACTTTTCGTTTCCTTTAATGCTGATTTTGTTTGCCTTTGCACTGTTAGAGTTGAGTGGAAGTCTCCTCAGCTTTGGGCAATGGCGAACATCAATTTTCTTGATACATGGGAAGGGGAGTACATTCCTGTAAATGTCTTTCAATTTTAGGAGATCCTCTAAAACAAGATATTCGAGTGACACAAATGGCGTTAAAGTTCCTACAAGCCCTGCCACCTGACTCAGTTTTACCTCACTGATTATTTCTTCCATTTCATTGCAGTCTGCTACATTAACAGTCCTCAGATTTGGAGCGAGAATAAGCCATGTTATGTCCCTCAATTTTGAGCATCTGTATATGTATACATGGTGAAGGCTTTGGAAGCAATGTTGGGTTGCAATGACAGGTTTGAATGTGGCTCTGTGCTTTTATCATTCTTCCTTCCCCTGCCCACTCCATCTTCACTTCTTCCAAACTTTCACATCGCCCAACTACTAGATTATGTAGAGACTCGATATTTGCTAAAGATAAAATATTCAATTGCTTTGAGTCCTTCAGCATCTCAAGCCCAATTTCTTCAGTGTAGTTGTGTGATCTTTCTGCATTCAAATATCTATCAAGAGCAAAAGCACTTGTTATAGACAAGGACAATGCATTCAAGTAATTCAAGCACTGCAATTCTTCTAACAAGCATTCATTACTTTCTTCTACTGCCTCATCGAAAGGATAAGAGTTAATCATTCTCAATATTCGCAGCTTTAAGAAACTAGATATCAACCCTCTTGGGATTGTGATGCGACGGAATATGTAACTCAAGTTCAAACACTTTAGCTTTTGTAAAGCCTTCAATTCAATTGGTAGCTCTCTTATATTTGTAGCTGATAGGTCGAGATATTCTAGAGATACCAATTTTGCAATCCCCACTGGCAATTCTGTTAAATCATGACTTCCACCAAGGTTTAGAACTTTTAGGCCACACATAAATTGGAAGAAATCATTGTGAATCACCTTCAACTGATGATTATTGTTGAGAAACAAAGTTTGAAGATCGGGACAGTTAGGTGCTTCTGTTAGATTTTCAATCTTGTTTTTCATCAATGACATTCTTCGTGTACCTTTCCATCTTCCACCCTCTGGCATTTGAGTCAAATAATAACCTGCTTGCACAAAAAACTTCCATTTCTCTGCTTCACACGTACATGCTATCCACAAACTCATGTCACGAATCACATCATGCATTTTTATACTCCAATCATCTACTCCTTCCAGTAAACATGCATGAATGAGAGAACCAATGATGTGGTGTCCTTGATTTCTAGCTTGACGTATGGTGTCATGTTCATCCAAAAATCCTTCTCCTATCCACAAATCTATCAGCGATTCTTTAAGAATTTGAAAATCTTCCGGGAACAAGCTACAATATAGGAGGCAAGTTCGAACCATGTCATTTGGCAAACGATCATAACTGAATTTTAGAAGAGGATATACCTCTTCTCCCATGTTTGGAAAAACAAAATTGGCTGATTTCTTCAAGACTTCAATTGTGTATTTCCATTCCTCAAGTGTGTTCTTGCAAGCCATGGCACGACCGATAGTGATGAGTGCAAGAGGCAGTCCTCCACATTCTTTGGCCACTTCTTGAGCTAGCCCACGAATATTTGGATGACTATCAAAGACATCTTTACCAACATGTTCCTCAAACAATTTCCAAGCCTCTTCTTCAGGCAAACATTGCACTTGAATCTTCTTATGAGCTCTCATTTGCCCACACACCTCCTTAGAACGAGTTGTAAAAATTAGTTTGGAATCATTTTCTTGGTTGGGGACAGGTATCCCTACCTTGGATAGGTCAACTCTTTCCCATATATCATCTAACAATAATACAAATTTCTTTTCTCTCAGAATCCCGTAGATGTCTATAGCTTTCTCTTCGGGAGCTTTATCACTCCAATTTCCATTAAAAAGGCCAATCCTCTTTGCAATATCATCTTGGACCTTTCCAATTGAAAATCCTTTAGACACCACAACCCAAATAACCATATCAAATCCACAGGATGAAACACCAATCTTGTTATTGATTTCAGTCAAGAGCCTAGTCTTGCCAACTCCCCCAACGCCATACAAGCCAATAATCCCCACATGCTTTTGTTCAAAGGCACTCCAGACCTTATTGAACATGGATTCCAAGCCTACGGCAGAGTCGCTCGGTCTTGGAACCACCAGAGCTGCAGGTGCCTCCGTAGCTACTACTTCAAAAGCTCCTTTTTCCTTTAGATCCTTAACATCACGAAGGCTTTTGGCCACTCTTTTGCTGAAATTGAGGGTAGATTTGCAATTCTTGGAACAACAGCCTCCCAAGCATAAATTCTTGATTTCTTCAGGACCATCAGTAAGCAGTTCATCAACTTCATGTATCATAGTTTCTGCCCTTGAAAGCCATCCTCCAACTTCATCCATCTGCCTCAAATTTTGTTGTATAGCGATGATGGCTTTCTTCGTCACATCATTCCTTCGCTCCTTTAATTCGTCCAGAGCTGTGTTCAAGTCAATAAGGTTTTCTTCAAGATGGCGTGCGTAGATTACTTGTCCAGCAACACAATCCGAGCAGCTGGAAATTATGGAATCACACGACAATGAGATCGACAAAAAGTTTCCCATAGTTTTGCACAAGATTATAATTCCAAGAAAATGATTAAATTTCCCAAGAAAAAACAACAAAAATTCTAATGACAAGAGAAGAAGACGAGTGTTTAACAACGAGAGGGAGAAAGAGCAATAAGAAACTTGAATCAAAGGGTTTTTATTTTTGCTTGTCTCGGACATCAACAGGAGAAAGGAGCACCATATTGTTGGGATTTACCTTGAATCTCAGAATTTCATAACAAAAGTTAAGTGAGTTTAAATTTATTTAGTATCTCACATCAGAGTTTAGTAAAAGTATAAGAGGTTTCATCCTTATAAATAAAGTATTTTGTTTTTAGTTTGATAATCTCAAAGATTTAGACACTAAAAGAATAGCTAAGTGAGTAGTCTATTAAAAGGGTGTAATTGAGTTTTGGGTTAAGTTTTGAGTAAAGAGTTTTAGAAGACTTTTCTCATTCTAAAAGTTTCACAGTTGTAAAGATTTATTTGTTAGTGGATTAGGTTTGGAGTAGGCCATTTTGAGTTGGACCGAACCAAATGTTTATGTGTTCTTATTTTTTATTTGAGTTTGCTATTGTGTGTGTGGTTGCTATATGTGGGTGTTATTTTTCCCAATAAGTGGTATCAGAGCGAGGTTTGAGGTTCAAGGTTTAAGGTTCGTGGGCCCAAAAGATCGGGAAGTAGTGTTTCAAGATATCTGAAGAAGGTATGTCTGGTATGCCTATGCCTAAGTTTGAGATTTCGTTATTTGATGGAAAGAGTAATTTTATGTTATGGAAAAGTATGATTCAAGATCTATTAGTACAATAAGGGTTGGATCAGGCATTAGAGAGTATTAAGCTTGAGGGAATGTCTGATACTAATTGGAATAAGATTCAGAAGAGGACTGTTAATACTATTAGATTGGCATTAGCTCCAGAAGTAAAGTACAATGTGTTGACTGAGAGTACTCTGAAAAGTTTATGGGATAAGCTTGAAGGTATTTATGTTAGCTCCAGAAATAAAGTACAGTATGTTGACTGAGAGTACTCCGAAAAGTTTATGGGATAAGCTTGAAGGTATTTATGCTTCGAAGTCGTTGACTAATAGATTATGTTTGAAGATGGATTTGTATTCTCTGAAGATGGAAGAAGGTATGAGTCTTCATAATCACCCGAATGAGTTTAATAGATTGGTTTCTCAATTGCTAGCGATTTCTGTTGATGAGTTAAAAGATGAAGAGAATGTTTTAATTTTGCTGTCATCTTTGCCCAAGTCTTATAGGCCTTTAATTCAGACTGTGTTGGTAGGCAGATTTACTTTGAAGTTGGATGATGTAATTGTCTTATTGTGTGAGAATAAAAGGTTTATGAGAGCTCAGAGCTCATCACCTAGGGGAAGTACACTAGCTGTAGAGGGTTTTGATCGAGAGAGGACTCAAAAGAGGATTGATGGATCAAGATGGAGATCTAAGTCAAGAGACAGAGATTACAGTGATGTAGAATGTTGTTATTGTGGTGAGAAGGGACATATTCAAGTGCGCTGCAAGAAGCTGAGAAGGGATATGGCTGCTTTCAAAAGGGCGAATGATGAAAAGAAATCAAATGAAGAAAAGAGTAATACTGTTGTTGTCGTGTCTGATGATGATGATGTTGTTTTGACAACTTGTGTGGATGAGACTTAGACTTTGAAAAGTGATAAAGGTTGGGTTTTAGATTCAACTGCTACAGTTCATGTTTGCAATGATAGGAGTTGCTTTATGGAGTTGAATGAGAATGAAAAGTATGAGGATATTGTGGTTGCCAACAAAGAAAAGGTACAGATTCAAGGCATTGAGAATGTTCGCCTTAGATCACACGATGGTGTTATTAGGACACTTCGTCATGTAAAGTATGTACCAAGTTGTCATTACAATTTGATTGTTTTGGGTGAGTTAGCTTCTTGGGGGTACACATATTATGGTAGTAATGATTAGTTAAAAATATATAAGAATGGTAGTGTGATTCTGTAAGGAAATAGGGTCAATAATCATTTGTACATGTTTGATGGAGGCTCAGTTGCTAGAATGTCTGTGATGAAAAAAACGAAGAAAGGTAAGTATGTTAGCTTTGCAGATACTGTTGAAGTGTTTGGAGATTCAAATCAAAGAAGGATTTGTTGGGATTTACCTTGAATCTCAGAATCCCACATCGAAAGTTAAGTGAGTTTGAATTTGTCTAGTATCTCAAATCGAGAGTTTAGTAAAAGTATAAGGGTTTTCACCCTTATAAATAAAGTATTTTATTTTTAGTGAGTTTGAATTTGTCTAGTATCTCACATCGAGAGTTTAGTAAAAGTATAAGAGTTTTCACCTTTATAAATAAAGTATTTTATTTTTAGTTTGATAATCTTAGAGAGTTAAACACCAAGAGAATAGCTAAGTGAGTAGGCTATTAAAATTGTGTAATTGAATTTTGAGTTAAGTTTTGAGTAAGGAGTTTTAAGAGACTTTTTTCGATCTTAAAAGTCTCATTGTTATAAAGATTTATTTGTTAGTGAATTAGATTTGGAGTAAGTCATTTTGAGTTAAATCGAACCAAATATTTGTGTGTTTTTATTCTTTTGAGTTTGTTATTGTGTGTATAATTACTACGTATGAGTGTTATTTTTCCCAACACATAGCAGGCAAGCACAAAAATGGATAGATCAAGAACAACATGGGTAATTGAGTAATTAAATATTAATTTCTTTGTTAGTGGAATGGGAAATTTTAGTCTAACTTTTGATCAAATTTATTAAAATTTCCATTTCATTCAAAGTGGAACTGTGGAAGTCAACGTGAGGATATTTCCTCTGGTCTTCCTGCAAGTTGTGGTAAATATTCACTTTTGAATGAATTTAAATTTTAAAATATATATGTTTTTACTCGTGAGAACAATTAATTTAAAATATTTAAAATGATTTTATTCAAAATCCATATCAGTTTTTTCACTTTCTAACAATTGACACTAGAATTGGTCCCAAAAAAATGGTATTTTGAAAACGGAAAAATATATTTTGGAAGCGAATAATTGATTAAAAAAAGTGGGTATTTTTCTTAAATAACGAAAAGACATATGTATCATTGATTTTATATTTTTATAATAATTTTATTTTACTTTTATAATTACTAATAATTGATTGAGTTGGTATTAATTTACTCATGACCTCAAATTTAATAAAAATTTTATAGTAATACAGTTACTAGAAAATTCCCCCGGCTACGTCCGATTCACTTTTTTGTTTTATTTTTGATGAAATATAAATCATTTAAATTTTTAATTTAATAATAAGTATATATGTTTTTTATACAAAAATTTGAATTCACACATTCTCAAATAAAATAATAATTAATTAGTAAAATATTTTATAATTTTTAATTATTTAAAATCATAATATTTTAATATAAAATAAAAATATGATTTAAATATAATTAATAGTATGCATATGTGATTTTAATTTATTTTGAATTTTTAGTAATTACTTGAATTTAATTTTTCAAGCTAAAAAAATATGTATGCATATATTATTTTCAAAATATTCTCCATTAAATCAGTTTTCATCTTAAGAATAATTTTGAAAAAAAAAATCACTAAAAACTATACGTTTCTAATTATTGACAACATTTATAATAATATCTTTTATTATTATTATTATCATCATCATCATCAATTTTCTATGTAAATGAATAAAATCATTAATCTTAAATTTAACATTAAAAATATACATATATAACACAATTTATATATGTAATAAATGGTAAAAAATATACTATACAATATTCCCAAACACCTTATTAATTTAACATTTGACAAAAATAAAAAATTTAGATTTAATTGGGTTAAAATTACTTAACCTTTACTTTCTCGTATTTCTTTTTTAATTTTCTAAAATGTTACAATTTATTCTACTATAATAAAAGCGAACTAAACCCTTAGGTTTCATATTCCCTTTTTTTCCTTTTTTCTCACCTTTAGTCGTCATTCACCAACCTTTCTCTTTTTTTTTTTTTTTTTACTTCTATTTTTAAACCCTTTAAGCTTATCCTTCCTCTCACTTTTTTCTTTTTTATTTCTTTTTTTAGTCTTTCTAATCTACCTTTCATTTGTATCCTTCATTTATTTGACGGTGGATTCTAGTGTATGGGTTTGGTGAATGGTTCACAGTGGCAGTTGGTAGAGAGACTAAAGGTTTTTTTAGGTTTTAATCTGTTATACCTGTGCTATTATTTATGAAAAAGATCTTCCAACAAAACAAAACAGAAAAAAACCAAAACAAATTAGCATAATCTTCATGCTAATCTTGTTAGGAGAGAAAAATAATAATATCAAACTTTTCTAATTATTAGTTTTTAATTATTAATAATGATGCTTAAAGCATTTTGGGGGATAGGTATGTTTTCTTTCTTTTTATTTAATAATTTAATATTTTTTAAAATAATTATTTTATTAATGGCATCTTATCACCATTATTTTAATTATTATAGAAAAGAACAAAGGAGTTAGGTTGGTTTGTTTTCCTTGTAAAAAAGCTTGTGCCTTGACAATGATCTTCCACTAATGTTTTTGAGCTTTCAAAAAGAGCGTGTTGACCCTGTCTAACTTTTGAATTTGTTTAATCAACTACGTTAAATCATTTATTTATTGATTTCTTTTTATTTTACAAAATGAAAATTGATTAGGAGCATATAGGTTTTGATATCATTTATAGTTAGTCCTATTTAGCTCATTCACGGAATGGCCTATAAGGATATCTCAGAAACTAGTTTTCGTTAGGCCTTTTGACCTAACAATCTTGTGTGGTGGCCGACCACGGTCGGGACATGTCCAAACAATAGCCAATGCTTCACCACATATCACACTGTGAGAATCTTAGATCATGCACACCTGATTTTCATAATGACCTTTTAGTGAACTAACGTTGATACAAAAAAAAAAGCTTTGATATCATTTACAAAGGTACAAAAAGGATAAAAAATAATAAATATTTAAGTTAATTTATAAAGATTGGAGGATGGTCAGAAAGAGAGAGAAAGGTGAGATAAGAAAAGAAGAGATAAAAGTGATCAAAGAGCTTTCACTCGTTGATTATCTTATATGCTATTTATAAACAAATTTAGAATAGTAACTATATACAGTTATCGTTATAGTATACAGTAAAATCTTATCTATAGTAACTGTTACAACAACTTGTTACAGTATTTTTGATGGCATGTCTCTGTCTTTTAGAATGACTTTCTGTTACAGTGACTACTACATGATTTTTTTATCAAGAACAATAATTGCTACAGTATGGTTGGTCTTTGGCTCCGAACAACTTTGTCTTTTTATGTTAACAGCTTGGATCAGCTGATTCTTGGGCTAATTCTTACTTTGAATGTAGTTTGTTAGGATTGTTTATCCTTCCATAGCATTATTCAAATTTTGTAATTCTACACCATCTTTATCTAGAGTTTGATGAAAATGTGAAGATGCTGATCTAGATTGGTTTAACATTTTTCATCTTCTTGGTATTGAAAAAGTAATTCTTGTAAATGATCAATATCTTCTATCTGAGATAGATTTTGAAAAAGTTTTAGGGCTTCTGGATCGTTATCTCAGATTGGTATGTCATATGGGCTGTAATAGGTATAAGCAATAATTCGTTTTTCATCTGTCCAGACTGTGACTTTAAGAAACCTTGCTCTGGTAGCTAAATTAAATAAATATTGAGATTTCTCTATCATTTCTATTCCTGTTTGAAATTGGTATTGAACATGATTGGAGAATTTGGTAACAATCTTGTTTAGATTTTTTAGGTTTTCTAAATCGTCTATGACTGAATTTAAGTGAGGTCCAGTGAAGCTTTTTAAAATTTTTCAGATTTGGTAAGGTTAAAAAAAAATTTTCTCTTTGAAAGGTTCCAATAAGACTGGTTATAGTAAAATGTATATATTAAAAATGGTTACTATTTTTTACAGTTTGATGGATATGGTGTTTAATAAAGGCAAGTAAATCTTTGATCAAATCAAAAGAAAAATTTTGTATAAGGATTTGACTAACAAAATCAAATTCAATGCTAGTTACATCGAAAGGTTCATGATTGAGATAAAATTTTATTTTTGGAATTTGATCTCCTATAATAGTAGTATGGATATATAGAGAATAATAATATTCAAAAAAAATTTTTACTAACAGTTTTTCTGTAGTTTTTTTAATAAAAAATTTTATTTGTTGAAATAATTCCTTGGTTAAGAATTGAACAACGTTTTCAAAAAAGAGAATCCTCTTAAGCTTGTTTAGCTTAGGAGAGTATTTATTTTCAAAATATTCACATAGTTTCAAGAAATTGTTTATTTCTGAAACTGTATACGCATTTTCTTTCAAAGCGAAGAAATCAATATCTTGCTGTTTTAGCAAGTTAGTTGACAGAAGGCTTTGAAAAGCTGTTTCTTTACATTCTTGAATATCTTTAGCTTGTTTAGCTAGATATTCAGTCAGTTTAGTCATCATTTTACAAAAATAGATTTTATTTTGAGAAAGATGAAATTTTCAGACTGAGTTTAACAAACCATAGACTTATAATTCAAGTTCAGGATTATAAAAATCTTTAATCTCTGGATTAGAGAGTTTAGTTTCTTACAGCAGTTTTTGTTGATGAAACTATTTGAAAATAACTCAAAGGAGTCCACTCATTTAGATCTTGAGCAAACTGAGAGAATTCTGGTTGAATCCTAAAAGGAAAGGACATATAAGGTGGTCTAAAATTTTATGGTTGATAGAAAAATAATCCTTGGTTAGGATCATTGTAAAAATCAAATCCTTAGTTAAGATTTACAAAAAAAAGTAGGAGATTGTGGAGAAAAAATGGTTAAAGAATAAGTGAAAGAAAAAGAAGAACCTTTTTTAGATTGTTTTTTCTTTATCGTTCTCCATTCTTCAGGTTTTTCTTAAGGTGTTTTACCTCGATCCATTTGGTCTGTTAAGAAAATCTACTAAAATATTTTGATCACAGTTAATAAAATTAATAAGAAATTTATATTGATAAAGAAAGTTGTACCACCTGATTCTTCTTGGATTGTTTGAGATTTTTTTGTTTTTGAGAAAATTTTGGATTGCCTAGTTATCTGTTCTTATAACAAAGGTCTCAAGGGCTAAATAAATATAAAATCGCTGTACACCATTTTTTATAGTTAATAATTTTTTTCATAAATAATATAATTTATTTCATTTGGTTTAAACTTTCCTGAATTATAACCACAAATCAATTCATCATTTTGATGAAAATTTTTTGCTTTAAGGATACATCCCCAATGTTCTTCACTGGCATCTATCTCTAATATTAGTAAATCTCTCTATTTAGACAAATAAACTTTAAAAGTGTAGGTTAGCTCTGATTTAATTTGTTTAATAATATCAAAGTCTATTGGTGTCTAGACAAAATCATTATTTTTGCATAATATTTTTAAAAGAAGGCTTTTCTTTTTGGAAAAGTTTTTAAAAAATTATCTGCCATAATTAACAACACTTAAAAATTGTTGAAGTTATTTGATATTATCCAATTCTTTTGGAAACTCCTTGATCATCGAGATAATATGATCCTGTAATGTTAATCCATTAATAGATATATTAAGATCAAGAAATTCTATTTCTGTTTTTTTTAGTTCAACCTTTTTAAGACTAAAAAAATATCATGTAAAATAAATTCTTGAGCAATAATATTCAAATGTTTCTTGTGCTCATCTAATGTATTAGAAAAAAATAAGTATATCATCAATATATACACAGCAAAATTGTTTATGTTTATTGAATATGGTGTCCATCCAACGCTAAAATATTTGTAATGCATTGCATAGACCAAAAGACATAACAGTCTATTGGTAATGGCCTGTTAGTGCACTAAAAGCAGTTAAAGGTTTAGATTCAGTTTTAAACATGATTTACCAAAAACCTAACTTACAATCAAATTTAGAAAAATATTTAGTATTTTTTGCTAAATTTATTAAAACATCTTTATGAGGAATAAAATAGCTATCAAATACAAGATTTTGATTTAATTTCTTATAATTGATAACCATGATGGGTTTACCTTATTTAATCTCTGAATGATTTCTTACCATGAATGTTGGGCTAGAATGTGGACTGGTAGTTGGTTTTATTAGACCTTTGTCTAGTAGTTTTGAGATTTGGATCTAGAATTCATCTATATCTTATTTGATATAGATCATGGGCTTTACTTTTATGATCTCTTTTGAAATGTGAAAATTAAGCTTGCAGTATCTTATACTTCTTTGCCAAAGCTTCAATGGTTATTCACTGAAGTTTTTCTGCAAGATCTTATAAAGCCAATGTTTTTCGTTGATTACTTTGATAACATTTGATAATCTTTCTGGTTGAAATTTTTTATCACAAATATGCTTATATTCTTGCAATAAGGGAATCTTAACTTATTTTTTATCATTTGTAAGAGTAACATGAGTAGTAGAGATAGAAAATAGAACATAAGTATGTAAAAAATTATTTTTTAAAAGTATGTCTCCATGCATATTAGGAAAACATAATATTTTTGGGATTATAAATCTAATATTATTAAAATAAACAAGAATATTTTTTGCTTTATAACCAACAATGGTTTCCTTACCGTCAATACCTATTATGATGATAGGATGTTTTATTAGTTGCCATTTGCTTATGGGTAAAGCATATTTTGACAACTTGAGATTGTTGCTCCAATGTCTAGTAATATATGTAGACTATATGGTTTATAGTCCTGAAATCGAAAGTCACATTTCACAAAAATATAATATCTGTCTTTGTTAGAAAATAAAATTGTGTCAGTTGCAGATAATTTAAAATTATTTATAAAATGCAACATTTTCGTTTCTTCATGTCTACGAGTTATAGAAGAAGAAGTGTAAGAATGTAAACCAAAATTAATAGAATGATAATAAAATTGATTATCACCTATATTTTGTTGAGATAGATTATCTCTGGCAAATATAAGAATTTGAGCATTACATGTATGGCTTATATTGTTTCCTCGTTATAGATTTTTTGCACTATTGGTGCTATGAAATCCTAAAAAAAAAACTTCTATGAGGAGTATTAAAAGATTGATTACTAGTTATACTCTCAATATCATCATCTTTTTTATGATTAAAAACATTAGTGGGGGGTAAAACCAGGTTTGGATTAAAACTAGTTAAAACATAAGGATTTTTAAAATAAAGATTTTTTTCTAATGAGAAAAATTTTAAACTTGGTACCTTCTATTTTTTAGAGGTTTTTTTTAAAATATCTTTGAGACACTATCTTTGTGGGATAAATAAATCTTCGAGTTTGACCATTTTTTATTTGATTTCTAAATCAAAACTATTTAGTTCAAATAGTTCAATAATATTAGAATCTATTTGTTTTATAGACATATTTGTAGTATTAGTAGACTCATAAATGGCAGACCAGTTGATTGAAAAGTCATGCAATTTTTCTTTAATATTAGAATTTGTTATTTTGACATTAAGACATAAACATTTTTTAATGTTTTTATCAAAAATAGAAATAAAATAGTTTGGTTTTACTTTAAATAAAACAACACCAGCAACGAAATTGGATTGGATTCCTCCAATTATAGTATTAGAAGGATTTTTAAAATGATTATACATTAGAACTGTAATTATAGGTATATCTTTGCAAGCAAGAAATAGTGTTTAATGGTAATCAGAATCATACCAATATGTATATATTTAACCTGAGGGTATTTTCATAGAAAATGATTTTTTTTTTTGTAAAAATAAGTATTTTACTGATCCTTTGTTTAGAATTATTAGCAACTGTATCACCAGATAGTTTTTTTATATAGCGTTTAAACCAAGGTTGAAATTTTTTAAACAAACTTGTTTTGTAAACCTCATTTGGTTTGATGAGTTGTAATTCTTTAATTTTTTTTTAGCAATATGATGAGTTTTTCTCATATTTTTAAGTTTAACCATAACTTTTTCTGCTGTAATTATTGTACCTGTAGAAGAAGTAATTGAATTATTTCTTGGTTAGATTCAGTATTCATTATAAAAATAAATTCATATTCATCACCAGAAAAAACTATAATCAGTTTCAGAAAAGATTTCATAAAATATTTCATCATCTGATAACTCATCTGCAAATAAAATTTGAAGATAACATGCTTTAAGTTTTTTAATCATTTTTTGAGCACTTTTCCCTTTGTTAGGGCAGTGATCAGCATGGTGACCTTCTTGATCACAAATAAAATATTTACAAGTTTGTTTAGAAGATTTTTTTCATCTTTTTAATAACAAATTTACCTTTTTTAGGCTTTGTCGATTTATCAATTTTTTCTAGTTTCCATTTTTTCTAAAAATATTTTCGTTTTTTCTTAAAACGAGTTTTTCTGCAAGTAAGTTATTTGTTACAACCAAATTCTAAATCATTTTCTAAAATTATAGTACACTGTTGATAACTAAATTTAGATTTTACTTGTTTGATAGCCTTTTGCTTGAATTTGTAAAATTTTGATTCAGTTTTTAGATATTATTAGAATAGTAACATGTAATAGTAGCATGCATGAAATAATTGATCTAGTAATAATTTATATAGTTATTTTTAAAATGTGGTATTTAATAAATTTAACGTTTAAATCTCAACATCATACTAAAGGTGAAAAAAAAAATTAAAAATTAAATCAAAATCATAGTAGCCAATTTGAGTTGATTTTTTCTTATTTGATTCAAATTAAATTTGAATATTAATATATATATTGTCATCCTTATATAGGTGTCATTATCTTTAGTTCCATTCAAATTTTCTTGATTTTAAGTTCAAAGAAAAATGAATGGTATAAAAAAAGGAAAAAAAAATGAAAATGATACTATTACTTATTTAGAAAATAAATTATTAAAAACTATTTATTGTAAGTTAAAATTTTATAATTGTAATTAAATTACATTAAAATTTCATAATGGTTCTAGTAAAATCGATAAAAGAGAAATTATTCATCTACTGTTAATAAAATTTTTAAAATTTACAAACGAAATTAATAAAATAAAATATATCATATATATTAAAAATAAAAAATTAATTATAAAAATATTATATGTGAAAAAGAATTACTAAATAAAAAAAATGTAAACTCAATAATTAAGCAAGTACTGAGGGAGTAGCACCGGATGAACCGCCCAGCAAAGCAAACGGGAAACTTCAAAGAGTTAACAGACAAATATCATAACCGTGTGGGTCCCTCACTTCCTTTTGACTAAAATATCGTTGACTTTTTGCTGACGGTCTCCAATCCTTTAACATTACCCCACTCTTTCTACAGTGGTCGTTACTCACGTGCGTATGTGTGCAAGCCACGTGTTTGTAATCGACGGGAGAGTCAATTAACCGAGTGAGAGACACAGAGATTGTTGATTTAGGAAGAAATGTGATTGCAGACAAGGGTGGAACCCACCCGAAGGCAGAAACTTCTCCGACAAACAATTTCCCGTCAAATTAGAAACTCAACAGAAAAACAGCAAAATTAATACTTTGGCCCTTCAACAATAGTCTTGTTTTTAAAATGATGATTAAATTATTAAAGTTTGAGTAAAGATTTTTGTTTTATCACCCAACCATTATATTTTAATGGGATGCTAACGTAATAATGACATGTTAATTCTCATATATCATGTGGTATTATCACATTAAAAAATTTTAAATTTTTTAAATTTATAATATTACTTCAATAATAACATGTAACATATCAAATGAGGTGATAATTATTATATCAATGCCAAGTTAATACATTATTACAGATTTCGGTTGACATGATAACAATGACTCCTAAATTGATATCAACAATATCACATCACATATCAAATGATACGGTAATGTCACATGACATCTACCATTTACACAATAATATCATATCAATATGATGTTAAAAACTAACACTGAATAATCAAAAAAAATATTCATTTAAATTTTAATGATTAAATTAAAATTTTTAATAATTTGATGATTATATGAAAAAAAAACTACTTTACCCAAAATATTAATACTCTTTAAAAAATTAGTTTTAAATGTTTCTTAAGAAAAAAAATTCAGAATTACTAATATAAATATAACAAAAGGAAGCATCAATTCACGTAATGTAAAATTTTTTTAATATTACAGATTTTTTAACCCTTGATTTTAATAAATTCAAAAGATGAGAGAGATAAATAAAAAATAATAAAAAATAATTTAATCTTATCTCTTGAATTTTTTAAAATAAATAGTTAAAAAATGTATAAAATTAAAAAAAAAATTACAATGTCTAAATTTATCCCTCCTCAAATAAAAAATATTACTATAAATAAATTTATAGACTAGAAACATTTGCTTATATTTTAAGAGGGATATACATTCAATGTTTAATATCGAACAAAATTAATTAAAAAATCTCAAATTTAAATCTTAAAATTGAAAGATGAAACTTATGAATTAAAAAGTAGTTTTTTAGTATACATAGTCCAAAATTTCAACTCTCTTTGTTCAATTAAATCAAAATCCTTTTACTAATTAGTAATTCATCCCATAGCTGCTTAATTGTGTTATTCATCCCATTTTAAACCTTTATTAGGGTCTTTCAAATTTTGTTAAGTATGTAGATAAATTAAAAATAAATAAATAAAACATTTGATTTAATGATAAATGTATATATTTTGCTCAAAGAGTATGAATTCCATTTTTTTTAAATAAAATAAAATAATTAAAATTCTAAATTTTTCTTCCATAATCCAACTTATATGAATAAAAGTTAATTACAATTTTTTATCTAAACTTTGATATAAATTGGTATTTAAATAAATAAAATATATAATTTGCACTCAAAACTTTCAAATAATGTATTATTTTAATCCAAAATTTAACATTGTTAATTTAGCTAGCCTATATGATATGTAACTATTATAATTTTATTATATGTACGTTATTTATTAAATAAAAATATTAAATATTTTGTAAAAATATTATGTAGATACCACATGATAAATAATAATTGACCTATCCTAAATAATTTTATGGTTTAACTAAAAATATATTTTTTAGATCCTTTTTATTTAAAAAAACATGTTGACAATATGTATAGTAAATACATAATTCAAAAAATTTTGTCAAATGCTATGTATATAAGTTAATATGGTTAACAGATTAGAGTTGGGATTAAAATAGTATATAATTTGAAAATTAATGATACAAATTATACATTTTATGAAGTTCAGGGAGCAAATTGTATATTTTAATTTTTAGATATCAAATTATACATTTTTTTTCTAAAATTCATGTGCCAAAAGTGTAATTAATTTTATAAATAAATATATCACATAAATTCATTTAAACTTTTTATTTTTTTATTTGAAGTTTTCGTTAGCTTTGGGATACTAATTATGCTAGGAGAGATTCACCTCTTTGTATATCAACTAATTTCACATATTTTAACTCATCGAAAACATTCAAGCACAGTGCAAAAAGATGGAAATATATACCAACTAAAACTTGGGTTTAAGTTTTGATATTGTACTTTGGATGTTTGATTAACAATTTTTCATTGAGGCCAATGGGACATTGTGGTTTGCATAAAGCATTTCTATCTTTTTATTTATTTATTTATTTATTTATTTGTTTTAAATGAAAAATTCAAGAAAAGAAAAGTTTGAACTTTGAATTTTAAATCGTATTTTTCTTCAAAATAATAGATAATAAGGCTAATTTAATTGACACAAATATATGTGATATTTGATTAATATTGTTGATCATATCATGTGTACACCACATAAAATCATCAATATCCTTTTTAATGTTAATTTAAAATGTATTTTTTACATAGATAATAAAAATCTCGTCCAAAACTGATCAATTGTTAGATGTCACGTAAATTTACATGAAGATTTCATAAAATATTTAGCATTTTTCTTTAACACATGATATGCTCATGAAATGATTAAAGTGGTCATGTGTTGAAGAAAAAAAAATATTCAATTTCAAATACCCTAAATATTTCTTTGGGTTTTAGTTGTAGAGGGATATATGTTCTGGTCAAATAGCAAGATTTTCTCTTTATTTTGTGAATTTCATTTACAAATTGTAATTAATTTTGGTGGGATTGTTTAGAAAACTGGAAAATGAAAGTAATTTTCAAAGAATTATTAATATGGTGAAAATATGAAATTCCCAAATTGAAATCTTGAAAGGAGATTTTTGAGTTTGTGAGATAAAATAATAATAAATATTTATATTTGTTGAAAATAAAATTCATGCTTTTTGGGACTTTTGCATTTGAAATTATTCTTTTGATACATGGATTTGAAATTAATGGTATATAAATAAAAAAAATGTCAAATTAAAAGAACTTGTATACTCCCTTTAAAATTTAAAAACTTGCAAGAATATAAAAAAATTGATAACTATTAAGACTTTGATTCTCTTAATTATTTATTTGATTTTATGAGATGTATTTTTCTTAATTAAATTTAATTTAGACATTAAAAGATAAATTCTTCCATTCTTTCACCTAGTTCACTTGTTTTAATTTGTTCATATAATTTGGAAGTTTCTTTCTTTTTATAAGAAAAGCTAAAATTACCTTCTTAAAGAACATTTTCTTATTTGTATTTTTTACTTTTTATTTTAAAAAAATTATAGACTAAAAATATAAAAAAAATAAAATTTTAAATGTTCAGATTTAAATTTTAAAATAATTAAATAATATATTTAATTATATGAATAAATTGAATTAAATTATTTTATTTTGTTTGTTTCGTTAATTAAAGAAATAATGCAATTGATGAAAGCCAAGCCAGTTAACAGAAAAAAGAAGAGGTGAGGGTTTCCAATTTCATAAGCCACTTTCAAGTTTCAACCATGGTTAGAAAAATGGACAATAAATCTAAGGTTAAATCAACTACTCTTATCTCCTTTGGGCTCCATCGTTGGATTTTAGCTGTTAAATAAGAACACAAGAGCTACATATTCACAAATATTTTATTTTCAAAATTTTTCTTTTATTTTTTGGTTTTTCCTTTCACAATTTCTTTGTTTTATTGCTTCAAAAACCTTATAAAGACTCTTTCACTATCCCCATTTCTTCTCCTCCTGTTTCCCGAACTTTTTCTTTTCATACACATTCATTCTCAGCTTCCCTGAGCCTTTAGCAGTGTTGGGTTAAGCTTACTTTTGCATTTTAGGATTAAAAAATTTTGATTCTTATTAAAGTTTAAACTTTTAGACGCAAAAACTGGCAAGTTTTGCCAATAAATAAAGTTTCAGTTTTAAGTTCCCCAAAAAAAAAATTGCTGTTTTTTTTTTTTTTTTGGACATTTTTTTGTTGAAAAAATGGAAACTGAATCATAAAGACTTAAACTTCGGCCTTAAGAAAAGTTTTTGTTGAATTTGGGTGTTTTCTTGAGTTGAGTCTTGAAGTTTTCAACTTATAGTAAAAGGCTTGAGATTTTGCTTTGAGCTGTTTTAGCCATGCGGACTTTATGTTCTCGGTGAGTTGCCTAATTCCTATATGTGTTTCCTTTTGGTTTCTTTACTTGTTCTTTTGCTTCAAAGCAGCTTTGTTTCATTGTTTGGTAATGTTAATTCAATATATATGTACCCATTAACCTTTTTTCTTTTTCTTTTTCATTTGGAATGCTTCTTTGATTTCCATGAAACTGGAGTTATTGTTTTTTTTTTTTTCTTTCTTCCTCCCTTGAGAATGCATCCTTCTGTTGCTTTGTGTTTGGAATGCCCGTAATGTTTCCTTGAAATTATTTGTTTAATCATAGTTTTGTTAAGTAAAATAATCTTTGGTTGGTATCATTAAGTTATTCTTTGGTTTGGTTTGTTTTCCTTTGCAAAAAAGCTTGAGCCTTGACAATGATCTTCGAAGCCTTTTTGAGCTCCCAAAAGGAAGGTGTTGATCCCTTTGAATTTATTTAACCAACTACATTAAATCATTTATTTATGAGTTTCTTTTTAAAATGGATTAAGAGCCTGTAGAATCTGATCATTTTATAAATAAATAAATAAATTCAAAAAATAAATTTTTGTTTAATTTTTAGGTATAATAGCATAGTAGCATTACACTATAATAATTGATTCACATAAATATTTTTAAAAAATAATATTTAATAAATTTAATATTTATATTTATATTTATTTATATTTTGATATATAAAAATATACCATTAGTTAGATTAAAAATATTAATTTTATTTGTCTATATTATTTTATTAAAAAATTTTACTTCAAAAAAAAATGATTGTACTGTATCTTAATTTTGGTGCGTGGTAGCATTCATCCCAGAAGAAATAGGAAAATAAAAGTAAATCTGTTTTAAAAACAAATAATCCCAAGGTCTACAACAGAAAAGTAATACTTTAACAAGGAATCCGAATAAGGAACGAGTAATTATAATCTACACCACAATGATCACCAACGACCTTATTTTCTGGTTCAGCAGCTACATTTGATGGGACACGCAGACGAGCTTTAGAGTCTTTCTCAATCCGCTAAAATAGAAAAATCAGATCTTCTTAAAAATACTCTCTACAAGCAACAGCATTTTTAGCAAGCTTCATGATAAATTGACTGACGATAACTAAATTTCTTCAAAAACAGTGAAGCATTGGAGGTAGATATTCCACACAATATTCTGCGTAGTATTTTCAACCAAAACAAGTTAGATATGACACAACAAGTTCAAGACAACAGTAACAGAGATGGAGAAAGGTAAATGTAAGATAACTTACTTGCAATTTCTTGCCTTTCTTTAAGTTGCGATGGCACAAGGAAGAAAAGCATTTCTAGTAGATTCATCCTCCCATTGCAGCTCTTGCCACCACTTTTCGTTTCCTTCAATGCTGATTTTGTTTGCTTTTGCACTGTTAGAGTTGAGTGGAAGTCTCCTCAGCTTAGGGCAATTGTGAACATAAATTTTCTTGATACGTGGGAAGGGTAGTGCATTCCTGTAAATGCCCTTCAATTTTGGGAGATACTCTAAAGTAAGATATTCGAGTGACACAAATGGGGTTAAAGTTCCTACAAGCTCTGCCACCTGACTCAGTTTTACCTCACTGATTATTTCTTCCATTTCATTGCAGTCTACTACTTTAACAGTCCTCAGATTTGGAGCGAGAATAAGCCATGTTACGTCCCTCAATTTTGAGCATGTGTATATCCTTACACAGTGAAGGCTTTGGAAGCAATGTTGGGTTGCAATCACAGAGGTTTGAATGTGGCTCTGTGCTTTTATCATTCTTCCTTCCCCTGCCCACTCCATCTTCACTTCTTCCAAACTTTGACATCGCCCAATTTCTAGAGTATGTAGAGACTTGATATTCGCTAAAGATAAAATATTCAATTGCTTTGAGTCCTTCCACATCTCAAGCCCAATTTCTTCAGTGTAGTTGTGTGATCTTTCTGCATTCAAATATCTATCAAGAGCAAAAGCACTTGTTATAGACGAGGACAACACATTCAAGTGATTCAAGCACTGCAATTCTTCTAACAAGCATTCATTACTTTCTTCTACTGCCTCATCGAAAGAATAAGACCTAATCATTCTCAATATTTGCAGCTTTGAGAAACTAGATATCAACCCTCTTGGGATTGTGATGCGACGTAAAATGTAACTCAAGTTCAAACACTTCAGCTTTTGTAAAGCCTTCAATTCAATTGGTAGCTCTCTTATATTTGTAGATGATAGGTCGAGATATTCTAGAGATACCAATTTTGCAATCCCCAATGGCAATTCTGTTATACCAAGACTTCCTCTAAGGCTTAGAACTTTTAGGCCACACATATATTGGAAGAAATCATTGTGAATCACCTTCAACTGAGGATTATTGTTGAGAAACAAAGTTTGAAGATCGGAACAGTTAGGTGCTTCTGTTAGATTTTCAATCTCGTTTCTCATCAGTGACATTCTTCGCATACCTTTCCATCTTCCACCCTCTGGCATTTGAGTCAAATGATAACCTGCTTGCACAAAAAACCTCCATTTCTCTGCTTCACACGTACATGCTATCCACAAACTCATGTCACGAATCACATCATGCATTTTTATACTCCAATCATCTACTCCTTCCAGTAAACATGCATGAATGAGAGAACCAATGATGTGGTGTCCTTGATTTCTAGCTTGACGTATGGTGTCATGTTCATCCAAAAATCCTTCTCCTATCCACAAATCTATCAGCGATTCTTTAAGAATTTGAAAATCTTCCGGGAACAAGCTACAATATAGGAGGCAAGTTCGAACCATGTCATTTGGCAAACGATCATAACTGAATTTTAGAAGAGGATATACCTCTTCACCCATGTTTGGAAAAACAAAATTGGCTGATTTCTTCAAGACTTCAATTGTGTATTTCCATTCCTCAAGTGTGTTCTTGCAAGCCATCGCACGACCGATAGTGATGAGTGCAAGAGGTAGTCCTCCACATTCTTTGGCCACTTCTTGAGCTAGCCCACGAATATTTGGATGACTATCAAAGACATCTTTACCAACATGTTCCTCAAACAATTTCCAAGCCTCTTCTTCAGGCAAACATTGCACTTGAATCTTCTTATGAGCTCTCATTTGCCCACACACCTCCTTAGAACGAGTTGTAAAAATTAGTTTGGAATCATTTTCTTGGTTGGGGACAGGTATCCCTACCTTGGATAGGTCAACTCTTTCCCATATATCATCTAACAATAATACAAATTTCTTTTCTCTCAGAATCCCGTAGATGTCTATAGCTTTCTCTTCGGCAGCTTTATCACTCCAATTTCCATTAAAAAGGCCAATCCTCTTTGCAATATCATCTTGGACCTTTCCAATTGAAAATCCTTTAGACACCACAACCCAAATAACCATATCAAATCCACAGGATGAAACACCAATCTTGTTATTGATTTCAGTCAAGAGCCTAGTCTTGCCAACTCCCCCAACGCCATACAAGCCAATAATTCCCACATGCTTTTGTTCAAAGGCACTCCAGACCTTATTGAACATGGATTCCAAGCCTACGGCAGAGTCGCTCGGTCTTGGAACCACCAGAGCTGCAGGTGCCTCCGTAGCTACTACTTCAAAAGCTCCTTTTTCCTTTAGATCCTTAACATCACGTAGGCTTTTGGCCACTCTTTTGCTGAAATTGAGGGTAGATTTGCAATTCTTGGAACAACAGCCTCCCAAGCATAAATTCTTGATTTCTTCAGGACCATCAGTAAGCAGTTCATCAACTTCATGTATCATAATTTCTGCCCTTGAAAGCCATCCTCCAACTTCATCCATCCGCCTCAATTTTTGTTGTATAGCGATGATGGCTTTCCTCCTCACATCATTCCTTCGCTCCTTTAATTCGTCCAGAGCTGTGTTCAAGTCAATAAGGTTTTCTTCAAGATGGCGTGCGTAGATTACTTGTCCAGCAACACAATCCGAGCAGCTGGAAATTATGGAATCACACGACAATGAGATCGACAAAAAGTTCCCCATAGTTTTGCACAAGATTATAATTCCAAGAAAATGATTAAATTTCCCAAGAAAAAACAACAAAAATTCTAATGACAAGAGAAAAAGACGAGTGTTTAACAACGAGAGGGAGAAAGAGCAATAAGAAACTTGAATCAAAGGCTGTTGAATCAAAGGGTTTTTATTTTTGCTTGTCTCGGACAACGACGGGAGAAAGGAGCACCATAGCAGGCAAGCACAAAAGCGGATAGATCAAGAGCAACACGGGTAACTGAGTAATTAAATATTAATTTCTTTGTTAGTGGAATGGGAAATTTTAGTCTAACTTTTGATCAGATTTATTAAAATTTCCATTTCATTCAAAGTGGAACTGTGGAAGTCAACGTGAGGATATTTCCTCTGGTCTTCCTGGCAAGTTGTGGTAAATATTCACTTTTCAATGAATTTAAATTTTAAAAAATATATATTTTTACTGGTGAGAACAATTAATTTAAAATATTTAAAATGATTTTATTCAAAATCCATATCAGTTTTTTCACTTTCTAATAATTGGTCCCAAAAAAATGGTATTTTGAAAACGGAAAAATATATTTTGGAAGCGAATAATTGATTAAAAAAAGTGGGTATTTTTCTTAAATAACGAAAAGACATATATATCATTGATTTTATATTTTTATAATAATTTTATTTTACTTTTATAATTACTAATAATTGATTGAGTTGGTATTAATTTACTCATGACCTCAAATTTAATAAAAATTTTATAGTAATACAGATACTAGAAAATTCCCCGGCTACGTCCGATTCACTTTTTTTTTTTTTGATGAAATATAAATCATTTAAATTTTTAATTTAATAATAAGTATATATTTTTTTATACAAAAATTTGAATTCACACATTTTCAAATAAAATAATAATTAATTAGTAAAATATTTTATAATTTTTAATTATTTAAAATCATAATATTTTAATATAAAATAAAAATATGATTTAAATATAATTAATAGTATGCATATGTGATTTTAATTTATTTTGAATTTTTAGTAATTACTTGAATTTAATTTTTCAAGCTAAAAAAATATGTATGCATATATTATTTTCAAAATATTCTCCATTAAATCAGTTTTCATCTTAAGAATAATTTTGAAAAAAAAATATCACTAAAAACTATACGTTTCTAATTATTGACAACATTTATTAATATCTTATTATTATTATTATCATCATCAATTTTCTATGTAAATGAATAAAATCATTAATCTTAAATTTAACATTAAAAATATACATATATAACACAATTTATATATGTAATAAATGGTAAAAAATATACTATACAATATTCCCAAACACCTTATTAATTTAACATTTGACAAAAATAAAAAATTTAGATTTAATTGGGTTAAAATTACTTAACCTTTACTTTCTCATATTTCTTTTTTAATTTTCTAAAATGTTACAATTTATTCTACTATAATAAAAGCGAACTAAACCCTTAGGTTTCATATTCCCTTCTTTTCCTTATTTCTCACCTTTAGTCGTCATTCACCAACCTTTCTCTTCTTTTGTTTTTTTTTTTTTTACTTCTATTTTTAAACCCTTTAAGCTTATCCTTCCTCTCACTTTTTTCTTTTTTATTTCTTTTTTTAGTCTTTCTAATCTACCTTTCATTTGTATCCTTCATTTATTTGACGGTGGATTCTAGTGTATGGGTTTGGTGAATGGTTCACAGTGGCAGTTGGTAGAGAGACTAAAGGTTTTTTTAGGTTTTAATCTGTTATACTTGTGCTATTATTTATGGAAAAGATCTTCCAACAAAACAAAACAGAAAAAAAACCAAAACAAATTAGCATAATCTTCATGCTAATCTTGTTAGGAGAGAAAAATAATAATATCAAACTTTTCTAATTATTAGTTTTTAATTATTAATAATGATGCTTAAAGCATTTTGGGGGATAGGTATGTTTTCTTTCTTTTTATTTAATAATTTAATATTTTTTAAAATAATTATTTTATTAATGGCATCTTATCACCATTATTTTAATTATTATAGAAAAGAACAAATGAGTTAGGTTGGTTTGTTTTCCTTTGTAAAAAGGCTTATGCCTTGACAATGATCTTCCACTAATGTTTTTGAGCTTTCAAAAAGAGCGTGTTGACCCTGTCTAACTTTTGAATTTGTTTAATCAACTACGTTAAATCATTTATTTATTGATTTCTTTTTATTTTACAAAATGAAAATTGATTAGGAGCATATAGGTTTTGATATCATTTATAGTCAGTCCTATTTAGCTCATTCACGGAATGGCCTATAAGGATATCTCATAAACTAGTTTTCGTTAGGCCTCTTGACCTAACAATCTAGTGTGGTGGTCGACCACGATCGGGACATGTCCAAACAATAGTCAATGCTTCACCACATATCAAACTGTGAGAATCTTAGATCATGCACACCTGATTTTCATAATGACCTTTTAGTGAACTAGCGCTGATAAAAAAAAAAAGCTTTGATATCATTTACAAAGGTACAGAAAGGATAAAAAAAATAATAAATATTTAAGTTAATTTATAAAGATTGGAGGATGGTCAGAAAGAGAAAGAAAGGTGAGATAAGAAAAGAAGAGATAAAAGTGATCAAAGAGTTTTCACTCGCTGATTATCTTATATGATATTTATAAACAAATTTGGAATAGTAACTATATACAGTTATCGTTATAGATATAGTAAAATCTTATCTATAGTAACTGTTACAACAACTTGTTACAGTATTTTTGATGGCGTGTCTCTATTTTTTAGAATGACTTTCTGCTACAGTGACTACTACATGATTTTTTTATCAAGAACAATAATTGCTACAGTATGGTTGGTCTTTGGCTCCGAACAACTTTGTCTTTTTGTGTTGGCAGCTTGGATCAGCTGATTCTTGGGCTAATTCCTGCTTTGAATGTAGTTTGTTAGGATTGTTTATCCTTCCATAGCATTATCCAAATTTTGTAATTCTACACCATCTTTATCTAGAGTTTGATGAAAATGTGAAGATGCTGATCTAAATTGGTTTAACATTTTTCATCCTTCTTGGTATTGAAAAAGTAGTTCTTGTACATGATTAATATCTTCTATCTGAGATAGTTTTTGAAGAAGTTTTAGGGCTTCTGGATCGTTATCTCAGATTGGTATGTCATATGGGCCGTAATAGGTATCAACAATAATTTGTCTTCCATCTGTCCAGACTGTGGCTTTAGGAAAACTTACTCTGATAGCTAAATTAAATAAATATTGAGATTTCTCTATCATTTCTATTCCTATTTGAAATTGGTATTGAACATGATTGGAGAATTTGGAAACAATCTTGTTTAGATTTTGTAGGTTTTCTAAATCGTCTATGACTGAATTTAAATGAGGTCCAATGAAGCTTTTTCAAAATTTTCAGATTTGGTAAGGTTAAAAAAAAAATTTCTCTTTGAAAGGTTCCAATAAGACTGGTTATAGTAAAATGTATATATTAAAAATGGTTACTATTTTTTATAGTTTGATAGATATGGTGTTTAATAAAGACAGGGAAGTCTTTGATCAAATAAAAAAAAAATTGTATAAGGATTTGACTAACAAAACCAAATTCAATGCTAGTTACATCGAAAAGTTCATGATTGAGATGAAATTTGATTTTTGAAATTTGGTCTCCTATAATAGTAGTATGGATATATAGAGAATAATAATATTCAAAAAAAAATTTTACTAACAGTTTTTCTGTAGTCTTTTGAATAGAAAAATTTATTTGTTGAAATAATTCCTTGGTTAGGAATTGAATAGCTTTTTCAAAAAAAAAGAATCCTCTTAAGCTTGTTTAGCTTATGAGAGTATTTATTTTCAAAATATTCACATAGTTTCAAGAAATTGTTTATTTATGAAACTGTATATACATTTTTTTTCAAAGCGAAGAAATCAATATCTTACTGTTTTAGCAAGTTAGCTGACAGAAGGTTTTAAAAAGCTGCTTCTTTAAATTCTTGAATATCTTTGGCTTGTTTAGCTAGATATTCAGTCAGTTTAGTCATCCTTTTACAAAATTAGATTTTGTTTTGAGAAAGATAAAATTTTCAGACTGAGTTTAACAAACCATAGACTTGTGGTTCAAGTCCAGGATTATAAAAATCTTTAATCTCTAGATTAGAGAGTTTAGTTTCTTATAGCAGTTTTTCTGCTGATGAAACTATTTGAGAATAACTCAAAGAAGTCCACTCGTTTAAATCTTAAGTAAACTGAGAGAATTCTGGTTGAATCCTAAAAAGAAATGGCATATAAGGTGGTCTAAAATTTTATGGTTGATAGAAAAATAATCCTTGGTTAGGATCATTGTAAAAACCAAATCTTTAGTTAGGATTTACAAAGAAAGCAGGAGATCGTGGAGAAAAAAAGGTTAAAGAAGAAGTGAAAGAGAAAAAAAAACCTTTTTTAGATTGCTTTTTCTTTATCGTTCTCCATTTTTCAGGTTTTTCTTGGGGTGTTTTACCTCGATCCATTTGGTCTGTTAAGAAAATCTACTAAAATATTTTTATCAAAGTTAATAAACTTAATAAAAAAATTATATTGACAAAAAAAGTTGTACCACCTGATTTTTTTTGGATTATTTAAGATTTTTTTGTTTTTGAGAAAATTTTGGATTGCCTGGTTATCTGTTCTTATAACAAACGTCTCAAGGGCTAAATAAATATAAAATCATTGTATACCATTTTTTATAGCTAATAATTTTTTTCATAAATAATATAAGTTATTTCATTTGGTTTAAACTTTCCTGAATTATAACAATAAATCACTTCATCATTTTGATGAAAATTTTTTACTTTAAGGACACATCTCTAATGTTCTTCACTGGCATCTATCTCTAATATCAGTAAATCTCTCTGTTTAGACAAATAAATTGTAGGAATGTAGGTTAGCTCTGATTTAATTTGTTTAATAATATCAAAGTCCGTTGGTGTCCAAACAAAATCATTATTTTTGCATAATATTTTCAAAAGAAGGCTTTCCTTTTTGAAAAAGTTTTTGAAAAATTATATGCCATAATTAACAACACTTAAAAAATTGTTGAAATTATTTGATATTATCCAATATTTCTGAAAACTCCTTGATCATCGAGATAATATGATCCTGTAATATTAATCCATTAACAAATATATTAAGATCAAGAAATTTTATTTCTGTTTTTTTGAGTTCAACCTTTTTAAGACTAAAAAAATACCATGTAAAATAAAATTCTTGAGCAATAATATTCAAATGTTTCTTGTGCTCATCAAATGTATTAAAAAAATAAGTATATCATCAATATATACATAGCAAAATTATTTATGTTTATTGAATATTGTGTCCATCTAAGGTTGAAATATTTGTAATGCATTGCATAGATCGAAAAACATAATAGTCCATTGGTAATGGCCTGTTAGTGCACTAAAAGTAGGGGTGTAAATGATACATTAGTACTCGCAAGCTACTCGGGTTCGATTCGAAGAAAACTCGAATTCGGTTCGATTATTATCGAGTCGAGCTCGAGCTCGAGTAGCTCGACTTATCGATCGAGCCGAATTCGAGTATTCTTATATCCGGCTCGAGTAGCTCGCGAGCCTAATCGAGCTTTTCTATTATATATTTATTTTTATTATTTTATTTATAAAATTACTTTTTTACCCTTAACTTAAAAAACCCTAAAATTTTATTTTCTTTCTTTCTCTCTTCTCCTTCAGTTTTTCTCCCCGTCTCTCTCACTCACCAACAGCCCTACTTGCGGCGGCTTTTCTTCCCGAATCCCACTCCATTGTCTTCCAAGCTTGTTCCACCCTTTCGAAAGCCCTTTCTCCTCTCTCTAAAAGGCTTGAACAGAACCCGATCTTGAACAGAACCCATTCGACGTTTGCAGCAGCTTCAACAGTTTGCAGCAGCTTCAACAGAACCCATTCGACGTTTGCAGCAGCTTCAACAGTTTGCAGATCTTGAACAGAACCCATTCGACGTTTGCAGCTTGCAGCAGCTTCAACAGTTTACAGATCTTGAACAGAACCCATTCGACATTTGCAGCAGCTTCAACAGTTTACAGCAGCTTCAACAGTTTACAGATCTTGAACAGTTTGCAGCAGCTTCAACAGTTTACAGATCTTGAACAAAACCCATTCGACGTTTGCAGCTTGCAGCAGCTTCAACAGTTTACAGATCTTGAACAGAACCCATTGGACGTTTGCAGCAGCTTCAACAGTTTGCAGCAGCTTCAACAGTTTGCAGCAGCTTCAACAGAACCCATTCGACGTTTGCAGCAGCTTCAACAGTTTGCAGATCTTGAACAAAACCCATTCGACGTTTGCAGCTTGCAGCAGCTTCAACAATTTACAGATCTTGAACAAAACCCATTCGACGTTTGCAGCTTGCAGCAGCTTCAACAATTTGCAGATCTTGAACAAAACCCATTGGACGTTTGCAGCAGCTTCAACAGTTTACAGCAGCTTCAACAGTTTGCAGCAGCTTCAACAGTTTGCAGATCTTGAACAGTTTGCAGCAGCTTCAACAGTTTACAGATCTTGAACAGAACCCATTGGACGTTTGCAGCAACTTCAACAGTTTGCAGCAGCTTCAACAGAACCCATTCGACGTTTGCAGCAGCTTCAACAGAACCCGATCCCTCAACGTAGCCCTTTTTCCTCTCTCTAAAAGGTAAGCTCGTTCCACCCATTCGACATTTGCAGTAGCTTGAACAGAACCCGATCCCTCAACGTAGCCTTTTCTCCATGACATACTTTTTGAGTGCCATTTTTTTATTAAATGTTTTTATGTTAGGCTTCCAATTCATGCTAAAAGGTGGTTTAAATAAGAATGCCTTAATTAAATACCTTTATGAATGCCTAAATTAAATACCCTTATGAATATTGTGGGGATGCAGATCGAGAACAACAATGAAATGGGGCAAGGTGTTATAGCTATTTGTTAGTATTGATATTCTCAATTCTGATTTGTTTGTCAAACACTATCATATTATATTTTTATTTTTGTTGCAAACTTGTGAAAAGCAGTATGTTCTTTGTGAAGTTGCATTTAAATACTGAATTTTGTAAACCAAAAGTCTCTATATTATTAGCAAGAAAGTAATTGAATTTGGGCCACTTCAAGACTTGCACAATACGCTTTATCAGTAGAAAAACTTTTGGATGGTTCATATTATTTAACAAAAAAAAAAGGTCATTGGCTCTATTGTTTTTAGTCATAATCATAATTTGAGCTTCCATATAGTTCATCACTAATTTATTGGGGACTGTTTAATGTGAATACTTTTCTTTTTTATGCATATTAGATTTGTTAGAATATAACCTGACACTTATTTCTAATGAGATTGAGTTAATGTTATATAAATACTAAATAGGCATGTATAATTGTAAAAATTAATAAGAAATATTCATTTTAAGAAATTGATTTTAGAAATTGAAATTATTATCGAAGTAGGTAATCTTAAATTTATTAAAATTCCTACAATATTAGTATATTTTTCCAAAGAATAAAATTTTATACTCTTCCAATAATTTGTTCTCGTAACTTGTTTAGCATGTTTCTGGCAATAAAATTTATCGCACATGTTTCTAACAACTTGTTTGCATTATTGTTTGATCCTAAAATTATATTATTGTTTTGATTTGTCTTTTTTGTTTTTTGTTATAGGAAACTAAACATGTCATCAACCACACCAGATATCTCTTCTATACCAGTTCAGCCGACAATAAATTCTTTTACTAGTCGAATTGTGTCAGATGATGGTAATGATTCAATGAATGAAGCTTTAGATGCCACTAATGGTAACACAGATAAAACACCAGTCATTGATGCCAATGATAGAGAATGTGATAATGCTGACCTTGAAGAGTGTGAAGAAAGTAATGAGAAAAAGAGGCAAAAGACATCTGCTGTTTGGTTAGAATTCAAAGAAGTCACTCTTTCTGATGGTTCCAAAAAAGGAGAGTGTGTCCATTGCAAGAAGAAGCTAGCAATAAATACAAGTAAAAGTACAACTCAATTTAAGAGGCATTTGACAACTTGTGTTAAGAGAAAAATTTTTCAGAATCAACAACAAATGATCAACTTTCAGCCAGTAAACACATGTGGTGATGTACAGATACTACATGCTCTCACAGATGGCAAGTTTGATATGGTAAAGATGAGAGAAGCAGCTGCACATTGGATACTTATGCACGAGCATCCTTTTTCGATTATAGAAGAGGAAGGTTTTAACATGATGCAAAAACGTGGGATGCCTGAATGGGAAAAGGTATCACGCAATACTATTAAAAAAGATTGCATGCAAGTTTATGAAGCAGAAAAGAAGAAATTAAAGGCATTGTTGAAGACTGTCAGCAAGATTAGTTTGACAACAGATTTATGGAAATCAAGTAATCAAAAGATTGAGTACATGGTTCTTACAGCACACTTTGTAGATTCTAATTGGAGATTGCAAAAGCGTGTTATTAGCTTTGTTCACATACCTCCTCCTCGTCGCGGTGTTGAGATTGCTGATTGTATTTTTAAGTGTCTAAAGGAATGGGGAATTGAAAACAAGGTGTTTACACTTTCTGTGGACAATGCTTCAAGCAATGATGTGGCGATTAGAATTCTTAAAGACACTTTTTCAAGAAATAGGATGTTGCTTTGTGGAGGAAAATTATTTCATGTTCGGTGTTGTGCACATATCTTAAATCTCATGGTTCAAGATGGCCTTTCTGAGATTAAGAATGTGATTGGTGATGTTCATGAAAGTGTCAGTTTTATTAATCAAAATGAGGCAAGACTTAACTCATTTTCTGATATAGTACAGCAGTTACAGTTACCTGATAGGAAACTCATTCTCGATTGTAAAACACGTTGGAATTCGACATTCGAGATGTTATCGATTGCAATCAAATTCAAAGAAGTGTTTCCGAGACTCAAAGAGCGAGAATCTCATTATGAATGTTGTCCAAGTCATAAAGATTGGGAAAAGGTGGAGAAAGTTTGTGAGATTTTAGAAGTTTTTAATTCAGCCACTAAAATCATCTCTGGAAGTGATTATCCAACTTCAAACCTGTTTCTGAATGAAGTTTATCGTGTGAAAGTGTTGTTGGATAAAAGGATGAATGATGAAAATGAATTTGTTCAAGCAATGGTTCGTAAGATGAAGAGTAAATTTGATAAATATTGGGGAGAATGTAATTTGTTGATGTCTATAGCAGCAATCTTGGATCCAAGGTGCAAAATGAGGGTGATTGAGTTTTGCTTTCCTCGAATGTACCCTGATAGAGAAGCAAAAGAAAATATTGCTAAAGTTCGAGATGCCCTTTATGAGATTTATGATGAATATGCTCGTGAGTATCAATTTGGCAATGAGCATAGTGCTGAAACTCAAGTACATGATAATGGTATTAGTGGTATGAATATAGAAGCTTCTTCTTCTGGTTGGTTTGAATTTGCAAATTATGTAAAATCAGTTGAAACTACTCAACCACAACAGTCTGATTTAGATGTCTACCTAGCTGAGGGCTGTTTTATCTGTGAAGGAGATTCCACTAAGTTTCATGCTTTGGAATGGTGGAAAGCGAGCACTTTGAAGTATCGTATTTTATCCAAGATGGCTCGGGATATACTTGCTATTCCTATCACTACAGTGGCTTCAGAAGCTACCTTTAGTGCAGGAGGTAGAGTTATTGATACTTATCGTGCTTCTTTATCTCCTGACACAGTGCAAGCATTACTTTGTGGAGGAGATTGGTGTCGGAATCTTCATGGAGTGAAGAAGAAGAACAAAGTGAGTTTTTTTTATTATTATTTTGTTATTAGGTGACTATCATTGGTTTAATCTAATTTTTAACTATTATTTTCCTTTACTTTATCTATGTAGAAAGAGAAGAAATCAATTGAGATTGCACTCAAAATTCCCTAAAGTGAGGATATCTAATGTCTTCTATACAGGTATGAAATATTATTATTAAATACTTTTAATTTGTCACAACATTACTAAAGAAAAATAGGTAGTAGCTAGTCTAGATTGAGCTTTTTGCATTATAATTTACGAACCATAGGTTAACTAATGATAGAAACTCATGTTAAGGTAATTGACAAGATATTGTTTATATTTTTTTGCTTTGATTATAAGACAACTGACAAGATAAAATCCATGTTGATGCTAATGTTAAAAATTTAAAGTTATTGATCATTGTAATAATATTACAATCTTTTTCTTGCATGGGTACTTTTATCGTTATTCTTATTGTTAATTATAATTTCTTTGTTTTGTAATTATTCTTTTGTATAGGTTTATTGAAAAGCAATATGAGCCCAATGTTCATTTGAAGACATAATATTGTGAAGGCAGCATATGTATTGTTGTTGGTTTGTTGTAACTTATTTGTGAACTTATTTGCTTGGATATTTACTATCTTTCAATTAGGATTTTAATTTCTAAGTTTCATTATGTCTTATATTTGTGTGTTGTATTTGAATCATTTAATGAGACTTTTATTTGCTTAAATTTGATTGTTGTGTAAGTTATTATTATTATTATTGTTGTTGTTGTTATTGTTGTTGTTATCTTGAAAATATAATATTTATTAGGTTTGATAAAAATTAGTTGTAAAAGATCTCGAGCTCGAATAATCGAGTTTTTTTTTCGAGTATAAAAATCGAGCTTTTTTTTATATATTAATCGAGCTTAATCGAGCGAGCTCGAATAGCTCGAATTCGATCACGAATCGAGTTCGAGCTTGAAAAATGAAACTCGATCGAGCTCGAACCGAGTATCGAGCCCCGAATTATGAGTCGAGCTCGAGCTCGAGCTTCTCATTATTCGGCTCGGCTCGGCTCGTTTACAGCCCTAACTAAAAGTAGTTAAGGGTTTAAATTCAATTTTACGCATGATTTGCCAAAAACCTAACTTACAATCAAATTTTAAAAAATATTTAGTATTTTTTACTAAATTTATTAAAACATCTTTACGAGGAATAATATAGCCATCAAATACAATATTTTGATTTAATTTCTTATAATTGATAACCATGCGAGGTTTACCTCATTTAATCTCTGAATGGTTTCTTACCATGAATGTTGGGCTAGAATGTGGACTAGTAGTTGGTTTTATTAGACCTTTGTCTAGTAGTTCTGAGATTTGGATCTAGAATTCATCTATATCCTATTTGATATAGATCATGGGCTTTACTTTTATAATCTTTTTTGAAATGTGAAAATTAAGCTCGCAGTATCTTGTACTTTTTTGCCAAATCTTGAATGGTTATTCACTGAAGTTTTTCTGCAAGATCTTATAAAGCCAATGTTTTTCATTGATTACTTTGATAACATTTGATAATCTTTCTGGTTGAAAGTTTTTATCACAAATATGCTTATGTTCCTGCAATAAGGGAATCTTAACTGATTTTTTATCATTTGTAAGAGTAACATGAGTAGTAGAGATAGAAAATGGAACATGAGTATGTAAAAAATTATTTTCTAAAAGAATGTCTCCATGCATATTAGGAAAACATAATATTTTTGGGATTATAAATCTAATATTATTAAAATAAACAAGAATATTTTTTGCTTTATAACCAACAATGGTTTTCTTACCATCAATACCTATTATGATGATAGGATGTTTCATTGATTGTCATTTGCTTTTGGGTAAAGCATATTTCGACAACTTGAGATTGTTGCTCTAATGTCTAGTAATATATGTAGACTATATGGTTTACAGTCCTGAAATCGAAAGTCACCTTTCACAAAAATATAAATATTTGTCTTTGTTAGAAAATAAAATTGTGTCAGGTGCAGATAGTTTAAAATTATTTATAAAATGCAACATTTTCGTTTCTTCATGTCTACAAGTTATAGAAGAAAAAGTATGAGAATGGAAAACAAAATTAATAGAATGATAATAAAATTAATTATCACCTGTATTTTGTTGAGATAGATTATCTCTGGCAAATATAAAAATTTGAGCATTACCTGTATGGCTTATACTGTTTGCTCGTTGTAGATTTTTTGCACTATTGGTGCTATGAAATCCTAAAAAAGAACTTCTATGAGGAGTATTAAAAGATTGATCACTAGTTATACTCTCAATATCATCATTTTTTTTATGATTAAAAACATTAGTGGGGGGTAAAATCAGGTTTGGATTAAAACTGGTTAAAACATAAGGATTTTTAAAATAAAGATTTTTTTTTGATGAAAAAAATTCTAAACTTGGTACTTTCTATTTTTCAGAGGTATTTTCTAAAATATCTTTGAGACACTATCTTTGTGGAATAGATAAATCTTCGAGTTTGACCATTTTTTGTTTGATTTCTAAATCAAAACTATTTAATTCAAATAGTTCAATAATATTGGAATCTATCTGTTTGATAGACATATTTGTAGTATTAGTAGACTCATAAATGGTAGACCAGTTGATTGAAAGGTCATGCAATTTTTCTTCAATATTAGAATTTGTTATTTTGACACGAAGATATAAACATTTTTCAATGTTTTTATCAAAAATATAAATAAAATAGTTTGGTTTTACTTTAAATAAAACAATACCAGCAACTAAATTTGATTGGATTTCTCCAATTATA
Source organism: Durio zibethinus (assembly GCF_047325235.1). Taxonomy (NCBI): domain Eukaryota; kingdom Viridiplantae; phylum Streptophyta; class Magnoliopsida; order Malvales; family Malvaceae; genus Durio; species Durio zibethinus. Next base: position 1,056,475 of record NC_143165.1, on the reverse strand, counting down.
ACATTAGAATGGTTTTTTAAATGATTATACATTATAATTGCAATTATAGGTGTATCTTTGCAAGCAAGAAATAGTGTTTAATGGTAATTAAAATCATACTAATATGTATATATTTAACATGAGGGTATTTTTCATAAAAAATGATTTTTTTTTGTAAAAATAAGTATTTTTACTGATCTTTTGTTTAGAATTATTAGCAATTGTATCACCAGATAGTTTTTCTATATAACATTTAAACCAAGGTTGGAATTTTTTAAACAGATTTGTTTTGTGAACCTCATCTGGTTTGATGAGTTGTAATTCTTTAATTTTTTTTTTAGAAATATGATAAGTTTTTCTCATCATATTTTTAAGTTTAACCATAACTTCTTTTGCTGTAATTGTTGTACCTGTAGAAGAAGTAACTGAAATTTTATCTTAGTTAGATTCAGTATTCATCATAAAAATAATTTTAGATTCATCATCAGAAAAACTATAATCAATTTCAGAAAAGATTTCATAAAATATTTCATCATCTGATAACTCATCTACAAATAAAATTTGAAGATAACATGCTTTAAGTTTTTTAATCATTTTTTGAGCACTTTTCCCTTTGTTAAGGCAGTGATCAATATAGTGACCTTCTTGATCACAAATAAAATATTTACAAGTTTGTTTAGAAGATTTTTTCATTTTTTTAATAACAAATTTACCTTTTTTAGGCTTTGTCAATTTATCAATTTTTTCTAGTTTCCATTTTTTTCAAAATTATTTTTGTTTTTTCTTAAAACGAGTTTTTCTGCGAGTAAGTTATTTGTTATAACCAAATTCTAAAACATTTTCTAAAATCTTAGTACACTGTTGATAACTAAATTTAGATTTTATCTGTTGATAGCCTTTTGCTTGAATTTGTAAAATTTTGATTCAGTTTTTAGATATTATTAGGATAGTAACATGTAATAATAGCATACATGAAATAATTGATCTAGTAATATTTTATATACTTATTTTCAAAATGTGATATTTAGTAAATTTAACGTTTAAATCTCAACATCATACTAGAGGTGAAAAAAAAACAAAAAAAAAAATAAAAATTGAATCAAAATCATAGTGACCATTTTGAGTCGATTTTTTTTATTTGATTAAAATTAAATTCGAATATTAATATATATATATATTAGTTTTGATCAAATCAATTAATTAATTCTCATTTGATTCGATCTATGGATATCTTTGAAAACCATGCATATTCAAATCTTGAATTTGATATATGTTTAGGGGGGGGGGGTGGGTGTGGGGTTCTTAAGTTAGACTAGATCAAACTATGTCTAAGCTAGAGCATTGGCATTTAGGTTGAATTTCTTGCATGCAACAAAAATCAAATGTTGTCTACGTAATCTCAATTGTGGACCTACCTTATACCTCACAAATCTAGAGGAGAAAATATAAAATAATAATAATAATAATAATAATAACATTAGCACATGTTTAGCTTTATCATGAAAAGAAAAAGCAAGTTGTGACTAATTATGCACCAGCTTACATATAGGAACGGTAATGGGTTGGGGCATACTTTTGCTGTTCGGGATTTTGACCTGACTCTTTAATATTTTATTTTACATTTGATTTAATATTAAAATATTATTTTTAATATTTAATTTAATCTTAAATTAATTTAATAATTTTAATTTGATATAATATTTATAAAATATTTTTAATATAAATTATATTTTAATTATATATAAATATAATAATTTTAAAATTAATATTTTAAATTAAAATATTAAATAATAATTTTATTAATATAATATATATAAATATAAAATTAAATAAATAATAAAATATTTTTATATATCCGAGTTTGATTGAGATAGTGCCAACCCAAACTCTCGACTCTAAAAAAAAACCCCAATCTAATTTTGAGTTTTAAAATAATCTAATCCTATCATAATAAAATAAGTAAAAATTCATCGAGTATAAGTTATATTGTCATCCTTGTGTCATTATCTTTAGTTTCATTCAAATTTTCTTGATTTTAAGTTCAAAGAAAAATGAATGGTATAAAAAAAAGAAAAAAAATGAAAATGATACTATTACTTATTTAGAAAATAAATTATTAAAAACTATTTATTGTAAGTTAAAATTTTATAATTGTAATTAAATTACATTAAAATTTCATAATGGTTCTAGTAAAATCGATTAAAGACAAATTATTCATCTACTATTAATAAAATTTTTAAAATTTACAAACGAAATTAATAAAATAAAATATATCAAATATATTAAAAATAAAAAATTAATTACAAAAATATTATATATGAAAAAAAATTACTAAATAAAAGAAATGAAAAGGTAAACTCAATAATTAAGCAAGTACTGAGACAGCAGCACCGGATGGACCGCCCAGCAAAGCAAACAGGAAACTCCAAACAGTTAACAGACAAATATCATAACCGTGTGGGTCCCTCACTCCTTTTGACTAAAAGTCGTTGACTTTTTGGTCACGGTCGCCAATCCCTTAACATTACCCCACTCTTTCTACAGTGGTCGTTACTCACGTGCGTATGTGTGCAAGCCACGTGTTTGTAATCGACGGGAGAGTCAATTAACCGAGTGAGAGACACAGAGATTGTTGAGTTAGGAAGAAATGTGATTGCAGACAAGGGTGGGACCCACCCGAAGGCAGAAACTGCTCCGACGAACAATTTCCCGCCAAATTAGAAACTCAACAGAAAAACAGCAAAATTAATACTTTGACCCTTCAACAATAGTCTTGTTTTTAAAATGATGATTAAATTGTTAAAGTTTGAGTAAAGATTTTTGTTTTATCACCCAACCATTATATTTTAATGGGATGCTAACGTAATAATGACATGTTAATTCTCATATATCATGTGGTATTATCACATTAAAAAATTTTAAATTTTTTAAATTTATAATATTATTTCAATAATAACATGTGACATATCAAATGAGGTGATTATTATTATATCAATGCCAAGTTAATACATTATTACAGATTTCGGTTGACATGATAACAATGACTCCTAAATTGATATCAACAATATCACGTCACATATCAAATGATACGGTAATGTCACATGACATTTATCATTTACGCAATAATATCATATCAATATGATGTTAAAAATTAACGACTGAATAATAAAAAAAATATTCATTTAAATTTTAGTGATTAAATTAAAATTTTTAATAATTTGATGACTATATGGAAAAAAAACTACTTTACCCAAAATATTAATACTCTTTAAAAAATTAGTTTTAAATGTTTCTTAAGAAAAAAAATTCAGAATTACTAATATAAATATAACAAAAGGAAGCATCAATTCACGTAATGTAAAATTTTTTTAATATTACAGATTTTTTAACCCTTGATTTTAATAAATTCAAAAGGTGAGAGAGATAAATAAAAAATAATAAAAAATAATTTAATCTTATCTCTTGAATTTTTTAAAATAAATAGTTAAATAATGTATAAAATTAAAAAAAATTACAATGTCTAAATTTATCCCTCCTCAAATAAAAAATATTACTATAAATAAATTTATAGACTAGAAACATTTGCTTATATTTTAAGAGGGATATACATTCAATGTTTAATATTGAACAAAATTAATTAAAAAATCTCAAATTTAAATCTTAAAATTGAAAAGATGAAACTTATGAAGTAAAAAGTAGTTTTTTAGTATACATAGTCCAAAATTTCAACTCTCTTTGTTCAATTAAATCAAAATCCTTTTACTAATTAGTAATTCATCCCATAGCTGCTTAATTGTGTTATTCATCCCATTTTAAACCTTTATTAGGGTCTTTCAAATTTTGTTAAGTATGTAGATAAATTAAAAATAAATAAATAAAACATTTGATTTAATGATAAATGTATATATTTTGCTCAAAGAGTATGAATTCCATTTTTTTGAAATAAAATAAAATAATTAAAATTCTAGATTTTTCTTCCATAATCCAACTTATATGAATAAAAGTTAATTACAATTTTTTTATCTAAACTTTGACAAATATATAAATTGGTATTTAAATAAATAAAATATATAATTTGCACTCAAAACTTTCAAATAATGTATTGTTTTAATCCAAAATTTAACATTGTTAATTTAGCTAGCCTATATGATATGTAACTATTATAATTTTATTATATGTATGTTATTTATTAAATAAAAATATTAAATATTTTGTAAAAATATTATGCAGATACCACATGATAAATAATAATTGACCTATCCTAAATAATTTTATGGTTTAACTAAAAATATATTTTTTAGATCCTTTTTATTTAAAAAAACATGTTGACAATATGTATAGTAAATACATAATTCAAAAAATTTTGTCAAATGCTATGTATATAAGTTAATATAGTTAACAGATTAGAGTTGGGATTAAAATAGTATATAATTTGAAAATTAATGATACAAATTATACATTTTATGAAGTTCAGGGAGCAAATTGTATATTTTAATTTTTAGATATCAAATTATACATTTTTTTCTAAAATTAATGTGCAAAGGTGTAATTAATTTTATAAATAAATATATCACATAAATTCATTTAAACTTTTTATTTTTTTATTTGAAGTTTTCGTTAGCTTTGGGATACTAATTATGCTAGGAGAGATTCACCTCTATGTATATCAACTAATTTCACATATTTTAACTCATTGAAAACATTCAAGCACAGTACAAAAAGATGGAAATATATACCAACTAAAGCTTGGGTTTAAGTTTTGATATTGTACTTTGGATGTTTGATTAACAAATTTTCATTGAGGCCAATGGGACATTGTGGTTTGCATAAAGCATTTCTATCTTTTTATTTATTTATTTATTTGTTTTAAATGAAAAATTCAAGAAAATAAAAGTTTGAACTTTGAATTTTAAATCATATTTTTCTTCAAAATAATAGATAATAAGGCTAATTTAATTGACACAAATATATGTGATATTTGATTAATATTATTGATCATATCATGTGTACAGCACATAAAATCATCAATATCCTTTTTAATGTTAATTTAAAATGTCTTTTTTTTACATAGATAATAAAAATCTCGTCCAAAACTGATCAATTGTTAGATGTCGCGTAAAATTTACATGAAGATTTCATAAAATATTTAGCATTTTTCTTTAACACATGATATGCTCATGACATGATGAAAGTGGTCATGTGTTGAAGAAAAAAAATATTGAATTTCAAATACCTAAATATTTCTTTAGGTTTTAGTTGTAAAGGGATATATGTTCTGGTCAAATAGCAAGATTTTCTCTTTATTTTGTGAATTTCATTTACAAATTTTAATTAATTTTGGTGGGATTGTTTAGAAAATTGGAAAAATGAAAGTAATTTTTCAAAGAATTATTAATATGGTGAAAACAAGAAATTCCTAAATTGAAACCTTAAGAGATCTTTGAGTTTGTGAGATAAAATAATCTAAATATTTATATTTGCTGAAAATAAAATTCATCTTTTTGGGACTTTTGAATTTGAAATTATTCTTTTGATACATTGCATGTGAAATTAATGGTATATAAATAAAAAAAAATTTCAAATTAAAAGAACTTGTATACTCTCTTTAAAATTTAAAAACTTGCAAGAATATAAAAAAATTGATAAATATTAAGACTTTGATTCTCTTAATTATTTATTTGATTTTATGAGATGTATTTTTCTTAATTAAATTTAAGTTAGACATTAAAAGATAAATTATTCCATTCTTTCACCTAATTCACTTGTTTTAATTTGTTCATATAATTTTAAAAGTTTCTTTCTTTTTATAAGAAAAGGTAAAAATACCTTCGTAAAAAAAATTTTCTTATTTGTATTTTTTATTTTTTATTTTAAAAAAATTACAGACAAAATATAAAAAATAAATATAAAATTTTAAATATTCAGATTTAAATTTTAAAATAATTATATATTATATTTAATTATATGAATTAATTGAATTAAATTTTTTATTTTATTTCTTTTTAATCTTCAATTATTGAGTTTTTTTTTTTGTTAATTAAAGAAATAATGTAATTGATGAAAGCCAAGGCAGTTAACAGAAAAAAGAAGAGGTGAAGGTTTTCAATTTCAAAGTCACTTTCAAGTTTCAACCATGGTTAGAAAAATGGCCAATAAATCTAAGGTTAAGTCAACTACTCTTATCTCCTTTGGGCTCCATGGTTGGATATTAGCTGTCAAACAAGAACACAAGAGCAACATATTCGCAAATATTTTATTTTAAAAAATTTTTCTTTTCTTTTTTGGTTTTTCCTTTCACAATTTATTTATTTTATTGCTTCAAAAACCATAAAAGGACTCTTTCACTAACCCCATTTCTTCTCCTACTGTTTCCCAAACTTTTTCTTTTCATACACACTCTTTTTCAGCTTCCCTGAGCCTTCAGCAGTGTTGGGTTAAGCTTACTTTTGCATTTTGGGATTAAAAAATTTTGATTCTTATTAAAGTTTAAACTTTTAGACGCAAAAACTGGCAAGTTTTGGCAATAAATAAAGTTTCAGTTTTGAGTCCCCAAAAAAAATTTTGCTGTTTGTAATTTTTGTGGACTTTTTTTTTTGGTTGAAAAAAATGGAAACTGAATCATAAAGCCTTAAACTTCGGCCTTAAGAAAAGTTTTGGTTCAATTTGGGTGTTTTCTTGAGTTGGGTATTGAAGATTTTCAACTTATAGTAAAAGGCTTGAGATTTTGCTTTGAGCTGTTTTAGCCATGCAGACTTTATGTTCTTGGTGAGTTGCTTAATTCCTATATGTGTTTCCTTTTGGTTTCTTTACTTGTTCTTTTGCTTCAAAGCAGCTTTGTTTCATTGTTTGGTAATGTTAATTCAATAAAATATGTAACCATTAACCTTTTTTTTTTTTTTTTTTCATTTGGAATGCTTCTCTGATTTGCATGAAATTGGATTTACTTTTTTTTTTTTTTTCTTTCTTCCCCCCTTGAGAATGCTTCCTTCTGTTGCTTTGTGTTTGTATGCTTGAATGTTAGTAATATTTCCTTGAAATTATTTGTTTAATCGTAGTTTTGTTAAGTAAAATAATCTTTGGTTGGTATCATTGAGTTATTCTTTGGAATTAAACTGAAGGAATGAGAAGATTGCAATTGCAAATTAGATGTATTTATGGTTCATTCATGCATGATTTTTTCAATCTTTTTTCATCAATTGGGCCCACAAAATATCATTCATTAGTTAATCGCACACACAGAAATGATCACTGTGTTTTTTTCCAAATTCATTTATGTATGTACTATTTTACTGAAGCTTGGAGCTTTTTCCACCGTCCATTTGATGGTACTGGTTTGTAAGTTTATATCTATGACGTATTGCCGGTGTATAGAATTATTCTTATTACATGCATTATTTATTTATTTATTGCTTTTCATTTTTTAGGTAAGTAGGTTACAGTGTTTTCATTGATTCTCGCAACTGTTTATTTCTTAATTATGGTGACATTGTTTTTTAATCATGTTGTTGTGATTACATTAATGAATGGATTGTTTATAAAACTATGTCTCTGGTCTATGAATGAATGATTATCTGCTGACCAAGCAAGATGTTTTTCCGTTTATCATATTCAAACATTGCAATGGTATCCCATGCGGCTTATATAACGTATGATTTTTTTAAGTTTGTACTGGTAATGAGATTATGTCATTTGTATGCCCAAATTGGATGTATTCTACCTTGGATACTTCACTGACCAAAATAAGTTTCATTGATGGTCAACGACTCAAATGCAGTATCGAATTTCTTCTTTGCTCTAAGCCTCTAACTACAGGGGTGGCCTTTTGCCATTTTTATATATACAGATGCTTTTATCCGATGTCCAAAGGCAAAGGACCAATCACCCTTCTCAAGAAGGCCTCAAGCTTTCCTATATTCCTTTTTATGCATTTTGTTTTGCCTTCAATTTCTTCTTGTTTAACTAAGAACTGACAGGAGCAATTGGTAACCTACTAACATTAGATTAGACTTTTTTTTTCCTCTTTATTCATTTGACCAAAACCTTTTTGAATTGGTGTTGACTGTTTTAATTTTGCTCTTGCATTTCTTTTGTTAAACTTGACTGAGCTGAATGTTTATGGAAAATATGGTAGAAAGTTTGAATCATTGATTTAATTATGCTTATATGGATGATTCCATGTCACATTAGTAACATGGCCTTGATTTCAAAGTTGACAATTGTTGATTAGATGATCTTCTACTATTGCAATGAATATTTTACGGTAATCATGGTCCTTCAATCTAGTTAACTTACTGTCTTAGATATTTTTATTATCCTTTTCAAGACTGTTCAGCTGGCTGAACGGAATCACATGGATGAAGATTGGCTATATGTTTGTTGCCTGTTATTGTTTCAGTGAGTGATTTTTTCTTCTGTTTTAAACTAGTGAAGAAGGGATCGATATTGGAAAGATGATGGAAAACAAAAGGATACCTTGCTCGGTTGACCATAGCAGTTTCTCTTCTTTGGCATCCAAACGGCAGAAGGCTGATATGTCTATCTCCGCAAAGGTTTTTAGCCATCTTTACTCCACACTGTATCTCTTCTCAGTGACACATTCTTCCACATTCATTTCATAGCTATACTAAACAAATATCTTGTATCAAGACTCCCAACAGTGATGGGGTACTCAAATCAATTCAGTTTGACTATAGTTTAATCCCCATTAGCAGGGGTTAGCTACATGTAACTTTCTACGTTTTTCCCTTTTATTCCTAGATCAACTCATTTGTTTGGTTCTTCCAATTATCTCTTCTCAAAATATCTAGTAGTTCATCCTATTTGTTGTGCGTTTGTTTTAATCATGTCACTGTCTATGAAATCAATATAATTTTCTGTTTTTATCTTGTGCTGAAAACCTATGCAAACTTTTATTTGAAACTAGTAAGATGATGATCACATGTTCTTTCAAACAAGGTGCCTAGTTTATATACTCTAGGCATAACATACATTCTTTTCGTACTTATTTTAGGGGTCATATGGGAAGGCATTTTCTTCCAAAGATGCTTCCAAATGCATGCTCAGCTATTACTTATTTATTAATCAATGGTGTTAGTTCAGTTTCTAGACATGCAGAGTTTTATCTCTTCATATCTTCACTATGTACTATAGTAAGTGGTATGTATTATGTGATGTGTTTGTTGCTAATATTAATCTTAATTTACACTTTCTGGCAATAGGATAGGAAAGAGAAGCTTGGTGAACATGTTGTCGCTCTGCAGCAGCTTGTTTCACCATATGGAAAGGTAAAATTGGCAATCAATTGTTTACATTGGATTGGCAATACTTTATATAGTGCTAGTACTAGACATCAACATTTAGACTTTAGTCGGTTGTTTCTGGTGGAAATTGCGTTGAAAGTCAAGTATAATATTTTTAATCCACAAAAAACTTGAATGGTGATGCTATAGTTGTATTTTAGCATTTGTTATGACTTTTAATAAAGTTGCCTATCTTGCTAAAACTGTGAAGCTCTTTTTGATTAATCGCAGACAGATACAGCTTCTGTCCTCCTGGAGGCAATGGAATACATACGATTTCTTCATGAACAAGTTAAGGTTTGTTTTTCTTGCCTGTTGTACTTAAATTATCCTTGCATGCATATTAGTTAGTACTAATTACAAATTTTAAATGCTTGCTTCTAAAGATCAGCAATTGCAAATTCCAAACAATATGCATACTGCCTAGAGTTGTCCAGATTGTTGATTAGGCATACTCATAATATCCGCCGATTTGTTTTTTAATTTAAACATGCGACCTGGGAGATTTAACAGTTGCAGACTCAGTACAGCATTGAACTTTGAACAACTTTAGCTTACAATTTTAAGCGATTCAAGCTTTGACCAACTTAAAAATGTCAGGAGGAGCTTTTAAGTGTTAGGTTAGTCTTAGGCAATGTTCAAAGGGGAAACAAAAGTGAATATCAAAGAAAAGAAATGAGGAGAGTGAAAATGAAAGAAAGCATTGTTTTTTCCTTTTAAAGATCATGGAACATTATTAATGGCTATGACCAAGTGTGGAGTGATATGCTTGTGGTATTTAAGTTAGAACTTGAATTTGTATGGAATTCATCTCCATGATGCTTGTAAATACGTGTGCCGTCAGAAACCCTTTTCTTGTCTGTAGAGAAATTTACTTTTATGTATAAATGGCAATTTTAACTTTAAATTTCTTGGCGTTTGTGTTTTTGGGGTTTGTTTCAGGTGTTGAGTGCTCCATATCTCCAAACCACACCAACAAATAATATGCAGGTAAGCATTAAATGGACCCTGGTAAACAAATTGGACATGTAACCTGAAGATGATCCAACTAGCATCTTCCCAGGAAGATAAAAAAGTTTTTATAGAGAATTTTTCGTAATGTCTGAAAACATAACTAGCTCTTTACAATGCCTCTTGAGAACCATGGGGATCAAATCACCTTTAAATTCAGGATAACAATATGAGCTGTTCTTATATGTTCAAACCCTAGTCATCTCTATTTATGGAATTGATTTGGTTTGATTTCTGTGTTGTTGAAACACCGGTTATATTGAAACACTATATAGACATGTTATGGATGGATTTGAAATGGATTTGATTTTTCTTCCAGGATGTAGAGCATTATAGCCTGGGAAACCGAGGTTTATGTCTTGTTCCAATCTCTTATACTGTTGAAGTTGCTCGGAGCAATGGTGCTGATATTTGGGCTCCCATCAAGTCCACATCTGCTAAATTTAACAAGGCTATCTCACAATTCAATTGACATTTTATTTCACAGCAACTGGAAGGCTTTGAAATCCACTAAAGTGGTTTAGAAGGTAACCAACTTATCATTGAATATGCAAAATTTTCCCAGGAAATTTATATAGATGATGTACTAAGATAGGATGATGATAGGCAAAATTATTAGTCTTTGATTGGGAGAATTGTGTATCTAAATGCAGTCCTGGACCTTTCTAGTTTTAAGCAGGTGCCGGGAGCAACCCGCATTCAATCTATTCAAGTATAAAAACTTCTTTCTCTCTCCTGATCATGTGATGTAAAATGTATATCGGTGAACATTAGTTGAATGACTACTTTAAATTGTATCTATTAATATATGAAGGGGAATTCCATGGTTAATGAAGCTGTCCGGTCTTTTTTCCTAAGGAATCATATGGGTTCTAGTCAACCTCATGACTTACTGCCTGAGTTAATTTATGCATTATTGCCTCACTAGTTAAGATTTGTGCTTAAAGAATGTGTGGGTTCCAAATTGTTGCAAATTAACTCTGGGATCTAAATTCCTTAATGATTATCAAAGTCTTTTATTTTGTTTTATTTGGGAAAAGACAATCAAGCATCAATCACTGAATCAAATATTCGAATGTTTTGATCTTTAAATTTTTCATGAAGAGTTTTATCTTTGTAATTCCCAAACTTAAATGACCAGATGGAGGGAAGAATGAGGGTTTTCTGAGCTGCATTTGATGATGTCCAAATGTTCAAGGTACTAGCCAAGTCAACTAATGCGCTAAGCTATGGTCAGTTTAGGGGGTTACCCTTTCTAAGAACCCTTGCCTCTCAAAATAGGGTTAAAACGTAAAACTCATAGTTGGAAAATGGTTTTAAATTTAGAAAGCTCTTTCTTTGAAATGCATTCACATTATCAGAGAAGTGAAAACAATCTGAATTGGCAGTATCTTCAAAAATTCAACAATGGCATTAAGGAACAGTTTGGCCTGCTGCTCTCAAGTCATAGTTTTTTGCTCTGCTGTTAAAAGTTCCTTGCAGGGTGCAGTTTGGTCACTGGCCCAGGCAAGACATGGTTACGTACTGCATAACCTGTGATCCATAAGACTATCTCCACCTAAAATTGCACAAAAGTCTTAAAAGATTTGAGTTCATACTCAACACTTTGTAAAGGCATGGTTTAACTGCCACGCATCTTCGTTAGGTTTTTTTTTTTTTTTTTTTTGCCTGTCTATATTTCCTGATCTTCGAACAAAAGAAAACCACTTCAATCAGGAACTGTTAGAGCTTAATGAGTTCAAGCTTTTTTCTTCCTACCTGCAGAAGTTGGTGCCCCTGGTTCAGCAATTTTCAGAAGTGAAATCTCCATTCTTATTTGAACTCCGTGTTAATGCAGCCTCCTGAAGACATTATACCATATACATATACAAACATAACTGAAGTAAACCTTATCTTAGCCAGTAAAACCTGAAAAGGGGATAGGACAGGAAATGTTATCAACTTTAACCAACCGGCCAAAATACAGCTAATCCAATTCAATTAGAATCCCGTCAAAGGACATGATAGATGAGCCCTTACTAAGGCCTAGCTTAATTCATGTCACTTCATTTTATAGTAGTATCCGAGCAAAAGATGTAAAAATGACTAAGGTTTTACACAAATAAATCCGGCAATCTTGCTGAATTAGAATTTACTTTGCCTTGAAACCACTGGAATGTGAATGAATAAAATCGGTCTATGAGCTTGCTGAATTAGGTTTAACTTTCTCTCGCAGGAATTGCAGCATGTGTTCACGTTTCCAATTGTCGATTCTGCAAAAAAACCATAGAAGGACTAAGTAGGAGACTTATTGTTTCACCAAATGGAAGCAAGAATAATGCAAACTAAAAATGGTGGGAGAGCATTGTTTTCTAAGTCTTAAAAAAAGGCTGAATTTTAAAAGTAATAATAGAGTTGTCATCCTCAATCTCGTGCATTTCTGCATGCTATGCATATCTGAAGGATACCAAGACAAAATTCGTTGCATAAACAAATATCATATTTATTCGAATGCTTTCTTTCTAATTAGTTTGCAGGTGAGCAAAAAGGGAGGAAACCGAAGGGGTAGGGGAAGGATAATCATGCTTAGATGTTGAGTTTAAGTACCAAACTTTAAATTGTGAGCATTATTATGAGTTTGGCCAAAGTAATCTGTCGAAGTAAATTCCTCTTTATTCAATGGATATTGCATCTCAAGATTTCAACATGAGCTAACTGCATTAATAGAAGCACCTAACCTTATAGTTTCCTTATGTTGGCCCTCATCATCCAACATGATCAACTTGGGAGGAGAATTGAAAAGATATTGAACTTTAACAGTTGGAAACTCGTCCTTCTCTTCTTCAATGAAACCAACAATTTCAGGATAGAATACCAGTTTCCTCATGCACACCTCCAATATTGCACCTGAATATGTAATCTGCAATTGCATGAATTTAGAAGTGACTTAAGAAATTAGAAAAAGAAACACCACAGCATGCAATACCAAAATTAAGAAACAACTTATATATTCCCACTAAAAATGAAAAGGTAATTGAGAATAATATAGAAACAATAGATCGTTATCTTTTTATATATCAGTATCTAGAATTAGATTCTTATTGTTCTGCAGTCCCATCACATGGTTCACTTTCCACCTTTCCCCCTTTCTTTTTGGGGATAAATACCATTCTTTTTTTTTTTTTTTTTGAAAGAAAGGAGAAAACCAAAATCAAATGAGTAGCTAAAAAATGCAGGATTATGAACAAGACAGAATTATGGGGATTCCTACACTTCATGATAACTATAGTTGAGGAATTAGTGGTTATATGATCTAGAATACAATTGTTGGTTAAAGGCATTTTGGAAAGAAGATAGAACATCTTACATGTTCTTACATGCAAAGTCCAGTAAGAAACTTGAAACCCTTAATATTTACTAAGGTAAAAAAGAATGTCATTTTATCAGAGGTACCTGCAGTAGTATTATACATGCTAGAGAACATGGCTGCTAAAGGTTCAATAACAATGTGAAAATCCATTAACTCTTTTGCTAGACAGCTACATCCTCCCTTTCACAACTCAATCTAACCTGAGAGTTAACAGACTTCCCCTAGGTGCAATTTAGAAAACATTGCACTGATAAAGGTTATTTTAAAGAAAAAAAAAATTAAAGGAGGATGAAGTGTAAGAGAGATTTAGAGAACATCAAGGGTGGTTGAAAATCTATTAAAGAATAAAATTTTGAACCCCTCCTGCGCCAAAAAAAAAAAACAAAAACCCATCTTCAAAGCATATTTCATACCTTAGTAATAGAATCATCTGAGTCTTCCGTGCAACATTTCAAGCAGTCAGATATCAACTCTGCAATCAAAACATATAGTTACAGCCAGATTGATGCATGTAATGCATTTGTCAATTAACTGCTCTTTAGTGTTGAGTTTAATATGTAGCATAACCACAACAGAACAGCTGTGTTCTTTAAAATCTCTGGTGTCACTCCTTTTTTGTTAATCAAATGCATTGCACTTTGCACACAATGTTCTTGCTACATCACACAAAGTCTTCCCACCTTAAACTATTATGCTATGTTTCAGCATACTCATTGCCCTTTTACATGATAATATTACCACATCAAGGACAGTGACATCATAAAACAGCAGAATCGCAAGGCAGTTTCATTTTGTACAGAAGGCAAGGCAACATATAGTTCTATTTGTAAGGATTTTGATTGCACAAAAGGAGCCAGAGTAAATTTAACAACAATAAAACTGTACCTTCTGCTTAGCTATGATTTTCCTAAAAGTAACAAAAATAGTAAAGCCAAACTTCATTAAACCGAAACAATAGATGTCGTATTAAAATTATAATCACTTTACAAAATTTAAAGTTTTCAATAGAACCAGCGCCACAACTTGAGAAATTTTAAGAAAACTGGATCTTAAGCTGACAAAAATCTAATTTTTTTAACTACTCAAACTGTTGCATCCACCTACAAAGATGCTTGATATAAAGAATTATGATGGTTATTTGTAATTTGACCTTATGACATAGAGCTTCACTATTTTGCACCTAGCAAAAGTATCAAAATCGATGCATCATTGCTCCCAATTTAAGATCAGACAAAGCCGCCTGATATCATAAAATCAAAACCCAGAAAGAAAAAAGGAAACCCAAACATATAACACCAAAAACAATCCAAAGAATTCACTAAACACTCAAAACCTTAAAATTTCCAAAATTTAATCAAACAAGGCGTTTGAACACTAAAACAATG
Organism: Durio zibethinus; assembly: GCF_047325235.1. Lineage (NCBI taxonomy): Eukaryota > Viridiplantae > Streptophyta > Magnoliopsida > Malvales > Malvaceae > Durio > Durio zibethinus. The sequence continues at coordinate 1,041,452 of NC_143165.1, read as the reverse complement.
AAAACCCAAGTTAAAAAATTTGACAAAATGGTAAATTTTTTTGAAAAGGGCGTTGATGCAATACCTTTGTCCTTGACATACTCAGAAAAAGTGTTGCAACCAGAACAAAGGGCTAAACCCGTGAAACCCAGATCCTCACATTGCTTTGAGCTTAGCTGTTCTTTTGACGATGATACAATCACGGCGGCTGATGAAATTACAAGAATTATTAATAAAAAATAATATAATATGTTTCTCAACATCTCTATCTCGCTCTCAGAACTTCTTTCCTTCCACGAGTCTTCCTCTTCGGAGTTGAGAGTCTCTTCCTTTCCTTCAAACAGGGAAGAGGTTCTCTTATAAAGCAATCCGTATTGATGAATTTTGATAACAAAAGAAAAACGATGTCGTTCAGCTTAAAGGTTATTTTAACTAAGGTATCCATTATTATCAAATCCGTATACGACATATTCAAATAATTATAATCGAATAATTAATGAATTCATATAAAAATTTATTATTTATGATGAATTTAATTCGAATACAGATAGTTTTTTTTTAAAATTAAATATTTGAATATGTTTAAATTTTAATAAATAATAATAAATATTTAAATTCGTATATGAATTAATTATCTATTTATATATGTCAAATCTATAAAATTTTATAATTAAAGATTTTAAATCTTAAAAATAATTTTTATTTTTAATGAAAAATAATAAATATTCGAATTCGTATCTAAATTAATTATCCTTTTATATATCAAATATATAAAATCTATAAATTTGACTTTTAAATTAGAGTTTTATTTATTTTATATTTTGATAAAAAATTTAAATAAATAAATATTTTAATGAATTCGAATATTTAAATAAATAATACTTATTTAAATGAATTCAGATTTAAATAATGATATTAAACTTAAATAAATATTTAAATAAATTTAGGTATTATAAATATTAAATGAATGCCAATAAAAATATCTCAAAAATAATAAATATTTACTCCATTACATTTCTAATTTTAACAATGTAAATAGTAAATGGTAATTAGGTTTTAAATTTTGAGTCATGTTAGATTGAGACTACAGATTTGGATTCAAAAACAAAGCAAATGAGATTTCAAAGTAAAATTTAATTTGTATTTTAATTCTCGCTTATTTTTAAATTTGTTACTCGAAATATTTTTTAATTCATAATCTTAAAAAAATTTATCTTATATTATATAATTTCAATTAATACTCTCAAAAATTAGTGTTAGTTATGTAATAAAACACATGTAAATTAATAAATATATCGTTTATAATTATTTTTTAAATTTATGAATTCATTGGAAGCTTATTTAATGGTAAATTTGAAATATTTATTTGTGAAGGGTAAATGTTTTATACACGCCGTGGCACACGACCATTTGTCTCGACGATACCTACTAAAAAACGTATGGAATCGAATCCTCGCATCTTCCAAAATCATTAAACAAAAACCATAGACTCCAACATGATGAACATCTAGCTTGGAAGTTAGATATCGTAAGATCATGGCTGTTTGGTAACACTAATTGTATAAGCTTTGCAACAAGCAGCCGGCTGAATCATGCCAATCAAATGCAAAAAATAAAATTGGCTGTCAAATAGTCCTGTATTTTTATTTACATATATAAATTATGAAGAAACAATAGAAATTTGTTGAATATTAAAATTATTGTTGCCATTAGCCCATTAACATGGAAAAATGCATTACAAGAACAACCCCCTTGCTACTTCCCTTCTAAGGAGACCAGATTAAGTTACATTATACACCTAGGCCATTGCTCTATATGAATTTTACATTACATATATTGAAAGAAAGAAGGAATTATATGATAAAAAGTGAGGAAAGAAATTACCCTAGTTCAGTGCTGGCTGATTTCTTGGATGGCCGAGGGCGAGGATGCGGAGTTATTGGTCTCACCACCGGCAGTATGTGACTTGATATATGAACGGGCAACATCCAACATCAACTCCACCTCTTTCTTGTACTACACAGAAAGATGGCAAAAATATTAAATTCAACCTCTTCGAAAAAGTTTTCAGAGAATGGAATTCATGAATATGATCAGTGAAGATGGTCCACTATACTAACCTCATTGATAGCGCCTGACCTAATTTTCGATTGCATCACACACCATTTCTTAAAATGTGCACCTGTATTGAAACACCACCTTAGTATAATTCATTGACGATCAGACAAAGAAAATATAATGTTCCAAACTAGGACACTTTAATGGGAAAGGATCCACTCCAATGTCCGTTACTTTCATCATAGACTGACAAATGTACTTTTATATAACTCGAGGGTCAAACTTTGTTCGCTTTGTTTTCTGTTTTTTAATTAGTTTTCATCTATCTCTAACTCTATTTAAGGCCATTAAAATTCTTAAAATTCTATCATAGACTAACTTCAATGTACACTAATCACCTTAGAATAAAGTAGCGGACGTCTTTATTACTTTAATGAAGACTGTCAAGAGTTAAACTTCATGTTGTGGTATATTGAAAACCATGGATGGGACATAAGTCTCTTCTTTTCTCTTCTTCCTTCATCTTTTGCGGTAAAGGACGGGATTGAAAGACCATTTCTCAATAATAGTTCTATTAGGAGTACAACTAAAGCGGGAAAATGTTGTCAAGAGATGTGTCCAAAGGGACACACCCTAGCAACTAGAACTTAAAGACTCCAATTTGGAGGTCTCAGATTAAATCATGTGAAGGGACGAGTGTGATTTTATGGGATGGGAGAGGGTTACCTCCCTATGTGTGGCCCAAGAACCAATACATCTCGATATGTACTGTAAAAAGGTTGTCAAGAGATAAAAGCCAACAGAAAACTTACCCACTTTTATGTCTAAAATAGAAGAATTTTCACCATTGTTCTCTGCACACCATCGACAATGAACCTGATTCAGCAAAAATAAAATGATGTCACTGATAATCTAGAAGCTAAAAATAAATAATAGCACAAAAACATGAGATATAATCATCCTCAACACACACACACACACACACACATGTATATAATTCTTCCTAGAGGTTAGAAATGTTACTCAAACTGAACCCAAATTTCTTAAAACACCAAACTGTTCATACCATATGGTATATACAGCATATTATGATATAATATCCAAGAATATAAGCCATCAATACTATTTTGGTCCAAACTTCATTGTACATAATGGCAAGAAAATGACCTGCAATATGGGTTTCCTTGTAGCTGAAAGATCTGGCCACTCATTTAAATATCTGATGCTATAACAGACTACATAGCACATATAGTCGTGGGAGAGCCTTTGCCCCTTGGTTTGCCTTCTTTTATTCCCCGCTTTATATCAGCTAGGGAATAACAGGCAATGCTAGAAGGTAGGTAACAGAGTATGACCAATACCACTAAGGGTGATATGCAGGCAAGTAGATGAACAAAAACATGCAAGAAAAGCCAGCAAGTGGACTAATGTCCCAATTCAAAAGGAAAATGCCTTCCGCAATGAGCTGCAATTTCCCTCTTGATAGAACTTAGGTGATGATATGTTTTGGGCTTTTCATTTGGGGCAGCTGAGCTGATGAGCATCCATAATTCTGATGTTAGTTATGATTGCAGTACATATCTCTGTTGATACAGATACAAAATACATATGGTAGTACCAATGATTTCAGCAAGAGGTTAATCTGTTCCTATCAGAGCCAAACATCAATTTCTTTTCCTCAAATTACAGGACAATAAATGGAGGAGGATGTTGTAATAAATAACCATCCATAGTTATCTGTGATGTTTGTTAGGGTCAGAGGTTAATTTATTTATTCATTGCAGTGAGAGGAATTTTATCAACCAGAAAACAATAAGAGAGAAGCAAAATATTAATTGCAGAACCCCTGACAAGACCACAGCCGACAGGGGCCCTGCACAGTGCACACAACAAAGTGCCTGTGGGATCTATAACAATATATTTCAAACCCAGAAGCAATATGTCCGGCTGTTACATACCTCAAAGTTGGACCCAAATGGAACATCATGTGCCTGTTGTACAGTTTCAAAAACCTACATGAAGAGAGAAATTGACTTAATTCAATTAAATGAAACAAACATAGAATCTGCAATAGAATCTGAAGAAAGATGCAAAAAAGGCATATCTATCACAAGCAATGAATTTTTTGACGAAGAAAGTGAGGCAACTTTATACTAAAAAGAATAGTAAAAGCTACTACCAATGTTATTATTGAATAAGAATTGACAGAATGGATGAGCAAAGAGGTCATACAAGCTTTTTCTTATCTGCTGATAAAACAGAATGCTGATACTCTGTCATGGCAGTGTCTGGAGGGCACATGGGACTGTTACAAATGGATCTGAATGTTATCTCTCTCACCTGACCATCATATTCATCTGCAGCATGCCACTGTCCCATCTGAAAGTAGCATAGGAGAGTGAGTACAAACTTCCAATTCATCCAACTAGAGAGGAAAAAAATCTTGGGAAGATTAACACTAATTTCTATGAGTGAAAAGAGGTCAAGTGCATACCATCCAAAATTTTGGAGATGTTTAACCAATTTCTATGAGTGAAAAGAGGTCAAGTTCATAGCATCCAAAATTTTGGAGATGTTTAAAGCGAGTAACAGTTATTTGAATTTTTCAGCCTTTTGTATCCATTCCCAGTTAAAACTCAACAATCACATTTTACAAATAAATACCAATGCTTTTAAGACTTGAGCATATAAGCATAAAATGCACAATAAAACAAAAGGCATATTTAACAGAATAAGCATGGAGGAATACTAAAATGATCTTAGGCTTACTGTAAGATTTGTATCCTTCCGTGCTGACCGATATTCATTTGTGAAACTAGAGTCATCACTTAATAATAAATTCAAAAACTGCTCGGCGGTGCATGGAAATACATCCTGCAGGAAACATTTGTGAATCACGTATATACCAATTCACAATATAATAAACGAAGGCAGGAAAAGGGATGATGTATACATTGTAGATACCAACAAGAACCTCTTCTTTGATAAAAACTTGTAGTTTTTCACTTTTAGATGCATTATCTTCGGGAGCCTTAGCTTGCCTTCTACTACCTCTAATAGAGCTACTATGTGCACGCAATGCTGATTCTTCTCTCTCCTACATATCATCCAAATATAGCAAATAAAAAGTTGCTTCATTTGATCAATCAGTTCAGAGGGAAAAAAAGTTAAGAATAAATACAAGCAAGCAAGGCTAACACCAGAAACAAAGGTATTATTATGGATCAAATGGTGCACTTCTTCTCCTAGAAGTATAGCATCAACGATTATCCACGCTAATATTTTATATTTGCTAAATAATGCAATATTTTGAAAAAAATTCCCTACATTTATATTAAGTTAGATAAAAGAAAGGAGGTGAGTCAACATTACTTCAAACAAATTAACAAGGGTTTCCACTACATGTTGGCATGCCCTACGAAAAGGATCTTTCTCTGTTGGTCATCCATGAATAATTACAGTCAAAATAAACCAATTCAACCAAAAAATTATCAGTTAAAACCATAATTGACAAAGTTCAGCAATTCTTTGAGTTCCTTGAAGTACAAAATCTTCAAATCTTCACATAGGTTTCCTTTACATAATTGAATAATTTTTCTAGCTTTTACTTGAAGGAAACAATTTGAGGACACAAAAGCAAGTGGCAAAAGCAACAAATAAAGGAGCTTTTGTTTTATTTGCATTCACAACCAATTATATCCACCCATCACATTCTCATTAATACGCCTATATAACCTCTATTCCTGAGTAGTTGAAACACATAATTGAGGCATCTCACAGGTTGGACAGTGCCCCCTAGACACTATATTACATCATTCAGTTAAGGACTTCTTTTTACCATTCAGCTTTCACAATCTCTACAGCCATATATTCCCAGCATGTTTTTGCCTCTTTTACATTTTTCAACCTACTCCTCACAGTACAGTCCAGCATTTCCCTACTCCTTAGCCTATAAATAATTATATACTGCACTAACATTTTCCAATTTCCTATCTTCTTTACCACCTTACTTTCTTGAGCTCCCAGAGTACAGCAAACTTCTCCTCTCCAACCCACTCTACTGCACAACTCTTCAGTTTTCACCCAATTTTCAATCAAGTACCTATTACAGAATAAAGTACCTATATATGGCTTCTTCAAAATGTATTGGCGACTAAATTCTCTTCTCTCTCTCTCTCTCAGCAGATGGTGAAAACAATGTGAATAAGATTGTTTCAAATTCAATACTAAATGAATATTAAATGCCCCTTGTTTGGGCAGTAAGAAAAGCTTTTGCCTATAAATTTTGCTGTTTCTTAGGATGAGAAGAGAACTAATGTTTCTTGCCATATCAAAATGATAATCAAATAATCCAGACTAAAGTTCAGCAATAAGTTAACAATAAAACAAAAGAACCAAAGAGTAATTGACATATCACAGAGCACAAGCAAGAAAACCTTCTTCTCAGCTTCCAACATTGCATGGTAGGTCTTTTCTGCACGCTGTAATGCTCTTAGTGCATGGTTCCTGTTCCAAAATGATGCAAATTTATACCTGACTCTACCTGAAATCGGCAAAAGAAAAATACCAGCAACATAAACACGCCTTTACTCAATTCATTCTAAAACCATAATCTTACTCTTGCAAAATGGGATTCTTCCTAATGATGTACTAAACTAACTTGATCTTTGAAAGAAAAGATCTCTGAATCCATAACTGAATAAAGAGGGGAAAAAACCCCTAGTGTATAAGACATCAATCTGTATAAATGACCTTAAGCACCAGTAATTTAAATGATAAAGAAGAGTGTTCCTTCAGAATGTAAAATCAGTGCATCTTTCTTTAATGCAACCAAAAGAAAGAAAAAAGTATTTTTTTTATTCTGGAAAATAATATTGAGCAGAAAATGCAAAACAACCATCAAAATCAGATTTATAAGAAATAATAAAGAAAAAAAAATGTTGTTATTTATATTCAGCAGTAGTATCTTTTAACCACATTTAAGTATTTTTCATCTGCCAAGAAACCACCCCGTGATTGGTAGACAAACCATTTTGACAGCACTTCAACACCAAAGTGGTACACAAACTTGCAGCAAAGGCAGGAGAGAAATAAGCATTGGTTAAGTATTTTGTCAAACAACTAGCCACGACAACAAATTGTTGGAAAGTGGGAAATTATGGCATTTCATGATACACATGAACCTTGCATGTAATCAAGGTTCTAACTGAAGGAGAAACTTTTCAGAAGCTTCAAGCTTCTGAGGTCTAGAGAATCTTATATTTATTCTTCATTATTACTTAGAAGCTAAAATAAGAAATATTAAAAACCAGGATCAAAATTTTTTATTAGAAATGCAAATAGGAAGAGAAAACTCTTGTCCTGAAAAATGTAGACCTAATATAAACTTAGGTTAAACTGCAAGCACCAAATGTCAGAAAGGATGCAGTAATAAATAACAGATGAAGTTTTCAAAAACACAATGAAAGATCTCTAAATGCCACTATAGAAACTAAATATAAACAGGTTGTACCAAACATGATTGCATGATAAGCACATAACCTACTACACCACCAAGAAAAACTGCTGTACAAACCAAAGACCTGTATTCCCCTTATAATACGACAGTGGATGAGCTCCACACATAAATTCAATCATTCCATGTTCTAACACACTCACTTTCATAGTGCAGAATGTTTTCCATATGATACATTTTCTATCAGATTCAATCTTTCCAAAAGTAAGAAACACCAAAGAATCCCAGTTCAGTGAGCCCAAGGGTGAGCCAAAACTATATTTGGTTGCAGGTATGAGGTATGCATAAGTATTGCCATGGTTGAAAAGTAAAGTCCACAAAGGCTTAGACAAGTAGAAGCCGGACGGGTTAAACATCCAACCTAAAACTAATAGATAAAGGTGGAGAGGTCCAACCTGAATATAAAGCCATAGCACACTTTAAAGAGCCAATGTGAGATAACACCACTTAATAGCTATTAGTTGAATAAACTAAAGGATGTATTACTAGCCCACATTTTGTACCATGTTGATGGTAAAAAAGCAATACCAAAGGTATAATGCTCAAGCTTCCAAGCATTTAGGATAAAGAATTTAGTCACTCACCATCAGGGCTCCCTAATGGAGGTACGCCATGCCCACCAGCACCCATCCGAAGAATAATTGTTATTGCAGGATTAATGAATGCATGCTGACTCCTACGAATCTGCATAAAACAAAAACACATGTAATCATTTCAAATAATTCTTTTTATGTCACGAAACTAACTTTAAGAAGTTCTGATCAGAAGAAGAACAAAGTATACCTCATCTATATCACCGAATGGTATTACCACCTGTTATGTAAACAAAAACTGTTAAGATTTGAAACACTGAACCTATATTTTCATTTTGTAATACCATAAGAGGTGTCAAATCTATACAATTTCTTTTACCATCTTTGTATAGTTTACTCTTTTTTTCCCCTTAAGAAGGAGGATAAGGAGATTTTTATGTGTAAAAGTCTACATATCTCTGGATAGAGCTGTTAGTAAACTCACTATTAATTTAAGCATATCTTATGAAGAGGTTACCAAAATTTAATAGAATAAACCTTGGTAAAGTATGCACCAAAATGGCAAGCTAACCTTCATTTGTTTGGAGAACACATTAGAATGGAAACAGATGTGCCATGCAGAAACATACATACGACCATGGTACAAGAATGACCTCTCAAGTGCACATGAATAACTATGTGCCACAACCTGAAAGAAATCATCTATTTGTTAACCTGCTGCTCGAAGTGATGAAATGGGGTGGCCAAGAACTCCTATTTGTTACTCTAACCGTATGATGCCTAATTTATTTATAAATAGTTCTTGCTAGAAATACATTTTTATGAGACTTACCTCATCAGGAAGGAGGTTAAATATTGTCTGTAAAGGCCCTGGCTTTTGATGAACCACGGTAGGCCCTCGTTTATCTAAAGTAATCCTTCTTCGAGCATTAGCTCCAGCATATCCATTTATACCCCTGTCAATAAAAGCTTTCAAACGATTCAATGATATATAGGTACAATAAACATAATTCCCCCAGTATTTTTCATTAACTGGATTAACACAGGAAACAAAAACTAGAATAATTTAACACAATTATTTTTGTTTTAAGTGTGTGTGTGTATCAGAAGCTGCAAGTTATACCTGGAAGAATTCAGAGGGAGTTTTATTGTTTTAATATGTAGACAAACCTGAAAAGCAGTAAAGCCTTTTATTCATCTTGATAAGAAGTAAGAAATAATATAAAGAATCCAGAAAAATAAGATAAATACAGAACTTAGGAATAAAAGATCACCTGTCCAGATGGGCTATCTAATGTATGCCATACTGCGGTACTTTGACCTTCACTTTCAACTGGAACAGAAACTGAACCAAGAACAGCACTCTTCCAAATAATATCCCAGTCATATATTGTCACATTTATCTGCAAGAGAGTAAGAAGATTCTGTTAGACAAACCATGCCACATAGGAAAATAAAAAGGATTGTTAATGGAGGTGTCTTCATTTCTTTATCTTTTATAAATGCATCCTTCATTGAATTACTCTATCTCACTCTTTTTCTTATAATTATGCCATTCGCTACTCAAATTACAATAAATAAAGTTCCCTTTGATTACAATGCCAAGAATTAGGGAGAGGAATACTGACAAATAAATTATTAGGGACATTCATGTTAAATGGCTTTGAACAGCTACGATATAATCACAATATGTTGCAGCAACTTGGTAAAAACAAGCGAATGTAAAATTGGTAACCCAGGGATCTAAGTCTGATAGAAAATAGCTCCTTTAAAGCACAAATGATCCATAAAGAAATTTCGAACAATTTACATTAAAGCATGGTTGATATTCTTTATGTAAAAGCTCCATTAAGACAGAAATAAAAAGGTTTAAAGGGTGTTACATGTAGAGAAAGACAAAATAACAAAAGAGACCTGGTTTCTCACCACCAGGATGAGACTAGGCACATGAGCTTCTGCATAAAATGCATATCAAAGAATCTAAAAGAATGAAGAGTGCATTTTTTTAACAAGGCCCTAGTCTCTCTCCAACCCTTAGAAGAAAAAATTATTCAAACCATCATACATCTATGGGTTAAAACCATACTTCAAAAGCTGATAAGCATCTGGCAGTCCAAAAATACAATCAGTTTGCCTCAAGAATGACAACAAAATGTATATCAAAATAAGAAGACAAGAAAAATGCTGCTTGTTGGTGATAAAATAATTTGATTTAAATCAAAAGCACATGAAGTTAAGCTAAGCCAATGTGGGTGGCATACATGTTCCACAAAGAATGTAAACTGAAAATTGTCTGAATGCCTGTCTATAACAAGAATAAACTATAATGAAAACCTGAACAGGAAGCTCATCTACAGAGAAATTGAACTCCTCTCCCCACATTGGGTTTCTTGAACCAGGGATCATTGAACTGCAACAGGAACACAAGTAAATTCTTAAGAAAGAGGTATTGTTTATTTCTTATAAAAATACTTAAAAATAAGAGGACTTATGCGGAAGTACAAAGGTCTATATCTGGCCATTTCTGACTTCTCCAGATACAGCATGTTGGAAAGAACTGGAATGGTTATTCCTTCCAACTATATAATTTCAATAATTTAAGGCTCATACATGTATCACATATAAAGCTTCTCCGGTTCACCTAAACATCTATGAATATCACAGTCCCAAAGACCAAAGGATCCAAACAACAAAAACAACTCCGTCTTTTAGCCCTCAGTCCTTAACTCTTTCACTAGTTTTACTTCATATGCATTCCCTATCTCTGTTCTTAAGCCTAAAGATTTCAGACGAATTTCCATGCACCATAGTTGAAATTTCATCAACCCAATTTGAATGAGGAAAATCATGCACGCATGTATAATGCAGAAGGCTAAGGACTTTACTTGTTCCCAAATTTGAACTATTATTAAGTACTACAGGCCACTTTCTTTTTTGTTGGAAGATCGCCCTTGTTGTTTACGTATAAATACCACATAAGCGTTTTCAAGAATTTAGTAACCATGTCAATCTGCAAGCAAGAATGCCATTGCCATGGAATATCCTTTACCAAAAGCCTTAGACTCTTAATCATAACCTACCATACATGCAAAATCTAAATAAACACTACAAACATAAAAGTGCCACAATTTGAAAGAAGAATCATGAGCCTTTATGATATAAAGGTTACCCCCCCCCCCAAAAAAAAAAAAAAAAAACTCTAGCTATCTATTTTCCTTTATAACACTAACCTCAAATACAAATGTCGCTGTTCCCTTAAAGAACTAAAAATGTAACTATAAACCTAAAAATCTTGAACAAACAAAAATTCTGAAAGGTAAAGTTAAAAAATAAATTCAAAAAATCCTCATGATCCAGTAACCGGTAAGTGGCAACCATAAGTGCTCTAAAGCCAAAATAAACCAAAGTACCCTTATGATGGTAATAACCATAAGAAGGAAAAAAAAAGGTACTATGTTATTATTATGCAAGCAAAATGTTACTTTTCCCAGTAAGTGCTTCTCATGTATGCTACTTGTAGAGCTTACTTATAATCATAAAAAACTAAAACTTAAAATGAACAAATATTGCTAAAAAAGTCAGAAGTCATCAACCTTAAGAAACTCACAATGAAAAAAAAAAAAAAAACAACTAACCTGAATCTCTTTTCAGAAACACAAGTAATGATGGCATAAGGATCTGATGTGCCATTCAAGTTTGCACCAATGAGATTCTTAGCTGCCAGCAATTCCACCTTAAAAAGAAAACAAACAGAATCTCATTTCAGATTCAAAACATGACTCATTACATGAAATAAAATCCCAAATTACCTTGATTAGATATGGAGAATTGGTCTGAAGATCTCCCTTCAACTGGACCATCTACAAAATAAGTGCACAACTGCATGTCAAAGAAGTGGAAAATTACTCCGTGAAGAGACCACACACAACATTTTGTACTACAATAGAATAAGATAGAAAATGTTCATGTTTACATATGGCATTGAGTTAAACAGCTATAGCAGTGCATTTAATGGATGGCACCAAAATTACATCATATATATTTTTAACGGACAGTATCATATAAACCAAAAAGTGTGTGGTGCCAAGCAGAGAGATTGTTTTGTCCTTCATTAGAGAAAACTCCAACAACCATCAATTTCTCATCTTGTTGGAAATTTTACCAGCAATAAATAACAGCCAACATAACAAGAAGAAACTAAGCAATTTTCTGGTATATAGGGATCATATTGCACAAATTTACTCTATTCAACACCATATTGCCTAAAAAAAATCTATAAAATTCCACATAAACAGAGACTAATAAAAAAACAATTCACAGAAAAGGACCCTTTTATTCTAAAAAATGTGCACACAATATATATTCCATTAATAATCAAATAAAACCCCCCAGCAAAAAAAAAAGAAAAAGAAAAAAGAAAACCCACTGAGAAAATTATCACAAAATAAGGAAAATGAATTGAACTTCATTTAAAAAATCTAACAGCAAGGGCTTAAAATTTACATTAATAAAAAGGGAAGAATTCAAGATAAATAGGAAAAAAAAAAGTTCAATTCTTACTTATCAAGGAAAAAAGATTAAAAAAACTTCACTCAGAAACCAAAACTAACAAAATTAAGGAATAAGTAAATAAATTGACGTTGACTAATGCCATTAGTAACACCCAAAAAAACCAAAACACAAACCCTAAAAAAAGGACGCGAATTTGCCTTCACTCAATGCCATCATCTACAAGAAAAATTCACAAACAAATAAAATTCACAAAAATAAAACCACAACAACCTAAAAACAAAAGTCAAAGGATTGACCTTGTCTTTATCGTCAAGAATTCCGTCCCCAGAATTCTCCACAAGCTGCGACCGATCACCACCATCGCCGCCGCCATCTCCGCCTCGGAATGTAAAAAGCCAATAAGAAACGATCACGAACACCGACGCGGCCACCGCCACTTTGATCTCCCACCACGACGGAACCAAATATTCCACCACCGCCTCCGCCGCCGCCGCCGACGACATTTCAATCATCATATATATATTTGCTTAAAATTTCCGCTTTGTTTATTGCCGTAATTATTATTTATATGAAATTACATTAAAAGAATTTAATCAACATTTTGGTTAGACATTGAAAGGGCTTTATATTAGGGTTCTTTGATTTGCAATTTTGTACAGACAAAAAAAAAAGTTAGAAAAAAGCATTTTTTTGGGACAGAGTCAAAGGTGAAGACCGTTGGAGGGTCGAAAGACTTGACATTTAACACCTGCAAAAAATCGTTATTAGATTTCGTAATGACGTAAATACCCTTACGTTTTTCCTAATTAAACAGAATGTATACCTGTTTGTTTTGTGGTTTTGGTGAGTTTGAGGGGTATTTTTGTTCGGTGAGTTTGAAAAATATAACATAGAAAAGTTAGTTTTCGCGTGAAATGGAGAGGAAGAGTTGATAGTTACGACTTTGATTATTAAAATGGATTTGATCGATTGATTTAATTTGGTTCGATTCATTTGATATGAATAATAATTACTTAAAAAATAATTTAATCAATTAATTTGATTATTTTTATATTTAAAATCAACAACAAAATCAATTAAATTAATAAAATTTTTAATATATTAAATAAATAATATATTTTTATTTATATCTATAATAATGATAAATATAAAATTGGTGGCAAATTTATAGGATGAGTCTTATTTGGTAAAAACTATTATAAAATTATTGTTCAAAATTAAAGATCATAAAAGAAATTTAGTTTTTTTTCAATCAAATTGATTGAATCAACTGACTTATTTTAATTCTATTATTTTTGATTAATTTTTATTAATTTTTAAGGAAGTCGATTAGTTTGGTTTATAATTTTTTTAAGATCGAATCAATTTTTATTCTGTATTGTTGGTTTTTAAAATCATTATTATAAGTTTTAAATTCTAATCATAAATGTAACTTATTTAATTGGCATGTGATTTAAGAAGCATTATATTTATCATTTGAACAATAATTTTTAGTATGAGTTATTTTATTTAAGTGTCCTTTTAATTTTACAACACAAATATATTTTAAATTTCCCACAACTTCTTAAATTTATTTGTACTAACAACAAAGAAAAAAAATATTGAATTTGAAGCTCTTGCAAACAAATGAAATCAAAAGTTTAAACAATTTTAAGAATCTTATTTGTTTTATTGTTATAGTAGAAAAGAAAATACAAATATGGACAATATCTAGAATATTATATGTGTATTCAAAGTTATAAATAAAATTAACAATGCTCACAAAGATTAGTACAATTGATAAGGATATGAGTTTTTTCTATATCAATTAAGATTAGAATTTTATAAAATGTTTTTCAAGAATAAAATTTTTATTCTTAACCTCATAATTTAAAATACGATATGGTAACATGAACACAATATAAAACTAAGATATGAAAATAATATGATTTAAAATTTTAATAATAATTATATATAAATTTAATATAATTAAAAAATATATTTCATATTTTCGTGTTAATATGAATTATGATATATATTTTTATATATAATATAATATAAATATATGAATAATAATATTTTACATGATACAAATACACAAATCGTTAAAAATAAATGCAACAAATAATGTGAAAATATTTAAAATCGATCCAATAAAGAACTGAACTTTAGTTAGTTTATCTTATGTTGTGACTTGTCCCATAGAATTAGGCATAGTCAATGCACATCCTTTTCACTTAATTGAATGATAGCTTTGAAGGAAATTAGATTAGAAAATATTGGTCTTTATTGGAAAATAAGACCTATCAATCCATTTTATCTAGAAAATCTTCATCTCATATTTCCATATGATTCCTTCATTTTTCAAACTTATGCTTTGAAAATATTTGCCATGAGAATGATTAGAGAAGATAGAAAACATATTATTTGACTTAGAAAATAAGAAACATTTGACTTGACTACAAGTATATCTTATCTTTTTGTGCAAAGAGTTAGACTTTCAAACACATTTGATCATTTAAAATAAATATGATTACGAAAATAATATGAAAAAAAAAAAGTTACTTGGATTAAAATCTTAACAAAAATTATTTTAAATTAAAAAATAAAAAAAATATTTTATATTTTTCGTATCAAGATAAATTATGATATATAATTTTTATATAAAACATAAAATAAATACATAAATTATCAATATTTTACATAACATAAATATACTAGCAATCGGATTTGTTTTTGAGTGCTTCCACAAAAATTGGACCCAAATTGATAAATAAATAGATAAAGAGAATTCTTCTTATTAATTCTTTGTGACTACATATAAAGGCGTATTCCATTATTCCTTCCCAAGCTCAACGCATGATGAGATTGGATATGATTTTTTAGGCCCCCGATACATGGTACATACGTAATGTAATGTAAGTGGTTGATAAAATTAAGTTATTTTTGTATTTTTTATTATTTTTATATTTTACTATTGTATTATATTAATTTTTAACTTAATATTTTACTGTCTCTGGTACATACTTTTATATGTATGCAATACATGATATGGGTATAATTAGAGATGAAGGGAATTTTTTTTTTTTGGTTGGGTAGGTAAAGCTGACTGTACTGTTTATCTACTTCATTTTTTTTTGTTTTAGCTGTTTTGTTTTGGTCGGCTTAACGTTATTGACTGTACTGTAT
The DNA here is from genome assembly GCF_047325235.1 of Durio zibethinus. Taxonomy (NCBI): domain Eukaryota; kingdom Viridiplantae; phylum Streptophyta; class Magnoliopsida; order Malvales; family Malvaceae; genus Durio; species Durio zibethinus. Next base: position 1,025,687 of record NC_143165.1, on the reverse strand, counting down.
CTTTATAATTAGCTGTTTTGTTTTGTTTTTTAAAATTATTTTAGCTTATAAATATTATAAATTATTTTAAATATTGTTATATTAAATTGTTCTACATAAATTATGAAATTTTTAAAAAAATCACAATGATGATGAGCACAACTATCGGTAGTTATATCCGTAACTGCTATGATCACATTTTAAATGCACCATGGAGGATTGTTAGATTTTAGTTCTATTTGATTTCCTTTAAAAAATTTTTAATGTTTTGCTATGTTAGGGAGTAATTTCTGGGTGATTGATGCATGCACCAGTGACATATCTGTTCCTTCTTTGAATTTTAAAAACTTATAGGCTTTTAATATTTATAGCTTTTTCTTAAAAAAAAAAATGTCTGCAGAAATGTATGGTTTAAGTAATCAATTCAATTCGAATTAAATGACTGAAAGTTAATTCCACAGGATGTTGTCTACTTCAATCTGTTTAGTGGCTGAAGCAAATCAGCTCATCAAAGTTGAAAATCATAGTTATGGTCATAAATGAATCATTGTTGTGAAAAAAAAAATCCAAGGAAACTGCAATCACTTTTTTTTAACGGATTTAAGATTTAAATTTTAATATTTGTAATTTTGTATCCGATTTCCGAGCTATAACCTCCTATATAAAAAGGAAAATATAAAGCATTGAGGAGATAAGAGGAGTGGGGTGGGGGATAAAAATCCATTTGATGCTGTATTTGAGTAGTATTTACTTGATAATTTAAAATTTTTAATGTACAACTCAAGCTTCAGGTTCCACAAGAAAAAACCTGTTATTAATGATCTGCATGGCTGAAACTAGAATCTGATACTAAAGCCTTTAATCAACCCAGAGTTTCAAGTTTTGATGTGATGACATTGGCAAGAAAAACTATTGTCTGAGAAAGAAAATGAGGCAAAGGACAGACAGGAAGCAATTCCTGTTACTCCTGATGTAATTATAACTCAAAAAATAATGGAGTTGACACTAGAAGAAGCTGTAGCAATGCATGCTTCAATGGGTGGGGTCACAATGCAAAATAATGATGCCAGCAGCTGCAGCAGCACATCTTGCCACTTCACCTGCGTCTGCAGTTTTCATAGTTTGCTTTCACATGATATGCCCCAAACACCACCTGATCAATTCTAGGCAAATAAAATTTTTTGGAGCCAAAATTGACCATCAAGAGTATGAAAAATTGTTGAAGTATTTAATTTAAAATTAATTAGTAATAACTGAAGAGACTTAACTTAAATATAAAATTACAAAAAATTAAATATTTGTTAGATATAGAAAACATTATTTTAAAGTATAAACAAAAATAAATAAATAAAAACTTGTCACGTGATAAATTAAGAAAAAAATAATAAGAAAAAAAATCATAATTTTGATATCACTCAAATTAGGAAAGTGCAATAAAAAAGAGATCTTAATTCTGATACTATATTAAGTATTCAATTTAAAATCAATTGACAATAAGTGAAATCACTCAATCTGAATATCAAATAATAGATTTGAAAAGGATAATAGAAAGAAATCTTAATTTTGATATCATGTTAAGTATCCAATTTAATATATCAAGTAATATATTAAGTATTCAACTTAAAATCAATTGACAATAAATGAAATGATCCAATCTGAATATCAAGTGATAGATTTGAAAAGGATAATAGAAAGAGATTTTAATTTTGATATCATATTAAATATCCAATTTAAAATTAATTAAAAATAAATAGAGGGATTCAACTTAAATATAAAATTATAAAAAATTAAATATTTATTAGATGTGATATAATATTACGTCCAATCCAGAGCAAACAAAATGCTTTTAATGTTTACTATGTAAAAAGGCAAAAGATGACTGGAAACCTTGGTAGTATCTATCTTTTGACCCTGGAAAGAAAAATGTAAAGTTATATAGAGATCATATCCTATTAAATCTATCTTTTTTTAACTTTCCTGTTAAACTCTAGTTGATTTCTATTGCACCTGAAACAATAAATACAACAACGTAAAAGTAATATATTGTAATAAACCTACAGTAATAGACAACAATCAATAACGCATAAAAAATAAAGCACACAAAAATTTACATGGAAGACCCTCCAGTGTAGAGGGAAAAACCATGGACCACTAAAAAAATTTTTACTATCAAATAATGAATATACAAAGTTTTTTTATAGCTAAAACTATAGCTAATCAATAACTAGAGAGACAATTAGAGAAATCTCATCAAATAGGTAACTCAACAAATACATTTTGAATTTGTTCCTAGAGAGCTTCAAACCTAATCTTCACTGCTCAGAATGTAGAACTCTGAATCATAAATCTGCTAACAAATTTTTAGCTCAATCGGATAACGGATCGACTTTCGTTCAACCAACTATTCTTTCTCTTTTTTCTCTCTGCTTTTCCTGGATTATCTTCTTTTCTCTTCTTGGTTTGCAATACCACCTTAAACAACCCCACCTCTTTTTTATTAAGCAGCTAGGGCTCTGTGTAAAAAGAAAGACCAAGGCCCATAACCTTTAGTTGGTCCAAAACCAATTACATGGGGCTGGACCTTATTTTTCTAACAATCTCCCCCTCTAGCCCCATTAGAAAAGAGATTCATCACCATAACAGTTTCATTTAAAGCTTACCTTGGTCAAGAAACTCATTCCAGCCAAGTTACTGCAAAGCTCAAGCTTTTTTCTGAGAACTGTCTTAGTCAATATATCTGTTACATTCTCATCAGTATGGATTTTTTTTAATAGCATCTGTTGTTCCTCAATCATTTAATATAACTAATGATATCTAACATCAATGTGTTTTATTCTAGCATGATACATGACATTCTTACTCAAATCTAAAGTACTCTAGCTATCACAAAATACCACATACTCTTTCTGATTCATCTCAATTCAAGAAAAAAAAAACGTTTCGTCCAAAGCATTTCTTTACTTACTTCGGTTGCTATAATATACTCAGCCTCTATAGTTGATAAAGTAACACACTTCTGCATCTTAGACTATCAAGACATAATTTCTCCTGCAAAAGTGAACAAATACTCTAAATTAGATTTTTTATCATAAAGATCACCTACCATATTAGCATCAGTAAACTCTTTTAGAACTGATTGTAAAACTCCATAACTCAAGTACATTTTTAAGGTACCCTTCAAATATCTAAAAATTTATTTTACTACTTTTCATTGAACCTTTTTTGGATTAAAAAAAATTGCTCATTACACCAACTGCATGAACAATGTTAGACTATGTACAAACTATAAGATACATTAAAGAATCGACTGCAAAAGAATAAGAAATACTAGACATAGCTAGTTGCTCTTCTTTAAATACCAGACAAGATTTCTTACTCAAATGAAAATGGTTGGTAAATAGACTGCTAACTGATTTAGTATGTTGTATGTTGAATCTACTAAACACTTGTTCAATATACTTTTCTTATGACAATCACAGCTTTTTAGCTCTCCTATGTTGGATAATGTTTATACCAAAAATCTGCTTTGCTGGACCTAAATCATTCATATCAAAAGACTTAGACAATTATTCTTTTAATCTGTAAACCATACTGGTATCTTGTCTCACAATCAACATATCATCAACATATAATAAGATAATAATGAAGTTACTATCAGAAAATTTTTTAACATATACACAAGGATCCGTTGTTGTTCTTTTATAGCTGTAACTTACCATAAAAGAATCAAACTTCTTGTACCACTATCGCGAAGCTTGTTTCAAGCCATATAAGGTTTTTTTCAATTTACAAACTAAGTGATATTTTCCTTTCACTTCAAAATCCGTAAGCTAATTCATATAAATGTCATTCTAAAATCACCACACAAGAATGCAGTTTTAACATTAAGTTACTCAAGCTCAATATTCAAACTAGCTGCTAATCCTAGTACCACTCGAATGAAACTCATATTCACAAATGGAGAGAAGATCTCATCAAAATCAATGACTAGTTTTTGAAAAAAATCTTTCACCACTAATCTAGCTTTGTACCTCACTAGTTTGTCACTATCTTTTTTCAACTTGAACACACATTTATTTTTTAACAGCCTCTTTTTTTTTTAAAGTTTAACAAGGACATAAGTGCCATTATTTCGTAATGACTCTATCTCTTCTTTCATTGCTTTTAATCAATGCTCTCTATTTGAAGTAGCCTGCACATCTTGAAAACTCTGTAGCTCTCTCTCATTGGTAACTAAAATAAAATTTAAACTTGAATACATGGTAGATGGCCTACGTTCTTTAGTAAATCTCTTAGGCTGAGACTCTCTATCACCTGATGCCGAAGGTAGCTCCCCCTACTCAACACTTCAGGTAGAGAAGATTGCTCATTTTACTCAAAACTAATTGCATCTGGTTCATCACTAACTATGGCTAGCTCATTCATATCTCCAAGTTTTGTTTCTTGCTAATTTTCATCATCTGTGGCTCTTTCCTATGGAGCCACTGTCGATGTTGAAATATCACATTCAACAGTAACCCTTGTAATCTTTTTATTTTTTTCAAGGTCTGCTATGATTTTTTTCATGGAAGACCATATCTCTATTTTTTACTATCTTTCTTTTCACTAGATCCCATACTCTGTAGCCAAATTCTTCGTTACTATATCCCATAAACACACACTGTGTAGCTTTACTATCAAGTTTTGATCTCTATTCTTTCGATACATGTATGAATACTTTACATCCGAAAACTTTCAAATAAGAGTATGAAGCATCTTTCTCTGTCCACACTCTTTCTAGAATGTCAAAGCTCAAAGCAACTGATGATGATCTCTTAAGTAAATAACAAGCTGTGTTGACTGCTTCATCCCAGAATAGCTTTGGTAATTTTGTCATCCTCAACATACATCTGACTTTTTTCACAATGGTGTGATTCATCCTTTCAGCTACACCATTATGTTACAGTGTTTCAGGTTCTATCATCTTATACCTAATCTCATGCTTTGAACAATACTATTCAAAGTTTTTGGATGTGTATTCCTCACCATTATCAGTCCAAATACATTTTAAGAGCAACTTTATCATCCTTTCAATCATGGCATAAAATTTTTAAAAATACTGCAGTACCTAACTTTTGTATTTTGAAATATACACCCAAGTTTTACGTAAAGCATTATCAATAAAAGTAATAAAATATCTATTACCACCTAACGACTCAACCTCAATGGGACTACATACATTAGAATAAATCAATTTCAATATATTTTTTTTTCTTTAAGAATTTTTACCCAAAAAAACTCTATAATATTTACCAAACAAACAATAATCACATGAATCGAGAAATATATCTTTGGTCAAGGGAATGAGAGACTGTTTTACCAAAACTTATAACCTTTTTTCGCTCATGTGTGCTAACCTCTTAAGCCACAAGTTTGCTAAAGCATCATCCTCAATGGCATTTACCTGGTTGTCATTCAATTGCATCCATGTCTTATACATTATGTAGCATAATTTTTTTCTTATAACTACCATAGATCCTTTGAGAAGCTTTCACTGCCCATTTTTTTATCGACTCTCATATCTTTCCTTATCAAGGGCATTAATCGTAAGCAAGTTCATTCTCATATCCGAAAATATGTCTGACATCCCTCAAAATCAACATGCAACATGTACTAATTTATACAATAATATCACCAATCTCAATAATCTGTGACGCACTGTTGTTTCTCATCTTAGTACAACCAAAGTCTCATATTTTGTAAATTGTAAACAACTCTCTCTTAGGAATACAATGGTACACCGTTCACGTGTTAACTATTCACTCAATGCCGGGATCACCAACATGATTATAATTATCATGTGTATAAATCAAAGTAACTGAATCACTATCTGAATTCACTGCTACAACATTATCATCATCTGATACCTTTCTCATCTTTTCACTATTGCTTCAAGATTTTACAATGTCGTTTTATATGACATGTTTTACTATAATGAAAATACTTTACTTTATCTTTGGACTTAGATCAATATTTAGACTTACTACGATCTTTTGAGTTCTGACCTCTGTCAATGTTTCTATATCTGTTCTCTGTGACTAGAGCTTGATTTTCAAGGTCTACATCTTTTTGCCTTGCTTCTTCATTAAGCATACTGTCTTTTACCGTCTCTAATGTCACTTTATAATCAGGAGCTGAATTAAAAACAATCACAACTAAAATATTTCAGTTGTCTGGCAATAAACTCAAAAGAAATAACATCTTCATTTCATCATCCATTTTAAGTTCTATAGTAGTCATCCGATTAAATATGTCTTAAAAATCACTCAAGTGCTCAATAATCGATCATCCATCCATATACTGTAAAGTTACAAGCTTTTTAACAAGCATAACTTTATTCATATCTATTTTTCTCTTATACAATCTATCAATTTTTCTCAAATAATGTAGGCATCTGTCTCTTACATTATATGATGGAACACACTGATATCAACCTATTTTCTAATTGTAGTCAACGTCTTTTACCTAACTTCTTTCAGTTTTCATTTTTCTTATCTACTGATTTAACCGAATCATCTAATACCGACTTATACAAATCTTTGCAGTATAGATGATCCTCTATCATAGGCTTCTAAATTGAATAATTTGATGCTGTCAATTTTATCATGAAACCTGTATCACCCTTCATGATCTCAAATAGAATGTACTTCTATCTTAGACTGCTTTTGTATCATTATCTCAAAATAACCTTGCTCTGATACCACTTGTTAAGCCTGAAACAATAAACATAACAACGCAAAAGCAATATATCGTAATAAACCCATAGTAATAGACAATAATCAAGAACACAAAAAATAAAGCACACCAAGATTTACGTGAAAAACCCTCTAGTGTAGAGAAAAAAATCATAGACCATTAGAAAAATCTCCACTATCAAATAATTGATATACAAAGTTCTTTAGCTAAAACTAGAGCTAATCAACAACTAGAGAAACAATTGAAAAAATCTCACAAAATAAGTGACTCAACAAATATACTTTGAATTTGTTCCTAGAGAGCTTCAAACCCGATCTTCATCGTTCAGAATGTAGAACTCTGAATCATAAACCTGCTGATAAAGTTTCAGCTCAATCGGACTACGGATCAACTTCCGTTCAACCAACCTCCCTTCTCATTTTTCTCTCTACTTTTCTTGGCTTTTCTTCTTTTCTCTTCTTGGTTTGCGACACTACCTTAAAACAATCCCATCTCTTTTTTATTAAGTAACTAGGGCTCTGTGTAGAAAGAAAGATCAAAATCAATGACCTTTGATTAGTCCAAAACTAATTACACGTGACTGGACCCTATTTTTTTAACAGTTTCAACACAATGAAATAATTGAAACATATAGTGAGAAACCACTATGACTTGAAAGTAGAGCTTCAAGCCCCCAATCACTTGATTAGGTAAGTAACCATTTCAATTATAGACATATAATTTAAGGGAGATCGCAATTTAAGTATATTAGAAAAAGGGAAATTACAAGTTTTAAAGATGAAATCCAAACTCTTTTGAGAATTTATAAAAAAATAAATGAATCAATCATTTAAATTAAATTCAAATTATTTTACTTATTTATGTTGGTTAATGTCATGATATTTTTAAATTTTATTTTAACTTAATCTTATGAACAATTTTAATTGAATATTTCTGCACATTATTATCAAATTAAAGTAATAATTTAAAAATAAAAAAATTATAAGTATAAAATTTTAAATTTTAAATTTATTAAATATTAAAATTTTTTAAATAATTATATGAATTAAATTGAATTAAATCTTGTATTCATTTTATATTTATTTTTGTCTATATGCACTTAAACATCAAATATTTTGCATTAACCATATATATCTATAGAAACTCTCTAATGAAATTAGCTTTATAAAAAATATATATAATATGGTAAATTTAAGATCAGTGCTCTTACTTCGTAACACATCCCAATGGACTTTATTTTTATGACAATTATATATTAACAAAGTATTTAATTTGTACTGAAACAATCTCTAATCCAACATCCTCAATCATCATGTCTCTTTGCGGCGGCTTTTTTGCTAATTTTCTGACATAAATCCACCCAAGCCACAAATTAATCACCATGCCATCCATTGAAAAATTATTTAATATTTATAACATGATGTATAATAAAAGTTATAATTTATGTATTTATATTATATAAAATACTAAAATTTATATATTTATATTATATTTTATATAAAAATTATATATCATAATTTTTATTAATATAAAAATATAAAATAATTTTTTATTTTATTAAACATATTTAATTATTATTCAAATTTTAAATCATATCAAATAAAATTGACCTCAATTCTTAGGCTTTGTACTTTAACAATATTACAAAGGCTAAATCTTTTGTTAAATCAGAACCAAATTCATGACTTTTTGTAGTCTGTAAAGATAATTACTGCCCCCTTGCCTATTATTAGACTGAAGATATAGCTTAAAGCCTTAAATCATTTTTTTTTATTTTTGCTAAAATGCATTTGGATCTATTATTAAATATAAATTTTATGTTACATATTCGAGTTAAAACGGATAATAATTAACAGGTTAAATATTATATTGAAAATTTTTTTATATTTAAAATATTTAGTCCTTGGTGGAAGCATTTCATAATTGTAACAAATAGGAATGTTGATGATTAATGCCAAAAGGAAACAACAATATCATGACCCCAACTTGGTTAATAATTACCTTAATGTGCTAACATTGTGTTATTGGTGAAATATGAACCCAAACCAAAAGTTGTGTTTTTTCAATTTGATCCTCTATGATTCTTCTAACACAAAGGCAGGCCAAGCATGTCTAAAACAAAATTAATAACCCCAAACAATCTCACTTGCTAACAACAATAAACTTTGGAGGAAAACATGATTATAGGGGTCTAAACACTTTCTAATGCCCTAATTAAGTAATGATTTAAAGTAGATAGGGCAATTCATGTAATTTGCTTCATATTTATTTTGTATTAAACAAAAAATTATCGTACTACAATATGTATCGATACATCAATTATAAAATATATTTTTTAATTTTTGTTAAAATTTAAAATTGTATTATTTTAATTTTTTTGTATTATTTTTGTATTATATTATTATATCGTATTTGATATTATCAAGTTTAATTTAAAATGATTTTAAGGGTACAAGAGTAATTGCATTAAAAAGTAACAATTTTATTTTGCCTTTAAAATTTTAAAACTCTCTTTCTTACAAAAAAAAAAAAATCACTAGGAATCATGTCTGCCAAAGGAGAAGAAAGAGGGCTGTAATAAAGAATGGAGAAAAAGAAAAGAAAGCACATTGCCAACTCCCCCATGTTTGTCAACCTGAAGGCCAATGGCTTTTCCCTCTCTCAACAGAGATGAAAATTCCCTGCTTTCTGATCTTTTCTCAGCTCTTTCATACATCATTCTTCAGCTTGCTTTGTTCATGCAAGATCCAAAGCAGTCTCACACAAGGTATGTATGCCTTCAAAAACAAAAATTGCTCTCTCTCTGTTTTTTTCTGCATGTACCAAAAATGCTGCAATGTTGCTCAAATCAGTTCAAACATTCACCATAAATAATTACTGCTACATATTGTCCGTTAACATTTTTTTATCTACAATATCTTATTGCTACAATGAGTCAGTGACAATAGATAGAATGATATGTTGTTGCCAAATTCTCCAAATTTTGAATTGATTTAAAAGTTGCATAGAAGGGTGATTATTATTGTGCTCTGATTTCCATGGAGTTGAGCAAGAAATGTTCTAAATCTGCAGCCTGCAACTTTAGCACAATTGTCCACTAAGTGTCAAGCATAGTGGGCCTACATGTTTATTTGATTTGATCCAAAGTGCCAAGTTGAGTCAGTGGTTGAGCCTTGGGCTTGGGTCTGAAAACCCAGTACAATCTTATCTGGAAGTTAATGCTCAGCTCAGGCTGCAGGACTTGGGCTGAACTGGAGCACAACCAATTCTTCAGCATATGAACTGAGCTGAAATCCATTACATTTCTTGATCTTTGATTACTTTTGAGCTGGACTTTGGGTTTACCATTCACCTCAATCTATGTTTTTTAAATTGTAAATTTGTATAGAACAAAATGAAGGATAACCCTGATCTTTAAATATGCATGTGATCACCCAAAAATCATTGTTAAGGTTATTTGTTCATATCGTAGTTTTTATTCTTTTTCCTAAGGGAACCCTTCTGCCTTTTTTTGAAGAAAAAGCATAGAAAAAAACTAGTGGATAGGACAACTTCAGTGTAAGTTGAACTTGTTTAGTCCCCTTTTGGTTTACTAAACAATCATTGATGTGTAGTTCAATGAAAAAATTGATAAGCATGTCAATAAATGTGGTAATTTCTTAAGCTATTTAAGCTGTTTATAGTTAATTACATCATTGATGTGTTGTTCAATTAACAATTCTAATGTACTTTCCAAATTTTAACCCTACATAAATATGTCAACCATAAAAAATTGTTGGTAATTTGACTTTTATTACAATATTGCTATAAATTCCTCTAAATTCAGATCAGTGATGTTTGAATTGTCAAAGACAACTATGAATTTTACCTTTCTTTGATATGTCTAGTTAAAGTTGGGAATTTGGCAATTGGCATGGATAAATTTAGGTTTTAGACCAAATCAAAGAACAGCTGCATATAAAAGTATATATGTTGAATCTGTGAAACTGCAATAATTATAGTGTAATTGCTTGTGAATTTGCTTGTTCATCTACAGTTCTTCAATGAATCCACAAAAACATCTTGTTCAAGATTTCATGATTTACATGCGTTTGTTTTTCTGTAGGAAGCCTTGGTATCAAAGAGCAATAGAGAGGGCTACCGTATGGAAAACTGTTGCAAAGACTGCTGAAATTCCTACTACAAATGCTACATTGTGGAAAACCATTTCCAAACCTACAGAAATTCCTATGGCGAATGCAATGTTATGGAAAACCTTTCCCAAGTCCGCTGAAATCCCATTGACTCCTCCTAGACAAAAGCTAAGGAAATGTACATCCCTAAGGGTTGCCACGTCGTTTACTAGGGTTTGTCTATGTGCACCAATCTCTTCCTACAATGAGGCTTTTCATGCTAATGTTCCCCCTAGAAAAAGCAACAGTTACCCTAGGTCAAATCCGTTTCCCATGTCGCAAGAAAGGATACCTAACGCGAGACTTGGCATGGAAGGAAGAAGAGTTTTTCGCGGAAAATCTTTGAGGGATGATGTTTTAATGAGGAGATTTGTTGTGGACGAAGAAGCAATGATGCAAGTTAGAAGGAGGAACCAAATGGAAGTTATAAGGAGGAGAAGTATGATGAGAAGGAAGATGCTTGGCCCTAGTCCTCTTAACAAAATGGTAAAGGCTGATGAAGAAGAAAATTTTTAAATTTTCTTTTTTGTAATTTTCCATGTGACCTTTTTGCAATTCAAACAATTCCAATGCATGAACGTGAAAACAACAATGGAAATTACTTTTTTTTTAATTATAATATTATCATAATTTTTCGAAGCATCCTTGATTTTTTGTTTCGATATATATATATATATATATATGGATTGAGACGGGACAAAGCTAAACATAAGGCAAAGAAGGAGCCAAATGATTAAATTAACGAAAAAGGAAGGATCGACGTTGATGTTAGATGGGTTGAGTTACTATTTATAATGGTGTAAAAAAAAATTTGGGGACCATGACCCATGCTTGCCCTTTTGGATTTGCCTCTGGATCAAGTGAGTGTTAGTTTGTAAGGTGAACTAATTTATTTGGATGAATATGAACAGTGTTATTCACAAAAGAAGAAAAAAAAATGTACACAACATTGGTCTTTAATGCAAGAAATATATATTTTACATTTTTATATCGATAAAAATTATAACACAAAATTTTCATAAAAAATATAATATAAATATATAAATTATTAATATTTTATACAATATAAATACACAAATTATTAAATCTATCTAACAGCAGCACCCTTTGATTTGGCAAGGTAAGAATTCATTGTCTTCACTTATTTGGAGTCGCACGACCCCAAACCAAAGCCCAAATGATGGATTAAAAATTAATTAAAACAAATACCTAACGGTTTTAATCAGTTGCCATGGTTGCTGTCCGAATAGTCTTCCCATTCAAGTCAAGGTAGTTGAAGTTAGGCCTATTGACTGAGAAACTGGCCAACCCTCCCTTCCCTCTCTTCCTTTCTTACTCGTACTACTAATCATCATGATCAGCAGCAACACTTCAATGAATTTGAGACAATCAAAAAGAGAAGAATCTACGTTAGAAACATTACAATAGTTAAAACATAAGTACAACCATGTAATAAAAAGCTAGGAATAAGAAAAATTATTAAAAACAAGCATGTTGTATAGGAAAAGAGATGGAGGCTTGAGAGAAAAAAAGAAGGGTCTTCTCTGGCTGGCTGCTACTACATTTCTGTTATTAGATTCTTATAACTCAGCTTTTTGAAGGGTTCTTTGCAGAATATGGAATTTGGAAGCTTTCCAGGTAATTACGTGAATGATTTATTTTATTCTTTTTTTGTTTTTTTTTTTTTTTTAGTATTTTTGTTTATAGTTTTGGGTTTTTGTCAATTCTGTTGCTCATGATCAAGGTAATCTTTTGTTGACCTTGTTCTTATGAATCATCAAGCTGATTTTAATATTTGTTCTTTATTAAGAAACTTTTGGATCATGAAGGCCTGAAAAGTTTCCAAGTCATAATGTTTATCAGGCAGTTTCATCAGATTTCATGGTTAAAAACTTGAATCCCAGAGTCCGCATGAAACAGTCTTTGCCAAAAACGATGTCTTAATTATGTATTCTTTTTCATCCATATCATTCACAATTTCATTAAATCTTTTGCATCCTTTTATGTCTACAGATAGAAGGATCAACATTTTGGCCATACACGATCAGGCCTAATGCTGGCAGAATGGGAAAGAAAGGAAGTTGGTTTTCTGCCATTAAAAGAGTTTTCATACCACACTCCAAGGAAAAGCTGAATAATGTAAGTTGATATCTTAACAATGGTGCACAGGGACTTCACCACTTCCTGTGTGGTTTTGGTTTACTATAACAAGAAATGTGTTACAATTGTAGATGATATTTAACATGCGAGTAGATAGTGCTGGAATGAAAATATTTTGCGTTTTAAACCAGAATGTGATTACTGATTAGGAGAGCATAAGAACCTGGCATTTGGAAAAATGATCAAAACAAAATTGGATATACTTAGTTGCCTTCTGATAGACAGTAGATGCATCTAATTGGAGTGTGAAATTTCTGATTGAAGTCAGTTTTGTTATAGGGTCAGCTGTTGAGCTCTATTTGTTTGTTTCCCAGACAGAACAAGCAAAGTTCTCATAGCAATTTTTAAGGTTAAATCGTTTCAGGAATCAGATAAAAAAAGTGGTAAAGAAAAGAAGAAAGGCCTAGGAAAATTAAGACATGGAGAAACCAATTCCCTCATTCCCCTCTTCAGAGAGCCCAGCAGTTTTGAGAAATTTCTGGGGGAGGCTGAAAGGGAGCATAAACTAATATTCAGCCTACCACTCCTGAGGGGCCAAGAACACCACCTTTTGTGCCTCATAGAGCTGCTTCTCCACGAGTTCCTTCACAGAGGATTGCCTCTCCTACTGTTGCTTCTCCGAGACCTGCTTCCCCTCCAGGATCTGCTGCACCTAGACCTGCTTCTCCACCTCGACAAGCTGCTTCTCCACGAGCTCCTTCTCCTAGGATTCTTCGTCCTCGACCAGAACCAACTTTAAGGAACCATCATGCTTCAGCTACTAAAATTCGAGCAGCCTATAGAGGTTATATGGTAAGTCCTTTATTCTTCTTGTTAACAGAAGATCTCAAGTGAAATTTCATGGGGCAACTGGTTTGAAAAGACAAACAATGAGAATAACAATATCATTAGCAGGATCCATCTGTTCAAAATTTCACGTTTTAAGGATTTATGACGAGTACTGATGTGGGAAGTTATTGGTTGTGCACAACACTTATTGATAAGGTTATTTAGAGAATCAAAGATTTCAAATCTGGTTACTTTACATTTGGTCACTTCCCCTGCACTTTTCCTCCTCCTGATATTAATATATTGTAAACTAACATAATTCCTCATGGAAGTCTTATAGACAGAAATGTCAAAAAGCCATTTGATATGAACAACTTTTAAATGGGCTTAAGTAACAACTGAAGTTTGCTTTGCAAAACAGTTAATTACAGTGCTCTGGGTCATGTATGAGTTGGTGCTATCATGACTCGTGTTATAGAGAGTAGACCCCTTGCATTGATATGTTTTGCATCAATGTTTCACATCCCAACTTGATTATCTTGGAACTTCTAATACAGGCAAGGAGAAAATTTAGAGATTTGAAAGGGCTTGTGAGGCTTCAAGGAGTTGTGAGAGGTCGGAACGTGAAACGCCAAACCATGAATGCCATGAAATGTATGCAGCTTTTGGTGCGAATTGAATCTCAGATTCAGTCACGCAGGATCCAGATGTTAGAAAACAGAGCACGACAGCAGGCTCAGTTTAAGAACGATAAGGAAGTGGAGAGTACCTTGGGCAAATGCACCTTCAGCCAGGTAGTAAGTTTATATATATACATACATATATATATATATATATATATTTGCTCTCTATATTGCTATTAAAAAATGAGTCACTTAGTTGAATTTTGGATCAGTCCGAGGCAGGCAATGAAGATTGGGATGATAGCATGCTAACGAAAGAGGAAATAAAGGCAAGGATGCAGAGAAAGGTGGAGGCAGTCATCAAGAGAGAAAGGGCCATAGCCTATGCATTTTCCCACCAGGTACTGTTTAACTTTTACTGGCCCTGTCTACTTTCAACTGTATCACGTTGAATGGTTTATATAAGTCATATTTTGGGCACAGTTGTCTTTTAAAAACTTTTCTACATACAGCTATGGAAAGCTACCCCGAAATCAGCTCACACAGGTGTATCAGACATTGGCTCTGGCGGATTTCCATGGTGGTGGAACTGGTTAGAACTTCAACTACCTCCAGTCAACGCTCCTGAAAGCCAAGGCATGAAGAGTTTCCAAGTTACACCACCGAGGCCAACTTCTGAATTGAAGCCTAGTCCAAGGCCACAGTTGAGCAGCAAGCAACATCAGTTTACCCTTGACAATATGGACACTCCCACACCGAAATATACAAGGTCAACAGCAACAAGACCTATGCAAACACCACCTTCCAGTAGAACCCCACAAGCAAGCAGCTCAGGGTTGTCAAAATATTCAAGACCAAGGGCTAGTGGAGACGATTCTTAATTTGACTTGCCCCTCAAGGATGATGATAGCCTTACAAGCTGCCCACCATTTTCAGTTCACAATTACATGACTCCTACAGTTTCAACCAAAGCCAAAGTGAGAGCCAGCAGTGGTCCCAAGGAAAGGTTTATGGAGACACCAGGAAGTGAGTCGAAGGGGAGACTTTCGGTCCCTTTGACACAGGGGATTGGATCATTCAAGTGGAGCAAAGGGTATTTGTTTTCTGGCAAAGATTCAAGCTCTCAAAGGGGTTTAGATAAGCGCCATTCACTTCATTCTATAGGCAATTTGAGTGTGGATTGAACTGCTTCTATGCCTGCAACAGTTGGAAGAAAGCCATTTAACAGATTTGCATGATTTTTTTCCTTATTTTTAACCTTTGATTACTTCTTTTATTTTAGCTGCTTTTCTTAATTGATTGTACGGCGATATGTTAGTGTTACAAAATTTCTGATGTAAAATAAAACAGAAAATGATAGGAAATGATGGTTTAAATGCCACAGCACTTGGGGTTTGGTGAGATATTATATTAATTTTTATTTTATTTTTATTATTAATTAAAAATTTTTTCTCCATTTTTTTAAAATGTTTAATTTATCAATAAAATTATAAAAAATAAAAAATTGATTTAGCCATTAAAGAACTTGCTTCCAACAAAGATATGCGTGCAGCTCTAAGTAAGTGGGCTGGTTTTGTTGGGAAGAAGCAGCTTCAATATGGGCTGAAGCTACCAAAGCCCAACAAGTGAAACCACAACAAAAATAAAAGCAAAGGGAATTCATTATTTTCTTATTAAATTATGATTTAAGTATAGAGACTCTTAAATTAAAATTAAATAATCATCTAAATTTTTATCATTTTATTATAATTAATTGAGCTCTCTAATATCTTCTTTTACTCAATTAAATTTTTATTGGGCAAAAATTAATTTTTCGCCAGCATTCATTTTCGTTCAATTGAAAGCTTAATTATGTAAAAATAAATATTTAAGTGTCAATTAGATGAAAATAAATATTTAAAAATTTAATTGATCTCAAAAAATAAAATAAAATTTTAAATAATTATTTTAGATGTTTGTACTTCTTAGCTCTTTATTATTGATGTTGCTTCTCTTTCTTTAGCAAATTTTAAATACATATTAAAAAAAAAAACCTCTTAATTAATAATATGTCAAACAAGTATTGAGAAAGAAAATGAAATACAAATATTAAATATATTTACATAACTTTTCCACTAAAGATAATGAAAATTCATAAATCATTAGAAACTCAAAAGTTAATGACATTAATATTATAAAACTAAAAATTTCAATTAATCTTAACAAATAACGGTTTTAAAAAATATAAATCGAAGCTAATTAAAAGTCATAAATCCATAAAAGCTAAAAATTTCAATAAATTTTAATAAATAACGGTTTTAAATAATATAAAAATTTATAAAAATACAAATATAAAATACTCCGAATAGAAACAAATCATAAATCACAAAAAAAAATTAATAATAAAAAATATTAATATTAGAAAATTAAAAGTTTCAATTAATTTTAATAAATATCGGTTTTAAAGAACACAAATAGAATCAAAAGTTAAAAATCCATAAAAAAATTAGGCAACCAAAAGTGTATAGTGATGAAAAATCATAAATTACAAGAAAATCAATAGTAAAAAACATTAATATTAAAAAACTAAAAGTTTCAATAAATTTTAATAAATAATAGTTTTAAAGAGCATAAATATAAGAAAATCAAAAGCCAAAAATTTACAAAAAATAAAAATAAAAAGAAAACCAAAAGCCTACTGTATTTAATGTAATAAAATTAGAAAATATAGATTTAAAATTTATGTAAAAAGACTTGAAATTTATTACAAAATATTTTAATTTTATCCATAAAAAGTTAAGCAACCAAAAATTTATTGTGATAAAAAAATCATAAATTACAAGAAAATTAATAGTAAAAAACATTAATATTAGAAAACTAAAATTTATGTAAAAATCAAAAGTCAATTAAAAATTCATAAAAAATTTAAGAAATCAAAAGTTTATTGTGTTTAATGTAATAAAATTAATCATAAATAACAAGAAACGTAATAGTAAAAAATATTAATATTAAAATATTAAAAGTTTCAATAAATCTTAATAAATAACGATTTTAAAGAAAATAAATAAAAAATCAGAAATTCATAAAAAATTTAAGAAACCAATAGTCTGTTGTGTTTGATATAATAAAATAAGAAATATAAGTGTAAAATTTATGTAAAAAGTAATTATTACAAAATATTTGAACTATATATATACAACTGCTTCTCTTTCTTTCTTTCACTTAATACTTAAATAAATCTTGAATGTTACTTTAAAATATAAATAATTATTCAATCTTTTATTGTATGAAATTAAAATTATAAATTGTTATTTTATTATAATTATACTTATTAAAGCTTAAAAATAAATGAATAATGTCCAATTGATAAAATTTTAAAAATAGTATTCTCTCAAATATTTATCATTTAATTCATCCAAAATAAATTTAAGTATATTTTATAAATTAAATCATTCAACAAAAAAATTAAATTTTTTATACCATCAATAATCTAATTATAATAAAATAAAATTCATAATCTAAGTTTCAAAATATCATAAACTTCTTTCTATATTCGAGTAAAGTTTCAAAACTTATTTAAATATTATATCTCTTTCTTTTGATTTTGGAATAATATCACATGATACTTAAATTTTAAAAATCTTTAAAATAGTATCTAAATTATTAACATGTAAATTAATATGATACTTGAATAACTATTTATCAACCACTTGTAATCATTTAAAATTAGTCATATTAAAAATAAATATCAATAGAAATTCATAATTTAAAATCTATATTAAATATTTTTTAAATTTAAAATAACATATTAAGATTACATTTGGTGTATAAAATGATGGATAAGACACAATACTAATCATTTTATATCATATTTAATTGTATATAAAAAAAATGATTACAAGAAGGATTAATGATCATTTTGGTATAAAATGATTCAATTTTTTTGAAATAAATAAGATTAGTTTTAATACATGAGATTAAATTTATATGTATTTTATATGCTTAAAAATTATATCAATAATTTAAGTTATATAAACTTTAAAAAAATATAATTTTGACCAATAAATAAATAATTTTATTTTTATTTTTACATACATCAAATATAAAATAAAATAATATTATTTAATCTACTTCATTTTATAATATTATTTTATCTTATTTTATCATTATTTTATGTATCAAACATATTTTAAATATTTCAATATTATAATTCAAAAGCAAAGCTAATTAGGATACAATACTAATCATTTTATATTATGTTTTATTTGTAAAAGTGATTGAAATACAAGAAAAATTAATCATTTTCTTGATAAAAGATAATTTAATTATCTCAAAATGAAGACAATTATTTTTAATCCATGATATTAAATTTATATGTCTTATTATATTCACAAAAAATTATATTAATAATTTAAATTATAAAAATTTTTAAAAATAATAAATTTAACTAATAAATAAATTATTCTATCATAATTTATATATATAATATAAAATAAAATAATATTATTTAATTTAATTTAATTTATATTATCATTTTATCTTATCTCTTCTTATAATTTTTCGTGTCAAACATCTTAAATATTTTTATTAGCATCATTAATATTTTGATTATTTTTCGTTTGATTTAATTTGAGTAGGTGGGTCGGTGGATCTGTATTTTTATTATTAAAAGAAAGAACATGGTTTTAGACTTACCTATGGGATTCATTGAGATTCACGCCTGCTATTCATTTTACGAGAGAAAGTAGTTTATAGTTCTACGTAGCTATCATGTGACCTTGTCGTTTTTATTTTTATTATTTTTAAATTTCTTTGAATGTATCGATTTCATAAGTGGATTCCATTGATTTCGTTTGAAAGCGAGATACGCAGGTTGGGGTTCCGATGGCGACAGCTTCCATTTATTTAATCTGTGTTTTGGATGCTTTCGATGAAAGACGTAATCTCAGTTTTCGATTGCATGATACGTGTATTAGTATAATGTAAAATATAAAAATTTAAATATTTTATATAAGAGTTATATATTATAATTTATGTTAATATCAGATATGAATTATATTTTTTAATTTTATTATAATTATATATAATTATTATTAAAATTTTAAATAATATTATTTTTATTTTTTATATTATATTTATGTTATGTTATTTTAAAATTTTAAATCTAATTTATTCATTGGAGTTTGCATTAAACGAAACCTGTCTATATTTGTTTTTCTTTTAAAGCAATTTTATTTTCTACATTAACCTTAATTTTTACCTTTCACTATTTTTTTTTCTCTTCAACCCCTTAAATTTAAAGGTGAGATAAAAAAAATCCAAAATTCTATAAAAAAAGGTAATATTTTATTTGATTTAAATTGATTTTTTATTTAATTTAAATTAAATTTGAAATAGATTTTGAATAACAAATACTTATATATTATATTAAATAATATATAAAAATAAAAAATTAGATTTTAAAATTTAATAAATCAAATCCAATGAAATTAATAAATGAATTGATTTAAAAAAAATATTAATTTAAATTTTATAATTTTGTTATAAAAAACTTAAATCGAATTCGACTCTTACCACTGCGCTACCACTAAACACGAACCTCCTTTTCCTATCCGACATTTGTATCCACGCTTTTCGTGATCCATTGACACGATCACCCTTTTGGGACTCGATTTTCATACATTAGATTCCCTATTAAAAACATTACCTCATAAATTATTAATGAAGATTCCGGATTTCATTAAAAGAAATTAAACGCGGTCATATATCTCGATAAAATATATTTTAAATAAATAATAAATTAATATAATAAATAAAATAACATAAAAATATTTTAATTATGTGATTATGTATAAAATAATAATTATATGTATTATCTGACCCCTTTTCATAATAATATATAAGAAAAAAAAAACCGAAGACGGGGATATAAAATGAACAAATGACTGGGCATTCGGTAATTAAAACTAAAATTGGGGCTAATGTGTTAGAGTGCCACCTTAATTAAATATGGGCGCTGAAGCTGCTGGAGCATGAGAAGTGAAACCGGAGCAAGGATAAAAGCAGAGCGAGTCTCTGAAACAAAAATAAGCAAAAAAAAAGGAAAAATGGCTTTGAAATTCAATCCCATCGCCTCACAATCTCAGAAGTTCCCTTCTTTTGCTCTTCGTCCAATGGCCAGCCTCAGATATCCCAAGGTTTCCATGGTCTCCACTCTTCCTTCTGGCTCCAAGTAAGTGTCTTTCTTTCTTTTTTTTTTTGGTTGATTTTTTGTTCATTTCTTGTTAAATCGTGGATCTTGACTTCTTTTCTTTACTTACAGCTGATTTTGGATCTGGGTGTTTGTTGTTTTTGCTAACTAACATGGCTTTCAAGTTTCAAGAGCTCTCTTTTATGTGCTGATGTGTTATGATCTTAATGTTCTTAATGTTTAATGGCCTCTAAGGTAGTTCTTTCCCATTTCAGGATACTACTTTTGATTTAGAAGTCATTGAAATGTAATTCATTTCTCAAGTTTCCAATTTTATATACCTATCATGTGGAGGTGGTTTGCTTGAGACACTAAACTTGACTGTTTTCCTGCTAAATTGAATTCTAATTTACAGCCAACTAATGACTCTATTTGATGAAATTAAGCCTGGTTGTGTAATCAGCTGCATAGGGCATGTTGCACATAATAAAGCTGTTTTTCTTTTTGCCAACATATAAAGCTGTTTCATTACACTGCTATTGCATATTCCATTACACCTTGCTTTATAGTTTCATGTGCTGGAAACCTGGAACATTCAGTAACCAAATTTTTGGGATGGGATTTGTGCTTTTACAAGTTATTGTTGCCTTTTAATCCTTACTGGCATATCTGATCTATGAGAATGTAATCCCAAATTCATTTTACTTAATGCAGAGAGATTGGGAATCTCAAAAAGACTTTCATGCCTTCTAGGGAGGTGCATGGCCAGGTCACCCACTCCATGCCACCTCAGAAGATTGAGATCTTTAAATCTTTGGAGGGCTGGGCTGAGAAGAACATTCTAATTCACCTCAAACCAGTTGAAAAATGTTGGCAACCCCAGGATTTTCTTCCAGATCCAAATTCTGAAGGATTTGAGGAGCAAGTCAAAGAACTTAGGGAAAGGGCAAAGGAGATTCCAGATGATTACTATGTTGTTTTGGTTGGTGATATGATCACAGAGGAAGCCCTTCCAACTTACCAAACGATGCTTAATACCTTAGATGGAACTCGTGATGAAACAGGTGCTAGCCTTACTCCTTGGGCAATTTGGACGAGGGCATGGACAGCTGAAGAAAACAGGCATGGTGATCTACTCAATAAGTATCTCTACTTGTCTGGAAGAGTGGACATGAGGCAAGTTGAGAAGACAATCCAGTATCTGATTGGATCAGGAATGGTAAGATGCTTGCTATACAATTTACTCACTTCTCATATTTATTGAATCCTTTGCAGTTCATTGAAGGACAGTATATTGCGGTCCCTAAGACACAATTATTCCGTTTTCTTTAGTCTTTTGGTGGAGTCTTCTTTGTGTGTGGAGGGCTGAGAAAACCCATGCACATAATTCTTTAAAGTCATGCATGCCTTCCGTTTTGTTTCTTTCCATCTTCTAATTTGGATTAACATTGCATTACATTACTTATGGAGTTTCACTAAATTGCGTAAAAGTGGCCCCTAATGTGATCTTCCACATGCATCATCATGAAGGAGTGCAATTCAGGAGGACTACTGATCAATTCTTTTATGTCCTCCTCTTCTTCTGTATATTTATAGGATCCCCATACGGAGAATAATCCTTATATGGGATTCATCTACACAACATTCCAAGAAAGGGCTACTTTTATCTCCCATGCAAATACAGCCAGGCTTGCCAAGGAGCATGGGGACACTAATTTGGCTCATATTTGTGGTAGCATTGCCTCGGATGAAAAGCGGCATGAGACAGCCTATACCAAAATTATTGAAAAGCTCTTTGAGATTGACCCTGATGGAGCAGTCCTGGCCTTTGCAGACATGATGAAGAAGAAAATCACCATGCCAGCTGAGTTCAGCTATGATGGTCGAGATGACAACCTTTTCAACCACTACTCAGCTGTTGCCCAAAGACTTGGGGTTTACACTGCCAAGGACTATGCTGATATAGTAGAGTACCTGGTTGACAGATGGAAGGTGAAGGACCAAACTGGACTTTCAGCTGAGGGGCGTAAAGCTCAGGACTTTGTGTGTGGACTTGCTCCAAGAATTAGAAGGCTGGAGGAGAGAGCTCAAGAAAGGGCCGAGCAAGCACCTAGTATTCCATTCAGTTGGATTTTTGATAGAGAAGTGAGTCTCTAAGGTCTTTAAAAAGGAAATATCAATGCCCCTCTCCTGCATGCGTGTTCTCATTAGAGGAAAAACCAAGCTAGAGAGAAACATGATGAAGCTGCAACTTCTGTTTAAATTCCTATGTAATGTAACAGCAAGAACTTTTGTTTAAACTTGTGTTTAACTTCTGTTTAAAAATCTTTTTTGATCTTTATTTCATTTTCAGTAGCTCTAGATACATAAAAAAATACAAGAAAATGGCTTTAATCTGGTAAGACAATTGCTGAAATATTATCACCATGAGAAAGAATATGTAAGCAGATAACAGACAAAAAATATGATGTTTTCTATGTAATTGAATTATTGTTAAAATTTTGATATTTTTTCTGTAATTGAATTATCTTGGTTAGAATTAAATATTTGCTATTAACATTTTGAAAAAAAAATTATGAATTATTATTATTATTTTCACTTTTACTTAAATCTATATCACCGACCGTTGAAATGTATCTGACCAAGTGATTCGAAGAGAATTTCGCAGGATCTCCTTCACGTGACCCCGCGTTTGGGACCATGTAATAAGGGAGATCCAACTTGACCACCTGACCAGATGGATCCCACGTGCCCTTCAGGATTTGGTTGTATGACGTATCTCTATCACGTGTTAGTATTGCAGGAGCAATGGAAGAGGGCAGGTGTTGTTGGTATTCAATTATTTCATATTTAATAAATATAAAATATAAAATATATTATATTATAATTTTTATTAATATATTAGATATAAAATATATTTTTAATTTTTTAAAGTTCATATAAGAATTTTGCTTTTTTTTTTTGGTAAATTAAAATTTTAAAATGAGGATAGATTTTTAATTTAAAAATAATCACAAATGGCAAATTTCATAAAAAATTTATATTAAATTTATAAATCATTTACTAATAAAAATTGATAACATCGAGATTGGAATTTAAATTTTGTAAATAAAAATTCAAATATATCAATTAAATCAAATTTTATTAAATTTAAATTATATTATTGTTATATTTTTCATATAACTTTTTTTTATTATATTATTATATTATATTTAAAATTGTCAAATGTGGGTTCTGAACAACACGGACATGAAGTTGCATGACGCTAACACTTGGCCCTGAGTACTGAGATTCTGTCGGGGGACTTGATATCTCATCTGACAATTTCTCTCATCTCTTCCCTATTTTTGTTTTGTCTTGCAATGCTCTATTATTATTATTTTTTTGTTGGGTTTCAAAGGAGTGGAGGCAAAGCCTATTGAAAGAGGAGGGCGAACTTGGTTTGAAATCCAAGTCTTTTGTGTCTTTTCATCGCATTGCAGGTGGAGCTCCATTGTCTTTTGAAACGGTTACTATCAAGGTTCTCAAATCCTTTCTTTTTTTTATAGGGTGATTATTAAGGTTAACAATTTATTTTGAATTTATCTATTTTAATTCGATGTGATTTTATAAAAAAATTTTAAAATTGATTTTTAAATCAATTTAGATTACATCAATTTTTTTTGAAAAAAATCAAAATTAAGTTTTAAGTATATCAATTCTAATTTGATTCGATATATATAAAATATTTTTTATTTATTTAATTTTTTATTTATCTATATTTTATATTTTAAAAATATTTTATTAATTTTAAATCAAATCAACTTAATTTTAGTTTTTATATATATACAAATTAAATTTGATATAAAAATAATATTTTTAATTTTTCAATTTTTTATTATATAAAATTAAGCTCGAAATAAATAAAAATCAACTCCAATATGACACATTGTCATTTCTAGTGATGGTGCAGAATTCACCTCAAAACCAATTTACAAATGCTGCAGCCCCAGGATTCTCTTGCAGGGCCTGCCTCTGATGGATTTCATGAGCAAAGGGAAAGGGCAAAGGACATTCCAGATGATTATTTTGTATCTCTACTTGTTTGCATGAGATAATTTGATAATAGTAGCTGTTAATCGATTTAATACGTATAATATTATATCAATTTAATTATTTCATTAATTTATTATAAAATTTTTTTATGTTAATTTATCATTTTTTAAGTGAATGATTATTGATCATATCAATTCGACTTACTAAATCATCTTAATCATAAAATTGATCTTAAATTGCTTAAATCGTCTCAAAATTTTTTGTCTTTAACTATAAATAGAGTTATTTAGGTATTATTTGCATGTTTCATTTTTTTTTTTTTTTATCAATTTTTAATTTGAACATAAAAAACGTAAAGTCTAAAAAAATTTTCAATTTTTTAATTTTTACCTTTTTAACCGTTATCTTTTTAATTTTTATGATTTTAAGATTTACTTTTTTAACTCAAAACTCGATAGGAACGGTAACTATAATTAACTCACTTCTTATGGTTTAATTTGAAACTTCACATTCTTTGGAGCTCTGGAACACAATTGTGATTATATATTTAGTTTTGAAATTGAACTCCTATTATTTTTATCAATCCATCATTTTAAATTATCTTATTGTGAATAATATTTATACATGAGATTCATCAAATCATTCTAAAAAAGACCAACTTTGATCTCCAATGGGAATACAGCCAAACTTGAGAAGAAGCATGGGGACATCAGCTCAAACATGCCGTATGAATGATTGCCTCATGAAAAGCGCCATCACACAACCTAAACTAAAATAGTTAAAAGGCTGTCTGAGATTAGGATGGTAATAAATAATAAATAAACACAAATTTGTTATTATTCGATTTATTTATATCAAATTTAAATAATTATAAATAGATAATTAATTAATTTAGATAAAAAATTTATTATTCATAATAAATTCAGAATGGATACAATAATATTTTTTAAATATTTAATATTTAAATTTATCTAAATTTTAATAAATAGTAACTGATATAAGAATTCATATATAAATTTATTATCTATTTATATATATATATATAATATATAAAATTTTATATTTGTAAAAAGTTTCAATCTTAAAAAATAAGTTTTATTTATTAGTAATTAAAAGTGAACATAAATTTTAAATAAAATTTTTGTTTTTTATTTTGACTAAAAATTTAAATAAACAAATAATTAAACAAATAATATTTATCTAAATAAATTTAAATTTAAATAAATATTTAATAAATTCAGATATTATCAATATTAAATAAATTTATATATTTAAAAAATAATAAATATCCGTTCTGTTCTCATTGAGATTATCCTCGTGAAACTGTCTTGACATTTGCTGACATGGAGGGCGAAAATTTCTCATTCTAGTAGATTGATATCATTTATGATATATATATATATATATATATATAATTAAATTTATTAATTTTATCAATAAAGTAATATTTTTAAAAAATTATTTCCAAATTTCTTATTTTTTAAACGTCCTAATTTAAAGAATGGATCCCCAACAGCCAGGCTAGCCAATTTGTGATATATAACGACGGAGATGACAACCTTTTCGACCACTTCTCAGCTATGCTCATATTCTAGAAGCATCTGGCATTCCTTACAGTTGGATTTTTTAAACTTGTAATTCGAAGCACTAAAAAAAACGTATGAAAAAAAATAAAAATGATATTATTTAAAATTTTAATAAAAGCTATATATATTTTTTTAATAAAAATAAAACTATATATTTTAAATTATTCATGTAAATATAAATTGTAATATATAATTTTTATTTAAAATATAATATAAATATATAAATTTATTAATATTTTATATAACACAAATATACAATGTTATAAATTTATTATAAAAAGTTAAAGCTCGATGAAAATGAACTATGAATTTTTCTTTCCCGCAAAGTGCGTTTTTAAAACATTTTTTAATTTAATATTATACTCAAATAGATTAATAACAACTAAAATTAAATAAATTATATATGCATGTAGTGGAAACATAGGAGCACATTTAAAATAATTTTCCTTATGGTGATTATCCATCGACTGCATCTTTAATTGTCGGTCCATTAACATTTTTGCTATAATTTTTGAATAGTGTGTGAGGTGTCGAGTAGAGATATAAATAATATATTAATACTCGTAAGTTATTTAGATTTGACTTGAATAAAATTTGAACTCGGTTTAGTTATTATCGAGTCAAGCTTGAGCTTGAGTAATTTAATTTATTGATTGAGTCGAGTTCGAATATTTTTATACCTGATTCAAATAGCTCGCGAGCTTAATTGAGATTTTATATTTAAATTTTTTTATTATTTTAATTAATAAATTATCTCGAATTCGAGTTTGAGTTTGAGCACAAATAATTAAACTATTATCGAATATAAAAATCGAGCTTATTTTAACATATTAATTGAACTAATCAAACAAATTTGAGTAGCTTGATTTCGATCATAAATCAAGCTCGAGCTAGAAAAATAAAATTCGATCGAATTCGAACCGAGTATCGAGCTTCGAGTTGAGAGCCAAACTCGAACTTTTCACTGTATTGACTCGACTCAACTCAAATACATCCCTAGTATCGAGCACATAATTTGTACACGCATTTTTTTTTTAATTTTACTTTTCTTCAATTGATTATAAAATTTTTACGTGAATGAAATTTATTAAATTTGATAATTTAAAATAAAATATAATAATATATTTTAAAAATAATATAAAAATTATATAACAAGAACATAATTAAAATTATTAAAATTTTATATATAAATTTTATAAAAATAAAAAATATATTTTATATTTTTTTAGTCACCCTAATAATAATATATAATTTTTATATAAAATACGATATAAATATATTAATTATTAATAATATTTTATATAATTGTTACATATATATAATATATTTTTTAAAAAATAATTAATGTGATTAAATTCATTCATTCAATAAGTATCTTTGGACGAGTCGTTGAGCCATCCAGTACTTATTTAATTCTTGTACTTAATACGTATCTACTATTCTCATATATAAATGAGGTTCAAAACTATTCATTTAATAAAAAAATTATTTTTTAAAGAAATATATCGAAACACGACTTGATAAGAAAAACATAATAATTTAATATATAATTTGATGATATGTTATAAAAATAATTTTAAAAAGTTAAAATTTATAAAATTAAAATTATTGTAAAAATTATATATAATTTTAATAAAATTTAAAAAATATATTTATATTTTTTATATTAATTTAATTATAATATATAATTTTCATCGAATACTTATTTAACACATATATATTGATTTATAAAAAAGCAAAATTAGAAAAGATGACGGAATTAAAATTTTCGTCTACATGCTTTCATCAATGTAACTTAACCATTAAAGGCTAAGATTAGGAAGACATTAAATACTTTTATTTAAGACATTCTAGAGAGGCTCAAAACTATTTATTTAATAAAAAAATTATTTTTAAAGAGATTATATTGGGACGACACCAGCTGGCAAGGAACAGACGTCCCATTTCATCTTCATCGTTTGTTAAGTACAAGGACAAGACAAACAAAAAACATTTTAAAAAATTGGTGTTGGACTTTGCCGGCTGACATTCATAAAAATCCCAAAATCATCTATATTGTTTGTTTTATAATAAGAAAACTTTTTTTTAATTAGTATTAAATAGGACCGAAAATGATTACCTAATTATAAATTATCGAACGAATATTATATATTTACGTGATTTATTTATTTATTTTTAAACATATTTGAATTCAGTTTATATTTGATAAAAAAATTATTTTATTCATTTAAATTTGATTCTTTTAAGTATTAAAATATTTATGTTTTATTTATATTTAATTTAATAAAATTAAATGAATTTATTCATGATTATTAAATAAATATATATAAATAAACATGTTAATAAATAATAAATAAATTTAAATAAAAAAATAAATTTAAATAAAATTAAGATAAAAAATAAAAAAATAATTTTATTAATATTATTAAAAATAAACAACAAATAAATAATAAACAAAATAAATAAATGAAATTTAAATAAATTTATTAATAAATATAAATAAATCAGACAAACTCTTATTTGTGTTAGATTTATTTAATAAATGAATATGAAAAATATTGTTAAGATCTATTATTAAATTTAATAAATATAATTAAAAAATAAAATATATTTATAAAAAATTTATCAAAAATTTATTGGTTTACACTCTTAATTTATGAATAGTTTATCAAAATCTTCGTTAGTTTATATTTTTAGTATTAAAGGATTTTAAATTTTGTTTTATTATTTTTTAATTAATTTAAATATAATAAATTAAAGTTTAAGTCAACTATCTGTTGACTTACAAAGGCTGATTTTAAAGGAGAGTTATTGTGACGGTTGCCAGTTAGCGGATATGAGAAAAATTTAAGAGAGGAATAATAGCATGAATAGATGCGTGGGCAATCTGTAATTAAAACAAAAGTTAAGGCTAATATGTTAAAGTGGCACCCAGTAAATATCCTGGGCTGTCTTTCTTTTGTGGAGGAAATATAAGATGTGAAACCAAAACAATAACAAAAGCGGAGGGAGTCTTAAAACCAAAAAACCCTAAAGCGAAAAGGAAAAAAAAATGGCTTTGAAATTCAATCCCTTTGCCTCACAATCTCAGAAACTCCATTCTTTTGGTCTTACACCAAAGGCCAGCCTCAGATCTCCCAAGGTTTCCATGGTCTCCACTCTTCCTTCTGGCTCCAAGTTAGTGTCTTTCTTTTTTTTTTTTTTTTGTTTTGTTTACTTTTTATTCATTGTTTTCTTGTGAAATCATGGATCTTTCTTTACTTATAGCTGATTTTGGATCTGGGTTTTTGTTATTTTTGCTATCTGACATGGCTTTCAAGACCTCTCTTTTGTTTGGTGATGTCTTATGATCTTAATCCATGCCTGTCTCTGCATATGCTCTTGGGGTTTCCATGCTATATGAGATTGTTTCTGCTATATCACTGTGCCTTCTGTGTTTGTATTCAATTTCAAATCTTGGGTCTCCACACAAAATGATATTTTCATTTTTGGTTCATTTATCTGGTGTAATTACATTTTATTAGCTGATTTTTTTTTCTAAAACTTTTTCCAACTATATTTCCTTCTATTCCATTTTTCTTTGTTTCAAGTTGGTGGAAGTAGTTTAGATTCTCTAGACATGTTGATAGGTAACAAGGCTTTCCTTTTTCTTTTCCTTTAAGTAATCTCATGTTACTTTTTTTGCAATATTGTTGAATCTATATTTTTAAAAGAATATTGCATTTGGTAGAAGTAGTTCAGAATATGTTGTCCTGAGTCCTCAGTTCTCTGTTATTCTCATCCTTTTTTTGGTTTTTAGGTCTGGTTTTTAAACAGAATAAAATGTTTCTCATGGTTGATAATTTTTTAAACTTTGTCTTTTATAATTTCTTGCACAATTTATTGATGGTGCTTCTGTTTCGTCTTTGAATCTACTTTATGTTAACACTTTAATCAACAGATTATTTGGCTGATACTTCCAACATTCTTCACTCCATTTATGGTTCAAGGATATTTTATTATTTCCTTGCAAATTTTGAGTCATAGCAAAATATTCATGTACTGGAAAAAGAACATGTAAATAATTTTCCTTGAGTTTTCTTCCTGGTATTGGTCATTTCTGGTGGCTGTACATTAATTGCACCGTTAACAACAAAGTATTTTCCTTCTAAATTGAATTATACTTTACAGCCAAGTAACTAATTGACTCCATTAATGAAATTAAGTCTGGTAGTGTAAGTAGTGGCATAGGGTATGTTACACATAATAAAGCTGCTGTTCCTTTTTTTTTTTTTTGGGTGCAGAACTGCTTTTCTTTTTGTGAACACATAAAGCTGTCTAATTACATTGCTATTGCATATTCCATTATACCTTGCTTTATAGTTTTCATGTGCTGGATACCTGGAACATGCAGTAGCCCAATTTGTGAGATGGGATTTGTGCTTTTATAATTTGTTGTTGCCTTTTAATCCTTACTGATATATCTGATCTATGAGAATGTAGTTTCAAATTCATTTTACATAACGCAGAGAAGTTGAAAATCTCAAAAAGCCTTTCATGCCTCCTAGGGAGGTGCATGGTCAGGTCACCCACTCCATGCCACCTCAGAAGATTGAGATCTTTAAATCTTTGGAGAACTGGGCTGAGAAGAACATTCTAACTCATCTCAAACCAGTTGAAAAATGTTGGCAACCCCAGGATTTTCTTCCTGATCCAAATTCGGATGGATTTGAGGAGCAAGTCAAAGAACTTAGGCAAAGGGCAAAGGAGATTCCAGATGATTACTATGTTGTATTGGTTGGTGATATGATCACAGAGGAAGCCCTTCCAACTTACCAAACAATGCTCAATACCTTAGATGGAACTTGTGATGAAACAGGTGCTAGCCTTACTCCTTGGGCAATTTGGACGAGGGCATGGACGGCAGAAGAAAACAGGCATGGTGATCTACTTAATAAGTATCTCTACTTGTCTGGAAGAGTGGACATGAGGCAAGTTGAGAAGACAATCCAGTATTTGATTGGATCAGGAATGGTAAGATGCTTGCGACACAATTGACTCACTTCTCGTCGTTTAATGTGCAGAACTATATTGAATCCTTTGCAGTTCATTGATGGACGGCATATTGCAGTCTCTAAGACAGTATAAGTTCTATTTTCTTTAGTCTTTTGGTAGTGTTTTCTTTGTGCGTGGAGGGCGGAGAAAACCCATGGACATAGTTCTTCAAAGTCATGTTCGCCTTTCTTTTTGTTTCTTTTCATCTTCTAATTTGGGGTAAAACCTTGTGAAAATGAAAGCATATTAACATTGCGCTACTTCACATTTGGAATTTCACTAAATTTTTGTAAAAGTGTCCCCTAATGAGGTCTTACTCTTTTACCATCGTTAAGGAGTGCAAATTTGGAGGATTATTGACATTTAATTACTTTTCACTCAAAAGCAAACATGAAAGATGCCATTGTATATGGTTACAATCCGTCGGTGTTAAACTGAGCTCTTTTTGCCCTATTGATCAATTTTTTAAGTTTTCTTCTGTATATTTGTAGGATCCCCATACAGAGAATAGTCCGTATCGAGGATTCATCTACACAACATTCCAAGAAAGGGCAACTTTCATCTCCCATGCAAATACAGCCAGGCTTGCCAAGGAGCACGGGGACATGAATTTGGCTCAAATTTGTGGTAGCATTGCATCAGATGAAAAGCGTCATGAGACTGCATACACCAAAATTGTTGAAAAGCTCTTTGAAATTGATCCTGATGAAACAGTCCTGGCCTTTGCTGACATGATGAGGAAGAAAATCACCATGCCAGCCGAGTTCATCTATGATGGCCGAGATGACACCCTTTTCGACCACTACTCAGCTGTTGCCCAAAGACTTGGGGTTTACACTGCCAAGGACTATGCTGATATAGTAGAGTACCTGGTTGACAGATGGAAGGTGAAGGACCTAACCGGACTTTCAGCTGATGGGCGTAAAGCCCAAGACTTTGTGTGTGGACTTGCTCCAAGAATTAGAAGGCTGGAGGAGAGAGCTCAAGAAAGAGCCAAGGAAGCACCCAGTATTTCATTCAGTTGGATTTTTGATAGAGAAGTGAAGCTCTAAGGTCATGACAAGGAAATATGTATGTCTCTCTCCTGAAAGTGTTACTCATTTGTGGAAAAACAGGGCTAGAGAGAAACATGATGAAGCTGTGCCATCTGCAACAGGAGGAATTGTTTGGGGGTGTTCGTGGCTTTGGTATGGTGTACGTGCAGTTGTTTCTAGATGTGTGGTGTCATTAAATAATGCAGATAGGGGCAGCTGTAGTTTTTGATGTTGTGTTCTTTTAGCTAATGTATCCTTGTTGGTTGTTTTCTTCAAACAATCTTCTTAACGATGGCAATATCCTGTTGTTGTTTCCAATATGATACTCCTTTACCATTCACTTTTGTCGGGTTTATGAATCCTTTCAGCTTTTTAATTGATTCTGCATGACATAAAAATATTTTCCCTCGAACAGAACAGTGGCATGAAGAAATTTCACCATTGTCACCAGTCGCCCACCATAACCACGCATTGTTTTCGTTTTGGTCTACACTAGGGGTGTAGTTTTGGCTTCCACCACCGTTGTAATCGAGTTCCAGCTTCATTTTAAATTTGAGATTGATTTGAAATAAGATTTGAATTATTTGAATTCCTATTCGTTTAATAAAAATAAATTTAATTTTTATACTCTATTTTAAATTTAAAATTATTTATTTGAATTAATATATAAATAAAATAATAATTTTTTAATTAAAATAAATAAAAATATATTAAAATTTAAATTTTTGATTAAATTTATAAATTATTCAAGTTTGATATTAAAATATTCTAACTCAATTTACTTTAATTTAAATAATTTACTAAATATTAATATATTATTTAGAACGTAATGACCAATTTGATGAGTTGAAAAAAAAATCTGATACGA
Organism: Durio zibethinus; assembly: GCF_047325235.1. Lineage (NCBI taxonomy): Eukaryota > Viridiplantae > Streptophyta > Magnoliopsida > Malvales > Malvaceae > Durio > Durio zibethinus. Next base: position 992,524 of record NC_143165.1, on the reverse strand, counting down.
CATAAAAATTTTTTTTTTTTTTTGTGATTTTTTTTTTCGTGTAAAACTGAAATTTGGACTACTCTTTTATTCAAAACAGGGGTTTCAATGTAGTTTACATCTTCAATTAAAATTCTTTTCTTCTTTTTCATCTTTGGGTCACAATAACTCATTGGTTGTAAGAACTTATTTTTCAATTAAATCAATGCGTTGTTGCTTAAAAGAAGCTACTAACAAAAAGTCACCATTTGAAATGATTTTAATAAAAAATTATTAATTAAATTTAAACTAAAAATTTTTTATATTATAATAAACGATCTTAATCAATTCAAGATTTAATATTCAAATTCAAGATTTTTATTTTGAAATAAATGATTTTGATCAAATAAATATTTAATAAATTGAAATATGATATAATATTATTATATTAAATAAAATTTTTACCAATACGAATCGTAATATATTATTTTTATATAAAATATAAAATAAATATAATATTTTATACTATATGATAATATAAATAATTGGTAATTTGATTTTAATTTATTATCGTTGTGCTCTCCACGTTGGACCAGTGTGATTTTGTTGAAAAATAAAAAACTGATATGACACGAAAGTTAAGGTTTTTCACTGTTTTTATAATTCTTTTTTGTCTTTTTCATCTTTGGGTCACAAGAACTCGTTGGGTTCTAAGAACTTAATAATTGTCACAGCTCACAACTGCGGAGATCCTCTCACCATTTTCATAAAAACAATTCAATTTTATTTTAAAGTTGGAAAATAAAATTATTTCTTTTATTATCCAAGAAATTCAAACAATGAAAACGAAAATTTTTTCTTTGTCTTGCAAGCGCAATAAAAAAAATTAAAATAAAAGATGTAGCGACTTGTTCGAGGCCACGATCAAAACGAACAACACATTTGATGGGCACGGAGAATCGCTTAATGTTATTGCCAGCCTTCAATGCAAATCACGCCATTTTCGTTCAAATTTTGACATCTTTGCTCTGCAAATTGGCTTCTGAAAAACAAAAAAGATTGAAAACAGAAGGAACAGAGGAGCCCTGTGACATTGCAGAGATTGGTGATGGAAAAGGGTCCTTTATAGGTGGAAAGTGAGGAACCAAAACCCTAACCCTAATAAAACTGCTACTAAATGCATCTCAGATTTTGTTTTTTTTGGTATCCTATTTTTTTTTAAATTTTTTACAAGTGAAATTATGTAATTATTTTTTTCTTTCATATAAATTTTTAGAAATAAATTTTCTAAAAATCATAAATTTTTTCAAATAAATTTATAGAAAATTCTATAATTTTTTGAAAATAAATTTTTATAAAATTATAAACTTTTTAGAAAAAATTTATGATTCTCTTAAAATCTATTTTTACAAAAATTTATGATTTTTCATAAATTTATTTTTAAAAAATTATATGATTTTTCCAAAATTTATTTTCAAATAATTATAAAATTTTAAAAAATTGTGAGAAAAGTAATTAAATAATTTATTTACAAAAATTTAATGAAAAAAATGGGAATGTTAAGAGAAAAAACGAGAATGCGTTTCAGCAGCCCCTAATAATATGAGAGTGAATTATCTGTGCGAAATGGCGGAACTGCCCTTGTTTAGTGTTGGGCTTTGAATTATATGGCTTTGTTGGACTTGTATCTGGATGGAATATTTGGGCTCATTTAATCTTGGGCTTGGCTATATCAAATAAATAATATTTTCTCGGGTTTAATTTCTGTTCATTTCTTTTTAATATACTCATTTCTCATGAAATATTTTGTTATATTTGAAATAATTAGATTGAAACTTCAAACCAAAGTATCCTAATTGATAGAACTCATAAATGAAAAAGTCATAAGTAAAAATATTTTTATTTGAGATTATCAGAATTTGAATCTTAATTATTAATAATAAAAATACATTATGAATCGAAAGAATTGACCAATCATTTGATTTTAGATTATTTAACTAATTATAAGTAAATTATTTAATAGCTCTGTGTAATGGCAGCTTCAATCAAATTGATTTTCATTAGCCACCGGTCATTAATAAAATGTTGAATTTTTAGTTTTAGTGGGCCTGATAAATTCAAATAAAAAAAATCAATATATCCATTGTTCCATCTGCCATCAAGCCAATTCACCAGCTTAATGCAAAGTTTAGATCCTGCAAAAGGTAAAAGCTACTTCAGTTGTTTTTGTGGCCATCCAAGTAAGATGTTTAATGCTCCTACTATGTTGACTATTAGTGTATTTTTATTTTTTAATTTTGTTAAATTTATATATAATTTATATCATATTTTATATATAAATTATATATTATAATTTATATTAACACAAAAAATAAAATATATATTTTTAATTTTATTAAATTTATATATAATTATTACTAAAATTTTCAATCATATTATTTTTATATTTTATTTTCGTATCGTATTTATATTATTATTAGATTTAGGCCAACCACCCAAAGAAAGTTAAAACCTTCACTGGGAAGTCACCTACAATACCTACTCAGAGACTGCATCTAGAGAGCATAGCTTGATTCTTAGAAGGCTGTATGAAAGAAAAAGCACTTCAAAATGTTAGAGCATGAAAATGCATAACGATGGAGAAGTTTTAAAAGTTGCAGATTCAATTACAAGGTACAGGCCATTCATCGATCACACATAACAAACACATTTGTTATTACATTCGAAGGACACGAAACCATGAAAGCCAAAAACGAAACAAGCACATAAATAGAAAAGAAAAGATCTATTTCTGAGTAGCCTTAGAGGTGGCCTTGATATCCTGGCCAGAAGAAGCCACTGAAGCAATGTCAATAACCTTAGGCTGCCTCTTAATCTCATCTGCAAATTTAGGCACAGTAACCCTCAAAACCCCATCCTCCAGATGAGCCTTGATATGATCCAAATCTGCATTGGCAGGCAGCCTGAACTGCCTCCAAAACCTTCCAATAGTTCTTTCAGCCCTATGCCACTTCTCTCCCTCAACTTCTTCTTCATTTTTCCTTTCCCCGCTGATCCTCACCACCCTGTTATCCTCCACCTCGATCTTCACATCATCTTTCTTCATCCCTGGAATGTCTAGGAAGATGACATGCGCCTGTGGGGTTTCTTTCCAGTCTGCTTGAGCCAAGGCCAGGTTCTCAACCCCTTTAGGGACTGTTAGTGGGGTGTGTTCAAGGATTCTGAAAGGGTCTTCGGGGAGCATCATGTCCCACAGGGGCCTTGCGTAGGGCACGAAACCATTCACTTGGGTTGCCATGACAGCTACTACCATCAAGAAAACAAAGGCTTTGGTGATATTTTGGATTCTCATTTTGACGGAAACTATGGTCTAGCAATGTCGGGTGATTTCTTGAGGTGGGAATGGTGTTGATATGTATATATATAAGGGTGAGGAGGATTTCTCCGGATTGTTCTTGTTCTTGGTCGTGGTCTTACGCGAACAATCTAGGAGGGAGCAGCGAGAATGCAAAAGAATAGGTGAATCGCATGACGTGGGCTCCTAGAGTTTTCTACAGAAAATTGAATTTGCCAGATCTGAAGACTCCGATGGACACGTGGGCCTTTGGATGACTTCCATGATTCAAGCAGTAGCTGGTAAATGTTGATTTCATTCATGGGGAATCTTTTCTAGTGGGGTAAAAACGAATATATTATGAATTTGCGGTCGATTTAGTTAATTTTGAATTGAATTGTTCAAACGAGTTATATTTTATTTTTGTTAATTGAATTAATTTTTTATTTTAAAATTAATTTAATTGGTTTAATTAATATTTTGATTAATTAAATAATAAAATATAAAATTACATTATATTTTAAAATTTTAATTTATTATATTTAAAATAAAATAAATAAAATTATTCATAAAAAAATATTTGAATGTCAAAATATTAAGTCAAAAATTTTAATAATTTGTAATAAAATGCGTAATTTTATATATTTTTGTTTTATATAAAAACATTATTATATTTTAATTAAAATTCAATTAATTTAATTAAAAATGAAAATTTTTTTAAAATTGTTTTTGATTACTAATCAAAATTAATTTGATAATTGATTAATTAATTGAGTTTAATTAATTTAATCAATTAATTCGATTAAAATTAAATTTTAAACACTTCAAAATAAGATAATATTATAAATTAAATTAAATTAAATAATTATTTTTATCTTATATTTTATATATAATAATTAAAATATAATAATTTTATTTATTAATCAAAATTATTTTTTACCCACCTACGGCTTCCCAATTCTACCTAGTGGTAAACGTTGATTTTCGTTGGCAGGAAACCTTTCTCGTGGAGTCAAAAAATATATTATGTATATAAACTTTTATTTAAAATTAAATTTAGACATGCTTACTGTATAAATGGAAAGGAAAAAAATACTTTGAAAAAAAGAATTTATCTATGAAATAGAAGTTATTTTATAGATAATTTGAGTAGATAATTTTTAATATATGTGAAATAAAAAATAAAAAACATAAATATCATTATTTATATATTTTTTATTATTTTTTCGATTTGATCTTTATGTAATTTCATCAAAATTCATGTCCAATTCAATAAAAAATTGTATGAATACTATAGATAATATGATAAATAATAATAATAATAATAATAATAATACATATTAAAAAAATTAATTTATTAAAATAAATAAAAAATAAAAATTTTATTTCAATTAAAAATAATATAAAATTTTCATTAACAAATAAATTAATAAATTAAAAATATTTTTTACAATCAAATATAAACTTAAATATAATTTATATTAATATTTTGAAAATATTTTAAATAAAAAACAATTTTATTAATAAAACAATATTCGCGTCGGGTCGGCGGACAACTCAGCCCATCAACAGATCCAAAACCAATTAAACAGCAACCAAAAACCCTATAAACCCTAGTGTACAATTCTCAGTCTTTTTCTTAAGTCAGACTGACTGAACGAAAGAAGCAAAAAAACAAGGAAAACAGAGAAAAAAAAAAAGAAAAAAAATGGATCACATTGCAGCAGCTGAACAGCAATTAGTTTCAGAAAGAATGAGGAGGAAACTGAATGAAGTGAATATGGCAGCTCAAGCCCAGCTTGCTCCTGTCCAAGACCACATCAATTTCACTCTTCAGGTCTCCCTCTCTTTCTTCCAAATTTGAAATATTTACTTGTCTTTTTGACATGGGCATCTTTTCTTTTTTGTCAGTTTCTTATGGATATAGCCCCTTTACCTTCATATTTTCCATAAAGAAATGATTTCTTTGTGCCATTTGATTCGTTTTGGTTTATGGGTTCTTATTAATGCGTGCTTAGGATTGTTAGTCCTTCATGTTTTCCATAAAAATGTGATTTCTTTGGGCCATTTGATTCATTTTGTTGAATGTGTTCTGCTTTATTCATGTTTAGGATTGTTAGTCCTTCATGTTTTCCATAAAAATATGATTTCTTTGGGTCATTTGATTCGTTTTGGTGTATGGGTTCTGCTTGATTCATGCTTAGGATTGTTAGTCCTTCACGTTTTCCATAAAAATATGATTTCTTTGGGCCATTTGATTCGTTTTGGTATGTGGGTTCTGCTTAATTCATGCTTAGGAATTGTTAACACCAAATTGAGATTAGAAGAAAAAGCTTTGAACTTGCTGATTGCTTTTGATATTAAAAGCCTTTACCTTTTTCTGGAATATTGTTAGATATCATGCTTGTTTATTGTCTGACCAGTTATGATAATGATTTTAACTTCTTGGTCACGTTGGTTTTTATTTTTGTTTAAAATTCTTGTGATGATTGGTTGCAGCAAGCGTATTTCAAGTGTGCCTACGAGTGCTTTGATAGAAGTAGGAAACAAGAGGAGATAAGCAATTGTGTAGAACATTGCAGTGTTCCTGTTGTTAATGCTCAACAGCATTTTGAGAATGAGATGGCCAAGTTTCAAGTAAGTTCATTTTCTTTCTTTTTTTCTAATTTTTGTTGAGGCTTCAGTCTTCTCTTCATTGAACAGCTTTAACTTTTCTGAGGCTATAATTTTGCTTCCATTGTCACTTCACTTTCTTGCTTCCACTCCACAACTTTTCTTTGTGTCTTTACAAATTTAGGGACCTTATACAGTTTCTTTCCAGATCATGTATGAGCTGCTGTTACTGTCTGTTTTTTATGCTTTTCTAGAGTTTTATTTTAGAAGGGTTTCCAAAAGTTAGCAACATTGAATGCATTGTCTCTTGAGTTTCTTCTTTCACTTGTATGCATTTTCTAAGTAGTTGAACAAAGAGGATCCTTGGATTTGATGTGATGAGATGGACAATACTATCTCTTTCCTTTGTTAGGAAGTGTCAAAGGTGAAGATCCTTCTCCTTTTAGTTTTCTGTCATCTAGAAAGTTAACCATCTCCATGTGTCACAAAATTTGTATTGGTCGTGCTTCTTGTAAGCATCCAGTGGGTTCTGAATTATATTAGAGAATTGTTCTCATTTTATGAGTGGTAAGGCAGTGAAGTGCCATTAGACTGATCTCCCATCCCTTTTGTTAAATCAATTTAGAAATCTATGACAAGCTACTTGCTTTGCATATTATTCCTCCCTCCTCTTTTTTTCTTTACAGCCAATGGTAGTTAAGTTGAACTGGTCTCTGGATATGTAATTAGCTACTTTTAACCTGAATTAAAGATTATTTACTGGAAAATGCTCAAATGTGGAATATGACATCTTAAGGTTGGTTTTAAGTGTTGTAGTGTAGAATTAGCAAATGGCATATAGTTATTACTGTAACATAATTTGTAGTTTAGACCTGATTGATTGATTAATGATTCCAAAATAGCTGGAATTTAACACCCAGCTGAGTATCGTAGTTTGGAGGTCGAAACAGAAATCTGGATGATATGATAAGAAAGCAAGAGAACGAGTCATTCAGAAAAGTTCTATTACATCACCAGTTCCCTGCTGCTTTGCTAGTCAATTTGTTGGTAACTGCAATGATCCAATTGGGTTCATAAATTAATCAACTCGGGAATTTATTTCACTATAGGATTAATGTTATGAAAGGCTCCAGAACTATAGGAAAATATTCAATATGATACCTGAGCTTTAAAAATCTCTAATGTAATATTTGAGCTAAGAATCTATTAGCTAACGTGGTATTCACTTTTAACGTAGTTAGCTCCAAATGATGACATGTGGCAGACAAACAACCTTTCAAGTACCACATTAGTTAACAAATTCTTAGTTCATATACCACATTAGTGATTTTTAAAATTCAGATACTACATTGAATATTTTACTATAATTTAGGGGTTGTTTGTAATATTAACCCTTCACTAAGGCTAATGGCAATGTCTGGTGAATGAACACGTGGTGACATGAGTTAGAAATTTGTTATTGTTCTTTGAATAAAAAATGTTTTTCAACCTTAAATAAAAGATTCTCCATTTATTATGGTTCATATTGAAGTTAATTCTTTTGTGCTTATCAATCTAACGATTCTTCATATTTGTATGGTTCAATTGTGTTGACTTTTCATGGTGCATTGAATCATTGATAAATACTTGTTGTAATGGATGTAGGAAAGATTGAATAGAACCTTGATGGTCTGCCAAGACAAGTTTGAATCAGCTAAGTATCAGCAGATTAAAACTGATGCAATCAATGAGTTGGAGTCATGCGTCAACCAGTCAATCGAGGATAACATGAAGACATTGCCACACCTTGTTGGGAGATTGAAGGCTTCTTTCAACATCAGTGATTGAGCCAAATGAGTATTAGGAAAGTGGTTGTAACCCATTACTATTTACTTGATAGATTCTTAACTCAAATCTTGAGATTTCATAAAACAAGGCATTAAGATATTCCCAGCAATGCCTTCCTGGCCATCTTGGATAAGGCGATTATATTCACATATTTGTTTCAGATGAAGTTGATTTTACTTCCAATTAAATATTTGAGAAATTTGCCTTGTGATATAGATTTGGTAATTTTAAACAGAGGAATTCTATTTCCACCTCGCTTTCTACTAGACACCCCCCTTTTAAATATACTCCAAATTCAAAATTCAAAATTCAATTTTTTATTTTTACTAAATATATTTTAACCTTTCACTTTTTATTTTTTATTTTTACGTTTTGTCTTCTTATCTTTTCACTTTTTGAGATCAAGTTTTTCGAAAATGAATATTTGAGAAGTTTTGAGTTTTCTTGGATATCTATTTTGAGAAATTCGATTTCATTTTTAATTACTGAAAATTTTTATCATGTGCTTACGAATCAATTTACTTGATCATGTGTATGAATGAAACTGAAATTGATGTTTTGAACATGCATGATATAAATTTATTTTTTCTCTATAGACTTTAGAAAATTAAGAACACCATTTTTTGGTTTTGCATAGGTAAAAGGGTGTTTGTGATTATTTGATCTCAAGATAAAAACACCTTTATATCCATGTATGCTTAACAACTAACATGCTTGAAAATTAAGATATTTTTTTCATTCGAATATATGATCAAATAAGAATGGATACATGTTCAAGCTCAAACACCTTATGGAATATTAATCCTAACAATGTTATCAGTAAACTAACAATCTGATAGTAAGGATATCTAATTTTTTTTATCACTAGGATACTGGTGACCTAAAAATTAGAGATCTTTATTGTTAGAATTAAACCATAACTTGAAGAAATCATTAAAGACATTTGGACATCTTAACACGTCAGATTTATTTATTTTAGTATTATTTATTTTAAAATTATGTACTTATTTTGTTTAAATTAAAATTAAATGTTATCAAGAGTTTATAATTGAATATATATTTAAACAAAAATTTATGTATTTTCGAAAATAAATTTTCAAAAATACAAGATAATTCTCAAAATTCTTTTTCAAGAACTTAATATATTTCTCAAAAATCAAATTTTAAAAATTAGATTATTTTTTTAAAAAATTATTTTTGAGAATTATATTGTTTTTTCGAAAATGGATTATCGAGAACAAAATATATATTCTTGAAAATCTATTTTCGAGATTTATGAAGAAGATTTTGGAGTATATAAGTTATTGAGGGTATTTTTGTGATTTATTAAATGTTAAAATTGATATTTGCTATGTGAGTATTTTTGGAAGAAAATTTTAAAGGTGTATAAAGAAAATTTTGCGGTGTATTTAGAAGTCTTATTTTAAATGTGATATAAAAACGATATCATTTAAAATTTTGATAAAAATCATATATAAATTTAGGAAAATTAAAAAATATATTTTGTATTTAGCATATTGATACAAGTTGAGAGCTTAAGCCATCAAAAATTGTTTAACTGATTTCTTTTAAAATGATGATTTCTAAATTGTATTAAAATTATTGGTTTTTTGTGGTTTTATCAAACATCAATTATGTTAGTAATTTACTCAATAAAAGATTGAATGACCCAAACAATGAGTTTTTTCAAGAGTATGGTGCTTTTAAAATTTTTTTCCACATAAGAGATATTATTTTTATTTTTTATAAACAAGTTAATTTAACCACATCATTATCTAATTATTATGTGACAAATAGTTGTAATAAATAAATAAATAAATAAAAGTAAAAAATGAGAGTTATTGTCGATTACTCCACCTTACCAAATCACCTTTGTTGGGAATATGTTAAGGTGAAGAATAAAATAAATATTTTATTTCAAAATATGACTCATCGATTACACATGAATAAATTAATTTTTTTATTCGAATTTAAAATTTCGATATTCATATCAATTTAATCATATCAATTTATCATTTAAAAATGCATAAAAATATTGAATTACTTTTTTTTAATTAAATTATTAATAGTTAGATCATATCAAATCAATAATATCAATCTTAATTTAATCATTTAAAACTCAAATCATTTAAATTCGATACATTCATCTTACAAATATAAATAACCTCTTTTCCTCGTATATACTATTTAATTCAACTTCCTAGTTTTCGAACTTCCTATTAACCGACTTATTACCACATGATTTTAGGTTTTACCCTTGTCAAGACAGCTTGACACCAACAACCATACCTTACCTTTTCTTTATAAACATTGATACCTTCCCTTGACCCACTAAATTTTCAGGTATTTGATTTGGATCTGCTATATCGTTGATCCCAAGCTTTCAAGTCTTTAGCTTTAGCCGGACAAGTTCGAAAAGATGATTCTAGTGGCAATTATAGCGGAGCTAATGGACGAGTACACGGTGGCGTTGGCTAAAGTATGTAACAGAAGCCAAAAACCAAACAATACCCAGAGTAAACCACCAGTAATTGCAGAAGTGGTAACACATTCAATAAACTGTAACACTCCTTCAGCTCCAGAAGAAGCTTTCAATCTTTTCTACCACATGTACTCAAGAATTTGAAGAAATTTAACGGTGATTCTGGTTTGCAAGTAAAAAAAAATTTTGAAATTTCCCAGAAAGAAAATGTCATTAGAAGGTAGAAGAACAGCTTTCAATCTTTTCTATTCTGTTTATAGAGTTCTGCGTCATTTTTGAGTTCTATAACAGTGAAATACAAAATGCAATTTTGTTTAAGAAATTGCAGGAGAATTCCAGTCAAGAATCTTAGTATTTTACTGCTGTCTTAACTCATAGTTGAAGAATTTCAAGTAAAGGCCTTCTCAATGGTGTTCATCTGGTATGCATACCATCACCAAAAGGTACAAAATCTATAAGGAGGAAAATTTGCTTTTATTTGTCAAAAAATACAGGAGACTTCATGGTTCAGGCTGCATTTTCTCGCATTCATCTCGAATAGACTGGAAAAGTACAGAGGAGAGGTATCGCTCGCCAAAGCTTGGAAACACAACCTGAAAGTATTTCAATTCTCATGAGTTATATCATAGATAATGTATTGGAATAATACTATTTAATATATGTCATTTCCTAGTCTACCAAAACTATGATACGTCCATAACTTGTTTTTTCGACCACATCCCACACACTCCCAACTCTGACCTCTCCTCTCTCCAGAAACCCACACACGTGCAAAACATAAGTTCAGGATTAATTTCATCCTAGGTAGCTTTCTAAATTGATGTGGAACCTTCATTCAGTTTCTTGGCAAGAATAAAATTTATACCTCAAATTTGTTAACTATAATGTACTTCAACAAGCTTCCATGATATATTTGATGTTTACAATTTCCAAATATAAGTATTCTTCCTTTAAAACTGCAGCTCAAGTTCTTAAGGGATGCAAAATAACTCACCACAATCAGCTTCCCGACATTCTCGGGTCTTTTCCCAACCTTCATTCCAGCAGCAGCTGCTGCTCCAGAGGATATGCCAACCTGATATTACATAATATGATGGATCAAATTAGCAACGAAGGAATAGTATAGGACATGTAGAATAAGAGTAAGACAAAGAGAACTCAATTGTCTGTTTATTTTGCTCTCTTCTTTTTCTTTATTCTTTTTTAATTTTCCCTTGGGTTTGTAAAGTCTTATACAAACTCATAACTAAAGAAAAGGCTTGTTTTCTTAATGAGCCAAGTCAAAGCAACCTTACGCTTGTTAAGGCTTAGGTGAAGCTATACTACGCTTGATTTGTTTACTAAACTAGAGTAACATATTGCAAATAAAATGTTTTTATTAATATCTCATCTAGCAAATACTGACTTTATTAAAAATTCCATGACATGGCCCGAGCTGTCACTTTACCTACCAAAGCCAGTATATTTCATCTTCCAGTTAACAGAAAAACAAGAAAGATGGAGATTCAACATAGACAAAGGAAGAGAGTAGAAAGGAAATATAGTTTAAAAAAATAAAGGATAATGAAGGGAGCAGTTGGATTCCTCTCAGGAACCAACTAAACCGTCATTCTCCTCGTCAGTTATACATGATTGGTTTTTAGGTTGCTTCCTTGATTTAGGGCGCTCTTTTTAAAAAAAAAATTTTTTTATCAATTCTCTCAATCATAGCCTTGCTACCATGAAATCCTTTTGGTTTTGTGGTCAAGATTTCTCATGCCAAGTTGTTCTGCTTGAGCTAAGCTTAATGAAGAATTTCTCAAGAAAAAGAACCAAAAAAGAAGAATTCATTAGAATGGTAAGCCAACCAAGCTGGGCTTGAGCTTGGGTAAATTGTCAGACCACGTTGTACAGGCTTAGCTAAACCTCAGTTCAAACTCGAGCAGAGCCAGAAAAATGCCCTTTTGAGATCAACCTGAGCCAGGGTAAGCTAATACTCAGCTTGACCCAACTACATTACGGCCCCACATCCAGCTATCACTAATGTTGGAGAAAGCCAGACGCGAAGATAAGAAACTTAATCAACAGGATACAGTTCCCTCATTCTTGTTAGCATAAAAGATTTGTCATTTCCTTGAGTAATACAAGCTTACTAGCGAACCAGTCTGTCCATCCAAAATAGTCTATCAAACCAACAAAGTTTAAGGAGATAAAAAAGTCTTATTAAATTAGTAATATTTATTTTTCCTTCTACCTCTCTTTCTGTAGTTTTAACAAGTTCAGACAACCTAGAGTTGGCCAAACAGGTGTTGCACTCTTTAGGAGGGGCTAAGGTCCAAGGTTCGAATCTCCCATTCCCCTTGGACCTCATATGTACCAGAAAAGAAAATGACTTCTTTCCATTTGCATTAACTTCCTATTACTTGCTTAAGAATAGGATGATTACAAAGTAAACGTCTGTAAAGGACCTTCATTCACTTTTGCTTTAACTGCAAACTTTGAAGTCACTGTAAAGTAAAAGAAAAATAGCTTACCAACAAGCCTTCCTGAAGGGCTAATTGCTTTGCAGTTTCAACTGCTTCATCACTGGTTATCTGTCAAGTCAAATCCATCAGAAGGTATACATTACAAAATAAAAGCTTGTAACTAACATGCAATTTAGACTTCTAATTTGACTTGAACCACATGGCTTATTAAAAATGTCTTGATATGAACCCAGAAACTAGAACCAGTTGATTTCCATTTCTTTTATCTTTTCCTTTTCAGTTTTAGCTGGTTAGGTTTATGAGAAATATGCTGGACATGAAAGCCATACATGAAACCTGCAAATCGCACCAGTTGATTTGCATTTTTTTTTCTTTTCCTTTCAGTTTTATCTGGTTAGGTTTGATAGATCTTACATTCTCCACCATTTAAATCATTAACATAGTAACTGAAAAACCCAAACTAAACAGACTTGAATTTTATTTAAGTTCATATGCTGTTATCAGCAGCTAAACATGAAAATGCTATACCTCCAACTACATCACCTCACCTGAAGCCGCATGAATTAATATGTCCACTTACTTAATGGAGGAAAATTTTATGTAACTTAGAAGAAATGTTTCAATTAACTTGACCCTCTTACTGGTTATTCAACTATAAAAAGACTGTTCTTTGCAAATTTCATTTAAACTCTATCTACTAAAACAAAAAAGAAACTTCATGAACTGAAGCCATTAGAGAAACTTAATAGAAAGGAAACCTCAATGACTGCTTTCTTGATAATACGGCCATCTAAAAATTGACTAACAGTAGTCACAAACAATGAACCAGGAAGAAGGAAAATAAAACTCAGACCTCTATAACTTCATCAACCACATCTTGGTCCAAATTCCTAGGTACAAAACCTGCTCCAATCCCTTGAATCTTGTGAGGACCTGTATTTCATGGGGGGAAGGTACAGTGTCAATCTAAGCTACGCATTCCTAAACTTGACACATGAAAAGATAATCATATTCAAAAAATCATCTTCTCTTACCGGGCTTTCCACCAGAAAGTATGTTGCTCTCTGTGGGTTCCACACCAATAACCTGATAACCCATAGTCAAATACAAACAGTCACCAATTCAGTTGCAAAAGAAGGCAAGGCCCTTCTTGCCAAGACAATCAATAGCAGGAGACACTGCAAATTCACTTTTCTTTGATGATAAATTTTCTAAAACATTTCTCTAAAATTGATTGCAATAATGTTCACAAAGGCATGTGAGATAAGTGCCATCCAGGGTTTATTAAAAGGGAAATAATCACCTTGATTTTAGGATTTTTTTCTTTAAGGAACCGACCAACTCCAGATATGGTTCCACCAGTTCCTATCCCTGCAATAAAAATGTCCACTTTGCCTCTGGTGTCTTCCCAGATCTCTGGTCCAGTTGTCTCATAGTGTATCTGCAAAAGGAAACATGAATTTTACCCAAGCCAAAAATTCAACAAGCTACTAATAAGGAGTTGCAAATACAAACTTTAGGATTTGATGGATTATCAAATTGTTGAAGCATGTAGGCATTGGGTGTGCTTTTCAAAATCTCTTCAGCTTTCTGAACTGCCCCCTTCATGCCTTTAGCTGAATCAGTTAAAACAAGCTCAGCTCCAAATGCTTTCAAAAGAACTCTTCTTTCCAAACTCATTGATGCAGGCATTGTCAAGATAAGTTGATATCCTTTTGAGGCAGCTATGAATGCAAGGCCAATGCCTGTGTTTCCACTTGTAGGTTCCACAAGAATACTCTGAAAATATTGAAAAAGAAAAAGTGAGCAACATGCCCAAATCTATTCAAAAGCATGTAACAGGTAACACTCACAAATGAGGTTGACAGTAATGAACATTAAGAAATGATCTAGAAGGTAATTTTGTAATTTCAATCATCCTCTCACAAATGTAAGTATATACATAATAAAAAGAAAAGAAATCAATGAACTGTATTACATTTTGCCAGTTAAATTGAACCACAAGCCATATTTCATCAGTGGACAACAATAGAGAGCCATGAAAACCATTGGCGATGACATGTAACAGGATTTCACACTAGAAACCATTCACTAAATAACCAGAAAATAAGATGCAAAAGCTGTGCCCTTAATCCATGCTGGAGCAAATAGGTCAAACCTAAAAGATGCCTAATAACTGGTGTGATGATATACTAAAAAGCAGGCATCTATAAGGGACAGCTTGTCATTTGTCATTTGTGACCTTAAGTTATGTAGTCAGGCCTCTCTTTCAGTGCTAGGACAAGCTAGACCAATTGATCCCGACATTAGACCTGAACTCATGATTACTGAAACAGCAGCAGATTGGTCTAACAATGGGAGCCTATGCCTAAAATAGAACTCTAACTTGCCTATTCGAGAAGACCATTATCTAGGAATGCCAAAATTGAGCTAAAGTATTCAAAAAAGTATTGAGATAGAAAATTTGACCATATATTTAGTTGTTACACATCGACTGCACATAGACAGAAGTTTTGTCGACCTTCCGTTACCTTTCCAGGTGTTATAACTCCTCTTTGCTCAGCATCAGCAATCATACTGTACCCTATCCTGAAAACAATAATAAATGATATTAATTTCCTGTTTTTCTTTAGGCTTAATGATGAACTCGATAGCAACATTTAAGCCTTGACCAAGAGATTCCGGAAGTTTAAATTTTAATTTTAACTTCATATATGAATAAATACGGCCAGAGAAGAACTTAATTATGGATGCACATATAAAGTTCTTTAGAACGGCTTCCAGGTTGAACACATGGTAATGCTTTTTAACTATTAGCAAACAATGAGCCTGCTAACTATGCACAGAAGCTACAAGATGCTTACAAAAAGTTTGGCTACCTGTCCTTCACACTGCAACATGGTTCCATAATCTCAAGCTTGGCAGCAATATTTGCGACAGAGCCCTTCACAATATTGTTCAAGTACACCATTGGTGTTTTCCCAATAAGCTGTTACAAAACAATCAATACAACAAATAAATAATGAAACAAAGCACAGAAATAAAGAAAAAGGTGCATTGACCAATAGATTCATAGGAGTTCACTTCTTTCTCCATTGAGATAGCACATGCCCTGAGAAAAATGGTACAGGGTTTCATATAGAAGAACAAGACTCAAGCCCTGTACTTTATCAGATGGAATGACCAGTCACAATGTATCCGGAGACCACTATGGACAAGACAATGCCACACAGCACCACAAGTTGAGAAAGTGAAAGGAGGCAATAGTAAATTAAGACCATTAACAAGTCATTAGTAGACAAAAAGCAGCTTGAAAATTTTCAGATAACCAAATCAAACAACTCAACAGAATCTTGCATATCCCATATGGTATAAAAAAAACCTTTTCTTCCCCCCCTTCTTTAATAGTAATAATATGAAATTATGAATGCTCACTTATGTTTATGTCAGTGAACACAATTCAAGAACATGTTCAGATCATAATCCCGTGCCTTATCTCTTTATAACCTAAGAAGCATTGGGAAAAGAAAACTAATTAATAGAACTAAACTCCCTCATATAACAAAATAGACCAGCAAAAAAGATCTAACTTTCCAATTTGTTTTGATAATAAGGATTATTTCTAAACATAAACTGAAGAGATAATCTTTCTAGGTGCAGAACAACTAGTCTTAACTCAATCAGACATATGACATCCTGATGAAAGAAACAAAGAACTTCAATTGAGCTAATTTCAATACTATCTAACACTATTACAGACACAAATGCACTATAGCCTTTCAACTTTTGTGGTTCTTACCTTTATTAATTCACACAGCCTAATAGACAAAGTTGGAATCTTAGAACAATTGAAATCCATAAAAATATTTGTTACTTGGTACCAGTTAAAAACTATTTTACCACTAGGCTCCTCTACAAGTTAAAGACAACCAATCCCACAAGTCATATAATTCCAGTATGGAGAACATAAAAGTTAAAACTTCAAACCAAAGTAACATTGCCTCCAACAATAGCTCTAGCAGTTACATTAACATTAGCATCAAAAACATTATACAATAATTCATTGAAACATATATTTGAAAAATATAAAACCCATCGTAAATTACACCAAAAAGAAAATAATATACCAATAAAACTAAGAACCCCACGAAGCAAAACTAAAAATTTTCCAAGAAACAAATTCAACCATTTCAGAATTACATGCAAACAAAACACTGAAAGTCGAATTTTCTAAAAGCAAAAGCAACCCATTGCCCAAATCCAATCAAATTCAAGAAATAAATATCAAATGAAGCATCAGAATGAGACCTGAGTAACATCATCAGCAATGTTAAGTCCTTCGATCTGAGTGTCAGGCTTAACGGACACAGCCTTACATACAACAGAGAAGCCAGAAGCTGATCCCTTCCCATAATTCAGCTTCCTCAATCTCAGAGTGGGCCCATAAGAACCCAGTTTGAGAGTGTGGGGAGAAAGGTCAGAGGATAGGTTCTTCGTGGAGTTACAAAGACGAAAAGTCAACGGATTGAAGAGAAGAGAAGAAGAAGCTGCCGCAGCCATTTTTTTTCTTTTTGGTTTGTCTGTGAAACCCTGCAGATGTTTGCACTTTGTTTCCTTGGGCCTTCGGTCTTATATTCCTCACAATTACGCAACAACACAGTAGACAAACCGCAAAAATTTTAAGGTTAAATACTCATTTGCCCCCACATTTTTTATTAGTTTGATACCTAAAAAATAATATATTAATTTAATACTCTAATTTTCAATAAATAATTTTTTGATATTATGATAACATTGAGGAATACTATTAATTTAATTTTAATTTTGATATAATACAAGTAAAATTTGATAACTTTTGATATAATTTTAATTTAAAAAATTTTTGATAAAATTTTAGTAACTTTCAATATAATTTTGGTAATTTTGATAAAATTTTAGTAACTTTCATACAATTTTAGTAATTTTGTATAAAATTTTAATAATCTCTTAATGTAATTTTAGAAATATTTTGGTAACTTATGATATACCTTTAGTAATTATTGATAAAATTTTGTGTCATAATATATTTAACAATTTATTAATATATTATCATTGATTTACTATTTAATTTTCAATAATTTATTGCAAAATCATAATAAATTTATTATTAAATTAACCATAATTTATTACCAAATTATTACTAATTTATATTAAATTACTCATTATTTACTATTAAATTATCATTAATTAATTATTAAGTTATTAATGATTTACTACTATTAAGTTATATTAATTTACTTTTAAGTTTTCAATAATTTATTACTACATTATTCATGAAATATAATTATTGTGAATTTAAATTTTTTTAAAATTTTTATTTGTTTAATTTTTATAAAATTTATTTAGTAAATTTGTTTTAATTACTTCTATCCTATATATAACACAATTTCTATCCAAAATTATATACTTAAAATAAAAACATAAAGTAAAGTTTATTACTTTCATTAGTGATAGAACATTTCAAAATTTTCAATCTTTTATATGCAATTATACTTCAATAAAAGGTATAAAAATATATGCATTAATAATTTAATTAAATCATCAATAAAACATATTTTAATATATACTATTTTACCATGAAGAAATAAGATAAACCTACCATGAATCTATTTAATAAAAAATTAATGAAAATTTTTAAAACTTGAATAAAACAATAACATTATTATATAAAAAAAATTTTCTAATATATTATTGGTAGACTTTTTAAATTTTATGTTTCATAGTTGAAAACGCATAACAATATATTAGTAAATTAATAATAGGTTAATAAAAAGCAAATGATTACTTAGTAATTAATCATTGATAATTTAATAATAAATAAATGATAACTTAATAATAAAGAAATAATAACTTAAAAGTATATTAGTTTCAATTTAGTAGTAATCAATTGATAATTTTAGCATTAAATCATAAATAACTTAATAATATATCAACGATAATTTAATAATTAATCATTGGAAAGTAAATCGATATAAATTAGTATTAGTTAATCATCACTAACTTAATAGTTAAATAATTTAATAGTAAATTATGAAGAATTTAATATAAATTAGTGATAACTTGATAATGAATTATGGTTAATTTAATATTAAATCTATGACAATTTTGTAATAAATAATCGAAAACTAAGTAGTGAATCAATAATAACATAACAAAAAATGCATAATAATATAATAGTAAATTATTAATAATTTAGATATAAATTATTGATAGTTTAATACTAAATGACAAAGAAAGTACTATATGATATTTCAATAAATGTCCATTTGCATATCTCGAATTAACATTTTCAGGTAACTTATATTAAGATTTAAAAAAGATACTAATATATGTAAAAAAAGAATTCAATCAATATTACATCATCAATTATAAGATTATTATTAAAAACTTTTTTTTTAAATTTCATTAAAAAAATTTTTAAACTAAAATATTTTAAAATTTTCAAAAAAACTCAAAATTTTAATAAAACTACAAAAAATTTATAAAATTCAAAATCAAAATAAAAATAATTTTTTAAAAATCTAAAATATCCACAAAACATAAAAAATTTTGAAAGTAAAAAAAATCTAAATTTTTTTTAAAAAAATTTTGAAAATTAAAAAAAATCTAAAAAATTAAAATTTTAAAAAAATCTTAAACATTTAAAAAAATATATATAAAAATTATAAACATTTCTAAAAAATAAAAAAAAATCTTAAAATTTTAATAGAAATCTAAGAAACTCAAAAACATTTTGAAAATTTAAAAAAATATAAAAAATAAAATTTTAATAAAAATAAACATTTCTTGAAGCTAAAGAATTTTTAAATTTTATTAAAATTTTGATTTTTATATTTTTGTTGAATTTTTTGAAACTTTTTTAAAATTTTCTTGGATTTTGTATTAAATATTTAATTTTTAAAAATTTTCAGATTTATTTAAATTTTTTATTTTTATTAAAATTTTCATTTTTTTAATTTTTCATAATTTTTTTTATTTTTTTATAAATTTTTAAAAAGCTTTAGATTTTTTACACTTTTTAATTTTTCAAAATTTTTTTAAAATTTTCATATTTTTGCATAAAATTTTAGATTTTTTATTATCAATTTTAGTATAAAATTTATCAATAGAGTTAACTTATTATTGAAATATTTGATTTATTAATACAACTATAAATTTACATAAAAAAATTGCACAAGATTAATTAAAATTTTACGTATGTTTCTAAAATTTGTGTAATAAATATGTGTATATAATTTCTTATAAAAATTCATAAAAATATTATTAAAGTTAAGTTTACCGGTTTACAATTTACAAATATTTTATTTTTTTACAAAGAAAAACGGTAATTTAAGAATAAAAAAGAGATTTGAATCCAATTGTATTTACTTATGTGTCTAATTTTACGATGGACTTGCTTTTAAATCTAGTAATTTAAAATATAACATGATAACACTACATAAATATAATACGAAAATAGAATATGAAAGTGACATGACTTAAAATTGTAACAATAATTATATATGATGATGACACGACATAAATATAATACGAAAATAGAATATAAAAGTGATATGGCTTAAAATTGTAACAATAACTATATATGAGTTTAACAAAATAAAAAATTATATTTTATATTTTTATTTTGACACGAATTATAACACGTAATTTTTATGTAAAACACAATAGATATAAAAATTTTAATATTTTCCACAACATAAATACATAAATCATTAGATCTACTTGATTTGTCTCCAATTTTATGTTTGATTTTTACTTTTGTTTCTTAAAGAGATATTCATGAAATAAAATAAATTTTCATTTTGAAAATCAGTAATATATTATATGGAATATGTTATTTAAAATTTACATTAATTAGCTATACAGTAGAATCTAAAAAAATAAAATGCGAACCATCACAATAATCAATACAAAATGCTTATGAAAATTAGAGGAAAAAAAATGTCTAACAACTAATAATACATTTAGGAAAACAACTTTTTGAAGAAGTTTATAACTTTATATTTTCAAATTAGGGTTTTAATTATCAATTAAAAAAATTATTTAAAAAGTTAATTTATAACTACATATTTTATATTTAAATTAAAATGAACAAAGAAAACTAGTTTGGGAAAGGATAAATAATTCTTATCATAAATACAGGGTTTTTTTTTTAATATTTTAAGTTATAATTATGATTCAAACTCTAATCTTTTAATTTTAGAGTGGACTCGAGTATCATTTATCTACATATTTTATATTTAAATTAAAATAAACATAAAAAACTAATTTGAGAAATGAATAAATAATTATTGTGTTTAATAAACATAATTGATTTTTTTAAAAATTTTTTGAATTATAATTGAAATTTAAATTTAAAATCTTCAATTCTAAAATTGATTGGAATGCCTCATTGTCATTGTTCAAATTTAATTCTTTAACATATTATGTAAACTATACATTGTTTACATAATTTATAAAAAAACAATTAAAACTGTTCCCCTATTTATAACTTTAAAGCCAAATCATTTTTGTCTTAAAAAATAATTTGAGGAGTAATTTTGGAACTAATCTTTATATCTATTATTAACAATAAAAACCATCCCAACGTTATATTACATGAATAGATCATCAATGTCCAAAAAAAATTTAAGGGTAATTTTGAAATTAAAATTGAATCTATCAATCTTTATCATATTTTTTATGCAACATCATGAATTTTAATCCTAATTAAAATGGTAATTGAAGCCCATTTATCAATGAATTTTATGCTACCTGTTGATGTACGAAGGCATGTGTACCATTTGTTTATGTTTGAACATTTGTCATCAATAATGTCGATAAATCTCCTTATCCATAAGGAAAATATTTTTTAAAATAAAACTATTTAAATAAAAAATTTTGTCCTGCGACGAAGTGTGGGCAAATTTTCTAGTACTAAATTATAATAATCCTTCAAAAGTTAGGAAACCTACAAATGCAAGGATACAATCGCCTTTTCTCTTGTATATATTTTTCTTCTAATCATTCTATTAGGCTTTGGCAATATAAAAATATTGCAACCCTCCATTTTTTAATTGCTGCCATCGTTTCAAGTTCCAATATGTCTACTGAAATAGATCAAGTTTTAGTATCTTGTTTGAGTTTGAATTCGGACGGACAGGAGGCTTTTTTATGCATTCCATTAGCCACCACGTTTCCCAGGGATGATCAGTTCATTGTTGATCACGATGATGCTTACATGAAATATATGATCGTACTCGAAACTGATACTGTTGAGTTTCTTGAGGATGTTTTTGTTGATAATATTGATCCTCCAAAGATGATGAGGGCCGCCAGTAAAACAGCCATTGAAGGATTGGAGAAAGTAAACATCAATGGAACATCATTAGTGTCGTGTTTGGTGTGCTTTGAAGATTTTTCAATCGTGACAGAAGCCGGACGCTTGCCCTGCTCCCACATTTACCATATAGGTTGCATAGTTAAATGGCTTAAAGAGAGCAATGCATGTCCATTGTGCCGGTACAAAATGTCTATTGTCGATTTTGATCTGAATTCCACAATGCCTGCCCTTGACCCTGATGTGGATTCTAAGGATATGATTGCTGATGATAATTGATTCGGATGCCTTGCATGCTTATGTTTTCTTTTCTTTTCCTGCATTAATTGATCAACAAACTATATGTAGTGAAACTGTCCATTTGATATGCAGTAATTGAGTTAAGCTCCGGATTCGTTATGTTATTGTTTCTCTACATGATTATGCTGTCTCTACCACTATTGATATAAATTCTTGTGAAATAATTTGTTTTGTTATGCGGAGTTTTTGAATAATCTTGCAAGTGCTGCTGTTCATACTTTCTGAGAAAACTTTTGAGAACAAGATTGGTCCTGAAGAGAAACTGAGCCAATACATAATGTAGAGTTAGTATTTACCAATACATAATCATTAGCATGGAAGACATTCATTCACAGACCCTGTGTGGCCAGGAAGCTTATACAGGATGCATTTGTACACCATCCTATCCATACTACCAGCTGTGACCTTGCTTCCATCTGGTGATCAGCCACATTTCAACTTGTTCTTTTCAAAACACAACGATTCTGTGGTGCATAAGGGCGCATATCCCATTTGCAGAGTTTGCAATCCACACCATTGGTGAGAAGATAGGAACCATCCAGACTCAAACTCATACCAGTTATCATGTCTTGATGACCGTGAAGTGTCATGGTTCCCAAATCTTAACATCATTGTCAATGCCACCTGTAAAGATCTTATCTGATGCATCGGAGAAACTAACGGCTGTAATTTGGTATTTTATCAGGAAATGTTTGGATGGCACCTCTCCGTGATGGACAACACGAATTCACAACAGAAGAGTGTTCTGCCATCTTTTTAATTTGTTTCCCTGTTTCAACATCCCATGCTCTCAAAATTTTGTCAGGGCTAGCTGATGTTATCTGGGATCCATCACTGGTCCAATGAAGATCCAAGACTGCATTCTTGTGCCCTTTTAGAGCCATGAAGTTCTTGCAGTCACCATGGACATTCCAAGGAAAATTTTCTTCGTCATGCGATCCAGAAACGACAACAGTCCCAACTGGATTGAACCCAATCGTATATATAGCACTCTGATGTCCAGTCAGTAATATCATTGGTGGTTCCAGACTTGATGTACGTTCATAACACAAATTTAATAAGAAAATATAGTATCGAGATCTTATTAGGGGCGATAATGATTAATTGAATTCAATTTGATTTTTTTAAATATTATATAATATTATAAAAATTTAAAATTTGATCTAAATTTGAATTGAATTTTTATTCGATCTGAATCGAATTGAATTAATATATGATTTTTGTATAAAATATGATATAAATATAATATTTTATTTAAAAGAGAAGTAGATAACTTGGAAACATAAAATAAAAGAAAAAAAAAAACTTAATAGGCCGAGTAACTTGGGCTGAGACACTGGGTTTTAATAAAACTGTAAGCTTATTGGCTCATTTAAATAATTTAATTTAATTAGTACTACAATATTAAGAAGACAATAAAATTAACAGGAGGGAGCCACGATCACTCAACACAATGAAATTGATCATTGTAGAATTGGTAACTGACGAATGTTATTTGAATTTTTTTTATAAATTTTTTTGGTAAATAATTTATAAATTTATAAAAATTGAAAATAAAAATTAATAAATTAATAAATCATAATTAAATTAACTATTTACTTTAATTTTAAAAATAAAATAATTTTTTTCCTAAACTTTTAAAATAATAAAAATAAACACAATGACATTGCTCCATATAATTAAAAGAAGATGATAAAAAATCCTTATTTCTAATTGCTCTTTAAAAAGGCAATGCATTTCACTCACTCAAAATAACGATATTGGAATTGTTGATTATTTTAAATCACACAACTAATACTATTTATATCCTAAATTAAGGCTTCTCCCACAAATCCCAAAACCCAAAAAATAAATTTAAAAAGAAACCCCAAAACATTTCCAAATATTGCATCCATGTCCCTTGACTCAGAATCCTCTCCTTCCTCCAGTAGGGACTGGTTCTTCCCTTCACCTTCCTTCATCCACTCCACTTCCCACCATTCACGATCCGCAAATTACCCTCGGAAGTTCACCACGATCCCCAGACACTCCCCCCCTTCCGATTGGAAGAAGCCCCATAAAACGCCCACGTTTCGAAGCGTTTCGTCCTCTAGTTCCGCCTCCTATGGAGACCCCAACTACGGAAGGCTTCGCCGAAGAGTCGACTTCACTCTTAGGAGCGAGAGAACGTCGAAACACGAAGAAGAAGTCGCCGTTTTGGAACAGAAACGGGGCGTTTCGAATGCCGTTTCGGTTGAGAAAACGGCGTCCGGCGAAATGGGTATCCGGATTGCGGGTCAACGGTTTAAAATCCGGTGGCAGATGGCCTTCTCTATAGCTGTATGCGTTAAAAATTAAAAATTTATTGTTATCTTCTCTTCTTTTTGTTGATATTTTGATAGTTTTTGTATGTTTTGCTTTGCAGGTTTTAATTACAGCTTTTGGTTCTTTGGTTCACAAGAATTTCTCTTTACATAACCAAGTCATTGACTTGCAGGTACATTCAATATTTATGCTGCATTTCCCTTCAAAGCTGATAATATTTCATGCTTAGTTCAATGATAATGCTTTACAGTTGTTTAGTAAACTGAATTATTTTAGTCTATGAACTTGCTTCAATAGGCAAAAGTTGTTTTTTATTTTGGGGGGGGGGGGGGGAGATGGGGGGTTTCCTACGATTGAGTTCATTTTTCATATTTATAAAAAAATTTTATAACTTCCATTAAAATTCATACTTTCTTGATTCATTTGTAAACTGTTAACTGAGGCTATGTTTGGTTGTTACTTTTGATGTTTGCTTTTTGCTTCCTGAAAAGTTGCTGGATGCAATACCTCTATACCATAATTGATTAAATATAAGCAAATAGATAAAATATAGTAATACACATTCATACATAATTATCTCATACAACAATAATAACAACAACAACAACAACAAACTAAGGCTCATACTCTGGTGTCGGCTATATGAAAGGCCAAAAAACGAATCATGCTAGCTCGTAGTTTTGAATCTTCTTGCACCACTCATTTTTATAGAAAAACAACCTTTTCATCTACTTTCTTAATCCTCATATCATTTCTTATTAGTTGCATCTACGTCTTTCGTGATCTACCTCTATAAGCTTTGGTCTCTTTCAAATCCAGAAGCTTATTCACCTAACTGGTGCACAAATAGGCCTACATTTCACATACATAATACATAATTATCTCATATAAAAGAAAAATACTCCATACTTTTTAGTTACAAATTTTAGTTCTAATTATTCAGAAGTATTAGTATTTGTTTTTGTATGGAAATGCCTTTTTTGTCTTTTCCTTTCAAATTATAACAACCAAACGAAAAGTTAATTTTCTGCCGTTGATAGGAAACCCAATTCATTTCTTTAAATTAAAGGAAAATAATGATGACACATTACGCCTGTTGCTTATGAATGCTTTTTGAGCATTTATCAAATCTAGGGTTGATTTATGTAGTAGTAATAATAGAGCTAGTGTATGTGCATCTGTTCAAACTATAGGGTTCCAAACTTGATTAGTAATCATCTTTGACTCATGGTATATTAGTTATTACGAGAAAACTTGCTAAATAGAAAATTTCTTGCTTGCAGGACCAAATATCGGCTCTGAATATTAGATTACAAGCTTGCAATTTGTTGGACCCTCTAGATACTATTTCTTTATTGCAAGAGAATGATCATCTTTCCAGAAAAGGCTTAAAGATTCTAGCTCTGATGGTCTCAATTGCACTGTTATCCATGCCTATTTTTGTTTTCAAGTATATTGACTATATCTCTAAGTTGAGATCCTCAGATAATTCTTCTGAAAAGGTTGCACTTAATACACAACTTGAATATCGGGTTGATGTCTTTTTATCAGTTCATCCATATGCAAAGCCCCTTGCTTTACTGGTTGCAACTCTAATGCTTATTTGTCTCGGAGGGTTGGCACTCTTTGGCGTCACTGATGATAGCCTAGCAGATTGCCTTTGGTTATCTTGGACTTTTGTTGCTGATTCAGGTAACCATGCCAGCTCTGAAGGAATGGGTCCCAGATTAGTTTCTGTTTCTATAAGCTTTGGTGGGATGCTTATATTTGCAATGATGCTCGGGCTTGTTTCTGATGCAATTTCTGAGAAATTTGATTCGTTAAGGAAAGGAAGAAGTGAGGTTGTTGAGCAAAATCACACTCTAATTCTTGGGTGGAGTGATAAGTTGGTAAACTTTTAATTTCACAATTTATCTATGGTTATGAGTTATGACTCTCTCATGGGGGTTTGGTCTATTAAGTTTGTGCTTATTGGTTGATGGGAATGAGCTACTATATATAATCCATTTTCCCCGTAAATTAAGGCCAAACATTCTAGCATTAGAACCTTTTGCATGTACTTTCACCACAGTCATACCCATTATACATTTTTGATGGACACATATGCACATACAGTGATACAGGATAAAGGAAGTTGATTGGAGAAACAAATTATTTGGGACTTCGTTTATTTTTTTTCTTGTTTACTATGGGTTCAATTGGAAATTTTAGTATTTATGTACCTATTAGGACATTTAGGGTTATATTTGATATTTTGCCCTAAATCCATAAGTACTCATGTTGTCAGTTTCACTAATTCTAAATTATGATATTGAGATTTCTACCATATTGATTCTCTTTGTTTCCCTTTACTTTTTTTTTCAATTTTTTTTTATTCTTTTTGGTTTGTTGTTTTCCATCCCTAGTTCTTTTATTTCTCCCTAATTACTTCCATTGCTCTGAAATTTTCCCTATGATCTCTGTTATCTATCTTTTTCCCTATTCTTGTTCTACATTATACATGCATATCTATTTGCTGTGGTAAAACTAAGAAATAAACTATGGAAAACTAAGAGTAAAACTGAATGTATATTGAAAAACTGCTCATTAAGTATTATACAAGCACCTTAGGTTTATATACAACTAACTAGTGGGTAAACTAGGAAACTAAATCTTCCTAAAATTGATCTTATAATTGAGGGATTGTTTATCTTAATTTTTTATCCTTAATTCTAGGGATACAAATACTTAATTTTAGAGATACAAATATAAATATACAGATTACAAGATTACAACTAATTGTAAATAAGTGTTTTCCCACACTCCCCCTCAAGCTGGTGAATAGGTGTTTTTCATTCCCAGCTTGGAAATAATTTCTTGAAATATTGCACTGCTGAGACCTTTAGTTAACACATCTGCAAGTTGACCATTGGTTGATACATACAGTGAACAAATCAACCAATTGTCTAGTTTCTCTTTTATGAAATGCCGCTCTGCTTCAATGTGTTTTGTCTGTCATATTGCACAGGATTGTGTGCAATGCTTATTGCAGACTTATTATCACAGTAAAGTCTCATTGGTCCATCCCACTTGATCTTCAAGTCTTTTAGGATAATTTTTAACCATAATAGTTCACAAATTCCTTGAGCCATTGCTTTGAACTTTGCTTCAGCACTTGATCTTGCCACCACATTCTGTTTTTTACTCCTTCAAGTCACAAGATTAGCACCTAGGAAAGTGCAGTAGCTTGAGGTGGATCTTCTATCAGTTACTGAACTTGTATAATCAACATTTGTATATGCCTCTAGAACCAACCTTGAATTTCTTTTGAATAAGATACCTCTCCTAGGATTGGCTTTCAAATAGTGTAATATACGGTAGACAGCCTGTAGGTACACTTCTTTAGGACTATGCATAAATTGACTTATCACACTAACAGCATATGCTATATCAGCTCTAGTATGTGAGAGATAAATGAGTCTTTCAACTAATCTTTGGTACATCTTTCTATCTATAGTATCATCTTCATTAGCTTCTCCAAGTTTATGATTAGGATATATAAGGGTATTTGCAGGTTTACATGCGAGTTTCCCAGTTTTCTTCAAAAGATCCATCACATATTTCTGTTGTGAGATGAAAATACCATATCATGAGTGAGCTACTTCAATTCCTAGGAAGTACTTCAATCTCCCTAGCTCTGTTATCTCAAATTCTCTAGCCAAGCACTGTTTTAGAGATTCTCTCTTTTTCACCATCTCTTAGTTACAATTATATCATCAACATATACTAACAGAACTGTGACTCTCCCTAAATTAGAGTGCTTGATAAACAATGTGTGATCTCCTTGACTTTGCTTATATCCCATTGCTAGCATCACTTTGGAAAATCTCTCGAACCAAGTCCTAGGAGACTATTTAAGGCCATATGAAGCCTTTTTCAGCTTGTATACTTTGTTTGCTTCTAGTTGACCTCCAAATCCCGGTGGAACCTACATATATATTTCTTTTTCTAAATCACCATGTAGAAAAGCATTCTTTATGTCAAATTGTTGAAGTTGCCAACTGTAATTTGCAGCGAATGATAACAAAATCCTAATTGTGTTAATCTTGGCAACTGGAGCAAAAGTTACCTAATAATCCACTCTAGAAGTTTGAGTGTAGCCCTTAACCACCAACTTGGCTTTATACCTTTCAACAGTATCATCCACCTTGTATTTTATAGTGAAAACCCATTTACACTCATTTGGATTTTTTCCTTTAGGCAACTCTATCAGTTCCCATGTTTTATTTTTCTCTAAGACCTCCATTTCTATTTTCATGGTTTACCTCCATTTCTCACTGGATAATGCCTCGGATAATGTAGTTGGAATAGAAATAGTGTTTAGACTCACAAAAAAATTTTGTGGGATAGTGAGAATTTTTCAAATGACGCAAACTTAGAGATTAGGTATAGTGGATGCTTAGTACATTCTCTTCCTTTCCTAATGGCAATAGGTAGATCATAATCATTAGTTGTAGTTTTAGGAGATTCATGCTCATTTTGAGAAATAGAGTAAAAAACTGTAGTTATCTCATTTTTCAGAATTAGGATCAGGTTCTTAGACTTGCACTAGTTCAGAATCTGGAACTTTCTTGAGTACACCTGTAATTCCTTCATGGAATCAAGAACAATATTATCCTTTACCACATCTTCTGTGTTTTTGGAATGGGTTTAGACTCAAATTTAGTGTTTGACTTGCACTTAGAAGAAACAAGTTTCGATTCAGAAGAATTAATGGGTGAAAATGATGAAGAGGAGGATAAATCAAGCAAAAAGAAGTCTTTATCCTTATCTTCCATGAATGAAGTCTCCCCCCGAAGATAAGGTTGAGTAAAAAATGGTTTACTTTCTTCAAATGTGACATTTGCAAACACATAGAATTTTTTGGTAGGAGTATGATAACACTTATCCCTTTCTGAGTTGATGAATATCCCACAAAAATGCACTTAATTGCCTTAGGATCCAACTTCCCCCTATTGTGACTGTGAACATGAATAAATGATGTACAACCAAATATCCTAGGTGTGAGGTTGTTTGTGGCATTAAAGGTGGGATAGAATTATGAGAGTAGTTCTATAGGGGTTTTAAATCCCAAAACCCTTGAAGGTAACTTATTTATAATATGTGTGGCAGTGACGACAGTTTCTCCTAATAGGATTTGGGTACGTTTGCTTGAAAAAGTAAAGCTCGGGTTGTGGCTAGTAAATGATTATTTTTCTGTAGAGTATTAACATAAGATGACTCATGGATAATCCTTTCATTTTGGAAATAGGTAGATAAACTTTGGTTGAAATAGTCTCTTGCATTATTAGATCTAAATATCTTGATTTTCACTCCAAATTGATTTTGGATCATGCTTAGGAAGCTTAAAAACACACTATTCACATCAAATTTGGATTTAAGTAAAAATATCGAAGAGACTCTGGTACAATCATCTATGAAAGAAACAAATCACCTTGCACCAGAAATATAAGGAATTGTAGAAGGACCATATGCCACTATGAATCAAGTAAAAAAGAGTAGAACTTCTTTTATTGCTAACTGGAAAAGGCACACATCTATGCTTTGCAAGTTCATAAACATCACAATGAAAATTTTCGTCATTTAATAATTTGAACAAAGAAGGAAACATGTTTTTCAAAGTTCCAAAAGAAGGATGTCCAAGACGAAAATGATAAAGCCATATTTTGTCTTTATTGGGAAAATTTTTAGAAAGAAATGACAAAGGTAAACTATTCTTGATATTACTTGTGTTGTTTGATATCTCAAGGTAGTATAGTCTATCCTTCTCCTTAGCAAGTCCAATGCTCTTCCTCGAACTTTGGTCCCGAAATTCACAATAACAGGGATAAAAAGTCGCTCTGTAGTTCATAGAATAAGTTTTTGTATAGATATCAAATTAGTAGACAATCTAGGAACATGAAGAACATTTTTTAGAATGAATGAGGGATTAATTTGAACATCTCCTAATCTTGCCATTATAGTAAGTGAACCATCTGCAGCAATAATTTTCTTATTATTAGGGCAAAGGGTATATGTATTAAACTTTTGTGAGGAATGTGTCATATAGTTTGTAGCTCCTAAGTCAATGACCCAAGAACTCATAATAGGCGTAACCGAGACATTTAATCTATGAGAACCAGAAGCTTTACCTAAACTAGAGACCTTACCCAAATAACATACCCCAGTAGGCTTTTCGAGAGTTTTCAAAAGGCTTTTTAGTTTCTCAATCTTTTCGCTGTCCAACTCTCCTTGTTCCCGAGACTTCTGTAGTACTCTGGTGGTTTTCTAGTTGTCACTTCCTCAAATCGGGTAGTAGTGGCAAATTCTGCTATCTCTGGCATGTTTATCTTTCTCAAAATTGAAACGAGTCTTGATAATAAAGGTTTAACCAAAGATGATTCTAGGCAATGAAGGCCAAAGAACGAAAAAAATAAGAATGAAAGATTTAACAAGATTTGGCTATGAAGGCCTGAAATAGAATTTAGCAATGAAGGCTGAAAAAATTTTCTTCCCAAGAAGAGCCCAAAGCTCTGATACCATGTAGAAAAACTAAGAAATAAACTGTGTGAAAAACTAAGAGTAAAACTTAAATATATTGAAAAACTGCTCATTAAGAATTATACAAGCACCTTAGGTTTATATACAACTAACTAGTGGGTAAACTAGGAAGCTAATCTAAATCTTCCTAAAACTGATCCTATAACTGAGAGATTGTCTATCCTAATTTTTTGTCCTTAATTCTAGGGATACCAATACTTAATTCTAGAGATACAAATATAAATATACAGATTACAAGATTACAACCAGCTGTAAATAAGCGTGTTCCCACATTCGCATATGTGTATATTCTATACAAGATTCTAGGCTTATTGTCTGCTTTAGCATTTGGTATAGAATTATGCTTCTGACTTCACAAGAAGAGGGTTTGGCGTTTTTTTGAGTATTGAAAAAAATTGTTCTATTCCACTTTGGTAACTTATGAGTATCTCTATAAAGTTTTCAGACACAAATTGGTATGTATGATAGCTTTTTATGCTGTTGTTCTCTATATTGTTGATTATTTTGTTGTGGATGCAGGGTTCATTGCTCAATCAACTTGCCATAGCTAATGAGAGTTTGGGTGGAGGGATTGTTGTAGTGATGGCTGAACGGGACAAGGAGGAGATGGAGCTTGATATTGCTAAAATGGAGTTTGATTTCAGAGGGACATCTGTGATATGCAGAAGTGGAAGCCCTCTGATTGTGGCTGACCTGAAAAAAGTATGGTTCTTTTCTTCTTGATTCATATGTCAAAATAAGTTACCCTCTGCTGCAAAGCTGAGCTATCATATTGAACTGAATCAACTCTCTTCAAAGATAATCTAAAAATGAAAATCTGAATTGGGTAATGTAGTTGAGGAAACAAGGGGGTAATTTTAATCTCAACCTTGTTCTAGTTTTGTGCTTAAATTGCTTCAGGGTGGTTGCTGCACCTGCACTTTGCTTTAATTTCATCCTACATTTGTGCTACATGATCCGAGGATATTTTCTCTGCTGGTTGAAAAGATATCTAATGCTAAAGGGGTTTGTACATGTTGAAGCGACTAATTTTTATGCTAACATGCCAATTCTTTCAGGTATCTGTCTCCAAGGCCCGTGCAATCATTGTCCTTGCTGAAGATGGAAATGCTGACCAGGTCTTACGCAAATGTGTTAATGTTATGTACGTCTGATGTTGAATGATGGTTGCTCACTCTTGTTCATGGTGTAATGCAGAGTGATGCCCGTGCTTTGAGAACGGTCTTAAGTTTGACAGGAGTAAAGGAAGGGCTAAGAGGACATATTGTGGTGGAACTAAGTGATCTTGACAATGAGGTTCTGGTTAAACTTGTTGGTGGAGAACTTGTTGAAACTGTAGTAGCTCATGATGTTATTGGACGCTTGATGATTCAATGTGCACGGCAGCCAGGACTTGCTCAGGTTGGGTTCTGCAATTTTCAGTGTGAGAAGTTTGTTCAGTGATATTCTACTGATGGCAGTATGAATGTGATGTTCCTTGTTGTTCTTTGTGACTAAATTTTCTTTCTCCTTATTATTATGTTATTTAGCCCTATCCCTGTTTCCTTATCAGTTACATCTCTAGTAATTGTGGAGTGATTGTGACAGATATGGGAAGATATCCTTGGCTTTGAAAATTGTGAATTCTACATAAAAAGATGGCCGCAATTGGATGGTATGCAATTTGAGGATGTATTGATCAGTTTTCCTGATGCTGTTCCTTGTGGAGTCAAGGTTGCTTCCCGGGGGGGTAAAATTATCCTGAATCCTGATGACTCATATGCTCTACAAGAAGGCGATGAAGTGCTTGTTATAGCTGAAGATGATGATACCTATGCTCCAGGCGCATTACCTATGGTGATTTCATTTTGCTTTTTTCTTTTCCTAAATGCAAAAATAAATTTTGTGGTCATTCTTGCTAGCCTTTTCCATTTTCTTTTTGTGGTTCTATTTGGCCAATTCATTGCCTTATTCAAGTCAAGCTGCATTGACGCTCACTAGTTGGAGAAATCAATACAATAAATAAAAAAATAAAGACAGAAACAGATAAGTGTAAGAAAGAAAAAGCTCATGCAATTTGGGCAGAATTATATCATAGTTTTTGTTATCGGGTCTTCAGTCACTTTTCAGGTAGTTCTGTAAACTTTTCTCCGTCTGAACTGGTCATTTGTACATTGAGCTGATGCTCTATACCTGTTATGCAGACTTGATGAATGCAACTGTAGAGTTATCATAGATATTTTCCTTTTGTTGTCTATAGTAAGACATAGAGTTAGATCCTCTTGTAATTTGCCATTTATTTCCTGAAGTGAGAAAATGTTATAACAATCTGACCTTCTATTTATTACTAGAAAATTCTTGCCATTGCTATGTTCTGCAGTCAACACCATCAATGATGGTAGAATAAACTGGTGAAGAACTTGGAACAAAAAGTGGAGAGAATTGCCAATTGGTTGTTTCCATTTCTCTCTGTTTTCTCTAAGTCTAGTGTGATAAAGAATTTGTTGCTATAATTGTATAATAATCTTAAAAACTGACTAAGATAAATTAGGAATCAAAAGGGACCCGACCACATTTAGGTTGTGATTCATGAAAAAAGTCGCAATAGGGTGAGCCCATGATGAAATTTAGTAAGTGGGGCATACCATAGTTAAAACAACTTACAAAAATATAATCCATTTGGTCATTCAGGTCAAAGAAGCATCATTCATGCACATTGCTCGACCAGCAAGAAAGCCCCAGAAGATTCTACTTTGTGGATGGCGGAGAGACGTTGATGATATGATTGTGGTACGTTCTTTCTAATTGAAGCTCCTAATTCTGTTTCTCTTCGGCTGAATGCTGCAGGTGCGGAGAGGAAATTTACCTGGAGACTTTATTGTCCCAAAATCAACGGAAAAAATACTTCTTTGTGGTTGGCGACGGGATATGGAAGACATTATTATGGTAATTTTTTAAGGAATCTACAATGGTGCTCCCAAGTGCTTCCTGGTTGTAGCTTCCACTGTGCAAACTGTGGTGATTGATGTTTCAGATTTTCTCAATGATATTGTCACTCAATATCGGTGTTAATTGTCAATAAATCTTCACAAATTTCAAGACTTTTTCCCCATATTTTACTTCTGATGCGCAAAATAGAACCCATTTCAGTCTTTGCTTTATTACCAATGTGTACTCATTAATGTTTGTTTAGGTTTTGGATGCCTTCCTAGCTCCTGGATCAGAACTCTGGATGTTCAATGATGTTCTTGAAAATGAGAGGGAAAAAAAGCTTATTGATGGTGGTCTAGACATCAATAGATTGACAAATATAACATTGGTTAATCGTGAAGGTAATGCAGTTATACGACGTCACCTAGAAAGTCTT
The DNA here is from genome assembly GCF_047325235.1 of Durio zibethinus. Lineage (NCBI taxonomy): Eukaryota > Viridiplantae > Streptophyta > Magnoliopsida > Malvales > Malvaceae > Durio > Durio zibethinus. The sequence goes on along the minus strand of NC_143165.1, from coordinate 957,958 downwards.
CCCTTGGAATCTTTTGATTCGGTAAGTATCTTTATCACTTGTATATTTATGAAACAACATACAGAAGGAATTGTCAGTTAATAAATCATGGTAATTGTTAAAAGGCACGGCAGCCACCTAGCAGATTTCCCATGATGATGTACATTTTTAGAGGAAGGTTGGATAATGTACATTTTAAGATGAAGGCTGCCATTCTATTGAAGAAGTTTGTAGACAGCTTGATTATTTTTTATGCCATTTAACATACAGTAGGTCATTTGTATCCTTAGTGGTTTTTTTTTTTTTTTTGAACTAGGATAGATGAAGAGGAAAGTTTCAGGGCTTCTAGAATATTTGTCCCCGTTTAATTTCTGAATATATTTTTGTGGTCTGTACAGATCCTAATTCTGGCTGATGAATCTGTGGAAGATTCAGCTATTCAAGCTGATTCAAGATCTCTTGCCACATTACTGTTGATTCGTGACATTCAGGTGCTTTGAGTTTTGATCTTTAAGTCAAATTTAATTTAATGGATTGGTTATTGAGTTTTTTGTTTTCATTTGGTCTTGACTTTTCTCCTTGCATAATAGAAAAGGCTTACCTTATTGTTGACATAGCCACCCCTGCCTAAATTGGCAATTCGTGTATTCGTGTCATGTCAAATATTGAAATTCATGTATTCGTTCCATATTTTGCACGAAAATAGCATGTCATAATTCGTGTCGATACGTGTCATAATTCATGTCAATACCAAAATATGAAATATATATAATTTTTTGTTTTGTTAAATCCATATATAGTTATTTTTAAAATTTTAAGCCGTGTCAATTTTGTATTGTATTTTCGTATCGTGTATGTGTCGTGTCACCTTGTCATTTTATTATTGCTATTCATGGTGGGCATGTTCTTGAATCTTAACAACGTATCACATGCTTATACTTCAAATATTGACTTCCAGTCTTTCTCTCTTTTCACAACTATAAGTTTCGCAATTCAAACATTTTGCTTATGGCAGGCCAAGCGTCTTCCATATAGAGAAGCTATGGTAACCCGAGGTCACAGAGGAAGTTTCTCACAAGGTTCTTGGATAGGGGAGATGCAGCAAGCTTCCGATAGATCAGTAATAATCAGTGAAATTCTGGATCCAAGGACTAAAAATTTATTATCCATGTCTAAGATTAGTGATTACGTTTTATCAAACGAGCTAGTCAGTATGGCATTAGCCATGGTTGCAGAGGATCGGCAAATAAATGATGTACTGGAAGAGCTTTTTGCAGAAGAGGTACTCTTTCTTTCATGTAGTCTTTACGTTGACTTGCTTATAAATGGTAGAAAAACAACAAAGTGCTTGGCTTTGCTCAGGCGGACTGCGGAGCCAGGGGGGCAGGCAGAGGTCACCCCGCCCCGCCCCATAATTTTTTTTACACCATTCTAGATCAGTAACTGAGCCTACCAAAAGTAGTATGCATCTCCTCTTTCCTCATTCAGTTCACTGTTTGGCTCCTTTTAGTTATTGTCTGGCTTCGCCTCCGGCTATACTTTCTGTACCAATTATGTTACCTTCTGAAAACTTAAACTTCTGCAAAAGTTACCCTGGAGATGCTATATTGTGTGAATGAGATTTGTCTAAGTATTGTTCCTTCCGTTGTGCAAAATAATCTTATATAAGAAATTTCACTGTCTATCTATATGTATCTTCTCACTACAATAACCTTATTAATCTAAAATCTTGTATTTTGTCAGGGAAATGAGCTGCATATTCAACAAGCGGATCTATATCTTCATGAAGGTGAAGAACTGAGTTTCTATGAAATAATCTTACGAGCTCGGCAGAGGAGAGAGATTGTCATAGGTTACCGTTTAGCAAATGCCGAGAGAGCTGTTATCAATCCCCCAGCTAAAAGTGAGAGAAGAAGATGGTCAGAGAAGGATGTATTTGTGGTAATCACGGAGAAGGAATGAGATGCTTGTTCTTTGTTATGCTGACATGTAAGATTCCATTTGAAATGGCTGAAAAATCGAAATTCTTATCAATCTGAAAAGTCTGGTCACTATCCTAGCTTCAACATTTCTCTTCCAATTTTGTATTCACAGAAACTACTTGAGCTGTAAATCATCCCTCCTTGCTGAATGTGTTGTTGTATATCAAATAAAAAAATCTAATAACAAGAGATCCTATCCCTCATCCAGTATGCCTAAACTAACATCAGCACTGGATTTCCGAGAAGCAGATAAGAGAGTAAAAAGCTAAGAAGAAAATATCTTACATGCCATCAATACAACTCAAAAATTGGAAGAATATGACATTACTAGATGCGTACTAATGTTAAAAAGAAAGGGATAATGGGCTTAAATATTATAAATTTTATAATATGGTATCTAAATTAAAAAAATTTATAATTAAATATGTAAATTATATTTAAATGTTTTAAATTATTTTAATTTTTTAATACTGTCAGAATAATGTTAATATAATATTTAAATGTTAATATAGATGACACGTGATTATGATGTAATTGTTATATATCATTTTAAAAAATAAAAAATAAAAAAAATTTATTTTAAAAAATTAAAATAATATTGACATCCAATTTTAAAAAATTAAAGTTGTTTTAATGACAATAATAAATGTATGTATTTTTCTATTAAAAAGTCGGATTTATATCTTGTCTTCCTAAAAAATGTTATTGATAATATTAACAAAGAAAAATTCTATACCAATTTCATTTATCAGCAATTTGACGAACTTTGTAATCAAAAGTATCTTACTGAAACCACTTCCAATACTTTAGTCCTGACAAGCTAGACGTAGATGCTCAGCATAGCACCCTGGACATAACATTGAATTGTTTAACCTCCAAAAGATATACAAAATTGTTAAAGCAATATTAATTATTAATAATTTTTTTAAAAAAATAAAGATAAATAGATTATTTAATTTTTTTAAATTAATATAAAAAGTATCGTATTTGATAATTTAAAATAAATTATTGTATATAATATATTTGATATAATCTTAATAAATGATTATAAACATAATTCAAATCAAATTTTTTTTTGTAGAATAAGAGGAATTTTAATTAATTGAATCGATTAATATTATTAATAATTTTAAGCTTTAAGAAAAATAATGTTTCTTGAATATGACTCACATAATTAACTATTATACGAGGTATATTTAAGTTTAAACGTTTCCCTCTTTTATTCTCTCTCTTTTTCTTTTTTATTTTTAATAAAAAAGTTAGAAATTCAATATATTGAAATGAAAAGTTGTTTGTTGGACACAAATTCCTTTCCTTTTGATCACCATGGCTTTCCAACACAGATCTTTGAATCGTTTAACGGCTAAAAGATCTACAAAATCGTCAAAAGCAATATTTAATTATTAAATAATTTTATATTTTAAGGAAAAGCAACGTTTTTTTATGATTCATCAAATTAGAGTTTAAACATTTTTTTTATCAACGTATGTTAATTCAAATAATTAAGTAATTTAAATTTTTTTTAATAAATTATTGATTTCAAGTTTTATTAAAAAAAATTATATTTTTTATAAAATTTGATTCGGTTAGATTTCAATTAATTGAAATTCAAATAATTATCGAAATTAAAAGAAATTTTTTTTTATTCTCTCTTTTTCCCTTCTTTTTTAAAAAAACAAAGATATCCACTATTGAAAACTGAGTTGTTGATCAACCATTCTTTTCTTTTACACTGTATTTTGTAAGAGAAAAGAAAGAAAAAAAAATTATCATTTCTTCCATTTAGTACGTGAAAAATAAAAAGATAATGAAATGAATGAATTCACATATTTCTTTTCTCAAAATATAATTTTTTTCAAATGTGAAAAGAAAGAACTAAATTTAAATTATTAATTTTATTTATAACTTTACTCTTAACCCATTTTATTCTCTTTATTTTCAATCTGTATACCAAAGAAAAAATAAGTTTCCTTCGCCAAAGAGTCGACTTCACTCTCAGGAGCCAGAGAACGTCGAAACACGAAGAAGAAGGCGCCGTTTTGGAACAGAAACGGGGCGTTTCGAATGCCGTTTCGGTTGAGAAAACGGCGTCCGGCGAAATGGATATTCGAATTGCCGGTCAACGGGTTAAAATCGGGTGGCAGATGGCCTTCTCTATAGCTGTATGCGTTAAAAATTAAAAATTTATTGTTTTCTTCTCTTATTTTTGTTGATATTTTGATAGTTTTTGTATGTTTTGCTTTACAGATTTTAATTACAGCTTTTGGTTCTTTGGTTCACAAGAATTTCTCTTTCTCTCTTTCACAACTATAAGTTTTACAATTTAAACATTTTGCTCGTGGCAGGCCAAGTGTCTTCCATATAGAGAAGCTATGGTAACCCGAGGTCACAGAGGAAGTTCCTCACAAGGTTCTTGCATAGGGGAGATGCAGCTAGCTTCCGATATATCGGTAATAATCAGTGAAATTCTGGATCCAAGGACTAAAAATTTATTATCCATGTCAAAGGTTAGTGATTACGTTTTATCAAACGAGCTAGTCAGTATGGCATTAGCCATGGTTGCGGAGGATCGGCAAATAAATGATGTACTGGAAGAGCTTTTTGCAGAAGAGGTACTCTCTCTTTTATGTAGTCTTTACGTTGGCTCGTTTATAAGTAGTAGAAAAACAACAATGTGCTTGGCTATATTCGGGCAGACTATGGAGCCAAGGGGAGGCAGGCAGGGGTCACGGCCCCCCCCTCCCCAAAATTTTTTTTGGCACCATTCTAGATTAGTAACTGAGCCTACCAAAAGTAATATGCATCTCCTCTTTCATGATTCAGTTCACTGTTTGGCCCCTTTTAGTTATTATCTGGCTTCGCCTCCGGCTATACTTTCTGTACCAATTTGTGTCATGTTCCGAAAAGTTATTAACTTTTGTAAAAGTTACCCTGGAGCTGCTATTTTGCGTGAATGAGATTTGTCTAAGTATTGTTCCTGCTGTCATGCAAAACAATCTTATATAAGAAATTTCACTATCTATATATATGTATCTTCTGATTACAATAACCTTATTAATCTAAAATCTCGTATTTTATCAGGGAAATGAGCTGCATATTCAGCAAGCGGATCTTTACCTTCATGAAGGTGAAGAACTGAGTTTCTATGAAATAATCTTGCAAGCTCGGCAGAGGAGAGAGATTGTCATAGGTTACCGGTTAGGAAATGCCGAGAGAGCTGTTATCAATCACCCAGCTAAACGTGAGAGAAGAAGATGGTCAGAGAAGGATGTATTTGTGGTAATGACAGAGAAGGAATGAGATGGTAGTTCTTTATTATGCTGACATGTAAGATTCCATTTGAAATCGCTGAAAAATTGAAATTCTTACACCTCGAAGTTCCCAAATATGATATGTGCACATAACATGCAGGTTGGCAAATATGAGAAATCAATGTGAAAAGTCTGGACACTATCCTAGCTTCACATTTCTCTTCCAATTTGTATTCACAGAAACCACTTGAGCAGTATATCATCCCTCCTTGCTGTATGTGTTGTTGTGAACATGGTCTCATCTAGTAAATCAATGGATTCAGTAATGAATTCCGCATCCTTATTGTTACTCATGGTTAGTAGTTTTCCTTTTCCCTTGTCCATTATGAATCAAATTTCACTGAACTTCTTTTCTTCCTTGTAATGTGTTTCCAGAACTTGAAACACGATTAGGGATCGAAGTACATAAGAGAAGCATCGATAGATGTTGTGCCCTTTAGCGATTACAGAAATGGCTTATGGTTGTTAAATGTCATGTTCATATGTTTGAGACGTAAAAATTTCATGCATGGACATATTGCAGTTAGGACAGCAGTTCTAATTGCACAACTCGTTCCAAAACAGGGATGACATTGAGATGCGTTAATGCTACATAATAGAGATGGTAATAAGTTAGATCGGGATGAGTTTTTACTAGTTTTGATTTTAATTTAATTTTGTAAAATTTATATTTAATGTTTCAACTTGATATAATATTAAAATATTAATTTTGTATGCATAATTTAATTTATATATGTATAAAATTACAATTGATCATATTCAAAATTAATTTAATTAATATTCATTAATATTTTTAATATAAATTATTTTTTAATTATATATTAATATAATATTTTTATTAAATTAATATTTTGAATTAAAATATTAAATAATAATTTTATTAATATAAAATATATATAAATAAAAAATTATATATATATATATATATATATAGAGAGAGAGAGAGAGAGATTTATTGAACGTTCGATTTCGAATTCAATTTTTTTAAAAAAATTCAACTAACTCGAAACCCAATATTTTAAAAAAATCTATCTTAACAGAAGTCGAGTTGACCTGCCCGGATAAATGGACAATGGATTAACCTTTCAGCCCAAATTCTCAAAACACCTGGATCTTTCTTTCCACCCAGCAGCGACAAAAGTATCAAATCTAACGGTCATTAAACGCAAAATTTCAGATCATTCAGAATATGGCCACCTGTCACCACCTAACCCCCACTACAGACCACACACACACGCACACTTACACTTCTTCCTATTGCCTCTAAAAAAGTCTAAGCCCTTCTCCCCATTCGTCTTATCTTCTTCCCAACCCCAAACCCAACTCAGCCCAAGCAATTCCGATTTCCCTTTGCCTTCTTAACAATCTTTTTCCTTGTGGGGACTTGGGTTTTTCTCGTTTTCTCAGTTTCTTAATCCAAAACGCTTCTTTATCTGCTCTCAATTCATTGTTCTCATAGTTGTTTTTGTTACTTATACTTGGAAAAATGGCTGCCTCCACTGCCCAAATCCACGTCCTTGGTGGTATTGGTTTTGCATCTTCGAGAAAACCCAACAACCATTCACCCAGAACGGTTTTCTTTGGTCAGAGACTGGGCAAAACGTCGTCGTTAAACGCCGCCTTCTTACGACTTGCTAAAACCAACAACAACGGTAAAAGATGTCATGTTGGGCCGGTGAGAGTTGTGAACGAGAAGGTGGTCGGAATCGATCTCGGGACGACTAACTCGGCCGTGGCGGCCATGGAAGGAGGGAAGCCCACGATTATTACGAATGCGGAAGGGCAGAGAACAACGCCGTCTGTGGTGGCTTATACCAAGAGTGGGGATAGGTTGGTTGGGCAGATTGCGAAACGGCAAGCCGTTGTGAACCCCGAGAATACGTTTTTCTCTGTGAAGAGGTTTATAGGAAGAAAGATGTCGGAAGTGGATGAGGAATCCAAACAGGTTTCTTACAGGGTTGTTAGAGATGAGAACGGGAATGTTAAGCTTGAGTGTCCTGCCATTGGTAAAAGGTTCGCTGCCGAGGAAATTTCAGCTCAGGTACTGTTATGCTTAGTCATGAATTTGGTTGTCTTTGCTTTGCTTATAGAGTTTTTTTGACTTGGACATTTGAGAAGTTTCAAATGTTTTCGGAACTAGGGTGTAATAGAGCAAAGCCAAGTTGATACAAGACTTGGAATTTGCTGTATGAAACTTGGCTTGAGCTAAATCGAATTTTAAATTTCAAGTTTAAGCTCGATAAAAATCGAGTTATTTGAACTCGCTCCATTATACTTGTTTATCAAATAAAAATTAAGTCTGATTTTCATGTTTGACTTCAAGTTCGATTATTTATTTTTTGAACTTGAGCTCGAAATCAAATTTATAAATATATATAATTTTTTAATTAAAATAATAAAAATATATATTAAAATATAAAAGTTTAATTAGGCTCGGGAGATACTTCAAACGGATATTAGGAAACTCGAATTTGGTTCATTCAATAAATTTAGCTACTCGAGCCAAATTCGAGTTTTATCCAATTCAAACTCGAATAGCTTACAAACATTAATATATCATTTACAAGCCTATTTGGAACCAAAATTTATGGAATTTTCAGTTTATTAGTATTAAATGCATTGCTGATGAAGTTTTTTAAGGCATGGATGAAAATCCATAATTTTGCATATCATTGATCAAATGATGGAGCTTCATGATAGCATTTATAAGCTAAGTCTAAAAATTAGCAGTTTTTTTTTTTTTTTTTTTAATATAAATTTAGAATCTTTCTATTGCTAATGGGTTATTTCTGCATTTGGATATATAGATTTTGAGAAAGCTTGTTGATGATGCTTCAAAGTTTTTGAACGATAAAGTGACCAAAGCCGTTGTTACTGTCCCTGCTTACTTCAATGATTCCCAAAGGACAGCAACAAAGGATGCTGGTCGAATTGCTGGGTTAGAAGTTCTCCGGATTATCAATGAACCTACCGCCGCCTCTTTGGCATATGGGTTTGAAAAAAAGAACAATGAAACCATCCTTGTGTTTGATCTTGGAGGTGGTACTTTTGATGTTTCAGGTATGCTGGCGAGTTGAGAACCTATTTATCTGCATTTATTATTAAATTCTATGTTATAATGCTTTATGTTTTACACTATGTTGAAATATTTAGTGTCTAGCAATGTGCTTAGAGAATGTTTTCTTTGTTGGGGTTTCATTTGGGATGAGAACTGAGGGCATTTTCTGTGTGTTGTCTTGGTTTTCATTTGCTGGGAGAGAGGTGGGGGTCCATTGAGTGTCTTCATTTATTTATCTTTTATTGGTGAAGATACCAGCAAGTGTTTTATTGTGTATTTGTTAATATGCTGCAGTGCTTGAGGTTGGTGATGGAGTGTTTGAGGTGCTCTCTACATCTGGAGACACACATTTGGGTGGTGATGACTTTGATAAGGTAGGTATAGTCGGATGAATCAACATTTTCCTTTGTATTAGTTGTATCTTTTAGTGCTGAAGCATGTCCATATGTATCTATTTGTGGTGCAGAGAATTGTTGATTGGCTTGCTGACAACTTTAAGAGAGATGAAGGCATAGATCTTTTGAAAGACAAACAGGCTCTTCAGCGGTTAACTGAGACAGCTGAGAAAGCTAAAATGGAGTTGTCATCTTTGACTCAGGCAAACATAAGGCATCTCTCTCCCCCTCATTTCTTTGTGTACATGTTTTTGTTTGTGCATTTTCTGTGTGGTTTTTAATGATAGAGCTTTTTCTTTTATTCTTTTTTTTTTTTTCTAGTTTACCTTTCATTACTGCCACTGCAGATGGGCCTAAACACATTGAGACCACCCTTACCAGGGTTAAGTTTGAGGAGTTGTGCTCAGACCTACTTGATAGGTAGTTTTTATTATTTCAATAGGTTTGCATTCTGTTTATTACCACCAAAAAAAAAAAAAAAGGAGGAAAAATTGGTTGACATTGTTTCTAAATTTTTGGCTTTAATCACTGGAGATTTTGGGTTTCTTTTGTCTGTTTGATATTTTCTGTAGGCTCAAGACTCCGGTGGAGAACTCCTTGAGGGATGCAAAACTTTCCTTTAAAGACATAGATGAGGTGATTCTTGTAGGTGGATCTACACGTATCCCTGCTGTACAGGAACTTGTGAAAAAGATGACTGGCAAGGAACCTAATGTGACTGTCAATCCAGATGAAGTTGTTGCCTTGGGGGCTGCAGTTCAGGTGGGTTGAGTATTGTTTAAGTTATAGCAATTACTCTATAGTATTTGTTCCTTCACAGTTAAATGTGGCAGGGTTGGATTTAGATCATTATAGGTTTTATTTTTAATGTTTTTCCTTCTGTCTCGCAATTGGTTGTAGGCTGGTGTTTTAGCTGGAGATGTCAGTGATATTGTCCTTTTGGATGTTACACCTTTGTCACTTGGTCTAGAAACTCTTGGTGGTGTCATGACCAAAATCATCCCAAGAAACACTACACTACCAACCTCCAAATCAGAGGTGTTTTCAACAGCTGCTGATGGCCAGACAAGTGTTGAGATTAATGTACTTCAGGGTGAAAGAGAGTTTGTTAGGGATAACAAATCACTTGGCAGCTTCCGTCTTGATGGTATCCCACCAGCACCTCGTGGGGTTCCACAGATTGAAGTCAAATTTGACATTGATGCCAATGGTATCCTCTCTGTTACTGCTATCGATAAGGGCACTGGGAAGCAGCAGGACATCACTATTACTGGTGCTAGTACCTTGCCCAGTGATGAGGTATGCATTTAACTCTGCGATGTATTTCTTTTGTTGCTCAGACGAATTGCTTTTAAGCCATTCCACAAATTATTTGCACTTATTTGGTGGTTTGATTTTATGCATTTCCATTGGATTTCGATGCAAGTATTGGAAATGCCTTCTATGTTTAATATTATCATTTCCTAATTGTATTATTATAATTTGCAGGTTGATAGAATGGTAAAGGAAGCTGAGAGGTTTTCAAAGGAGGATAAGGAGAAAAGAGATGCTATAGACACAAAGAACCAGGCTGATTCTGTTGTCTACCAGACAGAGAAACAGCTGAAAGAGCTTGGAGACAAGGTTCCTGGTCCAGTCAAAGAGAAAGTAGAGACAAAACTGCAAGAGCTCAGGAATGCAATTTCAGGGGGCTCAACACAAGGTACGAAAGATGCCATGGCTGCCCTCAACCAAGAAGTCATGCAGCTTGGCCAGTCACTCTACAACCAACCCGGTGCAGGAGGTGGTGCTGGCCCTACACCTGGTGCTGAAAGTGGGCCTTCAGATTCATCTAACAAGGGGCCTGATGGGGATGTGATTGATGCAGATTTCACTGACAGCAAGTAAAAAGCCAGGTATTGAACCGTGTACTAGGATTTTGTTTTCTGTGTCTTGGTGTGGAGGTGGGGGATTGAATTTCCCATCATTTTTGTTCTATGGTAATGAAAGAAAACAATTGGTTTTAGGATTAGAGGATGAAGCGCTGAATATAGAATGCTCAAATAGTAATGACTCTTGCTGTTAAGCCTGTAAACATTGTTTAAATTGTGAAATAAGATGGATTTCTTGAATTGATCCTTGAGTATTTAGAAGTAGATATAATAATTTATGTATTTATATAAGTTTAGAGTGAAATATAAAAATTATTATATTATAATTTACTTCAGTATGTCAAATACGAATTATATTTTTTTTTTATTTTACCATTTTCTTGTTGTCGAGTTAGGTCTAAAATTGTCTTCCAGATGAATGTTAGTCCCTCTGCTTTTTCTGGAATATCTGAGATAGATAAAAAAAGACAGCCTGACAGGATTTAAGGTATCATTGCCTTGTATTCTTTCTTGCCAGTAAAGAACTAGAATGTAAGCTGGTGGAATTCTGATCTGGTCTGCCAAATGGATCCTCTGTCAAACGCCATCTTACATATTTCTGAAACATCAGTGTCCCAAATCATGTAGAACAGCTTTCTCAGCTTAAGGGTGCTCAAGACTCAAATTCCAAACATATGATGTTGACTAGATTTCATGTCTGCTGTCATGTGAAGTGATTTTTCCAAGGTTTAAAATCTCAGATGTCAACATTATCACGAAGTCTTTGTCACAAAAGTTCCTCAACTGCCAGTTTTGCCATTGCAAATCTATATAAAGCCTAAGTAACGTACAGGACTCGTTCTTAGGGTTTTGAGCAGGTCAGTATCTAGCTATATAGTCTTTGTTCACTAACTATACTGAGGGCACGCCTGACTGAGTGTTATGCATCGTTGTACCCTCCAACCTTCTGCCCCTCCAATCTATCGGCTGTCGGATTTTGGGTGAGGGGGGTGGAAGATGGTCTCTCATGATCTCTTCGGTCATAGTTGGTCCAAAAGCGAGTCTTCGACAATGATAGCGTTGTGACCATTAGCGGTAAAGCTTTCGATGTGCCTTGTCTCTGGTGATGCATGCTCATTGTCCATCCGAACCCTATTATACCCTCAGCATCGCTCACTGAGTGAGCGAGGTCAACTTGCATTCACCAATATGATGATCAAACGAAATGCCATACTGCCTTGCGAGAAAAATCCACATCACCTATCAATTTTCTTATTCATTGGAGCCATCACTTCAGGAGATGGATCTTCTGCATCGGATGGTTGAGATTCAAGCTTTGCAGCAGCCTGCAGCACTCGGTCTTGGAAAGATCTAATAATGAGGGTGTGGTTGGAAGTCCAATGCCATTGGTTTATAACTTCCCAGCCATCCATGACAGTGCCTGAGCTCCAAGTCTGACAGGATCCAGCAACAACCTTCAAGAAATATTTTCATTAGAAGAACAAGTAATTGATGTCGAAGTTTTGCTGAAATCTGAATAAACAGTTACGAAGATAAAGAACCCTAATCCTTAATCCATGATTAAGATAGTAACTATGCAAAATTATGTAAAATATAGTTGACAAGTTAGTCAGCAGCTAGCTTATATATGACTCAAGCAGGAGAGGAAGAAGGAAGGTTAAGGGCATATAATTCTACTGAATGCAAATGACTGATAGTTTAAATGACACTTTCGATTCTCCAGCTCATAAGATCTATTTAATTCCCTTCCCATCGCGGACAAAGAAAACATGCCACCCTAGCAAATAAGGGAAAGATTTATAAGAAATCTTTTTAGGCGAAATTTATGAAATTTTTTATTAAAATAATTAAATAAAAAATAAAAATCGATAAATTAAAAGATTTCGTTTCATAGATTAAATGTGTAAAAATTTTTAAAGTTTTTTTTTATATATTTTTAGATAAATATTTTTAATAAAAATATTGATAAAATTTTAACTTTTAAATAAATATCGATTAAATTTAAATTATAAATAATATTTTTAATAATTATTTTACATATTATTAATTTTTACATCAAATTTTATCAATCTATCAATTTAAATTTTTTATTAAAATTTTTATTAAATTGCTTTTAAGATGAACTTCACAAATATTATCTAAAAAATTTCATGTAAGTTTAGCCCAGAAAATAATGCTTTGGTCACGGTTATGAAAATTCATGACTTGTGAATTTTTTTTATTTTTATATTTTTGAAAAATAAAAAATATGAGTAAAAAGTGTTGGATAATAAAAAATAAAATAACTTTTTAGAAAATAAAAATAAAAATAAGTTGAAATATAAAAAAATATTTTCACTCATATTTTTTATTTTTCAAAAAAATAAAAACAGAAACTAATTCTATTTTCTAAAACAAACACTAATTAATAAAATTTCTAATAAAATTTCATTTTTTTTATTTTTTTTGTAAAATTTCACTATCTCATTTTCTAAAAATAAATTTTTAAAAAGTTAAATGATTTTGTGAAAATATATTTTCAAAAGTTATATGATTTTTTGAAATTTTATTTTTAAAAAATCATATAATTTTAAAAAATCTATTTTCGTCATATAACTTTTTAAAAATTTATTTTCAGTAATTTATAAAAAAATAAATAACTAATTTTTTTTATAAAAAAATAGATATAAAGAGTAAAAAGAGGGTGCAAAAAAATCCAATCTTTGAAAAAAAAAAAAAGACAAATACAAACCAAAGATCCTCAGAGGTGGCGATGAATCACTGGAAAACAGTTCCTGCACACAACCGCAGAAGATCTTTAATTCCTTTTTGGTCTTTTTAATATTTCTCCCATGTCTCCGGCACTTTTTTAAGTCTCCCCGTGTTTCTCGCTCCGATGTTCTAACTTTCCGGTCCGTTTATATACTTTTTAAAGTTTTTTTTTTTTTTTTCTTTTGGTTTTGATTTTCAATTTCATTAATAATAAAACCAAGTTCATAACATCTCCATTTCTCCTCTTATTGTTCGATTCCTTCATTTCCCAAAATTTCTCCTCATCTTCCTTCGTTTCATTTTCTTGCTCTTTTTTAGAGTTAATCACTTGATTAGTTAAATCTGAGAAAGTTTTTGATGCTTGATTTGATTTGAGATCGTAGTCAAAGAACATGAAATCAAGTGGTCTTCTTTGTTTCAGCTAAAAGTATTTTTAATTTTTTTTTTGCATGTTTTAGATCTCAAGAACAAGAAAAGCTGATTGTTCGTTGATTTATTGCTTCAGTGTAATTGACTCAGCTACATTCATAGGGAGTTTATTTCTCTTGGGATTTGATGGATTCATTGGTCGTTTCCACAATTTGTTCGTATAAGAGAAAAGTAGAGAATTTGACTCTTTTTTCTAGGTTTAATTTTGTTTGAACAGATTATTGAACATTTGGGATTTTCAGGAAGTTTTTAGTCAGTAGTTTCATTTGGAGCGCATGGAATCACCAGGTGATCACAATTTTTTATTTATTTCTTTGGGTTAATCGTGTTTTCAATGGCTAGTTAAATCAGATTTAGTCTGTTAGCTGATTGTGTGTCTGGTTTTACTTGTAGTTGGTGGTTCAAGAAGCACATCTGTTGTTGTGGTAACGTTGGATACAGGTGAAGTTTATATTGTTGTTACCTTGTCTACTAGGAACGACACTCAGGTGATTTATGTTGATCCGACAACTGGGGTGCTATGCTATCATGGGAAGTTTGGTTTTGATGTTTTTAGGTCTGAGAATGAAGCTTTAGATTATGTTATCAATGGATCACCCTGGCAGTGTAAGAGTAAAATTCATGCCAGGGCAATATTGGGTTATGCCGCCTTGGGAAGCTATGGATTACTTCTTGTTGCTACAAAGTTAGCTTCCAGCATTCCCTATTTGCCTGGTGGGGGATGTGTGTTTACAGTCATGGAGAGTCAATGGATCAAAATACCACTTCAGAATCCTCAACCCCAGGGTAAAGGAGAAGTAAAGAATGTACAAGAATTGACTGAGCTCGACATTGATGGTAAGCACTACTTTTGTGAGACAAGAGATATCACTCGACCTTTTCCAAGTCGCATGTCCCTGCTCAGCCCTGATGACGAATTTGTTTGGAATGGATGGCTTTCAATGCCTTTTAAAAGCATTGGGTTAACACAACACTGTGTCATTCTTCTGCAGGTTTTGCTTCATACTCAGTATCTTCAATTTAATGCTCATCTGGTTGTTTTTGGTTTTTTAATCCAGTTTCTTTCTAGATATAAGATTTACTGGTTTCCTGTCTCTATATCTGGTAGTAAAATGTTCTAGTTGTGCATTATATGCCCATGATTATTTGTTGTTACATGCTCCTTATGTATGTACTCGGCGCTGTATGCATGATGGGGCATTGCATGATATTGATAATTGATGCCAAATTGTTGAGCGGAGACTGACTTTTTCTTGTTTGTTACAATAGGATTTTATTTCCTTTTTGACCAGCATTTTCTATGAGTTTTCTTCAACAGGACAATATATAGAATTCTGCTTTGGTGATTAATACAATATATGCATCACCTAAGGTAAAAAATAGGCTAGTTAGAGTGTTCAGGCTAATTGGTAGAATTATTGGGCAGGAAATCCATGGGAGATTGTGAGAAGAATTTATGTCTGTTAAAGGATTTGGTATTCTATTTAATTGCGGGTAAGAAAACCCATTTATTGTCTGGTATCCTGAACAGGAATTTTCATCCTGAAGTTGGATTCTATGATTTGTATAAGGGGTCTATGTTGGTTTTAGATTCAGTTATACGTTAGCAGTAGTGCTGAAAATTAGTAGACAAGTTATAGGCTTTAGGCCTAGATTTCCTAGGTTTCATTGCTAAGGTCCCAAAGGCTCATAGCCAGGTTTAGTGTTGCTTCACAGTCCCAAAGAACTGATGATTGCTCAAAAATTGTTCTCTATCTTTTGAAAGAACATTTTTAGGTTACATTAGTGCTGAAATTAAGTAGATAAGGTTCTAGGCATTAGGGCTAGATTTCCTAGGTGTTTATAATGTCCGAAAGACTCTCATAGCCAGAGTTAGGGTTGCTTCACACAATCCTAAAGAACAGTTAGTTGCTTAAAAATTGCTCTCTATCTATTTAAAAAAGTTGCATGCACATACGTTGTCTTCAAGCAATCATAATCCTGCTATAAACAGGGGGGGGGGGTGTTAACCCAAACCTACTAAAACTTGACATCTGTGATAGAAACTTCCGAGATTGACTTAAAACCACTTCTAAATGATAAATAAAAACATGATACCCTACATGCCTTAAATTTTGAATCAAAGCTTCGGATCAGATGTCTTGAAAGTTCTGCCTAATTAACTCTAAAATTAAATAAGCTGATGCAGTTAAATTTGCTACATCCGGACCTGAAAGAGGCATAAATCAGTCACACATCAAATGACTAGAATTTCTTATTTTCTTAATAATCCAGACTCTTCTTTACATCTTTGTTTTGTGTACCGTTGTTTATAATGACGCATAAGATTGTTCTCTTTTTCTTCTCTCATTGCTATTATTTGTTCCTTTTGAAATAATTTGTGCACATAAAATTCATGATTAGAAAAAGTTTTGGGTTAATTTCTTTTGTTAGTTGTGGGGGTGGGGGTACCTTTCATATATGCTTACTTGTTTTCTCCTAGGTTCCTAGCTATTTTTTCTGGTTAACTGTGTTTAACAATTCTTGATACCGTAAGGAGCGTGAGCATCTAAAAAGCATACCGATTGATCTATTTTATCCCCTCATCTTTATTTCCTAAACTTATAAGCTTACGACTATATTATAGAATCCTGTTCAAGCATTTTTCTCATCTGTAATTGTTTATGCCTCCCCTTTGCCGTCCCTATTACCTGTGTTTGGATTGTCGAACTTGTATTTACTTACATTCTCTGCCTAACCTTCTTTATTAATGGTTTATCAGTGTTGACAACATGATGATATAATGTCTTAATACTTTAATTCTGCTTTCTTACTTGATATTAATGTATAGGGGTTTGCAGAAAGTCGAAGTTTTGGTAGTTCAGGTCAGGTAGAAGGGATTGTTGCTCTTACAGCTCGTCGAAGTAGGCTGCATCCTGGTACTCGGTACTTGGCTAGGGGTATAAATTCATGTTTTAGCACAGGTAAGATAATCTATTTTCTGTCTTAAAACAGATTAAGATAATCGATTTATCTGTCTTAAAACAGATTTCGTTTCTTCTAGAATTTTTCCGAGTTTTTGTTATTCTTAAAAATTATTGTTTTTTTTGACCCAAATATTTAAACACGATCACTAATTGTAACTGCTCTTTTCTTTATTCACTTTTTTTTTTTTTTTCAATTTAGTGTCCTATGTTGAATTGACTTATCTATCTAGCTTGCAGTGCATAGTTGTATTGTTTCTTTGGGCTACAATGATCAGTAGTTATCCACACAAGTAACATGTGTGGGATGTGGCATACCCCACGTTGTTAAGAGTCTTGCTTTGTATGTGTTTTCTGCTTTATGTGGCATAATTGGTTTGATAATCTTTTGTCGATACTTTCCTTGATCTGTGCTAAATATTCTGAGCAACCAGAATGAAAACTGTGGAAGATAGTTCAAGACGTGTGTAAAGTTGCAACCCTGAATTCATTTGGATCCAAATAAATAATTGAACCTTCTTTTCAAGTGTTTCCATCCTACTATTGCATGTAATCTCATGTAGATGTAAGCTTCTGTATTCTCATTTAAATTAACTTCTTTTTCATCTCATTTTGCATCACTATTCATTTTATCCTGACTTTCATCTCGGTGTTGTTTGTTACTGCATGAATTTTCTTGTAACTTATAAAAAATGTTCATATTTATAGGGAATGAAGTAGAATGTGAACAACTTGTATATGTGCCTAAAAGGGCTGGTCAGAGTGTACCTTTTAACACATACATTTGGCGACGGGGCACAATACCAATCTGGTGGGGTGCAGAATTAAAGATCACTGCTGCTGAAGCAGAAATTTATGTTTCAGATAACCCTTATAAAGGAAGTTCACAGTACTATGAAAGATTAAGTAAACGATATGATGCTCGCAACTTAGATGTTGGTATTGGGGAAAATCAGAAGAAAAAGGCTTTTGTTCCAATTGTATGTGTCAACTTGCTTCGAAATGGAGAAGGAAAGTCCGAATGCATTTTAGTTCAGCATTTTGAGATATTAGTAGACCATATTAAATCCACTGGAAAACTTCCTTATACTCGAATTCATTTAATAAATTATGATTGGCATGCCCGGATAAAGTTACAAGGTGAACAACAAACAATTGAAGAATTGTGGAAACTTCTAAAAGCCCCCACTCTGGTTATAGGCATTTCTGAAGGTGATTATTTGCCTTCACGACTGCGACTTAAAGATTGCAGAGGTGAAATCATCAACAATGATGACTTTGAAGGGGCTTTCTGCTTAAGATCCCATCAAAATGGTGTGTTACGTTTCAATTGTGCAGATTCTTTGGATAGAACCAATGCTGCTAGTTACTTTGGGGCACTGCAAGTGTTTGTTGAGCAGTGTAGGCGGCTTGGGATATCTCTTGACAGTAATTTGGCATATGGTTACCAGTCTGTTAATAACTATGGTGGTTATACTGCTCCACTCCCACCTGGCTGGGAGAAACGATCTGATGCAGTAACAGGGAAAACTTATTTTATTGATCACAATACGAGGACCACAACATGGAATCATCCATGCCCAGATAAACCATGGAAGAGATTTGACATGACATTTGATGAGTTCAAGAGATCGACAATTTTATCACCTGTATCTCAGCTAGCAGATCTTTTCCTGCTTGCTGGTGATATCCATGCAACACTATATACAGGCTCCAAAGCCATGCATAGCCAAATTCTAAGCATATTCAATGAAGAAACAGGAAAATTCAAGCAGTTTTCTGCGGCACAAAATGTGAAAATCACTCTTCAAAGGAGATATAAAAATGCACTTGTGGATAGTTCTCGTCAAAAGCAGTTGGAGATGTTCCTTGGGATAAGGCTTTTCAAGCATCTTCCATCTGTTCCTGTTCAACCTCTGCATGTATGTAATTCTAGTGTGTGTCTAGGTTTCAGGTTTATTGTTACAATCTGACTGTGGTGATGGCTCTGTACTGTCCCTGACTTTTTAGTAAATGTTTGATTATCCATCAATCTTTTCTTTTTACTTTAAATGTTTTTTTTTTTTTTTGACAATTTAGCTTTAGCCTTTAAATAGATAAAAGAAACTTTATCAAACAATTGAATGTGGCCTTGGATACTAAACTCTGTTGCCGAAACCAAACTCTTTTCTTTCTTGTGAGCTACTTTCTGTGCTAATTGGTTATTGAATGACAGTAAGCCAATAAGTTAGTACATGGCTTCGGTATTAATTTTTAATAAATGCTGTTGAAAATATTGAGTTTGTTGTTTAGATTACTTTACACATTCCTTGGAAGATAAGCAGTTTTTAACTTATTTATTACAGTTTTTGTTTTAAATGAACATTTTTCCTCATAAGGAATTTTATGCTTGTTTAAAACCAGTATTCAATTTGAAAACAAAGTTATAGTTGATTTTGCTGTCTATATGTTCCAGTCTATATCACTTATCATACTGTTCATCACAGGTACTTTCTCGACCATCTGGTTTCTTTCTTAAGCCTGTTGGCAGTATGTTCCCAACCTCTAATGGTGGAGCGAGTCTACTGAGTTTCAAGGAAAAGGATCTAATATGGGTACTTACAGTTTTCCTCTTCATCATCTAGGAAAAAGATATTGTAACTTAGCAATTGTTGTTTGCATGGAGATATTATTCGCCCTTCTTTATATTGTTGTTTTTTATCTTTATCTGAACGCATGCATCTACTGTCTTGCAGATTTGTCCCCAGGCTGCTGATGTTGTTGAACTTTTTATCTATCTGAGTGAACCCTGCCATATCTGTCAGCTGCTACTTACGGTTTCACATGGTGCGGATGATTCAACTTATCCTTCAACTGTTGATGTGAGGACAGGGCGCAACCTAGATGGGCTTAAACTGGTTGTTGAGGTTCGCTCACTTTTATTGTCACTCTCCTCAAGTTTTCCAGGACACTTTGCCTTATGTGATTGTAGTTTAATGTGTCTGCCTTGAAAATTTTATTAACTTGTTTTAAATTCCTCTCTCACAAAGTTTCCTCCTAAAATGGCATGGTTTTTCCATCCTTGCTGATTTATTTGAGTTTGAATAGTGTTCTAATCCTATTTTGGATGGGTTAACAGGGGGCTTTCATTCCCCAGTGTGGAAATGGGACAAATCTTCTGATTCCCTTATCAGGCCCAATTAGTGCAGAGGACATGGCTGTAACTGGAGCTGGTGCACGCCTTCATGATCAAGTTACATCTCCTCTATCATTATTGTATGATTTTGAAGAATTAGAGGGAGAATTGGACTTTCTTACCCGTGTAGTGGCACTTACATTTTATCCTGCTGCTTCTGGGAGTCCTATGACTCTTGGTGAGGTAAAAGTAGTTCTCAGAGATTTGTTGCTTGATGTATTTTTTATCTTTTATTCTAAATTTGGATCTTTATTGCATAATTAATGTGTCTGCTGGACAGGGTGCCATGTGCATGTATTGAAAATTTGAAGTAGAGGTTTAGCGATGGATGAATAAAAGTAATAGGAAACCACAGGAAAGAGATTGCACAATGATTAGTTTTGCTCTGAATTTTTTACTTTATTTTTTTTTTCATGTGAGATCAGAAGGGTGTTGGAGAGAAATTAGAGCTGTTAATGGAGTAGACAACTCAAGCAAGAAACTTTGTTGATGTGGTTATGGAAATCTTTATACTTTTCATAGCCATAGGGAGAAACTGCAGTTAACATTACTGTGTCATTTCCTTCTCTTAGATAAAATCTCTCTCTCTGTTCATTAGCAGTTGCCTTGACCTGACAATTCTGAATAGTAATTCTAATTTCCTTCTCCCACCCTCCTTAATTTGTTTCATTCTTCTTTTTAGTTTGATTTAAGCAGTGGGGTTTTCTAGTGCTGCCGAATCATTCTGTATGTATTAAAATTTTTTATAGGTAGAAATCCTTGGAGTTTCTCTCCCCTGGAATGGAGTATTTGCTAATGAAGGGTATGGTGCCAGACTAACTGAGCTTGCAAAGAAATTTCAAAAGGAAACCAATCCTTTTTTGTCTGGTTTGGACACAAACCCAGTTTCTGGCACTTCTCCACCCAATGAAGCTTTGTCAACATTAGCAAGACAAGGTTCTGCCAATGATTGGATTGACCTATTAACTGGAGGTGATGTGTTTTCTGAATCTGTTTCTCAGCCAGTTACAGAAAATGCTGCTTACAAGGGAGGTGATTTGCTTGATTTTCTGGACCAAGCTGTTGTTGACTGTCATGGCCCTGAAACTGATCATAAATCCTCGACACCACAGAAAGGGAGTCCTCAAGAGAGTGGTACCCAAAAGTACATAAACTGTCTAAAATCCCTTACAGGGCCCAATATGGTATGTGACTACTTGTTGCTTCTATGTTTCCTTGACCTCATATGTTTGGGAAAAACTGATGGAAAGCCTAAATATGAATAAGACCCTATTGAAACCCTAACATTGGTCCTCCATGAAGTTATTCTCTCCATGAGAAATTGAATGCTACTTATGATTCCTTCTTGTCTCCATTTATTTTTCAACTTTTGTCATTTATGTTTCTTGATCATGTGATTGCTCTCTGTGCTATAATGAGTTTACTGATGCATTTTTTTTTTTTTTCGAAATCATATGTTACAAATAGAATGTAAATAGGAATTGGTCACGGAAAGAGCATACTGGGATGATATTCCCATAGTTATCATATCTGTATTGAACATCATATCTGATTTGAGATTTGCTCAATGGTTTATTGGTTCAATTTATGTATATATGCAAATGAGGGAATGTGACAATATAGAGCTTTAGATTTCTGTTCTCTGGATCCTTTTGCATCTTTTATGTGGAATGATCTCTAAAGCCTCAATTATTCAATGTGAATTTGCTATTTTAGCTGATTCTCCCGTCCCCATCCCCAACAGTCCTTTGCTGATGATTAATAATATTAACTAAAATTACTGCAAAACTCCAATTTTAGCATATTAGTAGAGTAGACTCAAGAAAGACATCCAAATGTCTAAACTAGCAATTTGTAGAACCTTGAAAACGATTCAGAAAGCTAGAATTGATCTTCAATGTGAATAATTTGCTAAATTAAAATCTCTAGAGCGTCTCCCCCTCTATAAACTCTGCAATAGATTTGCTGAGTTTTTTTTTTTTTTTTAAATTTATTGTCACAATCATTTTGAGCTTTTCCTTTAACTTTTCTGCAATTAGCTAGAAGCTACCAGTTTGTTCAAAGCATAACCCAACTAATAACAAAAATGGGAATAAGGCAAAAAACGATATATCTACGGGCTGCAGTTCCCTGTTTATCTGAATTGCAGCATCTCATCTCAATTAAGCAGTAAAATGTTATGTATATGCCACCTTTTCCTCTTGGAATTTCACTTGAAAAATGCTTACTGCATTGGCTTTCAATATTTATTTTTGTGGGTGTAGCATGATTTAAATGCATATATTGTCATTTTTGAGGATTAGAGAATATATATTCTACTTGTTACATTAACTCAAGATAGATAAAACTTGCCTGTTCAATTTAACTAATTTTGCAGGAAAGAAAGCTAGACTTCCTCGAAGCAATGAAATTGGAAATTGAACGCCTACAGCTTAATCTTTCTGCAGCTGAAAGAGATAGAGCCTTGTTGTCTATTGGAACTGATCCAGCTACTGTAAATCCAAATTTTTTGCTTGATGAATCATACATGGCAAGATTATGCAGGGTAGCAAGCACCCTTGCATTGCTTGGGCAAGCTGTTCTTGAGGACAAGATTAATGGCACTATTGGTCTTGGGAAGTTCGAGGATAGTGTTATAGATTTCTGGAACATTAATAGAATAGGGCATAGCTGTTCTGGTGGTATGTGTGAAGTGCAGACTGAGACTAAGGCAACTCTATCTGCTTCCTCGATGGTGTCATCTACAGAAGGTTCAAAATCTGTATTCTTGTGTTCTCAATGTCAGAGAAAGGCTTGTCGAGCTTGTTGTGCAGGGAGAGGAGCCCTTCTTCTGCCAAATTATACAAGGGAAGTGACTAATTATAATGGTTTGTCAAGTCATGGTAGCCAAGTTGATCTCTCTACAAATCGTTCAGTGACACTGGACAGTGTTATTTGCAAGCAGTGCTGTCATGAGATAATTCTTGCTGCGTTGGTCTTGGACTATGTTAGGGTCTTGATTAGCTCACGAAGAAGAGCACGTGCTGATAGTGCAGCGTATAAAGCTTTGGACGAAGTTACAGGGTCCTCATTCCTGCACAACATGTCTGACAGGAATCAGTCCTCTGGTAATCAGCAAGCTGTTAAAGTTTTGAAACAATTACTTGCTGGGGAGGAATCACTGGCTGAGTTTCCATTCGCCAGCTTTCTACACTCGGTATAACCTTGGCTTCTGTTTTAATATATTTATTACATTGTTCTTTCATCGATGCAATATCTAGATAAGTGAAATGGTTCTGTTGAAGTAACCAGGCTTCCTAAGTATTGACATGATAAAAGTTTGCTACTAATTATTTTTATTAGTTTGACTTAAATCAAGAAGGATATGGAGGTTTCTATCCTTTCCAACTGCTCATGCTTGTTGTCTACCATCTTTCCAAGCTATGAAATGCATTGTATCTTTCATCCTGTAATGATGATCTCATGCCTTATTAAAAATATGAACCTATTTGTACTTCATGCTTATTTGAATTCATGATTTGGGTTAACATATGGTACCTGAACTATAGTTAAATGTTCGATTTGATACCTAAAGTTCAAAACTTTGCAATTAGGTACTTGAACTCCGCTTCCATTAATCATGGTTCACATTCCACTAACTCTGTTAGCATAAAGTGTGATGTTTCTCCAATGGCCAATAAAAACTGTACAGCTGGTGCATTTCAATAGGCTATTGGGGGCATGCCAGGCTTGCTCCTAAAGGAGTCAGGGAAATGTGCAATGTTTTTAATGGAAGCAAAATTTGAGCATCTAATTATGTATTTTTAAACTTTAGGTACCAAATCGAACATTTTACTATACTTTGGTAAGCAAATGCATTTGTATATTTTTAAAATTTAGGTACCAAATCGAACATTTGACTATACTTTGGTAACCAAATGCATTAACTCTATTTTTATTAGTGGCACATCTATTCTTCTTGATAGTTGAATTAATTAGGAAAGTTATTCTTTCCACTAGAAAAAGACTAGGCATGCATTTTAACTGCATTGCCCCTTTTACCCATCATTACTTGAATTTTGTAGCAAAAGCTTTTAAAATAAGTTCATGTTATTGTCAGTAAATTTACTATATAGAAAATTGAAACAAAAATGATAAATTGAAACTTTTCTCCCTTTTACCAATGTCAAACTAGTTTATTATTGCAGTCTAATAATAGACATGTCTAGAAAGTCAGGCTGGCGATATAGAAAAAATATAATGCTTTAATATTCATTGAGAATACTTTAGTAAACTTAAGGAATAAGTATATTTGGGTACTACTATGTAATCTTCATGGTACAAGATTTGTGCTTCATATTTTGTAGAGAAACATGTTGAGATGTTTTCATTTAGTTTTTCTTGGTATCTAATCACTTACAATGAAACTGTAGGTTGAGACAGCTACAGATTCAGCACCATTCTTGTCATTACTCACTCCACTGGATTCTGGATCACGACATTCTTATTGGAAGGCTCCCCCTAATACTACTTCTTCTGAATTTGTTATTGTTCTTGGCACACTTTCAGATGTCAGTGGAGTCATATTGCTTGTAAGTCCATGTGGTTATTCTGAAGCTGATGCTCCCATAGTAAGTGTACCCATCTTCTTGCTGTATTCTTGACTTGTTAAAGTAAATGGCTAAGGTCTAGTGGTGTCCATAGAGAAGCCTTATATATGTATGTATCATTCTTAGAAGCAACTTTAAATTAATATATATATATTCTCAATTATGTTTCACTCCCATATGCAAAGGTTGAATTTCTGTTATACTTTTAAATTAGTAACTCTTATCAGTTATGTTTAACTCCAGAAAATGTTGTGCTTAGTTACACAGGCCCTTTTTAACATGCTACTCCTTTTTCAATGTCATTCTAGCATCAAAAGCACATTAGAATGCATGGATTCTACCTCCCTGACAGTTATGTTGCCCAGACTCTGGTATATGGTTATGTGACCCATGACACCTTTCCTGGTATACATGTTGGGCACAGTACTTTATGAAAATGAAGAGTCAGAACAGCATAGTTTAACAAAGATAACACGGCTGATTGTCAATGAAACGAATTTTTTGCTAACTAATGAATGCTTGCAAGATGGAACTATAATGAGCTTCAAGCAGGAATATTTAACCAATTAACCAAATATTAGTGTAAGTTAATAATATATTCATTATGGTGTGTCTTGTACTATCTTCATAGTGTCATATGGATGTCTTTTGTACTTAACCACATATATGTCCTTACTCTGTGTGTGTGTATGTGTTATTTCTCTGGATTTTAGACAATTAAACTTCTTAGGCTGTACTTTAAGTGTTTCTAACTGACTCAACTAAGTGTGCTAATATTGTGCACTTGACTTCACTTATTGGTACTAAACACTTTACTGTAACTATGTCAATGTCTATAAATAAGGAATGGATTTGATTTTGTCTTAATATATGTGAAAGCCCTTTGAGCTTGAGCTACAGTGGGAGGTAGCCGTCTCCAATGCTATAAATCCCCATTTCCCTCTCTAAGATTCAGACCAAAGACATCTAATTAAGAAATGGATTTGATATTATGGCTCAGAATGCTCTAGATATGCTTTCTTCAAGCTATTGTCTTTCACAAATATTAAATTCTCAATCTTTTTTGCTTTAATTCTTAAAATTTTCTTATTAAAGTAAGGTTAGATGCAAGATAGTAATTTAGTTAGCTACAAATTGAAGCATTAGAATCTTATCAAATGAGTTGATTGGAACTATATGTTTGTCATGTGTAACGTAATTATTCATATTGTTTGGATATGTTGAATAAATGAGCTGCATTTTTTTTCCCTTACAGTTGTGGTGCCCTCTTATTTCTGTCATTCATACTATATTCTTCCATATTGTATAGCTACAGAGGGTATTATGCTTTTATCAATTGGATCATTTCTTTTTGTATTCTGTTTCAATATGTCTGTATCATGTTGTTTCATTGCTTCCTGTGTCATAGGCCTTGAGTTTCTTTTCCTGTTGTCCAGCAATATTGATTCAGGTTTCTTTTCTGCAATAAAAGGTAGCCCTTGTAACTTTTATTAAGGTTATGCATTTTTTGAACAGTTTCTCCTATTATTAAACAGGTGCAAATTTGGGCGAGCAATAAAATACACAGGGAAGAAAGGTCCTGTGTAGGAAAATGGGATGTCCAGTCCCTGATTAGCTCTTCACCAGAACTTTATGGACCTGAAAAGTCAGTTAGAGAGGATAAGTTGCCTCGGCATATAAAATTTACTTTCAGGAATCCTGTTAGATGTCGCATCATTTGGATAACACTACGCCTTCAGCGGCCTGGTTCAAGCTCTGTTAATTTTGATAAAGACTTTAATTTCTTGTCTCTTGATGAAAATCCCTTTGCACAAGATACTCGACGTGCCTCTTTTGGAGGAGCAGTTGAATGTGATCCATGCCTTCATGCCAAACGAATAGTGGTAGCTGGAAGCCCTGTGAAAAAAGAGATAGGGTTTACATCGTCACAAAGCACTGACAAAATGAATTATAGAAACTGGTTGGACCAAGCTCCACAATTAAATAGATTCAAGGTAATAGTTTTGCTTCAGTGCTCTGTTTATGCTTCATTCCAGTGTTTTGCTCTACGTTCATACTATGTGTGCATTGCCTCCATTAATCCTTGTTCACTTTCAGGTTCCGATTGAGGTTGAGAGGCTAATGGACAATGATCTGGTCTTAGAGCAGTATCTTCCTCCTTCTTCACCAATGCTTGCTGGATTCCGACTGGATGCCTTCAATGCAATAAAGCCTCGAATTACCCATTCACCATCTTCAGATGTAGACATCTGGGATACATCAATAACATTTTTAGAAAACAGACATATCTCTCCAGCCGTTCTATATATTCAAGTATCTGCACTCCAGGTATCTGTTAGCCCTGCCTTTATGGTACTGCTTGTTAATTTTAAGCAGGGTAATTTATGGCAGTGAAAATACAATGAGGCGGCAACGTAATATAATTGTTACTGAAGCCTAATTTTAGATTTGAAAGAGATGGGGATGTGGAAAGTTGGAGAGAAAAGGGAGAGAAAATGGCTTGAGGGATTTGGCATTTTTTTTTTTTTTGTTTGCTCCTTCCTCTTTTGTCATCTTGGTGGGATAGATCAAAGATTGTTTGAGACTTCCTTTAACTTTTATCAACCTGTGGTTCACTCTTTCTTTTTCTAGAGGAATGCACATTCTAGTGAAATGAGACAAAGGAAAGATTCCTTGGTGGCTGAATCTAGCGAATCGGCAATATTTTCAATAAGTTCTAGTCTCTGCTAATGCTACATTTTAGCCCTAGTCTTCTCTAATCCTGGTTGTAGGTTCATATTATGAGTGAAATAATACTTATTTATTCAACTGTGCTTAAGGACAGAGAAATAGGCTGCCATGGCGCAAAGTGTTGCCACATTAATTAAGTAGAGAAATTGTTTTCATGCTGATTCATGCATGAGTCATGTTGCTGTTGCTTATTCTTGCTCAAATATATTTAGCATTTAGCATTTGTTGTGGTACCACTTTACACAGTTCATGTGATTGTTATTTCATATCCATTAAGCAGTTTGGGCCACTCTTTTACAATTATTTCTCTGAAAAAATTTACATATCTATATGGTATCCATGATTAAATTTTA
Organism: Durio zibethinus; assembly: GCF_047325235.1. NCBI lineage: Eukaryota > Viridiplantae > Streptophyta > Magnoliopsida > Malvales > Malvaceae > Durio > Durio zibethinus. The sequence goes on along the minus strand of NC_143165.1, from coordinate 930,372 downwards.
TTTTCTTAATGAAAATAATTCTGTTTCTGATTCCATAGAAACAAAACCTTGCCTGGAAAACTTACTAGAACAATTTTACAGGAAGGAATAGGATCCAACATGGTGACTATTGCCGAATACAGATTGCCAGAGGCCAAACCGGGAACAGCTATGTACTTCGATTTCCCTGGACAAATACAAACTCGCAGAATCTCATTCAAACTTCTAGGAGATGTTGCAGCATTTACGGACGAGCCAGCAGCCGAGCAGGATGATTCTGGTTTTAGAGCTCCACCGGTTGCAGCAGGCTTGTCTCTTTCAAATAGAATCAAGTTGTATTACTATGCTGATCCTTATGATCTTGGCAAGTGGGCAAGCCTTTCTGCAGTTTGACCTTACAAAAATGGCTCAGAAGTTTGAATTTGTTTTCATATTCATATTTTTTTGTTGTATAGTTTTAAAATTAACAGTCAAAGCCAATTGAAGTACTGAGATGAGTGCATGTATTTTTTTCTGGAAGCACGTAGGTTGATTTTTTCTTTTGCATGGATTCAGAATTCGTTTAATATTATAATAATTGAAGTTGATTGAGATCATAATTGTCAAATTTAATTGTATGTACGAGGTCAAATAAAATTTACAGTAAAAGAATTTATTTTCATTATAAAAACATATATTGAGATTTACAATTATCATTTTTTTTTCCTTTAGTAATTTTCAATCATAAAAATGTTATATTAGAAGGAAGAAGGCAATTTAATCTTATTCAACTTTATAACTTAAAAGAGATTTTGAATATATATATATATATATATATACACACGCGCGGACATTGCGTTGGTTCAGAGTTAGATTAAAATTTATAATTTGTTAAAAATAATAATTTAATGTTTGATCAAAACAAGAAATTTGATAAAATATATATAAAAAAATTGTATCAGATCAATTGATTTCGTTACTATTTTTAAAGGGGTGAAAAAAATAAAAAAAATGGAAGATGAAATTGTAGTGTTTTATATAAGGATCATGGGAGTTATTAAGTGTTATACAGTAAAAATTTACTTTTAAAATTTTAATATTTGTTGTGATCTTTAGTCATATAGTTGGAATCCGCTTGACAAAAACGTCAAGTTTTAAAAGTAAAAAAATTATGACGTTAAGCATTAAAAGTAAAAAAATTGTGATGTCTCGATCTTATATTAAAAAAAAATATATGGATATAGTATAATATATATAAAAAAAATTTAAATCTAAACTTGTGAGATACTTTTTATAAAATAAAATTATAAAATCTTTGAATCAAAATGAAAAATACCTTTAAATCGAGTATGAATCTTTACGACACAACAATTGACAATAATACTTTTAATTTTTTAAAGGTATTAAAAATTTAGTTGTAATTGTATCTATTTTAGATAAGATTCTTTTTTTATAGGTATGATAGATAGGACTCTTTTCTTATAAGTATGATTCAAATTGATCATTGTTGCTATCTAATCACGACTTTATATTACCTTGTATCATTCTTCAAAGTATCTTAATGATTTCATCCCCTTTTTGTTGTAAATTTTTACTTCTTGTAATGTGTTTGTTGTTACTTTGTTCTGCTGCCCGTTACCATTTCCAAGTACAGCTTTCCTCTGATATATCCTTTTCTCTGTATAATTGGATTGGACTGGAATCACCTTTTTTCATGGACCACTTGTTTAAATATATATGCTTCAAGCAATCAATTTTAGTTGACGCCTAAATTTCGATTTACGTCTCGTTTAATATTATTGTTGAAAGTAATTTTTACATTCAAAAACTGCTTTTAACCTAAACGTAATATTAAATAATAAAAAAAATTTAGCTTCTTAATCTATAAGCTTGGATTTTCAACCCAACCCAAGAAGGCTCCTTTGAGGAGCTTTTGCCGTGAAAAAGTACGTTTGAGATAAAAAAATTATTTTATTATCCTTATATTTATAATATTTTATAATTTTATACATATATTTTTAGATATTTCAATTACTTAAAGTATTTTTTTACAGTAATACCAAAAGATTTTTAATCACATTTTTCTTATCACACTTTTTAAATGCCTTTTTACCAACCCAAACTTTTTTTAATGTAACAGCAATGCTAAGCTGGCTTTTAATATAGTGGATTAGAGCTTTTGATTCACTGAAGTATGAAACTTTTGAGTCAATAGAATTTGCTTTCACATTAACAGGGACCTTAGGATGCTGGCTTGGACACCTCATAGTGACGAGAGGTTCGCCTGGTCCTCCGAGGACAGCAAGCAGCTTGATGCTGAGGTTCACCGCAAGTACATTAATGATGGCCATGTTGCTGCATATATGAAGGTGAAAAATGTTAAGAGGTTAGTTGAACGGCTACACACCCTTAATGCTGCAGCTGGTGTTGCTGATTCAGAGGATGAGGATTGAATGTAGCTTGCTGATCTCAATGAACTAAAATTTTTCCCTTCTTTTATTATACATGCTGCCATTGCAGTTTTATCCCAGAATTTGATTACTTTTCTGAAGGTTTTTTCTAGGACCTTTAGCAACTTATTTACATTTCATTTCATTTTTTCGCATAGGATTTCTACAATCTTATTAGATAGATTTAAATACGAAAATTATACAAAAAATATATCAAAGTAATATAACTCAAAATCTTAATAAAATTATTAACGAATGATAAACAAAAAAATATGTTATGTTTACTGCATAAACGAATTATGAGATAATAATTTTTAAAATAAACATGAGACGAATACGAAATAAATATGATATATATATTATATAAATATGAAATAAATTAAATATAGATATAAAATAAAATACAAAACAGTTATAATATAAATATGAAATAAATATGATATGATAAAAAAACAGAACTTGATAATAATATATGATTTTTGTGATGCATTTTTGTTTTAACTATGGAATTGACTATTCAAAATTTTTAACAAGGTTTCAAAATGAAAATTTGCTTTAATTTTTTATAAAAGGTTACTTGATTTTAATTAGTTTAAAACTTTAAATACAATATATCTGACTAGATAGTAGATTATAAAATGCCTTCAATCTCAAGGAGTAAACTAAAATAATGTAAAACTCTATTAAAATAAAAACTAAAAAAAAAAGAGTTTAAAATAAAGCCGAGCAAGCTGAAGAAAACAGGTCTCCATCTTTTTATGGTTTTTTTTTTTAATTTCTAATATGTCTTTAAATTTTTTTTGTTTTACTACTAACTTGGTTGAAAAAGATTTTATATATATAAATTATTTCGAATTCATAATTTTTAAATAAATTTTATTAAAAATTCAACTTAAAATTAATTAATAATAAATAAAAAAATTTAACTTGAATATAAAATTAAAAAAATTAAAAATTTATTAGATGTGATATAATCCATTTTATCATATCCCATCCTATATAGACAAAAATAAAAAAAGCCTTCCACGTGACAATTAGGAAAAGCTAATAAAAAAAAAATTTGGCTATGATATAATGGTAAATATTTAACTTAAAATTAAATGACAGTAAGTGAATTGATTTAATTTGAATATAAAATTATAAAAAATTAAAATTTTATTAAATATGAGATAATCAATTTTAACACTTTTTACTTTCTTATTTACTAAATTGAAGAGAACATTATATAAAATTTTTTTCGAATCCATAATCTCTTAAGTATAAACTCTAATAACATACTTACTCATCCAATAAATTATCACTTATGTTATCTGTTATGGTTGGAGATGGTATAACAGTTCAGTATGATACAGATAAAATGTAAGGATAAAACAGAGATACGATAGTTCATGCAAGGTCTACAAGAGGAGAACCTTATCGAGTCCCAACCAATGGATTTTCATTTCTGTTTACATCCAAACCCACAAACACTATCCATTCCAAGTTTCATTCTGCATCACAAAGGACAATGTTGTCTCAGTTTTTGTTTTTGTTTTTTTTAATTCAAACAATTCCCCCAGGGTTGATAAAGGGTGTCCACCCATTCAGTAACCCCTGTTCTAGCCAGTGCCAAATCAATCAAGATTATAAACTTGTTCATCGCAGGTTTGCATATTGAAGCCTTTTTAACTGTGTATACAAAATGCGTTCATCAATCAGTTGAACTTTTAATTTTAGTGATGAAGATTTAATCTCAAACGATCTCAAATACTAAAAGAAAGAGTGCCCATGTGTGAAAATTTTACGTAATCCTAGAAGGGTTCAAATGTTTGGGTTTAATCCTAAATTTCATGCTATTATTTTTGAACTAGAGAAATACCCTGATTGATTTTTACTAAACCTGTTAAATTTCTGGTTATGAAGTTAAAGTTAGAAGTTCAAACAGACACATTACAATATGTAATGGAATATGGAATGCGATTAGAAAACAGTGAAAACCAAGATTTCCTGACAAAAGATGGCCTGATAATGAATTCTTCAGATAATGATCAAATAATTGCGGAGACAGAAATGCTAGGCTTGAATGTTGGTGCTTGGAGGAACGCGAATGCAGCTAGAAAACCACCTCCTCCGCCCGAGGAGATAGAGGACCCCCATTCTGAGCGGTGTGCAAGCAAAAGTAGCAGCTGGCAAGAAGAGGAAGGAAGAAATTGCATCATTTTGGTACCAGAGCTCCATTCTGGCATCAATGGCAGACAACACAAGGTCTCAAGATTTCAGGAAGTTTCTGGTCTCTCTTTTTTTCCTTCTTTTTACTTTCCTTTTGTGATTGAGTAACTTGAAGCTTGAATGGAAGCACCACAATATTATCTATATGTTGTTGCAACATCAAGAGACAACCTTGAATTTGAAATTAAGTAGATGTTCCATATCTGCTCTGTAAACAATCCCATTTCAACAAACTTCTTGATTCCCAAAAATTCTGCAAATTTGTAAGTGTTGAAATTAAAAGACAGCAACACAAAATTAGTTCTAATGAATACCAAAAGGGTGATACATTAGAAATCCTCCAAAATACGAGAAAAAAATTTCATAAAGAACAGACTGATGATTAAACAATGTAGGTTAGGCCACACCTAGGATTGCACTCCTAATGTGTACACTAGTGCCAAATCCTTGTTGAAAATATAGTTAATTATGCAGATGAGTTGTGAAAGCAAGAAGTGCAGAAGGGTTTCATGTTGCTTCAAACTCATTGAAACGCCTGATAGGCACAGACAGGTGGCAAAAAACAGGCAAATCTTGACAAATACCAGACTACAGAGGTTTCAAAAGTCACAACAAATATCAGCCTACGCTCAATAAACATGGTTTCCAAAAAGATTCAACTAAACAATAAATCTCAGTTTATTACAATTAGCAAGGATATTGAAACATCTTATGTGATTCATTTGTTTTGAATTAAAGAAAACCGTCAAAACATGGGCCGTCTGCATCAATAACTTGACATGATATTGGAAAAGTATTCTGGGTAGTAAATTATTTTTATAAGAAATAGCATGGGAAGTCAAGAAGCAAAAGCTCACCTCACAAATAGAAAGTATTTTCTTTATAAAACCTGGACTCCAGCTCAGTAAATATGCTAAAGAAGAAGTTAGATGAAGTGATCTGATTTAGAGGGACTCTCATGGCAACAGTAGTGCTACCGATGCCACTTTGTTTCTCTTGTTCTTGTACTACTTGTTTGCCTTTCATCTGCTTGAGCATAGTCGAATCCAAAAGGAAAATGACATAAAATCGAAAAGAAAGTCATTACAAGAGTTTAGAACAGGAAATATGAAATCAGCAAAAAGGAGAAAAGACGTCAAACTAACCAGTTGTTAAATTGTTGGAGCATCAACTACTCCCTATGAAGGGAAGTCCAAAAAAGCAAGGAGGCTGTCCATCATGATTTGAAAAGCAACCTGGAAACCAGAAGGTCCAATGGAAGGATTAAGCAAAAAAGAATAAGAGAAATAAGAGAAATTCATAGGGTCATTCATGAGTTAATCACAGTTCTAAACAAATGCCATCCAAATAAGATGATTTTCCTAAATAAATGTATGAATCCTCATATTTAAAGGCAAAGCCCTCATGCATACTATGTATAGCCTTTAAATTTCCTGGAAAACATCACTTTATAATTACTTAAAATTTAAGAATTGCCAAACTGATAAGAAAAAAGGATTCCCTGTCTTTTTTTTTTTTTTTCCTACTAGGGTAAATGCAAAATCAGAAGGATTGCAGATTATGTGAGAGGAACAGTTCAAACTTTTATAGAAGGAATTCCAGTACATTGCATCCTAAAAATAAAAAATAAAAGATCAATAAGAAACCTGAAATTATAATTGAAAATGAAAATGTAAATAGTAGATGGGAAGAACATGATTAAGTAATTAAACATACCTCAGTTTCAATTGACTTGAAATCCTCAATTATCATTTTTTGATTATGACTTCTGAAATGTCAGAAATCTTGGACCACTCAGCGCCAGTCTCCTTGGCACATCTCCTGCTTAATTTGGGACAATTGTGAATAAAAAGCCTCTTCAGTTGTGTCAGCTGCTGCATGGCTTGTGTGGAAGGCAGAAGCATCAGCTTCTCGCATTGGTGGATTTTTAAGGATTGAAGAGATGACATATTTCCCAACCAGTCAGGCAAGGCTACTACCCCATCAAACGACCATATCTCCAATCGCTTAAGAGCTGTGAGGTGCTGAAGTTGATCCGGTAGATGCTTCAATCTTTTCCATCCTAACAATAGCAAACAATCAAGGGAGGCATGAAGATGATGGATGGAACTGAGACCTGGGAATCGATGCAACTTTTCGCTGAAACCACCCATAGTCAGTACTTTCGAGCTGCTGAAGCAGCCTAGGCACTCCTTCGGAAATGTCTTCAAATTTGGACAAATGGTGATATTTAGAAAACGAAGAGAACACAATTGCCTTAAATCTCCTGGAAAAACTTCCAGATTGAAGTTAGCAACTATGTCCAATTGTTCAAGAGAAGAACAGAATTCCAACCCTCTTGGTAGCTGCCTTAGGCCCTCACATTTGTTTAGAACTAATATTCTTAGAGAGGAGAGTGCAATTATGTTTGGAATACATGTCAGACAAGGGCAATCATGTATTGACAAATTCTCAAGAGAAGTACAGTATGAGATCCCCATTGGCAGAGATGATAATCCTCTGCACTTCTTTAACTTTATTTCCTTTAGAAAGGGGAGCCTGCCGATGTAAAGTATGGATCCCAAATTATGGCAAACTTGTATATTTATTTTTCTGAGACGAGTTGATGCAGATAGTCCATCAGCTATACATCTTAACTCCTTGCAAGAGTAAATTTTTAGCGTTTGAAGAGATGGCAATCCACCCATCATTGGAACAATCCTCAACTCAGGACAGCAACCAATAGTCAACTCTTCAAGGCAAGGAAAAACAACATCTACTAATCTGTCTGTCGGTTTAACCTTTTGGTCTGAAGTTCCCATACCATGTAAGGTAACAATTTCAAAGGTTGGGTCCATCCTTTCGCCAAAAGAAAAAAAGGTTGGATCCATCCATTTCTCCAAAGCTTCCATATCCTCTATGGTGAGTTCTTTCAATGCCGGAAATAATACTTCATACACACCAGCATCACTATGATCACAATAAAATTCACTACCTATGCACCTCACATTCTTCATCCGTTTTATTTCAAGAATTTTGAGATTGGGTAATTTCCCAAGAGTTGGAAGACTTTTGCAATTCATGCAATTGAATAAATTCAATTCCACCAAATTATTCAGCAAAGATGAATCACTACAACCACTATTGATGCTCCTCCAAACCCATGATGGAAAGTTCTTACCCCTGGAATTCCTGATACTCAAACTTTTCAAATTTGGGGGAGGCTTCAAACCCTTCAACACTTCATCATGATTGAACTTACTTACATAGCTCCGTTTGGGATTTGAGTGAGGCCTCAAGCTGACCAACAAATCCTCATCATGGTTAAAGCCTTCACTTTCATCCAAGTCATCATCCAGCACTTCATCCCGGCTGAAGAACCCACTTACATAGCTTCGTTTCGGATTTAAGTGAGGCTCCAAGCTGACCAGCAAATCCTCATCATGGTTGAAGCCTTCAGTTTCGTCCAAGTCATCATCTAGCATTTCGTCCTGGCTGAAGCTATGATCACTTGAGTAAGACTGCAAGTCGTCCAACACTTCTTCATCATAATTGAAGCTTTTATAGCTCCATTGGACATCTGAAATATTCACCTCTTCCTCATCATTGTCAAAACCTTCTCTTTCAGAGCTCCATTCATATATCAATTTGTATATGTTTGTCTTTTCTTCCAATTTTGCACCCCTGGCATCTTCTCTGTCTTTAACATACTCAAGATTGCATATCCTCAATTCTCCTCGAAGTTGATTTAAATTTCCCAGCACCTTGACTTGAAATCCAATTTCCACACCCACAACAAATAATGGCAACGTCCTTAGACTAGGTAGGCTCCCAATCTCAACTGGCATAAGCTTTTTATCATTGAAATAAATGTCTCAAGCTTACTAAGTTTCCCAATATTCCCTTCGGAAGCATTTTCAGATATCTGCAATGCATGAATCTTAATGTTTGCAAATTGTAAAGTCTGTCCATGGATTGAGGTAGTGTTGTTATGCTACTTCCCGAAACATCCAAGTACCTCAAACGCTTGAATCTACCAAGAAAAGCTGGTAAGTCATTGATCATAGCATAACCAAAGTTTAAAACTCGTAAACTTTTGAGATCTCTTGACACATCATTGAAGACATTAACTTTTGAAAACAAAGACCGCAATATTTTAGCAACATCCTCTGTGATCTTTGGCACCAATTCCTCATCATAAGCAACATTTACATGTCGAATATGATCAGAAATATCAGTGGTCAACTTGGAAGCAAATATTTCAGATTTTGAAACAAATTGAGCAAGATCATGCACTACATCATGCATCTTGCAAGTTTTGATGTTACCACATGTGTCCCTTTCCACATCTTGGAATAAAGAGTTTGATAGCAAGCCATTAAAAATCTTATCACCAATATCTTCCAACTCTGGACCACCACCTCCTTCAGACCATGTAATTTCCTCAAATGAATGAAGAAAACCTTGAGCCATCCAAAGCTGAATCAGTTGATCCTTTTCAAAAACATGGTCTTTCGGAAAGATTGAACAATATGCAAAACATTGCTTCAAACAAAACGGCAAGTTGTCAAAACTCAACTTCAGCTTAGGTAAAACCTCATCGGTGTTTCCTAGATTCTAAACATCACTATTTTTCATCGCCAACCACTTTTCTTGTTCCCTAGTAAAACCCAGAGTCCCTCCTAAGACACTTGCAAGCAATGGCACACCTCCACATTTTTCTGCAATCACCCTTCCAATATCTTCTAGATCTGAACTTATTAAAGCCCTTTCTTTCTTGCAGGCTCTTTCCTTGATAATTGACCAGCATTCTTCATTTGATAATTTTTCCAAGTGATGCCTATGATAAGCAGATGTCTCCACAATAGATGCAACGTTCTGCTTACGAGTGGTTACAACAATAGCATTTGCTTTGTCTTTTTTGTGTATGGATAAGTCGCCTGCATTATCATTAATTTTTGACAAACGGTTCTTCAATTCACACCACTTCTGGCAATCTTCATTCCACACATCATCAAGAATCAGAAGAAAACTTCTATCTTTCAACTCTCTTCGAAGGTTTCGAAGTATGGCATCAATATTAGTCATGCCACCAGCACTTCTGTCCAGAGATTCAAGCATTCCTCCTAGAATCTTTTGGTGACTAAAATCATCAGAAACCCACACCCAAATTGCTACATCAAAAATCTTCTTCTCTTCTACTTCTTTACACACCGATTTAGCCAAGGTTGTCTTTCCAATGCCTGGCATACCAACTATGGAAATGACAGAGATCTCATGTTGGTTGCTCAGACTACTCAGCATGTTGACAATCTTTGAGACATCATCTCTCCTTCCAACAGGTTCAGAATCGAGGATGGAGTCAGAGTTGCAGTCTTGGCTGATCATTTCGGTAATTCTACCGACTGATCCAACTCTATTACGAAGTCCCAAAACAAATCCTTCATTTTTATTTTATCCAAAGATGCATTGATCTCTTCAACTTTATTGGCCATAATGAAGTGAAACAATACTGGGTTGGAGAGAGAGAAGAAGTTGCACACCTGTTTCCACACTAAGCTGCACATGGGCTTATTTATCACGATCTCTCTTCGTAGATCTTCATAAACAAGATCATCAAGAACATCATCTGCATCATAAGCCACTTCCTGAAGCTTCAGCAGCCATCTTCTAATAGCTCTATCTCTCCCTTGTCTGTCTTCTGCATCGTGCAACACATCCTGAATGATAGCCAATGAGTGTTGAAGCCTTTTCAGCTCATCTTTAAAACGCCATGCAAGTTTGATTTGCTCAGTAGCAACTGAACTCAGGCAGGAAACTATTCCCTTTGCAGCAACGCTCACAGCTTCAGCCATTGTTTAAGTTTCAATCTCTAGATCTAGAATGTAGAGAAAGAAGCTCTAAGAAAAATTTTTTGGGTTCTGTTTCCGGTATCCCAAAGTCTACCTATGTCCAAGCAAAACCTCGTGCTGGCCTTTTTCTATGTAAATAATGTAAAAAAAACCCATGGTTGGTTTGGTGGAGAATTATTTTATAAAACGAGTAGAAAAAGAAGCTGAAACAAGAATTTTTTGGGTTCTGTTTCCTGTTTTCGTAAGTCTAGCTATGTCCTTGCAAAACCGGGCGCGAGGCTTATGTACATAATGTAAAAAACCATGGTTGGGTTGGTTGAGCTGGATTATTTTAATAAAACGAAAAGTCACAAACTTTAATCAGTCAAAAATTGCAGCGACAATGATATACAAGTACAAAGCTTGAGTTGTCATTAATGTAAAAAAAACCATGCTTAGGTTGCTTTGTCTTTTATTTTTTTTTAGGGGGGGTGGGATAATTCAGCTGCATTATCACTTTAGTGAGTATATTAAGCGAGGAATTGAGGCGGATAACATTGAGGCCTTGTACAAGAAAGTTCATGCTACTAGTGGCGTAAGAAGAGAACAAGCAAAACCTGTTGATGGCCTTCACCATTTGAGTAGTGGTGTCTTAGATTATTGATGCTGGAAAATATACACGTCTTTCAGAGAGGGAAATTTGTACTACCATATAACTTAGAAGAGCTTTCATTCACTTTGGGCATTCTTGATCAATAATGACTGGATCTCTAAGGATCCAACATGCGCGGCAGCAGCGCGATAAGTGTTCTCTTACCACACATCCAAATGAACTTGTTTTCTGTCATTTCCTCTATTTCCTCATGTTTTCATAGGTAAAACAGCCAACAATACTTTGGCCAAGAAAACTGTAACGCCCTAAAAATATATGAATGACAGGCAGTAACATCAAATCAAATCCAATTCTAGAATTTAGTCACTTCAGCCAGAGTTTTACAGTATAGTTTACAGTCATAAGTACAAGGTCTCAAAATTGCAATCTGGCTCCAATCTTTTTTAACACATTGTTCCAGCAGCCAGTCTGAATAGTTTACTCAAAACCGTTGCCATTGAACACATACAATGGTTAAATACGAGAAAACGACCAATGCTTTCACACAGATCATTGGAGTTTACTCTTCTGTTTTCTCCTTCAATGTCACCCCCCTTGAGTTATATGCATCATCAGCTGCAGAGGTGTCAATGTCATTGAGACCCAACTCTTCATTCTGTTCCCATGATCTCTCATATTCCTCAACTGCAGAAAGAATCCAGTTTGTTAAATGTACAAAGGAAACAAACCAAATTATTTGTGAGAATAAATTCATAAAGAGAACCAAGTATAGGCCCTGAAATTCGGTTCAAATTTTGTTCTTTCCTTCAATACATGCCGTATTTTCCCTGTTTGTTCCCCTAACCCCTTTTTACTAAAATTATACAGAAACTAAAAATTAAAATGCCCCATGAGAATCCAAACCATAAAGAGAAACAAAAATAAGAATGAGCCTGAAGTACAAAACTGCCAAAGAAATTGATACATTTAATGGTTCCTGATGTACCGCAATTGAATAACAGGCAGTTTTCTTTTTCATATTCTCCCAATTTGATTTTCTTTATTGTACAAAAAAAAAATGATTTTCTTACTAAAAAGAATAAAAAATTCAAAATGCCATCACAATGATCAATGCAGAACCAGAAATAAACCAATGAGGAAGTTCCTTTCTAATAAAACAGTCCATCCACAAGTCCAAAAAAAAGTTATTAAAAAAAGAGAAAAATGGACAGCAGTTCTTTATCAAGATTGGCAGGAGAGAACTCACCAATTAACTGATGGTCATCTTTAATATCATCGGTTGACGGTGCAATAAAAGAGTTAGCTAATGCATCATCCAGAATTAAAGTCCATGGTTCTGCCATGCTCAAAATCTGCAAAATAGCAAAGAAGACTCCTCTGTGAGAAGAATAAGGTTAAGATTTTCATTCTTCAAGAAATAAATATGTACACTTATACTGGTCATTTGATGTTTGTCTCATTCTTCAAGAAAAAAAATGTCAAGAACACAGCAAAATATGTCTCTATCCTTCCCCTGTACATAAAGCAAAAACACAAGAACAAACACATGGATCATACATGTTGTTTAAGTGAAAGTGATGCGAGGAAGAAGAGGCAGTAATCTTTGTCACAAATTTTGCTTGTTATTACTGCTATACATCTCAATCTATACTTGCATTTTAAATACACTGAGTAATCCACTATTATGAATATGATGCTTTGTATTTCAATATGAGTTATTAAATGACAAAGCACACATATATAGATATTTAACAGGAAATTTAAATAGTAGACAGGCATATTGACAGAGGCAGACCTGAAATCAACTGATACTTTATGCACTCACATTACATGAAATGTGCAACAGAGGCAATGTTCATATGGTACCTTGTTCAATCTTGCTTTAAAGTCTAGCCACTTGTTTTTTTTAGATTCATCAAGACTATCTCCAAAAGTAAATCCATGCACTCTCTCAAGGCCTGTACATAGAGATCATGAAGGTTACAATTTAATATGCATGAGATAGAGGACTAAAGCCTCATTCACACATCTTCCCATTTCCCCCCACCCTTCTTTTTTTTCCCAAACACTTACAAATAGAAGACATAAGGTAGTGATACTTGACCAAGGACATCAAACACAAATGTGAAAGCAAACAGAGGGAAGTTGGAGGAATAATAGGCATAAAACAACAGAATGAAGCAAAAGTTTTAGCTGTGTGAAGAAATGGAGGCTGTACATAGTAACGAACTAGCCTCCGTGTTCTATATATCTAAACCAGGTTGGAAATAGAGCCGTTCCATAGTGAAGTGCTCAAACTTAGCAAACAACGGTGGATGAAGACTATATATAACAGAATCAGAAAGCAAAGAGAAAATCTAGCCTCACTCTGTTTTGGAACATAACCAAACCAGGTTGAGAAGTGAACCATTCAGGGGTGAAATGCTCAAACTTAGCAAACAATTAAGGAAGAGGACTATAAATAACAGAATCAGAAAGCAAGCAGAAAATTAACATGGAGAAACTAAATAAGTAAAGCAGTACTCACTTTCACTAATTTTTGTAATCAAACCTTCAACTGTTGTAACAATCCCACCAAGTGTGCCACTAGCTAGCTCCAAGTCAAGTTCTGGGACTCTTACACTTGCAGTATCTGACTGATACACTTACAAGATGTTTGTTAGATAACTTACCATAAGCACAGAAAAAATAACAAGAGAAAGACATGTTCTCTCCATCCCATGAAATGTGAATTACATGTATGAGGGCAAGTTGAAAACCAACGTAATAATAATAGCAGAAAATTATGGTGATGATGATGGGGACTATGATGATAATAATGTTACTTTAAATTGCTAAATGCACATAAACTGCATTAACGACCACAATACTGCATTAATAGCACCTGTTACAGCTGTGAAATTTATTTCCAACAATAATTCCCTGGAGTGAATTTGAATTTAAAAGGGCCATATTCATCCTATAACTTACCCCAAATAAAATAGCTTTAAAAGAACATGCCATAAGCTCTGCTTATCAAGCATCTACAGGCACCAGAACTAGAACAAAACACAGTTACACTAATCACACTAGATTAAAGTCTCAAGACCCAGCCTAATTCCATGCTATAACATTAACAATAATTTAATACAGGTAAGAATTCAGAAACCCTTCATAACTCACAAATGTTCTGTCTCTTCAGATCATGATGATATCTAAGAATGGTTTCTAGACTCCTTGATGCAGAATGCAATGAAGCTAGGGGTCAATTTAAGATTTTATTTTGTTACTTTTGGTGTATTTATGGGCCTAATTTTAATAGTTTATAGGTTTAGGGCAAATTTTGGTATATTACACATTTCTATTAGGGTTTAGCACAGATTTTCCTTATCCTATTTGGTTTTGTTGTTAGGTAAAGTTTGTTAGTTTTCTATTTGGAGTACAAGCATTTTCTTTTTTTTTTTTTGCCAAAAGTCCTACTTGGAATAGGAGTTCTAGTTGTCTTAGTATTAGGATTGACAAGAGCCTATATAAATATCAATGTACTGGTATCAATTGAAGGACAAATGTCATGAAGATAATCAACCTTTAGGGGTGATTCCTAACGAATCCAAGGTGTGACGCCTAAGTTTCCTTTTTGTTATTATATGATGCAACCAAGGAACCATATGTTTGAAGCTTAGGGATCAATTCTTCTCTTTTTGCTTTTGTATTCAGATTAGAAAACTGTCTTAAACCTACCTGCCTAGCTTTCCTATATCACTGTTACAAATTACCACAAATTATCAATGATCTGGTCCTCATGTCACCTCTTCCTCAGGACAAGAACACTCACAACCCATCAGAATCTTAGAAGTCCACAACTTGTACAAGTTGCTGCTACACCCTCCCCAGAGAGAAGTATGCTTTAGCCTAAATATAGCTTAGAAAGTAGATATACATCTGCACATTACACCCACAAGGATCTAAACTCTGAATACTCAATTAAAATAATAGTATTTCATCCTCTGGCTCAGTGTTCTCTTAATCAATATATCTAAATTCTGGCAATCATTTCTATCACTATTATGACTAAACTCAATATTATTTACAAAATACCTTTTGTGGATTTAATAGACAATCAACCCTAATAAAAAATAAAACAAAAAGATTTGATTGTTGGATAGGGAAGATATGATTAAAAAAAAACCATTGTTTTGGTACGTAAATATATAATTAATTTATGCTAATGAATACCAGAATAGTAGAAAATGCGCTATTTTATTGAGAAGCTAGTATTGCAATGCACCTAAAAAGAATGATATTGAGATCACAATCAGAACAAACCTTTATAACATCACGGCTTAAATCATGAAAGTTTTCCACACGCAGGGTAAGTTTCTTTCCCTTCTCAGGAATTCGCCCACCAGGCTTCAACTACAAGGTAAGCATGGTTAACAAACACTAACTTAGAGGAGACAAAAACATAATAAAAGTAAAATTACCACCAACCTCAGAACTTCGATAGCCACAAGCATCACATGTGGATGCCATGACAATAACTTCTTGAAAATATGGAATCCCTGTACATGGTTAAGCTTAACAAAAATTATAGATAAACTTTGCAAGACACCATGATATGAGCACAAATAATTCAGATGAACAGGCCTCACAAGAAGATTGCCAAGTCCTTAACTAAGTTATGGTCAGGCCAGGAGGGGGAATACGTGCTCCTAGTGACCATAAAATAAGATATATGTATCATTAAATCATTACTGCAGAGAAGACATCTGAGACGCATGCATATTTCCATCTCAATAAAAGGGATCAACACATATGTTAGCAATAAATTTAACTCTCTACGAACCATTAGAATCTACTTCACCTTTCAATCAACCTTCTGGAATTGCTAACATATGAGGATAAATTCAGTTAAGTGATAAAGGTCTACCATATAAATGTAGATACTCATGGATTATCTTTAAGTAAACTGAGATTTAGTATTGATAGCTTAAGATGTTCTAACGCAAGTAAAGAAATGGGGAAAAAAAGAGGGAGAAATCAGACATATGCAATTTATTTAACTAAAATCAGGATTATTTAACTCAATTTTCTCCTGAATGTCAGCTATGCGCAAAAAGCAAAACTAGAACTTCAAATTTGTTCAAAGCATTGAGGAAAGTTGAGTGCTTGTACAAGCATTTCTATTTTCACCAGTGCATCACTCAAATGAAGAAAACATTTCCCACGGTAAAGCAACACATCAATAATTTCAAACATGTATAACTTGCATACTTCATATGAGCAAGATGAAAATTTGGAAGCACAACGGACAAACAAATATGCATTTTTAATCAAAATCATTGCTGGAAATAGATTACACTACCAACTTGCCAAACAGATGTGCCATTATTTATAGCCCTAAAACTGGAGCAAAACATGATGCAGAAATATCATATTGCTGGAAATGCAAAGCAGATGAAACTTCCAACTTGCCAAACAGATATGCCATTTTTTATAGCCCTAAAACTGGAGCAAAACACGAAGCAGAAATATCATATTGCCAGAAATGCAATCATAAAAAATATTAGGTAGGATACTGGTTACAAACATCCGAGTCTCACACCTAGCAGCGCAAGCTCCGCATGTTGACGGGAAAGTCATCACCTATTTGAAAGCAGGAAACAAGTAATATAAAAAATAGGTAAAAAGAAAATTCAAGACAAAAAGCTAAATCCTAATACACAGAAAAATTAAGTGTGTTTAAATAGAGGGGTAAAATTTTTTTTCATGAGGATAGCAACATTTAGGAGAGAAGTGAAAAGAAGAGGACAAAATGCCAATACCATTCAATTTCTCTCCAAAGTTCAAACCCATTTCTAAGTCTCCAGAACTGGGGATGGTTGGAGAGAAATGCAACAGACTAATGCAGTCATATACAAAAAGCATCAAGGACACCATGCAAGTGAAAATATATATACATACATACATACATACATACATACATATATATATATATATATATATTTCCTTTAACATCAAAGACTTTCAAAGTTCAAACAGAAAAATAGGGTTGAAAAGGTAGGACAGTATAAATTTTAAAATGTATAAACAGGAAGGGGTGGAGAGAGAGAGGGAAAATAGATAGGCAGAAAAAATTACCTAGTTGAATCACTTTTCAATTAAAATCACTTTTCTTCACCTCCTTCTTAATTTGGTTCTTTTATTTATCCCCATGAATCCAATATAATGTAACAGGTGAAATTGGCTTACCTCTTCTGGTGCAGAGTATTGGAATAAAGCCTCAGCAATTTCAGCACTATTACTCTGAGCAATAGCCCTTTGACCAGCTGCTGCTCCTACTGATCCATGTGGTTGTCTTCTTATCTGATCGACATCATTGCTTGCTTCCTCCATAGATGCACCAGCAGCAGGCTCATTCAACTGTGATGGGTCAACAAGATATCCCAACGATGCTTGTTGTTCTGGAGTTCGATCATAGAATTTGATGCTCAACGATGGATCAGGAGATGGAGCAAACCTGATGACATGAGAATATTCTAATCTAAGCTAAAATAAAGCCAACTTAAGATTTAAAAGGTTTTTAGTTAAAACCTGAAACAAATCCAACCAAAAGTGCTAGTCAATTAAGTTTTCTAATCCAAATGAAATAACAGCAAAAAAAGCAACCTAAATTCTTCAATTCTTTTCCTGGGGATAAACTTTGATAATTCATATGGAAGCAACTGCTTTTCATGTCAACCACCCATCATGCCTAAAGCATAAGCCCATAACATAAACATAAAAAATTCATTAAAATTGAGCTTTTTCTATTAAAATTTTTTCTCTTACGGGTTCTCAATAAAGCTGTTTCCTGCAGGGTCATCCAGGATGAAGGTAAAGGGCGACTCTCCTGTTGCACAAGCTCTCAACTTCAATAAAAACTGGTCAATTGCTTCGGCAGTTTGAGGATCCACCTTCTGTCCAGCAAAAGAAATTCATGTAAAGTACCAAAAACTACACAACATCAAGCAACACTTGAAATCAATCACAAAATGAACCTTGCGTTCTTCTTGAAGGGCTTGCAATCCATCTATAGCACGTACTAATATTCCTTCCACCTAAAACCATTACACAGTATCTGAGTTGGTCACAAAAACAAAAAGAGGGAGGGAAAAAACCCAAAATAGATAGAGTGGATAAACAGGTGGCTGTGTGAACCACTCAAAAGCTAACTAATGCATAAACATATTAGGCAAGAGAGTTGAAGTACATACTGTTGACAGACTTCCACGTTGAGCCTCAGGAGGGATCTCAAAATCCAGTTCAGGGATCTACATGAAGAAACAAACCGGATAAGATAAAAGGCATCATGGCATATGATCTTCTAAATCCTAGGTTTTTAAGATAAAGCTACAAACTTTTCATATGTTGTGTAGGCCAAATGTTCTATTTTCCAACATTTGCAGTTGTTTTGGTAGATAGAGATGTACTTGTTTAGAGCTTGTGTCACTCTAAGAATGGGAAAACAAAGTAAAGTGTCCAACGAGTGGGTATAAACAATGGGTAAAAAACGAAAAAAGAACACAATTTTGTTAACAACATTAATTCAAATGGGCTAATAAGGTTCATCATCAAATGAAACTAAGTTGCTCCAACTAAATTTTTCTTTAAGTATCCATATTATACACATCTTGATAAAGTGAGAAGAGATCACTGTCCAAATATAAGGGAAAACTAAATGCACCTGACACACACATATACCAATGCCTAACATTCACTCCTCAGAATGATAATCATAAGAATAAATTAAATAAAAAATGGAAGTAATTTGTTGAAAAATGAAATAGGAAAACAACATAGTTGACAACATTGCTGCATCAAACCCATTTTTGCCGATAAGATCATTCAATAAAATAAAACAAATATAAGTCTCAGCGTTTATCCAACTTTAAGCTCTTAACATCTCCAAAAACCCATCAGTGGAAAATTTCCCATTCCAATATTTCATCTGCTATTTCAAACATAGCAAACACACAAACAACAAGAAGAAAAAATAAAACTGATCATCAACACAACATAGGCAGAAAACTAAAATTGGGTTCATGAACATTGCAAAGATAATGTACCTTTATGGTGGCAGACTCAGATTTCACCACTTGTCGAGTAAATATCTACATTAAAGAGACTAATTAGTATGGCAATGTTCTTCATCAAATCAATAGATAAAGCATCAAGACACATGAAACAATATAAAACATGAAGAAAGCATTAAACATTTTTATCAGAGTCAAGTAGAAAGGACAACCTTCTGATCTCCTAATTGGACCTCTAAACGGTAATGACATCCCTTAGGTTGAATTTCACCAGCAAACTGAACTTCATTGTTCCTAATATAAACAAATAGAAGCGTGAAAAAATATCAAACCTTTCCAAAAAAAAAAAAAAAAAAATCAATTAAAGATCAAACTTTTCCAAAAAACAAAAAAATCAATTTAAGTATGTAGTAAGCAAAAATGAAATTACCCTTCACCACAATGCGGGCATTCAAAAGCTGAGAGCAAGACCTGCAAGCCAAAAACACAAATTACTAAAAAAGAAAAAAAATCAACCAATAAAACAAAGGGAAAGAAAAGTTTAAAATTTTGATATTGATTTACCTTTCTAAAGTGCGGAACTGAAGTCAACAAAAACCTAGTTGTTCCCTGTCAACAAAAATTCAAATCACTTGAACTGAAAATTATGAAGTGAAAATCAAAAGATGGAATTACATTTTGGGTGCAGCGCATGCAGAGGCTTTCGACTTCATAAAGAGGAGCCTCAGCCATGATTTCATCGTTAGCGGATATAGCTTCAACTACGGATCCGACGTCGTCCATTGTTTTCTCTTTGTTGCTTTCCATTTCTCTCTTTTTGTTCCCACAAAGAAGAGAAAAACCGCTGCCTCTTCAGACACTCAAAAGCGAAATTTTGAAATACCAAAATAAAGAGACTGGCGGCAGAACAATTAAAGAAGAGAAAATCGAAAGCAGCACACCGCCGCGCCAGCGGTAAGTTGCCGGAAAGAAATAATGAAGTAGAAGAAAGGTAAACACGGGAAAAGAAAAGAAACGAGCGGAAGTAAAGTAGGTGCGGCTGCTGGGTGAACAAGGAAAGTGGAAGGCCTGATTTTGGAAACGACGTAGTTGTGCTATTTTCATTTTTGCTGTTTATTTTTGTATAAGATAAAAAGGCAAAATATGCCCTAAATTATAACTCAATTACTATTTAAGTTTTAAATATTTTATTATAATTACTTAAAATTTTAAATTTTTATTTAATTAAACATATAATTGAAAGAAATTAAATTACTTGATAAAATTGAATCAATTATAATCAATTAAACCTTTAAATAAATTTTAAAAAATATATTTTATTTAATTTATATATATATCAATTATGTTATATGCTAAATTTTCATTAATTTTATTGATGTTATATAATATTTTATCTTAAATAGCAAAAAATTAATCATCTTTCATTCAAATAAATATAAAAAATTAATTAATTATAACATAATAAGTATTTAAATTTTTTAATTAATAATTTAAAAATATTTTATACTTTTTAGTCTTTTATATATTATAAATTGTCTGCATTATTAAAACTGAAGTGACATATATATAAAAAAATAATTTAAAATGAATTTGCTTCTATGTTTTTGTTTTGCAAATTAATTTGCTTCTATGTTAGTGTATTAAAGTTTATAATAGAATATACAAATAGCCATTCAATTATTTTAATAATATATTTTTTTTTTGTGTCTAGATTTTTTTAAACAACAATTCTTTGTTTAGTATATTCTCTCTTCAAATTGTTTTTATATATCGTATTAAGTAAATTTATTTATATTAAATTTAATAAATTTATAAAGTTTTATGCTCAATATATTTTTTATGAATTAATTGCAAAAAATTTATTTACATTAAATTTAATAAATTCATGAAAATTATTTTTTAACAACCTCTTAATAAAATTCAACTAATAAATAAGCCAAAGTTATTAATAATTAATGAAAATTGTTATGCTATTTTTTATTATAATTATGAAAATATTCCTTTTATTTTAATTGATCAAAATTATTATAATATTTTTTATTATAATTATGAAAATATTTTTTATCATAATTAACAAAATTATTATAATACTTTTAATTATAATTACGAAAATGTTTTTATAATTATTTATAGAAAGATAATGTTTTGTATTTTATATGAAAATTATTATAATATTTTTATTAAATTATATATTAAAATAATTATAAATATATTAAATAATAATAAATTTTGACAGAAAAATATTTCACTCTATTATAACGAACGGAATAGCTACTTCTAGTAAAAAAAATAAAAATCTTACTATAATTACCATTCATTCAAAATTCCCAAAAAAAAAATTTCCCACTATGGGAAAAAGTAATTTTTTTTTAAAAGAAAAATAAACAGAAAACAAGAAAAGTTGTTAAAAAAAAAAAAAGATAAGGATAAAACACGCCAGCCCCAGTTTTCCTTTTTTGATAATTGCCAGCCAACACCAGTTACTCATCTGCAGAAAATAAATTTCACGCAAAAAAAATTTTTTTTCCAGTGACGAATAAAATAACTTCCAACCCTAATTTGTTTTCTATATTTCAGCAAAAATGGAAGGCGGAGGACCCCCTCAGGCGGCGGATACGGAGATGGCGGAGGCAGCTCAGTCGCAGCAACCCGACCCACAACACCACCAGAAACAGCCGCCGCAAATGGCCGCCGGGATGGAAAATATTCCGGCCACTCTCAGCCATGGCGGCAGGTTTATTCAGTATAATATATTTGGGAACATTTTTGAGGTCACTGCTAAATATAAACCCCCTATTATGCCCATCGGTAAAGGCGCCTATGGCATCGTTTGGTAACTCTTCTTCTTCTTCTTTTGATTATCTATTTAAATTGATTTTTGTTTATTATTGAATTATGAATTTTTTTCGATTATTTGGGTTAGTTCTGCATTGAACTCTGAGACAAATGAATACGTGGCATTAAAGAAGATAGCGAATGCATTTGATAACAAGATTGATGCGAAGAGAACTCTTCGTGAGATCAAGCTGCTTCGTCACATGGATCATGAAAACGTCAGTGAGTGGATTTTTTTTTTTTTTGGGTTTTTTTTACTTGCTTTCACTTCAATCCATTTGTTAGTGATTTTTTTCTGTGTTTGGTTTTATTTTCTGTTTTGTTGTTCTAATGTTGTCAATGGCTTTGTTACTCGGACTTGGGACTGAGATCACTACTGCAAGCTATTCGTGCGGCTCGATCATTGTCGAGTTGAGCTTCAACGAGCCAAGTTCGGGCTTCTTACTTAGTAACTGACGAGCTTAATCGAATTTTAATATTTTAATATATTTTTTATTATTTTAATTTAAAATTATTATTTTAACCTTATATATATATATATATATATCTATATGAATTTGAGTTTGAATTCAAATACAAATAATCAAGCTTAAAGTCGAGTATGGAAATCAAGCTATTTTTTTATTTGATAAACAAGCTTAATCAAGCAAGCTTAAGTAACTCAACTTTTATCTCGAGTTGAGCTCGCGCTTGAAATTTAAAACTTAATTGAGATCAACTGAGCTTCGGGCAACAAATTTCAAGTTGAACTCAAGCTCAAGCTTCTCACTATATCAACTCGGCTTGACTCGATTATACCCTTTGGAGTGAGTGTCTTGACATGGGTGCATTCAATTTTTTCAGTTTTTTTTCTTTTTCTGATATTCAGAAAGGCCATAACCCATTTCCATTTCCAATTTGGGGTGTTGGATGTGTCTGACATAGGTACTTGAGTGAAAAATCAGAACCCTATTTCCATTTTATTTTGGGATGTTGGATATGTGTCCGAAATAGGTAGTTGACATAGGTGCTTCAGGGAAAAAAAAAGTCGGGGCAACATATGAGTATTCACTCACCAATCATTTAAATAAAACTTAAGGTGAAAATCTAACAGGGTTACAGTTAATAACGTCTTGATGTTTAGTTATGAGCTATGCTCAGGTATTTTTTCATATGAAAGTCGCTTATCTAATTCATCAGTGTCGTCCATTTTACCACGTTCCTCATTCTATATTGTTAATGATTGAATAGGAGGATTGTTATGGTAAGTATTAGTTTTTGCTGTCATACAGCATTCAGGAACCTTCCCTAAGTGAAGAACAAAAAGTAAAATCTTTTCTAAGTAACCCCAGCAGTGCTTCTTTTTCCTTTTTAGATCTGAATGTTGGATCATATTTACTAATAAAAAGCCTCAAATCCCTCAGCTAAAATTGTACTTCTAAGTTTTAAAACAGTGTTGTTCTATCTAACAGTGGCTGCACTAATCTGATTATTAAATATAAATAATATCTATATAACGACTTGTCTGGGCTGAATTTGGTTGTTTGGTTGTTCAGGTCAATGAAATTTTTTGTCAGATTTGTGTTTGTTAATGCTATCGCTGGTGATTTTTATTTAAACCTTAGCTTACCATGTAAACCTTGAAATTGTTTGGTTATATCATGTTCTTTCTTTGTGCCAATTCTTTTTTCTTTCATTGTGAATGCACACAAATATAGAAAGTGAGAGAGATCTAGGAAGAATAGTATCTTATTTGTTATCATTGTGAGTTAGTCTCATTTGCACCTTTCATGCAGGTAGTTGCAATCAGGGATATAATTCCACCACCCCAGAGGGAATGCTTTAATGATGTTTATATTGCATATGAGCTGATGGACACTGACCTGCATCAGATAATCCGTTCTAATCAAGCTTTATCTGAAGAGCATTGTCAGGTTGGAATATAGACATGTGGATGCAATTTATGATTGACTCATATTCCTTAAGTTACTAGTTAAAGTTTTTATGTTACAGCTATTTCCAGTTGACCATGTTAATTTAGATTCTTAATTTTGCTCCCTTCAAGCAAAGCTTTAGCCCTGTATAGGGATTTTCTTCTTCCTTCGTACTTCATTGAATTGGTAAAATTTCACTTGACAAATATGGCATAGAGAAATTTCCTAGGCTTTTAGAGAGCTACCTATTGTTCCTCAAGCCTCTAATTGTCAAAAAATTGTTGCTTCATTGGGCCGGCATGCAATTTAGGGTTTGAAAGCAAACATCTATGCTTATTAGAGGGAAAAAAGAGTAAACTTGTGGAAAATAAGGTTTCTTAAGTAATATGCTATAGCATTAATATTGGATTGAGAAGTTCAAAGTTTTGTAAGTGTAAGTGCCTGGTACCCATGAACAATGACCTTGATTTAAAGGTTATTTTTAGGGCCAATTGATGTGGGTTACTTTATGCTTGCATAGATGGTTTTGCTAGGGTCCAACTTCAAAGGAAATGGTTCAGGGTTGATGTTAGATCTGAATGATTCCTGAAATTCAAATAATAAGCAAAAAAGACAGACATCAAAGCCTTCTCCCTTGATTTTCTTAGATTTCAAGTTTAAGGTCCCAAGGCTTCATTCCTAGGGTTGAGTTGATTCATATAATTCAAAAGAAAACATAATTGTAAAAAATAAGGTAACCCTTAAACTTCTTCTCATTTAAATGAAAGTTTTATTTGTTCACACATGCATAGTTCAAGTAATTTAAATACTATCAAGATTTTTGTTCTAGATAGGAAACTATCAAAGTAGAAGCAATTGGTAATTGATTAAAAATTAACAAATGACTAAAAAAGCAACACCATTTCTAAACACAGTTGTTCTATATACAAGAAAATTTTTTCTTTCTTTTATTTTTAAATCACATTTTCAGTTTAAAATTTGACAAGAATATTGTTTGCTTTTGTTCCCAAACGTGTTTTTTGCCTTTTGCTTCTGGAAGGAAAAACCAAGTAACAAAAGCAACAGCCAAACAGTATTAAGTTAATTAAAGCGCCCATGTTTTAAGTGTTACCACTTGAGCACACTATAGTTAACCACGTTTCTTTGTGCTTTGCAGTATTTCCTCTATCAAATCTTACGGGGGCTGAAGTATATACACTCTGCAAATGTTCTGCACAGGGACTTAAAACCTAGCAACCTCCTCCTAAATGCTAATTGTGACTTGAAAATATGTGATTTTGGACTGGCTCGTGTTACCTCTGAAAGTGATTTTATGACAGAATATGTTGTTACAAGATGGTACCGTCCACCAGAACTGTTGCTACACTCTTCAGATTATACTGCTGCCATTGATGTATGGTCAGTTGGTTGCATTTTTATGGAATTAATGGATCGGAAGCCATTATTTCCTGGTAGAGATCATGTGCATCAGCTGCGGTTGCTTATGGAGGTTAATTCTTCTTAGATCTTATCCTCCGACCAATATGAAATTGTCTAAATACAAACAAATAAGTTGCTAAATGGGGTGCCAGGAGCATTTTAGGGAAAAATATGGTAAACTAAAAAATTCCTGTAATATTGCACCATGAATAATGAACTCTTTTGCTTTGCAGCTGATTGGTACCCCATCAGAGGCTGAGTTGGAGATTTTGAATGACAATGCTAGGAGATACATTCAACAACTTCCTATTTATCGCAGACAATCTTTCACTGAAAAGTTTCCAAATGTCCACCCTTTAGCTATTGATCTTGTTGAAAAGATGTTGACATTTGATCCCAGACTAAGGATTACCGGTGAGTTTGTTGCAAAAGAATAGGTGTTTCTCTCTCTCTCTCTCTCTCTCTCTCTCTCTCTCTCTCTCTCTCTCTCTCTCTCATGCATGTGCTTGTTGTTATGCGGCACATCATTTATTATTCAGTTTGTGTTACACTTTTTCACAATTTCTGGCAAAAGTTTGCCAGCGCATGCAAAATGGTCACATTTAGGATAGTTGTTGTAGTCTTTCTCTTGCTGATTCGGCCTTGCAGTCTCTTCAGTTTTTATCATTTTTTATTCTGAGCTGGAACTCATGTATACTACTTCCTGTTTGTTGCAGTTGAGGCTGCACTTGCTCATCCCTACCTAACGTCACTGCATGACATAAGTGATGAGCCTGACTGCATGACCCCCTTTAACTTTGACTTTGAGCAGCATGCATTAACCGAGGAGCAGATGAAGGAGCTGATATACCAGGAGGCACTTGCATTCAACCCGCAATATATGCAGCCGTGATGACCCATCTGCCATTTATATATCGTGGTTTTGATCAGTGTGGTTAAAATGCTTTATGTTTTGGTAATTTATTTCTTCGTGTATATATGTTCCATCCAGAACAGGATGGTTCTTGAACTGAGATATTCAATTATGGGCAGAATGCAGGAAACAATAACAGTTGTATTGGTGTTTGTACGGGCTGTCTTGTTTTCTTTTGTTGTTCTATCTGTTGAATCTCCAAGACATTCATAATCGAGTGTAGCTCCTTTCGTCGTACAGCCTCCTCCCTTCTTTCTTTGTAAAGGCAGGACTCAATCAAAGTTTCAGCTTTTCGGGTCGACCTCTTTAAATGTTTTTCCATTACTGGCGATCTATTATGTGTCAGAAGTGAAGATATACTTGGCATGCATGTAACATTGACTCAGTTACATGATATCATGTTGTCGATCATGCTTGTAGAATCTTGGTTGAGTGTGATGCTGATACTTGGATGCTGTTGACAAGTAAGGAATAGAAGACCCGTTAAAACCACCTGTCTACAAGCCCATAATGTTAAGATGGGCCAGCGGCCAGGTACAACTGGAGTCAACAATTGACATGAAGCAACACTGTTTCTCACCACTTAAATTCGTCAATGGCTACTCTACAGATGATCAATTATATCATGTCGTATGTTAGCAGTAATAATTATGAGTCCAAAGGCCTACTTCAGGAGTACCATTGAATGCTTTTTAGTGCAATCGGGCTAGAAAGAGAGATTGGTGGAAGAAATTTAACAGGTTTCAACAAATCCATATCATACGATTGATCAAAGTTAATGAAATGCAGAAAGCAGAAATCAAACGCCAACTAACGTAGAAAAACAAAGGCACAAGCTCTTAATTCAGAAAGGATGGGAGAAAAATTATTTTCTACTGCAGGGAGTCTGTATCAAGTACATAAACAGTATCTTTCTCATGCCATTAACTCTTCACATTCTCAAAAAATCTTGAAAGTGGCACAGGACCTTCAGCTTCTTCATTGTCAGTGCTTGAGTTCTTGTTTCTTGATTTGTGCTTCTTTTTCTTATCTCTCTTAGACTTGGACTTCGATCTTCTTGAGTCTCTCCCTTCATCATCACTGCTTGGAGATTCCGAGGATGAACTGGAGGAGCTAGAGTCAGAAGACCTCCGTCTTGAACGCTGCATAAGTCAAGGTTTAATGAGTGTGATTCAGTTCACATTTTCATGACAATAATAATAGGGGGGGATAATACAATTTGGGTTTTGCTTCATACCATGCTTCTGTACCATTTACTATTACAGCTAAATATCTGATTTCCAAGACATAAAAACTGTCCAATAAAGACAAGAAATATTCACCAAAACACAAGCCACATAAATAATGTTCTTACCATACCAGATAAAAGATTCAATCAAGTATTTATTGGATCCTCCCCTCCCATATGCACCATCAAAGAGAAGAGTCCATAAAACCATACTAGCCACCAGTGCCCTACTGTGCTGACTTCTAAATATGTCCAAACTTTACCTAGCCTTTCCCAGCCTAACTTACCAAAAACAGAAAGCCTCGTAATCAGAAATCATAAGAAGACTGCACAAATTTCTTCAGCTTTTGATGTATAACAGTAATTTTTTTGCTCCACTAAATTTTCACCTTGAAATGCTGCCGCCTTCCATGCTTAGAGGATCCATCACACACTCCAAGGCTGTCTTTCCTAATTTCATCTAAAACACTTCAAATAAGAACTCAACAACTTATTTCCCCGCTTGTCTCCACTCTCCAGCATAAGAGACCCTCTGCTTGGATACTGTCCAATTCCCAACCCAGAGTGGCTTTCTCATAAATCATATGCCATTCCTTTATTATTGCCTGCTCCGCACAAGTAGCCAGAAATCAAAGAATCTTTTTGTCTCAGTAATAGACTGGTCTGGAAATGAAATAATAAGCACACTCATCCCCACAATCAATAACCTCATTAGTTACATAATAAGCAAACTCATCCAACTATCTGACACTTCTGCAATAAACTCAATACCAAGTAGCACCACATTTAGCCACCATGAGTCTCCTTTACACATTATGTCTTTAAACTTCAAAACACGACAACCACTTCCCAAGTTGTTGCATTAAACTTTCACAACCAGGGTTCAGAAAATATAGTCCTATCTCAAACATAGACAATTTTTATTGGGATTTCCTTGTAGAATATAGAGCTTCCCTTGTGACAGGTGATTAATATAGACGCAGAGCTTCAATGGTGCTTCTAATCTTGTAACGAATAGCAGGAGAAAAAAACTAAAAATAAATTGCACATTAAAATCAAAATCTCAACTTCATGACCCTTTTCAATTCATATGCAATTAAAACATAAAATTTGAACCATAAAGTAGTTAGAAGCTACAAGTACCTTTCTCTTTCTGCTGCTGCATTTCTTTGCATCTTTGTCTTTTCGATCTGCAATGAATTCAACACCCTTAGAGAGCAAGAAATATAGATAGTAACCATAAAACAAGCATGAAAAGACTCGCAACTTTAAGGCCTTTTACACATACCCTTTTTATGGCTAGATTTACTGCTGGAGTGGTTTCTACCATGTGCAAGCTTGCGTGCCCTTTCAGCGTCTAGCTGAGCTCTATACTCTCTCATCAGTCGATCTGTATCTGCTTCTAATTCCCCCTTTCTCAACGCATCTTCCTAGCATATCAACAAAATACACAAAGTGATATTACACCCCAACTTACAAGTCATGCTGTTTATAACAATCCAATAGACTGCTAGTCTAGCAATGCAATTTAACTACCAGATTAGTACAGACATTACCCCTATGCTCACCACATTTAGCAAATGAACAAATAAGTTCAACACAGAAACTCCTCCTTCAAATTTAAGGGATACCTGTACAAAATAGTGCCTCATCTGTGCTCTTGATTTAATTTCTTAGTGTTTAGTTGTCGAATCTGAGTCCAATGCAGCTCAGTTAGTGATGTTTGAACTAGTATCATTAAGGCATGGTTGTGATTGACTAATAATGCTTACTTGGACATTATTTTGGTCAACTAACTCACTCGCAAAGACTTAAAAGCAAAGAAGAAAGCTTCTTGAATGCACAAATAGCCAAATTTATAAACTGCTAATATAGTTTTTTCTCTTTCTGTACAGACATTAATAACATCATTACATACAACTCATAATTAAGGAGAAAGTAGGTATCTTTTGGGGATCATTTTTCAGAGATTTAGTCACTGGAATCACTAAGTAGGCAATGTATGTTAATACATAAAAAAAAAAAAAATGGAATCAAATCAGTTCTGAATGATTTTTCCAACATATACATTTGATATGCTTGTCTAATAACAGAAACACATAATTCATTCGGTATGCATCTTCATACAATTAAAAAGCGATTTGTAAATACTTTAGCAACTTTTACAACAAGTTAATATGAGAGAAACAAAGGGCAAATATTGCTCTAGCTTACCTTTTGTTTCTTTTTAAACTCTTCCCATGTAACCGTATGAGATGTTTTAAGGCTGGCCAAACGAGCAGCATGCCACTCTGGTGAATGAAAAGAACCATCCACCTGCGATTGTCCTCATCAGAAAAGCTCTGGAAAACAAAAATTATCCAGAAGGCAACTAGCACATTGGATAATCCAATAAAAGTCTACAACCTCATTGGAAAATATAAAAACAGAAGAGGGCAAACATTTTCATCAAAAATCAAATTGCAGCCAATGTTCTGAAGTCCTTCATCCAACAATCTCAAGTTAGCAAACAAAATAGCTATCAAGCAACAATAGGACTTAATAGGTGTAGATCAAAAACAAGTTCGTAGCAATTAGAATGATTTTATAAGAAGCATAACATTTATTGATCTGTAACCTAGAAATAAGAAAAAATACTAATGAATTCAAAACCATACACTCCCATTATAGAACGACTCATCATCAAATCAAGATTAGACAGATACAAAACCAAATAATATATTCTTTTATTATCATATCTCTACGCTATCACACCCTGCTTGAAGAATTAATTTGAGTCAGTCTTTGAATGTTATTGAACATCAGAACCAGGATGCATTCATGCTTTACAGGAATTCATTTTTAAATTATAACCAATCTACACCACCATATCAAACTCTTGACTTAACCACAATGATTCTCAGACCAATTAGATATAGATTCACATTAATGTTTCTTTAAAGCACTTCTAACTTTCAACACTGAATCAACTACTTTGAAATTTTACCTATCAAGAAATTATGACTAATAAGTTGATACAAAATAAGTCAACAAGAATTTAAAAGACCCAAAAAAATGTAAACTTTGGAAGCACCAAGAAACACATCTATCAATAAAATGAAATAAATCAACAAACAGAAAGTACCCAAATGAAAAAAAAAAAAAAAAACTACAAGTAATAATACAAAACAATACTTTAACATAAATTAAAAGAAACCCATAAAGGAAAAATGTAAAAGAAATAAACTTTGTTTGAATATGGAAGGGTACAAACCATGCCATCATCGATCTCTTCAGGACCTGCAGAGGTAGAGCCAAGCCTGGCTCTTTGCATAGCCTTATAGGCTTGGTTTTTCCCCATTTTCAGAAATACCCAGATTACAGAAACCCCAGAAAACTCAAAAGAAACAAGGAAAAATAGAAATTTTTTTCTTTTCTGTTGTTTAAGACATTAAGGGGAGAAAACCCATATTAAATGAAGAGAGAATATAGGGACTTGCAATCAGCAAAGAGAGAGATTTGGGAGAAAGGAGGGAGAGGAAGGGGAATCTCAAGGTTTTTTTTTTTTTTTTCAAAGCTAAATAGTTATTAGGGAAATAAATTATTTATTCGAAAAAAAAAACAAAAATAAAATGGAAGGAAATAATAAAAAAAGAGTATTGTGAGGTCATATCATATGACAAGCTGTACATATAGGCCCGTCGCCCATAGGGACAAATTTTTTTTTTATATTTTTTAATTATCATTTTCGTTTATTCTTTCCCTCTTAAATTGAATATTCTTTTTTTTTTTTTATGAATTGTTTCAACATTCTGTTATTTTTCCATTGTAACTTTTATTTGTTTACGTTTTATATTAGTTTTTAATATAATATCAAAAATTATAATTTATCAATATTACAAAATGAAAAATAATATTAGAAACACTATTAAATGAAGAGAGAATTAAATAAAAATTATTTGAGTTGGATATTAAATTCAGACTTAAGTAGTTAATTTATTGAATTAGTCAAATTTAAATATTATAATATTTGATTTAAATAATTTTTATTGTAAACTTAATTAAAATTTTATATTTTAATTATTTTAATTAAAATTTATTATTTAAATTTAATATATAGATTTATCAATTCGATCTCAAGTTTAAATTTGAATATAATAATCGAGTTTGAAGTTAAATATATGAATCGAATTTTTTATTTGATAAATAAGTTTAATTAAGTGGGTCTGAGTAATTTAATTTTTATCTCAAGTAAAATTTAAATTTAAAAATTAAAACTTGATTAAACTCATGAAATTTATGTTGAACTCAAACTCAAATTTCTCACTATATCAATTTGATTCAATTACATCTCTAAATAACTTACAATTAAGAGTAAGATAAAAAAAAAAACTAAGACAAAATTGATTTTTTTCTTATTCGATTTAATTTAAATATGTAAATTAAAGTCATATTATATTTCGAATCAAAAAGTAAAAAAATAAAAAAAAAATGAATTGAATTATATATTTTTATTAATTTTTATATATTTTTTAAATTTGTATAAAATAAAATTAATTATTTTATACTTAATCAATTTAAATATATTAAATTTTATATTAAAATACTATTAAAAAACAAAAATTTAAATTTAAAATTTTATTAAATTGAATTAAACTAAATCAATAAAATTCGATTTAATTTTACTTACATCATATGAAAATTTAATTCAAATTTAAATGAAAATTAATTTGAATTCAAATTATATTTTAAAATTTTATATATTATTTAAAAATTTAAATTAAATCCCATCCGATTTATTATTACTCCTTCCTACTAGAATCCTCAAGCATCGCCATGCTTCGCATTATTGCAGGGGCTTAGGTCATAACTTGTAACGGCACGGCCCTTACCCAAATCCAAGTAAAATATTTTGTTTTGTTATTTTCTTAAGCTCTAGTTGTTTTCAGTCTCCTCCTTTTCATGTTACTACTATACATGCTTTTCCCTCTCTCAGGTTTAGTAAAATAAACTGATTATATGTTTCCTGTAAGAGATATTTCTTAATCTAATTACTTATTTTGAGATTTTTTTTATGTATCTAAAATTTTATTTTTAAAATGTTCAAGACAAAAATTGAATTCGAGTTAATAATAAAAAATGAATTTCTCTCTTTATTAATTAAGATAATTGCTTTTGAATATTAATTTTGATTATTAATTTTGATTATTATTAATATACTAAAATAGAATTTTATCTTATATCTTATATAAATATATAAAAATCAAAGCCTTTGATAAAAAATGAAATAATTTAACGTAGATAGTTTATATTTTTAGCATATGGAAGGGTTTAAAGATCACCATGTTATCTGATAAATGTATTTTATTTATTTAAAATATTTTTATTATTTTTATAGTAATATTTTTATTACTTATAAAATAATTAGTAACACTAAATTAATTACATTTATTACATTTTAAGTATTCAATATTTTTACCTTATATAAATAAGTTACAAATAATTTAATCAATGATACAGATAAAAAAAAGAAATTAAATAAAAAATTAATTACTTATGAATATATTTTCATATTTTCTTATTACTTATGAAAAATTAAATGAAATTCAATATAGTAAATTAGGAAATAAAAGTCAGTCTTTTAATGAGTTGACAATAATGATGTAATTAAATTAGGAAATTTGTTGTTTTCTTTTTTATAAAAAGACAGTAGATTAGGCAATAATTCAAAAATTGTAATTTTGAAGGAAATATTTCATTAATTTAATGTCTTTTATTAAGCATTTATGATAATATTTTTTACTAATAATATAAATACAAATGTTCTTCTAAAAAAAATATTAAGCAAATTAAATTTGACTATTCTCGAACTTTATTTTACTGCAATTTTATTTTTATTATCTTATAAAAAAAATATTTTGTAGTGTTGCTTGTTATTTTTTTGTAAGTTTATCGAGATTTTACTCATATTTTTTTTGTTTGTGCAATTGTTAGATTTTATTTTTAAAATAACAATTTTATCAACTATATATTTTAGTATAATTTTATTTATAATTTATAATTTAAAGGTGAATATTTGATAATATATATATATATTAAATGTGATGTTACTAAAGTATTATTTTTATTTTGTGAAGTATTAATTAGCATAGGCCTAATGAATTTCATTTATTTTAGGAGATTAGTCGATAAAATTATATTGGTTTGCGAGGTTTTACAATCAAATGCCAAAAAAGATTGATTAATTTGAATACTATCAAGCTGGGTGGCTATGCATTGATTGGAAGCCAAATCATAAGCATTTTCAAATATTGTATTATAAGTCAAATCAACCTAATATGATATAATTGATTATGACCTAACTAAATATCAATTGTCTCAATTGAAAATGAAAAAAAATATTTTATAAAATTCTCGATGAATGAAACATTAAAGTAATCTAAGGGTTTTTAGTTTGTAATTTTTAAAAATCTTATAAAAAAATGGAACAAATTCTTCTATTTTGTGAAATTTATTATTTATTTCATTTAACAAGTCCTAAAATTTTAAAAATGCTAAAATTATAATTGAAACTCTTATACCCAATTTCCTATATTCTTTTATATATATATATATATATGTGTTTTAGATAGATATTCTTAATTCAATTTTCTTTTTAGATAGATATTTCAAGATACCATATTTATGTGTCACCAATTTATAACAAAAACACACATAATGTTGAAATAAAAATGCTAATAGTTTGGTTTTAATGTAAGTTCTAACTACTTTATAATATAAGACAAATATATATATATATATATTAATATAACTTCTTCACCTATTCTAAGGAAATATACGTACAATTAAGTTATAAATTTAATATATTAATATTACAAAAAAATTCATACAATTAATATCAAATTTTATTTTCATATTGACTTTTTAAACATATAACTTTACCTAATTAATTATTTTTATATTCCCTTAAAATTTATATGATATTAGATTTAAATGAGCAAATATATCTTAAATATTTAACACAAATTCATGACCTTAAAAAGGAGTGAAAAGTTTTTAATTATTATAAGTAAAATTGAAATTATTAATTTTGCCCATACCCTTAGAAAAGCAAAGTAGCAAACTATTGATTCTTTACCTTTAGAAAAAACAAAATTATTTTATGCCTGTTAATAGTAGACTCCAAGGAGGTTAGGATGTGTGTATTGTTTTTTTGAGAAATTAAATTGTGTATTATTAGGTGTTGTTACAATTATTTTTCTATTAATGCATTGGAGCCCTTTTTGGTAAGATTTTTAAGTTTTGTAATCTTTCGGTTTTATGAATGAAATTATTTTAAAATGAGAAAAAATTTTATATCACATCTTTTTTGTTTTGTACTTTTATACTTTTATTTTTAATAATCAAATCAAGGTTATTTATTAAATTGTAAATAAAATAATGATAAAAAATTATTTAAGGTGACTTAAGTTTTTTATCAACCATTATTAATATTTTTGTAATTATGAAAATAAATTTTAAATTGTTCTTTAAAATTGTAATTATATTAAAATTTTAAATAATATTATATTACAAAAAAATTATTATAGATATAGTTATTCCGTGCATAACACGAATATAAAATTTTAAAAGTTTAAATAAATAATATTTGATAATTAATTTTTTAAATTGAAAAAATAGTAATTTTTTTAATCTTAAAATTGTGAAATTATATAATATTTTTAAATATTTGATGGAAAACAAAACTTAACTTCCCAAAGTTATATAAGTTTTTTACTAAAATACTAAGATGCAATCATAAATTAATGCATGGCAAATTATACTCACTTTGGTTGGTCACAGTTGGTTGTATAAATTTGGCCGTTCAAATATTATCCCTCCCACATTCCGCAAAAATATGAATGATTGAAAATTTGCATACTACTAGCTGTTCTAAGCACTAAAAAAAAAAAAAAAAAAAAAAAAAAAAAAAACCCATCTGGGAATCATAGGGCAGTCGCATCTTTGTCGCAATTTGAGGGACCCTTAACGTTTTTTATTGCGCAGGGAATTGTACACTTGATTTTTTTTCTATAAAAATCTTTATCCAAAAATATTAAATTGAGATTGTTAGATTATGATTATAATTTTTATTTCATTATATAATTTTATAAAAAGATAAATAAGAAAATAAAAATTCAGATCATAATATTCCAATAAAAAATAATAAAAGTGATAATTGATTCGATTCAAATTAAATTTAATTTGATTTTTTTAAATATTATATAATATTATAAAAATTTAAATATGATTCGAATTTGAATCAAATTGAATTGAATCAAATTTTATTGATTTGAATCGATCTGTCATTTTTTAATTTTTATATATTATTTTAATATATTTAAATAAAATTTAATATAAAATTATTATTATTTTATAAAAATTTTAAAAAAATATATAAACACTAAAATATATATAATTAAATTCAATTTGATTTTATTATTTATTATTTTTTAATTTAAAATTTAATTTAAATTTAATATATATATTTAATATTTGAATCAATAAAAAAAATCGATTTCAATCATACTAAACACAATAATTTCGAATAGATTTTTAAATTTTTAAATTTGTTTTCTCATCCTAGGAAAAACAGAACTTCAAAATGTCCAAAACAAAGTTTAAATTCGATTAAACCTTTGATTTTCTTAGGACAAAAACATGGAATAGTATGTCTCTTGCTGTCTTCAACCGCTCTCAAATTACAATATCCAGTTGCACCCACGAAAAATGACTATATATACTTTTTAACGTCATTGCTGGTGGTGGATTCCCTTTCACCTCCTCATCACAGTATACAGGATCACAGTGTAAGTGTAACCAGCTCATCTTTAACCAGGCCCAGAAAGAAAGTTGTATAAAATTGCAAGAATCCCAACACAGGAAAAAAAGTTGATGCAAATGCCAATAACGAACAATATCTGTCTGTCTGTCTGTCAGAACATTTTTTATCTTCTTCTTCTTTTTGTGTATCTTGTACAAGAAAGTTTCTTGCCTTTGTTTTCTCACCTATTGAGTCTTTTTTCACACCTGGGTGGCTGGAATGATCATTCCACCTCGTCCATGGTAAGTTTTTTAGACAGCTTTTGAAACATTTATGTTTACTGTTACCATGTTTTGCAATGGAAGATTGGGTTTTGTTCAAAGTTCAGAGGTGAAAAATGAAAGTGTTTTGAACAGTCTGAACTACCGTTCCCTTTGCTCTTACTGTTCCCTTCCTTTCTTCTTCTGTTGCCTGTTTGGTCCACTGTATATTATAGCAAGAAAGCAAGTTCTCCTCTTTCATGTTCTTTCTCTGTTCAAAGTAATCATCAAAGAAAGTTAAACACTCTTCTCTCTGTCTGGCTGGCTGTCTTTGTCTCTCCCTCTGACCCTTTTCTTAGTCAAAAAACAGTCAAGAGAGTGTGTTTGTGTGTGGTTTCAAGTTCAAAAACAATAATAATGCTAACAGCCACCATGAGCTACCTACGTCGTGTCCTTCTCCTCCTTCTCTCCGCCATCACAACCGCCACTTCCATCCACTACCACCGCCACCTCCTCCACCAACCTTTGTTCCCTCAAACATCTCTTCCACCAACATACTCTCCTTCATCCTCTTCCCCATTTCCTTCCCCACAACCCCAACCTCATCACGATGAACAACAACAACAACAACCCAAGTATCCATTCTCCACAACTCCCACTTACACCTCTCAAAATCCTTTCTTTCCTTCCTTTCCTTCCCCTCCACCCCCTCCTCCTTCACCCTCCACGCTCCCAACTTTTCCCGCCAACATCTCCTCCCTGCTCGTTCCCCACTCTCCCTCCCACTCCTCCCACCACCGCCACCTCCTCATCTCCCTCTCCTCCTCTCTCCTCGCTGCTGCCGTCATCCTCTCTCTCGCCGCCCTCGCCCTTTTCGTCCGCCATCGTAACCACCAAAACACCTCCTCCAACGACAAAGCTTCCCGTTCGGACTCCCTCCGCTTATTCCCTCCCAACGTTTCCCCTTCAGATGTCTCCCAGAAGCCACCTCCTCCAACACCACCGCAACAACCGCCACGCTATGTCTCAACCAACCGCAGCTCGGAGTTTCTTTACCTAGGCACCCTTGTAAACTCTAGAGTAGACCCAGAAAAAACAACCCTTTCTAGCAATGGAGGTATCAAACTGGAAGCTTCATCTTCTCCTTATCAAAAGCTTGGCTCTCCAGAGCTGAGACCATTGCCACCATTGCCAAAAGTCCAAACTTTTCAAAGTGGAGAGCAGTTTCTCCAAAATAGGCAAATAGGTGGCTTTGAAAACAATGTTGAAGATGAAGAAGAGGAGTTTTTTTCAACCAAAGGGTCATCAGGTAGAAGAGAGAGTCCACCACCAGCAAGAATGGGATCAAGTTCGAGGAGGGAGTTCCCGGGTGAGAACTTTGTTAGTAGAAGCTTCAACTCAAGAACCGCTTCTTACCCTTGTTCCAACTCTTGTTCACCTACAAATTCATTCTTGAACTCAAGTCCTTTGACTCTGAGATCCAAGTCTCCAGATAATGTTGTTCCCATCTATACAGTGAGAGTAAAAAACCCATCTCCAACTTCACCTTCATCTACAAGATTATCTTCATCGTCGTCAGAACGGGATTCGCCGGATAGAAGTGTTTCGGGGCAGAACAAGAAGTCTCCATCAAGGATTGTGGTTAAGAAGCTGCCACCACCACCTCCTCCGCTCCCTCCATCGCGTTTCTGGGAGGCTCCTGTGGCAGTGAAGTCTGATCCTGAGACTAATTCAGGGAGGCCTCCGGTTTTTGTTGCGCCTTCTAGGCCAATAGTGTTGCAGAATTTGGTAGTGAATGAGCAGTTGAAGAAGAATGAGGGCTTACATGGGAGTGAAGAGACCCCGAAACCGAAATTGAAGCCTTTGCATTGGGATAAGGTTAAAGCGAGTTCGGATCGGGCCATGGTATGGGATCGGATAAAAGCAAGCTCTTTTCAGTAAGATACTCACAGCCCTCTTTTACTCGTTTATTGAATTAGTGTTGTATTAACTCTTAATAGTAGTACATCTAGTTTGCTTAAACTTTTCTTCTTCTTTTGGTGTTGAATTACTTTATTTCTACAATTATTGCTTTTGGAGTGTTTGGTAACATGTAGAATGCCATAATGGTGCTTCAGATTGAATGAGGAAATGATTGAGTCACTGTTTGTGGTGAATAATTCAAATTTGGTCACGAAAGATAATGGTCGCAGGCAGATTCTGTCCTCTGTGAATCAGGAAAATCGCGTGCTTGAACCAAAGAAATCTCAGAACATTGCAATTTTATTGAGGGCACTAAATGTCACCATTGATGAAGTCTGTGAAGCACTTGTGGAAGGTAATCATTTCACATGCATGGCAAGTACAATGAATCAATAAAAGATAGAGCATAAAGGAGAAATTAATTTTTTCTTTGACAAGCGATGGTCCTGTAGTAGGAGGAACAGACTTTAGAGGACTATACTTGAGAAAAACAATTCTAATGCATCGGAACTCCAGGCTTGAAATGATTTTGTTGTGCCACAACCATAAAATATTGAGTTCAATATTCAAACCAACCAATCATAAAATAAGACCAAGACAAACCGCAATAATTCATATTTACTTTTTTGGAAGCTATGCTGTGACCTTGATGGTGGTGAATTAAAAGCCTTTCCCAACGGAGGGAATCTCATTTCTCATCCAATACCATACCTCATGTAGCATTTGTATAAGCAATATATAATTCTGTTCTTGAAAGTTGAGACTACAAGAAAATCTGTTCAGTTGAGAGTTGAAACAGGTTTCTAAGGTGTCACCTATTTACTATCAATTGTCCATTTGTCTATACATTTTCAGGAGGGCTAAACGTATGGTTTTAGGATGGCAGTGCCTCGGAGAACATAACTGTTTATTTGGTGCTGTTTATTATTGCTTTATAGGTTTTGCTGAAATGGTTGCGATTATATCTCCAGTTTAGAAATGCTATTTCAAGAACAAAATTGTACACTTTATTGCCTTTCAAACTATAGCTGTAAAAAGTTTTACGTGATAGGACAACCAACTGTATTTCTTCTTGTCATCCTCTCCTTCCTCACGTTTATTATATCTCTAAACTGCTTTAATTTCTCTGCAAACAGGCAATTCAGACACACTTGGGACAGAACTCCTGGAAAGCTTATTAAAAATGGCTCCAACCAAAGAAGAAGAGTGTAAGCTGAAGGAGTTCAAAGATGAATCACCTTTTAAGCTAGGTCCTGCCGAGAAATTCCTCAAGGCAGTTCTTGACATACCTTTCGCCTTCAAGAGGGTTGATGCTATGCTGTACATTGCTAATTTTGACTCTGAAATTGAGTACCTGAAAAGGTCTTTTGAAACTTTAGAGGTAGGTCTTAATTTCCAATCTGTGTGTACTTGTGTGCTTCTGGTTTATTGGGCAACCACTCAGATATCTGTTATGAATCTTATATCTATCGATTCTTCTTCATCATTGATACCTTTTTTATTTTTTTTCTTGGACCATAATTAAAACTTTTTCAACATAAAACACGCTTTGTTAGGACTGTAGCAACTCAGTTGCAGTAGCTTATTGCAAGTTAAAAGTCAACAAGTAAGATAGGGACAGTTCTCTGTTGTTTCTCTTGATTATTGCTTCTTTTTTTTTTTCTTTATTTTTAAGGGATCAGATTTACTATTACAAGAAACTTATGGGGAGCTTCAAAGTGTCTGATTAATCTATCATATTTTATGTCTTTATCTGCTTCGTAGATCCAACTGAGAGTCAATTATTTAGACCTATATTCCTGCATAAGAAGCTTGCCTACCATCTAAGAGGATAACAGTTGTGCTTTATTCATCATTGGCCTAGTAATCTTCCTAATTGTGAGCTTGGGTTTAGTTCAATTGCGTTAAACTCTTCATACAAAGCAGCTAGTGAGTTTATGGTATTCCAGCTAATTGATGTTCAAAACCATAAGCTTGGATTTAATTCAATGGTCGTAATTCTGCATCCAATGACAGTTGGCGTGATAACATTTTGTCAATAACATCTTGGTAATCAAGTGAAAATGCTTATGGTAATCAAGCTCCATAGAGATGAAGGCTACATTTAGTCAATAACATTTTGGGGGCAACCATACACTATTTTCACCATTATGCTTTTGATAAAGCTGTGTGCATATGTATTCATGAGCATGATGTCCTTTTCATAACCATTACTCTTGATATTTTGGTCTTGCATCCATTTGAAATGAAGGATTTTGATGTTTCAAATTACTCTTGGGTGGTAATTTTCTAATTGCGGCAACTTATTTCTCCTCTGCAGGCTGCTTGTGGAGAGTTGCGAAACAGCAGAATGTTTTTGAAGCTTTTGGAGGCAGTGCTCAAAACTGGAAACCGTATGAATGTTGGCACCAATCATGGCGATGCACATGCATTCAAGCTTGATACACTCTTAAAGCTTGTTGATGTAAAGGGCACTGATGGGAAAACCACGCTTTTGCATTTTGTTGTGCAGGAAATCATCAGAGCTGAAGGTTCTTGCCTTTCTGGTTCTAAAGAGAATCTGAAAGCTGAGAAAATTCAGCGATCTGATTTTCAGGATGATGTTGAATTCAGGAAGCTCGGCCTGCAAGTTGTTTCTGGTCTTAGTGGGGAGCTCACCAACGTGAAGAAGGCTGCTACTATGGATTCAGATGTTCTTAGTATTGAAGTTGCAAAACTTGCTACTGGTATTTCTAAAGTAAGAGAAGCTATAAAATCAAATGAAGAAATTGCGCTGAAGGACAGTACCTACAAGTTCTGTATGTCAATGACTGAGTTCCTGAAAAAGGCGGAGGAAGAGATTGTAAGGATCCAAGCCCAAGACACAGTTGCTCTCTCTATGGTGAAGGAGATAACAGAATATTTCCATGGGAACTCAGCCGAGGAAGAAGCTCATCCATTCAGGATTTTTATGGTTGTAAGGGATTTCCTTTCTATTCTCGATCAAGTGTGCAAGGAAGTTGCAAAGGTCAATGAGAGAACAATATACAGTTTGGCACGTCCATTGCCAAATCCTGCCCATCAACCAGTTTTTCCCAGACTCAACATAAGGCAGCATTATGGTTCCTCCGACGATGAAAGCTCATCATCCTGATTATAGTTCCTGATTAATGTCCCCCATCTGCATATTTGGGGTTAAATCTCATCATCCTCATCATAGATCCTGATCCATGAATCTTATATCTATCTAACCAGGTCCCATTCAAGAATGCAGCAGTCATGGCAAAGATGCTTGTGGGTAGGTCTCAACATGCATACATACATATATATATATATATATTTATATAATGTAATCTCTTTTTGGTTAGCTAAATTTGTACTTCAATATATTTACTTACAGGATTTTGGAAGTTGTTTTGCTATGTGTAATATACAGGAGGAAATTATATTGGGAGGTAATAAAGTAGTATATCTATAAAAGTTGGATCTATCTTGTAAATAAATTAGTGACTCTGAAACTGAAATTTATGTTCAATGATTGTAAGTAGAATGATAGATCTGTTAACTGTTGTGTTTTAACACGTGCCTGCCTAATTTCTTTTTGTACTAGAATTAGAAACAAGTTGTGGTGAGTATTGGGGACAATCAAATGTGAGGTCTTTGTCCATCAATTATTGAAAGAGATAACAAGTTACTTCTTGTGGCTGAGAGGTTTGATCTGGCATTCTTTTATTAGGGAGAGAGGGCAAAGATTGGTCATAGCACATGGCCCCTTGTCCAAAGGAGGACATAGTCAGTGACTTTCCTTGCAATTCCAGGCAGCTAATCTATCTGCTATGATGGAAGTAATTCCATCATTGCATAATGACAATGAGAAAGAGTTTTAGTGTGTTGTTTTTCAAGCCTCTAATTCAACATATTGCTTGTGGACCTTGAATTTTAGATACAGGATGCTTTAAGATCAGGTCAAGAAAATCGTAGAAGTCTAAAACAAGAGGTTTATGTCATTCTTTCCTCAAAGACAGTTTTCATGATCCTGCCCATACATTCAAATTTGTTGCATTCTATTGTTCGTTCTTTTCATTTACAGGGTGAGTATATATAGTAGATTTGATAATATAAAACACAATATAGTAATACGATATGAGTGTGTTACGAATTAAATAAATATATTTTATTTTTTCATATTGATACGAATTGTGATATATAATTTTTGTATAAAATATAATATAAATTTAAATATTTTACATTACACAAATATTCTAATTGTAAATTTACAATGCAGTGACCAATCTAAGGGTTGGATCAAGTTTAATATGAGATCTAAACTGCTAGGACAGGTAGAAAATGCGATCCCCTTTAAGCACGAAGCAAGTGGATTCAGAATCAATAGTAAGGTGTTCGAGCACACTTTTAAATTTTGGAAAATAAGAAATTTTGAAGCAAAATTTTTTTGCAGATTCTAAAATTTTCAATGAAGAAATCGATAAAGAGTGATTTGTGTAATAAAATTTTTTTACTTTGGTTGAATCATTATTTAACGAGAACGATGTATTTGATAGTATTGAAAATGATGAACACAAAGGGTGATGTTATACAGTGTAACTCAGGTACTCAGGTACTCACCTCACTGGACAAGGCCTTTCATTGTTATACAGTGTAACTCAGGTACTCACCTCACTGGACCTTAGCTCAGGCCTTGAGTTGTGACTGACATGAGCTACAACTTGCACATTAATGACAAGTTTCATAGGATTCTCAAGTTCTGGAAATTTCCGGCATCCACCTGCATCAGCCAAAAAATGTCATGAAAAAGGGTGTTGCTTCCTTGATCAGTTCAAATATATAACATAAAACAAAAGTGAAAAACTAATAGTAAATTTCAGCATAAATGGATCCATTAATAGGTATACATCAACAAAAGCTCTCAAGCACTCTCTCTCTTTCTCTCTTTCCCATGTTGCTCACATGCACGTATAAGCCATTGCATGCATGAGTTTCTTGTGAAAGTTTTACTTATTTCTTCAACACTTTCAACAATTAAAGGAAGTTTGCTAAGCTGAGCGAACCACTTGAAGTCCAGTGTTTTCAAAATAAAAAGATTTAGCCAACGGGACAAGATGAAAAAGTGTATTGGTGAGAAAAATAATTGTGAAAATTAAAAATCGCTTTGAATTGTAGTGTTTAGTTTGGATGAGATTGATATTTTTTATTTAGTTTGAATTAAATTTAAATATTAAGTTGATATATTACGTCTTGATTTGAGAAATAAAAAAAAATCAAATTGAAATTATATATTTTTATTAATTTAATATATTTGTTAAATTTTAATAAAAAATTAAATTTAAAAAATTATCAATCAAATCACTAAAATTTGATTCAATTTAAATCGGATTACATGAAAAATTAATTCAAATTTAAACCAAAAGTTAAAGATTTATAATATTATATAATATTTAAAAATTAAATTGAATTCGGTCGGGTCGATATCACTCCAAAACAAGATTATAGGGCAAAACTGTAGTTTGGGGAATTTAGTAGGGTTGGTTTTGTAAATTACTCTACCAACTTAAATCAAAAGAGAAAAAAATTTAAAAAAGTAAAGAATGAAGAAACATTAAACGACTCCGTTTTCATATCTATTCCCCAAATATAAAAGCAATTGGACTTTGGCCATTTTTCCCGTGTAAGTGTCATCGAGCCAACTGATCAAGAAACTGGAGAAGGTAAGCTTTAGGTTGCTGGAAACACTTCTCGTACTTCGGATTCAGATTAAAACTTTACTCTTTATCTTTACGGGGTTTATTTTTCTTTTAATTTCAATGAGATATTTGGGCCAGTTTGATTATATCTTGTTTGGCCATCTATTCGGTAATTTTTTGCCGTTTTCAAGTAATAAAATCTTTGAAAAATGAATAGCTTGAAAGCCCATTTTGGCATAACCTATGTATTTCACCTATTTATGTTTATATGAATTTTTTTGAGTTTTTATAATGATGACAATTACATGGGTAGGTACCCTTTTCATGGATTCTAATGGGTATTTTTTTAAAAAAAAAAACATAGATTTTTGGTTCCTTTTTTGACTGCTTTTTGTTCTTTTGAGTTCAAAGGTTCTGGTGTGTCTGCAATTTCCTAGGTAACTGAAGCTTGCTTTGGGGTAGCCCTTGTTTTTCTAATTCATGGGATTTTTATGTTTAATTGAAGTTTTAGGTGGGAAATTTTTGTTTACTTGTAGGGTATACTGATAC
Organism: Durio zibethinus; assembly: GCF_047325235.1. Lineage (NCBI taxonomy): Eukaryota > Viridiplantae > Streptophyta > Magnoliopsida > Malvales > Malvaceae > Durio > Durio zibethinus. The sequence goes on along the minus strand of NC_143165.1, from coordinate 885,737 downwards.
ATGCGTGTTCTGGAATAGGGTGGAAAATTTGGGGTTCTAAGTTGCAGTAACATGAGAGAAAAATAGTGGATTAGGTGCGATTTTAATCTAAGTTGTGAAAATTGTTGTCTGAAATATATTGTTACTTTTAAATTGGGAGAAAGCACAGCTTAAAGGGTTTTTCTTTATTTTTTTTGGTTTGCGAATCTAGTATCTAAGTATAGTATGACATTTGTTTGTCTAGATTTTGCAACAAATGGGTAATTAGTTATTATACATATGATTTTTTTGTTGATTTAAAATGTTTTTGGCATTGCTTACCTTTTTTTTTGGAGTGTAAAGGATAAATTCTAATTGCATTTCTCTATTACGTCAAAAGCGGCAGATTCTAGTGGGGTTGGAAATAGGTTGAAGTTGCTTTGCGACTTTTATTATTATTGATCTCATTGTAAAAGAGAATGCCTGTTAATAAGAAATTTTGTTTGAAGCAGCTCTAGTTGACTGTTGATATTCTTTACTATGGACTCATAAGCATGCCTGGTTTATACACACACACAAACACACGCGTATGTGTTAGTCTATGAAGCCTGGCTTCCCTTCCTAGGTCCTAGGTCCTATATTTACCACCATAGAATTATTCACTTGAATATATTGCAGGCAAACTAGTAATTCTAGAAAGTTTAAACTGTTTTATGATTTGCAAATAATAAAAGTTTGGTGTGGAAGTAGGATAAGGAAGATGAGTGGGGCAGGAGAGAAAGGGTCAACAACTACGAAAACACCTGCAGATTTCCTCAAATCAATCCGTGGGCGACCAGTTGTTGTCAAACTGAATTCTGGCGTTGATTATAGAGGTTGGTCTTTCTGCATCTCCACTTCTACCTTATTATTTTTTCATCTATGTATGCTTCTATTCCATTTTGCTTTTAGATTTATTTATTTATTTTTTGGATTTAGAAATTTGATTGTTATTTTTAGGCTTAATATATAAGTATACTTTCGAAAGCCCTTGATCCTTTATTGCACGTAAATAAAGCTATAATTTGTTTATTTGTATGTAATTATAACCATAAACTTTTGAAATCAATCAAAAAATCCAATTGGAATAGCAGACGACTAAATTTGTTAGCTAGCATTGTTGGTAAACACGTGAAAAGTCATAATTAGTCTTCCGATATTTCAATTAGACTTTTTATAAAATAACTTAAGTGATAAAACAACTTAAAAGCTGTTATAATTACAGAAAGATAAAAACCTTGTAGTCTTATTTACATGCAATAAAAGATTAGGGGCTTAATTCCTTTTTTTTACTCAACTTTGATGGCATATTTTGGTATTAAGCCTTATTTTTAATGTGCTGAATTAAGTGAACAATAGAACATTTCTTATTGTCTCTTCTAGGAGATACGAAATGATACGCATTGACAGCTTTTTTGAGTGGTTTTTCTCTGGTTTATTTCATGAAGTCTCTCTGTCTCTTTCATACATGCCTAGAATTCAGCTCAAACTCTCAGGAAAGAGAAAGTATCTGTCCCTTTCTCAAATATCTTGTAGTTTCTAGGTGATTGAGGATTGTTAGTTTAAATATCTTGTGTGGAGATTACCACTCACCGGTTGCATATTGTTCAAAGAACATATTTGGAATTTATTAGTTGCTTGTTGTGTAATGCATTATGTTGTTATTTGCATGCGGTTAATCGTTTGGGGCACCTTGCTGTTGTTTGCAATTACAGGATAACTGAGATAGTAAATACTAAGAATGAACATAATAGGGAGACATTTACATCACAACTGTCTTTATTATTATCATTCTCATTCTTTATTTCTGTCCGTCAGTATTTTCCTTTCCTCTGCTGTAAGATATCAAAGTTGTCATGAACGGCATGGTTTTAATTTTTTCTGCATGCTGATGGTTTTCATTGAATCTGCAAATTTTCTCCAAAGATGTTTGAGACACCTGCATATCTATACAGAGATAGTGCACATAATGTATATTATGAAAATTTCTTTTTGGAATATATATGTGGGTGATAGTGATTGTGTAAGCTTCGTGCCCGTCCCTTTGCTTCAAGTGTTTCAGAAAGCAGGGAGAGCCAACGTTCAAATTTGAATTCTTGGTCTATCGATTTACGTACTTTGGCTTTCCTGGAGTTTTGTGTCCTCAACTTGTTCTCCTAATTTGCAGGCATTCTAGCTTGTCTAGATGGATATATGAATATAGCTATGGAGCAAACAGAAGAATATGTCAATGGACAGTTAAAAAATAAATACGGTGACGCTTTTATTCGTGGAAATAATGGTAACCATTGTTAGATAAACTTAATTTTTATTTCACTTTTTATTACTTATATACTTGTGCTGGCAATGATTGTCAATTTGATTTCACTTATGCAGTACTTTATATCAGTACATCAAAGAGGACATTAGCAGATGGGGCTTAGCATTGCTACTGCATCGAAGACTTAATATCACCTATGACTCGTTGCTGTTCTTATCAATTTGTTTGTAGGAGAGGATTTAAAACTGATAACTGATATATTAGATCTTCTTACTCGAGTGAAACAGTGAAGCTTTTCTGTTTCTTTCAACCTGTGGAAGTAAGTGGCAGATGCTTTCATTCTAAGAGCAGTGTTCACTTTCTCTATTCTAATCTATTCTAAATTGCTTGATTATTATCTACTATAAATTGAACCAAGTTTTCATTTTTAAATAGTTTTTGTCAATGTAATTTCTCTAAATATTACTGCAGCAACTTTAAATTGATTAACAAATATATTACATGAAAGGAACCCTAACAATTAAAGAAGATGGTGTTGTTTTACATGTATTAATTAGAGGGTTAGCTGAGCCAAATCGTGTTGACATAGCGAGAAATTCAAATTCAATTTAAAAATTTTTACCTGAAATTTGATTGAAATTTGATTTAAATTTGATAAAATTTTAATTAGAGTTTAACTCGAAATAAAAATTAAGTTACTTAAATTAATTCGATTAAGTTCATTTATTAAATAAATATTAGGTTCATTTATTAAATAAAAAATAAGTTTAATTTTTATGTTTGATTTTAATTTTAATTATTTATTTGTGTTCAAATTTGAATATCAAATTTGAATTTATATATATAAATAAAATAATAATTTTTTAATTAAAATAATAAAATATATACGAAAATATAAAAGTTTGATTTAATTTACAAGTTATTTAAGTTAGTTATTAAAAAATTTAAACTCAAATTGTTCGAACTTAATAATGATAAAATTTAAACTCAAATTGTTTGAACTTATGAAATCGATTGAGCTAGAGTTTTATTCGAATTATTTATGCCTCTTATAGCAACGAAGGCTGTTCAACTGAAATAAAATCAGCACAAAACAGAATAAAGAAAAATGCAAAACACTCGGCACAAAAGCTCAAGGGATGAAGCAAAGCCGCCCACTCTTCCAGTCTCTTTGTAAATGTTCGTAAGCTTTCCTACAGATTTGTATTCAATCTTTACTCCATTGTTTGGGCTTCACATGCTCTTTTTCCCTGCAACTATGGGGATATTCATCCATGATTACAAGCTTAATCAGAATGCGTCATTTTTCTTTTAATTTCTCACTCCTTTAGAATTCATGAAGAACGTAAGATAGATGAGTTACTGTCTGGAAAGATGCATTTCTATTCTTGTAATGGCGCTTATCAAAAGATGGCTGAAGCTTTGTTCAGTTTTTTTATAGTGGCAACATTTTCCAAGGTGATTTCTCTTGCCACTGAACAATCTCGCCTGGGGTTTCAAGAAAGACCTGACAAGGGCTTCGTGGCTCACTTACTATGGTCCAGGCTGTGCTTCAGGATGGAAGGCAAGTGAGAGACAAGGCTGTGCAGCTTTGGCTGGAGAGGCTTAGAGACATTTCCTATCATAAGGTTGATGATAACCTAGACGAGTTTGCTTAGGAAATTCTCAGCCGAAGCTCCTTTCTTCAAGCTTGTGACATTTTCTTTCAAGTTTGCTAATAGAACTAGAAGATAAATGAATCTCTAGTTCAATTCTCAATCTTTTCTTTTTTAGAATTAAGAAGATTATTTTAGTCACCAAAAGATTTTAGGAGGAATTTAGAATCTATGGACGGAGGTGCTGGTGGCATGACTAATATTGATGCAATACTTCAAAACCATAAAAAGAAACTGAAAGATACAAGTTTTCTTGTAATTCTTGATGATGTGTGGAATGAAGATTGCCTGAAATGGAGTGAACTGATAAGGCAGCTGAATTGTCCCTTCAAAAAAAAAAAAAAAAAGACAAAGCAACCCAACCATGGTTGTTTTTACACTAATGACAACTCAAGCTTTGTACGTGTATATCATTATCCCTGCAATTTTTGACTGATTCAAAGTTTGTGACTCTTCGTTTTAGTAAAATAATCCAGCTCCAACAACCCAACCATGGTTTTTTTACATTTTGTACATGAGCCTCGCACGCGGTTTTACGTGGACATAGCTGGATTTTTTAATACCGGAAACAGAACCCAAAGTATTCTTCTTACAGCTTCTTTCTCTACATTCTAGATCTAGAGATTGAAACTGAAACAATGGCTGAAGCTGTGAGCGTTGCTGCAAAGGGAATAGTTTCAAGCCTGAGTTCAGTTGCTACTGAGCAAATCAAACTTGCATGGCATTTTGAAGATGAGCCGAAAAGGCTTCAACACTCATTGGCTATCATTCAGGATGTGTTGCACGATGCAGAAGACAGACAAGGGAGAGAGAGCTGTTAGAAGATGGCTGCTGAAGCTTCAGGAAGTGGCTTATGAGGCGGATGATGTTCTTGATGATCTTGTTTATGAAGATCTACGAAGAGAGATCGTGATAAATAAGCCTATGTGCAGCTTAGTGTGGAAACAGGTGTGCAATTTCTTCTCTCTCCAACCCTGTGTTATTCCACTTCATAATGGCCAACAAATTTGAAAAGATCAATGCATCCTTGGATAAAATAAAAAATGAAGGATTTGTTTTGGGACTTGGTAATAGAGTTGGATCAGTAGGTAGAATTGCTGAAATGATCAGCCAAGACTATAACTCTGACTCCAACCTCGATTCTGAACCTGTTGGAAGGAGAGATGATGTCTCAAAGATTGTCAACATGCTGAGTAGTCTGAGCAACCAACATGAGATATCTGTCATTTCCATAGTTGGTATGCCAGGCATTGGAAAGATAACCTTGGCTAAATCGGTGTGTAAAGAAGTAGAAGAGAAGAAGATTTGTGATGTAGCAATTTGGGTGTGTGTTTCTGATGATTTTAGTCACCAAAAGATTCTAGGAGGAATGCTTGAATCTCTGGACAGAAGTGCTGGGGGCATGACTAATATTGTTGCCATACTTCGAAACCTTCGAAGAGAGTTGAAAGATAGAAGTTTTCTTCTGATTCTTGATGATGTGTGGAATGAAGATTGCCAGAAGTGGTGTGAATTGAAGAACCGTTTGTCAAAAATTAATGATAATGCAGGTGACTTATCCATACACATAAAAGACAAAGCAAATGCTATTGTTGTAACCACTCGTAGCCAGAACGTTGCATCTATTGTGGAGACATCTGCTTATCATAGGCATCACTTGGAAAAATTATCAAATGAAGAATGCTAGTCAATTATCAAGGAAAGAGCCTGCAAGAAAGGAGGGGCTTTAATAAGTTCAGATCTAGAAGATATCGGGAAGGTGATTTCAGAAAAATGTGGAGGTGTGCCATTGCTTGCAAGTGTTTTAGGAGGGACCCTGGGTTTTACTAGGGAAAAAGAAAAGTGGTTGGCGATGAAAAATAGTTTGGAAAACACCAACGAGGTTTTACCTAAGCTGAAGTTGAGTTTTGACAACTTCCCGTTTTGCTTGTAGCAATGTTTTGCATATTGTTCGATCTTTCCTAAGGACCATGTTATTGAAAAGGTTAAACTGATTTAGCTTTGGATGGCTCAAGGTTTTCTTCATTCATTTGAGGAAATTACAAGGTCTGAAGTAGGATGTGGTATAGAGTTGGAAGATATTGGTGATAAGTTTTGTAATGGCTTGCTATCAAACTCTTTATTTCAAGAAATGGAAAGGGATACATGTGGTAAAATCAGAACTTGCAAGATACATGATGTAGTGCATGATCTTGCTCAATTTGTTTCAAAATCAGAAATGTTTCCTTCTAAGCTTACCACTGATATTTCTGATCATATTCGACATGTAAATGTTGCTTATGATAAGGAATTGGTGCCAAAGATCACAGAGGATGTTGCTAAAAAATTGCGGTCTTTGTTTTCAAAAGTTGACGTCTTTAATGATGTGTCAAGGGATCTCAAAAGGTTACGAGTTCTAAACTTTTGTGATGCTATGAAAAATGACTTGCCAGCTTTTCTTGGTAGATTCAAGCGTTTGGGGTACTTGGATGTTTCAGGAAGTAGCATAACAAAACTACCTCAATCCATGGACAGACTTTACAATTTGCAAACATTAAGATTCATGCATTGCAGATATCTGGAAATGCTTTCGAAAGGAATATTAGGAAACTTAGTCAGTTTGAGACATACTTATTTCAATGATGAAAAGCTTATGCCAGTTGAGATTGGGCGCCTTCCTAGTGTAAGGACGTTGCCATTATTTGTTGTGGGTGTGGAATTGGATTGCAAATCAAGGAGCTGGGAAATTTTAATCAACTTCGAGGAGAATTGAGGATATGCAATCTTGAGTATGTTAAAGACAGAGAAGAAGCCAGGGGTGCAAAATTGGAAGAAAAGACAAATATATACAAATTGATATATGAATGGAGCTCTGAAATAGAAGGTTTTGAGGATGATCAGGAAGAGGTGAATGGATCAGATGTCCAACGGAGCTATAAAAGCTTCAACTACAATAAAGAAGTGTTGGAGGGCTTGGAGCCTCCTGCAAATTTGAAAAGTTTGAGTATTAGGAATTTCAGGGGTGAGAACTTTCCATCATGGGTTTGGAGGAGCATCAATAGTGGTTGTAGTGATTCATATTTGCTGAACAATTTGGTGGAATTGAATTTATTCAATTGCATGAATTGCAGAAGTCTTCCAACTCTTGGGAGATTGCGCAATCTCAAAATTCTTGAAATAAAAAAGATGAACAATGTGAAGTACATAAGTCGTAAATTTTATTGTGATCGTAGTGATGTAGTGATGCTGGTGCGTATGGAGCATTGTTTCCGGCATTGAAAGAACTCACCATAGAGGATATGGAAACTTTGAAGACATGGATGGTTCCAATCTTTTTTGTTAACTTCCATGGTATGGGAACTTCAAAGCTAACAGAAAGATCGGGTATTTTTCCTTGCCTTGAAGAGTTGACTATTGGTTGCTGTCCTGAGTTGAGAATTGTTCCAATGATGGGGAGATTACCATCTCTTCAAACCCTTAACATTTACTCTTGCAAGGAGTTAAGATCTATGGATGATGGACTATCTGCATCAACTTGTCTCAGAAAAATAAATATACAAGTTTGCCCTAAATTGAGATACATACCTGCCATCCACAGTCTCTCCTTTCTAAAGGAAATAAAGTTAAAAAAGTGCAGAGTATTATCATCTCTACCAATGGGGGTCTCACACTGTAATTCTCTTGAGAATTTGCCAATACATGATTGCCCTTGTCTGACATGTATTCCAAGCATACTTGCACTCCCCTCTCTAAGAATATTAGTTCTAAACAAATGTGAGGGCCTAAGACGGCTACCAAGTGGGTCGGGATTCTGTTCTTCTCTTGAACAATTGGACATAGTTGCTAACTTCAATCTGGAAGTTCTTCCAGGAGATTTAAGGCAATTGTGTTCCCTTCGTTTCCTAAATATTACCATTTGTCCAAATTTGATAACATTTCCGAAGGAGTGCCTAGGCAGATTCAGCAGCTTGAAAGTATTGACTATGGGTGGTTTCAGCGAAGAGTTGGATCAATTCCCAGGTCTCAGCTCCATCCGTCATCTTAATGCCTCCCTTGATTGTCTGCTATTGTTAGGATGGAAAAGATTGAGGTATCTACCGTATCAACTTCAGCACCTCACAGCTCTTAAGCGATTGGAGATATGGTTGTTTGATGGAGTAGTAGCCTTGCCTGACTGGTTGGGAAATATGTCATCTCTTCAATCCTTAAAAATCCACCAATGTGAGAATCTGAAGCATCTGCCTTCTACACAAGCCATGCAGCAGCTGACACAACTGAAGAGGCTTTTTATTCACAATAGTTCCAAATTAAGTAGAAGATGTGCCAAGGAAACTGGCCCTGAGTGGTCCAAGATTTCTGATATTCCAGAAGTCATAATTAAAAATGATAATTGAGGATTTCAAGTCAATTGAAACAGAGGTATGTTTAATTACTTAATCATCTTCTTCCCATCTACTATTTACATTTTCATTTTCAATCATGATTTCAGGTTTCTTATTGATCTTTTATATTTTATTTTTAGGATGCAATGTACTGGAATTCCTTCTATAAAAGTTTGAACTGTTCCTCTCACACTAATCTGCAATCCTTCTGATTTTGCCATTTACCCTAGTAGAAAAAAAATAATAAAAAAGACAGTGAATCCTTTTTTCTTATCAGTTTGGCAATTCTTAAATTTTAAGGAATTATAAAGTGATGTTTTCCAGGAATTTTAAGGCTATACCTATACCTAGTTTGCATGAGGGCTTTGTCTTTATATTTATGAGGATTCATACATTTATTAAGGAAAATCATCTTATTTGCATGACATTTGTTTGGAACTGTGATTAACTCATGAATGACCCTATGAATTTATCTTATTTCTGTTATTGTTTTTTGTTTAATCCTTCCATTGGAACTTCTTGTTTCCAGGTTGCTTTTAAAATCATGATGGACAGCCTCCTTGCTTTTTGGACTTCACTCCATAGGGAACAGTTGATGCTCCAACAATTTAACAACTGGTTAGTTTGACTTCTTTTCTCCTTTTTGCTGATTTCATATTTCCTGTTCTAAACTCTTGTAATGACTTTTCTTTATTTCATTTTCCTTTTGGATTTGACTATGCTCAAGCAGATGAAAGGCAAACAAATAGTACAAGAATAAGTGAAACCAAGGAGAGTGGCATCAGTAGCACTACTGTTGCCATGAGAGTCCCTCCAAGTCAGATCACTTCATCTAACTTCTTTAGCATATTTACTGAGCTGGAGTCCAGGTTTTATAAAGAAAATACTTTCCCTTTGTGAGGTGAGTTTTGCACCTTGAATTCCCATGCTATTTCTTATAAAAATAATTTACTACTCCGAATACTTTTCCATTATCATGCAAAGTTATTGATGCAGACAGCCCAAAATTTGACAGTTTTCATTAAGTCAAAAACAAATGAATAACTTAAGATGTTTTAATATCCTTGCTAATTGTAAACAAACTGAGATTTACTGTTTAGTTGAATGTTTTTGGAAACCATGTTTTGTGGGAGTAGGATGATAGTTGTTGTGACTTGTGACTCCTCTATAGTCTGATATTTGTCAAGCTTTGCTTATTTTTTGCATCCCCCACCCTTCTGGGCCTGTCAGGCGTTTCAATGATTTTGAACCAATATGAAACACTTCTACACTTCTTGCTTTTACAACTTATCTGCATAATTAACTATATCTTTAACAAGTATTTGGCATTTAGTGTACACATTAGGAGTGCAATCCTAGGTTTGGATGCAGAATTTGGCCTAACCTACATTGTTTAATCATCAGTCTGTCTTTTAATTTCAACACTTCAAATTTATTTGGGAATCAAGAAGTTTGATGAAATGGGATTGTTTGCAGAGCAGATATGGAGCATCTACTTAATTTCAAACTCAATGCTGTCTCTTGATGTTGCAACAATATATAGATAATATTGTGGTGCTTCCATTGAAGCTTCAACTAACTCAATCACAAAAGGAAGTGAAAATGAAAGAAAAAAAGGGAGAACTACTTATTATCAGAAACATCCTGAAATGTTGATACCTTGTGTTGTCTGCCATTGATGCCAGAATGGAGATCTGGTACCAAAATGATGCAAGAACATTTACCAGAAACCGAAGAACAATGAAGCACAAAATCAGCAATCCAAGAACAGATAACAGAGGAACTAAGAAGAAGTTGCAATTTCTTTCATTGATTATAAACTTTTGACTGCACAATTTATTTATACAAGATTGATGAAAACAACACTTTACACTAATATGATACAATTGATTAACTAATCATTAGCTGTAAATTTATAAAAATTACATTTTTACAATCTCTCAATGGATTTAAATTTAGGCAATCCAATAAATTCCTTTGATCACTTGAGCCAATATCTGTTAATAATTATAACACTATATTTGTCAAACTATTAATTAATTAATTAAAATGGGTGCGTAAATAATTTATTAAAACTTGTTCACATCCAAACTTCTTTTTTATTGGATGACAGGAAAATGATTTAATCGGTATAAATTAAACACGGTAATCAATTCGGTTAGCATTTGATCAGTTATAAAAAAAATGGATGGTTCGATGCCGCAATATTCATTGCTATTTCTTCTTTTAATCCTAGTCATCGACCACTTTCATCATCAAATAATAACAAAAAACAAGAAAATCCCCCAAGTCCACCGGCTCCACTTTTGATTCCCCATATATCCTCTAACATTCTTAAGGGCACATTAATGTTAATAGTCGATGCATGGGCAATTCACAGAGATCCCGAGCTAAGACGTTTTCAATCTCGTATTGAAAAAATATATGAATATAATACAATATATATTATAATATTCTTAAATTAAAATGAATAATAATTTATAAATTAAGTATGAATCTTCAAATTGTTAGATTAACCCAATAATTTTAAGTCTGAAAGGTTTGAAAATTGTGAGAAAAATGAGACTTATATTTAAATTCATGCCATTTGTTTTTTTTTTTTTTATATATTTAAAATTATTAAATTAATCCATGAAATTGACTTCATATCATTCTTTAAAGTCAATTACGCATTAAATATTGTAAAACTATTCTTGTTAAGTTTTTATTTTTATAAAATTACACTTTACCAGTAAAAATTACAATACCAATAAAACAAACAAATTACATAAAACCAAAATAAATTTAAACTTAATTCACAAATGTAATCTTAAAATATATATATATATATATATATCTTTAAATGATAATACAAGGAAAGCAAGGATCACTATCTTTGACCTTTGTAGATTGTATCCTAACCTACTATGAAGTCTCCTTTCCCGATTTTAAACAGACAAAAAGACCTTTATGTAATCAAACGCAGGTAATAAAAAATTGTGGGTTTTGATCCTCATAATATTTCTTTCTTTGTTATAATGTTAAAGAAAGCTGTCAATGTCTTGAACAAAGGACCTCTCCTCCAAAGCCACTTGATCTCCCATGGCAAAGTTTCGAATGGCAAGAAGGCCTTGCTTTTTCAAGATTTTAATCTTGAAAAATCTCTACCCAGCCGGTAATTGGTCACCCTTATATATATGCATTGTCTTTGACTGCCATTGTTGGTTTCTTTAGGGTTTAGTTCTTCAAGCAAAAATCTTTAAACTTGATCTTGTTTTCGTTTTGTCGTTCTTAGGGTTGTCTTTCGATTGTTCTTATGAAATTTGGGTTATCATTAGTGTATAAAAATGCTTTTATCATTATTAATCAATGTTGGCTCTTTATTCTATTTATCACTTGTTATCCCATGCATGCACAAGTTCAATATATAGATATAAAATTTAAAACAGTGCATAGGCGTGATATACAAGGATTAGAAGAACTGCCAATGAGGGTATATATGGTTTTAATGACAAAAAAAATCCTAAAATCTTTTTATATTAAGGGTCAATTTGGATGATTAATGAGATTAGTTGTAATGAGATTAAAAACAGTAGTAATGGTGAGATTAGATGAGTTTGAATAATGTAATACTGAAATTAAAATTAATTGTGTGAATATATATTTAGATATAAATACAGTAATAATGATAAGATAGCATAGGACAATTGATCATCTCACCAAATATGTCGACTGTCCTATATATACAATTGGATCCTTTCCCTCTAGTTCGAGACTGGAAGGGCACTTAGACGAAGATGCTATCCATATGCACCTTATGTTGGCACTCGAAATTCAAACTAACCCAAAACTTTATTATATATGAATTGGATTCAATTTTATGTTAAATTTTATCTAATTGATGCTAGTTTGTTTTATTAATTGATTTGTTTTACGGGATACTATGATAGTTTGTTCGATTATGATAGTTGATATAATTTCTACATATTCATATAATCTCAAAAAAAAAAAAAAAAAAAAAGAAAGAAAGAATGACTATGTCATCTCTTTAACGGGAAATATCTGAAACGCTTTTATTATTATTATTATTATTATTACTATTATTCTTTTATTATGAATTGTCATTATATGTACCTGGAATTGGTGAAACAATACTTTGTATGAACGATGTGCAAGAGCAATTATGATATGTATGTTACTATTATTTCATAATGTTTTGTTTTGTTTTGTATGACTCGTAATTAATTGTTTTATAGCGAATCCCACATGGTTTTGTAAAGAACTTGGAGAATAATCTCCCTAGGAAATTACCTCAAGGGTTCGTACATAAAAACTCTGGTAGGAGATTTTAGCATGTTGTTGTGGAAAAGGCTGACAATTTTTTGCACTTCCGAAAGGGTTGGAAGGAATTTATCCAACAAAATTCTCTACAGAAGGGACACTTTCTATTTTTCAGGTACAATGGCAATTCCAAGTTTAAGCTTGAAATTTATGGAAGAAACTGCTGCAAAAAAGGGGTAGTTCTAGATGCTTGGACGAAGGGCAAACAACCTCTTTCATGCCAACATGAACAGAAAACATTCAAAGCAATGGCTGGATGTCGACAGGGAGTTAGAGAAAGAGAAATTGAACCACCATTGCAATCTGACGAGGAGAAAAGGCATAAGAATGTTCGGACAAAGATCCTCAGGAAGTTGAATTCTGTTAAGACAAGGAAAAGAAGTGAAGTTGATCATTTCGAAATTTTGTGATGGAGCTAGTGATGATGAAGCTGATCAGGACAGCTTGCCTGATCAAAAGGATCAATCCGCAGCCGTTGTTGGAGAAAATCAGAAGAAAAGCAGTTTGTCTTAAATCCGCCCAAGAATTCAACTCCAATTATTCATTCTTCACAGTTATTATCAAACCTTCTTATTTGCGCAAAGCATATGGGGTAAGTTACAAACATACATACATATGTATAATTAAGTTTGTCTTCTAATCCAAGTCATTGACATTAGCATTGTTGTTTGTTTGATTGAAAAGACATTATATTTTTGTTTATGCAGAATGTTACGAAAAGATTTGTTAAGACCAATCATTTGAAACCTGGAGGGAAGAACATAGAACTTCAGGTTTCCAATAAAACATGGTCTGTGGTTATGCTAGGTTATGCTCCCGTTGGAGCAATTTTGCGGTGGATGCTTTGAGGGAAGAATAAGTCTGCCTGTTTGAATTGATAGATAACAATGATGTAACTTTTCCAGTCACCATCTTCGGAAACAACAGCTGAAATGCTGCTGACCTTTGCATGAAATCTAGTTTTGATCTTAACCTTCTTTCCCTATCATCCTGAGTTCAATTTTGGGGGGAATTATTAGACCCTGTAATCTAGGTTTAATGCATGGACAAGCTCACTTGAGGTAATCAACAATTGGTTCTCATCTCTGGTACTTGTCAGGTCCCTGGTTCATTAGTAACCTTTTGAAAGTATTGACAATTTTAAATTCTATATAGTGATATTACAAGAAAATAATGCCAAAAAGAATATAAAAACAATACGATTTTAATAAAATCTGTTTATGAATTTAATAAAAACCAAAATATATGTTTTGTATATCAATCGAATTTGACACAATTTTTTCCATGTTTTACTTGTGTTTGACATGATACAATACGATACAGAAAAATCATTACTTTCCCATTCCATAAATGATCACACCACCGGCCTCTGAACCTTTGTTTACATTGAAACAAGCTACTCAGTAGTCAGTTCAAAGGCCATTAGCACACCTGAAAATCTGTCCCCAACAGATACTTGGTACCATTTCATGGTAATCACTATGGTGATTAAGTCAGCTAGGTGAAACATTTTGCTCCCAGAAGTCAAAATGGTGAAATCAATCCCTTCCATATGCAAAGTCATTTTGGAATGAGCTAACAGCAGATGATATTAGCACTAGAAGAAATAATTAAACCAGGAAAAAATCAAATGGAAGAAGGAAGAAATGATGTCATTTCAATTATTTCACTCCCTACATCATCTGTTCTTTAGATTGATTATGTAAGAGAGATAAAAAAGTTAAATAAGAAAAAAAAAAAAAGATAAGAATACTCCTAAAGAAGAAACAACTGCTATTATTTATTTTGTCATTAACTCATTATTAATATTATTTTTTTTATTTTTCCCATTTCAGAACTTGTATAAGTTACTATGGAGCACTAACCAATTCCAATAAAAGTACATGGTAATGCCATTTTCTCATTTAAGATGTCACAATAAACCTGACCGCCGAGATGAGAATGACCCAACTGCATTCTTTGCTGCAACAACTTTGCTGACCAACAGCTTCCACTTAGTCTCATCTTTCTTGCTCTGCTGCTGCATTTTCTCCTTAAAATGCCTATGAAATAGGAAAAGAGACAATTTTAATCACCAGTATCAGATATTCACTAAATTTGTCATCATTGACAAGAACTATAATGATGGATCACATCGTCAATCAAAATGCCAGGTAACAAGTACGAGCCAACATTGATAAATCAATTGGCTTTTGGAGCATTGTCACTATGGTAGGTGATATCATCTGCACTAAAACCCTAGCTTAACAGGGAAAAGTATTCTAAAGAAACAGGCATTCCAATCGGTGTTGCAACAAACAGAATCAACCAAATCAGAACACAATTTGCAAGCATTTTGTAAGCTTTCAACAGCAAGTATGAAATTGTCTGACACAAGCATAAACCTTATATATTATCCTTCTTTTCTTTTATGTTAACCAATATCACCCTTGACCTTTCTTTATGTCTAAAATGTTTCTCTAAAGTGGTTGATAGCATGTTTTGGTCAAATGTTAATGCTTACCTACAAAGAGGAACCTTGCAGGAATCAGGCTCATTGCACATGCGGGAATGCAGTTCAAGAAGCTGCCACATGCGCTTGCAGTGAACACATCCACCAGGGACTCGAGTCTTACAATTCGCGAAATGACGCACTAAGGTTTCAAGTCCTTTACAAGCTGGAAAATTGCAGGTAACCTGGCTTCCTTTTAGCACCTTGTCATGAGGTCCAATCGTCCTACAACCATCCTTGCAAATGTGAAGGAGGGCTTCCATTGCCTCATACAGTTGCAAGTAAACCTTTTTATCCTCCATTTTCCTCTGCCTCTCTTGCTTTCTCTAAGAGAAAGAAAGCGAATGATTTAAAAACAGGACAATTTTATAACATATAACCATAAGGTCAACTATCACTAAAGTCCATTAAAAAAAGGAGCTAAAATAACAAAAAAGCCCTTGATCTTTACCACTTTATTTAGATAAGCCCCTATACTTTAAATGCACCTAAAGCCATTGACCTTTAATTTGCATCCAACTAAGCCATTAAACTTTAATTTGTGTTCAAATAAGCCTCTAGCCTTCAATTTGTACCTAAATAAGCCCTTAACATAAATCAATCTTTTATTTGAAATAAGGGCTTTAATTCAATATAAATAAAAGAATAAGGGCTTATTTGAATAAAGTATAGGGGCTTATTTAACAAAACTGGAATAATTCAGAGACTTTTTTAGTATTTTAGCCAAAAACCTCACTAAACTCTGGTATCATAATTTGCGTCATGATTTGAAACTCAACCAATGCTAAGATACAATTTCTAAGTTACAGTCTTACAGATAGGAAAGTAAATAATAAGTTGGTCAAAATATTGACATTATATGAGGGAAGGGAGGAGAGGGCAACCATACAAGAAGTCGCACACATAAATCATGACATGGTAACTGGTTCTCATAAGTGTGAATAAACAAAATGTTTCCATGTGATAGAATCATGCCCCATGCTGTAATAACCTAAACTATTGTAGTTGCAAATAGTCAGCTCAACAGAAGTCAATATACTTTATGCTTTCAAAAGAAGAAGCTTTGTAGTGAGAACTGAAAATTACTAAGATGAAACATATTCAGTTGTATTCAAGAGACCAACAGCAACAAAAAGTTACCTCTCAAAAAAAAGTAACCTTCCTCAGAGGGAAAAAGAAAACAAATTAATTAACAAATATAACAAAAGGCAGATTGTATTCTTGAAATAAATTGAATAATAAATATAAACTCCTCCAAACATAGAGAAGGTTTTGACTTACAGTATCTGCTTCAACAACAGACTCTACAAGTTCTTGCTCAAGAGCAGGATTGGCACGCTTCATCACTTTCCAACCTTCAGTTGAAGATATAGATTTGAAATCCTTTACAACCATACGAACACAAATGAAGGCAAGCCTAGGTGCATCACAATTTCTTGCTAACTGAAGAACATCTATCACATTTTCCCTGGTAAGCAAGCCTTCCTCCAGTAGGCAAATACAAGCTCTTTTCAGTGCTGGAACTGAGTAGGAATGTGACAAGACTAATAGATGGAGAACAAACTTCTGCAGCTCTTCCTCTTCGTAGCTACATTGCCATATTGAATAAAACTGAGTATATCCAATTATAACATGGATAAGTAAGGACAGAGATAAAGAACTTAGGCCAATGTCCCAGTGCCTATCAAGTTTAAACACCTAAAATATAACATACTGCCAAAGAGGGGGAAAAAATAGAAATCTTCGCAATGGCAAAAACAAGTTGCTTTCCCATTCCCCTTTTACAGATGTACAAATGTTTTCCTAGCAAAATCCAGTTTGAGCATAACCAGTATCCCTTTCCTGCATGAAGGTTCTAAGAACCATATTTTATATTAATCATATGTTATTTGCAAATTACAATCACTGAATTTAGAAGCACCTTTAAAAATATAATGAAACAAATTATGTCTACATAAATAACTGTGCACGGACTTGGTTGGTTATATGGTGCAACCCTTTGCAGAGCCACAGTCCAACAGCTTGGTTACACATGTTCGTAGGCCTTTTTAAGGCAGTGTTAAACAGAAGAGAAAAGAAATAAACAGAGTAACTTGAAGAGACTACAAAATTTAGTTTGTAGTATCATGCCACAACTGCATCAAATGATAGATAAAATTAACATATTTACTGGTTTTGATTGCCACTTAAAATAATGGTATAAACAGACAGGAAACTATCATCATATAATGATTTCGCCCCAGGTCCACAAACTACTGCTGAAAAATTTAGGCAATAAGTATGCAGAAAAAGATTTTGAACATACCAGGATGAATATAGAAAACGAATAAACACACAGACAGCACCATAAGGTACTCCTGGAATTTTGATATATCTCATGCCATGCTTGACTTTTGATAGCCTGAGAACATTACCCAGCACAGGAGATGCAACACTCTGCAAAAGAAAAGACAAGGATGAATATTTAGCTCATAAATCAGAAATTAGAATATGATGAATTGATAATAATATAGCCCTACAGCTTCCATTTTTCCACAAGTATGATGAAATGAAGGCAATATTCTGTCATTTGTAAGGAAATCAATTTCAGCTTTAATGTAACTTAGCATTTCTGTTTTCAAAGAAGAGCAGTAATGACCCTCGGTGGAATTTCTATTCAAATTCATTGACACCATTGAATTAACATTTAAAAGCAAACAACTATGCAAATTCTCTATCTAATAATTAGAAGAAAAGTTCCTTAACATTATGATATAAATCAGGCAAACTTTATTGCACTACTTCAAGAAATAAAAAGGAAAAAAATATAATTAACTCACCAAAACATTAGAATGAGCTAGAACACATGATTTATCCTCAGTGATAATACAAACATCTGCACCATACCCTTCCTTAAAAAGCTTGTCCCACGTATCCTTTGTTTCCTTTGGGACAAAACTACACTCCAGAGGCCTCTTGGAATACTGAGTTCTTGTACACATTTTATGAGGGAGAGGTGGCGGTTTTGGGATGTTAGAGTTATCAGACACAGAAGACATAGGAGCTTCCAGCACAGGTAAAATATCGGCTGGATTTGCTTCCTCTACACATACATTTAAAGATTTACAAAAGGGCTCGCTAGGCAAGGATAGCCATACAGAATCAATCGCTGGTGAAGCCATCAAATATAACTTCTTCGCAGGATATCTGCACTAATGTTAAACGATAAAAGGAAGAAATCAGAATAGAGCAATCAAAGTACAAAACTATAAATTAACTGTAAGTGAGCTATGTAGCAAGATATAAAACCAACTTTATAACATGAAACCGGGAGACAAATATGTACTAAATTCATTCAAATATATAGATTTTCCTAAATAGAATCTTAGTGTTGCACAATATAATGTCAAAATCTAGTCCTAGAATAGACCTAACAATCTAAAACATGATACAATGACACGATTCTAACACTATACGAATAAAATACATAAAGTTGACACAATTTAAATTTTAGTAATAACTATATATAGATTTAAAAAAACCAAAATAACACATTTCATATTTTAGATTAAACACGAAATATCAAATGCAATTTTCGTATAGAATATAACACAAATACATAAATTTTAATATTTTACACCACACAAATATACGAATCGCCAAACCTAGAAGGAATGTTAACATAAATTAATAACAAAGCAGAAACCTTAACAGAACCAAACAGGAAAAGCATCAACTGAAAGTGTTTCTTAACGGCTACCTAACCTTACCTGTAATCGAGGAAAACTTAAAACAATTACCTACAAGAAGGCAAAACCCCATAATTCTATACCCATAATAATAATAATTCTTAGTGTTTTCTTATGATTAAAATAATATAAAAAGAGATTAAAAAATTCTCAACTCCCCATTTTCCCATTTCCAATATGCTTGAAATAAGAATTAATTTTTTTTTTTAAAGGGTCAGATAGAAGAAAAAAAAAAAAAAAAAACCCTTAATTGAGCTAACTTCATTAACGACGGAATATAAATAAATTTCTTCTTGGCGGCCAAGAAAATACGGTGAAAAGAAATAAAAATTTCAGCTTTACTTTTTCTTTTTTTTTATTTGTATTATTGATATTTTTTTTCACGGTTCATACCTTTATAGATAAAGAGGCAAATCTTCTTTAGAAAAAAAAGTAAAAAAACCAAAATCGCTCGATGTTTACTCGATCTTCTTCGGAGTTTTTGATAATCTGACACTACAAAGCTAAAAGAACCTGAACAACAACAAAAAAAACAAATTTATTGTAAATTCATTTTTCAATATATATAATTTAATTGAAAAAAAAAAAAAAGAAAATCGCTGCTGAAGATGAAGAAATATCAACTTTAAAGGAAAAATAATCAAACCTTTTTTCTTTTATAAAACTGGAATTAAAAAGAACATAGCAAAGACTTAAAACTGACCTTTGGATCACAACTGTAAGTGAGAGGTGGAAGTGGAAGAGCGTTGGTATTTAGAGCTTCAAAATGGTGCAGTTTTAGCGTGTAGCGAGAGGAAGAAAAGAGGTGAAGAGAGGGCAGACGAGTTCGTTATTTTTTTATTGGTGGTTTTCGTTTCTTCTTGCGTTAAAATAAAAATAATAATTACTTAATTTGAGTTGGAAGTTCAAAGCGGAAACTACGAGAACCGTGAGATGAAAATCAGTGCGCTACTTATCTCGCGATAAATTCAATTTGACTGTCTACGTTAATACATTGTCTTCTTATTTTCTATGAGCTGTTGTTGAGCACTACTATTTACGTCAAAAGCTTTTTTATTTTTGGACTTAAAAATTATTCAATGATTCTTTATAATTAGGGTTAACGATGATAATAGTTTAGATTGAATTAAATATGATTTAATTTTTTAGATATTATATAAAATTTTAAAATTTAATTTAAACTTTAATTTAAATTTTTATGTAATTTAATTTGATTTAAATTAAATTTTATTAATTTAGTTCGATTTAATTCAACGATTTAATATGATTTTTAATATATTTAAATAAATTTAAATGTAAAATAATTATTTTTGTTTTATATAGATTTAAAATATATATAAATTAATAAAAATATATAATTTAATTTAAATTTTTTATTTTTTATTTTTTATTTTTTGATCTAAAATTTTATCTGAATTTATTATATATATTTAATATTTAAACTTAATTCCAACTAGATAAATAAAAAAAATCAACTTAACAAATACTACAACTTTGAATCAATTTTTTTTTATTTTTTTCTCAATCTAAAAGCTTATCCAATTTTAAAAAATTGGCTCCACCTGCTACTCAAATTTGATCCATCCAATTTAATTTAAAAAATAATAATTTAAATTTGATTTAATTTAATTCTAAAATAATATAAATTTAATTTTTTGTTTCAATTAAAAAACATTACCGTGAAATTCACATCGATATATAACAAAATTCAATATTATGTCAAGAATATATTAACTATTTATTATTTAGCATTTATTAAGTATTGTTATTATTATTAGTCATAATATAGGAATTATTAAATTATTAATATTCACCTCGAAGCTTCTATGTATAAATCTAAATATAGCAAATATATTAATATTCGTATCTTTATGATTTTTATCATATCAGCCAAATCTTATATAATATTATATGCTATTTTAGATATAACTCCATTACTCACAAACTTTTTTTTCCTCCTTTTGTCAGATATGGCATTTACTTCATACACGTTTGTGTTGTAACTTTCTAGAATTCTATTGGATTTAAATTTATTTAAAATAATCTTTAAAAAATAGTATATGTAAAATATATTATACTGTACAATAAAAAATACATATCTTTTATACCATAAATATTAATTCGTGATATATATTAGATTATATAATAAAAATTACATCTTTCTATTAAATAATTTTTTTATAAAAAAATGATCATAATCTGAAAATAAAAAAAAAGAAAGAGATTTCAAATATTAAGATTTGAAATTTAAATATGTTGAATGTCATCTATCATTTTATGAATAAATTATGATGATTTATTTTTAATCTCTTAATTCTACATCAAAAATTAAGTGAAATTATATTAAATTTTAATTCGTTCGTTTCAAGATTTAAAGTATGAAGTTTCTAATCATTAATTACTACAATCTTGACTAAACCAAATGGTGTCCAAAAATAGTTTCTTGTAGTGTTATGGACATGACGCAATTGAAATGCCCTATAGATAACGATATAACGTCCCTAACATTAATTGTCACTCCTTTTGCGTATTCATATACTCTCTCTAATCCAATACTTCATATCCCAATTGGTCGGTTTGGACTTATATATAGCCATTCAATTTTTCTATGCTTTCATCAATGCAGATTTTGTATGGTTTTGTGTAATTGTGATTATCTTTTTTGCCATAAGATTTCCAATAATTTTATTTTTGTCTTTCTGTTTCTTGATATGATAGCTTTCAAAAAATGCCTATATTTATATTGTTATAATATTAAGAAAAAACATAAATTACATACACAATAATTCAATTTCAATTATTTATATTGATCAAATGGAAGAAAAATATTTACTATATATATAGAAATTACAAAAAGTATAAAACATAAAAAAACAAACAATCATATTAAATCCTATAGATGTTTGATTTTGGTTACTAATACTTTATTTTTTAAAATTTCTCTAAAATTATTAAAATTGAGAATAAGTCAGAGCAAGTAATAAGACTGTTTTAGTAAATATTATTTTATGAAATAACTATTCATAGAATAATTTTTTTTTATAAAATAGTTATTTATGAAACAACTATTCAAGTAATAACTCTTTTATGAAATAACACATTCATAGAATAATTGTTTTCGAAACAATTTCCTCAATGAACAAGGCTAACATCTTTATGGGAAAAAAAAAAAAAAAACTCTTGAAACACAAGTATTTCACTAAAAATTATTTCATAAAAGATGTTTCACCAAATGTTATTTTAACTAAATAAGTGAAAATAATCTTAAAATATGATATGGTTCTTGGGTTAATTTCACTATTGGGATATTTCAGAGAGCTTGGTTTGATGGATCAGATATGGAGACAGTTAAGAGATTTTTTTCTTAACATTTTTCTTAAATATGAGTGCTTTTTCTTTTTCTTTAGAATAGATAGTGAACTTTTATATTTACTATATCATTATCAATAAGCTAATTAAACTCTCATTAAACAATACATTTATACTTTTTATAACAACCAAAATTTTTACTACTCACTATTATTCCTATTCAATACTCACTATATATAACTCCTATTTTTGAAAAACTATAAATAAAAATTTTCACAATTCATGAGAGACTTTTAGACTTTAACAGATTTCTCATCATTTTCTCTCAAACTATTTCGATAATCCTTTTTTCCTAAATCTTTTTCTAAGCATTGTTATCTTCTCTACTTAACCTTATTTTACCATTATCATTGTCTGTCTTTGTGCTCAATACTTCAAGATTTACTCTTATCTTCCTCTCCACTATCTCCTTAGTAAATTCTATTTTACTTATTTATAACTCTTCCTTACCTCAATAAAGAACTCGTTTACAAACCTGAAAAAAATATAATTTTCGCATTCATTAGGTTATGTTTGATATACAAAATTATGATAGGATAAAATAAGATAATATTATTAATATGATTAAATTAAATAATGTCATCATCTTTTATATTTGATGTTTGCAAGAATTAGAATAAAATAATTTATTTAGTTGTCTAAATTATCCTTCTTCAAAGTTTATATAATTTAAATTATTGATATAATTTTTAAAGATATAATTAGATATGTAAGTTTAATATTATAAATTAAAAATAATTTTTTTCACTTGAAGAAAATTGAATAATTCTATATAAAGATGATATTAATACTCCTTACAATCTTTATTCTTATTTTTAAACACAAATCGAACATGATATAGAATGATTAATATCATATCCTATCAATAATTTTATATATTAAACATGACCTTTTAATATGCAATGTAACACAAAATAAAATTTTTTATCCCATTAACTTGATATTTTCTTTCTGTTTATCCTTACAAACTCAATTTTCACATGAAAATTATATCTCTCGTGATCTTAAAAGTTAAAGGCCTATTTTCATATTTATAAAACTTTATTATTGGATTATCAATAATTTTCATTTATTAAAAATTTTTACCAATTACATAATCGTCAAATCATCCTTTAATCAACATTATTTTTTTAGAATCCAATTTTGACTCAATATCAAACAGACATTAGACATGCACCAAAGCTTTTTTGACGATGTGGGAAAGTTTTCTTAAAACTATAGCAACTTATATGATTTTTTTTTTTGGTTTTTTAAAAATAATTTATATATCAATAATGTATCAAATATGAATTGAATAAATTATTTTTTTTATTTTTTTCATAATTGTTTATTTGTTTTATTTTTCTCATAAAAAATTAGAATTATTTTGAGTACTCCATGTGATGATAAATATTCATGTATCCTTAAAACAATTAAATTCAAAATTTTCTTAAAAGATGATATTTTGATTGATTAAATGGTTTCACGTATATAAATATAGTGTGTAGAATAGATAAACAAAATATTTTTTGATAGAAGAAAAATATAATAGTATATTATTTTTTGAAAAAAATTATTTTGCATGATGATAAAAAAAATTTGCTAACGAGTGTTTGATTGTTATATTAAATAAATTGTAATTTTTAATACATTAAAATTTATAATATTAATTGTGAATGATCGCATGATTGCATCTAATATAAAGTATTATTATAATAATTAATCTTAAAAATATTTTAAAAATTTTCTTTATCAAAGTTAGAAAAAAAAAAAAAAGCAAATGAGGAAAATTTGAATTTATCAGGAAATGAGACGATAAGAAATCCCGATGGCTTGTAACTGTGACGCTGTGTACGGATGGTGGTGATTGATTTCATAAAGTGGGGGCCACCTCGTACGTCCACAGGATCGCCGGTGAACCAAAAAGACTGACCAATATTATATTGACACGTGGATAAGAATGGAGAGCAGAAAACGGAGAGGCAGGGAAAATGGGGCGGCGGAAAAAGACAAGGAGAGGGACCAGTGATGATGTCACAGTCCGACGGAGTAAAGCTAATGATTTTGCAATGAAAAAATGTGAATCTGATCCAACGGTGGTGGGTAGGTCCATGACGTGGATCCCATCGTTCTATGCCTTCTGATATTGTTGATTTTCTTGCTTGGTTGCCAATTTTTACAAACGTTTTAATACATAAAAAATATTTATGTATAATATTTAAAAAAATTATTAATAAATTTATTAATTTTATTGACAAAAAAATTATTCAAATAAAAATGATGAGATATTCATAGATTTTTAAAATTTTTTATTATATAATCTTTAAAATGGACATAAATACTTTATTTTAAATTAAATTATAATTTATGTTATAAAATATTATATTTATATAATATTATATAATATTTTAAATAAAAATTATATATTATAATTTATATTTATATAAAAATATAAAATATAAAATTTTAATTTTTTAAAATTTATTTATAATTTTTTAAAAATATTAAATTATATTATTTTTATATCATATTATGTATTTTATTTTTAATTAATTTATTTTAGAGCATCTATCAGCCTCTACCATGCCCCACTGATAGTGCTATTCACAAGGGGTCTTTGGAATTACGCTGGGCCATGCATTAGCAATTTTCCTGGCAAGTTATTAGCCACAATTATTCTAAAGTTAGCCTGGACAGCTCACGTATATCTCATCTGGAAAGAACGAAATCAGCGTCGGATTTGGACGCTCTCCATGCAGACTTTTACTTGATAGTAGCATTAGTTTAGTGGAGAGGCTGTTCAATTTTTCTTTTCTTTTTTCGTTTTTATTTTTTCATTTTTTTAAATAATGGAGCTGTTCAATTTAAGCATGGCTATTAGGGTGAGAAAAAAATTAAAAAATAAAAACAAATCAAAATTTAGTGTTTTATTTTGTTTAGGATAATTTTTATATTCTATTTAAATATTAAATATATATTAAACTCAAATCAATTTTTAAATTAAAAATAAAAAAATCAATAAACCAAATTAATAGAATTTATTAAATATATATTTTTATTAATTTTTAAAATTTTTTATAAAATCAAAATAATTATTTTATATTTAAATTTAATTAAATATATTAAAAATTATATTAAAATAATATATAAAAATAAAACATTTAAATTTAAAAATCAATGAATCAAATTAATAGAATTTAATTCAAATTAAATCGTGTAATACTTTTGATTCAAAGTTAAGTCAAATTTAAAATTTTATAATTTTATATATTATAAAAAATTAAATGAAATTCGAATTATTCAAACCATTATCGGCCGTAATTGCGATCTCTTCACCTCGCCACTGCCCCGAGAAATCAAACTCTATGTGTATGTAGCTTCTACGGATCTGAATTTAACTTTTGTTTTGATCTGCAATTAGATATTAGCTGTTCTATGTTTAGACCTTTTGGCTCCTTATGCGTCATTGATTTCTTTTTGCAGGTTTATACTGCTTCTTTTTTATGATTAAAAAATTACATTTATCTAAAAATAAAAAGAAATCAATAAAAAAATAGCATAAGGTTGTTTGCTAAGTCAAAAAAAAAAAAACATATAAACATGATAATTCGTATTATTATATTATATAAAATATTATATTCGTATCATATTTTATATAAAAATTATATATTATAATTTATATTAATATAAAAATATAAAATATAATTTTTTTTATTTTATTAAATTTATTTATAATTTTTTAAAATTTTAAATTATATTATTTATATTATTTTTATATTATATTATCATATCACATTTTAAATTATTTTTTTCTATGTCCCATGCTTTTTTAATCTGTCCTAATTTTCATTTTAATCCAATCCAAAACTTTTCAGATTCTGACGTATCAAACAAAATCCATTGATCTTATGCATTGATTTGAAGGGCAACATAGTTGTTTTGGCCTGAAAGAGGATAAATTGAAGTGCTGCTTGCGGCTGACATGGGTGACGCTTGAAGATATAAAAAATGTTGGAGAGTTAAAGAGTTGTGACTTTGAAAAATGGAAGAGAAGCTAAAAAAAAAAAAAAAAAATGCAAATCCCGTAAGCCTTGCGAAGAACTTGATAAAATCACACAATTGTTATTTAATATTTGGCAACTAGTTTATTATAACGATGTAACTTTTTTTGTGGTCCAAGATTTCCATACTAGAAATCATATTTACGAGTGTTTAAGTTTATTTTTGTTACTTATAATCGTTTTATTAACAATTGAAATTTATAGATATTAACATTTTTAATTTCACAATTTTATTTATTAATGATGTAATGATTTGTAGTTCAAATACAAAATTTATATACTACTAATATATCAAATATAAACAAAGATTATTCTTGATGCAGGCAAAGTTTCTTGCTTATGGCAACGAATGAAAAGTAAGAGATCTAAGGTGAGGTTTAGTGTTAGAAAAAAATAAATAAAAAATATAAAAAATAAAAATAAAAATTTATTTTGAAGCATTAAAAAAATATATTTTTAAAAATTATATCTCTAAAAATAATAAAACTTTAAATTCTCTAATAAAAATAATAAAAATAATAATATTAAAAAAATTACTTATAATAAATAAACATATATAAATTACTAATCAAATGGTTATGATAAATTTTTTTATATATCTATTCAAGTTATAACTATTTATTATATAATAATTATTTTTATTTAAATATAATTATTCAAAATATGAATAAAATTAATACAAAAATTAAATCTATTTACAAATAATTAATTTTTTATTTAATATGAAATATAATATATTCTAAACTACCAATAATCTCTCACTTATTTAAATTTTCATTCCTAACCTATTATAAAAATAAGGGATGTTTTGGAAAAAAAAAAAATCATGTTAGAACATTTAAAATATATATATGAATAAAGAAATTAAATAAGAGAAAAATAAAAGATTGACAAAGATTTTTTCCACATAAAATTGAAAGGGAAAGGAAAGCAATAAGACATAACAATTAGATTTGATAATTCGTGTTATCTTATTGTATTTTATGTCAAATATGATTTTAAATATAATATAAATATTTTAATATAAATACGATACAAATATTTAAATGATAAGAATAATTAAAATACGAACTTGATATGTTTATTATATTTATTACACGTGATATGATATAATTAATATATTTAAAATTAATTTATATTTAACACAACTTAAATAACACGATATGATATGATTAAATATAAATAATATGATTAATTAATTTATTTAAACAAAAAATGTTATTTAAATTAGTATTTAAGAAAAAAATTATTTAAAAATTAAAAATTAAAAATTTATTTAAATACCAAAATAATTAGATAAATTTAATTATTAATTTATTTAAAAAATAAATTAAAATAATTTTTATAATTTATATATTATATATACTTACATAATATTATGATTTAAATATGTCATTACAGTTTCATATGAATATAATATAAATAATCATATTTTAATCGTGTGGACTTGATTAAAACATAAAATACTTTTTCGTATTATTATGGTATCATCCTATAATCGACTGATAATGACATGGCCCTTGATGAAGTCACTGATTTCGTTTAATTTAAAGCAAGAACTTGAGAACGATAATTTATCGTCCAACAATAATCATTATTGTTATATTTTTTTTTTGACAAATTGGTAAGATCTGCTAATTATTACTACTACAAACGAAGCTACTACTTATAGCAAAAATATTGCTCTTTTGTTCTAATTAAAATAAATATTCTATTTTTTATATAATTTTTTATTTGAAATATTTAAAATTTGATTTTTATTATTAAAATTAAGAATCTTTCAACAAATTATATAATTATTCACTTTGTATATTAATTTTGAATTACAACATAAGTTGTAATATTTTCTCATTCCCAACAGACCGTAACTATCCATTGAATGCCACATTTTTAAGATAAAATTTCAATTCTTAATGCATAGTTATTTCTTGATTACACATGGTCAATTGAGGACCACATGAAGTAAATATCTGTCTTGACTTTCCTTCAATTATTTAATGAATTTCAATCAATCAAATCATACAAATAAAAAAATAAAATAAAATAACAAATCACTCACAAACAAAAAATTATTTTTGACATAATTTGTATTAATTTTATGTATAGAGCAAGGTAATCTCACTTTTGTGAAGGTGATGGAAAGAAAGTTATGGTTGATAATATAGTTGAAAATTAAATTACCAAATATTGATTTATATAGATGATATTATAATCTATATTAAATATCCCAACCATTTTGTGAGGATAATAATTAAATTCAGATAATCATTTTAAAAAAAATAATATTTAATAATTTTAAATTTTAAATTTTAGAATCACAACTCTTCCATCATTTGCAAAATATGATTTCCTTTGTTAAAAACAAAAAACTTTGATTAGCATAACTATAATTTGCTATTTTTAGTCAAGTATAACTCATTCATATATATATATATATATATTTTGGGTACATCTTAAATTTTGTATGTCATTTAATTGTGAAATTCTTTCCTCTCAATTCTTATAATTTGTAATTAAACTTTCAAAATATTTAATAATGTAATTTAAAAAAATTGTGAAAAAAATAATTTTAGTATGGAACGTTCTTTCAATTATGCCAAATATTACATAAACAAATCATATTTTTATTCTTCAACAGATCTACAAATCAAGTATTCTTTATATCTTTGTAGTCATAAAAAAAAGAAACACTTCAAAAAGATCAAACCTTCAAAAAATTTTATTTTCAGACACAAGAAATTGTTTAGAGCTACAAAAAATCTCAAAAGATTCTAAAAGTTTAAATTTGACAGAAAAAAATAAAAAAATGAAATAATGTTTTTTTTTTGGTAAATCAGGACACTTTGCAGCATTAAAGAATGAAAGAAGAGAAAGAGATAATATCAATCAACACTAGAATTGACTAATTTCGACTGTTCATCATGTGGTTGAAACTCAAAGAATGTTCAACTTCCAAATTGCTGGGATATTGTGATTTTCTCTCTTAATTGGTCACGCTTTCCCCTGTAAATAGCTCACTCCCAATTTGCTTGAAGATCATAAATTGGACAGAGATGGAGAAAAGAGCCCACGTGTTGGCAATTCCTTACCCAAGCCAAGGTCACATTAACCCCATGCTCCAATTCTCCAAGCGCTTGTCCTCCAGAGGACTGAAGGCAACCTTTGCCACCACCCTCTTCATCTTCCAAACCATGAAGCCTGAATCATTTGGCTCCGACATCGAAATCGACACAATATCCGACGGCTGTGACGA
Organism: Durio zibethinus; assembly: GCF_047325235.1. Classification (NCBI taxonomy): domain Eukaryota; kingdom Viridiplantae; phylum Streptophyta; class Magnoliopsida; order Malvales; family Malvaceae; genus Durio; species Durio zibethinus. The sequence goes on along the minus strand of NC_143165.1, from coordinate 856,263 downwards.
AGGTGGCTTCTCGGAAGCCGAGAGCATCCAAGACTACCTCAAAGGGTTAGAAGCTGCTGGATCAAAAACCCTAGTTGAGCTCATCATAAAGCATAAAAACTCCTCCCATCCTTTTGATTGCATAGTATATGATGCTTTACTTCCGTGGGCTCTCGATGTAGCCAAGCAATTCGGCATAGTCGGAGCAGCTTTTTTTACTCAGGCATGTGCCGTTGATTACATATACTATTATGCTTACCATGGACTATTGAGTCTTCCAGTTTCATCGGTGCCTGTCTCCCTCCCTGGATTGCCATTGCTTGACCTCCGAGACCTGCCATCGTACATTTATGTTGCAGGGTCATATCCATCTTACTTTAAGTTGGTGTTGAACCAGTTTTCTAATGCAGAGAAGGCGGATTTCATTCTTATTAATACCTTTTACAAGCTGGAACAGGAGGTTAGTTTTATATATATGGCAGCCTAAAAATGAAAAAAAAAATTTGTTGAATGTGATGATCGCTTCTCTAGAGTTGAATAAACATATTGTTTAGGTAAAAAACTTTAAACTTTTGAATTTATATATTTATATTAGAGAATTCAGTTGATACTTTTTTGTGGTAGTGTAACAAAAGTTACTGTCCTCCTTTTCATATGGTTATGATAAGTTGCATCACTAATTAAAGCATCTCATAATCATCGTAACGCAGTCAAAAGAAATACAAAGATACAACTTTACTTGAATTATTATGTATCTATTTATACATTGAATGGAATCATATGTTACAATTTACTAGTAACAAAAAGTGACTATTTTGAACTAAAAATTTAACTTATTTTAATTTATTTGATTTATGTAGATTTAGAATTCAAATCTCAATACATGTGCTTGTTCTTATCACATATGCATAGTCAAAAAAAATTCATTCGCTGTATTTTTTGTCTCGTCTGATCAACAGGCTGTGGATTCAATGTCCAAAGTGATCAGTCCATTGTTAACAATTGGTCCAACAATCCCATCCATGTACTTGGACAAAAGAGTCGAGAATGACAAGGATTATGATCTAAATCTCTTCAAACTAGACTCCACAAGCACTAAGTGGCTAAGCAACAAGCCACCGGGATCTGTTGTTTATGTCTCATTTGGCAGCATGGCTAACCTAAGCATCAACCAGATGGAGGAACTTGCCTGGGGCTTAAAGCAAACTAATTTACATTGCTTGTGGGTGGTTCGATCATCTGAGGTAGCCAAAATCCCAAACAAGTTCGTGGAAGAGAAGGATGATAAGTGCCTGATTGCTAATTGGGTTCCCCAAACCGAAGTGCTAGCAAATGAGGCTGTGGGGTGCTTTTTCACGCACTGTGGCTGGAACTCGACCATCGAGGCTTTGTGCTTGGGAGTGCCAATGGTGGCAATGCCGCAATGGACTGACCAAACCACGGATGCTAAGTTTGTTGAGGATGTTTGGAAGGTTGGGGTTCGAGTTAAGGTCGATGAAAACGGGATTGTGAGCAGAGACGAGATTGAGTCTTGCATCAGACAAGTAATGGAAGGGGAACAAGCGAAAGTAATGAAAGAAAATGCTAGAAAATGGAAGGAATTTGCTGTTGAGGCAGTCAGTGAAGGAGGAAGTTCAGACAAGAACATTGATGAATTGGTTTCTAAAATGGTGACCAGAACATACAGCTGATCATTATTATTTATTTTTACTAAAAATATCATTAGAAATGATATATATTCCCATGGCATCGACAAATCCGTGCAACCCGCCAAATCGTCCATTTTCGAGTCACTTGAGTTGGAAGAAAGTGAAACAACAAATACCATGGTTGAATATATTTAACTTTCCGAAGCACTGAGTGATTAATCATCGTTCCTTTCTGATAATTCAGGTTATGTTTGAATGGATGTAGTATATTTGCTGCTATTTCAGGTAAATGCAACGAACCATCCCTTGTTCATGATATGCAAACATATCCATCCTTCTTAGACGTGTTAATTGTCAAATTTCAGCCTTCCAGGAAAATTTAGTGGTTTCTTGTTTATACTTTGAACAGCCTAAAAGAAGTCGTCTTGTGTTTCGTGCGGTCTACCTCTTCTAATACACTTAGTAATTTAATTTAAAATAAGATACGATAATATAAATACGATACGAATATAATATAAAAATGACATAATTTAAAATTTTAATAATAATTATACTTAGATTTAATAAAATAAAAAAATATATTTTATATTTTTATCTCGACATGTAATTTTTATATAAAATATAATATAAATATATAAATCTTAATATTTTATATAACATAAATCGTCTGATCTACTTCTAACCCGACAATAACCTTTGCATTAAATGATTAGACTAAAAAAAAACCGGCTCAGTTATCTATGTATTATTCGAAAGTTTGGCTGGTTTGGCAGAGGAGCAAGTATGGTTGAACTAGCCTTGGGGCTGAAAAGGGCAACAGATGCTTCTTGTGGGTAATTGAGAAACATAAAAGAACAAGCTTCATAGCAAGTTCATAGAAGAAACGTCAGAGAAAAGGGTTGGTAGTTTTGTGGGAGTCCTCGATAAGATCGATGTTCTAGCTCACACGGCAATTGGTTGCTTCATCACTCAGTATCTATGTATATTAAAAAAATAAAAAAAGACATTATCTTAAAATGGTATGAATCAATTTAAATTTGAATTGATTCATATTAATTTTTTCACTCCTTTCAAAATGTTGAATCCTACTTCGAGTCAGTCAAATTTTGATCCTGACTGATTTTCGAATTCAGATTAGAGCAAAATAAATCAAATACCATTGCATACAACATAGCAAACACAATTAACAATTTAAATCGTATAATATGCAATATAGAGCAGTATTATTTCCAAATCCAAGCACAATAACTATTTTGATGATTACTACACCAACAAGGCTTCTATGCAAATCTAGTTTTTCAATATATATGTTAACTATATTACCCTTAATTTTTGCTGCATTCAGCAAAAACATCCATTTTATCAGTAATACCATGAATAAAAGCCAAGGTCTACAAAAAATGACCATTGGAACTGAATTGAGCATCGAATATATAATCTCTAAAGTCTCCCCTCCTCGGCGCTATTGTCATCTTCCGTCCGACTGCCCAATTTCACAATGTCTTCCACGAGAATTTTGCCATCTATTGCATTGAAACGATGAGAACATATAGCAGTCACACTTGTGAACAGATAAATCAAGTGATCGACAAACAACTTAAAAGCAACAATGATGCAGCAAGAAAGCGTAATCAAAATTTATTTAGAGATTTATTTTGATAAAATTATCTTTTTCCCATGCCCAATTTGGGAAGAAAAAGGAAATTCATGCTATATGAAGAACTGTTTAGCTTACCTCTATCTTTGGAAAGATTGCTGATGAGTTCTTGCACACCCTCCTTCCCCAGTGTATCCTTCAAGTATATAGCAGCAGCAGCTACCTCCTCAGGAGTGACTTTCCCATCATAATCTCTGCAGACATATGACATTTTTCACAAAATTGACTACATAGGCCAACTTCAACAAAAAGGACCTGATACTATTTCATATAACATAAGTCGATGAACATTTCATGATTGCTTCAGCTAATATTATTTAATCAAGATGGGATCCCCGACAGGAACACCAGCAGTTAGAACTTGAGACTCCAACTTGGAGGTCTCGGGTTTGAACCGTTGGATGTACAAGAGGGGATTTATGGGACGTGAGAGGGTTACCTCCAACAGTGTAGTCCAAAAAAAAAAAGATAATAATGGTGACAAGAATAATTAACCCTGGACACTACTGTAGCCTAGTAACCCAAATATTTTCAACTTTAAAATCTTTATTGCAAGGTAACCCTGCCATTGCGATCATTAATATGCTAGTAACTGTGCCCATGTGATGATTGATATGAATAACACCAAACTCCATTAATCCTTTTCAATAACAGAACATAACATCATGATAACAAAACATCATACTGTTTGCAGGCAACATAGAACAAATACAAGGCAGGAGGAAAGGAAACAGTCCAAAAACAAATTTGCACCTGTCAAGTAATCGCCAATGATCACCGATTTTTATGTCTACATCATCAATTTCCTTCTCAAGATTTTGGAGCATAGCATCAACCTAAGAGTGACAAGAATGGTAAATAATTTGCTTTCTATCACATATGATAAGAAAAAGAGAAACTGCAATAAAAGTTAGTTCCAATAATTCTTACTTTTTCAATAAGCACCGAAGAAACCTCATCACTTTCAGACACTTCACTAGAATGGTCAATCTCTTCTCGTGCCGCTCTATATGCCTTAATGGCATCCTTTTCACCATCTGCACCTTCTTTCTCTACCATGCTATTATAAAGTTCTATCTGGCAACATTGGCAAAAAATCCAACATCAACAGAAAATAAAAAGGGGCGGAATCAGAATTAGAAAATTTATCATTTCTTTAATGATTTTTCCAACTTAAAAGGTGCAAGTAGAGACCAAATAACGCTTCTAATAACCTAGTAAGCTACTAGTGAAAAATGAGTACTTAAAACATCTAGTTCAAAAGAATACCATAAGGACATTGCAAAAAGACTGTTTTATTTGTTAAATTTTCTTCCTTGACCTCTGACAATAACTAGTTAAAACTAATATGTAGACATCATTCACATGCAGTTCTTCTCAACAACCAAATCACAAGATATCCAACTGTATAACATACCTCCTTATTGACAAGACTTAGGAACTCTTCACGCTCTCTGCTTACAGACTGCATATTAGGAACAAAGTAAAGTCAAATCAACATTGCAAGTGGCAATGCTAGGAAGAAAACAATAGAACAGAACCAACGGAATGACAATCACTGAAGAAAATCTTAAAATCGAGTCCTTACAGATGCTGAAGCTAAAACAGCCAATGCACGACTAATTTCACAGAGCTGCTCTTGTTTTTCCAATGCTCTTGCTATAGCCTGTTCTTGTGCTTCTCTAGCTGTTGGGATAGTCATCTCTTTCAATGCAACATCCTCATCACTAGCTTTAGATTCCTTCATCCTTTCCAGTTCTTCTTCTTTCTCTTCCTCCTCCTATAAAGGTACCGATTTAGAACAAGCAAGGCAATTCAAAAGAAGTGCTCAAGAACTCCAAAGCTGCTTTTAGGCTCATTTCTAAAGCCTAAGTTGAAAACTTCAAGACTAGAGGCCTCTGTTTACATGCATTAAGATTATACCCAACTATTTCACAAAAAAGGGGAGCAACAGAACCCCATAGCAGGCCTCAATAGTATACAACCTACAGTAGATGAGGCTATTCAAATGATAATAATATAAAGAAAACATCTTCCTTCTCAACCTTGATCAGTTCTTCCTGCATCTCAAGGTACTCCAGCTTCCTTCTCCTTTCTGAAACAGAATCTTCAGATGGTAAAGTTGTAACACCAACAGTATCCACAACTTCATCAGGTAGAGAAGAAAGGGTAGCACGAACAGCATCTTCTGGCTTCAGCTTTCCTGATACAGTGAAGGCCCTGCAGAGGGTATCAAAGCATAATAATACAGATTCAGATCTGATGAAAGAAAAGGTAGACATATGCATCATCTATAAACTTCGGTACCCACAAAAGATGGGAAGAAAGAAAATAAATGGAACTTCAAATCACCTAGAAAGGATCAAAAGGGAAGATGGGACTGAGTGATTAAGAGACAAATCTAGCCAATCCCGAAGCTGCAGGCAAGACATTAACCATGTTTAATAGTAGCATAAAATTCTACTCAATATTGCAATTAATTGCATATGTCATCAACAACTTATAATTGCAAATAAGGTGCAGGTAGAGATTGCAGATTCTCAAGCCCTTAATTGGCAAACAGAAAAGTAAATAAGCTCATAAAAAATTAAAAAACAACACCTGTTGACGCATTTCTTCTACTGAGAGCACTCCAAGCATGCCTCGCTCCCTACAATCTTCACGAAGTTCAGCTTCTGATAGGGACTCCACGCCCTCTGCTTGAATCAGCTTGTCATCATTCTTAATCCTAAAACATAAATAATAACTATAAGAAAATAGTAATAATAACAACATTCTCAATGACTTCAGAAATACTGAAAAAGGAGAGAGACAGAGAGAGCGACACACACAGTTTAAGGATTTAAAAAAGAGAGCTTAGTTGGATCCTAAAAGTTAAAGTGAAGGAGAAGCTAAAGAAAATAACTTGCCTCAACTAAAAACCATTAGAAAGAAAACCATAAATCAAAAGAATACCACACTTTGCTCAATCTTCTATGTGAATTATTATAGTAAAATCCTCCTGAACAATGGATCAATATTTAAACAATTTTATGCTGTAAGAATCAAACCCAAATGTCAACATGACTCAGTAACTACTCCTCTAATATTTTTCATATTTGCTTCTGCCCTATGCTTATTCTAACACTTCCAAGTTAACCAAAGATAATTCCGCTAAGAGAGAAAATAAAAGAGGAGTGTAAAATAGTTTTATCATCTGAAAAAATAAAGAGTCAAGCATGCATATTTGCAGAAAAATATCTTTGCATCAACTGCTCCATATAGAGCTTGGAGTGTGCAGCTTACTCTTCCATAGAAATAAACAAATATATGACAATATAAGGATTAAAGATTCTGTGATCAAGCAAATATATGAAAATGTATTGATGCTTCAGGACAGAACAACGGTTTTAAGTACCACCACAGTATACAAACTTACCGCCTTAGTTCTCCATATATGCTAAAAACTTTGCTACACAATCCATATATCAATAAAGGCAGAGTATGAGATGGAAGGTTCCAATACAATGGCTCTCATGTACCAAAAGCATTCAAGGAGACATGCCTATGTATTTCAAGTTCTAATTTCAACATTATATATTCCAAAGTGGTATGAGTAAGTTACCAATTTGAAGACCCCCCCCCCCCCCCAAAAAAAAAAAAAAATCAGAATACTAAATAAATAAACGAATACCCATTCCATGAAACGTAGTGGTTTTAAATTTCAATACAACAAGTTATGCTTTAGGAGATAAACTTAATTATATTTAAACTTTACAAGTGGAAAAGAGAACCATCAATAACATGATAACCAGATACCTCTCCAAAAGCCAACATGTTATAATGAGTTCATATATGATCAAGTCAAATAAACTCAGGTAAAATTAACCCGCCCAAGCAACCATAATGAATCACAAGTTCAATGGAGCAGATCTGGAAGCGTCCATTCACTCCTCTCGGCTACATCCAACTCCACTGACATGTGCTGCCAAAACAAGTTACATAATGGTTACTATAATTCAGATTGGATAAACAAGTATTACCATTGGAGTCTCTTCCTAAGCATATAACGCAAATATGCATCTGTTCCGAAGGGCCTGATTCCCATATATTTGCACATATTTACCAATCGAGGCCTGGAACAAAACAAACAGAAGAAAACACATGAAAGAAAATTGCACAACTATGCTTAATTAACAATTAAATTTAAATTAAATAGTCAAATGCTTTCAAATACAAAACCATTAAAAATGGAGATTAACCTGCTGATATTATCCAGAGTGAGTTCATCATTAAACAGCTTGGCAAAGCCAAGAATCTCCTCATTCGAGACACCATAACCCCTTCTGACCTGCAAAATATCAAGATTGCAATTGCTAAATTTAAGTAATGGAAACAAGGGAAAACAGACAAGAAAAACAGTGGGTGAGATAGGATCTTACCCTATTCAAAAATTCATCAAGATCTTCGGCAGTCTGCCTAATTTCTCCACTCCTTGAATTTTTAACCTCCTTTGCCATTTCTTTGACTGTATCTTGAAGAAACTTCGCATATTCTATTCTTGCATGGAGCTTCCTTTTCAGTGCTTCCTACATGTTCAGCAAGCAAAAACAAATGCATTGAAAAAACAACAAAAAAAAAAGGAAAGGGAGGGGAGGGGAGGGGAGGGGAGCAGAGGCATGCCACAGCCACACACACTTGGCACAGTTGACACAAAAAATCTGCCTCCTCACAAACAGACACATAGGTAAGTAAGTATATTAAACAAGTGCACTTCTAAATGCCCAGCTACACAAGCAAGTGTGCTTGCATGCCCTATCACACGGAGAAATCACGTGTATCCCAAAATTTGAGTAATTCAATATTTAAAAATGAAGCAGAAAGATTCAGTCCATTTTGTACCAAAGGAAACTGGTGAATATAAAAAAAAATACTAGCTGCTATAAGTTCAACAGAAAAAGAAACAAAATGGCAATAACAATAACCAGTAGACTTATACGGAAAGTAAGATGCCTACCACACTCATTCAATAATATTGTTCTGAAGGTACTTTAACATCCTGCTGGTTAAAATCATTCTGATCCATTCAAGAGGCTTAAATCAAGGTGCACACACATATTAGTTCAAGTTTTGTTCACATATATGATCTCAAACAAGTATTGAGAACCACCATCCCTTCTTTATATAAAAAAATTTCAGAAAATTTAATGCATAATTTATTAACATATGCAATCATAATAAAATTGAGAATGAAAACTTCTGTTGTTTGGAAAGAAAACTATGCAAATAAAAAGATATCAGTTTAAGCGTGAAAAAGAAAATGCTGGCTCATTCTAACCCACTTTATGACTTAATGCATGTATAAAGGACAAACCTAACTTCAGTGCTTCCTGCTTTAAAAGGAGAGGTTCTAAAAAGAGGTAATTTGAAAGAATGCCACTGTACCTGCTCTTTCATCTTGTCTTGAAAAGTAGATGGCAACATGTTAGGGAACAGTTTCAAAAAAACAGGCAGAAGAAATTCCATGAACGGAACTATGATAAAAACTGCAAACGGAACTAGCCTAAAGATATCAGCGGTAGTTCGAGTCAGCTGTTGCCTCTCCCTTCTAGATAAACTTCTACCACCAGATAGCTTTAGAAGCAATCGTGAGCTAATCCTCACATCAGCCCAAAGTAGCTTAAAACCCAACCAATAGTGTTGCAAAGTTGACTGGATTTCGTGTTTCCAATGAACAAGTTTCCTTGCCCAATCCTCCCTGCAAAAAGGTATAGAATATCAAATATGCAGTACATCAAAAATAAATTCAAATTATGTAAATTGATTTATTAAAAAACCTTAAGAATTAAAGTATAGCATTTGACCTGCTCATAGAAGCTACAGCTTTTAAAGCAGGACCAATTCCAAGAATTGTGACCCAGATTCTTTGCAAAATGGATTTGACAACCTTCTGAGAATCTTGCAATCGTTTAGCCTTCACTTTTGCTTTAGCAGTACTCAAACCTTCAACAGCCTGATCACATTCTTCTGCAGATGCTTCCTTTCTCTTTGTAGCAACCAATTCTTCATTTTCCTCATCATCACTACTTGATTCAGGTTGTTTAGCAGTAGCAGTCGAAGAATAACGAACAGAATAGGACATCAATCTGACACTCAATGGAGAATTGAATTGAAATTTTGCACTTCCAAGACCCAAAAATTGACATCTATAACTAAAGTATCCTAATCCTGAAAAACCCCGTAAATCCTTTTTGGAAAGAGAATTTACATCCAGTTTCTTTACATGATTAAAATCTTCAGATGGATGGGCCACATTGGATCTATAACTACGTGATTCCAACTTTTGAGTAGAATAACCAAGACACTGAAAGATCTGGACTGAGTGTGATGAGCCATTCAAGTAATCGGAAATAAATCTCTTCCTTCTTAAAATCACTCTAGAAGCCATTATCAATCGTTGTTGTTGTCAACAAGAAGACATTCACTTTTCTTGAACAACCACTCAATTAACCTGGTTGAGATAACATTTCAAATAAAGAAAAAAAAAAGAATATTATTAAATAAAAACAACACCTAACAAGTTCATAAATTGAAAAATGGTGTCAACATTCAAAACTCTTCTCTTGTTTAAATAAATAATCTCTGAATTGCATGACATCAACTCTTTTTTAAATAAATAATCCTTAAATTGCATCACATCAATCAAGGAGTCAAGATTAGTAGCTGGTCAAGTAAAATTATATATATTTTATTTTCTTCAAGTCAGACAATTAACAAATAAACTCAAACAAAAAATAGGAAAAAAAAGCTTCAAAAAAACCATACTAAACAAATTTTGACACACACCAAAGTATCTATTTCTCATAAAAAATAGATATAATAAAAGCAAAATAAGCAGAAGTTGATATAATCTTTCAATTTCCTTTTACTATCAGTTTGCTTTTCGTATCAGAGAAAAAAAATTTTCTTTTCATATCAAACAATACAAATATAAATTTTCATTTTGTTTCAAACATAAAGGTTCTTAGCAACTAAACAGGAATCCAAAATTTGGAAAATTCCAAAGAAAAAAAATTGAATATATATTTTATAATCATAATTCATTTTCAGATTCGACTAATAAATATTATAAGTAAAACGAAAATTACAATAAAATTTGAAGTTGCGAAATTCAACGATAACCAAGAAAAATAAATTGCTGAATAAAATGGTATCACTTACAATGAGAGAGCTTGTTGAGAAAGAATATTTTGGATCGATCAATACATAAAAATTTGAAGTTGTAAAATATAAGAGAAAAAAAATCAGGGTTTTTTATAGGGAAAAAATGGGAGGGTTTAGAGAGAAAAATAGGAGGGTTTAGGGAATGGGAATAGGCAAATTTCAGGCGGTTTTATTATATAACACTATTGCAACCGTCGGCTCTTTGATCTTAGCTAGTGTGACCCGATGGTCTTTGAATATTCTTGATCCCCAAGACAAATGAAATATTAGTATGTTTTAATTTGAGCATGTGCGAAATTAAAAATCTTGGAAAGTTTGTAAAAGAAAATTATGCCTTACAAAATATAAGAAATATTAAAATATTATTTAGGAGTAATTCATTTTCAAAACTAATACAAAATTAAGTAAACTTCATAGTAAATTATCAAAATACTCATTATTAAAAAATTATATTATTTTCTCATATATATTATTTTTGGAATTTTATCAATTATTATTCAGAATGAAATTTATCACAGAGTATCAAATATAAAAATAAAAAAATAAAAACCACAAGAATATTATGTAAATTGAATTTAACTTAAAAAATTTTATTACCAAGGCCATCGAATTAGCAACGAGGGTCTGGTCCTCCAATTTCAATTTGACTCATGAAAAAAGATCCAAATGCAAAATTAAGTACATTATTTTTTTTTTTATTTGTGTGCATAGTTCATGCCACTTTGACAATTTTAATAGAATTAGAAAATTGTCCATGGTTCGTTGCGGTTACATATTTTTTATTTTAATATATATTTTTTAAAAATAATAAAATATTGAAAAATTATAATGTAACAACTTAAAAAAATTTAATGAATAAAATAGAAAAATAAAATATTATTATAAGATTTAAATCAAATATGAAAATGCATTTGCTTGGAGTAGGAACACAAATTAATTATTGTGTATGAAACAATTTCATAAAGAAAATTATTTTTTTATCAAGAGGGACTAAAGAAACAAAAAAACTCTTACTTACGAAACTTAATAAAGAAGAGAAAATAATACCTTTAATTAAGGGCAACATAAGCTTAAAGTAATGAGCTTAATCCACAACCACAACTTCAACAACCTATTCCATGACTTTCTTAGCATTCTTTTATTTTCTCTTTATAATTTATTTTAGATCTTTTCCCAACTCACCATAATCCACTATGATGCCTTATTTTAAAAAAAAATCCAAAATGTATGATAAAAGTAAGAAAAAAAAAAAAAACTAAAACTGTAAGAGATGTATTAACATGTTTTTCTTTAAAACATGTAATAATCTATACTTAAATTGCATTTTTAAAGCAACAAATAAAAAAAAAGCACACCAAAATTGTTTATGCAGAGCATAAATCCTAGACGTTTTAATAAGTTTATGGTGTGAGGAAAGCATATTGAAAGCTAAAGTTACCAACCGAGCCGGTGAAATTTGAGCAAAGAATGATATTAATCAATACTTGAATCAGATAATAACTTCAAATTACAACTTAAAAGAGGAATAAATAATAGCACAAAATTATTTGGTAGATCTAGGTTCCCTTATTAAAATGAAGATCTAATAGCCATAAAATTTAAGTTGGTGGCCATCATATTATAAATTATTTTGCTCTATAATGATAATGTTTGTCACTCGATTAACAAAATTTGATACCTTATACATAAACAACAATTTTCATCTATTAATAAAAAAAAAATTTAGGAACTACATTCCCTTTTAAAACTTATTTTTCCTTATCTTTGGTCACTAATGCTATTTGATTTTGAAAAAAAGTCTATTAATGATTTATTTACCTAACAAATTATTTGAGGTTAACTAATTTTTTTTAATATTATTTAACTTCCGCAGATTTTTCATCAAACAGACAACTTTAAAATTTTTAAGTAATACTTAAAAAATTATTCAAAAAAGTTGCATATATCTAAAAAAAAGAGAAAATATAGAATCTATAGATCTAAAAGGAGTCATGAAGGAATTACTTGCAAATAGAATTATTATATTACTGCAAACTTCTACAACTTTATTTATTGCCACCATTCTGCCCAATAGAAAAAAGTAAAGAAAGAAATAATCTACGAGTATTCCTCAAGATACTAAACTTGTCCACATATATGTTCTTGAAAATGCCTTTCATAAATTTCATATATCAACACTTTACAATTCCAAAGCTTGTTCATAATCAAACAATGAATGCATCAACTAATGTACAAAGGAACTATCTACCATCACTTGTTTGGTAGAACTTTCACGCATAGTCATTGTAGACGACGATTTTGTCTGAGTCTACTGTTTTTATTTTAATTTAATAATAATAATAATAATAATAATTTAAAAAATATAATAATAAAAAAAATGAAAAAGGAGATAGAAACCAGAAGGCTAGTACGGCGCTGCTGTTGCCCCCGACTAGCCCCCAGTCCAGCCCCTAACCAGTCTCCTGTTCAACCCACCTACAGCTACCCCTATAACCATCATTTGCTCCCCTTTGAAGCTCCTTAAAAACCTCATAGATTCTTCCCCTTGAAACCTCTCTCTCGGACCCCCCTCTCAAAAACCTTCGGACCCCCATTTCCAAAAACTTTCAGACAAGGAACAGACCCCTCTCAAAAAACCTTCGATCAGATCCTTCAAACCTCGAAACATCTTCCTTCAACAACCACAAACACCACGCTAAACCTCTTCCTTCAACAACCCCAAACAGAACCCACACCAACCAAAAGAAAAAATAAACAAAAAAATAAAAACAAAAAAAAAGACAAACACAGTCCCCCGCATAGAGGAACCCAGTGCCAAAGTTACCTGCAAAAGCAAAAAAAATCACGTTAGTCTTGTTTCAACAAAACAAAACAAAAAAAAAAGAAAAAAGGGGAAACAGAAACTTTAAGCCCTGATCTACGCTAATCAGAGCTATTTTCGACAAAAAAAAAGGTCAGATCTAGGAAGAGTGCTTCTTGGAGTATTTTGACATTTTTCGGTCACCGACGACCACCGACAACCACCACTGACGGTGACTCAGACGGTGACCAGAGCGACAGTTGGACGACCAGACGGTGAGAGAGCTCTCCCTTTTTTTTTTTTTCTGAAATAGAAAAAGAATAAATTTTTTTTCAATTATATATAAAAGACTAAGGAGCAAAATAACGTCGTTTTAGGTCAATGAGGATCCGCGCGTTGACCTGGATCCTACCTGGGATCCGCGTAACCCTACCTGTGGACCCGCTCTTCCAATAGTTGCTGACCGATCCAATTGAACCGGTTTGAACTGGATCGAACTGTAGACCGTTCAATTGAACCGCACGTCGAACTAACCCCTTTTCAGTCCAACCAAATCGTCATGGACTGGATTGTTGACCGATCCGGTTCAGGTAAAATTTTTTTTTAATTTTTTATTTTTTTTATATATTATTAGTTTTGTTATTTTAAGTATTTTTATATATTTATGCATGATAAGTTTTTAAATTTGTTAGGATAAATATTAATTGTTTTAATAATAATAAAAATAAAAATAAGTAAGATAATAATTAAAAATATATATTAAAAATGCTAAAAAAAATAATTTTTATTATTTTTCCTACCTAAATGTTGGAAGGAATAAAAATATTTTTCTAAAAATAATTTCGCCTAGATGTTGGGAAATTATTATTAATAAATTTTCATAAAAAATAAATATATGAGAAATTATTGATTAATTTTAAAAAATCACTAAAATCGAACTTGCTTCAAAAATTCATCTAGATGTTGAAGATTTTTAGAGATGTTCGTATTTTCTTAAAAACGGAACCTCTTTTTTTAAAACCAAAACCCTAGGATTCTAAAACCCCTAAAATACAAAATCCCTTAAATCCAAACCCTCTAAAATCTGAAACCTTAAAACCTTTAAACCCTTAAATCCAAACTCCCTAAAATCCAAAACCCTAAAATCCCAACCTTTAAATCTAGACCCCAAAACTCAAAATCCCTAAAATCCAAAACCCTAAAATCCAAATCTTCAAAATTTTAAAACCCTAACCTTGAAAACCTCTACCCAAGCCCTTACTCAAAACATTCTAAAAATCCTAAGGACACGTGTAAAAATTTCATTTGAAGCAATTTATTCCCGAATGTCACCTAGATGATGGGTATTTAGAAAATTTTACTTCGTTAAGTCTTTTCACACGATTTTTTAATTCGCATTAATAATAAGATTAATAAATAAAAAGTATAATAGTAAATTGGGATCTTAAATATAAACAGTTGCACCTAAGCTCTGCTTAGATGTTGAAAAGTCGGGGTGGCCTCATTATACTTAAGAATCCAACTTTTAAATTGCATTTCATCCTACATAACATTCATTGGTATACATACGTTAGCATGTTATTATCAGTAATTATTTGTACTATTCTATCTTTAATCTTTATTTACTACTTGGTGATAAAATATTTTATAATAAAAAAATAATACTTTCAAAAAAAAATTATGATATTACAAAAAAAAATAAAAATAACATTCTGAAAGAAATAATTTTTGGTACTCTGCTTAGATATTGGAGAGTCACCAACAATTTTCTATAAAGAGTGTTATTTCATTTTAAGGATTGTTGTGTTAAATCTTAAGCGAAAAGAGTTATTTTAAATTCTGCCTAGATGTTGAAAAATTTTAAGATAATTTTTTAACTTAAAGATTTTTTCAATATTTCTAAATAAAAATTTTAGCAAAAATATTTTTTAAAACGAAAGAAATTAGTATTAAATTTCAAGTCAAAACCATTTTTACCCAACACCGAAAATAACGCATAATTAAATGGTACCAATTTATGGGCGTTGTGGGGGTGCTAATCATTTCCTACACGTAACCGACTCTCGAACCTAACTTGATTTTTCGTAGACCAAAATTTATCTTTTTGATAAACTTTAAACATATTTTTATAGTTTTATTATAAAGATAAATTTTTTGATGGCCAATCACACCCTAACAAAGATTGGTGGTGACTTCTTTTATTTATTTCGATTTTAAAACTCATTTATGTCTAGCGATCTCAAAACCGTTACAACAGTCATTAAATACTTTATGCCTAACATACGATCCAATAGTTATTGCACAATTTAATTCTTAAATTAACTTGGTTCATATGTAAGATGTTAAAATTTAATTCTAATTTGATCCAACATTATAGCATAACCTTGGTCATCTTCACAATCTCAAAAATATTCCAAATATACAAGATATTTGAAGAGTAAATGACATCATATATACTTAATTTTAGGGACAAAGTTTAAAATCATTATAAATTATTTAACTTAAAATATCAAATTATTAAAGAATGGTCTAAAAAGTTCCATTTTATTTACTAAAAAAAATTTAACTCAAAGCAATGTTTTTATATAGGTAATACTTTTTCATATTAAAGCAATATGAGTATCTTGCAATAGTTTTTTTTCCCTTAGGCTCCCCTTTGATACGACAATATAGTAGAACTTTTGTCATATTGACAGTCTAAAAAAAAGTTTCAAACATAAAAGACATTTAAAGAGTAAATGATATCATACGTATCTTAACTTTAAAGATAGGGTCTAAAATTATAAACTAGTTAACCTAAAATATGGACTTATTAGAGAAGAGTATAAAATTTTTATTTTATACAATAAAAGAAAATTTTAACTCTAAGCAATGTTCTTAAATAAGCAAAATCTTGTCTTATTAATGAATTATGAGTCCCTTGAAGTAGTTTATTGTGCACTAAGTTCTCATCTTCCATATGTTGGAAAAAATATTCTAAAGCAATTTGTGATATTATGACCAAAAGCATATTATCAAAAAGTATAAAAAATAAAAATTTTAGACCTTAATCGAAAGAGTTATTTGACAACATTCTTAAGGATCACATTGATACATGCATGGGCTTTTGTTGGACTTCATTTTTTAAATGTTTTGAACTAACATTTCATTACTAAGTATTCAACCTAAAGAACTTGAAATTCTAGTGCTCATATTATAAATTAAGCATAAAAGACATTTATGTAAGATGTTTTTAGAATGAAACATTTATTAAATTTAAATATATGAAACTTATAAATTGGCAAAATTAACCACAAAAAAAGAAAACAAAGAACCTAATTAGTTATGAATTAATAATGTTATGCAGTTATGATCCTTAGACTTTAGAGAATAAAAAAAATTCATATTAAAATTGATTAGCCATAGAAACCAAACAACTAAGACTATAACATACAAATAATCAATCTATTTTTGCAAAGCAATAAAAAAATTCATGTTAGAATTGATTAGTCATAAAGAGACCAAACAACTAAGATTATAACATGCAAATAATCAATCTATTTTTACAAAGCAATGACAAAAGTTATAGTTTTATCAAACAAAAAACATGTGGAGAAAATTTAAAAGTGAATTACTTAGGATCAGTACCTATCTATAAACTAAGGATTCAACTATATCCTATATTTACCTATAAAATAATAAAAAAAAGACAAATATGAAGATCACATATTGGTATAATTTTTAATAATAAAAGCAAAAATTGCTAAAAAAAAGTTAAAGAAACTAAAACAACCTTTGCTTATTGGTCTTTCCACTTCCATCTTTAGTAGCATGGTGTGCCACGTTTGCACCAAATTGGTTCCTTAGAGATTTTGATAACATTTGGCTAACCTTATTCTGGTTTTGAAATTATTTCAAACCAAATCAGCAAATCTCCTTAAGTGTTCATAACAAACTTTACTAGTCAAGAATTTGTTTAACCCAAAACTAATGTAATGTTAAATAATTCATCAAACGGAGTAAAAATAAAGAAGATTTTCTTAAAAAGATAGAATTGATCAAATTCAAGACCAAATGCATATATTTAACTGCATCATTCCATGTCCATTATTTAGAAAATCCACATTCTTTAAATTGTCCATGTAATTATCATAAATCTACCTTTTCAAAGGGTACAAAAACATCATTCCATTGCATGCAATTTACCATAATGAGAAAACATTCCAAGGATGGCATACATACTTAATAAAGAAGAAATAAATTGATAAACGAAGTGAATAATAAAAATTGCATCATATTGAACTACCTCATTTGACTAATGAGAACAATAGAACTTAACCAAAAAAGATAATAGGAATATTAAACAACTTGCAATTAGAAAAGGGAAAAAAATAAAGTGTTAGAAAGTATCAAATATTTTAATCCTAATTAATAACATATGAGCAAATGAATAAAGCATTGAAATTACAAAAAGAATACCTAAAAACAAATCCCTAATTTGATTTGAGTGATGTCACCATAGTTATTCGATCAAAGAAACTCTTTTGTAGGTAAACTTTTTTTTTTTAACATTCAAGTTTGTTTCTCTTAAAGAGAAAAAAAAATTATTGAAGTCAATCATAACTAAAACACAAAAATATAAAGAGTGTATAATAAATTCAAAGGTTGCATAAAATTCAACAATAAATTCAAAAGTATAATGAGCTAGTATGGTGTAAGATTGTCATCATCAGAATGTTGTTTGAATTCCTAATAGTAAATGTATATATATGTCTCTATGCGTTATAAGTACATTAAAATTTTACTTTGAAATAGCAAAAAAAGTTGTTATGGGGCAAAAGCCTCCCAATAATTTTCAAGTTTTACATATGTGACCATTAATTATTGGAAGAACCAAATATATGATTATTTATGAAAAAAAATATGATCAATTAATAAAGCTTATTTACTTCTAATAGTTTTAAAATCTAAATCAAGTTAAATTAATTTAACTTTTGCATTAAAGTTGTTAGCTAAACTAAAATAATTTGCACTATAAAGATAACATGAAAAGGAAGTATCATGTAATAGAGTAGAAAATTAAGAAAAAATGTGATAATCACAATAATTAAACGAAAAATAATCAATATTAATTGCAATAATGAATTAAAACAAAAACAAAGAGAATCAAAAAATTCATAATACACAATCACATATTGTGGAAACTTATTAAAAAATTACTTTTGTTCATATCTTCAATTTTACATACTATACAAACATCAATTTAAAAATGAATCAAGTAGATTTAAAAAAACAAATAAAAAATCAAAACAGCATGTACAACCTGCAACAAACGGAAATGATTGTTATGATACCTAGTAACAAATCTTATTGGGGATTCTTACCCTATCATACATGATTTTAAATTCTTAAAATTACCATAAAAGATAAAGGGTAAACTACTATAGAGAATGAAACCATACCTCAGCACTCACAACCTTATCAAAACCAATATAAGCAAATTTTTAGTCTTGAATCGATTCTTATTTTGAAATAATAAAACATTAAGCTAAACAAGCTTGATTAAGATTTTGAAAAAGATTTATTTAGTACATGTTCTTAAGTTTTATTATTTTTTATACTAAATAAATAATATGAGTTTCAATGTTTAAACAAACCTTTCTTTATGTGTTCTTATTTCTCAAATCAAAAGTATTTTTAAACATTATTTATTTGAGCTTAAATGAAAGTTCAATTGTTGTTTTTAAAGTGAACTTATTCATTTTGGACTCAATACAATTTTGATAATATTGATTTTTAGAAATAGATTAACTTAAGAAAGCTATTTTACAAGAATAAAGTTTTCCAACACTGAATTTATTTTATTTTTCTATGTTAATTCACAAAGCTTTGATATTTGAATTTTGTATGGTTGGAAAGCTCTTTGAATCTACTTTATAATGGATCAAACAAAATTAAAATCTAAATTTTTTAAGAAAAGATTTTAAATTTTTACTAGACACTTTACAGTTGTCTAAAAATTGCACAAGGGGTGATTTGAAAATTCATTATAATTCGTATACAATGAATTAGGCGATAAATTTTATATGAATAGAAATCATTTTAAGTCTAGTTTCTAAATCTTCAAACAGTTTTTTTATTTGAAATTGTATAACTCAAGATATGATTAAATTAGTGAGTAGAGTGTAAAACGTGATACAATTGCCCAGCTTGACTGGATTGATCCCTTAGGTTACAAGATCAATCCCCTGGCTAAATCAATTGATTCTCTCTTATAACAGATCGATTAATTTTTTTTTATAAAAATAAAATGAATTTGAAAAACACCAAAAGAGATCTATCTCCTACAAGAATAGATTGATCAAGTACGGTATAGGATCGATCCCCTTAGCTGTAATGGCAAAAAATGAAGTGAAATACATGAACCAATCAATTCTCTACAAGAGGGGATTGATCCTTTATGCCTAGAAACACTTCAATGACTAGTTTATCTAGCTTCAATGGCTATTTTCAACTCCAAAACATTCCTAAACGATTATCATTTTCTTTATATATTGGGCATTCTAACATATCAAGAAGGTTGATGAATTAAAAGAGTAATATTAAATAAGCCATATGTTTATTCTCTTAAAGAATCTAGAGTTTTAGAGCTTTAAAATCTATATCTTTGTATTTATTGTGTTCAAATCATATTTGTTGTTCATTCATCATTTTTTTGTACTTAAACTTAGCAAACAACTAGCTTTAGAGAGATTGTTTTAATGTTTGCAAAATTACATTTGATCTATAAAGGTGGAAGAGAACATGATGTGAAGTATCTTCTTAAAAGCTTTGTAATGAAATTGAGTAAAATACTATAAAAGGTAAATATTTCTATCTTAAGCCTTAGAAAAAAAATGTTGTATTTTCAACTGAAGCCTTGATGTAAATAACTAAGAAGAGAGAACGTAGTTGCCTTATGGAGAAAGATCGAACCTTTATAAATCTTTATATTTGATTTCACTATCCTTATCTCTTTATTTTCATTGTTGATTATATTTACTTCTAGATATATTAATTGTTGTCATTTGCATCATATAATGATAATGATTTTAATTTTTCATTCAATTATTTTAAAATCATTGTTTGAGAAGAACTTGGAGAAATTCAATTCACCTTTCTTCTTGGATCACCATATCACCTAAAAAGCTAACACAAAAAAAATTATTTTATACCTAGCAAGCATTCCATTTATCCCAAAAAGAAATACGTATTGGATAAATAAGCCAGGTAATAATTCCTTAAATCATCATATTGACATGAAAATAAAATAATAAATGGCAATTGTCTAGTAGGATCTTTGTGGTAAATTCATCAAGCCTTAGAAGTTAGATAAGCACCAGCCACCATCACAAAAATCATGGCACATACTTTTATTGTGGTAATAATGACTTATGCAAGTGTACTTTACATGAGAAGTACAAAAGGTTTGAAATTTAAGGTTAGAGGTGACAATAAGACATATGTATTTGATTTATTTACAAAACATAAAATGAAATATATGCAATTACTGAAAAAACTTAAGACATACTTTTCAAACCATTCATCAAAGCAATTTGACAAAGGTAAATATCAAAACTTGTAACAAGCTAGTGATTATAGCTCCATACATAGATACCTTATATATATATGTATATGTATGTATATGTATATATAAATACATGTATACATCAAAGTGGAATACCAAAGGCATATTTTCAATAAGCTATTCTTAAACAAAAATTAATTGCTACTCATAATAATCATAATTAGAAACAAAAAAAAATGACAACCATAAACATCAAGACTATACAAACAACAAAAAAACGCAATGTCTATCTTTATAGATAAAAATCATGTTGCTTTCTTATAAAGATATACACCATCTTTATAAAGAACTGATAATGTGGGAAAAAAACTAATGATGAGGACACTTCCAGAAAGCTCCATTATTTTTTGCTACAAGCTCTAACCCTTTAAAAACAACCTTTATCCTAAAAAAAGGTGAAAAAAAATTGAAAATGTGGGAAAAAAGCTGATGGCGCAGACAATCCTAGACAATCCCAAAAAGCTCGATTCTCTGTAAGTTTCATATTATGGATATTATGGATGACCTTCATTATATGTAAATAATATATGACCAATATTTCAACTACCTATTATGTTATTAAAATTAACTTTGTGACAATCATTATAAAATCAAAATAAAAAAATTACCATTTTTATCATATAAAAAATGAGTTGGTTCATTATGAACAAAGAAAATATATATTTTAAAATATATATGTAATAATAAAATCAAGAAAAGATATACAATAAATTTACAAATCATCTATCAAATAAAATAATATTTTATTACCTTATAAATCATATTGAATAATCAGACTATTCAAATAAAATAATGTAATATTTGATTACCTTATAAACCATATTGAATAATCATACCTCTAAAAATGTAGTTTTTGACATCTTCTAAAAATATACAACTATTGTGCTTGAAGATTACATTTTTTATATTAGAAATGTAGTTAATAATTTCAAAGACTATAAAATAATGTAGTATTTGATTACCTTATAAACCATACCGAATAATCAAACCTCTAAAAATGTAGTTTTTGATGTCGTCTAAAAATATACAATCATTGTGCTCAAAGATTACGTTTTTTATGTTAGAAACGTAGTTAGTAATTTCAAAGACTACGTTTCTAACATAAAAAAAACATAATCTGTGATACCATTTAAAAATATATAACCATTGTGTTCAAAAACTAGGTTTCTTAGGTAAAAAACGTGGTTAATAATATTAAAGATTATGTTTCTAACATAAAAGATGTAGTCTTTGACGTTTTTTTAAAATATACAATTATTATATTCAAGATTACGGTTTTTATTTAAGAAACGGAGTTAATAATATAAAAAAACTAAGTTTCTGACATAGAAAACGTAATCTTTGATGTTCTATAAAATTATACAATCACTATGTTCAAAGATTACATTTTTTATGTTAGAAACGTAGTTAATAATATAAAAAATTACATTTTTAACATAAAAAACGTAGTTAAAATAATTAAAATTTTTTTTTTTATTTATTATCAACAATGTTGTTAACTTAAAAAAATGGATTTTTGATAGGTTATCAATCACGTTTTCAAACTATTAAATGTGATATTTGTTTACGTTTCTCACATAAAAAATACCGTCGATATAAAAAAAGTCATTGATATAAAAATATTTTATTTTGTTATTATTTTAATTGATATATTATGTTTAAAATATAAAAAATGTAGTGCTTTCTAAATTTTGAAAAAAAAATAAAAAACATAAAATTACAATTATCTACTACATTTTTTTTAAAAATATTATTTTTATTATATATAATATACATTTATTCTTTTAATGTTGTCCCTAAATCAATGTTTGAAAGGCTACAGGAATAATTTTAATTGTCAATATACATTTACCACCTAAACTTTTCACCAAGCCTTCTCTTATTCTCAGTTTAATTAAATTAAGGAACAATTACTCCTCTATTTTTATCAGATTATATAGAAAGCAAAAAAGGAAAAAAAAAAATCAAAAAGCAAAATGAAAGGAAAACCATGAAAATGCAGAACACTCAATGAAGAGCACTGTGCTCCATAAATTTTCAAAATTTATCTTATGAATACAATGAAGTAAAACGAAAAAAGATATAATATTATTTAAAATTTTAACATAAATTATATATGAATTTAACAAAAAATATATTTTATATTTGATATATCAATGCGAATTGACATTATAATTTTGTATTTTACATGTATTTAAAATTAAATAAACGCAATATATATACCTATCTATCTAAATAAATTATATATATATATTTATATGTACAAATCCTCATGTCTACATAACTGTATGCTCTCATACATCATGAATAAGGACCTGTTTCGGCTCCTTAAGAGCAGAAAGAAAGGAAGATTATTACTTTTTTTTTTTTTTATTTCAATATGATTTTATGTTTTGTTAACAAGGATTTATAACATACAATATTTAAGATGAAGCTTCAAAAACTCGAGATTGAAACCTCCCTACAAAATTTTCATCCGATTTTTGTCCTTTTCAAAGGAACTCAGCCCTTCATTATTTCTTGCAAATAATTACATGTAATGCATTAAATTACGAGGCAAACTTCAAATTTTTAGAATAACAAGGAATCTTTAACTCCATCAAGGCTCTATCCATGTAACAAAATAAATAACAAAATCTCGAAAAAAAGGGAAAAAGGTTTATTAAAAAAATTACAACCAGTTTATAAATATTTATTCAAAAAATAAAGAGACTAAAAGAAGCATTTTATGATAATTTCACTCTTTAAAAAATGTAAATAATAAAGAAAAATAATAAAAGCAATATCATAACCAGAAGTTGATATAATTTTTCAATTTTCCTTTTTTTTTTTTTTACATCAGTTCGCTTTTCGTCTCAAAGAAAAAAATTTTCTTTCTCTTTCAAGCAATATTAAATATAAACTTATTTCATTTTAAATATAAAAATTCTTAGCAACCAAACAAGAATCTAAAAACTGGAAAATTAGAACGTGAAAAGAAAGGAAACTAAATATATATTTGATAATCATAACTCATTTTCAAATTTGGCTAACAAAATTATGAGTAAAACGAAATTTACAATAAAATTTGAAACAGCAAAATTTAACGATAACAAAAAATATAAATAAAATGACATGTCATTAGCTAAGAGAGAATATTTTGGATCGATCAATACATAAAAATTTGAAGTTGTAAAATAGTAGAAAAAATACAAGAAAAAAAAAAGGCAGGGATTTTGTACAGTAATTCGGGAGGAAAATGAGAGGGTGTAAGTGTCACGGCCCACAGGAGTCCACCCGAGGCCGAGGCACCATCAACAGATTCAGTCGCACGGCTCAGGCCCAGGGCTTGCAACACACACTGCAACATCTCCCAGGCCGAGGAAAATGCTTCTAAAAAGGCCCTAATGGTACAGGCTCTGGTACGAGCAAATCAGGCTCAGGTGTAGACGCAGGCCCCAACAGATCCAGAGTAATGAAGCTTCTAGAAGGATCTGGAAACGTCAAAGGTTAGAATAGTTTTTTTGCACAATTTGAACTATTTCATATATATCTCATGTAATCTATTGTAATCTTAAATTCTGTAATAGTTGTTGGATTAAATTAATCTTGATTATTGATTCATAGGAGCTTTAACTATAAATAGAAGGCTCTCTACGTACAAAAATATTTGAGTTAATAGAATTATAGTTTTTTCGAGCGTCTCTTATTTTTCTTTTACTTTCTAAGCCTTTCTAATTTTAGAGTGTCTTTTAGTATTTTTTTAGAGTAGTTTCCTTTAGAAAAAAGTTTCTAACTTTAGAGCATATTTTAGTGTTCTTTAGAGTATTTCCCTAAAGAATATTTCCCAAAAAATATTAAGTGTTTTTTAGAGTATTTCTTCTAAAAAAAAAAAAAATTAAGTGGTCACCCTTTTAAAACAAAGAAAAATAATAAAAATATTAAATACTCTAAAGAAAATTAAGTGTTCCTTCTTTTGGAGTATTTCCTTTTAGAAAAATAATAAAAGCATTATCTCTAGACGAACAATAAGTATTCATTCTTTCAGAATATTTCCCTTTAGAAAAATAATAAAAACAATATCACAATGTAAGGGAAAAAAAATAAAAGCAATATTATAAGTAATATCATCGCCAGAAGTTATATAATCTTTTAATATTCTTTTAAAAAAAATTTTTTAGTCAGTTCGCTTTTTGTCTTAGAGAAAAAAATTTTATTTCAAGCAATATTAAATATAAATTTTCATTTCATTTCAAACATAAAAGTTTTTAGTAACTAAATAAGAATCTAAAAATTAGAAAATTAATTATAAGTAAAATAAAATTTATAATAAAATTTGAAACAGCGAAATAAAAAAAAATAAATTGTTAGAATAAAATGGCATGTCACTTATATTAGGAGAGAAAATATTTTGGATCGAATAAAAAAAAGCATATAAAATAGAAGATATTTATAGAAAAAATATAAGAGTAAAAAAAATGTATATAAAATAGAGGGTATTTGTAGGAAGAAAATGGGAGAATACAAGGAAAAAAATACAAAAAGAAAAAGCAGAAATAGAGATAAAGGGTCATTATAGGAGGAAAATGGGAGGGATGAGATATGTAAACTTACTGTATTATGCGCTTTGGAATACTCTATTATACGTTTTGGAACCTTACACTTTAGAATCGATTTGGTTCGTTTTTTATTTTTTTTATTTTTTTAACTGTTGATAAATGATTCGCCCTTTGGAATACTCTATTATGCGTTTTGGAACCTGACACTTTGGAATCGATTTGGTTGGATTTTTTTTTATTTTAACTGTTGATCAATGATTTGGTGTTCTCTAACACAAATGAAGTAACAGTAATTTTTTAATTTGATCACGTGGGAAATTAAGAATCTTGAAAATTTTGTAAAAAAAACAGAAATGTGCTTTTAGTCTTAAAAAAAATTATTTCTTAAAAAAATTTTTAAAATAATAAAATATTATTATAAGAGAATTCATTTTTAATTTTCAAAATTAATACAAAATTAAGTAAACTTCAATTATACCCTATATAATTTCGACTTTTAGAAAAAAACCAACTTATTTTGTTTTGATCACTAATTTCATATAATAAATTATCAAAATACCCATTATCCAAAAGTTATAGTATTATTTTCGTAATTTTATCAATTATTATTATTGAATGAAATTTATTCACAGAATACTAAATGAATAATTGTGGAAAAAAAAAAACACATTATGTAAACTAAATTTAGCTTAAAAAATTTTATAGACAAGAGCATCAAATTATCAAATTAGCAATAAGGGTCTAGTCCTACAATTTCAATTCACTCGTGCAAAGGATTCAAATGCAAAAATAAATATATTAATTCTTTTGATTTATATTGTCTCCATTTGTGTGCATAATTCATAATTGTAGACTTTGATAATTTTAATAGAATACAATGAAGTGCTACGAAAAAAGATACAATATTTAAAATTTTAATACAAATTATAAATGTATTTAATAAAAACAAAAATATGTTTTGTATTTGATATGTAATTGTGAATTATAATATTATAATTTTCGTGTTTTACATGTATTTAAAACTAAATAAATATATATTTAAGGTGAAGCTTAAAAAACTTGAAATTAAAACACCTCTACAAAATTTTCATCAGATTTTTCTATTTTTGGAAGGAACTCAACCCTCCGTTATTTCCTGCGAATAATCACATGTAATGTGTTAGATTATGATGCAAACTTCAAATTTTTGGAATAACAAGGAATCTTTAACTTCACCAAGGCTCTATCCATGTAAAATCCCTATTTTAACTATGGATAGAAATGCTTTAAATTGAATTCAATCATATTTCAGCAAAACTTATTAGGTATGGCAAGGCACCCATTATTCATAATACTTTAATTTACTACTCCTTATTAGTCTAATGTTCTCGGTAATTGATCACTACTTTGCTTGTGTGATCCAATTTGTCTGACTACATGTTTGATTTCATTTTTCCCACAAGAAGATTTTTTTTCTTAGGGTACCCTGTTGCAAGAGTAATGGCAATGCATGTCATCAGCAGATTCAGGTTTATATCTATTTTATCCAGTCCTGGCCTAATGGTCACAATTGAAGTACACTTGTCATTCACCTATAGTTATGCATTTACATCTCTATCTTCCACTTCTATACACGTATATTACCCCTCCACCCTCCATTCCTCTCTCCGCCATCCCCAACATAAGCTCCTTTCTCTTCTCCCCGTCCTATATTTTGGACGTCTGGTAACTTGGTCAAATCATATAGCCACACAACAACCAGCAAGGGATAGGCAACTGTTGTGTCCAAAACAAACTCTTTTACAAGTTATCTACATTCACCCCTTGTTTTTTTAAGGAGGTGTGTGTGCCTGTGCACGTGTGTGCAAAGATGAACTTCTCATTTAGAACATATATATGTATGCATGTATGAGCGCACTTGTGTTTATGCAAAATTGAACTTCTCATGTAGAACACATTATTATAAGCATATGCAGGAAATAGTGTCCACAAATATTTACATCACTTCAACTCCCAGTTAATGAAGTTAGTACTAAAAAGTTCCAATCTGCGATATCTAAGCCACACTGATTTCTAACTATCTCCTCTAACTTTCTTTTATGATAAAGAAATATGAAATACAAACTTGCTGCTGGAGTAAATAATCCATTCCACCGACTAACAATGAATGGACAGTTCAACGTTTCTAGTCATATATTTCTAATTCTTTTGCTAAATCAGAAGGCATCTGAATCAGAAATTCAATGTACAACAGCCTTGAATTTTTTTTAGGGGCAAAAGATAAACTCAAGCTCAAATTAAAAGCCATAGCAGAATACTTTGGGCATGTCCATGATATGTCAAGGAACTCCAACAACATTTCATTCATCTGTAACACATATAAACTACCTCTTAACGAAAAAAAAATGGTAATAGAAGCATACCTAGGAAGCTTGAAAGTGTCTTTCCACCACCCCTGTTTTGAGCAGTTGGCAACTATTTTGTCTAATCTTACAATGATCTGAGTAAAAGTTGGTCTGACAACATGTTCTTGATCCCAGCATTCTTCAATCAGACTGTTTATATATTATAATGGTATTAAAGCTTAGAATATTTGTCTATGTATAGTTTGATACAAGATAAGCCTTAGGAGGCACAATTTTTTTCTCTTAAGAATAAAGAAATGAAAAAGTAAACATGGTTTTTTCTTTTTAATTAAATTTATAAGGAACACAAAACAACAAACACACAAACATACAGACACACACAAAAATGTCCCTGTCATTAATTCAATGAACTTGAAGCTAGAAAGCAAGGAAAGTATACTTTTCATCTCAAATCCCAAACTTACTCTCGTAAGTCTGGAGGATAACTTCTTGACTTGGTCTTGAATGGTGGTCTCTTTCCTTCTAAACACATCAATTTCACAGCCTCTTCAGCAGGCCTGGGATGAAAAGGCACTACTCCTTCAATAATCTGTACTTGTACAAGAACAAAACAGAAAAAGTAATTAATACCTACTTTCAAATTAAAATGAAGCTTTGAATGGCCTGAACAATTACTTCCCTTAATCCCACCCTGAAAATTCCTCACATTAACTTTTTATTCTCACTCACTCACTCTTACACACACAGAGAGAACTACAGAGGAAATTATCACAATGTAGGACACAGGTGAGCATCCTTTTTTTTTTTTTTCTTTTCTTTTAAATACAACACATTCACTCTCTGAAAGTTGTCAGCAAGAAAAACAAGGAATGAGACTACTAAAGACAATTAAGCTTCCTCTAGCCAGAATGTAACGTTTTGTTAGTCGTTAACAACTTTTTGAGAGAATATGTACCTCATATAGCATGACACCAAAAGAATATGCATCAACACTTCGATCAAATATCACATTTTTTTAAACCTCGGGTGCCACATATATATCTACAATCAGAAAAGCCAAATCATTAGTCGCAGTTTTACCATTAGCAGAAAGAATACATGTACCATGCTTCTATTAAACATCTAGATGAAAGATTTTGGGTCACAAACTCACTTGATGGATCAACATGAGTGTCTCGGCTGTGCTAATTTTGCCTTGTCAGGTGATATTTTGGACAATCTTAACAAACCAAA
Source organism: Durio zibethinus (assembly GCF_047325235.1). Lineage (NCBI taxonomy): Eukaryota > Viridiplantae > Streptophyta > Magnoliopsida > Malvales > Malvaceae > Durio > Durio zibethinus. The sequence continues at coordinate 827,253 of NC_143165.1, read as the reverse complement.
TCCAGCTACCTTCAACATACCTCCACTATCCAGCAAAACATTTCTGGCACCTTACCACAATTTCAAATATTAAAGAACAGTACATCACAATGAGTACATTAAAAAGTTTAACTTGCAATTTCTGCTAGCATTATATCAACTTCTATGTTGGTTGCCTTACTTTGGCCTTAAATCGCAGTGAATGATTGGATCTGGTTTACATTCATGAAGGTAATTCATTCCCCTGATATCAAGCAAATGTTAGTCATAAAGTGAAGAACCAGGAGAAATAAATTACTAGAAGCAGTTCCATGCATTATTAAATAAAGGATAATGTAAAATAGAAGAACAAGGAGCATATTCAGCACATTAGCAATTGAGTTTTGCAATGGTGAAAAATAGGACTTAAGATGATTAAAGTGATAACACAGACCAATATTCTTGAAGTATGATGGCAAACCAAAAAAAAAAAGAAAAAAGCACATGCCTGGCAATATCAAGAGCAAATCTAAAAGCTTTGGATGGTGATAGACGCCCTTTCTTTTGAAGGTAGCTTCCCAAGTTACCCTGAAACAAGGATCGTCACCATAGTAATGTTAAGTGGTGAGTAAAACACTAAAGACTTTCTCTAGAGAAAGAAAATATGCTGCCAGAACAATTCCTTGAGGTAGAACACATTTCAATAACCAAAAGGAAACACTTAAAAAACATACCATCTCAAGAATATGTAAAAATAAACTGAATTAAAACTATGTACAATAAATTTGAACCATCAGAAGCTCTAACATAGAAATGTAGGAGAAAGAAAACAAAGTTGTATTGTATCCATAAATGAATGAAGATGGTTGTGAGGTTAAGTCTGTAACTACTCCACGAGATGGATAAATCTTTACTCAATTCCATGTTTCTCCACCCATACAATACACAGTGATCTTGGTTGCAAAATGCACATACATCCCGGTCTTTTTCCCCTCCCTAGTATTATTTGTTGGCTTAACCACCTAAATTATATTGGAGAAAATTTTAGGCTTATGAGGGAATCTTCATTGTCTAGTTATCCCACTTTTCTTCTTTTCTCTCTAACTGGACAAGCAATATGTTTTTCATCTATCATAATTGGTAAAAGCATGTATTTATGCAGATAAAATAGACAATCGACAGAACAAAAACACAGACAAGATTATCAAAAGGCAGGCAGGGGTAGGAAGAGAGACATGCTTACGTTAGAGTGATACTCTGAAACAATCAACATGGGAATATTTTGTGTAACAGCTCCAACAAATTGAACCACATTAGGATGTCGGACTTTTTCTAGTAAAGTTAGCTCATGCTTGAAAGCATTTCTGTTAAGGGAAGAGATGTGTTAGGCTCTGCAACGAAGTTGGTAACAAAAAAAACCCATCATCCTTTTAACAAGAATTGGAAAAATCAAACAGCTATCAGAAAACAAGAAATATATAGTAACCAAAAAAAATATGTGCTAAACTCTATAAACGATCAGACAACAAAGTCATCTACTTCATGTAACCTCAAAAGTTGAAATGAATGCATTTAAGTCATCATCTGGTGCCATTACACCAGATAAGAAATGATTGAGTGAAATCAGAGCTATATTCCCCAATCAAACTAACAGAAAATACTGATATAAATGAATGGAAGGCTACTCGATAAAAACTAAACCAAAATTTTACATACCAATCACTCTAGTGTCCAGATCAGTATAAGGCTACTTAGAAAGTTGCTTTACAACAGCTTTATGAAGTACTAATTATCAAGACTAGTGTTATATTTTGGCCATTTTTGTTATATTCCCTAATCAAACTGACAGAAAATACTGATATAAGTGAATGGAAGTGCTTACTCGATAAAAACTAAACCAAAATTTTACATATCAATCACTCTAGTGTCCAGCTCAGTATAAGGCTACTTAGAAAGTTGCTTTACACCAGCTTTATGAAGTACTGATTATCAAGACTAGTGTTATATTTTGGTCATTTTTGCTCCCAGAAATATCCCTTAGTTTCTTCTTCTTTGGAATTTAGACTGCAGAACTCATATCAGCTGATTAAAAGAAAATTAGCAAACCATACTCATTTCTTTCCCTATTCTTGTGGTATGCACAAAAATGCATATTGGAAAGCATCCAACTGCTCTAGTTAAATGCAGTCACAAGGCATTCACACTATATCAGAACCAAAATTTTAGAAAAATACAACATAAGAAGACGAATAGGTGGCTTGGAGGGGATCGACCTTTTGAAATAATTTACATACAAACTTATTTGCAACGCCCACAAAAACATGCATAAAAGTGGCAAAAAAAGGATATGAGTAGTTTTAGACATCAAAATGATAAGAAAAAAACAAAATTTTTTTGTATGGTCATCTAGGTAAGAATCGGCATGTGACATAAGAGATGCTTTGAATTCCAAGAAAGTGTAAGAAGCCAAGGAAGGTGCTTAGTTACATCATGAGTGTAAATGGCTGATGTCAAAAAGGAAGGACATTTGCATGTTTTCATTCACACGAGTCAAACACAAATCTAAGATAAAACAAGGTAAATGCATACATGCTCTCAGGATCTGAATAGCTGTCCTTATCTAGTATCTTTATAGCAACCTTGGTGCCATTCCATTTTGCCACTTGATATGATTCCTGGCAAGTGATTTATGAAATGTTAATAATCCATATATAAAAAGCACAAAATAAAAAGAAAAGAAAAGAAGGAAGAGTGTTGTGGAACTTTTCTACTCTTTCAGATGTGAGACAATAATATAAAATCATCAAGATGCAGATCTGTGCATCAACCTCAGAGGCAACAGCCATGACTACCTAAAACATAGTCAAGAGTATACCAATCATTTGCTCGAAGGAGCAACAGTTTAGTGAATATTTGAGGGAGATTATGCAGAGTTAAAGATATTCCTTCTTGGAAAAATATGAAGAAGTTTATCCATTTTATTATATGATTGACAAATTCCAAGTTGCATAGAAAAAACAGAGAAAACCTTTAATCTTGAGAATTTAAAGAAAACATGTCAGTCTCAAGGATCTAAAATGTGTTATTACCAATAATATAAGACAACAGATTGTTTTACCAAATTCACGACAACGCAGAGATCAAAAGAAAATGTTGAATGCATGTGACACCCAAACTAATGCCAAATAAGGCACTATTAACCCTAAAAAAAACAATTATGATAAAATGCCTACTAATCCATCAACAACTTTAACGCTTTTAAAACAATTGTATATGCCCAGTAATCTTTCATCAATTGTAACAATTGCCTACAAGAAGCACCATGCCTCTTGAAAGGGGAACTGGACTGAAAAGAGAACCAAACCTAGCAATAGAAACCTAGACTAATCATTTCGCAGCAGAATGAATGAAATGCAGATACCATCTGCAAGTCAACCTAATCACCTTTCAGATTGGACCATATAGGAGCTTCAAAAAGCATCAATCCAGTAAAAGGAAGAACCAGACCTTTGTTATACCATCGGACTTCCGAATTTGAAGCTCCAATGGATTAAGCTCATACTCAGGAACCTCTCGAGGGCTAGCAACTGTCATTGGTGTCTTCCTGGTTTTCTAATATCATGTACATATGTAAATTTCAATCTTCATACATGCATAAATAGTCAATCACAAAGAGAAATTATGTATAGATGGAAAAAGAAAAAGAAGAAAAGTTAATATCGTACAGGAACTTTGGCTCCGCGGGCCTTCAAAATATTGTACACATCTACATTTCCATAGTACTTTCCATCACCAGCTGCCTGCCCAAATAAAAAGAACTTCATTAACATTGCTCAAAATGCATTCATATCATCGTTAAGTAATTTAATCCATGCAGTATTATCAAGCAAATTAAAATTAGAATTCAGGGCCATTAGTACTGTTATGCAAATTTATCTACATCCTAATTTGCCAGAACCAACAACCATATAACTTACCAACCTCCACAAGATCCCAATTGCTTATACTTAATCCCACAAATCCTTCAAAGCTAATCTCACATTTTTAAATCCCATTGTCCAAAAATCAATACAATAGAATTATGATTATCCCAATTCAACAGAACCAGCCAATAAAAATCATCTATCACAATTATAACAAAAAATTAAATTGAACCTGCAACAAAATCCCACCTTTCCTCACAATTCAAACAATTAAGACAATGTTTCGTGCCTAGGATGATAAAAAAGATGAGATGATAATCATCTTGTATCATGTTTGATTTGCATTTAAAAAATGAATACAATTTCAAGGGGGATAAATCATCCTCAGCATATATGATGATTCAATCCTCTAAAAGTAAAAAATAATTATTTTTAATTTAAGAGATTAAATTTACGTGTCTTATTATACTCTTAAAAATTATATTAATAACTTAAATTATATAAATTTTAATAAAAAATAATTTTAATCAATAAATAAAATTATCCTATCAAAATCTTTACATAAATCAAATACAAAATAAAATATTATTATTTACTCTAATTCAATTCTATTCTTAATATTATCTTATCTTAATTTATCGTTACGTTGTGGTACCGAATGCAACTTAGAAGATTTAAAAGAGAGACGAAATAAAGAAAGTACAAAAAATCAAAAGATATGTACCGTGCTACCCCAACGATCACGGGCATCAACATCAGCTTTCCTACAAAGAAGAAGCCTGGCAACTTCAACATGACCTTCACAAGCAGCGATATGCAAAGCAGTACGGCCATACATCAATGCCTTCGTTCAACAAATCCTCCACTCCTTTGACGTCCCCTCTACACGCCATGAACAGAAGCTGCATGGTGGAGTCCAGGTTCTCCGGCACCGTTAGCTCATCCTGGATGGGACTCCTCCTAATGGGGTCCAGCGACGACTGCAGGCCGAAGCTGAACCGTTGGTTGTTCCTCCGTGGGTCCAGCGACGACTGCCGCGTGAATTGGCGGTTGAAACTTCGTTTTAACGACCCAGTCGAGAATTGGAGGGAGATTCCTCGCTTTAGCTGCGCTGTTAAGTTTTCCATGTTCGTTTCCTGTTAGCAAGATTTACATAATAATCAAAGGAAACACGAAATGTAAAGGTTTTAGCTTCGAAAGATCGAGAGCCGAGAGGGAAAGGGAGAAGAAAAGGTTAAGCTCACGGCTCCCCAATATCGAGCCGAGGAAGAAAGAGGAAAATGACGAAGTGAAGGAGGAGAGACAATTTGAGATCCGAGCGAAGCGCATGGGAAGATATAATAGAGTAAGAGAAAAAGCAGGAAAAATGGTGGAAATTGGGTAGCCTTTTTTTCCCCCCGTCTTTTACCCTGTTTCAACTGAAAGCAGCGAAAATGACGCTCATGATCATGAACGACCTTTTTTAACAGTATAGAATTCAAATTGATAAATATATTTTAAATTTAAAACATTAATAAATGATATTATGAATTCAAATTTTAAGAAGTTTAAAAAATAAAAAAAATGAGAAAATTTATTAAGATAAAAATAATTTTTTGAGATTTTAAAGTTTGAAAATTTTATTTCATGATTTAATTTTAAAATTGATTCTTTATTTTTTAAAATTTAAAATATTTATCATTTCATATTTTTTTAATTTTTGAATTATAAAATTAAATTAATATTTAATTTAAAATATAATATAGATTTTGATAACTAATAATTATTTTAAATATATTTATTTAATTTAATTGATAAGTAATATAAAATAAAAATTATTTTACGTGTCAAATTTCTTATATATCAAATAAATAAATTATTCATTTAAGAATTCATGTAAATAAATTTTATTAAATAATCATATATTTTATAATATAATATTATATATAATTTGGCAGTATAAAATTCACTACAAACTAATATTCTAAGGATCCATATGAATAAACAATGAAATTAATTTTGATGAGATTAAAAAAAATAATAAAAATTATTATAATTGTAATTGAAAAAAAATTATTATAACAACAATTAAAAAAATTTAATAAAAAATTTATACTAAATAAATTTCATTAAAATTGATATTTAAATTCAACTGATAATAATAAGAGTTTAACTGCTCTTCACCGGAGGTGCAGTTGCACCCAAGCCCCCACTAAATCATTTTATTCAACCAAACAGAAACAGTCGATCAGTTCTTAAAAGAAGCAAATGCAACAATCAAGCAACTTCTATGAGGTTTGGTATAGTTTTCATCAATCACGGGAGACAACAACCAACTGTTTCCCAACATTGCGACCAGTGAATAGGCCAACGAGAGCAGCTGGAGCACCCTCGAGGCCTTCGGCTATATCTTCAACGTATGTTATCTTCCCTTCTTTGATGTGAGGTATAACCATTTCTAGAAACTTGGGATAGAGATGAAAGAAATCATTAACCAAAAACCCTTCAATGCGAACCCGTTTAAACACAACAGGCACCAAGTTGTGCACTCCTTCAGGATGGTCTAGGTTGTACTGTGAGATCATTCCACATGCAGCAATGCGACCATGGTTCCTCATGTTTAGCAGCACTGAGTCCAGCATCTTTCCCCCAACGTTTTCGAAGTAAATATCAATGCCTTCAGGAAAGTACCTGGAAAAAACACAGCATTGGGACAATATATGACATCTGAATACAAAATAGTATCTTGGCTCCTTTAAAAAAAAAAAAAAAGCAGACCAAACAGATTATTAAGTGGACTGTTATTACTAGTGTATAATGAACTTTCAGACCTGAAAATCAACTCTTTAATGTATGTATACCATAATAAATGGACTGGTCCAATGGCCGGATCAGTGGTCAGCCGATTGGACCACCGGGGCAGTCTGTGATTAATAACTATTGCTAAAATCCTTGTATAGATTATTGTATGATATTAGCTAAATTATTCAAAATTATAAGTAAAATATCTTTATACTACTGACCTTTTCAAAGCAGCATTCAAGTCTGGCTCTTCCTTATAGTTGAAAGCAGCATCAAACCCAAACTTATTCTTCAGTAACTCAACCTTTTATTGCAGAAATAACAACGATAATCAGATAGAAAGGGGGAAAAAAAGGAGAAATGGCAATGAAGAATTGGGCTTCTAAAAGTTAACATGTAGCACCAGAAAGTTTGTGGCCGTTGAATTTTAAGTTCAACAGCTTATTTACTTGTGCAGGTTTGTCACACTTCCCTTGGTGGTCAAAGAATAAAATGATTGGATGGAGGAAAGTTTCAAGAGTAATGCTTACTGCTAGATCTAATCAGATTATGAAGCTACTGGATACAGAAAAGTGTGATAAAGAGGCCACATCATCATAATACTCACTTTCTTGTTGCTTCCAGCACTTCCAACAACATAGCAGCCTAACAGTTTTGCAAACTGCCCAACAAGCTGCCCAACTGCTCCAGATGCAGCTGATACATAGACGTACTCTCCTTTCTTAGGGGAGCATACCTCATAAAAACCAGCATAAGCAGTCATACCAGGCATACCTATAATGACAAATTGAAGAACAATTAGATGAGCATAAGGCCACCTCAGGAAACAGAGAATGACTATCAAGGCTTCTGAATGTAACATATATTATGTAGTCAACTCTCGTCATAACAGAATAACAGATGGAGAGAAATAATAAATTGGGTGGCAATTTACGTGGCTTATCAACCATACATGCTTTGCTTGCACTTGTACACAAATGCAGACATTATTTCAGACTGAACTAAATCTGAATTACCAAACGAAGGACGTACCAGGATTGTAAGGGCAACAAACTACCTGACTCGAATCTCAATATTGTGAAGTTACTCAGGTTTTTATGTTCTTGGACAAAAAGTGATTTTTAATGTTGCTATCCCTCTCACAGCATGGCTACACTATAACTAACATTTTTTGAGTGACAACAAACAGTTGGTGCAAATTGCTTAGGATATGAGTCATGATTGTTCATTGATTTAGTACTTTTAGTCTCCAAGCTTAATGCAGTGGCTACATATCTGATAAGTGCCCTAGAAAGTGGCATTCTTTTTTCAATAGGTTTGATGTCTTTGCTAAAAGTAGCTTTAACGCTTATGATGCATACAATAGAGCCATGCATACAATCTGATAACGCTTATGATGCATACAACAGCGTATCAGGTCAGTATGTTAGGTTGTCGTGTTCCCCACTGCTCAAATGTCATCCCAGCACAATACTGTTCAAAATTTTTATAGCAAAATCCTTTCCAAAAGTATTCTGCAAAGCTAGATAGCTCCAAGATTAAAAAAATAAATAAAAGCTGGAGGGGGGGATTGGGGGAAGTGGGGAACACGACAACCTAACATAATGACCTGATACGCTGTTTGCAAGTCCATTACATCATGAAAATTGTCTGGCTCAAAGATGTCTTTTATTTTTATTTTTTTTTGGTTATGGGCTCAAAGATGTCAAATCTAAGGATAAACTGAAAGCTATTATTTATTAATTTTTGTGCTTATACAAGACTGAAAGAACAATGTTAATTTTTATTATGAATTATCTAAGTAGGTTTTTTTTTCTCTATAATGAGCCAGCAAAAAAGGTTTCTTTTGATGCTATCCACACGATTTTTGAGATTGATCCCATGACCTTCATCTTTGATGCCAGAAAATGTACAACACCAAAACCAATAAAGCTAATTTGGCTTTTGGCAAGGTCATATTTTGAAAAAAAAAATTTATAAGTGTTAAAATTTAAATTTAAATTAATTAGACGTCATTTTTTAAAGATCGTTTCATGAATTAGTTAAGATAACATCTACGTTCATATAAATTGATTTTTTAAATGCATTGAACAAGCATAATTCATTTAAATAATGCAAATAATTAACCAATATGATATAACAAAAAAGAGGGAAAATTTGTTTTCTCAGCAGTAAAAAGTATTTTCATCTTGATAAATTCCAAATAAACTTACCAAGAAGTCCAGTATAGTAGGTAAGAGGCACATCCATGTGTTGAATTTTGAAAAAATGATCTGGTGCTGTTATGAGACTATACTCTTCCCAACCAGTTATCCCCCAAACGAAATCGCCCTTTTCGTAATCTGGATGTGTAGAATCCAGAACTTTGGCCACTCCAAAACCACTTAGAGGCTGTGCAATTTCAACATTTAAAGGTCAACCGAGAAATAATTCCAAATACAAATAGAATCTGAAAACTACATTTGTCCTGAACTCAATTTCAATTGCAGCTTTTGTAGTAGCACTGTCCTAATTTATGCTACATTTGAATCTTGAACATATGACACAGTTTAGTAATTCACCGTTGTAGGAAGACAGCTACAGTTCATCTATATAAACTATCATCTTTAATTTGAACCATATACATGAAATATGATATATTCTTCACTGTTCAGAACATAATCAGAAAGAATCCAATTCACAAGACAACAATAATGCTAATTTTCCTGTCATTGTTCATAATTTACGCTCACTTTAATGAATCTCTGATCTGTAACTCTATACTTTAACTTAGCCTTATTGTCATTAAAATTCACATTGACCAAGAATTACCAGACAAGTCAACAAAATCTGCAACTCTGCATGTAAAGATCACTGAGTGAAGGAAAAAAAAGACAAAATTCTTCAATATAGAGTAGTTGATTAAAAAAATGCAAATGGGAGTTTCGATTGTCTAACTCACCAAGCCAGGCTCGAAAGAAGGCATATATAATGTTTCAAGGTTCGTCATGCGGCCTCTCATATAAGGATCACAAGACAAGTAGAGATTCTTGAGTAAAATTGCATCTTTAGTACCCTCTGGCACCTTCAGTTGAATACTACTTTCTATTACTTCCATGTCTGATTCTTTGGGCAGACCACTCACATAATTCTTGAATATCACCTGTTTGTTGCTTACAGCCATTCTTAGGAGATAGGAGGCGAAATGAAGGCTGAAGCAAGTAAGCAGGAAAGAGGCCCAAGATTAATCAAGAATTCAAAAAGAAGAAGAACTAGAAGTGTGCTATAATGATTTGTGTATTATAACGAGACTCAAAAGGTTCTTTATATAAAGATAAAATGTTACAAAATAAAAGATATAATTAATAAAAATAATAATTAAATTAATTTTTATAACCAATTATCTAATATTTTTTAAATTAATTTTAAATTAATTTAAAATATTATTAAAATATTACTACAATAATATCTAATCTGTCACGTTGTTTTTAAGGAAAAATATCACTGCCAGTTGTATATGCTTAACCACAGTGACAGCGAGTTATTTTTAAGGAAAAAAATCGTTGACAGTGAGAGGCTGACTTTCCATATTGGTTTGTACGGGTGACTTTGGTACTGTGGCTTTCCATATTGGCTCGTCTGGGTGATTTGTTTTCGAGGAAAAGAATCGTTGACAGTGACTGACTGACTTTCCTTATTTGCTGTTATGGCGACTTTACAGGTGACCTTCTATATTGGTTCGTCCAGTGACAGGCTGACTTTCCATATTAATTTTAAATTGATTTTACGTTTCGTTAATTTGCTCTAGGATTAAAAATACATTTTGAAATTATTTTTTAAAAATATTGATAAACTATAATTTGTAATATTCATAATTTCATTTTCATTGCATTTTTTAAAATGTTTTTCGGAGGAATTAAAATAAAAAATAAGATTATAGTAATTGATATTTGGATTTCAAACTTATTTTATATAAATATATAAATGTTAAAGTTTTTGATAAAAATAAAAAATATCTTATATGGATGGCTTAAAATATTAACATGTGAATGGTCTTAAAAATCAGTAAGTGATATCTAATAAATACATTTTATTTTATTTAATACATTTTTAATTTTAAAAATAATTAAAAAAATTAAATTGATTATATTTTTATTTTTATTTTTAATCTTAAATTACTCTCAATTCAATTCATATTAAAAGTATTAAAATTTAAATTTTTTTTAATTTAACAAATTAAATCAATCAATATATAATTAATAAATTAATAAATACTACAATTACATTATAAAATAGTTGATTTTTTAATTAATTATTTAATACATTTATATTTGATTAAATATAGTATCTATTTGAGTAATTGATATATTTCTTGTGTAAATATATAAAGCAAATATATCAAATTAGTTCTTTATAATTAAATTAATGGAATACAATAGTATATTAATTTATATTTGATTGATACATTTGTATTTCATTAAATATGATTTTATTTAATTTCATTTGATAAAATATTAGTGAACGTTGATTTCATTTATTTTCATTTGTAACGTTTTATAATTTTATTAGTTGATATTAATGCACGTTGATTTAATTAAAATTTAATTTGTTTTATTATCATTATTAAATATAATAAATTTAATTTGTTTTATTGTTTTAAATTAAAAGATCTCTAAATGTTAATGGTAGAATAAAATATTTCAATATTAATAAACTTGGATAGTCCAGAATGGCAAGTGTTGATACGTTTTAATTGCTTAACCTATGTCACTTTTGGGTTAGCAGTTCTTGGTGAGTTAACCACATTGTTTTATCTATTTACTAATTATTTAGGTCTTTGGTTTTTTGCTATTTGTTGATTGGGTTTTTATACATTAGCCTATTTACAAGTGTTGATGGAGCTTTTTTCTTTGCATGTGTTGATAGAGATCTTTCTAAGAAATTACATTGCATGTGTTGATAGAGATCTTTCTAAGAAATTACATACTTACACATTCAACATTTGCCAATGTTTCAGGTTGCAAACCGGCAAGGTATCTATCTTGCTAACTGTTTTAACCACATGGAAGAGTGTGAAAAGAATCTTAAAGGTCTTCTTAGGTTTAAGGGAACAAGTAGCCATCAATTCCATCCCTTTATGTAACAAATTGGACTTATACTCCATTTGTGCACATTCTTTCTTCTCCATGTTTTTTTAGTGCTGTTTTCCAATTTATGGTTTTTAGAAAATAAGAATACAAGTCTACAACCTAGTTACATCTTTCACAATACATGGTTGTAATTCAATTCAAAAATAGATGGCATAATCTACGAATAGGTATAGCATATTACCTGTTTAAAAGCATACTTGGATATGAGATCATTCAATCTTAATGGCTTGGGGAAAAGATCAATATACCTCGTATATAATGTTGTATTTCAACCATGGAAAATTATACCTTTATTATAAATATTGATGATCTTTTATAGGTACAGCCAATTGGGACAATTTGCTCATTTAGGAGGGGAACAAATAGCTGCACAACTTTTTAGTGATTAGGTTTCTATTGGACATAGCTCACAGTGGCTTTGGTATTCTATCTATGCAAGGTATTAATTGGATTCTATTTCGAGTTTTTTGCTTCTATAAACTTAAATAATTTTTTTTTTTAAAAATTGAATTGGTGAGTACGAGCATATCATCAAAATTTATGAAAGATTTAAGACACCAATCTAAAATTTATTCATGTTCTTTAACCCAGCAAACAAGTAAGCTTGCGCCCAAAGGCATTTATGGTCTTGGATTAGATAAGACGTTTTATTTTTTGGAGGGATACTAGTGGAATTTAAGGCAAGTAACGGGTTTCTGGGTATTAGAGTTACCATTTATTGGAATTGCTACATAAACATTATAGGGTCTACATATTCAAGTGTTGTAGAAAAAATTTGTTGTTTCTTACACATTACCAATTCATTCATTTAATAATCATGTCATCTTGTAGGGCTTTTGACCCATTGGAAATGTTTTCACTTGCGAAAACTGATGAATCAATTGATTTCATCTTAGATTTATGTTAGAAAATTCTCTTGGTTTATTGGGTATTATATATATGGTTTACATATTGGTCATTTGAATTAGTTACACAAGGTTATTATTTATGATTTTTTTTTCATGTTATTGTTTTATATAATAATGAAAAAATGATCAAAAAAATGAAACAAAAAACATTTTTTATAAGGAATCTTTTAAAGCTTAAATTAGGTTTACATTACTGCTTTAAGGTTTTTCTCCTTTCACTATTTTCTTTTATTTTATTCTTTCTATATTTGCTTACTCTTTTATGTGTAATTCATGTTCCATTGTTGTGATCCTTTTTTTTTAGACTGGTTTTCTTATTTGTCCATTTTAATAAGTTATTTTTCCTAACAATGCAGATTAGCAACCATGAGTTTTCAAATCTTATTTGAGCTGTCACCAATTAGACAAAATTAAATCGTCAAAATCAACATTGCATGTATATAGGATTTTGTGAATCTAAGATTAAGTAAATAATTAGCCTTGATTTTGTTGCCACTAATGATAAGGTAAACTTATTTTTTTCAATACATATTCTATTTTTTTTAAATCAATAATTTATTAATTTGATTAGAATATATTTTTTTTTCATGATTTGTGTATGTGTCCAAGCCTAAGGTTTTCACTTAATTGAAAACCATAATTATATAAAGCTTCTTAGCAATGCCAAGAATAATTTAAATACAACATTCAAGGTGAGTATTCTATTCTTTTATTAACTAAAAATCATGATCTGTGTTGTCTATCTCGATGGTCGTAAATAAATATAAATAGTAACAAATGATAATTACTCTCTGAACATGTGTGAAAGTGCATAAAGCCTTTCTATAGCATGCTTAAATTTTTTGTTTACCATTTAAAGGTTGCAGCTTTTCTAAATGTTGGCTGTAACTCGAATGCTTTGTAAGGCTTGGACCTACTCTTGAAAAGTAGGATGATAATCTTTTTGGATGGAAGTTGTTAGATATTTATGAGGTTTATTGTCATGTTTTATAGGGAAACTTACTTTTGTTAAATGCAAACCTGTGGTTATGCAATTTTAATACTTTTCAATGTATTGAACACTATTTGTTATGTTGTGGCAATGTTATTAATAACTTGAATCTATTGTAGGATGTTGAAGGTATAATGTTTACTTCGGTTGAAGTTGCTGAAGCCTAAGATTATTTGAGTGATGATAAAAAAATTATCAATTTTTATGTAGTAAAACTTTTTTCTTAATAATCACAATTAGTTGTAGGTTCAATGAAATGTTTAAGAAATTGCATATTTATGCTCTACATTTCTCTTTTCATTTTCGATTTCTCAAAGGTTAACTCTACTTGATGGAAAGTCAAAGTTTGCCTTACTAACTATGGCATCTTATAAAAAAAGAGGTTGGTAGGTTAAGTTATGCACACCTGTGGTTATGCAACTTTAGTGCTTTTTAATGTATTAAACACTATTGTTATGTTGTGACAATATTATTAATAACTTGAATCTATTGTAAAATGTTAAGGGTATAATGTTTACTTCAGTTGAAGTTGCTGAGGCCTGAGATTATTTGAGTGATGATAAAAAAATCATCAATTTTTATGTAGTAAATTTTTTCTCTTAATAATCACAATCAGTTGTAGTTTCAATGAAATGTTTAAAAAATTGCATATTTATGCTCTACATTTCTCATTTCATTTTTTATTTTTCAAAGGTTAACTGTACTTGATGAAAAGCCAAGGTTTGCCTTACCAATTATGGCATTTTACAAAAAATAGGTTGGTAGGTTAAGTTATGCACACCTTCAATTTTTTTTTTGTGTAAATATATGTTTATTGCAACAATTTCATTATGATTGTTGAAAATTTGAAGTGAAAATATTTATCTCAATATTAGACATTATTTTTTGCCTATTACGTTTTTAATTTTTTTTATGTTATGTTAATTATAGTTTCACAAACTTGTAATGAGTTAAGACACAACAAAATTTGTTTCAAGAAACAAGTATACCTATGCAATTAGTAGTCTAGCCATATGTACTTTGAGTGTGGTCAATTCTTAATTCTAGAATGTGTGGTATAGTAATTTTTTTTTTTTTGTAATTTTCTTATATCAACTTCATTGAAATGAAATAAAAACTTAAATAGGACCAATCAAATAAGTAAAATTTCATCTATTTTTTATAATGATAATGAGTAGTTTGTTGTTTTAGAAAAAAAATCTTAACATTTTGGTATTTATATTATGAATATAGTTGTATGTTTTCTCTTCGACACAGTATGTTTATTAGCTAATAATTAGTATATTTGATTAAAATGAGAACTGTGATATACATTTAAATATAGTGCATTGGATTAAAATGTGAAATGTAATATACATTCAAATATATTCTTAAAGAGTTTTAAATTATTTAAGTTTGAGTTAAATTGGGGCATAACAATTTTAGAAAAAATAGATTTATAAGATTAGCAAGAACTCAATTCACTTGTTTAAAGTTTTATAAAGCCTTTGTTTTTGTCTATCATAGAATATTTTTAAAGCAATCGGGTTTTAAATTAATATATATTTCTTTATTTGAATTATTAGGTATATTTTTTTATGTTGAATGTTGAGTACAAATAGGGTTATTCTTAATGTTTATGACAAACAAAAAATCTTCAATAAATAATTTTAACTCATCATCAATAATTTCAACTAATGAAAATATTCAAAATATAAATAGTTACACAATTCTTTTTTTTTATATGTTGTTCAATATTTAAATTATTAATACACAATTTTATTTTATTTTTACAATTAAATGACAATTATATAACTTTATTTTACTTCTTCTGTAAACCTGGGGCTCGAAACTTAATGTATAATAATTATTGATCCTGAGCTATGAAATTAAGATCAACTCCTAATTGGCAAAGAAGGGATATTCCAATTTGCAAGTTCATTGTTGAATTTAAAAGTTTTCCAAGTTTATTGATTTAAACAAAGTAATCAATAGTAAATAAGCCTTTGACATTTTGGATAATAAGCAATTAACTGCAACTACTTGTTTTCCAATGTTGGGGCCACTGAAGAGGCTAACTAGTGCAGTTAAAGCATTTGCAAAACCATCGGCTATGTCTTTAACATATAACTTTTCCTTCTCTAGTTATTGACAATATTATTTTGAGGTATTTTAGGTATAGGTGATAGCAATCAATGATCATGTATCATTGCATTGTACTTGTTTCATCACAATCGATGTTAAATTGTATACCTCTTCAGGCTATTCAAGGTTGTATTGAGAGATCATCTCATATAGTACAATGTAAGCATACACTCAAGTTGAATAGAACAACATCTAGAATCTTTCCTCTTATGTTGTTAAAGTAAATGTCGATGCCTTTAGGGAAGAACTGCCTTGACAATAATGAATTGCCATTACATTTCAAAATCAAATAGTCAAGAAAAAGCTTTTCATCACTTACACAGTTTGAGTTTAGCTGTTCATTTCATCAAATACTCCTTCAAATTTCAAGGTCAAATTTATCTAAGGTTTCACAATTATTTGCACATAAGATTAACTAGATGATCAAGTCAATATAGTTTTTAACTTGATCTTAAAAAATGATCAAGTTAATTATTTTTACTATATAACTCAAGCATATAATTTTTTAGAAAGTGAAAGGACGAATGAAGTAGTTTTACTCTTTCAATTTTTAGGGTTTATCCTAAATGATGAATAACCCAAATTTTAGCCCTAATTCATCCTTTTTGTCAATAAAAAGGAGAAAAACTCAATAACCTTATCTTTCAATCACTAGGTATTGCTATGTTTATCATTAGGTGATAAGGGAAGAACAATTATAGAAACTGTCTTTTTGTGGTGTTGTGAATGATTTGGATTTTAGAATATGATTTTATTGTGATTGACTTTGGTCAAAACAATATTTTCTTTTTCTTTTGATAGCAACAAAATTAGAATTTTTGTTTCTTGCATTAATGCACATAATCCAAATGACTTTGTTTAGGAGTATAATTAGTTGTTTATATTATTCAACGTTTCTTATGGATTTATTATATGCTATAGGGTAAACCCGTGCTACGTTATAGGGAGTCTATGTACGTTCATTCCTAATATATTGATCCTAGCAAATATAGCAATTTGAAGGTAACTTGTAAATTAAAGTTCAAGTTATAAAAAAAAATTCGTAAGAAATTTAGAATGATTGATAAAGTATATGAGAAGTGAAAATTGAAAAAAGGAACATGATTCCACGTTTTGGCTTGAATTTTTATTAACATATTGAGATTAAGTACAAAGAATTTAAAGTTCAAATTGGTCTCTAAACCTTAATATGGTGCATTAAGTCACACCTTTATGCTCTACATCTAGGCAAAGCTTAAAATTTTAAAAAAATCTACAGTACATTTAATTTGCCACACTGATTTATATTTAAAGCATCGAAAAATACAACGAAATAAATTTCATACTTCAATTTGAATTTTCATTATCGCTGAGATTAACTACAAATAATTGAGAGTTCATATGAGTCTTTAAAACATAATACTATATACTAAGTCACACTATTATGTCTACATCTTGAAAGCATGAAATTTTAGAAAAATCTACAATTAATTTGCTAAAATGATTTATATCTCAAACATTATCAAATGTCAAATGGAAAGAAATAAATGACATGATTTTTATGGATAATTGATTGAAAAGTATATAATGTGTCAATGAATTTGTACTTAGAAAGGATAATGAATGCATATTTCATCTTAAATGCAATATAATGAGTCATTCTTCAATTTAATTGATACAAATCACCAAGTTAGGATTCCCCCCACCTTTTTTTAAATAGAAGTAACAATATAATATTAGTTTAACTATCTATTTCATTTTTTTGATACAAAAATAACATTTTAAAGTTTTCAATTTGCAAGGCTAATCATAAATTTTAGATTAAAGCACAATATCTTTTGTGGATTGAATGACTTTTAGTTGAATCTCAATTGATAGCCCCCAACCCACGTGATAGAACCAACTATTTTTAGAACAATATCAACATTAATAGACTTTTTTAAAATAATCTTGTTAATAGAAGTTGTGACTAGCAAAAGAGGCTTTGTTGTGCTATCATCATTTGAACAATGCTAATTTAAAAACAAATAAATAACACATCTTTAGTCATACAAAAAGGTTTCATATTTATAGTTCCCAAAATGTAAAAAAAAAAAATTTGTAAAGATAGTACCTTTAAAAAGATAATCTTAGCTAAGGCATCAAAGTCTTCAAGTAACTTTTCAATTCTAACTTCATTCCAATGATCCTTGCATTATTCTCTCAAAATATAATCTAGTGAGAAGTTATAAAGGATGTTGGTCCTATTTTGAAAGGGAGTTTTGGCGAACAACTCACTTTGAGGTGCGTCTTTTAATGGGTTAAGGAGTCTCTCAAATATTTGAAAACTTGCCTTTTATAAAGCATTAGTTACTGGTAAATGGTACATCTTAGGCAGATTAAACAATTTGTTTTTCTAAACAAAAATTTGTAACAATTAGTGGTGAGATTAAAGCTAACTATAAAATTAAGAATGACTACAAAATGATGTGACCTTGAAACAATTCTAAGTAGTTGGTAGTAAAATTAAACAAAATGACAAAACAACTTAAAAAAAAATCCACTATTAGTTTAAATTCAATTTGTAAATAAGGAATATTTCTCCTTAGACTCCATATGATATCTACTTTTGCTACTTTTAGAAGCAAAAAAAAAAATTATTTTCAGATATAAAAGCAAAATTGCATTAATGAATTAAACACAGCTTTCACATTCATAGATAAAAAGTAAAAAGTTAAATTATCATACTTTTATATGCAACCAAAAAGCATGAATTAATGTTACTTATTAACTATTTCCTTATTTTACCTTTATAGCAAAATTTAAGAAGCAAAAAGTAAAAAGCAAATAAGAAAAAGTAACAACCAAACAGAACCATGATAGCATTACATTTGGCCGATCTAATTAGAAAAGATCAAACACATATGGTAATATGGTAACCTAATGTACATAAACAATTAGATATGAAAAGACACCAAAGGAGATTACCTATTGAAATACCTATTTAGCTGTTAATTAGGATTCTCTAATACTTTGGTATAAATAATAACAAGTGACTCCACTCTCGGTGAATGTATTCATATTCAATGTATTTATACTAAAAAGGGAAAGATAGATAATTAGTTCCAACATATGCTAATCTTCGTTTTAAAAAGCCTGACACACCATGCAACAAAATCATTATTACACATATAAGAAAAAACATACAGGTAATGTAGAAACGTCCACAGGCAAAAATTTTACAAACAAATGTAGTAAATATAAAGCAAGTAGCTTTAATCTTACCATTAATTATTGTAAATTTTTGTTCAAAAATAGCAAATTGTTTAATCTTCCACCAATTTTGCTTAGATTAGGAATTGTTGCAAATGTAAAGCTACTTCTAAAATTAATCCACCAACAAAGCCATATTAGCAGTGGAGACCTTGATGATCGAAGAATGCAACAGGTTACCAATATGATTACCATCCTAAATGATGTTAAAACATGGATCCAAAAATATTGTTCACCTATTGGCAAAAGTTTTAAAGAGTTTAGGTAGTGCACCACATATCTCAAACCACACCATGCCTTAAGGGACAAAAAGTCTGTTAATATTATAATTGATAAGGAAAAAAAGTTGAGAAGAGAGATGCATGCAAGCAATGCAATAAAGAAGAGCCTTGAAGCAATATGTTGTAGTTTAGGAAAGGAGAAAATTTTTTTGGCTTAATGCTTCTAAAACTAAAAAAATATAAACAAACCAAAAATCATATATGTACGATTACTTCTTTCGAATAGTAAGTTATAAACTTCTTGTTCTTGAAAAGTTTAGGTTTTTTTTTGTTTAAATATATAGCATTTAGTACTATCAAACTTTTATCCTCAAATATAAAAACTTTACCCAAAAATGAAATTAGGCTTTTTTTTTTCTTTTTTGTTGATAGAAAATCTTAATCTTGAAAACAGAAAAAGGTTTATCTGTGTTTACCTTTAAATACTTATTTTGATCCCAAAAGAGGACAAAGAGAAAGATCAATGAAGTTTTTGATGGCAAAGATGTATCATATAAATCATATCTAAGAGACTCAACTATGACTATTTTTCTTTTTCCTGTTTGTGAGAATGAAAAATCTAAAAGTATCATGATTTTCTCCATGTTTATCACTGTGTTATAGCAAAAGGAAGATAGAAGGATAAAGTTTTTAAAAAATAAAACAAAACTAAATATCGAGAGAGAAATAGAAGCTTCTTCTTTTAGGCTTTTGAAGAAACTTCTAAAGAAGCTTTATTCCCAAAATTACCCCATAATTGGTTTTATTTACATTGTTTATTTGTCTTTTCAAAAATATTAGAGAATAACTTTTATATATGTTATAGGTGATTGTGATGTATATATTGTATTTTTCAAATTTCATATTAAATTAATTAAACAATTCTTTTTTTTTATAAGAGGCATCTTAGTCAAATTGATTTTTTTTCAAAAAAAAAAAGGGGAAATGATATATGCTTTGGAAATTGGAACTTTTGATAATATTAGGGTTGATATTGGTTCGAATCGGTTCAGATTTAATTTGATTTTTTCAGATAATGTATAGTATTATGAATTTTTAAAATTCAATCTAAATCAAATTTTACCTATTTAGTTCGATTCATTGGTTTTTAAACTTATTTTTTACATATTATTTTAATATAATTTTAAATATATTTAAATAGATATATATATAAAATAATTATTTTATTTTATAAAAATTTAAAATATGTATAAAAATTAATAAAAATATATAATTCGGTTCAATTCGATTTTTTTCAATTTTTGACATTTCTATCCAAACTTAATATATACATTTAATATCTTAACTTGATCTAAATCAAATAAAAACAATCAATTCAAACCAAATTGAATATTACAATTTTGAATTGATTTTTGTTTTTTTTAATTTTTTCTCACTCCTAGATATTGCCATCAAATAATGGCCTAAGAGATGATATTTGTGAGATATTGGAGAAATAACTCATATGTGAACCCAACAACATATGAGCTTTAGGCATTTGCTTGTTTATAATTCTCTAGTCATCACTTTAATTATAGATCTAATTGTTAAGTAATTGTGGATGAAGCCAAGCCTAAAATGTGTTTGCGATGATGGGGTTGGGTGCACATCAATTGCAAGTTGACATGAATGTCACGGTAAATTCCCTTGACAATTGTGCATAAATAATAGCACCACACTTGTCAAGCAAAAACCCTTGAAACCCCCAACCGTGTAAATAGAGAAATTGCCCTTTTTTTTTCTCTTTAAAAGTAACCTTATTGAAATCCCCTAGCTTATTTCTTTCAATTTCAAGTTAAAAAGAAAAAAAAATGAAGGAAGACGATGGCAGCAGAGCTTTAAATAGAGACCTTTATGCACTCTTACACCTATCTTCGGATGCCTTCATTGAAGAAATCCGCAAAGCTTATAAGTTATAGGTTGAGTTAAGTTTTATCATTTATTTTTATTATAGTACACTCAATTATTCATTTATGTACCTAAGCAAATTTAACTTAATAATTGATATACGTTTCTTTTTATTAAAAAATCTAGATTCAAATCATCTTAAATACAAATAAAAAAAGTGCTCAATTACTTATAATTGTAATTTCAATTTAAAAATATTTTTAAAAATTAATTAACTAATTATACCACAGAGATAATAAAAATGAGATATTGAAGATGAAAGAAAAAAGTTTAAATAAGGAACTTTTAAATTATTATGTAAGATAAACAAAAAATATTAAATTGTGATTAGATTACTTTGTCAATTCAAAATTTGGTTATATTCAATCATTTTAGATTTTAAATAACTATTAAGTTATTAACTTTTTAAAATCAATTGAAATCGAATCAAGTTAGCTCATTTTTATAATTTTGTATATTATATTAGTTTTTCATTAAATTAAAATTTAAAATGAGTAAAAAAAAATTATGTATACTCAATTTGAGTTTTATATTGTTTCAAGTTTGAGTTGATTAATCATATTATTTTTAGCCATACTTTTAGGACACTAGTAAAAACTTAAAAAAAAAAATGAGAACTCAATATAGAATAAATTTAAGTGCAAAAGTTATAAAGATACTAATGATAATTCGAAAAGAAAATCTTTATGTCTAAAGTCTTACAGAGATTAAAGAATATATCTTTTTTTTAGGTTATTGAAATTTGTATTATAAAAATGTTAATTTAGATCAATGAGTTTATAATTGTTTATTCTGATAAGTTACTGCTATATGAGTTAAGGGAAGCAACTCAAATATTTCATTTTAAAAAATATCATAATTCATACTCATTCATGAAAACAATATAAAGGTAAACATTATTTGAATTGTTTATGACCTAATGCAATAGTCTTTACTCTTTTCAAATGGAGAAATATGTTAAAATTAAAAATATCAATAAAATCATTTTGAATGATGGTAATAAGAATGAAACAACAATTGGAAATATACCATATTTTTGTTTAATAAGATAAATTTTTTAAAAGAGAGTGTGAAGGTAATTATTGTGAACTTAATATTTTTAAAAAATCTTGTCTATTTATATTTTTTATAAATTTTATTTAGTAATTTCTTTCATTACTTTTATCATATATATAACAAAATTTTATCCAAAATTATATGTTTAAAAATATAAATATCAGGCAAAATTTATTGATTTCATTGTTGATAGAACATTTCAAAATTTTTAATCTTTTATATGTAATTTTACTTCGCAAATAGATATGAAAATGCATACACTAATCATTCAATCAAATAATCAATAAAGCTTATCTTAATATTTACAATTTTACCATGAACTAAAAGTTTGAAGAATATTTTTAAAATATTGATTTAATATTGATTATATATATTTATTTAATTTAGTTTGATACTTGCTTTAGCATAATAAGTTATGATTTTAACTTATAATTGCGTGTTAAATTACGAATAACAAATTAAACACATTTACTCATTACTTTTGAAGTTGTCTACACTTGAAACTTTGTCTTGCTTTCTTTCTTTGCAATATAAATTATATTATGCAACATACACTGTAGATACTTTTGTCATAACGTCTAAATTCGGAGATCCATCGCTAGACATTGTCTTTAGGAGTTGCCATAAATATTTTTTTATTTAAGTGCGATTGACCATCTAAAGAATCTATCCTTTTAAGGAACACCTAAGCCTAAGGGTCCCTAAAAGAATAGGTTCAGATCTACTAACCAGAATAGGGTTCGAGAGTATGGTTACATGTGAGGAATGTTATAGCACCCTCACAATGCCCATTGAAAGATAGTACCAGTTTAATTTTGTGTTATCCAATAAGCCTTAAAAATTTATCAAGTAATTAATTATTAAAAATTATTCTCAATTAACTCTAATACTTTTAGCATAAAATTGAGACAATTTTCTCATCTCAAGAGTATGCAAGGAAACTACTGTTTCACTTGCAGAGGCTCTATCGTCGGATTATTTAACATTAAAGAAAATTCAAAAAGAAAAAAAATAAAATGAAAAAAAAAGAATAATGATTCAGTTTTAGATATAAATCTTTTTCTCTTCAAAAACTCATTGCTTTTGTACAAGAAAAATTGATATTT
The DNA here is from genome assembly GCF_047325235.1 of Durio zibethinus. Taxonomy (NCBI): domain Eukaryota; kingdom Viridiplantae; phylum Streptophyta; class Magnoliopsida; order Malvales; family Malvaceae; genus Durio; species Durio zibethinus. Next base: position 803,878 of record NC_143165.1, on the reverse strand, counting down.
TCAACTTTTCCTTAAAACGTTTTTTTTTTTTTAAGAAAAATTGGTACTTCTAATTTTTTCCCAAAATGTTTTTCTGAAACTTTAATTTCGAAGAAAATTGATATTTTCAACTGTTCCTCAAAAATATTTTTTAAAAATTTTATTTTCAAGGAAAATTGATACTTTCAACTTTTCCTCAAAAATATTTTTTTTCGAATTTTATTTTAAGAAAATCATTAAAAAAATAAAATAAAAATAAAATAAGGAATACCAAATTATTCTAATCTAGTAAATAAATAATAATAATAATAATAATAATAATAAGGTAAAACCTTTGGAACGGCTCTGCTCGGCTTAATGCGATTCGGCTTGAGAGATAGAAGTGGTTTAAACATGCGGCTCCGTTCCGTTGGGGTCCAGGCGGAGACGTTGGTCACTAATCAAGTTGGGGCTCAGGTCGGGTCACCAAATTTCAAAATGTGCGGATCCTCTAAGAATAGTAAGGCTAAAACGACGTAGTTTTCGACTGGTATAAAAGGCTCAAACTTCTATTTTTTCATAGATTGCATCTTTCCCTCTCTCTCTCTCTTTTCTTTTTCTCTTTCTTCTCTCTAAATAGAATTCAGATTTCGGTTGAATGTTTGCTGAAATTTGAATAATAAATAAGTTAGTGATAATTTAATAATAAATAAATAATAATTTAGTAGTCAATCATTGATAACTTAATTGTAAATCAATAATAATATATAGTAATTGTATAATAATTTAGTAGTAAATCAATTATAATATAGTTGTAAATACATAATAATATAATAGTAAATTAAGAATAACTTATTAAAAATAGGTGATAACTTTGTAGTTAGTCATTGATAACTTAGTAATAAATTAATAACAACTTAATAATAAATTACTAATAATTTAATAATAAATTAGTTTTGGTTTAATAGTAATTAATTGATAGTAGTAAATCATAAATAACTTACTGATAAATCAATGATAATTTTATAGTAAGTAATTGATAGTTTAGTTGTTAATTATTGAAAATTTAAAAGTAAATAAATAGAGAACAATTAATCAATGATACTTAATAGCAAATTATAAAAAATTTAGCAGTAAATCGATAATAATTTTGTTGTAAATAATCAAAAATTAAGTAATAAATCAATAATAACATAGTAATAAATACACAAAAATACAATAATTAATCATTGATAATTTAATAGTAAATTTTTTATAATTTAATAGTAAATTGATAATTTAATATTAAATAAAAAATAACTTAGTAGTAAATTACTAATAATTTGGTTATAAATTAATGATAATTTAGTAGTAAATAAGTTAAATAATGACAACTTTATAATAACTCATCAACAAATTAGTAGTAAATTAATTATAATTTTATAATAAATAATAAATAATAAATAACTTAGTAGTAAATTATCAACAATTTAATAGCAAATAATTTATAACTTAATGATAAATGATTCATAACTTAATGGTAAATCATTAATAAAATAGTAATAAATTATGGATAATTTATTAATAAATCATTAATAACTTAGTAGTAAATTACTGATAATATAATAGTAAATCAATGAAAAATTAATTGTCAATCATTGATAACCTTTTTTTATACATGAAGTTTTTAGGAATTGAACCCTGGTTATTAGCTAAAATGAAATTAGAACTTTCATCTTAGGCAATAGATAAATCTATCATAAATTTATTTAATAAAAAATTTAGTAAAAAGATTTTAAATTTGAATGAAGTAATAATATTATTATATAAAAAAAATTATCTCATATATTTTTAATGGACATTTTAAAATCTATATTTTATAGTTGTAAATACATAATAACATATTAGTAAATTAAGGATAGCTTAATAAAGAATAAGTGATAACTTAGTAGTTAATCATTGATAACTTAATAAAAAATCAGTAATAACTTAATAGTAAATTAGCTTCAGTTTGATAGTAATTAATTGATAAACTTAGTAGTAAATCATAAACAACCAAATAGTAAATCAGTGATAATTTAGTAATTAATCATTGAAAACTTAAAATAAATCAATATAACTTAGTAGAAATTATTAATAACTTAATAGTTAATTAGTGATAATTTAATAGTAAATCAAGTATAATTTAATATAAATAAGTGATAAATTGATAGTAAATTATGAATAATTTAATATAAACATGTAATAATTTTATAATAAATAATTAAAAACTAAGTAGCAAATAAAATATAACATAATAGTAAATGCATAATAAAATGTTAGCAAATTATTGATAATTTAGTTGTAAATTATTGATAACATAGCAGTAGTAAATCAATAATAACTTAGTTGTGAATAAGTGATAATTTAGTAGTAAATCAATTAATCACAGATAACTTTAAAGTAAATAATCGATAAATTAATAGTAAATAAATTTTCAGTAACTTAATAGTAAATCATCAATAATTTAATAGATAATTTAGTAAGAAATCATTAATTAGTAATAAATCACTAATAACATAATATTAAATCAATGGTAATTTAATTATCGCTCATTGATAATTTTTTTTATATTTGAAGTTGTTAGGGATTGAATATTTATTACTACCAAAGACAAAACTAAAATTTTTATCTTGAGAGGTTAAAATAAACCTACAATTAACCTATTTAATAAAAAAATATGATAAAACATTTTTAAATTTGAATAAAGTAATAATGTTATTATACAAAAAAAAATATTGTATATTAGAATGGAAGCCGCATTTTACCACGGGAATCAATTGTTGGATACATGATGATACGAATTTTATCAATAATTATCAAAAACATATCTTAAATTACTAAAATTATATGAAAGGTTAACAAAATTACATCCAAAAATCACCAAAATTTTATAAAAAATTATCAATATTGTATCAATGATTAAAAAATTATATCATAAGTTACCAAATTAATATTAAAAATGATCAAAATTATATTGAAAGTTATTAAAATTTTATCAAAATGTATGAAACTTTTACAAGAGGTTATCAAATATATCAAAGGTTATTAAAATCAAAATTATATCAAAAGTTATCAAATTATATATATATATATATATATATATATATATCAAAATCAAACTTAAACTGTTAACATTTATTATTATTATTATGAAAGTATAAAAAAATTATTTATTGGATTGAATTTTTACACGTAAGCTCGTGCCAAAAATTAGTGTATATATATATATATATATATGATTTTATATTACATAATAGGATTTAGTATTCTAAATCCTTTTTATTCAACCTAAACACAAACTGTCGATCAGTTCTTAAGGAAGCCAACACAACAATCAAGCAACTTCTACAAGGTTTGGTATAGTTTCACCAATCATGGGAGACAACAACCAACTGTTTCCCAACATTATATATATATATGATTTTATATTACATAATAGGATTTAGTATTCTAAATCCTTTTTATTCAACCAAAACACAAACTGTCGATCAGTTCTTAAGGAAGCCAACACAACAATCAAGCAACTTCTACAAGGTTTGGTATAGTTTCACCAATCATGGGAGACAACAACCAACTGTTTCCCAACATTGCGACCAGTGAAGAGGCCAATGAGGGCCGCCGGAGCGGCCTCGAGGCCTTCAGCTGTGTCTTCAACATATGTAATCTTCCCTTCTTTGATTTGAGGTATAACCATTTCTAGAAACTGGGGATAGAGGTGATAGAAATCAGTAACCACAAATCCTTCAATCCGAACCCGTTTTAACACAACATGCATCAAGTTGTGCACTCCTTCAGGATGGTCTAGGTTGTACTGTGAGATCATTCCACATGCAGCAATACGACCATGGATCCTCATGTTGAGTAGCACTGCATCGAGCATCTTTCCCCCCACGTTTTCAAAGTAAATATCAATGCCTTCAGGAAAGTACCTGGAAAAAACACAGCATTGTGAAATATATGACAAAATAGCATCTTGGGAAAGTGTATCATGAACTTTCAGACCTGAAATCAACTCTTTTATTCAAGATTATGTCAGAGATCTTGATTAAAGCTTTATGGTTTGTATACCATAAGAACTGGACTGGTTCTTTGGCCGGATCACTGGCCACCGGATTGGACCACCGGGGCAGTCCGTCATTAATAGCTACTGCTATTATTGAATAATAGCTACTGACCTTTTCAAAACAGCATTCAAGTCTGGCTCTTCCTTATAGTTGAAAGCAGCATCAAACCCAAACTTATTCTTCAGCAACTCAACCTTTTATTGCAGAAATAATAAAGATAATTATAAAAAAAAGGGGAAAAAAAGCAGAAATGGCAAAACTGGAAACAAGAAACTGGTTAATGAAGAACTGAGCTTCTAACAATTAACATGTAGCACCGGAAAGTTTGTGGCCATTGAATTTTCCGTTCAACAGCTTATTTTTACTTGTGCAGGCTTGTCACATTTCCCTTGGTGGTCAAAGAATAAAATGATTGGATGGAGGAAAGTTTCAAGAGTAATCAGATAATGAAGCTAATATTTCCCTTGCTCGATCAAATCAGATAATGAAGCTATGGATATAGAAAAGTGTGATAAAGATGCCAAATCATCATAAAACTCACTTTCTCTTCGCCTCCAGCACTTCCAACAACATAGCAGCCTAACAGTTTTGCAAACTGCCCAACAAGCTGACCAACTGCTCCAGATGCAGCTGATACATATACATAATCTCCTTTCTTAGGGGAGCAAACCTCATAAAAACCAGCATAAGCAGTCATACCAGGCATACCTATGATGACAAATTGAAGAACAATTAGACGAGCATAAGGCCACCTCAGGAAACAGAGAACGACTATCAAGGCTTCTGAATGTAAATTGAGTGGCAATTTACATGCCATATCAACCATACATGCTTTGCTTGCACTTGTACACAAGTGCAGACAATATTTCAGACTGAACTAAATCTGAATTACCAAACGAAGGACATAACCAAGATTGTAAGTGGCAAGAAACTACCTGACTTGGATCTCGATATTGTGAAGTCACTCAGGTTTTTATGTTCTTGGACAAAAAGTGATTCTTAATGTTGCTATCCCTCCCACAGCACGGCTACACTATAGCTAACATTTTTTAGTGACAATAAACGGTTAGTACAATTTGCTTAGAATATGAGTCATAATTGTTCATTGACTTAGGAGTGATTACTTGCTTATGTCTACTCAGTACTTTTAGTCCCCAAGCCTAATGCAGCGGCTACATATCTGATAAGTGCCCTAGAAAGTGGTATTCCTTTTCCAATAGGTTTGAAGTCTTTGCTAAGAGTAGCTTTAACCCTTATGATGCATGCAATAGAGCCATGAAGGCTTTCCAAAATTAAACTTTACAAAGCAAAAAGTTAATGCTCAAATGTCATCCCAGCACGATACTGTTCAAAATTCTTATAGCAAAATCCTATCCAAAAGTATTCTGCAAATCTAGATAGCTCCAAGATTAAAAAAATAAATAAAAGCTGGAGGGGGAAATTGGGGGAAGTGGGGAACACGACAACCTAACATAATGACCTGGTACGTTGTTTACAAGTCTATTACATCATGAAAATTGTCTGGCTCAAAGATGCCAAAGCTAAGCATAGACTGGAAGCTATTCTTTACTAATTTTGTGCATATACAAGACTGGAAGAAAAATGTTCATTTTTATTATGAATTATCAAAGTAGTTTTTTTTTTCCAATAATAAGCATACCAAAAAAGGTTTCTTTTGATGTTATCAACAAGATTTTTGAGACTGATCCCATGGATACCCTTCATCTATGATGCTGGAAAATGTACAATAGCAAAACCAATAAAGCAATTTTGGCTTTTAGCCAAATAAATTGATTTTTTTTTAACAAAGGAAGTCGCAACTTGGGGATAAGAAAAGGGGTTGCAAGTGCTGGAATTTGAACCCAGACCTCATGGATAACATCTTTTAAAAGTGACTTTATGAACCAATTGAGCTAAGATCCAAGTTCAAATAAATTGATTTTTTAAATGCATTGAACAAAATTCATTTAAATTGTGCAAAAAACTGGCCAATATGATATCACAAACAGAGGGAAAAAAATGGTTTCCAAAGCATTGAAAAGCATTCTCATCTTGATAAATTCCAAACAAACTTACCAAGAAGTCCAATATAGTAGGTAAGAGGCATATCCATGTGTTGAATTTTGAAAAATTGATTTGGTGCTTTTATGAGACTATACTCTTCCCAACCAGTTATCCCCCAAATGAAATCGCCCTTTTTGTAATCTGGATGAGTAGAATCCAGAACTTTGGCCACTCCATAACCACTTAGAGGCTGTTCAATTTCAACATTTAAAGGTCAACTAACTGAGAAATAATTCCAGAAATGAGTAGAATCAGAAAACTATATTTGTCCTGAACTTAGTTTCAATTGCTGCATTTGGAGTTTTTAGATACATATGTCTCTTGGCACTGTCCTAATTTATGCTCCATTTGAATCTACAATTCATCCATATAAACTATCTTCTGTATATGACATATTATTCACTGTTCAGAACATAATCAGAAACAACCCAATTCACAAAACTAAAATAATCATAATTTTCCTGTAATGGTTCATAATTTATGTGCATTTAGTGAGTCTCTGTTTAGTCTTATAGTCATCAAACTTCAAATTGACCAAGAATTACCAGACAACTCATCAAAATCTGCGATTCTGCATGCAAAGATTACTGACTAAAAGAAAAAAAAGGACAAAATTCTTCAATATAGAGCAGTTGATTAAAAAAAATGCAAATGGGAGTTTTGATTGTCTAACTCACCGAGCCAGGCTCGAAAGAAGGCACATATGATGTTTCAAACTTCCTCATGCGGTCTATCATGTAAGGATCACAAGACAAGTAGAGATTCTTGAGTAAAATTGCATCTTTAGTACCCTCTGGCACCTTCAGTTGAATGCTAATTTCTGTTACTTCCATGTCTGATTCTTTGGGCAGACCCCCAGTCACATAATTCTTCAATATCACCTGTTTGTTCCTTACAGCCATGCTTAGGAGATAGAAGGAGGAGAAATGAAGGCAGAAGCAAGTAAGCAGCAAAAAGGCCCAAGACTGATCAAGACTACAAAGAGAAGAACTAGAAATAAGGAAAGGTCACAATAACCAGGTCAATTGTTTGTTTTCAAGGAAAATAAAAATCATTGACAGTGACAGGGTGATGTTGAGGCCCAAACTGATGACTTTCCATTTGGTTGGTAGTGGTTCAACTGTATCAGACCTGCTTCTTGACTCGATTAACATAAGACTTCTTGTGGTTAAGACTTGTGGTTAAAAATGAGTAAAGTCCAGTTTTAATATTTTATTAATAGAGTATTCGATTCGATTGATCTTTAAATTTTAAAATTATATATAAATACTTTTTTTTCATTTATTGACAAAAATATATATTTAATTTTAAATTGATCTACGTTTGATTAATTTGCACTAGGTTACAAAAAATTTTGAAATTGTTTTTTAAAAAAAGTGATGAGTTATAATTTGTAATATTCTATGATTTTATTTTTATAGTGTTTTTTTTTTTTTTTTTGAGGTAGAATAAGGAATGAGATTGTAAGTTTTGATTTTTGAATTTTAAATTTATTGAATATTAATTTTTATTAATAATTATATTAATTAAATTAAATTTTATATTTTATATTTTTTAAATTTTGTAATAGTTTATCAGTTTATATGTAAGGAAGGAAGAAAAAAATCATTTTTTTTGTGTTAATATTTATGTTTATAATGTTTTGGATTTAGGTTTAATCAAAATTTAGGTTAGCCAAATTGTGAATTTAATTTAAGTACCTTACATATAATTTTTAAAAATTTTTATAAAATAAAAAAATCAAAATTATCCAACTAAACTATTTAAAGGAATTATTCATATTACGAATTTAGTTTTATCCATTTACTGATTTGGTTTATATATGTGGGTTTACTCTAATGGAATAAAGATCATATAAAATTATAGTTATTCTTAAAAGTAATAAATAATCTTATAATTAAAATTTAATCAAAATTAAAAAAAATATAATTCTCACAAAAGTTTTTACATATGTTTAGGTCTTTTATAATCTTTTTAATTATAATTAAAGTTTGAACTTGAGACAATTTCAAATCACATTTATTTATATATGGTTAAAAGATTAAAAATATTTTAAAATTATAATTTAATAATTATTTAAATCTTTAATATTTAATTATAATTAATTAAAATTTTAATTTTTTTGTTTTGACTCAATTAAAATTTTAAATGAATGAAATCTAATCAAATGACAAAATTTAATCAATCAATCTCCAAATTATAATAAATTAAATCTTTAGAAGGATATAAGAGAGAAAGGGACAAAAATAAAAGAAAACAAAAAGAAAAAAAATTTTGTTTTATTTAATTTTCATAAATATTAATTATATTACATGGTAAACTTTCATTAATTTTATCGATGTCACATGCAATTTTATTTAGTTGGCAAAAAAATAAAGATGTTAATATTTTTAGCTAAATAAATATTTAATTAGATGTAAATAATTATTAAAAAATAATTAATTATAATAATAAAAGAGTTTGAATGATTCCTAAGAAATGCTAGGCTAGTAACTTTTTAGGGGTGAGAAAAAAATAAAAAAATTTAAAATTGATTTAAAATTATAATGTTCAGTTCAGTTTAAATTGATTTATTTTTATTCGAATTAAGTTTGGATATTAAATATTTATATTAAATTGAAATTGGGATAAAAAAATAAAAAAAATTGAATCGATCAAAATTATATATTTTTATTATTTTATATATTTTAAATTTTTATAAAATAAGAATAATTATTTTATATATAATTTTTTAAATATATTAAAAATCATATTAAAATAATATATAAAATAAAATAAAATTTAAAAATTAATAAAAATCAAATCAAATCGATAAAATTTAATTTAAATTAGATAAATTTTAAAAAAATCAATTTAAATTTACATCAAAATTTAAAATTTTATAATATTATATATTATTCAAACAAATTAAATCATATTTAATTCGACACAAACTATTATCACCTTTAACCAATTATGTATCATAGCTCAACATCCAAATTTTGAAGAAGCCATGTCTCATCGCTTTCGAATTGCAAAACTTGTCACCGAATGTTCAATTGATATATCAAGTCTCAATTGTTTTTCTAAGGTTAGTCTCAACTTTTTTGTTTTTTTATTGTAAGGTTACATGGTTGGCTTCTAAAAGAGTACTTTAAGACTTTATCTCTGAGAGTTGTATAAAGATTAAGATGCCCTCATCGCATGTTTGCCGTAGAAAAACTAAAATGCCTACCAAAGAATTATGATATTAAAAAGAAAACATGCCATTTACAATTATTTAACGTAATCATAAATTATGTATAATCTATTAAAATATTATATCAAATTATTTATAAATAAATATATTTAGTAGCTGAGTGAAATAAATATCTAGTTAATCTTTTAAAAATTTTGTCCAAAACTTGACTCATCAAATTTAAGAGGCTTGAAAATTTTATAAGTATATATCAATATATTAAACATATATTTTAAATTTTAAATTAAATAAAAAATACCTTTTATTAATTAAATAATATTCCACATTAAGTTAAGCTTGGACTTAAAAAAATTTATCTAATACCCAATTTGATTATAAGCGAATCTATTGAATCCAGATAATCTAACTCTCAAAACGTATATGTAGATATAGTGAATTTATATTGTTTTGTAATTAAATAATTATAAAATTAAAAAAATTGTAAATAATACGCTATCAATTTTGCTTTTTTGGTATCATATTCAAGTATATATATATATATATATATACATAATTAAATATATTTACATAAATAAATAGTCATGTTCAAATAAAATGTCTAAATATAATAAAATTAAAATTAAAAATTAAAGAAACTAGATTTTGAGCCTTGCCTTGCTGAGGATTTTTTTTTTTGCAACATTATTTTTTTTTGGTGCTGACTTCTTTTTCATTAATAGAGAATAATGAAGTGAAGGCATCAGCATCACTTTGCTCTTCTTGCTACTAGCTAGTTGTCACATTAAATTCAATTTCAAATGCTTTATTAACACTAGGTATTAATGGTGATGGCTCAAAGGATTCTAAGATAACATGTTATAAATAAATCAAATCAAAATTTATTTCCAAAAGAAAAAGAAAAAATGCTTACCAAACTTAAATTGAAGAAAATTTTTAACTGAATTAGAAAATATATCAAAAGGGAACAACATTAAAAAATATCTTAACATTTCACCACAAAAATGAAAGAAAAATAATAGAATTGTATGAAATCAATCGAAACTTCAAGCAATCAACAATTGTGGAACTTTTTTGCAAAATTATGTTCAGTGTGCTATAACCATACCTCATACAAAAGCTCTGTGTCATCCATAGTGTGAAGATTTAAAAGCCTAGCTCCAAAATCCCCTATGAACTCTTGAGAATAGACCCATCAAATGTAGCTGGGTCTCCTAAACTTTGAATAGTTGATGTCTATGGTTTTAATCCAGATTCCCCATTAAAATTAAGGTTTCTCAATTAATTTGAATAGCCTTTGTTTCTTTTCTGTAGATTAAGCTCCAAAACCCTTTAATAGTGTAATAGTAATTTCTTATTATCTTAGAACATGTAAACTATAACCCATTTAAACATATAAAATAACAATAGGAAGTATTTAAAATACATATAGTTCATTTAAAAGCAAATAAAAACTAATAAACTCGTGGGAAAAATCATGCTAAGTTAATGAGAATAATGAGAAGTTACTATATCAAGATACAATTTAAAGCATTTAAATTCATCAAAATTGATAATTGTGGAAAAACTAAGAAACAAAACTATGTGAAAAACTAAGAGTAAAACTAAATGTATATTGAAAAACTACTCATAAAGAATTATACAAGTACCTTAGGTTTATACACAACTAACTACTAAGTAAACTAAAAAACTAAATCTTTCTAAAAACTAATCCTATAATTAAGAGATTATCTATTATAATTTTTTGTCATTAATTTTAGGGATACAAATACTTAATTCTAAGGATATAAATATAAATATACATATTACAATATTACAATTAGCTGTAAATAAATGTTTTTCCACAGTCTCCCTCAAGCTGGTGAATAGGTGTTTTCTATTCCCAACTTAAAAATATTTTCTTGAAATGTTACATTACTAAGACTTTTAGTTAACACATCTGCAAGTTGATCATTTGTTGATACATACAGTATATAAATTAACCCACTGTCTAGTTTTTTCTTTATTAAATGTCGGTCTATTTCAATATGTTTTGTTTTGTCATGTTGCATAGGATTGTGTGCAATGCCTATTGTAGACTTGTTATCATAGTAGAGTCTCATTCATTCATCTCACTTATTTTTTAAGTCTTCTAATATAATAATTAACCATAGTAGTTCACAAATTCCTTGAGCTATTGCTCTAAACTTTGTTTCACACTTGATCTTGCCACTACATTTTTTTTTTTACTCCTTCAAGTCACAAGATTACCACATAAGAAAGTGCAATAGCTTGAGGTGGATTTTTTATCAGTTATTGAACCTACATGATCAGTATCTGTATATACCTCTAGAACCAGCCTTGAATTTCTTTTGAATAAAATATCTCTCTCAAGATTGGCCTTCAAATAGTGCAATACACGATAGACAGCCTATAGGTGTGCTTATTTAGGACTATGCATAAATTGACTTATCACACTCACAATATATGCTATATCAAGTCTAGTATGTGAGAGGTAAATAAGTCTTTCAACTAATCTTTGGTACATTTCTCTATTTACAGTAACATCTTCATTAGCTTCTTCAAGTTTATGATTAAGATTTATAGGGGTATTTGTAGGTTTACATGCAAGCTTCTCCATTTCTTTTAGAAGATCCATTACATATTTTTGTTGTAAGATGAAAATATCATACCGTGAGTGAGCTACTTCAATTCCTGAAAAGTACTTTAATCCCCAAGCGTTTTTTATCTCAAATTCTCTAGCCAAACACTGTTGTAAAAAGTCTCTCTTTTTCATCATTTTTTGTTATAATTATATCATCAACATACACTAATAGAACCGTAACTCTCCCTGATTCAGAGTGTTTGATAAATAATGTGTGATCTCTTTGACTTTGCTTATATCCCATTGCTAGCATCAGTTTGACAAATCTCCCGAACCAAAACACAAACAGTCGATCAGTTCTTAAGGAAGCAAACACAACAATCAAGCAACTTGTATAAGGTTGGTATAGTTCCATCAATCATGGGAGACAACAACCAACTGTTTCCCAACATTGCTCCCAGTGAAGAGGCCAACAAGAGCTCCCGCCGAGGCCTTTGGCTATGTCTTCAACATATATTATCTTCCCTTCTTTGATGTGAGGTATAACCATTTCTAGAAACTTGGGATAGAGGTGATAGAAAACATTAACCACAAATCCTTCTATGCGAACCCGTTTTACCACTACTCGCATCAAGTTGTGCACTCCTTCAGGATGGTCTAGGTTGTACTGTGAGATCATTCCACATGCAGCATTATGGCCTTGGATCCTCATGATGAGCAGCACTGCGTCCAGCATCTTTCCCCCAACGTTTTCAAAGTAAATATCAATGCCTTCAGGAAAGTACCTGGAAAAAACACAAAATTGGGACTATATATGACATCTGAATACAAAATAGTATCGTATTGTTAAGTGGACTGTTGTTACTAAGGTTGAGAAACTTTATCATGAACTTTCAGACCTGAAATCAACTATTTTATTCAAGATCATGTCAGAGATCTCAGGATTAAAGCTTTAAGGTTTGTATACCATAAGAACTGGACTGGTTCAATGGCCAGCTCACTTGTCAGCCGATTGGACCACCAGGGCAGTCCATGATTAATAACTACTGCTATACTTGAATAATAGGTTAGCCAAGTTATCCAAAATAATAAGTCAAATATCTTTATACTACTGACCTTTTCAAAGCAGCATTCAAGTCTGGTTCTTCCTATAGTTGAAAGCAGCGTCAAACCCAAAATTACTCTTCAGCAACTCAACCTTTTATTGCGGAAATAACAAAGATAATTATATAAAAAGGGGAAAAAAAGGAGAAATGGAAAAACCCAAAAAAGGAGACTGGTTAAAGAAGAACCGGGCTTCTAAAAATTAACATGCAGTACCATAAAGTTTGTGGCCATTGAATTTTCAGTTCAACAGCTTATTTCCCATAGTGATCAAAGAATAAAATGATTGGATGAAGGAAAGTTTCAAGAGCAATGCTTACTGCTAGATCTAATCAGATAATACAGAAAAGTATGATAAAGATGCCACATCATCATAAAACCCACTTTTTCTTCGCTTCCAGCACTTCCAACATAGCAGCCTAACAGTTTTGCAAACTGCCCAACAAGCTGACCAATACAGCTGATACATAGACGTTATCTCCTTTCTTAGAGGAGAAAACCTCATAAAAACCAGCATAAGCAGTCATACCAGGCATACCTATGATGACAAATTGAAGAACAATTAGATGAGCATAAGCCACCTCAGGAAACAGAGAATGACTATCAAGGTTTCTGAAATCTCAATGTAAATTGAGTGGCAATTCACATGCCTTATCAACCATACATGCTTTGCTTGCACTTGTACACAAGAGCAGACATTATTTCGGAGTGAACTAAATCTGAATTACCAAACGAAGGACATAACCAGGATTATAAGTGGCAAGAAGCTGCCTGACCCGAATCTCGATATTGTGAAGTCACTCAGGTTTTTTATGTTCTTGGACAAAAAGTGATTCTTAATGTTGCTATCCCTCTCACAGCATGGCTACACTGTAACTAACAGTTTTTAGTGACAAGAAACAGTTAGTGCAAGTTGCTTAGGATATGAGTCACGATTGTTCATTGATTTAGGACTGAGCCTAATGCAGTAGCTACATACCTGATAAGTGCCCTAGAAAGTGCTATTCCTTTTTCAATAGGTTTGAAGTCTTTGCTAAAAGTAGCTTTTAAACCGTATGATGCATGCAATAGAGCCATGCAGGCTTTCCAAAATTAAACTTTAAAAAGCAAAAAGTTGCGGCTCAATTGTCATTCCAGCATAATACTATTCAACTTTTTTATGGCAAAATCCTTTCCAAAAAGTATTCTGCAAAGCTAGATAGCTCCAAGATAAAAAATAATAATAATAAAAACTGGTTGACCGTGGGGGTGGGGGGAGGGATTGGGGGTTGGAACGGGGGAACACGACAACCCAATATACAACAGCGAAACCAATAAGCTAATTTGGCTTTTACCGAAATAAATTGACTTTTTTTTTTTAACAAAGGAAGCTGCAAAATTGCTTGAAATTTAAATTTAAATCTGATGAATATTATTTTTTAATAATGATTTTATAAATTAATTAAGTTAAGATTTAAATTCAAATAAATTAATTTTTTAAATGCATTGAACAAGCAAAATTCATTTAAATAGTGCAAATAAGTAGCCAATATGATATTACAAAAAGAGGGAAAATTTGTTTCCAAAGCAGTAAAAAGCATTCTCATCTTGATAAATTCCGAACAAACTTACCAAGAAGTCCAGTATAGTAGGTAAGAGGCACATCCATTTGTTGAATTTTGAAAAAACGATTTGGTGCTTTTATGAGACTATACTTTTCCCAACCAGTTATCCCCCAAATGAAATCGCCCTTTCTCTAATCTGGATGATTAGAATCCAGAACTTTGGCCACTCCATAACCACTTGGAGGCTGTGCAATTTCAACATTTAAAAGTCAACTAACTGAGAAATTGTTGGTGCTAAGCTCCGACCTAAAGGTATTTTTGTAAATGCATAAGGGAATAATGGTTAGAGACAAAGGCAAGTGGTTTTCCTTACATTTGTATTTCGACACACAAGTAAGTGAAAATCAGGTCGAAAAAAAAGTGAAAAAGTTGGAAAGAGAGAGAAAGAGATAGATGGGATGAACTTGATCTTATGGTGCCTGAGTTTTTATATTTATAGGTAAGTTGAAGGGGATAAAAATGAGATAATTAAGATAGGGCTGAGCTGAGGTGGCACTGACCATGTTAGACTAACCTAACATGTCAGGTTAGCATAAATAACCAAAATACCCCTAGTTATTTGTTGAAGGCTTTGAGAGGGGAAAGGACTACTATACCCTTTTGACCATTATATGCCCTTAATAAAAATAATTTAAAAAATGAGTAGAATAAAAAAAGCTACATTTTTTTCTTCTAATGCCAATTCAACTTTTAAGCTTGATAGCTTGATCTCAATCGACACTACAATATCTGTTTTAAATGTCAAGTGAAAGGGAGTTTCACCAATGGGCACCTTTGTGGTTGTTCTCAGGGCCCACAAAACTCTCGATAGCTTGTCGACTCATTTTTCTTTTGCTGCAATGAGTCTCTTTTTTAGAATTTCTAATATTATTTTATTTACAACTTTGGCATTTCTGTTGGACTGAGGATGGGCAACCGATGTGAACTTGAGATCAATGTGAAGATTTGAGCATCATTCCTTGAACCTCAAATTTTTTTAACTATTTATCATTGTCTGTTATTATAGACCAAGGTAATCCGAATTTACAAACTATGTTTTTCCACACAAAATTTTCAACTTGTGCTTTAGGGGTAGTGGTTAGGGCTTCAACTTTCAACCATTTTGTGAAGTGACATACCACCATTAAGATGAATCTTTTTTGACCTGTGGTTATGATGAATGATCCAAGGACAACCATTCTTCACTACATGAATGGCCACGGACTGATGATAGGAGTGAGCTCAATTGAGGAGAGATGTTGAATATGGGCAAATATCTTACATTTGTCACATTTTTCACTCGTTCGATCGCATTTCTTTTAATAGTGGGCTAATAATAGCCCTGCATAAGCACTTTATAAGCCAAAGGCTAAGGTATGAGGTGACTTCCACATATTCCTTTGTAGATTTCTCGTAGGATATACTTTGTCTCTTTTTCATCAACACATCTTAAGTAGGGTAGGCTAAAGGATCTCCTGTATAATTTTTCTTTGATCGTTGTGTATTGAGGGACCTTTCTTATTAGTGACTTAGCCCAAACTCTTCCATCTAGGTTTTTTTTTTTTTCTGTGACATGTCCCATGAGCTTGTTTTCGATGTTTTATGTACTAATTTTTTTATTAGAACTTCGTTCAGACTTCTCATTGTTGCTTCTTAAGCCAACTTAGATATAGAGTCTGCTATTAAATTTTTTTTATCTCAGTATCTTTATCACTTTGACTTTTTTTAAAGCCAACTATTAAGGCTAATGCTTTATCAGAAATACTTTTAAATTATATCTTTTCAAGCTTCGAACTCTTTATTTATCTAATCGATCATCAGTTGGGATTCGCTATAAGCAATTATGTGTTGAACATTAAGCTTGATTACCAACCTTAGGCTAGCTATCAACCCTCATATTTCGTTTCATTATTAGATGCCCTGAACGTGAATATCAAGGATTATGGGTGTTGTAGCTCTTTCGAACTGATAGAATGAGGCTGACTCCTCTACCCTAGCTTGTAGCAGATTCATCTATATAGATCTTTCAATCATCCTCATTTGAGGTTTTTTTTTTCTCAGATTGTCCTTTCTATTCTACCTGGCATGTTTCATTACGAAGTCTGTCAGCGCTTATGATTTTAATATTGATCTGGCTAAAAAGTACATATTAAATTCATTAAGCTCTATTACCATTTGATTAGCCTTTTCGACATTTTAGGCTTTTATAAAACTTATCTTAGTGGTTGATCGGTCACGATGTAGATCATGTGAGGTAGAAAAGTATAGCTTGATTTTTCTGGCTAAGGTGACAATTGCATAGGCAAATTTTTCTATACCATTATAGTTAACTTCAGCCACTGTCAATACTTTACTTATAA
Organism: Durio zibethinus; assembly: GCF_047325235.1. Taxonomy (NCBI): domain Eukaryota; kingdom Viridiplantae; phylum Streptophyta; class Magnoliopsida; order Malvales; family Malvaceae; genus Durio; species Durio zibethinus. Next base: position 786,965 of record NC_143165.1, on the reverse strand, counting down.
AATAGATCGACTGGTGTTTTTTTTTTTTTTTTTTTTAGACTAAGATTGAGCTGACAGTCTAATCTATGTTGGCTAAGTATAAGTATAGTGTTTCTTCAATCATCGATTTAGACAGGACAGACGAGAAGGATAAAAACTCTTTAAGTTCATTAAATACTTTTTAGTATTGAAAAGTCCACTCGAAGTCAGAGACATTCTTAAAAATTTTGAAGAATGGTAGGCATCATTCTACCAACCTCGACATGAATCGACTGTGCACGACTATTGTGTATATTAACTTTTATACTTTCTTTACCGAAATTAGCACCTTCATTTCTAAGATTGCCTAAGCCTTTTCAAGATTCATTTCTATCCTTCTTTTGTTGATCATGTATTTGAAAAACTTGCTTGATGTAACCTCAAAAGCATATTTGCTTGGGTTAAGTCTCATATTATACTTTCTCAAAGTGTTGAAAGTTTCTCTGAGGTCTTCTAACTACTCGATCAAACTCTTGCTCTTGACTATCATATCATCTATATATACCTTCATATTATGATCGATCTGATCTTTGAACACTTTATTCACCAATTTTTGATAGGTCGTCCTTACATTCTTCAATTCGAAGGCATGATTTTATAGCAATAAAGGTATTTTTCAGTAATAAAAGTTATTTTATCCTTATTCTCTTTCAATATTTTGATCTGATTTTAATTGAAATAGGCATCAATGAAGTTGAAGAGGCCATACTCGAAACTATCATCTATTAGTCGATCTATGCTAGAGAGGAAAAAGCTATCTTTTGGACAAGCTTTGTTTAGATCGATAAAATCTATACACATTTATACTTTTTGACCATGATCACATTGGCTATCTACTCAGGGTAAGGCCTTCATGATAAAGTTAGCTCACAATAATTTGTCAACTTTTTCTTTAATGGCCTATTGTCTTTTAAGGGTAAAAGTTTTTTTTTATTGTCAAACTGGTTTGACTTTGAGATTAGTGTGTAATTTGTGGACTATCATTTCGATATCAATTTTGGACATATTGGATGGTGTCCAAGCAAATAGGTCGACATTATCTTTTATGAGTTAAATCAGTTGATTTTTATGTTAGAGCTTGGCTTTGATCTGCATGTATTTTTGTAGAATGTTATTTCAAAATGAAATTGTCATGAGGTCTTCGATCGACTTAGGTCGATTTGCATTTAAGTCCTATCTTTGACCGATTATCTCTTTTTGTTCCATTAGGTCGAAATCATTTTCTACGAAAATAAATCCTGACATAATGATTAGTATATTGAACAACTTATTGAATGCATTAGTAGAAGTGAAGTATATTCTTCATTTAATGTTGTGTTTTGATTGATGTGTTAGCTTGGTCCAAGTAACATCAAATTTTTTACACTAACTTAAGAGCTCGATCATTTCTACTGTTACATCAAAAATTCAAAACATAGAACAAAATTAAACTTTTTCAAAGTTTAAGAGCTCAGATCGGTTTAAGAGAACGCTCATCTCAAATTGATCTTACGTTTTGTGCTGTTGTCGATCATTTTTTACATTTTGTCAGTGCTCTATTTCAGCTTCTCTTTGCTTTCCACCTCTCTATCCATCAAGCTACCTATCTACTTTTCAATCCTACCCTTCATTGTTATGACATAATATTGCTGCGCCATGGACTAATCTCTTATAAGTTCTCCAACCTTTGTAAATGTTGGAAATTTTCATTTTTAAATAAAAAATTGAGCCTATAAGCTGTATAACAGACTGGCTAGGTCAAGCTAATATCATGTTATACGCAAATAGGATATCCATTACCATAAACTTTACAACCAAGGTAATCATCTTTAGTTCTATCTTTAAGGAGATTGAGAGCATGATAGTTCTTTTTACGAATACCTGTTCATTTTCAAACCCCACTAATGTGGTGGTGATTGACTTTAATTAATCTTCGCCAATCTCTATTTTCTTAAAATAGCCATAGTACATAATATCGATCGAACTCTCATTTCAAATGAGATTCTTTTAACCATATAATTGTACACTAAGGCTGTGATCACTAGAGCATCATCATGTGGGTGTTGGATCCCTTTTAGATCTTTCAAGCTGAATGAGATTAGCTTGTCTCTTTTATCTTTTTCTTTTTTGGCCAAGAAGCCTACTGTCATTATCATGCCCAAGTTAAACTTTCTTTTCATTGACGTAGAGCTACCTTCTATGATCACGTTGATCACCCCAGCGATTGATTTGTTATTATCAGGTTGACCTTTTTTTTTTATTCAGCTTTTCTCTTCAAGCATCTTTTATTCTCTAATCTGCTATTCTCTCTTTACCTTGGGTAAGCGTTTTGTAGTCATGTCTGTAGTCCCTTCTAAATTGGTCTTATCTTTTTTGTCCTATAAATCTTTTAAACTTGACTTCTATGTTTAAAAAGTGTCTTTCATCGAGACAACGACCATAATATCAAAAATTGAAGTACCATCATATGTCTCCAAAATGAGTATTTTAAATCTTTTGAGAGGCATGGCTTTGCAATCTCTTCAATAAAAGGTAAGGTCTCTAAGAACTTGAGCTCATCTTCAAATGTCACTACTTTTGTTTTTAGCTCTTTCTCCATAACTTGCGTCCAAACTTTCAAATCTCTGTTCGTTTGAAGTTTGTGGTTTGTTTGTTTGGATTTTTAAGTAATGGCATGTGTATAATTGTAGCTGGGGTGGTGATCAGTTGGATTGGTGTTTTTTTTTTCACTAGAGGCTAATGAGACTTTCACCTTTTCGTAGCTCGATTGCCTGACAACAGCCTCTTGGTCAGGTGTGACTAAGTCTGACATTTTAAAGACTTGTGGTAAGTTTATAGTTTGCAGTATTTGCTTGAGAGCTTGTATTTATTTTGTCATGGCTTGAAATTGTTTCATAGTTGATCCCACTTGTGGTTGAGCTGGGTGGACAGAATGCTAGCTTAGGTGAGTTTTTGTTCCAACCAGGACAATTGCCTCTCTTTCTTTTTGGGTTTTTTTCTTATGGCATTGTTTTGTGCTCGGCTAATATTAAATGTTTCCCCCTACTTGGCATGCCAAATGTTAGTACTGAGTTCTGACCTGAGGGTATTCTTGTAAATGCAGAAGGAAAAGATGTTAAAGGTAAAGGCAAGGAGTATTCCTTGTGTTTGCACTTCGATGCGCAAGTCAATGAAGATTAGGTTGGGAAGAAAATAAGAAAGTTGGAAGGAGAAGAGAAAGATGAATGGGATAAACCTGGCTTCATGGTACCTAAGTCTTTATATTTATAGGTAAGCTGAAAAGGACAAAAAAGGTACAATTAGGATAGGGCCGAGCTAAGGTGGCATTGACCATGTCAAACCGACCTGACATGTTAAGTTGGCACAAATGACCAAGATAACTTTGGTTGTTTGCTGAAAGCTTTGAGAAGGGAAAAGACTATTATACCCTTTTGACCATTATATGCCACTAATAGAAGTAATTCCAAAAATGAGTAGAATCAGAAAACTACATTTGTCCTGAACTTAGTTTCAATTACTTTATTTGTAGTAGTTAGATACATTTGTCTCTTGGCACTGTCCTAATTTATCTTCCATTTGAATCTTGAACATATGACAGAGTTCAGTAATTCACTATTGTAAGAACGTGGAGGTCCACGTATAATTTACAAGGTATTATTTGTTTTGATCCAAAGGTTTCACAATTTTGTTTCACAAAAAATATCTCATAAGCATAGGTTTAAGTTTCAACTTATTTATCATAATAGATTCTCAAAGCATCCTGATATGGGATTGGGTTGTCACAAATAATTGCAAGGTATTATTTGTTTTGACCTAAAAGTCTCATAGTTTTGTTTCATAAAAAACGTCTTATAAGTATGGATTTAGGTTTCAACTTATATATTATAACAGATTCTCAGAACATCCCAATATGGGATTAGAATGTCACAAACAAAACACATATAAAACCAAGATTACACTAAACATTAGGAGCACTTAGCACACACACACAAAACTATATGTTACAAACAAAGCACACATAGAACCAAGATTACATCATACATTAGGAGCACTTAATTCTAGTGGAATTCTAGAGGTGACTTTCATTGTATAATATTTGATTCCCATCCGACTAGTAATCGTTCTAGCATCATTTGTGTAGATTTGTACCCAAACTATAAAGTATTGTCCATTTTAACTTGAAAATATCACTATTTTGTCTCATAAAATACGCTTCACAAATATGAATTTAAATCTTAACTTATATATTATAACATATTTTCAAAATATTCCAATACAGAATTGGAATGTTACAACAAATGCAACTACAATTCATCTATATAAAGTATCACCCATCATTTGAACTGTATGGTTCTGTGTGTGGAAGTTAGTATTATTGTAGTTTTATGAATTGGGTTCTTTCTGATTATGTTCTGAACAGTGAAGCATATATAAACACAGAACTATGCATGCAAAGATCACTGACTAAAAGGAAAAAGAAAAAGGACAAATTTCTTCAATATAGAGCAGTTGATTAAAAAATATATGCAAATGGGAGTTTTGATTGTCAAACTCACCAAGCCAGGCTCGTAAGGAGGCACAAATGATGTTGCAAGCTCCCTCTTGAGGTTTCTCATGAAAAGATCACAATACAAGTAGAGATTCTTGACTAAAATTTTATCTTTATTACCCTCACCCTCAGTTGAATGCTACTTTCTATTACTTCCATATCTGATTCTTTGGGAAGACCCTCGTTCACGTAATTCTTCAATATCACCTGTTTGTTCCATACCACTAGTTCACCAGCCATTCTTAGGCGATAGAAGGAGGAGAAATGAAGGCCGAAGCATGTAAGCAGCAATGAACTAGAAAAGAGGAAAGGTAAGGGGGAGTTGTTTTCAAGGAAAAAAATCATTGACAGTGACAGGGTGATGTCGATGCACAAACATATTGGACATTGGTTGGTCCAAATGTCTCTTGCCTGCTTCTTGACTCCATTAATGCAAGACATCTTGTGCTTGAGAACCAGCAAAGTCCAGTTTTAATATTTTATTAATAGAGTATTCGATTTGATTGATCTTTAAATCTTTAAATTATATATAGATATTTTTTTATTTGTTGACCAAAACTATATATATTTAATTTTAAATTGATCTACGTTTGATTAATTTGCACTAGGGTTAAAAGAAATTTTGAAATTGTTTTTTTTTAAATAATGATAAACTATAATTTGTAATATTCTATGATTTCATTTTCATTGTGCTTTTTAAAAATTTTTTTTGAAAGTGATAGAATAAAAAATGAAATTATAAGAATTGATATTTGAAATTTGAATTTATTGAATATTAATTTTAAAAGTAAATATTGTACAAATGAATTAAGGTAAATCTTGAATTTTATATTTTTTTGAATTTTGCAATAGTTTTATTAGTTTATATGTATGAAAGGAAGACAAAGTGATTTTTTTTGTGTGTTTTTAATAGTTATGTTTATGATGTTTTGAGTTTAGGTTTAATCAAGATTTTAGGTTAGCTAAATTGAGAATTTAATTTAAGTACCTTACATATAACTTTTTAAAAATTTTATAAAATAATAAAATAGATTTATCCAATTAAATTATTTAAAGCAACTATTCATATTATGAATTTAGTTTTATCCATTTATTGATTTGGTATATAAAAGAGGTTTTACTCTAGTGGAATAAAGATCATATAAATTTATATTTATTTTTAGTGGTAATAAATAATCTTATAACTAAAATTTAATCAAAATCACAAAAAAAGATAATTCTCACGAAAGTTTTTACATGCTTTTAAGTTTTTTTTTTTTTTTAGTTTTTAAATTATAAGATTTGAAATCGAGACTAATTCAAGTTACATTTATTTATATATAATAATTATTGACCCCAAACTATGAAATTAAGTATTCGCAAAAGAATGGATATTCCAATTTCCAAGTTCATCGATTGAATTTAAAAGGCAGTTTCCAAGTTTATTGATTTAAACAAAGTAATCAACGGTAAATAAGCCTTTGATTTCAATTTGGATCACACACAATTAACTGCAACCACCTGTTTGCCAATGTTGCGGCCACTGAAGAGGCCAACTAGTGCAGCTGGAGCATTCTCCAGGCCATCGGCTATGTCTTCAACATACACAACTTTTCCTTCTCTAATCATTGGCAATATCATTTCAAGGTACTTTGGGTAGAGGTGATAGTAATCAAAGACCAGGTATCCTTGCATTCGTACTTGTTTCATCACGATCGACGTCAAATTGTGTACCCCTTCAGGCTGTTCAAGGTTGTATTGAGAGATCATCCCACACACTGCAATGCGAGCATAGACTCTCAGGTTGAGTAGAACAGCATCCAGGATCTTTCCTCCTACGTTGTCGAAGTAAATGTCGATGCCTTCAGGGAAGAACCTGCCTTGACAATAATGGGTTGGCTTTACATTTCAAAATCAGATAGTCAAGCAAGAGCTTTTCATCGATTACACAGTTTTATTTTAGCTGTTCATTCCATCAGATTCTCTTCCAAATTTCAGGGTCAAATTCAGCTAAGGTTTCACAATTGCACATCAGATTTCACTTCAGTTGCAAGTAAAATTGCTACATATACTGACCTTTTCAATGCTGCATTATAGTCTGGCTCTTCTTTATAGTTGAAAGCCTCGTCAAATCCAAATTTATTCTTCAATAGATCAACCTTAAATTGAAGCAGTGAAAATAATATTCAGATTCAACATCGTCATTTTCCTCAAATGCCGCAATAATGTCCGGTTGGACAATGATTTTTTCAGTCAGAAGTGCAATAGAAATTGCTTAATTGTTAAAAATAGCAGGCAATTTATTGAATGAACAACCATATGAGGCCTGGCTTGCTATACCTTCTCATTGCTTCCAGCACATCCAACGACATAGCAACCTTGCAGCTTTGCGAACTGCCCCACGAGCTGACCCACTGCACCAGATGCTGCTGAAACAAAGACATATTCTCCTGTCTTAGGAGAACAAAGCTCATAGAAACCAATATATGCAGTCATACCAGGCATACCTGTCAAGTATATGTCACATATATAAACAATAGTTAAATGAACAGCAGATCAGAGAAGTGCTAATACCTATAATCTTCAAACAGTATCAGTTGAACAGTTCCTTGAAGTAAATAAAACAAACCAGAAGGGAACAAAGGATGGTCCATGTACTTCACCACAAGCCAGGTGTGTTTAATAGGACAAACTTAGGTAGCAAAGGCATGATCTCTATTTTTTATTTTTTGGGGGGTGTGTGGGTATGCAAAAGAACCTCAATTGAGGACCAAATTCCAAGCCCTTCAGTTTATGGTGAACTTTTGACGGGCTTGTACCATAACAATAATATAGTTCCAGCCATGCTCCAAACTAAGTCATCTTCCCTGGGACAGGGAGGCCACATCCCTTGCCATATATAAAGCTATTTCAGCTCATAATAATGGGAGTTTAGTGGTTTAGCTTGGGCCCTTTGGATCATGGGGACCTTGGCCTTTATCAGCCAATTATCCTTCAAATTAAAATGGATTAAGCTCCCTGATCAGTTTATCTCTTATTCCATTCTTCTATATAGTTATCAGCTCTATATATATATATATATATATATATATATATATTTGAGTTCTGAATTTGCTTATCCTATACAAAGTGTCAATATCTAAAGACTAGTAATTATTACCAAGAATTCCAGCATAGTAGGAAAGAGGAACATCTGTGTGTTGAATCTTAAACAGGTGATTTGTCTCTGTAATCAGACTATACTCTTCCCAACCAGTCAGCCCCCAAACCAAATCATCGTTTTTGAAGTCTGGATGTGAAGAATCCAAAACTTTAGCCACGCCATATCCAGTAATAGGCTGCATCATATTTCCCAATTTCAAAAAATTAGTCAGTTACTCAAGGAAATGACTAATGACCAACTGACACCCCACCAATCTCTCCAAAAATATACTTCATTCTCATCTTTAACAAACTAAAAGAACATAAAAAAAAAAAAAAAAAAAAAACAATTCAAGAAGTTAACAATCTTGATCATATGGAAAATAGACAGCCAAACTAAGAAACGTGAATAAATGAGCGAACCGACATAATGTCCTTGAATCTTCATCATTCCTGTTGTATGATTTACGAATGACATGACAGATAGAGTTTTTTTTTTTTACAATAATTCCATAATTACAACCATCTGGTACCCTGAGTTTAATTTTCAGTACCAATGATCAATTACATGTGTGCATGCTAACTGGTTTACTATTCATGGTGACTGTGCATATGAAATTCAGGGGATAACTGCATCTGAATTGTTAATGGTTCATCTGCTATCAAGATAATTGTGGACCAGAACAAGGAGTCAGTTGTGTTCCAAACTTCTAGTTAGATTGTATGAACTAATTCAACGGATTGTTTCCCTTGATCCACTCAAGAGAGACACTTGGTGCTTTGTCGACCATCCCATAAGCTACAGTTTAAACTGACATATTTTTCTTCAATTTTTTTATTCTAATGGAATTGGAAAATCATTAACCAGAAAAAAGGGGGATGAAATCATAAGTAGAATAGAAACCAAACCATATATAGAAACCAGAAGATTTGTTTGGGGTAGCAACTAGGAGACAGATGCCCACCTCGGATAAGGAAAAGGTCAGAGAAATTTATGGGCCTTCTACTTAACGAAATATAAAAATCTCGGATCTGTGAAGTCGTCGTTGAGAAGTTGCAGGGAATTAAAACAAAATCTACCACAAATCACTTTAAATCATAACTTATTTTTCAAACCATTGATTTTGTTGTATTTGTCAAAGAAAGAAAAGTTTACTCTTGGATAAACATAAGAAGAAGAGGCCTAAATAATGAATAAAAGCAATATTAAATTTCAGTTGAATTTTTAAATTTCATCAATGACTAATTAATCTTAATGTTACTATTTTTTTTCTGTATTTGAAATTGTTAGAAATTGAATCTTAATATATGAACTTATAATTTATAATCTAATGAGAGTATATAAATATAAGTACATTACATTTATGTATTATTTTTTGCTATCAATAAATCATATGATTATGAATATGGAAAAGTTATTATATTCATAAAAAAAATCTTAACGTGAATGCATTCATTATATGATGAATAAACTAAGAAAATTCAATCCCATAATTGTAAATGATCATGAAAGGGAACAAAGAGAGAGAGAGAGAGAGAGAGAGAGAGAGAGAGAGAGGAGGATGAACTAACCAAGCCAGGAGTGTAGGATTCAGAGTAATGTCTGTCGAGCTTCATCATTTTGAAAACCATGTAGGGATCGCAGGAGAGAAAAAGATTCTTGACAACAACTGCGTTAGAGTCGGTTGGTGCTTTAAGTTTGATGGTTCCTGCAGTCAAGTGCATGTCTGTTTCTTGAGGTGAACCCGACACATAGTGTTTCAATATCACCTTCATGTTGCTTGCTTCATCAATGGCTCCCGTTGCCTCCGCCATTTTAACTAATTTATTTCCTTTCTAATTTCCTCCTAATTTCTCTGTAAACAATCGTATGGAGAGAATTACAAATCGAACTATATATATATTGAAGAGCGGTGGAGGAGAGAAGAGGATTCTAGTATTTATAGGAAGCTAATGGTGTATAATTTCAAAGGTCTTAGGCTTTTTTTTTTTTTTTTTATTCCGGGAAATTGGATTCGTCAAGCTTTTTAAGTAAAAAATATATGCATCTATTATTAAATTAAATATCAATAAGAGATTAGTTTAATTGACAAGGATTGTTCATCTTTGTATAAAGGTTTTGTATTCAAATTCAGTCAATAACTTCTTATTTTGGTTATTTTGAATGTATAATTTTTAATCATTGTTTTTAAATTATAAGTACGACGTATTTTATTTTGATCTAAAAAACTAAAAAATTTATTTTCTCTATTTTTTTAAATTATTAAATTAAATATTTGAAAATGTCTTAATATAAGTGTTTTTAACTAGGAAGTTTAAGGAAAAAATGAAACATGCATGTGACCATTTTCATTCAAATGGACATGCATATAATGCTACCCTATTCTTCGTTTTTTTTGGAAAACTTTTGGATGTTTGTAGCTAGCGATATCCTATGTTAACAAACCAAAAATCCAAACATGTATTGGATCTTTGGAACATCGAACTGTTTAATGTATGGATTACGTGGAAGAGATAGCAAAAATTGAAACTTATTTGAACATATCTTCCAATAGAAAATAATAATCAGAATTTTAGTGAGCATTCCGTCATACAAATCAGTATGTTTGATGTATAACGTTTTGGTTTGTATCATCTAATGATAACATCAATCAAGTTATAACATCTCTAGTATATTCGAAATTTAAATTTTAATATTTATAATTTTTTTATTTTATAAGTTAGCCTTTTTTAAAAAATATAAAAACATATTAAATGCGATACATTTTTTAGCCCATAAATCTTTTATGATATGGGTCATTAGATGGTTCAAAGGTTGATAAAACTATGTTCTACATGCATTTTGAAATTCTTTTTTTTTTTTTAATTTTTGTCAAGATGCAAAGATACAAGTACCAAGAACAAGTACTCGAATCATCAGAAAACTGGCTCTGTCCATCAATATATACCTTACTTTTCTGTCTGTCACGAGTATATGGCAATTTGCTTATTAGTGTCTGATTTTGTAAGCCTCCTGTAACATGCTTCTAATGCACCGAATGGTGCGTTTCAGGTCAAGTCCCTTACTGTTTTCACAGTCTTAGAGAACTGTCGTATATCTTGCAGCTGCCAATTGAAAATTTTGGGATCTCTTATTCGAAAACAGCTTCGAATCTTTCTTCTCCAAATAAAAAAAAAAAAAAAAAAACCGGATTTAATTGCTTACCTTATAGCTATATAAGAATGTCTTACCTTTAGGTCAAGGCCTTTGCTGCAATAACATATAGTATTTGATGAGTTTTTTACTGTACCAGGGGGCTTCTGCTGTTATAACATATGACGCCAGTTGCCTGGAAATTTTGAGCCATTCTAAAGATGGTGCTTTCTTTTATTCATTTTAACAACAGGCCGACCTTTTCTTGTTAATTAGAATTCAACTTAAAACCAATTAGTAACAAGGTCAATTTGAATATAAAGTCACAGGGCTCACAGCAAACATTAGACTAACCGAAGCGGGATAACACCAACGGTACAACATCTACACCGGAATTCATGAAAAATTACTTTTTCATATTCTCTCGACGGAGACAAAATAGAAAGAGGAGCATAGTTTCTTTGCCACTTGAGCCAACCATTCGTTGCTGTCTCACATTTTACATCTACACATACTATATAAATATATATATATATATATTTTATATTAAACCCGTCTCGAAACAAGCACCAAACTTTTTCCTTCCAAAACAAGCAGCCAAAACCAGGTTATATACTATGCTGTTGTTGAAGAAATTATACAGGGAAAAGATAGCTAAATTACTGGTGAGAGGCTCAACATAGTGGTGAAAATGGTGAAAATATGCACAAAAAAGGAAGCCTGCAAGTCACTGAGAAGCAACTTTAATTATCTTTTTGCCAATGCAATGGCCACTAAAAATTTCAATTAGAGCTGCAGGGCCATTTACAAGGCCTTCTACAATGTCTTCTATGTAAGCAATCCTTTCTTCTCTGATGAAAGGCAGCATCATGTCCAGGAACTTTGAGTAGAGGTGACAGAAATCGAAAACCACGAATCCTTCCATTCGAATCCGTCTAAAAACAAGGCACATTAAATTCTTAGTACCTTCTGGCTGATCCAGATTGTACTGGGAGATCATTCCACAGACAGCAATGTAGCCATGAACTCTCATATTTGGAAGTACTGCATCTAGCATTTCACCCCCAACATTCTCAAAGTATATGTCAATGCCTTCAGGGAAATACCTGCAGGTATAATCATTACTTAGAATTTGCATGATTGTATATAACAAATCAGCAAAAGTTTGATTTAAAACCATCTCCTGACCTTTTCAAAGTTGCATCTAAGTCATGCTCCTCTTTGTAATTGATAGCATCATCAAACCCAAACCTTTCTTTCAGAAGTTGAACATCATTAAACATATATGTAAGAGCTGAAAGTGAGAAATAACTTGGCTAATTTGTAACCATTATACTTGTTCCATAAATAAGATCTTCCTGTTAACTTCCCCAAGTTCCCATAGGCATGAATAAAAAGAAGTGGCTGACTCCATATTCTCACCTTTTGGCTACTACCAGCACTTCCAACAACATAACAACCTCCCAGCTTTGCAAGTTGACCAATCACCAACAAGCTGACCAACTGCACCAAATGCTGCTGAAACAAACGCATATTCTCCTCTTTTAGGAGAACAAACTTCATAGAAACCAGCACAAGCAGTCACTCCAGGCATAACTATTGAAATAATAGCAAAAAGAACTGTCACAGTGAAAAGAATGAAAGCAGTGTAGCAAAACTTTGTGTTCAGAACTTAGCTAGTAAGTAATATTAATGCTGAATAATTTTTTATAAAATTTTCACACAACCGCCTTGAGAATATTATACTGTGCAGTTGACCAAATTAAAGAACTGTTGATTTTTCTTGTCTTGGATTGGTAAAGTTGGCTGGATTCTCTCTGCAACATCCAGATAGCATGAAAGTTTAATCGATATATGCTGCTGCTATGGCTAAACATACATGCACGAAGACACCTAGGCACAACATCAAGCTCTATAGTACTATGTTTGCACCAAAAAGAAAAAGAGAAAGAGAATAAAATAAAAATAATTTGACTGGGAATGAAACTCACCAAGAACCCCAGCATAGTAGGAAAGAGGCACATCGGTATGCCTAATTTTGAAGAGTCTTTCAGGTCTAGTTATGAAACTGTATTCTTCCCATCCTGTGGTTCCCCAAACAAAGTCCCCTTCCTTGAAGCCTTGGTGCGTAGAATCCAACACTTTAGCCACTCCAAACCCGGTAATGAGCTGCCAAGGGGATAACAATCACAATACTTCACTAATAAACATGAATGCCATATTTTCTCATGATGCCTGATGAAAATTAACTTCGATTAGAAGCATATGCAGGGGTTGTATTGTCAAAATGAAATTGAGAAATTATAATTTTTCCTCTTAAGCTTATTCACGACAAAAATCCCAATAATGCAATCATAAACAATTCGCAAGGTTTCAAACTATTAAAGAAAAAATTTAAAAGTTAAAAAATTATGGCAGGAACTGGATATACATAGCAACACTAGCACTTTTTACCAATAAGAAAGAAGGTTTTTTTCAGACTCTTAATTTCATAAACCAGATTCTTCAAATATGGAAAAAAAAATCAATAATAAAGAGAGACAGAGAGAGAGAGAGGGAGTGCATGCAGAACCGGCAGTGAAGGGAGTAAACTCAGGGTCTTGATCATTCCTCATGCGGAGTCTCATGTAAGGATCGGAAGACAGGTAAAGTTTTTTGGCCAGCACAACTCCTTTGCTGGTTTCTGGTATCTTCAAAGCAATGGTACTAAAGCTTATGTACATGTCTGATTCTTTTGGAAAACCAGACACGTAGTCCCTCAGTGTCACCCTTTTGTTCCTCACCAGAACTTCTGAACCATTGTCCTTTGCCATTTCTAAGTACAAGAGAATAACATAAAAAGGTTTTTGGCTTGTTCAAATCTGGTCTGATTTATACTTTCCAAAAGGAATTTAAATTATGATCCCTATAGAAAATTAGCATTTATGTTTTCCCTTCTAGTTGATAAAATATATGAAAACCTTGGTGAATATTACATGAGAACTTTACTTTTAGACTCCTAACATATATTAGTAATAATTATTATAGCCCAAAAGTTGTTTGGTTGCAAATGTCCCGTTACTGATTTACACAAGAAAATTTACCTAAAACGTGTGGGACGTGAGGGATAGATTAGATCATGATTCATATGTTAACCAAAGATTGGAAGGACTGAGTGCTGCACACGTAGGAACTGAAGCCATTCCACCTAAGACTTTTTCTTTATCACGTGTCATTTCCAGCATCCATGGCAACCCACCCTGAAAAAATAATAAGGACTAGATTCGGTGGAGGTTTGGCCAGTTCTACCAACAACTGGTCCAACCCAAGACTAACCATAGATGATAGAGCTTAATAGTCTATGATTCTAAAGGGTTTTACATCCTTTTCAGCGCAAACAAAAAGGGAACCTCCGACAGTTAATATATATATAAAAGCGGATGAACTGAGAGCATATTGTATTCGTATTACTACCTCTGGATCTATTGACAAGATTGGTCAAAAGAAAAAAATTGTCAAAAAAATCTTGACTAGAAAACCAACAAATTCTATGGACTTAGGCCTAATGGGCCTCCAAATAATAGCGACGAAGATTTGTGGATGAATCCGTAGAAAACGAGTATACATATACATACATATATATATATATATATATATATATATCATCATCATCCAAGTAACAATTGAATTCCATGGTTGACGTCGGCTACCCATACGAATTTTCAAAAACTGCTTGTCTGACTTATTCTTTATGAAGTTTCTATGTTACCTTCTACTTCCCGCGTATAAGAAGCCTTGATACTTCTATATATGCGGTGCCTCATCCAAGAATGTGTTAACAAAATATCAGAAACAAACGAAATTCCATCAATCGATTTCCTCTTTCCCAATGGCATACCCCGGTTCCAACATACCAACAGCTAACCCTGTATCGGTTATCAGCCCTCATTTTTGTGTTCCTTACCCCATTGATCTTGCAATTGCCAGCAAGATTTTGACCATAACAGATGGCAACTTTGTAGTTACAGACATCAATGGCAACATCATTTTCAAAGTTAAAGGAACTTTTTTAACCATCAATGACCGTCGAGTTCTGCTAGACGCAGCCGGAAATCCCATTGTCACGCTTAAACAGAAGGTCGTAATTTAGTCCTAATGACCTGCTGCATGCCTTTATAGATATGTTCAAGTTAAGTTTTTTATTTTTTTAATATATTTGTTTTCTTTGGATTGATGCAGTTAATAAGTGCACATGATAGATGGCAAGTCTTCAGGGGAGATAACACGGACTCAAGTAATCTTATCTTTTCAGCTAAACGATCTTCGATGTTTCAGTTAAAGTCCAATTTAGATGTGTTCTTGGCAAACAACACAAAGGAGGATGTCTGTGATTTTAAGGTTAAAGGGAGTTGGTTGGAAAGATCCTGTGTTATTTATGCTGGAGAGTCTTCCAACATAGTTGCCCAAGTAAGATTTCTTCTACTCCAACATCAAATATCTTTTCTTTTCTTCTAATTCATGCACAAACCGCGGTACTTAAAGTCTAATCTGATTAATGACTGTTGAATTAATGTGAGCAGATGCAGAAGAAACACACAGTTAAAAGCATCTTGTTAGGAAAGGACAAGTCCATGGTGACAGTTTATCCCAACATCGATTATGCATTCATCGTAGCCCTTATCGTGATCCTTGATGGGATAAATAGAACTGAGGGCGTTTGAGAAGGTTTCCAATTGCTTGTAAACGATAAATCTTGAGTCTGTTGTTTTATTCTAATTTCCTGTATGTTGTCAAATTAGCTCTTGTATAATTAGTTTTCCATCATTTGTAGCCGGATTTTTTTTCAATGTAAAGCAAGTATATGACATGTTTTATATTGGAGTGAGGCAAGGATTTTCAGTTGCTTCACTTAGAGCCAAACCCTGTTGATATACGGGTTGAATAAACTTGGCTTTTCATTTGATTGGAAACAACGCTTTCTACTTTGCTGCATTTCAAAATATTAAAATTTGTGAATTTGAAATTTAATTCAATTGGTTAACTTATTTCTTTTTAAGATAAATCTTTGCAAGATTGAGATTCAATTATTTGGATAGTTTCAAATTGTTCTACTTTATACCCGTCAGACTTTCGCCTCCCTTGCACTAATATATATATATATATCAAAGACTACTGTAAGAGATTTTACCCTCTAAAGAAAATCTAAATTAAGAAAAATTTTGTCATATCTAACTTCATGGTAGTTAATTATGTTAGCGTGCCCAATAAGTTTAAAAAAAAAATTCTACTCCATTGATCATTTTAAATCTTTTTTTTTTTTTAGAAAAATAGATTAGGAAATGACTTGTAAAAAAAGAAAGAAGAAAAAATTTAAAAATAAATGACTTGAAAAATATAAGTAAATGTTTTTAATTTATTATTAGTAGTTTAACATGTAATCATAAATTAAAATCATAACTTTTTAGACTAATACAAGTATTAAAATTAAATTAAATATATATAATATACATTAAGTCAACAATTTTAAGATGTTTTTCAAATTTTTTTAGTTTATGACAAAATAATACATATTAAGATAAGTTTTATCAATAATTTGATTGAATTATTAGTATATATATTTTTGTATTTGTTAGCGAAGTACAATTATGTATAAAATATCAAAATTTTTGAAGCGTTTTATCACTAATTGAAGTAATAAATTTTACCTTATATTTCTATCTTTAAGTGTATAATTTTTGGATAAAAACCATTATATATGTAATAAAAGTAATGAAAACAAATTTATTAAATAAAATTTATAAAAATTAAACAAATCACAATTTTAAAAAAATATTAAATTCACAATAATTATCTTTGTACTCTACATAAGAATTTTTTTTCTACTAAATAAAAAGATGGTATATTTTTAATTATTACTTTATTATTGTTACCATCATTCAAAATGACGTTTTTATATTTTGATGTCACAACTTCTCCATTTGAAAAGAATAAATAAATTTGTAAGAGGTCATAACAACTCAAATAATATTTAACTCTATATTGTCTTCCTGAATGAGTATAAATTATAATCTCTTTCAAATAAAATGTTTAAATTGTTTCCCTCAACTCATATAACAGCAACTTGATCAACAAATAAACGATTATAAACTCATTAATCTAAATTAACATTTCTACAATTCAAATTTCAAAATCCTCAAAAAAATATTAATCCTTTAATCTCTATAAGACTTAGACATAAGGATTTTCTTCTTTAATTAGTATTATATCTCTATATTTTTGCACTTAAATTTTTATTGTGTTATGTTCTTATTTTATTTTTGAAATTTTTTATTGATGTCATAAAAGTATAGCTAAAATAACATGGATTAATTACTTAAACTTAAAAAAATTCAAAACTTAAATTGAGTATAAATAAAATTTTTACTCATTTTAAATTTTAATTTAATTAAAAATAATATAATATACATAATATTAAAAATGAACTAACTTGACTTTATTTCAATTGATTTTAAAAGTTAACAACTTAGTAGTTATTTAAAATCCAAAATGATTGAATATAACTAAAATCCAAATTGAAATAATAACCCAATCAAAATCTAATATTTCTTATTCATTTTTTGTAACAATTTAAAAGTTCCTTATTTAAGTTTTTTTCCTTAATTTTCAATATCTTATTTTTATTGTCTTTGTGTTTGAATTAGTTAATTAATTTTAAAAGTATTTCTAAAATAAAATTGTAATTATAAATAATTGAGTATACTGTTTTATTTGAATTTAAGATGATTTGAATCTAACTTTTTATGCACCAGTTATTGAATCAAATTTGCTCAGTTGCATATATAAATAATTAAGTACACTATGAATAAAAGTAAGTGATAAAATTTGACTCAACTTAATTGGTTGTTGATTTGAAGTTTAAAATCCAACTTGAATTTATGAAAACTCAAAATTCAAAATAATTGAAATACTAAATACATAATTAAATAAAGATTTATCAAATAAAGTTTGCTAATAAATGTCTTTAAATCACATTTAAGTTTAGTTAAATTATAATTTATAATAATATTTTTATATTAAATGTAATAGTGATAATTAATTCGATGAATTTCAATTCTTTTAAACATATATTACATAATATAGCAACATTAAGAATTTTGATATAACAATGAATATTTTTCAACTGATATAAAGGAGAAAATTAAAGATTATACAATGTTTTTTTCCAAATAAAAGAGTTTCATTTTAATCCAAAAGAAATTTGAAACCAATATATTTATATATTTGTCATTGAATATCATATAACACTAACCTTTTTTATCATATGAAAAAAGATAAAGTTATACATAACTAATCAATCTTTCATCTCATATTTCTACTTAGGATAATCTTCCATTGATGATTCTATTAATTGAACATAATTGTACGTTCTATCAATTGAAAGCTTAATTTTTCTTTTATTTAAAAAATTTTATTATACATAATTTTTTATTATATAAAAGTATTAAATACATAATTTTGAAAAATAAAATAAAATAAAATAAATTACTAATCTTCTTACTTGTCAAGTTTTATTAAGAAAATTTCAATTCTAAGAATAACAAACTTGTCATGTAATACCTATATAATTTATAATAGTTTCATTTCTAGCATTAACAAATAAATTTTCATGAATGAATATATTTTGGTATAAAAACATTCAAAAGATAGTTCCAAAGAATTTTATCGCACCTTAAAAGAAACAATTAATTTTACTTCATTTGATTTTTTTGCTTGAAATAATTCACATGAATTCATTCAATCACCTGGATGACCAAAAAAGGCAAGCAATATAATATAATTTAGAAAGATTAACTAATCTTGATATATAAATATATCATATATAAGCATATTAAGATAAAAGTTTAGAAAAAATTAAATAAATTATTATTTTAATCAAGGTGAATAATTCTTATGACAATTTGACGGAACCTAATCTTGAGCTACTGTAGCTTCATCATCTCTTGAATTATCTAATTTTATAGATGAAAAGTCTAATTAAAGTGTTCAATGAATCACATAGTGCTAATTGTTAGTGAAAAAAGTGTAACTGATTTGCATTTGATTTGATATTAATTTTGTTTGTGGAAATAACAATTATAAAATTTAAAAAATACAAAAAAAATTAATTATAAAGGTCATACTAAAGTGTAAGAATGATATATTAAAAAATTATTTCAAGGACTAAAAATATTTAATTATTATCAATGATTAAATGATCAACTCATAATATATAATAAATAAATAAAAAAATTATCATACATATATAGTTAATCTATTAAAACAAAAAATTGAAAGGCAAAAATTAGAAAAAAAAAAAAACAAATATGCTTAAATGACTTAATTATGATTATTTTTAATAAATATATTTATCAACATAATTGCATATACAATTATTTTTACAACAACTAAAGATACAAACTTCATATAATTGTTTTATTCCTATGCACATTAAGCTTTTATATCATTCTATTTGTATTTTTGTTTGATATGAAAAATCAATTTACTTATGAAAACGAGTTTAATAGTAAAAACAATCATTTAAATTAAAATTTATAAAAAAAATTACTAATGATTTTTTAATCAATCACTTTTAATATTTTCAAAATCAAAATTTTATTAAAAGTTTAGTCAATCACTTTTAGTACTTTTTAAGTCTAATTATAAAAAAGAAAAAAAGTCTAATAATAAAAAATTCATTCAAATTAAAATTTTTAAAAAATTTACTAAAAATATTTTAGTTAATTACTGTTAACACTTATAATTAAAATTTTAAGTAGTTTTTGTAAGCATAAACCCAAGATCATTGTGTGAAAAGTAAAACACCATACATGTATCAAAAAGATCAAGCATACTTGTTTGGGTAGTCATCATGAAATTGCAAAAGCAAAACGATCTCAAAGTAGTTATGATCTTTTTTGTCACTCTTCTCTCTCTTGTTGTAGTTTCTCAATAGGTAGTTATCAAATATGAAAAGTGAAGAGGGGACTTTAGTCTCTTATTTAAATAACCTTAGTAACCTCCCAATTAAAGGTTTACCAGGTCAAAGGCTTATACTACCACTAAACCACATTGACCCAATAAGATGCGCAAAAGACCACACTTAAGTGACCACATAAAATTAATTGGACTCTCATACTTGTCTCATATTAGGACTAAATCCATCAGTTAGTTTTATTAAATTAAAATCATCAATTAATAATAACTCATTTACAAAAAATTTTAACATTCTCCTACTTGAGCAATATCAATTGCTTTGTTTGATTTTAAGAAAACTTGAATTGAAAATAAGACTCCAGGCTAATTTACTTTACTTTGATGTGGTCATAATTTTTATAAACAATTTAACCCTTAGGACAACATCTTAATGATCTTATCCAATGAAACCATCTAATACCAAATCATGATAGCTTTGATACACTTTATTGACATAAGACCAATCCACAGTTACAAGTTCCAAAGACTTTATTGACAATGGATCTCAATGTAGCTATGTAGCAAGAAAATAACACCTAAATGTGATCTCAATGTGTCATTTTCATTGTCAGTGCTCTTATTGATTTCTTTAAACTTGTTAAGAAATCTCCATGGTATGCAGATGTGCTTATATGTCTCCTTAATATCCTCGAAGTCACTTATTGGTATCATTTTTTAGATATACCCAAAAAATATTAAAGTCATACTTAAGACATATACCAAGTCTTAAGACTTTACACTGCATATAGCAAATTTAATGTTTCCAAATGTACATGTACTAACATAATAAATAACATAAAATATTAACCAATGATAATCATTATTCAAGCATGGAATCAAATATCACATAGATATTTCAAACATAAAGAAAAGGGTCCAACATAAAAATAAACTATGATGTGTGAGTATAAAACATAGCGATATACTCCCACTAATGACTTACATCAAAAGACCTCAGATTACCCATGCTTTTAACTTGTTTACTAAACACTGTAGGTTTTAACCCCTTAGTTAAAGGGTCAGCAATCAAGTTGTTAGTCTCAATATGTTTGACAACAACTTCACCATTTTTCATAAAATCACTAACTTTGAGATATTTAATCTCTAATTTTTAGACCCATTAGTACTTTTATTGTTCTTAGAAAACAACATAACAGACTTATTATCATAATAAATCTTTAATGGTTTAGAGATCAAATCAATAATGCAAAGACTTGAAACAAAATTCTTAAGCTAAATTGCTTGCATAGTAGCTTCATAGCATGCTAAAAACTCACCTTGCATGGTAAAAGAAGCTAAAAGAGTTTGCTTTACACTTTTCAAAGACACATCTCCTCCAGCTAACATAAAAATATATCCTGACATGGACTTCATGTCATCCTGACAACTAGCAAAGTTAGAATATATATACCTAACTATTTTAAGATTGTCCACCTTTTATAGATTAGCATATGGTCTTTAGTCTTTTACAAATACCTTATCATTTTTTTAATAGCAACCTAAAGATCTATACCAGGATTAAAAATATATCTCTCAAGAACTCACACTGTGAAAGCAATGGCTGGTCTAATGCAAACCTGTGTATGCATAAAACTCACAATTGCACTAGAATATGGTATGTTTTTCATAGATTTTTTTTTCAAAATCATTCTTTGGGCACTAACTAAGATTAAGTCTATCACCTCTTACAATGGGTGTATCTCCAACTTTATAGCTCTGCATATTAAACCTACTAAGCACATGATCAACGTAAGATGTTTTGTGATAGTTCCAAATGATTTTGAGACCTATCTCTGTGAATTTCAATCTTAAGAACAAAAGAGGCATTCTCAAGATCTTTCATGTCAAAAGCCTTAGATAACAATTGCTTAATTTTATGCAATAAACAAACATCATTATAGGCCAGCAAGATATCATCCACATATAAACAAAAAATATATACTTACTCTCACTGATTTAAAGGTATATGCTTTGATCAACTTTATTTTCCTCAAAATCCAAAAAAGTAACTACCTCATCGAACTTTTGATATCATTGCCTAGAAACTTGCTTAAGGCCATAGATTAACTTTTTAAGCTCGCATACTAAATGCTCCTTTTTAGATTCCTAAAATCCTTTAGGCTATACCATATAAATCATTTCTCTAATATCACTATTGAAAAAAGCTATCTTCACATCTATCTGATAATTTTCCAAATCAAAATATACTATCAAAGCCATAATGATCCTAAAAGAATCTTTGAAAAACACTAGTGAAAAGGTTTAATTATAATCCTTTCCTTCCTTTTAAGTAAATTCTTTTGCCACCACTCTAGCTTTGAACATTTCAATTTTTCCCTTAGAATCTTTCTTGATTTTATACACCCATGACAAATAGGTTTAAACCCTTTTGGTAGTTCAACAAGCTTCTAGACACCATTCTAAGCAATAGAATTCATCACATCCTTCATTACATTCATCCATACAGCAGATTATAGACTGTTAATAGCTTCACCAAAAATCACAAGATCAACCACATGACTAATATTATAGTCACTCTTTCCAAGATAAATTACATAATTATTGGAGATGGTAGATCTTCTTTGTCTAGTAGATCTCCTTAAAGGCATTTCAATCTTATTTTCTTAAACTTGTAGTACATCAATAAAAACAAGATCAATAGGAAGAGGACTTGCATCTAGTTGCCCTCAATTTCCTCTTTCTATGGCCCAAACACAATATGGCATTGTGTTGTAGGCGAAGGAATAGAGACATGTCTAACAAATTCATTTATGGTTCATAACCTTTATCGTACCCTTATCAGCAATATCTCGCTCAAAAAATTTTGTCACTTGCGACTCTACAAGCTTAATTCCACATGTAGGATAATAAAACCTATGTCTCTTAAAATGGTCTAGATACCCTACGAAAAAAATGAATACTCCTAGGTTCAGTCTTTCTTTCTGAAAAGTTATAGATTCTAACTTCTAAAAGATATCTCCAAACTTGAAAGTGGTTCAAGTTAGGTTTCCTACCAATCCACAATTCAAAAGGTATTTTAAGAACAAATTTACTAGGCACCCTATTGAGTATATATAAGGTAGTTTTAATAGTTTCGCCCTAAAGAGATTTAAGAAATTTGGCCCTACTCATTATGCTCTTCATTATATCCTTAAGGGTGCAATTCTACTTTTCAACCATACCATTTTATTCAAGACTACCAGCATAGTATATTAAGCAACAATTTTACATTTTTGTAAGTATTTGGCAAACAGTTTCATGTGCTATTCAGTTTCACCATGTCTACCATAATATTCACCATAATGATCAAACCTAATAACTTTGATAACTTTTTCTAATTGTTTCTCTACCTCTATCTTAAAAATTTTAAATTTATCAAAAGTATCAAATTTTTTACCTAGCAAGTAAAGATACCCATAACGAGAATAATCATCAATAACAGTAACAAATATTTCTTACCACACAAAGTATATGTAAAAGGTCTATTAATATCAGTATGTACAATTTTTAAAAGGTCAGAACTGTAACTTGCCCCTTTCTTCTTAGTTTTAGTTAGTTTACCCTTTATGTAATCAACACAAGTGTCTAATTTTTTAAAATCAAAGGATGGTAAAATACCATATTTTATCAATCTTTGAACTCTTTCATCAGAAATGTGACCTAACATTTTATGCCACAACAAGGAAGAGTTTTCTTTAATCAAAGATATTTTAGACATTATCTTTTCAACATTATTATAATTATACAAATTGTCAACGAGTTTAAATTCACCAACAACATTTGAATTTAAAGACAAGTTAACTTTTTCATTTCCAATGCCAAAGTAATAACCATGTTTGTCCAAAACAGAAACTGAAATTAAATTCCTCCTAAAAGAAGGTACATTAAAAACATTTTTCAAAACAAGTTCAAAGCCAAAATCCAAATTTAAACCTATTATTCATACATGACTAACATTTACTTTAGCAATGTTTTCAATTTTAAGTTTGACCTCTTTTATATTTGGTTTCCATTTGCTTTTGAACCCCTATAAAGTAATAATAGTATGAATAGTTTCATCATTATCAATCCACCATAAATTCTGTAGGGCACTAATAAAGTAGGATTCAAAACAAATAAGAGCTAGTAAATTACCTTCTTGTTTATTCTTTTTTCTCTAACCAAACCTTATATTTAGGGCACTCATATTTCATATGACATTTCTTCTTATGGGAAAAGTACTTGATATCTTTTTTAATGATAGCTTTAGGGCCTCTTACCCCTTTAATCTAACTACTACTACCTTGGCCCTTGTTGTCCTGAACTTTCTTCCAGGCATTAGGAATAGATCTCTCAAGTATCTCATAATTCCTTTGATAATTAGGTTTGGAGTAGGTAGTAAGATGAGCATTCTTATTCTTTTCTTTCTTGAGTTTTTCTTCCTTAAAAACACATTTTGAGATAAAATCATTGACAATCCAAACCTCAATTATATCATTATAAGCTGTTTGATTTGTGTGAACTCAAAAGGTAATGAATAAGGGCATAGTGAGCAATGAATTTTTCAAGGAAGATTATTTCATTGGAAGTTAATTTGATTTGAATATGGATCATTCTCATAATGAAATCTCTAACACCCACTGCACTAATATATCTTATACTCGTAAGCTCACTCATAAAGTACCTTTTCTCATTCGATAAAAAACTCTTTTTGCTCAGTGGTACTTACTTCAATAAGATCAACAAGCTTTGAAAAATGTAAGGGTATATCTATCTCGCTTATAATGAAAGCAAAGTTTAGATCTTTATTCCATCTCTTACAATTAGACCCATGAAATGCTTTGATAGTAGCTTGACTGTTATTGATTGTAAAAGTTACTATTCAAGACAAAATGTAATATTAGTCAATGGGCAATATCGTAAGTTGTATAACAACGATTCATGATATGCTAACAATTACTGTAAAGTCCAAGTGCATTATCATAAACTCTCTTTTGGGTAGAAAATGTAACACGCGATTAAGAACTTTTCCACATAAAACTAATATAAGAATATACCAGTCTTCAAAAACCTATTCCTTTTAGGTAGACAAATTTTCTAAATCGATACACTTTTAACCATGATACTTTATATTCCAAAACAAATTATCCTACACATAAACCCCCTTTGGGCAGGTAAATACATAAGATAATTTAACAAATATCTTGTAACCTTAGAATAATAAAATATTTCATTAACTTCAATAAATGAGCCACTTTGGTAGCCAAGCACTTATATTAATTAATGAAAATTTTTTCAAACTAAAAAATTTCATTAATTACTCAAAATTCTTAGTTTGCATACTTAACCTTAATGTATGCAATGGACCATTTCAGCTAAGATACTAAACCTAGATGTATCTCATTAGATCCTATAAATAATGTCTATTGCATTTAAACTTGGGTCTTGAACTTAATTTAAAACTATTTTTAATTATTAACCAATTATGCACATAAAGTTCAACACGAGAGTACACAAATGTTTTGGTCTAACTAGGGAGAGTACCTATTGCTATTAGACTCTCAACATGCCAAAATATTTTATCATGAACTAAAGCAACCAAAATTATGTGGATAACATATAATAATTTTTGAATAATGTATGAATTTTAAACAATTAATATTTCATATACTCAAAAAAATTCCAAAAAAAATTATAAAAAAATCAAAAATTAAAGTCTAAGCATGTCAGAAAAAAGCGGGACAAAAACAATCACCGGACAGGCCCACACACTTCTCAGGTGTCACTCCCTGCACGGAGGCCTCGCCTAGTTCATGGTTTGGC
Organism: Durio zibethinus; assembly: GCF_047325235.1. Classification (NCBI taxonomy): domain Eukaryota; kingdom Viridiplantae; phylum Streptophyta; class Magnoliopsida; order Malvales; family Malvaceae; genus Durio; species Durio zibethinus. Next base: position 761,373 of record NC_143165.1, on the reverse strand, counting down.
CTTTTTCAACCTCTAGCCACTCAACTCGACCCAACTGAGGCTATTTCTTGACCCGTTCGGATCTATAAGTGGTTTTCTCCATTTTTAATGCATTTTTCTTCGTGTGTTTATCAGATTGAAGTCCCAAAAATTGAATTAAACTCATTTTTTACAAAACCAATACAAAAAAGGCACCAAAAACTAACAAATATAAGATCAATTTGAGAAGAACGTTGGGTTCTACAAACCCATGTTCAACCCATTTTCATTTTCTTCATAATCGATCATTATACATCAATATTTTATGAAATTAATCACTGTGATTCAAGTTTATAACTTATTTGAGACATGATCTAACAATCAATTTCGAATCAAACATATAAAATATTGATATTTTAATAAAAATAAAATTTTGATCAAAACTTGGAACCAAAAGTTTTGAACACTGATTTCCTTTTCCATACAAGGAATTACAAAAATGATCTTTATATGGATTTGATCCTTTTTTAAAGAAGAACAAAAGTCTTCAATCAATTTTACATAATAACGATTGGAATTTAAAAATTTTGACAACATCAAAAACCATCCAAAGAAGTAATTAATCCAAAAATTAATTGAATTATCATGAAATTAGGGTCCTCATTTCACACGATCGGGCTCTGATACCATATGTAAGCACAAACTCAAGATCATTGTGTGAAAATTAGAACACTATACATGTATCAAAGTGATCAAGCATACCAGTTTGGATAGTCATTGTGAAATTGCGGAAGCAAACAATTCCAAAATGGCTATGATCTTTCTCTTTGCTCTTCTCTCTCATAGTGATATCTCAATGGAAAGTTATCGAATATGAGAAGTGAAGAGAAAACCTTGGCCTATTATCTAAATAACCCTAATAACGTCCCCATTAAAGGTTTACCGAGCCACAAATCTATTCAATCACTAAACCATATCGACCCAATAAGATGTATAAAAACCTACAATTAAGTGATCACATAAAATTAATTGTGCTCTCATACTTGTCTTGTATTAAAACAAAATTCATCTGCCAATTTTATTAAATTAAAATTGCCAATTAATAGTAGCTTACTTTTGAAAAATTCTAATAGTTTTATTTCTCATAAACTTTATTTTTAATTATATTTGATTTAAATTAAATTTAAATAAATTTAAAAGAGTTATAAATTTAAGGTTGAATTTGTTTATTTAAAAATTTATAAGAATAATTAGGTTGATCATTATTAACAATTTTAAAACTCATACTTATATATATATATATCATAATCCAAGAAAAAAATGAATTCCATGGTTGACGTTGGCAAACCATAGGAATTTTGAAAAACTACTTGTCTGACTTCTTCTTTATGAAGTTTCTACGTTACTCCCTCCTTTCCACGTATGAGAAGCCTTAATACTTTTTATATATAGGGTGCCTCATCCAAGAATGTGTTACCAAAATATCAGAAACAAACGAAATTCCAGCTATCAATTCCCTCCTTCCCAATGGCATACCTTGGTTCCAACACACCAACAGCTAACCCTGTATCGATTATCAGCCCTCATTTTTGTGTTCCTTACCCCATTGGGCTTGCAATTGCCAGCAAGATTTTGACCATAATTGATGGCAACTTTGTAGTTACAGACATCAAGGGCAATATCATTTTCAAAGTCAAAGGGACTTTTCTAACCATCAATAACCGTTGAGTTCTGCCAGATGCTGCCGCGAATCCCATTGTCACACTCCAACAGAAGGTCGTAATTTAGTCCTAATTACTTGCCGCTTCGGCATGCCTCTATAGATATGTTCAAGTTAAGTATTTGTTTTTTAAGCTTTTATTTATGTGTTTTCTTTGGATTGATGCAGTTAATAAGTGCACATGATAGATGGCAAGTTTTTAGGGGAGATAGCACGGACTCAAGTGATCTTATCTTTTGAGCTAAACGATCTTCGATGTTTCAGTTAAAGTCCAATTTAGATGTGTTCTTGGCAAACAACGTAAAGGATGATGTCTGTGATTTTAAGGTTAAAGGGAGTTGGTTGGAAAGATCCTGTGTTATTTATGCTGGAGAGTCTTCCAACATCATTGCCCAAGTAAGATTTTACTTCAACTTCAACATCAAATAGTTCATTACTTTCTTGAAGAAATTAAAAAAAAATGAACATCCAAGGTGCTTAAACTGTAATCTGACTGATGACTGTTGAATTAAACACATAGTTGAAAGCATCTTGTTAGGAAAGGACAAGTTCATGGTGACAGTTCATTCCAACATTGATTATGCATTCATCATAGCCCTTATCGTGATTTTTGATGGGATAAATAGTACTGAGGGCGTTTAAGAAGGTTTCCAATTGCTTGTAAACGATAAATCTTGAATCTGTTGTTTTATTCTAACTTCTTGTATGTTGTCAAATTAGATCTTGTATAATTAGTTTTCCATCATTTGTAGCCAATTGAGTGATTTTTTTTTTTTCAATGTAAAGAAAGTATATGACATTTTATATATTGGAGTGAGCCAAGGATTGTCAATTGCTTCACTTAAAGCCAACCATGTTGACATAAGGGTTGAACAAACTTTGGCTTTTGATTTGATTCCAAACAATACCTCCTACTTTGACGCATTGCAAAATATTAAAAATCGTGAATTTGGAATTTAGTTCAAACGACTAACTTATCTCTTCTTTTAAGTTGAATTTTTATAAGATTGAAATTGAATTATTTGGACAATTTCAAATTGTTTTTCCTTTATACCCGTCAGTCTTTCGCCTCTCTTGCACTAAAAAATTATGAAAGACTACTATGAGAGATTTTACCCTCTAAAGAAAATCTAAACAAAGAAAATTTTCATATATATTTGCTTCATGGTAGTTAATTATGTTAGCATGCACAATAAGTAAAAACAAAAAAAATTCTTCTCCATTGTCGATTTTAAATCTTTTATTTTGAAAAAAATAGATTAGATTAGTGTCACAAATAACTCTTAAATTATATTAAAATATTCAATAAGGTAACTAAATTTTAAAAAGTTTTAATTTGATACTTGAATTATAAATCTATTAACTTTATTTATCATGTGTCTTCATTTGAAAACTCTATTAGGAATGAATGTATTTTGCTGATCATACGAATTAGTCGGTCATATAAATTAGCATAGAAATACAACTTAACAAACTTTCAACCAGGTATTATTAGGAAACTATACATTAGTTGCAGTAATGTTAAAAACTTCTAATGTAATACTTGAATTATGAATTTATTAACTAAACTTCTAACTAGCTATTACTGGAAAACTATAGTTGAAGCTAGAGTATATTAGTTGAAGTAATGTTAAAATTCTCTAAAATGATTGTCATAACATATAGATCTATAAATCTATAGTTAAACTTAACAAAAGGAGTTACCACTAATCTTTTTTAACTAGGTGCGATTTGTCACCTAATGAATTTATCATTTTAAGGTGCTCCTAAGTTTGTCTAAGGGTCCCTAAAAAATATATTCTGATCTTCTAAACAGAACTAGATTTAGGAGTTCGATTATGTGTAGGGAAGGTTATAGCACCTCCACAATGCCCATTCTAAAATGATACCATTTAATTTTGAATTATCCTAACAATTATCTTGGTTCTAATAGTTTTTATTTTAATGTTTAAATTCTGAAAATAACTTTTAAGATTTTTACATCAATCTGGTAGAATTCTTAAAAATATTTCCTCAGCTCAAAAGCATTCAAGAATTTCATTTGTTTTCTCGAAGAAGCCCCATCATCTAAAAAAAGTTTAATCATTTTTATTTATTTTTTATTAAAAATATATCTAATTATTCCACTATTTTTGTCAAGTTAGAAATATCTTCTCACCTAAAAATTTATTAAATAATTAATCATTTGCGATTACTAAAAATTTTTCCTCCAAATATTTTTTTTACAAATTTTATTTCTAAATTTTTCACCATTTGGACCAATTTAAAAAAAAAAAATTTGAATTTCTAAATTTTTTATCATTTGGCTTTATTTAGAATTTTTTTTTTTTAATCTTTGGAAAGAAGATAATATGACAATTATTTTTGAAGTTTCATTTAAATTATTTCACAATCTGGATTGAATTTAAAAAAATTTTTCACCTAGAGATTTCTTAGTAAATTTATCATTTAAAATTATTAAGAAATCTCATTAGACAATTAGCATTTTAATTTCAAAATTGTATTAAATTTATTTTTTTTATTTTTTTAAAGAATAAATATTAATTATTGATGTTAAGATTTTATCTAAACCATTCCAACATTTATGATAAATTTTAAAAAAAATTTATCTAAAAATTTTATAAAAATTTACTACTTGTAATTTTTAAAAATTTTATCATCAGATAATTATTATTTATTTTTAAAAAATTATTATGTTTCAGTTTTCTTATTTTATAATTTCTTCTAACTTTTCTAAAATCCAGTCATGCAAAAAATAAAAACAAATAAATAAATAAAATGAAAAGAAAATATCAAAAAAACAAAAATCAACTCGACTTAGCCGACATCACGACTCAGTTGACTTGTCTAAAAAACCAGAGTTCAGCCTTTTTTTTTCTTGACCTTTGCTCTGTCTTCAAACTCTCCCCAAACTCCATCTCTCCCACACTATTTTCGACCAATTTGCCGTCGACTGTCATACTCTGCCACCGTTTGGTGCCCAATCAAGTCAAAATTTTCACCGTCACTGCTTCTCGCCCTCCTCGTCTCGAATATGGGCTCGTTTTATCACAGATCACTTCGAAGAGGTGTAGATCTGAAGCTTAAGCCGTGGTTTTTCTTTCCCTGTTTCAGCCTCTTCCACCGTCCGATCTTTTCCAACTTTTAATATGTTGTTTCTCTGGTCAGGCTTTTCGTCCTTACCATTCAAGTCTCCCAGAAGTCACACCGAGCCCTGAAAACTCTCTTATTAATATGGGTCACCTCTGCTGTAATTCACCTCTGGTGCCGCCAATCACTAACTCTTCTTTTCTTCTCTTTTGTTCATATAACCCACACACCAATAAAGATCAAATCTCTAAAAGCGAATGTCTATTGCCCCAAAAACTTGGTTTTAAATGTTTCTTTCTACCTTTGTATTGTGCATTTCACTGTTCGTATTTTTATCTTATTTTTCTATGTTACTGCTTGAGGCTTGCTAAAAATTATTGTTGGTGATGATATTTGATGCAAGATGGATAGCCTGGCAATTTTTGGGGGACTAGATGGGTTCTGTTTCGGTGGCTTGGCAATCAGTGAATGGTGGTGAATGATTTTGTGATTTTTTTTATTCTATTTGATTGTGGTTTATTACGAACTAGGTTTGTTTTCTAAATTTTTGCGTTGCAGCTGGAATTATGGCTGCTTTTGGGTTAAGGTTCTGCCATAAAAAAGAAAGGTTTAGGCTGTCTCTAGGATGGCTTTTGGTTCTGGGTTCTTTTTGTGTACAGGGTTTATGGTTTCAAAAAGTATCTAATAATCTTATGATAAAAGCGGGTTATGGTTGGCAATGAGATGGTGATGGAGTGGAATTTGGGGCCATGGCTGAGTGGTTTCAAGTCAGGCAAAGGGTGGTGGTAGCGAATGGGTTCGACTTTGACAATGGAGTATCTAGAAACTGACTAATGTTTATTAGGATTTGCTTAACTGTTCTCTCTCTAATTTTCTCTGGTCACCCGTGTGCCTTTCCATGTGTTGTTTAGGTTTGTTTTATAGAGAAGAGTCCAAATCCAAGCAGTGTTCCACTGGGATTAGATTTTCAAAAAAAAAAAAATCCAATGTATCATCAGATTAACACTTTGATTATTTATCCAAAAAATTTAAAAGTTTAAGTTCAATCCAACCTTAATTGGCCAACCAAATCACCACCCTTCGATTTTATCCTCTTTTTTTTATTTTCCTTTTTTTTTAATTATTTGTACATAAAAAATAATAATTGGACTTGCAAACCCCAAATTAAATAAGACATTTACAATAATATTTGAATTATAAATATGTTGGGTGAAGCCAAAGTACATTAGTTGCAATAGCATTAAAAATTTCTAATATGATACATAAACTGTTAATCTGTTAATATATATATACAAGCTAGAATTAGGCATGTGTGTATGTGTAATTTTTCTCTAAAAATTTATATTAAGAAATAATTTTTTTGATACTATGATAATAATAATAATAATAATCATAATAAATACTAATAATTTAATTTTGATTTTGATATAATATAAATAAATTTTGATATAATTTTGATAATAATAATAAAAAATACTAACAATTTAATTTGTATTTTAATACTATAAGTAAAATTAGATAACTTTTGAAATAATTTTGATTTCGAAAACCTTTGATAAAATTTTGATAACTTTTGATATAATTTTGGTAATCTTTCATATTAGTTTGATAATTTATGATATAATTTTCGTAACCATTGATATAATTTTAATAATCTTTGATAAAACTTTGGTAACATCTTAATGTAATTTAAGTAACTTTTGATAACTTATAATATACTTTTGGAAATTTTTGATAAAGTAAGATTAAATACACCCTAACTTTTTCTCTTCATACATCAATTTTTTTTCAAAATTGTTTGTAAGTGAAATTACTTAATTATCTTTCTCATAACTTTCCAAAGTCTTATCACTTTCCAGAAATGAATTTTCAAAAAGTCATAAACCTTTCTAGAAATGAATTTCATGAAAGTTATATGACTTTCCAAAAATTCATTTTTGAAAAGTGAAATTTTCTTAAATTTTCACTATCTCACCTCCCGAAAATGGATTTTCAAAAAGTTTTATGACTTTCCAAAAATAAAACTTTTCAAAAATCCATTTTTGAAAAGTTATAAGATTTTGAAAAGTTGTGAGAAAGATAATTAAGTAATTTCACATGCAAAAATTTTTTTTAAAAAAAGCTGAAGTGTGAAAAGAAAATGCTGAAGTGCAAATATTGTCTTTATTTTTTGACAAAATTTGTGCCATCATATACTTAACAATAGCTTCCTATAAGAAAGCGAGGGTTCAAGTCTAGTATAAGATAAATTTCTTTTTATACAATAACATTATTGTTTTATTCAAACTTAAAATTTTTTCACTAAATTTTCTTATTGAATGGGTTCATGATAGATTTATCCTAACCTTCTATGATAAAATTTATAGCTTCATTTTTATTAGTAACCAAGATTCAAATCCTAACAACTTTAAGTGTAAAAAATTTATCAATGATAATAATTAAGTTTATTAATAACCAAGATTCAATTCCTCCCAATTTTAAGTATAAAAAATTTATCAATAATTAATAATTAAGTTATCATTAATTTAGTTTAATTTTATCAATGATTTACTACTAAGCTATCAATGATATTCTACTAAATTAACAATGATTTATTACTAAATTAGCATTGAAATACAACTAATTTCTAAATGTTTTACTACTAAGTTATAAAAGATTTACTAATAAATTATTAATGATTTACTACTAAGTGACTAATGGTTTATTATAAAGTTATAATTGTTTTACTATTAATTTATCAATAATTTACTATAAAGTTATCAATGATTAACTAACTTAGTATAAAATTATCACTGATTTATAACTAAATATCATTGATTTACAATTAAGTTATTACTAAGTCAATAATTTACATCTAAATTATCAATAATTTACTATTATGTTATTATACATGCATTTACTATTATGTTATCATTGATTTATGAAGTTTTCAATTATTTACTACAAAATTATCATATATTTATTACTAAATTAACTATGATTCATTACTAAGTTATCACTAATTTATATTAAATTATCTATAATTTATTATTAAATTTTCACTAATTAACTATTAAGTTATTGATAATTTACTATGACTAAGTTATTTTAATTTACTTGTAAGTTTTCAATGATTAACTATTGATTTACTACTAAGTTATTCATAATTTACCACTAAGTTTATCAATTAATTACTATTAAATTGAAACTGATTTACTATTAAATTATCATTAATTTATTATTAAATTATCATTGATTAATTATTAAGTTATCACTTCTTTTTCATTAACTTATCATTAGTTTAATAGTATATTATGCATTTACAACTATAAAATATGGAATTTAAAAAATTCACTAATAATATATAAGATAATTTTCTTTTATATAATAACATTATTATTTTATTTAAATTTAGAATTTTTTATTAATTTGAATAGGTTCATAGTAGGTTTATCCTAACCTCAAAATAAAAGTTTTGACTTCCTTTTTGCTAGAAACCAAGGTTTAATCCCTGACAACTTCAAGTATAAAAAAGTTATCAATGATTGATAGTTCAGTTATCAATTATTTACTATTAAATAATCAATGATTTGCCATTAAGTTATGAATTATTTCTATTAAATAATTGTTAATTTATCACTAAGTTATTGATAATTTACTATAAATTTATAAATGATTTATTACTAATTTATCAATGATTTACTAAAAAGTTATCAATGATTAACTAAATTACTACTAAATTATCACTTATTTACAATTAAGTTATTAGTAATTTACTATTACATTATCATTGAATTATTACTAAGTTATCAATAATTAATGACTAAGTTGTCACTTATTTTTTGTTAAGTTATCTTTGATTTAGTGTTATGTTGTTATGCATTTACTACTATATTATAATTGTTTTACCATCAAGGTATTATATATTTATTATGTTATTATTAATTTACTAAAAAGTTATTATTATTAACTGCTAAATTATCATTCATTTACTATTACCACTAATTTACTATTAAGTTATCACTAATTTATTATTAAGTTATTGATAATTACTTCTAAGTTACATTAATTACATTAAGTTTTAAATTATTAATTACTAAATTATTAATTAAATTCTAAGTTATACTAATTATATTTAAGTTTTTAATTGTCAATTACTAAATTATTAATTATCTACTACTATGTTACTATTGATTTGTGTACATCCAAAAAGAAAGTGACCAGAATTTATGCTAAATAATATAATTTGTATGGTAGAGAAAGTAATAAAATGTTTAATTGATATTAATCAACTTCTTCATTTGAAAAGAGTAAAGAATATTGTAAGAAGTCATAACAACCTAAATAATATTTAATTCTATATAGTCTTCTTAAATCAGTATAAATTATGATATCTCTTTCAAATAAAATATTTGAATTATTTTTCTTAGCCCATATAATAACAACTTGATCAACAAATTAACGATTATAAATTCATTTATGTAGATTAAGATTTTTGCAATACAAATTTCAAAATCATAAAAAGAAGATATATCTTTTAATCTCTATAAGACTAGGACATAAAGATTTTCTTCTAAAATTATCATTAGTATCTTGATTACTTTTGCATTTAAATTTTTATTGTATTGTGTTCCCATTCTATTATGAAGTTTATTACCAATGTCATAAAAGTATAGTTAAAATAATATAGATTAATCAACTCAAACTTAAAATAATTTAAAATTTAAATTGAGTATAAATAAAATTTTACTCATTTTAAGTTTTAATTTAATTAAAAATAATATAATATACTTAGTTATAAAAATGAACTAACTTGACTCAATTTTAATTACTTTTAAAAAGTTAACAACTTAACAATTATTTAAAACTTGAAATGATTAATTATAATCAAATTTTGAATAGAAATAGTAATCAAATCAGAATTTAATATTTCTTATTCATCTTCTATAACAATTTAAAAATTCCTTATTTAAGCTTGTTTTCTTCATCCGTAATATTTTGTTTTTATTATCTTAGTGGTTAAATTAGTTAATTAATTTTAAAAATATTCTAAAGTAAAATTGCAGTTATAAGTAATTGAATATACTTTTTTATTTGAATTTAGGACAATTTGAATCTAGTTTTTAAATAAAGATAAGTAAGTATCAATTATTGAGTCAAAATAGATCAAGTGTATAAGTGAATAATTGAGTACATTGAATAAAATAGATGATAAAACTTACTCAACTTAATTGGTCGCTGATTCTAAATTTAAATCTAACTCAAAATTATAAAAATCAAAATTTAAAATGAATGAAATACTAAATACACAATAAAAAATATTTATCAAATAAATTATACTAATAAATGTCTTTAAATCACTTTTAGGCTTAGTTAAATTATAATTTATAATAATTTTTTATTTTAGATGTAAAGTGATAATTAATTTGATGAATTTTAATTCTTTTAAACAAAAATTTTCTAATATGCCAACTTTAAAATTTTTGATACAATAGTGCACGTTTTTCAAATAATATAAAAGAGAAAATGAACGAGTATGCAATGTTTCTCTAAATAAAAGAGTTTCATATTGATCTTAAAAGAAATTTGAAATCAATACAGTTGTATATTTTTTATTAAAACAAGATATAGCACTAATTTTCTTTATCATATAGAGAAGATAAAGTTATGCATAATCAATCAATTTTTTATTTTATTTTTCTGCTTAGAATAATCTTCCATCGATGCTCCCATCAATTGAATGTAATTGTATGTTCTATCAACTGAAATCTTAATTTTTTATGTAAAAATTTTTGTTATACATAAATTTTTATTATATAAAAAATATTAAAATACATAACTTTAAAAATTAAATTAAAATAGAATAAAATAAAATAAAATAAATTCCTAACATTGATACTTGTTATGCTTTCTTAAGAAAATTCAATTCTAAGAATAACAAACTTGTTATGTAATATATATGCAATTTATAATGATTTCATTTTTGGCATTAACAATATATATTTTTATGAATGAATGTAATTTTGGCATAAACACATCTAAAAACTAGTTCCAATGAATTTTGTCACACTTTGAAAGAATTCACCAAAAATGATTAATTTTACTTCTCTTAATAATTTTTATTTCGAATAATTCACATTAGGTCGTTCAATCACTTAGATGATAACAAAGCAAGTAGTTTAATACAATTGAAAAAGATTAGATAATCTTGAGATATAAATTAATAATTAATATGCATATTAAGTTGAGAGAAAATTAAATCAATTATTATTTCGATCAAGTTGAATAATTTTTATGACAATTTGACCAGACTTGATCCTAAACTATTAATAGCTCCAAGACCTCTTAAATCATCCAATTCTACAAGTGAAAAATCCAATTAAAATATTCAATGAGTCACATAATACTAATTGTTGGTGAAAGGAATACAATTGATTTGCATTTGATTTAATATTATTTTTTATTTATAAAAATAACAATTATAAAATTCTAGAGGAAAAAAATACAAAACAAAAATTAATTATAAAGATTAGACTAAATTGTAAAAATGATATATTAAAGAATTATTTCAAGGGACAAAAAGATTAATTATGTTATCGACAATCAAATAATTAACTCATAAAACATTTAAATAATAAAACCATTAACATACATATTTAGTTAATATATTAAAACAAAAAAATAGAAATAAACAAATATATTTCAATATTTTAATTATGATTTTTTTAATGCATTTATTTATTAACATAAACTACATATACAATTATTTTTACAATAACTAAATAAACAAACTTTATATAATTATTTTATTTCTATGCACAAAAAGCTATGATCCCGTTGTATTTGTATTATCATTTCATATGAAAAATCATTCTACTTATAAAAAAGAATCTATTAATAAAAATAAAATCATTTAAATTAAATTTTATAAAAAAAATTACTAATGATAATTTAATCAATCACTTTTAACATTTTCGGATTTAAAATTTTATTAAAGGTATTTTAGGCAATCACTTTTAACATTTTTTTTAATCTAATTATATATATATAAAAAAAAAGAGTCTAAGAATTAAAAATTCATTTAAATTAAAATTTATAAAAAAAAAATTTACTAAGTATATTTTACTCAATCACTTTTAACACTTTTGAAATTAAAATTTTAAATAATTTAATTTCACATAAATTCTATTTTCAATTCTAGTTGATTTAAATTAAAGTTTAATTAATTAATAAAAATTATATATTAAAAAATAAATTTATTAATTTAAAATTTTATAAAAATATTTAAATAGATCAGTATTAACATTTTTAGAGTTTCCACGTATAGATGGATAATGTGTATAATAATCCAAGTAAAAAATGAATTTCATGGACATAGGCTACAGATGGCAATTATGAAAAACTGCCTGTCTGACTTTATGCAGTTTCCATGTTACTTCCTCCTCCTTTCCGCCTATCAGAAGCCTTAATACTTTTCTATATATAGGTTGCCTCATCCAAGAATGTGTTACCAAAATATCAGAAACAAACGAAATTCAAGCTATCAATTCCCTCTTTCCCAATGGCACACCCTGGTTCCAACACACCAACAGCTAACCCTGTATCGATTATCGGCCCTCATTTTTGTGTTCCTTACCCCATTGAACTTGCAGTTGCCAGCAAGATTTTGACCATCACTGATGGCAACTTTCTAGTTACAGACAGCAATGGCAATATCATTTTCAAAGTTAAAGGAACTTTTCTAACCATCAATGACCGTCGAGTCTTGCTAGACGCTGCCGGAAATCCCATTGTCACTCTCAAACAGAAGGTCGTAATTTAGCCCTAATGGCATGCCGGATGCCTTTATAGATATGTTCAAGTTAAGCATTTTTTTTAAGCTTTTATTTACTTGTTTCTTTTTATTGATGCAGTTAATAAGTGCACATGATAGATGGCAAGTCTTCAGGGGAGATAGCACGGACTCAAGTGATCTTATCTTTTCAGCTAAACGATCTTCGATGTTTCAGCTAAAGTCCAATTTAGATGTGTTCTTGGCAAACAACATAAAGGAGGATGTCTGTGATTTTAAGGTTAAAGGCAGTTGGTTGGAAAGATCCTGTGTTATTTATGCTGGAGAGTCTTCCAAAATCGTTGCCCAAGTAAGATTTTCCTTCAACTTCAAAGTCAAAAGTCTTTTCTTTTCTTCCAGTTCATGCACAAATGGTTCATTAAAAAAAACGAACATCCGAGGTGCTTAAACTCTAATCTGATTAATGACTGTTGAATTAATGTGAGCAGATGCAGAAGAACCACACAGTTGAAAGCATCTTGACAGGAAAGGACAAGTTCATGGTGACAGTTTATTCCAACATCGATTATGCATTTATCGTAGCCCTTATCGTGATTCTTGATGGGATAAATAGTACTGAGGGCGTAGGCGTTTGAGAAGGTTTCCAATTGCTTGGAAACGATAAATCTTGAATCTGTTGTTTTATGATAATTTCCTTTATGTTGTCAAATTAGCTCTGTATAATTAGTTTTCCATCATTTGTACCCAATTGAGTGGATTTTTTTTTTTTCAATGTAAAGAAAGTATATGACATGTTTTGTATTGGAGTGAGCCTAGGATTAACAATTGCTTTACTTAGAGCCAAAAATGTTGACATAACGGTTGAATAAAGGCGGCTTTTGTTTGATTAAAAACAATACTTCCTACTTTGACGCATTACAAAATATTAAAAATCGTAAGATTGAGATTCAATTATTTGGATTACTTCAAATTGTTTTTCCTTTATACTCGTCAGACTTTGGCCTCCCTTGCAGTAAAAAAATATGAAAGACTATTCTAAGAGATATTACCCTCTAAAGAAAATCTAAACTAAGAAATTTCGTCATATCAACTTCATGATAGTTAATTATGTTAGCATGCACAGTAGGTAAAAAAAATTTCTACTCCAATATTGTTGACTTTAAATCTTTCATTTTGAGAAAAATAGATACGTTTAATATCAAGAAAGACTTTAAACTATAATAAAATATTTAATATAATATTTAAATTTTAAAAATTTATAATATAATATTTAAATTATAAATTTGTCAACCTTATCCCTTATATATCTTCATTTGATCATTTGAAATTAATTACGTTAAAAATAATCAGATTAAAAGTTTAAGTATCTTGGATGGTCTTTTTTTTTTTTTAATTTCTTCAAGAAATAAATGAATTATTTGTGCATGAATTAGAAGAAAAGATTCACCCAAGTAGATTTAACCCAATTCTTGAAACAAGGATACAAGCATTTGGAACAATACCATTAACTTAAAATCGATATCCATTACAATGAAATCCAATTTTTTAATGACAGTGTGGGCATCCAATTTTAGTTGAATTATCATATTATATAGTATTAGGTTTGAATTCCATCGTTGAAATCATTTTTAATTGTAATTTTTACAAGCTGAATCTAAATAAATATTGCGCCAGATAATTTTTTGGTAAAATATTCTGTATTATTTAATAGTTAATTATTCGTTGCAACAGATCACTAACCGGCGCAACAATTTGATTCAAAACGCGTAAAGTCCCAATGAAATTTCCTGGAATGTGCCCACAATTGACATTCCCACTTTTTAGCAACGCCATTGGCCTTGTTCATCAACTTGCGTGTATAATTGTAGATGGTAGTCAAACAAGTCATCATCAACCGCAAAAGACAAAAAAATAAAAAATAAAAAACAACCCAAGAAGGAAAATTGCGAAATCTCTCGGAAACTTCGTCTCTGTTTTCGTGTTAGAGTGATTATGGCAGCCATTGGAGGAAACCTGCCAATGCCAGCACCAGCCAATGCCTATACGCCGTTGAGTGACCCCATTGTGGTGATTGGAGAACAGTTCGTTGCCCCATATCCCGTTGATCTTAAAATACAACAAAGAGTATTTACACTTGCTGAAAATAATTGTGATATTACCGACGTTGATGGTAACCTTATTTTTAAGGCTAAAGGTAAGTTGTTCAGCTTTCGTGATCGTCGCCTTTTGCTTGACGCCGCTGGACATCCTCTCGTCTCTCTTAAACAGAAGGTAAAAATTTGTTTCCTTTTTTATTTATTTAGTTTAATTTATCCAGACCAATGCTAACCTTTCGGAAAATTTCAGACCAAAATAAGTCCGAAAAAACACAGAGTATAATTTTTTTTTTTTTTTTTTTTATGTTCCAACTCATTTGGATCAAAGATTTTCAGACACGTTAGTGTTTCTCATTTGTATACAAAAACAAAACGCGTTAATTTTATTTAATTGATTATCAAATCAATAAGTTTTCTTATTCTTCAAGAGAACCCTATTATTTTTTTTGAAGATATAAGTAATTACTTTTTATATTTAAAATTATTCTAATTTAAAATCTGATCATTGAATTTAAAATTTCAATACTATATCAACATGTTACATGGCTGTTAGCAAGTCAATAACCTTATTTGATAAAAAAAAATTTACCCTTATCATTAATTAATGTATTTAAATTTAAAATTCGTATTTATATACAATTAGTAAAATTTTTTAATTTTACGAATAAAATTAAAAATTTAACAACTGTTTGATTTTTTAATTATGTGTTATCTTACTAATTTAAAAACTCTATTGACAGTGAATAAATTTTTTTTTAAATCTATGGTCCATCAACAATAATTATTGCTAGTGTTTAAAAAAATCTTTGGCTATTTTTTTCCTCTAATCGTAGATATAGCAGAAAAGTTATATAGCAAATTAAGGTTAAACCTTATGTAATGTTTATCTTGTCTTGGTCAGATATTGACTGTACACAGGAGATGGCAAGTTTATAGAGGAGAAAGCAACAACTCCAATGATTTGCTTTTCAGTGTAAAGAAATCATCTTTCCTCCAATTGAAGACGACATTGAACGTTTTCTTGGCATCCAACACTAATGAATCACAGCCTGATTTCATAGTCAAAGGGAGCTGGTATGAAAGCGGCTGCACTATATATGCTGGAGAAAATATAATTGCACAGGTAATTAATGGCAAACCTTTTTTTTTAATTTGTATTTTTTATCAATATTTTACTTTTTATCTAGTTTCTCAAAAAAAATTTATCAAGGATTTTAAAATAAATAATAATAATAATAATAATATATTGCAGATGCGAAGAAAACACAGCGTGCAAACCATGGTATTTGACACAGACAATTATGGACTGACTGCATACCCTAATGTTGATTATGCATTCGTTGTTGCTCTGGTTGTGGTTCTTGATGAGATCAATGCGGATCGTAATGGCGATCACTGAACATAAAAGCACCATTTTGCTCGTCCCTACCCTTTGACTGAAAATCTTGCGCTGACGGCTCATGTCTCCACAAATTCAAAAATGCTCAATTTTCTTCTCCTTTTGATATTTATAAAAGATACATATGTTCAAGAAGTTGATTTTTTTTTTGGCCAGATCAAGACGTTGATTTGATTGCCCATCTTTCAGAACATATTTTGTTACTTTAATTTAATAGTGACAAAATTAATCTAAAATAAAAGAACCATTCAATTCGATCGAACTCAAACTTAAATTGATTTAAAAAATAAATTATTTTAAAATCATTTAATTTAAATATAAGACAAACTCAAATTTGAATGATTTAAAAGATTAATTTGAAACAATTCAAAGTTAAATTGATTTTAGTTTTAAAATCAATAATTTAATCTCAAAACATTTAAATGTAATGATCCAAATACTTTGAGTATCAAACTCAACAAAAAAAAAAATTCCATACATTTAGAGTAATTTTGGACTGATCTTAATGTGTTCTTATTGATTTTTGAAAATATTGAAGTTGGATTGATAAATTTTTGTGAGATTTATTTTTTCAAACCTAAAAAATAAGAATTGTTGAACTTTAATGAAAATTCCAGAAAATTCGTGTAAAAGTTATTTAAGAGATGTTTGATCACTATAAAGGACAAAAGAATAAATTTAAGTTAAATGTAAGTTTATTGTAGCTTATGCAGTTCACTATGCATCTAAAATCATTGAGAAACCAAAATTATCTGCCACAGACTTGACTCAATTGTATGTTTAATTGACACTTCTGGTTGAATTGCCAACATTTAACATTTGTGGATATAGAAAACGCTTTGAACTGAACCTGAAAAGCTGACAAAAAGTTATTAAGCAGTTCGTAGTTTGACCTTTGCGTAACCCCCTGCAGTAATTTTCACAGGAATTTAGCATGGGCCAGCAATATGTAGAATTGTAGATGTGGTCCAGCATGAGTACAGCCATTTAATTTTGTTGGGGGTGATCGATTGCATGCCCGGTGTGCTTTTAAGGTCGGGTTGTCGGGCTGTTTCCAAAGCAGGAGTGTCCTAGGCTGTGATACATTTACAGTTCCCTGCCAACAACAACCCTTTCGTATCAGTAGGGTTTGGAGCATTTCAACAATGTGTTAGGGGCCTTTTAGTGTTTAAAGGGTAAAATGGATATTTTTTTTAGAGTATACGTAGTTGTCAAGCAAGAGCAGTTTAATCATTTCGATTGAGTTGAAGTGTTGAACCAATCTGAAATTTAAAACTCCACGTCAGCTCAATTACCTCAATTGATTATCTATGAACACATGCGAATGTTGATTTGTTATTCTTAATTGAATCTTCAACTATGAGCTCTACAACATCAATCTTAGCCCTCCTATGCTGAACTCAGGCTAAGTACAGATATAAGTAGCCCATTCTAAATACTCCTAAATTAAATGGAATACTAGCTTCTTTGCATACCTTTTATCTTATTTTCCTTCTCACTTCTTGACCGAATACTGATTTGAATATCAAAATATAAATATAAAAAAACTCTTGACCTTTATCATTAATCGATCTCTTTTTTATTGTATTTTCAAGTTCTTACTCTCAAGAGAGAAGGATGATCGTATCCATCAATGCCCAGAAAAAGCTTCTGCTTTTGCAAATCGCAGTGAATGGAGAATGATTGTGTTTCCATGGCAGACCTGAAATCAATTTTTAGCGGTCGCACATGGCATGATAGCTTATATAAGCGTTGACTTGCTTTGCTTCCAATTTCCGACACCGACAATAATAAAGGCTAACACTTAGTAGCTAAAAATTCTTAATTAATTAAGTCAAGTTTGTAAATTTTTTTATTAAAATAATCAAATAAAAATTAAATTTAAAAAATTTATTACATAAATCAAGCATTAAGAAATTTAAATAATCAAATTAAAATTACTTTGTTTTTAGAAATTCATGAATTTGCCTTTGTGAAACTTACCTAAATTCAATACAACAGGTACAATCATCATTAATTCTTTTCTGAAACTTGCAAGCAAATCTATGCCTAAAACGATAAAATAATTTTGGGTAACTTTTAAGTCCTTCCATTTGCATTTTTTATTTTTACTGTTTTTGACCCTAAGAATTAGATCACGGCAAAATATGTCTCTTATGAACCTATAATTAAATTTTAATTGGTAAAAACCAATTTCTTTATTGAAAAGAAAATTAATTGTTGAAAAGTTTCATGTGATAATAAAGACGATTTCCTTAATTATTCAGTTTTCATGATCATTATTCGACTAAATTTGAATTTCTTTATTTTTTTAATAAAAAAGTAATAGTTTAAAAATAAAAAAAAATAAATTATAAATAATATTAAAATTTAAATTTTAGACGTATTAAATATTAATTTTTAATAATATTTATATATACTAATTAAATTAAATCCTGAATCTCCTTCTTTACTTCATTAATTTTTTTTTTTTTAAATACAATCATCTTTACGATTTCATCGTTAATATAAAATTCAAAATGTGTAGCATGTGTTTCTTACATAAATAAATAAGAGTCTAGTGAGAGGATGGTATTCATGTTTGGCTTATTTAACTAATAACAATTTAGGTTAGGTTTAGGGTTGGTAATCAGCTTCCTTTTAGCTGATACGTTTTCTTTTTTCCTTTTTTTTATTTTTTATTTTTTAAAAGTTTATTATAAAACAAAAATGAAAAAACAACATTATAATTGATATGAAATTAGTAAATTGTTCAAATGTAACATCATTATAATTTATTAAATTTATATAAAAATAGAACCATGAACACAAAAGTAAGAAAAAGAAAAGAAAAACGTTTTTTTCTTTTCACTTTTTGGGTTAGTGAAAGTAAAACACAAAATTGTTTATGAGTCAAACTCGATTAATACCTTCAAAATTTTATCCAAAATTCAATTCGATTCGAGTTAAATTTACAAGTTCAATGGATGGATAACTCAGGAGAGCTATAGGTGAATATTCATCTCCATTAACCTTAATTCGCCATGCTCTCTTTTTCTCCTAACGCCAAGAATAAAGGCGGTAATGGAATGTTTTTTGGACGTTCCTTAATTGTTTAGGATAGCAAATTTTCAAAGCCAGACCAAATTAGGCATTGCTCATGATTATGATTTTATATTTTTTTCTTAATGGAAAAAATAAATATTTAGTATAGATTAAGTAGTGTGATATCACTGCAAATTAATTAATTATTGGAGTAATAAATATTAGTTTATGTAATCATTTTAAGAATTGATATCGAATAATTTTAAATTTTAATATTTTAAAATTTTTTTATTTTAATTTATGAATTTTTTATAAAATAAAATAATATTGATCGAGTTAAAGATTTACGCCTCCAACCACTATAAAAATAAAATAAAATTGAAAGTCACAATCATTCTACGTTAAAATTAATGAATCTCATATGTTGTAATTATCTTTCTTATTGCTAGTATTATTATGTTGTTGTTATCATTTTAAATGAGAGAAAAAGCTTAGTTGGCTCAACCTTTGTTTGAGAAAATGATAATCGCATCATATGTTTTCATTGTTTTTTATGTACCATGCCATAATATATAGATCCAAAAATTTATATCTAAACTTAACAAAATGGATAGAGTCGTTTTTAATCTTTTTTTTATGTGTGATTGGACACCTAAAGAATCTATTCTTTTAAGAAACTCCTAAGCTTGACTAAGAGTCCTTAAAAGAATAGGTTCGAATCTACTAACTAGAACAGAGTTCGAAAGTTTGATTACATATGAAAAAGGTTATAGCACCCTCACATGCCCATCCGTAAGATGGTACTATTTTATTTTAAATTTATCCTAAGATCTTGATTCTAATAGTTTTAAGTTTTTATGTTGAATATTAGAAATAATTTTTAAGATTCTCTATCAATCTAATAGAATTCTCAAAAATATTTCTTCACCTTAAGAGTATTCAAGGATCCCATTTGTTTCCTTAAAGCGGCTTCGTTGTCGAAAAAAGATTTATTTATTATTCTTTTTTTATTGTCGAAAATATATCTAATTATTTCACAATTTGGGCCAAATTAAAAATATTTTCTTGTTTTAAATTTTTAAATTCTCCACCATTTGGGCCTATTTAAAAAATTTTTATTTATTTTTTTGGTTGGATTTCTAAATTTTTTACCATTTTGGTCAATTTAAAAAAAAAATTTTCAAAATTCTAAATTTTTCACCATTTGGGCCTATTTAAATTTTTTTTATTTTTTTTTTGTTTTCAAAAAGAAAATAATATGACAATTATTTTTATTGAAATTTCATTTAAATTCTTCCACCATTTATGATAAATTTAAAGAAATTTCTCACCAAAAGATTTTTAAGATTCTCGTCCTTAGATAATTATCAAATATTTTTCAACCAAAAAATTTTATTTGGAAAAGAATACAATTACTTTTATTGAAATTTCATCTAAATTATTCTACCATTTATGATGAATTTAGAGAAATTTCTCACATAGAGATTTTTTAAAAATTTACCATTTGAAATTTCTAAAAATCTCATCATTGGATAATTTGTATTTAATTCCAAAATTTTTATTTTTTTTTATTTTTCTTCTTTTTTTGTTTTGAAAATAAATATTAATTATTGTTATTAAAACTTTATCTACATTATTTCACAATTTGGGACAAATTTAGACAAAATTTCTTACCTAAAAATTTTATAAAAATTTATCATTTAAAATTTCTATAAATTCCATCATTGGATAATTAATATTTATTCTCAAAATTTATTTTATTTTTTTCCTTTTATTATTTTTTCAAATTTAATAAAAAAACTGAAAAAACAAACACATAAATTAAATATTAAATAAAATAAAAAATACCAAAAAAATAGAAGTAGCTCAGCTAGACCGATTCGAATCGGCTTGGTTTTAGATTCAGAAGACGACTTGGAGACTCAGCTTGGTGGTTGGGTTTACAACTCGGCTCAACTGGAACCAAAGGCAGGGATGCAGGTTGAAGCGGGTCAAGCGCTCAAGTTGAGTCGCCCAAGCGGTAAAACGTACGGATCTTAGGGTAAATTAAAATGTCAAAACGATATCGTTTTGGAACTACTATAAAAGGCAACTCCTAGCCTTTTCCTTCAGATTTCACCTTCCCCTTCTCTCTCTTCTTTTTTTTTCCTCTCTTTCTAAAATCGAATGAACTCCGATTGAATCTCCACTAGATTCTGAAAAACACCGTCGAAATTTGGGTTGGTTCACCGAAAATTACAGTAAGCTGAAATCTTTAACTGGATTCTGAGAAGCTTGCCAAAAAATTCAACTGGTATCGAAAAACTTATTAAAAAATTCAATCGATGCCAAAAAATTCACCAAAAACTGAAAATTTTTCATAAATCTGAGAATTTTTTAGATTTTTCAAAAAAATCTCTTTTTTTCTCTAAACCCCAAAAATCTTCAAAAAAAAAATTTTGAATGCTTGTTGTGTTTTTATTTATGTTATTTTTCTGTGTTCTATTCTCTAATTACTTACCTGTGTATCTATGTGTGACCTATTTGATTAACCTATTTGATTAACCTATATGTATTTCTAATCTTCTGATTTCCATGTATTTCTGTGATCTCTCCTTTCTATTATGTTTCTGTGTGGCTGTGTATGTATTTATAGAATCATATCATAAAAATTTCTAATCAGTTAGGAGTCCCTCTTCGATTAGATTTTCACATTATCAGAAAGCCTGAGAATTATTCTGGAGAGATTGAAACCAATTGCAATTCTGCCAGTGCCTATACACGGCAGAATTTATATTTTTCTTTTTTTTTAACTAATGTCATATTATCTTAAAATAAAATAAATAATAAAAAATAAAAATAAAATAACAAACAATTGGGCCAACTACTTGGCCTCATTGAATCAGGCCCAATAAACATTGGCCTAAACCCTGTTGGATCAGGTTCAAAAGGCTTAGGCCCGGATCAATTATGATGTCTACATATCAATTTTTATCAAGTTTAATTTTAAGAAAGAGAAATTGATTCCTTCTTCCATTTTTAATGAAACCAAATTTCTTCTTTAGGAAGAAACAATGAGATTCAACAAGAAAGAAATTTTGAGAAAAAAAAAAAAAGGTTCTTCAATTTTTTTATTACTATTTTAGCAAGATAGAAACATAATTCATATTATTTTCGATTTCAATTTTCATGTCATTTTTAATTTTTTTCCTCAAGTTCAAACTGATTTTCTAAGTTAAAAAAATTAATAATTAGGTTTTCGAATAAAATATTAATTTTTTTAATATTAAATTCAAATTATTGTAAATAAAATTAATAATTAGACACGCGGTTGACATAATTGCATGAAGGAAAACAAAGTCGGCCACAAATTTTTTAATATAATTAAATTTTAAAAAATCCCTCCTTTTATATAATAATAATTTAACTAAATTTCACATTAATTTTTAATATAATATATTCTTATAAATAAATATGTTTATATCTATAAACTATAACAAAATATCCCTAAAAAGTCTTAGGGAATGATAGATGTCCTTTATAGTAAAATAACTATATTACCCTTTTATTTTTTAGTTAATAATTAAGGGTTCTAATTTCTCAAAAATTTTACAGTGGACAGCTTTTTAGAAAGTAAAATGAAGATTTTCTTTTGATTATTGAGGATATTTACAGGTTTTTTCAGATCATATGGTATTGGACAAAAAATATAACATTACATGAAGATAGGAAATAGCATGTGTCATGTGTTTATTAGAAAAGTAAAAAAAATAAAGGAATAGAAGGAAGTTTGATAAGCAAAAATGCAGGTTGTTTGAAAAAAAAAAAAAACGAGAGACATAGAAAAGTTATGAGGGAAAGAAAATGGAGAGAAAAGAAGTAGAAAGATCTAAATAGAAAAATCAAAAAACTTTTCTCATTCTATTTTTTCATTTTTTTTTCGAATCATTATTTTCATTTCTTATTTTTTTTCATTCTTTTTCACCTAATACCTTTTTTTTTGTCATCAAATTGTTGAGTTTATGCCAAGACAACGGCAAAAATAAAAAGAAAAAAACCTAATTTGTTCGATATTTGATTTTTTTGGAGCTAATCTTTTATTTGTTTGCATTTTTAGGTTATTTTTCGTTTGATAGAATTGTCTTAATGCATGTGATGATATTTTTTATTTTTTTAAAATTTTATTTATGATTTTAAGGTTGATTTTTTTTTTACTATATTGAGTTTTTGTTGGTCTTTTTTTTTGTGTTAAATGCTTTATTTATATATTTATGATCATCTCACTACTTTTTTTTTTAAGATTTTGTCTTTGTACTTTCTTAGATGTAGTTGTTTAAGTTTTTATAAATTAATTTTAATGATCTATTTTTACATATCTTACACAAAAGTAATATATCTTTGCATGCATCTTCCCTCTAAGTTTGTGAAGGATTTATGTTGTTTTACCATTCAAATTGTCATTTTGTTTTAACCTTGATTTCTTGGGTAATAAGTTTAAGATTGTTTATATTAATATCAATAATTTTTGGCTAAATGCTCAAATTGAGATTAAACGTTTGAGTGATTGCTCAATTTAAGACTAAACGTTTTAATTTATACAAATAAGAATTAAATGTTATCGATTTATAACAATGTATAATTTTTTTCAATAAAAAATTTACTGTAAAAGATACGCGCCATTAAGTTTAAAAACTATTACAAAAAAAAATAACGTATAATTAAGCTTCCAATCCTTGAATGATAGATGTAAAGGCTTTTATCTTTTTTTTTTCTAAGCCTATTTCATTTCATTTTCTCTTTTTCTTTATCATTTCTCTTCTTTTTTACGAACTGAAGTCTGTAAGTATGCAAAATCTGCACCATGATTTCTTCTTTCGTCTTATTCTATCTAAATTTTATACTATTTTTTTCTTTTCTCTCTATTATTTTTTTCACACAAAAAAAAAAGTCAGTGGCGTCCATTCTCCCTACTTTACCCATATTTCTTTTCTACCCAATTCATTTAAGAAAATGTGGAATTAAGAGTTAGGTGTTTGAAAGTTTATATATTGATTTTAGGCTACTAAAAATGGCTAACGACTTAAATTTTATGCAGTGGTGAAGGGTTGTACTTCTGTCGCAATACCACCACCGATACAGCAAGCAATAATCTTTTAAGCAAAGATTTCACGAATGAGAATAATAGTAGTTGGCATGAGTACCCTTTAACTTGCTTGGCTTTTTTAACATTTAAGGTAAAAAATGAACTGTTTTCATGTCCTAATCTTTCACAGCTTAGAAAAAGTGATTCTTTAAAAGATTATTGCAAGCTTTTTTTGTTATATATTGACCTCACCACCATCATCACTAATCCACCATCAACACTAATTAAAGTATAGATCTCACTCTTCACCAACTTCATTAGCATCAAAACTTATTACAACAACAAAATAGTAGCAAAAATTTGAGTTTTGAAGATTGATTGAAAATAGTTTTTTTTTTTTTAAAAAGAACTAATTACTCTTTTAGAGAGAAAAATGAAGAACACTTCTATCTCATGTGCCAATTTCTAACTTAATCACTATGAAATAACCAACTCAGCTTGATTTTATTCTTTCATGCATGATAACGATATGTATCTTTCATAGCAAGATTTTTGTTGAAAAAAATTTTATATTGTTAGAAATCAATAATATTTAATTTTTATTTGTATAAATTAAAACGTTTAGTTTTGAATTAAAAAATCATCTAAATGTTTAATTTCAAATTAAGTATTTTAACCATAAATTTTTAGATTAAATTTGATGTTTAATTGTATCATTCTTATTACTCCGTCTATTAGTTTGTGAATTTTTTCAAATAAAAAAATGAAAAATACTTTCATTATTGAGTGCATTTTTCTTCAAGTAATAATGATTTTTTTAATGTACCTTTAAAACTTTAAATATTTTAAAAATTAAGTATTTTATCTATCAAATGATAGTTTACAATTTTTTTTGCAAATATTATATAGATTTATAAAATTTTTACAATATTTATTCGTAACAATAATAATAAATTAACAAATAATATAAAAATTAAAAACCATGGTGAAACGTGGGCTTCACCCTGGTTATTATTAGTATGCTCTTTATTTATTTACAGCCAAAAATTGAGAGAAAAGTGGGGAAAAGGAGTTTTCTGTAAATTCATCTCCGTACCTAGCAATTGCTCTTCGGAATTTCTGCAAAACCATTCATACCATAAGATTACGCCAACGCAGCGCGTTTCATTCACGACATCAAATTGCGCGTCAGCCATCGAACTAACGGAGAGGAGGCCTCCTAAGCTAAGCTGGTTGAGAACAACGGAAAGTGCAAAAAAATAAACTGAAAAAAAATAACTTTAATAATAAAAGAAACGAAATTTCCGCAGAAAATTTACAAATTACAAATGAAATAAAAGTTGCCTGCTTTAAAGATCTTTGAAAGGAAAGCAAAGAATTTTCCTTTCTGTATCCTACTCCAGGGTTTGTTTTGTATTTTCTTTTCTAGCCATCCAAACAGAACGGCAAGGAAAAGGACCTTTTTGCCGGGGAAAATTTTGAGGTTGTTGTTTCTTTTTTTTGAATTTTCTCGGGAAACAAGCAGAAACCATTGTTTTATTGTAAAGGGAAGGGAAGAGAAGATAAGAGCAAAGATGATGACGATGATGTCATCAGCGACTTCCGCAGCAGCAACAATAGCAGTAGACAAGGCAACAAGCGATCTTCTAATCGCTCCTGACTGGACTATGAACATCGATATTTGTGATTCTGTTAATTCTAATCATTGGTAAAAAGTTTTAATTTTTGTTTTGTTGTAAAGGGGTTGACTTTGAATTTTTTTCAGTTTAATTTCTTAATTTTTACTTGCATGCTATTATGTTGGTATTTATTAACTAAAAAATCATTTAACTAAAAAAAAATAATTGATTTGTTTTAGTTTCTTCACTGTTTCTATTAAAGTCATGACTGTTTATGATATGGTTGGACTGTGGATGTGAATTTGTCAGGCAAGCAAAGGATGTTGTAAAGGCTGTGAAGAAAAGGTTGCAGCACAAGAGTTCTAAAGTGCAATTACTAGCTTTGACGGTAAATTTGTTGGAAATTCCCTTTTTGGTTTCTTGGGGATTTCATGTTTGAGGTGTGTTTGTGGGTTAACCACGTGTCATTTTCCCTTTGTAGCTTTTGGAGACAATGGTGAAGAATTGTGGTGACTATGTTCATTTTCAGATTGCTGAGAGGAATATATTAGGGGAGATGGTCAAAATTGTGAGGAAGAAGGTAAGTTTTTGATTTTACTGATTCAATTATTACATGAATTGTTGGTCATATTCTTCTGGTTAAAACTATTTGTTGCTTACTTTTTGCCTTTTTCAGAAAGGATTTTTGCTACTTTTTTCCTCTTTTATGGTTATCTTAATTCAATGGCCTTTAGAATGCATAGAACTAGCTCATAGCCATTAGGCTTAAAGGGGTCATTGCGAGCAAAAGTCTACAATAAAAGCAAGAAAGGCTGGGAATGTAATTATGGAATGAAGATTTGCGCATGTGGTTGGAGGAAAATTAATGATGTAGCATAAGTCCTGTGAAAGAAGACAATCTTATTTCTCTATTGAAGATGCTTGGCATTCACTTCAACTGATGACTGATACTAGTGTCTGAATCTATGTACTACATACTAGCAGCCATATTTGCATCCCCTATTTGACTGATACTAGTGTTCTGAACCTATGCACTACATACTAGCAGCCATATTTGCATCCCCTATTTGACTGATACTGGTGTTCTTGAACCAAGGACTGATACTAGAGTTATTTTACCAAGGCATTACCTTGGCTGAAATGTAGTTTTTTTTTTTTTTTTCCTTATGCATGTTTTGACTTTTGATGCATGGATTCAGCACCTCATTTCTATTTATTTTGATATTGTTCTCACATTCTTTTTCTGGTATATGACTTTTTTATTAGTAGTATTATTTGTTAAACATTATCAATCTAAATGCTTCATCTGTCATCTCTTTCTATTTAAAATCTCAATCTTTCTGTCAGTTTTAATGAGCCTGACCGACTGAATTCTGCAGGCGGATATGCTAGTGAGGGACAAAATCTTGGCTTTGTTGGACTCTTGGCAGGAGGCATTTGGTGGTCCTGGGGGTAAACATCCTCAGTACTACAGGGCATATGATGAGCTAAGGGTAAGTAGTTAGATGTCATATTGGACTGTCATCAAGGACATAATATCCAAGGATTTCCACTTCTAAGATCAAATACTCTCATTGTCTTTGACTACTCTAGTGAATCTAAAATTATGACTGTGCAATGGCAGCGTTCTGGAGTAGTATTTCCCAAGCGTTCATCGGATGCAGCTCCTATCTTTGCACTACCTGCTACACGTGCAACCCTGAATCACCCCGGTTATGGAATGCCAAGCAATTCTTCTAGAAGGCTTGACGAAACAATGGCTACAGAAATTGAAAGTTTAAGGTCTTAATTCACTTTAGTTTTGTTTATAAAGTTTGTGTTCTTCTATAGGTGTTTTTGTCCTGTTCCTTTGGCTGAAATTTTCTTTGATTATCTTAGTTTGTCTAGCTTGGACTCTATGAGGGATGTTAACGAGCTCTTAAGTGACATGCTGCTAGCTGTAAACCCCAGTGACAGTGTGGTATGAACAAAAAATAATAAAACCTTTAATTTAATTTGAGAGTAAAATCTTTAACTGTACTCTTTATTTGTATTGGCAGGCAGTAAAAGATGAAGTGATAGTTGATCTTGTCAACCGATGTCGTTCCAACCAAAAAAAGTTGATGCAGATGCTTACAACTACTGGGTTAGTTGTCACCAAATTTATCTTCTTGAAATGGCATTAATGACTTTTTGTAAATAGCCTTCTCTATTATCTTTGTTCATTAATTCATCTATCAGGTTGCTCTGCCCAATTGTTGGGCCCATGGTTGGAAAATCTAGGACTAACAATGGGTGTGCACCTAGGGATTTAAAGTCCTTGGTCTCGAAAGCATTTCTTTTAATTATCATCTTCATGCTCCTCTTGTTATCTATGGCATCCACCTGTGTACTTGTGTTTCTTTGTTTTCACATGACGTGTGTGGATTTTATCAAAAGTTCTTTCTTTTGCACATGGTCTATGTGTGGATAGCAAAGGTTTTTTCTTGGCTATGTGGCAGAGATGAGGAACTTCTAGCTCGAGGTCTTGAACTAAATGATGGTCTGCAAAGCTTACTTGCAAAACATGATGCCATAGCTTCAGGTTCTCTCCTTCCAATTCAAGTTACAAGTGTAAGCTCCAAGCCAACTGAAGCAAGTACCTCCAACAAATCAAATGAAGTGAAGAATTCAAACCCAGCACCTAATATCAGTCCACCTGCACCAGTTGCTACTGTGACAAGAAGCCAGATTGATGAAGAGGAAGATGATTTTGCACAGCTAGCTAGAAGGTTTCATACATTAACCTCTAAATTCATCTTATATTTCCTGTCACTATCCTAGAAATGACTAATTTTATGTTTGTGTATACAGGCTTATAGTTAGGCAAAATCCACCTAGAGAGAATCAGAGCATTAATCACATCCCATGATAATTTATTTGTTCTTTTTTGTTAAAAGACAAAAGAAATGCACTTGGCTTATAAGTTTGTATAGACATACTAGTCAAAATCTTTTCAGTGGAAACCATCTCAAGCCTTGGTAACTATTCTTATCCTTTGTAGAAGGCCGAGAGCTTGTTGACCTGTTCCTATGTCTATGATCAATTATCATAGTTTTAAATGTGTTCAGTTTGGCTCAGTTCTTGACTGGTTCACATTTTGTTCTGAATGCAGGCATTCCAGAGCAGAGTCGACGTCTTCTCAGAGTACATCTGCTGGAAGAAGTCAAGCTATTGTGCCAATCAATAATACTACTGGAACAACTTCATATGTGCCAACAGCCTCAGCCTCTACTCCGAGCAATGCATTAGCTTTGCCAGATGCACCTGCACCTGCACCAGTTAGGACTACAAAAGAGCAGGACTTGATTGATCTTCTAAGCCTCACCTTGTCAACATCAGCTTCCTTCCCCCCTACCCCTCCTACACCATCTGCATCTCACCAAAATATACATCAGGTACCTGTTCCTCCTAGCACCGAAGGATATCCTTACGCTTCCCTAGCGTACCCTGGAAGTCAGGGACAGCTGCCATATAATAGTTATGTTGTTCCTTGGGCCCAGCCTCACCCTCAGAAATCATCCCAGCCGCAAGTCCTGCAACAGTATCATTCCCTACAAAAGGTACAAGTACAACCTCAACCCCAACCTCAAATTGATCCACAATCCCCACCCCAGAGCCAGTTCCAGGCAGAACCCCAGACTCAAATCCAGTCAAGTTCATTGTCTCAGGCCCAACATCAGTTCCAAACACAATCCCAACCCCAACTCCAGTTACAGTCCCAATCACTGCAGTTGCAGGCACAATACAAATCTCAGCATCAAGCACAACAGCAAACTCAACCACAGCTGCAAGCACAGTCCCAAAATCGAACCCAATCATTCTTACAATATCAGCCACATTTTCAATCTCAATATCCTCAATACTCATCTGGGTATCCCCCTCCGCCATGGGCCGCCACTCCAGGTAATTTCAACGGCCAAAATCACCTTTCGTCACCAAATAACATGTTTTCTACTCCCCATGTGAACGCTGCCACATCAAACCCCGTGATAGGGAGTAGACCCTTTCAGCACGTTAACCCATTCCCCACAAGAAGCAACGGAGCAATGATGAATAGGGATTCTTGGGCGGGTGTAGGTCCTAGGAACCCAGCTCC
Source organism: Durio zibethinus (assembly GCF_047325235.1). NCBI lineage: Eukaryota > Viridiplantae > Streptophyta > Magnoliopsida > Malvales > Malvaceae > Durio > Durio zibethinus. The sequence goes on along the minus strand of NC_143165.1, from coordinate 731,517 downwards.
TGTGTCTGGACGGAAGCTCTTTATTCCATCATACAGATTGTTTGAAGATTTGAATGTGCTTGGAAATGCCGATGGAAGGCTTAAGATGACAAGCAGTACATCGCCTAGCTTGTCAGGTTCTTCTACGCAAGGTATGGTTGGTGGAAGGAAGTGAAGACACTTTCGGCTTTATGCAAGGATATGTCCATGTGAATACGGTGTAAATCCGTATCTAACGTGGATTTATCTTTTAAATTGATTTGTGATTCATTATTATTGTCATATACGTATAGATTTTCATGGGTTGTGCCTAAGTTGTTTATAGCCTCTGCCACCGCCACCGCCATCACCACCGCCATAGTTTTGATTGCTACTAAAACTACCAATTCGGTGCTCCAATTAAGGTGATTTCATTAGAAGGCAACCAATATTCGGTCTAGATTTAAGAATTTTTCACTTGGGGCTCTTCCGTGACCAATCTGCTTGCAATACTTGAATTATTATAATGACATTTTTTTTTTACAAATTAAACAAACAGATGGAACAATGAACACACTTGAAAAGGATGAAGACGAAGGAACAATGTAAAATCTACTTACAAGCAATTTACCCATTTATAACAAATTATTTGACAAAGCCCCCCATGAATATGTGGACGATGGGATTTCTTTCAAACAAGTGACCATCTAAACCGGAGGCTAATGAATTATACCCTATGTATAGCACACAATCTGCTGATTGTACGCCCCCATCCCTGAATTTCCAGGTAACACCCAAAGTGAAATTGTAAATGTGGCAGCACCATCCCAAACAGTCGAATGATACGATGCAAACTCAAATATTGCAACCATTAACCCGTATCTCTGACACCATGAAATTTATGCTGACACTTACATGCACTGTGTGCTACCTCCTGGATTCGTGAAATTGGGAAAGAATTAGAAGTTCATCTTGTCTGAGAGTTGTCATCAGCGTAGATAGAAACACAGGAATCAGCAGAACCAGCAGCAAGCAATACTTGGTAGGGATGGAAGGTAAGGCAGTTCACAGAACCAATCTTCTGGGCCATGAAGGTATGTTGGTATCGAATGGTGCCTAGTTGTTCCCCTTCCAGACTGAAGACTTTGATTAGCTGTTTCGCTGAGCCACTGGCAATAATTGGGGCATGTCTATGAACAGCTAAAGCTGTAAGTGAGCCCCTGTGAGCATCGATTGTAAGGTAAGCATCTCTTTGACTTCTAATATCAAGGAACTGAATATCACCAGCCTGGGATGCACTAACAATCTGAAAAATGAAATGAAAAGTTCAACTTTCTGTATTTCCTCAATCAAAACTTCTAATATCAACTTCTGTTCAATGAGGAACAAGGATGATGACAACAACAATTGAACATCTCTTTTTACCAGACATAAGACCAGTAACCTGCTTACCTTTCCTTGATCAAGTCCAGGTTGAAAGCCGATACCCATAACTCTTTCTACTTGTTGAGTATGTGGCCTAGTAGTGCAAACCAGCCTAAAAGATTAAAATGACAATCTTGGATCAGAAAATTCAGATGAGAACATCTAAGCATTTTCTTCTGAAAAATAAGAGGAAGACAAGTAATAAATGGAGGTGGATGTTAAGCACTGCAAAGACGGTCGAGTTTGCTGAGATTATGAGAGCAATATCAAAGTGTATAGTGATGACTGATGGACAAGCAAAATAATAGTAATAAACTCATTATAAGCTACTTCACTTCCACTAGTTGACTATAGCAGCTTTAAACAGTAAGGTCACGGGAATAAAATTAAGGGATAATATCTTAAACAGCACCTAAACTATTGCATTTTTTCTAATGTGGTACCTAAACAAAAAATTTCTAATGGGTATCTAAACTTCATTTCCATTTATTAAATTGCCCCAACCCCTAACACCATCAGAATAATGCTGATGTGGCATTTAAATACTGACACAGATGACACATGGCTGCCATGCGACAGTGATTGGCTGTCATGTCAATTTTAAAAATAAAAATGTTTCTAAAACAAAATTTCTATGAAAATTTTATTTTTTTTATTTTTAAAAATGACATGCGGCTGCCACATGATAACCACATGTCATCCACATCAGCATTTAAGTGCTACATAGATGTTATTCTAATGGTGTTAAAGGGTTAGAGAAATTTAATATATGAAAATAAAGTTTAAATACCTGATTAAAAATTTTTTTAGTTTAAATAACATATTAGAAAAATTACAATAATTCAAGGGCCAGATGGGGTATTATCCCTAAAATTAACTATAAGGAAGGTCACATATTCAAAGCTCACAAACAGGTAAAAACTGAGTCATTTGTTCATTATCTTCTCAAAAAACAATAAAAAATTCATTATAGAGTGCTTACGAGTCAGGTGTTCGGCTGTCATAGAGTCTGACAGATCCATCCACAAAACCAGCCACAAATTGACCAGCATGAACTTGAGAAGAAGCCTGTAAATGTGGGGGGAAAAAAATCAATGAGGAATATGTGCAACATGAGGTAAACTCCAAAATTAAAAAGAAAAAAGAGAAAAAGAAACTAAGAATGGGCACCGAAAATCAGATGACAAGATAAAAATACAAGAGCTAGATCTTTAATGAAGATAAAAATGGAAAAATCACATGCCACTTTAATTCTTCACCAAGAATGGGATAAAATTTCACATTCCAAGTTGAAAAGTAAGTCAGGACAAACAAAAAGAATCAAAAATCAAAAAGAAACACCACAGCTATCTTAATTTACACATCAAACCCAAGAAACAACTTAAATCAAATGCAAAGGCAATGTATGATTCAAGCAATCTTAACATATAACTGGAACAGAAACAATAACCTCCTTTAACAAAAAATCCAAGAGAATTCTGTTAACCATTGGCTCGGTTAACTAAATATTCAGGAAAGCACCCAAATTAATAAAACTTAACAAATTTTCCAGCATAGCACATTTTCCACTATAGCATGCTTCTTATTTGACAACTTTATGGCGATATGCAGCAATTTTTCCAAACTTGTACATTCTGCAAGATTACTTCTTCAAGAAGGTACCAGTTGCTAGTGGCATGTATACAAGCATGCTGAATCCAATTGTTAAAAAACTTAATATAAATGCAAAGGAGATTGAAGACTCACCAGTGCTGAGATGCTGCAATCTGAGGACGACAGTATTGAACTAACAAGCTGCTCCTTATCCACATCCCAAAGCATGAAGGATATTTCTCCAGAAGAATACTAGTCAGGTGATATCAGAGCAACAAAAAATACTATATTAGGCATCAAACTATAAGCAACGAAAATGTTCTTAGATAACATTCTAGAAAAATTACATACAAGATATCCAGACTGCTGCTGCCAGTCCACAACCGCCCTCAAACTCCGCACACCAGGTTTGTGACCTTGGATTGAAGAAAATGCAGTAACGAGTTTCTGTTGGCCCCTCAGCGTATAATCTTTCCAAACCCGGATATTTCCATCACCTGCATGAGATAAGCCCTAAATTAATTTTACAAAACAAAAACCATCATGAAACATTAATAAAGGTGGAAAAGAATATTACATGAAGCAACAAGCAGCAAGCTGTCATCAAGCTCATTCAAAAGACACAGTTTAGAAATTCCCTTCTCCGGAAAATCATGATTATCAAAACCATTCAGGAGGGTGGATTCCTCATAATTCCATATCCTGAAAAGAAAAACCACACAATTAATATGCCAGCAAATAATTTCCAGAAATAAATTTTGAAAGAGTCACTAAGACCAACATATAATGAGCAGCACCAAACTCATGAACCCATTTCAGAAGCATTGCCATTTTTAAGTACCAAAACAAAAGCCACTTGCAGAAAGCAATTTACAATATATAACCTTTCATGAAGAAAACTAATTGTAGTTTAGCAACAGAACTTCTAAGAAACACTAAATATCAATCCTCTTTAAGAGCTTGCATCTGATGCACACAATGTGAATCAAAACTTGCCACCTTGTCAGATCTTTTTTAAAATCTATATTAATAAGATTCAAATTGATGCATTTCTAGTTTATAACTTTATAGACCATCAATGATTACAGTTCACCATCTCATTCACAATTTTAAAAACCTTTACCGATAATTGTTAGTTTCAATGAGATGACAAGTTATGATTATCAATTGATAATTTTACAGTTATAATCTTCTAGTAATAGGTTTATAATTTTAATAAAATTATCAAGGCACAGGATTATAAGTCAATTCACCCCAATAGATATATTACTTTCAGTTAATACTCATACCCATGGGTTGAACATGAGTAAAAAATCAATTCCTGATGGCATGTTATCTCAAATCATTTAACATTCAAACCAGGAATGACTTGCTCTAAGAATCCACTAAACCAGAAATCACATACCTGATCCGTTCATTCTCATCTGCTGCAATCACAACAGGAGAGAAAGGTTGCAGCAAGGCTGTTCTTGTACCTGTCTCAAATCTTGTATCACAGCTAGCAATTTGACTATTATTGTTAAGTTTGCTAACAGCTGCAAAGACAAAGAGAAACCTATCAGTTCCAACATAAAAACTGGCATAAGAATAGTATAAAAAGAACAAAAAACAAATAAGTTAAAAGGCATACATGAGTGCTGGCATTTAGCAATATGCTCCAGTGCAAATCTCTCCCGCTCTTCTCTTCTGGCCAGTAGTTCTTCACTATCATCAGATGCAGTAAGAAGTGGCTTGGAGAAGTGGCCACAACTAAAATTATAGATAGTTGATTGTGGAAGTAAACTGCGCTCTGCAACCACAGAACCAGAGCCTAGAAGCGGGTCAGCTAATCCTGAGTCAGGGGAATTCAACAGGCGAGGCCCCAACTCTAAAGAGTAAACTCTACGAATTCCTGTCAAGTAATTTTGTCGAGGAGGGCTAACTGGAGGAGTTCTAAATGTTAAAGGCGGATGACCTGTCAATATCATCTCCAAATTAAATATTGTAACTTTAATGTCTAAATAGAATAAAAGATAGCACCATGGCAAGCAGATATCAGGGAAAAGAAAGGGTGACAATAATCAGGATATGCATTATGAGGAACTGAGAACAAAATAGTTACCTCCATTCATGTCAAATGATGAAGAAGAACGAGCTAATCCAGCAAAACTAGGAGTTGGAGAGGAAGTTGTGGGTTCCCCAGGCCTGGCACCGCTACCAGCAGACTTCACAGATTTTGTTACTTGTTCAATCCCGATAATAGAAAGAACCCACCGGCCTAGATTTGCTATGCGTGGAGATGGGTCCTTAGCTAAAGTACACATCGCCAGAACACATTTTGAATAAATTGCATTGTCCAAATGTCTCAGCCTTGAACGATGAACGACACCATTACTGTCATTCAATATTCCTGAATCAGAATGTTGAGATGAATCATCAGAGAATGGAGATCCATGCATGATTCCAGCACTAGCAAGAGGACTGCTCGTGGAAACCCTTCCATCCCGAACAACCGCTGAGTTGTCATTTCCAACTCGAACCAAAGGACCTAACTGGGATGAAACTATATTTCCACTTCCTGTGCCATTAATGTTAGCCAGTGACGGCAATGAATTCAACAGGGAATTAGACTGAGGTTTCCAATATGCAGCCGCAATTGACTTAAGGTGCTGCTTATGTCCGAAGGCAAAGCGTGCTAGAGCTGCCAAGACAAAAACAAGGCATCAACATTGATCCACCAATATAAATCAGGAACATAGTAAATTTATAGTAAACCCACTCACAACCCCCAATCAGGAAAGAAAGCATTCAAAGACAGAATCGTGTTTGCACAAAACATGCAAATATTAGGCTCTAATGATAGTGTCAGATGCAGATAGACAATTTGTATGACAAAGAGTATACTAGGATCATAATTGCAATTGCCCTAATGTTTTGCATCACAACATAGCACAGAAATATTAGATACAGAAACATGTATGTTAAAAATTCAAGGAAGCTCATAATGATACAGAATTTGGACTATGTTACAGGTAATTCTGAGCATTTACAAAAGCTAATAGAAACTCTTCAGCCGTTTCAAACTGCTAAGTTTCTGTCACATACATTCAACTGTCATGATAATGTTAAAACTGGGGAGAACACACTAAGCAATTATCAATCCTAACATATGAAACATTAATGAGATAACCACCACATACCTACAGCAACTTCTGCCCGGACAAGAGGGCTTCCATCATAAACAACATTCAAAAGGCTTTTAATAATAATCTCAGCTCTACACTTTTCATCATCATCAAATTCTTCATCCCCTCCCACACCATCTCCAAATGAGTTAAACCCAACATCAAGCAAGGTACCCAATGCAAAAACTGCAGAAGCCCTAACCTGAAATGAAAACAACTTCTATGATTACAAGCATCTGTAACAAGCAAAATAGAAACTACCCATTTAAAAGAAACATACATAATTAGTGAGAAGATATACCTCTGGCTGAGGCTCAGAAAATAGAGAAGCACATATTGCAGGCGCATCTGCCCGCAGACCTATTATCTGAGCCTCGGGAAAATCCTCCCACAGCTTTCCAAGACACAGGCAAAGCCATTGAAGGAACAAGGGTTCAGTTTGTGCGTCATTTTGCATGGAACCATGAAGGTGCTTCAAGCAAACAGGGATTAACCCAGCTCCAATACAGGCTTCCTGGCCCAGTCTATGCCCATCTACAATGACAGCCAGAACAAATGCAGCCATTGCATGCTGTTCAGGATATGCTTCCACAACATCAAGAAACCTAATGAAATAAACATGACCGCCATCCTTTACCAGATCAACCTGACATGACTGAAATCCAAGATGACAGAAATTCAAAATTACTATAGTATAAGGTGAAAGGAATATGCTAACATATACTGCTGCAATAAGATATCAAAAAGAATAAGAGAAGAAGATTCAATTCATAATTATTTCGGCAGACTATCAACACATACTTATTTCGACACCTACAAGAAGTGCACTACAGTAACAATTTTAAACACACACATAGACCATGTAGAAGCTTCCACCACTGCTGCAATAAGATGTCAAAAAGAATAAGAGAAGCAGATTCAATTCATACTTATTTCGGCAGACTATCAACACATACTTATTTTGGCACCTACAAGAAGTGAAAACCTAGAATTTTCACCACTACAGTAACAATATTAAACACACACATAGATCAACTATATAGAAGCTTCCACCATATACAATAGAGAACTTAATGACTACTTAAATGTTAGGGTCAAAGGCAGGCAGGCACATGCTACTTAAATGTTAGAACAAGCATATAAGTTAAATTTTATGCAGAAATATTAGCATAAGAAAACAAATATTCATTCTAAAATTATGAAGCATCTATGGACACACCTTATCAAGTGCCAAAATCTTCGTCCATATGAACACAAGGATCTGTCGCAATTCTGGAGTGGTTGTTTGCAACAGCTTCAGAACATAAGGAAATATTCCAACAGAAAGGGCCTACAAAAAAGAAAGCACTCTGTAAGTAAACATCAACATAAAATGAGATAAAAAGAACACATAGCAAACACTACACCCATCGATAACTACCAGATCAACAGCCCAGGGTCCCATATCAAGGAATCTTCCAAGAAGAACCAGTGCACGGAATCGATGGCCTTGACTAAGCAAAACCTGAAACATCAACAGTGAGCTAGTAAGTCATTATATTAAATTTTTACATAATTAGTACTTATTAACTGTTTGCACATGTCAATCTTAGTGGCCCTGCATAACAGACTGACCTATCAATGGATATACTTCAAAATAGACTACTCTTTAAACAGGCATAACAGCTCAAATTTCTAGGAAATGGGATTTCAATTCAAAAATTAAGTTATTAGCAATTATGCCAATGGGCAGGGGAATTATTAAGGAGCATTAGTCTACCTTACCATCAAAAATTAACTTAGATAAACGAGGACTCAGTAGAGAAAATTTGTTTAGCATATATCCAACTAAATTTTTAAAATCACCATAAAATAAGAAGGGCAACCAAACAATGGCCATCATAGCAAGAAGGATCAGAAAATAGTACAGCACCTGAAGAACAATAGGCAATTGCTCTGGTGGCTTTTTATGCTCAGATCCATGGTCAAGCCATACCTCAAAAGCTGTCAGCTGATCAGTAAAAAATGGACTCGGCTGAAACAAAACAAAACCACACTCAGATAGAATATGGGAACACAAGGAACTGAAAATAGGCACCTTCTTGCCTTGCTACTATAGTAATTCTTGTCTGGCTCCACTACACATCAGGAAAATTCAGGGCAATAAATTCACATTAGCAAAGGACTTCAAAGAAAATCCTACCTGGAACTCTGCACTAGGATCCTCAACCAATGATGGAAGCTGAGAAAGGCAAATTTCAGCAGCCATGTCCCATGCATCCCTGGAAGGCACAGAGGAAAATTTTTAAAAAGAACTGAGAAACAAGTTGTAAAGTAAGTGAATATCCCCTGTAGTACCACATATGGTGCTGATGGGTCGTTGGCAACATTGGATGAGAAATTGGAGAACAATTTGCAGAGCGCATAATCCTCTCAGCAAGCAAAAAATTTCTGAACAAACTAGCAACTAGTAAATCCTGTCTAAACAATCTCCGAAAAAGGTCTGCATGACAAAAAGAAGTGTTAACTAAATAGATTAGAAGACAAGAACCACTTATATAAAAGAAAGCACACAGCTGATCAATTCACTCAAAGAACTACCATGAGGGAGAACATTCCAAGCAATTGTGTCTGTAACTGCAGTAAAAATCCAATTCAATTCTCCTAGAAGTGTTTTACGGTCATTTTGACGACCAGGAATTTTATCTATAAGTGAACAGTCAAGAGACTCGTAAAGCAATGAACGTGTGCAAAACCTGGAAAAGATAATAACCATCATAAGATTACGAAGCCCATTTTCCACAACATAACCATATATATTAAAATTAGAAAAAACTTACAAATTAGTAAAAATGCTCAATAAAGTGAATACCACTGTTATGATAAATGTAGAAACAGCAAAGAGTAAACAGAGAAACATGGCAAAAGCTAATTCAAAATGTAAATAAAAATGAGATATGTTTGGCATATTATTGGAGTATTGAAAGTAGTAATTAGTCCTAATCAATCATATCACATAAAACTTGCTAAAAGACAGATCAAACTGACAGAAACACCTGATAAATCTTACAACATACCCCAGGTCATGCTCACATCACCTGATAACTACCAACCGAGCAACTTCTGGAAACTAAATGTAATTGTTTCTAGACACCAAAGTGCAAGGGGAGAGTGACTCCTCAAACAGAAGCATACTTTCATCTTCTCTACATAGGGGAAAAACTACTTTGAGCTCAATATCATATAAGTTATTAAGCAGCTCTTGGAAAACCTTATAGATCAAAGACACATACAACAGTCAATTTACAGCTAATAGCCACCAAAACAACAGTGCACCATAACATTTTACATAAAGCATCTCATACAATTTCAAATTTCCAAATATACCACCTTACAGTGACAGTACCAACTCATTGAATTATAAATTCCAACAGAAGATAAAAAGAATTAAAGTATTACAGTTTACTTTATAAAACATTAAAAAGACAAGTAATGTAAGAATCAAGCAAAAAAAGAGGGAGAGATGAACAATTTTAGCCTTGCATTTTCATGATTCATCCACAGCATGGATACCAAAAAGGCCAACACTTCCCAAATGAAAATATAGACCTTAATATACGATGAGAAGTTTTACCATTTCAATGCCATTTTGATAGGTGTAGTAAGACAAGAGGTAAACACATCAGCAGGAAATTCAGCACTTTGAGGAAGAGTCTCATGTGCTTCACATGCAGCGAGCAAAATGCAGTCACGTGCAGATCCAGGGTAGTTAGAAGTGCCACAATCAAGAAGCTATTAACCAAACTCAAAAATCAAATCAAGTTAGAAAAAGAAGACAATAATATCAATTCGAATATAGTGCAAACCAGAAAATATACTATCAACAAATTGAGGATAGACCACAAACAAATACCTCAATAAAGGCATTAACAATCATTCCAGCAGCAGAGCAATCAATAACATATATAGAAGGCGTTCTTAACCATGAATCAAGGTCATTGATAGGCAAGGGAATATACTGTGTATAACTCTGCATAGGAAAATGATCAGGCTGAGCAGGGACACAATTTGGCAAATAATGCAAACTAAAAGAAACAAGTATTATTTCATAATGGTTAAACAAAGAACACCTTATTGAACAGCCAGATTTCACCATTTGCAGTTGGCTTTGGAACACCATGTCCATTATAATGAAATAGAACTCTCTCTGACTTGGCATATCTGCGACATTGATTACAAAGTTTCTTCACTTCATCCACTGTAGGATCAAGTTCAACCTTACAGCGAGCCTGGTCACAATTAACAAAAAGAATTAGATTATAAACTTGATAGAGTAACCTGAAAGGAAATATAGCATAGAAAGGTGTTCACACCTTGGGCTGCCACCTCTCATATTGATCTCTCAAGTTTTTCCCAATAGTTTCGAGTGCTTTTTGTGGTGCCATAGAAAAAGGATCTGCCACAATCCAAAAAAAGAAAAAGTGGAACAAACTAACTTTACAATGAAAAACATTAAATTGAATAATAATTTTTTTTTAGATTTTACATCATTTGGTCACGAGGGGATGGATGATGGAAGAGAAAATATAATGGAAAACTTATTTCATGTAATTGCAATACTAGAATTCCAACTTCTTGTTCCTCTTTCTTCTTGGCAACCAAAAAAAGGATGGTTAGTATATGAGGTATATATAGATATAATAGATATATAAGCATTCTTGAGACTGCATGTGTAAAACCATGTTCACAAAGCAATAAACCCATAAAAAGCAACAGTTTATGAACTCCCAAACTCAATAGTTCTTATTTCAATTTTCTATCCGATTTTCTGTTGGTTGTTTGCCACTACTACTTCTAACACCACACTGCAGTTAATACATGCTTGAAGAAAGGTACTCCTGCTGCTCAAAATTTATTTTCCTCTTTGAAAAAGCTCAGAAATTTTTAAAATAATTCAAATGATTCCCAACTACTTATAGTTAAAAAATATTCCAGTTTTAAAACTTACACAAATAGAGGTATTCGTTTTGTTCTAAACTGATAAAAGGTTATACAGAGAAGTGCTTAGCAGGAAGTATGATCGTAATTAACACTCTTGGATAGGAATTATATTAATTCTCTTAAGACAATCTAATGCAGAAATAAGGACAATTATAATGGAGCAGAGGGAGTAACAGCCAAAGGCAAACTCAATAGCCAATATTGAAAATTCATGCATGCTCAATGAAAGCCCCTAGCATTTAGTTCCTGTGCATGATAAAATAATAAAAACCTTATTAAAGGTTTCTTGAATATTGCGAGCATCAAAATGTTAAAAACCATTAAACAGCAAACATGCAAAAACAAGAGGACAGAATTGACTCAGAAAACATACCAATCCAGCACTCCATTCTTGCACAAGGAGATATCTTTATTACATCAGGTGGATCAACGCTAATATTTAAACATAAAACTAGTGCTACACATCCTGTCTTCATCTGCATATAAAGTTGAGAGTCAAGTGAATATGATCAACCCTCACATATCATGACAAATTAAAGGGAAATTAATTCTTAATGGATAATGTGTAATATTTATCAAGAAAAAACATACTATTATCTAAGAATCAAATTCAATCCCACGAAAAAAGAATTGCTTAATGTGCTGCAAGGAAACCGGACTAAAAAGGCTGCTTAAAGAAAAAAAGGAAAATCTTTTAAAGTATGCTATAGGAGAAGAGACTGTTAATAAATCTGGCATAGTAAAGCATAGTTTCTAACTATTTATATTCTTCCTTATTGTACATGCTTAGGCTTTAGAAATCTCTTTAAGAAGACATAAGAATCTTTCACAATATTCTCTCCTTATTTTGCTTTTAAATTCTAAGTTCACGTTAAAAGATAAAAATATAATAGACTCCACCATGGCATGTTTAAAACCCAAAGCTAAAGGAGGAAGTAGGGTAAATGTTACTTTACCACAGACAAAAAAAAAAATTGAACAAACTAAATTACTACTTTGAGGGCATCCAGCCTTTGCATCAGATGAATTCATACACAACTTACAATTTGAAATATGTTTCTTTGTCTTTGGTGCATCAAAAGGCAAAGAATGTACTGGAATGGCAAAATCGACAGGAGATTACTTGCTGTACAAAGTATTTAACTTTCTAATGAGTCTTGAATCTCTGATGTTTTTATATAGAACGAAATCAGGAATAGACTGCCATCTATTGTTAGTTGCCCACATGAAATTCAAGGATTTCACTGAAACTTAATTGACACTAATAATCCCCTAAGCTAGGCTAGAACATCTAAGAATTCCCCTCCCTTCTATTCAATGCACTAAAACCATATTCACAAGTTACTTTTATACCAGAAGTGACATGGGAATGGATTGATTTTAACAATTGTAATGTGACACATATAATTTTTTAATAACCAATATAGAAACTCAAAATTTTCACTCTCGAATAGCAACAGAAAATTCTAACTATTTGCACAACACCCATCTTTTGCTACAGCTGTCTAAATAAATTCCCATTTCACTTCTTCAACCAATGATTAAATATAATCAGTCAGATCAATGGAATAATTAAGGAAGAAAACGAGGCTGAAAGGAAAGGACTTACTCTGTCCTTTGGGCGCCATTTGGAGACCAGGCCACTATCAGAGGGTCCACTGGGCGTGGAAGCTTCAAAGGCAGCATGTCGAAGCTCGCATAAGACAGTAGTTTGAGGCAAGTAGGCCATGGTTGTAGGCGCTGTGGATGAGGAGGAAGCGCCATTGGCGTAACCGCTGGTAGATGCAGTATCGAAATCCCTCCTTTGAGAGGCCACGTCAGCAGCAGCATCATCCTCATGGTAGTCGCTGCTGCTACCGTTGATATGATTGGATACCGCCAACGACAATTGCGATACCGCCAACGACAATTGCGAGAACCGTGACGTCATCGGATCGCCCAATGCCATCCAAATCCCCCAAAAAGAAGCAAAATAAAGAAAACCCTCAGATGAAAATTTAATTAATAATAAAATATAATCTCAGCAAAAATTTCTCCACCCAAAACCCTAGCTTTTTTCTTGGAACTGATCGACGAGAGAAAGCGAGAGAGAGCAAGAGAAGAGAGGAGGGGATTTAATCAACGAAGCCGCTGAACCAGCGGCGCATACAGATTCGCCAGAGGAAAGAGAGAGAATCCAGCTCGAAAACTCGTGGAAAGAAACGAGAAGAGAAAAGAGATGATTTCAAACCCTAGAACAAACCCTAAGTGACGACGGCGACGGTGATGGTGGCGCATAGAACAGTGGCGGCACAAGAAAGTTATAAATAAACTAAAAAAAAAAAAAAGAAAGAGAGAGAAAGCAAAAAGAGAGAGAAAGGGAGGGGTCTCAACTCACAAATAAGGATTTTGTCAACAGTGAGAGTGTCTTGTTCCAGTGTTTGTGCGTGCGTTGCTGGATATTTGTTTTCTCTCTATTTTTTTTTCAAATTTTTTTTTAAGTTTCATTAATCTTTTATTTTTTAAAAATTTTTTTTACTTTTTTATAAAAAATCACAATTTCAATATAAAAATATTAAAAATATTTAAATTTAAATACCAAATGTGTTGAATGTAATCTCTTAAAAATAATTATATAAAACAACTAATTTAAACTCAAAATTCAATTTCATTTTGACAACTAAAAAATAATCACTATTATAAGAAATTTATTTAAAATCTAATATCTTTTGTTAATTTCACATTATAACTTTTTTTAGAAACTTTAGGAAGTGAGGGAAAAGTAAAATTTTTATTTTTCATGTGTTTTAAATTAATAAAAATTTAATTATTACTATGTTTAATAATTATTAAAATTATATTTCTATAATTTTTTTTATTAATGATTTATTTATTTATTTAACAAAAAGAATTTTTTAATTTTGATAATGATAATGAATTATTATTATTTTTATGACCACTTAAGACTAATTTTTTATTGAAATAAATTATAAGAACTTTCTTATACTTTAGTAAAATTTACAATATGATTCTTCAATTTAAGAAAATACTTGAAATTTATTATTATAAATTCAAAAATAATTTTCAGCATTAGAGATTTTTTAAATGATCATTTTTATTATTAACTGTATCTTTTTAATTATTTAAAGTAACAAGTAAAACAAATAAATATATGTAAATAAAAAATAAAAATATATTTAAAGAGTTAAAATGTTTGTAAAAAAATAGAATAAAATCAAACTACATATAATTTGGATTTAGGCTTGTTTACATAAAATAAACTAAAGATCAACTTTTTGGTTTATTTATTTAAAATGGACTAGATATTTGTAACAAATTTTTAAAGACTTGTTTTAATTTAACAAATAAAACTTATCCCATTTATTTTTCCCATAATCAAAATTTACCAACAAAATCACAGCCCATTATCTCTTCAAAACCAATTAAAATAAATAAAATATTAACCCAACCCACAAAAATGGACAGGTATCAGGCACTAACCCTAAGGTGGTGTCTGGTATAAGTGATAATTCCAAATAAATTATGGTTACTTACAAATCATTGAATTTGGTAAGTGTTTTTTCTTGAAGGGTGATTTAATTATTATTTAAAAAAATGAAAAAATTTTATTATTAAGATAAAATAATATATAAAATTAATCAATATTATCTATTCAATATGTTAATTAAAATTTTGTTTATTTTTAAAATTGTAATTATTTTATATTATAAATTTTTTTATATTTTCAAATTAATGTTTTAACAAGTTCAAGAATAATTTGTATTTTATTTATTTTTTAATGTTTTATATATAATATAATCTTTTTATTTTTTTTATTATGGTTTTAGTAGATTATTTTTATTTTCTAATTTAAATATTTTTACATAACTTATATTATAAAAATTAGTTTAACTAATAAATAAATATATTTATTAATTTAAAATTTTAATCATACTTTATTATAAAATAACAATTATTATATTTTTTAATTTATTATTTTTAAACAATATTAAAATTATTAATTTTTGTAAGTATTATAATATATATGATTATTTTCATACTTTTAAATAAAATAATTTTTAATTTTTAATAATATCAAATATAATTATGTTTAATTCCTATGAATTAATGATTGTTAACAAAACATATTATTTTTAAATCATGAGTGATAAGATTACATTGGTAATAAAATTACCTTTTATTATCAAAGTAATTTTGAAAATAATACCAAACATTATTTAAACGGATACTTTTAATATATAAGTTTAATATATAGGTATAGATTTTGAAATTTTGGAGAAAAAAACCAATTTTCTTATTTCAAAACCTTGTTTATACAAATATTAGAATGTGCACTGACAATTCGTGGTAATATTTTTTTAAATAATTTTAATTAAAAGTTAATTATTCAAAAAAATATTTAATACAACTAATTTGTTGAAAATATTATAAAATTCTCAGTCAAAATTTCACACAACTTTACGAAAAAATAATTTTTTTAATATTATTATATATTTTATTGAAATTGATTATTTGAAAATTTTAATTTCAATTTTTATCCCTTTACATTGACATACATAAAACAATGCAGGAGATTTTGTGAATAGAACAAAAAATCTTTCATTTATATAAATAAATATATATATATATATATATTCATCCATCATTAATTAGTTATCATATTTCATTTTTATGAACTCTGTGACTTTAATTTTTTTTATTTATTCTATTTTTAATGAATTTAATCAATTTTCATATTAAAAATTTTTAAGACTTTTTTAATATTTGGTACGGTTAATAAAAATATACTAACCTTAAAATTTTATTTTTAAAAATTGTTTATGAATTTAATTAATTCTTTTTTGAAAATTTTTAAAATTTTTGGTGAATTCAATAAAATTTTCTTCCCTTTTAAATTTTATTTTAGAAAATTGCCATTATTTCTAATCAAACTTTGTCATTAGATGTTTAAATAATTAACTTATTTATATTTTAATATATTTTTTACAACTTGATTTTTAAATTATAATTTAATAAATTAATATAATAGAAAAATAAAATAGATCAAAGGAATAAAAAATGTAAGTAAATATAATTAAAAATTTTAAAAATATTTTTCATGATTGATTTGGACTTGGACTTGAATTATTTTGGATTTGATTTTTTTTTTTGGACTTGTTTTATTGGTTGTGATACCACTTGGATGACACCCAAAGTAAGAGGCCCATTGGCATGCATTAAAGAGATAAAATAGTAATTTTCTTATATTTTATACATGTGTCAAATAATATATAATAATAACTATATATTGTAGGGTTAAATATAAAATATTTTCTATACCATTTTTTTATCAGTTTTGTAAATTATCAGTTTAATGCTACAATTTTCATTTCATTATCTATTTTTGAAACTTCTTATTAATACCACTAGTCAACTTCTTAATGTGATATGCATATTCAATAAAATATTAACACGTATAAAAAAATTAAATCAATTGTCACATATTAACTGTTACATTAATATTAAAATAAAATTTTAAAAAAATTAAAATTTTTTTAAAATATCTAAAATATTTTAAATTTTATAAACAATTAAAAAAATCTGAAATATGTTTTAAAAAATTATGAAAAATTTTAAAATTCATATAAATCTAAAAAATTTTATAAAAAATCCAAAAAAATAAAAAATGATTTTTTCTTAAATTAAAAAAAAATTCACAAAACTTAAAAAACTGAAAATTTTTCTTCTTTGGACAAGATTTTAACGGAGAATGAAGGGTTTGGAATTTGGATGGTACATGTAGCCATTCAAATCGGTCGAAATCTTCTTTTGTTAAAAAATAAAATATTAAAAGAGTTTTTATACACTCTGAAAATTTTCAAATAAATCTTTATTTTTATTGTACTCTATTAAATCATTTAAGCATTATTTTTGTTTAATTAAGTTTTATTTTGCATAAAAATCACTAAAATTCATTAGACAAATAAGGATTTAATTAAATAAAAATAATCTGTTAATAGTTTAATTAAAAATATAAATTAAGAGTTTAATGAGACAAAAATAATATTTTAAGAGCTTAATTAGTAGTAATTTTGCGTTTTTTTTTCCTAAAACCCTCCATATTGGCAGGATTTAGAAGGAGTTATTATTAAAAAAAATTTTACTACAAAAAAAAAAAAAACCCTTATTTTAATATATTATATGTAACTCCGATATATATAATAATCCAATGACATGATTAATTATATCATTTTATTTCCTTTCTGATCTTTAATCGAACAGAGTTGATACTATGATAATCTTTTTTCTCTTTCATTCACTAATTTTTTTTATTAAAGTATTAAAATAAATTAATTATACAAGAAATAGAAAGATATGAAATCCAAAAATATATATATATTTATTATGACATAGTGAGATCCTAAAAAAGGATGTTAGCATTGAGTTTCTGATTTTTACTATTATTTTATTTTATTTTTTATTTTGATTATGAAATTATTACTAAAATAGAATAATAAGATATTGTGCAATCAATTTAGAATTGGTAAAAAAATGGGGATTTCCAACTATAGATCAAACCCATCATCTATTCCACAATTAGAAATTACAATAATCCCTCTCTTTTCCATTATATTATAACAGGATGACTTATCCTTATGCTTGCCATCCTATCCACTTATCTTGAAGATAGCAATAAATTATTATGCTACTTGATTTATTATTCCATGTAACAAATGCACACTAATTATTATTATTATGTATAAAATATTGTAATTGTATTATATTTTATACAAAAATCACGTATCACAGTTTGTGTCGATATGAAAATATAATATATAATTTTTTTATTTTATTAAATTTATTTATAATTTTTTTAAAATTTTAAACCATTTTATCTCTATATCATTTATTCGTATTGTTTTCATATCATGCTATTGTATTGTATTTCAAATATATTTATATGTATATATTTATATAAAAGAAGTGAGATGACCGAAAAATTATCTTTGCATATAATTCTGCTATCCTTAGAGTTTAATTATTTGTTTGTTTTATTGCTTTATGATATATAATGTGTCACGGTATGTGCATCAATCCAAGTCTTGGTTCAGCATCGATGGATAGATCGTGACATGTGTATGTGCAATGTACGTGTGTATGTATATGTAAAATCAAAGAAGAAAAAAATGATGATAATGACAAAAGAATGAGGGAAAGATCAAAAGTTTAAAGTGAATGATCGAGGAAAATTCTATCAGTCCAAGACAAAATACAAGAAAATGGATCATCTATATATGATTCAAGCATTAACATTGAAAAAGGATATATGCTTGAATAAGAATTAGAATTTTGAAAAGGCAAATACAACTTGACACATGATGCATTTTGAATTCAATACGTAGGTCATAATCAGTGATTAATCACTTGATTAATCATAAAAAATAATTTAATTGCTTTGAAAATTAAGACAAGACCGTCCACATGCTTTATTAACAGTAGTATTGTCTCTTCTATCGTCGTCTGCCATTGGGCTAGGGTAAAGTATAATCTTAATTTTAAGACAAATATTTCCAAATTTCTCTATTAATTTAATTGCAATCGACAATTAATCTCTTAATTTCAAGTTATTTGAATGTTACTGATTTTTATGAAAGTTAAAAAAATTAATTTTAATATATTTAATATTAAAATTAAAAATCTTTTTTTATAAAAATTAAATTTCATAATTATTTATGTCAAAAAGTAAAAAAAAATATAAAATATAAAAAAGAATTTTAAATGTTAAAAAAAAGTTTTAAAACATAAAAAAATAAAAACAAAAAGAAAATGAGACGAAAGGAATACATATTTTAATGTTACACAAGGATAATATATATACACAACAAGGCAAAACCTAAAGCAATTATCCAAACTCATTTACAGGGTTCTGTATGTGATCCTATTAAAACAAGTCGATCAGTGCTAGATATCATATACCTATATATATATATATATATATATATCTTTCTCTTTTAAATCACAGCCATATTCTTACTAAAATATTTTTAAGTGACCTGAAGAGAATAGTTGGCCTAGATTTTTAATCTGCATAAAGGAAAAGCCATTTCTCTTTCTATCTCCAACTTTCTCTTGTTACCAATAAATAGTTAGTTCAATTAGTTGAAACTCATCTTCTTCAAAGAAGACATTTTAAATTCAAGTATTATCGATAACTATTTATTGATGTCATATCGAATACACAACTTGTAATCATTTATTTTTAGTTGTCAAATATGATAAATCTTGTCCTGAACTAGAAAATTAAGCAATTTATTTACCCTCAATTTTGGTATAAAATTTTTTTTCCTTATATACCTTTTTTTGCATATTAAAAAAAATTCCTAAATATTTGGATAAATAATTATTGCATATTTTGAGTTTAAAAAAAAAAATGACACTAGCTAGTGTGAAACACCTGGGCTGCATGCTGGTGATCAGACACATTCCCAAACCATAGGGTCCCACTCCCTACAAAGCCATTACAGGCATCTTTGAGTATAGTGCTGCTGATGTTCTGAAGAGAACATTGATAGGATATGGATATGGACATTGAAGATTCTACATTTTCTAGTTTTCATGCAATGAAGTTGAAGCTGAAGCTGAAGCTGAAGATCCCTGCTACACAGTTTGTTAACAGTTGTGATTATGTTGCCAGATGCAATAAAAGTTTGAAGAAACATATTCAAAGTTTTAGAGGCTATATAAAATGTTTGAGCTTTGGGTGACTTTCCTCGAAGTCACCTTTCATGTTGGTAAAATGATTTAGTTCTCTCAATGTCAACGACATTTTTTATTTAATTCAAAATTTAAAATTCTTCTTTTAATTTTGGCCTGAAAATTGATAGAAAAAGAGAATTCTTAAAGATTATTTTATATATTTTCCTTTTTATTTAGAGAAAAAACTATTTGAAAATGATTTTTTAACAAAAAAATTATACACCAATTTTTGAGTCAAATGCCGGAATTCAAAATATTATCATATGCTATATTAACTTAATTTGACCTCTTCTAATCGATTTTCTTTAATAATAATAAAAAAAAGAAACACATAGATTGTTATATTAAAATAGAAAATATATTGGCTAATAATAAAAATTTAAATATATTTTTTCTTTCAATAAATAACATGCTAATAATTGACTCAAACCTAATATTTTGATTATTAAGAGGGACGATCTTATCGATTACTTGTTTTTTTTCTTTTGGATAACTTACAACGAATTTTCACTTTAAGCTGTCGTTTGAACAATCAAATATTCCTTATGATTTCTGTCTCTTGTCAAGCCTATCCCCCTCCCAAAATATCTAATAGTCTGAACCATCATAAATCATAAAACAAAATGGAATTAGATGAAACATTTACATAACTATTACATATGATTATTTCCCCTCATGTTTTATAGCAACGAAGTTGTGTAGGTCATGGATGATATCAGGCAAAATTTTCCATAATAGATCGTTGAGTTTAGTATCAAGGTCCGCCGTGATTGCTGCTAGACATTACATTAAAACTACATGGTTTGAGTTTAGCATCCCTAATCTTGAGCTATTACTAAAAAAATTTAGATTTATGCATGCATCAAGGAAAAGGAAAATGGGCCGAAGGATGCATAATTTAAGTTGGACTTTGGACTACCAATGGGTTTGGTTTGGATTGAGCCACTGACGCTTTTTGGTAAACAGGTTGGGACTACAAGCCCCTTGTGAAGCAGCGAAAATGCACAGGTTAAAAAAAAAGGGCATTACAAATTCTTTTAAATGATTGAAAGTGAGAAAAAAGAAAGAAATGGAGCAAAGCGGTGGTATTTATATTTGGTAATTTATATATTTGTATAATATTTTATACAAAAATTATGTGTTATAATTTGTATTGATATGAAAATATGAAAAAAAAATTTTATATTATTAAACCCACATGATTTTTATTAAAATTTTAAAATTTATTATCTCTATATTTTTTATTCATATTATTTTCATATTATATTATTATTTTGTATCGTAAATTGTCAAGTTCGTTATCTCTTTTATTCAAGGAGTAAAACATTTTTTTTCAAGGGGAGTAATTAGAAGAGGCAATGATCTCTTTTTTTTCTTTTGTTTTTTTTTTATACCTAAAGTTATCAGGATTTAAATTTTAATTATTGAAATTAAAAGTCTAATACTTTACAAACAGATCACATAATTGTTAAAAAAATCATAATTATTGCCAATAATATCATAGTTTAATTGTCTTTTCTGGGATCAACAAATGAAATGCTTAAATTTGAGCAAATAATCTGAATAGTGATGAGTGTGATATTAAAAAAGAGCATAAGCACATTCCAACAGCTAGCTTTGATGCTTGCTCGTGGACTTGTCAGCTGTCAGATTCTCAAGTGTCTCTGCAAATTATCCCTTGTCTTCGGTTGCTATTCCAACATGAAATTAACTCTTTTTTATTTTATTTATTTATTTTTCTCAAAAAAATCAATTTTGAGTTCATTGTTATTTTAGTAAAATTAGAACTCTATCAACTATTTCCAAGCTGAATTTTCCAATCATAATGTCAATGTCAAATTATATATTAATCAACAGTAATTTTCAATCACAATATCAAAGCCAAAACAAAATTTTAATCAATTTTCTAGAATTCTCTTTTTTCTTTGATTTTTCTTTCGTTGGCTTGACATCATGCTATTTAAGTCTCTAGTTAAACTAGCTGGTTCTGATTTTGATATATCGCACATCAAAATCATATTTTGTTTTATATTTGCTTCTTCCAAAATTCTATATTAAAATACAAAATTATTGTTGATTTTCTGGTCTACCTAACTTTAAATCTTTCTCATTTTTCATGGGTTCATTCTTTTTAAGTGGTTTTATTTTTTCAAATCATCAAGAAACAAGAGAATGAACTGAAACGAGTTGGTTTCCGAAGTCTTAAACTTGCACCTATCTCCATGGATGGTCACACCACCCTCAAAAAGATGTTTTTTTAATCGTAATAATTTTGTATTAAGTGATGGAAAAGTAAATTATATAAAGTAATTAAATATGTTCACGTTGGAATCGAGTTGGGTCAAATTAGTTTAATCTTTTAAAAGTTTTATTCAAGGCTCGGTCCATTAGATCCAAAAAAATTGAAAATTTTTATAATATATATTAAATTATAAGTATTTCAATATTTTAAAATATATTTTTTTGTCTCAAAATATTTGTCATGTATTGATTTTTATAAAATTTAAAAAAGTTTTAATTTTAATGTATTTAATATTTAAATTTTAAATTTTTTTATAAGATTAAAGTTTTATGATTTTTAATGTCAAAAAATAAAATATAAAATATAAAAATAATTTTAAAATATAAAAAATAAAAGTTTTAGATATTCAAAAAAAAAAAAAAAAGAAATAAGACATAATATTCGGACATCTAAAAATAAAATATAAACAAAAAAAAGGACAGAGGAAGTATTTGAATTAAAATTAAAATTAAATTTTTATTAATAATTTAATATCTATAGGTGGCCACTCCATCCAAAAAACTGTTTTTTATAGTAACAAATTTGATTAAACGATGAAAAAATAAACAATATAAATGAAGTAAATTTGTACATAGATTGAATCGAGTCAAACCATATCCAATTAGCCTTCTAAAGGTCTTATCTAATACTCAATCCATTAGAGCTAAAAAATTATAAATTTTCAAAAAAATTAATATTTTAAATTAAAAATTTTTATTAATAATTTAGTGTTTTATGTCGAGCTCAATTCAAAAACTCATATATAAGGCTCGGTCCATGAATAGGTCTTGAAAGTGATGTCCTAACTGCTAATATTTATAGATTAATTGTGTGCCTTAAACATTACATCTTCATAACATTATGAAGTGGGGCATTTGGAAAGTTGGGAAGAATCGTTTACAATTCTTTGGGACAAATTAAAAACTAGATAGATACTGACTTGGAATGTTGAAACGATGCATGAATTTGTTGTATTCATTATCGTAGAGAAATTTGATTCACACCAAAAAAAAAAAGAAAAAAAAGGAAGAGGCGTGTTTGAAATTTCTTGGCAAGAATCAACCATTCGGAGTCATAATATTAGAAAAAGTTTTCCAGGCAACCAAATGATTGGTTTTTTTTCTTTTTTTCTTTTTTCTCTTTTTGCAAAGACTCTGAGAATTAATCAATTAGGAATCTTGCTACTTTATTTTTTCGACATCACGAATCTGGGACCATCAGGAACCTTATCAAAGAGATAAGGGTCGGAGTTGCATACTAGAATCTTATAATTTCAACGACTTTTTCTTTGATTATTATTATTAAACCATAATTTCTTTGACAATGTCTCTATATCATAATTTTTAATTACAATCACAATTACATTTGAAAAACATGCATAATTTCATCGATATTAAAGTCAAGGAAATGGATTGACGCAGTTTTCTAGTTAAGTAAAATGAGCTTTGAATTTGAAATTTAATTTAATTGATTTATATAATTATTTTTAAAAAATAATATCTAATAAATATAATATTTAAATTTCAAAATTTATAATTTTTTTTAAAATTTTTAAACTACAATCTGTTTTATAAACAAAAAGATTTTAAAAGATAAAAATGCTTAAAATTAGATAAGGACATTTGCTTCAAGCTAGTGTGTCGGTAGCAGTAATAGTGGCCGAGGAAATCTTATCCTCGAATCTTTGTTTCATATTAGTTAGTTAGATTTTTTTCTCAATGAATGACAAATTTACACACTTAAAATTTAATTAAAAATGGAGTAAAAAAAGAAAAAAAAAACTGTTAACAACCCTGTGATCCTTTGATAAAGTACTTAATTAGTGGAAAAATACCTAAATGGAAGCAAACATGAAAATGACACTTTAAAAATTATGATAAATGAGAAATGAGCAGACTGCTAATTCACTGTTTGACTTCAAGTTCAAATCATTAAGGTATTGGCTTGACAGCTAATCCCTTGCAAAGAAAGAATAAAAAAAGAATTAAATATACGATTAAATGTGTTAGGTAAATTAAAATAGCAGGAAAAAATCGAGGCTACCCTTGATATTTTAGTATATTATAATACAACGATTAGAGGGTTGCTCACGCCATGTCGTGGGGGTTATATTATTATTATTTTTTTTGGAGTAACATATTAAATCAACTTTATAAGTAAATGAATAGCATGCCACACTTTTTTTTTTTTTTTTGTAAATTATAGTTAGTTTCATAGTATTATAATTTATGAATAAAAAATAATAAAAACTATAATCAATAATAAATGAACACATGAAGACATAAATTACAAAAATTTTACCTTTTTTTTATTATCAATGCTTTCATATCTGTACCATAAGATAAGATAAACCATGCATGCTAGAATATCAAGTCCTTAATGGAAAGTAATCATACTTATTCAATTAGATAATTTGGAAATGTAAATTGTTTTCATTTGAACAAATTAAGAAAAAAACCAAGTTATTTGATAAAGATAAAGAAAAAGAACTTAAGGAGTGTCAACAAATGTTCTTTGATCTAACAATTGCAACCAAGACGATGATATCAGAGAAATAAACTAATATATTAATAAATATAAAATATAAAAAAAGAAAATTTCAATAATTCTTATTGGATGTGGCATTTGAGAACACTCAAATTTCAATAAAAAAGATCCTTCAAAAGTTGTCAAGCCACCAAATGAAGATATGCTTGTACAACAATATGTTCTCGAGTATGCTCCTTTCATCATGTGCAAACTAAGGTTAAAAAAACATGAAACCAAAGTGCATATTTTCATCTATTTATCATAAATTATTTCCTTCCAAGTGTTATAATTTGGTGTAAAAAATTGACCCAAACATGGTGGCGGTCATTCAAAATAGTTATAGATAAAAAGATATCATAAATAAAGAAAGTCTTGCAATCAAATGACAAGTTCTAGAATTCATTAATCCAGATAATCACTTTCAAAATCAAAAAGCTTGTACATTGTCGCAAATATTCACTTGTAGCATATTATATCTCAATAGATTGTCATAATTTTTCTACTGCATGTACATTCCCAAAATGATGGTGTTTTTTCAAAATCAAACTTTGTTGTTCAACATCTTGGGCTAGAAGTAACATATCATAATAAACTTACAACAATAGACAACAATAAATAATTAATAAAGCAGAAAAAATAAAGTACACTAAGATTTATGTAAAAAACCTTTTAGTATAGAGGAAAAAAATCACGGACCACAAAAAAATCTCTACTATCAAATAACATATATATAAAGTTCTCCTTTAACTAAAATAGAATTAATCAACAACTAGAGAAATAATTAAAAAAATCTCACCAAATAGGTAACTCAACAAATACACTATAGATTTGTTTTTAAAAAGCTTTAAACTCGATTTCCATTATTCAAAATGTAAAATATTGAATCATAAATTTGCTGAAAAAATTTCAGCATGTTTATAGGAAAGAAAAAAGGAATAAAAGCCTTTAGCTAATTTGGGTAATCACATCGTAAAAAATATTTTATAAATGTAGTTTTCCTAGTTAAATATTGACTCAAAAGTATAACCATAGATTTAGCATCAAAGTCACTATTTGTCTGCATGCAAAATACTGTAGGTCAATTCATTACATTAATTAAAGCCTTTGAGTGAAAATGTTTAGTACATACCATAAGGATTGACCTATATCTTTTAGTTTCGATAGACTTCAAAAACTACAGACATAAAACCTTTCGATTCAAGTTTAATAACTCACTAATAAGTCAAAACATAGTTCACTTACCAATATCGATAAGATTTCTCAGGCAAATTTTAAATTCTAGGCGACAAAAGCAAATAAATTCTAACAACTATAAATTTGTAATGCCTTCCCATACAATTTAGTAAAAAATTCAGAGAAGTTCCACATCAAAAGAAAGTAGAACAATAAAAATTACCAACACACAATTCAAATGACACCTAAATTGCAAGCTAATGGTAAAGATTCATACACTGTGACAATTCCTTTGCTTATTAAATGCATCATTAACCTTCTTTACATACTTGTTTTCACACAATATCTAATCAATAAAAAAGGGCATTTCTTATAACCATATTTCCATGTTAAAACTTCAAGCTTGCAGCTTCCTTTGTGGGAGTAAAATACAATTGTATATTAGTTAAAATATTAAAAAATGTATAATAAAAAAAATTATATCCATATTTTTTGTGTGTTTCATTAGCTTAGACTGTAGGTTATCAGAAGATTGAAGCTATATTACAACCATAACAAGCATAAATTATGCCTAAGATGAGCCATACATCCAAATTGGTATAAGCAACAAATTACCTAAATCTAATTTAAGAATGCATGAACAGACATTAGAGCATTTTAGAAGTTTTTATATAAGAAAATCAAAACTGTTACATGTTAGACCTTACAGAGGGTTTATCTTATAAGGAAATCAAAACTATAAAATGAACATCATAGAGGCGAACCTTGAACAGAAATCATAAAAAGAAAAAAGTTAACTTGAATCAAGAAAATACAAAAATATAAAACTACTAATGAGGATGTAATGCCTTGCCATGATAACAATTTAATCCTATATTCTTGGCAGAGACCTAACCTTACCAGTCACAATTTCAAATAAAATTGATAAAAATACTTGTTTTTTTCATGTTTTTTCAAATGCAATTAGTTGTAGCTAATGAAATCACATAAACATAAAGCTACAGCTAAAAAAGTTTTAAATCCCCATTTTTCAAAATTGTAACTGAAATTAAACTGTGGATGTCTTGAAAGCAACATGCATTACTATTTAAAATAAGAAATAATTATAGAAACTAACAATATGCAATCAAGTACAAATGTTCTTTTAGAAAAAAAAAATATAAAAACATATATATGTCTACACAACCAAAGTTATGTTAACATGTCATTATATATGTTCAAAGACTGGTTGATGGTTGTAAAAGATTACCTAATGGCTATTGGTACCAGCTGCAACTTTACGATGATCATCTTTGCTTAGGAATATTGTAGATGTAAACCAAGTAAGGGTAAAAAATTCGAGACTATTTTGAGGAGACTATTCAATATGGGATGCATTAAGATAAATGAAAACATAGAAGTTGCTAAAAAATAAATAATTTATTTTAATAAAATTGCAGAGGTTGAAAAAGCTCATAGCTTTTGCAATCCAAATCTTAGTACATTTTTTAAGATCTCGCATATTAATTTTAATACATTTTTGAAATAGAAAAGAGTCTATCTTATTTACCAAACTAATAATATTCCAATTGAATATGAAAATACCTTATCAACAAAAGCAAATTAAATCAAAACTGAAGGTTAAATATAGAGTCATAAAACATAAACACACTCCCCTTCAACTAAGGCATAGTTTTCACTTTCGTCAATTTCAAAACATGAGATATTACCAGAGTCACATACATTCCATGTTTCCAAAGCACCAAAATCTTTTGGAGAATCAGTCATATCAATAGTTTTTATGCTAGCATTTCCTTTTATTGTACATGTAAACAACGTGTAAGACCTAATAATTATTAATTTTAAGATGTCAACAACGTTATGTAAATAAAGAAATTGTGATTGTAGTATATATTCAATAAGGAAATATTCAACACAAATTTTACTAAAGCCTTGAGTTATTGTGATTAGAAAAGAATGAGAAAGATTATTCACCACACCTATTTTTCTTGTAACAGCTAATAATTGCAAAAGAAAAAAAATCAATAAAAAACCAACATTTCTCAATACCCATTTTTCTTCTTAAAAAAAAAAAAACACTCACAGGATCGATTTTGCAGTCATCAATGGAAGTGACAAGCACACATTTGGAAGAGTTCAAATCTCACCATCTTTTTACCACTTTAGGAACTTCTTCTTTGCCTTAAATAGTAAAACCAAAATCAATGATAGAATTGACAAAACAACTGCTATCACCAGCAAACCTAAAGTTAAAAACTACAATAAAATCAAATCAAAACCCACAAAATATCATGCATGAAAAAAATAATCAAACATAAAATTGATACCATAAATTAACAATCCACAATTCGAAACCCAAATGAGCAAAACATAGCTTACCAAAAAAACAACACCATGCATGAAAAAAACCCATCAAAACAAGAAACTAACACCTAGAAACAATTAATCAACATACAAAAAAATAACAATATCAAAACAATAACAACAAAACCTAAAATCAATTATACTAAAATAAGTGAAGTCGAAGGGTGAGCTTAATAGCCTGTAGCAGAGTGGCACACCAGTGTTTTTTAAAACCCTTTATTGTGAGCCAAAAAACCCAATTAAACAACCACCCACAACAACCTAAAAACAACAAAAAAAAAACATATCCCTTGGGTGTGGGGAACATATTGCCAAACCAATAAAAAATCAAAAAATAAAAAAGGTTTCTATCACAGGATTTTTGAGAGAATTATTAAGGTTATAGGAAATGAGAGAAAAGATATTTTTTTTTGGGCAGTAAGAGGGGGCAACATCAACAGAGGTAAGATGGCAGTGAGTTATGGCACAAGCTTTTAAAGATAAAAAACGATAAAAAATTATCTGTCATAATTCGTGTTGACACGAAAATATGAAATGTATATTTTTTGATTTTGTTAAACCCATTTATTACTTTTACTAAAATTTTAAACCTTATTACCTTTATATCTTTTATTCATATTATTTTTATATTATATTATTGGTTTCATATTATAAATTGTCAGGTTTGTTATCTCTTTTATTCAAAGATTAAAATATTTTTTTAAAGGGAGTGAATAAAAGAGGCAATGTTCTCTTTTTTTCTTTTGTATTTTTTTTATCTGAAGTTGTTAAGATTTAAATTTTAATCACTAAAATTAAAAGTCCAATACTTTACAAACAGATCACATAATTATTAAAAAAATTGTAGTTATTGCTAATAATATCATATTTTAATTATCTTTCCAAAATGGGATCAATAAATGAAATGCCTAAATTTGAACAAACAATCTGGATAATGATGAGTGTGATATTAAAAAAAAGCATAAGCATGTTCCAACAACTAGCCTTGATGTTTGCTCGTAGACTTGTCAGCTATCAGATTCTCAAGTTTCTCTACAAATTATCCCTTATCTTCAATTACTGTTCCAACATGAAATTATTGCTACTCTTTTCTCTTTTTTCTAATTTGTTTTTCTCAATGAATTGATTTTAAGTTCATGGTTATTTTAGTAAAATTAGAACTCTATTAATCATTTTCAAGCTTAATTTTCCAATCATAATTTTTGGTAGTAATTTTCAATTGTAATGTCAATGTCAAATTATGTGTTAATCAATAGTAATTTTCAATAACAATCTCAATGCCAAAACAAAATCTTAATCAATTTTATACATTTCTCTTTTTTCTTTGATTTTGCTTCATTAGCTTGGTGATCACTTGATGGTTCTGATTTTAGTAAATCGGACATCAAAAGCACATTTTGTTTTATATTTGCTTCTTTAAAAATTCTATATTAAAATACAAAATTGTTGTTGATTTTTTGGTATACCCAACTTTAAAACTAGTACCATAAATTAACAACTCACAATTTGAAACCCAAATGAGCAAACAATAGCCTATCGAAAAACAAAAACACCATGCATGAAAAAAAACCCATAAAAGCACAAAACTGACACCCCAAAACAATAATATCAAAACAATAACAACAAAACCAGAAATCTAATACACTAAAATAAGTGAAGTTGAAGGGTGAGCTTGATGGCTTGCACAGAGTGGCGCACCAGCATTCTCTAAAACGCATTATCATGAGCCAAAAAAACTTAGTTAACGATGGCAAAGATGGCAGTTAGCCACAGCACGAGCTTTTAAAGATCATGAATGATGGAAATGAAGAGAGAGGGGTGGCAACAATATACTGAAAAATTAGTTGAATCGGACGATGAATAAAGGACTTTTTAGATGTGGAAATCACTGGTTTTGGCTTTAGATCTAGGAAAATCTATACATTTTTTGGAAAATTTGGTTTGATAGAAGTGTTTAGAAAATTGAGGAGAATATTTGGATGAAGTTTGGGAGCCAACTGGCACCGTTGAGCGATGGCATGGCAGCAAGGCCACTGGTAACTGGGTTTGGGGAAGAGAGATGGTGGCTGGGTTTTGGAAAATATATATATATATATATATATATATTGAATTAGAGAAATGAAATGAGTAAAAAAAAAAGGGTTTAGCTTTTATAAGGTTATAATTTGGCATGTGGTGTAAATACATGCAAATTTTTTTCTTAAATTTTTCTTTAATTTTAATTTAAAATTTTTTTTTAAACATTGTCGAAATACACATTAAATTGATAATGATATCGAATTCTGATGAAATTAGTTTTAAAATTAAAAGGCCTAAATTCGAACTTTAGTTGTAGTATAAAAAATTAGAAAATATATAATGTACTTTATAATTAGTTTGGATACTTTGATCTAAAATTGAAATTTTTTGACAAAAATCAACCAATCATAATCATAATATTAGAAAAAGTTTTCCATGCAACCAAATGATTGGTGTTTTTTGTTTCTGTTTTTGCAAAGGCTTTGAGAAGTCATCAATTAGGAATCTTGCTACTTTATTTTTTCTACATCATGAATCTCAGACTTTAT
The DNA here is from genome assembly GCF_047325235.1 of Durio zibethinus. NCBI lineage: Eukaryota > Viridiplantae > Streptophyta > Magnoliopsida > Malvales > Malvaceae > Durio > Durio zibethinus. The sequence continues at coordinate 700,747 of NC_143165.1, read as the reverse complement.
CAAAAAGATAAAGATAGGAGTTGCAAACTAAAATCTTATAATTTCAATAACTTTCTCTTTGATTATTATTATTATTATTATTATTATTATTAATTTCAAAGATGTTGTTTCTATATAATAACTTTAATTACAATCACAATTTCATCTTAAAGCTTCATTTAGAAAAAAAAGATAGGCACACAAGTCTAATTCTTTCTCTTTCTCTTTTTTTTTGTTTTAATATATAGGTTTAATTTTTTTATTAATACATTCATACAATTGACAAAATGCATAATTTCATTGAAATTAAAGTCAAGGAAATGGATATATTCTAATATGTATTTTTATACTATGATTGCCTTTATAAACAAAAAGCTTTTGAAAAATAAAAATGCTTAAAATTAGATAAGGACATTTACTTCTATTAGAAAAGTGGGGTCTAATCTCATGTAATTGGGTTTGGACCATCAAAGGCCATATACCTTATTTTTTATTTTTATACACAAAACCCTAGCCACTTAATAAAAAAAAGATGGGGGCTGTTTTAAGGTGAAAAACAAGGTGGTGCCACAAACTAAGAAAAATAAGAAAAAAAAGCCAAAAAAATAAAGAAATAGTGAAAGGAGAGTTGGTTGAACAGAAGTTGATCCATGGTCTGATTGAGCTAAAATTTTATCAACAGGTTTATGATTCAGAGTTCTACATTCTAAATAGTGAATGTCAGATTTGAAGCTATTTAGAAACAAATCTATGATGTATTTATTGAGTCACACATTTGATGAGATTTCTCTAATTGTCCATCTAGTTGTTAATTAGCTCTAGTTTTAGCTAAAGAAGAACTTTGTATACCCATTATTTAATAGTGAAGTTTTTTTTTGGTGATCCATGATTTTTTTCCTTTACACTGGAGGGTTTTTTTTTTATGTAAATCCTAGTGTGTTTTATTTTTTTTTGCATTGTTGGTTGTTGATTGTTGTTTATTACTGTGGATTTATTACTGTATATTATTTTTGTGTTATTGTATTTATTACTTTAGATCTAATAAATGGTATCAGAATAAGGGTTATTTTGAGATATCAATACAAAAGTAACCCATGACAGAAGTAAATTTTATTTAAGATTATGGAGGGTGATACAGATTCGATGATAAAATTGATAGCATCAAATTATTCAATTTGAAAGCCTATGATGGAAGATCATTTATACTACAAAGATTTGTATGAATCGATATTAGATGATTCGACTAAAATAGTATATATAAAAGATAAAAGCTGAATAAAGTTAAACAGAAAGACACTGGCTACAATAAAAAAATGAGTTAATATCAACTTATTCCATCATGTAGCGCAGGAGACAGATGCTCACATTGTTTGAAAAAAATTATAACATTATATAAGAAAAAAATGTATAAATAAAGTTATGTTTGTTAAAAAGCTTGTAACTTTACAGTATTAGGATGGACGATTGATTACAGAGCATTTGAGTGATTTTTAAGATATATTTAATTGAATGACTACTATAGAGCTTAAGATAGATGATGAAATAAAGGCTTTTTTTTGGGTTTATTGCTAGACAATTGAAATACTCTAGTTGTGACTGTTCTTAATTCAACTCCTGATTACAAGGTGATATTGGAGATAGTAAATAACAGTAGATTTAATGAGAAAGCAAAGAAAAAATATTTAGACCTTGTGAATTAAGCTCTAGTAATAAAAAATAAGAGTAAAAATATCAACAAAGGTCAGAACTCAAAAGGTCATAGTAAGTTTAAACATAGATCTAAGTCCAAAGATAAAAAAAAAAGTATTTTCATTAGGGTAAAGTACGTCTTATAAATGATACTGTAAAATTTTAAAGCAAGAGCGAAAAGATAAAAAAAGTAAGAGTTTAGATGATGACAATGTTGTAGCAATAAATTCAAATAGTGATTTAGTTGCTTTGATTTATACACATGGTGATTATAATTATATTGGTGATTTCGACATTGAGTGGATAGTTGATACAAAAGAGGCATATCATTGTGTTCTTAAGATAGAGTTATTTATAACTTATAAAGCGAGAGACTTTGGTTGCACTACGATGGAAATAAGAGTGTGTCACAGATTATTGAGATTGATGATATTATTGTACAAACTAGTATGGGCTACATGTTAACTTTGAGAGTTGTCAAACATATTTTAGATATGAGAATGAACTTGTTTGCTATTAATATCCTTGATAAAGAAGGATATAAGAGTCAACAAAAGAATGGACAGTGAAAGTTTCTTTAAGGATCTATAGTAGTTGCAAGAAAAATTATACTGCACAATGTATAAGACATAAATATAATTAAACGATAACTAGATAAATACCGTTAAGGATGATGCTTCAACAAATTTATGGTATAAGAGACTGACACACATGAGTGATAGGGGGTTACAAGTTTTAACGAGGTAGTCTCCCATTCCTTTAACCAAAAGTATGTCTCTCGATTCATGTGATCATTATTTATTTGGTAAGCATCGTAAAGTTTTTTTTCATAAGAGTTTTCAAAGAAAAGAAATTAGATTGAAATTGATTTATTCTGACATATGTGATCCCATTAAAGTTGAGTCATTGAGTGGTAGTAAGTATTTTATTACCTTTAAGACTTAAGTGTAAATGTTAAAAAATAAAAGCTAAGTATTACAATATTTTAAAAAATTTTATGCTATGGTAGAAAGGATGACAAGGCTACCCTTAAAGTGTATTCAGATTGATAATGATGGAGAATACATATCCAAAACTTTGAAGAGTACTATTCAAAGCATGAGATTAGATATGAGATGACAGAATCTGAAATATCACAACATAATGGTTAGCTAAAAGGATGAATCACACCATTATGAAAAAAGTCAAATGCATGTTGAGGATGACAAATTTACCAAAGCCATTTTAGGGTGAAGCAGTCAACACAGCTTATTAATTACTTAACAGATCACCATAAATTTTTTTAGACTTTGACATTCCAAAAAGAGTATGGATACAGAAAGATGCTACATACTTTTACTTAAAAGTTTTTGGGTGTAAAGCATTCATGTATGTGCCAAAAGAGTAGAAGTCAAAACTTGATAGTAAAATCACACAATGTGTATTTATAAGATATAGTGATGAGAAATTTGAGTATAGGATATGGGATCTAGTGAAGAAAAAGATAATTAGAAGCAGAGATATGATCTTTTATGAAAAAAACCATAATAGACTTTCAAAAAGATGAGAAGATTACACAAGTTACTGTTAAGTGTGATGTTTTAATACCGATATGAGTTTCATAAGAAAGAGACAAAATGGTAGAAATGAACAAGAAATAGAACTTGAGGATATGAATAAGCCAACCACGTTAGTGATGAGCCAGATGCAATTACTTTTGAACAAGAAGAGCAATCTTTTTTACTTAAGAGTGTTAAACAGGGTGAGCAGTCCTTTCCACTAGAGGATGTTGAGTAGGAAAAGCTACCTTCAACATTAGGTTGTGTAAAGTCTCAGCCTAAGAGATTTACTAGAGAGCACAAGTCATGTACTAGGTATTCAAGTTCAAATTTTATTTTAGTTACCAGTGAGAGGGAGTCAAATAGCTTTCAAGAAGTGCAGGTTATTCCAGTAGAGAACACTGGTTAAAAGCAATTAAAAAAGATAGTCATTATGAAAAAATGGTACATATGATCTTGTTAAATTTTTAAAAGGACAAAGGCCGTTGAAAAATAAATAGGTGTTCAAGTTGAAAAAAGATAATAACAAGCTAGTGAGGTACAAAGCTCAATTGATGATGAAAGATTTTTCTCAGAAACCAAGCATCGATTTTGATGAGATCTTCTTTTCAATTATGAAGATGAGTTTCATTTGAGTGATACTGAGATTAGCAGCTAGTTTGAATCTTGAGCTTGAACAACTTAATGTCAAGACTGCATTCTTGCATGGTGACTTGTAGAATGATATTTTTTATGAATAAGCTTGAGGGTTTTGAAGTAAAAAAGAAAGAACACTTAGTTTGCAAACTAAAAAAAAGCTTGTATGGCTTGAAATACATTTTACGATAGTGTTACAAAAAGTTTAATTCTTTTATGGTGGGCCATAACTATAAGAGAATGACTGTGGGTCCTTGTGTGTATGTTAAAAATTTTTTTGATAGTAACTTAGTTATTCTCTTATTATATATTGACGATATGTTGATTGTGGGATAATATACTGGTATAGTTTATAGTTTGAAAGAATAATTGTCTAAGTCTTTTAATATGAAGGATTTAGGTCCAGCAAAGTAGATTCTTGATATGGATATTATCTAAGATAAGAGAGCTAGAAAATTATGATTATTACAAAAAAAAATATGTTGAATAGGTGCTTAGTAGATTCAACATTCAACATGCTAAATTAGTTAGCAATCCACTTGTCAACCATTTTCATTTGAGTAAAAAATCTTATCTGGTGACTAAGAAAGAACAACTAACTATATCTAGTATTTCTTATTCTTTTATAGTCGGTTCTTTAATGTATCTTATGATTTGTACATAACCTAACATTACTCATGCAGTTAGTGTAGTGAACAATTTTTTTTTTAATCAAAGAAAGGTTTATTGAGAAGTAGTGAAATGAATTTTCAGATATTTGAAAGGTATTTTAAAAATGTGCTTGAGTTATGAAGTTTAAAAGGGTTTACTGATACTAACATGGTAGGTGATCTTAATGGTAGGAAATCTACTTCAGGATATTTGTTCACTTTTACAGAAAAAGCTTTTTCTTGGTAGTCTAAGTTATAAAAGTGTGTTCCTTTGTCAACTACAAAAGTTGAGTATATTGGAGCAACCAAAACAGGTAAAAAAAAGCTTTGGATGAACTTTTTCTTCTTGAATTGGAATTGAATTAGAAAGAATATATGATATTTTATAATAGTTAGAATGCTTTAGATTTGAGTAAGAATATCATGTACACTGCTAGAATGAAGCACATTAATGTAAGATATCACTGATTACATTCGGTGATTAAGAAATAGCAGATGTTATTGAAGAAAAGTTCATAATGATGAGAATGTAGCAGATATACTTACTAAGATGCCTCATATAAAGAAGCTTTAGCTTAGTAGTAACTTGATCAGGATGGGTTCCTTGGCCAAGGTTAATTCTAAATGAAATTGTTATGGTGATGAATCTCTTCCTAATGGGGTTGGAGAGGGAGATTGTTGGGAAAATGGGGTTTAACCCCATGTAATTAGGTTTAGACCAATCAAAGGCCATGGGCCTTAGTCTTTCCTTTTACATAGAGCCCTAGCTACTTAATAAAAAGATGTAAGGGCTGTTTTAAGGTGAAAAACAATGTGGCACAACAAATAAAAAAAAAAGCCAGGAAAATACAAAAAAAAAAAAAGAGAAAAGAGAGAGTTGGTTGAATGAAAGTTGATTCGTGGTCTGATTGAGGTAAAATTTTATCAGCAAATTTATGATTCAGAGTTTTACATTCTAAATAGTAAAGATCGGATTTGAAGCTGTCTAAAAATAAATCTATAATGTATTTGTTGAGTAACCTATTTAATACGATTTCTCCAATTGTCTTTCTAGTTATTGATTAGCTTTAGTTTTAGCTAAATTTTTTTTTGTATATTTATTATTTGATAGTGGAGGTTTTTTTCTTGTTGTCCGTGATTTTTTTCCTCTATATTAAAGGGTTTTTCAAGTAAATCTGAATGTACTTTATTTTTTCTATGTTGTTAGTTGTTATTTGTTGATTATTATCTATTACTATAGGTTTATTATGATATATTGATTCTGCATTATTATGTTTATTGTTTTAGACCCAACAACTTCAAGTGTGTCAATAGTAGTAATAATGGCTAAGGAAATCTTGCCCTTAAATCTTTGTTTCATATTAGTTAATTTTTTTCTCAACTGCGCAATGTAAAATTTACACATTTAAAATTTAATTAAAAATGAAGTAAGCCAAAAGAATAAAATTATATGATCTGTTGATAAAATATTAATTTTTTAATTCCAATGAAAAAAACTTAGATGGAAGCAAACATGAAGATGACACTTATATAATTATGATAAATGATAAATTAACATAAGTGAAATCATCAAGGTATTGTCTTGGCAATTAATCCCTTGCAAAGAAAGAAAAAAAAAATAAAAATACATTAAAATGTGTTAGGTAAATTAAAATAGCAGGAAAGAATCGTGGCTACATATAGTTTTTTAGTACATTATAATATAATGATAATGATACCGAATTTTAATAAAATTAGTTTTAAAATTGAAAGTTTCAAATTCAAACTTTAATTTTAGTCTAAAATTTTTTTAAAAATATATAATTGACCCTATAATTAGTTTGGATACTTTGATTTAAGGCTATCGATTATCTTTTCATTTTCAACATGCATGTTTAGCTGGTACTTGTAAATTTTCTCATAAAAAACATTGAATAAAACTATTTATTTTTGGATGGAACGTAGAAATATAGGTCACTAATTTTTGGTTTAATAATTGCATAAAGTGTTATCTTTATTGACTTTAGAAATGTAGCACCAATTATTTTACAAAATTTGTAAATTTAAATTGACGACAGCTTCCATATGTTATAACTGTTCCCGTGATACAATCATTATTTTTTTTTCCCTTTTGTGGTCCTAAGTTCATACCTAGAAAAAATATATAAAAAATCCATAAATTTACAACAAGAAACGCATGTCCACTCAATCCAACGAAAGGAAGAAATAAACGCATGGACGAGTTTTGTTTCCCTTTCGTTTCTCATCTTTTTTTTTTTGTTTTTTGGTGAGACAAACACATTTTCGCTAAAGTCTAATTGAATAGAGACAAGGCCTTATTCATTTCGCCTAACGTTTTATTGTTTCAAGGGGTTAATAACAGTGACATGCACTAAAGAGATCACTGTCACCTTTTACATATATGAATTATAATTAATGATATAATATTGAATTTTTAATTTTAATGATCAAAATTTAAAGTTAAAATTTTGACAACTGCAAATAAAAAAAATTACAGCTAAACCCAAATTATTATCTATTTAGTATTTACTCTAATTAAGTTTAAAAATTCACCCCTCACCTCTTTATTGAACAGGTTTTTTTCTTCTTTTCTTTTTTTATTTTCCATTGACTTCATAGGTTGGAAAAATGCAAAAGAGTGGAAGCCTCCAAGGCAAAGCTCTCTATAAATATAGGAATTTATGTACATCTTATATCACCACTACCCAGCTCAGAACTTGAAGCCTAGCTAGCTATACTTATCGGTTTTTTTTTTTTTTTTTTTTTGATATTTTCTTGCAAAATTGTTGTCCATGGCTTCCAAATATTCCTTTCCTTTTAGCAAGTTCAAATTCTTCTCAGGTTTGTTTTTTATTCTTATCAATGTGGCATCTGCCCAATTGTCCTCTAACTTTTATGCAACAACATGCCCTAAAGCACTTGCCACCATTAAATCAGAAGTGAAGTCTGCTGTATCGAAGGAGGCTCGCATGGGGGCTTCCTTGCTCCGTCTTCATTTCCACGATTGCTTTGTCAATGCAAGTCTTCTTTTGTTTCATCTTTTCCAGCTTAATTAATGCTACAAATTACTTAATTTTTCCATGAAACATTAATTCTTGCTTGGCCTTGCATGCATGATATCAATTTGCATGCCTATAATGCATATCTTCTTTAACTTTCCCTTCTCATTTGCCTATTTTGATTTGCTTTGAATATTCTTCATTAACTTTCCCTTATCATTTGCCTATTTTGATTTGCTTTGAATATTCTTCATTAACTTTCCCTTACCTTTATCTATTTTTTTCCTTTAAAAGTTAGGAAGCTGTCACTTGCATACAAAGATTTACTGTAAATAATTTTAATTCAAAAGAATACAAAACGTTTTAACATAAATAAAGGGAAGGGGTAGGGGGATGGAACTGTCCTAACCTACATCTAACTCTGTATTTTAACATACTATATAAGCTGATCTAAATAATTTGGTATTACTAATATTTATCAATAACCTGTAAATATAGCTTGACGAAAATGGATTGACTTTGGATAAAACAAAAACATGTCCTGGATTCAATTATTAATTAAATTCCAACAGTACCATTTTATTTGGGGTTTGCAAATGATTAACAAACACTTCTTTGTAGTTGTGTTTTAGTATTAACCATTTTATTTGTTTGGCGCTAGGAAATGTAACCTTATGATCATGCATGAGATTCGTATTGTCTCATGTAATTTACAAGTTTAGATCATTTAGAGTAATTACAAGTTTGTTTATATATTATGAATCAGGGATGTGATGCATCCATACTGTTGGATGATACAGCAAATATAAAGGGAGAAAAAAAGGCTGGTCCAAACAAACATTCAGTGAGAGGATATAAAGTAATTGATAACGTCAAGTCTCGATTGGAGAGATTGTGCCCTGGTGTTGTTTCTTGTGCTGATATTGTCGCAGTTGCTGCTCGTGACTCCGTTGTTGCCGTAAGTGAAAAGATCCTGATTTTAAATTTTAATCATGATTTGTACCATATTTTAAAGTTCAGATATTATATTAAACATTATATTACAGTTCAGATATCATCTTTAACATATGTATCACACTGTCAATACTCATCATGACTTAGACTTTCTTTCAGCTTGGAGGACCTAGTTGGACAGTTCTGTTGGGTAGAAGAGATTCAACCACTGCAAGCTTCAAGGCTGCTAATTCCAACCTTCCCTCTCCATTTTTGAACCTTAGTGGCCTCATCAAAGCCTTCTCAAAAAAAGGTTTCACTGCTAAAGAAATGGTAGCCCTCTCAGGTATATATATGTTGAGCTGTTTACAACTTCTTTACTATTAACCATCAAAATCGATTAACAATCTTACCAAAATCATGTTAACATCAAGGAAATGATGTTATTTTGTTGATTAATTCTTTAGGATCTCACACCATCGGGAAAGCTAGGTGCGTAAGCTTCCGCCCAAGAATCTACAGTGAGAAAACGATTGACTCCTCCTTTGCAACCTCGCTAAAAACAAAGTGTCCACGCAGAGGAGGAGTCAACAACCTTTCTCCTCTGGACACAAGAAGTCCAACATTATTCGACAATGCATATTTCAAGAATTTGAAGAGCCACAAAGGATTATTACACTCCGACCAACAGCTCTTCAGTGGGGGTTCGACGGACTCTCAAGTTAATGCTTACAGCTCCAACTTGGGATATTTTAGGACAGATTTTGCCAAAGCAATGGTAAAGATGGGAAACCTTAGCCCACCCACGGGAAAACGAGGCCAAATCAGGAAGAATTGTAGGAAAGTCAATTGAGTTGTCCATCTTTTAGTGTTGATATTTCCCATTTTTCAGTTTTCAAATGGAATAGATGTTGGAATAAATGAAAAATTGAATGTTGTTCATGTAATTTAAGGTTTTTTTTGGCCAATTGTAATGAAAATCAATGTTCGTTTCAACTTGCACTTGCTGCAATTGAATAAATTTGTTTAGTTTAGCAAGCTAATGTAATTATGCTGAATTTTGCCAATATCATGGAGCAAACTGACAGGTTCGGTGAAATCATTTTAATTTGCAGGCTCCTTTCATTTCTTCAAATTGGTTATTAATGGTAAAAACTAAAAAAATTAAACAGTGATAGGCAATTCACCCAACAAAACAATGAGATTAAAAGAAACCCATAGCACTAGAATAATTAGGTCCAAATCAGACAAACCCCATCTTTCACAAATTGTCTCCAATAATTATTTCATCATTAAGTAAGAGTTCAGTGACCAAATGGGTTGAACCGAGTACCCGAGAAAGGCCCAATAATTAATTATATTAGGAATGATGATAAAACTTCCTTCTTATTGTAGAGTTGGAGCACACCCATGGATGTTAATTTTTTTTTATTATTATTTTTATTTAGATAAAAAAGGTCGTAATTTGATGACAGAAGGAATGATAATACGTGCTGAGGTTTAAATTCTAAACATGTTAGATATTATTTTTTAAAGGTAATTATATTAAATCTTGAAATTTTATAAATGTTAAGTTAATGTTATAATTTATATGTCTCAAATTTGAATATTATTTTTCGAAATTCTTAATCTACTCTTAAATCCTCTCGTTCTATTACATAGTTGACTAAAAAAAATATTATACGCTTAAATTCTCTTAAATTTGTATTTTCTAAGTGTCAATTTTAATGATATGTTAACTAATCCAAAAGTCGGTTGGCTCTCAAATTTGAATATTAAAAAAGAGAAAAAGATGAGATTTAGGAAATGAGAGATTATTATATATTGGTTAGTCCAAAATTTTTTAAGTTAGGGACGTTTATGTCCATATAAATTAAAAAAAGGGTAATTAAATTAATGTTTGACATATCCATATATCGATTTAATTAGCCATCGGCTATATGAATGTGGTTAAGCTATGTATGAGTAATATTTGGAACTCAAATTGATTATTTCCGAAACAGTTTTCGTCAAATTGCTGAATCATCTACTTGGTCCTCCTTTAGGGAGAGAAACAAAAAATGCAGTCTTTTTGGCTAAGATTAACAAATGAAGCTATTAATTCAGGCTCTGTTTCAGCATGTTTTATTAGACCTTGAAGCTAGCCATGAGAGGTTTATTCAGCTGTACATCCTAGTTGATGCCTCAACGAGAAATCTTCCTGTAATCAGTCGTTGTTTACACTGTTGGTAAGTTCAGCTTTTCATCATAATTTTAGCAGCCTCATGTACAGGTGTGAAGGTTCCTCGTTTGCTTGCCTGAGTGACCAAAGCGCATTGGGCTAGTAAACAAAAGATCCTATGACATAGTCCAAATAATGTGCAAAGTCCAAAACTAACAAATCCATGCGGTCCAAAATACTTCCTCTCTAGCTATAAATATCGACACCCACCACCCCAAGAGTCACAACAGAAACCTCAAATACAGAAATTCAGCAAATTTATAAAGCCTATAGCCATTTACTCCTCATATGCAATTTGAATTCTGTGAGAGGATTTGAAGTGGAAGACCGAATTAAAGCTGATGTGGACAGAGTTTGAGGACGTCCTGTGGTCTCTTGTGCAGATATATTGGCTGTTGCGCTAAAGTTCAACTCATTTTCATTGGCAAAATTTATCAGTTGAATTAATAAGAAACATTTCTTGTCCAAGATTATATCATGGTTGCAGCTAGAAGGCCCGACGTGGAAGGTTCGATTGGGTTGCAGAGATTCCACCACAGCTAGCAGGACCCTAGCAGACAGTGTACTTCCGTCTGCATCATCCATGGACCTCCCTTCATTAATCAACAACTTTAAGAATCAGGGCCTAAACCGAAGAGACCTTGTAGCTCTGTCTGGCGGCCACACCATCGGGTTGTCACAATGTGCTATCTTTAGGAACAGAATTTACAATGCAACCAATATTGACCCTACCTTGGCAAAATAGCGTAGAGCAACTTGCCCTCGATCTTGTCGGAGGCAACTCTAACCTTGCAGCTTTTGACACATCACCTGCACACTTTGACACTGCATACTTTCAAATTTTGGTGAAGAAAAGGGGTCTGTGCACGTCAGATCAAGCACTTTTCAATGGTGGCTCACCTGATAAACTTGTAAAGACTTACAGCTTGAATTCTGAAGCTTTCTGGGATGATTTTGCCAAAGTCGGTGATTAAGATGGGAAACATCAAGCCCTTGACTGGGAAGAAAGGACAAATTCGTGTCAATTGCTGGAAGGTGAATTGATGAAGCTGCCGTGCTTTGCTACTTTCCAACTCCAATTCGTCATAAAATTTTTTTTCTATATTAATAATTGGTAATCTTTTGCATTTGTTGTTGAATAAGAGGTCTTCTATACAAAACTTATATAAAGTTATTTAGATGAAATTTATGAATTTAAAAAAAATAATTTAATAAAATTTTTAATAAAAAATCCAAACTATAGATTGATAAAGTTTAATATGAAAATCAATAATATGTAAAAAAAATATTAAAAATATTATTTATAATTCAAATTTAATTGATACTTATATAACGATAAAAATTTTATTAATAATATTATTAAAAATATCTATTTAATAAATATATCAAAATTTAATAAAAAAATTTTAAAATTTGAATACTTAATTTATGTTATTAGATTTTTTTAATTTATCAGATTTGATTTTTTATTTTTATTTTTATTTATTTATTTTTAATAAAAAATTTTGCAAACTTTATCTATAAAACTTTACGTAAATCTTTCCCTTTAACTCTTATCTTATATGGACCTTAATTTGTTTGAATATTCATTGTATTTATTTCATAATTGTTCATTTCAAGTGTTTTAGATAGTGTCTCCTCAAATAATGTCACATTCATCAATATTTAGGTAAGTTGAAGCTAGGCGGTTTAATAATAAAATAATAAATTTTGGTAATAAATGTTAAGCACGATATAGTTTTTTGTGTATATATATAGGACAATTTTTTTTATTCAATAAGAAAATGATTAAAATAAGATTTTTACTTAAATTTCCTAATATTCTCATCTTACAACCATCACATGAAACTAGCATTTCTTATAACAAGCATTTCTAATATAAATATATATATTAATAACAAAATTTTATCAATACTAAGTAGATGGTAAAAGTTTTATCATAATCTTAAATAAAAACACTAATTGAAATACAATATTAAAACTTGTTCAAAGTATAAATTAAAAAAATATTAAAATATATAAGAAGAGATCAACTTATACTAATATAAAATATTTTATTTTTGCACTTTTTTAATAATTGATTTCAAAAAATTTAAAAGATAAAAGAGTTAAGTAAAAAAATAATTTAAAATAATTTAAAAATATTTTAACTAGTAATGGATCGGATTATATGAAATTAATGAGTAAGCCAATTAGGATCAAGTCTTACGCAAAATTTTGAAAATGTAAATCAAACATGATTCCATGCAGTTGAGTTTATGAACACCTTTAATTCTAATGATATAAGCCAATGATTTAATTACTCCCCTCCACAAATTTTGTTCATTTTCTTTTTAATGTCTCAAAATTATGTCATTTTTAACATTTAATTAATATTCTTATTCAATTTTTATTTTAAAATTATTTTTTATGATTTTTTTTTCTTTTATTTTATGTCTCAATAAGTCTCAAAAATCTTGAGTGACCCATACATTAAAGCCATTTGGCTTAAAGAGGTTAAGGTATAGTTTTCAGGACAAAATTTACATGAAGATGTTAAAGAGAAGTTTGTGAAGTCTCTTTTTAAAAATGATTTAATAAAAACTTTAATTAAGAATTTAAATCGATAGATTGATGGAATTTAATATGAAAATCAATAATATGTAAAAAAAATTAAAAAAATTATTTATAAGTTAAATTTGATTGATACATATTTAATGATAAAAATTTTGTCAATATTTTTTTATTAAAAATGTCATCTAAAAATATATATCAAAATTTATTAAAATTTTTTCAAAATTTACACACTTGATATATTTAATGAAACCTTTTAATTTATAGATTTTGATTTTTGATATTATATTTTATTTATTAGGGAACTTCACAAACTTTATATAAAGAACTTCATCTAAGACTTTCTAGTTTTCAAGTTTTTTTTTACGGTCTTCCACTTTCTCGCTCTTTACATTAATTTCCTTTATTACATGTATGCCTTTATCATATCTATATGTTATAAGGTCATCACAGAATGAGAGATACTCTTATGGTGGGGAAGTTCTTGAGAAATTAAGTTCTCTCCTCAATGGCAACACAAAACTAATCAGATGGTGAGTAATATAATTATTCTAAGTTTCCTTGATGCTGCTTGAACTGCAGAGAAAAAGGTATTTCAACAGTTAGCATCTGTATTTTGCATTTTAAGTCATCGGAATATGCATGCAAAATTGCAGGTTGGAATGTTTTGCTTCTCTGGCTTAACTCCTGATTAGGTCGATTGGTTTTATTCATTCTTGAAGGTTAAGACTTGTTCCTCTTATGTGTATATCTGTAGGTAGATATGGTACTATTGCAATGAGATAATTTCCAAACTTCGTCATATGGGAACATTGCAGCATGGCCGGAGTGACCACAAAGAATGAAGGTTAATATTGACAGCTACTTACATTCCCTTGGTACTAATTCCCTTACATTAAACAATCTTCACAGAGGTTAGGGGAATCAATTTGGCCCATAAATATGTATTTTGTTTATATCAATATAGGCTGTAGCATATGTTGCAGATAATTGAAACTTTATTGTAGACATATATGCATCTTCTCTTCTTTTGACTGTGAATAAATTGTGGGAAACAAATTTGTTGGCTCCTGGTCCTGGACTTCTGTTGGCTTAAATATGAAATTCTGATATAAGACTACATGCATTGTTCTGCTGTAAGCACTTACTTAAGATTATTGTGTGAAAATTAGAATACCATACATTAATTGAAGAGATTAGACATAAATGTTTGGATAGTCATCATGAATTCATAGAAGGAAAACAATTTTTGAAGTAACTAAGGTCTTCCACTTCGCTCTTCTCTCTTGTTAGTGATTTCTAAAATGGGTAATTTTCATATATAAAAAGTGAAGAGTGAACTTTAACCTTTTTAATTAAATAATCTCGTAAGTCTTCTCATCAACGATTTACCGGACCAAAGACTTATACAATTATCATGTCACACTTAATAAGATGTATAAAGCCTATAGTTAGATGATTATATTAAATTATTTGAGCTTTCGTACTTGTCTTGTATTAAAATTAAATTTATCAATTAATTTTATTAAATTAAAATCATTAATTAATAATAACTTACTTACGAAAAATTCTAATAATTGTCTCTCCTTTCTGTTAAGAGGTAAATAGGGTCGGAACTTTGATTGCTTACAATCCATGGAAGATCCCATCTTTAATTTGTTTTAAATTAATCTACTCCTGGAGTACGTATTTTTTCAGAAAATATTTAAGATGAGGGGAGGCTTCCCATGATCAAGGTAAATTGGAAGCGAGGTTTTACATTGAATAAACGGGTCCCCCACCAATGAAGTTCATTGGCAGACTCGAACCCAAATCTTCATCAACTCCAGTATGCTGTAGCATGTGTTAGAAAGTTTTATTACATCTTATTCTTTTATAAGAGGAGGAGATACCATTTCTCAGAACTCCTGAAGGAAATACAATAAGGTACTCCTACAATGTATGCATTGCTAATATTGATAAAGCCTCTGGTAATAATACACCAAGGATTAACCAAGGTAGTAATTAAATCCAGCCGCACATTTCTTCACCTTTAGCAGCCTTGAATCTATGAAAATTCCATTTATGTTGATAATATTGGCTGCAGCATTATCTTCTTCTTTAGATGGGTAGCATGTTGAGCTTAATTGGAAAAGGGACATGCTTTATCATTGAATCCATAGCCAGTACCAAATGGGTTCCAGGGATATCCGCAGGGCAAGCAGTTTTTCTGTATAAAATATCCCATACAGAAAAATGGCTCAGCCTCACGTGTATGGATACGCTGTGGACAACCCAGGTCACCACCTGCAAAACTGCCGACAACTTATAGCTGTAAAGAAGAAGTGTTTGATGTTTTAATTATTTACTCTTTTACCTTTTAATGAAAGCTGACGAATGACAGATATTTTCGTACATTTTTCATTGTTTTTCTGTTCTTTACCGCCGACAACTTATAGCGTAAAGATCAAGTGTTTGGTTGTTTTAGTTATCTACTCTTTTACCAAAGGTAAAGAACGAGAGATCTTTTCGTACATTTTTCATTGTTTTTCTCTTCTTTATTTAATTTGATAGCCTTTCTTTTTAATACAGTCTCAAAAAAGAAGCCTCTACTTTATCTACAATGATTGTCAATTTTGTATAAAAAAAAATTGGTCAATGTAATGGATCAATTAACTTTTCTTTTTCTAACTTTAATTTGGCGTAGTATTTTTTTTATTATGGTTAGGATATTTCGAAGCATTGCTTGACTCTAATCTCCCTTTTAGATTATTTCAAAATTACATTTTTTTTTTCATATCGATTTAGTATCTTAATAATTTTATTTTCAAAGTATTTTCTACGACAACCGAATCGTGGTGGATAAAGAAAAAGACATTTCTTTTTATCAATTAAATTAGCCGTTATTTGTTGCTTTACATTATTCTTTTACAAGTCTAATCGGACTACTAATTGTTTTGCAATAGAAAGAGATGAGCTTTTGGTGTATAAACCATCATCATCCTTAATCAAAACATTCTTTATTTGCTTTAATTTCATCTATATTGGCTTTTTCCTTAGCTTGGCAGGTTATGGTTGTTTTTTAGTGGTCTTCCCAATTTACTTTGGATCTGATATTGTGTTAGACAACTGTAAAATGAAAGAATGGAAAGCACTGGATGGTGACAGATTATTTATATACATAAGAAATGAGCATGTATTGATGAGAAGGTTGAAGTAGGTGGAAAAATTTATGTACTTAAAGACTAACAAAAGCCAACATGAGGTTTCCTCTGACTTAAATGAGACAAGATTTGTAAGTCTAGTAGGAGAAAACAATGGTAAAAAAGACTAAAAAAAGCAGAACTGAGAACCCAAATTAAATATCAAGATAGGAACTTGTATCCATCTTTCCTCTATGTATTAACTAGTCACAAGGGGGGGGAGAGAGAGAGAGAGAGAGAGAGAGAGAGAGAGAGAGAGAGAGAGAGAGAGAGAGAGAGAGAGAGAGAGAGAGAGAGAGAGAGAGAGAGAGAGAGAGAGAGAGATCTGTTGGGCTAAAAACCTCCAATCCAATCACATCAGCGAAAGCAAAATCAAATAATAAATCAAACACATAAGAGACAATAATTTAAGGTGGTTCGGTCCAATTAATCTACATCCATGGATGAAAAATAAGATCCACTAGTTATAGAGAATTACAAACATACATCAAATCATCAACTTCACTCAACAATCAATACTCATAAGACACTCTCAATCTCTTCTAGTCCTATGAAGAATTCTCAACCCAAATAAACACAAACCCAAACAATACTTATAAGACACTCTCAATCTCCTCTAGTCTTATGAAGTATTCTCAACACAAACAAACATAAACTCAAACTCAAACTCTTGGGCACCTTTTCAATATAACCAAACACATACCCATATGCTCCCATACATCATACCTATGTGGATCCTCTCAGTCTCCTCTAGTCCACTTACAAATAAACATACACACCCATAAGACGTAGAGTCCCAATACTCTTATGGGGTGTCTATCCCACAAAATCTTACAACTCTCTTACATCTTTTTCTCATACTTAATCCTGTAGAGACTTCACTTATTTATAACCATACAAACTTACCCATTAAGAATCTCTTTTCTTTTAGAATTCTTCTCCTGTAAGTTAAACTTACCTATTAAGAATCTTTTTTCTTTCAAAATTCTTCTCTTGCAAGTCAAACTTACCTATTAAGAATCATCTTTCTCTTAGAATTCTTCTTTTGTAAGTCTTTTTATCCATAAGCAATATCTGACAAATCTTAAACAAATCTCTAATAAATCCCAAATAAATCTCTTATGGGATTTGAGTCATTATTCCTAACAATCTTCACCTTCACTCAAATTTCATCAATCATCTGTCTTTATGCTAATATGTTTGGTTCCACTTATAATAAAAATCTTACAATCATCTTCTCTTCTCTTGTGTCTTCACGCTTCATACAAATTAATCCTCAATATTTAAAACTTAAATCGAAACTCTTCTCTTGAATCGAGCTCTTCTAAACTTGCTTCTTCCCATGTTTCAATCATGCATTTCTCACATCTTAAACATTTAGCTCTTCCCATATCTCTAACTTTCAGCTTTTTCACGTCTCGAACCTTTGGCTCTTTTCACATCTTGAATTTTTAACTCTTCTCATGTTTCGAACCTTCAGTTATGATACCACTTATTGGGGAACACACAACTCTGATATTATTTATTGGGCTAAAAGCCTCCAATCCAATCACACCAACGAAAAAAAGATTAAATAATTAATCAAACACACAAGAGATAACAATTTAACGTGATTTGGTCCAACTAATTTACATCTACGGATGAAAAACAAGATTCGCCAGTTGTAGAGAATTACAAACATACATCAAATCATCAATCTCACTCAACAATCAATACTTATAAGACACTCTTAATCTTCTCTAGTCTTATGAAGTATTTTCAACCCAAACAAACACAAACTCAAACTTTTGTGTACCCTTTCAATATAACTAAATACATACCCATATGCTCTCATCCATCATACTTATGTAGATCATCTCAGTCTCTTCTAGTCCACTCATAAATAAACATATACACCCATAAGACGTAGAGCTCCAATACTCCTATAGGGTGTCTATCTCATAAAATCTTACAACTCTCTTACATCTTTTTTTTATACCTAATCCTGTAGAGACTTCACCTAGTTATAACCATACAAACTTGTCTATTAAGAATCCCTTTTTTCTTAGAATTTTTTTTCTGTAAGTCAAACTTACTTATTAAGAATCCCTTTTCTTTTAGAATTTTTTTTTTTGCAAGTTAAACTTACCTATTAAGAATCATCTTTCTCTTAGAATTCTTCTTTTACAAGTCTTTTTATCCACAAGCAATATCTGACAAATCTTAAACAAATCTCAAACAAATCTCTTATGAGATTTGAGTCATTATTTCCAACAATATGATACCAATTTGTTGGGATTTACTTTGAATATCATAATCTCACATCGAAAGTTAGTGAGTTTTGAATTTGTCCAGTATCCCACATCGAAAGTTTAATAAAAGTATAAGGGGTTTCACCATTATAAATAAGGTATTTTATTTTTTAGTTTGATAATCCTAGAGAGTTAGACACCAAGAAAATAGCTAAGTGAATAAGCTATTAAAGGGTGTAATTGGGTTTTGGGTTAAGTTTTGAGTAAAAAGTTTTAGAAGATTTGTCTCATTCTAAAAGTCTCAAAAGTCTCATAGTTCTAAAGATTTATTTGTTAGTGGATTGGGTTTGGAGTAGACCATTTTGAATTGGACCAAGCTAAATATATTTGTGTTCTTATTTTTGATTTGAGCTTGCTATTTTAAGTGTGGGTTCTGCGTATAGGTGTTATTTTTTCCAACAAGTGGTATCAGAACGAGGTTCGAGGTTTAAGGTTCGTGAATCTAAGAGATCGTGAAATAGTGTTTGAAGATATCTGAAGAAGGTATGTCTGGTATGTCTATGCCTAAGTTTGAGATTTTGTTATTTGATGAAAAGAGTAATTTTATGTTATGGTAAAATACGATTCAAGATCTGTTAGCACAACAAGGGTTGAATCAGACATTAGAGAGTAGTAAGCCTGAAGAAATGTCTGATGCTAATTGGAATAAGATTCAGAAGAAGGCTGTTAGTACTATTAGATTAACGTTAGCTCAAGAAGTAAAATACAAGGTATTGACTGAGAGTACTCTGAAAAGTTTATGGGATAAAGCTTGAGGTATTTATGCTCCAAAGTCATTAACTAATAGATCATGTTTGAAGATGAATCTGTATTCTTTGAAGATGAAAGAAGGTATGAGTCTTCATAATCACTTGAATGAGTTTAATAGATTAGTTTCTCAATTGCTAGCGATTTCTATTGATGAGTTAAAAGATGAAAAGAAGGCTTAATTTTGCTGTCATCTTTGTCCAAGTCTTATAGATATTTAGTTCAGACTGTATTGGTGGGTAGGTCTACTTTGAAGTTGGATGATGTGACTGTCCTGTTGCGTGAGAATGAAAAGTTTATGGGAGTTCAAAACTCATCACTTAGGGGAAGTACACTAGCTGTAGAGGGTTTTGATCGAGGAGGACTCAAAAGAAAATTGATAAATCAAAAGAGAGATCCAAGTCAAGAGACAAAGATTACAGTGATATAGAATGTTATTATTATGGTAAGAAATGACATATCCAAGTACGCTACAGGAAGCTGAGAACGTATATGACTGCTTTTAAAAGGGCGAATGATGAAAAAAAATTAGATGAAGAAAAGAGTGATACTGCTGTTGTCGTGTCTGATGATGATGATGTTGTTTTGACAACTTGTGTTGATGAAACTCAGACTTTGAAAAGTGATAAAGGTTGAATTTTAGATTTAGCTGCTACAGTTCATGTTTGCAATCATAAGAGTTGCTTTGTGGAGTTGGATGAGAATGAAAAGTATGAGGATATTATGGTTGCTAACAAAGAAAAGGTGCAGATTCAAGGAATTGAGAGTGTTTGCCTTAGATCTTATAATGGTGTTATTAGGACACTTCATCATGTAAGGTATGTACCAAGTTGTCACTACAATTTGATTGTTTTGGGTGAGTTAGCTTCTCGGAGGTACACATATTATGGTAATAATGATTGGTTGAAAGTGTACAAGAATGGTAGTGTGATTCTACAAGGGAATAGGGTCAAAAATCACTTGTACATGCTTGATGAAAGCTCAATTGCTGGGATCCCTATGATGAAAGAAAAGAAGAAAGGTAAACGTGTTAGCTTTGCAAATACTATTGAAGTGTTTAGAGATTCAAGTTAAGGGATGATTTGTTGGGATTTGCCTTGAATTTCATAATCCCACATCGAAAGTTAGTGAGTTTTGAATTTGTCCAGTATCATACATCGGGAGTTTAGTAAAAGTATAAGGGGTTTCACCCTTATAAATAAGGTATTTTATTTTTTAGTTTAGTAATCCTAGAGAGTTAGACACCAAGAAAATAGCTAAGTGAGTAAGCTATTAAATGGTGTAATTGGATTTTGGGTTAAGTTTTGAGTAAGGAGTTTTAGGAGACTTTTCTCATTCTAAAAGTCTCAAAAGTCTCATAGTTGTAAAGATTTATTTGTTAGTGAATTGAATTTGGAGTAGGCTATTTTAAGTTGGGCCGAACCAAATATATTTATGTTTTTATTCTTGATTTGAACTTACTATTTTGTGTGTGGGTTCTGCTTGTGGGTGTTGTTTTTCCCAACAAGATCTGCACCAATTAATCAACACCCACGTTGCACCACAAGATTATGTTATTTATATCAAACAAGTAAATTATTGAACAAAATTATTAGTGTCCTTTCAAAAAATATTCCCGTTGATAAAGCATTGAGATCAGGGAAGATCAATGTAGGGTACTAAATTACGATGATATACATTTGTAAAGAAAATATCAGCTGCTGTAAAACTAGTAGTACTAATACACAGAGGCGTAAGTAGGAAATTGATAAAAGAGATACCAAACAATAATTTCAAAGAAAAAAGAGATCAAAGTAATAATTAAATGAAACTGATGATCATTGTATAAAAAAAAAAAAGTAAAAAATTTTTGGTGGCGCCGTAGTGGCCCTTGCCTGCCCCCTCTAGCTCTATCCTTGTTAGTCCAGTGAAGATCAGCAAGGGTAACTGAACAAGTGCATATGCAAATTCCTAGCCACTTTTTTTTTCCTTTTTTGAATGAAAAATACGTCCCGACATTTGATTCAGAGACACACAAATTTTCCTATTCAAAAACTGAATTTGAATCTTCTATGCTAGAAAGAAAAAAACTTGAATAAGAAAAAAATCTTGAAAATAGTCTCATCCCATTGTTGGATAGAAATTAGTAAGAGTGAAGCCTCCAATATTATTCCATTTTGGATTAATATAGTCTGTTTCTCTTTATATTTGCCAATAATTCTTTGGGTTAAAACTAAAAACAGGTCAGCCAATCAAGATTTACTCCTACAAGTAAAAATTATCTCCATCACAGTAAATAAAATCCAAACTTGGACATTATTCTGGCTGATTAGGGTAGAAAGCCACAATAAGCCTAGAAGTTGTGTTGACCAACATAATGATGGTAATTATGATAATTTTAATGATTATCGAAGAGGGCAACAGGAATGATATGGTGATGATGATGATGATGATGTTGATGATGATGATGATGTTGATGATGTTCATGACGGTAAATGATCTCTCCCTCCTTGATAAACAGAATCAATGAGTATTGTACTCATGATTAGGAGAATTGAGAGTGTTTTCCTTAAAAAGGGAACTTACTAAATTAAGGTTCATAGGTTTTTACTTTTGCCAAATTTAGCCACAAGTTCTTTGGAGTGATTACAAAATTGACACATAGGAGAAAAATACAACAGTTCTTCCTGCAAAACTAAATGATTTACCATAGCATTCAACAGTTTTGGGATATTTCCCATAGAAGAACTAAGATACCTAGATGATTACAGAGTAAATCAACACGAATATGAGAGAGATTATCATCCCGCAAATCTATATCTTGGCCAGATCCGTGGTCAATATAGCTGAAGATAAGGCTTTAACTTCACCAGCCGTAGCATCCACGGAGCTTACTGATACTTCCTCTACCTATGGCAAAGCACAGAGTTGATGTTGGTGATCCAATGGCTGCAGCTTCTTCATAATCTGCTCTGGAATCAAACGAAGAACGTGGGGTCGAAAATCGGCTCCTGCTATTATATTTCCCGGGACTCATTGCAAGAAATATTGGTGAAGAAGACCAATAGGACGATGATGAAGAAGAAGGTGATGAAGGTACAGCATTGGTTTTCTTCAAACTGATCATCTTTGGAAACAATGCGTGCAAAAGACCAGATCTTGAGTGCTTCTTGATGGGTTTTGAGTTGGACTTGGAGTAGTAAGAAGGAGGAGGAGTGAGAGGAGGAAGAGATGTATCAGAGAATGTGTGTTTGGGGGTACCAGGCTGAGACTCCCACATGAAAGGTACAGCACCGGAGACTCCACCATAGTAGACCCTGAAAGAAGGATTGGCCACAGAGTTTTCCTTGGATAAAAGCCTGGAAAAGAACTTGTCTTCCTGCATAATTTGGAGGGTCTTATTCTGGGGAAGATCAGGGCTTGCGCTAAACATCTTTGGATGAAATTTATGGTGTTTTTGGGTTTCAGTGATCAGTGAGTAACAAGATATAAAGGAGAGAATCCAAGAGCCAGAAGGGAAAGCTTTAGCCTTTATGCTTTAAGCTCTGTACACTTTTGAGGTTATAATATTATAGGAACAGCAGGACCAGCAGTCCTAAAGTCATATGTGTAGATTAAGAATATTACTGTTACATGCAATATTGTGAAATTGATTATTGACTTGTAGAATTGTGTCAAAATGGGTATCCCTTAAGCTTTAAAGACAAATATTTTCATCTAATTTCTATGCATGTAACCATTTTTTACCCGTTCACCTGTCGATTTAAGTGTACCTGGCCGGCCAGAATGTAGAGTAGAGGTAGCAATTAAACGAATTTTTTAAAGTTTGAGTCAGTTTTAATATATAGAACCATGTCACTCATCTCAAGTTTAATTTTAATCAATAATGACTAATTGATATTTAATAAGTTGCGTAAGCATGGTAAATTTCAAATATATAATCTAATTGTTCTAGAGCAAATGATTGGACTTTATAATAGTAATCGAGTTTAATTTAATTGATTCATATAATTATTTTTAAAAATATATTATTTCATAAATTTAAGATTTAAATATCGATACACCAATAATTATTTTTTTATTCCAAATTGCATTTAAAAAAAAAAGCAGTAAGTCATTAAGTAACAAATTGCATGTTTTAAACTATATTCTGAGATTCTCAAAATGAAATTATGAAGTATTTCTTCAAAATAGTTTATTTTTGTCAAAGTTCAACATAGATTTCATTTCAAGGTTTTTTTTTTTTTTTTTTTTTTTTTTTTTTTTGTAGTTTGTGTCGTTTAATGATATTATAGTTTGCTGAAAGTGGTGCTTCTCGTGCATCTTCACCTATAAATGACCAGAAATGGACTCGATATAGAGGATCCAGCGATGCTGATATGAAAAGCCAAGCATTGGTTTAGATGCAAAAATGACTGTGAGGTCATTGTCCCGTATCAATGGCTTCTGATCGATTACATTGGTAGGAAACTAGGAATAAGGAGAGCCATTTGGTCCAACGACTCAGTCGAGGTCGTTCTCGTCGTGGGAGCCTTTTCTAATCATGATGTCGGTTCAGTCAGGACCTCCACGTGAATCTCAATCACCACCCATTCACTGTCTCACTGAGCCAGCATTTACAAACATCCCAACGAAGTTGCAAATAGTATCACAATGGAAGCAAGACTATATTTTTTATACAAGCCAATTGATAAGGCAAAACCAACTTACTAAACGTCTTTCTGTAGATCATTTTCTTGAGAACTGTACGGAACGAATGCACTAAAGAACCACTACCTCTGTCCCTTCACTTCTGAACTTTGTTTCCATTTTAATATATATGTATTAGTAAACATAGTTGTGCTACAAAAAGATTTGCGTTGGTTTGAACTTCATTGTTTATCTTCAATCTTACCCTTGAGAAAACTACAAAATTAATGAGTTTTTGATTTTGAATATTATAATACTCAGTTTCAACCCAGTTTTCCAAGGTTCAATTCTATTTTGGGGGCTTTTGTATGAAACAATGGCATTATTTCTTAGAAATGCTACAAGCTTTGTGCAGCAAAAGCTTGATTTACCACCAAGATGACAGTTCTCGCAGCATTCTCTTAGTAGCAGAGGCACATCTGGGTGCAGCCTTAATGTTAATTTCTTTGATAACTGCTTTTACGAACTTCAGTTCATGAATGCCTGCATCATCCACCTTTCCTTTGCCATCAAAAGGGGTTCTTCAACAGTTCTGCCACTGACCATTCAACAGTTATGCAAATAAGATAATATCAAATTAATTCTCGATGTTAAGCAATTATTTACTTTCATTAGTTGTATGCATTATGCAGCAAATGAAAAATTAGAAAACTGACAAGATGATTGCTTTAATATTGTCAACAAATAGAGGAAAGTCCAGTTTGCCATTGTCTTGGAGATCTAAAAGAATATCAACCAGATCTTGTGGTCGGCAATGAAGCCCTCAAGGTTCACGTTTCCTATCAGCTTCTTCATGTAGCTTCTCAAATTTGGGCCTTCCACTAATCAATTCAAGCACTTTAACACAAGGGTACCTATCAGCAATGGTGAAGCTTCCTGACAAGTGACAACTTACTAACCTAAGTGATATTGGATATGAATGATTCTTGCTCTTTGCATTTTTCATTGAAGGCTGCTCTTGATGTTATGCCATATGTCAATGACAAAATTGTTTTTGCTAAAATGGATTGGCAAACTTTCAGATAAAGAAATAGTCTCGATGAGATTTGACACCTCCAATTCTCTAACTTTTCTGAGTGATTCGACAGGCTTTTCATACACAAATTTAGCGTAGATGTCTCCAGTAACTACCATAAGGGGAGAAAACAATATTTGTAGAATCACAAGACAAGATCTTGGAATCAAGTATACAGGCTCTAGAAGCGAAACTGTTTTCGTTGGTTTTCAAAGCTTCTTTGGCCTATTCTTGTGAAGACATTACAATATTGGAAACTGCTCCAGTCATCAGATGGATCAGAGAACCAAGTTTGTCAACGTTTGATGATGTAGCGAACCGACAATTGGCAGTCTTGTCAATATAAAAATATAATTTTTAATACTTTTTAAAAATATTTTTAATATAATTAGACTTAAATGTGCGTAGACTGCTACATGGATGAGTTTAAAAATGGCAGAGCCAACGACAATCCCAAAACGACACTCGAAAGGGAAGAAAGTTTCCCTTCCATTCAATCTATCTGCATTGACTTTTCTATCCGAACGTAAAACTCTTCTCTTGCATTCAATTCTTTCATTGATCTTATCTGAACTCCAATTCATTAATCCTATTTTATTATGTTAATCTGGGTTTTACTATTAATTAGTTTCGATTGTTTAATTTTATGCAAAATCTTTGAAGGGTTTTCTTCCATTTCTTTATTAAATATTTTGGTTTTTCTTTCATCTGATATTAGTGTGAATATTGTGTCTTTTTTTCATCATTTTATGGTTTAATTTAATTATTGAAAGCCTCAAGAATATGAATTGTTATTAGTTTTAAGTATTGGTGTTGAAATAATCTGCTTTCGGATAGTTTCAGCTTTTTTTTTTTTTTCTTTTCTTTTGCCTGATCCTTTAAGTTAAGATTCATGGAGTCAATAGCATACTTAGCTTGTTCTAGAATTACCACCTGTCTCTTGCTAGTAAGATATACCTAGTAATTAAAGGTAATATTGGCTAATCGTCTAAATGGTTAACTGATATATGTGGAACACATTATGGACTCACCACTAGTTGAAAAAAGATGGGAAAAAGGAGATGTCGATTTGTATCTGGCACACTGCCAACATCTGCTTTAGGGTAAAAAGTTAATAGCATTGCATATCATTCATTGGTTTGTGTATTGGCATTCATATCTTGTCAACTATGGCCGCACCTCTTAAGTAATTTATGTGTTGTTTAAAATTCACTCGACATAGTTTGAATGTTTTGTCTATTGGTATTATAGAATCGTTACTTTATGGTTATGTTCATCTAAAAGACATTGAATGTTTCTTTTTAGTGTGCTTCATTTGCATTATGGGATTCTTATGTTATGTGGTGAATAACTCCAGGCATTATGGA
The DNA here is from genome assembly GCF_047325235.1 of Durio zibethinus. NCBI lineage: Eukaryota > Viridiplantae > Streptophyta > Magnoliopsida > Malvales > Malvaceae > Durio > Durio zibethinus. The sequence continues at coordinate 674,279 of NC_143165.1, read as the reverse complement.
TGCGAGATTTGGGCTCTTGTTCCTCTTTGTATTGGGTGCTAGCTGGGTGTCACGGACCTAAGGGAGAGTCCTGAATCCCACATCGAACATAATAGGAAGGTCCCTGAGGTATAAAAGGGTTCACACCATCTCCGCCTTGTGAGGCGCCTTTTGTAGGACAAAACCGTGAGGCCGGGGGCCAGAGCGGACAATACCTCACAAGGGTGTGAATCGTGGCGGAAGGCTGATCTGGGACGCCGGAAAGGTGAATGCCCGGGTCCCGGAGCCGCACGGGTTCGGAGCTTGAGTCTTGACCCGTGACAAGTGGTATCAGAGCCAGCCCTAAACCGTTCGATCCACGCCGAGCGCCTCGAGGGAGGTAGGCAGGGTGGCCGGCCTCCGTGACGAGGGCGTCACGAGGTTGGGTGCGGGAGAATGTCACGGACCTAAGGGAGAGTTCTGAATCCCACATCGAACATAATAGGAAGGTCCCTGGGGTATAAAAGGGTTCACACCATCTCCGCCTTGTGAGGCGCCTTTTGTAGGACAAAACCGTGAGGCCGGGGGGCCAGAGCGGACAATACCTCACAAGGGTGTGAACCGTGGCGGAAGGCTGATCTGGGACGCCGGAAGGGTGAATGCCCGGGTCCCGGAGCCGCGTGGGTTCGGAGCTTGAGTCTCGACCCGTGACACTGGGCATGTGATGCTAGACAGCTAGAAGCCACTGAGGAGGTAATCTCTTAAGCATCAGGTAATTCTCTCTTGTTACTTTGTAACATAACAAGATCCACTGCATCAAAACAATGTATCCTCAAAGATGATCTGACTGTTCCCTCAAAATATATAGAGGATACTTAATCAACATGAATTATCTGGGCTGTTCGCTTCAACTGTTAATATACCTCTTGCATATTGCATTATGAATTAATATCCATATTTAGCAGATGTTTGAAACTTTGGCACATTTTGCCAATAGATGGTAGTGAGATCCCTAAATGATTGCTCATTGAAGATGTAAGATGCGCATGTACATTTTTTCTCAATTGAAAATTTAAATTGCAAATTGTTTAACTTTTTAAATTAAGATTGTTCAGTGAAAGTGCGAAATAATCAAGTGTAATTACATGGAATTCCTAGTTCAGCTGTGCAGATAAACCAGGGGCAAGATGCGAAAGTAGTAGATAAGGTTGCTCGGAATGACAATGTGTGCACCTTGTGTGAGGAATTTGCTACTGAATCAATTGATTTCCTTTTACAAAACCACACCCGGACTGAGATAGTTGATATGCTTCATGAGAGCTGCTCCAGTGTATCATCTTCCGAAAAGCAGGTAGTCATCCAGCTTAGTTGCATATATGTGTGTGTGTGTGTATATATATATATATATGTATGTATTTATGTACGTATATCTTTGCATCATGCATAGTAAGTGACCAGCAGGATAATTCCTGTATAGGTCACTTTTTCATCATTATATTTGATTCATTGACTATAAAAGAAGGATACTTAGTTTAAATGGCAAATCCACCTCCATCTATATCAATTAAAGCGCAATAGGTTATAACAATGATAAGCATTAAGTGTTATGCAACTACATCAAACATATTGTATAAAGGTATTGTTAAACTAAAGTTTATGGGGGAGAAGGGGATGGTTAAGTGCCAACTACTCACTGAACCCTAAAAGCCTAAAATATTGAATATTATTTTTCCACTTGATGTTCAGGGATATTTTTTAAAATTAGTGTCTTCCTTTTGTTCTCTTCCTAAGTCCAAAAATGCTAATTAACTATCTGATCTGTACTGCACAGTGCATTAGACTGGTGGACTACTATGTTCCTCTCTTCTCCACGGAAATCTCTTCAATACAGCCTGAAGTTTTCTGTCAAGAGGTCAACCTATGTCAAAAAGTTGCACTTATATCTTCACAAATCCGTGAAGAGAGCTGTGGCATGTGCCACCGTGCTGTTTCAGAAGTACTATTTAAGTTGAAAGATCCTGATACACAGGTTTGTGTTATTCCATCTTTTTGAAAACTACATGTTGATGATTGGTATAAGAATACCTGTATATAATTTCTGCTTTAGTTGAATCAGATATAATACTGCTAGCTTGGGATTAGTTCACACACATATAAAACCTTTTCCTTTCTTCTTTTGTTTGAGTGGATTGAGAGGGCACCAGAGTGGCATCATTGATGGTTCTTCTGCTTTCTGTTTTCTTTTATCACTTTCCTTTCAGTTGCTCCATATCAGTAAAATGTTCCTTGAATCTAGCTTCTATATTGGGTTATCATCAATGTACTTTTGAGTTACTTTGAAAATGTAGGCAATGTCTCTGACATATAATGTATATACGGACAACATGAGGTTTGGCAAATTGGTTTGTAAGTGGGTAGTGGAGATGTTGATGTATTGCTAGTATACTTTGGTATTTCGGTTATTTGATGCCTATTGCTAAAGTAAAGAAGGATCAAGTGGATGATTACAAGTATATACCTTGTGCAATATAACAGACAGCAATATTACTAATTTTGATACCCCATTTTTGCCTTGATGGCAGCTGGAGATAATTGAGCTCCTTTTGAAGGGATGTAATTCAGTGCAGAACTATGCCAACAAGGTGAGTTAAACTAACCTTAGGTTTTGTTATTCATCCATAAAAATCAGTTACTGTTGGTCTATTTACATTATATAAATCCCCAGTAGCATAACTGTCGGTTTTTGTACAAGTTGTTGTGTTTAAGGGTCAGAAATCTCCATGTTTAGAATTTGACTAATTGCTCTCCTGCTTGTTTATTGGTTTTCCTTTTTCCCCTTCCCATGGATGCTTTATAACTCTTATATAACATGGTGTGTTTTTCTTGTCAGTGTAAGAGGATAGTTTTCGAGTATGGGCCTCTGATTCTTGCAAATTTAGAGAAGTTTCTCGAAACAACTGATGTATGCTCCATACTCCATGCCTGTAATGGTGCTGAGTAAGCATCAGTGGCAGATTCATAACCGTTGCCTAAATTATTGATAACCACAAGGATATGTTCTGTAAAATAGTGTAAAAAGTTTTACTCCCTGGTGTGCGATTGTGCAATGTATAAGAAGAATAATAATGAAACGTTGTAAGATATGTATTACTCAAATTTGATTGCTTGTTAAAGTTGTCCGGATCAGAAATGTCGAACACAATTCCATGATTTACTGATGCACTTAATTAAAAGTCATTACTGGGCTGGGATTTTGGATGTCTTGCTCAAGTGAAAAATCAACCACCAGGATGACAAACAACACGTTGGGGACGATTGGTGCCTTGGGAAAATTTCATGGACTACAATTATTTATTTTATCCAGTCATAGACAATTATTATTTTATATAACGACAATAAAATTACTAAAATTCCCAAAAACATGCTAGAAAAAAAATTGATATATGCCGATACATATGATTGAAAAATGAAAAGTAATATCATTATTGTTATGCTTATTAGCATGTATGAGAATGATAAGGTTAACAATAACATCGACACTGAAGATTAATTCAAGGGCCCTGAATCAAACCCAGTCTGCCACATGTGCCAAAGCCTGCAAGTGAATGCATGCCATGTTTATTCCCTATCCAAGCTAATGTTAAGTAAAGGTTAGTCTCCCTCATAAAGAAGAGAAGGAAGATACAATGCGTCGTCAAGTATTCTAAACTCTCGCCATCAAAACAGGATATTTCCCTATTGAGAAGTGAGAGGAGATAGAATTAAAAGTCCCTCCAATTGGCAATTTGTCACTTTTTTCCCTATTTCAATCAAATCACCAAAGTGACTGTACATCTGATGTGGGAAATAAACCCCCAACATGGGGCCTTGCAACCAAAGACTTTCCAACAGCTTCTCCTGAAGCTTGCACAGCCCATTCCTTCCTGCCAAACATATAACAGTGCCCCGACAAGCGTTAAACAAACATGGCTGTACAAACACAGCTGCCCATTTGTTCAGATGGATTATTCAATGAACAGACCTAATCACACTACAATTATCCCCTCAAAAGTTTGGCAATGATAAAGTCAAATCAATTACTTTATAACCAATTTGGCCTTTGGAACATCTCTAAAATGAAAATTGGTTATTCAATTTGATACGAAGTACTATTCACTGAAAACTATTTTTAAAATTATCATACTAAGGGCGAGTTTTTTCTCAAGATGATGTCCTTAGAAATCTTTATTCTTTAATCATAGTTATTTTAAACTTATTTCTCTAGATAAGATTGTTTAAGCCACATTATTTTCATGTTATTTTTTATTAAATAAAAAAATTTCCACGTCAATAAAAAAAATATGTCAAAAACAAACAAATTAAAACAAAACCTTAAACCCCAGCCACTCAATTCTTCGACCTTTCAAGGAGCTAATGCCAAGAATGAACCTTTTGTGTCTCCTTACTAGCCTTTTTTGTGGGGTTGAATCAGATGAAAACCCACTACAGCCTTCTGCTGCAAGAGAGTTTTTTCAATTTTTGAAGGGAAAAAAGTGTGACTTGTCCAGGTATAGAGGTTCAAATTACAATGGTGGCAGTGGCAATAGTGGTCGAGTTTGGGGCAATTGAGTTATGGGAAGAAAGATGGGTGGCACTTAAGAGAGCATAGTCCTAGTAGGCAAGGCAAATCCAGACTACAGAATGAAGCTTCCTGTATACAAGTAAAATAAGTAGGCTTTTTTTCGATTGAAGCTCTCATCGAACCATTTTTGATTATTGAGCCTTTCTTGAGTCAATGAGAAAGCTCTGCTTTAAGCCTTTCTTCAGAGTTCTAAGAAGCCCTTCTTTGACCGGGCATTTCTGCGAGTTAATTATACACCCATTTCTAGGTATTTTCTGTCAGATCTCATACCTAAACTTATTTATGGACTCTGGTGAAATACGCCCCAATTGCAGCAGTTTCTGTGTAACCAAGCTAAACGTTGGAAATCTCATCTAGGTGGGTTCAAACCGAATGGAGAGTCATCCTCCATAATTGGTACTACTATTACTTTGACTCTGACTGATTACTATATCTTTTTTTTTTGCTATATTTACTTTTATTTCCATTATGCCATTTTAAAAAAAAATCAATTAATTTGTAAGAATTTCCAATGCATACTCAAGCATATGTTGTTTGAGGCTTGACTCTATTATTAGAACATGAGATTGAAAAAAATTTGCTTTAGGGGATGATTTGACGGGGTAGCCTAATTTTTTTTTTTATCAAAAAAGGGTATTATAATTGATGTTGTTTTAAATGTTGTTTGTGTGAACCAATCTTTCATTAACCGAAAGCAATGCATAACTTTGAATACAGCTTCAAATTCATGAAATTATTTACACATGCTAAAAGTTGAATAGGAATTTCACTTGATTTGCTTTGTGACTATATGAAAATTTTATGATTACGTGGGTTCTACCGGCATTGTGTTGGTTAATTTTGAGGTTTGGGGTTGTGAAGTTGTTCTGACAGAGTGACAGTATTGTTGCAGGTAGGCAGTTCAAGAGAACTTCAAAGACTTTATGATGGGATTGTTGAGTTAGCTGATGGTTGTCAGTTGAATCGCTATGAAGTTCTTGAGAAGACTATCAGGTAAACGTTCTATTTTATTACTCTCATGTTTAGACCATTGTTTTCAAATTTTGCTTATATATGGATAGATTACATTCATGCTATTCGTTTTAAATAAAATTTAGTTTCAACATTTTTTATTTTACTATTGTATCAAATACTTTTTTTAATATTCGATACCCTTCTTTGCTCTATAGTTCAAGTTCAAAATATAACCCCATCAAAATTTGTAGAGCTTCTTTTAAGTTTGTTTTCTAAATAGAAAATGAATTTATTCTCAATAAGTGAATTAACACTGTTAAAAAAGATATGAGTTTTAAAGTTTTTTTTTAATTTCCATTTTTTATAAAAGATTTTCATTTTTGTTATAGAAAGATATGAGCAACAATGACAATGAAAAAGAAAAATATCAAAATGGTTATGTGTCATAAAATACCTTTATTAAGGTAATAAGATTAAAAATGCTTTTATTAAGGAATAAAGATTCTATTCTATCTTAGTGTAAGAAAAAACTCCATTGCTTTATGCTTGGTAGGTAGGATTGTGTTGCTTCATTATTAACATTACTGCTGAAGTAATGATATCTGGTCAAAACCTCCCTGTTATACATTGTTTTATATTTATCATATACTGTCTCTGTTGAATCTATATGGAATACTATCTCTGTTCACAAACTGCTTTAGATTCAAACTTTTCAGATCATAGCTACAGCTTCAAAGTTTGCATAAGTAAACCCATCTTTTGGTGTAACATGAATGGTAGAAATTGCAGCCTTTTCAATTGCATTCATTGAATAACCACAGGGATCAAACTCAAAATCACATATCTTAGAATCTGGAAGGATCTTTCTTATGCCAGATTTATTGGTCATCAGAATTGCCAAGCCTAATTGGTCTTTGTAGAAAACTGAAGCCATTTCCTTATCCAAACCAGTCAAGCATATCTATACAGTGTAAATAGGGCCATTGGTGATAACTGATTTTGTAGACTCAGAGTACACATGCCATTTTTGTTTATCGAGTCCACCCATTGTATAAGCATTGTTGCCAGCACCAAGCTTCCCAAAATAGTTATCAAAGATAGCAACTTTTTCAGAGAAGTTACGATGAGGATAGGGCTGAGCACCAAGGAAGATAAAACTCCCACAAAAATACCTTATAGAATTTATGGCAAAATCAGTTCTACAGATGCTACTCCATCAAGATCAGTTGCAAAGAATATTAGGTAGAGACTTGCAAATGTCATTGGGATTTCTTGTGACTTAGTCAATAGGGATCTATAAATGAGAACTTTGTGAAAGACTATTCAAAATGTAATTTTTTTTTTCTCTTTTATATTCATTTGTTTTTTGATATTGCAGCTATTAACTTTGTATTAAAGCTTCCCTATTCTGTTTTGGGTAATAAAAATATTCAATTTTCTTTGAATCAAGCACATATTTGCAGTTGAATAATGGGAAGTTGATGATTATTTAGGCAAAAAGATTTTAAATATTTTATGCTCTTTACTTTAAAAAAATTATGTTGAAACCAATCAAATTACAAAGCAACCAACATTTTCATAATATAATTAAAAGATAAAACTAGTAAATTGAAAGCAAAATCATAAAACCTTTAAGAAACTATGAAATGAACAAGTTCATGTCTTAAAAATAAAAACAATATGCTTGCTCAACAAAACTACTTGGATATGCCATTTGCAATCACTCCATTCACAATTCTTCTTAGAATTCTTGGTAACCCTGCATATATTTGAAAAAAATATATGTATTAAATAATTTTTAACTTGAGAAGAAAAAGAATATTACTCATGATTATCCATTATTTCCCAGCATTAGACAAATAAATTCCTTTTATCAATCTATGAAATTGGAGTAAAAAATAGAAAGTCTCATCTCAAAGATCCATTGCTAAAAATTTTAGCATTGAAAATGGAAAACAAAAATAATATAAAGAAAATGCAAGCAGAGATATAAGCACAAATAAAAAAATTTGATAATTTATAAATGGGGTGTAAGAAATATAAGGTGCTGGTAGATTCCTTGAAGAAACAAGTTATCAAATTACATATTCAATAAACTTAAATGAAAAAGAATAAGAAATACCTTATATTTCATATTAAACTGCAGCTACATTTGAATCTTTATGTCTTTTCATTTGGCATGTCCTACGATTATGGCCTGGTTATTTACAAAGTTCGTAACGAATAGTTGTTCGACCTTCATTGATATCCATCTCAGTTCTAATTTATGTAGACTGTGGTCAACCTTTTTTTGAGCGTCTAAGATTAGGATCTAGTAATAATTACGGGATATTAGGCTCTAGCCAATAAGCTTCATGAGAGATTGGATTAAACTTAGGTGTCCAAGTTTGAGAATATTGTTCAATGGAATAATACTTTTCTATATATTGCCAACTATCAAGTGCCAACCTTCCACATATAGCCATCACATGAAAACAGAGAAACTTATAAGTTTGCCATTTTCACATGTACATGTTCTTTTATCAAGTTGAACAACTTGTTTGTTATGACCTCGTTGCATTCTCTCACCATAAGATGCAGTTATTACTTCAAACACTCTTTTTTGTATATCAAATAGAACAAGATCATGTGTGTTGGCCTTTGCCAGATAACCTTGAAGTTTAGCTGTAACATGAGGAGTGTACAAGTCTCATTTTGCCAATGCCTCCAGTGCAAAGCCCCGCCTGGTGCTAAAAAAATTAACCAATTGATAAAAGGTTAATTGCACACATACTGTGATAGGTAAATTTCGAGCCCCTTTTAGCACACTATTGAACACCTTAGATAAATTAGTTGTCATTATTCTGTAACGTCGACCACCATCATGTGCCAATGCTCATTATTGCACTTATATCTTATCTAACCATTTTCAAGCTTCAAGATTAATCTTTTCTACCTCTTTCATTATGGTATCAAACTTTCGTAACTGATGTGCATTTCCAGCTCTATAACAAGTATTTTCAAGTTTTTATTATGAAACTTATCATTGAAATTACTACATATATGTCGCAAGCAAATTCGATGATAAGCCCATGGTTCTTGCCATCTAGAGCTAGGCTCATTCACTGCTGCACGAATACTGCAATGACGATTAGATATCAAACGAATCCCTTTTCGTTAAGTCACTTTCTATCTAATGCAAGTAAGAAACCATCTCCAACTATCAAAAGATTCTTCCTCAGCAATATCAAATGCAAGTGGCAAAAACTGGTTATTAGCATCAACTCCCATTGCAATAAGCATTTTACCTTTATATCTTCCATACAAGTGAGTAGCATCAATACTTATAATTGGTCTACAATACTTGAACCCTTCAATGGAATGTGAAAAAGCCCAAAAAATACGGTGGAATAGTCCGAATACTCTAATAGTTGAATCACGCAACTACTCAAATTGCCATATAACAATCATTCCATTATACTTTTCAAGTGCAACAATAAATTTAGGTAATACCCTATAAGATATGTCCCAATCATCAAAAACATTTGTAATGACCTTTTGTTTTGCATGCCACATCTTCTTGTATGAAACATCATAAGAAAATTTGTCTTTTACCTTAGCATTTAAAGCTACAATTGTAATCGAAGGTTCAACTTTCACTTGACTTTCAATCTCATGTGCTAACAAATTTGAGTCTAGTTGTGGGTGATCACGACTCAACCTTGGGTAGACATATATATGAGGGGCATCATATTGAGTAATCTCAAAAAGTTCATGACTTTTACATTGATACGCATGAAGCCTCCATTTGCATCCACTTTCTCGATGTCTTTTACACCCTAATGACCATATTTTTTTTATTTCCACCACTTCATACTTTTTGTGTCTCTTGATGGAGAACAATTGTACAGCTCTTTTCAATTCTGCCTTATCTTGGAAAATTAAACCTTTCCTCAACTCAAGATCAAGATTCCAAGCAAAACTTTGGCTTTGTGGTGTCTAATTACTAGTAATAGCATGATCAACTCAGTCAATATTGGTGAAGAATGGCATGTTTGGCTCATGAAGTGGCACCTCTATAGTGGTGCTATCAACTTTTAGGTTGACATCTTCAAAACCTTCTTGCTTTTCATGTTCCTCATGTTTTTTTTTTCAAATACTTCATTATTCACATTCATATCCTTGAATATATCGTTAGATTCAGAATAAACTAATTATTTCACTGTAGTTATACTTGCACTAGTATCTTTGTCATATTGGCTAATACTTTCGCAATCTGAGAATCCAAAAATATTATCTATGACTAATACTTGCCTTTCCATGGTAGGTTCACTAGTACTTGGCAAAATTGGTTGATTAGCATGGTGGGTATTAGCATGATCCAACGAAGTGTCATTGTCTTGTGTTGGCAATTGAGCAAATGGAACAAAACTTTTGGATTAACCCCTATATTCGACAGGTCCAATAAAAATTGATTCCACTTCTAAATACAATTCAACATTGCTAATAGAGGGATGAATAGATGGAATTTCCAACATGATATCTACATTGGCATCATCCACAATAGGTAAACGAATATATTTAATCATTGATGATTGCACTATTGTTGGATACCGACAAACCAAATTTAGTCATGCTCGCTCTCTATCAAATCATGTAATACAATAAATCTTGTCCATCAATGTGTTGAATTTTGTTTTTCACTTCAATTTAATTGCTCTTAAAGGAGGACCATCATAACACAAGCCATCTAATCTTTCAATGAAGCTACCATTCAAATAACAAAAAATTGGAATTTCTCTTTCTGACATTACCAACTAGCATTGAAATAATAAAAAATAATTATTAGCTCAATATCATATATAATAAGAATTCAATAATATATAAAATATGCCATTCGAAATTGCTTTGGAAGCAAAAGTAAAAAATTCAAGTAGAAAAGCCATTCACTTTGCCGAGCTATTTACAATGTAAAAATTTTAAAATCAACTTACTTTTAATTCAAACAATGCAAATGAAATTGTATTGCATATATCTTTAACTAGAGATTCTACCTATAATTAGAAATTGTAAACAAAAATATAAGCTAAAAGTATGATTTTTCATTCATTTATAAAGAAGTCCATAAACAGGCAATATTCACATATTAATTAATGCTTGTTGTAAACTTTATGAAATATTAAACTCTAATCTTAAGCCCTGTATGGCCTGATCATGGAAAAAGCTACATAAGCAAATATGTCCTTAGTTATATGGTTTATCTTAGCTCAAGTTCAAATTCTGAGTTCATCAAAATGTATGAAACTCTCACCAAAAAAAAAAAAAGAAGAGAATGATGCAATAATGACAAACAAATTTCTTTTTGTCAAGAAAAAAATTGATAACAAAAAAATTCTAAATTAAAATGACCCAATAAATTATGGTTTATGCATGTAAAAACAAAGCCTTCTAGTATGAATTTTACTAATTTTGCTTATCTAATTAACATGGAGATTATATTACAATTCAACGCCATAACTACAAGGTTTAGGATTCTAACAGAATCGAAAATTTTTTTCAGATCAAGAACAATACTGCCAAATATAATTCTCTTTGCAAACCTTTGTGCTCCAAAATTTTGTAGAGAAAATTGTGTTTAATAAAAAAGGTAAAATGTAGGGGAAAAATAGATTTAGGGTTTATAAGATATTATAATTTAGGAAAAAAAAACCCCTTACAAGTTTAATGTTTCAATTAAAATTTTTTTTTTCATTTAAATTGTTATTTAAAAAATATGATATAGAGCTGACATGTCATTGACATGGCATAAATACCTTTCTTAAAGAAATAAGTTTAAAAATACCCTTGTTAAGGAATAAAGATTTTAAAAAATCTTACCGTTGGAAAAAACTCTACTAAGGGCACGTATGAAATAAAACCATGGGAGCATAACGGTTGCCGTTAACTTCATAAAACATAACAGGTAAGTAGGCTAGGTAACCAACAGAAAATATACAAGTGCAAAAAAAAAAAAGCAGCAGTTGCAATTAATATCTACATTACAAATGCATTTTAAGCAAGTTAGTGGCAGGCATGTATATCAAGCATCAAAAACAAAATTTTGCTTCATTTATCATATATTCTGCTGTTTCAGATTTAGCGGTTCATATAATTAAGTATTAACAACTCAATTAAGCCAAAGATGCAGGAATGTCTATTCCTAGAAGACTAATCATCTCCGCTAGTACAACAGCCTCCATCACACATAGCTTACTTCAAATCCATGAGTAAAGATAGGTCCAAAAGATACAAAAAATTTCATTCCTAAAGTTCTAATAATTTCCACTGGTACAATGCTTTCAGCCAATTAGAGCTAACTCAAAATGCCAAGAGTAAAGATATCTCATTCAAATCAACAGTTAAATGATTCAACAAATAAAATAGACAACGTTCAAGGTTCTTGTTTTTCCATCTACAACTATGTGAAACCTTACATTTAATGGTAGGATATAAGTTCAATGCACTCACTTGGGCCAACAATTCAAAGGAGACGGCTGAAATGGATGGGTACATGTAGATCCTCTGGGACTTCCATAACTCATTTCACTCATTTCCTCCTGAGGATTGATTGGAAAATAGTTATCACTGCCAGACAATGATGAAAAGAAAGCAATATGTAACCATGTATCGTGATCACTTGAACCAGTTACAGGACTGAATGTTCCACCGTTCTGGCCATTACCAAGAAAGAACTTCTGAGGAGATTGCGTGCCAGCAAAGAATAGGGTCCTCTTTTGCGAATAATGACGCCATAGTTTTCTGAGTAGAAGGGTACACAAAATTTTCCTTGTTTGATCTATTATGCTCTAGAGCCAGAGCTAAAAGCCAGCTTGCTGGACCACCCACCAAACCCAGACCATCCTGACCGAGGGGAGATCTGTTCCACATCTGCCATGACCCTTTCTCATTTGCATTAGTATCATCCGCAGGGAAACCGTGACGTTCTTGGGTCTCTGGGGTAGTTGAAATGTAGGGATTTAAACTACGATTGTGATCACGATTTCCGTCATATCACATTAGGTATGATTGTGAATATAATGAAAATTTTTGTGATCATTCGTAAAATTTTTTAAAATTTTATTCAATTTATTATAAAATATAATAATTTTAATTATTAATCATAAAAACTCTTATTTTATAATTTTTAATGTATTTGATTTATTTAAAAAAATATTTATAATTAAATATTCATATTTAAAAAATTACTCATATGATAATTAAAAAATAACAAGAGATAAATAAATATGTAAAAAATAAATAATTATAATAAATTATATATTTAATTATTTAATTATCATATTCATCAAATTATTATCAAATTATATTGTTCATAAATCAATTAACAAGTGATTAGATATCCATAAAAATTTATTGATAGCTCTGGCATTTCACTCAAGAAAAACTGCTTTGGGCCTAAAATCTCCATCCATTAATTGTTTCATAAACCACAACTACATGTGAAAAGATTCCTGCTAGCAAACTTACACATCAGTCTGGAAAACATTCTGGATTGGACAAAACGATAACCTCCCTGAATTTTTCCTGCGTCAAGATACCAACAAGGTGCCATTAACTACAAAATATTTTGGCTGGACAAGAAATCACCAGGTCCCCACTCTAAATTGATTAGATTTTGGACACATTAACTATAAAGTAGAACATTGGTTATATGCCTCCATCGAACATCCGCAGGGGACCAGTTCACCAAACCTCAACCTGCATTGTAGGGAACCCATCCATCTGAATCATATATAGTCCATGAGCTTTCAGTATCGTCCTAATGCAGCTGGTCCAAGTGATAATTAAGTCTTCTAACACCATACACCAAACTTTAAGAAATTTATCGTGATGCACACAATAGAACCAAAAATAAAGGGTCATGGCCAGGAAAAAGGCTCTGTTGAAGTTCTTTCATTTTGCTACTCAAGGATGAGTGGATGACCAGAATTCGGACAACGATAGGATAAGCTTCTACAATCACACGTTGATAACGCAATGCCACAGTTTCTGCTCGATCGGTCTGCCCCACGACTAACAGATAATGATTTTCAAGGTCCATCGCTACATAAGAGAGAGAGAGATAGAGACAGAGAGTTTCATGTGCATGGGGCCCTTTGTGTTTGTTATGACTCACAACTAATGATAACGAGATTCACATTTACCTAAAATTTAGGTCCTAAGAATCCGGTAAGGCCACAGACTTCAAGTAGTTCTCCAGCTCCAGTATAATGTAGGTAATTGGTTGCAATAATACATGGTTGGGCTGTGAAATCCAGAAATCCATCAGAAGAACTCAAGCTGCAAGGCTCAGAAATGGGCTAAGTTAGGCCTTTACGACTCTTTGCTATTAAACAGAAAGAGTAATCCGTAGCAGAATTATTTGCCGAGAATACAGTTGCGTTTTTGAAAATCTGTATTGATGGGCCATAGAATTTTCTATGTTGGACGCATATAATGCTAAGTTCCAAAGAGAACTCTGCACTCCCAAAAGCTCCTTTTTAATTTTCTTTCATTTTGTTGCTTTCATTTTCTGTTGAAAGTCGATTTCTCAAAAGCAGAAAGCAAAGTGCTAGTAATGGGGTAAAAGCTTTGATAAATAGCCCATTTATAAGTGTGTGTGTGTGTATTAAAGCCGCAAGCAAATGCAATAGCAGATAAAAAGCTGAACATGAAGGTGCCCTTTTCCTAAGCCGAAACCTATTTTCTAGTTTACATGGCAGGTGAAAACAAAAGAGGTTTGTGGGGTCAATTTGAGGGCTGGCATATGAGCCAAGCGGATAGAACATTAGGAAAATCATGGAAAACCGCTGATTTAATCAAGTAAGAAACACATAGAATCTGGGGCCTGTAGGGGAAAAAAGCAGGTTTAAGCTGGTGAATCACCTTTATTTAAGAGGTAAATAAAATAATAATGATTATAATAACACAAAATGTCTACTTGGTTTGGTGATTAAGAGTCATTGCTTTTTCCTTTGACAACTTTTTTCTCCCTTCGTGGACCCCATCAGTTCTCCAAATTTCAATCAATCTCTACCTTTTATACAGCCTCTGCTCTTCAGTCAGTCCCATATCAAGGAGAATGATCAAGAGTTTATCTTCAAATACATTTTTAATTTCTTTCACATTTTAGAGGTTTCTGTAGTTTATAAACCCTTTTAACTTTTTTCATACAACTAGAAATTTTTCATGGGCAATTACAGGTTTAGGTTATCAGATATGATGCCCAATGCCTGGTTCTACAAGCTGAAAGACATAGGCAGAGCCAGAAACCATAGCAACAGTACCAACCCTTACAGGGAAAAACAACACCCGACATCTCCTGCTACAACAACAACAAAGCCATCAAAAACAAAGCAACCCCACCATTTTTATCCAAGAAAGTCTTATTACTTCACTAGGGAGCTTATCCCAAGTGATAGATTCTATGCTTCTCCAACAAACACCAAATCCGTGGATGCCCATTTCCCTGACTCACCAAGAAAATCTTCTAAACAACGATCCAGAAAAAGAAATATAAGGTCGTCTAACAAACTTGTTACTTCCTCTGTTTCTGCCGGTTGTAGCTGCCGTGCCACGCTCTGGACTAAGGCTGATTCCCCACCAGAATACTCAGCTTCTTCCTCTTCTGATGATAGCTCTTCAGACCAAAATCCTTGTGAGTCTTTCCCGCAAGAATTCAGGTCTGATTGCATTCTTACAACTGAATCATTCGATAACATGGTATCCTGGCCGACTTCTTGTAGCTGCAAAGTCAATTCTAAAGCTAATGATATCGTTATCGATGTTGATAACAAGTCTTTTGTTAAGAAATTCAACAAGCTAGATGAGTTTCCCAAGTTGTCTGAGCTTGAACTCCCTCCGATCATAACCAAGCCTGCTAAATTCAGCGACATGGTAAAGCATATCAAGAAGAAAGAGCAGAATAATGAACCAACCAAGTATCGAAGGAGTTCAGCTAAATTTGAGGAAAAAAATGCTCATAGTTCACTCTCTGTCAAGGTTGTCGAGGAAGAGAGAATTACAGTGAAAGAGAACAAGAACACTAGTCCTGTCAGGAAATTTCCTGTCAATTCTCCTGGTGTAAGGCTTAGAGTAAATTCTCCAAAAATTGCAAGCAGAAGAATTCAGGCTCATGCTCGAAAAAGTGTGTCGTCAAGCTCGAGCTCGAGCTCAAGGAGGAGTCTATCGGATAGTTTTGCGGTGGTGAAGTCGTCATATGATCCTCAGAGAGACTTCATGGACTCAATGGTGGAGATGATTATGGAGAACAACATCAGCGCATCAAAGGACTTGGAGGATTTGCTTTGCTGTTATCTTTCTCTGAATTCCGACGAATATCATGACCTTATCATTAAGGTTTTCAAGCAAATCTGGTTTGATTTGAGTGATGTCCAGTTGAAATAATTTCCTACCAAGTATAAATATTATCATTATCCTATCATTTTTTTACTTTCTTTTCATTTACTCCTTTCAAAGTAAGTAGTACTAGTTCTTAGGTGATCAGCAATTTAATCAAGAACATCTTTTACCAATCAATTACATATCAATTTATAGTTGAATAAAGTAGAAAATTCAGGAGGTAGATTTTTTTTTTTTTTTGGAATTTTTAGGTAGCCCTGTTTTATTCTGTCATCATATTTCTGATCTGTTGAGACTGTATTTTAGTAACAAGGCTTTTCCTGCTTTCATGAGAATGAAAACCATTTAGCCAAAAAGAAAAAGAGATGAATTTTGGCAGCGTATCTTGATGTGCAGCTAATGACAACAGAATCCATTGAAGACATGCTTTTTATTTTAGCTTTTCTAAATTGTCCTATTATCAAGATCTTTTGCACTTAAACATTGCCAATGAGACAGTTGGACTCCAAAAAGAAAAAGGGAAATAGGAAGCAATGGAAAATCTATTACATGTTGCAACTTCAAGCCTGATACAAGGACAAGCTTCTTTGTTTTCAAAAGGGACAACTGGAAAACAAAGTTTGAGCCCACAGCTACCTGCACTTCATGCAGTGGAGGAAGGCTGAAGCAAAATCCAATAATGAAAAAATTCATGTCCAAAAATTTAAAAAAAAAAAGAAGAAGCTTCGATTATTGGAAATGAGGTAGCATCCTGCAAGTTTTTAGTACCAAGTATTTTCAGATTTTATTTGAACTTAATTTATTTTAAAGACGATTTTAAAAATATATTTCTCTACGTCTGATTAATGCATTCAAAATTTTATTCCAAAAAACTTTTTACAAGAATCAAATTCTATTGACATAAAAAAAGTCTTCTCTCTCTTGCTACCTAAACTAACCTCGTGGTAATGGCATGCCTGTTTTATTTACTTCCTAAAGAGACCACAAGGACAATAATTTTTGTTGAATGAATATATCAGTACTTTGCATGCACCAAAATCAAATAAGGAATAGTGCGCAAAACAATACAAAAACAAAACAGATATTCAATATGATTCTATGAATATGAATTACATGTAAAAGGGTCCCTCGTCCGTACAATTCCTGACAGCTTCTTCCATCAGCTTCAGGTTTTCTCTACCAAAAGAAGATACCCTTTAAGGACGAGGGTTCAGTTTTTTTATCTATCTTCACAATTCTAAAGCTATATCTATCTGTATCTCCTGCTCCAGGCAATATAGCACATTGTAAAAAAAACAAAGCTGTAAAATTCAAAATTTCCACGGCGAAGAGATAAAGTTAAAGTTAACATCGATAATTACAAAAGGCAAATGTACTTTTTTTTCAAACAGAAATAGCAATATTAACAGACATGATTTGGGGGGTTCTTCCTTTATTTTTCTATAATGTCCTTTTAAGGACATGGAAACATTGACTTGGAAGCATGATCAGACTCTACCGATCGTGATAAAGTGTTCAGATTAGCTAACAAATTACTCTCCCTTTGTGCAATTAGATGCTTCTTTTTTGTGAGAGTAACAGTACTCGTTTTCCATTATTTTCTTTTGCCTTTTTTTTTTCTTGAAAAGAAATGTGGGACTTGAAGTGATGTTTCTTTCTGGGACAAAGAGCTTGAAGCTTGGTTTTACCTACCCTATAAAATAAAAAAAAAATTTACATTTTCTTAATAGGATTATTCTGTTAATCCCTAATTTTGCGGTTCCTAATACTTTTTTTCAAGTTGTACTTTTGCATTCTGCATTGACTTTCTATTAAACATTAATTTCACTACATGATTAGTTCAATGGACAAAAATCATTTTTAACTTAAAATTTTTAAATTTGAGTTCAATTAATAATTATTTAATGAAATTATTTTATATGCATTATCTTTAATTATTTATCTTAAATTATTAAATATTAAATATTTTATTTTTGAATGATTGAATAATTTATCTTTTTCAAATTTTTTTTGTATCGAAAGGAGCATTAATTTCTTTTGGGACCTCATTAATTTACTCTAATCTTAGCCAACTATATCCCATGAATCTCATTGGCCAACAAGAAAGAGGCTCTATTAAAATTATAAAATCTTATGACTTTAAATTTATATTGATTTTGTCTGGTTTGAATGTATATTTGTTGTTTTGTGATATATACTAAAGAGTCACGACTTCCAAAACAAAAAAATGCCGAATTGAAGCAATTTCGGGAGTGTGTCGGCGAGCCGCAAGGAGAGACGGAGTCAAAGAAGAGATTAAAAAAACGGAGAGAGACATGAGATGAGACAGAAGAAAATAAAGAAAAGAGATCGACCAGAGGGACCAACATTAACCCGCAGATTGTGGCTACTGCTGGGAGTGACCCAAAAAAAAAATTAATAAAATTATAAATCTATTAAAAATTATAATATAAAATTTTAAAAATTTATAAATTATTAAAAAATAAAATTAAATCGATCCAATTAAAATTATTCTCATCCCTGACTGCTGCCAACACAATTTATATATATATATTTCTAACCCACAAAATAATAATATTATAAATGGGCAAATGAAGGGTAACGTACAATACAAAGTTTGAAGGGTAGCGTAGGGTGGAAGGGTTCCCAAGCAACATGACCCCATATTATTGGAGAGCAATGCCCCAACCAACTGCTGCACGTGCGTGATTAGTACTTTGCCAGTTACTTGCACCCCCAGACTTTGTCATGTTTTATAACATCTTTTCACATGAGTTTCACACAAAAAAAAACATGAATTATATTGATCTTCAAATCAAATAAAGGGACCATTTTTTATTTGTTGAAGTTTTGGCATTAAAATTTAGTTCTACTTCTTTATATGAAAAAAGAAAATCTTAAATTAAGGAAATGACAATTAATTCATCAAAGAAAATAACATTTTAACGATTGACATTAAAATATTGAAATAAGAAATCATTTAAAAAGAGATAAAAAAAAAACAAATTTATTGAATTGGATTTATTACAATGAATTCTTCAAATTTCTTTATTATTATTTACAAAATAATTAATTCGTTTGAAATACTAGTTTTCCTTTTAATAAGTAATTTATATTTTTTCCTTTATTTTTTTACCTCTATATATACTATGTTTATTTCGATGATATTTGAATTTTTTATCAAATGAATTCAACTTTGATCCATATTTTTTAAAATATTATATTTAATTAAAATTTTTTAAAATTTTTAAAATTTAAATTTTACAAATTTTATTTTTAATTTCTATGATTTTATTTAAAATAATAATAAAAATTAATCTAGTTTGATCCAAAAGATTAACAAGTAACAAACATAATGGGACAGAAAAGAATATATATTGCTGCATAAGGATCATATCAATGTTACTTACATTTTGTCTTTTGACAAAGCCATGCCACATAGTCTCTGATAATAGAAAGAAATTTATGTTAATATGAACCGAAAATTTTATTATAACGAATACAAATCTTTATTTTCAAAAGAGTTGAGTTGAAATAATCTTTTTATTTAAATAAAATAATACATGAAAGGGTAAAAACTTTTTTTTTTTTTTTTGAAGGAGAAAAAGGTATTGCTAAGCAAGTGGTCGTCGGGCCAACCCCATTTAAAACAGTAAATATATAGTATTAATTGAGGTAGACTTTTTGTGTAAGTAAACATGTTAGTGACAGATGGATATGATAGCAATGTGACTAACAAAATCTTGTGGGGATTATTTGGTGGGCATGGGATTTTCTCTTTACCCTGTTGTACAAGCTCGCGTAGATACTATAATTGTTTTGCTCAAGTGAATTAGATGAAATTGAAATAATTTATATAGTTGAGGTAATTTATAAAGATACACGTTTATTTGAGTCAAAAATAAGATATTTGAGTCAAAAATAAGATTAAAGAAGAATGAAATATTCATATATATTGATTTGTTTAAAATTAATTGTCGATGATTTGATTTGTTTTTAATTTTTAATTAATAATCTTTTTTTTAGTTGTGATCATAAGATCGGTTGTGTTAAATCAATTAATTATTATTTTTATGTGATTAATTAATTATTTAATAATATTTTTATTGACTTAATTATCTGATTAAATTAAAACTTTTTCACCGAACAATTAGAATCAAAATTGTCATCATCCAATCAGTAACATGACATAGGGAAATTAAGAATTGAACTTGAGATCTAAAATTACCAATGCCTACCATGCCTTCTGGGATGAGAACAGGTAGCAAAAACACTGGCAGAATTTATTGTCTGAGGAACAAATATCTATCAGAATCTAAGAATAAAAATATGTTTCATTTTCAGTCCAATATATAGAAATTCTATAACAACAAAGTTTCTTCAAGCCAAATATATATATATATATATATAGTGATATCTTATGGAATAAATTCTAGTTGCAGTAATTTTTCAACTAAACCAGAATGAAGATTCAGAACTTGTACAAGCATCACTCCTCGAACACACACCAGAAAGCAACTGGAATGTTAACAGACAGACTAGAGTGATTTTAACCAACTAAATTTCCCACAGAATTTTCGTCATGATCATGGAATCCTCTCATTCAGGTTGCCACCAAGACATGCCTTGTCTGAAACCTCTCCGGGCTCCTGAAATCCAATGCTCTCCACCGCTCCAATGGTCTTATATAAGCGCCTTTGGCTTATCTCTGCCATTATTGATAGGTGCAGCAGTTGGCTGCATATGTCTACAAGTGAACCAATCTTTGTCATCTTCCGCTTGCCATTTGAGTGAGAAAACCTCCATGAATCAAGTTGTGCGTCGCACTGTTTGTAGCAGTAAGTACTCGGGTTCTCTGATGGACAAAATCTTGCAGATTTGAGGTTCTTTGAAAAGCAGGGATGGTCCCCATGTTGAGGACTTGAATCTAAATGACCTTTATAATTCATGTTAGAGCACTGGAAAGAGTTCATCCAGCAACTTGAACTTACATAATTAATGCTGAATTCATCTGCAAGAATGAGCATGTCTTGTTAAATGTAGGACAGCAAAAGAAGACTGATATAGATAAGAGTTGTATTTTCCACCAAAGATCAATGAAGGATAAGCAAGATAACAGGTTTTCAAATGATGGTCAAGCTACTGGAAAAGACTAAACGTACCTTGGGGCCAATTGCAACTAGAAGTGACATTTTTCCCATGACAAAATTGTGTTTCATAGGAAGAATGGAACTTTGGGAAGGAAACATCAATTGCAGATGTGCTGATTCCATTATGGACATCATATTCTTCGTCATCTTCATACTTAAAGCTGTGCTGATGATCCTCTTTGAGAGGAGCCCCAGTCCTTCCTAGTTGGAACCAGGGAGGATATCTCCTCCTCTATCATATCAGCAATCTCCAACGGTTCCCATTCATTGATCTCCAATTCTTCCACCATCTCCAAGGCAACATCAACTGCAGTGTCATTCACTATGTCAAAGGGAAAATAGATGTTGCGAGCAAGACCTGTAATACGGGAAATCATGAATTAAGGCATACAGGATGGCATTATGCAGATGTTGACGGAAATCAAACCTTGTGAAGACAGATTTCGATTAGTCCAATAAACATTTTAAAGGAAGAAAGATATTTTGAAGGATGAATTTCTTCAGTATGTAAACAATAGTACAGAAATATAATCACAAGAGGGAATTAATTTCTCCACAGTTTTTTCACAATGCATTAAATGAATCTTTGCAGAAATCAAAGAAATAAAATCTCATATTATATCTCATACAGTAAACATGATGCTAATTGATGGTAATAATATTAAAACAAAAAGGAAGTTTATAGGAAAAGAAGCTTAAGGCAGTACCTTCCTTGTCTTTAATCTGTACTTTGAGAAAAATTGTGTCATCTTCAGTATCCATTGTGCTAGTTATTGACATATCAGTATTCCTTCTTGGATCAACCTCAACAGAAGGCACTAGCTTTGCAACAGGGCCATTAGGAGTCAGATTTTGGCACAAGACACTTGGGATGGGCAGCAGATTCCCTTCATTAGAGGCCAAAAATGGGTCAAGCAAGAGTTCATGGGCAGGCGACCTCTTGGAAACATTCTCCAGGCACTTCCCAACAAACCTCCTGGCTTCCTCATCTTGAATCCTGTAGAATGCCTCTGGCAACTTTCCCTGGATTAAAGAAGGATCATAGCACATAACTGTAATAGATTAATTTAGTGGTGAATTAATGAGACAGAATAGAACTCACCGAAGTCACTTTCTTGTAGATTTGAGCCAGATTGGAGCACTCACTATATGGATACTCCAAAGTAAGCATCTCTAATACACACATGCCAAAGGAGTATACATCTACTAGTTCATTATAATCCTCCTCATACAGTTCTGGTGCCATAAATTCTGGCGTACCTAGTATTTTACGCCGGTTTGAAGAAATTAACATATATAAAGATATATATGATAATCTAGAAAATCAGACAGACTTGCTTGAATTTATAAAATTTGAGTGGATGATGGAAATTGAGAGCTTACCTATAACACTATGGGCATGTTGTGACCCACGAAGAATGGCAGCTATTCCAAAATCACCAATCTTGACTTGTCCAAGGTGGCCATTGACAAAAATGTTATCACTCTTAAGATCTCTATGTATCACTGGAGGGTCATGGCCATGCAGATAAGCTAGACCATGTAGAATTTGGCGAGCCCAGTTCTTAACTGCTCGCATATCCACATGCCGGAACCTCTGTCTGTACCTGTATTGCATCCTACAACATATTAAAAATGAGACTACAATAACACCTCACTAACATATCAGTTCAACTGACAGTAATTAAGGTCTTGTGATTACTCTCGAAGGGTGCCAGAGGTGAACATCTCAGTGATGAAGTTAAAAGTTCTACGATCAATGTCGATCCAAGATGTGCAGAATCGTATGATGTAATCATGGTTCAGGTTCTTGAGGAGGTGGACCTCAGAGTAAAGCCGCTGCAGTTCCTCTGGTGAACGGAAGACATCATTAAGCTTCACCTGATTCCATGCCACCTCCATTCCAAGCACCTCATCAAATGCCCCCTATACACTGTTTTCATGGCTCCTTTACCAAGGACCTCTCTAAACTGCGAAATTCTCGTGTATCATCACAGATTGAGTCATTTTAAAACTTAAACAATGCATAATTCCTCCATTTATATATGTGCTTCACTAATTTGCAATATGATCAGGATATTAATGGATCCTATTCTAATATATGGAAAATTTATGGAATCAAAAATAATTTGAATATTCCGGTATCTACAATCATATTTATAACCGAGTCATCAATATATATATATATATATATATATATAAATATAGATATATATAAATCTACAAAAACTGTTGTTCGGGTTTTGAAGGGAAATTGAAAGAATCTCTGTTAGCCGGATTATAATAGTGGTGTGGTGGAGTTATTTGCTTATTCTATATGAGAACTATGTATCTCACAAGGCCGTTGACCAAAGGAATATTGGATATCATGAACTAATCTTGAACCATGGATTATGCTTAAACCCAAATTCATTTCAATCATGCTTTGTTATGTTTAATGCAGCAGCAGACACTATGTATACATTATCAAGAAAATTATATGGGAAATTTGTTTTCCTAGAAACCGTCTAGTTCTTTGACATTAATCTAAATAACATCGAGCAGTCAAGAAAATTCTAAGATCTCTGAGGATTCTTCCCAATATCACATAAAAAAAAAAAAATCAAAAGCCCACATCTCAAAAAGAGCTGCACCAAAGAATTGTTACGGAAAAGAGGGTAATTACTCTCAAGTCAATATGACCCGCAATTATCCATTATCATTGCAAAAGATGTTGGAAATATTCATTCCTACTCAAAAGCTGATTTTGTATTGTTGAGGCTTAGTTAAGCTATCAAAGTTCATCTTCAATTCACGCATCAATCAAAAAGCAAAGACTTTAGAGTCAATGAATCGAAGAAAACTTACACGCCCATACCGACCAGATGGATCGGTTTCAACGTATCCAAGCTGAGATTTAACTGCATCAACACATCCTCCTAGACGTGTTTTGTACATGGTCCGAGAAATCAGGTACCTTCAAAACCTCTCGGTCTAGCTTATTGTAATATTATATGTAACTTCAAAACACAAATATACTTATCTACTAGTGTAATTCAAGAACAAGGCAGACAAATTTATGGAAGAAAGAAAGTTGATGATTAGTAAGGGGGATGCAATAGAGGATCCGAGGCTTTCCTTCATGATTTTCATAGGAAAAGACGCCAAACAATAACCAAAAGAGCCTTGAGTAATCGACACTGAGCATAATCCAAGCCATTTCCACACCTGCACGTGAGAAGTCGAAGTAGTCCTTGGAAACCATTAAGCCTTTTGAGAGAAAGACAAGAGTTAAGACCATATGTTGGTTAATACAGAAAGATTTTTAGAGAGAAAGAAGCCGAAGCCCAAAGAAAACTGTGGGCGTGTGGGAAGGACTGTGGAGAGATTGGTATGGTAGGGAAAGTGAATATTCTGTGTCAGCCAATGGTAAAAGAAAGAAGAAACAAAAAGGAAAAGAAAAGCCTTTTGTTGAGCAAATGATCAAAAATGGTTTGTGGAGGAGAACTATTTTCTACAAATTGAAAAGATAGTGATAAGTGGGAGTGGGACTTTGACAAGAAACTAGACTTCTAAACTTGAAAAACCAATGGCCACGCTTTGACAGCACCATTGTGGAGGAGAGAGCAATCCCAAACATAGATTTTCAGCTTCGGATGAACCGAAAGATTAAAGATTTTGAGATAGTCTGAAAGGCTTTTCGGATTGCAAATCAACAAGACAGCTGTGTCAAAGGCAAAAAAATGGTGGAGGGTTGGTGTTGGTGGTAAAAATATACAAACTGACAAGAAGATGAGAAGCTAATGAAATGGAAGAGTTGAGGTTAAGTGCGGTGCGGTCCCCTCTCCGCCAAATAAAAGAGCTGACGCAATTTGACAGAGTGAGTCCAATGACAGATTTTAGAATTAAATGTCAAAAGTCAGGACTCAGGATAGAACACATTGGCTGCTGGCTGCTGCTGAGGCTGAAGCTGACATTGGGGCTGAACACATGTATAAATAAAATTGTAATTATAATTATAATTAAATAACTTAAAAGAATGGTAAATTGGGTACATTTAAAATGAGAATTGAGAAAAGGAAAAAAAAATCAATTTGCCTCTTAATCAACACTTCTATATATATATATATATATATATATATATATATATTTTATAAAAAATAGACCATTTCAAGTAATCTTAAGTGTTAACTTCAACCTGATATTTAGTTTTAGGTATGCAGTCACCACCCTTTTTTATTGAAGAAGAAAGAGTCAACAAAGTTACAATCTTTTCTTTTCCCTTTTTTTTTTTTTTTATAGTTTTATGAAATTTCAAATTTATTAAATATTATTTTTTTAAAAATAATTATATGAATCATATTAAACTATTCTTAGCATTTTGTATTTCTAAATATGCAATTGACATCATTATTTTTGTGTAGAAAATTTAGTAAAGTTCAGAATCTGATAGTGCCAAAATTTTTGTTTTTCTTTGTGGGATTTGTCTCAAGTCACAAACCATGTGGCATCAAATGACAAATTCATACGTTTAAGAAGAATATTTTGAGTTTAATCACTTGTAATATCTGATCTGATGGATAAAACAAGTAGTAATCTTTTTGGTTTGTCTTTCTCACTTATTTAACAAGCTCAAAAGCTCAATGATATTGTCAAATTTCATTTTTCTAAACAAAGAATAACCCAGAAAGGTTACGAGAGGGATTGCAAAAGCAATAAGCCCAGAAGCTGACTTTGGCCATGGCCTTCATCAGCACAAAGCTAGATATCAAATTGTATTGCAACCACCGAACCACATCGATAGCCATAACTAGAAGAATTAAACCGTTACAGCTGCGCAAATAACACTATTTTTGCAGTATAATTTACATGAACAATCAGCAATAACAATCTGTACCTACACTTTTCGCCAAGAGCTACTGGCAAAGATATCAAAACCTTGGCAAAAAAAAAAAGCATAATTCAACAAATCCTATACATGGATTACTTGCTAAAGTACAACTATGACAAATAAAACACAAAAATAATGAATCTCCAGACATTGAGCTTTGGAATGTCTACCAAAGAGCCATATTCGCACAAGCAGAGGCTCGGGCTGGCTTTGTTAGCTGTAATTGTTCTATTTTTCCAAACTTTTCAACCGCAAAAATTAAGATCATTGCTTTCCACAGCTATCAGATGGATAAAGGTGGGAAATCTTCTTCATTTTTTAAATGGAATGATTGTACAATGATCCTGCATGTTTAGAAGAGAAAGCTTAGAGAGAATAGTACACATATTTACTCTGCCGTATAGAATTTCAACACTCAATTCTCAAACCTGTTCTGATCCATGCCCACGGCTGATTTTGGCCTTTGCATTCCTAATTGTGGGTGACTTGCACTCAAGTTTTGAGCGCGAGGGGAACCTGGATTATGTTGCTTGTTACTTTCTGTAGAGGCTGGCCAAAATGGTAGGGACCTCTTTGACCCAAATTCTACAACCCTGTCTCGCTGATGCACTGAGCCATTGGCATTAGGGGATAACACTTTTTCAGAACCAAAGTGGTGGAGATCCAAAGACCCAGATTTTCCACCAACTTGATTTGATGACTGCACTTGTGCAATCTCACGGTTGCTTCTCTCCGGTGAATTAGTATCTGGGGATTTAATTGAAGGACCGTTGTTGCGCGGAGACCTTGCTGGTGCTTGGTTCCTTCCCCTTGATGTCAAGGACCTATCTCTATAATGGTTCTGCAAAAAGATTTAAGCATAAAACCACATTGAGACAACAAGGGCCCAACCAGAAAATTTTAACAAAAGAAAAACAGCACCAGCAAAATGCCACTATGACACTGCCACTGCAAGTTAGCAACAGAGGCTAAATTTCATATTTTCAGCATAAGTTTTAGAAGCCCAATCCAAAGGCTTAGAATGAGTATACCGTGTTGGGATTGGGAAAGTATGTCCCTGTTCCTCGAGGCTTTAGCATTTCTTCCATTCCAAAGCCTGAACCATGTAGCATTGTTGGGTTCATGGAATAGTAGGCTTGCTGTGGTACAACACCATTAGCATTTATCGGGGAAATTGCATTTCGCCGGAACTGCACTGACTGTCGTACTACATCCCATGAATTCTTGCTCTGTAACTGAGAAACCAAAGGTGAAGAAATTGAAGGAGCAGAAGCACTGATCGTATATTCATAGCGGCCACAATCCAAACTACGTAAGTGAGTATCATAATCCCCACAAAGATCTGACAATGAGCTCAAAGCTTCCTGACTCCCAGCAGCACTAGTGGAAGCCGGATAACTGGAATATCCAGGAAATAAATCCTCAGATGACGAAGCAGAACTTGAAATCAAGGGATGGTGCTTCAATCCAACAGGGTACTGAACCCCTTGACTAACAACCAACTGATTCTTGCTGTGATCACCATGTACATTAGTACCCAGCTCCTCACTGGTTGCTGGAAGAATACCAGAAGTCATATTCTTTTCAGTCAAGCCAGAATTTTCTGATTGTTTGCATTCTGCATTTCCATTTCTTATATCTCCATTATCCAAAGATGAGCTACAGAAATAGAGATGAGGTGCATGTCGTACATTCTCCAATGAAGAAACACCGTCCTCTGCATTCAGAGGGCAAGATTTATGTGCATTATTTGAAATTACAAGACCTTGAATTCTGGCGGTTGCCAGGTCTAAAGCATCCCCAGAGAGACGGACTTCTGAAACACTCATAGCATTTGCAGAACCTTGCGGTTCATTAAGGGTTCTACTAAAATTTGTTTCCCTTCCAGATACATTACCATTGCTGACTTTGTGCAATGATCCCTCATTATCAGATCCATAATTCCCAGGCATGGTACTTGCATGTGAAAATTCTGATTCATAAAAGGTTTGATCTTCTTGACATGACTCTGTACCTGAAACTGATGATGTTGCACCAAATCCACTGAATCTAGACAACGAGGCAGGATCTTGAACATCAGGCCTCTGTCCACTTCCATGCCTATCCAGAGTGTTTGAGAAAAACTTACGAAGTTCATCTGCTATGCTTTCTTCTGCCTGGGAAAGAATGCACCCCAGCTTCCGAGCCCCATAATTGAAAGCACTTCTTATACGATAAAAGTTCCCTACAAAGGAAAAGGTATATTATGATTGACCTTTTGTCCCTCTTGATCAGTTCAAGAATCACTAAACAACCATTTTTTCTCCTATCCTCAAGACTTAGAAGTTTTGAGTTCAAAAGAAATGAATAATGGAATTTGCTTACGGAAAAGTGATTCTACCTTTGCTTACACTGCGACCAAGATTATTGTTTTCTCTTAAAGGATCTACAATGTTTAGATGCTTTTGAGGGAATGTGCGCGAATTAGTCTCAAATCCCCTTGATGGAACTGAGAACTTTTCCACACATTCCCTGAGAAAAACATTGCGGAGCAGTAAATCCCCCCCACCATTTTCAGGCATCTCAACTGCAAAAAGGATCAATGACATAAGCAACTTAATCATGTATAAAGTAGAATAAACACAATTGGGCATGAAAGTAAAATGAAGTTGCTCACCCACAATATCTGGCAGGGAGGATATATGGATCGGACCATTCAAACTGATGCAGTAGTTTTCCCAATCAAATTTGCTAAAGTAATCCAAAAATTTATATAAAACCTGTAACATATCAATCAGTTACATTTAAAATTTATATAAAACCTGAAATATATCAATCAGTTACATTTATGTGATCAGTTAGTTTACACTGCCAATATCCCTGCAGCACTCACCGCTAAAGGACCATCAAGTGATGAGTGGAATAGATGGAAAATATACAGCACCAAAGTCTCCAAAGCATAGGTAGAAATCAAACCATGATGAGCCCCAAGAATACGGCTCTCATAGTAGCACCAAGCCTTTATCAGTATAATACTGCGTTTAAATAGATGATCTTTTCCAATAAGACGATCAACCTGTAAAGTTATTGGGGATGTTAATTTATGAAAAAAAAAAAAAAGGCACATTTCTGCTGATATCCAATATGATACAGCCACCCCTACCCCTATAACCATGCCAGCTCTCCCAACATGTACATATACAGAAAGATAGAATAACAGAGATTTTATATCCATATCTCAATTTTAACAAAGTTCTGCAAACATGAAAACATGAAATCAGAAAGGGGAAGAAGTTGATTGTCATATATTTAACGAGAGAGAGGGAGAGAGAGCAATTCGTTTTTTTTTTTTTTTTTTGTCTATTTGCAGATGAACTCAATTAACTTGAAAGTAAACGGCTTTCATTCACACGCAAATTTTTGATAATGTACCATACCTGCTCAAGAAAGCACAACGTACATAGCCCCCCCAACTGATTAAAAGAGATATCTACCACAATGTTCTGCACTAGACACTTTACAAGCTTAACCTGCCACCAGAGAAGCCAAATTTAAAGATGACCAGCTACATATGATAACAAATGATTTCTGAAATGTACATTGTTACAATAAAAAATCATCTCAAATAATGCAAGAGCATATGAATATGCAATCATTTCTACCATGCATACCAATGAAATCTGGGATGGTAAAGAAACACGTGTAAAGTCTTCGCCTAGTAAAAGAACTAACATATTTGAATATGGCCATGGATACACAATAATGTGTTTTATACACAACATAGTTATATACTGCAGTCCACAAATTGAAAAATAAGATCAACTTGAAAAACTGTAACAAAGGATATTTATCAGGGGGAAAACAGTAACATCGCTGCAAAAACCACTGAATCTGATATTTATAAAATGAATGGTTGTCACAAATATCAAAATGGCACAAAACATGAAGGGTTGAACTCTTGCTGAAGCTTAGTTAAAGTTTCAGCAAAAAATAAACCTTATAAAAGTTTTGCTTTTGTTCTTGAGAAAAGAAAATACAACTTTGAGACATGTAGTTAGGATCTATGATATGACACAAAAAACAAACTTCGTAGGCAACATAGTTTACAAGTAAGAGAGACTGTTATGTCAATCATTATTCATTGAATCAAACATTACTATACTCTAGCAGTGAGCTTGTATGTTTGATTAGAGAATGACATTCATACATATTCTCTTGCTCAAAGTACTTCTGGTGCATCATCAAGGAAGCCAAATATTGGCCTTTTGTCACCAAGCCAAATTTACAAATCATGTATAATATCTTAGATTACTGTTCCCTCAGTTCGCTCTATAACTAAGCATTAATAGTACTCGTATGCCTAGGATCAATTGATTTGCAACAACTTTAAAATACTTCTCAGTCAAGAGGTAGAGATAATCAAGTAATGTATTTTGAACTTTACATCACAGGTCACCCTCTCTATTCATCTAAAAATAACCTAGAATGACTTCATCTAAAAATAACCTAGAATGACAACTCCATGCTAACAGGCTGGCAGAGCTAATGCAATTAAAATGGTCTATAAGTTCAGCATTACCTTTGTCTATATTCATCTGCTCTTTCTATATTTCAACTTTCAGACCTTGTTGCCTTTTTAGACAAGGTTTGAAAACATGCATAAAGGAATGAGAGTATTACTTGACTGTCCATTAACTTGAGATAGGAGCTGCATTTAAGTATGCACAATTTCACAGGTTCAGAAAGATATAAAAAAGAAGAAGATATAATAATGTTCTTTTGTACGTGTTCTAGTTATCAGTTACACCAGTTGCCCCCATAGTCCAGTCAAAACATCCCACCCTCAGTCATGGATAGGGTTTTAACTTTTAAGCATACATTGTCTATGTCACAGGTTCAACCCACCCAAACTGATCAGTAGAGATACCAGCAATGATCTGGAAATCATTGTGCCCCTCAGCAATCAGCAATGGACTACAATTAAGAAGCAGAGATGACCAGACAAATTATGTACAAAGCCAAAAGTGGAAAAATTATTGTGGTCTTTAAGTGTATAACATTTAATTGGAGAAACTCTTTCGTGGGGATAGCATTTATCTCCATCTAAGCATAGAAATCATTAGTCCTTGTGTTTCTCCAGAAATAACATTCATCAAAATGACAAAGAGAAAACATGTGGATGCATCAAATTACTTTTCTGCTCATTTGTCCAGGTAATAATAACACTAAAATAAATGGTCAAGGTGGGGAAACTCAAAATGCAGATAGATGTAAATGTCAACAAAAAAAATAAGGGATGAAGTAAACCTAATATAAACAGGTTAGTCTCCTACATAAGCAAAATACAAATAATATTGACTAAGAAAAGATCTGTAGCAACATGTTAGGAAGTTAAAAACCTCTGCCCGAATTAATTGGACATCCTTCACCACAAACTCTGCAGCTCTGTTTTGGTCTTCTCTTTCAAGAACAGAACATACATCATTGGCCAAAGCCTCCTCAGAGTTTAGGGCACCAAAGGCTGTCAAATCAATATCTCCATCAGGAAGATAGGTCTTCAAGGGCACTGACCCAAATGGAAATACCTGAAATAAATACAAGATAAATTATTAATATCTATCTAAACTGTTCACTACTTCAAATAAAATGCTCTTATCTTCATGATCAAAGCAATAAAAAGCTATCAAAACAAGAAAAATAAAAAGACAATGAGACATATATGACTACTGATGTTATTGAAATAAAATGTACATATTGGTCTGTCAACAACAACCAGGTTCCTTTCAGCTGCAAACATTAAATGATAAATTTTCCAATTGACTTTTACAATCCAAGGTAATTGCAATTAAGGGCTTTGCTAACTTGGAGTAAGTCTAAAAAACCCCTTGATAACCTAATTCAGGGTAAATGAACTGAATTTAACAAAAGTAATACTATCATAGACGTCAAATACTCAAAAGCACCCCATCAATAGTCTTATCATTCCATCCAACTACCAATAGAAGAGAAGTTGGCTACCTTTGACAGTCATAACAATGGAACATTAACACGATAGAACCTCATCCATGTAACAGAATTTGTAAGTTCCATTTGGGTTGATATCTATCTATAACAACTATTAGGTCTTATCAACAACTTTCATCTACAAAGGACATATGGTTAGGACAGGATAATAGAGAATTACCAATGACCCACACTCCACCTTCTACATAATCAACTGACGGAGCAACCCTTTGTCGGAAACCACATTACCTTACACTCCACTTTGTCCCCTCTTGAAACCATTTTAATAACAAAAACAAACTGCCACCACTCTTCATTCTAATTTAATCAATAAATACTAACCTTATTTTCTCTTAAATTTGGAATTCTTTTTCCTGTTACTCCAAACTACATAAGAGTTCAGTTTTAAACTCAACTCCATTCTAAAAATCCATTCCCAGTAAAATATAACAAATAGAGTAGTAATTTCCAACTAACTCACTAATTACACAATGTTAACATTCGATCAAATAATAATAATAATAATAATATTATTATTATTATTATTATAGCATATACGATGATAATTAAAAGCTTCATTAATGTTTGATAATCTGACCTCGTAACCAAGATGATTCCTAATTAGTCTCAGAACGTAATCGACGACCGATTTTCTCCTTTCTTCTGAAATAACCGTTGGCTGAACCTGGGCTATGATCCCCTGCGTTGCTTCCTCAGCCTTTTGCAAATACTCTGCACCAATCCCCGCTTGATTCGATGACGATGAAGACCTCTGGTTAGACACGACGTCGTTTGATTTTGGCGACCAATCTCGGTGATCGCCCATCAAAAACCACCCTCTCCTCCCAACGGAAACCAGTTCTCCACCCTCAGAACTCAACAGAACGTCCGATCATTCAAGCGCTTCGATACGCCGCCCCCCCAATCCAACTGCGCCTTCAGATCTAAACACGTTTTTTTATTATTTCTTAATTTGAAGGATATTTTGCACGAACAGGGTTTCAAAAGGGGAGAAAAGCATAAAACGGCAGGAAAATTACAACAAAACGGCGGTGCAACTGTGGATTCTATCTTTTGAACGGAAAATTTGGTGGTCGTAAAATGTAGAATATAAAAGAGTGCGACCAGAAGTTATTTTTAAAGTTTTTTTGGGATCAATTGACCGTTTAAATTTTTTTCCTTTTCTATTTAATTGATTATTTCTTTTTTTTTTTTAATCTTATTTAGTGACGATTTTTTTTTTCACTTGCTAAGTTTTAACCGCGGCAGCACTGCTTGCCATTTTTGTTAGGGTAAACGTGCCTCCATTCCCCATCAAAGGGAAAACCGTTTTAAAAAAGAGTAAAGGGTAAAAAATTTATCAAAGAAAAATTAATAAATTTTTTATATTTTATTATAATCAATTAAATTATGAAATTTTTACTTTAATTTAATTGAATATTTAAGTATTTATTTTTATCTAAAAATTAACCCTTAAACGTAAATTTTATTCAATTAAATTATCAATTAAACAAAAATAATTAATTATTTTTTATTATAATGATTCAATTAATAAAAATAAATGTTTAAAATTTTAATTAATTAAAAAAATGATAAAAACTTTGATAGTTATTAAATTTTAAGTCAAAAGCTTTTTTTTTAATCTATTTAGCCAAAAAAAAAAAACAATTAATTTAATTTCCTATCTTACTACTTTTTTCTTAAATGCATTATTTAAACTCTTTCGCGTAAATTTTTCTCTTGAAGTATTAACAAAAATCTTGGAAAATTTTTATTCGGTGCCTTATTTCCCTTTAATGAATGATGGTTATCCTATTAACTATTAAATATACAAATAGTGAAAATTTTAAATTTTACATACAATTGTCACATTTTTTTTTATATCTCCATAGTGAAATTCTAAGTTTCATAAATAGGACTTAACAATTGACACATGTTTCATTAAAATATATTTTTAATCATTAATATATTAGTTAATATTAACTCTTTTTTTTGTCAATTTTAGCAATTTTAATATAAAAAATTATTGTATAAATTCACAATGAAAATTTTTCCCAATTATGTCCAATTAGTGTGTATATATATATATATATCAATAAATAATAAATAAAATTATTATATATAAATTATAACTATCTAATTTCATTTATAGAGTTTAAAAAAATATATAAATCTTGGGAAAAAAATTGCTGCCTTCTTTCTTTTATGCATTATTATCCTATTAAATTACTAATAATGTAACTTTTAAATTCCACCAACAATCTATCACATTGTCTTTTTCATCTTTTATTTTTTTAAAAAAATTTGATACATATATAGTGAAATTTTTTAATTTTATAAACAAATTAAAATAGTAACACATATCTTATTTTTTAAAAAATTTATTTTTTATTTTTTAAATATAAACTAAAGAACATATATCACAATTTAATCCCGCTTATAGAATTAAAAAATTTACTATTATATTTAATAATTTATTCTTTTTATATGTCTCAAAATCATACTTAATTCTACTTTTTTTACTTTTAATTTATTTTTCATATCTTTTTTCTTTTATTTAAATATTATTATATTAATAAAGTAATATCTTCTCTTCATATATTAAAATTTATTACTTTGAATCCAAAATTTAATTGACTTAGTTCATTCAATTGAGATGACATATATTAAAATTCATTACATTAAATTCAAGATTTAATAATTATTTTATCCAATCAAATTTAAAAATTAATATCTAATAAATCAAAATTTTTAATATTTAAATCTCAATACTTTATGATCTCTTCTTTTATTTTAGATTATAAGCTTCTTTGTAAAAAACATTTATAAAAAAAAAAAAAAAACAAAGCTCATTTTGTTGAATCACATTTGGCCTAACTTTTTTTTTTTTTTTTAATGTTGACCTAACTATTGTTACTCCTCCTTAGAAAAGAAAAGGTCAAAAGTTTAAAATCTTTTCTCTCCCGAACTTCTTCGTATGTAGCAAAAAAAAATTCATTAAATCAAACTATTAATTATCACATTTAATACAATAATATCATATTTGATAATTAAAAATATAACATAACAATATAATATAAACGTAATATAAAAATAAATGATATGATTTAAAATTTTAATAATTACTATATATGAATTTAACAAAATAAAAATATATACTTTTTATTTTCATATCAACACAAATTATAATAAATAATTTTTTTATAAAATATAATATAAATATATAAATTTTAATAATTTATACAATACCCAAATCACCGAATCTTAAAAATATACTATAATTAAAATCTTAATTAAAAAAAATTCCTCAAGTAGAGATCGCAATACATGACTCACCTGATAGACTGGCCATCAATCCGCCTTGAAAAAGGTGGTTTATTCTTTTGAAAATCGGGACAAGACTCGGGGCAAACTAGTTTATTTTGTTTCATAAGCATGGTGAATGGATATGATATACGGTTGTCGCACACCGTCCCGCTTTTAATATTAAGATTTTGTTTTTAAATATCCATTATTAATTAGTAAACCTAAATGCAAAAATAATATTAAATACATTATGATTTATTTAAAAATAAATCACCTGTAAAAATTAATTACGAAAATTTATGATTTAAAAATAAATCATCAAATTTCTATTTAATTATTTATTTTGAAAAAATAATCTAATTTTTCTTTCCAACATTATGTAATTTTTTATTTTACTTTTTTACAATAATTTAAAACATTCCAAAATTATAAATTATAATTTTTTTACAATATATAAAATTTTTTCAATCGGAACAATAATATTAAACTACGCCTCAAACTAGAAATACTAAATCACTAAATTGAAAAGGTTCTATTTCAAACTTGAATTATAAGATGTTAAAGGTGAAATTATGAGATGATAGAAACAGAAATATTGGGCCACATTTGGCATCAGGTTGAGGCCCAGGGTGGATTCGATCGGAAAAAAAAAAAGAAAAAAGAAAACAAGTATTTTATATTGGCAGCATTCGAGAATTTCGTTTTCTGTTTCTTTTTCAAACTTTCGTTTTCGAAAAATAAAAATTTAAGGTATCGATTCCTATAGCAAAGCTACCCGGTTACATTAGCTCTTATACTTGTCATAATAGTTTTGAGATCTTAGATGTTTAAATTTTAAAATCGAAAAAAATAAAAAATTATCATAAATAATTTTTTATAGGTATAATTGATCACTTAAATAATTTATTTTTTTAATAAAATGATAAAATGAGTCCAAAAGTTTATCAAAAAGATTATTTTTAGTCTACAAAAATAGAATTACGTTCGATAGTCAATTATGTATGAGGAAAGATTAGCATTTCCACAACGCTCATGAAAATTGATACTAATTAATTATGCATTATTTTTTGTGTTAGATAAAATAATTTCAATTTGAAATTTAATAATAATTTCCTTAATTTTTTTTGAAAAAGAAAAAATTTTATTAAAATTATTTGTTTAGGAATATTAAGAAAATTTTTAAATTAAAAAATTATCTTAAAAATTTTCAACTTTTAAGCAGAATTTATGGATAACTTTTTTTACTTAAGATTTGTCACAACATTCCTTAAAATGAAATAAGCATTCTTTGTAGATGATAATTGTTGATGACTCTTCAATATTTAGGTAGAGTACCAAGAATTATTTCTTTTATAATGTTAATTTTATTTTATTTAAAAATCTATTTTTTTAATAATACTTTTCATAAAAACATTTTGTACAAAAAGAAAAAAAATTGATGATATTACAATTAACTAAGAAACAATAGTAAAAAACATAAACATGCGAAATGAATGAAATTAATAGATAAGTGCATATATGCTAATAAATGATATGCATAATGATAAAATGCAATTTTAGAATAAAGTTCTTAAATGTAATGAGAATATCCTAACTCACCAACATCTAGATAGAGTTTATATGCGATTATTTATATTTAAGATCTCATTTTATTATTATTTATATTTAATCTTATTATTATTACAAGTTAAGGACTTGCACGAAAAACTTGGTGAAATAAAATTTTTTAAATACTCTATCTTCTAGATGACATTCAGGAATAAATTATTTCATGTAAGATTTTCATACGTATCATTAGAATTTTAGGATGTTTTTAGAAGGTTTAGGTCAAGATTTTAAGGTTTTGAGCATTTAGGGTTTAGGATCTCATTTTAGGATTTCAAGGTTTTGGGTTCTAAGATTTTGGATTTTAGGGTTTCAAATTTTAGAATTTTAAAATTTAGGGTTTTGATGGTTTTAAGGTTTTGAGTTTTGAGGGTTTTAGAGTTTTGGAGCTTAAGGGTTTTAAAGGTTTTTTTTTTTTTTTGTTGAAAAAATAGGAATCATCGATAATTCAAACTTTGTCAATTATTCTCAACATCTAAGCAGACTTTCAAAGTAAGTTTAGTTTTCATAATTCTCTTTTTTTTTATAGTTTTATATTAATGTAACATGAAACAAATAAATTATGCAAATAAAAACTAAAAATTAAGACAACCAATTTAATAAGTTTTATGCATATTTTATTCCTATTTATTTATTACCATTTTCTTTCTAAAAATTAAAAGTGAAATAAATTTTATTTGTTATTTAATTTACTTGTTAAAATTTTTACTTTATATTTTAAATTCTAATTTAATTTACTTAATTAATTTTTATTTTTAATTCTTTAATTCTCCAATATCTAAGAGGAATTAGAATTTTTAACACATGATTTGAATTTTCTCCAAACTCTAGGTAAGGTTTTGAAAGTCATTGCATTTCATTAAAAAAAAAACCTATTATTCCATTTTAATTTCTAAAACCATCTTTCTAAAAAATATTTTTAAATAGAAATTATCCTTTCTCTTTTAAAAAAAATAAATATTTTTTTGCAAGCAATACATAAATAATATCATAATATCAAACATTCATAAACAAATTGACAAGAAGAAACATACCAAAACTATGATAAAATAAATAAACAGAATAAAATAAAATATACCTCAAAATAAAGTTTTGGATTAGAACCTAAAATGAAATCCAATGTCTAAAAGACTTTTGAACCGATTGGCCTTTAATAGAACTAATCTGCTTCTTTCTTCCCTTTTTTTTGTTTGTTTGTTTAAAGCACACATTTTTTTTATTCGTCAAACTTTTTTGACTTTAAAGCTTTTTTTTTTTGTTTACTTTTCAAAGTCTTTTTATTTTTTTTTTTACTTTTCAAAAGTTAAGGCTCTATTTGGATTGAGAAATATTATTTATTTTTATTTTCTAAAAAAATAGTTTTTATTTTTTTTTGTTTTCTAAAAATGTATTTGGTAAACAAAAATAAAAATTGTTTTCTAAAATGCAAAAATAAGGAAATAAATAAAATATTCAATAATATTACTATTAATGTTATTTAATTATAAAAATATAATATGTATTTATTAATTAATGACATTATAAAGTGTTTAAACATGATAACTTGTAAAATTTAAGGAAAAAAGTAATGTTATTTTCATAGTTGAAAACATCTTCTTTTTTTTTTTGTTTTCATATTTCAACCCATTTTCATTTTTATTTTTTATAAACTTGTTTTCATTTTCAATTACCAAATGCATCTTCAATCATATTTTTTATTTTCTTGAAAAATAAAAACGAAAAATGGCACTGTTTTATGAAACCAAATATTACCTAACTTTTTTTTTCTCTACATTTCAAAGGTTTTTTTTTACTTTTCATTTTTTTGACTTTTTGAAGTTTTTATTTGACTTTTCAAATTTTTTTTTCTTTTATTTTTCAAAATTTTTTTGACTTGACTTTTCAAACCTACCTTCCATTTTTTTTTTTGGCATTTTAAAGCCTTTTTTTCTTTTTTTTTTTATAAAAAAATCTCTCTTTTTGATTTTTTTAATCTCTTTTCTCAAATTTTTTCTCTTTTTTTTTTCTCTCTTATTTTTCCTTTTTTCTTCTTCTTTTTCTTTACTTTTCCTTTTTCCTACTTCTTAAACCTAATGCCTACTCACTTTTTTTTTCTTAATTTCTCATTTTTTTACTTCATTTTTTTTCCTTTTCCAAAAGATCTCTAAAACATATAAACTATTTTAATTGAAAATAATCCCCATTCTCATCCTCGATTTTTTCTTTTTTTGTTATTATGACTATTGTTCTTATGGTTTGTGTTGATTGGGACATTTTTTTTTACAGAAAAAAGAAACAAATGAAAGGTTTTTTTTTTTATTTGAGAATTTTTTGACAATGGGTCATTTTTTATTATGAGAGGCTGAGGTGTTGGAACAAACTCGGTATTAGTGCCAGTGTTGGCACAAGCAAGGATGCGGGCGAGTCTAAGTTTTACCGAGGGTTAGTTGGGGTGTTGGTATATGGGTTGGGTTATAGTTTGCTTGATTTTTTTGTTAAAGTGTAAAGGCTTGGTTCTGGGTACGTGTAGGGGTGATTTTTACTAATGGAGGTCAAAAGCCTTGGGGCTGTGGTGGCATTTTACACGGGCTGTGATGGTGGTCTACAATGGTGGTGATTGGTGATGGTAGAGGATAGTTTAATGGCTAATGATGGCATGGTTTCTAGTGTGGAGGTTTGAGGTCTAGTAGTGGTGCGAATGTGGGAATGGGTGCATACAGTGAGATGTGTGGTCACAATGGGGTGAAGGTTAGGTGCAATGAACATGGAATAGGATGCTTAGTGCTACTGTGGTTTGGGATGGAGTTGGGATAGTTTGCGTTTAGGGTTTGAGACTTTTGTTGCAAGCTTTTTTTTTTTTATAATCGAATGGATTTTTTTTAAAAAGCCTTCTTTTGTTTAAATGGTCCCTAAAATATAAATAATTCATGTTCCTTTCTTCAATCCCATTATTCAACCATGAGTTAATCACCTTGGAATTGTTTTCTTAGATTAGTATAGCAGAAATACAGCAATGGCTTCTAACTTTTTGGGACTAGTGAAGCATGCTGCTTTTTGAACATTGAGTTTTTTTATGAAGGTATGTTAAGGTTAGTAGGTAAAAATCGATTAAAAATCGAAAAGCTTAAAATGGTAAGTGGTAGAGTTAAGGGAGTAAAAAATCAATGAATTTATGTTAAAATCAAACAAAACATCAAGTGAAAATAGAAAAGCTTAGAATAATACCCAATTTGGATTCAACAGTCTAAAAAAAACCAATGTTCTTATTGAGCTACCATATTGGCTTTTCTTGGATTTTAAGGTAATTTAATTAATAATAAAAAAATGGCTTAGGCTTAAAGGGTAAATTTGATTAAAGCATCAAATTTAGCTCCAATTAAAATGTGCAATCAGACTAAAAAATCAATTGAAACCTACTTATCGAGATAAAATTTGGTGTTTACAACTGTTTCTCTTTACACATTTATGAGAATTAGGAATAGGGCAAAAACATAACTACAATTTTGTCTAAAGTTAATGATTTGGGTTTTTTCAAAAAAATTTTAATGTTTTTTTGTTTTTTTAATGTTTTTTTTTTCCTTTTTTTATTAGGTTTTTTTTGTTTTGTACTTTTTTTAATTATTATTATTGTTACTTTTAAAAGGCATATAATGTTGAAGATGATCTGAATTGAACTTGGATTGTAAAATAGAATGAATGAATTGAATTGTGAGTCAGAAAATAAAGATTACTGAGACTGGGCTACAAGTAGAGAAATAAAAATGATCGGAATTGAATCATGAGTTGAAGAATAAATATGACTAGGACTGATCTACAAGTCTAAGGATAAATATGACCGAGACTAAATCACAAGTCAGAGAATGAAAATAACTAAGAATGAATCGCAAGTTGAAGAATAAAAATAACTGAGACTGAATCACGAGTTAAGAAATGAAAACGATTAGGATTGAACCACCATTCTTTTTTTGGTTCAAACCACCTTTTCTAAGATTTTAGTTTAAGTGCCTTTTTTTTTCTTTTTTGTTTTTCTTTTTTATTTTTTTTCATTATTATTATTATTATTATTATTATTATTATTATTTTGCCATAAGAGGTTTCAAAAATTTTAAAATCTTAACTTGAAATTTAAAATATTTTGCCTTGAGGATTTACAAATTATGACACTAAAAATAGATTCGGCTTGAAAGACTTACAAATTTCACCTAAAGGACTTAGAAACTATGTTCAGAAGTCTTATGAGTCTCAACACCTATAAATGCTCTTCTAAAAAGAAGCCTTGAAACTTTAAGTTTTAAAATATTTTGCCAATAGGACTTATAAATCTCGACATCTACAAATACTCCTCTAAAAAGATGCCTTGAAATTTTAAAATTTAAAATATTCTACCAAAAAGCCTTACGAATCTTTTTTTGAAATGAATCATTCAAAATTTTAAAACTTTTTGAATTTCAAGTGTTATCATCGAAAGGAACTTGATTATCACCACCAAGTGAATATGCAAATGATAATTAAACATGATTACTTGGATATCACCACCGATAAAACTTTAATGATATACGAATATGAATACATAGATATCACCATTGAATAAAGATGCAAATTGATTCGGATATCACTACCGAGTAATCTTGAAGAAAACTTAATCATAATATTTTTTTAACTAGTGCCAATTTTATTGGGCTTAAAATCTGAGTGTCAACTAATCTAGGCTCGAGTATTCGTTAATCTAAGCTTAAAGTGCCAGTTAAATTGGGCTTAAATTTGAATACCAACTAAACTGGGCTTAAATATAAGTATTAGCTAAACTGGGTTTAAAATCTATACGCTAGCTAAACTGGGCTTAAAACTGTATGCCAACTAAACTGGGCTTAAAATCTAAGTGCTAAACTGAGCTTAAATCCATGTGCTAGCTAGACATGACTTAAATATGAGTGCCAGCTAAATTAGGCTTAAATTTAAATGTCAGTTAAACTGGACTTAAAATTTATATGGTAGCTAAACTAGGCTTAAATCTAAATGTTAGTTAAACTGGGCTTACAATTTAAGTGCCAATTAAACTAAACTTAAATCTTATTTTGTATTGTCCCTTATCTTTTTGAATCATTGTTTTAACAACCCATCCATTTTTTGCAAATCTTTTTCTTTTGACTCTTCAAAACCTTCTGACATTTTAGTTTCTTGTCAAACTATTTTTTATTTTTCTTATTTCTCTCTTATTTTTTTTATGATAGATCATTTTTTTTATTTTTGCTATTTTTCTTTCTTTTTTTTTGATAAATTCTCTTTCTTTTATTTTTCCTTGATAGACTTTTTTCTTAACAATTTCCTTTTCTCTTTTTTTTTTTTTTACTTTTATTTTTTTCAAAACCTAAAAGAATGTCCACATTACTTTTTTCACTGTTTACAAATTTGACAAATGAAGTTATGATATAAATATAAATGTCCAATCCAAAAATGTAAATGTCTTTTCACCAATGCAAATGATCATAAGTGTAAAATTTTTTTATTGTGATTTGCAATATGAATGATTTTCCACAATGGAAACATACCTTAACAAAGATGCAGATGCCAAACTTATCTCTATAATGCAGATATCAATATTTTTTCCATGTAAATGCCCTACAATGATGTAAATGTAAATTTTCATGGCATAAATGTATTCGACAAATATGCAATAACAAGTTTTTCACATGCAAATGCCTTTTACCAATACAAATGCAAATGTTCACGTATGATACAAAAGCCCTAATGGTATGAATGCAAATTTGCAAATTCAACTGTTTTATTTTTTCAATAATGTGAATGTTGCTTGCAACTATAAAATTTCATTTAAAAAATGCTAATGCAAATATAAAGACTTCTAGGATGCATATGTCCTGACATAGATGCAAACACCAATGTATAATAATAGTGACGTAAATGTGCGTTGTGGATGCTAAAAATACCCTTCTCCAAAAATTTTCCTTTCCAATTTTATTTATTCTTTGTTATCCATCAAATCGGGTTTTCCAACTTATTTTTTTCCTATCTTTTCACTTGTTTTCATCTCATTTCTTTACCAATTTTTACTTTTTTTTATCTTTTCAAATGTGCTCTATCAATTTTTCTTTCATTTTTCAACACATTTTCCTTTTTATTTCCATTTTCATACAACATGCAACATGTATTTTGGACTTGATAACAAAATAAAAAAGACAACCACCACATTACTTATAAAATAATTTTTTTCTTTTTCTTATAATTTTTCATCAAAAACATTTTCCTTTTTTGAATCCAAACTAGTCTAAAGGTTCTCATAATTTGAGAATATTTTTTACACCCAAATACGATTTTCTTATTTTTCACAAAAATGCATAATTAATCATTCAAAATTTTTTTAAAATGACGAACAAAATTGCCCATATAATTAAATTTCTATGGTCACAAACAATGAAATATCCAAACAAATGTGACTTTAGAGTTTTTTGAAAATTGGTACTCCCTAGTAGAAATGAAAAATGTGACAATGGATTAAATGGTTCAACATATTAAAGTTTTAGTTTATTCAAGAAAGGTTTACCATTTGAAGGAAACAAAAAGGATGTATACTTTTAATCGGAGCTCACAAATGAGATATAAATTTTTTTAAAAGCAAGAATCTTTTGAAAACCAAACATTTCGATGCTTTTTTTAGTTTTCAAATATGACATTTAGATAAATATCAAGGTCAATTATGATGGGCTTAAAATTTTGAAAGATCATTTAGAAATGAAAGAAAAAGGCTCAAATATTTAAAATTAATCCCTTGATAGATTTCAAACTTCTAGAGCATCAACATTCTTGGATCTTTCAAAAATTAAAGTGGCTTCCTACTAGTTTTTTTTATTTTCTATGCACAGAATTGGCTTCAAAGTATTCATATTTACTCTAGATCACCCTTTTAAAGGTTTTCACCATAGAACCTCGTTTCTTTTTTTTCTTATTTTTTTCTTTGTTTGTTTTTTGTTTCCACCTTGCACTTTAAAATTCCAATTTCATTCAAAATGAGTTGTTAGATCAAATAGGTATCTTAGCAATGAAAGAGAGCAAATGATTTACAAGTTTTATTGTAGTTCTTTAAAGAAGTGCTTCTTAATTTAAACATTCATGCTTGATCCAATATAAATTTTTTTAGGATGTAATATAAGCCAATGTTCGAGGTTGTAAAAAAAAGGATAAATAGGTCCAAAATTTATTTAAGGGTGATTAAATCAAGGATTATTTTATCTTATACACAGAATTCTTTTTAGGGCTTCTTTTTCTATCTTTTCATTTTTCACACTTGCCATTCAATCATTTTTTTTTACTTTTTTTGTTCATTTTTACTTTTTTTTCTTGCCTTTTCTTTTTACTTTTTTTTTTTTTACATTTCTTTATACATATCCACCTCTGACTTTGTGAGTTTAAAAATTTT
Organism: Durio zibethinus; assembly: GCF_047325235.1. Classification (NCBI taxonomy): domain Eukaryota; kingdom Viridiplantae; phylum Streptophyta; class Magnoliopsida; order Malvales; family Malvaceae; genus Durio; species Durio zibethinus. The sequence goes on along the minus strand of NC_143165.1, from coordinate 630,045 downwards.
TGGAAACTTATTTTATTAGATATTAGTCTCTTGGTATGTAAAGTTGTTGCCATATACCTGGAATAAGACCTTATCATGTGTGATTCTTGAATATGTCCATTTCTTGCCCCAATATAGATGGTGATCCTTGATCAAAGTTCATTGAGAAAGAATTCATTAAGATTAAAGGGATAGCAAAAGAAATTCATTTTTTTATTTGTGAAAGGATAATGAAAAATGATCATTTGGCATCTCAAGCATGATCACTTAAGTTGAAAAGTGATTCTTTTTAGGAATTTAAATTGAAGAAAGTTTTTTTTTCAAATTTTTTTTCTTGGGATTTTTCTAGTTTTTCAACTTTCTCTTTTGGTTACTATTTTTATTTTGGCTTATCTTGGTTTCCTTTACAAATTTTTGGTTTTTTTGGCTTTTACTTTGGATTTTTCAAGTCTTTGTTTGGATTTATTAAACTTTGCAATTGCATAATGCCACAATCTTTTTTTTTTTTTTTACATTTTTTCTTTCTTTTTTTTACATGCCTCCATAACTCACATATCAATCCACTTTGCCAAACACGATTCATAGAAACTTTCCATTTCAATGTGACATTTCAAATGACAATGACATCGATGAACTCAAAATGGGTCTCAAATGGTCCGTGTCATTCAATAAAAGAGAAGGTTATGGCATAAATCAAGTTGTTTTAAGATCAATGTGTGATTTTGCTCTTCTAGTTGATTTGCCTCAAAACATGGAATAAGGTACGATGAGAATTGAGGCTTTTATCTGTTCGAGGTCATTTAATGAAATTTAAGTATTTTGGTTTTGGCACATTTGAGATTACAGCATAGTCTTGACACATCAAATTACCCATATCTAGATTGTAAAAAAAAAGTCATTTTTGCTTGGCTTTCTAAAAATCAAAAAAGTTTTCCTTCTCTTTTTCAAATTAATTGTCTTATTATTCATTGCCTATGAACATAATCAAGTGAAGATAAGATTCACAAATTCAAGTACAAGTCCCTTAAGGGATTATGGTTGATGAGCAAAATCATGCAAGTGGTTGAAACATGAGAATGTTCAAAGAGAGGTGCGAAGGTATTGGATGGGTTTATTTCTAATAATGATCACCAATTATTTTAAGACTCTCATCTCTTTTATGGATTTTTTCTTTTTCTTTTCCTTTATGTTTTTGAAAAGGTCTATTTTTCCAAATTTTATGTTTTCTTTTTATCCTAGTTTTCTTAAATGATCTTGAAAACTACTTATATGAGGTTTTACAAATCAATCTTTTAAATTTTTTCTCAAACAAAAGTTAGAAAGTATATAAAAAATAATACTTACAAATCCAATCTAATCAGTCAATGTGTTATTATTTACAAAGTCTAAAAATTAAAATTCATCCTTTTTTTTAAGAAACAACAATCCGCTTTTAAGAATTTCGAAAATAAAATTATGCACAACATTAGAGATACCAAAAATTGTCTAAGATCAACAATTATGCTTTCATTTCCACAATGTTGTTTTTCATTTTAGACCTATTTAGTTCAATATGCTGAATCCTTTCCAATATTCAACTTCAAAGTTCTTGCCAAACTCAAACAAAAAAAAGACGTAAACTAGCTGAAAGATGACTTAGGTTCTATCAAATTTTCATGATATGATTTTTCTTCGTAAGAACTTTAGAATTTTTTTTTTTTTACCTATGGGAGCATTCTTTATTCAACAAATGATGGGATATTATAAAGAACAATTAAATAAATGCATGGATGACATAAAATTTTCATGATGAATTTATGAATGTGTGTGCAATAAAGATTATGCATATTTCTCTAAAATGCCATAAATATAGCATTCGAGTTTGATGAGAATCACATTATTTATTCACGTATGTACATTAAATAACAAAACATATTCACATGAAATGAAGTGTATTTACTATACAATATGATAGTAATTGTATCATTTATGAATATATGCACATGAAATGAATAATGAGACACATTTATATGAAATGTAGTATATGTACAACACAAAACGTGTGAATGCATATGCATGTATTTCATTATATCTAATATAATGTCCTATTTCATTATATGTTTGCATGAAATGCAATGCATGTATAATGCAAGTTTAGAATCATGTCACTTATTAATGTATAAAACACAATGACAAACAACATTAGTAATTAGATGTATGTATAAGACTGATGAAATATACTTATATGTAATACATTGATATACCATATGCATGATATGTTTACACGAAATGCAATGCATTTATTATGCAAACTTAATGAATTTGACATTGCCATTAAGACATATGTAAAATGAAGTACATGTACTATTTATTGAAATGTGCATGAGATAGAATGCATGTACCGCCTAATTAAGATGTACATGACATGAAATATGTGTACTACCTAATTAAGATATGCATGAGATGTAATGTGTATATTATTATCTATTTATATGCGGATAAAATGAAGTGCATGTAACATCATATTTTTTCTAACTTTAAAAACATAAAAATGTATACAAACAAGATCAAATAAAATGTGAAGAATTAGACAACATTGACTTTTTTTATTTTTTTTTAAATGGGCAAAATTTAAAAACAGACACATGTTCTTTTTATTTCACACAGAATGATTAGGATTCAAAAGTTTTTTTTTTTATTCTTTATTGGCCAACAAAGAAGTTAAAAAAAAATTTTCTATTTTTCTATTTTTTTGTTTCTTTTTGAAAAATTATGTTTTTTTTATCATTATTATTTTTTTGAACTTTTTACCATATCATTTTTTTATAAAGTCCACCAATCTACTTAATCAGTTTGAAAACTTCCCTTTTATTTAAAATGTGGTTACACTAAAAATACAAAATTGCTTAATTCTAATTCATTCAAAAAAAATATTTGGGTTGAAACAAAAGAGGTAAAAATCTCTTTTTTTTTTCAACACTTTTTCTTTCTTATGCTTTTAATCCTTATTTGGCTAACAAAAAAAGTAAGAAAAAATTTTTTTAAAAATTTTTTTCTTTTTTGTGGGTTTTTCTTTTCTCATTGTTAAAAAAATAAGGATGCAATTTTTGGAGAAACATTAGACAAATCAAATAGTATGTTAAAAGAAAATTTTATTGGAAGCATTTTTTTTTCTTTTCAAAATTTAGTTTCGTTTGTATTATTATGACCCCTAAAGTATAGATTGTATCAGAGTATCTTTCACGTGTCCTAATTCGAGTAATTCTACAGAAAGGGTTGGCATAGCTCTACCTAAAATTGGTCCTTTAAGGTTCACTATATGTTGAGTTAAGAATTTATACATATAAAGATTCTCAAATTATTCCTCACATCATTATCTATTATAAACTAGTAAGGCACCGTAATTCTCACCCATGACAAGCTACAAAAGAAAATGGTTCAATTTAAGTGAAAGTATTTTATTAACAAGAGTAGAAGATATTACTTTACGAGAGTGTAAATACTTAACTTCCTTCTAATAAAAACAGAACTCGAGTTTAGAGCTTATGCATCCAAGTGCCTATGTAAAGTGTGTGGGGATATAACAAATAGAACAATATAAGTAAAGGAAAATAAAATGACAAAATCAAAATATTGATGTAACTAACATGCACTATTTTTTAGAAGAATTAAAATTAAATATCACTTAAGCCATTAAATCCAAAACATGGGATAATGCATTATTAATCATTGGCCTGACTCTTAAAAGTTTTCCCAACGAAGTTATCAAATTGTTATAACGATTTTGGGACCACTAGACGTTTAGATTTTAAAATTGAGAAAAATGGAGAGTCACCATCAATCTTTTTTGTTAGACGCAATTGGCTACCTAAATAGTTTATCTTTTTAATAAAATGATAAAACGAGTTCAAAGTTTATCAAAAAGATAATTTTTGGTCTACAAAAATAGAATTGAGTTCAAGAATCAGTTACGTGCGAGGAAAGATTAGCACTCCCACAATTTCCATGAAAATACTCATTAATCATGCATTATTTTTTATATTGGATAAAATGGTTTCGATTTCAAATTTAATAATAATTCCTTTCATTTTAAAAAAGAAAAGAATATTATTGAAATTCTTTGTTTAGGAATATCAAGAAAATTTTAAGTTAAAGAATTATTTTAAAATTTTCCAACGTCTAGGTAAAATTTATAGATAACTCTTTTTACCTAAGATTTGTCACAACATTCCTTAAAATAAAAAAAAAATTCTTTGTAGATGATAATTGTTGGTAACTCTCCAACATATAGACAAATTACCAATAATTATTTCTCTTAGAATGTTAATTTAGTTTTATTTAAAAATTTATTTTTTTGAATAATACTTTTCAAAAAAACATTTTGTGCAAAAAAAACTAATGGTGCTACGGTTAACTAAGAAACAATAGTAAAAAGTATAAACATGTAGAATGAATGAAAGTAATAAATAAGTGCATATATGCTAATGGATGATATGCATGATGATGAAATACAATTTTAGAAATGGGTTTTTAAACATAATAAGACTATATTAACTTCTCGATATCTAGACAGAGTTTAAATGTGACTATTTATATTTAAGATCATATTTTATTATTATTTTATATTTAATTTTATTATTATTACAGGTTAAGGATTTGCATGAAAACTTGATGAAATAAGAGACATTCAAAAGCAAATTATTTTACGTGAAATTTTCACACATATCCTTAAAATTTTGGGATGTTTTTAGGTATAAGTTTAAGTTGAGGTTTCTCATTTTATGGTTTCAAAGTTTTGGGGTTTTGGGTTCTAAGATTTTGGATTTTAGGGTTTCAAATTTTAGGGTTTTGAATTTTAGGGTTTTGAATTTTAGGGTTTCGAGTTTTAAAGATTTTATGGTTTTGAGGCTTCAAGGGTTTTGAGGGTTCTCAATTTTTTTAAAGAAAATGAGAATCATTGATAACTCAAACTTCGTCAATTATCCCTAACATTTAAGTGGATTTTCGAAGCAAATTTGGTTTTTATAATTCTCTTTTTTCTTGACAATTTTATATTAATGCAACATGAAACAAATAAATTATGCAAATGAAAACTAAAAATTATCTTGACAATTTTATATTAATGCAACATGAAACAAATAAATTATGCAAATGAAAACTAAAAATTAAAACAACCAATTTAATAAGTTTTATGCATATTTTGTTCCTATTTATTTATTACCATTTTTTTTCTAAAAATTAAAAGTGAAATTAATTTTATTTGTTATTTAATTTACTTGTGAAAATTTTTACTTTATATTTTAAATTCTAATTTAATTTACTTAATTAATTTTTATTTTTAATTCTTTAATTCTTTAAAATCTAGGCAAAATTAAAATTTTCAAAACATAATTTAAATTCCTTTCAACATTTAGATAGGGTTTTCAAAGTCATTTCATTTCATTAAAAAAAACTATTATTCCATTTTAATTTCTAAAACTCTCTTTCTAAAAAATATTTTTAATTTAAAATTATCTTTTTTTTTTAAATAAACTTTTGTTTGCAAGCAATTCATAATAATATCATAATATCAAACATTTATAAACAAATTAGCATAAATAAAAATACCAAACCTATGATAAAATAAATAAACAAAACAAAAAAATAAAATAAAATGTACCTCAAAATAAAGTTTTGGATTAGAATCCAAAAGGAAATTCATCGCCTAAAAGACCTCTAAATAGGTTGAGCCACTAGTAAAACTAAGTTATTTCTTTTTTCCCCTCTTTTTTTGTTTAAAGCACATTTTTTTTTCTAGACTTTCCAAAGCTTTTTCTTTTGTTGGCTTTTCAAAGTCGTTTTTTTTTTTCACTTTTCAAAAGCTAAATTTTCTTTTTTTTTCTCTACGTTTCAAAGGTTTTTCTTTTTAACTTTTTAAATTTTTTGACTTTTAAAAATTTTTTATTTGACTTTTCAAAAAATTTTCTTTTATTTTTCAAATTTTTTTTTACTTTGCTTTTAAAACCTATCTCTCTCTTTTTTTTTTTTGGCGTTTCAAATCTTTTTTTTTTTAAATCACTTTTTTGACTTTTCAAATCTCTTTTTTTTTCTCTTTTTTCTTCTTCTTTTTTTCTCTCTTCTCTTTCTTTCTTTTTTTTTTCTTCTTTACTTTTCTCCTTCCCCACTTTTTAGACTTGATGCCTACTTTTTTTTTTTTACTTACTTTCTTTTTCTTCTACTTTCTCTCTCTTTTTCTCTTCTTTTTTTTTTCTTTCTCTAAAAGATCTCTAAAAAATATAAACCTTTTGACATTAAAAAAATCCATATTTCCATCTTTGATTTTTTTTTTTTTTGTTATTGTGGCGCTAATTCTTATGGCTTAGGTTTATTGAGATTTTTTTTTTTTTGCAAAAAAGAGAAAAAAAAATGAAAAGGTTTTTTTGATTTGAGAAGTTTTTTGTGATGGATGACTTTTTTATTATGGGAAAGGCCAGGGTTTTAGTACAAGCTTGGTATTGGTGCTGGTTTTGGCACGGGCAAGGATGCAGGTAAATCTAGGTGTTGCTAAAGGTTGGCTAGGGTGTTGGTACAGGGGTTGGGTTATGGTTTACTTGGTTTTTTGGTTAGAGTGTAGGGGTTTGGTTCTGGGCGGGTGCAGCGGTCATTTTTATTTATTGAAATCTCGAGCCATGGGGCTGTGATGGTGTTTTACATAGGTTATGATAATGGTTTACAGTAGTGGTGATTGACGATACTAGGGGATAGCCTGATGGTTGGTGATGGTATGGTTTCTAGTATAGAGGTTTGGGGATTGGTAGTGGTACAAGTGTGAGAATGAGTGCGTATAGTGAGATGGGTAGTCACGATGGTGTGAAGGTTGAGTGTGGTGAGTGTGGAATAAGGTGCTTGGCACTGGTTTGATTTGGGATAGGGCTAAAGTAGTATGTGTTCAGGGTTTGAGATTTTTGTTTGAAGTTTTTTTTAGTAACTAAATGGTTTTTTTTAAAGGGAAGCCCTTTTTTGTTTGAATGGTCCCTAAAATATAAATCGTTCTTGTTTTCTTTTTCAATCCTATTATTAGCCATAAGTTAATCGTCTTAGAATTGTTTTCTTAAACTGGTATGGTAGAAGTGCAACAATAGCTATTGACTTTTTGGGACTAGTGAAGCATGTTGCTTTTGAAACATTGAGTTTTTGATGAAAGTATGATAGGGTCAATAGGTAAAAACAAGAGTAAAAATCAGAAAGCTTAAAATGGTAAATGGTAGAATTGGGGGAGGAGAAAATCAATGAATTTGTGTTAAAATCAGATAAAGCATATGGTGAAAATAGAAAAGCTAAGAATGATACCCAATTTGGAGTCAACGGTCTGAAAAAAATTGACATCGTTATTGAGCCACAATATTGGCTTTTCTTGGATTTTAAGGTAATTTAATTAATAATAAAAAAATGGCTTAGGCTTAAAGGGTGAATTTGATTTAAGCACCAAATTGGGCTCAAATTAAAACTTACAATTAGGCTTGAAAATCGATTGAGATCTATTTATCCCGGACAAAATTAGGTATCCATAACCCTTATAAAATGTAAGAATCTATTTAGGCATGTAAATGAGTTGAGCTGATATAGTAAAATTTGTTATTCGAAACTTGATTCGAGCTCAATTGAATTTTAATTTTTAAATTCGAGCTCCACTTAAGATAAAAATTAAATTATTCGAGCGCGTTCGGTTATGCTTGTTTAAAAAAAATGAACGTAATTTTTATTCTCGATTTCAAACTCGATTATATATTCAAATTCATATTTAAATTCAAACTTAAGCTCGAATTAATATATATATAAGTAAAATAGTAATTTTTAATTAAAATAATAAAAATATATTAATTTTAAAAATTCAATCAGACTTGTGAATTACTCAAGCTAAATATTATAATGCCTAAATTCGTCTCGCTTGATAAATCAAATTGTTCAAGTTCAAGCTTGACTCGATAATGATTGAAAGTTCGAGTATTTTACAAGTATTGATGTATCATTTATGCTTTTGAATTTATTTAAATTATGATTATGGTTTATTTTTAACCTTTCGTTTTGTATTAGTTGCAATTGTTAGGGTTTCTTTCCTTGGATAGCAAAATGAAGAAAATAGTGGAAGAAATTAAACTATTTAATTCAATACCTCAGATTCATGAATGAAATGTTTTGGAGTCCAAAATTGTCGTTTAATTCAGTTTTTTTGAATAAGCCTTTTGCAAACTGTGAATAATGAGTCTGGCTTTTAGATTAGCGTGAACTTTTGGAACCTTTTCTGGTATTATTCTGATCCTAGCTCTCCACTCCTAAAATGCTTTCATAAACTTTATGTTAAATAGGAGTGATCATGTGAATGATCGGTTAATTTCGAATTAAATTATTTAAAATTAAATTAATTAAATTATATTTTTGTTAATTAAATTAAAATTTTTTATTTTTAAAATTAACTCATTGAAATTAATTCAATCAATTCAATTAATTTTTTTAATTAATCAAAAATAAAATATATTAAGTTGAATTATATTTTAAATTCTTAATTTATTATATCTAAAGCAATTTAAATAAAATCATCTAATAAAAATATTTAAATACCAAAGTATTAAGTTAAAAACAATAAAATGAATAATTTTATATATTTTTAGTTTTATATATAGGTTTATTATATTTCGATTAAAATTTTGATTAATTCAAATTTTTTAATCGAATTAACTGAAAATTAAAAATTTTTCAAATTTATTTTTGATAACCAATGGATTAATCAAATTTAATTGGTTTGGTCAATTAATTCCGTTAAAACCAAATTTTGTACACCGCTAATGTTAACTGTTTGTCTAAATGTTGTTCTAGATCACAAATGCATTCTTTCTGGAAATTATTATAGCAATTCATGTTCTATAACGTTTGACGTTCATGTAGATCATTCCAAGTTGGGAGAGAGAAGTTTGTCTTTCCATGTCTTTTTTCTGATAAATCGTAAGAGATTGGAAGTTCCGATGTTTGATATGCTTTGGTAAGATAACTTTATAGTTTTACCCCTCGCTTTGGGAAATTTTAACTTCCTAGAAAATCATGTTTCTTGGAGAATGTTTCAGTGTATTTTGCTTGATTTGAATTACTTCTTGTGGTTTTCAACTTCTATGTTATTCAGAGGTACTCAGGGGGTGATTTTCATGTCGTTACTGCTAAATTTGTGGATGTGCCTCATCATTGTATGCAACGTTATCTTACTTTATGTTTCAATTTAGTACTAGTTTGCTAAGAAATGTAGATGTACCTAATCATGCTTGAAGATATGCTATTCTTTCTTTACTAAATTTATTTAATATGATTCTCTTGGGTATCCGTGGAACTTGATTTGATCAAGCAAAAATAGTTTAAATGATTTCTACTTGTTACAAGTGGCACACGTTTCTTACCCCTTATAAAAGAATAAGAGGGCAATTGTCCCAGACTATTTCCTGAAACGTAGGGCACCGTATAGTCTTTGTACTTCTTTTTGTCTATATAGTCTATTGGAAGTAAGAGCTTGTTCAGAAATTATAACATTCTACAACATTTTCAGAGAATTGGTGGTCAAATTTGTTCATGAATCAGGAGAGATGGGAGGATTATTGCTTTGAAATTTGATCCACAGCTTTGTTGGGCTTTGCGACTTGGGTATTTGTGAATTTTGAACAGAGATTTTTTTTCCATTTTCATTAGTTTCAGAATGGCATATCCAGTGCTTCAAACAGATCATAACAGTTACATTTATTTCTTTTCCAGTGAGTTGACTGGAAACTCTTATTATTTTGACCTTCAACAGATGTTGAAATTCATCCAAACATTCGTAAACAATTCTGGAATCCTCAACAATGGCCAAAACATGTGCTCGTCGGATACACCTGGTCAGTATGCTTGTTTGTTTGTCGAAATCTTTCTCTATCTCTCTCTTTTTTCCTTTTTCATTTGGCTGGTTTTGAATTTAGTCATGCTTTTAAGTTTTCAGAAACTTGTTGAAAATGATATTACGATTTAAAGTAAAGCAGAGAGATGGTTGTGATGGTTATATGACAAGGAGGAGCAATCAGAGATTAAAGTGACATTGTTATCAGTAGCTGCAGCAGCACTCATCATTACGTAGTTTTTCAATTTAAATAAGTTTTTCCTCATATTTGTTTTACTAGTGTATGTGAGGACATTTATCCTGCCCTTGGTCAAGACTTAAGATAGAGTTGAAGTGAATGAGCCATTTTTCAGGCTTTTAACCTTGTTCTTACTGGTTGATGAAGTCGGAGGACTATATGATTCATTAGAAAAAGGGCACAATGGTTACTTTCTTTAGTATAATAGAATTATTAATCACTCATTGGATTTATTTAGGATATTTTTCATTAAGTGATTTATATGAATTATTAATCTTTCTTTCTCTGAATTTCTCCCTTATTCATATGGTTTTCTATTTAAAACGCAAAAATGATTTAAGCGCAATAATCACATCAAGTGTTACTTTTACCCAAAGCTTTGCCATATTGTATTTTTTAACCAAAATGCATCAATCCACAATATTAGCGTATGCTCTTCAATCCCAATAATTAATGATGCACGTAAGTACGATGATATTAAGGTTATGCAGCTCTTTTATGTGGATTATTATTATCAGTAGCTACAGCAGCACTCATCATTACATATTTTTTCAATTTAAATAAGTTTTTCCTCATATTTGTTTTACTAGTGTATGTGAGGATATTTTTCCTGCCCTTGGTCAAGACTTAAGATAGAGTTGAATTGAATGAACCATTTTTTAGGCTGTGAACAAAAGGAAATCATATAGTCCTAATAAGAAGATGAAGCAGTTTCCTCTTGATTGAGATCCTTCAAATATGACCATTCCTAAAAGTGAGTGAGCAAAACAAGAAAATGTTCACAAAGATGGTTAAAAATCTGAATCATATGCTAGTGCATTTGACTCTCCTTGAATATATATGGTTCCATATCACTGCAATTTCATCATTATCTCTTGACATTTTTAGCCCAAATCCTTCTCTTAAATTATATCCTTTTAAATATTCACGTAATTTCTATATCAAATCCTTCTCTTAACGAGTTTATCATATCAGTTGGATTCAAAGTTTGATGAATTTGTAACATTTTAAATGTCAATATTATGTTGAATTAATGTAATTAAAATTTGTAGGGTTTTCTATGTAAATAATTCACCAAGAATCATTTGGAAATGAGAAATGCACTCTTTTTAATCCATATCTTAACTCGATCGATTTAACAATTTTTAAGAATCATCATACTTACATTTAGATTCTGTAATCATTTTTTTATCTCTAAATCGTGATTTTTTTTGCATAAAAAAAAATGAATGATTTTAGAAAAACTAAACAAATCCCTAGAAAAAGAGCTTTCCACTTGTATAATCCATAATCACCTTTAATTTTACAAGAACAGGAAGATTTCAAGGGTTCATGTATCCTATAAGAGGTGAAAGGCCACCAAGAAAGAAGAAGGGGTAAAAAATAGTGAAAGGCCTCATCATGTGAAGACCATTTACTGAACATATCACCTATTTGATTGAATATTACTAAATTAAATAGGTTTCTCAAGCACTTTAAATTATTTTTTTATCATATTCAAATTGCGTGAAGAGAAATTAAACCATTCCTCAAAATAAATAGGCATAACCTCGTCAGTGTCAAAAGATTTAATCATGTCGTTTCTGAAAGTATTTCTCAATTGCATAACATTGATCAGACAGGATGATTAAACTGAGCTTACACAAAGGAATTAGGAAAGGATTGATGAGTTTCTAATTTATCAAATGATGAGACAACAAAATTTAGTTTATAAATGTATTCTAATTAAGCAGCCAATGGCTGCAGGCTATTGTGCTATACATTGGCAAAAGTCATCATGTTGTTAAAGCACATTACTTGTACCTTTGAAATACCTTTTAAAAAGAAGAAAAAAAATCCCTTGTCCCATATAATGCAACAAGTAAGATCAAATATACCTCTTCACATTAATGATGTAATTTTGAATCCTCAGCTTTCATTAGGTTTACTTATGATATTGTAAATATTATACATAATGCATGCAAAGCATTTATTTCTATCTAAATTTTACGCATAGGCATTTATCATAACGTATAGATCTATGGACCTATCGTTATACTTGAAATATAAATGAGTCACCATCAATTTTTTTTGGTTAGGTGTGATTGGCTACTTGATTTAAGCTGATCTGCAAAACAGAAGTTAAGTTCGGAAGTCAATTGCACATGAAAAATGTTGTAGCACCCCCAAAACGCCTATTTAAAGGATAGTTACCGGTTTGATTTCAAATTATCCAAGCTTTGCTTAATATTTTTTTATTTACCAGATAGCAAATTTTATACTTCCCTCTTTTTAGAATTTTTTTTTTTAGAAAAAACAGAATAATTTTTTCTTTTTTCTTCTTTTTTTTTTTTTGAAAAAGATAGAATAATTTTTTCCTTTTTTTCTTAAAAAAATAAAAAAATCAAAAAATAAGATATGGTTAAAAATAAATTAAAAAAATAAAAAAAATGAAAAAAAGAAAACCTGCGGTCGAATCAAGACGTGGGCCAGCATGCGGGCGTTCGGGTCAGCGCGCGAATCTTGGCTCACTAAAACAACGTCGTTTCAGGCAACTATATAAGCCAATTTCCACGCCTTTCTTCATAAATCTTTTTGCTCTCTCTCTATAGATCGAGAAGCTCTGCCTTCTCTTTAGAAATCTCTACCAGAAACTTCAATCGAAGCCAAAAAATTCATCGATTTCTAAAAAAGTTATTGAAAAATTCAACCAAAAACTGAAAAACCATCGGCTTTCTGGGAAGTTGGCTAGAATGTGATCGAAAAATTCAACCGATCGTCGGAAACTTAATCGAAAAATTCATATTTTGCTAGAAAACTCAACCAAACCCAGAAAATCTAGAAAAATTTAGAAAAAAATCCATAAAAATTCTCAGATGATTCTAAGCCCTCTCCGAACCTTTTATAACCCTGAATTCACCCCAGAAACTTGAGTTCACCTCCAGAATCCATAAATTAACTCCAAAATCCCAAGATCAAATCCTAGAAACCCATACTGCCAAAATTTTCCCAATAATTTTCTCTCCGTTCTCCTCATTTTTTCTATATGTTTCTATGTGTCAGAATCAGTCCAATTTATAGGCAGCCTGGGACCAATTCAAGAAACGGACAGAATTAATCCCAAGCTTGATTCATGGGATTCCTTTCTGTCAAAATGAGATTTTAGGTCTAAATTTCAACAATATTCATTTGATTCTGTGTTAACCAAAAAATATGGTGATTCTGATCTACGATCATGTGTGGATTGAGTAGAAAAGGAAACAAAAAAAATAAAAATAAAAATAAAAGTAAAAATAACAATAATAATAATATATGGTGATTTTGATCTACGGTCATATGCGGATTGAGTAGAAAAGGAAACAAAAAAAATAAAAATAAAAATAAAAGTAATAATAATAATAATAATAATAATAATAATAATAATAATAATAATAATAATAATAATAATAATAGAATCTAATTGGACCAAAATGGGCTGTAATGGGCCTAGTCGGGTTTAACCCAAATGGCCCAACTAGGCTCAACCTAAGATGGGCTCAATTAGGCCCAGACCAAAATGGGCCCAATTGGGTCGAGATCAGAATAGGTCCAATTAAACTGAACGAGAATGGGTCCGATTAGACCCGAATCAAAACAAATGTCTTACTAGGCTTAGACCTAAATGGGTTCGATTAGGCTTAAACCAAAATGGGTTCGATTAGGCTTAAACCAAAATGGGTGTTTACAGCTGTCCCTCTTTGCACATCTTTGTTAGACAAGGATGTTGTAAAGCCTTATACACCTACTATGGACTTGAATTCAAAAACTGACCTGGACTAAACTAAGGTTAGGAGACCATGATGAAACCACAAGCCAAATGAAGCGACTAGGATCGAGTCGAGATAAAAAATGAATGATCGGGATAAAATCACGAATCATGTGTTGAAACGAAACCATGAGTCTAAATAAAGCAACCATGACCAAGTCAAGGTCAAAAATGAATGACCGGGAGAAACCATAAATCATGTGATCGGGACGAAATCACGAGTCAAAATAAAGTGATCAGGATCGAGTCGAGGTTGAAAATGAATGATCGGGATGAAACTATGAATCATGTGACTGGGATGAAACCACAAGTTGAAATAAAATGACCAGGATCGAGTCGAGATCAAAAATGAATGACTGGGATGAAACTACGACTCATGTGATCAGAACGAAATCATGAGTTGAAATAAAGTGACTAAGATCAAGTCAAGGTCAAAAATGAATGATCAATATGAAACCACAAATCATGTGATTAGGATAAAACCATGAGTCGAAATAAAACAATCAGGACCGAGTCGATGTAAAAAATGAATGATCAGAATGAAACCATGAATCATGTGACCGAGACGAAATCACGAGTCAAAATAAAATGACCAAGACCTAGTCGAAGTCGAGAATAAATGATCGAAATGAAACCACAAATAATGAGGAATGATCTGGATTTAGCCAAAATTAAATGAGTGAGATAATGCAAATGTATGCCTTATCTAGGATGCAAATAAATCATTGATTGTGGTACTAAGGTTTTTGTATTCTCGTTTCAGAAGAGAAACCATCGGATACTATCTTACATGTTCACGTTCATTGTACACTTTAACGAAGAAATTCCCCTTCACATTTGACATGAAAAGCTATTTTTCATCAATCTAGAGGTGCATCTTTGGCAAAAAAAACCATCTTTCATCAACCTAGAAGTATGCAAGAAGCCATCAACCTGGAGGCATTTTAGTAGAGGAATTTTTGCGTCCACATGTCTACTCATCCAAAGAGAACCATGGAAATTTTTTTTTTAGGGTCAACCTTTGCCTTTATCTCTTTCAACCCTTCAAAATAACACACTTCTTATGATTTTGTTCAATTATTAATCATTATCCTAATTCTAAAGTATGATGATGCAAATTATGCATTTTTTCCATTCATGGTAAGGTATAAAGGAGAAGAGCAATGTACAAGATTTAAAGAATGCTAAGCTAGCTTTCATTTATGTAGGTAATCAATTACAAATGCCAGTGTGAAGAAAGAAGAATGTACATGAGTGGTTATTTAGGGATAACAGTGCCTCCAAAACAAATGATTAGATAATCATAACAATAAATCTTTGATCTCCTTCAAAAACTCAATTAAAACTTGATGCCTGAACATTTCAAAGTTTTTTAAAATTTACTGCCTATGATATGCCTTCCCCAGTAGTGCCAATTGAAGCCACCTCCGAATATTTTCCTTTGAGTCCAAATTGCCCTTATGGGTTTTCAATTTGACCTTTTTCTCTTTTTTTTTTTTATGGTTCAAATCCCTCTTTTGGATTTTCAATTTGACCTTTCTCTTTTTTTTTGTTGGAGAATCAAGCAAAATACTTCTTTTCTACGTCAGAGTTGACAAGGCCAGGGAGTTCATCTCTATCTATCTTCGACAAGATCAAGGCTCTTTCGAAAAAAGCTCTTTTTACCACATAAGGCCCCTCTCAATTTGGAATCTATTTTTCTCTATCGTCATGATGACTTGGAAGAATCTTTTTTAACACCAACTTTCCCTCTTGAAATTGTCGATGTTTGACCTTTTTATCATGAGCTCTCATCATTTTTCTTTGGTACAATTGATCATGGCATAAGGCCGTTAGTCTCTTCCCCTTAATAAAGTTTAATTGCTCATAGCGTTCCCGAATCCATTCAGCTTCTTCTAGTCTCACTCCCTTTAAGACTCTTAGAGATGGGATTCCTACTTCTACTAGTAATACAGCTTTTATCCTATAAACCAAGGAAAAAAGAGTTGCTATCGTAGAGGTGCGCACAGAAGTTCGATATGCATGTAAGGCAAAAGGTAACTTCTTGTGCTAATCCTTGTATGTTTCAGTCATCTTTTCCATAATCTTTTTGATGTTTTTCTTTGCGACTTCCACTGCACCATTCATTTTTGGATGATATGGGGCTAAAGTATGATGTTTGATTTTGAACTGAGCACATACTTCCTGCATCATCTTGCTATTCAGATTCTTGACAGTATTTGATATAATTTTTTCTGAAAGCCCATATCTGTAAATTATTTCTCTTTTTATGAATTTACAGACCACTGATCTAGTCATGTCGTAAAAGAGGCAGCATCAACTTATTTGGTGAAGTAGTCAATCATTACGAAAATGAACCTATTCCTATTTGAAGCCTTTGGTGTGATAGGGCCAATAACATCTATCCCCCATATAAAAAATGGTCAAAGTGGTGCTATAATATGCAAAACACTAGAAGGAGCATGAATCTTATCAGCATAAATCTAACATTTACGACACCTTCGAGTATAATCGATGCAATCTCTTTCCATTGTCAACCAATAATATCCAGCTCGCATGACCTGTCTCGTCATCATATGTCTATTTGTATGTGCCCCACATATACCATTGTGCACCTCTTCAACAGTTCTTTTAGCTTCATATATATTTACACAACGAAGTAACACTTGGTCCTCGCCTCTTTTGTACAAAGTTTCCCTATCCAGAAAGAATCCTATGGCCAATCTTTGTAAGACTCTCTTATCATTTTTTGTTGCTTGATCTAGGTATTACTAATTTTTTAAATACTACATGATATCATAATACCAAGGGCAGCCATCTTCATTTTCTTCCAAGTTGGCACAATGTATTGGCATATCTTTGATGTCCAATTTGATTAGCTGGATTTCAGCAGTATCACTAATCTGTACCATAGCGGCCAAGGTAGCTAGGGCATCCACAATCTAATTTTCTTCCCTAGACAAATGCTCAAACTGAATTATTTTAAATTGTTTGCATAGCTCTAAAATGTATTTATAATAAGGGATGAGTTTTGAATCCCTCGTCTTTCATTCACCTTTCAACTGATAAATGACTAGAGCTGAGTCTCCAAACACCTTTAATAGTTCAATCTTCCTGTCTAGAGCCATATGCAGCCCTATGACACAAGCTTTATATTCAGTGACATTATTGGTGCAGTTAAAATTTAATCTTGTTATAACATGATAGTAGTGCTTCATTGGAGATATCAAAACTACTCCGATTTTATGCCCCATAGCATTTACAACCCCATCAAAATACATCTGCCATGCTTCTTCGACATCATCATCATTATCTTTTTTTTATTTTAGAATGACCATCAATTTCTCATTTGGGAAATCAAACTTCATGGGTTTATAATCTTCGGTAGCCCTATTTTTTAATAATTCAGCAATGACATTTCCTTTGATTGTCTTTTGACTTACATACACTATGTAATATTTAAAAAGTAACACTTACAATCTTGCAGTTCTTTCTAATAGCAAAGGTTTCTCAAAGATATATTTGATGGGATCTAATTTAGCTATGAGTAAAGCGCTATGGTACAGCATGGACTGCCTAAGCCTTTTAGCCATCCAAGCTAAAGCATGAAATATTTTCTCTAGTGATGAATACTTAGACTCATACTCTGTGAAGTTTTTACTCAAATAATAAATAGCTTTTTTTTTCTTGCTAGATTCATTTTGTTGGCCCAACACACATCTCATCGAGCTCTTTTGTACCACTAAGTATAAAATTAGTGGTTTTTCTGAGATAGAAGGTGCTAATATTAGAGGATTTGATAAGTACCGCTTGATCTTGTTAAAAGCTTCTTGACATTGTTCATTCCATACCTTGGGATTGTTCTTTCGAAGGAGTTTGAAAATGGTCACATTTAAGAGTGAGTTGAGAAATGAACTGAGATATATAATTCAATCTGCCCAAGAAGCCTCGACCTCTTTTTGAGTACTTGGTGGTGATAAATTCTAGATGGCCTAGATTTTATCTGAATCTACTTCTATCCCCTTTTCGCTGACTATAAATCACAGTAACTTTCTTGATCTGACTCCAAACGTACATTTAGCTGGATTCAGTTT
The DNA here is from genome assembly GCF_047325235.1 of Durio zibethinus. Taxonomy (NCBI): domain Eukaryota; kingdom Viridiplantae; phylum Streptophyta; class Magnoliopsida; order Malvales; family Malvaceae; genus Durio; species Durio zibethinus. Next base: position 612,079 of record NC_143165.1, on the reverse strand, counting down.
AAGCTGAAACCTCCGTAACCTTTCAAATAACTTTTTTAGGTTGATTACATGATCCTTTCTTTTTTGAGACTTAGTGATCATGTCGTCCACATACACCTTAATCTCCTTATGTATCATATCATGGAAGAGTGTCACCATAGCCCTTTGATAAGTTGTCCTAGCATTTTTTAGCCCAAAAGGCATAACTTTGTAGCAAAAAGTCCCCCATATAATGATAAAAGTAGTCTTTTCCATGTCATTCAAAGTTATTTTTATCTTATTGTACCCAAAAAAATATATCCATGAAAGAGAATACTAAATGTTGAGCTGTATTATCCACCAAAGTATCGATGTATGATAAAAAAAAATTATCCTTAGAGTTAGCTTTATTCAAATCTTTATAGTATACACACATCCATATCTTGCCATCCTTTTTGGGAATAGGTATGATATTAGCCACCCATTCGGGATACTTGATCACTTGCAAGAAATCTGCATCGAATTACCTTTTTACTTTCTATTTGATTTTCAACATCTCTGATTTTATTCTTCTTAGCTTTTGTTGTATCGATTTGCATTATGGCTTTAATTGTAACTTATGCTCTACTATTTCAGTGTTGAGTCTAGGCATATCTTGATAAGACCAAGCAAAGACATCCATAAATTCTCAGAGTAAATCTTCTAACCACTGTCGGTCAATAATTGAGAGTAAAGTACCAATCTTGACTTCTTTCTTGTTTTTGAGATCACCCAAATTGATTGATTTGATCACTTCTTGATGAGGCTCAATGGATTTATCCTCTTGTTCAATTAGCCTCATTAAATCTGAAGACAAAGTATATTCATCAGAATTTTTTTCAATATTGAGTTCATCAGTATTAATTAAATTTTTAAAGTTGAACCTCATATCATTATCATGATTAACTTCTTATTCATTTGGAAACCTGAAAGTTAATAGAATATAAAATATTGGCAAAACACTTTAATGGTGGAATGAATGGAATGGAAGAAATAAACAAAATGCATGCTCCTACTTTTATTGAAATAATAAAAAATAAAAAGCCCAAACATGAGATTTCATCCTAATACTTTTGGGCATAAGCGATTAGGATATGTGATTACATTGAAGGAAAATTAGAAACAATAAGCATTTGGATAACCCTCAAATTCTGTAATTCATATCCTAGTGGGCAAGGGTAAACCACGGCTTCTTCATTTTGGCTTCCATCATCCATCATGTGAATAGATAGCTTGGCAAAAGCTTCTTCCCACTTTAGTTCCTTTTCTGCATCCTCTTCAACTTTTGGGAATATGTATCCTCCAAGAATAAAAATCTCATTTAAGTGGGGAACAACCGTTAACTCATTCATTGCTCTTCTACTAAGGTCTGGTACTTTCTCTATCTCATAACCCAATCTTGCTCTGCCACTATTATCCTTAAGCTTCGGGAATTCCCTTATCCCTTGAAGGTTCTTGCCCAGACCAAACCCAATACTTCAACCCTTGTTAACCATCTGGTTAATCATGATTCGACTGAATTTAAGCCTTTCACCCACTGCATTAACATGTTCAAAGGATCTATATGAGCACTATAACGATTCTTTTGTCGCTTCTACATATAAGGCATTTATGGGTTGGGTTACCAGTAAATTTTTTTCTCTAACCATAATTACCAATTACTCTTCCATATTGAACTTGATTTTTTGGTGCAATGAAAAAGGAACAGCGCCTGCCTTCTGGATCTATGGTCTTCCTAATAAGCAGCTGTATGATGGAGAGATATCCATAACTTAAAATTTTATACTAAAAATACATGGACCAATCTGTATGGGTAACTTGACATCTTTCAATACTTCTCACCTAGTCCCATCGAATGCTCGGACCAATATTTGACTATCCTGAATATGAGACATATCGAAGGGTAATTTTGTCACAGTCAACATGGACATAACATTAATGGCCAACTCATTGTCAACAAGGACCTTGGCTACTATATGGCCTTTGCATTTAATAGTGACATACAATACCTTGGTGTTTTTTTTTGCCTTCTAATGAGATTTCATCATCACTAAATGAGATATGGTGTGGCACTACTAGATTGCTGCCAAATGATTCACATACTCCATGGAGACATTATAGGCCACATTAGCCTAATTTAATACCTTTAACAAGGTATTATGATGTGGTTCAGAGTTCAAGATAAGTGATAACAAAGAAATTATGGCTGACATTTTATTCAATTGCTCTACCATAAAGTACTCACTGTGTTTAACTAGCATCAGGAACTCACAAGCCTCTTTTTCAGTCACAAGTCTTGACGTATCTTTCTCTGAGATTTTTGGTTCAGTTGCTTCTCTTTTCTTTTTTTTTTTATTTATTCAAAGTTTTTAGAGTATAACATCTCTCACTTCTATTTATACCTTATACTCTTATTATGTAAACAGTTTCAGCTTTCAGCACATTCTTTTGCTACCCTTGAATTATTACCCCATATTCATAATTCTAGGGTACTGTTTTATTACTTTATAAGGAAATAGGTGTGAAACTTTGAGAGCTACTGGTTTGGGAACAAACTTATTTTCAATTGATTGTAGTTTCTCCTTATAGCATATAATGATAGGTTTTGGCACCCACATGTCTGTCATAGCCACCTCGGTGTCCTTTAAAGCTTTTGATTCTTCATACAGCTCTATTTGGTAAGAGTTCATTAGTTTATGAACTATACAATGAAACTGCTTGCAAACATCAATTGAATGACCTGGAGCTCCACCATGATATTTACATTTTTGAACTGGGTTGGATTTTTTCACATGAGTGCATGAAACCATTGGTTGTATCATCCTAGCTTCATGTAAGACTTCATATAACTGGTCGAATGGCATCTTAAGCTCATTTACTCTCTTTTCACATGTTTTTTATCTGTGTCTAAAGCATTAATCATATGACTGGGCAAAGGGTTCCCACTGACATTAGGTGCAGAACTTTCACTTGCATCAAAACTTACTAACCCTTCTTTAATCAAATTTTATACCTTATAGTTAAAAGGGACATAATTTTTAGTAGAATGTTTCGCTACTCTGCAATGATACTCACAACGGGTATTGAAGTCAAACCACTTAGGGTAAAGAGGTTCAAGTTGTTTTGCATGGACAAGAGTTATTAAATGGTTTTTGTAAAACTCTTGATATAACTCCGTATAGCTCATAGGTATAGGGTCAAAGGTTGGTCTTTCTTTAGTTTGTAGTTCTCTGGTTTTGCTTGTGGCACTGACTGGTTGAACAGAGGACCTTGAAAAAAATGAATAATATGGTTGAGTAGTTGACTGGTATAAAGATACGAAAGTATGGCTTACTATGTAATGGTATATGGGGTAGGTAGGTCAAAAATAGCTTCTGAATTACTTTCCCTCAAGACTTATAGCCTGAGTCTCATTTTTTTTCTTGGGTGCTTTCTTGGAAGACTCATCTCCTTCAAGCTTGTCATTTTTTATGGCATTTTCGATGATTTCTCTCGAAATCACCATGTTTGTAAAGTTCTTAGTCATATTTCTAATCATCTTCTAGTAATAAAGTGACTTTAGAGTACTCACAAATAACACAGTGGTCTATTTTTCTGTTAAAAATGATTGTACTTGGGTGATCACATCCCATCATTTTTGAGCATATTGCTTGAAAGACTCAGACGACTTCTTTTTCATTGCTTATAGGGAGAGGTGATCGGGAGCCATGTTAATGATATATCAATACTGATTAATAAAAGATCTGGTAAGATCCTTTCATGTTTTGCTATGAGTCTCATCTAATTGGATATACCATTTAGCCGCAGATCTAGTCAAACTGTCTTGAAACATATGTATGAGTAATTTTTTATTACTAGCATGTGTAGTCATTTTACAGTAGTACATGGTAATATGCGTGATAGGACATTTGGTACCATCATACTTCTCAAACTCTGGTACTTTAAATTTCGATGGCATCACTACATCTGGTACTAAAAAAAGTCTCACTACATCCATAGATCCGTAGAAATCTATTTCCTCTATAGCTTTTAGTCTTTCTTCTAGCCTGTTCATAGCCTAATCAGTTTTAAAATTCTTCAATGGCATAACTGCATGTGCTTTTCCTTTTCTTTTATCTCATCTATAGTAAAAAATTGAATAAGCTCAGCTATTTTTTTTGTAAATACAGAATTATTATAGCTTTGGACATTTTAATGACCTGGTAAATAAGTTATTCCTAGGTAATTATACTTTGGAAGGGTTACCTGTTGAAGCTGGAAGAATGGTGTGGTTTAATTCTATGGTGGGTCGTAGCCTGAAGGATATGCTAAATTAGTAGCTTCCTATGAGGTATTTTCTTTCGATTATTTTCCTCTATTTATCTTTTCTAGGGCCTCTAGAATTTAGCTCAGCTTTTCTTCTAATGCTTATTGGGCTTTTTCTATCCTTTCGAAGTGACTAGCATTATCCTGTTCCATCCTCCTTGCTAAAGCCCGAGTATTGTACTAATGAGTAGCTATTCTTATACCTTAGTACCACAATTAAAAATTCAATGATAATGCTATGGTAATGAATGCATGAATGAATGTGATGCAAATGTAAGAAAACAGGAAAAAAAAATTTGCCCCTTGAAAAAAATCCAATAAAAGAAACTTTCATTTATTCCATAGAAGTCTGTTTTACATCAAACCTAATACTGTTCCTTTATAGAAATACCTAACTTACTCATACTGGTCTTTAGCCTCCTCAATGAAGTTCAACAATTTCTATCCATGCTCCCTTGCTAGTGTGATCAAAGCTCTCAGAGTCTCAACCTTTTCTATCATCTCATTTGCTTGGATCACAGCCTTGCCTATCTGAGTAGTGAGGTATTCTATGTATCTCTGTCTTTCGAACCCCTCTCTTTTGTTGTACCACATCTTATGGGATAATTCTCTGTGTTGTTCTATAAGGATTCTAACATAATTTTTCTATTCCCTCAATTTTATTATCAGAGTTAAGATGTGATCTGAGAGCCATTGATTCTCCTGCTCAACCTCTATGAAAGCATTTTCTATATGGTCGCGCTCCTCTTTCAACTCTTTATTTTTATGAGCTAATTCAATATTATTTATTTTTTTGGCTTGTACCTATATACGTAACCTTTTATGCTAATGTTGTAACTTCTTCATCTCTTTTAGGGCATCCCCATGTTCCCAAACAATTTTTTGGGCCTTACTGTATTCTTTGGAAATTCTGTGGGCTTGAACTTCGAGTTTCTCTACTTTGTTTTACCATTGGTCTTTTTTTTCCTACAGCTTCAAGACCTCTTGTCTCAATTTCTCCTTCTTCATCTCATGCTCTAATTTCGAAAGCTATTTATCAAACTTTTAACCTACTGGTAAGTGGTAATCCTGAGGCATAAATACAATCTCTTGACCTTTCTTTTTTTTCAAGCCAAATATCCCCAAGTAACTTGATCTATAAATGGTCTTAGGCTTACTCTTTTGGGCTTTTTCTAGGCTTTGATTATGCTATCAATCTTTTGAAAGGTTTCGGGCTTCTTATATGAGTAGTCGAACTGGCTGAGCTTGTGGGTCATGAGAATCAACTGTTCAGCTCCGTGCTACCTCCTTACCATTAATGAGTCATAACTTGTTAACCCCCATAGGCCTAGAGTGGGACCCCTATCTTATCTCCACATTGGTAAAGCATAAGTTCTCTGCCCATTCATGAAGCTAACCATTTTACCTTATTAGCAGTGAGTCCTTGTAGCAAACATTTCCACTTTTTCTGAGTTCTTACCTCTGGCCAAGTGGTCTGACAGAATTCTCTAATCAGATTCTGAGTATGGAGATAAAGTTTGGTAAAAACACTTTTCTTGCATTCAAAATGGCTTTTTATCCATACATATAATAAAAGTATACAGCCCATGAAACATTCTTTGTCCATCTACCTATAAAAACTGATAAATCTTATAGTTTCTGCCAAAATAACTGGTGAAGAGTTACAACCTCTTTTGATTTGCTTGAGCAGATCCACAACTTCTATCTTAACGTGTCTTAAGACCTAGGGGAAGATAACCAACCCATATATAGCTAGAGCAAATACATTCATTCCTTGGTCATCATTCGGATGCTTGATAATGAAATCTCGAAGGATTGCTCATGGAATACCTTTGTGATCACCTTTCTCTCGAATGTATGAATCTATAGTCTCATTTCCCACTCCTAGCATTTGGTTCAATTTTTTGTGACTCCTTGACTTGTATTTCTTTATGTATGTTTGATTTAGATACAATAGATGCATACCCATCAGAGTCGAGTACTCCTTAATTATTGGTACCAGATCAACCTTATTAAAGATAAAACACTGGTATAAGGGATCCTAAAATTGTATCATTACCCTGGTTAGTGAATAGTCAACCTCCACTAACAAGAGAAATGCTATATGTCCAAACTTCTCACAAAAGGCTTCTTGCCTCAAAGGGGTCATCCCACTCCATATGTCTGATAGGCTTTTCAAGGTGTTGTGTTTAAAGAGTAAGTGGACTTCTCTTGACAGTGCAGAGATGTGACCAAGTGGTAAACAATCCCCTTCTTCTAATTGCTTCTTTTTCGATTCAATCTTCACCTCGATGGGAGAATCACATTTAAATAGCATAGTTGAGGCACAAACTTGACGTTTTATGGAATCCATAAGGACTTTTGCTGAAATAGTTTTAAGGCAAGAATATTATGCAATCTGAAAACATGTTTATGAATGTGTGGAAAAAGAAATAAAAAGAAATAAAGAAATTAGTTAGTCATTTCAATGAAATACAAGAAAAATATAGCAATTAAGATAACAACATGACCTAGAATTTTGGATTTTCTACAAAGGATGGGAAAATAAGGCTCTATCTATAGTTGGGCTTCTAAAGTCAATTATATATGGTTTGGGCCACTTCTAAAAGGTTTCCAAATTGTTCCCTACATCATGGTCCATTACAGACTAGTAAGACTTCCCAATCCTCACCCATCATAGGCTTCAATCAAAAAGGGTTCAATCTAAGTGGGAGTGTTTTGCAGGCCCATATAGAGACATGAAATCTCACGAGGGCATAGGTACTTTACTCCATTCTAAAGGTAGAGCTCGGGTGGAAGGCTTATGTTATACACATACAAGTAAATGACAGATACAATAAGCATATATTTAGGCCAATATAGATATTGAATAATAAGTCAGACAAATAAATAATAATAAAGTAGATATAAGCAATGAAAAGAAATAATTTAAAATTTGTTAAACAAGGCTTTAATAATAAGAAATCTTTTACTTACTTGACTCTCATAATCGTCTCCAACGGAGTAACCAAGCTGTCATAATCATAAATCCATGAACCTACTGCTAGACTCAAAATGGAAAGGAGTCACCACCAATCTTTTTTGGTTAGGTGTGATTGGCCACCTAATTTAAGCTAATCTGTAAAATAAAGGTTAGGTTCGAAAGTCGATTATGCATGAGGAAGGTTATAACACTCCCAAAACATCCATCCAAAGGATGATTACCAGTTTGATTTCAGATTATCCAAGCCTTACTTAATATTTTTTTATTTACTAGATAGCAAATTTTATGCTTCCCCTTTTCAGAATTTTTTTTTATTTTTTTTAGAAAAGACAAAATAATTTTTTTTCTTCTTTTTTTTTGAAAAAGATAGAATAATTTTTTCCTTTTTTCTAAAAATAAAAAAAATCAAAAAATAAGATATGGCTAAAAATAAGTAAATTAAAATCAAAATCAAAAAATGAAAAGAAAATGAAAAAAGAAAAACCTACGGTTAGGTTGAGTCGAGAAGTGGGTCAGCGCGTGGGAGTTCAGGTCGGCGCGTGGATCTTGGCTTACCAAAACAACATCGTTCCAGGCAACTATATAAGCCAATTTCCATGCCTTTCTTCAAAAATCCTTCTGCTTTCTCTCTATAGACTGAGAAGCTCTGCTTTCACTCTAGAAATCTCTGCCAGAAACTTCAACTGGAGCCGAAAAATTCATCGATTTCTGAAAAATTTACCAAAAAATTCAACCGAAAATTGAAAAATCGTCAATTTCTGGGAAGTTGGCCAGAATGTGATCGAAAATTCAACCGACCACCGAAAACTTCATCGAAAAGTTCATATTTCACCAAAAAAACTCAACCAAACCCTGAAAATCCAAAAAAAAAAATTCAAAAAAAAATCTAGAAAAATTTTCAGATGATTCTAAACCTTCTCCGAACCTTCTATAACCCTGAATTCACCCCAGAAACTTGAATTCAACTCAAGAATCCACAAATTAACTCCAAAATCCCAAGATCAAATCTCAGAAATCCTTACTGCCAAAATTTTCTCAAAATTTTCTCAACAATTTCTCTTCGTTCTCCTTATTTTCTCTATGTGTTTCTGTGTGTCAGAATCAGTCAATTTATATACAACCTAGGATCAATTCAGAAAATGGATAGAATCAATCCCAGGCTTGATTCTTGGGATTACATTCTATCCAGACAAGATTTTAGGTCCAAAATTTCAGCAATATTCATTTGATTCTGTGTTTACCTGAAAATATGGTGATTCTGATTTGCGGTCCCGTGCGGATTGAGCAGAAAAGGAAAAAAAAATAAAAATAAAAATAAAAGTAAAAATAACAACAACAATAATAATAGTAATAATAGCATAATCTAATTGAATCAGAATGGACTATAATGGGCTTAGTCGGGTTTAACCAAAATGAGCCCAACTAGGCTCGACCCAAGATGGGCCCAAATAGGCTGACCCAAGATGAACCCAATTAGGCTCGAATCAGAATGGACTTAGTTGGATCGGGATCAAAATAGGTCTAACTGAACTGAATGAGAATGGGTTCGATTGGACCTAAATCAAAACAGGTGTCCTACTTGGCTCGGACCAAAATGAACACGATTAGACCTGAACTAAAATGGATGTCTACAGCATTCAAAGTTTCTCTAATCGATTTTTCATATCTTAAATCAATTTTTTTGGTTTAAAACATTTTCAAAGCTTTCACTAGTTTCTTTTTTTCATTGATTAATACATTATTTTTAATCAATTAACATTCATTCTTTCTTATATTATGAAAATATTCCAACACACTGTCCTAGTTTTCTAAAACAAAGAAACACAATAAAGAAATGGCACCAACTAACAAGATGGAGAAACTGTTTTTCAGTTCCATGAGAGCATATGCTGGAAAAGTGGTTGGTCCCATAGGGCATCTTCCGTACAAAATGAAGGGAGGCCTCAAGCCCTTCCAACGTGATGGTCCCGATTGAACGCAAACATGGGGGCGGTTGCAATTTTTGACATGGCACGCCCGCATATGTCAAGTCAAACGCTTTAAAAATACGTAGAATATTTCAATTTTATGTCAGATTAAAAAAAAATTATTAGACATATAAACGTTAATGTTATACATTTCATTAAGTTGATTTACTAAAAAAAATAATGATCACGTGACACGTGTATTTTTATATTTGTTTTTTTCATATATAGTAAGTAATTCAAAACACCCAGAAGCAAGTACTTAAAGATTTCAGACAAATTGGTTGTAATTGAAAATTCAATTGGTTAAGCTGAGCATCAATGGATCAAGTGGACCAAAAAAAAAGGTTCATGAATCATTGTTGATGTCACTATTCAATGGCATATGGAACCATGTTTGCTGAAAGATACCAAGAATTTGATGGAGGAAAAAGAGAAACAAACATTGAAAAAACAAAGGTTATGGGCAAGGATTCAAAGAATTGTCTTTGCTCTCTAATGGGGTAATTGTCCAATCACCATCAGCTGCTTTTGGTTTGATCTGGGTCACTTCTTATTGGCTCCTATGTGAAAGCAATCCCCACATAATAAGGGCCAGAGAAATGTTAAACCTAAAGCTGTCCCTTTCAGGTTTCAACACATCAAACAAAGTTCTAAAAAAATTATTGATTGAAAGTTTTGAAACTTAACAATTTAGGTGAGTGTAGGGGAAAGGGAAACATAGGGGCATTATCACCCATCATTCTGTTTGTTAAACCCACAAATAATTGAAGGTAAGAAGAACCAATGAAAAGGAAAAAACATAACCCATTAACCATTTACTTTCAAAAAAAAGAAAAAAAAATATTTGGCATACCTTTTTCTAGTTTATTGGTTAGTTCTCATAACCAATTAAAGCTTTGATCAGAATAATGGTACATGAATTAATATACACCATTTTGGAGAATGGAAAAGCCATGTTTGGCCTTAGACATAGATCTTAAAGCCACCATCCTAGGTGGAAAAGAAGTCAAGAACTAATTAAAGTGTAGGAACTCAATATTTTAAATGTTCGATCAGCAATTAACTGACCAATTGCATGATTTATATATTTTAGCTGAATTTTAGAGCCTGAAAAGGTCTCTTGAAGTTCAAAAGGTCTGGCTAAGAAAATGATTTAAGAAAATGATTTGATATGACATAAATCTTGAAAAAAGCCCCCACTTACAATCTTCATTTGTTCTTAAATTGTCCTTGAATAACAAAACAAGAAATCTAACTCAAGAAGAGGGCATAAAATCCTATTATTAATTGAGATGTGAACGAATCAAATATAAACGAATTTTGTTATGTTTATAATTTAATTGTTTAATTAATAAATTCTTAAATGTTGTTCATGAGCGTTTATTAATTAAATTTAATAAATGAATATAAACAAATAAAAAAAAAAGCTATTCATAAATTTTTTTTCTTCATTTATATTTTCACATTATAAACGAATCAAACATTTAAGAAATAACACTTGAATGTAAACAAATATAAACATAACACTTGAATGTAAACAAATAAGTGAATCAATAAACAAATATAAAGAAATAAGTGAATCAATAAACAAATATAAATTCATATATAAACATAACACTTGAATGTAATATTTATAAATCTAAAAGAAAAAAAAATCACCAATGAAACAAAATCTCATTGAGCAATTTCTTTTTTTTTATCAGGTCAAAATTGCATATGTAAAATTATTAGATATAATTTCTTAAAAATATTACACATGAATCACATAAAATAAATTTCGTTTTTAATAATTTATTAATTATTGTACTCATAGAACATGAGGAATCAAGCAATATGTATATATAAAAAATTATTGTAAGAATTATGTCAGTAGGAAAAACAGTATTTAAACCTTTAACTGATGAAAACGGTCAGATTAATTATATAAATAGAATTTGAAGCATTCTTCTCTTTTGGTTTTTCAGCTGTTGCTTTCAATTTCCTGGTGGTAAGCTAGACTTGTTCACCCCACTTCTCTTAAATTATCATTTCTTTTGGATTTGTGCTAAAACATTCCTGAGTTAGGTAAAGTGGAATGCATAATTTGACTACTGCAACTTAAATTTATAATAATTATAGTGCAAAGTCTTTGCAAATACTACACAGTACTATTAGTAAGACTACTAATTTTTTCTTTTAAAGGGAGATTATAAAATGAGGTTTTATGGAGATTTGATTTGATTTTTCTGGCTAATTATAGATTACCCCAGCCATTTATTTTAGGTTGCCTAAGAAACTTTTATTTCCACTAACGTCTTGTCAATGTCTGGAACACTAATTGAAAATTTTGTGCCTAGTGGGTCTAATTTATTAATAACTACTATAAATTCTTGAGGCTTTTCAAAGTATATAAACAACTCTTATCTAGATTCAAAGTCTCCAAGGATATCTCCTATTATATTTTAGCTAAATTAAAATCGTGCTTATTCCAAACAAGTGTGTCATTTGGCGAAAAAGAAAGAAAAATAAATGCTTCATTACCATAATAATACATAGAAACATGTTTTAAATTTGCAGATTACATGTGTCCTTGAAAAATTATTAAAAATTTTCAAATAATTGAAAAGTTTGTTATCTTTGAGATTTGGACATAAATTTTTAGTATAGATAACATAAAAATTATTCTATACCTTTGTTTTTACAATTTTTCGTGTTTTTTTCTCATTGTACTTAAAAATGATCAAAACAATTTTAAAAAAATAGACACATTTTCATATTTTAAAATATATTTTCTCCAATTGCTTCTCAAACATATTTTGACCTTCAATTTTTTTTAACATCTGAACAGAAGCTAATGGGATATTGTTGGATGAATTGTTTGAATTGTCATGTAATTATAAATATTCTTCTCTGAGTTGTTGTTATCTTAGTCATATGAAGAGTATGCGTCAACATAACCTAATTTTTTTTGGTTTCTCATTCTCTTTTTATTCTCTTTTAATTACTTTTTGACTAACATATAAGATAAACAAATTCTCTCTTTTTAATTTTGAAAATTTTCATTTAAATATTCTTTTTTCTGCAAAAAAGGAAAGAAAAAGAAAAAAAGTGTATGAATGTTAAGTAGTCATTACCTATATGATTATGGAGGATAGAGAAATTAAAGGTGATATATGATCGAACCTAACAAATTAATAAAGGGTAGGAGTTTTTTTATTTATGATTTGTGATTTAGGTCATGGATTACCGAACAAAAGGACGTCAGTCTGTCCTTGTGGTCGCAGTTAGTCATGTCCCATTTGTTGAATCGAATCTCTCCCTGCCTTTAAATCTTTAACATTTAATTTAATTGTTTCACTTTTAAAATGAAAGCTACCATCTTCTTTTTTTTTTTAATCTTTTTCTGTTTACAAGCAAACTAATAAAATTTCAGCACCTCCAGAAGTGTGTGTATTGATGGTGTTTTGGGTTGTTAGCTAAAAAGAAACAATCTGAAAGTTGTGTGAAAAGAAGCTGAAGCTTGCAGCAAGAAAATACTGTCAATGAGTGTTTCTCTAAAATGTGTTCCAATATTCTAGTCAATTAAAATGTTTTAAGGATTTAATAAGCTAGAAGATAAACAGTGAATATTAAAGAAGTTTTGAGGAGAAGGCTACTTAGTTGTTATATACCTAGATCTCTTTTTTATCTTACATATGAGAGTAAAAGTATTAACATAATAATGATGATTGACAGTTTATAGTAAATTTATATGAAACTCAAGGAAGGGAAACGTAAATGATTAAAAATTACATATTTAACGATTCTAGATAAACATGAATTGCTTTTAATGATTTTAGACAAATTAAAAGCTAATTGTGTTGTTTTGAAAAGATACCTTAAGGGCTGTTAATGAAGGGGTTGGGGAGTCCTTCCTGGTTAAGAATCTAAATATCAATCTTCAATTGTGATGACATGAATCTAGCGTGTAATTAGGTGATCATGAGAATTAATTTTATTGACTGAATAAATAGATACAACATAATGAAATACAAATTTATGTCACATATAGTTAACGTTAAATTAAATGCTAATTAATTATATGTAATTATAAAAAAAGAAAAAAAGAAAAAGAGGGTAAGATAGTGAAAAGGAGGTCTCCAGTCCAATCCAATCCAGTCGATTGAGTTGGTTGAAGCAGTGAGAATGAATCAGGAATTTTTGTGAAAAAGATGAATGTTCGACACCGATACCATGTCACCATGATGCCCCATAACACAGTCTCCTTCCAAATAAGTATTTTTAAAATGAAGACACGTGTCAAATTCTCATGAAATTGATCCCCACTCCAATTTTTTTTCTTAATAATTTGTTCTTATTGTTAATCATATGCTACTCCATTAATTAATTATTCCCTAAACACCCCATAAGTTCTATAATTATATACCAATGTTGTAACGTCACGCATTGCGTAAAACTTTGTTGGTACAAATTTTATTAGGTAATTAGGTAATACCTTTGATTGATAAGCAATTATGATACCAAATAATATCAAAACCCACCCTAATCCACTATCCACACGCACTACAAATCCATAATATCAATCAAGAAGATTATATATAGTTATATTATTTTTATTGTTTTTTGTTTTGGTTTACGTAAGATGATTTGTTGTGTATTACAAGGATTAGATTTTTTTTATTATTTAAACGATTTTAATAGTTTTTATCCATAAAGAATTACGTTTATTGTATTGCAGTTATAAATATATATATATAATTCAAAGAAAAAATTTTAATTAGTTAAGGAAAAAAAAAAGACTATAAACCTCTCCTTTTGACCTAATTATCAATGATATAGTCCATATATATTTATATATTAAATATGTGAATTATTATTATAATGTGCATATAAAATATTATATAAAGATGTCACATTTTAAAAATAATTATATGAATCACTTGAGATAAGTTTTGCATTAAATTTTAATGTTAAGGACTTAGCAAATGTTTCTTTTGTGCCCAAAAAATGAAGATCAGTAACTCTTTTGAGCCTTATTACACGTACGAGCATTGTAAAGCTTACTTTCATATAAAAGAAAAAAAAAAGGAAATTAAGGAGAAAAATATTCATTAATTAATCTAATAACTAATGCTAATAATCTTATATTATATATATAAATCTAGGTCGCTTTCTCACATATCAACTCTATACAGCTGCATACTTATTTACTTCATAGGATTGATGATCAATTGAAATGTCCTTTCAAAGCTCTTTTGTCATAGTAAGCACCCCCTCCTCATTAATTAATTAGTTTAACAAAAGTTTCTGCAATATGATCAATTTTATTCAGATAAGTCATCCAAAATTTTAGAGTAAATTCTACCAATTCGTGTCTTTTCATAACGTATGCTTTCATTTGGACTTGAAAATTATATTCTTTTATTTTTGAGTTTTTTTTAAGTCGCTGAAAATTCATCCATCTGTCCATCAACTTATCGTTAATGAGTTTGGAATAATATCAAGATGCTGCTGATGAAATTGCAAATGAAAAGAAAATAAAACACTGCAAAAAATCACGGACTAATTAATTATTGATATAATTTAATTACTCAAAGTTTTATTCTTATTGTATATATCAATTAATATATCGAATCTAAGATTTATTCTAAATAGTTCGTCTATCTCCTTTAAAAGATGGATTCATACAAATATGAGATTTGATCTCAATATTTTAATTACCGTTTTAATATCCCTTAAGCTTCGAGCTCTTTTAGTTTTTTTTTTTTTTTTAAATCAATATATCTGTTTTAATTATTAACTATCCTATGTACGTACTAATATTTGATTGACCCAAGGTAATAAGAAAAGGGAATGTCCTAACTTTGAGCAATCTTTGTTCTGTGCATTAGTTTAATCAATCCTTTTTAATAAGCTGATCATTGACATTGCATTAGACTAGAGAATCGTGGATCAAGCAAAAAGAAGAGCTGGATATAACATTCATCAACTTAATTAGTTCGAAGAATATATATAATTGAAGTACTTTAAAGCTGAAGGAATTAATTATTATTTGTTTTCCTTCTTTTCTGCAGTACATCAACAGTATATATTCAGTGTCCATAACCAGGAACAAACTCCAACAACAGCAAAGCCATTGGACGGCGTTGAAGCTCTGGGAAAACCAAGGTTACCCTCTATCTTATTATTATTATTATTATTAACTTAATTCTGCCATTGCAAATAAAAATATGCAAAACTGTGTGTTTCTTCACGTTTCATTCAGTTGCGTTGTTTTGGAATTGGTTTCTTAGTTTGAGCTGGGTGGTTTGCAGGTTTTTGTTCGTAGGGTTGCTGTTTGGCAAGATTGACTAGTCTCTTGCTCTGGAAAAAAAAAAATCATGTGCTCATTAAGTGATATTGAATCTAGGGAAAGTGGTGTAAATGGTGATCATCAGCATCAGCATTTGATGAACTATAATGAGGAAAATGATGGGGATAAATTCATTTCTGGGTTTTTACGAAAGAGTCAAGTCAGTCAACTTCTGAGATGGCTGCCATTGAACGAGACAAGAGAGCCTTTGAACAAGGCAAGCCTTCCTCTCTCTTTCATGAGAATCAGTTTATTAATGTGAGAATGAAATTAAGTTATGTCCGTTTCTTCAGATAATCAATTGTTTCCATTTTCTCATTTCATTGCCAAACAAAGTTTTGAAGCAATTTGGAAAACATGGAAATCAATTTCTGCTCATTGGTAAACTATAAAATTTGGGACTTGTTTAGTTTTTGTTGCTATTTCTCTTCTTAGGAAAGAATTTATCAGATTGAGAGTTGTTTTCATAATTACTTCAACTTTTTTTTTTTTTTGCATTAATAAAACAATGGTGTTTTAATTCCTTTTTTGGCGTTCTTCTAAAAGAGATGCTTAGCCTGTTTATAGAAACCATTCACGTACAATGCGATATATAACAGCATTTTCAGGTTCTTGTCTTTTGGCTTTTTGAGTATCAAGTGGACTGTAAAAGTGACCACACCAGCTTTGCAAATATTCCTTTCTTTTTCCTTTCTTTTTCTTCTTTGATAAGGAGAGAATGTTGAAATTCTAAGAAAAGAAGGATTGGAACCTCAAACATTTCCGTCTTAAGAAAAGGTAACAATCACCATTTACTTTTTTTTCATTAAATTTATTAGTTTTTTGCAACTAAATTAAAAAAAAAAAAAAAAAAAACCCACTGCTAAAGAATCATAATTCTCAATATATTTCACAGGAATAAACATGGTATATGTTTCATTATAATTATTCTCATTGTGGGATAACATAACACTTAAATTTAGTACCACAATCATTTGAGCTATGGGGCCTATGGCTCATTTCTCTTTTTTTTTAATTTAAAATTTTTTGGTATCCAATAATTATTAACTTAATTAATTTATAATCGAGCCGAGTTAAACTTTATATAGATAAATTCTCCCAAACCTACCAACAAGCGTTGGTGGGGCCTAATGCTCATTTCATGGAATCGATGTGATGGGGTTTAATTTTGTAAAGAATATGTAAACACCCGTCTAACATTAAAATAAGGGTATAGTGGAACCCATTGATGACAGTATAAAATTGTCTTAGGGAATTTGTCTTTCTTTTTTGAAAGAATTTACTTTTCAGTAAAGTTGATGTAGTGAAGTTTTGTTGTATAGAATACAAAGTACTATAATAAAACTTCATTTTCACTTCACTTTTTGGCAACTTGCACTTCAATAACAAGGCAAAGGTTTAAAGTTGATGTTTTTTCTTTTCATTTTCATTTTCATTTTCTTTTCCTCCCTTTTCCCAGCTGGCCATGTGAAATTAAAAAACAAAAAAAAAGGAAAGGTTTGAGAGTAAGCTTAGGAGAAAATGCACATGATATTTGTCAAAAGTAAGCCAATGAATGAACGTGAATTCCATGCAGGTGGGAGAGGAAGTGCTGTCACTTGGAAAGATTGCAGGCCCAATAATCATGACAACACTGCTTATACACTCCAGATCAGTTATTTCCATGCTTTTCCTGAGCCATCTAGGCAAAGAAGAGCTTGCTGGAGGATCACTTGCAATGGGATTTGGAAACATTACAGGTCTATCCGTCATCAAAGGTCTGTCCATGGGGATGGACGCCATATGCGGTCAAGCCTATGGAGCCAAGAGATATTCAGTCCTCAGCCAAACCTTCTATAGAACATTTTGTCTCCTGCTACTTATTTCCATACCTATCTCAATCCTTTGGCTAAATGTGGAACCCATCTTTCTATACTTAGGTCAGGATCCGGAAGCTACTAAAATCGCCAAAGTTTACATGGCTGCCTTCATTCCGGAACTGATAGCTCAATCTCTCCTCCATCCGATGAGGACTTTTCTCAGAGTTCAGGGCATAACCACCCCTCTTACAATTGCTGCCATATGCGCAGTCCTCCTGCACCCTCTGATGAACTACATATTAACAATATATTTTAAGTTAGGGGTAAAAGGTATTGCATTGGCTCTTGCTTGTAATACATTCAATCTAAACCTGGGGTTGATAATTTATACGGTCATGTCAGAAGCACCTTTCAAACCATGGCATGGGGTTACAATTCTCTCAATGTTTCAAGGTTGGCGGCCATTGCTAGCGCTAGCACTGCCTAGCTTCCTTTCAGTGTGCCTGGAGTGGTGGTGGTATGAGATAATGCTCTTCCTTTGTGGCTTACTCAACAACCCAAAGGCTAGCGTTGCAGCAATGGGGATCCTCATCCAAACAACAGGCTTATTATATAATTTTCCATTCTCAATTGGCGCCAGCATTTCTACAAGAGTTAGTCAGGCTTTGGGTGCTGGCCGACCATCCTGTGCCCATCGGACAGCGATAACTGGCCTCCTCATGGCCTTTGCTTTTGGCATCTCAGCCTTTGTTTTACTGACTGCCCTGAGATCATGGTGGGGAAAATTGTTTACAGATGAGCCCCAAATTCTTGATTTGATCACAACTGCGCTTCCAATTTTGGGGTTATGTGAAGTTGGAAACTCTCCGCAAACGGCAGCTTGTGGAGTCTTAACAGGGACTGCACGTCCAAAAGATGGTGTCCTCATAAACTTATGCTCATTTTACCTTATTGGATTGCCAGTTGCAATTCTCACCACTTTCAAATTCAAATTCGGCTTTGAAGGTCTATGGTTTGGGCTTCTAGCAGCACAGATATCGTGCCTGTGCATGATGGTGTACACATTGATTAGAACAGATTGGAAGCACCAGGCTAAACGGGCCGATGAGCTGACCCTAGCTGCAGGAGGCAAAGATGTAGGAGGCAAAGATGATTTAGAAACCAGCCTACTTACCACAGATCATTGACTTTCCAATAGAAAATTGGTTGATAGACAGCTTTTTAACAGAATTTTCCAGGTAGACAAAAGATTATTTAAATCAGTAGCCTTTTATTGAGAAATTGCAGAAAACGAAAGCAAATGCAAAATTTCTATGTCATAGAATGTTAAATAACTGACTGGTTTAACTATCCAAAATAAATAAATAAATACACGAATATACAGCACAAATACATGAATTTCAATATTATACATAATACGAATACATGAATTGTCTGTCTACAAAAAAGGCTGGGCAATAAGTTATATCCTTCAAATATAGATAAAGCAAAAGCTGGTGATTGGTACTAAAACAGAAATATCAATGAAATAACAGAAGGAATGAGTCAGCAGCAACCAAACAACAACTACAGCCCTCTGAGTTATGATATACAATTTGGCAAGGAAATTTATAGACAAAAAGAGTTATTTAGTTCAAGTAGCAAGATGGAGAAGTATTATAGATTTTCAGCCTGCCTCCTATATGGCAAGCAGTGGCACATATAAAGCACCACAAAACCAAAATATTATGGACCAGAAAGGGGTAAAAAAAGAGTTGACTGTGAGAATTTGATCGATATTCTCTTTTCGTTACTACTAGCAGGAGGGCAATTCATATTTTCCAATAAAAATTTTCCATTATATGGTTTTACTTTGTAAGTGCAAAGAATAGTTTTTGTAGCATAGGATTTCAATCTAGCTTAAGGAAAGCTAATTGATGTAGATTCACTGCAACACCAAATTAGAAAGGCTACTCCAAGGATAGGCTTTCTAGAAAACTGCCTAAATTTAGGCAAAATACGTATAAGTGGATGAAATGGTTGAGGTTACTTACATTATTGATATGTGGGAACCAACCAAAGGATTTAGCATGCTTGACAACTCAATTTCTTCACTCTGAAATCTTAAGCAAATGCATTGTAATGCAAGTTGGAACTTGCAAAGTATAAAAACCAGAAAAGAAAATAGACATAACAAGATCAGTCATAACATAGCTATTGGGACAACCTGAACCTGAAAAGCTTTAATTTGATCGATCATTCTAGACTAGTATCAAGTATCTGTATCCATATATCTATGTTGAGAAAGTATAATGCATCAACCACAAACCAAACAAGACCAAAGCTAAAACATATATATGGAGTAACAAATTCTCCATCTCCATTAGATGAAACAAGACAATACAGCACTTCTTCGATCTTCATCGAAAACCAGTAATAGTAACTGCTAAGACAATAAGGTAAGTACAGCTTTCTCTAAATGCACACTTGAAGGTATTCATTTCCATTTTTTTCACTTAAAATTGAACTAAATTGAATAATTAATTTGCCTGCATTGGATAGCTACTTATCTATAAATCCATCCAAACAAACTCAGAAACTCAAGCCATTCTAAGTTGTAACTGCACTGTTTGATTGCTTTATATATTGATCCAAAAGTTCACTAAATATAAAACTAATCAAAACCCATATTCCGGATCTAAAATATCTTCTCGAAATTATAAACCACAATAAAAATGATAATAAATATTATTAAAAAGACTCCACTTTGTCAGTCAATTTTTTTAAAAAAAATTCTTATCTTTGACAGACATCCGAGAAGAAAACCCAGAATGCAATGCAAGCCAGGAAGAAAAAGCACGAGCAAAAGGCAAAGCCAATGTCCTTGTCCAGACTTCAGTGTCCAAAGCCAAAGGCAAAGGGTTAACAACAAAAGAGTACGAGCATCAAACGATTATTATGATGGATATTACCCAACAAGATCCTCCTGATCACGTTTTTGTCAGCTGAGATGAGATGGTCACGTCAATGGTCGTTGCCGACATATCGTCCACCGTCCCCGGCACAGCCTCCCACCGTTTTCCATGTTGTTAAAAGTGTTGATTAGTTTTGGTTGGACTTCGGACATTGGGTTTGGAACTTTAGAAGCAATCATAAAACTACTTTTACCTTTTCCAACCACTTTGAACAGCCCTATTGTCTCCTGCCGCGTCATCATTCAAATTGTCGCAACACGTTTCGAGATACCATCAGAATTTTTCTCCTTTCGCTTTTGGGGCCCTTTGGTTTGTTCTTTTTTCTAGGATGGGACCCATATTGAAACCGCTCTGCCCTTCGGTAGGTGCCAAGTAAGATATCAAACAAAAAGTGATGTTCATCCAGCATTTTGTTTTTTAGGACTGAGGAAAAAAATGAAAAAAATTAAGTAGTTTGGAATCGTAATATTTGATTTTGGATTTTTTTTTATTTGAATTAAATTTAGATATTAAATATATATATTAAAATTAAATATGATTTCGGATCAAGATATGAAAATTAAAAAAAAAATAAAATTAAACAAAATTATATATTTTTATTAATTTTTATATAATAAAAATAATTATTTAATATATAAATCTATTTAAATATATTTAAAATTATATTAAAATAATATATAAAAAAATTAAATTTTAAAAACTAATGAACTGAACTAAATCATTATAATTTAATTCAAATCAAATTGATTTAAAAAAAAATCAATTAAGATTTAAATTAAATTTTAAAAATTTATAATCTTATACATTATTTAAGAAAATCGAATTAAATCCAATTCGACCTAAATTATTATCACCCATATTGTTTATGGCTAGCGCATGCTCTTGACATTTGAACATTCAATTTCATCAATGACTAATCAAAAGATGTGTGTGTTTATCTTTGCTCTTTAAATCTTAATCTTTATAATTAATCATGAAACTTAATTTAAATTTGCTGCATTTGTCTCTCCATTTTAGAATGTTTTCAATTTATTTTTTCTTTTAGGATTACAAAACTTTGAATTAATTACTTACATGTAATATTAGTTTATTGGCAATTGCTTTTTTTTTCTAAAAATAAAATTCAAATTCCTTTTTTCCCATAATTGCATTTGATTAAAACCATTATAAGAAAACATTTTAACAATTTTTTTCATAAAACTTTAGGCGAATTTAAAACTTTTAGGCCATGTGTTGTTGCATAAAATGATGAATAGGGTAAAATGATAATTATTTTATACCATATTTGATTTGTATCTAAAAAGAAAGATAATATTATAAGGAGAATTAATTATTTTTTTGATATAAAATGATTCAATTCTCTCAAAATAAAAAAGATTATTTTTTATGTATGAATTAAACTCAAATGTTCTATTATATATTTAAAAATTACATGAATAATTTAAATTATATAAATTTTGAAAAAGAATAATTTTGATCAATAAATAAATTATTGTATCTTAATTCTTGCACACATAAAATATAAAATAAAATAACATTATTTAATCTAATTTTTTTCACAATATTAGTTTATTATACCTTATTTATAATTTTGTACACCAAATATGCCATTAATTTGTTAAAATGTGTTGATTGATATTTGTACGTCAACTATTAATTAATAAAATATGAATAAAATAATGATTTGAATAATAGGGAATATAAATTAATCTAAACCTTTAAAATGTGTGATACAATTATTATAATAGATCATGATAATAAAATAATTCTCTCAACCAACTCTAGAAGGTACAAGATTCAAATACTACCCTCTCTAATTTATTATTTTCAACCACATAAGATATAGTTTCATTAAAGTAAAAAAGAAAAAGGAAACATATAACTATATAAGATATAAGGTTGGATTATAAAAATTAGATACCAATCAAATATACTAGAAATTTGGATGTTGGGAATAAGTTAGAATACCTTATCTTAATTAAGGAGCTATGTTTGTCAACCATTGATCTCTCTTTTTATATAAAGAGAATCAAGGTTTTTAATACTTAGTTAAACTTTAAGACAAAAATCTAATTTAAAATCATTTGGTAATAATTCAAGTGATCTTTTTTTTTTTTTTTTGGATAAATTGAATTTTTATTTATCCAAAGTCAGCAGAAGTTTGCTACGATATAACTATTTTACAACTTAACAATACAGGAAAAACAATTTGTTAATAGTTTATTCTAAAAATTCTACATTCAAATTTCAATCTTCACTAAGTTTTTTATTTATCATATCTCCTGCAATATGTTTCAATCCATGCAGCCTGTATCTTACAATTTTTTGGACTTTGTCCATCATTTGTGCAATTGTCATCTCCTCTTGCTTGAATATCCTCTGATTCCTTTCCCTCCATATGAAACCATCGTATTCCTTCATTTCAATTTGTTTGTTCATATTCTTTAGATGTCTTAAAATTATGTTTATTTTTTTTAACATTTAAATGTCTTATTTTTTTATATTCTAAAATTATTTTTCATGCTTTTTTTTTATTTTTCATCATTAGAAATTACGGAAACTTCAAATTTATGGAAAAAAATTAAATTTAATATTATATAGACTAAAATCGAACTCCTTTTTTTTAAATTCCGTGAAAATCAATCAAAATTAACATAATTCGACAGAGAGAATATCTGTTATGTGCTAAAAATTTGATGCATAAGGATTCACTTGCGCAAGTGTAATCCTTATTAGTATATATATCTCAAACTTAATTAATTTGCATTTTTTATGACAATGTTAACTACTACCTAATAACATTGATTAAGATGATATTTGAAGGAAAAAATTATAATGAATGCATTTTTTTTCTAATTAAATTTGGTGAAAATAGTATATTAAATGTAAAAATATCTTAAAATAATTTCTAACTATCCTTAAATAATGTCTAGATACTCTATTTAATTGAACCAATTTTTTATTACCATTTTAAAATTATTCTCTTATCAAGCATAAACAAGCTTAGTACATATGATAAAACAAATATCAAGAAAACAACATTTGATTTGAGATCATGAGAAAGATATCTAATATAAAACCAATTTACTATTGGTAGGGTGATATTTAGGTTATATGTTTAAATCAAGATTTTAACTTAAAACTTAATGTTCATTTTAGGTTATAATTTTTAATTTTTTTAAAATGAGGTTATATCTTTAATTAGTTTGATTAAATTCAATAAAATTCTAGCTTTCGCTATAACAAACCCAAACACTACTAAATAAAAAAATTACGTTCGGGTTGTTCTCGCGTGAATTGTAAAGAAAAGAGACAGAGCCACGTGGATTTTTCATCCTTTTTGGCACGTGTTAAACAGCATAGAAACAATGCGCACAGTGTAACACGTAAGCAGCGACTGATGAAATGAATGTTGCGAGTTTCGGAGCAAATGGACACAAAGTGGGGTCCACCTTTTCACTGTTTTTGACGGAGATGCCGGACCCTACCAATGTTCCCCGCGCACCTGTCCAATAGCTACGTGGCAGATGCCACGCTTCAGCTCCACGTGGTTGATATTTTTCGGTAGAAAAACTTGCAAGTGAAAATTGAAATGATTGCTATCTATTTTCATCAACGGTGTTAGGAATCAAATTTAAATATTTAATTATAATTTTTTATATTTTAAATTCCAAATAAATATTTTAATTATAATTTTAATATCAAATATGTAATTAATCCTTTATTTTTTAAATTAATTCATATATTGCAAGTAAGTGTAGTTGTAACAAAGAAAAAATTTTTAAGAAAATCTGGTGCATATATATAATATAAAATATATTATATTATATCATAGTTGTAACAAGCTTTTTTGGAGTGAAGAAACAAAAAGTATTTTAATTTTTTCCTTCTCAGGGGTACTTCTAATTTTTTTTACCTTCACCCCAGCGAGCTCTTTAATTATTTACTGAGTTGTAAATTTACCATAAGAATTAGAAAAGTGAAATGTTGTATTTAGAGATTTGTAATACATACATTAAGAAATTGTAGGGGATATGGTAATATCGTATGCGATGATTAGGAAGTTGATTATCATTTATGTGGCTGTGATAGTGGGGATAAAGGCGTAAGATTTAGTACGTGGGGGGAGCGTCAGTGGCGGCTTTTCCCTGATTGTGTCGAGCACGGCGGGGGGTTTCATCTTAGGGACCTTGACGTGGGGTATCACTCGTAAAGCCATTTGTGCGATTTCTCATGATCAAGCTGCTTCCTTTCATGATCATGAGATGTGCAATGGTGGTATTTGCTGGCACGGTGTGGCAGTTCGTTTGCCTACGTCTCAGGTTCAGTACTGTTCGTTTGCTAGTTTAAGCTCTCTCAAAAAATTCCTTACTATTCTTCGGAAAAAAGTGAAGGAAAGAGTAGAAAAAACAAGCATTTTCTCATTGGCCCTTAAAACATAAAAGAAAATAACACTAAAACTTAAACAAATAAATCATTTTCTAATCATATAACTTAAAACAAGCATATAATATCAGCTTGATATTACTTTGAATAACTTTGTTGTTACTTTCTGCAAGATTTTTTGTAGAGATAATAATTTGCTATTGAATGAAGGTTGGAGATAGTGTTTTAATTTGTTAAGTTTCTAAGTGAAACAATTTGATGGCAATAAATTGTACAATTTTGGCTGTGCACTAAGGGTACCGTCTCAGTTACATAGGTATGTGTCTCGTATTTTCCAGGTATGGTGATCGGATTGTTGCCATTATAGTTCTTCACCTTGGGAGTACTGTAAAGGAAAGAGTGGCACTGGGGAGTCGTTTTACTCGTGAGGTTAACATGATGTCTCGGGTAAAACATGAGAACCTTGTCAAGGTGACTGTTCAAAACTTGAAATGCAATATGGTATATTTATTGATGCTTTTCATATGACTGTCATGTGATGGAATCTATCATATATCTATTTCTGACCCGCAATAGGGAATTTGTTGCCTTGGCAGTTCTTTGGAGCTTGTCAGGCCGCTGATGGCGATAGTAACTGAGCTATTACCAGGAATGTCCCTTCTCAAGTATTTAATTAGCATCCGTCCGAAAGTTTTGGACCCTCGAATTTTGCACTGGACATTGCTCTAACCATGAATTGTCTGAACGCCAACGGGATTATACATAGAGATCTAAAGCCTGGTATTTCTTTAACAAACCTCATCAGCTACAACGGAATGCTCTTTTATAGAAATATTTGTTAGTGATTGGATTCAAAGGCCATCCAATCATTTCTTTCATAGCAGGATCTGGTTCTTCTCTCTCTCTCTCTCTCTCTCTCTCTCTCTCTCTCTCTCTCTCTCTCTCTCTCTCTCTCTCTCTCTCTCTCTCTCTCTCTCTCTCTTTCTCTAATGCATGCGTTCATGAAGTCTTACATTGCTTTCAAATTATTTCATAGGTGTGCAGAAACTGAAGTTTATGTACCACCAACTAGGACACAGTTCGCCACTTTTCCTTTAATTCCTATTTCTTTTCTTTCTTTGATGTGCATTGGTGGCTTAGATAATTTTCATTTTGAATTTTTTGTTTCTGCAATGTTGTATTTTGTTGTCACTGTTTTTTATGCTTCGTTCAAGCAATATTATCCCCAATTTTATATAGGATTGGTATGAAGAACACCTGCATGTGCATTACACAACTATCCTATACTACACTTTAGGTTAGGAGTTGCAGTGGCTAAGGCCTGTATCTGATTGAATCTATGCCACTAAAAGCAGAATGTGGATTGTAATTTCCTCTTTGATGTAATACGTTTGTTCATTGTTCAATATCTACTTCTTGACTCCTTTAACTAATTGTAAATTTATATGGAAATTTATCAATACGGACAAATTGTTGCTTACAGCAAACCAGAGGTCCGTGAAACTTGCAGATTTTGGCCTTGCGAGTGAAGAATCTGTGACAGAGATGATGACTGCCGACACTGGGACTTATCGCTGGATGGCCCCTGAGGTTCGCGCCACTATTGTATTAGCAAAATGGACAAAGAATCCTATTTACAAGGAAGATTGAAGCTTTTTGTTTTTGTTTTCATCTTGTTAGATGCAATATTTAAGCTTCTTTCCCTGTAAGTCATGGAATGTTCTTTTCAGCCATAAGTCTTTTGTCTGTAATGCAGACAAACACACACAGTTGATGGCGAACACGTTAGCTGCAGATATAATCACATACTCTTTTTGCCCAAATTTTACAATTTCTGCAGGTTGGCTAAGAGATTGCATGAGAATCCATCTTAAGGGAATTTAGTTATTAGTATGCACAAATGAATTGTGTTTTCTGCTCGAAGGAGTATGGCACATTCTTACCTTGGAAATTAATGTATTTCTCACACTTATAGACTCATGGATCATTTAGCAGCTGACAGGACTAATAGATGTAAGGTACTCTGGAACCACTTTCTAGTCTGTTGTAGTTTTGGACAACAACTGGCAATAATGTAAGGACAATATTTTGTCACCAGTGTGTCATGGTTATGGTTTGTTCATGCAACAAAAACTAATCTCTTTTGTATACAATTATTCTTTCTTGGTTATCACTCTTTTATTGTCAATCTGTGTCATTGTAGTTGTATAGCACAGTGACATTGCGTCAGGGAGAGAAAAAGCATTACACAAGAAGGTTGATGTTTGCAGCTTTGGAATTGTTGACGAATCGCTTGCCATTTGAAAGCATGTCCAATTTGCAGGCAGTGTATGCTGCTGCTTTTAAGTTGCAAGTCTTTAACGCACATACTTGTTGTGCGTGACAAAAGTTTGAACTAACAGATAACTGACTAGTTTGATGCCATATGAGCGTGCAGCTAGAGCGACCTTGCCTTCCAGAAGATATGTCCCCTTATTTGGCATTTATCATACAGTCATGTTGGATTCACATCTTTCATGTCATAAATAAACTCAAGGCACAAAAAGTCTGTTAGACAAACGGATTCACATCTCTTACAATAAATACATTCTTTCTATTTTTCTAGCAAAAGCAGTTTGCTTAGCATTAATTTAAAATTAAATATCATAACATAATATGAATATAATATAAAAATAAAATAATTTAAAATTTTAATAATAATTATAAATAAATTTAATAAAATAAAAAAATATTTTTATATTTATATAAATTATAATATATAATTTTTATATAAAATATGATATAAATATATAAAATTTAATATTTTACATAATATAAAACATTTTGATTTTGATTTTGGGCAGCGGGCGATCTGTTTCCCGGGACCAGAAGTAGCTCGATGGTTTGCTTGGTTTTGTGATAATTAATGATGCCGGCCGGAATGCTTGTGAAAGAATGGGTGTCAGATCATGCTGTTGGTTTTCATGACACGTGGAGAAAGAGTAGGAACTTATTAATCAGGGACTGAAAAGGAAAAGAATTTGTGGATAGTATTGGCTTAATTTCCGCATTTTCTAAAGCTTTGTAGTTGTCATTAAGAAAAGTAGACTCATTCCACGATGTAACGTTAAAGAAAAAATTAATGTCGAAAGCTGACCAAGGGGGTGGACGAAGAAGATATTAGCTATATTTAAAGACTAAATCAAAGTTTTGGTCTTTGGTCTTTGGTCTTTTGACGTTGAATGGATAATAAACTAATATGCTTGTGCTGTATATGTTAATATGTTTCAATTTACCTATAACCAATCAAATTTTATCCCTTCCTAAAATGTTACTTTTTTTTATATTATCTTTTCAGTTTCATTTTTTTTTGTTATTTTTCTGAAATATTTCAAAATTATATTATATTTTTTAAACATTTAAAAATTCTTATATTTTATATTTAAAATTATTTTTTATAATTTTTTTATTTTTGACATTAAAAATTATGAAAATTTAAATTTTATTAAAAAAATTAAATTTTAATGTTAAATATATTTAAATCAAAATTTTTTTAATTTTATAAAAATTAATACATCACAAATATTTTAAAACAAAAAGAATATAATAACATTAGTACATCTTACATTTTGATTCAATTAAAAAAAAATTTAGTCGTTTGATATTTTAATTTTTTATCAATTCAAAAAGATAATTTTAATATTAAATGTCAATTCACGTATAATAAAAGTAGTAATTTTCAAAGAGATTAATATTGAATTTCGAAGTCATAAAAGTATTTCCATCCCCCATCGTATATCTTCTAAAATCTAAGCAAATAAAAAAAAAAAAAAAAAACATTTACTCGAGAAACACTGACTGAGTCTGGAAGAAAGAAACGGTTAAGATTTAAAGCAAAATTCACATCACAGTTTCTATGGTCTATTTGCCAAAGAGACTTTTGAGAGAGAGAGCCAATGAAGGGCTATTGGAAATTCTACAGTGAATGCATACAAAACCAGATTTTTATTTATTTTTACTTTTTTTAACCCAACACTTCCAGAAAAAGAGAATTTCAAGAAAAACCATCAGATTGGATTGCTATCTTTCAGATCCTTTCTAAATACAAAGTAGAATTGTTGATTCTCTCATCGCCGTCTCTCTAACGAATTTTTTCTCCCCAGTAATAGTCTCTCAGTCAACTTCACATTCTCAAGAGAGAAACAAAATTGTTGTTTTCACCATCAGCACATCTCCCACATTCGATTTCTTTGGAATTTAGTGGAACAGGGAATTGGGTCTTTGAGCTGAGCTTATTTGGTGACGTGGGTATGATTCTGATCAAGGAAAAAGTTGCAGGTTGAAAGGAATTCTGGTGATGAAAAACATGGGGGAAAATGGAAATGGAAATGCCACTTTCATGCACACTGCAATGAACGCAGTGCAGGCATTAGGGAGGGGATTTGATGTTAACTTCGATACGAGGTTATTGTACTGTAAAGGTGTGACAGGTTCTAGGATAGTTGAAATCGATGAGGATCATGGTAGGGATATCTACTTGGACGATCAAACTGTTCTGCCCAATATTTCTAGGGATATCAAGAACTCCCAGGAGCCTATTGCCCGTCACAGTTCTGGGCTTCGCAGTTTTCATGAGGTAATGTTGTGGTTTTGGTTTCTGCTTTTTTGGGGTGTTTTATTGTTGAATTACGCTAGTTTCTTAATTTTAGGGGTTTGCTCAAATTTACAATTATGTTCTTGTGTTTCTTCTGTGGCTTTGTTAGATATGCAGAGTAAAGCCTTGACTTTAGGGTTAAAGGTTTGGAGACCTCTGACAAGGTTGTAGTCAAGATATAGTCTTTATTATCTTGGTGATAAAAAAAAGTGGCAGTTGGACTATGAAACAAACGAGAAACAAGGACCAATTAAATTGATTGATATTTGAGATTAAGAATGAATGTAACTATATAGAACAAACTCCAACCACGTGCAAGTAATTAACCCTGCCTGAGGATGTAGAAAATTCTTTGAACTTCTTTTCCTGCGTGTAGTCTGTATCATGATGTCTTTGATTAAATTTATACCTCTCTTATATTAGTTCTTATTTTGATGATCTTGATTTGTTTTTCAGTAAATTGTCATGTTGAGTACAATCTATTCAATGAGTACTCTTCCAGTTTCATCTAAACTTTCCCTACTTGGTTTGAAGTTATCACACGAAGTCTTTCCTTATCATCATTGAATATTTCTTATGTATGTGCTTTGTTAAGATATAATTTGATAAGTACAATTGTCCGTTGATGTTAACTGTTAGCCTAAAATCTCTAGCAATTGATTATGTTTTAATTATGTATTTTTCCTACCAAAGTATAACGAGCTCATTTTTTTTTTTTTTTTTGGGTACAAAGGAGGGCCAGTGACCCTTGAAAATACAATTAAGCTAATCTAATATAACCAACACTCATTGCATCTGCGAGTAATAGAGTTCTCAAATAATAGGCTCATGTTTTGATAGTGTTTTATTCCAAATTATGTTGCGAGTTTGAAATTTGGTTTATGGGATTAACTTTTTTTTGGTCCAGTGTTTAAGGGATTAACTTAGATTGACTATTGATGATGATGATTAAGACAATGCATAAGATCAATGAATTTGATTATGATGGGTGTAGTTATCTTCAGGAGAAAGAGATAATGCTAATTGAATAGCAAAGGGCACTGTTTGTCAATGATGGAATGCAGAATTAACATCACTAACATTTCTGATCCTAAGAGCATCATTTAGACTATTTCCAATGGTTTGTTTTTCTTTGATTTGTTTCAAACCTGATTTTTATTGGTTTAACATTTTCTAATTTGCTTCTCTTAACTACTAACTGCAGATGGTGGAATATTTTAATAAAAAAGCTAATGTGTCCGGTGGTTTTCCGCTTGGTAGTTTTAATTCTGCATTTAGCTTTACTGGTTCAACAAATATTGATGCTGCGACCACAAAGACACTCTCTATGGATGGATTTTATGTTCCACTTGCCAAGTTTCAGCTTACAAAGTCCCCATCCGCATTACAAGAAAATGTTAAACGGGCTGTCCCATCTTCTTGGGACCCACCATCTTTGGCAAGGTATGAGCCATTTGGTCTTAAATATAAAATTCTTATAATATAGGTTCAATTCCTAATATTGCTTTATTTGACAGTTTCATTGAAAATTTTGGGACACATGTTATTACTTCTGTAACTGTCGGTGGTAAAGATGTGATATACATCAAACAGCATCACTCTTCGCCTTTGTCTACCATGGAGATTAAAAAGTATGTGCAGGATATTGGAAATCATAGATTCTCTGACAAAGCAAGTCTTACAAGTTCAGGTCAAATCAAATTAAAGGATAAGGCTAGTTCCACTTTTTCTTTCATATTTTTGTCAACCTTTCTGTGTCTTTCTTGACCATTGCTGACTTAATATAATTTTTGAGCTTTACAGGGTCTTGATCCTGGCTTCTTCAACAGTCAAGGGATATACCCTCAGCCTACCAGTGCACCATATCTTAATGGGAAAGAGGTATTCAGATATCTTGGCAGTTTATTAGTGGAAATTGATTTGCATATTAATATTCAAATTTTGGATTCGGTTTTGTCATATGATGTGCCAATGCTTTGAAATTACGAAAACAAACTAATTTGCAAAACAAAGTTAGCCTTTGTTCTTTGTACACGTATGCAATGTAGCATGTTGGACATCAAGCAATAGGCATAGATAGTTATTTATATTGAGATCCACTACTCAAACTACTGAACCAGTCACCCCCAGCATTTTCCTCACATTTTATCTAAATGTCATTAATCAAACATGTGAGTTCGTACCATTGGTTTGGAATGGTTGGTTGTTTTGGTAATGATTTGTTGAATTTGGTAGCTCTTGACTTTTATGGGGTGGATATTGTATTTTCATTTTTTTGTTTTCTCCATTGTTGAGTTGGATCCATGTAGCCAATGTCATGTTGTTGGAAAAAGCTTTGTGGTTGTTCTTGTTGTATTTCAACTATTCCTCTTAAAATGTTTTTATTGCAATGATATTGAACAGTTACAATATCATTGATCATGACTGAGCATGCAAGATTAACTAATATATACAGTTTATTGCTTTGATACTCTACCATGGATTGCTTCAGGATTAGGTCATCGGCACAAATCCCTTATAATGTTTGAACATGCATATGGCAGCTTGCCTCTGGTGGCCAAGAGATGTTATTTGCATGGGGCAAATTTATTTGCTTTCTACCAGGAAATCATTGATTTTAGTGTTAATTTTTTATTTATCATATGCTTTTTTTAGTCAATTCCAGTGCGTGACTTGCTAGACCTTGTTTCACTTAATCTCCATGAAGCCTTGGTCTCATTTTCTGGAATTTTTCTTGTTGCAGGATGTTACAGTTATTTTTCGGAGGAGGGGAGGAGATGATTTGGAGCAAAACCACACCCAGTGGGTAAAAACTGTCCCGTCCTCTCCAGATGTCATTGAAATGACTTTCTATCCTATTACTGCTCTGCTTGACGGGGTAGCTGGAAAGGAGCATCTTACTCATGCTATCGGTCTTTATCTTGAATGTAATACTAATTCTTTGTGGTTGATTGGATGCAATCTTTTCTTTCTGATTTATATTTTGCTAATGATTAACTCTTTGTCCTAAAATATTCGGTCTGATTGTCTGCAGACAAGCCTCCAATTGAAGAACTAAGATACTTTTTAGAGTTCCAGATTCCTAGGATATGGGCTCCTATACCGGACAAGTTTCCTGGCCACCAAAGGAAGGAACCTATTTGCCCATCTTTACAATTCAGCATGATGGGGCAAAAACTTTATGTCAGCCAAGAGCAGGTATAGGTTTATGCAACATAGATTTTCATCTTAAAACTTCAAGCTCTGCCACTTGTTGATGAGACTTGTTCCAAAGAATGGCAAAAGAGCACAATTGTTGGCAATATGTTGGTTCTAGGTATAAGGGCTTCTTGATAGTTTTGTACTTTATGCATTTATGCATATGATACAGAATTGCTGATGCTTGTTGCAGTCCTGGAAATTGAAATAGCAACATTGTCCTGAAATGTTAAACAATGAAAGCCACCGTCCTTTTTATGTCTCCCAATATGAGAAACTTTACCAGCTTTAGTATCTGTTCTCTTCCTTCCTGACTATTGAACTTTCTCTAGCTTGATTTTGCCCTTAATAGAGGAGTTTTTCTTTGAGTTTTTTTTCTTGTTTGTTCATTAGCTGGAATTTCCTTTGCAATTGCATAACCTCAGTGCCCATTCTAAGAACCAGAATGTGGCATGGGCATATGACTAAAATGCAATCCCTACAATTGTTTGAATGAAGCAAAAGTGAGCTTTTAGGTCACATCCACATCTAAAGAATGCCCGCTCTTTTGGCTCATTGTTAAATAGTCGATTGTCCTGTTTTGACTAATTTTAAACCTTATGAAATTCTTTGGTCAAGCGAAACCTTAAAATATTGGGATCTTTTGTTTATTAAATTTGCGAGTTATCAGTAGACTTTACCTTTTATAGGTGGTGCTTTGGCACTTGCTAAATAAGTCTCTTTACTGGCACTCGCTAAATAAGTCTCTTTACTCACCATAAATTTGATTAGAGTAAGACAATTTTGAGGTGTTGGACTACTGTATTATTTATAATTAAATACAAAAGATTTTTATTGTTATTACTGCTTTTTTGGACAACTAGTGCTTGGATGCTTGAGAAAAATATATATATATATATATATATATATATATCTGAGAAAATCCATTCCTTGTTTTTGGGTTATCACCCCATGAAACAACTTTGCTTCAGTTCTGGAGTCTTTGAATATAGAGCATTGATTATAAATCGCCACATTAAAGTTACTCGGGAGTGGTAACATGAGTTGTTATAACAAGATTTTGCATCTAATTTGGCTCAATGTAAATGCAGATCTCAGTTGGACGTAAGCCAGTGACAGGCTTGCGGTTACGCCTAGAAGGAATCAAGCAGAACCGTCTGAGTATTCATCTTCAACACTTAGCTTCTCTTCCAAAGATCCTACTTCCACACTGGGATACCCATGTGGCAATAGGTGCTCCCAAGTGGCAGGGACCTGAGGAGCAAGATAGCAGATGGTTTGAACCTGTGAAATGGAAGAACTTTTCTCATGTTAGTACTGCACCTATTGAGAACCCTGATACCTTTATAGGTGATCTCTCTGGCGTCTACATTGTCACTGGAGCACAACTTGGAGTCTGGGATTTTGGGTCAAGAAACGTCTTATACATGAAGCTCTTGTATTCTAGGCTTCCAGGCTGCACAATAAGAAGGTCTTTGTGGGACCATAGTCCAAATGACAAATCAAAGAAAGTCGTGGCTACTACGGGTACTAGCAACCCTGGTGACTCAAGTTCCGGCTCACAAGAAAACATTGTAAACAAGTTGGCAAAATTAGTTGATATGTCTGAGATGAGCAAAGGGCCGCAAGATCCTCCAGGTCATTGGTTGGTTACTGGTGGAAAGCTTGGTGTTGAGAAAGGCAAAATTGTTTTGAGAGTGAAGTACTCCTTGTTGAATTATTGAATCTCTTGGCATGGTTTCGTACGATTTTGTGCTGTCTTGGCTATTTTTCAGTAGAGGTGGTGTTTCTTTTGCATGTCCATTTGTGTTCATCATGCTTGTAAAGAATTGTGCTTTGAGTAGGTGAGAATGTGTATGCAGACATGGAGTTTCATCCAGTTTTAGTTAGCAACTTCTATACTCTTGGAAGTGCTGTGAATTTTGTAAAAAAATCACCTCCGAAGATGTCTCTTTTATCTAACATGAGAAAGGGGTTTGGACAAATCACACTTTCTAGGTAATTATAGCATAATCAGACTCCTAAATCCTTTTGAGTCATTTTCTTCCTGTTCTCATCTGGATTTTAAGTACCCCCTTTTCCTCCTACTCTTGCCGTTTGCTATGCACCTATGAAAGGTATTTGCAAAAGATTTACTTTATGGTGACTGATGTCCCACATTTGGCAGGGCTCTAATCAAGAAAGTATCTTTCTTTCTACATGTTAGAGGGCTGTTAGAGATCCAATGGTGAATCTAATTTCTCGTTACTGTATTGGAATATGATCATAAAATCTGTGTTCAAAACAAAGGTCAAAGCTCTGACACTTGAGGTATCATTATTTATATATAAGTATTTTAGTCACGGGAAAACAATAAATATTATGGTCAATTAACAAATTTCCGACAGATTAATCTTATGGAAGGAAAGTCCAGCTTATTCCCTCCAAACTTGATAGTTGGGACGCACTATATATATAGTAATGTACCTACATAAGCCATGGCACTCGCTCGCCAATTTCACACATAAAGCCAGCGGGTGCCATTTTGCTACCTCTGCATAATACGCTCATGTGCGTGATATATATTATATATATAATAATTTGCCAAATCTTGTTTATATTGGAAGTAATTTGTCTAGAATTGATCTCCTTCAAAAGTTTGTCCGAACTGCCAACCAGCAGGCACTACATTGTAGTTGGTGATACTCCTGCCATCGCTGGCAATCATTTTGAAGGAGAGGCTTTGGCCATTAAGATAGGCATTGCTCTGCCAGTTTTGGCCCCAATTTCTTGACATTGGTAGCCACCTTGTTTTGGAACCCTTGATTGACACCGAAGTTATGTCCCCTGCACCTCCTACATTTGTTATCAACACCAAGTTGAAGTAAGAATGACCATTGATGGTGAGTCTGATTCCTCCTTTCTTCACACAAGAAACCCTGCCAAGTCCAAATGCATTTGGTCTGTTAGGAACAATCATCCGTCATGAAAACAGGTGAAGATAGCAGGTTCAGTGAGAGGATTTCTACCTTCTGAAAAGAACAGGAACAATTCCGGCTCGATATTCTGCAATCTGCAAGAAAGCGGGTTCCGCCAAATCGAAGTGTTCTCGAGGGGGATTGCACCACCCACCATTATCACTAGACAACGCGTAATTAGGAGGACAAAAGTTGGTGGCTGTCACAGTTATGGTTCGAGTAATGCACCATTTAGGATCATCATTGCACCGCAGCTCGTAGCAGGCACCGCAACTCAAGCCATTGTTGAAAAGTGCAGTGCTCAAAGCTGCTGTGCTGGTTCCATACCCTTGGCTGTACAAGTTTCCATAACCACATGCTCCCCCTAAACGAACATCACAAACATATAGCCTAGAAACATTTTAGAGCAAATTAAAAAAAGAAAATTCATTCAAGAATTATTTTATTCTCAAATCTGAAACTCACCCATTGTGCCTGTAGCATCAGCACCACCATAGAATGTAGCATGGGCAATTTGCCAACCGCCATTATCATCTCCATTAGTGGCATGGAAGCAGCTGCAGATACTGAACAGATAGAAGAAGAGAAATGACAATATTGGCAATATTATTGTTGTGGTGGCCATTTGAGTGAGAGCTAGCTCAAACAATTGGTTGGCTTTATTGCTAGCTTTGAGCAAGGGTTTGAGGATTAGAGGCAAAAGGGTACAGGCATTTATAGAAAAGCAGCATTAAAAGAAAAAGATATTGCACTAAGGAGGCTGCCATAGCAGCAAAGCAACCTAACTGCTGAAAGATAGTTATCAAAAAGCACATGCAAATTTTTATTCATTGGACCCTGCCTCTTGGATGCCACAATTATATTCTCTATTTTCTCAACGCCTTCTTTTAATGGATATAGTTAGATGTAAATTAATTAAAAAAAAAAAAGGAAAACCAGAGAAATAAAATCATTAAATTAATTACCAACATTTTGTTTTTAATTATGTGTATATTTTTAGACTTGGGGGAAGCTTTAGTGCATTTTTCTTATGTTATTATGTCTTTCCAATGAAAATCCCATGGAAACATAGTGTTTTGGAGGTATATATATGAAATATTATTTATATATATATAATATTTCATTCGTCTGAAATTAAATA
This sequence comes from Durio zibethinus, assembly GCF_047325235.1. NCBI lineage: Eukaryota > Viridiplantae > Streptophyta > Magnoliopsida > Malvales > Malvaceae > Durio > Durio zibethinus. The sequence continues at coordinate 575,428 of NC_143165.1, read as the reverse complement.
TTTATTTTGGATATATAGAATATAAAAATATTTTGAGCTTAGAGTTTATTAAAATTTTGAAAGTTTTATAATGTAGATTATTATCTTTAATAGATAACTCTGATTAAATAAATTACGGTTGGAGTAAGAGGTAAAAATGAAACCCTGAAATTAAAGAACAGGAGTTGAGTTGAGTTGAGTTGGAGCTGAGTTGTTCCACGCGTTTTCCTAATTGCTTGCAGTTGAAGCCACTAAGACTCTATTAACTCCAACTGCCTCGCCACCCATAAATTCCCCTCTGCATCACTTCAACTTTCATCAACACCAGAAACCCTTCTTTTTTTTTTTTTTTTTGGATTTATAACTTGAAAAAAAAGCCATCCCAAAAATTTTTAAATCATATTATAAAAAAGAATATTGAAATAAAATTCTTAGTTATGTTTAATGTGATTGGTTTCATTGAAAAAAAAATTCATGATCAAAATAAAAAAAAAATCAGTTTGCTATAGTCATTTTATCACATGTTATTAATTGAAGTTCTGATGATGTGGTCGTGTTTTCAGCCAACTAATCACTTTTTTTTTTTTTTTTGGAAGATTGATCATTTAAAATACAGAAAGTGAGAAAGTTCCTATTAGAAATTTTAGTTACTATTTTATTAAAAACAGTTTCTAATTACATATATATATATAAAAAAAAAAACAGTTTCTAATTAACTATTTTTTCCAATTTTTATAATTGTTTTACTTCTTAAAAGTTATTTATTCCAAAAGAATAATAACTCTACTAATTCATGAAATTTATTTTTAATAATAATAAAATAGAAAGTTAATTAAAACTAGAAAAGGTAATATAGTTTTCACAAAAAAAGTTGCTTATCTTTTAAGTCACTTTTTTTTATTTATTTAGTATAATTAGAATTTTTTTTGGTGTTAAAAAATTAGGAGAAATTATTTCATTTTTCAAGGTTAGGATAAACCATTACTCCATAAAAGAATTTATAAATTTTTTACAATTTTTTGAACTTATAAATCACCGATTAATATATAATTTTTAGTACGTAGTATTATTTATCTAAATTCTAAAGTACCAAAAGGATTGTAACACTTTTTTTTGTCTTAATTGTACTTGTTAATATCTGTATTTATTTGCAATATATTAGCTATATGGGCCAAAAATATTCTTAGCCCAAACACTTAACTTGGATATTTAGAAATTGAGTGGTCGTGGCCCAATGTTTTTGACTAAAAATCTGAACTCTTGACTTATAATCCAAATAATGACTTGGGCCCAATCCCTGAACGGCCCAACTCATTGTGATAAAGTTCGAGTTTTTATTTTTTTTTGTAGTCGGAGTAACACAACAAATCACAATTGAATTATAATAAAATATTTAAAATTTTAAAATATTTTAATGTAATATTTAAATTATAAATTTATTAATTAATATGATACTTATTTTAACATGATTAATTTTAAATAATAAGTGACAATCAAATAACATTTTAAATACTACTAGTTAATAAATTCTTAATTTAAGTACTATAATAAAATATTTTAAAATTTAAATATAATATTAAATATTTTATAATAATTTAGGTTCATTCGAAAATGGTATATCAATAAACCACGAAGATTAGTCTAATTATATGGAAATGAGTTTTTTTTTTTTTTTTTTTTAATTTTCAACCTAGCTTTGACCTTTACGTGTATTAAAATAAAATTCTTGAATGTATTAAGTTATGCTTTTAAAATTGTTTGAAAGAGAATTAGAGAGATGTTCTTAATCTCATTATTAAAAAAAAAAAAACCTTATTATAATCATTAAACTTAATAATTCATATCATCGTATCGTATTTTTTATTATATACGTTTCAGAAACGATACGAATAATTTCGACATAAATATGATATGAATATACAAAAAACATAAATAATTTAAATACGAACATGAGATATTTATTAAATGTGTTACACGTGATACAATATGATTAATATATTTAAAATTAATTTATACTTAATTAACACGACATGACATGACAAAACACGATACAACATTACATGATACGATTAATATGATTATATACGAATAACATGATTAAACATAATTAATTATCAAAATAATACGATAAGACATGACATAATTAATACGATTATATATGAATAATACTATTAGATACTATTAATTCATTTATTTAAATAAAAATATAATTTAAATTAATATTTAAACAAAAAATTATTTAAAATTTAATAATTTATAATTTATTTAAACACCAAAATGATATGATAAATACAATAATTTATTTATTTTTAAATAAATTAAAATAATTTTAAAAATTTTTTATATTATGAACAATACTGTATCTTAAACATATCATTATTATTTGACACAAACACGACATGAATAATATCATGTTTTAATCTTATTGATACAATTAAAATATAAAATATAATTATATCAAATATATACATATTTTTTTATATTATTTTTGTGTCATATTATTATGTTGTATATAAAATTACCATATTTAATAATCATGAATAAAGGAGGATGCAAAGTCATAGGTGCGATGTCCATGTGAAAAAATAATAAAATTTGAAAAGTAAAATTTTGTTAGACAATTAAAAAATTTTTTTAAACATATTTATCAGTAATAAAATTGATAAATGCAGTTCTTTAGTAAACACAGTAAACCTAAAAACAATAGAAGTATTAACGTTTTAGACAACGCAGTAATCAAAGTTTGTGAAAAAACGTTGACTATTTTTTATGAATAGGTAATTGTCAATTAAACAAAATGGTGCAACACCAACAATTTATTATTTATAATTTTATATATAAATAATTGGATATTTAAAAAAAAATCTTGAATGATGAATTAAAATAAAAAGCTACCTGCCCAGATAATGAATAATTAATTTGTTGAAAACATTAATTTTAAGATTACCATTGTAGATGATTTTAAACATTCAATTTAAAATCAATTAATCATAAGTGAATGAGTTTAATTTAAATATAAAATTATAAAATATTATATATTTATTAAATGTAAGATAATATCACATTAATATGTTTTCATCACATATAAATGAAATTATATAAACAAAAATAAAAAAATTTATTATGTTAAAAATTTAAATAAAATAACAAAAAAATATTTTAATTTTGATATTATATTAAATATTTAATTTAAAATTAATTAACTATAAATAAAATATTCAATTTAAATATAAAATTATAAAATTATAAATATTTATTAAATATAAAATAACATCACATTAACGGACGGGCGTGTTTTCGCTTCATAAGGAGAAGAAAAGCTGATGTGCAATCAGATAATCCCACGAGGCCAAACATTAATGTTCGATAATTCAATTTAATAATAAGGGGGAAAAATGATAACCCCACAAGGCCAACATCAAAACGGCTATTGAAAGAATTCGGCGGTAGCTCGAAAGTCAAAACAAAATGAAAGCGAATTAAATGTGACCGCTAATGTTAGGATATATAAATGAGTTAATATCGCTCGCGATTTTTAAATTTTAAAAAATTTATTATAATTTAATTTTTTATTTATATAATCATTTAAATTGACAATAAATATCAATTGACTTTAAAAAAAAAAGCTCAAAACTAAAAATCAAAATACCTCTGATCAACCTTTTCCTTTATGTTTTCTTACGACGTCCAAGTGTGCATAAACAATTAAGGTTAGTTTAACTAAGCACTGGGTTTGCTAATTTTGGTTTTGGTCGCTGAATCCATCTCTTCCGACCAAGCTTTGGCCTTGTAAAGTATATGTATGGGAAAATGGGTGGATCTCTCCAACTGCCAACAGCTTTTACATTCTTTATTACCCAACTGCACAAACATTAAAAAATGAGCTTCGTTAGCCAAGTGGTTCAAAGCATAGTATATTTCTCATTGGTGTAACCCGAAATTCACCAACACCAACTATGGAGCCCCATTTGTTCCATCCGGGGTCCACCGCCTGATCAAAAATCAACAACACCATAACAAAAAAACCCCACAATTTAATCTTTTGTCCACTCAACGTGTCGCTTACGGTCACGAGATCAATCCGTCGGTCACGCGATTAGCTTTTGTCAGCAATGGTACAATGTCCTCATCAGGGGGGAAGAAGTTTTATAGATTATCCCAAAATATGGGATAAAATCTAAGTCCCATCTGACTTTTTTTTTTTTTTTATCATAGTTTGAGACAAAAGAATTTGATTAATTTTCAAGGGTTCTTGAAAATTTTAACCATATCAATATTTAACTTATAAAATAGTTGCTAATTCAATTCAAAATTATCATTATTATTTCTTTTTTAAAGGAAAAATTGTTATTATTTGATACATTAATGTTGGGAGGTTTTCTTTAAGTCAAGATGGTAAATCTTTAAATATTACTTTCTCTGTTTCAATCTTTTATCTATTGTTTTTTAGATGTTTCAAAATCTAATTTTAATATTAAATATTAAAATAATTTTTAAAAAAAATTTCGTAAAAATTAATACAGTCAATTTGAAACGGGAGAGTATATTATGACAAGTGTCCGATTGGTGGGTATGGTGCTCCCAAATGAAACTTACGAAGGTATTTGAGTAGTTTCCCATTTTGCATTTTCTTTTTCTATGTTTTTGGTTTGTGGGTAGAATGACCAAGTTGCATTTTCTTTTCATGAAAATTGCTTGCATCGTTAAAAATGGATAACATCAGTTCACTTGGTAGTTTGGAAGGGAAAAAGTGTATGAGATATTTTGCAGGCCAATGATGTCAAAAGTCATAAGTAGCCAAATCAGAAAATGGCAGCAAACTTTCCACTATGAATCAAGCTGCACCTCAAATATGACCAAGATCTTTGTCCTTGGCTGAACACGCTGGAATTACTAGGTTATGAACACTGTTTAATCCGGGAATCATGAGTGGATTTGGTACCAAGTATCAAAGGTTTTAAAGTGACCCAATCATATGATTAGGTAGGCAGAGCAACCACACTTACAACTTACTTCAACTCTGGGTCTTCCATTTGTATGCTAGCATGGATCTCTTGAAGCCTGATCCCTGCAAAGACAGCAATCGGCTTGATATAAATTAGCCTTTCCATTCTTTACTGCAACTAGTTTTCACGCGATGAAAAGGGGGAATTTTGATCTCCTTGGGCAAAACCTGTAGCCATGAAGTCTGTAGCAAAAACAGAGAGACTCAGGTAAGGCTTTCAATCATCTTCTTTGTTTTGAAATCTCAATCGTCTTTTGCTTTGTTGTTTGTTTTCGGCTACAAGAAGATACATGTTTCAGTAATGCGAGGACCATTGCTGATTAAGAAGCTGGGCAATCCTGCAGCGAAAACGGTCCCTGATTCGGATTACAGCCACCCACAAAACAATTTTCAGTCTTCCTTATCCTAGAGACAAAGAAGATGCTCTTTCTGTGTCTCTTTCTAGTTAGAATCTTGACAACATTACTGTAGCCCCAAAGAACCTCCCAAGGCCTTTCAGTTCTGCCCAAGGAAAACTGACTTGACTTTTTTTTCCACTTCCTTTTCCTTTTTATCAAACAAAACTATCAAAAGCTATAAACCTTTTAGGGGTTCGAAACACTCGTTCGACACCAAACTTGCTTGGTTTTTGTTTTTCCATCAAAATTTCAAGTGGTCAGCAATGTTACCAGCAGCTGTGAATATGCATCGCCGCTTACTTGAGACAGAAGTGAGCTTGACACCAGCAAATGGAAACAAAACTCATGATTCTTACATCAGCGAGGCAAATTTTGACTCCAACATGGTGATTATATTGGCAGCCCTTTTATGTGCTCTGATCTGTGCGCTGGGGTTGAATTCAATAGTGCGTTGCGCTCTGCGTTGCGGCCGCAGGTTTGCCCCGGAGACTCCGGAACAAGCAGCGGTTCGCCTGGCAGCAACAGGTCTCAAAGAACGAGATCTGAGACAAATTCCTGTGGCTGTTTATGGGACAGGCGTGAATTTTCCGTCCACTGAGTGCCCTATTTGCCTAGGAGAGTTTGTGGATGGAGACAAAGTTAGAGTGCTGCCAAAATGTAACCATGGATTTCATGTGCGGTGCATAGACACATGGTTGGTGTCAAACTCATCCTGCCCGAATTGTCGGCATTCGTTACTTGAACATGATACAGCAAATCCTGAAACATCCCAGGAAGTCACTGGCCGGCAACCACCAGAAAATGGATTAGGTAATCATCAGCATGGCAGCGTTGTCTTAGTTGTTGAAGAGGGAAGTTAGTGCAATTTGACCACCAGAGTGAGAACTGGAGGTCTATTAGAGCTTTACTGTTCTTGTGGTTGTTAGATTTTCAACATATGAGAGGAAATTAATTGATGCAGATTTGTAGGAGCCAATGTCAAATACTGGATGTTTCCTTTCTTTTCCTGTTTAAGTCTCACAAAGTTTTAAGTTACAAGATAGTTACAATAACGATAGACTGTTCATCATCCAGAGTCTAGAGAAATAAAAAATTTATGACAAGTTTAAGGTCAACTAATCTGATCTGATGCAACTTTTTTATGCATGTGCAACTGCACAAGGCATGTGTACATGAATTACATGCTTTGCACACATTATTCAAGCTCTGGCCCATTTCGCTTGCACTTTTCAACTTTCTTCCCGATCTTTACGTTGATCGCTTGGTCTACTACCCCATTTGGTGACTTGCACTCTTTCCCGTAGATTCCTAGAAAACAATCTACAGTGGGTTTCACCTTCATCATAAAGCCCCCATCAAATACATGCCAAAATGCTTAGGCTGCATCCCTTGAGCAAACCATAATTCTTTAGGGTAACTGGTTCAACGGCTAGTCAAAGCACAAACAAGTTTAGTACTCTTTCATTGAGCAATGCACTTACTCTTCAAAGCAAAATGCAAGCACAGCAGCAGTAGCAACCCCGGCAAGTAAACATTCAAGCCAGAGTCAAAAACTTCGGTTTCAAACTAAAAGCAACAAAAATCTTACCCACCGGGAAGTTCCAGCGATTCTCACTCCTGCTTAAGCTCCACAAGTTCATTCTCAAGTTTTAATTGAAATCAGGATCAACAGTTTGAATTTCCACGGAACAAAAAAGAACCTGAAATCGACATTCCACAGTCTTCTTGAAAAACTCGTACTTCGCCTGGGAAGAAAACCTTAACTATCCGACACCCAGATGTTAAATCTGCTATGAATCGATTGAAACAGTATGGTAATAAGGCATTGGTCATTTTTACTTCATGATCTAATACGCAGGTTTTTTCCTAGCTTTCTGTTAATCCATTAAACATGAAAATTGATGGTAGAATCTTCATATTTATATGTTAATCAATCTAATATCTCTGTCAAGATCTCACTCCACTCTTGCCACTTGAAATAAATGCTAAAGTCCAATTTGCTCAATCTCACCCCAATCCTACCACTTGAACTAAAGGCCAAAACCAATTGACTTGACCCAATTGGCATTTTGGTTAAGCATTTTGCCAACATGTCATTTGGCATTTGCCCTTCTTCATCACTAATAAATTGGTTTAGATATTCTTTGGCTAAAAATTATAGACAAATAGATGTGTCATATAATAAATGGGTTGTTGTTAAATGTTTATGACCCATTAATATGCTTATCCGTTCATTAATAAATTCTTTTAATTTCTTTTACTACATTGTCTTTTATTTACCAAATATACAAAATGTCCAAATCATGTAAAGTTTAAATATTTAAGTTACATAAGCACTCTAAAATTAACATTTATTCATGATTTTGTTAAGCCTTTTGTCAAGCAATTAATTTTATATTTCAATTAGGTCCTTCCATTTATTGATAGTTTTCTACCCCTTTACATTTACTTATTCATGATCTAAATTTTGAATTCTAGAATACGAGAATCCCAACTCAAAAGAAAAAATATTATATGAAACAATTATTTTGTGTTCCTTTCATTTCAATTATGTCACATAATCATATAAATAAAAAATTTAATTATTTATTACATATCACATACATAAATTTATTAAAATAAATATTTATCATTTAATTATTACATGTGATGTGTAATAAATAATTAATTTTTTTCTAATAACATACTAATGTGACATAATTTACATAAAAAAAAAACATAAACTAAATGTGGAGTAAATATTTCATATAATTTTTTTCCAGCTCAAAGTTCCATTAATTTTTTATGGAATGTGAATTGATTTCAGCTTTATAAAAACCTAGTTTCAAACATAAAAAACTGAGCATAAGCCCATGAGCCCAGCCTCAATCCACATTGAACCCCGCACTCGTTGAAGTTTGAACAATGAAAATGGACCTAATTAGGCCCAGTAGATCCGACCCACAATTTTTTTTCTTCCCGATTAAGGGAAAAGGACAAAATTTTGTTGATTCGATGGGTCCCACCAAGCTTTTTAAAGAGTAGATCCTGACCGACGATCTTTCAACACTGAATGAATCGGACGATCAACATCGATATTCAAATGCCAATCTTGATAGGTCATTTTGACCAGACGGGAAACATGCTTTTAAAAAAAAAAACAACTAATTTTCCAAACTTTGACTGCCCTGTCACTTCAATCGATGCCCTCATTGTTGAAATTCGTGGTGCACCTCTAATTTACCCTTTTACTCACGCATCTTTTAATATTTTCCTTCAAGCCACTGCCTCTATAAACTAATTTCTACACTCTGAGACAGTAAACTAAAATAACAAAATTAAATTACTTTGAGATTGAACTAAAATAAAATTATTTTAAAAAATGATTTCATTATAAAAATTGTATATTTTGAAAATTTCTATATTTTATTTTGTATTAATTAAAAATAGTATGTATTATATAAAAAAAAAAGAAGTAGAGGGTAAAAATGTCAAAATGAAAGAAATGGGAAGCACATTTCTGTTGTAGCGATAATAATAATAATGATAAATTTTAAATTTTAATTGGTTGGTTTGACCACTGCTCATTTCTCTTTCTCTCTCTCTCTCTTCAAAATTTTTTCCTCATTTTTTTCTGCCTACTTTTTCTTTCTTTCACTCAAAAATCTTTCACTCTTAAAACACCTTTGCCCATTAGCTTTCTTTGACTTGCAAAGGTGTTTTCCTCATCTACCCAACACAAAAACAGGATTTCTGGGTTTTCATCTTTCACCATTTTGCCCCTATCTGTTTCAAGTTTGGCTTGCATGACCTTCTTTCATAAGGTTTGATTCTTACCTTTTTTTTTTCCTTATACTTTTTTTGCTAGAATTCATTGAAATTCATTAATGATTTCATGGTGGGTTTTTTCTGAAAGTTGTGGTTTTGCCTGATTTGGTTTTATTATTGCTTTATATTAGTCATGCAGATACGAAAATTCTAATAGCTGATAAGTAGATGTGTAAATTTGTGTGTGTGTTTTTTTTTTTTTTTTTACTTTTTTCACGTTTCGATTCTTTTGGATCTGGGGTTGAATTTTTTACCCAGGTGCTGGTAGACTGACCCATTTGCTAATTTTTGGTTGTTACAAATTTATGTTGCCCAGTTGTTTATACGGTGATTTGGAACTGTAAAATGGTTTGGGAGCAGTGGATGTTTTTGTAGTTCTAAAAAAGAAGAATTTCCCCTGCAATTCTTTAGCCAGTTAAATCGCATTGTGCCGTGTGATTGATGTTATCTTCCTTGTTTTATGGAGCCATGCCAATGATTTATTAGTAAATATGCACTTGAAAGTTGATATCCTGCTTGTCAGCTTATTCAATGAATTATTTTAGAGTTTATGGGCGTGTAATGTGTCATAAGTAATCCATGTAGTCGTTTGTTGTTATTGGTTAAAGATTTGTACTTGGAACGCCTTTGTTTGAGCAAGGTGTTACTAGTTGGGCTTTATGCCTCAACTACAGAATCTATGAAGTTATTGAATTGAATATAGGGGGTTTTCGTTTGATGTAGTTGTGACATGAACTGAACATGTTTTCTTACATATAATTTTACCATAACCACTTTATGTAACTCGTTCAAGAAATGAAGTCCCCGATTTTATCAGAAAGAGATGTTTGAATGCTCAAATTGTAGTGTAGGCACTGCGGATTTGGGATTATTAATTTTGTTGGTGGATATGAATTATTCATCTTATAGGATAAGACAATGAGTTACTCCAATCCCTTTTTGTCCTTCTCAGACCCTGTTTGCAATAGAGTTCCTATGCCTATATATTGTCATTAATTATGTTCTCGCTAATTTGAAACTTCTGTTGATTTGTGTGCTTTCTTATTTTTCTTTTTTGCAGAAACATTGAATACGTAAATACAGCTTAGGGATTTGTATATAAGATGGGATGTTTTACAGTTTTGAAAAGTAGGAAGAAAAAGTCTGAGCAGTCATTTTTGGTAAAACGCATTGCTCATAAGACGCATATGCCCACCACACTGCCTGAGCCCCAAGTCCAGACCCGATCACTGCAATCTGCACCCCCTAGTTTTAGAACCAGAGTAAAACCAGTTCAACCTAATAACAAGGCAACCAGCAATAGAACAAGAGCATTATCTGCCCCATCAAGTCTTGATGGTGCTGAGCAAGATGCACTTGCATCAGTTGAATTTGAAGAACAGGAAGAGCTGAAGAGTCGTGTCGGAGGAGTGAAGGAACAGATGTTATCAAGTCCACAACCTCTTCCACTTCCATCTCCCCGTGGCGCTCTCCTGAAGACAGTGGAAAGCTTTAAAGCAGGGAATGCCAGTGGCCCTCTGTTTGCTTCTGGACCATTGCCCCTGCCTCCCTCTGGAACACTACGAAACTTCACTTATGAAGAAATTGCAGCTGCATGCCATTATTTCTCTTCTGATCGATGCACATCTGAGGGTCTTTCTTCTGTCATGTATAAGGCTTCTTTTGGAGATGATGTATCAAGTTCAAAGAAGTTTGAAGCTACTGTTACTCGCCTTCACCCATCTGCCCAGGTACAATAAAATTTCTACTAATGAAAATTTATGTTTTATGGGATGCTTTTTTTGTGAACCACTTACTTCCCAATTACATCCCTTTCCTTTTCTTTTACGCTCTTCTACTTATTGATTCTTTGCCAGCCTGACATGGTTGCTAGTTTAAAAGAAGGAAGTTGTTGGTAATTTAGATTAGTTTGCATAATTTTTCATGATCCTTCAATGTTGATTTATTTAATGGGAAACAGTTGGTATTGTTGCTGGTCCTTATATTTTATTTTCCTTTACACAATTTTAGTATTTTTGCTATTGTCATTCGGTTAAAACTAACTGCCTTCATTAAATGTACAATTTTATTTTATCCACTCTTCCTTGTATGCATGCCAATAATTTAAATTTGAAATTATTGCTATCACGATAGTGATGAGAAAGAATTGAGTTCAACAAGTAGTGAATATTGTGCTCCTTATGCTGCAAAAATAAAATGGTTTGCCTTTAATTTCAGAAAAGTTTGAGGATATTGTTGTCCGGTCTTACTTTGTTCTTTCTGTGTTCTTGTAGGGTTTAAGGGAGTTTATAAATGAAGTAAACACTCTTGCATCATTGCAACATCCAAACCTCTGTAAATTGCTGGGATACCATGCACGTGATAGTTCAGAACAAAGAATGTTGGTCTATGAGAGGCTGTTTCATGGAAGCTTGGACAGGCTTCTATATGGAAGATCAGATGGACCACCACTTGATTGGAATACCCGAATGAAAATTGCTTTATGTTCTGCACAGGGTCTTACTTTCTTACATGAGGAAGGACCATTTCAGGTATTTAAAATCTCAATGTACATCTACATTTTGAGATGATAAAAACCAAATGATATTTTATCATATGCCCCTATGGATTGAACTTTGATCATATGTAATGGGCATGACAGTTCTCTTTGAAACAAACTCTTTTTTTTTTTTTAATTATTCATTTAGTCCTTTGTGGTTGATATGAAACAATTTCCCATTTTTGCTGCATTAGTCTGTGTAGATTAGTAAAATTTGGAAATATGCTTTTTTTTTTCCCAGTTACTATTCCATTTTTATGCTTGCCTAATTACAGAATGGTTCTATCATATGTAGGCAATGTACAATGAATTTTCAACTGCCAACATACAGATTGACAAAGATTTCAGTGCAAAGCTTTCGGGATATGGGTGCGTAGGTCATATCCTGGAAACAGAAGAGATCTCCACTAATTCAGTTGTAAGTTATTTTGCCTTAAAAGACAAACCATGGTGTGTTGAGTTGACTTGATTTTTTTATTGGATCTCTCTACACCTTAAAAGTTACTTGTTTGAGTTATCGGTTGGTAATTATCTCTCCATCTGTGCAGGCTGTGGCAAATCTTTCAGTAGAGACCCTGGAGAGAGGATGGCTAACTCCAAAGAGCAATGTTTGGAGTTTTGGAATTGTCCTACTTGAATTACTCACTGGCCGGAAGAACCTTGGTAGCTCTCATCCCAGGGAAGAGAGGAACCTAGTGAAGTGGAGCCGACCATTCCTAGCTGATGATTGTAGATTGTCACTTATCATGGATTCTCAGCTCAAAGGTCGCTTTCCTATGAAAGCTGCTCGTACAGTGGCTGACATTGCACAAAGATGTCTCCAGAAGGACCCATCAGAAAGGCCGACCATGAGAACCATAGTTGAGCATCTCAAAATCATCCAAGACATGAAATATTCCTGTAGGTTTCCTCTGCAAGAGCCAGCGGCAATTGCTGTAAAACAAATGTCAAGGTCACCTAGTCTCAATGGGATTATTACCCCTGCACCCAGGTTAAGTTTCTCACCATCACCACCATCAGGAGCCCGGCTGTCTGTTTCTCCTACAAGACCACCTACTTTGCCATTGTCTCTTCCACCTGGAGCTTGTTCCTCTACCATCTCGTTGGAGGAACTTGAAAGGCAAGAAAGTCGGAGATCATCGTCAGCAACCCTTAGAAGGGATAGTGTGGAAGGATTTTGATTGTTTATAATATGCATTTTTTCATTTTTTGTTTATTTTCTTCTTTTAAATTCAACACAACATATAGAAGATAAAGATGTGATTGCGACACCTTCCTTCCTTTCCCACTATAGATGATGAATAGGGAGGATGCTGTTTTGTAGATAAGAGTGCAAGGCTGATCAGAAAATGGAGTAGTCGATTGTTTACTTCAATTCCTGAATGCTATCATATAAATATATATACTATATGTTCATAATCTTGATCAGAGTTTCCTTCATGTACTTTGCTTGCATTCTAAATCCACTCCTACCTTAACGACCACCACTTAGGTCAATTTCAGATATCTGTCACTTTCGATCTAGATTATTTTAGATTTTGGGTTGTATCGTGTTTGTTTTTTTTTCTGGAATTGGGTTGCCATTAGGTCATGTAGTTTTGGGCTAAAGTGTCTCTTTAGTTTGATTGGGTTTGTGAAAAAAATTGAAAACATCAAAAGGCCAACTCCAACAACAGCGTTGGTCTTGGCTTGGGAACTAGTTTTCAACATAGTTGGCTCAGTTTTGATTTTGATAAGTGTTTCGTTTTTGGTTTGATTCAATAGATATTTTTTCACTTATTTTTAATAAAAGCCTGGAATTTATTTTTGGTACACTTAATTATTTTTTTGGTGGTTTTTAACAAAAAAAAAAAGAGAGAGAATATATTTTGGTGTCACAAATAATTATAATTTTTAAATAAAAATTATAAAAAAATTACGTTTGTTCATGAAAAGTTACAATTGTTTAACAAATGAAAAAAGTTATATTTATTTATTAACGAAAAATCACACTTATTTATCAAATATTATTTCATGAAAAGACGTATCATTTCAGCATATTCCTAAACCCTATGTATTTTTTTGGGGTGTTGCAGTTGCAGCAATAGGGAAAGTTACAAGCATCCGAAGTCTAACTTGGCAAATGGATACCGGGAAAGTCGGCGAAGAAGATTTTATCAGCAAATTGCCTAATGGCGTTGTGGGTCATATCCTCTCTTATCTTAACATAAAAGAAGCCGTTCAAACGGCCGTATTGTCCAGAAGATGGAGGTACCTTTGGACTTATATCCACAGTCTTAACTTCAGTGATTTTCACTTCTTTGAAATGGAGGATAGAAATCAGGTTTTTATGGACTTTGTGGACCGAGTTCTTCGCCTTCGTGGATCCGGAAATATTCAGACATTCACTCTGGGATTTTCTAGTTTCCGACCACAAAGCGATTCACGTCGCGTCAATGAATGGATTAGCTATGCGCAGCGTTGCAATGTGAAGGAGCTTGGTCTCTTCCTCTTTTGGAAAATGACGAAAGAATCCCTGTTAGGTTGCCTGAAAACTTTTCAAGTTGCGCATCACTGGTGGCACTAACACTTGGAAACGACTTCGTTTTCACTATTCCTTCAACAATCACATGTTTCCCCAGTTTGAAAGTCCTTCGTGTTGGTGCTGCGTATCCGGATTGCGAGTTTTTGAGTACATTATTTTGTAGATGTCCGGTGCTTGAAGATTTGTTAATCAGAGTAGTTTTGTACCAGGATGGTGATGATCAGGTTAAGCATACTTTCACCATTTCTATACCAACTCTGAAAAGGTTGAAGATTGACATTAGCAGACGATTTGAGATTTTCTGGGATCAAAAGTTCATTATTCAGACCCCAAACCTTGAATATCTTACCATTCTAGATGATTTCATGACTTATTTTGTGATAGATGAAATACCCTCCCTACTTGAAGCCAAGGTTAGTCTTGCCGATTTTACTTTCTTCTACAAGGATAAACTATCCCAGCAAGAAGTCCATCGAGTGATGATGGGAATTCTCAAAGGAATTAGAAATACCAAATTTCTAAATCTTAAGGCTAGTACTACTGCTGTAAGTTAATTATTTGTCGCCCTGATGAACAAACTTAATTTCTTAATCATGTTATGCCATGCACATGCCATTCCATTTTCATGATCGTTCTTTTGCTGTTTGCTACGTTTGTCAGTGCTACTGATTAATTTATTTGACTCTTGTTCCTATGTTGATTGAAGGCTCTCAGCTATGCTGTTCATGATGATTTTCCCACATTTCCGTTTTTGCTGCGTCTTGAAATGGTGATTGATCATTTCTTTGGTTGGAAATCATTTTCTCACTTCTTAAGGAACTCACCTATTCTCGAATCACTTCTGTTGGATAGGGTGAGTGCTTTTATCTAATGGAAATATTTTAACTAAATGGTTCATATGGTTAACTTCTATAGTTATAATTTTGCTTATTTATCAGGAAGGTATGGATTTATTAACTGAAGCATTGGATGCGTCCGGTGGAGAACTTGATGTTGAGGATAATTTCGGTTGGATTCCACCCATGCCTCAGCCTTCCTGTTTATTGCAGCATCTTAAGAAAACTGAGATGAGTTATCTATGGGGATCAGAAGATGAAAAGGAAGTGATTAAATATTTGGTAGAAAATGGCAAAGTCTTGGAGAGGATGCTTATGGATTTTGATAATCTTTATTCATATTATAGAAGTATTTGATTGTTATTGATTCAACTAATTTTCATATTCTATTATTCTATTATGTTAATTGATTTATAAATTTTTTTTATTTTATCCCTTTTCATTTTTAAATGATTGAAAAGTTTTTTATAATCGCATTATGTGGTATTATATAAAAAGATATTTTTGGAGTTTAATCCTTTTATTTGGAGAAAATTTTCTTCCACTTAATAGATTCCAAAATTCAACAACAACTTCTTTATAATTTAAAAACTATAGATAAACAAAAATTAAAAAATTAAACCCCAAAAGCAAAGTAAAAGATCCTTTATTCAAACATTTTCATCAAAATAACTTGGATTATTTTATTTTAAATTATTAATTTTTAAACAAATTTAATTTTTAATTATTTGTTAGAATTCAAATAATTTTAGTGTTTAAATTAATTTAAATTTAAATTTAAATTATTATATTTTTTAATCAAATTATTATCAAAACATGTTTTATTCTTTTATTAAAAAGTTAGAAGGCATATCCCAAGTAAACAAATTTGGGCAGCAACAAAGAAAGAGGTTAAGCTAAAGAAAAGGTTTAGCCCAATCATTCAAGACTTTCCTTTCCCTTAAGTAAAGCAAGCAAAGATTTTTGTTCCATCTAAATTCTTGTCTCTAGCATTTTCAAACACCTTTGTTCTGTTTCTCTTGTTTTTCCCGAATGGCCACGCCGGGAACTGCAACTTTCAGCGTCTCATCAGCTACTATCTTCCATACTTCATCTTCACTCCAATGCGTTTTTCTCCGAAAACATCTTCTTCACTCAGAAATTTCAGTACTTTTTCCCTTTTTCACTTCATTTTCTGTCCATTTTAAAATACCCTTCTTTGATAATTTATTTTTTATGGGATTTATGCAAACCTTGAAGTTAACGAAACTCCTTGGCGAGCTTTGGTTACATTTGATCATTTATTCTTTTCTTACTTTTTGTACATTTTATTAAAGTGATTGTTATTTTTTGTATAATTTATAAGAGCATAGATCAAGTAAAAAAATAAAAATATTTTAATATCGTCTCTTAAGAGATTATAGACTGTAATATTAGGTAGCTCTCGATTACTAAAGATGAAATTCTAAAATTTTATATCTAAACAATTAAAATTTAAGGTTGATGGCAAAATAAAAAAAAATATATATATATATATATATATATTAAAAAAGCAGTTTAGGCATAAATCTTGACTTCACTAACTATTATTTAAAATGTAAAAAAATATAACCAAAAACTAAATTTAAAAGAAATAGCAATTGCAAACTTGAAAATAAAGAAAGATTAAGATGGGTATATGCTTGCAAGTTAGTCGAATATACCAAAGTTTTTATTAACAAATTTTTTAGAATCAATAATAAAATACTCATTTCGAAAGTAATACCAAACTAAAGATAAATGTTAATCTTACTAATTCAATTAGTTGTCATGATTAAGTTTCCCAAAACACAAACATTGAAATTTGAAAAAGTAAAAAAAAAAGAAAAGCATGAGTACAGTGACTCAATAAGTAACTGATTTCCTTTTAGTTAGATTAAGCATGCCATAAAACATTTAGACTAAAGCATTAACTAAGTGATTCAAAAATATTTTTTGTAATTTTGTATTTAAATACATTTTCATAATTAGATTATCAGATTACAAAGTGAAATAAATATCATCTAATTATAAAGTTTATTAGTCTCCTGTAACATACTATGACCACACTTAACCCCATAGCATAGGTCAAAATCAAAATTTTTTCTCTAGTGCAATAGGATAGAAGAATATAAAAAACAACTAAATCATTATACTGACAATCATAATTAACTTGTAGTGCAATGAGATAGAATCAAAAATCACAATAACCCTTTTAGTGCAATGGGACAAAAATATATTACCAATGATACGGTGAACCAAAATCACTATTCTTAACTAGTAGCACGATTTGAAATCGGTATCAATATCACAAAGTATATGTCAACATGGCCAACAATTAACTACCATTGACAAGGTCAAAATATAGTCATACTAGGAGACCAATATATATATATATATATATATATTTAGATTACCCAATATATACAAATTTAATATTTATAAATTTTCTCAAAACATAATTCATACAAAGTAAATTCCATAATCATTTCAAAGCAAAATTTTATATTTCGATAACTGATGGGTAAAAAAATATATTATTACAAAATCATACATGAAAATCAAAATAATATCAAACCATATTCTAAACTCATAACAAATAAATCATATATATATTTTGCATGCTCAACTCGATTTACAAAATAAATGGACAAAACAATGCATATTATTTATTTCAACTCTAAACATATTGAGACTGATTTTTAGGGACATAAAAATCGAAGGGATATCAAGTCACTTTTGTGATGCACTAAACTGAAATTTAAATAGCAAATCACTCAATTCTCTTAATATCCTAATAATTCAAGAAATATTCAAAAAATTAAAATTTAATCCAAAAACATAAATTTAACAAGGCAAACCTTCTTCATATCATCCTAAGCAAATTGGGTTGTATGGTAACTTTTTCGACAGTTCGAAACTATTTGGAAGTATTTTCCTTTAGCAAATAAAATATTTTCTTTTAATATAACAAAATGTCTAAAATTGAGTATAAATATGAAATTAAAGATTAAAACATAAAAATTAGTAGCAATATAAATTTTTACAAATATTTAATTTTTAACATTTAATAGTAATAATTTTTTTTGTAAATCTGAATATAATTTATTAGTAACAATACTAATAACATAGAATTAATATAGTAAAAATATATTAAAATAAGTAAAAATTCATTAAAAGATATAACTAATATTCAAGTAATTTATAACTATATACATCAAATATTGGCTGAAAATAATTTTTAAAATAATTGAAAACAAAATTATTTAAGTTTTGAAATTTTTGCATTTCATTATCATCTAGTTTACTTTGAGTTATAAAATTTTGAACATCCTATAGTTCCCAAAAATAAAGGGAGGCATAAATTTAAAGAAGGAATGTAATAATATAATTTAGAATTTAGTTTCAGCAAAATGATTTTCAGAAGCCCAATTTTAGGTTGTCAAAACTCAACTTTTCGATAAGTTTTTTGATTGATTCTTTAGGGGCCTTTGTAGTATGAAAAATAAACTTTCTAATAGTATAATTCATTTGTTCAGATAATTTATAGGCTAAGAGAATCAAAGCTTCAAAGTAAGCTTTATGAATCTAAAACCTAAAAAAATTTAGGCTGTTTGTGATAATAATTTGCAAAGTTTGTGATAAACATGCCACTGAAAGACTCTATTGAGATAAATATGGCTGTCAAGAATGTAGAAGAGGTAGGATGGGTGGTTAGTTAAATCTAGTATAGATCATGCATGGATGCTAGTTAGAGTCGATGGCTCCCTTAAATTCCCCCATTTAGGATCCCCACATGAAGTTTATGAATAAATGATTGATAATGTGTAAGGAATACAAGCCTTTCTCCTAAAAAGGATGTATTGAACCCATAATTCATTATATGCTTTTTATGAATGTCAACTAAGTATCATAAGTAAATTAGTCTCGATTGTTCAATCATTTGATAACTAGAGTCATTCTTTGATAAAAGATCACTATGAGTTGACTTAATAGAATTTGATTAATCTTTTTTTCTGTTATTAAAATGGAGAACTGAACCAAGACTTCTTTTTCTTTCTCATTAATCAACTCACTATTCGAGACTCGACATTGTATTTTATCATCAATCCAATCACCGCTTATGGTTTGTCATTTTACTATCAATGAATAGATCTTTTTACTTGTAGGACTTAGATGTCTCGTATTGATGTATTGTCTTTTATTTCTTTTTATTTATTAGCCTATCCAAAAGAATATGAATGAAACCTCAATTCCTCCGTTTGAGCTAGAAGAGAATGTACAACTATTCCTTAAATATTTGAAGTTGTAATTAGTTTCTTATCATTTAATGAGCGTCTTGTATTTCATAAAAACTGGGGCAATGTAATCCTTATGTAAAGGCCAACTTATCCAAATTTTGGGCAATGCTTCTTGAATTTAAAGAAAAGAATTTAAGAAATGAGCTTCTATTTTTGGTAAATCTGTCATCTAAGTTAATAACTAAACTAAAAACTAAAGAAAATAGCTAAGAAAAAAGAGAAAAAATGAAAAATGAGGGACAAAAGATGATGAAAAGAGGTAAATAGCCTTCCTATTTATAGTTGAGGGTTTGGCTATAGGGGTAAAAATTACAAGAGTTTGATTTCTATCTAAAAACTAAAAATCAAGCTAATCATTATCTTCTTAGTGCTTTAACCAAATCGGGCTTTTTATCTTGGATACGTTTTTGGCTGAATGAGAGTCTTAGGATTTCATCTTGGCCATTTGATCATCTTTGCTTCCATCCTGATTTAATCTTCTAGGTAGTTTCGACTAGCTCTTGGATTACATGATCATGTATTTGAATTTCATCGAAACTCTTTTAATTAAAATAGCAAGAGTCCTTTTTTTTATCATGATTCTTCAAAGAGCAAGCAAAAAAGTCCTTATCCCTCACAAACATCCTTAGCCAAATACACTTAGTGTTTTTGTTGGTTTGAAGTTGCATGAAGTCCTATTTGATTGTGTCTTAATTAAATGGACACGGGAGATAAATATTCTTGTGCATTTAAATTTCTTCATGACTAAGCAAAAGTGTCATTCTTGGATAAAATCTTCTTTGGCCAAATATATTATAATCAATGTAACCTTGAAAGTGCTTGAAACCTTCTTGAAACATAGATATAGCTTAATGGTGTAGGAGTCCTCATGTAAGCCAAATGCTTCAAATGTATAAGCAATCTCCTTGTATTTTTGCTTTGGTTGAATATCATGAGAGAATTGGAGGTGTCCGTGTGCATGAAAAACTCCTTCTTAGCTGAATGGATGGATAGAATTGGGCCAATAGGGTTAAACTATAAGCTTCCAATATAAGAGTGAATGTGCTTTTGTAAGCATACAAGCATGGTTTGCATGAAAATGAAGTTTACAAGCTTGAAATCCTAAAAATCACAAAATAAGCATTAAGGCACCAATAACCAACCAAATTTTAAATTTTTGCACCCATTTTAATATATAAAATCACTATATTTTTAAGTACTATCATTTACCCTCACACTTAAATCTTTGCTTGTCCTCAAGTAAATTTCTCAAATCAACAAAACTATAAATCATTATACATACTCACAAAGCCAAAAATTACATAATATTCTTATCATGCACTATTGCATAATCCAAAGCTGAATATAAATACAAAGTTACAAGAAATTCCTTCAAAAATAAGTTTCCAATATCTTATGCTCTTTACACATGTGCATCTACTAAATCTTTAATTCATGCACGTGACTCAAGTGAAAGTAGTGTAAAATATTTCATCACAATTCAATTCAAAGATAGAATAGACTTTTTATGTTTACTTTTACAGTCTCTCTCTACTAATATTAGATTTACATACTTGACTGAAGTTGAAGGTAGGAAAAAAGAAACTTTATGCTCAAAACCTCTGTAAATTGCTGGGATACCATGCACGTGATAGTTCAGAACAAAGAATGTTGGTCTATGAGAGGCTGTTTCATGGAAGCTTGGACAGGCTTCTATATGGAAGATCAGATGGACCACCACTTGATTGGAATACCCGAATGAAAATTGCTTTATGTTCTGCACAGGGCCTTACTTTCTTACGTGAGGAAGGACCATGTCAGGTAGTTAAAATCTCAATGTACATCTACATTTTGAGATGATAAAAACCAAATGATATTTTATCATATGCCCCTATGGATTGAACTTCGATCATTTGTAATGGGCATGATAGTTCTCTTTGAAACAAGCTCTGTTTCTTTTTTTTTTTTAATTATTTATTTAGTCCTTTGTGGTTGATATGAAACAATTTCCCATTTTTGGTACATTAGTCCGTGTAGATTAGTAACTTTTGGAAATTTGCTTTTTTTTTTTCCCAATTACTATATCATTTTTATGCTTGCCTAATTACAGAAAGGTTCTATCATATGCAGGCAATGTACAATGAATTTTCAACTGCCAACATGCATATTGACAAAGATTTCAGTGCAAAGATTTCGGGGTATGGGTGCGTTGGTCATATCCCAGAAACAGAAGAGATCTACACTACTTCAGTTGTAAGTTATTTTGCCTTAAAAGACAAACCATGGTGTGTTGAGTTAACTAGATTTTCATCGAATCTCTCTACTCCTTAAAAGTTACTTGTTTGAGTTATTGGTTGTTAATTATCTCTCCATCTGTGCAGGCTGTGGCAAATCCTTCAGTAGAGACCCTGGAGAGAGGATGGCTAACTCCAAAGAGCAATGTTTGGAGTTTTGGAATTGTCCTGCTTGAATTACTCACTGGCCGGAAGAACCTTGGTAGCTCTCATCCCAGGGAAGAGAGGAACCTAGTGAAGTGGAGCCGACCATTCCTAGCTGATGATTGTAGATTGTCACTTATCATGGATTCTCAGCTCAAAGGTCGCTTTCCTAAGAAAGCTGCTCGTACAGTGGCTGACATTGCACAAAGATGTCTCCAGAAGGACCCATCAGAAAGGCCGACCATGAGAACCATAGTTGAGCATCTCAAAATCACCCAAGACATGAAATATTCCTGTAGGTTTCCTCTGCAAGAGCCAGCGGCAATTGCTGGAAAACAAATGTCAAGGTCACCTAGTCTCAATGGGATCATTAGTCCTGCAACCAGGTTAAGTTTCTCACCATCACCACCATCGGGAGCCCGGCGGTCTGTTTTTCCTACAAGACCACCTACTTTGCCGTTGACTCTTCCGCCTCGAGCTTGTTCCTCTACCATCTCGTTGGAGGAACTTGAAAGGCAAGAAAACCAGAGATCATCATCCGCAACCCTTAGAAGGGCTAGTGTGGAAGGATTTTGATTGTTTGTAAAATATGCATTTTTTTTCATTTTTTGTTTGTTTTCTTCTTTTAAATTCAACACAACATATAGAAGATAAAGATGTGATTATTCAACCTTCCTTCCTATCCCACTATAGATGATGAATAGAGAGGATGCTGATTGTAGATTAGAGTGCAAGGCTGATATGAAAATGGAGTAGTCGATTATTTGCTTCCATTCCTGAATGCTATCATATAAATATATGTACTGAATGTTCATAATCTTGATCAAAGTTTCCCTCTATACATACAGGATGTGTGATCTTGCATATTAAATCCTCTCCTACGTTAACTACCACCACTCAGGTCAATTTCGCTATCTATCTCTTTGGATTCAGATTATTTTAGATTTTGGGTTGTATCGTGTTTGGGCTCAAAGTGTCTCTTTAGTTTGATCGGATTTCTGAAAAAAATTGAAAACATCAAAAAGCCTACTCCAATAACAACGTTGGTCTTGGCTTGGGAACTGGCTTTCAACATAATTGGCTCAGTTCTGATTTTGATTGGTATTTCGTATTTGGTTCGATTCAATACATATCTTTTCACTTAATTTTAATAAAAACCTGAAAAATATTTTTGGTACACTTACGTATTTTTGGGTGGTTTTTTACAAAATATGTGCATATATATATTTTGGTGTGACAAATAATTTTCATTGTAAATAAAAATGATAAAAAATTATGTTTGTTCATGAAAAGTTACAATTGTTTATCAAATGGAAAAAGTTATAGTTATTTATTAACGAAAAATCACACTTATTTATCAAATATTATTTCATGAAAAGACGTATCATTTCAACAAATATATAAAAAAAAAACCTTTTTTCTATACATTCAAGCATAACTTAGAGTCAATTTCACTGTTTCTGTTTCTGTTTCTGTTTCAGATCCTACTTGGAGGATTTAGAAACTTTATGTAATCATTCTTTCTTTTTTCTCAATATCTGTCACTGCTATAAATTGAACAAACTTCGTTTCTTTTTTTCATTTTCTTTCAAAGTCTTTATGCTCTTCTTCTATCACGCGTTCCCATTTTCTTCTGAACAACTTTTACGTGATTTTTATCTTCTATGTTTGGGAACCTTGAAGTGAAGAGAACAGGAAACACCATTTCCCAATGTTTTTTCTTTTTTTTTTTTTCTCGTTGTTTTTTAAGAGTCATATAAAAGGTCACATCTTATGGAAATTTGTTTTGTGCATGTTTTTCTTGACAGCCAAACAACTTGTTTTGCTTGGGTTTTGCCTTTACCATATTCCTAAACCCTATGTATTTTTTGGGGTGTTGCAGTTGCAGGAACAGGTAAGTTACAAGCGTCCGAAGTCTAACTTGGCAAATGGATACCAGGAAAGTCGGCAAGGAAGATTTTATCAGCAAATTGCCTAATGACGTTGTGGCTCATATCCTCTCTTATCTTAACACAAAAGAAGCGGTTCAAACGGCCGTATTGTCCAGAAGATGGAGGTACCTTTGGACTTATATCCACAGTCTTAACTTCAATGATTTTCACATCCGTGAAATGGAGGGTAGAAATCAGGTTTTTATGGACTTTGTGGACCGAGTTCTTGGCCTTCGTGGATCCAGAAATATTCAGACATTCACTCTGGGATTTTATGATTTCCGACGA
The DNA here is from genome assembly GCF_047325235.1 of Durio zibethinus. Taxonomy (NCBI): domain Eukaryota; kingdom Viridiplantae; phylum Streptophyta; class Magnoliopsida; order Malvales; family Malvaceae; genus Durio; species Durio zibethinus. Next base: position 551,406 of record NC_143165.1, on the reverse strand, counting down.
CAAAACGATTTACTTCGCGTCAATGCATGGATTAACTATGCACTGTGTTGCAATGTGAAGGAGCTTGATCTCTTCCTGTTGTTGGAATATGAGGAAAGAATCCCTGTTAGGTTGCCTGAAAACTTTTCAAGTTGCGAATCACTGGTGGCACTAAAACTTAGAACCGACTTCGTTTTCACTATTCCTTCAACAATCACATGTTTCCCCAGTTTGAAAGTCCTTCGTGTTGATGCTAAGCATCCGGATTGCGAGTTTTTGAGTACGTTGTTTTGTAGATGTCCGGTGCTTGAAGATTTGTTTATCTATGTAAATGATCTTGGGCAGGATGGTGATGATCAGTTTGAGCATACATTCACAATTTCTATACCAACTCTGAAAAGGTTGAAGATTGACATTTGCAGACGATTTGAGAATTTCTCGGATCAAAAGTTCATTATTCAGACACCAAACCTTGTATATCTTACCATTCAAGATGACTCCATGGCTTATTTTGTGATAGATGAAATACCCTCCCTACTTGAAGCCAAGGTTAGTATTGGCCATTCTACTTTCTTCTACAAGGATCAAGTATCCCAGCAAGAAGCCCATCGACTGCTGATGGGAATTCTCAAAGGAATTAGAAATGCCAAATTTCTAAATCTTTCGGCTAGTACTACTGCTGTAAGTTAATTATTTACCGCCCTGATGAACAATATTAATTTCTTAATCATGTTATGCCATGCACATGCCATTCCATTTTAATGGTCGTTCTTTTGCTGTTTGCTACGTTTTTCAGTGCTACTGATTAATTTATTTGACTCTTGTTCCTATGTTGATTGAAGGCTCTCAGCTATGCTGTTGATGATGATTTGCCCACATTTCTATTTATGCTGCGTCTTGAAATGGGGATTGATCATTTCTTTGGTTGGAAATCATTGCCTCATTTCTTAAGGAACTCGCCTATTCTCGAATTCCTTGTGTTGGAGAGGGTGAGTGCTCTTTATCTAATGGAAATATTTAGCAAAAGGGTTCATATGGTTAATTTCTCTACTTATAATTTTGCTTATTTATCAGGAACGTATGGAGTTATTGATGGAAGCATTTGATGAAGCAGGCGGAGAACTTGATGTTGAGGATAATTTCGGTTGGATTCCACCCATGCCTCAGCCTTACTGTTTACTGCAACATCTTAAGGAAATTAAGATGAGATATCTATGGGCATTGGAAGATGAAGCGGAAGTGGTTAAATATCTGCTAGAAAATGGCAAAGTCTTGGAGAAGATGTGTTTCATGTTTGATGAGGATTCTTCAGAGGAAGAGCTAAATGCAGATATGATTGAAGAGTTTCCAAGAGGTTCTGAAAAGTGTGTAATCGAATTTGATTGACATGTCTTCCCCTATTAGCATAGAGGAAAATTATGATCATAATATGTGTCGTAAGTCTGAAGGAGAATATGTATTAAATTTATAGATCGATTATAAAAAAAAAAAAAAAAGTCGATTGTAAAGAGAATTGAATAAAAATTTTGTAAGTATTTGATTGTTATTGATTTAACTAATTTTCATAGTCTCTTATGTTAATTGATTTGAAGTTTGTTTAATTGATTAATAACTCTTCATAAAAATAGTAAAAGATCCTTTATTCAAACATTTTCATCAAATTAATTTGGATTATTTTATTTTAAATTACTAATTTTCAAATAAATTTTTAATTATCTATTACAATTCAAATCATTTTGGTTTGAATTAATTTAGATTTAAATTATTATCTTCTTTTAATCAAATTATTATCAAAACATGTTTTATTCTCTGTTTAACAACTTAAAAGGCAAAGGCCCAAGTAAACAAATTTGGGCAGCAACTGCTTTGTAGTCCAAACATAAGCTAAAGAAAAGATAAAGCCCAATTCTTTTAGACTTTCTTTCCCTTTATCCAAGCAAAGGCATCTGTTCCAACTAAATTCTTGTCTCTAGCATTTTCAGACACCTCTATTCTTTTTCCCTTGGTTTTCCCAAGTGGCCACATCAGGAACTGCAACCTTCAATGTCTTCTTTGCTACTTCCATCTTCCGCACTTCATCTTCACTTAAGTTTTCTTCAAAGCCATTGCTTCTTCCAATGCGTTTTTCTCCAAAAACATCCTCACCACTCAAAATTCTCAATATTTTTCCTCTTTCTCACTTCATTTTCTGTCCATTTTAAAATACCCATTTTTTGGATTATTTTTTTATTTGGTTTTAGGGATTTATGCTTTGTCTAATAACGATATCAAGTAGTTACAAACCTTGAAGTTGATGGAGCTCTTGGCGAGTTTTAGGTACATTTTATCATTTATTTTTTTCTTGCCTTTCGTGCATTTTATCAAAGTAATTGTTGTTTTTTTGCATAGCTTACAAGTACACAAATCAAGTAATAAAATAAAATTATTCCAATTTCATCTCTCAAGTGATTATAAATTGTAATGTTGGATAGCTTTCAATTACCAAAAGTGAAATCTTAAAATCTTATATCTAAACAATCAAAATTTAGGGTTGATGGCAAAATAAGAAAATATATATTGAAAAGCAATATAGGCATTAGATATTGATTTCACCGTCATTTAAAAAGTAAAAAAATATAACAAAAAACTAGATCTAAAAGAAATAACAATTGCAAACTTAAAAACAAAGAAAGATTGAGATTGTCGAATGCTTGGAGTAGAAAAGAATGATTGCATAAAACTTAAACTTGTAGAGCATAAAAGAAATAGTAGCCGAAACTTGTATTGCATAAAAGAAAATTTAAAGAATAAATGTTGCATGAAACAAATTAAAGTAGAAAAACAAAGATGATTGCCAAAAATAATGAGTAAGAACACTTGAAGAAAACTAGACTTGAAAAGAAATACTTTTTGAATTTACAGAAAAGAAAATAATTAAGAAAAAAGAGAAAAAAAAAAGAGAAGTGAGGGATAAGAGATGATGAAAAGAGGTTAATGGCCTCCTTATTTATAGTAGAGGGTTCAGCCATAAGGGTAAAATTACAAGAGTTTAATTTTTATCTAATTGCTAAAAATCAAGCTAATATTTATCTTCTCAGTGCTTCAATCAAATGGGGTTTTTTTTATTTTAGATAAGTTTTGGCTAAATAGGAGTCTAGGGATTTCTTCTTAGCCATTTGATCATCTTTGCTTCCTTTTTCATTCAATCTTCTAGGTAGGTTTTGCTAGCTCTTGGATTACAGGATCATGTATTTTAATTTCATCCAAAAACTTTTAATTCAAATGGTAATAGTCCTTCTTTTATCTTGATTCTTCAAAGAGCAAGCAAAAAATTTCTTATCCATTACAAACATCCTTAGCCGAATACACTTAGTGTTCTTGTTGGTTTGAAGCTGCATGAAGTCTTTTTGGATTGTCTCTTAGCCGAACAGATAAAGGAGATAAAAGTCTTTGTGCATTTAAAGCTCTTCATAACTAAGCAAAAGTGTCATTCTTGGATAAAACTTTCGTTGGCCGAATGTGTTAGAGTCCACATGAGCTTGAAAGTGCTTGGAACCTTTTGGAAATATGGATATGACTTAATGGTGTAGGAGTCCTCATGTAAGCCAAACGTTTCAAATGAACAAGCAATCTCTTTGCATTTTTGCTTTAGACACACACCATGAGAGAATTGGAAGTGTCCTTATGCATGAAAAACTCCTTTTTAGCTGAATGGATTGATAGAATTAGGCTAATAAGGTTTAGCTATAAGCTTATAAAATAGTGGCAAATATGTTTTTGCATGCATACATGCATGGTTTGCATAAAAATGAAGTCCACAAACTTAAAACCCTAAAAATCATAAAATAAGCATTAAAGCACCAAAAATCAACCAAAATTTAAAATTTTGCACCCATTTTAATATATAAAATTATTATATTTTCATGTATTATCATATACCCCCATAATTAAATCTTTGCTTGTCTTCAAGTAAAATTTTCGAATCAACAAAACTATAAATCATCATACATACTCGTAAAGTCAAAAATTATATAATATTACTATCATGCACTATCGTATAATACAAAATTGAACATAAACACAGAGTTACAAGAAATTCCTTCAAAAATAAGCTTTCAATATCTTATGCTCTTTAAACATGTGCATCTACTCAATATTTAATTCATACATATAACTCAAATAAAGAGAATGTAAAATATTTCATCACATTTCAATTCAAAGATAGAATAGACTTCATATGTTTACTTTTTTCTTCATTCTCCACTAATGTTAGACTTATATATTTGACTTAAGATCAAAAAGTCTTTTCGGCTTGTAATGTAAAATTTGGGTCAAGTTAAGAAAAATGAAATTTTAAGCTCAAAACTTTAGCTTACTTTCTTTGAAATTTCTTGGAACTTGAAAAACTAAACTTTTAAAACTTTGAACTTTGAGGCATCTCTTTATTCATTGTGCCTCCTTTTTTCTAATACATAATTATGTCCATTATACACAAGTAAGCATAATTGGGTTAGATAAAAACAAAAGAAAAGATAATAATAATCAAAGAAAAGGCTAATTAGCTTATTATGTGGCTAAAATAAACAAATAAAAGGGAATAATATAATAGGCTCTAAATAAATGTACTAGAGATGCATCATAAATGGGAGCTTGAAAAAAACTCAAAATAGTTCAAAAAACTACCTAGATCATTATTAAGTTAAATATAGTATAAGATTTCACCTTAAAGATTGAGTAGGTGAATTTTAGAGTACATATTCAAATTCTCAAATTTCATACAAATCCACATTTCACAAAAATCAAAGCATTTCTTTAAAAGAGAATAAAACCATATCTACAAAAATCATATCCAAAGAAAAGCATGCTTAAAAATTCCTTTCTAGTTTCATCACATTGTATAATCACACTTCATATCATACTCAAGTCAATCTTGAAGATTTATGCAAAATCAACTAAGTGTGTATAATAAAGAGATCTAGCATGTCAATTGGTTTGGAAGCAAAAATGGGATAAAAATTTTAAAAATCATTTTAAGTTCACAAAGCATTTTAAGTTCAAAAAGCATTTCCCTTTTTCCCCATACTTAAATTAAACAATATATCAAACAAAAAGTAAGGGAAAAAGGAAATACTCCTCAAAATTTTTTTCTCAAAGTCAAATTTTCATTAGTACGAGGTATCTTCCTTGCTTTTATTCCATCCTACAAACACAAACTCAAAACAAAAAAACATCAAAACATAATTTTCCTAAAAAATAATAATAAACCATGAAAATAAAAAATAAGTTACCTTTCAAACAACGTTAGTTTTGGTCAAGCTTGATCATCCCTAAATCAATGGCTTATCTTAACCCTTTAAGAAAGAGTTTGCCTTATTGCATCCTTCTTTAAGGAATGACATAAACAGAATTGGTCTTAAGAGGTATACTAGCTCTCCTAGTATAAATAATATAAACAAAGCTTGAATTTGTCATAGGTATCTCTAAGAACACCATACCCTCTGATCATAAACTATAATTTTTTATTTTTAAAACTAAAGCTAAGGCTAGAGTTAAACACATCTATTAAAGCCTTGGCAATCCCTAGGAAATGTCTTCCTAACAATAGAAAAACATCATCATCTTTCATGTCTAAAATAGCAAAATCTACTAGAAATGCATACTTATTAACTTTTACAAGCACATTTTTCAACATCTCTTGTGGTAGCTTCATAGACTAGTTAGCAAATTTCTAATTGAATGTTGCAATCTTCAACGCTTTGCACCCTAGTTCTATAAAAATATTTAAAGGCATTAGGTTTATGCTAAAGCCAAGATAAAAAAGAGTATCATCAAAATTTAAATGTCTAACTTTGCAAGGAATAGCAAAATTTCTTGGACTTTTTTGCTTTTGGGCAAGAATTATTGAAGTTCAGGGTTACAATCTTCCAAAAATGTAGCTATTTTTGATTCTTAAAGCAACTCTTTTTGAATAGGTTTTGAAGAAGGTGGTGCTATGTTGAAACATTATCTATACATTCTTGCAGTTATTTTTGGCTTTGTTTGAACTTTTTTTTGGATTTGTCCCTCTTGACCTTCTTTCTCTTAGTTTGCTTTTTTGTAGACTACCGTTATTTAAATTGTTTTTTCTTATACTGCCTCTTTAATTTCAAGCCAAATGCTTTCTACTAGTGTTCTCTCTACTTGTAATTGCATTTACTCTTTTTTAGCAGACCCTTAAATATATTTTTCAGAATTTTCTTCATATTCCATTTTAACATTTTTCTCTACGAGATCTTTTTCATAGGGGTTCAATATTCTTAGGGATATCTAATGTCATAGGGTCAAATCCCTTCAAAATTTCTCTTTTAAATATCAAAGGTTCTTTATCTTCTAATATAACTTCTTTTCTCACAAATACCTTAGGTTGTTTTACAAAGCTAGGGAAGTTAACCATTATTGGTTCATCCATAAAATCATCCTTTTCATTAAAGTCCTCCATCCCAATATCTCTCAATGAATAAATAGCATTACAACCTTCATTGCCTTGTCTTTTAGGGTTGGATTCAACATTGCTAGGTAAGGTACCTACAGTGCAGTTGCCTATAGCTTAGGCTAATTGACCTATCTGATTCTCAAAATTTTTGATTGATGCAACCTGGCTTTGGATGTTTACATTATTGGCTTACATTAAATGAGTTAACATATCCTCAAAACTAGGTTTCTTTTTTTGGGTTTGGTTGTAAGTTGGTTGATCAGAGCGATAGTTATTGTTTTCATTGATGGATTGGTTGGTTTCAAAAAAAATTGAGATAGTTTCGCTATCCAAGTTTGTATGTGTTATTATAAGGGATTGTAGTTAAGCTTGGACTATTGGATAAACTCAACAGGTTTTATCTTGAATTGACATTTTTCACTAGACTATGGCCTTTTATAGATATCACTAGAAACAAAATGGTTTTGGATTGCATTCATATGGTTGGGTTAAGGTTAGGCTCTTATGGCTTCTATTCTTTTGGTTAGGGCGGCTGACTAGAAAGTTATAAAGGTATTGCATCAATCTCAAATAAACCAATAAATTTCTTACTTAATTTTTTCTCTATGCCCCATTAGTAGTTGTTAATAGCCATTTCTTCAATCAGTTTATTAGCTTCCTTAAGAGTCTTACTCATTATTGCCCCTCTAACAACTGAGTCCAAAGTGGTTTTTATAGGTGGCATGAGACCATTGTAGAAAATTTGGATTTGTAGCCATTAGGTTAATCCATGATGTGGCCATTTCTTTAGCATTTCTTTAAATTTTTTCCTTGTATCATATAATGTTTCTGCATCTATTTACAAAAATGTGGTGATTTCATACCTCAACTACGCTATTTTTGTTAGTGGGAAGGATTTTGCCAAAAATTTCTATAACAAATCATCTCATGTTGCAATAGAGCTAGGTGGTAGTAATGTCAACCAACTTTTCGCCCTATCCTTAAGAGAAAAATGAATGTCTTAGTCTAATAGTATCATTAAAAACACCATTATAGCGAAAAATATCATAGAATTTAAGAAAATTAGAAAGATGAAAGTTAGGATCATCATTTGGTAGTCCTCTAAACTATACAAAAATTTAGGCCATTTGTATTATTGAAGGCTTGATCTCAAAGTTATTTGCTTGAATGGCTAGCCTTCTAATTGACGGTTGAAAACCATCAGAATTGAAAACTGTATAATCCCTTAAAATTTTTTTAACTTCATTGTTTGCATTGGCCATTGGTGTTGGTACAGGTGGTGTTGATTATTTTTTTCTTCTTCCTTTGAATGTCTCTTTAGTTTTGTAATAAACTAGAGCTAAGTCAACACTTTTGGATTTGTGCATGCAAATAATAAAATATCAAAAAAATATAAAAGCAAATAAAAGAAAAAGAGTTTAGATTACAAAAATTTTAAAAAATCCTTATGATATTGAGAACACCACGATAATCACTAGCAATGGTGCAAAAAACTTAATTGTTGTTTTTTATATAGCTTGCAAGTACAAAAATCAAGTAATAAAAATGAAGTATTCCAGTATAATCTCCCAAAAGATTATAAATTATAATGTTGGGTAGCTCTCAATTACTAAAGGTAAAATCTTAAAATCTTATATCTAAACAATCAAAATTTAGGGTTAATGGCAAAATAAGAAAAGGTATATTGAAAAGCAATGTAGGCTTAGATTTTGACTTCACCAACTATCACTTAGAAAGTAAAAGAATATAACCAAAAACTAGATCTAAAAGAAATAACAATTGCAAACTTGAAAACAAAGAAAGATTGAGATTGCCAAATGCTTCAAATAGAAAAGAATGATTGCATAATACTTAAACTTGTAGAGCATAAAAGAAATGGTAGTCGAAACTTGTATTGCATAAAAGAAAATTTAAAAAATAAAAGTTGCATGAAAACAAATTAAACTAGAAAAACAAAGATGATTGCCAAAAGTAATGAGTAAGAATACTTAAAAAAAACTAGAGCTTGAAATAAAATACTTCTTGAATTTAAAGAAAAGAAAATAACAAAGAAAAAAGAGAAAATAGGTAAACTGATGGATAAGGGATGATGAAAAGAGGTTAATAGCCTCCTTATTTATAGCAGAAGGTTCCGCTATGGGGGTTAAAATTATAAGAGTTTGATTTTTATCTAATTGCTAAAAATCAAGCTAATATTTATCTTCTTAGTGCTTCAACCAAATAAGGCTTTTTATCTTGGATAAGTTTTGGCTAAATAGGAGTCTTAGGATTTCTTCTTGGCCATTTGATCATCTTTGCTTTTTTCTTCATTCAATCTTCCAGGTAAGTTTTGCTAGCTCTTGGATTACAAGATCATGTATTTTAATTTCATCCGTACACTTTTAATTTAAATGGCAAGAGTCTTTCTTTTATCTTGATTCTTCAAAGAGCAAGAAAAAAAGTTCTTATCCGTTACAAGCATCCTTAGCCAAATACACCTAGTGTTCTTGTTAGTTTGAAGCTACATGAAGTTTTATTGGATTGTTTTTTAACCGAATGGATATAGGATCATATACCCCCACAATCAAATCTTTACTTATCCTCAAGTAAAATTCTCAAATCAACAAAACCATAAATCATTATACATACTCACAAAGTCAAAAATTACATAATATTCTTATTATGCTCTGTTGTATAATACAAAATTGAATATAAACATAGGGTTATAAGAAATTCTTTAAAAAACAAGCTTCCATTATCTTATGTTCTTTACACATGTGCATCTACTCAATCCTTATTTCATGCATATAACTCAAGTAAAAAGAATGTAAAATATTTCATCACATTTCTATTCAAAAATAAAATAGACTTCATATGTTCATTTTTTTTTTCCCTATTCACTAATGTTAGACTTGTGTACTTGACTCAAGATCAAAAAGTCTTTTCGACTTGTAATGTTAGGCTTGGGTCAAGGTAGACAAAACAAAATTTTAGGCTTAAAACCTTAGCTTATTTTCTTTGAAATTTCTTGAATTTTGAAAAATTAAGCTTTTGAAACTTTTAACTTTTGATGCATCTCTTTATTCTTCATGGTATCTCTTTATTCCTTGCACCTCCATCATCTTTAACACATAATAATGTCCATAACATATAAGTAAGCACAATTGAGAAAGGAGAAAACAAAAAAAAGATATAATAATAATCAAAGAAAAGCCTTATTAACTTATTATGTGGCTAAAATAAACAAAGAAAATGGAATAATATACTAGACTTAAAATAAAGATATTAGAAATGCATAACAACAGAATACTTGAAAAATACTCAAACGGTTCAAAAAATTACCTAGATCATCTCTTGAGTCAAATGCAATCTAAGATTTTACCTTAAGGATTAAGTAGGTGAATTTTAGAGTATTTATTTAAATTCTCAAATCTCATACAAATCCACATTGCACAAAATTTTCACAAAAATCAAAGCATTTCCTTTAAAGTGAATAAAAACATATGTACAAAAATCATATCCAAAGAAAAATGTGCTTAAGAATTCCTTTCAAGTTTTATCATATTTATAATCACACTTCATATCATACTCAAGTCAATCTTGAAAATTTATGCAAAATCAACTAAGTGTGTATAATGAAGAGATCTAGCATGTCAATTGGTTTGGAAGCAAAAATGGGATAAAAATTTAAAACTCATTTTAAGTTCACAAGGTATTTTAAGTTCAAAAAGCATTTTCTCCCTCCATATTCTTAAGTTGAACAATATATCAAACAAAAAGTAAGGAAAAAAAGAAATACTCCTCAAAATTTTTTTCTTAAGGCTGAATTTTCATTGGTACAAGGCATTCTCCTTGCTTTCATTCCATCTTACAAAACAACTTAAAACCTAAAAACATCAAAACATACCTATCTTAAAAAAAAAAAAAAAACATAAACCATGAAAATAAAATTTGGGTTGCTTCCCAAAGAACGTTAGTTTTGGTTAAACTTGACCATCCCTAAATCTATGGCTTATCTTATCCCTTTATGGGGGAATTTACCTTATTGCATCCTTCTTTGAGGAATGACATAAACAGAATTGGTCTTAAAAAATATATTAGCTCTCTTAGTAAAAATAATATAAACTATAGCTTTTTATTTTTAAAACTAAAGGTAATGCTAAAGTTGTACACATCTATTAAAGCTTTGGCAGTCAATAGGAAAATAGCAAAATCTATTTGGAATGCATACTTAGTAACTTTTACAAGCACACTTTTCAACATCCCTTATAGTAGCTTCATAGACTAGTCAGCAAATTTCAAATTGGATGTTGTAAGCTTCAGCTCTTTACACCCTAGTTGTATAAAAATATTTAAAGGCATTAGGTTTATGGTAAAGCCAAGATATAAAAAAGCATCATCAAAGCTCAAATGTCCAACTTTGCAAGAAATAGTAAAATTTTCTAAAATTTTTTACTTTCTGGGCAAGAGTTATTGAAGTTCAATGTTGCAATCTTAAAAAAAGATAGCTTCTTTAAATTCTTGAAACAACTCCTTTTGAAGAGGTTTTCAAAGAAGGTGGTGCTATGTCGAAACATTGTCTATATATTCTTGTAGTTATCATTGGCTTTGCTTAAACTTTCTCTTATACTTTATCGTCTTGATTTACTTTTTTTTGGTCTGCCTCCTCTAAATTATTTTTTCTTAGATTGCCTCATTAGTTTCAAGCTAAACGCTTTCTAGTAGTGCTCTTCTTATTTATAATAGCATTTACACTTCTTCATTAGACCCTTAAATATATTCTTCAAGATTTTTTTCATATTCTATCTCATCATTTTTTATCACAGGATATTTCTCATAGGATTCAATATTCTTAAGGACCTCTAGTGTCATGAGGTCAAATCCCTCCAAAATTTCTCTTTCAAATCTTAAAAGTTCTTCATATTCTAATATTTTTTTTTCCTATAAAATCTACTTTAGGTTATTTCAGAAAACTATAGAGGTTAACCACTATTGGTTCATCCATAAAATCATCCTACTCATCAAAGTTTTCCATCCCAACATCTCTTAATGAATAAATGGCATCAAAACCTTTCTTGCCTTATCTTTTAGGTTTGAATTCAATATTGCTAGGCAAGGTACTTATAGGGCGCAATTGGCTAGAACTTGGGCTAGTTGACCTATCTTGTTCTCAAGATTTTTTATTGATGTAGCTTGACTTTAGATGTTTACATTATTGGCTTACATTAATTGGGTCAACATATCTTCAAAACTAGGTTTATTTTCTTATGGTGGGTTGTAAGTTGGTGGATTAGGGTGGTAGTTATTGTTTTGTTATTGGTGGATTGGTGGTTTAGTTGGTTTCAAGAAAAATTGGAATGGTTTCGCTATCCAGGGTTGTATGTATTACTATAGGGATTGTAATTAGGCTTGGACTATTGGATAAATTAGATAGGTTCTATCTTAAATTGATATTTTTCACTAAACTATGTTCCTTCACAGATATTACAAAAAACAAAAGTTTTTTGGATTATATTCATATGGTTGATTTGAGGTTGGGCTCTTAGGGCTTTTATTCTTTTGGTTAAAGTGACTGATTGAAAGTGATGAAGGTATTACATCAATCTTAAATAAACCAACAAATTTTTTAATTTTCTCTCCATGCTCCATTACTAGTTGTTAATAGTTATTTCTTCAATCAATTCATTGGCTTCTTCAAGAGTCTTACTCATAATTGCCTCTTTAATAATTAAGTCCAAAGTGATTCTTATAGGTGGTGTAAAACTATTGTAAAAAATTTAGATTTGTAGCCATTAAGATAATCTATGATGTAGGCATTTATTTAGCAACTCTTTAAATGTTTTTCATGTATCAAACAATGTTTCACCATCTAATTGCAAAAATGTGATGATCTCATACCTCAACTTGGCTATTTTGGTTGGTTGGAAAAATTTTACAAAAAATTTTTATACCAAATCATCCGATGTTGTGATAGAGCCAGGTGGTAGTAATGTTAACCAACTTTTTACCTTATCCTTGAGAGAAAAAATAGCATTATAAAAAATGTGATTATAGTGAAAAGTATTACATAATTCAAGAAAATTAAAAAGATAAAAGTTAGGATCATCGCTTGGTAATCCTCCAAATTGTATAAAAATTTATGCCATTTGTATTATTGAAGGCTTGACCTCAAAGTTATTTGCTTAAATGGCTGGTCTTCTACTGGAGGGTTGAAAATTATTAGAATCGAAAACTCTATAATCTTTTAAAGTTCTTTGAACTTCATTATTTGTATTGGCCATTGGCATTGGTGTAGGTGGTGCTGATTGTTTTTTTTCTTCTTTTTCTGAATGTCTTTTTAATTTCTTGATCAACTAAAGCTAAGTCAACACTTTTGGATCTGAGCATGCAAACAAGAAAAGATCAAAAAAAGATAAAAGCAAATAAAAGAAAAAGAATTTAGATTACAAAAGTTTAAAAAATCCTTATTGATATTGAGAACACCACGATAATCCCAAGCAACGGTACCAAAAACTTAATTGTTGTTTTTTTTTTTATAACTTGAAAGTACAAAGATCAAGTAATAAAATGAAAGTATTCTAATATCATCTCCTAAAGGATTATAGATTGTAATGTTTAGTAACTTTCAATTAACAAAAGTGAAATCCTAAAATCTTATATCTAAACAATAATAATTTAAGGTTGATGGCAAAATAAGAAAAGATATATTGTAAAGCAATATAGCTTAGATTTTGACTTTACCAACTATCACTTGGGAAGTAAAAGAATATAACCAAAAATAAAATCTAAAAGAAATAACAATTGCAAACTTGAAAACAAAGAAAGATTTAGATTGTCGAATACTTAGAGCAAAAAAGAATGATTAAATAATACTTAAACTTGTAGAGCATTAAAGAAATGGTAGCCAAAACTTGTATTGTATAAAAGAAAATTTAAAGAACAAAGGTTGCATGAAAACAAATTAATCTACAAAAACAAAGATTGCTGAAAATAATGAGCAAGAATACTTGAAGAAAACTAGAGCTTGAAAAGAAATACTTCTTGAATTTAAAGAAAAGAATTTAAGAAATAAGCTTTTGTTATTAGGAAATTTGTGACCTAAGCAAATAATTAAACTAAAAAATAAAGAAAAAAACTAAAAAAAAAAAGAAAAGAAAGGAGAAGTGAGGGATAAGTGATGATGAAATGAGGTAAGCAAACTCTTTATTTATAATAGAGGGTTCGCCTATATAGGGTAAAAATTATAATAGTTTTATTTTTATATTTTTATCTAAAGGCTAAATATCAAGCTAATTTTTATCTTCTAAATGCTTCAACCAAATAAGGCTTTTCATTTTGGATAAATTTTGGCTAAATGGGAGTCTTGGGGTTTCATCTTGGCCATTTTATTATCTTTGCTTTCATCTTGATTCAATCTTCTAAATAGGTTCTACTAGCTTTTGGATTACACAATCATGTATTTGAATTTCATCCAAACTCTTTTTAATTCAAATGGCAAGTGTTTTTTTTTTTATCATGATTTTTTAAAGAGCAAGCAAAAGAGTCATTATCCATAACATGCATCTTTAGCCGAATACACCTAGTGTCATTATTGATTTAAAGTTGCATAAAGTCCTATTGAATTGTATCTTGGTTAAGTAGATATGGGAGATAAAAGTCCTTGTGCATTTAAATTTCTTTATGGCAAAACAAAATAGTCATTCTTATATAAAACTTTCTTTGGCCAAGTGTATTAGAGTCCATGTAAGCTTGAAAGTGCTTGACATGGATATGGCCAAATGGTGTAAGAGTCCTCATGTAAGCCAAACACTTTAAATATACAAGTAATCTCTTTGTATTTTGCTTTGGTCAAATGCCATAAAGGAAGTGGAGGCGTTTTTATGCATGAAAAAAAATCTTTTTAGTCAAATGGATGATTGGAATTGAGCCAATAAGGTTCAGCTATAAGCTTCCAAGGTAGCGTTGAATGTGCTTTTGCATGCATACATGCATGTTTTGCATAAAAATGAAGTCCATAAGCTTGAAAATCTAAAATCACAAAATAAGCATTAAGGCATAAAAAATCAACCAAAATTTAAAATTTTTCACCCATTTTGATATATAAAATCAATATAATTTTAGGTGCTATTAGTTTGTAGTTCTAAAAAAGAATAATTTCTCCTATAATTCTATAGCTAGTTAATCACATTGTGCCATGTGATTGATGTCACTTTTCTTATTTTATAGAGCCATGTCAATGATATATTAATAAATATGCACTTGAAAGTTGATACCCCGTTTATTAGCTTATTCAATGAATTATTTTATAGTATGTTTAGATAAATATTAATAAAGAAAAGGAAAGGAAAGTTTTTTAAAGAAAAAAAATAATACATGTACCCCTTGTTTGAGTAACTAAAATTAATAAAGGAAGGGAAATGACAAGAATCCTAACAACTATTATTTGGATAAAGGGTGAAAAATAAAGAAAATGATTCATTATAATATTATTTTAATTATAACCATTTTTTAATAAATAAGATATAATATAAAAATATATTTCTAGTGCTTATATCCTTTATCCATTTTCCTTAGCGTTTCTTTATGTTCTTGATTACATCTTTGGTGAGTAATAGGTTTATAAATACAATGACTAATCTAGAAAGGTAGCATGGTAGATGCCACTTCACTTAGATACTGTTATAGATTGGATACTTGCCATAAAAGGGATTCATTTGAAGGATTTACCATTTTTTCTCAGGATAATTGACCTGGATTTCTTGATGCTAGATTTCATTTTCAGAGAAACCAAAAGAGCTTAAAAGGCCTCTACAATAATTTTGAATACATTTGATGACATAAAGCATGAACTTTTACGTGCACTCTCCTCAATGCTACATCCTATTTACTTTGTTAATCCCTTACATCTTCCAATGCATAATAAGGTCCATGATATCGATTTGAAACAATATGGGTCAAATTTATGGGAGGAAAAGATTGAGTGTCTTTCATGGCTAGACTAAAAAAAGCCTAACTCTGTTGTTTATATGAATTTTGGAAGCATCATTATCATGACACCTGATTAGCTAAATGAATTACTTAGAGGTTGGCTAATAACAACTAAACATTTTTGTAGGTTGTCAAGCCTGATATAGTCGATGGTGACTCAGCAATTCTACCACTAAATTTTGTGACACAAACCAAAGAAAAGAGTTTATTGGTGAGTTCATGCCGATAAGAACAACTATCACTTTAGCGATGTATTCATATAAATTTTAATTAATAAAAAAAATGCAATAATATAAAAACATTACATACTAGTGAATTAGATGCCCATTTTGCACAAGACAAAATATAATAACATATCACCATATAGTTGTCTAACATAAATTTATTTTACCCAAATAAAAAATAAATATTTCTATTCTCAAAAAAATTATTTCAACAAATTAAAAACTTAAGTAGTAAAGATATTTTTGACATCTTTAATGACTAGATGAGCCAGACACCAACCTTTCAAAGACCTTTTTTTTATTATCCCATAGGCATCCAAGTATTGCTCTTACTTTTTTAGGATTATTAAAAAAATATAAGTAAGCAGTGGTGATTCATTGTAAGTCAATTCCTATATCCTCTAATAGATTTTATATTTCATTTTCCAAAATTCGATAAACACAAGTGTTGAGCTTTTCATAAATAGCATTTCCTGCAATAAGTACATTAGCAACCATTTCAAATCCCTATTGAATAAGTTCATCGTCTTTGTTATTTTTTGATTTTTTAGCTCTTTTATTTTATTGAAATACATAGAAAAGCAAATGGATTTTTAGAACGAGTTCTAAGGGATTTCAAGAGATCAATGTACTCGTTAACCCAAATATCATGATTTTCTAATGTTACTATATTCTGAGAATTAAATTGTTAATATCATCAATATTCTCTCTTAACTTATCATCGATTCCATAAGATTGCTTCATTTTATTTATGCTACAGTCTTGATATATTCTCTAGTGGCTTGATCATTACCATAAAAAATCACCATCTTGTCATAATTTAGAATGGGTTTAGTCATCCACCCTTGGCATGAGGATGTGCCTAAAAATTTATATGTATTATATTGTGAAAATATAAATAATAAAATGTAAAATAATTAATAAAACAATAATTAAAATTTAACTTTAATAAAATTCACCTCAATCAATCTATGCTAAACTTTAGGTTCAACACCTCATAATTTAGTAACTAAATTCCAAGAAAATCCACTCATTCCTTACTTTAATAAGTCATACCACTTTAAGAAATTTATTTTTATAGTCTTCCAATGATTTTTCACTTTGTTCTTCTCTATGTTTCTCCTAAAATTTTCTTTAGCTCAATGACTATATTATCATAGGCAAGTTTAGTGAAAGTTCCATTTACCCTGTTCCCCATATTATGTTGATTCAAAAATGCATCAACAAAAGGATCATCCATTGTTAGTGTCCATGTCAAAACATCATCCTTATTTGTCCATTTGTCACTTTCAATAATTATAATCACTTTTTTCTTTCTTGGCATAATTAAATTTACACAATAAAAAAAGAAACATGCATGCAAAAAGTTATAATAATAATAATTAAATATAGTTATTGAGAAAGAATTACTTTAATTGTTCAAATGAAATACATTTATTTAATCAAAGAAATACATTTCTTTCAATAACAATAAATCAAATATAGATCCAAGAAAATACACAAATAATAATGACCATTCAATTTCTATAATCTATCAACTTAGTATTAGTTATAGAATCTCTTACTTGTAATCCTCGAATAGCATCTTCATTCTCATTTCTAGGAGCACGATACTGTTGTTCAATGGACCCAGTATTTAGTTCACAATCAACCTCATCAATATGAGTATCACCAGGATCATATCATTAAGTAATTACATAAAATACAACAAGCTAAAACTATTACTTTTTGGGTTTTAACTCCATCAATCAGTGCATTTGCACTTACTATAATAGGAAATCTTTTTTTAAGATACCAAATATTCTTTCAATTGCATTACGCAAAGATGAGTGCCTAAGATTGAGAAATTCTTGAGAATTTTTTGGTGAGTTATTTGAACATTCTTTCAAATGATACCATACTCCTTTATATGGTGCAATCAATCCATTTCTCAACATAAATCAAGCATCAACAAGATAATATTTACCAATTCATTGTAATCATATCATTATTTTAATTTCATACGTAATTATATTAAATATAATAAATATATTCATTACTTTCTAGAATCATAAATCTATTTTATCTTGATAGTGCATCTTTCATAATTCTTAAGTCAAATGCAATACCTTCCCATCTAAATAATACATAAGTGAATTTTAAATCAAACGAACATGCTCTCAATACATTTTGTGTTGGGTTCTCTTTTCAACCACAATATTTTGGAGCATCTGTATTTGATACATTGACTCTAATATGTATTCCATCAATAACTCTTATACAATCCTAATATTAATATTATATATTAATACTTATCGAATATAAAACAAACTTGTGATTAAATTAAAGTAACTATTTGAAAATGCTTTCTTACATATGATTTTACAATAACCACTTTATGTAACTTGTTCCAGAAATGAAGTTGTAGATTTTATCAAAAAGAGATGTTCGATGGCTCAAATTGTAGCGTAGGCAGTGGGGATTTGGGATTATTAATTTTGTTGGTGGATATGAATTGTTCATCCTATAGGATAAGACAATGAGTTACTCCAATTCCTTTTTGTCCTTCTCAGCCCCTGTTTGCAATGGAGTTATTATGCCTATATATTGGCATTAATTATGTTATCGCCAATTCGAAACTTCTGTTGATTTGTGTGCTTTCTTATTTTTCTTCTTGCAGAAACATTGAATACGTAAGGGATTTGTATATAAGATGGGGTGTTTTACACTTTTGAAAAGTAGGAAGAAAAAGTCTGAGCAGTCATTTTTTGTAAAACGCTTGCTCATAAGGAGCATGTGCCCACCACACTGCCTGAGCCCCAAGTCCAGACCCCATCAGTGCAATCTGCACCCCCAAGTTTTAGAACCAGAGTAAAACCAGTTCAACCTAATAACAAGCCAACCAGCAATAGAACACGAGCATTATCTGCTCCATCAAGTCTTAATGGTGCTGAGCAAGATGCGCTTGCATCAGTTGAATTTGAAGAACAGGAAGAGCTGAAGACTCGTGTCGGAGGAGTGAAGGAACAGATGATATCAAGTCCACAACCTCTTCCACTTCCATCTCCCAGTGGTGCTGTCCTGAAGACAATGGAAAGATTTAAAGCAGGGAATGCCAGTGGCCCTCTGTTTGCTTTTGGACAATTGCCCCTGCCTCCCTCTGGAACACTACGAAACTTCACTTATGCACATCTGAGGGTCTTTCTTCTGTTATGTATAAGGAGATGATGCATCAAGATCAAAGAAGTTTGAAGCTACTGTTACTCGCCTTCACCCATCCGCCCAGGTACAAGAAAATTTATGTTTTATAGGACGCTTCGTTTTGTGAACCACTTACTTCCCAATTACATCCCTTTCCTTTTCTTTTACGCTCTTCTACTTATTGATTCTTTGCCAGCCTGACGTGGTTGCTAGTTTAAAAGAAGGAAGATCAGATGGACCACCACTTGATTGGAATACCCGAATGAAAATTGCTTTATGTTCTGCACAGGGTCTTACTTTCTTACATGAGGAAGGACCATTTCTGGTAGTTAAAATCTCAATGTACATCTACATTTTGAGATGATAAAAGCCAAATGATATTTTATCATATGCCCCTATGGATTAAACTTTGATCATGTGTAACGGGCATGACAGTTCTCTTTGAAACAAGCTCTGTTTTTTTTTTTTTTTAATTTATTTATTTAGTCCTTTGTGGATGATATGAAACAATTTCCCCATTTTGCTACATTAGTCTGCATAGATTAGTAGCTTTTGGAAATTTGCTTTTTTTTTCCCAATTACTATTCCATTTTTATGCTTGCCTAATTACAGAAAGGTTCGATCATATGCAGGCAATGTACAATCAATTTTCAACTGCCAAGATACAGATTGACAAAGATTTCAGTGCAAAGCTTTTGGGATATGGGTGCGTTGGTCATATCCCAGAAAAAGAAGAGATCTCCACTAATTCAGTTGTAAGTTATTTTGCCTTAAAAGACAAACCATGTTGTGTTGAGTTGACTAGATTTTCATCGGATCTCTCTACTCCTTAAAACTTACTTGTTTGAGTTATTGGTTGTTAATTATCTCTCCATCTGTGCAGGCTGTGGCAAATCTTTCAGTAGAGACCCTGGAGAGAGGATATCTAACTCCAAAGAGCAATGTTTGGAGTTTTGGAATTGTCCTACCTGAATTACTCACTGGCGGGAAGAACCTTGGTAGCTCTCAACACAGGGAAGAGAGGAACCTAGTGAAGTGGAGCCGACCATTCCTAGCTGATGATTATAGATTGTCACTTATCATGGATTCTCAGCTCAAAGGTCGCTTTCCTAAGAAAGCTGCTCGTACAGTGGCTGACATTGCACAAAGATGTCTCCAGAAGGATCCCTCAGAAAGGCCGACCATGAGAACCATAGTTGAGCATCTCAAAATCATCCACGACATGAAATATTCCTGTAGGTTTCTTCTGGAAGAGCCAGCGGCAATTGCTGGAAATCAAATGTCAAGGTCACCTAGTCTCAATGGGATCATTAGTCCTGCACCCAGGTTAAGTTTCTCACCATCACCACCATCGGGAGACCGGCTCTCTGTTTCTCCTACACCGGTGACTCTTCCGCCTCGAGCTTGTTCCTGTACCATCTCGTTGGAGGAACTTGAAAGACAAGAAAGTTAGAGATTATCACCAGCAACCCTTAGAAGAGCTAGTGTGGAAGGATTTTGATTGTTTATATAATATGCTCTTTTTTCATTTTTTGTTTATTTTCTTCTTTTAAATTCAACACAACATATAGAAGATAAAGATGTGATTATTACACCTTCCTTCCTGTTCCACTATAGATGATGAATAGAGAGGATGCTGTTTAGTAGATAAGATTGCAAGACTGATCTGAAAATGGAGTAGTCGATTATTTACTTCCATTCCTGAATGCTATCACATAAATATATATACTATATGTTCATAATCTTGATCAGAGTTTCCTTCTATACATAGAGGATGTGTGATTCTTATGCATTTTGCTTGCATATTAAATCCTCCCCTGCGTTAACTGCCACCACTCAGGTTAATTTCAGATATGTATCACTTTGGATTCAGATTATTTTATATTTTGGTTTGATTCAATACATATCTTTTCACTTATTTTTAATAAAAACCTGGAATATATTTTTGGTACGCTTACGTATTTTTTGGTGTTTTCTTTTTTTTTAAAAGAGTATATTTTTGTGTGACATATAATTTTATTTCTAAATAAAAATTATAAAATATTATGTTTGTTCATGAAAGTTACAATTGTTTATCAAATGAAAAAAGTTATATTTATTTATTAACGAAAAATCACACTTATTTATCAAATATTATTTCATCAAAAGACGTATCACTGCAACAAATATTTAAAATATATATATATATATATATATATATTTGTCTATACATGCAACCATAACTTAGAATCAATTTCACCGTTCCTGTTTCAGATCCTACTTAGAGGGTTTAGAAACTTTGTTTTCTCGTAAGTAATCATTCTTTCTTTTTTCTCAATATCTGTCATGATATAAAATTGAACAAACTTCGTTTTTTTTTCTTCATTCATGTTCTTTTAAAGTCTTTATGCTCTTCTTCTATCACGCTTTCCCATTTTCTTCTGAACAACTTTTACATGATTTTTATCCTCTATGTTTTGGGAACCTTGAAGTGAAGAGAACAGGAAACACCGTTTCCCAAGTTTTTTTTTTTTTTTTTTCTCGTTGTTTTTTAAGAGTCATATGAAAGGTCACATGTTACGGAAATTTGTTTTGTTTGTCTACTCATGCATGTTTTTCTTGACAGCCAACAACTTGCTTTGCAGGGTTTTTGCCTTTACCATATTCCTAAACCCTTTTTTTTTTTTTGGGGTGTTGCAGTTGTAGCAACAGGGTAAGTTACAAGCGTCCGAAGTCTAACTTGGCAAATGGATACCAGGAAAGTCGGCAAAGAAGATTTTATCAGCAAATTGCCTAATGACGTTGTGGCTCATATCCTCTCTTATCTTAACACAAAAGAAGCGGTTCAAACGGCCGTCTTGTCCAGAAGATGGAGGTACCTTTGGACTTATATCCACAGTCTTAAATTCAATGATTTTGACATCCGTGAAAGGGAGGGTAGAGATAAGGTTTTTATGGACTTTGTGGACCGAGTTCTTGGCCTTCGTGGATCCAGAAATATTCAGACATTCTCTCTGGGATTTTATGATTCCAACGACAAAGATTTTTTCGTCACGTCAATACATGGAGTAGCTATGCGCAGCGTTGCAATGTGAAGGAGCTTGATCTCTTCCTCTTGTTGGAATATGAGGAAAGAATCCCTGTTAGGTTGCCTAAAAACTTTTCAAGTTGCGAATCACTGGTGGCACTAAAACTTAGAAACGAATTCGTTTTCGCTATTCCTTCGAGTTCTTGGCCTTCGTGGATCCAGAAATATTCAGACATTCTCTCTGGGATTTTATGATTTCCAACGACAAAGATTTTTTCGTCGCGTCAATACATGGAGTAGCTATGCGCAGCGTTGCAATGTGAAGGAGCTTGATCTCTTCCTCTTGTTGGAATATGAGGAAAGAATCCCTGATAGGTTGCCTAAAAACTTTTCAAGTTGCGAATCACTGGTGGCACTAAAACTTAGAAACGAATTCGTTTTCACTATTCCTTCAACAATCAAATGTTTCCCCAGTTTGAAAGTCCTTCGAGTTGTTGCTACGCATCCGGCTTGCGAGTTTGTGAGTCGGTTATTTTGTAGATGTCCGGTGCTTGAAGATTTGTTTATCTATGTAAATGATCTTGAGCAGGATGGTGATGATCAGGTTGAGCATTCTTTCACGATTTCTATACCAACTCTGAAAAGGTTGAAGATTGATATTTGCAGACGATTTGAGAATTTCTCGTATCAAAAGTTCATTATTCAGACCCCAAACCTTGTATGTCTTACCATTCAAGATGACTCCATGGCTTATTTTGTGATAGATGAAATACCCTCCCTACATGAAGCCAAGGTTAGGATTGGCCATTCTACTTTCTTCTACAAGGATCAGGTATCCCAGCAAGTAGCCCATCGAGTGATGATGGGAATTCTCAAAGGAATTAGAAATGCCAAATTTCTAATTCTTTCGGCTAGTACTACTGCTGTAAGTTAATTATTTACCGCCCTGATGAACGATCTTAATTTCTTAATCATGGTATGCCATTCACATGCCATTCCATTCCATTTCAATGGTCGTTCTTTTGCTGTTTGCTACGTTTTTCAGTGCTACTGATTAATTTATTTGACTCTTGTTCCTATGTTGATTGAAGGCTCTCAGCTATGCTGTTGATGATGATTTGCCTACATTTCTATTTTTGTTGCGTCTTGAAATGGGGATTGATCATTTCTTTGGTTGGAAATCATTGCCTCATTTCTTAAGGAACTCACCTATTCTCGAATTCCTTGTGTTAGAGAGGGTAAGTGCTCTTTATCTAAAGGATTTTAGCTAAAGGGTTCATATGGTTAATTTCTCTACTTATAATTTTGCTTATTCATTAGGAACGTATGGAGTTATTGATGAAAGCATTGGATGAATCAGGCGAAGAACTTGATGTTGAGGATAATTTCGGTTGGATTCCACCCATGCCTCAGCCTTACTGTTTATTGCAACATCTTAAGGAAATTAAGATGAGATACCTATGGGCATTGGAAGATGAAGCGGAAGTGGCTAAATATTTCCTAGAAAATGGCAAAGTCTTGGAGAAGATGTGTATCATGTTTGATGAGGATTCTTCAATGCAAGAGCTAAATAAAGATATGGTTGAAGAGTTTCCAAGTGGTTCTGACAAGTGTGTAATAGAATTTGATTGACACGTCTTCCCCTATTAGCACATAGAGGAAAATTATGATTATATTATGTGTAGTAAGTCTGAAGGAGAATTTATATTAAATTTATAAATAGATTATCAAAAAGAAAAAAATCGATTGTAAGGAGAATTGAATCTAAATTTTTTAAGTATTTGATTGTTATTGATTCAACTAATTTTCATATTCTCTTATATTAATTGATTTGAAATTTGTTTAATTGATTAATAATTTTTTTTTATTTTTATCCCTTTCCATTTTTTAATAATGCAGAAGCTTCTTATAGTCACAGTATATGGTACTATAAAAAAATATATATTTTTGAAGCTCAATCTTCTTATGTGGAGAAAATTTTTTTCCACTTAACAAATTCCAAAATTCAACAATTTTTTCATAATTTTAAAAATATAAATAAACAAAAATAAAAAAATTAAACCCTGAACTTAAAAATAGTAAAAAATCTTTGTTTCAAACATTTTCATCAAATTAATTTGAATTATTTTATTTTAAATTACTAATTTTTAATTATCTGTTAGAATTAAAATCATTTTGGTTTGAATTAAATTGATGAAGTGCGGAAGACAGTAGTAGCTGAGGAGATATTGAAAGTTGCAGTGCCCGGCGTGGCCAGTTGGGAAAAGCAAGAGAAAAAGAACAAAGGTGTCTGAAAATGCCAAAGTCTAAAAGGATTGGGCTTTTTACCTTTTCTTTAGCTTATGTTTGCACTACAAAGCAAACCTCTTCCTTTGTTTCTGCCCAAATTTGCTTACTTGGGCCTTTGCCTTTTAACTTGTTACGTTTAAATTTTAAATATAAATATGATATATTTAATATACGGATTAGATGTAATATGATATAATTAATATATTTATAATTAATTTATTTAAATATGATATAAATAAACATGAATATATAAATATGCATGAATAAATATTATTAACACGGATATATACGAAGAAATACGATTAATATGAATATATATAAGAACATGATTAAAATAATAAATAATTATAAATTTTTTATAATTTATAACTTAATAAATTTATCATATTAATAATATAAAAAAATACTTACATATTAAAAAAATTTTAATACTCATTTAATATGTATTTAATATATATTTATATTTATATTTATATTATATAACTATATTAATTTTTAATATTAAATTCAAAATAATAAATTATTAAAATTTAAAAATTAAAATAATAATATATAGAACTAATATTAATATTTATATTGTATTTATATTATTAATATAAAAAATAATTTTATAACAATTATTAAATGAATATCATAATTAAATATTTAAAATAATTTTTATATGATATTAAATAATTAATTAAATTTATAATTAAAAAATTAAAAATTAAAATAATTTTTATAGGTTTATATTACATTAAAATAAATATAAAAAATATGTTAAATGTGTTAAATATATTAAATATATATTCATATAGTAAAATTAAATTAAACGTGTTATTTATGTTATATCACATCTTTAAATTAATTAATATGTATATAATATGAATTATATTATATCAAAAATTATATAAACACAAAAAAATATAAAATATATTTTTAAAAATATATATGCAATTTTTTTCGCATTGTATCGTATTGTCGGTCTGAAATAGCCAATATAAGTACAAACCTTGATAGCTGTCATCCCAGGGAAGAGAGGAACCTAGTGAAGTGGCGCCCACCATTCCTGGCTGATGATTGCAGATTGTCACTAATCATGGATTCTCAGCTCAAAGGTCGCTTTCCTGAGAAAGTTGCTCGTACAGTGGCTGACATTGCACAAAGATGTCTCTAGAAGGACCCATCAGAAAGGCCGACTGAGAACCATAGTTGAACGTCTCAAAATCATCCAAGGCATGAAATATTCCTGTCCATTTCCTCGAGCCAGTGGCAATTGCTGGAAAACAGATGTCAAGGTCCCTAGTCTCAATGGGATCATTACTCCTGCACCCAGGTTAAGTTTCTCACCATCACCACCATCAGGAGCCCGGCTGTCTATTTCTCCTACAAGACCACCTACTTTGCCATTGGCTCTTCCCCCTCGAGCTTGTTCCTCTACCCTTAGAAGGCAAGAAAGTTGGAGATCATCATCTGCAACCCTTAGAAGGGCTAGTATGGAAGGATTTTGATTGTTTATAATTTGCCCCTCTATTGATGATGAGTAAAGAGGATGCTGTTTTGTAGATAAGAGTGCAAGCCCGATCAGAAAATGGAGTAGTCGTTTATTTTCTTCCATTCCCGAACGCTATCATATAAATATATACTATATGTTCATAATCTTGATCAGAGTTTTCTTCTATATATCCGCTCCTGCGTTAACTACCACCACTCGAGTCAATTTCAGATTATTTTAGATTTAAGGTTGTTTCGTTTTTGGTCTTTTTCTAGGGCTCAAAGTCTTTCTTTAGTTCGATATTGGGTTTGTGAAAAAAAAAATGAATACATCAAAAAGCCAACTCCAATAACAGCGTTGGTCTTGGCTTGGGAACTGGTTTTCAACCTAATTGGCTCAGTTACAATTGTTTATTAAATGAAAAAAGATATATTTATTTATTAACGAAAAATCATACTTATTTATCAAATATTATTTCATGAAAAGTCTTATCATTTCAACAAATATTACAAAAACTTTTTCTATACATTTCAACAATTTCACTGTTTCTGTTTCTGATCCTACTTAGATGGTTTAGAAACTTTGTTTTCTCGTAAGTAATCATTCTTTCTTTCTTTCTTTTTTCTCAATATCTGTTACTGCTATAAAATTGAACAAACTTCGTTTCTTTTTTCATTCATTTTCTTTCGAAATCTTTATGCTCTTCTTCTATCACGGTTGAAGAGAACATGAAACACCATTTCCCAAGGTCTTTTTCTAGTTGTTTTTTAGGAGTCATACAAAGGTCACATCTTATGGAAATTTGTTTCTTCGTCTACTCATGCTTGTTTTTCTTGACAGCCAACTTGTTTTACATGGTTTTTGTCTTTGCCATATTCCAAAACTCTATATATATTTTTTGGGGTGTTGCAGTTGCAGCAACAGGGTAAGGTACAAGCGTCCGAAGTCTAACTTGGCAAATGGATACCAGGAAAGTCGGCAAAGAAGATTTTATCAGCAAATTGCCTAATGACGTTGTGGCTCATATCCTCTCTTATCTTAACACAAAAGAAGCGGTTCAAACGGCCGTATTGTCCAGAAGATGGAGGTACCTTTGGACTTATATCCACAGTCTTAACTTCAATGATTTTCACTTCCGTGAAATGGAGGGTAGAAATCAGGTTTTTACGGACTTTGTGGACCAAGTTCTTGGCCTTCGTGGATCCAGAAATATTCAGACATTCACTCTGGGATTTTATGATTTCCAACGACAAAGCGATTTACGTCGCGTCAATGCATGGATTAGCTATGCGCTGCGTTGCAATGTGAAGTAGCTTGATCTCTTCCTTTTGTTGGAATATGAGGAAAGAATCCCTGTTAGGTTGCCTGAAAACTTTTCAAGTTGCGAATCACTGGTGGTACTAAAACTTAGAAGCGACTTCGTTTTCACTATTCCTTCAACAATCAAATGTTTCCCCAGTTTGAAAGTCCTTCATGTTGATGTCACTCATCCGGATTGCAAGTTTTTGAGTAGGTTATTTTGTAGATGTCCGGTGCTCGAAGATTTGTTTATCTATGGAAATCTTAAGCAGGATGGTGGTGATCAGGTTGAGCATACTTTCACAATTTCTATACCAACTCTGAAAAGGTTGAAGATTGCCTTTTGCAGAGGATTTGAGTATTTCTCAAATAAAAAATTCATTATTCAGACCCCAAACCTTGAATATCTTACCATTCAAGATGACTCCATGGCTTATTTTGTGATAGATGAAATACCCTCCCTACTTGAAGCCAAGGTGGGCATTGGCCATTCTACTTTCTTCTACAAGGATCAAGTATCCCAGAAAGAAGCCCATCAAGTGATGATGGGAATTCTCAAAGGAATTAGAAATGCCAAATTTCTAAATATTTCGGCTAGTACTACTGCCGTAAGTTATTTTTCACGGTCGTTCTTCTGCTGTTTGCTACGTTTTTCAGTGCTACTGATTAATTTATTGATTTGATACTTGTTCCTATGTTGATTGAAGGCTCTCAGCTTTGTTTTTGATGACGATTTTCCCACATTTCTATTTTTGCTGCGTCTTGAAATGGGGATTGATCATTTCTTTGGTTGGAAATCATTGCCTCACTTCTTAAGGAACTCACCTATTCTCGAATTCCTTGTGTTGGAGAGGGTGAGTGCTCTTTATCTAATGGAAATATTTTAGCTAAATGGTTCATACGGTTAACTTCCCTAGTTATAATTTTGCTTTTTCATCAGGAAAGAAAGGAGTTATTGACTGAAGCATTGGATGAATCCGACGGTGAACTTGATGTTGAGGCTAATTTCTGTTGGATTCCACCCATGCCTCAACCTTACTGTTTATTGCAACTTCTCAAGGAAATTAAGATGAGATATCTATGGGGATCGGAAGATGAAGCAGAAGTGGTTAAATATTTGCTAGAAAATGGCAGAGTCTTGGAGAAGATGTGTATCATGTTTGATGAGGATTCTTCAGAGCAAGAGCTAAATAAAGATATGATTGAAGAGTTTCCAAGAGGTTCTGACAAGTGTGTAATCAAATTTGTATGACATGTTTCCCGGATTAGCAAAGAGGAAAATTATGATTATAATATATAGTAACTCTGAACAAGAATTTATATTAAATTTATAAATCAATTATCAAAAAAAATGGATTGTAAGAAAATTTGAATCTAACTTTTGTAAGTGTTTGATTGTTATTGATTCAACTAATTTCCATAGTCTCTTATGTTAATTGATTTGAAGTTTATTTAATTGATTAATAATTTCTTTTTGTTTTTATCCCTTTTTATTTTTAATGATCAAGAAGCTTCTCATAAGTATAAATAACAAAAATAAAAAATTAAACAAAAATTTAAAGGCCCACGTAAACAAATTTGGGCAGCAACAAAGGAAGAAGTTTGCTTTGTAGTCCAAACATAAACTAAAGAAACGGTAAAGCCCAATCCTTTTAGACTTTCCTTCCCCTTATCTAAGCAAAGCAAGCAAAAGCTTATGTTCAATCTAAATTCTTGTATCTAGCATTTTCGGACATCTTTGTACTTTTTCTCTTGCTTTTCCCAAATGGCCACGCTGGGAACTGTAACCTTCAATAACTCCTCCGCTACTTCCATCTTCCACACTTCATCTTCACTCAAGTTTTCTTCAAAGCCATTGCTTCTTCCAACGCGTTTTTCTCCAAAAACGCCTTTTCCTCCCAGAATTCTCAGTACCTTTCCTCTTTCCCACTTGATTCTGTCTATTTTAAAATACCCATTTCTTTGATAATCTATTTTTTATTTGGTTGCAGGGATTTACGCTTTGTCTAGTAACGATATCAAAGTGGGTACAAACCTTGAAGTTGACGGAGCTCCTTGGCGAGTTTTGGGTACATTTCAAGTGCTTTGTTAATAAGTATTGAGTAGTTTAATTTGCATGAAATGTGGTTGATTGTTTTCGTTATTTGCTGTATTTAGTCTTTCTGATGTGAAATTTTGGCTCTTTGAAGAGTTTCTTCATGTGAAACCTGGAAAGGGGGCTGCATTTGTGAGGACCAAAATGCGCAACTATATAACAGGAAACACTGTTGAGAAGACTTTTCGAGCTGGAAGTACGGTAATCTCTATTTAACACGAAGTTGATGTGTCATTTGACTCTCTATGATAATACGTTGCAACTTCAACTCACAGTTTGAGGTTAATAGCACTTAAAGGATAGGATTATGACCTTGTTCTGTTGAGGATAAGATTAGGAATATGTTGGACTAGGAAGGGTCCTTGTGAAGCCTTTAGCAATGCATGCATTTTGGGAATATGTCTATAGGTTTTTTGGTACCTGAACTTTGGGAAAATGTACAAAGTGGTGCCTAAAGAAATAAAATGTAGAATTTGAACCCTAAACTTTCAAATAATATATCATTTTATCAATTTGTACCTTTTCCAAAGTTCAGGTGCAAAACTTGTAGTTAACTCATTTAGGAATATGTCAAAAAAATTTTTCATGCCTTCATATGTACACTTGTTTTAACAGATTGATGAGGCAAATGTTTTCAAGGAAGCCAAGCAGTTCACATACAAAGATGGATCCCAATTTGTCTTCATGGACTTGGTATTTTTCAGTATATTCATATAATACAACTCATTGGATGCCATAAATAAATGAATTCCATAGCTTATACCTTTATTATCAATCTACTGAAAATTTGAGCAAATACCATATGTTCATGTACTAAGTAGTAGCTGGTTATCTTTTGCATAATCAGTAGCTAATGATCCTCTTTTTGATACTTGCAATGGAATTAGTTCATGCTCTTAATGCTAGGAAGATTCAATAACTGTGCCGATTTAGTCTTTTTCTCTTTAACAGTTGTATTAAAATGCTTGTCTTATTTCTTTCCCATGTCATTCTTATAATGATGTTTTAACTTCTTACAGAACACATTTGAAGAAATCCGTCTAAATGAGGCAGATGTTGGGGACAAGACAAAGTGGTTGAAAGAGGGAATGGACTGCAATTTGCTCTTCTGGAATGGAAAGGTACTTTATAATATCTTTTAGTTCATGTATCTCCTGTGTGTTATTTGAATTTTGATGTTTTTGATATATATGGATTTATGCTCTTGTTTGAAATCTGTGTTCAAGAGGGTGCTCTATAGCACTTAGAAAGACTGAGATAGTTCCCTCTCTTAGATGCTGTTCTTGTAGCATCAGCATTTTATGTTTACTTAAAATGACTTATCAGTTGCTTTTTATGGAATCATGTAATTAATAGCAAAGATTAGCATTATTACCGGAGTAGTAGTTGCTTGTTACTGCTGTTACTATTGATGCTGCTTATCTGTCTGCACCTTCTTGTAGGTTATTGATTTTGAACTCCCCATCACGGTTCAGCTTGCTGTGGTTGATGTGGATCCTGGCCTCAAAGGTGACACAGTTTCAGGTAATGTAATATAGCTTCTCTTTAAGGTCCTAACTTCTAATCCATTATGTTATTGGTCTAATTTGTAAATTTGCAACAATTCTACTATGATATAAAACTGACTATAAATTGTTTGATTTGTGAATTCCTGAATATCACTCCACTGCATTTCCTTTTTTGCATTTCCTTGAAACAGAAAGCAAGAAAAGACTATTTGCTGTATTATGTTCACGAGAGTCACAACCATGCAACTATTATGTGTCAGCCCTTATGTTTGCTGCACTTTTTTATTCTTTTATTTTGATTTTGTTGCAAGTTGCAACATATTACTTTTGGTTTTCTTTGGCCTAATCACTTTGAGAAATAAAATGTTGACATAGGTGGATCCAAACCTGCAACTCTTGACACAGGAGCAGTCGTTAATGTTCCGCTATTTATTAACATAGGCGATCAAATATTGGTGGATACAAGAACTGGGCAATATATGAACCGCGCATAAGTTTTGGCTTGGAGAATTCCTATAATTGGCTTTTTTTTCCTTTTAATTTATTTGTTTATATAAATTAACATTTAACAATGCCAGATTGTTCTACTTTAAATTTTGATTTAAGGAATTTGCACCAGCCCTAGCTGGACTGGTGAGAGGTTGCACGCAGTAGTTTCCAGTATTATATGGTCGTAGATATTTTGTGCATTTGTTTTCTTGGATTTTTACGTCTTTGTATGAACAATTACAGGAAAGATGGCTTGTATGAACAATTTTGCCATCATCCTAGCAGTATCCTCTGTGGAATAACCCCCTGCTTCAAAGCAGCACCGTAGAACAACCGGCCCTGTTTATAGGATGTTACCATTTTCATACATGTTAACCAACACTACCAATGCCTCACAAACCTTTCCCTCCATGCAAAGCGCTTGAATCCTTCACAAAGCTAGATCAGGTTCATTTGCTGTAACCAATGCCATCGGCAGACCATTGAAATCAGGTAAGGTCCAGTTGGTAGCATCTTTCTCCATAATGTTGAGAATTTCACTCGTGTCTTTAAAGGGTATTGCATTAATTTTGTCCAGGAAATTTACAACCCAAATTCTACCAGTTTTCTCATCAAAATGCAAGCTGTCTGGCTTCCCTCCTTTAACAAAGTCAATGGAGCTCCTGTCAGCGGAAATGAGGCTGCGTGAGGACGTTGTTCCGCTAGGTTTTTGCATGGCACTGATACCCTCGCAATAACCAGAAGCTTGCAATGGATTGCGTTGTGATGGATCCTTATCCAGAGACAAAAGCACTCAAACGAAACGTAACGGTTTTGTTATAGTAAGCGGTTGGACTATAGAAGCTCAAAAGGGAAAAAGACAGTGAAGGCGGGACTGAAAGAGACTTCTGATCCTATCATATATGATTTCTTTAGCTATTTGTTACGGCATCTGCTTAATGAATACGTAAAATAATTTATTGCCATTGCCAAAGAAGTAATAAAAACAAAGAAAAATCGCTACAACATGGATGGCAAAGTGAATAAAGAACGTCTATTTTCATCAGAAGCGTAGAGATCTGCTAAAAGCCTTCCAAGATATGGGATTTGCGGGGTCAGCCACTGGCCTTTTTCCAGTATTCTCTTTCCTACCAAGAATTGGTTTGAGAAACGTCTTCAGGACCCTGTTGAAGCCAGACCCACGACGCCCTTTACGCACCTGTGGCACCGTTGGCGGTGGAGCTTGGACCTGTAAGCAGTGCGACCTTTTAGCCACGCTTGGCTCCGATAGACTCCTACCCAATATGGCTTGGTTCAGCTGCACCTCGAAGGAAAGCCTCTCAAACTGGTCCAGCAGCGTGCTCTGCTCGTCACCAAACCTTCTCAGAAAAACTGATATCTCGTCCATGCTTTTGTTTTCATTAGCTGAACCCATTTTCCTTAGCTGCTCAAAAGTCATATTATTCATAATCATTAGCAAAGTAGCAGCAAAGCGTCAACAGAACAGATTACCTACTGGATGGACTTCTCAATCTTTCAAAGCTTTGGCTGTAAATAGGGAAGGTATCCTTCCTCTTCCTTTTTTTTCCAATGCTTTTACATTCCATAAATACTAGCTAGACTATTAAATTTCTAATTGAATTTAAATTATTCCATCCAAAACTTAAAAAAAAAAAAAAAAGGAATTTGAATCACTGTTAGGGTTGGTACTCTTAACCATATTAGATGGATTTCGATTTCACTTCAATTCACAATATATATATATATATATGTATATATAAATATATATTTTTATTTATATTTAAAAAGATAATATTTATATTAAAAAATAAATTAAATAATATTTTATATTTAAAATTAATATTTTATTAATTTCAAGTTAAATCAAATCAATTATGAATTTAAATACAAATTAAATCATATCTGAATATAAAAATAATATTTTAATATAAATTTAGATCTAATTTAAATATTAAATTTATAAAATCAGATAGAATTCAAGATGAATAAAATCCCGCCTCAACCTAACACGTTACAATCTCTAGTCAGTGTCCTGCAGCTACTAGCAAGTGGCAATTGAATGGCCGTTTCTGTTCTGTCCTCCTAACAATTAATAAATTCACGCTTCAAACAATTTCAATATAAATGTGCATAGTTAATGGTTTCCAATTTCCCAACTATCACAGTTATGTTTATACGGCTTGAATTGAATTTCTTATTTTCGAGAACAGAAATTTAAACAATAACATTAAAACAATATAAAAGAAAGAGAGAGACAGAGAGAGAAAAATATATTCATATTTCATGAAAATCACATTATTATTTTCAAAAAATCAAATATTTATAAGCATTTGTTTAGGATATTTGCATTAGATATGATTTAATAATATTTTTTATGTATTGATTTTTACGAAATTTTTAAAAAATTAATTTTAATATATTTAATATTAAAATTTAAAATTTTTATAAATTAAAATTTCATGAATTTTAATATTAAAAAATTAAAAATTTTAGATGTTTAAAAAAATATAAAATATAATTTTGGGATATAAAAAAATAATTGAAAAAAAAAGGACAGAAGAGGTACTAAAAAAATCAATGTTAATTCAACAATATATTTTTGTTGGCCCTGAAAAATATATACCACAAATGTTTTTCTAGATTTTTTTTTTAATTTTTACATAATGATTTTATGGAAATGTCTGGATAGTCTTCATAGTGTAAAGCGGACAACCGTTTTTATTAAAACAAAGAAGTTTGAATTTACTTAATTGAATTATAATTTTGGTACCAAATATATAATTAATTTATCTTTAAATATCAGTAATCATCTCAAAATTTCAAAGCACCAGCTAAATTATTATTTAATGATTTTAAAATTTAAATAAATAATCCATGTTTAAATATCATTAATGATCTCAAAATTTTAAATGTTGTTTACAGTTATCGATTTAATGGCTTTTGTTTAATTCCAAGGTGAAATTTTATTTTATACATCAATTTTGAAATTTTAAAAATTTATAAGTAAATTTAAATGATTCTCCCGTATTTATTTGGATATAATTAAGTAAATTAATAAATTAATATAATGTTAAATGAACGCGTATCAACTATTTAATTCATTTGTATTAAATTTACCGTTTAGAAATTGTGCGTGACTTTGACAAAAGAAAAAAAAGTTGTGACTCAGTGAGTGAGCTTAAGTTGTCTTCTTGTGAATTAACCAACCAGAAATTCAATACTATTACTCCTCATCATCGTCTTCATTCGTCGTCTGCAATTATACTTTTTATTCCTAAAAATTTAAGCGAATTGCGTGAAATATAAGTTTTGGCGTTTTGTTAAAGCTGAATTTTGTAGAATTTTTTCGTTTTGATTAATGATTTCTTTCGAGTTAGTGTTTGTATCTTCGAAAGTAACAAAAAAATAAAAGAAATTTGTTGTTATTTTTTTAATTTTTTTGAAGGGCGATGGAGAGAAATGCAATTACGACAACGATTTTGTTGTTTTTAATCGTCGCCGATGTTTCCAATGCTTCGTCGTTTTGGAAGCTTCGATATTTAGCCGATGAATCTCCAACAAAGAACGACACCACCAACGCAACGCCGCCTTTAATTTATTCTCTCATTCTGTCTATCGCTATCATTTATTATTTTTCGTTCTTTTTTTTTTTATTCGCTAAACAATTTAGTATTAAAAAATTATTTTTTCCCGATTTCAGAGTTCTCCGGCCCCAAGTCATTTATGGGGTTCGGGTGCCAAGAAATCGGATCCTAAACCGGGTAGTCCAGCGAAATTGGATCCAAAATTGTTGAATAAAACAGATTCAGACCAACACCTCTTCAAAAGGAAAAATAGTGGAAACAATTCAAGTTTAGCTTTAAATTTGAAGAATGAAAAAACAATGGTGGATAATGAGGAGAAGAAAAAGAATATAGATAGTGAAAACAATCCAAACAGTAAGGATGCTGAGAAGGGAGCTGAAGCAAAGGAGGATAAGAATAGTAATAAGAAGAAGACACATAGGGATGAAAGTGGTTCCAAGTCAGGGATTGCGGAAACGTGTGTTGGTGTTGGTGACAGCTGCAAAGACGGGAACTCCTTGACTGCCTGCGTTAAGGGTGTTGGAACTGGTAATTCAATTGCTCTTTAAGCTTTTTTTTTTTTTTAATTGGTTATTTGGGTAGTGGTGGAATTCTAAGGAATAAAAAGTGTGATTTAATGTTTATATGGAACTTTAAATGAACTAATGATTTGTGCTGTTGCCTTTATTAGAGAAATGGCTTGATTATTTTGATTACTGAAGTGGAATTGAGTATGCATTAGCTGCCTACTAGAGCAATTATGTCCATTGAAATATGTTATCAATTGTACTTTCTCTTCATTCTGTCAACTGAAGCATAAATATGCCCCAGGCTTGTTGCATTTTTGGAAATGTTTGTAAGATATGGTTGTGAACTGTTCCATCATTGTAAAACAATGCATGGGCATGGCTGTGGTGTCCATGTACAAATTATTGAATCTGATACTTAAGTGGTGCTATCCCATGTCAATTGCCTTTGGGATTTTGTTGTATCCTTATATTTAGATTGATCGTTTAGGTGAGGAGTTTTGTTGTGGTCGGTTGGTTGAATGCTTAAAGAATCAAACTTGCCAACTGCTGGTACATATATACAACTGCAACTGAATAATTATTTCCATTGTAATTATTTAAAAGTTGACAATAACTACTAATTCAAGGGTTAAAGGACAAACAAATTAAAAGAAACAAGAGAGAACCCCTGTGTTCCCTCGCTAAGGCTATCTGCACTTTTCCTTAGGCAACAAAATCTCAGTAGGCCTTCTAGGTAGGAGGTAGGAGCTCAGGATTGAAATATTTCTATCCGTTCTTTTCTTTGCTTCTTTTGTCCTGGATTTAAAATAGTAGTATCTAGCAACAATGATGGCAATATCTCCTGCAAAGCATGTATGTCAAGAGTAAATAACTTTCCTTTTGTGTTCCTTTTAAGATATTGCTGTAAGGTACTTCTTTATTTTAATTCTGCCAGTGTGATGTTTTACCTCTAAATGTTATCTATATGCTGTGAGGTTTTCATTCATTTGCAAGTGTAGTGATATATAAGATAAGAACAGGGGAAGGGATTTGGAGGCTAAAATTTACACTTAACTAAGATTAAAATAAAAAATGGTGGGAAAGTTAATGCTTCTTTATGGTGTAAGTTCTAGGTTAAATGAAGAAGTTCAATGCCATGAACAGTTTTATGAATTGTAACTTCCTTTTAGGAGTTTTTTTGGCCTGCCTAGGAAGTATAAATAATGGGAATCTGATTGTGAAGAATGTGATTACTATGGATTAAATTCTTATGAATATAAGGTTAACTGTTTTGATAATCATGTGAATGTGTATATTAAATTGCTAGGAATGTAATGTTGATATATTAGTTAAGAATATATAGATAATGCAGTCTAAGGTTAATTTCCACCAATACCCCTAATATTGAAAATGTATTTAGAAATATAAATAGACAAGTTCATATGAATGCATCTTAATTATAATTAAAAGTACAATTAGCATAAACTTTTTTAAGCTAAGTTATAATTAAATTATAATCTTCATCAATCATTCTATCTATTTATGGGGAGAAGATCCTCTCTACTACTTAAAAATTAGTGAAGTTTTCATTAATTCATCTAAAGGTGATAAATGTATTTTCAATTAAATCTTTGGTGAATATTTGTTCAAATCATTTTTATATTTAATTTAAAATGTCTGCAGGTAAAATTTGCAAAAGCAGCTTCCTGTTTCTATTTCCATTTTATTTCCCTTTTCTGCTTTTTTTTTTCTGAAACTTGTTCACTCTACTGCTTTCTATCCCATCATCTCTCTCCATCAACTTTCTTCTGTTAGTAAAATTAAGAAAAATAGAAATAGTAAGAAAGAAGAAAATATGGCTTTGAGGCATGAACAACACTATCTTAAAGGCAATTATACTTATAGGATACAACAAAGCCAACTCTCTGAATCAAAAGTAGTGAAATTGGTTAGGCATAAAGATCTATTTATAATAAATGAATAGTCACCAATCAAGTTAATTCAAAAAGTCATGATATTTTGTATAGTCATGTTTTATTGTTTAAATAAACTTTATTTAAACAGTCATGTTTTCCTGTTTGGATATGTTTATTTGTACCATTATGTTTTTCACTGTTCAAACATATTTATTCAGAATCAGTAATATTCCGAAATAAATAAAAAAATAATAAAAAAAAAATTTTAAAAATTAAATCTATTTGCCAAACAAGCCCAAGTGCCCATCTTTGACTTTTAAAATTATCTGACCTACTAGAAAAATTCTTAGCAAACCCAAATGACTTGGCCCACTTCAACACTTAACTCTTTATTAAAGTAATATAAGTGATTTCTTTTAAACCATATATAAGTGATCTTTCTACTCAATGTGGGATTCACCACATTCTAAACTACCAACATCTTCTCCACCTATGTGTCCTCAATCTGCTACTAGTTCCTTTTACCTCCTCCTCTTGATGTACCACCTGGTACTGATGTTTAGCACCAGGGTCCCTCCATTTCTTTTCTTTTTCATGTTTTTTCTTTTTCTCACTTACACTGCATCTGTTTCTGTCTCAAACCCGAAGCATATTTCCATCCTTCATCAATGCTTTTCTTTTTTAAAATTTTGGCACGTTATCTGCTGACATTGTCAAATTTTCCATGTCATTATTGCCACAGGACAAAAGAAAATTCATGCTAGCAATGGATCTTGGGTTCTTATGAGTTACTTAACCATATTCCATCAAAATAATAGGTTAATTGTGTAAAACAAATTAGGGTTCAATTAAAGACAATAAAAGGATAGGTTCTAGTTGAGCAATTTGGAATAGTATATGTTTTTGTATCCTTTGTATCACTATGTATGAAGAGAAATAAAAGCTACTCCTTACGCAGGGTTAAAACTGGCAGAAAATTTCAACACATTGCAATGCCTTTAAATGAATTTACCTAATCATTGGGTTATAAGTGAATAATTATTTGGGAATAGAAGGAATAGCAAATTCTTGAACACAAAATGTTCTCATATCTATAACAAATCGTGGCTGGATTTTTATTTAATGTTATATTCTTGTCCTGGTGCTAAGAAATGGATCTCAGTATAGATGTTAAGTTAAAATACGTGTAAATTTTAGGAAGTATATAATGTACTGTCTGCTTAATCAGGTTGATACCATTCACGTTGCTTTTCTAATTGTAAAAAATGAAGAAGACAGTGAACTTACTTTTTGTGTACGTAGTGATTGTTGGCAATGGAGAATTCATATATTGAGTTATTTTTAGTGATCAATACTCCTGATGGGAGAGTAATTTATTTGATTTCCTTTTGTCCTTTCCACAGTCCAAAAAATTGGTTGTTCTGGTCCATAATAGTGGAGAAAAAGCTTTGAAAGTCAATCTTGCTGGCCTTTCCGGGGAATCTTTTTCCAAGGGACTTAAAGTACCAAAACATGTTACTGAAAGGGTATGTTTTTTCTCTCTCTTCTCCTTAGTAATTTTTTTCTCATAATATTGGGACATTATGAGACCTATTTTATGGAGGTATTAGATTCAGCATATAAAAGTTGAAGTTGGGCTTTAGCCAGTGGCCAAACAAAAGGAGAAGTTCTAAATCTCATCTAGGTTTCATTGATTCTACTGAGCTGTTAAACTAGGCGTGAAGTTTATCAACTGATTATTGTTAGAAGAAACAGCTAGGCTGGGCATAACAGTTTCCCTCTCTCTCCTTGGACTTATTGAAACATACCCTAAAATGTAAATTTAGTGACAAAATTTTTAAGCCTAAGTTTTAGGACTTCTAGTAAATCATTGCTGAGCTAAGTGAATAAAAAAGGGAAAAAATAAGATGTTTTTACTCTGCTGTATATTGGTTGATGTTGGGGCCCTAAGGGTGCGTTTGAATAAGGGATTTCAAGGAGGGATTTCATTTATAGAGAAACTTTTTAAATTCTAAAATAAGCTTACCTTGTTTGGTAAAATAAAAATTGGAATTATCAAAACTATTGGAATTTGAATGAGGAATTATGGAGGACTCGAATTCTCTTTTCAAATTCCAACAAAAAAGGTGGAATTTGTGAAATTCCTTATTTTTATAGTAAAAAGTCAATACTTACTATGTTTCCTTTTTCTATGCAGCTTTTTTTTTTTTTTTTTCAATTTAACTACAAAAACTCATTATAATTTTGTTTAAATTTTTGCATATTGTTATATCTACATCTTTTTACAACACTCATATTACATATATTTTTTAGTATTTTGCTTTTTCTATCTCTATCTATTATAATTATATCTTTTATTTCATTGAATTCTAATATTTAAATTTTTTTTCTAAAAAATAATTATCTAAACAATGCAATTACAAATTTTGTTATTCTGAATTGATGCATTTCAAAATGCTACGAAATTTCAAAATTCTTCACCCAAACGTGCCATAAATGTGCTTTGAATGATAATTGATTGTATAACAATATTAAAAAGCTTGCTATAAAGTACCTTGTTAAGCAATCTACCTAAGACTAATTGGTAATAAGTATAGGGTCAAACCTAAATAACAAGGCACAAAATCCCTAACTTTCTCAATTGGTGTGGGTTGACATCACTTAATAGTCCCCTTAATTAGTAGGCCCAATACTAACAACTGAAACCAATAGGCTTCTTATGTGAACAATAAACCAACAGGCCCAACACTAACCAGCAAATGAGGCAATAAACCCAACATCGTTTTGATACCATGTTAAGCATGTTACTTAAAAGTTAAAACCAAATGGTAACAAGAGAGGCCAAAACTAAGTGCAAATGCACATGAAATCCAAAGTTAATATCAGATAACAACACTTAACAGGCCTTTTACTGGCTTCAATGCTATAATATATTGTGTTAAGTAACTTTAATTCATAAGGGATGAGGATATATGAATTTATGAGGTTATACACTCTTGACTCTGAACAATGTTCCAAAAAGTGTTCATGCTTAATACTTGTATCCCTTTTCATGTGCTTATTTGTATCCAGAGTTGATGTTTGTATTTGCTTGTTTGTTTTTGGATTAATATCTCTTTGACTGTTAGCAAAAGTAGTGAGCTAGTGTTTAAGTGCTGGAAATGGAGATTGTGTGTTTCCTCTGAAGCCTCTTGTATTTGAAGGAAACTTTTTCTTAAACCTTCCTTCTTATGACAAGTTGGTGACTCCGGTAAATGGTGTGTACTTCTTGATTGTAACAGTTGTAATTTTTGGAGTGTCCTGCACTTGTTGCATGTTAGGAAGAGGAGACGGTATGATGGTATACCTTACCAAGAGCTAGAAATAGGATTGCCAGAATCCATGGCAGCTACTGAAGTAGAAAGAGCTGATGGTTGGGACCAGGGTTGGGATGATGATCAGGATAAAGAGAAGGCAGTGAAATCACCAGTGGTACGCCCTGTATCAAATATCTCAGCAAATGGCCTCACTGCTAAGTCTTCAAACAGAGATGGCTGGGAAAATGACTGGGATGATTAGGTTTTTTACTGGAAAAGGGGAAGGTAAGAATGTGAATCACTTGAAGTCGAAGGAGAGAAGAAAAGGAATAG
The DNA here is from genome assembly GCF_047325235.1 of Durio zibethinus. Taxonomy (NCBI): domain Eukaryota; kingdom Viridiplantae; phylum Streptophyta; class Magnoliopsida; order Malvales; family Malvaceae; genus Durio; species Durio zibethinus. Next base: position 510,827 of record NC_143165.1, on the reverse strand, counting down.
ATAATACAAGGAACAGGCAACTTGATATAACTGTAAATTGGTTCACACAGTTGCCATGCTAGCATTTGCAGTCATCATGGTGATAGGAAGTCCTCAAAAAGGGCCTATAAGGCGTTGATGGAGCTACATATGTTTTTCTAGCCTTTATCATGGGTGATGGCGATGTTTGTTGCCGCCACACTCTGCTTGAGTTTACCTTCTTCCTACATGTAGAGGAGCATTCATTTGAGAGAGTTTGTGATAAATTTTTTTTACCCGGGGCATGTAATGTGATAAAATGGTTATAATATAATTACCGTTTTATGTATTGTTAGGCATTACCTTCTGGAAACCTCATGAAATCAAATGTATTCTGATTTTATTCATATTTTTTTTTCTCCAAATTGACTGGATAACAATGGCTACTATTGAGTCTTCTTTCTGTATAATTCTTCACCAGGAACGCAATGTTCCATTCTTTCTCAATCTTTAACCACTTGATGTTTCATTATTTCTCTATCTCTAAGCACTTACTCCAGCTCCTCCTGGCCATCAGAAGGGCATTGGATTAGCTTTAATATGTTTACTACTTCCATGTATGGCCGATTTGATGGCACTTAAGATGCGCATATTAAACCAAGCTTTATAACTGGAATTAGCTCCTCTGCTGGGAAGTTACTCTGAAGCCTCCCATCAACACATTCCTCCACCCTACCATCCTCAAGCGCTTCCCTGTCAATGTCACACAGCGCCACCACATCATCTTCCGTATATTCTACTGGCCTCTTCCCTGTTGTCACCTATTATCACCTCTAACACCAAGACTCCAAAGCCATACGCAATACATTTCTCAGTTATTTTCAGTCTTACAAGCAAATTCAGAAGCCATGTAAATGCAGCGGTCTAATGTTGGCAACAGCCTTGCCGGGCCAAAATCTCCAATCTTGCGCTCACCGGAGCTATCTATAAGAACATTAGTTGATTTAAGATTATAGTGAATAACATTAATTCGGTGCGAATGGGCCAGACCCTAGGCCATCCCAAGAATTATATTGAATCTCTGTCGCCAAGATAGGTAACTTCCGCCAGGCTCGTCATGGAGGTGCTTATGCAAACTCCCACCGGAAAAAAATTCATAAATAAGAAGCTGCAATGAAGGAGTCCAGTAATATCGCGCAAGAGCTATAAGATTGTGGTGTCTAGTCTTTCCAAGATTCTTTACCACCCTTTCGAACTCCTCGAGACTTGATCAAACTCGAAACAGTCAGCATCTTGATGGCAACTGAACGCCCATCACGAAGGATTGTTCGATAAAAAACTCCAAACCCTCCACGACCAAGCTCACAGTCCTTGTTAAACAGGGCATGAGCCCCAGCAATAAAGTCACCATCCCCTTAAAACATTGCAAGTTTGCCATAGTTTGGATGATTGGTGCGAGAACAACTAACATCTATCCCTCAAGATAAGGTGAGAGCTACAGGAGCACGTGACATAGAAGAATGGACATGGATATTGAGGACAGTGACAGCTACTACACCAATGACAATGAAAGCCGCTGGACCAATGGCAATGAGGGCAGAGATGCTTAGCACAATTTTCTTGCAATGGTGATTTGGAGAGTAGCCACCAATGGAGTTGGACGAGTTAGGGTTGAGGACAATAGGATTGGGATGGACAGCTGGGCAAGAGCGGATGACAACGGAACCACACATCGATGTATTTCCAGAGACATATGAAGTAGGTATGGTGTTGAAGAAGGCCCCAAGAGGAAGTTCGCCGCGGAGGTGATTGTGAGAGATATGTGAGAGATATTAAAGGACTTGAGTTTAGAAAGATTTGCTAGCTCTCTTTGTAAGCTTTCAGTTAGGTCATTCAATGACTATACTGGAGGTTGCTTAAGTATGCAATGGCAGGAGGAATTGAGCCAGATAGGCTGTTCTGGGATAAAATTCTGTACCAATTAAACAGAAACCAGAACAAAAATGTAAAAAATTTGAATGTGGAATGAGTTCTGCTACATTGACACCAAAAACAGGAGAACATCCAATCACAGGCTGATAAAAGGGGAAAAAGAAAAATGACAATCAAATGGACCAATCCTTCAATTAGAGCAAAAACTAGTTTTGTCTATTTACAACATTGCAAGCAAGAGCCCCTAATAAAACAATGTACAACAACCCATTAGCTTATGGAACAGCAAGGGACCTGTCATCTCCCTAGAGAATGACAAGGATTATACAACAACTTAGAAACTTATTATATGATAAATTTAAGGAACTAATTCTGTATTTTGCCTGATCAGTGCCAATCCAAATAACCATGATACATAAAAGCACACTATCAGCCTCATGAATAATAAATGCTTCAAAGGCAGTCGTAATGGCTAACATCAAATAGATAGAGCCGAATAGTGTAAAGTGAATGTGTTGAATGCAAAATTTTTCAGTATTAAGAAATCCTTAAAAGTTTAAAGAGCAATATATATAACTCAACATAAAGCCCTTAAAAGAAATAAATAAAAAAGTAAGGAAGAACTTACAAAGTTGTTAAAGATGAGCGATTCACTATCTGACTTGGAATTTTCCCAGATAGAATGTTCCTCTGCAACCTCAGTTCCTTGAGCGAGACTGCTCCTCCAATTTCAGAAGGATTGCTTCCATTCAGCATATTGTTACTTAAATGAATAACTTCTGTGGTCTTCAAATCTCCTATACTGGCCGTCATAGAACCAAAAAGATGGTTCCTGGACATATTAAAGAAGAGCAAGCAGCTAAGAACCCCAAGGTTTTGATGGAATTTCACCGGATAAAGCATTTGAAGAAAGATCCAAGACCCGAAGGCCTTGATAAGATGGCACTTTTGAAGTGAGTAAAGGACTTTCCATGCTCCCAGTAATCTTGTTCCCAGAAATCAACGTACTCCGCACACCATCCTAAACATGGAACATTGCCTGTTAACAGATTCTGGCTGACATCTATAGTGAAAAGGTTAAAACAATTAGCAATTGACTATGGCAATGCACCTGCAAACTGGTTCATTGACAAATTCAATTCCTCAGAAACTGTAGATTTCCTAGAGAAAATGGAACTCCACCAGGAAAAAATTATTTGCAGAAAAATCCAAACTCTCAAGACTTGTCAATTCTCCAATCCAGTCCGGAACTTGTCCCCTGAAAGAATTTCCTCGTAAACTGATTGAAGTACATGAACCAAGCTTCTGCATTGAATACGGAAGGCCACCATACAAATAATTATCACTATAATCAGCCAATTTCAGTAGTGAAGACTTGTTAATATAATCTTTTATTTGTATTTGTCCACATCCTCATACGTCGGGTAACACTTTCCGTATTCATCCCTACATAGGATTATATATAATGAAGATCTGGGATGAGTGGCGTCCAGTGATATATGTTATTAGTACATGGAAAAGAGCATTTCTTTAATCTTTTCCGTGTTTGTCTCTATGTTCTTTTTTTTTTTTTTCGGATAAATAAAATACTCGTTAATTTCAAAATCAATTATTTTGGGTTACCACAGAATCTCATATAAATGCACAAATATCCTCTAAATCTTTTCAACATGGGCAGATCTGCCCCACGGAGGCCCAAATGCACTTATTTTGAAAGCCTCAACAGGTCATCTTTGATGAGTCTGTGAAAGTATTTCAGCAAGATCAGGCACGCACGGATGCACATATCAATATAATTTTTTTTATTCAAATAACATATTATTAGCTCTAAAACCGATTATTTTAACTTAACTCAAAATCTTATATAAAGGCACTCACACACCTCAAATCTTTCCATTGCGAAAAGGCCGGTTTTATGTATTGTTGGATAGATAATATTAAGGTTGTCAATCAAAAACAAAATTTATTGCATCTTTTCATTTTGTTTTCTTAATTAAAATTTATTAATATATATTCTTTAATCACTTTATGAAATTCAGCATGTGGATTAAAAAATATATAAAGAAATTACGTAAAAGAAGGTTGAGAAATTAAACAGTAAACAGAACTAACGGCCGACACTTCAGAATCGCGTGATTATAAGTGATCATACTTAGAACGAGAAGTGGACCAGCGAGAACAACGTAGTTTTTATGTACCGTATCAAAGCTACCACCTACAGCTTTTTTGTGGGGTCCTCTCGTACAAAACTTTTTACTGATTACGTGTCAACAAAACATCAACGTCGAAAAGATTATTTCGCAGGCAAAGACACGTCGATGACAATGTTCTGTAAGCGTCGTCGTTTCGACTCCCATTTATTTTATATTATTTTAAGTTTTAAAAGCCTTTTTAATTTCTCGTGTATGTCGCCCTCGCTATCCTTTTGTCTCTCTTAAAAACCTAAATCCAATGATTAAGCTTTACCGCTAGTGGCAATGTTATCGATCAAAATCCCTAACCCTAGCTGCTCCTTTGAGCCGTTGAAGAGACCGACTCGTGCTTCTGCTTCTTCAATGGCACTGTCTTTATCGCCGTCGCTGCGACTCAGGCCGCCTTCTAGCAGTGTCTCTCTCGCCTCTCCGAAGTGGTTAACACTCGGTTTTAGCTCTCTCGATAGACGGATTTCCTTCAATGAATCTGTCGTCGCTTTGGCAGCTTCCCACGAGGAATCCGTGAGTTGAAATTCCAATGACTTTGTGTTACTTACAATTTTCGTTCTTTTTTTTTTAAAATTTGTTGGAATTAATATTAATGAAATGGTTTTTAAATTTTGAATTTTTTTTAGAAGCATTCCGAAATAGAAGTGGAGGGAGAAAATGATAAAGTGGAAATGGGAAGTAAAGAAGAATCAAATGAAGCATGGAAACTAGCTTTAGAAACATTCAAAGAGCAAACTTTGAAGATGCAAAGCGTGTCCCAAGAAGCTTACGAAATTTACTCCAAGAAAGCTTTGGTTACTCTGAAAGAGACTTCGGAGCAGCTTAAGATTCAAGCAGAAAAGGCCAAAGATGATTTGACTGAAATAGCAAAAGAAATCAGTGAAGAAGGCAAAGTCTACCTCTCAACGGCAGCCGAGAATTCCCCTCCACAAGTCAAAGAAATTGTCGAAACATTCTCTTCGTCTGCCGATGATATCAATGACGTTTCCAGTGTTCTCGACTTTCACGTTGGGGTACCTTATGGTATTGTATATACATTGGATGTTTCATACTCAATTTAATTGTATAAACCAAAAAAAAAAAAAAAAATGATTTCTTTTTTGTTTTTGGTTTTTGGCTTGGCAGGTTTCACTCTTTCAGTTTGGGGATTCCTTTGTTTCATGGTGACAGGGAGCATTTCTGCCATTAGGTTCGGTGTAATTCTAGGTGGAGCTCTTTTGGCATTAAGTTTATCAAGTTTAAAATCATATAAAAGAGGAGAGTCTTCTCCTCTTGCCACCAAAGGACAAGCAGGTTATTACATGTTTCTTAATTTGCAAATTTATTACATCCTTAAATAGAAAAGAGATTGCTATCTTTTGTATTTTAGTAATGGGATTATGTTTTCTGCAGTCATCGCATCTGTAATACTTATGAGGGAGTTAAGCTTGCTGATTCGGGTGCGGCTTCTATCTCTGTGTATAACTTTGTTTTTCTTTCTTCTTTTTTTTTTTTTTTTTTAAATTCCCACTATTTTTTTCCTAGCTAGTGATTTTTTTTTTATTTTTTTATTTTCTGTTGTTCTTATTCTTTTTTTGCAGAGATCAAATCTGGGCACCTTTCTCACAACCTTAGTCAGGTTCATAAGATTCTTTTGAATTTTTAAAATTTCTGTTATGTACATGGAAGTTAGAGGGTGCTTCTAACTTTGTGGCTAAGAAGGGTGTGACATGGATGGCTTTTAGTTTACAAACCTTGGGTATTCTAAAACATGATTATAGGGTGAGAAAAGTTCAGTTATGCTGGCATAAAAGAGGAATGAATATGTATACCATCTGTGAATTTAGCGTCCGGTTACTAAGTATTACCGTATTCGCTCTCTGTTTGATCTTTTATCTTGCTTCTTGAAGTCCTCCTCTGGAAAAGTTTGTTGTGTCTTGCTCTTTCACTGTTGCATGAAAATATTAGCTTTGCAAGCATGTGTTAATGTTCATTAGCACACACCCCTGTTAGATATATATATTGCAGTTCCTTTTTTTATTTTATTTTTTATTTGGATTCACACCTACAGCTTTAGTTTTTGAAGGTATTTTTATTATAGTAAACAAAAGTTCAGCTTGTCTGACAAGTTGTTTTTCCTGCACAGTGGTGCAGTGGTGGCATTCTATATCTATAAGCTTCTACCAAATGACAAGCCAAGATCGGAACCTGGGAGAGAACACTGATGTGCTCTTTTGAGGTTAGTTTTATTGATGTGTATGTTCAGTTCTGTCTCAATTTTTCTCCAGATGGTGTACATGTACAATAGTTCCTAATCGCCATCTATGGGCACTTTCCAATTCATTACCTATCTATTCTTTACCTTATTTTTGTTTATCATAAAATTTGAATCTGCTGCATATAAAGTTGGAGTTGAGCCTTGTCCCAACAAATATGTGCATATTTATGTATACTTGTTATTCTTCATTTTTTTTTACATGACAACATAGGTTCTATTCTCAAACGACTGCACTCAATATGTTTTGGAAAAGCTTCTGTCATGAGGTCCTCAACCCCCCCTCCCCTCCCCTCCCCAACCCATCCACACACACAACTTTTCTCTCAGTAAAATTTGAATCTCTCAGGCAGGGTACTTTTATTTCTGATTCCATCGTTAAAATTCCTAGTTGTCTTGTACATTTCTGAGAATAATTTTTCCCTTGACACAGGGAGGAAAATATATGCATATACTGCATCATTTTGGCTATGAAGAAAGCGGAATTAATACCACAAGAACAAAGTACAAGCTCTTGGTGCTGTCGAATTTAGAATTTTAAGTCTTTGTGAGACTTAGTTTGTTGTTTTATAACGTGTTGTGAATCCATTAGGATGATGACATGAGTGGTAGTTTAAAGAATGGAGTGGAGTGCTTGGCGATGAAAAAAATTATTTTGTTCTTCCCCTATGTCCATCAGAGGCTTTAAATAATAATTGTCCGTTTCTTTCCAGTCAAACCTAGTATACACAGGTCAATTTCATATGAGATTTGCAACATAATAATTGGGAGCATAAAATACTAAAGGAATTTAAGAAAAAAATTAAAGAAAAAAAAAAACCCCAAACAAGTCGATGAATGGCCATGCAAATTAAAAATTTTCCTATGAAACTGGAATTATGTGCATCCCTTATAATTTAGATTTACATTGTCAAACAGAAACCAACTTCCCACTAGATAAGTAGAGCAACTGACTGAATACATTACACACCTACTAATAACACAATAAAATAAGGGAATGCAGCCACCATTGTGCCAGCCTCTTGTCCTCCCGGCAGTTGCTAGCAATCCAGCTGCTTTAGATATCTGGATGGTGAACATTATTAGGTTGATTATCCAATGGCATGTATTGTGCCATTATAGCCCGAATCTCTGAATCCATGTATCTCTGCATGAAGTTCAAGAACAAATAAAAATGACTTCACCATTATTGATAGAAAAATGTGCTCCTTTCCCACTTTGTCTGACCATCTACGCCTGTTCTTACTAGAAACAGTGTCAAGTGCTTTGGTGCGTCCTAACTCCTAACTACAACTGTGCACTATTTGGATCAATTTGAGGGGGTTTGATGCGACTTGAACTTCAGATGTTGTAGTTTGGTTTCTAAACTTAAGGCCAAACTGAACAAGAAACAACGTCAAACCAGATTAATTAAGTTTGACTCAAGATTATAAAGGTCTGCTCACGTGATCAACCCAGGCATCTAACAACCATGTGATGCCTCTTATCAAGAATACCTAAATTGGTTCTAAAATGTGATCTATAATCTATGGGGAATACATAGGAACACCTGATATATTAGTGCAACAACAATCTCACCCGGATTCTGTATTTGTAAATGGCATATCCTGCAGCTCCAGCAGCAACCAATCCAAGAATTATTGCCCAAACGAAGCCCCAGCTTACCTCTGTTTTAACATCCTTGCCTGGATATTTTGCAATAGAACATATCAGCAGTATCGAACAAAACAATGAATTTGAGGGGTCTTGCGAGGTCCTAAATGCCATTCAACATGATATGCCAATCTCCAAATTGAGCAATTGAATGGACAATTAGCTTAATCTTATACCCAACACCAGCATTTCCAAACACAGTACAAGATGTATGAACACATTATAAGAAAAAAATTATAGCCAATTGAGACCATCCTACAAAGAGTAAGATGGCATAAAATGCTGTCCATCACAGCAGGCCGCAAGGATACTCACGGATGCATACGGCAAGCTCTCGCATGTACAACAAGCCACTACTACAGCTGCACTCATAACTGCCCCAGGTATTTTTGCATTTGCACCCAGGACATTGGCAGGCCAGCTTCTCCTTGCACTCATCGACATCTGGGAGAATCAAATGTGAGAAATGGTTCACCAACCGAGATATAAATGATTATAAAGCTTAAAACTTCTTTGATGCAGCTGTAAAAAGGGGCACCGTTTGGTTAAAAGCTTTGCCGAAAAGAAAATATCATAAGATGGTTTATAGAACATCCATATTTTATGCACTTATATAAAGCTCCACTCATCCTTTTCTTATAGAAGGCACCAAGACTTCAGCTTTTACCAGAAGTTCCTCCTAGGTCAAAAACCTCTAGAAGTGATTTAAGATTTCACCAGACTCCTATCAAAGCACTTTAGATGCCTAGAACACAAATTGAGACTAAAATACTGCATCAAATAGGGCTATAGAAGGCTAGCGACCAAAAGTTCCTGCTACTAGAAATATCTTCCACTGAAGAAATCATTCTTCACACACACACACACACACACATTATAATATAAATCTAGATAAGATAACCTGTATCAGTTAATCATCTTACAATTCACATGGGTTCCAGAAATTTAATAAAAACAGACTACAAAAATCTCAATGAGTTGTCTATTTCTAGTGTTGAACATAACTCTTGATGATATTAAATGAAGAAACCAGATAAAGAAATCCTAGTACCTTCGCAGCTGTTGACTCCATCCCCCTTGAACCCAGGCGGGCACTTGCAACCATGTGAATGATCATCCTGAACAATCAATCCATTACAGAACCAAACAACTAAGAAACAGGAAAAATGAGAGAGAGGGAGAGAGAGAGAAACAGTGATGGAGACAGACAGACACGGAGAGGCACTCACAACACAGGCAGAGTATGTCCTTCCTTCCTGTGTTTTCCTCCAACATCCTCCATTATTGATTTCACAACGTAAAGCCGCAGAAGCTGTTAAATCAGAAAAGCAGATCTTATAGCATAGGAACTAAGCATAAACGAGTTGTATAATTTCACACTGTCTTCCTTGCTAAGGAAAAATATTTACCTTCACAATGTGTATAACCATCTCCTGAAAACTTCACACCATTAACCATTGGGCACTCACACACTCGTCCACGGAAGGTATCCTAAAAGTAAAAAAGGCATCAGCAAAAGAGTCAAAATGAACATATAGTTGAACTACAAAAATTTTCCGTAACTGACATACCCTGCACGCAGTAATGTTAGCAGTCTTGTCCTGCCAGCACCCACCATTGTTTTCTAAGCACTCATTAGTTTGTATATCTGCCAAGGACAATACATAATAAAATAATTAATATTATCTCTATGGTAGTCTCTACACACAAATACAAATTTATCATTGTCTAACTATAACAGCATGGGAAAAACTCTGTAAAGAGATAACTATTACTTTACTGAAGCTCATCAGAAACACTGAAATAGATATGTGAGAAAAGGTCTGCTGCTAATAAAGGACAGTTTCTGTAATCATTTTACCACTCAACAACACTGAAGTAACTCTTTCATTTGGTTCATTGATAAATAAAGGAGGGCATAGCATGTGCTGACTATGCAATAAAATGTTTTTTTTTTGTTTTTGGCCAATAAAATGATGATTGTTGAATGCCATAAAATTTAAATGTTTCAAAGGAGACCACAAGAAGAAAAATGTATGTGAATTGAGTGCGATAGATGATAACCTTCACTTAAACAAATTGCTGGCTCTGTAGTCTCTAGAAAACCTGCACAAATTGCCTTGAGAACAGCTCCTTTGTCCAACTTCCCTGAATCCATAAAAAAGGTATGGGTTAAAAAAGGTAATTCATGCAATCATATTGCTGCAATAACACTAAATTCTGATTCAAACCTCTATACTGTCCATTATTTATCACAAGAGTTGGCAGTATAGTTACATCTCCACGGGAGCCTTTGCCAATCTGAAACCAGAATTACAGCATAGATGAGAACCTCAATGACGAGATATTACAAAGATGGGACTTCAGGAATTCTTTAAACTTGTAAAGTCTAAGAATAATAGCCTGACCTGCGCATCTTGTTCAGTTTTAAGAACTGGGTTGTCCACATCAGCCTCAGTGTCTCCAATACATTTATCTATTTCAGTGAGATCAACACCTATAAAGCAGAAAATGGAAGACAAATATACTAAACGTAAGAATACCTGTCAGATCTAAAGAAATAAGCTTGCTTTTTATCCATACTTAACAGGTGATTTAAGTAATCAACATTTTCAGCAGCAAATAAGAATTCTTTTGCTTTTCTAGATCCCGAAAAAATCACAGAGTTACAAACAAATACATCATCAATACACATATAGGTAAATGCACTGATAAATGTATATAAATTCATTAGTGCTACAACAAATTATCAAATGTCATTAACTTTGGTAAACATATAGCAGAAAAAGTTAGAGAAAACATTTGATATATACTAGGGGGTAAACAGGAAGAATAAATTATTTATTGTTTATCCAAACAAAAGGGGACCAATTCAGAGGTTTTATGCTCCATTTTTAAAGAAATAAAATCAATCAAAATGTAACACTAGCACCTTCTCAGCAGTATAGTAGCAGCCATATTGTGAGCAGCGCATTTTAAGAATCATATATAATAGAAAGCATTATGTATAAAGCATTAAAGTACCAAGAGATCGGATAACTTTATCTGCACACTCTTTGGTATACTTCTCCTCTTTCATTGGGCAGCGGATAGCAAAGTCCGTAAAATAATCCCACCAAAGCCATGGCTTTCCACTTTCATTTGCAACTTTAAAAAGACAAGCTTGGCGAAGATTTTGAACCACCACATCTTTACCATCATAACCTTTACTAAAGTCTTCCTCAGGATCTGGAGCACAGTACCTCCCATGATTGATACACTGTGACTTGCACTGTTTGCTAAAAATAAAAGCTTCAGGGCAATACCAAGTTATATAGTGTGGGGTGAACAGAGTGTACCCTTTCTGCTCAAGTATTTGAGCAGCTCCTTTGAAGTTCTTGACAAATTCTATCTGGCTGTCACACTTTGGCCCACACTCATCGTTGCTATTTGTCCAAAACTCATACTCAACCCGCTCATCAGGATGCGGAAGAGACTCCCTCCAATCAAGATTCATATTAACCATATCCCCACTAGTAAGGGCCTTCTTCATGATGTCCCCTAGTGATTTACTAATGAGGGCTGATGGAATGGTAATGTTCTGCAGGTATTCAACACCAGCATTCTCTTCTTCAGGGGTATCCATTGTAATCAAGGGCTCTTCCTTGCTATCAGCAACAAGAATAGCAGCTGCTCCAGCCTTCTGAGCATTCCATGCCTTCAAGGTGAAGAAACAATCTGACAGAACAGCAAAGTTAAAGATGATAAGCAGGTGCATTTAAAAGTTGAGAGGAGCAAAACCGAAACCATGGAAACAATAACTCAAATACGTAAGACATACAAGTTTAAATTAACACTGCAGGCACTGCTAAATTTAACAAGTAGTGTAAAAAGTCATAAAGCACAAACTTCATTGAATTATCATAAGTGTTACGTTTACAAAACTATAACGTAAACAAAACCCATCATAACTGACATCATTTACTTCCAAAATTGGATCATCAAAGATAAAAATGGGAAATAAAAAGGGGGGAAAAAGGCAGACCTCCACGATCAACAAGGAGAAAAGTGGGGAGTCCACCAGGCTTTGATTTGAAGGAGATACCAAAATCATCAAAGATCTTGCATGCGCCTTGATTTGCTTTAGGATAAACAACCGTGCCAACCAAGGTTCCGCCATACTGAGGGACCCCAAAATTACCAATCGCACATTCATAGATTCCTTTGATTGACTCTGGCGAGGTCACTTTCAAGCTGTTCTTCTCGACTACAAACCTCCCCAAACAATTCCCCCATAAGAAAATGCATACGCAAATTAAAAACTCAAATTTTTCTCTCATCTCTCCTCGATGCGAAGTGAGAAACTTTGTCTGATAAAAACCCAAGATGGGGAATCTTTAAATCAATAACTTGGCATAAAGGTAACTTCTTTGGCAGTTTAAGTTTCCAGGTTCATCAGGTGAATTTTCAGAGAAGAAGAACTAGAGTTGGAACAAGTTGTAAGCTTTTTCAAAGTTAAAATCCAATGTTTGAGAAAAAGATTGGGCTTTGGCTATATATGCTATCGATTTATCTTATTCTACACTGCAAAGAAGAAGAAAGTGGAAATAGCCGGGAGACCTACTTCTAAACCGAGTTGATTAATTTAAGGGCTTAGATTTAGTTAAACAATAAACGAAGAGATTTTTTTTTTTTTCTATTTTTCTAATTCCAAAAAATCTAAACGAACGTGAGAGGAATGAATAATCAATACATAATTACAAAAGGAGGTAACATTTTGAATTATTTAGAGCTAAAATCATAACATAAAATTTTTAATAAAGAAATGACACTTTTGGTATTTTGGACTACTTATTTTACTTTTTTGTTAATTTATTTTTTTAATTTTTTGATAAAACAAGGAAAGTGTCATAGAGTGAAAATGAAAAAGAAAAGAAAGATGTTAATGAAAAAATTTATTTTTTTATAATTAAATCATATGATATTATTTTATGTATTAATAATTCAAATTTATTAGTGTAATGAAATTAGATTTTTTATTACCAATCTAATTTTTTTTTTGTGATCCAATTTGTTAAGACCATTATTTGTTGAGATCATAAGTTTGAAAGGTTAAATTCAATATAAGCAAAATTATTTTCAATCTTAATAAATTAATTTTATTCATGATTATTTTTTATCTTAATAAATCAATTTTATTCATTTAGTGAATATAGATGATATTAGTTTCATTTTTATTATTTTTTTCTCTCTTTTTTATTAAAAAGTTAAAATAGTCCCTTTAAATTATAGATAAACTGACAGTTTTAATTTTTTTTAATTATTATCAAAGCTTTTATGATATTTAAAATTATTCAAAATTTATTTGTTATCATTAAATTAAAATTTTAATATTTTATCGTACCTGGTAATAATTCTAAGCTTTTTTTTTTTTTTTTAATGTCCGCAAACTTCAAAATTTTTGTACCATTGCTCCATTTTGTCATTTCCCTTAACGAATAAGCCGAGAGGGTAGGGAACATGAAATAGACGCGTTCTTTTTCTTGATTGGCTGCAACACGTCATGCCGAATTAACAACCCCATCCCCTTCGTCGCATCGCCGCTGACCGCTTTGACAAATAAAGAAAAAATGATTAGATAAAACAAGTTATAAGTAGGATATTTATTAGATAATTGTTTGACTTGGATGAAAGTTATTTCAAATTTGGGTTTTGGAATAAAAGTTTATATTAAATTATAAGCTTTTGCAACAAAGGTTTGTAATGCGTTACGTGAAGATTGATTTTTTTTATTTTATTTTATTCATTTGGATTAGAATTATTTTTTTGTTATAAACTATAAAATAAAATAAAAATATTTATATAATTAAATAATTATAAATAAATGAGCCTTTAAAAAAAAGTTTAAAATTTTTATTAGGTGAATGAAGTTTGATATATGGTTTTGTTAAAAAGGTAGAATTGGATTTTCATTGGATTTTGTCATGTAAATTTTCACATTGTTCATTTTAGTTAATGTGTTTTCTAATTCCTTTGAATTAAAATGTTATTTTATTCACAATATAAAAATGTTAAATAATTCTCCTTCAAACTCTGCAATTCTGCACTATCTTTTTGTATTATTTTAATACTTCTTTAGTCTCAATTTATTTATTTTTTTAATATGTCTCAAAACTATATTTTTTTAATATTTTAAAATTATGTTTTAAAATTTTTTTTTATTTTTTTATATTAAAAATCATACATTTTTAATTTTACAAAAAAAATTTTATTTTAACATTAAATACATTAAAATTTATTTTTTTTAAAAAAAAATTCGATGAAAGTCAACACTACTCAAACAAATTAAGATGGAAAAGTATTTCTTAAACTACGTAACTATACTAATAGTTATGCATTATTTTATTTATGTTACTTTTTTTTTTTAATCTAACTAACTAATTCTTTAATTTACTAATTAATAATCCATCATTAAAAAATAATCATTTTATCCCGAAGTGAAACACAGTTAATAATTATTAGTGTTATTATAAAAATAGAAATATCTTCTTATAATTATTTTAAGAGTGTAGGGGGCGGGGATTTTAGTTATCAACATACATTTTGAGAGATTATGTTGCATAAAAATATCCTCATCTAATCCATCAGAGTTATATAATCACATGTAGCTTAAACAATTTTGGTACTTAAATTTTAAATAAAAATATGCAATTTGATATTTAAAAAATAAAATGCATGATTTACACTATATAAACTTTAAAAAATAAATTATAAATTGGGAATACCAAAACCCAACACGGTTCATGTTGCCAAACACTAGGCTCCTTTGCAGGAATGTTTATTGAAGGATTACCTTGTATATATATAAAAGCCGCTGCAAATAAGATATAACTAAAAATTGCACAAGAATGAAAGCTAATGGCCTGTTTAGTATTAGATAATGTTTTTCATCTTCTATCAATGAAATAAGGCTAGTAAGACATCCTTGTTTCTCAATTTTCTATAAAAAAAACCATGGAAAATGATTGTCAAATGGTATTCCAATTTTTTAACTACATTCGAGAAATAAAATATATCAAACCAAGCAGAGGTAATTAAGGCCAACAGCCAGAGTCCTAACCAACGCCCGTTTCCTTATTATTCATCGACCCACTACTACCATTAATGATGGTTCATGATATTTCTATGTTGGCTCTAGGCTTCCTAGAGTCCATTCAACTCTCCCATCACTAACCTTTCTCAGCCCAAACCACTAAAGTGTTAACCCACCCTACTGATCAGCCCAACTTGATACTTGATGACCGCACTTCTCCGTCTCCTAATTTCTCTCTTCAAACTTCCTTCTCCAAATACAAAATGGTTTTAAGAGATTATCACTAATATTATCTTGAGATGGCTTAATTATAACTAGCAATTTTTTATTCTTATTTTGCATAAAGCACACACTTCTTTGGTTGATGAAAGTTAAATTTAACGTTAGATGTCTACAACACAAGTTTAATCCCACAACCTTAGCATGCATCCACCAACTGTTTCACTGACAAGTATGTATAATTTGAAGCTGTGATCAATATTATACCAGCTTTAATATTAAAGAATCATTGATGCTCATATGTCAGGGTCATGTCCTTGTCTGCACTCTGCAGTTATAAGTGCATGGACCATATATATATATACTATGTCAATGTCATTAATCAGGAATAATTTTTTATTCTAATTTGCAACTATTGCAGTTAGATTTTTGGTACTTCCCTTAGAAAAACTCTTTGCGGAAGAGGGCAAACAGAAGTAGTCAAATTTGTATATAACTTATAGTAATTTAAGAACTTATCAACTAGTTATTCCAGGTTGCTAAGTTACTATCTGGGAAAGTTTGTTTCCTCGCATGCAGGATTGGGAAATCTGCTGCTTATTGTCGTTGCCAGCCTAGTCCGGAATATTGGGCAAGTCAAAGCATATTCTCTTGTTGGCACCAACGTTAATGTGGTTTATTCTATAGATTTTGGACCAATGAGTAAATCTAACTCTTAATTTTATATATATATATATATATATATAAATAAATAGTCACATGCTTTTATGAAAATGAATTTTAATTACACATGTAAAAATGTTGTTTCCTCAATTCAAAAAGTTTAATGAAGGTTTCAAATGGGGAAGGATGAATAAACAATTAAAAAATAGAAATATTGTGGAGAAGTAGGTCTTCAGAAATAATTATTCCATAAACAACAAGTATGAAGATGCGATTCAAGAGTAATTGTATGGAGAATCATATATGTGGGGTTGATTAAGTAGTTTTCTCAAAAATGAAATTGACATTGAAGTAGATAAATTCTAAACCTATTAATATTTGTCTTTAATAACAATTGACTAGGTTATACACACTTCGTTATCTTGCATTTAGGGAATAACATTAACAACCTCAATTATGTTTATCTTTTAGCATTCGCACAGGCATTGGCATGAAATTTTGGAAAGGCTGTTTTTTTTATCTCCTTGGGTTTAGCTTTTTTTTTTCAAGAAAATATAGAATAGTGGGAACATTTAAATAGATTTGGGTAATTTATCAAATCATAAAAATTAACTTTTTGAAGATCTCTTCTTTTTTTTTTTTTTTTTTTAATTTTGAATCGAATATCAATTGCAACAATTCAATAAAATGGTTCATTGGGATAAATTTAGTTAAATAATGCCTTCTAGAAACATATAGGAAGTTGAAGTTTTTTCTACATACAACTCGGAAAAAAAATTAATTAAAAGTTACGACTATGTATAAAATTATAATTAAAATTTTAAAAAAATCCATAAACCTGACGAATCAAGTAGACATTTAAATATGTATATGTAAAAAATTACTAGCTTTAACCAGAAAGAGAATTGTGATTGAGCCCCAAAATTATAAGAAGGGGAGTCCCACTTTCCAAACCCACGAGGTGTGGAATTCAAAAGCAGGTGTAACTTCATATTTCTCTCATTCACACTTTGCAATTTTTTTTTTTTTTCCAAAGCAGCGTTGAAAGATACGTTGATTGGTTGATGGCCAAAGGTCGGTTTATGAACTTTTAATTGTTCTCTTCTTTCACTTTCAAAGCCTTCTGTCCATGAAATTGCTTTTGTCATTTCCAATTCCACGCCCTTTTTCTTGTTCTTGCCTTTGCACAACTACCACGCCATGGACTTCCCTTTTTCTTTTGAAAATAATCAATCAACTGCTTCAATCTCTAGCTGATCATCTATGAAGTGGTGGCTCCAAAATATCAATATTAAGGTTCATAGGAAGAGAATTTTCAGTCCATAATTTATAAGATGCTACAATGCATCACATGTCTCTCCATTTTTCTTTTCAATTTTATATATTTTTTGATTAGTTACATCTTTCAGTAAATGAATTAAAAATTTTCAAATCACAAGTCTCCTCTATTTCAACACATATATCCAAGGTAGAAAATTTCAACGAATAAAGTTTCTAAAGTTTCGACATACAAATCTAAGAAAAAAAAAATCAAGTTTCTGGACGAGATTGATACAGTTCATTCAAGAGTAAGTCATCCAAACCTTTAAAATTATACATTTTTACAAAATACAAAAAAATAAAATAAAAATTAGAGGCCTTCTTTGGTAAAAATTTTTTTAAAGATCATAATTCATATGTTGTCATGAAAAAATAAAATTTGTTGTTTGTAACCAAGCTTTTGTTAGATATTCCTTAACGTGTATGTAAAATAACTATGATTGAAGCAAAACTAACAAATCAATATAAATACATATGCTAGTACTCAAACCTATGATCTAAAAATTTAAAACCTCTTTGTTGCCATCAATTTAAAACAAAAATAATTAATCAAGGAAAATGTTTAATAAAATCCAAAGTTAATTATTAAAAGGGCCAAGAGTTTACTATTAGTTTCCAAAAATTGCCACATGCATGTATGAGCTGGAAGTAATTTCCCAATAGTAGTTGCATAATTGAACCCTGGGGAACCACTACAACAACCAGAATTAGGGTTCTATATATATTGATAGAATTAGTGTTGTATATGTCACCTTCAAATACAGTTTATGCCTTGCTAATAAAGGCAAAATTTGGTTAATTTGAATTTGGAGACTCATGTCCTCGTTATAATTTATTTTCGTCCTCTCTGTTTCTGGATGATGCATTTTTTTTTTGTTGTCTGACTGTTTTATGTGTGTCACCCAACCAACCACCTTCTCTTTTTCCCCTTTTGTTTTAAGTGCGTGACTCTCGTTTTCTGGGTGGCATATGTTGACTGATGGCTTGAACATAGAGACAATAAACATGTTCATACTATATTCTTTGTATAAAAATATCAATAAAATTGTTGTACATGGAGCGAGTATATACAGTAACATTGATCCATTCTTTCATATAATAGCTGATCGCTTTGCTTGAAACTGCCTTGCTAGATAAATAGTTTCGGTTTCTGAGTTTTCCGTGAGAAATTAGATTTAACTCAATTCGTTTATGTAATAATATTTTAAAATTTTGCAAAATTTTTTATCTTGAGCTGCAATTTTTTTTTTTTAATTTGTGAAAAAAAAAAGATTACACTCAAATGATGCACCGTATATTAGATAAATGTTTTGTTAATTTTTTTGAATTTATTGCGAAAACTGTACGTGTGTCTGTCTTTAGCTAAAATACTATTTCTTTTCCTTATTATACAAACCAACAAGCAGTCACTTCAAATCCTATATAATCATGTCCCTTTCTCTAGAATTATGGCCAAAAGTTTTCTCTGAATGAAATAGTCAATACGCTGATGATGTTGTTTGAAGATCATGGATCAACTGTTCTTTTTCCACGCTCCATTTTTCATATTGTCATCGCAACAGTAGACGTTTCACATTCACTTTTCTTAAAGGATATAAAATTTTATGGACAAGATTTAACTAGGAAAACCCAATGAAATTGATAGAACGATAAAACACGTTTCTTTTTTTTATTTTTTTATTTTACAGCAGAGTGCCATTGAAGGAGCTGTTTGCACTTGGAAGCTCTATTCTAATTAAGAAGCGAAAACGCATGCAATGCTTCTACAATAAGATTACAAAGAAACTAAATTCTAGTCACTCTTAAGCTACCCCTCAAAACACAAGCAAGTCATCTAAATCAATAGAATCCACCACCCCGGAGATCGCGTCGGTGTGATCAGCGGGCAACATTGTCATTTGAGCTGATGGCTCGAACGTCGTTAAGTGATCAGGTGATAAAAGATACTTGGGCGATGAGGATGGATTGTAGGTAATGTCATGATCTTCTTTGCTTTCCTGCTTTACCGATGAGAAAGATGAGAAAAAGGGGTTGTCATGTTTGTTTGTAAGGTGGTTGTTTGCAAAGCTGAGGAGTATGGAAGAGTCATCGGAAGTGGAATCCAGGACAAATGGAGAAGCATTGAGCTGATTTTTGCAAGTGTGATGGCCGTAATAAGTCGTTCGATACTTTGGGGGATCGTCCTCAATCATCTGGACTTGCTTAATTGCTTGACAGCCTTGATCAAACTTGTGGGTGCATCTGTAGTAGTTTCTGCACTCGAACATAGAATCTTTTAGAATTAGGTTTCTTTCTTTTTTTAACACTTGGCAATTTAATGAATGGTGAAAAGCTTCAAAATTTAATTAAATAGGGTTAAATGAATTCATGTCATATCACAAGCACTTTAGTTTTGGACTGTAAATTAAGTTTAGTGTTATTTAATCTGGAAAATGTTTTAGATAAATCATGAGAGGAATTCTTGCTGCAACCCATGTTTAGAAGAGGAAATATACTAATTTAATCAATTTTCTAAAGTGCCAGGAGGCGGCTCTATTTGTTAGGTTTTTACTTTTTACTAAGGATATCTAAGCCACGAAAAATGAATAATGAAATTTAAATTTAAATTTAATATTTTATAAATATATAAATTTTACATATTATAATAAATCAGATAATATCAACTTATTAATAAAAATTTTTTAAATAAATTTTATATATTTATTTTAAAAATTTATAAAAGTTTATTTTTATTCATGGATAAAGTAACATCATTTTATTCAATCTAAGTAAATGAAAATATCAAGCAACTTTGTCTCTGACTGCAGTCCAATATATAAAAAATAATCTCAGGCAACTTTGTCTCTAACTGCAATTTTTTTTTTTAAATAATAAAAAAATCATACTCAATAAAAAAAAATTGAACCTTTCCTGTAAGAGATATAAATGGATAAGATATAAACAAGATAGAATATTTTTCATTTTCATCCTCATATTTTTATTTTATATCCATTTTCATATTTATATGGAACAAATATTTTAAATTTATTCATATTTTCTTTTTCATGGATATTTAATGGGTGTAAATAATTTTTAAACTCATGACTTCAAAAAAAAACTAAAAACTAAATTTTTTTTTAGTTTGATATTTTTAACTTGTATATTTAAATAATTTTTATAAATATATATATATCAATATATATTTTTTAATAAAAATATATTAATTTTAATTAATTTAAATAATATTTTATATTATTTAATAAAAAGTTTATATATTAAATATATATAAATATATATATAAAATCCGAGTATAAAATATTACCAATTTTTATTTTCATACACAATAAAAATTTAAAATCATATCAATTTTCATTTCTTTTTCGTACTTACAATATATTACAATATAATACCCATTCTTATTTCCGTTAAGATAAAAATTTAAAGCTTCCAAAAAAAGGAAAGACTAATATTTTCTTAAATTATTTTGGAAAAAAGTAACTTAGATTGGATGTATTAATTGTTGATTCTAATTAGTATTTTCTTAAATTATTTAGGGAAAAAGGTTTGAAAAAGTAACTTGGATTAGATTAGATTAGATTAGATTAGATGTATTAATTGTTGATTATGAATTAGAATCTGGATATATTGTTGGGAAAAGTAAGTACCTTGGGTGATTGGCATGTAGGATTACTTTCTGCCCATATTTTCTCCATGCATGGCCATCATCAAAATGAGATGGGGTGATTCTTGTCCATGACTCCGCACACTTCCTACCATAAATTAATAAAATTCCAACTCACTGTCAATTAGCTAGCGACTGCGTTAACAAACAGATTTCAAGTAAATAATTTGTCACTGAAAAGATTCAGATTGAACAACCCTTTTTGTAATAAGAGAAAGAAGAGAAGGCAAAGAAATTGCCTTTGGATACTGCTTGAAATTTTCTTCCATGCTCAAAATCTAAGGCAAGGCAAGGCAAGGCAATGATAGGTATGTACCTTCTTTTGTAACATCCTCTTCGACCCTTTTGTGTTGAAGTAGCAGTAATACTCTTAATGCTGTCTCCCAAATCCTCGGATTTCCTATCATCCCAACTCATGTTGTTGTTCCTTGACTTCTGTGAAACCTCATCGTCATCGTAATCTCCAATGTTTCTTATTATGGAAAGCGATTTTGCAAAAGAGTTGAAGATTTTCATTACTAGATCTTCACTAACCACCGCCAAACCCTCATCTCCCACAGATTTACTATTTAGCAGATCTCGCAGCTGATTTTTCAACTCCCTGCCTCGCCCAAGTTCTTCGATTGCTTTCCTTCTGTCGGAAGACATGTTTTCCGACCAAACCGTCTGCATCTTTTCTTTTTACTTTTCGTGCTTGATTATTAACCAAAACGAAGAGGATACAGAAACCTTTATATTCAAGAAATTTAAAGCACAGCTAAATTTGCAAAAGCAGGGAAGAGAAATGGAAACAAAGGACGAAAATTCCACGGATCGCGGACTTTTTATTGCTATGGTTCCCCACGCGCGCTTCATGCAGTCGCCTAACTATGGAAGGAATCTTGTAGGGATTGTAAAGGCAATGTGACGGTCGTTAGCTGAAGCGCGTGAGAGACGTTGGAGTGTTTTATGATTGTTTAGTGATGTTATGAAGCTGATGCAACTTAATCGTCAGCAGCAGTGCCACCTGGCTTTCCTCATTTAAAAATTACCAGTTGCTTATTTATTTAGTATTTTAATTTAGCTGATGAAAGGATAATTATTGGGTGCTTGGACATGGAAAATTATTGGGTGCGTGCGATAAAGACGACAATAGCTGGGTTGTTGTTCGAAATCAATTGATAATTTATGAGTAATGTAATAAGCTCACTGTGTATAAACATGCAGTTAGAGATCACACTGTGTGGTTAGGCCTCATCATACCTGTTGCAATCTCATCCACTCCATATCTATCAAACAATGCCTAGGCCTAATAATTTCAAAATAAAATAACTCTATAAATAAAATACATAAAAATAATATAATTTAAAATTTTAATAAAAATTATAAATAAATTTAATAAAATTAAAAATAATTAAATTTTATATTTTTATATAGATATAAATTATAATATATAATTTTTATATAAAATATAACATAATTATATAAATTATTAATATTTTATATGACACCAATATTTAAATTTACCTAAAATTCATTGTTTAGGACTTACATCTGCTATTTTTTTTTTTAATGAAAAAAATGACAGTGAGGGTTAATGGGCGCTCTAAAAAGATTATATCAGCAAACAAACAGAATCAGAATCATAAGAATAGCTGATACGAGGGTTGACCTGATTTTTACACAGCTATTTTATATACTGTACACTTTTCCACTATTTTTCTATTATTTTTCCTTTTAATTGACTCATTCTCTGCCAAATGCTGATAGTCAAGGCCCTAACAAACACTCTGAAGTTCTTCTGCTCACCAGACTAGTATTCATTTCACTTTTCACCAAAATACAAATCTCGAAAAGGGGCAACTTTCCACCATTTCTTTTTTCTTCCTCGCATCCAGATGACATGCTGTGTACACCAGGACCAGGCCACTCTCCTTGGCTCTGACCAACTTTCTCATTCCCTTTCCATAAGAAACTGGTTATTCTGCTGTGCTGCCATGTTTCACAAGCTGGTGCAAAATCAGCTTTTGCAACTCGTCTCAGAAATGAGAATCATATAACATCAAGAATAATAAATATAGTATGCTGTGTTAATGCATTTTATCCGCACTTGCAATGGTTCCATACTATCGTTTTATCATGAAGTTCTGACACATTGGTATCTATAACATCGAAACTAGCAACAAATATCCCTTTGAACCTATTATAAGTAAAATTCTTGAAGATATTAAAAATCATGTCAATATCACAACCAAGAAGATTCTTTATGATATTAACAAAGGGATCACCTTATTTTGTCCATTTCAATTTTCCAATATTAAAAAGTTAGTAATTGTCCGAAAAACATTCACACAGGATGCTTCAGTTATAAATGGAGACTAATTTCATTAGTAACAGCATTAAGAAGTGCATGAAATTTAACACAAAGAGACAGAAATATGCACTTACCATAACTTACAATTTCATGCCATAGGACAGCCATATGATGGATAGGGTTGGGACATCATTTTAGAAGCGGGTGTAATGTCCATTTTAACTGGAACCTTCATCTAGCTTTGACCTCAAATTAGGAGGCACTTTTCTTAGTATCTCTACTTCTCTGGCTACTTGAATATCAGAAGGCCAAAAAATCTGATGCACAACTTTGAAAAGAAAGCGAGGAAGTAAAGCAACAATTGTTATAAGCAAAATGGTTAGCCAATAGGTGGGTGACTTTGCCAAATGGTAGATTGTCCTGCCAAATGTAAGAATAATATAAAAGTCAATCCAATAAAACTTTAGAATTGAAGACCAGGAAATCATATGCTCTGAGGTGAAACTAACCAGTAATTTGGGAAGATAGGTATAGAATCCAATACCACCATACAGGCATAGGAAATGATTATTGATCCCCACACTGCAGCATGAGTAATGAATACCCAGCCCTGAATGTCCATTGCCAAGTGTATATTAACAAGAATAACAACTGCTATAGTCCATAAACTGCCCGTGCTCCATATATCAATTGAGCTCTCCTTATATGTGAAGAGAGGTATATAGAACAGAACAAGGCTCTGCCAGAGTGTGTCAATCATTGTGATCCAGAATAGTTGCAGATTATAGGCCTCATGTCTATGCCCTGCACCATAAAGTTTTGGATACTGTAGGAGTGTCCTATGACTTAAGTCCTTGTCGAGAATGCCAACAACAATAGTAGGGACAGATGTGTAAATAACGGAATAAAATACACTACTCCAATCTGTTAATGCAGAAGTTGTTGAAAAAGCTGAGCTTAATATGTACCTACAACATAGAAAAGCATCCAATGTGAAACTTGCATTTGCAGAAGAAAGAGAGAATACTTCTTGATACTAAAGATACTGCATCACTATGTGTTCGCCCATGTAAAGAGCCACAGCCCACTACTAGGTTTAGATTTTGAGGCAGTAAAGAAACTGTGTTTGTCATTAGGAAGCTAATCTTATATTACATTAAATGTCATTTTGGATAAAATGGAAGCAATCTAGTTAAAAATTCCTTAAACATCCAACAGTAGTTATAAATATGTAGAAGCAGACCACAATTTCATAACTAATTATGATGTGAAATTGCAAAAATCAAATGTTTCTCTCATCAAAGCTTGATAGCAAAGAATGACAAACATAAAGAAATTCCTGTATCAAATGCTCTCCCACCAAAGAATGGCAGAAGAGCCTAAAGTGTAGAAAAGGATATTCACATAAACTGCACTAGAGGTCATTAATCTTATGCCAAATTTCCACTTAAGTCACTGAACTTAATTTGTGCCAATCAGATCAGCAAACTACAAATTTGTATTAAATTTGGTCATTTCAGCAGTTGACTACTAAAATTGAGTGATTAAAAAAAATGCTGATATACAGTCAGATCAACATCCATGCTTGCTTGTAGTGGGTCACATTAAACCCACTTTTTTCTTCTTCTTTGTTTTTCCTTTCCCTTCTTTTTCTTTATTTCGGCCTGTCATATGCTTCCTCTCTTTACTCTTTCAGCCTTCTTTAATCTTTTACACACCACTGCCAGTTACTGGCTACCAATTAACCTCTCTTTCTTGATTTTGGGTTTAAATGCAGGTTTCAAGTTTAATGGAAGTCAGAGGTGATGACTATGGAAGAATAAAGGTAGGCTTTATCCTCTTTTTTTTTTTTTTTGAATCTTGTTTTTGTTTTTGAGAGAATATCAAGCAAATGAAAAGTCACACCAGACACATGAGTGAGAACGAAAGGGAGAAAGAGTGAAAAGGAGAGTTGGAGAAACGTTGAAGGGGAGCAGCAGACTGAAGCAGAGCCAGCAACTGGCCACCCTGCACCTAGAGGAAGGCAAAATGAAAAACGTAGCAAGTTCTAGAGAAAGAGGCCGCTGAGAATTAATGAGAGAGAGGAACAACCCTGGAAAATAAAAAAGATAAAGAAACAAAAAAAAAATGGAGGTAAAATTGGTAGTTAGTTGACAGTATTTGCCAGCACTGTCAATAGGTGTGTCAAGGAAAAAGGTGGCAGAGAGTAGAAAGAGAGAAAGAACTTGAAAATCTGGAACAAAATAAATAAATAAATAAAATAAAATAAAAAGGAAAAGTAAAACAATCAGTCCAGAGTGGTTACTGATGTCATTGCAAAATCAGCACTCAGTCACTTGCAATGATCATGACAAAATGACCAAATTTGATTCGACTTTTAGTTTGCAAACCTACATGGTAATTCGGTATCAATTCATGACCTACGAGAGGAAATTCCCTAGAATTTTTTTTTTGCTTTTTTTGACCAATGCACCCAGGAAATTCAGAAAGCGCAAATTCACAACAAAAAAATGGCACATACCAGAAAAGCATCAGCACAAAAACAGCATTGCGATAGAAGTTGTACAGAACTAAGTAACCAACACGCTGATAATTCCAATGACCATGCACCAAAAGTAATCTTTTCAGAAACCGAAACTGGCCCATAGCAAAATCTGATGCCATCACTGCCTGCCGCCCTTCCTGACCACATATTCCAACACCAACATCCGCCATTTGGATCATTGAAACATCATTAGCCCCTGTCAAAATATGATTATCAGAGATAAGAATGTAGAGAAAAGCAAGAAGCAGTTCCCCAAGCAACAGGAGTTTTGTAGGCACATCCAAATGCAATTCCACAAAGAGGTCTTTGAAATCAGTATTCAGAAATCACTACAAGCCTAAAACGTGAGAATTTTAGAAACTAATGAAACCTCTCTAGAGCAAAGGAAACGCAATCTAAACACAGCCTTCACTAGCAACTGCAAAGGGAGTTATCGAAAGGAAAACTCACCATCACCAATAGCTAGTGTCATGTCATCAGTGCGGCTCTTGATAAGATCAACAATTCCAGCTTTCTGCAAGGGTGCGACACGACAACATAGCACTACCCTACAGGAAGTTGCAATGTTGAAAAGCTGTAGAAAGATGCAAAAAGAGGAAATAGAAATATTTAGGACTGAAGAAACAAAGAGAGTAAATAGATTCAAAGCCATTCCAAAAACCAATGCAAAGATTGAACAATCTCTAAAGAATACACTACAGATACATGCTATGAGCAGTTAATCTTAAGAATATAACTTACTCTTACCTCTGATTCCAAATCCTTCTCCAAAATATAGACCAGACTGGTCCCATCAATTATAAGTGCCAGGGGTGCACCCACAGCTGGTTCTTCCTTTCCAGCATGCCACTGTAGCACATCGGAAGATTTTGCATCATCAGGTATATCAAGATATCCATTTTCACAGTTTTCCCTTTTCAAGTTTTGCTTTTTTCTGGTTGCTGATTGCACACCATGCCTAATCTTAGCATCAGCCAAAAGATTTCTACATTCCTCCTCTGAATTGCCATTTATGATTATTTGCTGCATATCTGCAGTCAAAAGTTTACAGAAGAGACCAATAGAAATTGCTGTTTCCTGTTTATCTCCGGTCAGAACCCAGACTTTAATTCCTGCTTGCCGAAGAGCCTCAATACTTTCCGGTACACCATCTTGTAGCTTATCCTCAATTGCCGTCACACCAAGTAAATTTAAGTTGCATTCTACTAGAGCTGCTGTTTGACGTAGTTTTGCAGCTCTGTCAATTAAAGAAGTGCTTGCATCTGCATATCTGCATTGCCATTGTTCTAGTTCTGCATCTGTAAGATCCCTTGCAGCAACTACAAGAGTGCGGAGACCTTCCGATGAGTATTCAGTCAAATGACTCTGAGTTGCTCGTCTTATCTGATCATCCCTCTCTGTGTCTCTTGCTAAAATGCTGAACATTGTGGTATCAGCACCTTTCACTAACACCTTGACTGTGTTGTTTGGAAATCTTATAACAACTGACATTCTCTTACGCACACTGTCAAACTCATGCAACCCCAAAACATCCAACCTGCAACATGAACGTTCCATCTGAACACAACAAGTTGCACATAGAAAGTGAAAGCTGTACTGCTTGATACTCAGCCATGGCAAAGTTATTAGGGCAGGATTGATAGAAAATGATCTAATAGGCAGCAAGGAGAAAGAAGCAAGAACTAACTACAAAAAGTACATACCTTAGTTTATTGCCATTGATATCAATTACAATATGACCTGATGTCCGCTCAAAGAGAGTGTATCCATAAGCAGAGGCAGCAGAAACTAGTGCTTGCTCATCAGGAGATTCACCCTGATAATCAATAGTTCCCACCTCTTCCCATGATTCACTTCCTTCATGATCAGAAGAAGTATCCTGTGAAACAATTGGGATCACAGTATTACATGCAGCAAGGGTGAGGAAAAACTCATGTGCAGCAATTCTTTCAACGCCAGCCAAGTCTTCATGCAACAAGTCCATAAGTTTAGAATCAGCAGAAATTTTAGACTTAAGCTTCCATCTGCTGTTAAGAACAGCAGCAGCTGCAAACACATATAAAAAGGAGGAAGTAATGCTGCAGAAATAAGTTCCTGATCAATTTCCCCTGATTACAAGATTATCATTCGAAAGAAGATCATCAACCAATATATATGGAATCAACTAGCTTCTTAGTGATGTAAGATACAGCCTTACAGGATAACATATAAAAAAGGAATTGATCATATGCACTGAGTTTCATTATCTATGAATAGGAGACCGGTGCAACAGCAAAGTCATCCTCTCTGATAACCTAACCGATCATTTCATAAGATTTAAAAATTTTCTTGTTACCTCAAGGACGCAGAAAAAAAAAAGAAAGACCAAAAAGGTGTTTAAGTAGTCTATCAAATCAAGAATAGAACAGAAAGTTGTGAGAAAGATTTTTTCAATAAGTCCACTCAAGTTATCAAGTCAACAATCAAAGCAAGCAGGAATAACTAAAAGAATTTGAAATTTATTAAAAAAAAAAAGAGCAGATTTAATCCTGCACATCTATGGATAATAAAGAAACTGAAATTTGTAATAATTATGAAAACAACAAATAAAAAGCAAAACATGAAGGAGAGCGAACAAGTAGCAACCAACAGTCTAATACAAAATTATAGTATGTAGTAAAGGACACTATCAATCAGCAGAGGATTAACATGCTATACCTCTGATGTTATGGTCCTGTAGTGAGTCATCTGCAAGATCGGAGCTTTCATAATTTTTCCCATAGACACTTGCTTTTCGGAATTCCATTTTGTTTTCAGTAAGTGTCCCTGTTTTGTCTGAAAAAACATATCGTACTTGACCCAAGTCCTCATTTATGTTCAATGATCTGCACTGAAACCTTGAGTCAGAGCTGCTGTCATACATGTGCTTATCTTCAATCATGAAATAAGACTGTCCCAAGCGAACTAACTCCATTGTAATATAAAGAGAGATGGGTATCATTATCTGAAAGACAATAATAGAACTTAAAAAGGAGAAAAAAGTTTCCATAGGGATCCCATAATATCTGTATGTTTTCCCATTCTCCATTCCTTTTGTTAGGTATCTTTTTCTGTAGTAAGGCAAGGTATCAAGCTCTTCCTCATGACGATGAAGCCAAAGGCCCATCCCAAGGGCAACAACAGAACACATGACAAGAAGGAAAATGGACAACCATAATGTTTCCCTGTTCATGTAGCTTTCCAATTTGCTTCGCTTTGAAGGGGATACTGCACTGTTTAGCATTGCTTTTGTTTCCTGCCCAGCATAAACCACCACACCTATTATCCAATCAGTGTTCTTCAGCTGACAACCACGCAAAACAATGTTTGATTGGCTGAGGGGGAATTTTTGTCCATTGAACTCCATATTGCCTGTGAACTCATAAATATTCCTATTAGGCTGTTCACATTGGATCAGCCCCAATACATTACAACCTTCAAATACTGAAGAAACTGTTTCCTGCCTAGCATATCTTGTCTTCAGGTTTGACTCACCATCCAAATTCATGGTCTGGATATAGGCAAGTCCATTAGGGTCACTTGTCCCTAACAAAACCATGTCACAAGGAATTGTCTCGTCAGCAAGGATTTTGACAACCTCTCCAGCTCTTATCTTTTTCCATTTCTTCATTTGGAATTCGCCCAATTGGAGAACTAGTGCCTCTCTGTTGTTCTCATTCCGGTCTGACCTGTGTCTTCGCCAATCCTCATAACCATCCTTAATTGCCGTGACACAAAGCACAAACAAGAGTGGGAAAAGGGACACGGTTCTCCCAAAGACTGCCAGAGGTGGAAGTTGATTGAGAGCTGCAATAGCGAGGAAATACAAATAGGCCACTCGATGAAACTGAATGAAAAGATTCTTGGGCAAGAAAGTGATAAACGTATACTTGCTTGTCCGAATCTCATTCCCAGTGAACTCGTACTTGTCATTCGTTCTCCTAGGATCATTAATGTAGATCAACCTTGGGTTTTCAGCATATAACAGATTATCATCAAAATCCACGCTGTCGTTGCGAACCCTGCGGGACTTACTCAACTTATCTTGCACCACAGACGAACCCCTAGAAATATCAAAGCTTGTAAAAGTGTTACCGTTGTTATGCAGCTCCATGGAACCCCACGATAGCCGGCTTCCCCGATTCTTCGTGGGGCATTCCAATGAGTGCTGCTGAGAGGAACGAGAGTCAGCAGAATACAAATGTTTTGAGGCAACAACAGAAAGCGAACGTGCTAGAGAGGTAAGAGGTTTCAAAGAAGAACGGGGTGTAACCCCAGCAGTTTCTTCCTGTCCCTCTTCTTGTTGGTCTTTTAACTCAAAACAGTTGGTCTGAGTCTCATCGCACGCGGAAGAAGAGGAAGACACATTGCGGCTGAGGCAGCGAAAGGAGGACAAGGTGCGAGTAGGAGTACCACGGCGATGCACCACCACAGAGGAAGACTCAGATGAAGGCAATAAAGGGTGTCCTGAATTCATAAATAATATAAACTCTCCAATGCCACAGTCCCCATTGGAGAATCCTGTTAGTATTATAATATAATATACTAGTGCTAGTATCAGACAACTAACTCTGCCTTGTTTTATCTATGTTCCCGTCCAACAAGCCGGTGAATTTGTACCAAAATTTCCAATCAGAGCCCTATGCAGCTCAAAAAACAAATGAAGAGAAGACAAAGAGGGCATAAGCGCCCTATGCAATCGTCGATCCAATCAGAGGCAGCAGATTCATAACAGACCCCACAGAAAATCTACCATGTCACGAAATCAATGAGAAAAGAAAAAAAAGGAAGAGCTCTGCCGACGATATTGAATGGAACGTTGACAGATCTCTGATAGAAACAACTGAACTCAGCTCCACGGATCTCCTCTATTCAATATAATGCCAAAAATAGAAAACACCAAATGATAATACTTGCGGCATTTATCATCAGCACAGCCCTGAAAACCCTAATTCACATTTTAAATAAAAAATTAGAAAAAAATGGAAAAGAGAGGAGTTATCGTCGGGAAAAGAGCAAGCCGCGAATGAATGCACTGAAAACGAAATCATGGTGAAATGGCATTCAGAAAATAAAATGACGAAACAGAGAAGAGATCTAAACACCTGAGGGAAGCAAAGATGGGATCGATTGTGATAAATGAGGAAAGTTTAAGTTTCGTAAGAAAGGTCACGAATTGCGAGAAAATCGGAAGAGAGACGGGTGGATAAGCACCAATCTTGCCACTGCTTGCTCTATTTTTTCGACTATGGCATCGATACAATTACATATTTTTTTCTTCAGTTTTTGCCTTTTAATTTATTTATTTAACTATACTTTATATTTATAAAATTCTATAAACTATAAACTAATTAATTAATAATAATACTTTCACCATCTCAAAATTCTTATCAATGTATTAATTTTACAAATTTTAATATTAAAATTAAAAATTTTTTATAAAATTAAAATTTCATAATTTTTAATATCAAAAAATAAAAAAATTTTAAAATATAAAAATAAATATTTTAGATATTCAAATAAAATATATAATTTTAAGATATTTAAAAATAATAAAAAATAGACAAAAAAAATACTAATATTCAGTCTTGTAAATAATTTACCAGCTCCTCATATAGCGAGAAAGACTACTTAAAATCACAAATAATATGATTTGATAAAGGGTACTAATTGTTATATTTTCTTATGTTATAAAGGTAAACAAATTTGAATAAAAATATCGTATTATTATGATGATTAAAAATCACAGTTTCTAATTAATGATATAATATATTGCATCCTATAATCTCTTTAAATTATTAAAAGTAGTGCATAAAACATGAAAAAATCGAAATTAATATTAGCCGTCATTAGGACAAGAAATTGCGTGGTTGAAATGGGCAGGACAATACATAGACAGAAGTGCTTCTTCCCCATCTTCTTTCTTCTTTTACCGTGGGCGGGCAATCAACTTAAGATGTTCGTTTACGCAGAAACGCGTGCAACTGTCCCCTAAGTTCTAACTTCTGTCTCTGAAATCTGTCTTTCCAAATTTGCCCTTTTGTACTTTTTTTCTTTTTTTCTTCAATATTTTTATTTTCCTTCATTTTGAAAATTTATCTTTACCCGTAGAAAACTTTGGATAAAGTAAAATTGTGTTTTTGGTTCAATCCTTTTCCAGTGTTTTGGAGTTTATCAAGTGTTTTAATCTTTAACGTGGTTAATGAATATCTGTTTCAAATTTCCAGTCTTTTATTATTAATTATCTCTTTTGTTTTTTTGAGTCCTAAAAACCAAGACCTGTCCTTTAAATAGGCGGTTCATTGGGCCAGGTCTTGTCTGGGAATTTTCAAGTCCAAGTTCAATCAGGTTTATAGTCTGCTATGTCCAGAATGAAGCCCAAATGATAGAAACGAAACAAGCATGATCACATACCGCCCATTCCGTTCTGATCAAGAGACGCCTGAGAACTATAACCGTTGGATCTGTATTTCCAAAATCCCTTCCCTAAAGTTTCTAACTTGATCTTACCCAGTCCGGTCCAAAACACCTAACAAAACCAAAACCAAAACCAAAACCAAAACCAAAACCTCTCTTTTATTTGAAATCGGTTTCTGTTTCTCTTCAAAACATCCTTAAAAAAGTGAGGGATAGGAAATCCTCCAGATCTCTTTCGTATCTTTGTTCAGTCTTAGGTTATTCCGCTTTGTCGATGGAGAGGGAGGTGGTGGATTTGTTCGAGGCCGCCAAGAAAGCGGCTGATTTGGCGGCCACTGATGCCGTTTCCTCCAATGGCCACGAGGTTTCCAGATGCGTCGACGCGTTGAAGCAGCTCAAGGCTTTCCCTGTCACTTACGATATTCTTGTTTCTACTCAGGTTTTTCACTTCCATTAATATAGGGCGTTTGAAGTATATAGATGGGATTATTAATTCTATACACTAGCAGTGCAGTTTATAAACTTCAGACCAGCTGATTCAATTTATTTCCTTGTGTTCTTTCAAGTATAAATATACTATTCTAGGTAAAACAGGGATTGCCTGAATCTTTTGATTTTGCACACATACACACACAATTTGGAGTGATCGATGCTGCTGCTTAGGATGCGTTTAGTACACAAGGTTATAATAGGATAGGATAAGATATGATAAGATGATATTACGAATAAGATTAGATTAAATAATGTCATCTTTGTGTTTGACGTGTGCGAGGATTAAGATATGATAATTTATTTATTGATCAAAATTATTCTTCCTCAAAGTTTATACAATTTAAATTATTGATGTAATTTTTAAGAGTATAATAGGACATACAAGTTCAGTTCCATGAATTAAAAATAATCCTCTCCACTTTGAGAGGATTGAATCATCCTATACCAAGAGGATGATTAATCCTCTTTATAATCCTATCCCTTTCTTTAGATGCAAACCAAACATAATATATTATGATTATCATCCTATCCTATCCATTATCTTATGCACCAAACATGATCTGAAGATATATCTTATATCTTCCTCGTTTTCCCTAACCTCAATCTATTTTTTGGTTTGGTTGGAAAATATCCATCCATCATGGTTTGGTGGGAAAATATCCATCCATCACATTTTATTGGTTCTCACTTCACTTTCTAATCAAGTAAAGGAACAAAGTGTTTCTTTCCTTCATTTTCCATCCATCTTTTGTAGCATTGCCTTTTCTTAATCAAGCATGTAAAGGCTTTTCTGTTTTGTAATTTTTAAATTATTCATGAATGAAAGCAATAGGCTGTTTTTTTTTTTTTTTATGTGTAGATTTATCATGAAAAAATGTATTATGTATGTTGTCATAGTAACATAAAAAGGCTAATGTTGGTATATTATCGAATCTTATAATTCCCAGCTATTACATTTATCATTGCAAGTAGTTATAGATTAATTATATCTTCTTGAAGACATTGCCCCATTACATTGAAGGAGATCCTTATAATTATAGTCAGATCTGATGATAGCATTACACAATGGCGGCAAGTAGTTATAGTTTATTTATATCTTCTTTCACCCTATTACCGGTTCTTATCCAAGTCATTTGTCATCTGCTTCTTCTTTGTGTTGTTACGCACCTACTTACATGTATGTTGGTGAATGTGTACATTTCAGAAAAAAAAAATCTTAACCTATGTCTATATTACAGGTTGGAAAAAGGCTTCGACCTCTCACAAAGCATACTAAGGAGAAGATCCAAACTATGGCTTCAGACTTGCTTGAGTTTTGGAAAAAAATTGTTATTGAAGAGACTATTAAGAGTAAGAAAAATGGCAGCACTAGTGCTGTCAAGGTCGAGAAACTTCAGAAGCCAAGTGTTGTGAAGGCTGAAAAGCTCTCTAATACAGAAACTGTAAAGGTGGAGAAAATATCTAAAAGCGATTCAACAAAGCCCATCAAAGTTGAGAAAAAGGAAGCAAATGGAGATACTGCAATGGCTGAGAATACAGATCAGGGAGAGACTGGTAAAGTTGAAAAGATTTATAAGGATGAGAGACGAGTGTTGAATGTAAAGAAACCATCACAGCCGCTGGTTGGTCCTCCAAAGCTGATGTCATTGGTCAAATGTAATGATCCATTGCGTGACAAATTTCGGGAAATTCTTGTAGAGGCATTGTCTAAAGTTCCCAGTGAGGTTGATGAGGACATGTTGGATCAAGTGAACGCTTGTGATCCCATCCGGGTTGCTGTATCTGTAGAAGCTGTGATGTTTGAAAAGATGGGTAAATCAAATGGCACCCAGAAATTTAAGTACAGATCTATAATGTTCAACTTGAAGGATCCAAACAATCCAGATTTAAGGAGGAAGGTTCTTCTGGGAGAAGTGAAGCCTGAAAGGCTTATTAGTATGACCCCAGAGGAAATGGCCAGTGCACAAAGGCAACATGAAAATAAAGAAATAAAAGAAAAGGCTCTATTTGATTGTGAGCGTGGTGGTGCACCGAAGGCCACAACAGATCAATTTAAGTGTGGTCGTTGTGGTCAACGCAAAACTACATATTATCAAATGCAAACAAGGAGTGCAGATGAACCTATGACAACCTATGTAACATGTGTAAACTGCAATAACCATTGGAAATTCTGTTAGTGGAATTTGGAGATCTATCATTCATGCAATGAAGATGTAGGGTTAATCGTCTTGGAAGCTCCATTCTGTTTATCCTGAGTATGTGGTCATTGATTTTAAAATAATCTTTTATTCATAATTATCTGCTATAAGGACTTTCTTAAGGATGACTAGTTTTTTGAGGGATGATATTGCAAGATCATAACTCTGACTGTTTTACATCTTAGGTGCTTCCATACCTTCTACTCTTCCCGAAAACAGAGGCTTGTCTTGTGGCAAAGACGAGCTTGGATGCACCTAGAGGCTCATGTTGGCTACTTCTTTACGACAGTTTCTGGTTGCATGAGGCATTTCACGTGAAGTGCCTAATGCTTGTTTTTCCAACATAAACCCCTTTAGATTTCCAAAGGATAGGGAGTATGCCAGTTGTAGAATTAGAACCTACTTAATTTCTTAGTGTACCAACAACAATGCTATAAAGGCATGCATTGATATTTCAAATTGCTGTTATTTTTGTATAATCTCCATATTTTTATTCTTTTACCTTATTTTATGTTATATTTGAGATTATTTATGATTATCTTGTGGTTACCCCGGTACATCAAATTCCAAAAAACTTTGGGTAAAGAAGAAAAAATGATTGTTCTTTTGAGAATATGTTTGGTATATGTCCAAATTTGGTATGAAGATTTGTATGTGAATGATGATTACAGACGGTCTTCTCTTCTATGGTTTCATCAGGAAAGGCCTTTTCTTCTATGGCCTCATCAGAAAAGGTTGTGGAGCCCTACCTAAGGATTAAAACAAGAAGATTTTAGTCAAAGACAAAGAGGAGTGCCTCTGAATTTGAATTTTTCCAATATATGTATCAGTTTACTGTATTATAGTTATAATATTTCCTTTCAAAAAATGACCAAAGAAGAATGAAGATCCATCATTCATTCATCTGTCTCTGCCAAATAGAGAAACACAAAATTTGTCTAATCTCACTACTACCGCTGTGTTTAATCTGAATGACCATCCAAATACTTAACTTTTATTTGTTATTTTCTCTTTGGCTGGATTTTGTTTCTACATGCAAAATTTGGTACACTGGGTTTCTTTTTGGATAAATTTATTTAATGACAGTGAATTTCATAAAGAAACTGGTAGTATAGACGGACATACTTGTATTACTTGATGTCTGTAGTATATTCCTATGTCATTATGACCTTTGCTCCAAGGAGACTGATTTTTTTGGTCGACAACTGAAGCATATATTATCTCTGGTAGCCATGCTTTGCTAAAGATAAAGACTTGATATGACTTTATAACATCTATATATGACCTTGATGGCCTTTTATATGGGATAGCAAGTCTCTGAAAGAACTTATCTCAACAACATAATATATATATATGTTCTTTTTGCCAACT
Source organism: Durio zibethinus (assembly GCF_047325235.1). Classification (NCBI taxonomy): domain Eukaryota; kingdom Viridiplantae; phylum Streptophyta; class Magnoliopsida; order Malvales; family Malvaceae; genus Durio; species Durio zibethinus. The sequence continues at coordinate 474,560 of NC_143165.1, read as the reverse complement.
CCACATATTGTAGATGCATTTTTGTGAGTTTTCTTGCTGTTATGGCAGTTTATGGGAATTACACAAATTTTCGGTGATTTCTGTTCCTACAACCTCCTTTTATTGGTGGAAACAGGGAAAAAATTCAGGAACAGATTGTTAAGCCTTATTATCCGATATCATTTGTGGGATTGGTACACCGGGCAATGCAATATGTAATGAAACAGAATAGTTTTAACATCAGTATGGGATATTTGGCATCAAGATCAGGCTTCATTTGGAACACAGAGAAAATAAATTCTTACCAGTAAGCAGCGCTGCAACAACCAAACACAAGATTACACTTCCTTGCTCCACCAGCTTGAAGCTAATGATTTTAGGCTCTGATACAATGACAAGTAAAAAACTTCTACTTACAATATAAACAATTAAAAAAATTTAGAATATAATTAAAGGAAAAAGAAAAGCAAAAAGAAAATGGAGGAAAAGAGAGGAAATAATCAAAGTTTAAATTAAATAAAATACAAGCATTATCTATCATCTGTTATCCGATCATCAAAACCTCGTAAGTAGGGTTAACACATCGAAGGGTGCTTTTGTCTTTTCAACATACAATTGCATATGTCATCTTTTTTCTCAAAAAAAAAAAAGTATTACGACTACTGCTAATTCAACGTTACTGCAACTAAACAAACTTAAAAAGGTAAATAAGCTCGTCTGGCTGGGGCCTTCCAATTCAGACTCAACATAAAACAACACAACAACTAAACTAAAACCACAAATCCACAATGTAGAAACAAGAAGCATCTGCTTTCTTTCTTCTTTCTCTCAAGCCAAAATAAACAAAGCCCTCATATCTCTCTGTTGCAATCTTTACCACTTTCACTCACTGACTTCTCTCTTCTCTTCGGCTTCCTAAAAGGTAAATGGCTTGAAATTCTCTTCCTTTCCACTTCTTTCTCACGCTACTTTTTTTTTTTTTTTCATTTTTGCATTCTTTTAGATATATTTGTCTTTTTTTTTTTTGTTCTTGAGATTGCTGGGTTATCCTTTGGATCTGAAATCTTTATGCTCCTTTAGCTAAGGAATTCTGCGTTTCCTTTGATATTTTCATTTGTGTTCAAAGATTGAGTCTTTTTCTGTCCCGGATCTCGCGTTTTGAACTCCATTTGACTTGTTGAATCCATGAGGAACTCATGTCATCACTTCATTCCTATGTCTATTATCATTTTTGCCTCCTTCTTGTTTCAAGTTGTCTTTGCTGCTGACTATGTACCAACTGAGAAAATTCTCCTAAATTGTGGTGAGAAATCTGAGCTTACCGATAACGATAATAGGAAATGGACTCCGGATATTGGGTCCAAGTTTCTGGTGGGAAGTGGGAATTCTGTCACTTCCCAAGCTGCCACGCAAGATCCTGCGGTTCCTGAAGTTCCTTACTTGACCGCCCGGGTTTTTCGCTCTAACTTCACCTTTAGTTTCCCAGTAGCAGCGGGTTGGAAGTTTGTTAGGTTGTATTTCTATGCTAATTCGTATGACGGACAGAATGCAACCAATGCTTTGTTTTCAGTCACTTGTGGTTTCTATACTCTTCTTAAGAATTTCAGCGCTGCTCAAACAAGTGAAGCTTTGAATTACGCCTTCATTGTTAAGGAGTATTCCATTAACGTAGATGGTGACCATTTGAACTTAACATTTAGTCCCTCTTCGATGCCTTCAAATGCGTATGCCTTTGTTAATGGGATTGAGGTTTTGTCAATGCCTGATATTTATAGTAATACCGATGGGATAACGATTGTGGGTCAAAAAACTCCACTCACCATTGATAACAGCACAGCACTCGAGAACCTTTACCGACTAAATGTGGGTGGAAATGATATCCCACCTTCTGGCGATACAGGTTTGTTTAGGTCTTGGTATGATGATCAGCCATACCTGTTTGGGGCAGCATTTGGAGTACCAGGAGCTGCTGATCCAAATGTTACAATTGATCCTACTTATATTGCACCAAAAAATGTGTACACTACTGCTAGATCCATGGGGCCGAATGCTCAAATAAATGATAATTTCAATTTAACCTGGATGTTCGGTATTGACTCTGGATTCTCTTACTTGGTCAGGCTACATTTCTGTGAGTTTACAGATAACATCACTAAGATTAATCAGAGAGTGTTTAATGTCTTCCTCAACAATCAAACTGCTGAGCATGGGGTTGATGTCATTGCACTGGCAAAAGAACAAGTTGATGTTCCTGTGTATAGGGATTACATCATCATTGTACCTGAAGGGAATTCACAGCAGTATCTTTGGCTTGCATTGCATCCAGACACGAGTGACAAGCCCCAGTATTATGATGCAATCTTAAATGGTGTGGAGATATTCAAGATTAGTGATCCAAGAAGCAACCTTGCAGGGCCCAATCCAACCCCTGGTCCAAAACAGGATTTAGTTGACCCGTCATTGGCTTTGCCATCTCATCAAGGTCCTTCAAAGAACCAGAAGGCAATTATTGCCGGTGGAGTCTGCGGTGGAGTGGTTTTAGCTCTCGTTATTGGTTTCTGCGTTATTGTTGTTTCACGTCATAGGCATGGAAAGGATACTAGCACAAGTGATGGTCCATCAGGATGGCTTCCCCTTTCGTTGTATGGAAATTCACATTCTGCAGGTTCAGCAAAGACAAATACCACAGGGAGCTATGCTTCCTCCCTTCCTTCAAACCTTTGCCGCCATTTCTCATTTGCTGAGATTAAGGCTGCCACAAACAACTTTGATGAGGCTTTACTCCTTGGGGTGGGAGGTTTTGGCAAAGTTTACAAGGGAGAAATTGATGGTGGGACAACTAAAGTTGCAATCAAGCGTGGCAACCCCCTATCTGAGCAAGGTGTGCATGAGTTCCAGACTGAGATCGAAATGCTTTCCAAACTCCGCCACCGCCACCTTGTTTCATTGATTGGTTACTGTGAGGAGAACTGTGAAATGATCCTAGTTTATGATTATATGGCTCATGGAACATTGCGTGAACATCTATACAAAACCCAAAAGCCTCCTCTTCCATGGAAGCAAAGGCTTGAAATATGCATTGGGGCTGCTCGTGGCTTACACTATCTCCACACTGGTGCCAAACACACTATTATTCACCGGGATGTGAAGACAACGAACATTCTTCTGGATGAGAAGTGGGTGGCGAAAGTTTCTGATTTTGGATTGTCAAAAACTGGCCCCACATTGGATCATACTCATGTGAGCACTGTTGTGAAGGGTAGCTTTGGCTATTTGGATCCCGAGTATTTCAGACGGCAGCAGCTAACTGATAAGTCTGATGTTTACTCTTTTGGAGTCGTCCTCTTTGAGGTCCTTTGTGCTCATCCAGCATTGAATCCTGCATTGCCAAAGGAGCAAGTCTGCCTTGCAGAGTGGGCAGCACATTGTTACAAGAAAGGCATCCTCGATCAGATTATGGATCCATATCTGAAAGGAAAGATAGCACAGGAATGCTTCAAAAAGTTTGCTGAGACTGCTATGAAGTGTGTGGCTGATCAGGGGATTGACAGACCATCTATGGGTGATGTGCTGTGGAACCTGGAGTTTGCTTTGCAGCTACAGGAAAGCGCAGAAGAGAGTGGCCAGGGAATTGGTGAAATGGACGGCGAGGGGACCTACGATGTAACCTGTAAAGGCAAGAAAGATCCCAATGCATCCCATGGTTTTGATGGTAATGTGACAGATTCTAGGAGCAGCGGGATGATTATGAGTATTGGTGGTCGCAGCCTGGCAAGTGAAGACTCTGATGGATTGACACCTAGTGCTTTTTTCTCACAGATCATGAACCCTAAAGGGCGTTGAGATTAGAAGGGCAGAAGTGACTGCATTTGGCAAGAGCTTGCCCAGAACTCGGTAAGCCAACACGCTTGGTGTTGTTAGTTGAGCACGGAATCAAAATTAGGCTTTCTTTGTTGTATTCATTTACTTTTAATATATATATATATATATATATACATAGATATAGATATAGATATATATATATATATATATATATTATCCCTTCACTCAATATGTTTTGGTCAAGTCAGTTATAATTTGTATGTAAAATTTCATAAAGAGTGTAAAATTAATGGGTTGCACTGACATTTGGATTGAACTAATCAGTCCTCTACTACTGTGTATTTGGTTATGTCACGCGCTTATTTGATGAATGATGATACAAAACAATCTGTCCGTTCCTCCTATTTGAGAACAAGGAGGAAAGAGGACCTAAAAGAACACTAGCTAAAGGCCAACGCAAAGCAATGTGGGTGGGGTCCATGTTAGTTTGGTGTAAAGTCTAGACTGGTCAATTGGGCGGATGGATTTGGGTTGGGTTTTAGTTCAGGCCAATCTTGGGTCTTGAAAATTTTAGATAATTTTGGTTGGATGGTTATAGTTTCGGGTTGTTTTGGGTGATGATCATTTTGAATAATTTTGAGTAATTTTTTCATATCATTTTTTATCCAATTTGTATTTGAGTTATTTCAGGTTTGAATTAATTTAAATTTGAGTTGTTTTCAATTCCGGATTGAATGAGTACGAATTGTTAATTTTTTTTTATAATTAAATCATATTATATCGGATTTTAATTTATATGAATTGAATGATTTTTCAGGTTTGGATCAAAATTAATAAGTCTAGTGTTAACGTCAATTGTACATGACAATGAATGACAAAAATATTAGGATGGGGTGGCAAAACGTGGGATGGAATTAGTGGGAGAATGAATGTTTTGGATTAATAGACTTGTGATAAGGAAGTTCATATTATTCGATGATGGGGATGGATAAGGTATTCCTTATACAAATGAAAAATAAATAAAAAACCAAGTATCAATCCTTCATTTTCCAAATAAAAAAAAAAAAAGAATTCTTTCTGACCATTTTTTGTTTATTTTTTTCTTTTATGGAGAGTCTTAAAATTACGTAATTGTTGCGATTTTTTAAGGAAGGGAAGGGGTTTGATGGTCCACATGGTGAGCCCAATTATTGGGAAACCTCCACCACCATCCGCTTTGGAGTTTTGACCTTAAAACTCACAGACAAACTTTATATATTTTCTTCATATTTCCGAAACACAAAGATTTAAGAACAAATACTAAAAATGCTCAAAAGATTCGAAGACATATGCTTCAGTTAAATGTTGAAATCTTCAAAATATAGATTGTTAAAAAAACAAGAAACAAAAACAACATTGGAAATAGTGATAACACATGAATATGAAACACAACTTTTGCATTTCGGATGAATGTTTTATGCTCTGAAGAATATAAGTGAAAAGATTCCCAAGCTGCCAGAACCAGGTCATTGATTACAAGGCCTTCTAAAACAAATACCACACATACATCAACACATATACAAAAACAACAAGAAAAAAAAAAGGGGGGGCGGGGGGGGGGGGGTGAGGAGGGGGTTTACAAATAAGCAACCAAAGCTCACATTCACAACAACACAAAAATGCTCTCAAATAGAAACCATTACAAATGTCATTTCCCAGAATTGGCCTCCGAATCTAAAATGGCATTAATCTTCTTCATCAACTCTGGCTTGTTTGCCCCAACAAGCTTGTCTGTTTGCTGCCCATCTTTAAGAAAGAAGAAAGTAGGAGTGGCTTTAATATCCCATGAGGTGCTTAACTCCTGCATCACACAACCCCATTTGTATTTTTTCACCTATCAATTTGGATATTTCACAACTTACGATATTTACTAGAAAGTCACTGTGTTTCTTTATTTATAAATTTATCTCTTAGCTACATAGGGGGACCCACTATCATATAAAGTATAAACCCTAATTTCTTTTTAGGGTGATTTGAATCCTCCAATATATCAAGATCAAACTGGTAGCCGCCCCACTTGGTTTATTTATCTGCTAGTGAGCATACTACCATTCATATATTTCTAGCCAAATTTGTTTTTTATGCAACAAGACAAACTTCTTGCAGCAACAAGTTCCACTAACAGTACTAAGAGTAAGTTACTTATCAGGATATGGTTTACACCACTCTACTAAGTTGATGTCTTAATTTTATATATATATATATATATATATTCATTAATTGCAATAAATAAATAAAATGAGACTACCAAAAAAAAAAAAAAAACACAAACACACATACACACACTCACAGCTATGATATAAAGTGGGAGGTGGCAGAGAGACTTTACAAAATACTTTTCGGTACTTACAGTTAGTTCATCAACATCTATCAACAAGAACATCAGAGAAGGGTATTTCTCTGAGAGCTCGCAATAAAATGGTGCAAGCATTCTACAAGGCCCACACCAAGCTGCACTGAAGTTTGCAATTACCTGATAAATCATTGGGCTTCAGACATTAGATACATTAAGGCACTCATAAGGAAGCAACAAGTTCTCAAGTAAACATGTATTGCATGTTACTCAGATGAGTGAACCAAGGGCAAGTAGTATTTCCAGGCAAAGACAACTGAAAAAGTAAGGGATCCATAAAGCTGTGAGGATTATAAAAAAATAAAAAAAAAGAAAAAAAAGACAAATAATACATATTTTCTTGCTTATGAATCCACCTAGGGGTGTAAATGATACATTAGTACTCACAAACCATTCAAGCTTGGTTTAGATAAAACTCAAATTCGGCTCAATCATGGTCAAGCCAAACTCGAATTATTGAGCATGCAGAGTTTGAGCATCCTAATACACAGCTCAAGTAGCTTGCAATTCTAATCGAGCTTTATATTTTAATGTATTTTATTATAATTACTATTTTATCCTTATATATATATATATATATATATCAATTTGAGCTTGAGCTCGAGTTCTAACAAATAATTGAGCTTGAAATCGGGTATTATAATCAAGCTCATTTTTCGATAAACGAGCCTAATCGAGCGAGCTCGATTTTTACTTTGAATCAAGCTTGAGCCAAGTTTCGAGTTGTACTCAAGTTCGAGCTTTTCACTGTATCGACTCAACTCAAGTCAATTACGGTCCTAAAGCCACCTTATCAATGTAAACCAAAAAATATTTGAAAAATGCACAATGCAGTCAAATTACAGAGTAAAACAAATTTTTTTTTGGGCCCCTTCCAACTTAAAACTGAATATAACATAGAAGAAAATAAAATCACAGAAAACTTGTATCTTCCTGTCCAATCATTTTTCCAGCAGTTATGTTTATCTTGAATAGAAATATTACAGATCTTTTCCCAAACCAAGATTTAGTTATTGTTGATGAGTTCTCTAGAGAAAACTTTCATGATGAACAACGTAACATCATAGATGTAGCTAATCACATATAGAATTTTCATGTGTGAGACCATAACAGAAGGGCTAGTTTTTTTACCTCCAACAGGTATAAAAATTAACATGTAATCAGAAGAGATATAATGCAAAGGGACTTTTGAGAAATGATAGTAAGATTCTTCTACCAATGTCACTGCTGCTCTCTTATTCTTGCCCAAGTAGAAAGTGATAAGAAACTTACAATCTTGCCATCTCTCTTTGCTTCAGACAACTTCTGATCCCAATCCTCTTTGGAGGTAACAGGTTGCACATTTCCACCAACAAACTCAACAAACCGTTCTGAATCAGCTTCATTGGAGTGTGCCTACAAATATCACAGGCATCATAAATTCTCTTCATACAACTCAAACAAGGCAGAATGAAAATCCATGCAGGATTATCCAATAAGTCTTGAAACAAAAAAAGGTCCAATAAGTCTTGAAACAAAAAAAGGTAAGTAGAGACTAAATAATTACCTTTGTTGGTTAAAGGAACACATCATTAATAAAATCATTACTGTTTAACTCAGCATTGTGTTCTGAATGTTGTTCTGAGACAGGACCCCATTCCCCAAAGCAAGACAATAGTATTTTGAGGCACACTCTCTAAGGCATTAGAGTTGTCACTAATGTAAAATCCTTATTTTCTTTTCTATAAATAAATGTTAAATTGATTTTTTACAATGAATAAATCATAATGAGCCAACAAAGAGGCTAGAAAACTGGTTCCCCTAATTAACAAACTACAAAATATATCCATATACTCAACACCTACAATAAAATAAAATTAAAAAAAAAATCAATCTATGGTATCTGATTAGCATAACCAGATTGCAACACTATAACACAAAAAAGAACAAAATCCAATGGCTACATAAAAACATATACTGATTCAATTTGCAAGAAACACTAGGAGCTCCATTATTCTGCTTCTCATGGTTCTTGCATTTTTAGTTTTCTTATTCAAAGCTGTGGAACTCAAACCAGCTCACACATCCAACAATTGAAGTAAAATAACAACAAACTTTAATTTTAAAATGTTTCAGAATTTTAAAGTTTCTTTATCAAAGATTCATTACATTTTGGCCAACAAAATTCTCTCATCAGATACATGTAGTTATTCCAAACTCAAAAGATTGAAAAAACATTTCCTCTTTTTGTGGTAGTGCAGTTACTAAAATTATCAATTTTTGTTCACTAATAGAAAAGGAACTAAAATAATAAATGCAATAAAGCCAAGAAAAGGAACAAAAACAAAAACAAAAACTCTTAGGCAAAAAATAAAGTAAATGAATTGTGCTAAAAACACTTACCTTGGGGAAGCATTGTCCCATATTTTCTAAACTACCAAAATGCCAGCTGCAGCTATCAGCACCCTGAAAGTTGGAAAGGCATCAAAATACAGAAATCACAGACTGAAACCATGGTAAAAAACAATCTAACTATCAATTCATTTTAATAAAACAGTTAAATTAAATCCTTCTACTTCCATACCCGCAACAAACTTCTAAAGGCGAAATAGCTCTAGTTTTGCCTAATGAACAGTCCTTTGATAAAATTCTAAAGGAGTTGTTAAGCTTAAAAAGTAACCATTATTAACAAAAAGTCGTCATCAACAACAACAAATGAAATCTAACTGTCCATCTAGCAGTCCCAATATCCTACTGTTCCAATGAAATTGTATTATAACAGTAAAGAACAAAAAACTGGAGCTATCAACTTCAACAACACAGAAAATTCCAAAATCTCCCTCTTTTTCTTAATTCATTGATAACAGCTATGGAAGAAGAAAGGAGAACGTCTCTCTAGACATGAGTATTATTCTTTAGCATTTACAGGTTTGTCAGCTTTCTCAAACAAAAATTAATAAAAATTCCATCTTAGTAGATCCTGTTTTAAAAGACCAGAAACCTTTGCCATAAAACAAAAGTAAATCTCCAAAAATGAAATTCCTATCCGATTGAGCAAACATAGTCAAAATGTAATAACAATTCTAACATAATACTAACAAATAGACACGGCTTTTTCACTTATCAAAATTTTAAGCTTTAATTCTTGAAAACGAAAAAAGATGTTTTTTTTTTCTTTTGCTTTTAACAGAAACCAAGAAAAAAAGGAAACAGCAAAGAGTAATCTAAAACAAATTGATAGAAAGGCAAATTAGGAATGTAAAGCAACGTGAATAAACTCAAAGAAGAATGAACAAAGCAGCAGTTAATTTACCTGAAAAAATTAAGCGCGTAATCCCCAATTCGATGCGTTAATCAATGCAACATTTACAGTTGAAAAACTCTTATTGGAACCAAAAACTAAGAAACCCTAACCAGAAAGATTTGGGTTAAATAAAATTTATGATTTTTTGGATTGGAACACTTTGAAATTTCTGATAAATCAATAAACGATTGGCGAACATGGAAAAATGACAAACCCAAGTATCAGACAACCAGAGTCAAACCTCAAACCGTGTCCATTTCGTCCTCGCCTTTGACTAGATATTACTTATATGCCCCCAAATATTCTCCGTTACGGAATAGTTTTTTTTTAATAATTTAATCACCTTGTGTACTGCTTCTTTTTTTTCTTTTTTTATTTCACATTTGCTTTCTGTATTAATGGATAGAAAATTGTAAAGAAAAAAAAATATTGAATTTAGCCAGTACTGACTATAGGTGTAATTGAGTTAATACAGTGATAAGCTCAAGTTAAAACTCAAATTTGACTTTCAACTCACGATTCGATATTTTGATCAAATTTGATCAAGTTTCATTTTTTTAACTCGAGTTTAATTTGTGATTGAAATCGAGTTACTCGAATTCACTCGATTAAGCTCGATTAATATATAAAAATAAATTTAATTCATATACTCGATAAGAGTTTATTATTTGTGCTAGAGTTTAAACTTGAATTTAAGATATTTTATTAATTAAAATACTAAAAATATATTTAAATATAAAAGCTTGATTAGGCTCATAAGTTACTCGAGCTGGATATAAGAATATTCTAATTCAGCTCGATCGATAAGTCAAGTTACTCGAGCTCGAGCTCGACTCAATAATAATTAAACCGAATTTGAATTTTATTCGAATCTAATCCAAATAACTTGTGAATATTAATGTATCATTTATACTTCTAATATCATATTTGCTCTTTACCTTATATAAGTATTAAGAACAACTCAAAAAATAAATAAAAAATAAGTTTATAATTTTTTTTTGGCCAAGTCATAAATTTGTTATTTACAAATTATAATTAAACCAAATCACTACTCTCTCTCTCTCTCTCTCTCTCATATTTTTCTACTTTTCTTGGTCTCAAAATTCTATCTTTTATATTTTTGTTTAACAATAAATTCTCTTACGTTTTTATATTTCAAAATTATATTTTATACTTTTATACTTTTTGATATTAAATATCATAATACATCAATTTTTTATAAATAAAAATAAGACGAGAGGAGTATTAAACTTATTGAAATATATGCACGTCAATCATATAATCTAGCTATAGAGTTTAAAATTTTGACTACCAATATATAGATTAAATAATCCAAAATAAAATAAGATTAAGAAAATGAAAAATTTTTTGAAAAAAAAAAAGAAGAGAGATAACAGTTTTTCTTTTCCCATTAAAAAAAAAAAAAGAAAGATGAAGGATTCATTTTTGTTCTTTTTATTTCTTTGATGAAGTATCAAAGAGTGAAACTTACAAAAGTTTAAATTTGGTTTACCACAAAACGCTTCATATAATGGCAGCAAAAGAATGAAATGTGGCATCTCTTACAACCTTGCATAATGTTCAATACACAACATTCAATAAGCAGTTTAGGGCTACAGACTCTGTCTGATACATTATTTAGGCCACTTCAACATTGAACGAAACAAGGTTAAGGACAAGTTCCTCTAGGAAAACACCCCCTCTCTTCCCAAAACAAGAGCCATAGCTATTACACGCTAACTACCATCATCCCATAGCATACTTCTGGGTCCAACTGCGTGCAGTAGCTTCATACTTGGCCCGATCAGTCTTATACATGTGAGCAATCTCCGGAACAAGTGGGTCATCAGGGTTTGGATCAGTCAGCAATGAGCAGATAGAGAGCAGAACCTGATTTGCACTTGTGTTAGTTTTTCTACTATGTGTTCCCACTTCGAGACAAACTCTACTGACAAGCAGCAGCAGAGGCTAATGCAAGGAAAGATTAGTAATAATTTCGTCATTGAAAGTGGCTTAAGTTGATGCATATTCCCAATAAGATTTGAGCGGAGGCGGTCTTTCTGTTCTGATATTAATCATTCAGTTCCAGAAATAAATTTAAACTCAGAAAGGAACAGTAGTGATTGTTCAAAATTTGAAAATGCATTCAAACTCATAGAGTGCAAGTCTAACCTGTAACCAATAGACAGTCATTTTACCAACTGAAGATTGAAATCGTTTAGAAGTGCCATGTTTTTTTTATCTTCCCAGGGAAAATACTGTGTAGCCATGAATGGAAGAAATGCATGCCATAAAACAGAGGTTTTGGACTAGAATTAGCATAATATTAGCCGAAGTAAAGTCAAACCTTGGAAATGGTTAGTGCGGGGCTCCACTGTTCTTTTAGGATATCAAGACAAATGCTCCCATTGCTGTTGATGTTTGGATGGAAGACCTTGGTCCTAAATGCAACCTAAACAACAGAGCAGCAATATCCATCAAAAGAGTATGATTCACTTATAACAAGCTTTCACAAATACCACAAAGGGTTAAAACATTGCAAGAGCAGAAAATTACCTTAGGAGGCTTGAAAGGATAATCTGGAGGGAAATGAATAGTAACTAAAAATACACCTCCTGCATAAGGGCTATCAGAGGGGCCCATAATTGTTGCTTGCCATTGAAACATGTCTTCTGCTACAGGACCTATAACAAACAATGCAAGCATCCAAAGGTTACTAAATGATGTCTATTGATGCACATGACCATTAAAATTAAAAATAGCAACGAATGATAAACCACAACCACCCCAAGAGGGTCTAACCTTTGAGAGGTTGAGAGATTAAATACCACTTAACTATACCCAAAAAGTCAACACAAGCCTTTTTTTAAAACCAGATGAAAGAAATATTTTACCAGAATGGTTTGACCATGATGTGTCATTCTAATATAGGAGCACCATACTTCATCTAAAGCTAATCACGCTTATAGGAAGAAGCTTCCCAATTGCATCAAAAAATCGAGTTGGATGAAGAAGAGATTAGAGATGAAAACACCACATGAAAGTTTTAGTATAAAGTGTTAAGAATAGTGAGTCAAATCCAATAACATATTTGTTTGGGATTAGTGAGATATTGCTTGATGGACAAAAAGATTGCAGGAGAAGAATTCTAAGAGAAAGGAGATTTTTAATAGGCAAGTTTATATACTTATAAATATGTGAAGTCTCTATAAGGTTAGGTATAAAAAAAAGATGTAAGAAAGTTGTAAGGTTTTATGAGATAGACAACCCATAGGACTACTAAGGATTTAATGTGTGTATGTTTGAGTGAACTAGAGGAGACTAAAAGGGTCCACATAGGTATGGTGAATGTGTGCACAAGGATATGTGTTTGTTTGAGTTGAGAATACTCATAGGACTAAAGGAGATTGAGAGTATCTATGGGTATTGATGTGACTGATATGATTTGTTGTATGTTTATAATTCTCTACAACTAGTGGATTTTTTTTCTCATCTATGGACATAGGTTGATTGGACCGAACCATGTTAAATTATTGTATCTTGTGTGATTGATTGATTGTTCAATCATGCTTCCACTGATGTAATTGGATCAGGCTTTTTAGCCTAAGATAAAGGAAAACTTTGTCCAAGATTAAAAGTTTGGGCAATAAGCAGCCAAAATGGATAAAAGCAAACTTGTGTACGCATATGTATATATGATGTGATTGGATTGGGGTTTTTTAGCCTGAAGAACTTTGTTCAGGATAAAAAATTTGGGCAATAAGCAGCCAGAATGGATAAAAGCAAACTTGTGTACACATGTATAAATATATAGTCAAATACACAACCTCGTTTGGAATTTAACCGATTCATAAGCTAATGACTAACGACACAGTTGGAAACAATGAAAAAGTAGTCTGCCCATTCATAAACGACTATCAGAGCAAAATAACGGATAAGATCAACAATATAATTATTAGGAGGGCATAAAATTAAAGCATATCTAGAACATGCAATGGAACCTGCACTGCAAGAAGTGGGTGGATCCTTCTGCAAATCCTTGAGTTCCTTCAAAATCCGCTTTGAAGCCATGATGCTTGATCAGAACACAAGGATCCTACCCGGACTGGAGCCTGGAAAAGGAACATCACAATAAAACCCATCTCATAAATGACAATATATGGCATCAAAGGGAAAACAAAACTGGGAGAAAGTAACAGAAAGGAAAGGACACGTTAAAAATAAAAACACCGCTTTTCTCCTCCCGCACTTCACACTCAAAGTCGGTCGCTGAAAACAGAGAGACAGTGAGAGAGAAAGAACAGTGGGGGCTTCTAGGCCATCTTATACACATGTCTGAGTCTTACATACGGCTTCACAGTTAAAAAGGGAAAGTAATATAGATTTTATTAAAAAAAAAACTACTATAATTTATTTTTCATTTTTAGGAAAAAATATTATTAAAAAGATAACTTTTCTATTTTTATTATATAAAATTGTATTGATTTTTTTTTTTATTTCTCTCAATGGCAATGAAAATCTTGAAAGTTTAAGCGTCATTAAAATTTAATCTAGAATTAATGTGTTTATTAATTTTTTATTGAATATATTATATTCATATAATAAAAATTGATTTACTTAAATACTTTAACTTAATTCAATTGATAATTACGAGACAAATTTTGAGTAAAAAATTTACATTTCAAGCCATATTGTCTCCTTTTTTTTTTTTCTATTAAAAATGTTTGATTGTATGTACACTAAAAATTGTTTAATTTCAGGTGTAATTACTATTTGTAAAAATTGTAGATAGGCAACCTCATAAAAAAAAAAAGGTAAAATTTCATATTTAATAAGTAATTTATTTGAATTTTAAGCATTTAAAAATTAAAAAAAATTTTATCCTTAAACCTAGGTATTAATTAGATTAAAAGGTAAAAATGTTTTTAAATAAAAATTTAATAATTTAATTTTTTAATTTTTTATTATAATTAATTAAATATTCAAATATTTATTTTTATCAATTAAATTTTTATTGAACGAAAATTCATTAATTATAAACATAAATTTATGTCTAAAATATTAAAAATTTAAATAATTATTAAATTTTTGTTGAAAATTTTTTTCCCTTTTGTCGTTAATTAATAATGGAGAGAGAAGCTTTAAGAGGTACAAATTTATAAGTATTAAATATAAAAAAGAAAACATTTTTATATAATTAATAAATATTAATTATTAAGTTGAGAGAGAAAAAGAAAAAAAGGGGAAGGATCGAAAGCCCTAAACGAGTAAAGACAAAAAGATTTCATCAAAAGTTTCTCTATTGGATTTGGTGCTCCATCATCCATCCATAAATTGTTGTCTTTATTCTTCGTTGGATCGAGTCTAAACGAAAATGGAGGATGAGAAGAAGAAGAACAATAAGAGAAACAAGAAAAAGAAAAACAAGCAGCGCATAACTCCCGAAGCAGACGAAGATTTCAATGGTCATATCGGCGATTGCTTCCACGATGACAATGCGGAGCTGGATCTGGATACGCATCAGCCTAATGGCGCTCTTGCCTTGGATTTGCTTAAAGAATTACGGAAAGAGAATGAATCACATGTACAGACAGAGGTAATATAGATTCATCTAATCTCTCAACTCGCTCTTTATTATCATTTATTTATTTGCCTTGGATTTGATTGCCATCACATTTCTACAGGCTACTTTGCAAGAGAAAATCAAGCACTTACAAGATGAAAACGAATCATACATACAGAAAGAGGTTAATTTGATGTTATAATGGGAGGAAATAAGCAAATTATGTTGTTAAATTTTGTTTAAACTAGAAAATGTTTGTTTTGTTCCCTGTCTTTTCTTGTGTACTTAATTTTGTAGTTTAAGCGTTTGTGTTATACAGGCTACTTTAGAAGAGACAATCAAGCAGTTAAGAAATGAGTTTGATTCACACCTAAAGAAAGAGGTAATATCATGCGAATCTAATTGCCCCTATCAACTGAAAAATGTTTCTTGAAATTGCTTTCAGATATATATATATATATATATATATTAAAAAAACTGTTCTCTAGTTTGGTCGTGTTTCAATGTTTCCTTGTTTTGATTTCTTTTGTGAAGCGTGTGTGACTCACTTTTTTCTTATAGGTTTCCTTAGAAGAGAAAATCCTGAAATTACAACATAGAAATGATACACACCTACAGAAAGAGGTAATGCTGGGGTTAACAGCTAAAATTCTCTTCAACTTTTTGAATACATAAAGGATGGCTTTACCTTTTTCTATCTGCGTGTCGTCATATAAAAATTTCTGTTGCAATTTAAACTTCTCTCTTGTTGAAGCATAAAGTAGCCCTCCATCTTCTTGCAGGCTTCCTTAGAGGAGACAATCCAACAATTGCAATTTGAAAATGAATCACATATGCAGAAAGTGGTAACATACTAAATTTTTCTTTTTCTTTTTTTTTTTGGTACAACATACTAAAGTTAATATGTATTTTCATATGCACATATTTGTGGGGTTAAAGGGCTATTATTTTCCTGACTTTAATTTAATGTCCTTTATTTCCCTTCTCTCTTGGAAACTGTTTTATCTAATGAGATGACTTACAGGTTGGTTTAGAGATGAATATTGTAGAATTACATAGTGAAAAAGAACTCTGGCTTCAAGAAAAGGTAATTTAGGTTGATAGATTATTATATTAGGAAACATCTTTTGACATCTTGTTTTCCCCATATTCGCCCTTATCCTTTAATGACAAATGAACTTCTAATAAAGCAGCTATCTGTCTCTTTGTATATTTAGCATTGTCATTTGAAGGAATTTAGCAAAATTTGGGATGAATTTGGTAATTTGATGACATGCCACATGCAGGCCAGCTTGGAGGAGAATAACAATCAGTTACTGGAGGAAAAAACTGCTCTGGATCTGAAAGCGGTAAATTTCTATTTGGCTTCATTAGTTTTCCGTTTGTCTTGATTTGCCTTTTGTGTCTGTGTTTTTGGGTTTAAATCTTTTCTGGGTATATTTATTTGTGTTGCTTGCCTAATTGTGTAGTCTTTCCCACAAATTTGTGTTTTGTAATCTTGAAAAAGTTGGATAATAACATGCAGGCAAACTTGGAGGAGAATATTAAACAGCTAGAGAAAGAGAAAGAGTCTTCGATTCTGACAGAGGTAGTCAATTTTGCTCTTATCATGTGTTTGAATAATGCATTTTATTGGGAGATGGTTATCTGTTGGAACTAAGAGCCTGGGATCTGGTTGGATTCTATTTGGAGAGTGTTCAGAATCACATTGACCATTTATGGTTTTTTTTGGGAAATGGTGCTTTATAAGGAATAAGGACTTGAGATTGAATTGAATTCTGAATCTTAAGCATTTTAAAGTATAATAATCAGTTTTGTTGTTCTGATTTAAATATTGACCGTTTGCAGAATTCCACCAAAGAAGCAATTTCTAGCCTTAATCGTGAAATTACAAGACTAAAAATGCAGGTACAGCATTTTCACCCTCTTACTATGAAGGCTTCTTTGTTAGCAGGTTATTGGGCTCTATGGTGTGATTTATCCCCTATTTTGCTTGACAAAATTCAATGAGTGATTCTCAATTATCAGTATTGCCAACTGTGGGCTGCACAAAACTCAAACCATTTTGCAATACAACTCTTTTTGTTCTGATGTGGAAATTAAAACAAAGCTTGGCAGGTGGTTGAGTTGGAAGAATCCAGGAGCAAGCTTTTGCAAGAAAATCAGCAGCTCACAGAAAATGTATCCGGCCTGCAGTTATATATTCAAAACCTTGAGAGGAACATGACCTCTGGTCCGTCATCAGATGAACTTAAAAAGGTTTGGTTCCTTTAACTTACTTTTAGCTCCCTTTTTCTCTAGTGTGTTGGCTATTCTGTTTTCGGTTGTATCAAATTTCGCTAGTTTCACCATAATTGAGGATTCATGAGAGATGTTTGGATTTGCCTCCATGGTTGTTTGTTATTTTGGGAGGTTTCCTCTGCCAAAAGTTGGTTTAAGCTTTGTTGTATTGAAGTTATTCAGAAATATTCAAACAAATGAACAAATAATTACTTATGGTCTACTTAGCAATTAAAGGTTACAACGTACAGTGTTTATGTCTGAAGAAATTTTGGGAGAGAGAACAATGTAGTTGACTAGTTTTCTCTAATGTAGCAAGCTTCTGGCGATGAGGACCTGAACTCTCAGATTGAAGCAGCAATTGCTCTGGTTGACAAACTGATCATGGAGAATGCAGAGCTTGTTGAGAAGGTGCCTCTCATCCTGCAATACACTGATTTATTTTTGGTACTATTTTTTCTTTTTAAAGACAATGTACAGGACTTTTTCATGTTGTGAATTTGCCTAACTTTGTGTCAGGTGAACGAGTTGTATGTTAAGCTTAATCGACAAAGTACGGCAGCAGGACATTCTACAGGCATTGAAAGTGTTCCGATGGCTAAAGTTGCTGAAACTGCAAGTGTGTCTAATTCTGTAGCTCTATCCGTTGAGAATGGTTCTATGATGGCTCCAAAGATGGATGCTGTAGAAGCTGCTCCAGTTTACAATGGGAAAATTGATGGTGAGAATGTGGATGGGCAACATGTTGCTCCTCTTCCAATTTTTATAGAGGCTGAGGACTCTGGAGAGATTGTGCAAATTCCTTTGGATGATACTGATGTTCGGGATTTGGAGTCACAAGCTACTGACGGTGAAGAAAATTTTGTGCCAATCTCAGATGCTCCCTTGATTGGTGCTCCATTCCGGTTAATATCGTTTGCGGCTAAATATGTTAGTGGCGCTGACCTGGTTAACAACTAACAAGGACACTTTAAGCTCGGCGTCTTAGCTTAGAAGCATTTTTCATTTACTATCGATAATATTTATTATTATTATTTGGAATCTACATGGTTTACATTTGAACTAGAGATTAAAGATGGGCCTAAATTGGGCCTTCTACATTGTTTTGTGACTGATAAATATGTGTGCCGAGAGGGAGCACTAATTTTATGTTTGGTGTTGTGGATAACTGTCATTCTTGTTGGTGTTGTTCAAACCATTTGCATTATATCGGATGGGATGGTCGTCCGAAGGACATGCAATGGCCTGTCATGCAGCAAAACTTCTTGGGTTTCATTGTAATAATTAATGTTTTTCTTATATATACTGATCGGGTGCGATTATTCCACTGATTTTCCCAACATTCTACAATTTTGGGCCTTTTATTCTTCCACATATGACGACGACGCATTTGACTGTTGGAGCAAACATAGATGGTGGCCTCCTTAACATCCACCTTGAATCCTCGTTGTTGTGCCTAACGTCTGAACTCATAACATCGACAGCATGGCTGCGTTGATCATGGGGTTTGAGTATTCGAGTCCTGGGACCTGTTGTCCTCCAAAGAGGGCCGGTTTTCAGAATCAGATGACCGAAATTCTTCAATCATCCTAGTTACTTCCTCCATTGTAGACCTGGCATCCCGCAACCTTGCTACACGTTTCATTGCTATCTGAAGCATCTACACCAGCGATCCTTCAACATTTTGATATTTCATCAGCTCTAAATCAAACACTTCAGCAGTCCATTCCTCTCTAACAACAAACTAAACCCACCTTGGAAGGTCAATCATATCTTCATGCCCTGATGATTGGACTGGTGTCACTGTCAGCATCTGTAGAAGTACACCAAAACAGTAGACATCGGACTTTTGAGTAAATTTTCGAGTTTCAATCACCCCAGGATCTCGAAATCCTTCGCTTCTAGATGGAACAGTGACACCAAATCAGAAATGCAGCCATGCAAGTCTTCAGTACTTGATGTTGCCATGGATGAATTTTCCAACTTGTTCTTCTCAGCCTCTTGCATCCCACTCCCAAAATCCTCCTTAGGTTTCTCACTTCGAGCACCTTTCGGTTTTTGATGTAAGAGTAAAGCAACATAAAATACACTAGCGCAGAACCTCCGATTGCTACGCTGAAGGTAAACGTAACGAAGAGAGGGAAGGTTCCTGCTGAGGCGATTGGGTCAGAGGTTGAGTGTCATGAGCCAACCTTGTATAAGGCCATGATCAGGCTTAGGTTATCATGAGCTACCCATATATAGAGTTATGACCGGGTAGAGGTGCCAATGGGGGAAGGTAAATCTTTTGTGTTAAGAAAAGTGTCCTCATTTCAAACATTGTAACGGTTAGTGGTGGCATAGCTTTAAAATCTCATTTGCTCTTTAGAGGGGGTGAGCAGTCAATGTATTATTGGGCTGCCTCACTGATTAAGGTATGTGTTAGGCCACCCGTCAAGGACTGCCCCTCTAGCCCTGACGATGGTGGAAAGTTTCAATGTACTATTCTCGATATTAATAAAATATTTTTTTTATTCGAAAATCTCGAGTGTTGCCCTGATGTGTTTTTCTTTCTCCCGATATGAATGTGCTTACTTGTGTATGCTTGAGATTAACTTGTGGCTTATTGTTGCCTGTTCAGATATCAAGTTATCCTAGGCTGACTTGGGTGGAAGCATCCATTCTAGTGTCACACAATCTATCGCTTCATTGAGAGAAAGCTTAGCCCGTGATACGTGATATCAGAGCACGGTTGAGAAATGCTAGAGAATTGATGAAATGGTCACGAGTGGTGGATCCACTTATCAACAGAGACTTGAGTAGCTTGAGGCCTCGATGGCCGAGTTAAAAGCTCATGTGGTGACCAATGATCGACTGAGGGAGATCGAGACAACCCAGTGGGAGTTGTCTGATACCTTACATAGCTTGAGCAAGGAGGCTAGAGATGCCTTGAATGTTCTCCAAAAAGAGTTTGAAGAGCTCAGAGCGCAAGTAAGCATCTTACAGATGGTTGTGGCCAGATCAGGTTCTGGCTCGACGAAAAAAGAAAAAAGGGCCAAGTTGCTGGAACCTCTATGCTATGAGGGGACGAGAGATGCTAAAGAGCTAGAAAACTTCTTATTTGACATGAAACAATACTTTCAAGCTGTACACACTGATTCAGAGGAAGATAAGGTAGCAATGGCATTGATGTACCTTATAAGGGATGCCAAACTGTGGTGGCATTCAAAGTTTGTCAACGATAAGTGCTCGATTAAAACTTGGGTGGATCTGAAATAGGAATTGAAAAACCAGTTCTTCCCTGAAAATGTAAAGTATATGGCCCAAAAGAAACTTCGAGAATTGGTGCAAACGAGAACAATGCGAGAGTTTGTAAGGAGTTTTTCTACCTTGATGTTAGATATTAGAGACATGTTCGAAAATGACAAGATGTTTTTATTTCCTTGAAGGCCTCAAGCCTTGGGCCAAGATAGAACTATAAAGACAGAAAGTGCAAGATGTGGCCACTGCCATAGCTGCAGCCAAACGTCTCCATGATTATAATGATGGCTCCTTAAAATGAAAAAAATCTTCCATCAGGTGGTAGTAACTTCAACTTTGAGAGTGGGAAAAAGATGACCAGAGTGGATTGACCTTTTAGTGAGGGATCAGATAGGAGGCCCTTTGGTCAAGACAGCACCCAACCCAAGGCAAACAATGTAGTGACTTTCAAGCCTAGGTAACCGCTAGCTTGCTTATTATGCAAAAGGCCATATCAAGTGGCTGAATGCCCACACAAAAGAGCCCTTAATGTCTTAAGAGCCTCATCTCAAGAGTCTGCAAAAGCATCAGAGACAGTTGAAGAGGAGCCAGCCAGGATGGGTTCAATAAGGTTCTTTAATGCCCTTCGTACCCAATTAAGCACCATAAAGAAAGAACAGGGTAGAGGCCTGATGCATGTGAACCTAATACTCAACGAGAAGATCACCAAGGTCATAGTAGACACAGTTGCAACCGACACCTTCATCACACCAAAGAAAGCACAAAGGTATGGTCTGAAGGTCAGTAAGGACTGTAGGCAAATAAAAGGCATTAATTCACCAGCCTTTGCGATCAATGAAAGCTCTAAAAGTGTGATGACCAAGTTAGGGTCATGGAAAGGGAAGGTAGACTTTACAGTTACCCTCATGGATGACTTTGATGTTGTCATCGGATTAGACTTCATGATGTTGGCTCAGGTGATCCCAATCATTGTCGCTAGTTGCCTATTGTTCTTAGGAGAACATCCATGTGTGGTGTCGGCCACTATCTTATCGAAGAATGGAAAAAAATGATTTCAGTTCTATAGTTCAAGAAAGGGGTAAAGAGAGGGGAACCCTATTTTGTGGCCATACCGATTTACAAAGAAGGGATGGAGTTGGAATCGATACCCAATGGGGTGAAACAAGTGTTGGAAGAGTTCGAAGATGTGATGCCAGGGAAATTACCTAAGGTCCTACCCCTTCGAAGATCGATGGACCATGAAATCGAGCTCCTCTCAGGAGTCAAACCCCCTGCTAGAGCCCTTTACTGCATGGCCCCACCATAGTTGGTCGAACTAAGAAAACAATTAGACGAGCTTTTACAAGTCGGGTTTATTAGGCCATCAAAGGTACCCTTTGGAGCACCCGTGCTATTCTAGAAGAAGCATGATGAAAGTTTATGGTTATATGTAAACTACAAGGCCCTGAACAAAGTCACCGTGAAAAACAAATATCCCGTCCCTCTTATTACAGATTTGTTCGATCAACTAAGTCGAGCCAAGTATTTTTCCAAATTGGACCTAAGATCTGGCTATCATCAGGTCATAATTATGGAAGAAGATGAGCCAAAAACCACTTGTGTAATACAGTATGGTGCATTTAATTTCTTGTTATACCTTTTGGACTGACTAATACTCATGTCACATTTTGTACATTGATGAATCAGGTGTTTTATGACTATCTTGACAAATTCATGGTCATCTATTTAGATGACATAGTGATATATAGCTCTACTTTGAAAGAGTATCAAGAACACTTGCGCCTTATGTTTCGAAGATTACAAGACCATCAATTGTATGTGATAAGAGAGAAATGTGCTTTTGCCCAGACCTAAATCCACTTTTTAGGTCACTTTATTGAACGTGGCCATATTCAAATAGACATGAAAAAGGTTAGGGTCATCAAGGAGTGGATAACACCGAAGAATGTTAGTGAACTTCACTCATTTTTGGGATTAGCCAATTATTACAGAAGATTTGTAGAAAGGTACTCTCGTAAGACTACGGCCCTCACGGAGCTATTGAAAAAGGAGCATAAATGGGTTGGACAAACAAGTGTCAAGAGACCTTTAAGAGATTGAAAAAAGCCATTATGAAAGACCATGTCTTAGCTTTCTCTGACATTGAGAAGCTTTTTGAAGTTCAGGCAGATGCATCTGATTTCACTATCGGGGGAGTGCTTTTACAAGAATATCACCCAATAGCATTTGAAAGTAAAAATCTAAGCGAAGCTGAGAGGAAATATACAGCTTAAGAAAAAGAACTCTTGGTGGTAATTCATTGTCTGAGGACTTGAAGACACTATTTGTTAGGTTCACACTTTGTCATGAAGACAGACAATGCGGCAGTTAGCCATTTTCTCACCTAACCAAGACTCATAGCGAAGCAAGCTAGATGGTAAGAATTTTTAGCTAAGTTTAACTTTTGTTTTAAGCATACCGCTAGAAAGAACAATCAAGTGGTCGATGCATTGAGCAAACAAGTAGAGTTAATGGCCATTAGGAGAATTGCCCCGATGGTGGCTAGTAAAGTTACGACAGATGTTCACAAGTTGATTGAAGATAATTTAGGAAAGAACCCATAGGCCAATGTCATTCTGAAGTTAGTTGAAGAAGAAAAGTCCAAATATTTTTGACAAGAGAATAGGGTCTTATAGACAAAAGGCCCTCGATTTTATGCCAAAAGTAGGAGGTCTGAGACAGATGTTGATGAAAGAATGCCATGACACACTATGGGTAAGACATCTGGGTTGGCAACGCACTTTGGCTCTATTGAAACAAGGATATTATTAGCCTCACATGTGGTAAGACGTGATGGACTATACAAAGACTTGCCTCATTTGCCAACAAGAAACTTGCAGGCATGCTTAAACCACTACCAGGCCCACTAGATCATGGGAAAGTATCTCTCTTGACTTCATTTTAGGCTTTTCCAAAGTTGGCGATCTTAGGGCTATTTTGGTGGTGATCGATCGTTTCTCAAAGTATGCCACATTCATTCTCACCCAAAAGTATTGTACTGTGAAAGATACAGCTCGGCTACTGTTTAAACATGTGATCAAATATTATGACCTTCCTCAGAACATTGTAAGCGACAGGGATCCAAGATTTACGAGGTCCTTTTGGAGAGAACTTTTCAAGATATTGAGGTCCCAACTCAACATATCTTTAAGCTACTACCCCCAAATCGATGGCCAAACTGAACGATTTAATGGGTTGCTAAAGGAATACTTAAGGCATTTTGTTCAAGCCAATCAAAAGGATTGGCTTTCATTATTAGATGTTGCTCAGCTTTATTTTAATTCCAACAAGAGCTCTTCTAATAATAAAATTCCATTTAAGGTGGTCACTGGATAACTGTCAAGGCTACCCCATACGTCTCTGGAGCAATATGGAGAGAAGAATCCGTGAGCATTCAACCTTGGCAAAGAATGAAAATAAAACACAGGGATTGCATAAGCCTACCTGGAGAAGGCATCAAAACGAATAAAGAAATGGGTAGACAAAGGTCGCAAGGTGCAATAATTCCAAGTTGGTGATTTAGTTCTTGTCCGACTAATCTTTGAACAAACCAGGTTCTTGAGGAAGTGAGATCATAGATTGGTGCATAAATATAAGGGTCCAGTGAAAATCCTCTCTAAGGTGGGGAACGCTTTTTACAAAATCGACCCATCAAAGTGGATGAAGGTGCACCCAATATTTCATGTGAACAACTTAAAACCTTTTCATATAGACCCTATAGACGCTAGCCACAGGGAGTCAACCAAGGCCGTCATCACTATAAAGCCACCCTCAGAACGTCGGGTTGAAGAGATCCTAGCTGACAGGGAAACCAAGGTATCTCGAAGACTAGTCCGTGAATACTTAGTGAAGTGGGAGGGATTAGGACTGTAAGAAACTAGTTGGGAAAGAGACCATGACCTCCGAGCATTCAAGAGGAAGATTGAAGAATTTCAAGTCAGCAAGTCGACAAGGACGTCGATAGAATAGGTGGGGGAGGATGTCATGAGCCAACCTTGTATAGGGCTATAATCGGGCTTAGGTTGTCATGAGCCACCCATGTATAGGGCCATAACCAGGTAGAGGTGCCAAAAAGGGAGGCTAGATCTTTTGTGCTAGGAAAAGTGTCCACATTTCAAACATTGTAACGGTTAGTGGTAGCATAACTCTAAAATCTCGTTTGCTCTTTAAAGGGAGTGAGCAGTCGGCATATTGTTGGGCTGCCCACTGGTTAATGTATGTGCTAGGCCACCTGTCAAAGGCTACCCTTCTGGTCCCAACATGGTGGGAAATCTCGATGTACTATTCTCGATATTAATAAAATATTATTTTTATTCAAAAATCTCAAGTGTTGCTCCGATGTGCTTTCCTTTCTTCCGATATGAATGTGCTTACTCGTGTATATTTGAGATTAACTTGTGGCTTGTTGTTGCCTATTCAGATATCAAACTATTTTAGGTTGACTTGGGTAGAAACGTCCATTCTAGTGTCATACGGTCTATCGCTTCATTGAGAAAAAGCTTAGCCCGTGACACTGAGGATCATGAAAGCATACAGCTTTCCAAATTTGTTGGCTGGAATTGGACCATATAGTCCGACACCATGAAGGCTTTTATGTTTTGATTTTAAAACTTGTAGTTATTGGACACTTCAATTCATTTAAGGAGGTACAAATGAACCTTTGGGCCGAAGCCATTAACTTATTTTGTGCATCTCTTGGAACAAGAAATTGGTATGCATTTAGGGGATTGGGATGACAGATAAGTTCTGATTCAAGAATTTGTTGCCAACATTAGGTGGAAGATTGGGTTTGGATACCATAGTAACTTAGTAATACTAAAAATTACCAAAAGATAAGTGCCCTTCTACTTGAAACTGATTTCTAACTCCCCCTGCCCTTGTTAGGCTGGCTACATTATTAATAAAAGTCCAAAGAAAGGGTTTTCGTTTCTCTCTAAAACTAAAAAAGAAAGTTGCAAAGCTCAAATCTTCCTTTCAAATAATGTTTCAATCCAATAGATAAAAGAATCCTTTAGATTAGTTGATCACATGGTTTAAGTGAAGTCATATTCGAAATAATGTTTCAATCCAATAGATAGAAGAATCCTTTAGATTAGTTGATCACATGGTTTAAGTGAAGTCATATTCGAGAGAGAATCTTAATAATTGAAGCAAGTGAAGGTGGGTTTGTTCTCAAAGTTTAATTATTATTATTATTAATAAAAGAAAAGGGTTTGACTTAAACTGGTGGATTAGCCTTCACTTAATAATAAGATAATGAAGAATATCTTGTTTAGATTTAGTTAGCTTAATATATTGTAAAGTCGCCAGCTTAAGATTTATTTATTTTTTTATTATTCTGGTTTAAGCGTTAGGTAAATTGTTTCAAAAGATGCTGCCAAAGTTTTTTTGAAGTTAGTTGCTGCCAAAGTTAAGAATGTCATATTCATTTCATAACCACCTACACCATACTCAGTTGAATTTTTGAGTGGAATATATTTTAAAGCCGGTATTCCCTTCCCACCTGCTACGTGTTAGGTTAATCATTTTTTTTTTCTTTCTGAATATTGCCGTCAATGGCATGTTCTAGTTACGTATTAATAATATGCGTTTTTTCCCCAGAACTATGTCATTCTTTTCTATTGACTAAAATCTTTTTAATGTCAATTAATCCGAGTGATAAAAAATTCAATTTTTTTAAAATAAAATTTTAGTTTCGAATTTTATGAATAAAAAAAATAAATATTAAAAGAGTTTATCCCTCTTATGAGATTCAACCGAACTTGATTTTAAAATAATCGAGATCCAAAATTACTACAGAACATTGAGAGATTCCAGAAAAAAAAAAAAAGAAAAAGAAAAAAACCCCTAACTCCTTTTGGTTCACAGCTCCCCTGTTCATCTTTACTAAAATGCATTCAACTGTTGTGTTGCCTGGGCCAGAATAGAATGATGGCCCAGTGTGGCTCCTCCACCCCATGGGCTGAGAAGCATGAACACTGTTAGTCGACGAGGACCATATGGTCTGAAATCATGACCCTACAAGTTAAATAAGCTCATCATGGTTGGCTTTTAGCAAACGAAATTTTCCCGTGTTTTCTACCATTGAAGAACTTTAGCCATGTAAGGCACCTAATACCCTGGATGAGAAGAAGTTGGGCACCGGCACAATGCCAAAAAT
Organism: Durio zibethinus; assembly: GCF_047325235.1. Lineage (NCBI taxonomy): Eukaryota > Viridiplantae > Streptophyta > Magnoliopsida > Malvales > Malvaceae > Durio > Durio zibethinus. The sequence continues at coordinate 447,802 of NC_143165.1, read as the reverse complement.
CTGCTTCAATCTTTACAGGCCCACAGATGAATACTTTAAGACCAATTAGTATATCAAAATTTCTTTTGCAGAAACAGATTCTCACTGCCTTATTCACTCACTCATTTAATTCAGTGGTAAAAGCTGCCAGATTACATTCTTTCAAAGCAACCAAATAATTATAAGGCAACAAATTATAAAAGGAAAAAGAATAAATATGAATTGTAAAGATGAAAAAACCCACTTCTTAGATGTTATAAAAGCCCAAAAGGTTCGGGCAGAGGCTCAAATCCATGATCAAAGATGGATCCTTGATCAGATTTATCATCAATACTATGCAGCCAGTTCGTACTCTTCAAGTCCTCCTTCAGCAATATTGAATCATAACGAGAGCTCTCATAGATGTCCACCTCACTTAATTTGGCAGAGTATCTCCCATCATGGAAATCACATCCGTTCAAAGCAGATCTGCTAAGACTATTTCCATTCTCAGAGAAGTCTCCATTTTTCAAGCTACCAGGGCTTCCATTGCTATTGACAGAGTTTGACGCACTTAAGGAACGAAGAGGTTGGGTTTTGGAAGTAGCAGATCGGATGCTCTGAGGGAAAAGGGTTGTGCCAGAAAGGGAACGAATGCTCCCTGTGCCATTTCTTATGTCCTACATCAGAGATTATAAATGGTGTTAGGATTATCCCGCATGATAGACCATATATATCCCATGGAAGTGGGAATGCTTGTTTCTTAGTAACCTAACACGATGCAGTCTCTTACTAGTGCAGAAGCATCCATGGAAAAGATTACAACCAATTCCAACTGTTAAACCAACAATTATAATCTACTTCAATGACACTATTCCTTTGCTGCATTAAAATTACTTAGCACATGATCAAGAAAAAGAAAAAAGGTTTTAAAACACATCAAATGGCTAACATTTGCAACAAGCAGATTTTCTCCTTGGAGTAAAGAATTTCATTCAATCAAAAGTTGAAGTTAAGCATACCATATGCCTAATAGCCATATCCAGTGATTTTTTTGAGATAGTCCTCCCAAATCCCGTGCTATCTGCAGTGGTTGTTGAAGACTTTACAGGTTTCCGCATAGCTAAATCTGAGACATGTGATGTCTTTCGAGACTCATGAATGTCAGATGCATGCCCATTGGAATGGACACGAGTCCTACCAGGAGGTTCAGAAAGTCTTCCCCTTGTGACAATTGGGGATGAATGTCTTCTTGGAATATTTACAGAACTACTAGTATCCTGGTTTGCCTTCACGTTGACAGAAGCACCAGGCCTAGACCTACCGGCAGAGATAGGCCTATCTGGCAAAGTTGTTCTAAGGTTTGGTGGTGTGTCAAGAGGAAAATCAGGGGGCACAATTGGCTGTTGTTGGGGCCGGACTCGTGGACCGGGGGAGTTTGGTCGGGAGGAAGGAGCTGCACTGCGAGCATTTGAAATAATGTGCCCAGCAGAAGGCGAAACACCAGCCGCTGAAGATAGAGAAGGCATTGGATTCCGACGTGTGGGAGTCGATGGACGAGAATTTGATCGAACAGCTGTTGAGTTCAAGTTTCCAGGGATTTGTGGTCTAGAAGTTGGAGTAGATGGCCTTGAACTTTGTGATGGTCGACTCTTGTCAATATAAGAGCTGGTGAGAGATGAAGAGACTTTTGAAGGAGTTGAGGGTCGTGATGATGTGGGGCGGGCAGATGGGGTAGAAGGTCTTGCTGTTGATGGTAAGCGGGTATTAGGAGAGGATGGTCTAGTATAAGATGACACAGAAGATGAGCTTGTATTGAGAATTGAAGTGCCCCTGTTTGTGGAATAGGTACTATACGAAGAAGAGACAGAAGGCCGAGTTACTGAACTGCTTCTAGTGGATCTTGAGGAATGATTGCTTTCAGATTGTGAAACTGAAAGCTGAAACAGAGATAATAGAAAAATTAGTTACTCATGATTGAAAACTTCAAGTGGTTGAGGCACTGTACACTGGCCAATGCAGAGGCTAACTCAACAAGAATCAAATGCCAACCAAAAAAGAGAACAACCATGTAAACATCAATCCGTAATTTTGCCAGAACTGCAGGAACATAAAAGTTAGGGGAAAATAAGTCTAAAAGTAAGAAGGAAATGCATACCCTTGAAGCCTTTGTGGTTGAAACTGATCTAACTTTGGTATTGCTTCGTGGAGCTAGGGAAGTTGACTGAGATTTGGATCCCTCAGATGAAGGAAAAAGCGGAGTTCCAGGTGGAGTCAGAAGCCTAATGACACAAGTAGTTATTATATGCATAGACAGAGAGACAAGGATTTCCAAACAGAGTCTAAATTCAAGTTTCAATTGAGTTAGCACATCAATATGTTACCCAATAATCTCTTCAAATAGTTATTGGACCACTAAAGCAATTAAATTTTGCCTTTTAAAACTTAGGGTGTACATATTCATCTCAAAGTTTGTTTACTTTGAGTAAGTTAACATCATTGTAAGTGTAAAATTATTATCATACAATTTAAACTTCAGATCAATCAAAGATAACTTGATACGTGTAAAAATAACGTGAAAAGTAGAAATTTGCATGAAGAAAGGTAGTTCATTTAGATGTTTGTATTCTGCATTCTGTTCATTGCAGACCAGCTTCAAAGTGATATACTGAGAAACGCTAAGCATCAGGGCAAAGTGGATGTGTCTACTATTATGATCCATAACATCATAGATTGTGACTTTAATTTCTTCAAGGGGAAAGCATGGCTTTCCCGTCACCTTTATTTATTTATTTATTTTTTTGCAAAATCACGTTAGGGGAAAAGTGTTAGCCATAGGGGAGAATTCAGTTTGGTTTTTGAAAAGAAAAAAATTGAACTGAAGCTAAATCCTGCCTTCACCATGATGTTGCTATAGAGGTAAAGCAAAAATAGCACCAAAAAAAAAAAAAAAATCAATTTTGATGATAGATGAGTGAAATAAATAAAAGCTAACTCCAATTCAAAGTTGAAAGATCCTGTCAACCAAACAGATCCAAAGTGAAAATGATGGAATGAAGAGTTTTACATGTCAATTAATTAGTTTAAAATTGGAAATGGGAGAGCTGTGATTTATCTGAATATAAAGAAAAGGAAATTATTATTAGTATTATTATTATTGCTACTAATAACAGTATTGATTTACCAGTCATAGTCATGCTTTCCTCCATCTGCAGAGGAAAGTAGATCATCAAGCCCAACCTTTCCCACTTTTGCTGATCCAAGTGATAGTCTTCCCACTTTTATTGATACTGCAAGATCAAAACATCAAACGTATTTCAGTAATTGAAAACTAAAAGCGTTCTTCATTTCACTTGGGTCAACCTTCTTTCATTTATTAAAAGACTTCGTTCCCACTGAGGCCATATTTGCATTGCAATATGCAAATAGAAACGAAAACCATCAATCTTTTTCATATTTCCATCCCCTCCTCCCCATTGAAAAGAAGCTCAGCTAACTGCCCCTTTTGAAACCGACAAACTAATCTTACAATAATAGTATGAAACTAAGGGAAAACAAACAAAGAAACGAATAGAATAGAATAAAAAATTTCAGAAATAAGTGCATTGTGATTACCATCGGAGGATTCATCGGAGGAAGCGACGGAAAGGCTACGGCGGTTTTTGGAGAAGAGATCCAAATTCTCGTCTGAATCCCTGGGAAAAAACCCACCATTCAAACTTTGACCACGGCGGTGATGATGGGAGGCCGCCGGAACTTTGTTATTAATATTCCAGCCGCCGCTCACCAGAGAGTCCCTTAAATTCCTATTTATCATCTTCGTTGGGTTGGGTGTTCCAACAAATTGCGTGGTGCCACTCCTATGCTGAGCCTGATGCTTCCAACCCCAACCCCATCTCTCTTTCTTTTTTTTTACTTTTTTTTTTTTTGGTGAAAATGCAGGTTGCCTCAAGGAGAAAGAGAGAGAGGGAGAGCGAGAGGAAGGGTTGAGGCAGCTTGAGATCTACCGCGAAAGAGAAATGGGGGAATGCGACAGAGAATCACCGGGCTGTTACTGTATCTTTTCTTTCTAATTTTTTTATGTTAAATATTATTATTATTATTATAAAGTCATACGTGGGGAAGTGAAGTGGGTGTTTAGATCTGTGCAGTGCTCTGCGTCTTCTGTCCCCGCCTTTTTCACGCAAGCAGCTTTTATTTTTTTAATCATTAAGTATTATAATGGTAATATTTTATTTATTTTTGTTTATTTCCTCTCCTATAATAATAATAATAATAATAATAATAATAATAAAACAAAATTTATTTGCAATGGCAGGTGTGGTGTCGATGTGAAGTCTTAAACCGATCCCATGCTCATGTCATCTTTTTCATCCAAAAAAAAAATCGCATTATTATATTATCAGTTTGGTTTATTTATACATAAAAAAAATATTTGGCGTGGCTTTTCTCTTTTTCTTTTCTTTTTTTTTTTGAGGTGGAAACATGGAAGTTGAAGGTTGGTAAGGGATGGATAGTATTTCACATTTTGGTCCCACCCTCTAAAGGAAAATGACTTTTTATGAATCTTATGTTGATGATGCTATTGCTTTGCCTTTTTTTTTTATTTATCTTTCAATTTTTTTTGTGAAAAAAAATTAGAAATGGATAGATTATTTAATTTTTTATGTCAAAATAAAATATATTATATTTAATAATTTAAAATAAATGATTATAAATCGTATATTTAAAATGATTTTAATAAATAATTATCAATAAAATTTAAATTTAAAATTTTTTTATAAAAAAATATAAATCTTAATCAATTAAATCAATCATCGATCATTTGTTGTTCATCTCAAAATTTAGAAAAATTAAAAAAAAAAAGTAAAAGATGTCCGTGATTCTAATTCCACCAACTACCCGTTTAGAGGGAAATGAAAAAACCCAAATAAATCATACTAATCTAATACTAATACAATTATTACTCTTTCATTTTTAAATTGTTAGTTGTCACTTCTTTTATTTTTTATTAAATTTAAAAAAAACGTTGATTTTGATGTATTTAATATAAATTTTTAAAGGGAAAAAAAAATTGAATTGGAGTTTTTAAAAATGAGTTATATATGAACTTGTCTTAAAGTCAAAATTGAACTGTTGGAATCTTCTTTTTTTTAAAGTAACTTTTATAAAGCATTTTTAGAGACATTAGCCCAATAATCTGTGTCCTAAGAATTATTTATTGAGTCAAAAAAAAAAAGCATTAAACATGGTAAGTGCTCTATTAACAAATTATCTCATGTTATTCAACAAAAAAGGGCAACCGTTCAAAGAAATTATTAGGTATAGGAATTGAATTTTTAATTCTTAAAAACAATTTTGATATGATAAAATATTATGGGATAGACTTATATCTTAGTAAACTTATTTAAAAATTGGATTACCTATTAAAATAAAAAAATTGTCTAAATTTTAAGAAAATTTGAACAAAAAAAATTAAGACCTATTAAATGGACTTAGATATAAATTTTAAATTCCTTTAAATTTTGGAACAAGTTTTTTTTTTTAAAAAAAAATTAATGTTAAAATCTGGCCCAACTCAATTAAATTATATATAATTAAATTATTATAATTATTTTTATATATTTAGATTTTATTAAAAATATCACATTTTAGTTAAAAAACTAATTTTAAATTTGAAAACAAATTGAGAAATGTATCAAAACATTGAAAGTATAAACAAAAAAGAAGTAAAAATCAAACATTATGACTTTATAGGGTTTTGTTTTGTCTGTGTAACTTTTTATCTTCTCCCAAACTAATAGCCGTTCCTCTCATAAATTTCATCTTCTCTCAAAGCAAGGCTTTTCCATGTATCTTTTCCGTTTTTCCTTGTACTTTAACATCTCCAAGTTTCTTTCTCCTTTTATTTGTCTTAATTTTCTCTCATCAGTTATCACTCTATAAGTTAGAACGGCGAAGCATCCATTTTATTTTTTTATCAGAATTTAATGATTAAAATTTTCTTTTCTCAGCATTTATAATTTTTTTTAGGTATATATTATGCGTCATTTTTTTTATTCCATAATCCTATAATTTCTTATTATTTTTATTTTCAGTTTTATATTCTAATTTTTTAGTTATTTGTTTATAACTGTTTTAGTCAAGTTTTGGTTTTTAGTTATAATCTTAGTAATGAATTTAAATAAAATTTATAAATATTACAAAACATATTTTTCTAAATTTTTATTTTAATATTTTATTTATTTTTTATTTTTTTTGAATTTATTTATTACATAAATTGGGTCTTAACGAACGAACCTAAGTATTCTTTTTACAATTAGGATCGAACCTGAAAAAATTTAAGACCCGAATTATTACGTCGAGGTGGATTTGTACAAACAAATAAGTTGTTAATATTAGACATAAACTTGATCCAATCCAGGTCTTATCCTACGTTATAGCAAAGCATTTTCAGAATAATATTCCCAAAAATTGTTTGGTGTCATGACTTGTATTGGTTTGTTGGATTGCGTATTAATCGACTAATTAATGCTTTTTTAACTTAGGTGCAAAGGCTTTTTTTTTTTTTTAAAGAACTTACAAGAAAAGTTGAATGGCTTAGAAACAATTAAAGTTTCCTAAAAGGTACGAGTGTTTATTTATGCAATTAAGTTTGGATTAAATCACATCATTATAAGAATTAGTTAGTGATATATTTGTAATTATTTCATTAGACAGTTTGATTTATTTTATTGTTTTTTTTTTCATTTAACACATTCTCTTATTTATTTTTAATCATAAATTATATGATATCTATCTTAGAAATGAATGTTAACTATATGATCTCTTTTATTAACACTTATTCTATGAGGTGAAGTTGATATTTTTAAGTTGATAAGAGATGAATTAAATATTTATGACTTTTAGGTCTCAAATGTTGGGTTCTCATTCATTTTAATAACTTTAATCATACTTAAAACCTAAAGTAAGATTCAAAAAATGATGGTTTTATTTGTGGTTCATAATTCGTAATAATTATATTTATTTTTTTTTGTGAATTTAATATCAAAGAGGTTAGTTAATATATTACATATATAAATAAATGAGGAATAAAATAATGATAAAAATTAAATGTTAAAAAATCCTTCGTTATTGAAAAAAATTCTTTGGATAAAAATGATAAGAAAATGACAAATTAAAAGATTCATGTGATTAAATTAGTAATATATATATATATATATTACTAAATTAAATTTGTAAAGAATATAATATATAAGTAAACCTCCAACTTAATTAAAAAAAATTAAATTAAATTTTTTTATTACATGAAATTAAAATATCATTAAACTACAAAATATATATTTAAATATTTTAACAGCCAAGTGTGTGTCCTGTCCTAGATAATATTTTGAACTTGTAATCATTAAATGGAGAAAATAAAACATGTATCCCTTTATGGAAAAACTAGTCATGACATAGAGAAAGAGTAGTGATGATTAGACTTGTAAATTTTGGAGTTTTTTCCACTATAAGGGTTAATTAAAATTTTATTCCCAAATTATTAGAATACTTTTAAATTTAGTTTTTCTTAATGAGGTATATCAAAGCATATTATAAGCCTCATTTTTAGTACTATATATGTGACAATTGAACTAGGTTACTTTCCTCACCTAAAAGAGAAACACTATTGCTTTGGTCAAGTCTTTTCTTTAACGCTCATTAAACTAATACAACATAGCACAATAATATCCCTCACCTATAATCCTTTTTTGGTGACGTGCACGAAGGATTTATACAGTGAAAAAAATTTTTTTAGAAAAATTCAAAAATAAATAAATTATTTAACTTTTTTAAATAAAAATCAGATATATTGTATCTGATTATATAAAAATAATAATTAAAAATTATTTATTAGAAATAATTTTAATAAAAATTATTAATTTAATTTAATTTCAAAATTTTTATATCAAAATAAATGATTATTGTCACTTGAACCTTCTTTTGTTATAAATGGATTCGTCACCGACTCGGTATCCAAATATTCCAAAATTTTTTATAATATGATTTTACGTGAGTTATGGAAATCCAAACGGAAGCCATTAAGATATAAGCCTGGACGTGACAGGAGTCCTTTGGGTGGACCAAACCGAACAAATACCGTGACACGTGTTTTGAATCGTGGAGGGCCATCCATGGCGGGGGAGCCTCTGCCTGCACCTGCACTGCATAAAGGAGGTTAGATGGAAGGGTCATCCTCGTCCGTCAACACTCATCACCAATTGCAGGACGATCTCTCTCTCTCTCTCTCTCTCTCTATCTATCTATATATTATTATATCCTTCATAAAATGAAGGGTGCGAAAGAATCAAATGCTCTAACCCACCACCAAATTTAATTTCCTTCCTAAAATATTCATCAAACAATAGAGGAATCCGACACTACCACCTCCGTTTAAAAGCGACCTGTGGGCGGATGTTCTTCGCTTGTGCTTTCTCTGCAATTTAATCCTTCTTTAATTTGGAATTTATTTTTAATAAAATTCTTCTTTCACATATGATCCCATGTTATTTATCACTGTTGCCAGAACCGGTTGAACGGTGGAGCTTATCCGGTCCGGGACAGTTCTTCAAATAGATGCATGTGGATCAGTTAAGAACAAATCAATTACATTCCATTAATAAAGTTAGATCCTCGTTAAATTATTTTTTAACATTAATTTTTTAATATTTAATAACTTAAAATCTATTTATAAGTGTCAAAATTTAAAATTTTGATACCTTATTTTTATAATAATTATCTTATCATAAAATTAAATTCATATTTTTATTAAATATTTATTATATTTAACACTCCTGTAATATCAAATTCATAATTTTAATAAATAAAACATCTTTAATTAGACCAACCGATTGAACGGAGAAATGAATATCTAACTGATTTGATCTCAGCTTTTTAAAACAGTTCTCTCTCTCTCTCTCTCTCTCTCTCTCGCCAAAATAAGTGAAATTATTTCACATTTTCATCCTTCCCCAATTTCCATTTTTCATGCATATTTTTCATTCAAACCTTATTCCAACACTTGCAACAGTCGAGAGAAGTAACTAGGCAAGACCCACGAGAAAGAGAGGAGATAGGATCGATGCATGGGACAAATAAATGGCAAAAGGATTGGGGTGTCAATGTCTCACATGTGCCATCAATTATTGATGGCAAATTTTGGATCTAGAAAGCAACTTAACAGGATCTCATGTGGAACTTTTTTCTTTTTCCTTTTACTGCTGTTTAGTGCGTTGTATAAGAAATTCTTTTGAGTCATTGGCAACACCATTACCATTAGTCATATCGTTGTTTCAGTAGCAGCTTTGGGGCAATTTCATGTCCAAATTTGTTAAACAAATGAATATATATATATATATGTTAATATTATATATTCTACTGTAGCAATCGGGTAATTGTTTTAATGATAATAAAGGGTGAGATTTTAGAATAATATTTATTAACTCTTAAATTCAAGCTTTACAGCCATGTTTAGCTTTTTGATTTGCTGATTGTTGATTTACAAGTACTTGTTTATTAATTTCTTTTTCTTGATGGATATGATAATTTATTTGATTATGATTGTAATTTTTATTATATATAGATGCAATATCATAAGAAATTACATATTGTATTGTAGGTTGGACTTTGATGGGTAAATTAGATTAGGATTTAATTAGGAACCAACCTCAATATGAACTATATATATCTATACCATAATATAAAAGTTATCCCTCAATTGTAACAGTAAATAGTTATTCAATTGAAATTTTCATTGCGTGACACATGTTATTTAATAATTATCCTTCAATAAATTTTTGTTTTAAATTTTAATAAATCTATTATTATTATTTAAAATAGTTTCCAAAGCTATCAATGGTTAGTTCAAGCCGTAAAATAAAATTTTATTCTTTATTACTTAAGTTCGAATTCGTTGGAAGGCTATAAAAAAAATAACTTTTCATAAATTCAGTAGAGCCTATGTAAATAAACTTATTTAAATCGGCTTAGAGAAGAATGTACTTGGCAGAACACAAAAATCTTTTACCACTAAATAAAAAAAAAAAGTAATCTATAAATCTATTAATATTCGTAAGGGCATTCAATTTGATGACATTTGTCATCTTATAATTGGATGTTTAATAATTTTTTTATGTTATTTAAAATTAAAGGTCAATCTAAATTGTTTAAAATCGAAAAAAAAAAGAAAGAAAAGCAAATAGCTTCTATAAGCTTACAGACAAAGAAGCTTTTGAGTAAAAAATTAATAAAAACAATTTTTGATAAATAATTTGATAAAAAAATTACAAAAATTACAAAATATCGATAATTGTTTGATGAGTTTCAAGTAATTAGCCCTTAAAAGACTACTTTTCTTTTTAATTAATGTTTTATTTTATATTTATTTATATCTTCATACATAAATAAGGAAATATAATAATTTATATTGTTTTAAAAATTAAAGGTACCATTGAAAGACAATTTTCATTTAATTAGGCCTTGCCTTTTGTTTCCTTACAATTTGCTTTAAAAGAGAATTAAAAAATCAATAACTCAATGAAAACAAGAAATTTAAAATTTTTAAAAGAAAACCTGTTAAAATATATCAATTTATCTATTTTTTTACTAAATTAAATTGAATAATTAAATATATTTAATTGCAAAAAAATCCTAAAATGAGAATTTTAAAATTTTGGAACTTACGATTTTTATATCTTCATACATAAATAAAAAAAATGTATACATTTAAATTCAAATAATTAATATTATTTTAGAATGAAAAATTGATCCCGATCGGAATCGGGCAAATTATCTAGTAATAATGATAATAATGATTGGGAACCACCAGATAAGAAAATCCCTTAGAAGCAAAGCGATGAAAAACTCATGTCAGTTTTTGAGTGGAAAGATGGTTTGTGGTATGTCTCAGTGACCCAATTAAGACAAGCAAGAGAGAAATGATAAAATTGGTAATAATGCCATCATTTCCAATATCATCACACAAGATTTGAATAATAAAATTGCAAGCAGCCAGCAGGTGGGTTTGGTAGCTGATAATGGGAGATTGACAAATCATCTTAGCTTGATTCCTGGAGGCATGCACCGACTTTAATTTGTAATCTCATCTGAAAGATACAAGTAATACTATATACTATTATTTTACCAATTGGGTTTCGATCGATTTACCATGGATAACTAATAATTGATAAATAAAATCTTCTCTCATCTCATCATCATAACAACAATCCTCCAATAATCCAATAGGGTTGACTTAGTAATTCTGACCTTTCCTTAATTACTACTTTAGGTTGATCTTTTTTTTTATTTTTTTATTTTGTTCATTACATTGCAATTATTACTTCTTTTACAAACATTAATCCAATAAAATTACCGCTTGGACACTTAGTTCTCCATCCATTTGGCTAATCGTGCCTCCTGCATGCTCCAAGAAGTTTCAAGATTTTGTGCTCCACCCAATTCCAAACACTAGAAGATTTCAGAAAGTGGCACTCAGATTAAGTGCTGAAGAAATTAAATTAATTAATTTAACATGCCATTTATTTTAATCTGGGTCAAACGGCTAAAGCCTCAAACAATTTGTTTTTGTTTATCTCTTAGGTAAAATTAACGTGTTGTTCAACTTCAAGAGGAATATAAATATAAATTAATCAAGCAATATTGTTGACGTATGTTTTAATAGGAATAAAAAAAAAAAAGAAAACAGAAAAGACTAACTAGCTAACCTCTAATTGGATGGACTTGAAACCAACAGAGGCAAGGAGAATTGGCAATAGTGGTTCGAAAGAGAAGAATCATGGATATAGGCGTTTGTAGTGGGGTTGGATCGGATTGATCTTTGGAAATCTTTAGTTAAGGAATCGTGTCATGAATTTAGAAAGAGGCCATAAATCTTACATTTATTGAGAATTAAAGTACAATTTAAAATATAAATATTCTGAAATATTTTTTTTGAAATAAAATTGTAAAATTTAATGGGTTGAAGTAAAAATATTGTACTAATTAATATGGATTGTGACACTTACCATGTTTAATTTTTAAAAAGTTATTAAAATATTAATATTTTTAAAGAGGATCTTTGCAATATATATTTGCAATATATATTTTAAAATTAAAAATTAAAAATTTATTTTTATTCGTTAAATAATATTTTGAACGGATCAAATTGAATTAAAAATTTAAAATCTTAATAAAATCCCCGATCTATCCGGTTCAGGACAGATCTAATCATGAACTACTTGAGTTGCAAGGTAATTAATTGTGGTGGGAAAAATGAGATGTTGCAATGAAATTAATGATATATATATATATATATTACATAAAAAGTAATGTCATAGTGGCACGGGTAGGTAATGGTACTAATATTGGTTCTGGGAATAGTGCATGATCTTACTTTCAAATCTATAACGATTATTAGTTCTATAAATTCATTTTAAAGTTGAATTGAATCAACTATTAGTTTGCAACCTTGAAAACACAATACATAGAAAGAGAGATTGTATATATCCCACATCATCTTTAAATCCTCCGAGCTACTGGCGTTAAGTAATTAATGATGTATATTCCATCATCTCTTGAATCATACCTTTTTATTTATTTATAAAGTTACAAATACAAGTGATAATTAAAAATAAAAGCAACTATTACCATCCTGCATATAAAATCAATAAAATAAACCTAATAAACAAATCAATTCACAAAGTCATTTATGGTGAAATTTAAACATGATGTCCAAAGGTATTGAGCCTCCTCTTTGCCTTTGCCATTGAGAGGATACCTCATTGGTCTCTTGAATCGCACTGAAACTTGGCATTGGCTTGATAAGAAGCATCCAACTTCCCTGACTAGCACCTTATTATTGTAATTAACTAACTATATATATATATATATATATTGTATGAATAATAATTCCTAACATTTATACACCGAATATGGATTGGTCAGCACATTGTTGACTTACATAGATTAATATGGAATTACGTAATAGTGAATGAAAGACTTTTTTTTTTCAAATGAAATAATAAATACAAGAAAAGTTATAATTATATTATAATCAACCAACAAATTATATCATAATTAAATAATCAAATCTATATACGCATGCATATGGTGATCACAATGCTAAATGGAAAAAATGAAATTGGGGATTGTATAATGCACAGACGAAAACTAAAGTACGGCATCGTGAGACAGAGATGGTTATGCCTCCACTTTATCCCAATGAATGGGCTCTGACTCCAACCACACTTTTGGGTTAAACCTTGGCTTCCCCCCATTGCAGACCCTGGCCGTTGGTTTTGCTGATCGATTTGATTATTATCTATTTTCACTGGGTAACTCCTCTTCTGGGCCACATCACAACCCTTTAATTTTGTGCTCTCTGACGACACCCGCACCTATCCTGCTTAGAGCCTGATTTAGGGTTCTATCTGCCCTCATAATCTATTCTCTAGCTCTCCCATTTATATACCTTCCTAATTATGCTTGTTGGTTGTTCATTCTTTGCTTTTGCTTCATTAGATAGCATTGCAAGTCTTAGCATTTTTTCATTTTTTCAAGGGAATGCCATGTTAAAATGCTTTTCTCTCTAATTCGAGAAAAAAAGTTTTCTACTTGCTGCTAGCTCTGCTACCCGAGTCTCCCTTATTTTAGGTGTGCCATCCTTCCTTTCTCAAGCCAATGTTTGCAAGGTGATTCATTTGCATCTTTTTTCTTGGGTGATTATGATTCATTTGCATTTTTCTCGCAAATCTCAACTTACTCAGTTTTTATTGGTAATTGTTAAAGGATACTAATTACAGATAGACAACCATGATACTAGACCGACTTCATTTTTTTTTTTTTTTTCATTTTCAAGTGTTTCATATTACTTATTGTTCTGGAATTATCCCTTATTTGCTTGACAAACTGTCAGGATACACCTAATGTAATAAAATATACATTAGTTAAGTTTTGGATTTATATAAGATTATATTTAATGTATTATTAGTATATAAATTTTATATGTTAACTGTTAATAAATTAAATAATATTATTTTATTAATAAATAAATATAAATTTTTAAAATAAATATACAAATAATTAATATATATTTTAAAAATTTATTTGTTAATAAAATGATATAATTTAATTTATCTCATTAATAAATTATTTAATTTACTGATAATATATATAATTTATATATGGACACTAATATAAACCAAAACCTATATATATTGTGAATTTACATTTAAACTGAGTTACTTATTTGCAATTAATTTTAGGTTAGACAGCACGTGTTGAAAATTTAGCCTAAATTGAATTATCTCATCTCACCTATCATTTGTTCCTTCGCTTTAAATTGCACCTTTCAACACTTCATTCATTTGGGACAATAAATTAAGAGATCATATATAGATCCTCTTGAAAAAAGAGTCCAATACCTATAGTCAATCATTAAACTTTGATCCATCCAATGAATTTGTGGACGTAACTGATGGGTTAAAGAATCCAACTATAAATTGAGAGACGTTTGGTACAAGCTATGACTGCTCAAACAGTACTCCACTCAAATTATCTCAGACAGTCTACATATTCTTTCTCTCATTTCAAATCTGGTATATGATTTGTTGTTCTTTTGTTGGAGATTATATATATTAATTTCTTGCTGTTTCGGATCTCTTTCAAGGCAGCAGCCTCCATCTTCTAATATCTTTTTGACCTCTTCCTTTATTCCAAGAGTATTTGTGTTCTTAGTCTTAGAAATTAGAATAAGTACTTCTTCATAATACAGTTCTTATGGTTTGATTGGCGTCCTCCTCATCCTTTACACAGAGGCTAGTTATCAAATGTTTAATCAATTTTGTGTGCGTTTGATAAGTAAAAAAAATGGCAAGAATATGCACTGAACTTGTAAGGTTGGAAACATATATTGAAGAACTTAGCTAGCTAGGGACCATTTGCTTCAACCGTTGCAAATGAGGTTTGATCGTTGCAAGTAATATGTTGGAATTTAAATCTCATTATTTTGGATTCTTTGTTTAGTTAATTAGAAGAGATATCATGTGGGAGACTAATATTTAAATCAGAAACAATCATTAACCGATTATTAATTAGTGATCAGACACGGTCTTAATTTCCGTAATACTAATATTACCGTTTCCTTCCCCAGCCACTCACTGAAGCTTGATTCTTCAACCTTGCTTCTTGAAATAGGCCAAAATAGTAGAGCAGGAGTCAACCAAGAATACTTTTATATAATTCGGTGCAACTCACGTGGCAGACAAGGTCTTGCTAGTCAGAGCAAAAAGATATATTATCCTCGCTGCCTGCCATTTTTTTTCTGCTAGCTACCTCAAATTTCCACAAGAAAATTATATCTATGCGGATTCTATGGTCGTAAAATTAATTTCTCCTACTGCTTGCGTTATCCACTGCCATCACTATTGATGACTGTCGAGTGGTCATCGTGCCTTTTTCATGCTCTTTATAGACTATATAAACCAGCCAAACCAAACCACATCGCTTAGCGCCATCGTTTGTCTGGCAATTCATGTGCTTGCAATACCCTCATCATGGTGATTGCCATCTTTATCAAATCTCTCCTAATGATATGTTTGTTTTCTATTTCAGTTAATGACTTAATGGGTTTTTTGAAGGAAAAGGGATTCGAATCCTACCAGAGACACATGTACTCATGATGCCAAATGCTTGAAAGCAGCGATTTTTTTTTTCTTTCTATATCTTAGATAAAAACTGTCATTCTATTCATTTTACACAAGCACTTATATAAGTTCGAAATGATTTACTATTTAATTAGCGGGTTGACATCTTTACTTTCCTCCATCATCTCTCTTAATTTGCCTGTAACACAAGAACAAATATAATTAGACATATGCTATAAACATAGTATTTATACATATATTTATTTATATAAGTTTTCTTCTTTAACTAATTCTTGCTCCAATAATAACTGAGATATTTTGCATTTGGGTTTTATTTCCTAGGGACAGAATATGATTATAGTAATGGTGAATTGGGTGCGAGAGACATTCATATTTTTCATTTTAGCAATATTTTCCAAGGCAATTGGCACAAATGCTTACTCGAGAAGAAGTGCACCAGCTGACAGTGTCCCTAACGAGTGCTTGAGCTGGAGAATGGCGGTGGAGACCAACAATGTGCGTGGATGGCGCACCGTCCCAACTCATTGCCTTGGCTACATTGAAACTTACATGATTGGCGGGCAATACGAGCAGGACGTTAACTATATCGTGGAACAAATAGAGAGCTACGTTAGGGATCTAGTTGTGGGTGGCGATGGCATGGATGCTTGGATCCTGGATGTTGATGACACCTGCATCTCAAATATCTTTTACTACAAGGGAAAGAAATACGGGTACTAATTTTAATTTGCTACCTCAATTAATTATTATCAAGGTTTAATTTGATCAATAGATCCTTCCTGGCTAATTGAATTTCAACTTAATTTGTGAGCCATATATATAGGTGTGACCCTTATGATCCTTCGGCTTTCAAGGCATGGGCAATGAAGGGAGGGTGTCCAGCGGTTCCTGCTGTACTTGGATTGTTTACCAAGCTGATCGACAGCAGATTTAAGGTGTTCCTGCTAACTGGAAGAGACGAGGAGACGCTAGCCCCCTCCACCATTGCTAATTTGCATAACCAAGGATTTGTCGGCTATGAAAGGGTGATTTTTAGGTAAGACGCGTGCATTATTGGTACACCAACTTTTACTTTTCTTCTTTATATGATATGTGGGGTATTAATATCTTGGAAAGGTCAATGTCTCTATGAGGAGAAATTTCCAGGAAGCTGACGCATGGACACAGAAAGCTAACTTGCTTGCTTTGAAACATTAAGAGAAGAAGGTCAATTAGATTCCAAAAATAATTTGGAAATGAATAGTTGCAAACACATATTAATTACTTAACACTACTTCCAGTTAGCATAAATTTCAGATACTATTTATAACATTTGAATCATAAATTACAAAATAGGCTTAGCTAATTAAGTTTTATTAATTTAATGCTGCTTATAGTTGTGGAATTTTGTCATATGTAGTCAACGTTCATGCAAGTCTTTATTTTATTATTATTATTATTGTTATCTTAATTTGGAGTTATCAGACACCCAAATGTTTTAGATAAGGAAAGACACATCGATTCAGGTTCCTCTTCATCCTAAGCTGCCAAACCACGCAACTTGACATACCTGTCCGGTCTTGAAGTGAGAATCATTGTTAGCCAAATTACTATCATGAAGATTGAAGTGATGGGTATATTTGGAGGCTAATCAAATCACTGAGACATTTAAACCAAGTAATAGATTGATTAAAATCGTTTTTAATTTGTTTTTGTTTCTAAATTAACAGGACCCAACCTTTCAAAGGGAAAAGTGCGGTGGTTTTCAAGTCTGAAATTCGAAAGCAATTAATGGAAGAAGGGTACAGGATATGGGGGAATGTTGGCGACCAATGGACTGATTTGCAAGGAGAATGTTTGGGCAACCGAACTTTCAAACTCCCGAATCCAATGTATTGTGTTCCTTAATGAATCCAAAAACAATAGGGAATGCCCCTGCCTCCGCCTCTGCCTCTGCAATAACACTTGACATTGGCCTTCTCACCAGCAATGGGCTTCTTCTTCTTCATGTTTACTCGTTGACCAAAATCTCAACCTACATTTGACGTGTAATCCTTGGTCACAATGAATTAATTAATGTAACAATCATTAACCATTTATAGAAAAAAAAAATAAAGAGAGGAGCAAATCAATGCTCACTTGGTATTTTCAAATAAAAAGAAAAAACTATTCACACCGATTAATTCAATTGATAAGAATTTTGTTATTAATCACGTAGGATTAAGCTCAAAGCAAACTTTCGACCATTTTAAAAAATTGTTTATAAATTTCAAACTAAAGATTACAAGAGTTGATCCATGTTTCATTAAAATATATTTATAAGAATTAAAAAACTAAAATTTTAAAGTGAACATATACGATAATTAATTGGTATATAGAAAAATAAATTTTTTTCATTTTTTAATAAATAAATTAAAATATCATTCAAAATTCGGAATCATTCAAGGTCCAAAACAGAAATAAAGAATTTGGCAGGAAATTTCGCCATAGACAGGGGAGGCAAGCAGTTTTGTTAGCTTCCCAACGTACAGAATTGACTAAATAAAAAGAAAAAGAATCTCATTCTCATTATAACTTGATAAATCCTATTTGATTGATTTGTTATTAATTAAAAAATCCTTAGCAATCAATTAGCAAATTAAAAAAAAAAAGAAGAATGAATGATGGAGATGTGTCAAGGCAAATTCAGCAGATGGTGAGATTCATCCGCCAAGAGGCTGAGGAGAAAGCCAATGAGATTTCTGTCTCTGCTGAAGAGGTTGTAATTGATCTTCTTCTTTGTTTTGATATATATATATATATATATATATATATATATTCACACACACACACACACACACTAGTATTTTCCTAGGCATGCATCCAGCTAATAATTATAGACCTGTACATATAAGAATCAGGAATTTAACATTGAAAAGCTGCAAATAGTTGAAGCTGAAAGGAGAAAGATCAGACAAGAGTATGAGCGGAAGGGAAAGCAGGTGGAAATTCGCAAGAAAATGTGAGTATTTTGTTATATATATACATATATATATAAATAAATATTGATGAAGTAAATATAATTGAGTGCTTGCAGTGAGTACTCAATGCAACTGAACGCGTCAAGAATAAAAGTGCTTCAAGCACAGGATGATTTGGTGAACTCCATAAAGGAAAGTGCGAGAAAGCAGCTGGTGCGTCTCTCAAATGACAAAAGGGGATATGAAAACCTCCTCAAGGCATTGGTTGTTGAGAGTCTGGTGAGGCTGAGGGAGACAGCAGTGTTGCTGAGGTGCAGAGAGGTCGATCGAAAGGTGGTTGAGTCGGTTTTAGAAGAAGCAAAACGAGATTACGCTGACAAAATCAAAGTAGCAACCCCTAAGGTTACCATCGACAATGTCTACCTTCCACCGCCTCCCACCAAGGCTGATTCCCATCAACCTTACTGGTACGTAATATCATTTTCTGCCTTCCTGCCTTAATCGGGAGTAACATGAAAACCTTATTGTTTTGCTTGGTTTATACATGCATGAAATATATGAAATAGCTCGGGCGGAGTTGTGTTGGCTTCAGAAGACGGGAAGATAGTGTTGGAGAATACTTTAGATGCACGCCTGGATGTTGCTTTCAGACAGAAACTACCTCAGGTCAGGTCTATATTTACTACTAACCATACAATCAATATTCACCACTTATTACCAAGCTTTCTATTTTATCATTCTTCGACTTCAAGCCTATCATTGTTGCCCAAAAAGAAAAAAAGGAAAAAGAATGAAAGGAACACATTACATATATATATATTGCATTATATAATATACAATCATAGATTAAATTATATATATATATTTATATATACGAACTTGTGATGAAATTTTTTGGTTTAATTTGTTATTTATGTTATATATTCATGCAGATTCGAAGGTGTCTGGTGGGACAAGGAGGTGCATGATCAATTTCTCTTGCTGTATATGGATTGCATATTTCAGCTAGCCTTCATGATTTTGAAGACATAGGTTAATAATGTTTCATTTGATCAGAAAGTAGTCCTATCAATCACAAAAGAATAAATTTGAGAAAGTAGTATATGCTACTTACTTTCTCCAACCCTTTGTCAATTTGAACTATGTTCTCTTCTCTGCTAATAACTTTGGAATAAACTAACTTAATTTGGTTGCTTCTATATAACATGTATTACATATCCGAAAGCAGCCTCAGGCCCTTTTTCCTGTTTCTTTCTTATTGAGAGGCCCGTTTCATGGTGGGCTCTGGGATGCTAAGTTTGGACAAATTCAGGATAGGTATTGAAGGAGCCCATAGTCAAGTCAAGGCTGAACATAGCACATTGCGTTAACCACTTACAAAAAACATAAAGACAATCGCCTATTGCAAATTGTCATGTCAAGAAATCAATTTTCAAGTTCTTTTCTATTCTATCCTATCCTATCTTATCCGTATGTATTTCCAAGGCATTTGTGCTTTCTGATTGGGAAAAAGAATATCTACTTTTGCTAGAATAGCTGATCATGACATGATTGTGCCCTTGCCGTGTAAATAGAGACATTGACGCGGAAAAGGGGGACTTGGCCTGCTTTGTTACATGAAGGGTCTTAGTGTTAACCAACCAGCAACAACTATTTAAATCAAATGAAGTCCAGATTGAATAGATCTTATCATCAAAATAATATTGTATTAGTTTTAATTTACGATATCATAAATTCTTTTAAATGCTAGGTGAGATTTGTCAACCAAGTACTTGGAATCTTTTCCCTCCCTCCCACGGAAAATAATTGTGACTTTATAGAAAAATTCCACGGAATCTTCAATGTTGCTTTCTAATAGTATACATGCAATGCAGGGCCAAGTTCCTGGTATGGCCACGGTTGTGAAGCTGATAAGGACTCTTCTACATAGGGATGGTAATATAACACTTTTTGCTGATAGTCAAGGTATCAAACCCTTTAAATTTAACTTAATTGCGATGAAATTAAATTG
The DNA here is from genome assembly GCF_047325235.1 of Durio zibethinus. Taxonomy (NCBI): domain Eukaryota; kingdom Viridiplantae; phylum Streptophyta; class Magnoliopsida; order Malvales; family Malvaceae; genus Durio; species Durio zibethinus. Next base: position 427,193 of record NC_143165.1, on the reverse strand, counting down.
AATTCCAATCTGAAAGGTTAAACCAGATCGGCCCTTTCGTTACTGTTGACAAGTTATACCATATGTTTATATGTATATAAATTGTTGAATTGCTTCAAATAATTTTGTTATATTTCATTGCAGTCGTGGAATTATGGGGATTTAGGTTTTGAACCTGATCCAGAGGGCATTAAGGGTATATATGTTTTGGTATCCAAGATATTTTTAGGAAAAGAATTAGCAGTTACTTCAAATTGATGCTTTCATCGTGTTGTATCATCTATAAAGACCTAACAGGGGCTTGGGTCGTTAGAGGCGGGAATCTGTATGTGAGTCAAGTATTAATCATATGTTTGTTATTGTAACACACTAAATGTGAATGTTTTTTGTTACTAAGTAATCCATTTGCAATGGATTTGCAATATCGATTATGTTAGGGGGTCATTTTTTCTAGTCTTTATCATTCACTATTAGACCAACTCAATGCATGAGGGGTTTTCTTTTAAAGCCTGAAAATGTTTGAAATATATATTATTTTATTTTACTAATAAGGTTGTGGCTTGTGAAGTTGGATATTAAGGTTATCTAAAAACTAATAACTAATTGAAAGTGATGTTACGGAACCGTTTACTTTTTAAATTTTGCACAGCTGAATATCATTTGGGATTTCTCTCCTTCAAATGAACTCATAAAGAAATGCATTGAGTTCATTTGAAGTAACAAGTAACTACATTTGAAAGAACAATTCATGTTTGATGTATGAGTTTATGTTGGGTAATATATACTTCACTGACTCAGACTGCATCAGGTTCATGCTCATGGGTTTTAAAAGTTATCTCCATTCTCCTCTCTTATATTAGTTTTTATTTTTTTGGGGGTGGTGGTGGAGATTTCTTTTATTGTCATAAAATCTAGATCTGGGAGATCTATCGCTAGATATTAGCTTTAGGAGTCGTCACTAATTTTTTTTGTTTAGGTACGATTGGCCACTCAGGGAATCTATCCTTTCAAGGAACACATAAACTTAAAGGTCCCTAAAAGAATAGGTTCAGATCTATTGACTAGAACAAGGTTTCAGAGTACGGTTACGTGTGAGGAAGGTTGTAGCACCCTCACAACGCCTATCGAAAGATGGTACTAGCTTAATTTTGTGTTATCCAATAAGCCTTAAAATTTTACCAAGTAATTAATTATTGAAAATTATTTTCAATTAACTCTAACACTTTTAGCAAAAAATTGAAAAAATTCTCTCAACTCAAGAGTATACAAGGAGACTATTGTTTCACTTACAGAGGCTCTATTATCGGATTATTTAATATTAAAAAAATCAAGAAAATTAAAAAAATAAGAAAAAAGAATAGTGATTCAACTTTCGATATAAATCTTCTTTTTTTTTTAAAAAAAAACACTCATTGCTTTTATATAAGAAAAATTGATACTTTCAATTTTTCTTTAAAGCATTTGAAAATTCTATTTTCAAGGGAAATTGATACTTTCAACTTTCTCTAAAATATTTTTGAAAATTTTATTTTTAAGAAAAATTGATACTTTTAATTTTTCCCCAAAAAATTTTTTTTTGAAAATTTTATTTTCAAGAAAAATTAATATTTTAATTTTCCCTCGAAATGTTTTTGAAACTTTTATTTTTCAAAAAAATTGATACTTTCAATTTTTCCTTGAAAATATTTTTTTTAGAAAAAATTATTTTCAAGAAAAATTGATGCTTTCAACTTTTTCTCAAAAATATTTTTTAGAAAACTTATTTTCAAGGAAAATTGATACTTTCAACTTTTTTTCAAAAATATTTTTTAAAAAACTTATTTCCAAGGAAAATTGATACTTTCAACTTTTCCTCAAAAATATTTTTTTTGAATGCTTATTTTCAAGGAAAATTGATACTTTCAATTTTTTCTCAAAAATATTTTTTTTGAAGACTTATTTTCAAGAAAAATTGATACTTTTAACTTCTCCTCAAAAATATTTTTTTTAAAATTTTATTTAAAGAAAATCAAAAAATAAAATAAGATAAAAATAAAAAAAATACTAAATAATTTTAATCTAATAAGTAATAATAAATAAATAAATATAAAAAAAGAGAAAAAAAACCTTTTGAACAGCTCGGCTCGGCTCAAAAAATGGCTCGGCTTAAGATAGAAAGGGCGGCTCGAAGACACGGCTCGGGGATGTTGGCTTGACTCGGCTCTAAGGGTCAGCTAGCACTTGGGTCACACACGGGTCAAACGCGGGTTGGCACTCGAGTCGGGTCGCCCGATTTCAAAACGCATGGATCCTCTGGGAATAGTAATGTCAAAACGACGTCGTTTTCAGTAAGTTTAAAATGTTCTAATCTCTATTTTTCAGCAGACCGCTTCTTTCTCTCTCTTTTCTTCTCTTTTTTTTTTTCTCTCTCTCTCTCTAAACAATCCCAGATTTCGATTGAATTTCTATCGAAATTTGAAAAAATCACCCGAATATTCAAATTTGGTCGAAAAACTCGTCGAAAAATTCAAAGTTCGGCAAAAAATTTTGTCGGATTCTGAAAAATTTTTAGAAATTTTTCAAAAAAAAAAGCCAAAAATTCGAAAAAAAATTCTCACCAATTCCTAAAACTGTTCTAATGCACTAAAACTTTTTTTTAGCTTATGTTTCTTCTCTGTGTGTGTTCTGTTCATTTTCTGTAGATCTATTTATAGGGATTCAATCTCAAAATCTCTGAACAATCCAAATTCCCTTTCTGATTAGGTTTTTAATGGTTTAATCCAACTATGATTCTCTACTACCATTATTCACGGTAGAATGCATCCCAATTTTCTAATCCTAATTCCAGCCGAAAATTATCAAAAAAAGATAAAGTTAAAGAGAAAAAAATAAATAATATAAAGAAAACATATATATATATATATTAATAGATAAATGATACAAAAAAATAATATGTTAATAGATAAAAATAATTATACTAGTAGATAAATAATAAATATATTTAAAAAATAAAAAATAAAAAAATAATAATACTAATAAAAATAAAAGTAAAAATGAGCCTATTTTACCCATTTGGACCAAGTCCAATTGATTCGAGCCTGGACCAAATTGGATGTCTACATCTATGAGTCAACGAGCATTGAAAATTACATTATACTTTACTTTTTAATAGCATTGAGTAATGGCTGTTGGGTAGTGGAAATGGAAAAAGATTGTTGTAATATTCATATTTTCATATTCAAAGAAGAACTCCTATTGTTTATGGTGAATGGTGCTGACCTGGTTGTCTCAGTATCCCGGATGGGATTGATACTTGACATTTCCATATCGATTTAGAATGCAATTCGAATTCATCTTTGTTTTTTTAAGATTAATTGCTTTGCAAAGTCTGTGGCTTTGGTTTAATTTTAGAGAATGAAAAAAGATTTAGTCTCATCATATACGTGAATATGCCTGAAACAAGCAATTAAAATGACTAAAATTCTATATTGTTTATAAAGTCAATAACTAAACAGACATGCACCTATTATAAAACACAAAATAATAGTTGAAATTATTCATGTAAATTTTCAACTCAATCTGCTATATATATATCATATAATTTAAGAATATATATCTTATTTTTTAAATTTAAATATTTAAATATTTATTTTTCAAAAATGGTTATGTATTTTTAATTAATTTGAATTTTTATGTGCATGATTTTTATATATATATATATATATATATATATAAAGAATAACATTTAGCGATTGAATTAATAAAATAAATATCATACAAAACTTAAAAAGATATAAACGTGATATAAAATTAATAATTTTATACTAATATAAATTGATCTTATCCGTATTAATATATCTCTAATTTTATTTCTTGTAGAAGTCCACATTTGAGTTTTGACTAGCAAAAGTCAAAATTAATAATTTGGGAAAGAGTTAAATTGCAATTTCAGTGCTTGACTACGATTTAAAAAAGAAAACCTTAGGGGCATGCAAATTAAAAAAGATGTTTATCACGTTATAGAAAAACAACTTGGCGAAATTTTGGTGAAGGTCTTAATTTGTTCATATCACTGTCTTAATCTATTATAATTGCTCACAGGTAAACGTGTAAATCAATAATAAATAAATTAATTAATTATTTTAAATTTTGGTAAATGTCTTAATTTGTTCACATCACTGTCTTAATCTATTCTAATTGCTCACAAGCAAACGTGTAAATCAATAATAAATAAATTAATTAATTGTTTCAAAAAAATAATAAACAAATTGTGATTTTCGATTTCAAGACTTAACCAAAATATAAACTTTAAATCACACAAGAAATTAATTGCATTGTTATGTTCATTTACTAATTTATTATGATATTAATTTCATGATTTATTGGTGAAGTATGAAATTTTCAATCTTTTCTTTTTAATGAATATTCTTTTTGTCATTTATTTTTATAATACTTACTTTAATTATTTTTCATTCCATTGACTTTGAAAGTAGAATAAGTTTCATAGAAATGTTTTGAGAAAATCTCCTACAACACTTTGAATTGTACTGAAAAACCTAGCATCTAAGATGTTCTTTAGTCATTGAAACTAAAAATATATTATTTTTGTGTTGAACATTGGATTTGTTGTGAAGATGTTATTTTATAGTATGCATGATGAATTTTCAAGATTTTTTGTGTCATTGATGTCTATTTGTTAAAATAGATTAATAATTACCTCATGTTATCCTTTAGATAATTTTGTAAAGTATACCAATAATTGCTCATGTAATCAATCAATAAAAATATTTAACACTTTATAGGACTTTAGTTGTTTATAAGATTTTAATTACTTATATTTCAATTTAGATACTAAGATTATATTTTGTGAACCTTTATGATGATGCAATTACGGTTAAAAAAATGAACCAAGATCGTTTTTTTTTTAATGTATTCTTGTTTAGATGTAAATGAATAAATTAGTCAAAACTTCCACGATAATGTGGATAAATTTATTGAATATACTTTTTCTCAACCATATTTTGTAAGTAATGGGAATATTAGGTGTTTTTATGCCCAATGTGAGAACAAAAGATTTTTAAAAGTGGATGCTGTAAGTGAGCACTTTTATTATAAGGGATTTACTTTTGATTATAAGAGTAAGGTCTCAGATGGAGAGTTAGAAATAGGACAAACATTAATAAATAGAAACAACTTTGAATCAATTAATGAAGTAAGAACAAAAAATTTGTATACTAAAAACAGTTATGGATATTGCCTATCTTGATTTTGGGGTGGATGCAAGTGAGATAAGAGTTGACGAGGAAGATCCAAGTGCAGATGTGGCAAGCTTATAATATTTGTTGAATGATGTAGATGAACCATTGTGGTCAGAATATACAAAACACACAATCCTCTTAGCTATGTCACAACTTTTAAATTGTAAATCAGAGTTTAATATGGGTGAATCATGTTTTAATCATCTGATGAGCATAATGAAAGATATGTTGCCGATGGATGATAAATTACCAAAAAACTCCTATACAATGAAAAAAAAGATAATGAAACTTGGATTGGGTTATAAGAAAATTCATGTATACGAAAACAATTACATGTTGTTTTTTAATGAAGTAGTAAATTTGACATATTGTTAGTATGTGATCATCCTCGATATTTAATGAAGAAATTTGGTAATGAGACAAAAAAATGAGTTCTTTATAAAATCTTATATTATATGCCACTGAAATCGAGAATTTAAAGACTTTATATGTCAACTAAAACTATTAAATATATGGCATAGCATGCCTATAATCAAAGTTATGATGATGTGCTTTGATATCCTGTTGATGGTGAAGTTTGGGAACATTTCAATTGCAGGCATAAATCATTTGTACGTGAACTTCGAAAGGCAAGACTAGGATTATGTGTGAATGGTTTTTGTCTATTTGGTTCAAGTGTGAAACCATACTCTTATTAACTAGTAATGCTATTAGAGTATAATTTGCCACCATGGTTGTGTATGAAGAAATAAATATATCTTGTTAAATATGGTTATTTTAGGAAAAAATAATCTAGGTTAAAATATAGATGTTTTCTTGAAACCTTAATAGAGAAGTTAAAAATATTATGGTCAAATAGTGTTGTGACATATGATGCTTATAAAAAATAAGATTTTCATTTGAAGGTAGCTTTTTTATGGAAAATTAATGATTTTCCTAAATATGGTGTATGGTATGGATGAAGCATTCATGGAAACTTATCATGTCCTTATTGCATGGGACAATAAAATTTTTTTGATTGGCTTATAATAAAAAACCTTGCTTTTTCGATTATTATCATCAGTTTTTGCCTTTTGATCATGCTTTTACAAGGCAAAGAGATAAATTTCAAAAAGGAGTTAAGTGTGACTCCTTTGTTGTTCCATTATTTGGTGAAAAAATTATGGCTTGGTTAGATAGTTTCTATGATATCACATTTGGCACGAAATTTAGTTATCAGAAGTTAGACGATTTAGGCAAAAGTCATAATTAGGTGAAGAAAATTATATTTTGAGAGTTGTCCTATCGACATATTAATCTTAATTGGTACATTCTTGATATGATGCATATTGAGCGTAATGTTTTTGACAATATCTTTAACACAATGATAAATTTTAAAGGTAAAACCAAAGATAGCATAAAAGCTAGACTAGATCTTAAGGTGTATTGAGAGCAACCCAAGTTGGAATTGATTGAAAGGAATGAAAAAAATTTTCATGCCTAAAGCTTCTTACATTTAAGCAAATAGTAGAGAACAAAAATGTTTGTGCATGGTTTAAACAAGTAGGATTTCTTGATGATTTTGCATCTAACATAGCTCGATACTTAAATATGGCTGACGGTAAGTTTTATAGGATGAAAAGTCATGATTGTTATATTTTCATACAATGATTGCTCTCAATTGCCTTTGTGATTTGGTGCTTAACTCTATTTGGGATGCAATTACTGAGCTATCTCATTTTTTTAGAAATCTATGTTCTACAAAAATAAATGTAAATCATATAAAAGTATAGAAAAAAATTATGGAAACAATCTACAAATTAGAAAAGATTTTTCCTCTAGGTTTATTTGATTCTATGAAGCATTCATTGAGTCACTTACCTAATGAGACAAAAATTGGTGGACTTGTTCATTATTGATGGATGCATCCATTTAAAAGGTAATATATTTCAGTTGTTACACATTAACGTTGAGTAATTGAATTTTCCTTCAATAACATTTATATTATGCTATGATGATGACTAGATTTCTTCATCATCTCATGAAAAAAAATACATCAATCGAGCATTTGTTAAAGTATTTACATGTGAGGCATATGTTATAGAAGAGATGTCCACTTTTTACTCATTCTATTTTGATCCAAATATGCCAACAAGATTGAATTGGGTTTCACGTAATGATGATAAGTGATGGAATCTAGAGGACATTTCAGTTTTCACTCATCTTGGTTGAACATTGGATCCACAAGATAAGTCTCAATGGTTATCAGCGAATGAACAGACCAAGACACATTTATATGTTTTATTGAATTGTGAAGGGATAAAACCTTATATTAAGTAAGTATTATGTTACACCTCGAGATCGAGACATAACATGACTATATTATTTTGAAGTAAAACCCCAAAGCAATACGAAGCCTAATCCATAACCATTGAAAAATCTTTAAATAAAATAAGGTTCTCAATAAGTTTTAATATCTGTAAAATAACTAAATAACAAGTTTTCAAAGGTTCAATGTCAAGTATTACAACTAAAAGAAATGATACTTCATAAAATCCTATTAACTAAGTAGTTCTCTAATGCTCATATTCTTCTAGCTCCTTGTAAGACTAATCATACTTATTATTCATATCATATCTAAAAGAAAAGAAAATGGGGAATAAGTAAACCATAGCTCAGCAAGTATAGGTTTACACACCTTATCGGATCAAACATCGTTTTCATACGTATTATATAGATCATTTCAAAAATATTCAACACTCACAATGTCAAAAATAATTAAAAAATCAGCATTCTGTCAAGCATTCATAAATCATAAATGACTATCAAACATGTCACCAAATCATGGATCAATTTGTAAAAAAATTCATCATAAATCACCATTATCATTCATTTATCGTTAGCTACGGTTATTGCTATAACCCGTAATATTGGCTGTATCGATTATTTTGTCCACATGTTTATTACTAACTATTATAACCCGCTAGCCAGGGCCCTATACTAATAACTATAACCTATTAGAGTCGCATGATCATATCTATACTGACTACTATTACTTGTTAGCCAGAGCCATAGAACTAATTCTGGTGTCGATGATCCCACTTTTCAAGAATGTAAAAACATAGCTATCATAAAATCATTCTTTAAACATAAATCATTTTCTCATTTCATTTACAAGCATAATCCAAAGTTTATATAGAGAAACACAAAATAATCATATGCTTGATCCTATTTTCATACATCAAAAATAATGAAATAAAACATTCATTAATTTAGAAACATACATATATACATAGATTTGAAAATAAGTAAAGTGTGTAAGATTCTACTTGCCTTATTTTGATTTCATCACTTAGTTTTTCTCCAAAATAATTAATAGCCTATTCAAGATAATTTCAATATGACAGTAATTAATCATTCCATTTTTTAGACCAATTATACCAAAAATAATTAAGTTAAACAAGATTTAACTCAAGTAACTAATTTTGGTAGCCTGTTTTCACTAAAATGACCATATCTCAAGATATCCAACTCAGAATTAAAATCTTTTTAATGCATTAGAAAATAGACTCAATAAGTTTCCAACCATATATGGCCCATCTCGTGATTCCTTGTGGAGTAATTAAAATAATTTTTAAAATTCACAACATATGTTGCTACCAAATAGCCTGTATACCTTCTAATAAAAATTACTTATTTATTCATAGGAAACTCCAAATTCACTTTCGTTTATTTTCTTGAAAAGTAAATTCAGCAAGCTTTCCACTATATATAACAATCATAGTAGTATTTTATCCTTTAATATAGAATATTATCCTAATCCATCACTGCAAACATCAAGGTTCATATGAGACATAAATTTTCCTTTCTAACTCCATCAAATTCATGTTTTTTATTTTTATAGCAATAAAATCACATTACCAAACTTTCTCAACACTTAATTAGACCTTAATTAAAGTTTAAATTATTTGCCCAAACTAATTTTGAAGAGGGATAATGAAAACCCTAAAATTTGAGGATTTCTCGATTATAAATTACACCTCAAAACTTAACAATCAACACTCTAAAATGGAAAAAAATTATTTACTCACATCTGACAGACAATTCTCCTTGTTGATTTTGTTGTTACCCTTCACTTGGAATCCTTCGATTTGTCTTTTCTATATAAAAAAAAAGAAGAGAACTAAGCTTTTATTTTTCTTTCGATTAGTCATGAACCAAAAATAGTAAAATAAGTTAACCCTATTAAGAAAATTAGGTTATTTATCAATAGGTCCTATGCATTTTTCATTCTTTATTAAAGAGTTCCTCCACTTATAAAAGATACTTAAAATAGTCCCTCCTTTTTTAATGGGTATAACATACTATATCAACTTTTTAATGCATGTTGCTAGTAAGTTGACAATTTTTTTAATTCGTAATTTACAATGATAGAATATTTGATGATTTGATGAAAAGAGAATTTAGAAATATAAATGATGCAGAATTGAAGAAAGCATGTGATGTAAGATTTCCACAATGGTTAAAACAATTTGTAAGTTTTGAGCATAATATCAAATATGAATAGAAATTATATTTTTGTATAAATTTAAACAATGATCAATTTTAATGTTTTATGATTGGATAGGTTGAAGAGCAAAATGGTGAAATTGATCATCCTCTAGTTGAGATAGTTTATAGCCTTAGATACATGGTTAGGCATTTCAAAGGTTACTTTATGAATGATTTTAAGTTTCATACAACTATGGCCAAACTCGAAAAACAATGAATTGTAACATATGTGTGAAAGGAAGTTGTTACAATGATTATGAGCGTGACTTTTATGGTATCTTAGAAGATATAATTGGGTTAGAGTATTTTCGGATAGAAAGTAAGGTTATAATTTTAAATGTCATTGGTTTAACATAGAGAAAGGGGTAAAGGTAGATCCCCGTTATGATCTTGTTGAAATTAAATACAATGCAATGTTTGCTAGCAAAGAACTATTTATTTTAGTTGCATAAGTGTATCAAGTGTCCTACACTAGTTTTCTTTTTAGAGGAAGATATCAGAATGATTGGTAGGCAGCTTTCAAAATAAAAGCCAAGAGCATATATCAGCTAAGTAATATTGATGGAGATGAAGAACAAAAAACTAATTTAAATGAAGACTTGTACCAAGAAGTTGAAATTTTTATTCTACGAAATGTGACTATCTTATAAGAACTTGATAATCCTACAATTTTTATTATTGGTGATTATGAAGAGATGATTTATTACAATCGATTCGAGAAAGAAAAAGATGATGATGGCCATTGTAGACACCTAATTTTATCCATATTACCTGAAATAGGCTTCGATTTCAATTGAGTGAATCTTACGTTCATTGGACTTTGCTAGGTTTGATGACAATTGGACTTAAAGGGTCTAAATTCTATGTTAATTCTGCTTAAAAGCCAAAATTTTAACCATTTAGCCTCAAGGCCAAAATTTATGTGAGGCTTAAATTTTATGTCAATTGGACCAAGACACAGTTAAATTTTAATTCAAATAATATTTTGTTTTTATTTTACTCTATTATTTTATTTTATTTTCTTCATCTTTATTTTATTTTATTTTTATTTATTATTTTTCTCTTTTTTTTTTGCTTTTTCTCCTTCTCTTATGTTTTCACTAAGAGTCTTCGGTGCATTAAATGCACCTCATGCGCAACTTGCTAACCAGCCAAATAGGTTTAAGATTTCAGTTGGCCACTAACAGTTGGCAGCTACCTTGACAAATTTCCTAACTTTGAGTTTGAAATTCCACCAATATCTCAAAAAATCTAGGATTTGGGGTTTGTTCTTGGCTTTATAAATATAGCCTGCCAAGAATACCAAAAGATAGACAAAAGAGATTTAAGAAGGAAAAATTTTGTCGAAGAAAAAGAGAAAAAAAGGAAGAGTTTCTTTTAAGGGGTTCTATGAAAGCAATTTGTCATAACGTCTAGATCCAGGGATCTATCGCTAGACATTGACTTGAAGGAGTCGCCACCAATATTTTATTAGGTGTGATTGGTCACCTAGGGAATCTATCATTTTAAGGAACTCCAAAGCTTAACTAAGGTTCATTAAAACAATAGGTTCGGGTCTACTAACCAGAACATGGTTCGAGAATTCGGTTACATGTAAGAAAGGTTATAGCACCCCCATATGCCTATCCCAAGGATGGTACCATATTATTTCAAATTTATCCTAAGGTTTGGAGTCTAATGGTTTCAAATTTTATGTGAAATATTAAAAATAATTTTTAAGATTCTCCAACAATCTGGTAAAACTTTTAAAAAATACTTCCTCACCTCAAGAGTATTCAAGAATTCCATTTGATTTCTTGAAGAGGCTCTGTCTTTGGAAAATGATTTATTTTTTTTATTTTTATTGAAAATAAATCTAATTATTCCATCATTTGGGCCAAATTCAAAATATTTTTTCTTTTGAATTTCTAAAATTTCCACCATTTGGGTCTATTTAGAAATTTTCTTTTTCTCTTTTTTCCTTGGAAAGAGAATAATATGACAATTATTTTTATTAAAATTTCATCTAAATTATTCCACAATTTGGGTCAAATTTAGAGAAAATTTCTCACCAGAGATTTCTTAAAAATTTACCATTTGAAATTTCTAAAAATCTCATCCTTAGATAATTATCAAATATTTTCAATCTAAATTTTTATGTGGAAAAGAATACAATTACTTGTATTGAAATTACATCTAAATCATTCCACCATTTGGGCCAAATTTAGAGAAAATTTCTAACCTAGAGATTTTTTAGGAGTTTATCATTTGAAATTTTTAAAAATCTCATTTTTGGGTAATTTGTATTGAATTCCAAAATTTTTTTATATTTTTATGCTTTTTTTTAATTTTTTTGTTTGAAAATATATATTAATTATTGTTATTGAAATTTTATTTATATTATTCTATAATTTAGGACAAATCTAGACAAAAATTTTTACCTAGGAATTTTATAAAAATTTTCATTTGAAATTTTTATAAATTTTATCATTAGATAATATTTATTCCCAAAATTTTTATTCTTATTATTTTATTTTATTTTGATAAAATAAAAAAAGTAAAACAAATAAATAAAAAAAATAAATAAAAAAAAATACCAAAAATTTGAAAATGGCTCGGCTCAGGCTTGGGATACGACTCAGCTCAAGACCAAAAATCACGGCTCAAATGCGCGACTCGAGATCTCAACTGGGCTCAGCTTGGTTGGAACCCAGGCGAAGAAACGGGTCATTGGTTCGGGTACGCTACGGGTTGGGTCGAATCTTGGCAAAAAGCGCGGATTCTGTGGGTTTACTAATGCAAAAACGACGTCGTTTTGGGGAGGGTATATAAGGCTGAAGATCAATTTTTTTTTAGAATTCCTTTCTCCTTTTCTCTCTCTTCCCTTCTTTTCTCCTTTTTCTCTCTAAACAATTCTAGATTCCAGTTGAATTCTTATCGAAATTTGAAAAAAGCCACAAGAAACTTCAAATTTGACCGAAAAAATCGTCGAAAAATTTCGTCAGATTCTGAAAAATTTTCAAAAGTTTTCCAGAAAAAGAACTCCAAAAATTTGAAAAAAAACTTCTAAAAATCCTATACTGCCTCTAAACCTTTTTTGCTTCTGTTTCACTTCTTTGTTTTCTTTTTTTTCTCTATCCCTTACGTGTGATTTATGGACCTATTTATAGAGATTGATCAGAAAAGTTTCTGATCAATCCCAACTCCTTCTGGGGTTTGAATTCAATATTTGAATTCAATCCAAACTCTGTCAATTCTCAAATCACGGTCAAATTCATTCCAATTTTTTTATCCTAATCCTAATCTTAACCGAAAATTAATCAAAATAAAAAAGATAAATATATTAATAGATAACAAAAAATAATTAGATAAATTAAAGAAATAGATAAATAATAATTATAAAAAATAAAAGTAGATAAATAATAAAAATATTAATAGATTAAAAAATAAAAATAAAAATATATATTAATAAATAGACAAATAATAAAAATAAAAATAAAAATAAAAATAAAAGCCAATTGAGCCTACTAATTGGATCTTGAATCGGATCCAATAGGCTTTAGCTTAAATCCTATTGTACCAGGCCCAATGGCCTTCAGCTCGGACCAAATAAGGTGTTTACATAATTTTTTTTTTAGAAAAAAACCAAACCAAACATAAAAAAAAAAAATGCTTTAGTGTAGGGAACCATAGTGCCAACATAAAAAAAAAAGTGAAAGTTTTCGGCCAAAAACTTTAAAGGCTAATCTGGGTTTTTTTTGGGTCACTTTCAAGAAAATGAGCTTTAAACAATTAAAAAGAGGGCTAAAAAGGATTTTTTGGTAATTGACAATGGTGACCAATGGCGACGATGGCACAATGGTGACAAGACAATGGTCAATCGTTTATTAGCATATGGTAGAGAGAAAATTTTTGTTATAATTTTTTTTTTGTAGAGAAAAAGGGTGAAATGAGTTTAAAAAATTCTTTTTATATAAAAAAAAGAGGTCGAAACGACATCGTTTTGGGCCTAGAAAGATCCATGCATTAGTTTAACTTGACCCATTAGTCCACGCACTTCACTTGTTAACCTATTTCTCTTTCAAACCTAGAATTGATTTGATTAGATAGGCTCAACTAAACTATTCAAAAACCTATTGACTGTAAAACACAACCTTTGGATAATGCTAAACCATTCGAATCAGTGCCCAGATAGTTGACCAGGTCGTTGATCGGCTCGATTCAAGTTTTTTTTAAAAAATTTTTTTGTTACTTTTTATTATTATTTTAAGTTAGTTATTTTTTTTATTTATGTATGATTAAAGTTCTAAATCTCTTAAATAAATATGTATTACCTATTTTTAAAATGAAAATAAAATTTAAAATTTTGGTAAGTTTAAATTCCACCATTTCTTTAAAATAATAAAAATGAATAAAATAATAAAAAATGAAAGAAAGAAAATTTTTATTTGATGATGAGATTTTAAAGTAATATGAGTAGTGATGCCTAAGAAATCTCTAGGCAAAAAGATTTTTATTAAATGTTGTTATATATTGGAATATTTCTAAAAATTTTCAATATAATAAAAATTTCCATTTTCTTCTAAAAAAATATAATAAATAAAAATAAAAAGGGAATTAATAAAAAAATTTTTCTTAAAAAAATGTTAAATAAAATGTGTTCTAATTTTACATTGCATGCTTATCATTAATTTTTGAAAAATAAACATGAGCCTTTGATGATGGGATTCAGTGCAAAATAGTTTGTTCCGTTGATAGTGTTAAGGTAATTTAATGCAAAATAGTTTGTTCCTACCATTTATGGCCTAGCTTAAGTAGAATTCATCTATAGGAAACCCGATCCACAAAGAACATTGGAGCAATTAATCAAAGGATGAAAAAAGATGTGAATGTTGAGATTAGGGCCTCTTCTCGACAAGGTCACTCATAATTACCAGATTTAGGGAGCAAAGAGACTCAGAAACTTATGCTCCATTTTAATGACGGCTCGCATCAATTAGCTAACCTTTGGGTAGAAGCATAATTATCAAAAGTCAAGCTTATTAGGAAAGAATTGAAAGCTAAAAATGAGGAAATAAGAAAAGAAAATTGGAGACTTCATGAAAAAATAAGACAATTGAGATACGAGTAGAAGTATAAGAGAGTAGATAGAAAAGTTCATAAAAGAAAGAGGTGTGGCCAATAATGATTTGAGAGATTTGCACCAAGAAAACAAGAAATTACGAGTCCAACTCATGTTTCGAAAAGTTACTAAATCTTACCTCAGTTGACAATATGAAATGGATGAGTTCGAAAAGGAAATAAGCCATTGGAAAGGCAAAGCTCAAGAAAAACAAGAAGACGCAATCTTTTAAATTAATATTTATAAAAAAATTACTAATGATAGATTAATTAATCACTGTTAACATTTTTGAAATTAAGATTTCATTAATGAGGTATTTGGTTAGGGGGAATATGAGATTTTTCCTCAAAATCTTGCTTGTGGGAAGGTGATTCCTACATTTGGTTCACAAGTATCTAATTGTTAGGAGTAATTTTAGTTTTTCAACAGTACCTATAAGTTTTGGAATAAAAAACCTACATCTCTCTATGGTTTTTTAAAATTCTAAGACAAAAATTATTGTTTTAACATTTTAACTTTAATAAAAAATTATTTTATTATATTTTACCCTTTTGAAAATCTACGTATAGAAAGAAACATAATAATAAATTTTTTATTTACAAATGTAGTATTGAAAAACAAATAGCACAAATACTGCATTTCTTGGAAACTTAACATAGTATTTGATTATTATTATTTTTTTCAATGTCAAATATGACGTTTGTATGGAATTGAATGCAATTATTGTTTATTAATTTTTTTAAAAATTTTTATTACAACAATGATATTTTTCATGAACAAAACGTTGTAGTTGCTATGGTATAATTAATTTATCACCTATGTAATGTTTTATCATTTTGCTATCAAGATTGCATTTTTGACATAACAAACGTCATAGTTTTTAATGAAATAACTTTTCAAATAACAAAGAAATTCTTTTTACAATTTAAAGATATTAGAACCCAATCTTAAGAAATTCCTTTTTGTTCATTTAAATTAAAAGAGTTATAATGAAATGGTTACTATGATGAAAATGTCAAATATTTGTAAAGAATTTGAGATTGTAGATAGAACATAAAAGACAAGTGTAGGTATTATAATGTTGATGTAAATGTAGTATGGTTTCATTAAGACTTGGGAAAGGGAATATGTGCCATAAGCATAGGGGTCATCGCATCAAGACTTGAGCCAGTTGTCCTATCTTTCTATATTTATTGGTCTAACACAAAGCAGACAGATGCGATTTAACAAATGTCTTAGCTGTAATGTTTTGTCATTTATGGCATTTTTATATTCAAAAATGTTGTAATTGACCTTTAAATTTTTTTTATTTTTTCTTAAATACGGGGTTTTTCAATATGGAAATATTCTCGTTATATGGAAACATAGTATTTGTTTAAATGTTAAATATGATGTTTTTATTAGAAAAACGTCGTGGTTGTTCTTTGCTTAATTTTTTGTTAGGTTCAAATATGATGTTTTACAAGATAGAAATGTCGTATTTGAACCAAATACTACATTTTTGTTTTAAAAAATATGGTATTTGTGTAACTTTTGTTTTTCCTCAAGGCAATCTTGATGTTTTTATTACATTAACATTGTAAAACTATATTTTATTTTATTTTTAATTATGTTTAATAAAAAAAACTATATTAGAATTCAAATTTTGTTGGTCAGAGACTATGTTATAATTAACATAAACAATATATTTGACATGTAATGAGGACATTATTGTAAAAAGAATTTATTTAAATAATCTGACTTTTCCTTAAACTAATAAAAAAATCTAATATTCTCATACTAGTAAAATGACTCTCATTTCTAAAAATCAACACTTTCTCGAAGATCACTTTCTTTTCAAGAATTTAATATTCTGTGAACCAAACGACCCTTAAGAGTATTTTAGTCAATCGCTTTTAGCACATTTTTGTTTAGTTATAAAAAAGAGTTTACTAATAAAAAATTCATTTAAATTAAATTTTATAAAAATATTTACTAAAGATGTTATTGGTAGATCAGAGGTTGGCCGCATCCATTAATTCCATATGTTCAAATGTCATAGGCACTTGTGTGTACTGAATGTATTATAAGGTTAGGGTATGCGTCTTTCTAATAATAATTGCTTTTAAGAGAGTTGGTAGCACCTGAAGTCCTAAAAATGATATCAGAGCCAAGGTCATGGGTTTGAGTCCCAATGGTATTGTTGGGGGAGAGATTATTGGCATATTGGAGGTTGGCCTCATCCATCAACTCATTGTGCTTAAATGCCGTAGGCACTTATATGTGCTGAATGCATTAAAAGGTTAGTGTATTTACCTTCCTAATAGCAATTATTTTTGGGATAATTGGTAGTGCTTGAGGTCTTAAAAGAATTGTTAGCTCAAAGACTTGAATTAAACCAAGATGGAGAGTAAATTGGTTGATAATAAATTTTTTTTTTATAAGTTCAATATTCAGCAAGCACAAAGATCACAAATCAATTTTTCTAAGTAAGTAAACATAACAAATATGAGTACTAATAATCTTAAAAGCAAGAAACTGAGATAAAGAATCAAACATCAAATTTTATAGAGATACAACCCTTCTTTTAGGCACCTATATCCTCTTCTTTAGCTTCACTTGTCAAAAAGTTTAATCCACTATGTGTCAAAAGTTACAATCTAGCTCTTTAAAGCTCTATACAATCAACAACATAATCTCTTAAGGGTTATCCTCCCTCTTAAGCTCACAACCTCATAATTCAAAATTTTAAAGTGTTTTACAAACTCAAAGAACCTCTCAAAAGTTGGGTGTTTACTAATTTAATGTACAATTAAGATCGAAAAGAATATTAAGAGAAAATAAGATACAATAAGAATTTAGGTACTTTTCTCACACTAAAATGCTTTTTAATATTTGGAAAAAATGGTAGATAGATGTAAATAAGTTTTCTTGACTCTTAGTTGCTTCAAATATGGTGGGAGACCTTCATTTATATATTAAAAGTGAAAGATAGCCATTAGTTGTATTTATTGTTTGGAGCCTCTGCAAAATTTTAGACATAAATAATTGTTACAAGCATTCTGGATAAGAGGTGATTGATCCCCTCTTAAGGGGGATTGATTGGGTCAGTTAAAAATCAAACAATTTTATGTATGAAAATGCACAACCAATCGATCCATATCAATAACCAATCGATCCCTTTTTCAAATGATTGATCCTCTATTCTGGGTGATCGATCCACTCTTAAAGTCTAGAGCAAAGTTTGCATTTTATGTAAAAAACTAATCAATTCCTTTACGAAGGGATCAATCTTGTCTTTAAAACTGTTGAACCAATCAATCTATACAAGGAGAGAATCGATTAGTTTTCACGAAATTTGCACAACAAAGCTTTTTGGCCAAAAAATCAATTGATGCCATTGAGAGGGGGATCAATCCCTTCTATGTTAAATTGCCCAATTCTATTTTTAAACTATGCTAGATGAATTTGAATAAATTTCTATTTAGATTAAAAGCTAAAAAAGTATTCAAATTAAGTTCAAATCGTTTTAATTCAAGTTTAGCAAAGTTTTGTTTCATCATTTCAAAATGTTTTATCAATTCAAGGCTAACAAATATTTTAGCCAATCACTTTTAATACTTTGGTAATTAAATTTTTAAAATTTTAAATAGTCTAATTCGCATATACTCTATTTTAAATTTTGGTTAATTTAAATTAAACTTAAATAAATTGATAAAACTTATATATTTAAGTATAAATTTATTAATTTAAAATTTTATAAAGTATTTAAGTCAATCACTATTTTTACTCACTTTTATGGATGATATATAAATATATATATAGTATAACTGTCATAAGAAAGGAGTTCAACTGTATATGTATATATATAGGTAAAATGGCATTTTCTAAGTTTGGAATTTTAAGATTTAAATGCGGCTTTCAGGCTCAAGGACTTTGTCTTTTAAGCTTAAATATGGATGATATATAAATATATAACGTATAATTGTCATAAGGAGTTGAATTATATATGTATATATATATATATATATAGGTAAAATGGCAATTCCTAAGTTGGAAATTTTAAGATTTAAATATGGCTTTCAAGTTCAAGGACTTTGTCTTTTAAGCTTAAATATGGAGAGGTTGAACTTTACGTTGAGCTTAAGTCATATATATATATATTTGCACCTATATGACTTAAGCTTTCCCTAAAGTTCAACCTGTCTTTATTTAAGGTTAAAAGACAAAGTCTTTGAGCCTAAAAGCCATAATTAAATTTTAAAATTCCCAACTTAGATTATGCCATTTTACCTACTCTTTTTTACTTGATCAAGAATGCTCTTAGCATTGTACTGAGTGTAGACACCTAAGTTTATTCGAGTCAATTGTTTATTTTGAAACTTATTAAGTCAAATCCAAAAAGTGTAGTCCACTTGTTATGACCCATTATTTTTAATAAAAATTAAGAAAAAATAAAAAAAATGAAAGAAAAAAAGAAGAAAGTAAAAAATTTTTCAGCAACACTAAAGGGTTGGCAGCTGAAATCATGTTGCCAGCCACTTTGCCACCCCTCATTTTTTGTGGCTAGCCATCTATCGAATCTTCTAAATGTCTTCTATGGTGGTTCAAAATTTCTTCTGTGATCCTAGAAAATATAGGATTTGAGCCCTTAATTCATTCCATAAATGAAGATGAAAATCATAGACAATAAGAAGGGAGTTTTGGGAAACATTTTTTTGAGGCCAATCTTTATAAAAAAAAAATGATTTCTACACCCATTGCCTAAACCCCATAGCTAAACCAACTAGACTACTACCCATCATCATTTACAAACACCATTAAAAACCTATTCACTTACCTATCGTTGGCATCCCTACACAAAAAACCCATAAACACAAAAAAACCCACAGATCGTATAATCATTACCAAACACCCCAAAATACCTATAGAAATAAAAAAAAATACATCCCATAGGGAGCAAGGAATAATAGTGCCAAAAAAAACAAAATAAATACATGAAAACAAACCAAAATACAAAGGAAGAAAAAAAAGTCTTGATTTTGAAGGTTTTGGAAGGATTTTAAGCCTAGCTTTTTTGGTGAAGGGAAAAGTCTTAGAAAGGTGAAGAACATAGTGAAAAACTAGGTTATTTGGAATAACGAAGCTTGAAATCTCAAGAAGTTTTAGTCGAAACTTTAAAGGTAGATATAAGTTGAAATGTTTTTAGGAACAACCAAAGTTAAAATGGTGATATGGGGGGTTGAGGGGAATCTTCTACTAAAATTTGGAAGTTAATTGATGTGAGTAACCAATGGCCACCGGTGACGAAAGGTGGTAGGCACGATGGCCGATCGCTGATTTTTGAAAAATGGTTGTTGGTTGTCTAAAAGACATGAGAGAGTTTGGGAGTTTTTTTTTTTTTTAAAGAAAGGGAGAAATGAAAAAGAAAAAACACTTAGAGATTTATAGGTGAAAAAAAAAGAAAGGGGCCAAGATCCACTCGTGGCCCAAGATCTTACTTAGGGTCCTCGTGCTTGACTCAGTTACCTCATTTGTTAACTAACCCTGGATTGGTTTAGGTTAACTGCTTGCAAATCGGCACTAAACTAGACTGAATAGCTTCAATTCAGGAAAATTAGTGCTGAATCAATCTAAACAATTTAAAATTGCCTAGACCACTTGAATCGTTAAACTGTTGATCAAAGTTGACCAAGGCATTTTTGGTATTTTTTTTATATATATTTTCTTTTTATTCATTTTTACTTTTTTTTTAATGTATTTTTATATTTTTTATTCCTATTTTTATGATTTTTATTGTATTTTGGGTGAATTTTAGATGTGGCTTTAGAAATATTTTTAAAATTTGCACAGCAAAGGAAATCTTTTAACTTAAAATTTATTTAAGATAAAATTTGAAAATATTTAGGAAACTACTGAAATATCAAATTTTTTTAAAATTCTTTGAAAATAAAATAAAAGATTAAGAATAAAATTTTTTGTTTGTTAAAAAATATGCTAAGGAAAATGTTGAAATATCAAAATTTCCTAAATATCAACATTTTCTAAATTCTTTAAGAATAAAAATAAATAAAATAATTTTGAAAATGCTAAGAAAAAAGTTGAAATATCAATTTTTTCTTAAAATGAAATTTTGAGAATAGTTGGGAAAATTTTAAAATATCAATACTTTTCTAAAAACTAAAAAATGAAACTTTCAAATTTTCCAATAATAGAATTACTAAAAAGTTGGGGAAGATATTATTTTCTAAATACTGCTAAAATATTAGAGTATTAAGAAAATTGTCCAATATTAAAGATTTTAGTAAAAAATAACTAACAAAAAATATTTGTTAGATTTGATGATAGATTTTTTTAAGAGTGTTAATAGATGTCTTAAATACTCTTGAAGTAAGAAAATATTCTTAAATTTATGTTGAAATATCAAGGTAATTTAAGATTAATTTTTTATATTAAATTTTCTTAAATTAAAAAAAAAACTGTTAGGCTTGATGGATAATACAAAATCGATATGTATCATCTTCGGATGGGCGTTATAAGGGTGTTATAACATTTTTCATACGTAATTGTGTTTTCAAATCCAGCTTTGATTCACAAACCAAAATTTTTTAAAAATAAATCTTAATTAATTTTAGGATTTATTTAAAAATGAGATTGGTGGCCAATCACACTAAAAAAGATTGGTAGTGACTTATATTCTTTATGTCTAGCGATCAAGTCCCTAAACAAATACATTATGAAATCTTGGCGACCCCATTAAAGACCAAGAGAGTTGAGCTAGTAATTGATTTTGTCTTATCAAGGCTTTTTTTTAACAAAAAAATCTTTTTTGGTTTTTTTTTTTGAATTTCAATATTTTGATTTCTTTTATTTATTGATTTTATTTTTGTTATTTTAATATTTTATCGTTCATGCTGTATGTGTGTAGCATGAACTCTGTACCAAGGTTCTGTCCCTTTAGGAGGGAGTAGAATACTTATGCTTTGATGAGATTTTAATGTCTTTGTAATGATTGCTGAAATAGTCCCACTTAAATTGAATCATTTTTATTTGTAACTTGTCATGAGTAAGGATCAGATTGGAGTGCCTTGTTAATCTAGCATAGATGACAATGAGGAACAATTTTGGAAACTTTTAACTTATATCAAATCCTAAACCCTACATATAATGCACCTTAAAAGGCCAACCCTAGAGAGAGTCATATTGAATTTTTATAGAATACATCTTGATTAGGGCACATGAAAATGCATTGTTGTATGTTTTTTGAATTTCCTTCCTAGTTTTATAATTTATCTATCTGTTGTTAAATTGATTTCGTCTAGGATTGCATAAAGTTTTTATTTCAATAAAATCAATAAAAATAAAAACAATAAAATTACATCGAAAAAAGGGTTATTTTCTTTCATTTCATTAAAAAAACAAAATGTTTTTTTTTCTTTCAAATTTCTTTTAAAAAATACAAAAAAGTAAAAAATAAAAATAAAAATAAAAATTTTGATCGCACTACATGGTAAATACTTTACATTTTGTGTAAATATGTTCATTTCATGTGCATCGTAAATATTGTTGTATTGCAAGTACATAATCAATGATGCGAACACATGATTTATCATTGAAAACATTGTTGTATTGCGTATCATTAATCATGTGTACATAAATGTTGCATCATCTTTGTAAATACTTTGCTTTCAATCCCATTAAAGAGGGGTACATCTATCAATGTATATTTTAGACGGTAAAATTCCTTTTTTTTTGTTTTAGAAAAAAAAGAAAGAAAATTTTGGTAGACTAACATTTTGCTTTTTTTTTTTTATATATATAACTCACATTAAATTTGAATTTTTGACGTCAATAAAAGAGGCATTTCTTGTTTAGGTTTGCATTTTGTACATGTTTGACATTATACTTTGACATTGTATAAATTTTTAAGAAAAATAATGTAATGATTCTCTATATGTAAAAGATGGTTTGGAATAAAAGCCTAGCATAATTTGAATTTCTAAATGATGAGAATAAAAATTTTTTTTGTGAGTCTCCAAATAATTGGTGATCATTATTGGAAATGAATTTACCTTAGATATCAATATTTTCACCAAATGCTTTTTGATTCAAATCCAAAATAAGTCTAATGCTTTGAAAATCATGAGTGTGAGCTGCATTAACCTAATTTTCATGATACCAAAAAATGAAGCTATTATATGGGTAAAGAACAAAATAGACTCATTTTGAAAATTCATTTTGAGTTTTGGGTATTCAGCATGATACTTTTTCAAACTTTTTAATTGGTAATTAAATGAGTGTCAAAGTTTTGGTTGAAATGATTGAAGCATCCGAATCTTTTTTATAACCATAGACATGAAAAATACCTGAACTTTCTCTTTCAAGTAGTTCTTATTCCACGCCTTAAGGCACATTAACCAAAAAGTAAAATTCTTTATTGCCTAAGACAATTTATCTCTTGCCATGATACTTTTTCCTTAATTCTTGCAAAATATGCAAAAGCTTTTTATTCACTTCACAATGAAATTTGAGACATCTGATGCAACATGACTTTCATTATTATATGAATTCCCGTTTAAGTAAGTAAACAAGATGGGGCATCAGTCATGAAAAATTAATTGATGGTTATATCATGCACTTAAGCTATTCAAATTATTATAAGACAAAACATAAATTAAAAAAAAAAACTAAAAAACCAAAACCAAAAACAAATAAAAACAAAAAAGCATTTTTTAGCCCTTCTTATATAACTTCCCCTTCATTAATGACTTACTCTTAAATTGAAGTGATCATTTTTAAATGATGAATAACCATCTTTCTCTATTATTTACATATAGAAAATTGTTCACTTGCTACTCATTTGAGTTTATTAAATTTCTTTTCAAAATGAACCCCAACTAAGGATTTTCTTCTATACCGAATGGCAAAGTAGGGACATCTTCAAAGATCATGGGCAATAGAGCCAGACTTCAAAGAAAAATATCTAACATTGAGATATTTTGACATGTACCTTGAAGATGGAAATTGGGGCAAAAAGTGAATGAATTAAGCTTTAAGTTAAAATCTCAAGTAAAAAAAAAAGATGAAATTCAAGAAAGTAGAATATTGGAATTGAAGTCAAATGTTTTAAAAAAAAACGTAAAAAAAAAAAGAGATACTTGCCTTTTCATCCAAAAGAAATGCTCCATAGACATGAAATGATCCTTGGTCTAATTATCATTATAAATATATTTTGGGCTTATTTATCCATTCTTTCAAAAACTTGAACTTTGGCCTACATTACATATTTTGAAAAGTTTATTTTGATTAAATGTGGACACTTGAATTAAATATCTATATCTTCGAAAATTTGTATTACCTGTTATTGGTTGGAGAGATTTTACTAAGTACCTTTTTGTTAGAAACTTTTGTTTAGTGTAAATCTATTGAATGTTAGAATGCATGATAACACCAAATGTAAATCTAAGGTGAAAACCCTAAAAGGGTAGTTTAAAGTTACAATAATCATTCTTGATGCCTTAAAAGAATTCTAGAGTTTTCAAAGCTTTATCCAAAAGAGAAATTCATGATACCCTTACAGATTTTTCATCTAGTGAAACAGGAAAAATTGAAAGCCAAAACTGTTTCTCTTTCAAATCTTTATAAAAAAATGGCTAGTTTTGATGCACATTAAAATATCATGTTAAGGAATTGAAAAAGTGTTAAGCCATGCTTGATTTTCAAGAAAAGAAAAGTGTTTTGAAAATATTTTTTCTTGTGAGCCTAGTCAAAAATGGAAAGGGGTAATATCTTTTTCATTACAACCCATGTTAATCCCTTATTAAGAACTGTGCACCAGTGAAAAGAGTTAAATTAGCAATCTCCCTATTAATAGGCATTCCAAATAACAGTCATTAATTTTTAAGGGACTCAAAAGTCAATACACTTTTTATATTTTATTGATCTTGAAAATTTTATGAGGAAATTTTATGACTATTTTGGCATTTTTGTGATGAATAAAATTTTGAATGATGAGAATTTGAAAAAAGACTTTGTTCTTGAAAAAAAACAGAGAAATGAAACAAAAAAAATCTTTGCATTGGTTTTATGGTAGTTGAAAATTTCACATTTGCTTCAGTGCATCTGCACTATGAAGAAGGTATTCGCATTCACATTTGTATTTGGATTGTGGCATTTGCATCACAACATAGACATTTACATTTGCATAACTGACATCTACATTATGTTAAAGACATTCACATTCGTATTTGCACCAGTGTATTTGTATCATAAAAAAGACATTTGCATTTACATTATTTGCATCTACATCATAAGAAAAACATTTGCATTTGCATAATTGCATTTGCATTTGCATTAGAGAAAAAGTATATGCAAAGGTATCTACATGAAAAGGACATTGGCATTTGCATCATTAGGATAAGTTCTACATTTGTATCTTTGTTAAGCATTTTGTTAGGTACATTCTAGAAAAGAATTATACATCATTTGCATTGGTGAAGAGATATTCATATTTTCACCATTTATCTTAAGATTAAACATTTGCATCGTAATAGCATTTGTTAATTTTGCAAACATTGAGAAAAAATAAGGAATATAAATATTCTTTTAGGAAAAAATAAAAACAAAAAAAAAAGGAAAAGAAGAAAATTATCATGAAGAAAATAGGGTTTGTCAAGCAAAGAACGAAAAAAGAGTCTATTAAGAACAAAAAAAAAAATCGAATGAAAAAGTATAAAAAAAAGAAAAAAAAACAGTTCAGGAAAAATGAGAAGAGTTGCCAAAAATTAAAAAAGATAAATGACATTCAAGAAACAAAAAGAATAAAAAAAATTTTTCTACAAAAAAGAAAAATCGATGGCACTATCCAAGTGTTCAAATTCTAAAATTTTAAATCTCGATGGTGATATCCGAGTATTTAAGTTTTAATCAAATTCATTCGTAGTGATATCTGAGTATTCAAGTTTTCATCAAAACCCTTCAATGGCAATATCCAAAGACATATGAAAATTTTTTTATGTAAATCTCAAGAATCTTTGAGTGTAAATCCTAAACCTTCGATATGAATCTCAAAGCCTGTTGAGACAAAGATTTTTTTATGCAAATTTTGAACCTTTGATTTGAATCTCGAAGACTTTCAATGCAAATCTCGAAATCTTTTGGTGTGAATCTCGAACCTTTGATGTGAATCTAGATAACTTTTTATGTGAATCTTAAGAACTTTTTAGTGTGAATCTTGAACTTCAGTGAGAATCCCAAACCCTTACTATGAATTTCAAGGACCTTTTGGTGAGAATCCCAAACCCTTATTGTGAATTTCAAGGACCTTTTAGTGTGAATCCCTAACCTTTAATGTGAATCTCTAGAACTCTCGATACGAATCTCGAAAACTTTTTAGTATGAATCTTGAACTGTCAATATGAATCTTGAACCCTTGATGCAAATTTTGAGGACTTTTCGATATGAAGATCAAACTTTTGATGTGAATATCAAAGACCTTTGATACAAATCTTGAGAACTTTTTAATGTGAATCTTGAATTTTTAGTGTGAATCCTAAACACTCGATGAAATCTTAAGGATCTTTCAGTGTGAATCCTAAACCTTCAATGGGAATCTCAAGAACTTTTTGGTGTGAATTTTGAACCTTCGATGTAAATCTCAAAAACTCTTGATATAAATCATAAGAATACTTTGGTGTGAATCTTAAACTTTTAATGTAAATCTCGAACCCTCGATGTGAATCTCAAAAACCTTTTAGTGTGAATCTCGAGCTTTCGATGAGAATATCAAAGATGAAAACTTTTGATATGAATATCAAATTTTTTATCTTTTATTTCTTCAGATAAGAATCTTTGAGGTTCCTTTCAAATAAGTTTTTATTTTTTAGTGTCATAGCCTCTAGTTAAGAGTTTTTTAAGTTTCATTGCCTCTGGTTAGGAGTTTTTTAAGTTTAAGAGCTCTAGTTAAAAGACTATTTCAAAATTAAGCATGATTTATAAGACCAAAGAGCATAATTATAAGACCTTTTAGAATTTTATTTAAAGTGTCATAGCCTTTAGTTGAAGGAGATTTTTCAAGTGCCATAGCCTAGTTAAATGAGTTTTTAAAATGGCATAGCCTTTTGTTAGAGGATTTTTTTTTTTTAATATCATAGCTTCTGGTTCAAGGAGTTTTTAAAAGTATTATTACCTTTAGTTATAGGAGTTTTTTAAAATACTGTAGCTTCTGGTTTGAAGATTTTTTCAAGTATTATAGCCTCTAGTTAGAGGAGCTTTTTAAAGTTTAATTACCTCTAGTTAGATTTAATAAAATTTAATAAAACTAAAAAATAATTATTAAGGAAAATTGAAAAAGTTCTATTTTTTCTAGTAAAAAAATATTTCTTGAATTTCACTTTAAGTGTTAGGATAATTCAAGAAATTGTTTTTACTAAGAATAAATTTTTGCAAATAATAAGCAAAAAACTAATGGATTATTGAAATATCAAAATCACGCTTCCCGAACAAAATTGTTGCCTTTTGGTCTTTGCCCTATAATAATTCTTAGTAATGTACAAAAAGAGACAGCTGTAAACATCTAATTTTGTTTGAGCCAATTGTTTATTTTGAAACTTATTAAGTCAAGTCCTGAGAGTGCAATGCACTTGTTAAGGCCCATTAGAAATTGAATTTTTACTTAATTTTATTCTTTTTTCTTTTTACTAAAAATTAAGAAAAATTAAAATTAAAAAAAAAAATGAATGAACAAAAAAAGTTAAAATTTTTTTTTAGCAACACTATAGGGCTGTTAGCTAAAATCAGGCTACCAACCACTCTATCGCCCTCCATTTTTCAGGGCTAGCCACCTACTGAATCTTCTAAAAGTCTTCTGCAACGGTTCAAAATTTCTTCTGTGATCTTAGAAAATCTGGAATTTGAACGCCTAATTCATTCTATAAATGAAAATGAAAATCACAGACAATAGAGAGGGAATTTAGGGGGAAAATTTTTTAGGCCAATCTTAAACAAGAGCACTACAAAAAAAAAATCGTTCTACACCTATAGCCAAACCAACCAAGTTACTACCTATCATTGTCCACAAACACCATCAAAAACCCATTCCCTTACCCACTGTTGGTAGCTCTACAAAAAAAAAAGCCCATAAACAAAAAAAAAACCTATAGACCCGAGACTCATTACCAAATACCCTAAAAATTCTCACAAAAATAAAAAAAAAATCACATCCCTCAAGGAGAGTGAGGAACAACAACGCCAGAGAAAAATAAAATAAATATATAAAAAATGAAAATACTAAGGAAGAAAGAAGGTCTCGATTTTGAAGTTTTAAAAGGATTTTAAGCTTAGCTTTTTGGGTGAAAAGAAGGTCTTGGGAAGGTGAATAACATAGTAAAAAATTGGGTTTTTTTAGAATGGTGAGGCTTAAGATCTCAAAAAGTTTTGCCTGAAACTTTAAGAGTAGATTTAGGTTTCTTGAGACTATTTTAGGAAAAACTAAAGTCACAATGATAACAAAGGGGTCAAGGGGAACCTTTTACTGAATTTTGGAATCCAACAAATGCGGATGACTAGCAGCTAGTGGCAATAAATAATGATAGGCATGATGATCGATCGTCAGTTTTTGAAAAATGGTGGCTGGTTGTCTGAAAAAAATAAAAGAGTTTGAGAGGTTTATTTTCAGAGAAAGGATGCAACGAAGAAGAAAAAAAAACTTAGAGTTTTATAAGTGGAAAAAAAAAATGCCAAGATCCACACATGGTTTTAGATCTGACCAAAGGTTTGAGCCCTAGATAGGTTTAGGTGAATTGCTTGCAAATTGGCACTAAACTTGATCAAATAGTTTCAAGTCATGGAAACTGCTGTTGAACCAATCTGAACCACTCTAAACCATCCAACTGCTTGAATCACTGAACCGTTGACCTGAGTTTACCAAGGCATTTGTGATATTTTTCTTTATATATATATTGTTAATTTTTACTTGATTTTTTTGTTGTATTTTTTATATTCTTTATTACTATTTTTGCAATTCTCTATTTTATTTTTGGGTGAATTTTGGATGTGACTTTAGAAACATTTTAAAAATTTGCATGGAAAAGGAAATGTTTTAACTTAAATTTTATTTAAGATAAATGTTGAAAATATTTAAGAAAATATTGAAATATCAAATTTTCTTAAATTCTTTGAAAACAAAAATAATAAAAAATAAAATAAAAGATTAAGAATAAAATTTTTTGTTTGTTAAAAACATATGCTAAGGAAAATATTGAAATATCAATTTTTTCTTGGAATAAAATTTTTAAAATATTTACAAAAAAGTTAAAATATCATTTTTTCTAAATTCTTTAACAATAAAAACAAATAAAATAATTTTGAAAATATTGAGAAAAAAGTTGAAATATCAATTTTTTTAGAATAAATTTTTAAGAAAAAATATTTAAGAAAAAATTGAAATATCAATCTTTTTCTAAAAATTACAAAATGAAACTTTTAAATTTTCCAATGATGAAATTACTAAAAGGTTGCAATAGTAATTTCTACTTAAATTTTTAGGCAATATATTATTTTCTAAATAGTGCTAAAATATTAGAGTATTTAGAAAACTGTCCAATATTAAAGATTTTAATAAGAAAATAACCAACAAAAAAAATTTTTTTTAGATCCGACGAGAGCTGCTTCAAGAGTGTTAATAGATATTTTGAATACTCCTAAAGTGAAAAAATATTCTTAAATTTTTACTAAAATATCGAAGTAATTTAAGATTAATTTCAAGTATTAAATTTTCTTGAATTGAAAAAAAAAAAATTTTTGTTAGGCTTGATGGATGGATGACACAAAATTAATTGGTACCATCTTTAGATAGTCTGTATGACTTTGTTCTCTTTTGCTTGTCCTTAACATTTCGTCTTTTTAATGCTCTTATATGCATTAACACTATCTTGTTGTGGTTCCCATAAAGAATAAAGAGAACAGGAAAGAAAGGCATGCATTTCACACTTTTTATTTTGCTAATTAAGAAGTCTAGAGTTTGTTTCGTTCCTTTTTTTAAAAAATAATTTTTACACAAATATAATAAATGTGTTTTTTAGAATTCTTTTATGAAGTAATTTATTGCAATCCTTTTTCTTCATATAGATTTTAATGACCTTTTCGTTAATATATTTGTACTGATATAAGAATGTTTTGTGTTGAATATGTATGTTTGACAGATGGCAAAGGCAATACTAAGTATTGTTCTTATTGCTGTTTCATGTTGCTTTGCTCTTCTTGCTTCAGGACAGCTTACTTATCCATCTGAAGGTTGATGTTGTTTTGGGTTTACATTCTTTCTTTGGGCTCATATTTTGTTAGTTAATAAGAAGAGAAAATGATAAATTCTAGAGACCATTTAGTGTTTCATCATGTTGAATCGTTAATCATTTATTAAATGATTGTTTGTGTTGAATTACAGTTGACGCACTGAATGGCATTTGGCGTAAACTCCAAGATCCAATGAAAAACCTCAGAAACTGGACAAAAAGAGATCCATGTGTATCAAAATGGACTGGGGTAATCTGCACGTATCAAGATGATGGTTATTGGCATGTTCATGAATTGTATGCTTATTCATTTCCTTACTGATTGTTCTGATTATTCTGATTTTTTAATCTAACTTTTGTTATTATAATTTCATCTTTGAAATGTTTATTTCTACAATATCAGACTTTTGATTGTTTTGTGATATCCCTATCAAACTGTGCATTTAATTGAAGAGTGAAGACATCTATCCTTGATATGAGGCAACAACTTTTATTTTGGGAACTAATAATCTCAGCACCAAATGATTACTCAGATGATGCATTTTTCTCCTCTCACTTTGTCACTTGCATGATTTTCTTATCTTAAGAGCTAAGTTGTTTTATATGGACATGCACCTCAAGTGGTTAAGGTGATGGATCCACATGGCCAATTCTTTTAAACAAAAGAAGAATAGGAGAGTGATATAATTTCACTTCACTAGTGGCCTTTAAGACAACAGTCCATAACATTAGTGAAATGTTAGACTTAAGATGGTCTGTTTAATTTACACATCAAGATAATGTTTACTGTTTTGCCTGGTTTCTGCTGTGATGCAGGCGGATGCTAAAATTGAATCTTTCTGGAGATCTTGCCCCTGAAATCGGCCAACTACCTAATTTGACTATATTGTAAGTGGTATCAGATCAACACCTAAGTTTTGGGTTGATCTTGCTGGAGATATTATGTCATTGAGCTATTGTCAAATTCTTGCATCATCATCAATAACTTACTACTTCTGTTCCTTCAATTTGGGCAGGAATTTTATGGGGAATAATATTACTGGCAGTGTACCAAAGGAGATAGGCAATATAAAATCATTGAAGTTTCTGTAAGTAATTCCTATTCAGAAACAAACAAAAGAAATTTTTTCCTATCAGAGACTTTATCCATGGTAGTTCTTCCTTGCTGATGGCTGTGACAAATTTCTAGCTTTCTCTCGTTTTATAGATTGGAAAGAAATTTTGTGCTTAGCAAGACAAACTGCTTTCTCCACTGGCAAAACAAGTGTAAAGGCAGTTTTAATATGTTAGGTCCAGATATTTTTTTTTGCAGATAAGATACAAATAAAATGATGATATATAATCAATTAATGGCTAGTAGAATTTATAAAGTTTATAACTCAAAGCACATAATAACACTGTGGGACATACTAATGAGGGACAGAACTTTCAAAATCTAGTTGGCATTTTTCTTCATTAAGTATCAGCATTCTTCTGTAAGTTTAATACTACTAGGTGAGCATTGTCTCCTATTTTTAAATTTTCTAAGTTCTTATTTTGTGCAAGTAAGTTCAGATGTGATTCTTTGAATTCATCCATCATCTGATTGGGGATAGAGATGATTACATGATCACTAAGAAATAGTTCTTGATATGCTTCTCTCTTTTGTTTTGTGTTTTTTTCCGGAGAATAGAGCAAGATATTTGTTGTTAAAAATATTACAAATTTTCATTGCACAAAGCTTACAAGACTACTCGTGGTTGCAGGCTTTTAAGTGGAAATCAGCTTTCTGGATCTTTAGCAGACGAGCTTGGTTATCTGCCCAAGTTAGTGGTGTTTCAGGTTGATTTGAATCAGATATCAGGATCACTGCCCAAATCTTTTGCAAATCTGGCCAAGTGCAAGCACTTGTGAGTAAATAATATATATTTAAATTAAATGCTTTTATATTAGGAAGTAATTGCATTAATAATCTTTTTTTTTTATGCTTTTTGTTGACCGCAGTCACATGAACAACAACTCAATTAGTGGTCAGATTCCACCAGAGCTCTTCACCATGCCTCAACTTGAGCATTTGTAAGCTCAGTGATAATCAATAGCATTGCGCGTGTTATTTTTAACGGAACAACTTCCTATATTCTTGTGTTTGTCACTAATTGTGGGCACTTATAATCATCTTATATCCATGGATTTGCAGCCTGTTGGACAATAATAACTTATCAGGTTATCTACCACCAGAATTTTCACAGATGCCAAACTTGAAAATGCTGTATGAGAAAGCTTTTCCTTTTCAAGTATTCATATGTTTAACTTATTATTTCTCTTCTACCAGTGTACAAAAATATCATGGTTTTGAGTGCTAGTCCCAGACCAATTCCTTCTGTATCTTGCTGCTATTGAATGAAGCATATCAGCGATTTAGCTCAAAATTAACTAATATCATGTAAATGCAAAGTGCATAAAGAATCACATATTTTTGTTTGTTACGAGAAGAGATCAAGTACTATTGCTATGTCTACCCTATATGCCTTTGATACTTAAAAACGAACTAAATGCATTTGATGCAATGAAGCATCGTTCATTTTATTACAAAACGAATTAACCTGTGAAATTTTACTAATCATTAGTTGTAGGATTAATTAAACAGCTTCATCATTTGGTTTCAGATACTCTTTCCTAAAGTTGTTCCATATTCATGCTGTCTACTGAAATAAATATGGTTTCCTTGAATGGAATTATGATTAATTCTCATACTAGCATTTCCTTTTAATGCAGCCAACTTGATAATAACAATTTTGGTGGAACAGAGATTCCTGCTTCTTACGGCAACATGCCCAACCTGTTGAAACTGTCAGCTTCTGTTTCTCCCTCTCTATTGACTTTCAGTTTATTCATGGGTTAATTTCCTTTCAAAATATGCCATCAAACATGTTGTTCAGATAGGGGAAAAAGGATACTAATAATAGTAAAATGTCAAGGGTTGTAGCATGGGCTCTCATAGTCTTGTGTCTTCACATTCTTTTACAGTTCCTCTTTTTAAATTTATAATGTTCCCCAAACTGCTAAATTTGTGCATAATTTTATTCCATTCATCTTAACAGAAGTCTTAGGAACTGCAGCTTGCATGGAGCTATTCCTGATTTCAGTAGTATTACAACATTTCGTTATCTGTAAGTCTTTGGGCTTTTTTAAGAGTGTTCTATAATTGGTTCCTTTAGTCACATGCCTGTTTGTGTGTTAATATTTTTACCAGTTTCTTTGGTCTATTGTTGATATCAAGCTAGTCATAATGAGATACTGCGATTTTGTACGCTTGACATTTGACATTGATGTTGTTCTGTATGCATGATGATTTAAACAATTTAAATAGTTTTCGGCTGATTACCAAATTTAAGTATATCTCACTTATTTGTGCTGTTCATATTTTCAGTGATCTGAGCCATAACCAACTTACTGGAGGGATCCCAATGAATAAGCTTTCTGATAACATCACAACTATGTAAGGGTTGTTGATGTACAAAGTCATTAAAACTCAGTTCTCTCTCTCCCTCTCTGACACACGCACACACGAACGAATTTTAGCTGCTGTTGCCATTATATGAATTTTCTTTTTCATTGATATGATAAAATGACTCTTTTTCATTGATGTGATAAAATGGATCATCATTGTTTTTGTTCTTTGAATGGGGCAGTGATCTATCTTATAATTTGCTGAACGGATCCATCCCTTCAAACTTTTCAGGCCTGCCTCATCTTCAGAGATTGTAAGAATTAATCTTTTTTTTTTACTGCCAACTTCCTTTACAAGAATTTCATATTGCATGTTTCAGCAATATTGATTGAATTATTTTATTGTGGACTATCTTACACAAGTTGAATGATAGCAAGAAGAACAGACTAATTAATGAGACTTGCTTTTTGTTGCAGGTCACTGGAAAACAATTCGTTAAGTGGAGATGTTCCCTTCACTATTTGGCGAAATGTAAATTTTACTGCTAAGGCAAGACTTATCATGTAAGTCATTAGGGGAGAAAGCTATCATTTTGAGCTACATTTATTGCAAAAAGTTACTTAAAGAAATACAAAAGTAGGATATTGTTGAGAGATCTATGATATCTGTTATGCTATTGAGATTAACTACGTCCAGCATGGTGGATGAATCGCTTGACTTGCCTGGTCCTCTGTGCACATGCTTTACTTGCAGAGATTTCCGGAGTAATTCGCTTTCAAATTTTTCAGGCAGAATAGATCCTCCTTCAAATGTTACAATTAGGTGAGCCTTGATTCTTTTTTTATTTTCTTTTATTTTTCTGTACATGTAAAGCTATGTAATATATTAATTTAACATAACAGTTGCACATACTTTGATAATCTCTAATTAGTGCTTCCTGGATACTTAGGCTCCAGGGCAATCCTGTGTGTACCTTAGCAAATCAACTAAACATAGCCCAATTCTGTCGAATTACTCTTGGAAATGATGATTTTGTATCTGGAAATGGAAGCTCAAGTAACTATAATGACAGCTGCCTACCTCAATCTTGTCCTCTCAGTGACAACTATGATTATGTCCCAGAATCTCCTGATCCTTGCTTCTGTGCTGCACCTTTAGGAGTCACGTTACGCTTAAAAAGTCCTACCATATCAGATTTTCGTCCATATATTTATTCATATAAGATGTTCATTACGTCCAATCTCGGCTTGGATCTTTATCAACTATTTGTGGAATCATTTATATGGCAAACGGGTCCTAGGCTACTGCTGTATTTAAAATTTTTCCCTCAATATCAATATAGCAACAAGACTCATAAATTCAATGACACTGAGGTACAACAGATCGAAGACATGATTGCTACACTTTCAATTCCTCCGGATGACATCTTTGGTTCATATGAGCTGCTCAGTTTTACACTCGGACTTTACTCAAATGGTATCTCTACATTACTGTATCATTCTTTTCTTGTTCCTCAATTTTTTTTGTTTGGTTCTAATCAAGCATCTAATTTTTCCTTTACAAATTTACAGTTCAATTTCATTTTTCTTTTTCAGGATTATCATAAATGACTCCTTTTCTTTTCCTTTTATTTCTTTGAACAAAAAGATCTCATCAAACCAGTTTTTTTACTTGCTGTTAAAGAAAAAAATGAGAAACAGAAAACAAGAAGCATAACTGATGATCTTAACTGTCAACAAAACACTTTTCGCTTATTAATGCAGCTAATCATCATGTATTGCAAATCCTGTACGTCGTTTGTCATTGTCAAAGATAGCACAGTACTCTATGCAACAGGAAAAAGTTTTTGCTATAAGTCTCGGCTTAGAAAGTTGTAGTCTTTTATAGGAGGTTTTGCATGTTATTTACTTTTTCCTATAAATTATAGTATGAAGGAAGAAGGATCATCTTATCAGTGTCTTATCATTAATAACTCATCAATACACTCGTTTAATTTTTTGTTTTTTCTATTTTTGGAAAGATACAAATATAAATTTCCTTTGATCAGCAACAAAAACTTTGGCTAGGGTAAAAATTCATGAATAGAAAATAAAAAGGAAAACAGAAGGTAGAAAATGAAGTCAGATAGCTTTACAGCTTTCAATGAACATTATGCATGTTAATTACAATTGTTACTCTAAATTTAGGCATGTACATAAATCCTTTTGTCTTTTATTCTTCACTTCCCATTGCTACCCTCTTATTAATATATATATATATATATATATAGTAGATTGTACGTTGAACAAGGTGCTCCAGTAGTTTTCAAGTATACTTCAATTTTTAGCTAAATGATTCTTGTTATTGCAGTTTATCCCCAGTCCTCGAAATCAGGAATAAGTAAAGGTGCCATAATCGGAATAATCTTAGGGGTCATGTCCCTTGTAGGTGTAATATCTTCGGCAGTTACGGTCCTCTTCTATATATGGAGCACCAAATCCGGGCATGACATATCAAAAAAAGAGTCAAGTAAGTCCACATGTAATTTCTCAATCGCCTGGCTATTATCTCTTTCTTGTCATATATAAAGGCAATGATCATTACCTAATTTATCCTCCTCCTTGTTACTGTTTCATCCCCATTGCAGTTGCAAAAATTCCGATCGGAACTGATAGTGTTAAGGACTTCAGCTTTGGAGAACTTGAAGCAGCTACAACTGGTTTCAACGATACCACTCAAGTTGGTCAAGGAGGCTACGGAAAGGTTTACAGAGGCATTTTGGCTAATGGAACAGTAGTGGCAATTAAGCGTGGCCAACAAGGATCTTTGCAGGGTCAGATAGAATTTATAACTGAAATAGAACTGTTGTCGCGAGTGCATCATCGGAACCTGGTTTCTTTGGTTGGATATTGTATCGAACAAGGCGAGCAGGTGCAGTCATGGCTGTTCCTTCGTATTACATTTCAAGGTTACAAACCAATATAACTGAGTACAAGGGAAACAAAAGTTGAACAAGAAAAAAAAAAAAAAAAACCCATCTGTCAATGAAATCATGAGAAGAGCCCATATGTTTAAATTCCTAACCGATTCCGTCACAAAAAAAAAAAAAAAGAACCCTAACCCATGGAATTTCATTTGAGCTATCATCAATATCTTTTATCTCATAAATGTAGAATCTTGGTGCAGACTTGCTTAAATGCCAGGGATATCTTTCGTATTACATTTCAAGGTTACAATAAAATTTGGATATTCCCTCCGGATCCTTTTAAAGCTCCTCGGATCATATTGGCTGACTATGCAAGTGTTAGATATACTGAATTTATTGCCCCTTTTCATGAAAAAAGGGATAAAAATTCCGCTTAAGTCAGATGCATCTACAACAATACCTGATATCTGTATAAAAAGAAAGGCTAATTTTTGGCTTTTTTTTGTTCTCAGATGTTAGTATATGAGTTTATGCCCAATGGTTCTCTCCATGATCTTCTCTCAGGTAAATTTCTCTTCAGCTTTCTGATGTTGAGAGCACAGTTGTGTTAATCAAGTTGTGTGGACGCACATGGTTTGAATAATGCCATTTGGATCAGCAATGTAAATTAAACATGATAAAACTTTCACACACGAGAGGTTTTTACCTTTTAGAATGAAACTACAAGCTAAATACAGCGATACCTTTCCTATGCCAAAACTGTATAGGTGGTTTCTTTCAAATGTATACTTTCTGAAAATCCTGACCATTTTCCTAATTGTACATGCTGTTTGACTTCATCTTGATATTTGTCTGAAAATCTACCAATATTATCTTCCACTTCAATGATTTTAACTGTTGCTTTATGTTGTTGCAAAATTTCACATTGCTTTATGTGAGGAAATCACAGATGGATGCAGGCATACCTTGAGTTTCCCCATGCGGTTGCACATTGCATTGGGCTCAGCCAAAGGCATCCTCTACCTACATACTGAAGCTGACCCACCAATAATTCATCGGGATATCAAGGCAAACAACATATTGTTGGACTTCAAGTTTACTCCTAAAGTTTCTGATTTTGGAATCTCAAGGCTTGCACCAGTACCAGATACTGAAGGAGCTGCTGCTCATGTATCCACAGTTGTGAAAGGCACACCAGTAAGAGCTTTGTGATTATATCACATTTCCCACAGGCAAACTAGCATAACTTAGTTCTACATTATACAACACCTGGGATTTAATTTTCACCCAATAAGAGAAACCTTGGACTTTAATCTTCCAATTTCTGAGTGACCTGGAACTCATACAATGGCTTGAGCTGCAGTTAAAAATATCTTTTTTGCACCTAATTTTTGAGAAATGATACACCCGTCAGTTGAAGCATGAGTTCTTGCTTGCAGTCGGATATTTATGCTGCTTTGTTAGTTAATTATTTTGATTTGTCATGAAGTTTACTTCCATTTTGTTTTCTGTATAGGGCTATCTGGATCCTGAATATTTCTTGACTCACACGTTGACAGAGAAAAGTGATGTCTATAGCCTTGGAATAGTGTTTCTGGAACTTTTGACAGGGATGCCGCCTATCTCTCATGGCAGAAACATTGTCCGAGAGGTACTAATTATTATTCCACTGCAAGCACTTTATTCAGTTTTGCTGGAAGATTTTTCTCTAAAAGAAAAAAAAAAAAACAGTTATCTTTAAGCTTTATCATTCTGTAATAATTATACCTGATTGATTTTGGTGATTGAGTTTGTATCAATGTCAGGTGAAACATATTTTTCCTTATCTGATTCTTTCTCTAAATTCATTTCAATATTCTTAATAGAAAAAATAGTTAGAAACACTGTGATGATATTATAGTTTACAAGTTTGCATTCTAAGTCGTAAATCTTCTCTGGATTTGTTGCTGAATCATTGTTAAATAAGCATATTCAGGCAAGCAATCTGGAAATCCTGAACTTTTTTCTTTTATGAAATCATAAGTAAACGTGTACTACAGGTTTATGGAGCTTGTCAATCAGGATTGATGTTTTCCATCATAGACCGGAGCATGGGTTCATACTCTTCTGAAATCATCAAGAAATTTATGGCACTGGCCCTGAAGTGTTGCCAGGATGATCCCAAGGAACGACCGACAATGTTGGAAGTTGTGAGAGAGTTAGAGAACTTATGTTCACTGCTTCCGGAGTCCGACATGATTCCAACAGAGTCAGATGCGTCCATTTCCGAAGTGTCAGGGGTTGGCTCATCGCATCTCTACTTTGGAAAGAATTCCCATCCCCAAATGACCACTGAAATCATAGGAAGTGAACTTGTTAGCGGTGTAATCCCCACCATCAAGCCTCGCTGATGCAA
Organism: Durio zibethinus; assembly: GCF_047325235.1. NCBI lineage: Eukaryota > Viridiplantae > Streptophyta > Magnoliopsida > Malvales > Malvaceae > Durio > Durio zibethinus. The sequence goes on along the minus strand of NC_143165.1, from coordinate 388,347 downwards.
GCAGCCTTGTTTACTCAATGTTGGAATCAAATGTGCTCTCATCAGTTCATCATGTTGAATATTTTGAAAGCAAATGTAATGAGGCTGCTCAGTCACTGTATATGGCTTTAATTTTACGTGAAAAATGGGAAACCAATAGCTATGTATGTAAATACTAAAATTGTGCATTTTGTCTGGAAAATAATAGAATATCATCACTAATAATGAAGATAGTGTTTCAGATTTTTTTTTTGAATGACTTTGAATTTAATTATCTCATAACAATTTCACATTGCTTAGTAGTAAAAACATTCTACAATTTCTTGATGAAATGAATATCCAGGACAGGTCTTACGGTAATATCATCCCCATGTTGAATGATCCTTTGCTTGGATAAATCATAATAACTTCGAGAAATGGTACTCAAAATAAAACCTTTACCTCGACTTACCGTACAAAATCACAAGGTTCGGTGCTTTCACTTGTTTCCTGACAAATTCCCACCAAACTCTACATTATACTTCTATGAATCAACGGACATTGAAAATTACATTATACTTTATTTTCTCATAGCATTGGCTAAAGGCTATTGGGTATTGGAAAAGGATAAAGATTGTTGTAATATTCATATTTTCATAGTCAAAGGAGAACTCCTTTTGTTATGGTGAATGGTGCTGACCTGGTTGTCTCATTCCCCCGGATGGGATTGATACTTGACATTTCCATATCGATATAGAATGAATTATATAAGCAAAGGAATGGGAATGTCATGGTCTTTCTTTCTTGGTAAACACCTGCCTGCTTCTTCAACTGATTTCGACTATGAATTAGTTATTACATCACGTTATTACAATTAATTAGTTAATGCTTGCTCCCTCCACCCTTTTCATAAAAGAAAAGGTACTAGTAATTCACAAAGAAACAACCGAACCTCCACATACTACTATTCAATGCAACAAGTTGAAAATTTCAATGGAAACTGGGCCCAAAGACTAGGAAATTTAATCAATTGAAAAAAACCAAAAAACAGCTCTAAGATGGACCACCAACATATTATGGTGAACAATAATTACGAAAGACTATTCCATAAGAAATTTTCAATGGTGTCGTTATTTCCTCGAAATCGAAATCTAAATCTAAATCATGGGATTTGGAGGGGTATTTACGTCAGGGGCATTTCCTCAACACCATAGATCTGGATAGATCTTTGAAAATCTCATAGTTAAAAGGGGAATTCTTTGTCAATAAGCTAAAATTCTCTTTTAAAATAACCGTAAGGCATTTGTGCTTTATGATTGGGAAAAAGGATATCTACTTATTACTGGAATAGCTGATCATGATTGTGCCTTTGACGTGTAAAATAGAGACTTTGGCTAGTTTGGGAAATAAAGGAACTTAGTATTAACCAAACGGCAATAACTATTTAAATCAAATGAAGTCCAGATTGAATAGGTCTTATCATCAAAACAATATTCTATTATTTTTAATTTAGGATATCAACAATCTTTTTCAATGCTAGGTGATATTTGTAGACCAAGTACTTGGAATCTTTTCCCTCCTTCCCAAGGAAAATGATTTAGACTTTATAGAAAAATTCCACGGAATCTTCAATGTTGCTTTCTAAGAGTATACATGCAATGCAGGGCCAAGTCCCGGGTAAGGACATGGTTGAAAAGCTGTTAATGACTCTTCTACGTAGGGGTGGTAATATAGCACTTTTTGCTGATAGTCAAGGTATCAAACCCTTTAAATTTAACTTAACTGCCATGAAATTAAATTAAATTCCAATCTGAAAGGTTAAAACAGATTGGCCCTTTTGTTACCGCTGACAAGTTATACCGTATGTTTATATGTATATAAATTGTTGAATTGCTTCAAATAATTTTGTTATATTTCATTGCAGTTGTGGAGTTCTATGGGAATTTAGGATTTGAACCTGATCCAGAGGGCATTAAGGGTATATATGTTTTGGTATCCAAGATATTAATTGCCATTTCACTAAGGAAAAGAATCAGCATTACTTCAAATAGGTGCTTTCATCATGGATGTTGGTTCATCTATAAGACTTAACAGGGGCTTGGGACATTAGAGGAGGAAATCAGTACGTGAGTCAAGAATTAATCATATGTTTGCCATTGTAACACACTAAGATCATATTTGGTATACAAAATTCTAATAGAATAGGATAAAATGATAGTATGAATAGAATTAGATTAAATAATACTATCATAACTTATATTTGATGTCTATAAGGATTAAGGTAAAATAATTTATTTATTGATTAAAATCATCCTTCCTCAAAGTTTATACAATTAAAAGTATTGATATAATTTTTAATAGTATAATAAGACATGTAAATGTAGATATCCCGATCTGTCCAGGGTTTGTTTATTTTTATTAATTAAAAATAATAGTGAAAAAAAAAAGGTAGAAACGAAAAATTAGGAAAAATTCTAGGTGATTGGATTTATTTTAGATTGTTTCTACGAGGTTATTAAAGTTGAGATAAACTCAGAATTGAAGATTGAAGGGGTTGAAACTCTTTTTCAGTTTAGGGTTCTAAGATCTTGAACCCTATAAATACAGAGGTGCATTAGGCCTTAATACAGAGAAAAAACCAAAAACACAGGTCAAAAAAGCATCACGCAAGGGAAGATAGAAAGTAATCGAAAGATTTTTAGGGTTAAAAAAGAGGATTTTTTTGGAAATTTTTTTGAAAAATTTTTAGTTTTTCGATAAACTTTTCAATGCTAGTTGAATTTTTGAATTTCTTACGCTGATTGAATTTTTCAGCAAGTTTTCCAGAATCTAACCACATTTCGATATGATTCTTAGATTTCGAGTATTCCCTAGTTTTCAACAACAGATTAACAAAAATCAGTGAAGTTTCGACTGACTTCCAATGAACAAACTCAGATTCTGGTAACATTTTTCAGAATCTGGTGAATATTCAACTGAAGTTCTTCTAGGTTTTTAGAGAGAGAGGGGGAGAAAAGAGGGAGAAGAGAGAGAGGGAAAAGAGATATCTGAGGGAAAAAGAAGGAATTTGGCTTATTTATACCCCATCAAAACGACGTCGTTTTGGCATTTAAAGGGTCCCAAGATTCACGTGTTTTTATTCGAGCAACTCGACTTGAGCGCAACCCACTTCTGCCAATCGTGTAGCAACCGATCCTTTGAGTCGAGCCGAGTTGCCAAGCTGCATCCCTTGAGCCGCTTTTTGTGCTTGGAGTTGAGTCGTTTCCCTATTTTAGTATTTTTTTTCTTTTATTTATTTATTTAAGTATTTTTTGCATGAATAAATTTGGAGAAAAATAAAAAAAAAGTCTAAAACAAGAATAAAATGTTTTTTTGGAGAATAAATATTAATTATCCAATGATAAAATTTTTAAAATTTCAAATGATAAATTTTTATAAATTTTTTATGTGAGAAATTTGTTTCTAAATTTGTCCCAAATTGTGAAATAATTTAGATAAAATTTCAATAACAATAATTAATATTTATTTTCAATCAAAAAAATAAAAAAATAAAAAAAATAAAATTTTGGTTGAAAATATGTGACAATTATCCAATGATGAGATTTTTAAAAATTTCAAATGGTAAATTTTTTAAGAAATCTCTAAGTGAGAAATTTCTTTAAATTTGTCCTAAATGATGGAAGAATTTAAATGAAACTTCAAAAAAATAATTGTCATATTATTTTCCTTTTGAAGATAAAAAAAGAGAAGAAAATTAAAAAAAAAATTAAATTGACCCAAATAGTGAAAAATTTAGAAATCCAAAAATAAATAAATAAATAAAGAGAATTTCTAAATAAGCCTAAATAGTGAAAATTTAGAAATTCAAAAGAGAAAATATTTCTTATTTGACTCAAATTGTGGAATAATTAGATATATTTTCAAATTAAAAAAAAAATAATACTAACAAAAAATTTTTTTCCAACGACGGAACCTCTTCAAGGAAACAAATGAGATCCTTGAATACTTTTAAGATAAGAAAACATTCTTTAAGAATTTTACTAGATTGATGAAAAATCTTACGAATTATTTTCAACATTTTAACATAAAATTTAAAATTATTAGCATCAAGACCTTAGGATAAATTTAAAATAAGATGGTACTATCCTTTGGATGGGCATGTGGGGGTGTTATAACCTTTTTCATATGTAACTAAACTTTCAAACCCTGTTCTGGTTAGTAGACTCGAACCTATTCTTTTATGGACTCTTAGTCAAGCTTAGGAGCTCCTTAAGAGGATAGATTCATTAGGTGGCCAATCACACCTAGTAAAAAAGACTGGTGGTGACTCCTTACTTTGTGTCTAGCTATAAATTTACAGATGTATATATTATGATAGTTTGGCGACTCTACTGGGGACGCTATAGAGAGTTAGGCCATAATAATTTTAAGTTTATCCTATCCTTAGGTCTAATGGTTGTAAAGTGCAATAATTATGTTTTTTTTGTTTACTAACATTTTTTTTTGTCTCTTATTTTATTTATGGGGGTTGATAATTTTATGTTCATTCACACACATTATCACTTGCATTTATATTACATGAACTCTATACCCAAGCTCTATCCTTCTTAAAAATGAGTAAAGTACCTACGTTCTCATGAGATGATAATCTTCGCAATGGCTAGCAAAATACTCTCATTTAAATTGAATCATTTCTATTAGTAGCCTATGATGGGTGAGGATTGGACTGCCTTACTAGTTTATGATAAATGATGATGTAAGAAACAATTTGAGAACCTTTAGTAGTTAAAATTACCTAACTCAGCATATAGTTTGCACTTAAAAGGCCAACCTGAAGATAGAGCTATTCCCACCCATCAATAGATGTACCTTAAAATTAGGATACAAGAAGGAATAATTTGTGTGATATGTTGCTTATCTAACCATTTTGTTTGACTTTGTGCATTTGCATTATCATATCATGCATCATTTTCATTGTCATATTTAACATTGTGCATCTACATCATTTTCATATTAGATTTCATCCATAAAAATGTACATTTCATTCATGCATCAACATATCATGCATAAAGCATAGCATTTCTAATAATACATAATTATGGTACTCAAGGTTTAAGGATAACTCCACTAAACAAAAACTCTACACAACTAACTTACCAATATAATACAAGAACTTGAGCAAGACAAATGAAATAAAAAAATTTTAATCATCTTGAGAGGATAGAGAAAGCTCAAGAGAAGCTAGAATGAAAGTTGAGTAAGATTTTGGATGCCTTGAATAAGTTAAACAAAGGAAAAAGAATATAAAAAAAATACTAGCCAGTAAGATCATCCATCACAAGAGGTGGATGAACCTCTGTAACTTTCTGGTTTTGGGCTGCATCAAGCCCAATCCACACAAGACCCACCACCACAGCAGTTCACATATCTAGTAGGGTATACATATCCTGAAATGTCATCAATTTCAAATCCAGAATAGTACCAGAGTTATGTAAATTTTATCTTTACTGAAAGGGCAGTAGAACCAATATTAATCCCCAACTTGGATAATCCATAAGATAAAAAAAAAACTAAGGCCTAAAGAGAAAAAAATTTTAGAAGGCTCAAAAGCTGAACAGAAGATAAACTTGTTAGAGGAAAGGTTGCTAGCAGTAGAGAAAATTAGTTTTTATGATTTCATGGATGCTGTTGGGCATTGTTTAGTCCCAGATATGATCATTCTTCTGAAGTTCAAGGTTTCAGAGTTTGAAAAATATAATGATACAAAGTGTTCAAATATCTATATTATCATGTATTGTAGGAAGATGGCTGCCCATGCTCATAATGAGAAGCTATTAATGCATGTATTCTAAGATAGTTTTACTGGCTCTACTGTTAGGTAGGATGTCCAGTTGGACAAGACTTGCATTCAATCCTGAAGTGATATGGCCCGTGATTTTATTAATTAGTATTGGCATATCATAGATTTAACCCCTGATTGTTTGTTTTTGTAAAACATAAAGAAAAAGGCAAATAAGTCATTTAAGGAATACGTCTAAAGGTTAAGGGATGTAGCTTTTCAAGAGCAGCCACTTTTGACTAAGAAAGAGACTATAATGCTGTTTGTAAGTACTTTAAAATCTCATTATTATGAAAAAATGATAGGGAATGCAACGAATAACTTAACTAATATGGTAATCATTGAAAATGCCATTAAGAATTGCAAGCTTCAAGAAGGAGAAACCACTAAAAAAGGAAGGTTACCTAAAAAGAAAAAAACTAAAGTCTAAGCTATGAATTTTGATGGGCAACAATATAAAAGCTATGCTTCATATCCACTGTCAGTTCATCCTGTTTACTATCCCATAATTAATGGTATTGTATAGGCCCTTTACCAACCATATCCATAATTAGCTTACCCACTAACTTACTAATTAACCTTTTAAGTACCTGCATCAGCTTCAAAGCCTAACAATCAAGGAAGTGGTTTAAGGAGATCTCAGAATAACCAAGAAAAGGGCACATATTGACCCTATCCCCATGACTTACATTGAGTTATTCCCAGAATTGATCAAGAATAACTTGATATCTTCAGTCATTGTAGAACCATTGAAGCCACCCTATCCAAAGTGATATGATACTAATATGATGTGCGATTATCATAATGAGAATGTGGGTCATTCCATTGAAACTTGTCCTGCTTTCAAACATAAGGTGCAAAGTCTGATCTGAAAAGGTTTGGTAAGCTTCGAGAATTAGTAAGGCAAGATGTTAATAAAAATTTTTCACTTGATCACACAGAGGCATAATTTTGAGAATGATGTTAAGGCTAGTTGAAAGTTACTTGTCATTTTAAGATTTCTTTCAGAGTAATGTTAGGAATTCTTTCATGCAATAAGATTTCTTTCATTATCATAAAAGACAAGTTGATACATTTTATTACATTTACTTTTTCATCCAAATCATTATTCCATACTTTGTTATTTACCACATCTTTTTATTCCCATTCTCAAATTTCAAATGATGAATGTTTAGATAATGATAACAATAATTTTGGGATTTAATTTTGAAAACTCATTCACATTGATAAAGTTCAATCTGATGAAACTATTTGAACAAAAAAAGCCAGCCACTAGCAGTTGTGAAATTAATATGTCTTTAAGATGTGCAATCTTTATAAAGATCAACAAGTTTGTTTTGTTCAATAGATGATTTTTAAGGAAAGAGTTCACATTTGAGATGAAAAATGATCATCTTTCTTTTGTCATTTGAAAAACCATCCATTGTTACCCTTTTTGAGCCTATTATGATTTATTTTTCTAAAAAATTTTGACTAAGGATTACCATCCACACTAGAGGATAATTTTTAAAAAGAAAAAAGGTCTCAAAGATAGAAAAGAAAAAAAAAGCAAAAGGAAAAAAAGAGAGAAAAAAAATTGAATGTCACACATGATTTGACGCAAAATAATGAGAATCATTTTGTGAGGAATAAGGTGAATGAGAAAGAAAAAAGTAGTGAAATGATGTGGAATGGGGTAAAATGGAAAGTTGTATCAAATGATGAGAAATGATTATTTAGTTTTGAACCCTTAAACACATGTTTTGAGCTATTTTATCCATTTTTTTCATGACCCTTCACCACGGCTTACATTACAACTTTTAAAAGTTTATTTAGATCAAATATGAGTGCTTGAATTGAATGATCATAATTGGGTTAAGGCATGCTCATGATAGAACATAGGAATCATGCTACATTACTCTAGAAATTAACGTGTCAGAGATATTACCAATGGATGAAAAAAATTAAAAAAAAAAGGAAAAAAAGGAAAGAGAAAAAAATGAAAAAAAGAAAAAAAAGAAAAAAAAATGAAAGAATGAAAAAAAAAGATGAAAATAAGAGAAAAGAAAACTTAAATTGAAAACCCGAAAGGGCGATTTGGGTATAAAAATCTTTAAGTTGAGAATTGGATAAACAGTTCACATGGAAGAAGGTCAAAGACATCTAAAGATCCCTTAAAGCTGGGGTAAAGTTTAATAAGCTCAAAATTGATCTCGAAGTTAATGGAATAAGTTTTTGAAAAAGAATTCTGGATTAATGTTAAGAATTGTCTAAGTATTCATTGTTTGGACATTATTGTAACATTCAATACCATCCCTAGTGATATACTTTGAATTTGTTCCTTTGCCCATTTGTTTTTGTACCGGACTCACTTCTCATTGATTACCTTTCTTTCGATTCATATTGTGTTCTCTTATTTTCGCATTCTCAGAATAAATCAAGAAAGTATGATTGCATTATATTTTTCATGATTTGAAATGATGATGAATGAATGATGATGTTCATGAAAGATTCTTGCATTTTTTTTGAAAAAAAAATCTAGGATGATAGGGGGTAAAAAAATGAAAAGATGGTAGAAACTTGAAAAGATGATACATGGATGGACCAAATATGGTGATGGATTGCTAGATATAATTTATGAGATATAATCAAATGATGGAAATAATATGGATCAGTGGACGAAATTCATGGCTAATGTTGAAAAGCTTGTGAATGACGATCAAATGATGAAAATAATAGGGATCAGTAGACGGAACACATGACTTGTGAGTGGTGATCAAATATTATGGATCAATGGACAGAATTTATTCTGAACAACTAAAAGGAAATATGGGATAGAGGAATCTTGAAAACCATATTATCACGATTAATTAAAATTTCATGACATTTTTTTGCATTACATATATATAACTTGGTTTGGACATGCATCAGCCAACAAACATTTAAATTATGACCTAGGATATCCCATCTACATTATTGTGAGAATCCAGACTATTGCATTTGCATCATTGATCATGACATTCATTACATATAAAATTTTGATTTTGATAAAAGTTTGAAAGTCATCCAAAAAAATGTTTTTTGAATATTTGAATAAAGTTTTTTAAGACAAGATTGTGAATCCTCAAATGAGAATCTTTGAGTTTTCAAATGAGAATCTTTGAGGTTCAAATGAGAATTTTAAAATTTCAAATGAAAATCTTTGAGTTTCAAATGAGAACCTTTGAGTTTTCAAATGAAAATATTTAAGTTTCAAATGAGAATCTTTGAGTTTCAAATGAGAATCTTTGAGTTTCAAATGAGAATCTTTGAGTTTTTTAATGAAAATATTTGAGTTTCAAGTGAGAATCATTGAGTTTCAAATGATAATCTTTAAGTTTCAAATGAGAATCATTGAGTTTTTAAATGAGAATCTTTGAGTTTTTAAATGAGAATCTTTGAGTTTTTAAATGAGAATCTTTGCGGTTTCAAATGAAAATCTTTAAGTTTCAAATGAGAATCTTTGATATTGGAAACCCCAAAATTTGTTGGATATGAATCTTTGAATTTGAACTAGAAGCTTTATATTTTTTAATGAGAACCTTCAAAATTAGATGTGAAACTCTAAAATTATTAGGTGTGAACTTCAATGAGAAGTTTTGAAAATTTAGGATGAAATCCTCAAGTTTTAAAGTGAAAATTTTTTGAATCAAAATCTTTGACATTTGGGAAGTGAAACCTTAAAGTTTTTAACTTTTGGGTGTGAAACACCAGAATTCAAATGTGAATCTCCAGAATTTGAATCTTTAAATGTTGGATGTGATTCTTGCAATTTGCATGCAAATCCCTAATCAAATTTTGGTGAGTTTTTGTAAAGCTGAAAAGTTCTTGCGAATCTAAAAATTCTTATGAGTCTTTGAATTGTGAACCTTTAAATTTTGAACTCAAATTGAGAATCTTTGAGTTTCCATTACAAATTTCATCAGGCATGATCTATGACTTCTCTAAACATGATTGTCAAGGAGTTTTAATTTTTTAAAGTTATTGAGCCTCTGTTTAGAGGATCTTTTATTCTTAAAAGTTGTTGAGTCTCTGTTTAGATAAGCTTTATTTATTTTTTAAAATTGTTAAGCCTCTGATTAGAGGAGCTTTATTTATTTTTCAAAGTTGTTTAGCCTCTGATTAGATGAGCTTTATTTATTTTTCAAAGTTGTTGAGCTTTTGTTTAGAGGAGCCTTTATTTTTCAAAAGTGTTTGAATCTCTGATTAGGAGAGCTTTATTTTTTTTTCAAAAGTTGTGAGCCTTTGCTGAGGGGAGTTTTGTGTTATTTAGCCAGTGTAAGTGTCTGATTAAAAAATAAAAAACAAAAAAATGAACATGTTGGGATGATTATTGGATGTAAAGGGTGTCTACATCTTTGCACAATTCCTACTGCAAAAAAAATACGTAAAAAGAGACAACTGTAGACACCTCAATTTGTTCGAAGTTTGTTTATTTTTATTACTTAAAAATAATAATGAAAAAAAAGGTAGAAACAAAAAATTAGGAAAAATTCTAGGTGGTTAGATTTGTTTTGAATTGTTTCTGCTGGGTTATCAAAGTTGGGATAAACTTAGAATTGAAGATTAAAGGGATTGAAACTTTTTTTTAGTTTAGGGTTCTAAGATCTTGAACCCTACATATACAGATGTGCATCAAGTCTCAATACAGAGAAAAAAATAGAAACACAAGTCAGAAAAGCATCACGCAAGGGAAGATAGAAAGTAATCGAAAGATTTTTAGAGTTTTTTGGGTTAAAAAAGAGGATTTTTGTAGAAAATTTTTTGAAAAATTTCTAGTTTTTCGGTGAATTTTTTTTATGTTAGTTGAATATTTTAGTGAATTTTTCGACGACGATTAAATTTTTCAACAGGTTTTTCAGAATCCAACCAAATTCCAATGGGATTCCCAGATTCCAACATATTCCCTAATTTTTGACGATAGATTACCAAAGACCAATGAAGTTCCTATTGACTTCTGGTGAACAAACCCAAATTTTGGTAACATTTTTCAAAATTTAGTGAATTTTCAACTGGAGTTCATCTGAGTTTTTAGAGAGAGAAGGAGAGAAAAAAGGGAGAAGATAGAGAGAAAAAAAGAGAAATCTGAAGGAAAAAGAAGGAATTTGGCCTATTTATCCCCCCATTAAAACGATATCATTTTGGTATTTAAAAGGCCCCAAGATCTGCGTGTTTTTATTCGGATAACTCGACTCAAACGCAACCCACTTCTGTCGACCTGCGTATCAGCCAATCCATTGATTCGAGCTGAACCGCCAAGTCGTATCCCCCGAGTCGCTATCTGTGCCTAAAGCCGAGCCACCAAAGTCACCGAGTCGAGTCGTTTTCCTATTTTGATATTTTTTTCCTTTTTTATTTATTTTATTTATTTTTTAGTTTGTTTTGCATGAATAAATTTTAAGAAAAATAAAAAAGTATAAAACAAGAATAATTTTTTTTTAGAATAAATATTAATTATCCAATGATGACATTTTTAGAAATTTTCAAATTGTAAATTTCTATAAATTTTCTAGGTGAGAAATTTTTTTCTAAATTTATCCCAAATGGTAAAATAATTTAGATAAAATTTCAATAACAATTATTAATATTTTATTTTCAATCAAAATAAAACATAAAATAAAATAAAATTTTGGTTGAAAATAGGTGATAATTATCTAAGGATGAGATTCTTAAATATTTCAAATGGTAAATTTTTTAAGAAATCTCTAGGTGAGAAATTTCTTTAAATTTATCCCAAATTGTGGAAGAATTTAAATGAAACTTCAAAAAAAATAATTTTCATGTTATTTTCCTTCCGAAGATAAAAAAAAAAAGAAGAAAATTAAAAAAGGAAATTTCTAAATTGACCTAAATAATGAAAAATTTAGAAATCCAAAAACATAAATAAATAAAGAGAATTTCTAAATAGGCCCAAATGGTAAAAATTTTAAAAATTTAAAAGAGAAAATATTTCTAATTTGGCCCAAATAGTGGAATAATTAAATATATTTTTAAATTAAAAAAATCAAAAAATAAAAAAATAAAACTAACAAAATTTTTTTTTTCAATGATGTAGCCTCTTCAAGAAAACAAATGGGATCCTTGAATACTCTTAAGGAAAAAAATATTTTTTAAGAATTTTATCAGATTAATGGAGAATTTGAAGAATTATTTCTAACATTTTAACATAAAATTTAAAACCATTAGCATTAAGACTTTAGAATAAATTTAAAATAAGATGGTACCATCTTTTAGATGGACATGTGGGAGTGCTATAAACTTTTTTATATGTAACTGAACTCCCGAGCTTTATTCTGGTTGATAGACCTAAACCTATTTTTTTATAGACCCTTAGTCAAGCTTAAGAGCTCCTTAAGAGTATAGATTCATTAGGTGGCCAATCACACATGATAAAAAAGATTGGTGGCAATTCTTTACTTTGTGTCCAGCTATAGATTTATGGATTTATATGTTATGACAGTAAATTTAATCTCATGGATTAAAAATAATTTTCTTCATTTTGAGAGGATTGAATCATCTTATACCAAAATGATGATAATCTTTTTTATAATTTTATCCCTTTCAATTAAATATAAATCAAACATAATATAAAATAATTATTATACTATCTTATCCTTCGTCCTATGTACCAAACATAATCTAAATGTCAATGTTTATTATTACTAAGTGATCCATTTGCTATGGATTTATGTTTAGGGGTCATTTTTCTAGTCTTTATCGTTAAGCATTTAACTTAAAACCAATTAACAATAAGTGAAGAGACGTAATATGAATATAAGGCTATAAAAAATTAAAAATTTATTAGATGTGAAATAATCTATTTTAACAGGTCCCGATCACGTATAAGCAAAGATAGAATAAGCTTTTCACGTGACAATTAAGAAAGGGTAATGAAAAAAAATATTAGCTTTAATGTCATGTTAAGCATTTAACTTATAACCAATTAACAATAAATGAAAGAATTCAACTTAAATATAAGGCTACAAAAAATTATAAATTTATGAGACATGAAATAATCCACTTTAACATTTATGATTCACTATTTGACCAACTTAATGTACGAGGGAAGTTTTTTTTTTTTTTTTAAAGCCTGAAGATGCTTGAAATATATATTTTTTATTTTACTGATAAGGTTGTGGATTGTGACGTTGGACATACTGTCTTGTTAAGGTTATCTAAAAACTAATTGAAAGTGATGTTATGGAACCGTTTACTTCTTAGATTTTGTAAAGCTGAGTATCATTTGGGATTTCCCTCCTTCAAATTAACTCATAAAGAATTGCATTAATAAAGACCTTACTTTCACAAATTATTTGTAATGAACCAATTAATCTAACTGATATTTTTGTGTGTATATGTATATATATATGTTTATAAAAAAAGGAGGACTTTGCTTTATTCTTATTATTATTATTAATGGAAAGGATTTGACATTTTAAACAATTTGTTACAGTAGTAGCAAGTAACTACATTTGAAAGAACCGTTCATGTGGGATGTATGGGTTTAGTTTGGGTAATATATAGTTCACTTTTATATGAGTTTTTTTTTTTTTTGGGGGGGGGGGGGGGGTGAGGGTTGGGGGAGATTTCTTCTAAGAGTCAATGAACATTGAAAATTGCATTATACTTTACTTTTTAATAGCATTGGCTAAGGGGAAAAGATTGTTGTAATATTTATATTTTCATATACAAAGAAGAACTCCTTTTGTTTATGGTGAATGGTGCTGACCTGGTTGTCTCACTCTCACAAATGGGATTGATACTTGACATTTCCATATCGATATAGAATGAATTATATAAGCAAAGGAATGGCAATGACATGGTCTCTCTTTCTTGGTAAACGCCTGCCAGCTTCTTAAACTGATTCCGACTATGAATTAATCATTACATTTAATTAGTTATTACACCGCGTTATTACAATTAATTAGTTAATGCTTGCTCCCTCCACCCTTTTCATAAAAGAAAAGGTACTAGCAATTCAAAAAGAAACAACAGATCAGGACACACGGTACAGTTGACTTTCAAGTTCTCTTTAATAGAGGCTTGCTGTTGAAAAGCTTTTTTCTTTTCTTTTTATTTTTCCAATTTCTGTTGAAAAATTCTAAATTTCAAAGTACAGCTGTACGAGGGAAGAGATCAAAGATATATTTATATATATATATATAAATACTATTTTTTGACGCATACATGATGTATGTGTAATTTTTATTTTTAAAAATTTATTTTAATAAATAATTTTTTTGATATTATGTTGATAATGATAAATATTAATAATTTAATTTTGATTTTGGTATAATATAAATAAAATTTGATAACTTTTTATATAGTTTTGATTTTTATAATGTTTGATAAAATTTTTGTAACTTTCAATACAATTTTAATAATTTTTTGTAAATTTTAATAATCTCTTGATATAATTTTTGTAATTTTTTAATAACTTATGATATACTTTTGATAATTATTAATAAAATTTATGTTATCATACATTTAACAATAGATTTCGGTAGGAAAACCATGATTTAGTTCTAGTATAAGATAATTTTTTTTATATAATAACATTATATTTTCATTTAAATTTAGAATTTTTTTCACTAAACTTTTTTATTGAATAGGTTTACTATAAGTTTATCTTAATCTCTCAAGATAAAATTTTTTGCTCAATTTCTGCTAACAACAAAAATTCAATTTTCTGACAATTCAAGTATAAAAAACTTTATCAATGATTGACGATTAAGTTATCATTGATTTACTATTATGTTATTAACAATTTACTATTAAGCTATCAATGATATACTGCTAAATTATTAATGATTTACTACTAATTTAGTATTAATTTACTACTAAGTTATGATTGATTTACTATTAAATTATTGATGATTTACTACTAAGTTATTGATAATTTGTTATAAAATTATAACTGATTTACTATTAATTTATCGATGATTTATTATAAAATTATCAATGATTAACTAATTTACTACTAAGTTATTAGTAATTTACTATTAAGATATCAATAATTTACATCTAAATTATTAACAATTTACTATTATATTATTATATATTTATTATTATGTTATCATTGATTTGCTACTCAGTTTTCAATTATTTACTACAAAATCATCATAGATTTATGATAAAATTAACCCTAATTTATTATTAAGTTATCACTAACCTATATTAAATTATTCATGATTTACTATTTAAGTTATTATTGATTAACTATTAAATTATTAATGATTAATTACTACTAATTTTTATTGATTTACTTTTAAGTTTTCAATAATTAACTACTAAATTATAATTGATTTTACTATAAGTTATTTATGATTTACTATTAAGTTTATCAATTAATTACTATTAAATTGAAATTGATTTTCTATTAAGTTATCACTAATTTATTATTGATTTATTATTAAATTATCGATTAAGTTCACTTTTTTTATTAACTTATCATTAATTTACTAATATGTTGTTATGCATTTACAATTATCAAACATGAATTTAAAGGTCCACTAATAATATACAAAATAATTTTCTTTATATAAAATAATATTATTGTTTTATTCAAGTTTATAAATTTTTTAATAATTTTTTATTAAATATGTTTATGGCACGTTTATAACCCTTAAAATGAAAGTTTTGACTTTGATTTTACAAATATCCAAGGTTCAATCCCTAGTAACTTTAAGTATAATAAAAGTTATTAATAACTGACAATTAAGTTATCAGTTATTTACTATTAAGCTATCAATAATATACTACTAATTTATAAATGATTTGTCATTAAGTTATGAATGATTTACCATTAAATTATTGGTGATTTACCACTAAATTATTGAAGATTTATATAAAGTTATAATTGATTTACTACTGATTTACTAATTATTTACTAAAAAGTTATCAATGATTAACTGATTTACATACTAAATTATCACTGCAATACAACTAAATTATTAGTAAATTAGAATTGCATTATTAATAATTTACTACTAAATTATTAATTTACTATTAAAATTTTAATTATTTACTATTATATTTTATATATTTATTATTACATTTTCATTAACTTACAAACTTAATTTTTAATTATTTATTACAAAATTATCACTAATTTATCACTAAATTATCTATAATTTATTATCAAGTTATTACTGATTTATATTAAATTATCATTGATGAACTATTATGTTATTAATGATTTACTATTAAGTTATACTGATTTACTTTTAAGTTTTCAATGAATAACTACTAAATTATCAATTATAGACTATTCATTTATAATAGATTTACCATTATCAATAATTAACTATTAAGTTATTACTTGTTTTTTGTTAACTTATACTTGATTTAGTACTGTGCGATTATGCATTTATAATTATATTATAATTGATTTATTATAAAAGTATTATGCATTTATTATTGTATTATTACTAATTTACTAAAAATTATCAAATTTGACTACTAAACTATCATTTATTTACTATTAAATTATTACTAATTTATTATTAAGTTATTAATAATTAATATTAAGTTATATTGATTATATTTAAGTTTTTAACAATTAACTATTAAGTTATTAATTATTTACTACTATATTATCATTTATTTATGTATATAAAAAAATAGAGTAATCACAGTGTATGTCAAATGTAATTCATAAGATAAAGAAAGAAAGAAGAAAAAGTTCAAGTGTAAATGACTTGAAAAATAAGAGTGAATGTTTTTAATTTACTATTCATAGTTTAACACATAATAATAAGTTAAAATCATAACTTTTTATATTAATGTAAGTATTAAAACTAAATTAAATAAATATATACAATATATATTAAGTTAATATTTTTAAGAAATTCTTCAAAATTTCTAATTTATGGTAAAATATTACATATTAAAATAAGTTTTATTAATTATTTGATTGAATAATTAATATATATGTTTTCATTTATACCTATTAGCGAAGTAAAATTACATATAAAAGATTAAAAATTTGGAAGCGTTATATCACCAATGAAAGTAATAAATTTTGCCTTATATTTCTATCTTTAAGTATATAACTACTTTGTGACCCGAGCGACGCATGGGATTTTTATTTTTTTATAAAATTATTTTAATTAATTAAATTTAATATGATAATATTATATTTTTTTAACTAAATTCATATGTTGTTATTGTATTTATTTTAATTTGAAATCAAAATATAAAAAATTCTCCATACAAAATTTCAGTTAAAATTGGAAAGCATATTTTGTCTTTATTTTTCCAACAACCTATTTATTAGGTTTGGTAACATAAAATTAAAAGAGATTTGGATTTTAGTGTAAAATGTGTGATAAAGAACATAAAAATATAAGATTAATTCATGATTAGACAATCACTCATTTCAAAATAAGTTATTTTAATTTTTATGAACTCATCAATAAAAAAAAAACATTAAGAAAATTTATAATCTAAAAAATATATGTTAAAATTAAGTTTTAAATTTTTATTTTTATACGTTAAGAAAATCAATAATTTAATTGTAGTGAATTCACTGATATTTATCTTTGCCAATTAACCTTTAAATAATAAAATTAAAAGATTTTATTAGCGAGCACATTTATTACATAGCACTTTTTCCCGTTAATATATACGTATATTTTAACATATATTTTAAGATTATATTTGAGGCTAGATTATAAATATAAAATAATAGATAATATAAAAACAAAATCAAGAGTACATAGTAATAATTTAATATAGGATAAGTTTTATATAAATAAGATAATGAAATTAATAAATTTTTTTATAAAAAGTATATAGTTATTAATTTAATAATGTTATAACGTATAAGTCAGTGAACCTATCACTAAATATTGACTTAAAGAGTTGCCACTAATCTTTTTATTTAGGTGCAATTGGGCGGGCGTCTAACTGAATTTGTCCATTTTTAAAGAAAAATCCTAAGTTTGACTCAAACATCTTAAAAAGATAGATTTAATGTCTATAAAACCAGAATTAGGTCCGGAAGTGCAATTATGTGTGAGAAAAGTTATAGCACCCCCACAACGCCTATTAATGATATCGCTCGATTTCATGTTATCCATTAAGCTTTAAAAATCTTACTGAGTAATTAATTATTAAAAATTATTCTTAATTTACTCCAATACTTTTGGTAAAAAATTAAAAAAATTCTCTAACCTCAAAAGTATACAAGAAAACTATTGTCTCTTTTGCAAAAGTTCCGTCTTTGGATTATTTAACATTTAAAAATAATTCAAGAAATAAAAGAAAAAAAATAACACTTCAACTTTTCTTGGAGAATGCTTTTCGTGTTTTATTATTATTATTATTTAAAAATTCATGCATTTATTCAATGAAAATTGATACTTTCAACCTTTTCTCAAAAAAACTCTTTCAAAATTTTCATTTTCAAGAAAAATTGATACTTTCAACTTTTCCTTAAAATATTTTTTTTTGAATTTTTATTTTCAATGAAAATTGATACTTTCAACTTTTTCTCAAAAATACTTTTTTTCGAAATTTTTATTCTTTAAGGAAAATTGATACTTTCAACTTTTTCTTAAAATATATATTTTTTAATTTTTATTTTCGAGAAAAATTGAAACTTTCAACTTTTTCTCAAAAATATTCTTTTTGAAATTTTTATTCTTTAAGGAAAATCTATACTCTCAATTTTTTCTTAAAATGTTTTTTGAAATTTTTGAAGATTTGCAAGAATTTTTGGTTAACAAAATTTCAAATTTGCAAAAATTAGAGCTTTAAATGATTTTCAGATTCGCAAGGATTGGAGATTCATAAGAATTTCAGATTCACAAAAATTAGAGATTCGCAAGATTTTCAGATTTGCAAAATTTGAAGATTCGTAAAAATTTTTTGTTCACAAAAATTTCAAATTTCCAAGATTTTTTGGTTCATAAGAATTGAAAATTCACAAAATTCAAATATTTGCATTCAAAAAACTTTCTAGGGATTCACAACCAAAATTTCAGAGGTTCTCATTCAAAAATTATAGGATTTTATTCAAAATTTCAAGGATTCTAATTCAAAAACACTGGGGATTCACATAAAAAAATTCAAGATGCTCATTTAAAATTCAAATATTCTCATTGAATTATGAAAAATTATTCTTGGAGGTCTTATAAATCTTCCTCAACATTGAAAATGCTTGTTCAAAAGGTTTCACAACTTTAAAAATTGGAATGTTTCCTCATCAAAAATCTCATTATGAAAAATTTTTCTTATTTAAGGTTTTAAAATTTCAAAATTTTCTTATTTTTTTCAAAATTTTGCATGATAGTAATGCAAATGCTTTTTCAATGATGCAAATATAATAACCTAGATTCTCACAATAATGCAAATGTCATATGCTAAACCATGATTTAAATATTTATTACATGATGCAAATGCATGACCAAACTATGATGCAGATGTAGTTATCAAAATAAAGATTCAAATATTCACCAAATTATGTACATGTATTATTCAAACAACAATGTAATACACATGTCACTAAAATCAATACCATGAAATTCTAATTGATTATGGTAATAAGGTTCTCAAAACTCCACTATCTCACATTTCTTTTTTAACTTCCCAGCACTAACATTTTCAGAATCAATTTACCAATTTCATTAACTAATCCATGTTATTTCCAGCATTTGGTCACAACACACATATTATATTGGTTGATCCATCGCCATATTCATCATTTGGATGCCACATTTGCCTTTTCAAATCATTATTTGGGTGCCATCCTTTTCATTTTCTTTTTGCCCCTGTCATCTTGGATTTCTTTTCAAAGGAATGCATGAATCTTTTATAGACATTGTCCTTCATTCATTATCATTTCAATTCATGATAAATACAATGCAAGCATACATTTTCTCTATTTATTCTAGGGAAGCAAAAATAAAAGAGCACAAAATGAATTAGGAAAAAGGTAATCAATGAGGAATGAGTCTAGTACAAAAATAAATGGGCAAAGGAATAACTTCAAAGCATGTCATTAGGGATGGTATTGAATGGTGTAATAATGTCCAAATAATGAATACTTAGATAATTCTCAACATTAATCCAATTTTTTTTTTCAAAAACTCATTCCATTAACTTTCAAAATTATTTTGAGCTCATTGAACTTTGCCCCAACTTTTAGGGGATCTTCAAATGTCTTTGATCTTCCCTATATGAACTATCTACCCAACTCTCAGCTCAAAGGTTTTTTTACCTAAATCGCCTTTTTGGATTTTCAATTTGAGTCTTCTTTTTTTTTCATTTTTTTTTATTTTTTATTTTTTTTATTTTTTCGTTTTTTCTACTTCATCCATTATTAGTATCTTCTACACATCAATCTTTAAAACATAAGAACAAAGCATGATTACCTTACTCCATCACGACCATACCTTAGTCCAACATATGATAATTTAATTTGAGCATTCACATTCAATCAAAATAGACTTTTAAAGGTTGTAATGTAGGATATAATGAGGCGTCATGAAAGAAATGGATAAAATAGGCCCAAAACATATGTTTAAAGGTTTCACATATCTTCCATACATCAATCTTTAAAACATAAGAACAAAGCATGATTACCTTACTCCATCATGACCATACCTTAGTCCAACATATGATAATTCAATTTGAGCATTCACATTCAATCAAAATAAACTTTTAAAGGTTGTAATGTAAGCTATAGTAAGGCGTCATGAAAGAAATGGATAAAATAGGCTCAAAACATATGTTTAAAGGGTTCAAACCAAATGATCATTTTTCATCATGTGATACAACTTGGCATTTTGCCCCATTCCACTCATTTCACTACTTTTTCTTTTTCATTCATCTTATTCCTCACAAAAAAATTCTCACTATTTTGCCCCAAATCATTTGTGGCATTTATTTTTCTTTTTTTTTTTTTATTTTTTTATAAAGGGTTTTTCTTTCTTTTCACTCCCTATCTTTAAGATCTTTTATTATCTTTTTTATTTTTTTCTCTTTTCAAGTAGGTTTTTTCATAGTTTTCCCCTAGTGTGGAGGGTGATCCTTGGTTGGGGATCTTTAGAAAAAATCATAACAGGCCCAAAAGGGGTAGCAATAGATGATTTTATTTTTATGAATGGTAAAAGAAAGACGATTATTTTTTATCTCAAATGTGAATGCTTTCATTGGTGATCATATTTTGAACAAAGACAGACTAATAGATGCCTCCAAGACATGTCTATTTTTCATGAATGATATCTGCTTGTAAATTACTTTTTTGCTCAAATAGTCTCCACAAATCAATATGAATGAGTTTTTAAAATTAAATCTTGGAATTATTGTTTATCATTGTCCAAACATTCACCATTTAAAATTTGAGAATGGGAATAAAATAGATATGGAAAGTAATAAAAAATAATGATTTGGATGAAAGAAAAAATGTAATGAAATGCATCAAGTTGCCTTTTATTAAAATGATAAAAAAAATAAAATTTTATTACATAAAAGAAATCTTAGCATTACTCTAAAAGAAATCCAAGCAATCTTCAACCGGTATCAACATCCTTGACCTTCCCCAAAACTATGCCACTGTGTGATCAAGTGAAAGGTTTTTACTGACTTCTGATTTTTTTGATTCGTTGAAGCTCACCAAGCTTTTTCAGATCAAACTTTACACCTTGTGCTTGAAAGGAGGGTAAGTTTCTATAAATGACCCACATTTCCATTATGGTAATCACATGTGACATTCGTATTATACCACTGAGGATAGGGTGGCTTTAATGATTTTAGAATAATTGGAGATACTAAGTTATTTTTAATCAGTTCTAGGAATAACTCAGTGTAAGTAATGGGAATAAGATCAATGTAGGCCTTTTCTTGATTATTTCAAGTTCTCTTCAAACCACCCGCTTGGTTATTAGGCATTAAAGTTAGTGTAGTAATAAAACCAGGCCCATATATAGGTGTTTGAAAAACTAGTCAAAAGATTAGTTATGGAACATGATAGTAAGAAAATAGTGCAACATGATTAATGGCTAGATAATAGGCAGGATATACTGGATGTAGGTATGAGGCATAAGTTTTGAACTGTTGTCCTTCTAAACTCATAATTTGAGCTTCACTTTTTTTTTTTGGACATTCCAACCTTCTTTATACTGAAGGTCTTTCCTTCTTCAAGCTTACCACTCTTAATGACATTCTCTATCATTTCCCCAAAGATCACTATATCGATAAAATTTTTTGTGGCATTCTTAATCATTTTCTCAAAATATGGAGGCTTTAGAGTACTCATAAATAAGATAGTCATTTTTTTTTTAGTAAGAAGTGATTGAACTTGAGTAGCTATATCTCTTCACCTTTATGAATACTCTTTGAAGCTTTCAGAATATTTTTTTTCATACTTTATAGATATAGATAATCTGGAGCTAAGTCTATAATTTATCGATAATGAACGATGAATGCCTTTGCTAAATCATTTCAGGAATAGATACGGACTCAATCTAACTAGATATACCACTTTGCAGTTGAGTTAGTAAGACTATTTTGAAACACATGCATTAATAATTTTTCAGTATGAGCATAGGCCACCATTTTGCAATAGTATATGATAACATAAGTTACTGTGCATTTTGTCCTATCATATTTTTCAAATTCAGGGACTTTAAATTTTGACAGGATAGCCACATCTAAAACTAAGTATAGTTTAGCTACATCTATAGAGCTAAAATAATCCATTCCTTCAATGGCTCACACTCTTTTTTTTAAAAGGTTTATTTATTATGTACTTGAATCTTTCATCACCTTAAAAGTTTTCATCTTCAATCTTTCTTTCTCTTTAAAATCATCAAAATCAAAAACCTCAATTGGATCATACATCTTTACCCCAAAGGTAGGATTAGTATAGTTATGAAATGGCATTTCAGGATATGCTTTAGAAAATAGCATCAATGGGGCTTGTGTATTTTAAGGAGATTTGCCTTGATTTAGGCCAAACCCAGAAGGGTGTAGAAGAGCCATAATATCCTATTTCTCATTCGAATTAGAGGTCTCTTCTATTGTCTTACCCTTATCCAATTTTTTTAACATTTTCATCATTTTCATCAACTCTCCTTTTATCTCCTTTTGAGCTTTCTCGATCTTGTCCATACGGGTACTTCGTTTTTGTTCCATTTGCTTTGTTTACGATCAAGTATTATATGGGTGATGTGTAGGTTGGCTTGAATTTGTCAATGGTTGAGTTATCCTTAAACCTTTGATTACCACAAAATAAGATGCTTGCATTACTTATATGCTTTTTCATGAAAGAAGGATTATAAAAATAATCTTAATGTGCAACCCCTAAGATTTCAAGTTAACACATATGAAATGAATGCAAAAAAAATATATGCAACCTAACGTTATCTTATTTTAAACAAAAGAAAAATAAATGAAAGAAAAAAAAATTCAACCAACATGCACTTTATCATAACAATTGACATATACAAAAGTTAATATCCATACAAGAAAGATCAATCATTGCAAAAATGTAACTTAACTATTGGATTTTTCTATAGTAAAAAAAGGTAAGGCTCTAACTATAGGTTAGGTTACTTATGGTCACTAGATGTGGTTTAAGGTTGATAGTTTAAAGGTTCTCAAATTATTCCTCACATTCTTGTCCATCATAGATTAGTAAGGCATTCTGATCCTTACCCATTACAGGCTACAAATGAAAAGGGTTCAATTTGAGTAAGAGTATTTCGTGAGCTATTACGGAGGTATTAAAATCTCACGAAAGTATAGGTACTTTACTCCTTCTTAGAGGGACAGAGCTCTAGTATAGAGCTCATGTTATGCATATGCATGACATAAATAAATAAATAAATAAAAATATAAAAAAATCCATTTTATTAGGCTTTTGGATAACACAAATTTATTTGCTAGCCTGACTCTCGACATATCCCCAGTGGAGTCGCTAAACTATTATAACGTATATGTCAGTGAACCTATCGCTAGACATTGACTTAAGTAATTACCACCAATCTTTTTATTTAAGTGTGATTGGTCAACTAACTGAATCTGCCCCTTTTAAAAAAGAAATTCTAAGTTTGAATCAAGCATCTTGAAAAAGTAGATTCAATGTATATCGAGTAATTAATTATTGAAAATTATTCTTAATTAATTCCAATACTTTTAACAAAAAATTAAAAAAATTTCCTAACATCAAGAGTATATAAGAAAATTATTGTTTCTCTTGCAAGGGCTCCGTCGTCAGATTATTTAACATTAAAAAAGAATTCAAGAAAGAAAAGAAAAAAAATAATACTTCAACTTTTCCGAGAGATCATTTTTCTTATTTTATTATTATTTTTTAAAAAATTCATGCCTTTATTCAAGAAAAATTGATACTTTCAACTTTTCCTCAAAAAAATCTTTCGAAATTTTCATTTTTAAGAAAAATTGATACTTTCAATTTTTTGAAAAATATTTTTTGAAAATTTCATCTTTAAGGAAAATTGATACTTTCAACTTTTCCTTAAAATATATTTTTTTAATTTTTATTTTCAAAAAAAAATTGGTAGAAAAATTGATACTGTCAACTTTTCCTCAAAAATACTTTTTTTTTTGAAATTTTTATTCTTTATAAAAAATTGATACTTTCAACTTTTCCTTAAAATATTTTTTTAAAATTTTTATTTTTAAAAAAAATTAACACTTTCAACTTTTTCTCAAAAATATTCTTTTTGAAATTTTTATTCTTTAAGGAAAATTTAACTATATGATCTCTTTTATTAACACTTATTCTATGAGATGAAGTTGATATTTTTAAGTCGATAAGAGATGAATTAAATATTTATGATTTTTAGGTCTCAAATGTTGGGTTCTCATTCATTTTAATAACTTTAATCATACTTAAAACCTAAAGTAAGATTCAAAAAATGATGGTTTTATTTGTGGTGTATAATTCGTAATAATTATATTTATTTTTTTATGAATTTAATATCAAAGAGGTTAGTTAATATATTACATATATAAATAAATAAGAAATAAAATAATGATAAAAATTAAATGTTAAAAAATCCTTCGTTATTGAAAAAAATTCTTTGGATAAAAATGATAAGAAAATGACAAATTAAAAGATTCATGTGATTAAATTAGTAATATATATATATATATATATTACTAAATTAAATTTGTAAACCTCCAACTTAATTAAAAAATTAATTAAATTAAATTAAATTAAAATTTTTTATTACATGAAATTAAAATATCATTAAACTACAAAATATGTATTTAAATATTTTAACAGCCAAGTGTGTGTGTCACGGGTCGAGACTTAAGCTCTGAACCCGCGCGGCTTCGGGACCCGGGCATTCACCCTTTCGGCGTCCTAGATCAGCCTTCCTACCACGGTTCACACCATTGTGAGGTATTATCCGCTCTGGTCCCTTCTGGCCTCACGGTTTTGTCCTACAAAAAGCGTCTCACAAGGCGGAGATGGTGTGAACCCTTTTATACCCCAGTGACCCTCCTATTATGTTCGATGTGGGATTCAGGACTCCCCCTTAGGTCCGTGACATTCTCCTGCACCCAACCTCGTGACACCCTCGTCACGGAGGCTGATCACCCTACCTACCTCCCTCGAGGTGCTTGGCGTGGATCGAACGGTTTAGGGCTGGCTCTGATACCACTTGTCACGGGTCGAGACTTAAGCTCCGAACCCGCGCGGCTCCGGGACCTGGGCATTCACCCTTCCGGCGTCCCAAATCAGCCTTCCTGCCACGGTTCACACCCTTATGAGGTATTATCCGCTCTGGCCCCTTTTGGCCTCACGGTTTTGTCTTACAAAAGGTGCCTCACAAGGCGGAGATGGTGTGAACCCTTTTATACCCCAGTGACCCTCCTATTATGTTCGATGTGGGATTCAGGACTCCTCCTTAGGTCCGTGATATGTGTCCTGTCCTAGATAACATTTTGAACTTGTAATCATTAAATGGAGAAAATAAAACATGTATCCCTTTATGGAAAAACTAGTCATGACATAGAGAAATAGTAGTGATGATTAGACTTGTAAATTTTGGAGTTTTTTCCACTATAAGGGTTAATTAAAATTTTTATTCCCAAGTTATTATAATACTTTTAAATTTAGTTTTTCTTAATGAGGTATATCAAAGCATATTATAAGCCTCATATTTAGTACTATATATGTGACAATTGAACTAGGTTACTTTCCTCACCTAAAAGAGAAACACTATTGCTTTCGTCAAGTCTTTTCTTTAACGCTTATTAAACTAATACAACATAGCACAATAATATCCCTCACCTATAATCCTTTTTTGGAGACGTGCACGAAGGATTTATAGAGTGAAAATTTTTTTTTAGAAAAATTCAAAAATAAATAAATTATTTAACTTTTTAAAATAAAAATAAGATATATTGTATCTGATAATATAAAAATAATAATTAAAAATTATTTATTAGAAATAATTTTAATAAAAATTATTAATTTAATTTAATTTCAAAATTTTTATATCAAAATAAATGATTATTGTCACTTGAACCTTCTTTTGTTATAAATGGATTCGTCACCGACTCGGTATCCAAATATTCCAAAATTTTTTATAATATGATTTTACGTGAGTTATGGAAATCCAAACGGAAGCCATTAAGATATAAGCCTAGACGTGACAGGAGTCCTTTGGGTGGACCAAACCGAACAAATATCGTGACACGTGTTTTGAATCGTGGAGGGCCATCCATGGCGGGGGAGCCTCTGCCTGCACCTGCACTGCATAAAGGAGGTTAGATGGAAGGGTCATCCTCGTCCGTCAACACTCATCACCAATTGCAGGACGATCTCTCTCTCTCTCTATCTATATATTATTATATCCTTCATAAAATGAAGAGTGCGAAAGAATCAAATGCTCTAACCCACCACCAAACTTAATTTCCTTCCTAAAATATTCATCAAACAATAGAGGAATCCGACACTACCACCTCCGTTTAAAAGCGACCTGTGGGCGGATGTTCTTCACTTGTGCTTTCTCTGCAATTTAATCCTTCTTTAATTTGGAATTTATTTTTAATAAAATTCTTCTTTCACATATGATCCCATGTTATTTATCACTGTTGCCAGAACCGGTTGAACGGTGGAGCTTATCCAGTCCGGGACAGTTCTTCAAATACATGCATGTGGATCAGTTAAGAACAAATCAATTACATTCCATTAATAAAGTTAGATCCTCGTTAAATTATTTTTTAACATTAATTTTTTAATATTTAATAATTTAAAATCTATTTATAAGTGTTAAAATTTAAAATTTTGATATCTTATTTTTATAATAATTATCTTATCATAAAATTAAATTCATATTTTTATTAAATATTTATTATATTTAACACTGCTGTAATGTCAAATTCATAATTTTAATAAAAAAAAACATCTTTAATTAGACCAATCAATTGAACGGAGAAATGAATATCTAACTGATTTGATCTCAGCTTTTTAAAACAGTTCTCTCTCTCTCTCACCAAAATAAGTGAAATTATTTCACATTTTCATCCTTCCCCAATTTCCATTTTTCATGCATATTTTTCATTCAAAACTTATTCCAACACTTGCAACAGTCGAGAGAAGTAACTAGGCAAGACCCACGAGAAAGAGAGGAGATAGGATCGATGCATGGGACAAATAAATGGCAAAAGGATTGGGGTGTCAATGTCTCACATGTGCCATCAATTATTGATGGCAAATTTTGGATCTAGAAAGCAACTTAACAGGATCTCTTGTGGAACTTTTTTCTTTTTTCTTTTACTGCTGTTTAGTGCGTTGTATAAGGAATTCTTTTGAGTCATTGGCAACACCATTACCATTAGTCATATCGTTGTTTCAGTAGCAACTTTGGGGCAATTTCATGTCCAAATTTGTTAAACAAATGAATATATATATATATATATGTTAATTATATATATTCTACTGCAGCAATCGGGTAATTGTTTTAATGATAATAAAGGGTGAGATTTTAGAATAATATTTATTAACTCTTAAATTCAAGTTTTACAGCCATGTTTGGCTTTTTGATTTGCTGATTGTTGATTATAAGTACTTGTTTATTAATTTCTTTTTCTTGATGGATATGAAAATTTATTTGATTATGATTGTAATTTTTATTATATATAGATGCAATATCATAAGAAATTACGTATTGCATTGTAGGTTGGACTTTGATGGGTAAATTAGATTAGGATTTAATTAGGAACCAACCTCAATATGAACTATATATATCTATACCATAATATAAAAGTTATCCCTCAATTGTAACAGTAAATAGTTATTCAATTGAAATTTCCATTCCGTGACACATGTTATTTAATAATTATCCTTCAATAAATTTTTGTTTTAAATTTTAATAGATCTATTATTATTATTTAAAATAGTTTCCAAAGCTATCAATGGTTAGTTCAAGTCGTAAAATAAAATTTTATTCTTTATTACTTAAGTTCGAATTCGTTGGAAGGCTATAAAAAAAATAACTTTTCATAAATTCAGTAGAGCCTATGTAAATAAACTTATTTAAATCGGTTTAGAGAAGAATGTACTTGGCAGAACACAAAAACCTTTTACCACTAAATAAAAAAAAAAAGTAATCTATAAATTGGTAATAATGCCATCATTTCCAATATCATCACACAAGATTTTTGCAATATAGTCTTGAATCTTCAACATATACTCAAAGATCGAAGTCAGTCTCCCATTCCCGACTGAATAATAACATTGCAAGCAGCCAGCAGGTGGGTTTGGTAGCTGATAATGGGAGATTGACAAATCATCTTAGCTTGATTCCTGGAGGCATGCACCGACTTTAATTTGTAATCTCATCTGAAAGATACAAGTAATACTATATACTATTATTTTACCAATTGGGTTTCGATCGATTTACCATGGATAACTAATAATTGATAAATAAAATCTTCTCTCATCTCATCATCATAACAACAATCCTCCAATAATCCAATAGGGTTGACTTAATAATTCTGACCTTTCCTTAATTACTACTTTAGGTTGATCTTTTTTTTTTTTTTTTTTTCTTTTTATTTTGTTCATTACATTGCAATTATTACTTCTTTTACAAACCTTAATCCAATAAAATTACCGCTTGGACACTTACTTCTCCATCCATTTGGCTAATCGTGCCTCCTGCATGCTCCAAGAAGTTTCAAAATTTTGTGCTCCACCCAATTCCAAACACTAGAAGATTTCAGAAAGTAGCACTCAGATTAAGTGCTGAAGAAATTAAATTAATTAATTTAACATGCCATTTATTTTAATCTGGGTCAAAACGGCTAAAGCCTCAAACAATTTGTTTTTGTTTATCTCTTAGGTTAAATTAACATGTGGCTCAACTTCAAGAGGAATATAAATATAAATTAATCAAGGAATATTGTTGACATATGATTTAATAGGAATAAAAAAAAAAGAAAAGAAAAGAAAACAGAAAAGACTAACTAGCTAACCTCTAATTGGATGGACTTGAAACCAACAGAGGCAAGGAGAATTGACAATAGTGGTTCGAAAGAGAAGAATCATGGATATAGGCGTTTGTAGTGGGGTTGGATCGGATTGATCTTTGGAAATCTTTAGATAAGGAATCGAGTCATGAATTTAGAAAGAGGCCATAAATCTTACATTTTCTTGAGAATTAAAGTACAATTTAAAATATAAATGTTCTGAAATATTTTTTTTGAAATAAAATTGTAAAATTTAATGGGTTGAAGTAAAAATATTATACTAATTAGTATGGATTGTGACACTTATCATGTTTAATTTTTAAAAGGTTATTAAAATATTAATATTTTTAAAGAGGATCTTTTTATAATAATTGATTTTAATAAATTTAAGGGTGAAATTAATTTTTTTTCCTTTAGAATTGTCTTTTTCATTTTTTAAATTTATTAAAATAAATTCTTAAAAAAATGAAAAACTTTTTAATTTTAAACAAATATAAGATGATCACTTCTCATATTTGCAATATATATTTTAAAATTAAAAATTTTATTTTTATTCATTAAATAATATTTTGAACGGATCAAATTGAATTAAAATTTTAAAATCTTATTAAAATCTCCGATCTATCCGGTTCACCACAGATCTAATCATGAACTACTTGAGTTGCAGTAGTAATTAATTGTGGTGGGAAAAATGAGATGTTGCAATGAAGTTAATGATATATATATTACATAAAAAGTAATGTCATAGTGGTACGGGTAGGTAATGGTATTAATATTGGTTTTGGGAATAGTGGATGATCTTACTTTCAAATCTATAACGATTATTAGTTCTATAAATTCATTTTAAAGTTGAATTGAATCAACTATTAGTTTGCAACCTTGAAAACACATTACATAGAAAGAGAGATTGTATATCCCACATCATCTTTAAATCCTCCGAGCTACTGGCGTTAAGTAATTAATGATGTATATTCTATCATCTCTTGAATCACACCTTTTTATTTATTTATAAAGTTACAAATACAAGTGATAATTAAAAATAAAAGCAACTATTACCATCCTGCATATAAAATCAATAAAATAAACCTAATAAACAAATCAATTCACAAAGTCATTTATGGTGAAACTTAAACATGATGTCCAAAGGTATTGAGCCTCCTCTTTGCCTTTGCCATTGAGAGGATACCTCATTGGTCTCTTGAATCGCACTGAAACTAAAGTAGCTTGGCATTGACTTGATAAGAAGCATCCAACTTCACTGACTAGCACCTTATTATTGTAATTAACTAACTATATATATATATTGTATGAATAATAATTCCTAACATTTATACACCGAATATGGATTGGTCAGCACATTGTTGACTTACGTAGATTAATAAGGAATTACCTAATAGTGAATGAAAGACTTTTTTTTTTTTAAATGAAGTAATAAATACAAGAAAAGTTATAATTATATTATAATCAACCAACAAATTATATCATAATTAAATAACCAAATCTATATACGCATGCATATGGTGATCACAATGCTAAATGGAAAAAATGAAATTGGGGATTGTATAATGCACAGACGAACACTACAGTACGGCATCGTGAGACAGAGATGGTTATGCCTCCACTTTATCCCAATGAATGGGCTCTGACTCCAACCCCACTTTTGGGTTAAACCTTGGCTTCCCCGCATTGCAGACCCTGGCGGTTGGTTTTGCTGATCGATTTGATTATTATCTATTTTCACTGGGTAACTCCTCTTCTGGGCTACATCACAACCCTTTAATTTTGTGCTCTCTGACGACACCCGCACCTATACGGCTTAGAGCCTGATTTAGGGTTCTATCTGCCCTCATAATCTATTCTCTAGCTCTCCCCTTTATATACCTTCCTAATTATGCTTGTTGGTTGTTCATTCTTTGCTTTTGCTTCATTAGATAGCATTGCAAGTCTTAGCATTTTTTCATTTTTACAAGGGAATGTCATGTTAAAATGCTTTTCTCTCTAATTCGAGAAAAAAAGTTTTCTACTTGCTGCTAGCTCCGCTACCCGAGTCTCCCTTATTTTAGGTGTGCCATCCTTCCTTTCTCAAACCAATGTTTGCAAGGTGATTCATTTGCATCTTTTTTCTTGGGTGATTGTGATTCATTTGCATTTTTCTCTCAAATCTCAACTTATTCAGTTTTTATTGGTAATTGTTAAAGGATACTAATTACAGATAGACAACCATGATACTAGACCGACTCCATTTTTTTTTTTTTTCATTTTCAAGTGTTTCATATTACTTATTGTTCTGGAATTATCCCTTATTTGCTTGACAAACTGTCAGGATACACCTAATGTAATAAAATTTACATTAGTTAAGTTTTGGATTTGTATAAGATTATATTTAATGTATTATTAGTATATAAATTTTATATGTTAACTGTTAATAAATTAAATAATATTATTTTATTAATGAATAAATATAAATTTTTAAAATAAATATACAAATAATTAATATATTTTTTAAAAATGTATTTATTAATAAAGTGATATAATCTAATTCATCTTATTAATAAATTATTTAATTTACTGATAATATATATAAGTTATATATTGACACTAATATAAACCAAAACCTATATATATTGTGATTTTACATTTAAACTGAGTTACTTATTTGCAATTAATTTTAGGTTAGACAGCACGTGTTGAAAATTTAGCCTAAAGTCAATTATCTCATCTCACCTATCACTTGTTCCTTCGCTTTAAATTGCACCTCTCAACACTTCATTCATTTGGGACAATAAATTAAGTGATCATATGTAGATCCTCTTGAAAAAAAGAGTCCAATACCTATAGTCAATCATTAAACTTTGATCCATCCAATGAATTTGTGGACGTAACTGATGGGTTAAAGAATCCAACTATAAATTGAGAGACGTTTGGTACAAGCTATAGCAGCTCAAACGGTACTCCACTCAAATTATCTCAGACAGTCTACATATTCATTCTCTCATTTCAAATCTGGTATATGATTTGTTGTTCTTTTGTTGGAGATTATATATATTAATTTCTTGCTGTTTCGGATCTCTTTCAAGGCAGCAGCCTCCATCTTCTATTATCTTTTTGACCTCTTCCTTTATTCCAAGAGTATTTGTGTTCTTAGTCTTAGAAATTAGAATAAGTACTTCTTCATAATACAGTTCTTATGGTTTGATTGGCGTCCTCCTCATCCTTTACACAGAGGCTAGTTATCAAAAGTTTAATCAATTTTGTGTGCGTTTGATAAGTAAAAAAAATGGCAAGAATATGCACTGAACTTGTAAGGTTGGAAACATATATTGAAGAACTTAGCTAGCTAGGGACCATTTGCTTCAACCGTTGCAAATGAGGTTTGATCGTTGCAAGTAATATGTTGGAATTTAAATCTCATTATTTTGGATTCTTTGTTTAGTTAATTAGAAGAGATATCATGTGGGAGACTAATATTTAAATCAGAAACAATCATTAACCGATTATTAATTAGTGATCAGACACGGTCTTAATTTCCGTAATACTAATATTACCGTTTCCTTCCCCAGCCACTCACTGAAGCTTGATTCTTCAACCTTGCTTCTTGAAATAGGCCAAAATAGTAGAGCAGGAGTCAACCAAGAATACTTTTATATAATTCGGTGCAACTCACGTGGCAGACAAGGTCTTGCTAGTCAGAGCAAAAAGATATATTATCCTCACTGCCTGCCATTTTTTTTCTGCTAGCTACCTCAAATTTCCACAAGAAAATTATATCTATGCGGATTCTATGGTCGTAAAATTAATTTCTCCTACTGCTTGCGTTATCCACTGCCATCACTATTGATGACTGTCGAGTGGTCATCGTGCCTTTTTCATGCTCTTTATAGACTATATAAACCAGCCAAACCAAACCACATCGCTTAGCGCCATCGTTTGTCTGGCAATTCATGTGCTTGCAATACCCTCATCATGGTGATTGCCATCTTTATCAAATCTCTCCTAATGATATGTTTGTTTTCTATTTCAGTTAATGACTTAATGGGTTTTTTGAAGGAAAAGGGATTCGAATCCTACCAGAGACACATGTACTCATGATGCCAAATGCTTGAAAGCAGCGATTTTTTTTTCTTTCTATATCTTAGATAAAAACTGTCATTCTATTCATTTTACACAAGCACTTATATAAGTTCGAAATGATTTACTATTTAATTAGCGGGTTGACATCTTTACTTTCCTCCATCATCTCTCTTAATTTGCCTGTAACACAAGAACAAATATAATTAGACATATGCTATAAACATAGTATTTATACATATATTTATTTATATAAGTTTTCTTCTTTAACTAATTCTTGTTCCAATAATAACTGAGATATTTTGCATTTGGGTTTTATTTCCTAGGGACAGAATATGATTATAGTAATGGTGAATTGGGTGCGAGAGACATTCATATTTTTCATTTTAGCAATATTTTCCAAGGCAATTGGCACAAATGCTTACTCGAGAAGAAGTGCACCAGCTGACAGTGTCCCTAACGAGTGCTTGAGCTGGAGAATGGCGGTGGAGACCAACAATGTGCGTGGATGGCGCACCGTCCCAACTCATTGCCTTGGCTACATTGAAACTTACATGATTGGCGGGCAATACGAGCAGGACGTTAACTATATCGTGGAACAAATAGAGAGCTACGTTAGGGATCTAGTTGTGGGTGGCGATGGCATGGATGCTTGGATCCTGGATGTTGATGACACCTGCATCTCAAATATCTTTTACTACAAGGGAAAGAAATACGGGTACTAATTTTAATTTGCTACCTCAATTAATTATTATCAAGGTTTAATTTGATCAATAGATCCTTCCTGGCTAATTGAATTTCAACTTAATTTGTGAGCCATATATATAGGTGTGACCCTTATGATCCTTCGGCTTTCAAGGCATGGGCAATGAAGGGAGGGTGTCCAGCGATTCCTGCTGTACTTGGATTGTTTACCAAGCTGATCGACAGCGGATTTAAGGTGTTCCTGCTAACTGGAAGAGACGAGGAGACGCTAGCCCCCTCCACCATTGCTAATTTGCATAACCAAGGATTTGTCGGCTATGAAAGGGTGATTTTTAGGTAAGACGCGTGCATTATTGGTACACCAACTTTTACTTTTCTTCTTTATATGATATGTGGGGTATTAATATCTTGGAAAGGTCAATGTCTCTATGAGGAGAAATTTCCAGGAAGCTGACGCATGGACACAGAAAGCTAACTTGCTTGCTTTGAAACATTAAGAGAAGAAGGTCAATTAGATTCCAAAAATAATTTGGAAATGAATAGTTGCAAACACATATTAATTACTTAACACTACTTCCAGTTAGCATAAATTTCAGATACTATTTATAACATTTGAATCATAAATTACAAAATAGGCTTAGCTAATTAAGTTTTATTAATTTAATGCTGCTTATAGTTGTGGAATTTTGTCATATGTAGTCAACGTTCATGCAAGTCTTTATTTTATTATTATTATTATTGTTATCTTAATTTGGAGTTATCAGACACCCAAATGTTTTAGATAAGGAAAGACACATCGATTCAGGTTCCTCTTCATCCTAAGCTGCCAAACCACGCAACTTGACATACCTGTCCGGTCTTGAAGTGAGAATCATTGTTAGCCAAATTACTATCATGAAGATTGAAGTGATGGGTATATTTGGAGGCTAATCAAATCACTGAGACATTTAAACCAAGTAATAGATTGATTAAAATCGTTTTTAATTTGTTTTTGTTTCTAAATTAACAGGACCCAACCTTTCAAAGGGAAAAGTGCGGTGGTTTTCAAGTCTGAAATTCGAAAGCAATTAATGGAAGAAGGGTACAGGATATGGGGGAATGTTGGCGACCAATGGACTGATTTGCAAGGAGAATGTTTGGGCAACCGAACTTTCAAACTCCCGAATCCAATGTATTGTGTTCCTTAATGAATCCAAAAACAATAGGGAATGCCCCTGCCTCCGCCTCTGCCTCTGCAATAACACTTGACATTGGCCTTCTCACCAGCAATGGGCTTCTTCTTCTTCATGTTTACTCGTTGACCAAAATCTCAACCTACATTTGACGTGTAATCCTTGGTCACAATGAATTAATTAATGTAACAATCATTAACCATTTATAGAAAAAAAAAATAAAGAGAGGAGCAAATCAATGCTCACTTGGTATTTTCAAATAAAAAGAAAAAACTATTCACACCGATTAATTCAATTGATAAGAATTTTGTTATTAATCACGTAGGATTAAGCTCAAAGCAAACTTTCGACCATGTTAAAAAATTGTTTATAAATTTCAAACTAAAGATTACAAGAGTTGATCCATGTTTCATTAAAATATATTTATAAGAATTAAAAAACTAAAATTTTAAAGTGAACATATACGATAATTAATTGGTATATAGAAAAATAATTTTTTTTCATTTTTTAATAAATAAATTAAAATATCATTCAAAATTCGGAATCATTCAAGGTCCAAAACAGAAATAAAGAATTTGGCAGGAAATTTCGCCATAGACAGGGGAGGCAAGCAGTTTTGTTAGCTTCCCAACGTACAGAATTGACTAAATAAAAAGAAAAAGAATCTCATTCTCATTATAACTTGATAAATCCTATTTGATTGATTTGTTATTAATTAAAAAATCCTTAGCAATCAATTAGCAAATTAAAAAAAAAAAGAAGAATGAATGATGGAGATGTGTCAAGGCAAATTCAGCAGATGGTGAGATTCATCCGCCAAGAGGCTGAGGAGAAAGCCAATGAGATTTCTGTCTCTGCTGAAGAGGTTGTAATTGATCTTCTTCTTTGTTTTGATATATATATATATATATATATATATATATTCACACACACACACACACACACTAGTATTTTCCTAGGCATGCATCCAGCTAATAATTATAGACCTGTACATATAAGAATCAGGAATTTAACATTGAAAAGCTGCAAATAGTTGAAGCTGAAAGGAGAAAGATCAGACAAGAGTATGAGCGGAAGGGAAAGCAGGTGGAAATTCGCAAGAAAATGTGAGTATTTTGTTATATATATATATATATAAATAAATATTGATGAAGTAAATATAATTGAGTGCTTGCAGTGAGTACTCAATGCAACTGAACGCGTCGAGAATAAAAGTGCTTCAAGCACAGGATGATTTGGTGAACTCCATAAAGGAAAGTGCGAGAAAGGAGCTGGTGCGTCTCTCAAATGACAAAAGGGGATATGAAAACCTCCTCAAGGCATTGGTTGTTGAGAGTCTGGTGAGGCTGAGGGAGACAGCAGTGTTGCTGAGGTGCAGAGAGGTCGATCGAAAGGTGGTTGAGTCGGTTTTAGAAGAAGCAAAACGAGATTA
The DNA here is from genome assembly GCF_047325235.1 of Durio zibethinus. NCBI lineage: Eukaryota > Viridiplantae > Streptophyta > Magnoliopsida > Malvales > Malvaceae > Durio > Durio zibethinus. Next base: position 351,695 of record NC_143165.1, on the reverse strand, counting down.
CGCTGACAAAATCAAAGTAGCAACCCCTAAGGTTACCATCGACAATGTCTACCTTCCACCGCCTCCCACCAAGGCTGATTCCCATCAACCTTACTGGTACGTAATATCATTTTCTGCCTTCCTGCCTTAATCGGGAGTAACATGAAAACCTTATTGTTTTGCTTGGTTTATACATGCATGAAATATATGAAATAGCTCGGGCGGAGTTGTGTTGGCTTCAGAAGACGGGAAGATAGTGTTGGAGAATACTTTAGATGCACGCCTGGATGTTGCTTTCAGACAGAAACTACCTCAGGTCAGGTCTATATTTACTACTAACCATACAATCAATAGTCACCACTTATTACCAAGCTTTCAATTTTATCATTCTTCGACTTCAAGCCTATCATTGTTGCCCAAAAAGAAAAAAAGGAAAAAGAATGAAAGGAACACATTACATATATATATATATTGCATTATATAATATACAATCATAGATCAAATTATATATATATTTATATATACGAACTTGTGATGAAATTTTTTGGTTTAATTTGTTATTTATGTTATATATTCATGCAGATTCGAAGGTGTCTGGTGGGACAAGGAGGTGCATGATCAATTTCTCTTGCTGTATATGGATTGCATATTTCAGCTAGCCTTCATGATTTTGAAGACATAGGTTAATAATGTTTAATTTGATCAGAAAGTAGTCCTATCAATCAAAAAAGAATAAATTTGAGAAAGTAGTATATGCTACTTACTTTCTCCATCCCTTTGTCAATTTGAAATATGTTCTCTTCTCTGCTAATAACTTTGGAATAAACTAACTTAATTTGGCTGCTTCTATATAACATGTATTACATATCCGAAAGCACCCTCAGGCCCTTTTTTCTGTTTCTTTCTTATTGAGAGGCCCGTTTCATGGTGGGCTCTGGGATGCTAAGTTTGGACAAATTCAGGATAGGTATTGAAGGAGCCCATAGTCAAGTCAAGGCTGAACATAGCACATTGCGTTAACCACTTACAAAAAACATAAAGACAATCGCCTATTGCAAATTGTCATGTCAAGAAATCAATTTTCAAGTCCTTTTCTATTCTATCCTATCCTATCCTATCCTATCTTATGCGTATGTATATCCAAGGCATTTGTGCTTTCTGATTGGGAAAAAGAATATCTACTTTTGCTAGAATAGCTGATCATGAGATGATTGTGCCCTTGTCGTGTAAATAGAGACCTTGACGTGTAAAATAGAGACTTGGGCTGCTTTGTTACATGAAGGGTCTTAGTGTTAACCAACCAGCAACAACTATTTAAATCAAATGAAGTCCAGATTGAATAGATCTTATCATCAAAATAATATTGTATTAGTTTTAATTTACGATATCATAAATTCTTTTCAATGCTAGGTGAGATTTGTAAACCAAGTACTTGGAATCTTTTCCCTCCCTCCCACGGAAAATAATTGTGACTTTATAGAAAAATTCCACGGAATCTTCAATGTTACTTTCTAATAGTATACATGCAATGCAGGGCCATGTTCCGGGTATGGCCACGGTTGTGAAGCTGATAAGGACTCTTCTACATAGGGATGGTAATATAACACTTTTTGCTGATAGTCAAGGTATCAAACCCTTTAAATTTAACTTAATTGCGATGAAATTAAATTGAATTCCAATCTGAAAGGTTAAACCAGATCGGCCCTTTTGTTACTGTTGACAAGTTATACTATATGTTTATATGTATATAAATTGTTGAATTGCTTCAAATAATTTTGTTATATTTCATTGCAGTTGTGGAATTATGGGGATTTAGGATTTGAACCTGATCCAGAGGGCATTAAGGGTATATATGTTTTGGTATCCAAGATATTAATTGCCATTTCATTTAGGAAAAGAATCAGCAGTTACTTCAAATTGATGCTTTCATCATGTTGTATCATCTATAAAAACCTAACAGGGGCTTGGGTCATTAGAGGCGGTAATTTGTATGTGAGTCAAGTATTAATCATATGTTTGTTATTGTAACACACTAAATGTGAATGTTTTTTGTTACTAAGTAATCCATTTGCAATGGATTTGCAATATCGATTATGTTAGGGGGTCATTTTTTCTAGTCCTTATCATTCACTATTAGACCAACTCAATGCATGAGGGGTTTTCTTTTAAAGCCTGAAAATGTTTGAAATATATATTATTTTATTTTACTAATAAGGTTGTGGCTTGTGAAGTTGGATATTAAGGTTATCTAAAAACTAATAACTAATTGAAAGTGATGTTACGGAACCGTTTACTTTTTAAATTTTGCACAGCTGAATATCATTTGGGATTTCTCTCCTTCAAATGAACTCATAAAGAAATGCATTGGGTTCATTTGAAGTAACAAGTAACTACATTTGAAAGAACAATTCATGTGTGATGTACGAGTTTATGTTGGGTAATATATACTTCACTGACTCAGACACTGGATTAGGTTCATGCTCATGGGTTTTAAAAGTTAAAAGAATAACATTTAGCGATTGAATTAATAAAATAAATATCATACAAAACTTAAAAAGATATAAACGTGATATAAAATTAATAATTTTATACTAATATAAATTGATCTTATCCATATTAATATATCTCTAAAATTTTATTTCTTGTAGAAGTCCACATTTGAGTTTTGACTAGCAAAAGTCAAAATTAATAATTTGGGAAAGAGTTAAATTGCAATTACAGTGCTTGACTAAGATTTAAAAAAGAAAACCTTAGGGGCATGCAAATTAAAAAAGATGATTATCACGTTATAGAAAAACAACTTGGCGAAATTTTGGTGAAGGTCTTAATTTGTTCATATCACAGTCTTAATCTATTCTAATTGCTCACAAGTAAACGTGTAAATCAATAATAAATAAATTAATTAATTATTTTAAATTTTGGTAAATGTCTTAATTTGTTCACATCACTGTCTTAATCTATTATAAATGCTCACAAGCAAACGTGTAAATCAATAATAAATTAATTAATTAATTGTTTAAAAAAAATAATAAACAAATTGTGATTTTTGATTTCAAGACTTAACCAAAATATAAACTTTAAATCACACAAGAAATTAACTGCATTGTTATGTTCATTTACTAATTTATTATGATATTAATTTCATGATTTATTGGTGAAGTATGAAATTTTCAATCTTTTCTTTTTAATTAATATTCTTTTTGTCATTTATTTTTATAATACTTACTTTAATTATTTTTCATTCTATTGACTTTGAAAGTAGAATAAGTTTCATAGAAATGTTTTGAGAAAATCTCCTGCAACACTTTGAATTGTACTGAAAAACCTAGCATCTAAGATGTTCTTTAGTCATTGAAACTAAAAATATATTATTTTTGTGTTGAGCATTGGATTTGTTGTGAAGATGTTGTTTTATAGTATGCATGATGAATTTTCAAGATTTTTTGTGACATTGATGTCTATTTGTTAAAGTAGATTAATAATTACCTCATGTTATCCTTTAGATAATTTTGTAAAGTATACCAATAATTGCTCATGTAATCAATCAATAAAAATATTTAACACTTTATAGGACTTTAGTTGTTTATAAGATTTTAATTACTTATATTTCAATTTAGATACTAAGATTATATTTTGTGAACCTTTATGATGATGCAATTACGGTTAAAAAAATGAACAAAGATCATTTTTTTTTATGTATTCTTGTTTAGATGTAAATGAATACATTAGTCAAAACTTCCACGATAATATGGATAAATTTATTGAATATACTTTTTCTCAACCATTTTTTGTAAGTAATGGGAATATTAGGTGTTTTTATGCCCAATGTGAGAACAAAAGATTTTTAAAAACGGATGCTGTAAGTGAGCACTTTTATTATAAGGGATTTACTTTTGATTATAAGAGTAAGGTCTCACATGGAGAGTTAGAAATAGGACATCCATTAATAAATAGAAACAACTTTGAATCAATTAATGAAGTAAGAACAAAAAATTTGTATACTAAAAATGGTTATGGATATTGCCTATCTTGATTTTGGGGTGGATGCAAGTGAGATAAGAGTTGACGAGGAAGATCCAAGTGCAGATGTGGCAAGCTTATAATATTTGTTGAATGATGTAGATGAACCATTGTGGTCAGAATGTACAAAACACACAATCCTCTTAGCTATGTCACAACTTTTAAATTGTAAATCAGAGTTTAATATGGGTGAATCATGTTTTAATCATCTGATGAGCATAATGAAAGATATGTTGCCGATGGATGATAAATTACCAAAAAACTCCTATACAATGAAAAAAATGAATAATGAAACTTGGATTGGGTTATAAGAAAATTCATGTATACGAAAACAATTACATGTTGTTTTATAATGAAGTAGTAAATTTGACATATTGTTAGTATGTGATCATCCTCGATATTTAATGAACTTAACAATCAACACTCCAAAATGGAAAAAAATTATTTACTCACATCTGACAGACAATTCTCCTTGTTGATTTTGTTGTTACCCTTTACTTGGAATCTTTCGATTTGTCTTTTCTATATAAAAAAAAAGAAGAGAACTAAGCTTTTATTTTTCTTTCGATTAGTCATGAACCAAAAATAGTAAAATAAGTTAACCCTATTAAGAAAATTAGGTTATTTATCAATAGGTCCTATGCATTTTTCATTCTTTATTAAAGAGTTCCTCCACTTATAAAAGATACTTAAAATAGTTCCTCCTTTTTTAATGGTATAACATACTATATCAACTTTTTAATGCATGTTGCTAGTAAGTTGACAATTTTTTTAATTCGTAATTTACAATGATAGAATATTTGATGATTTGATGAAAAGAGAATTTAGAAATATAAATGATGCAGAATTGAAGAAAGCATGTGATGTAAGATTTCCACAATGGTTAAAACAATTTGTAAGTTTTGAGCATAATATCAAATATGAATAGAAATTATATTTTTGTATAAATTTAAACAATGATCAATTTTAATGTTTTATGATTGGATAGGTTGAAGAGCAAAATGGTGAAATTGATCATCTTCTAGTTGAGATAGTTTATAGCCTTAGATACATGGTTAGGCATTTCAAAGGTTACTTTATGAATGATTTTAAGTTTCATACAACTATGGCCAAACTCGAAAAACAATGAATTGTAACATATGTGTGAAAGGAAGTTGTTACAATGATTATGAGCGTGACTTTTATGGTATCTTAGAAGATATAATTGGGTTAGAGTATTTTCGGATAGAAAGTAAGGTTATAATTTTAAATGTCATTGGTTTAACATAGAGAAAGGGGTAAAGGTAGATCCCCGTTATGATCTTGTTGAAATTAAATACAATGCAATGTTTGCTAGCAAAGAACTATTTATTTTAGTTGCATAAGTGCATTAAGTTTCCTACACTAGTTATCTTTTTAGAGGAAGATATCAGAATGATTGGTAGGCAGCTTTCAAAATAAAAACCAAGAGCATATATCAGCTAAGTAATATTGATGGAGATGAAGAACAAAAAACTAATTTAAATGAAGACTTATACCAAGAAGTTGAAATTTTTATTCTACGAAATGTGACTATCTTATAAGAACTTGATAATCCTACAATTTTTATTATTGGTGATTATGAAGAGATAGATTTATTACAATCGATTCGAGAAAAAAAAAGATGATGATGGCCATTGTAGACACCTAATTTTGTCCATATTACCTGAAATAGGCTTCGATTTCAATTGAGTGAATCTTACGTTCATTGGACTTTGCTAGGTTTGATGACAATTGGACTTAAAGGGTCTAAATTCTATGTTAATTCTGCTTAAAAGCCAAAATTTTAGCCATTTAGCCTCAAGGCCAAAATTTATGTGAGGCCTAAATTTTATGTCAATTGGACCAAGACACAGTTAAATTTTAATTCAAATAATATTTTGTTTTTATTTTACTTTATTATTTTATTTTATTTTCTTCATCTTTATTTTATTTTATTTTTATTTATTATTTTTCTCTTTTTTTTTGCTTTTTCTCCTTCTCTTATGTTTTCACTAAGAGTCTTCGGTGCATTAAATGCACCTCATGCGCAACTTGCTAACTAGCCAAATAGGTTTAAGATTTCAGTTGGCCACTAACAGTTGGCAGCTACCTTGACAAATTGCTTAACTTTGAGTTTGAAATTCCACCAATATCTCAAAAAATCTAAGATTTGGGGTTTGTTCTTGGCTTTATAAATATAGCTTGCCAAGAATACCAAAAGATAGGCAAAAGAGATTTAAGAAGGAAAAATTTTGTCGAAGAAAAAGAGAAAAAAAGGAAGAGTTTCTTTTAAGGGGTTCTATGAAAGCAATTTGTCATAACGTCTAGATCCAGAGATCTATCGCTAGACATTGACTTGAAGGAGTCGCCACCAATATTTTATTAGGTGTGATTGGTCACCTAGGGAATCTATCATTTTAAGGAACTCCAAAGCTTAACTAAGGGTCATTAAAATAATAGGTTCGGGTCTACTAACCAGAACATGGTTCCAGAATTCGGTTACATGTAAGAAAGGTTATAGCACCCCCATATGCCTATCCCAAGGATGGTACCATATTATTTCAAATTTATCCTAAGGTTTGGAGTCTAATGGTTTCAAATTTTATGTGAAATATTAAAAATAATTTTTAAGATTCTCCAACAATCTGGTAAAACTTTTAAAAAATATTTCCTCACCTCAAGAGTATTCAAGAATTCCATTTGATTTCTTGAAGAGGCTCTGTCTTTGGAAAATGATTTATTTTTTTATTTTTATTGAAAATAAATCTAATTATTCCATCATTTGGGCCAAATTAAAAATATTTTTTCTTTTGAATTTCTAAAATTTTCACCATTTGGGTCTATTTAGAAATTTTCTTTTTCTCTTTTTTCCTTGGAAAGAGAATAATATGATAATTATTTTTATTAAAATTTCGTCTAAATTATTCCATAATTTGGGTCAAATTTAGAGAAAATTTCTCACTCAGAGATTTCTTAAAAATTTACCATTTGAAATTTCTAAAAATCTCATCCTTAGATAATTATCAAATATTTTCAATCCAAATTTTTATGTGGAAAAGAATACAATTACTTGTATTGAAATTTCATCTAAATCATTCCACCATTTGGGCCAAATTTAGAGAAAATTTCTAACCTAGAGATTTTTTAGGAGTTTACCATTTGAAATTTTTAAAAATCTCATCTTTGGGTAATTTGTATTGAATTCCAAAAAAATTTTATATTTTTATGCTTTTTTTAATTTTTTTGTTTGAAAATATATATTAATTATTGTTATTGAAATTTTATTTATATTATTCTATAATTTAGGACAAATCTAGACAAAAATTTTCACCTAGGAATTTTATAAAAATTTTCATTTGAAATTTTTATAAATTTTATCATTAGATAATATTTATTCCCAAAATTTTTATTCTTATTTTTTTATTTTATTTTGATAAAATAAAAAAAGTAAAACAAATAAAATAAATAAAAAATACCAAAAATTTGAAAACGGCTCGGCTCAGGCTTGGGATACGTCTCAGCTCAAGACCAAAAATCACGGCTCAAATGCGCGACTCAAGATCTCAACTGGGCTCAGCTCGGTTGGAACCCAGGCGAAGAAACGGGTCACTGGTTAGGGTACGCTACGGGTCGGGTCGAATCTTGACAAAACGCGCGGATTCTGTGGGTTTACTAATTTAAAAACGACGTCATTTTGGGGAGGGTATATAAGGCTGAAGATCAATTTTTTTTTTAGAATTCCTTTCTCTTTTTCTCTCTCTTCCCTTCTTTTCTCCTTTTTCTCTCTAAACAATTCCAGATTCTAGTTGAATTCTTATCGAAATTTGAAAAAAGCCACAAGAAACTTCAAATTTGACCGAAAAAATCGTCGAAAAATTTCGTCAGATTCTGAAAAATTTTTAAAAGTTTTCCAGAAAAAGAACTCTAAAAATTTGAAAAAAAAACTTCTAAAAATCCTATACTGCCTCTAAACCCTTTTTGCTTCTGTTTCACTTCTTTGTTTTCTTTTTTTTCTCTATCCCTTATGTGTGATTTATGGACCTATTTATAGGGATTGATCAGAAAAGTTTCTGATCAATCCCAACTCCTTCTGGGGTTTGAATTCAATCTTTGAATTCAATCCAAACTCTGTCAATTCTCAAATCACGGTCAAATTCATTCCAATTTTTTTATCCTAATCCTAATCTTAACCGAAAATTAATCAAAATAAAAAAGATAAATATATTAATAGATAACAAAAAATAATTAGATAAATTAAAGAAATAGATAAATAATAATTATAAATAATAAAAGTAGATAAATAATAAAAATATTAATAGATAAAAAATAAAAATAAAAATATATATTAATAAATAGACAAATAATAAAAATAAAAATAAAAATAAAAATAAAAGCCAATTGAGCCTACTAATTGGATCTTGAATCGGATCCAATAGGCTTTAGCTCAAACCCTATTGGACCAGGCCTAATGGCCTTAAGCCCGGACCAAATAAGGTGTCTACATAATTTTTTTTTTTGAAAAAAACCAAACCAAACATAAAAAAAAAAATGCTTTAGTGTAGGGAACCATAGTGCCAACATAAAAAAAAAAGTGAAAGTTTTCGGCCAAAAACTTTAAAGGCTAATCTGGGTTTTTTTTGGGTCACTTTCAAGAAAATGAGCTTTAAACAATTAAAAAAGGGGCTAAAAAGGATTTTTTGGTAATTGACAATGGTGACCATTGGCGACGATGGCACAGTGGTGACAAGACAATGGTCAATCGTTTATTAGCATATGGCAGAGAGAAAATTTTTGTTATAATTTTTTTTTATAGAGAAAAAGGGTGAAATGAGTTTAAAAAATTCCTTTTATAAAAAAAAAGAGGTCGAAACGACATCGTTTTGGACCTAGAAAGATCCATGCATTAGTTTAACTTGACCCATTAGTCCACGCACTTCACTTGTTAACCTATTTCTCTTTCAAACCTAGAATTGATTTGATTAGATAGGCTCAACTAAACTGTTCAAAAACCTATTGACTGTAAAACACAACCTTTGGATAATGCTAAACCATTCGAACCAGTGCCCAGACAGTTGACCAGGTCGTTGATCGGCTCGATTCAAGTTTTTTTTTTTAATTTTTTTTGTTACTTTTTATTATTATTTTAAGTTAGTTTTTTTTTTTTTATTTATGCATGATTAAAGTTCTAAATCTCTTAAACAAATATGTATTACCTATTTTTAAAATGAAAATAAAATTTAAAATTTTGGTAAGTTTAAATTCCACCATTTCTTTAAAATAATAAAAATGAATAAAATAATAAAAAATGAAAGAAAGAAAATTTTTATTTCATGATGAGATTTTAAAGTAATATGAGTAGTGATGCCTAAGAAATCTCTAGGCAAAAAGATTTTTATTAAATGTTATTATATATTGGAATATTTCTAAAAATTTTCAATATAATAAAAATTTCCATTTTCTTCTAAAAAAATATAATAAATAAAAATAAAAAGGGAATTAATAAAAAAAATTTTCTTAAAAAAATGTTAAATAAAATGTGTTCTAATTTTACATTGCATGCTTATCATTAATTTTTGAAAAATAAACATGAGCCTTTGATGATGGGATTCAGTGCAAAATAGTTTGTTCCTACCATTTATGGCCTAGCTTAAGTAGAATTCATCTATAGGAAACCCGATCCACAAAGAACATTGGAGCAATTAATCAAAGGATGAAAAAAGATGTGAATGTTGAGATTAGCGCCTCTTTTCGACAAGGTCACTCATAATTACCAGATTTAGGGAGCAAAGCGACTCAGAAACTTATGCTCCATTTTAATGATGGCTCGTATCAATTAGCTAACCTTTGGGTAGAAGCATAATTATCAAAAGTCAAGCTTATTAGGAAATAATTGGAAGCTAAAAATGAGGAAATAAGAAAAGAAAATTGGAGACTTCATGAAAAAATAAGACAATTGAGATACGAGTAGAAGTATAAGAGAGTAGATAGAAAAGTTCATAAAAGAAAGAGGTGTGGCCAATAATGATTTGAGAGATTTGCACCAAGAAAACAAGAAATTACGAGTCCAACTCATGTTTCGAAAAGTTACTAAATCTTACCTCAGTTGACAATATGAAATGGATGAGCTCGAAAAGGAAATAAGCCATTGGAAAGGCAAAGCTCAAGAAAAACAAGAAGACGCAATCTTTTAAATTAATATTTATAAAAAAATTACTAATGATAGATTAATTAATCACTGTTAACATTTTTGAAATTAAGATTTCATTAAGGAGGTATTTGGTTAGGGGGAATATGAGATTTTTCCTCAAAATCTTGCTTGTGGAAAGGTGATTCCTACATTTGGTTCACCGGTATCTAATTGTTAGGAGTAATTTTAGTTTTTCAACAGTACCTATAAGTTTTGGAATCAAAAACCTACATCTCTCTATGGTTTTTTAAAATTCTAAGACAAAAATTATTGTTTTAACATTTTAACTTTAATAAAAAATTATTTTATTATATTTTACCCTTTTGAAAATCTACGTATAGAAAGAAACATAATAATAAATTTTTTATTTACAAACGTAGTATTGAAAAACAAATAGCACAAACATTGCATTTCTTGGAAACTTAACATAGTATTTGATTATTATTATTTTTTTCAATGTCAAATATGACGTTTGTATGGAATTGAATGCAATTATTGTTTATTAATTTTTTTGAAAATTTTTATTACAACAATGATATTTTTCATGAACAAAACGTTGTAGTTGCTATGGCATAATCAATTTATCACCTATGTAATGTTTTATCATTGTGCTATCAATATTGCATTTTTGACATAACAAACGTCATAGTTTTTAATGAAATAACTTTTCAAATAACAAAGAAATTTTTTTTACAATTTAAAGATATTAGAACCCAATCTTAAGAAATTCTTTTTTGTTCATTTAAATTAAAAGAGTTATAATGAAATGGTTACTATGATGAAAATGTCAAATATTTGTAAAGAATTTGAGATTGTAGATAGAACATAAAAGACAAGTGTAGGTATTATAATGTTGATGTAAACGTAGTATGGTTTCATTAGGACTTGGGAAAGGGAATATGTGCCATAAGCATAGGGGTCATCGCATCAAGACTTGAGCCAGTTGTCCTATCTTTCTATATTTATTGGCCTAACAAAAAGCAGACAGATGCGATTTAACAAATGTCTTAGCTGTAATGTTTTGTCATTTATGGCATTTTTATATTCAAAAATGTTGTAATTGACCTTTAAATTTTTTTATTTTTTCTTAAAATACAAGGTTTTTCAATATGGATATATTCTCGTTATATAGAAACATAGTATTTGTTTAAATGTTAAATATGATGTTTTTATTAGAAAAATGTCGTGGTTGTTCTTTGCTTAATTTTTTGTTAGGTTCAAATATGATGTTTTACAAGATAGAAATGTCGTATTTGAACCAAATACTACATTTTTGTTTTAAAAAATGTGGTATTTGTGTAACTTTTGTTTTTCCTCAAGGCAATCTTGATGTTTTTATTACATTAACATTGTAAAACTATATTTTATTTTATTTTTAATTATGTTTAATAAAAAAAACCATATTAGAATTCAAATTTTGTTGGTCAAAGATTATGTTATAATTAACATAAACAATATATTTGACATGTAATGAGGACATTATTGTAAAAAGAATTTATTTAAATAATCTGACTTTTCCTTAAACCAATAAAAAAATCTAATATTCTCATACTAGTAAAATCACTCTCATTTCTAAAAATCAACACTTTCTCGAAGATCACTTTCTTTTCAAGAATTTAATATTCTGTGAACCAAATGACCCTTAAGAGTCTTTTAGTCAATCGCTTTTAGCACATTTTTGTTTAGTTATAAAAAAGAGTTTACTAATAAAAAATTCATTTAAATTAAATTTTATAAAAATATTTACTAAAGATGTTATTGGTAGATCAGAGGTTGACCGCATCCATTAATTCCATATGTTCAAATGTCATAGGCACTTGTGTGTACTGAATGTATTATGAGGTTAGGGTATGCGTCTTTCTAATAACAATTGCTTTTAAGAGAGTTGGTGGCACCTGAAGTCCTAAAAATGATATCAGAGCCAAGGTCATGGGTTTGAGTCCCAATGGTGTTGTTGGGGGAGAGATTATTGGCATATTGGAGGTTGGCCTCATCCATCAACTCATTGTGCTTAAATGTCGTAGGCACTTATATGTGCTGAATGCATTAAAAGGTTAGTGTATGTACCTTCCTAATAGCAATTATTTTTGGGATAATTGGTAGTGCTTGAGGTCTTAAAAGAATTGTTAGCTCAAAGACTTGAATTAAACCAAGATGGAGGGTAAATTGGTTGATAATAAATTTTTTTTTATAAGTTCAATATTCAGCAAGCACAAAGATCACAAATCAATTTTTCTAAGTAAGTAAACATAACAAATATGAGTACTAATAATCTTAAAAGCAAGAAACTGAGATAAAGAATCAAACATCAAATTTTATAGAGATACAACCCTTCTTTTAGGCACCTATATCCTCTTCTTTAGCTTCACTTGTCAAAAAGTTTAATCCACTATGTGTCAAAAGTTACAATCTAGCTCTTCAAAACTCTATACAATCAACAACATAATCTCTTAAGGGTTATCCTCCCTCTTAAGCTCACAACCTCATAATTCAAAATTTTAAAGTGTTTTACAAACTCAAAGAACCTCTCAAAAGTTGGGTGTTTACTAATTTAATGTACAATCAAGATCAAAAAGAATATTAAGAGAAAATAAGATACAATAAGAATTTAGGTACTTTTCTCACACTAAAATGCTTTTTAATATTTGGAGAAAATGGTAGATAGATGTAAATAAGTTTTCTTGACTCTTAGTTGCTTCAAATATGGTGGGAGACCTTCATTTATATATTAAAAATGAAAGATAGCCATTAGTTGTATTTATTGTTTAGAGCCTCTGCAAAATTTTAGACATAAATAATTGTTACAAGCATTCTGGATAAGAGGTGATTGATCTCCTCTTAAGAGGGATTGATTGGGTCAGTTAAAAATCAAACAATTTTATGTATGAAAATGCACAACCAATCGATCCATATCAAGAACCAATCGATCCCTTTTTCAAATGATTGATCCTCTATTCTGGGTGATCGATCCACTCTTAAAGTCTAGAGCAAAGTTTGCATTTTATGTAAAAAACTAATCAATTCCTTCATGAAGGGATCAATCTTGTCTTTAAAACTGTTGAACCAATCAATCTATACAAGGAGGAAATCGATTAGTTTTCACGAAATTTGCACAAGAAAGCTTTCTGGCCAAAAAATCAATTGATGCCATTGAGGGGGGGATCAATCCCTTCTATGTTAAATTGCCCAATTCTATTTTTAAACTATGCCAGATGAATTTGAATAAATTTCTATTTAGATTAAAAGCTAAAAAAGTATTCAAATTAAGTTCAAATCGTTTTAATTCAAGTTTAGCAAAGTTTTGTTTTATCATTTCAAAATGTTTTATCATTTCAAAATGTTTTATCAATTCAAGGCTAACAAATATTTTAGCCAATCACTTTTAATACTTTGGCAATTAAATTTTTAAAATTTTAAATAGTCTAATTCGCATATACTCTATTTTTAATTTTGGTTAATTTAAATTAAACTTAAATAAATTGATAAAACTTATATATTTAAGTATAAATTTATTAATTTAAAATTTTATAAAGTATTTAAGTCAATCACTATTTTTACTCACTTTTATGGATGATATATAAATTTATATATAGTATAACTGTCATAAGAAAGGAGTTCAACTATATATGTATATATATAGGTAAAATGGCGTTTTCTAAGTTTGGAATTTTAAGATTTAAATGTGGCTTTCAGGCTCAAGGACTTTGTCTTTTAAGCTTAAATATGGATGATATATAAATATATAACGTATAACTGTCATAAGGAGTTCAATTATATATGTATATATATATATATAGGTAAAATGGCAATTCCTAAGTTGGAAATTTTAAGATTTAAATATGGCTTTCAAGTTCAAGGACTTTGTCTTTTAAGCTTAAATATGGAGAGGTTGAACTTTACGGAGAGCTTAAGTCATATATATATATATATATTTGCACCTATATGACTTAAGCTTTCCCTAAAGTTCAACCTCTCTTTATTTAAGGTTAAAAGACAAAGTCTTTGAGCCTAAAAGCCATAATTAAATTTTAAAATTCCCAACTTAGATTATGCCATTTTACCTACTCTTTTTTACTTGATCAAGAATGCTCTTAGCATTGTACTGAGTGTAGACACCTAAGTTTATTCGAGTCAATTGTTTATTTTGAAACTTATTAAGTCAAATCCAAAAAGTGTAGTCCACTTGTTATGACCCATTATTTTTAATAAAAATTAAGAAAAAATAAAAAAAAATGAAAGAAAGAAAGAAGAAAGTAAAAAATTTTTCAGCAACACTAAAGGGTTGGCAGCTAAAATCATGTTGCCAGCCACTTTGCCACCCCTCATTTTTTATGGCTAGCCATCTATCGAATCTTCTAAATGTCTTCTATGGTGGTTCAAAATTTCTTCTGTGATCCTAGAAAATCTAGGATTTGAGCCCTTAATTCATTCCATAAATGAAGATGAAAATCATAGACAATAAGAAGGGAGTTTTGGGAAACATTTTTTTGAGGCCAATCTTAAACAAGAGCTTATAAAAAAAAATGATTTCTACACCCATTGCCTAAACCCCATAGCTAAACCAACTAGACTACTACCCATCATCATTTACAAACACCATTAAAAACCTATTCCCTTACCTATCGTTGGCATCCCTACACAAAAAACCCATAAACACAAAAAAACCCACAGATCGTATAATCATTACCAAACACCCCAAAATACCAATAGAAATAAAAAAAAATACATCCTATAGGGAGCAAGGAATAATAGTGCCAAAAAAAAACAAAATAAATACATGAAAACAAACCAAAATACAAATGAAGAAAAAAAAGTCTTGATTTTGAAGGTTTTGGAAGGATTTTAAGCCTAGCTTTTTTGGTGAAGGGAAAAGTCTTAGAAAGGTGAAGAACATAGTGAAAAACTAGGTTATTTGGAATAACGAAGCTTGAAATCTTAAGAAGTTTTAGTCGAAACTTTAAAGGTAGATATAAGTTGAAATGTTTTTAGGAACAACAAAAGTTAAAATGGTGATATGGGGTGTTGAGGGGAATCTTCTACTAAAATTTGGAAGTTAATTGATGTGAGTAACCAATGGCCACCGGTGACGAAAGGTGGTAGGCACA
Organism: Durio zibethinus; assembly: GCF_047325235.1. Classification (NCBI taxonomy): domain Eukaryota; kingdom Viridiplantae; phylum Streptophyta; class Magnoliopsida; order Malvales; family Malvaceae; genus Durio; species Durio zibethinus. The sequence continues at coordinate 336,404 of NC_143165.1, read as the reverse complement.
ATGGCCGATTGCTGATTTTTGAAAAATGGTTGTTGGTTGTCTAAAAGACATGAGAGAGTTTGGGAGTTTTTTTTTTTTTTTTTTTAAAAAGGGAGAAATGAAAAAGAAAAAACACTTAGAGATTTATAGGTGAAAAAAAAAGAAAGGGGCCAAGATCCACTCGTGGCCCAAGATTTTACTTAGGGTCCTCGTGCTTGACTTAGTTACCTCATTTGTTAACTAACCCTGGATTGGTTTAGGTTAACTGCTTGCAAATCGGCACTAAACTAGACTGAATAGCTTCAATTCAGGAAAATTAGTGCTGAATCAATCTAAACAATTTAAAATTGCCTAGACCACTTGAATCGTTAAATTGTTGATCAAAGTTGACCAAGGCATTTTTGGTATTTTTTTATATATATTTTCTTTTTATTCATTTTTACTTATTTTTTATGTATTTTTATATTTTTTATTCCTATTTTTATGATTTTTATTGTATTTTGGGTGAATTTTAGATGTGGCTTTAGAAATATTTTTAAAATTTGCATAGCAAAGGAAATCTTTTAACTTAAAATTTATTTAAGATAAAATTTGAAAATATTTAGGAAACTATTGAAATATCAAATTTTTTTAAAATTCTTTGAAAATAAAATAAAAGATTAAGAATAAAATTTTTTGTTTGTTAAAAAATATGCTAAGGAAAATGTTGAAATATCAAAATTTCCTAAATATCAACATTTTCTAAATTCTTTAAGAATAAAAATAAATAAAATAATTTTGAAAATGCTAAGAAAAAAGTTGAAATATCAATTTTTTCTTAAAATGAATTTTTGAGAATAGTTGGGAAAATTTTAAAATATCAATACTTTTCTAAAAACTAAAAAATGAAACTTTCAAATTTTCCAATAATAGAATTACTAAAAAGTTGGGGAAGATATTATTTTCTAAATACTGCTAAAATATTAGAGTATTAAGAAAATTGTCCAATATTAAAGATTTTAGTAAAAAATAACTAACAAAAAATATTTGTTAGATTTGATGATAGATTTTTTTAAGAGTGTTAATAGATGTCTTAAATACTCTTGAAGTAAGAAAATATTCTTAAATTTATGTTGAAATATCAAGGTAATTTAAGATTAATTTTTTATATTAAATTTTCTTAAATTAAAAAAAAAAAACTGTTAGGCTTGATGGATAATACAAAATCGATATGTATCATCTTCGGATGGGCGTTATAAGGGTGTTATAACATTTTTCATACGTAATTGTATTTTCAAATCCAGCTTTGATTCACAAACCAAAATTTTTTAAAAATAAATCTTAATTAATTTTAGGATTTATTTAAAAATGAGATTGGTGGCCAATCACACTAAAAAAGATTGGTAGTGACTTATATTTTTTATGTCTAGCGATCAAGTCCCCAAACAAATACATTATGAAATCTTGGCGACCCCATTAAAGACCAAAAGAGTTGAGCTAGTAATTGATTTTGTCTTATCAAGGCTTTTTTTTAACAAAAAAATCTTTTTTGGTTTTTTTTTTTAAATTTCAGTATTTTAATTTCTTTTATTTATTGATTTTATTTTTGTTATTTTAATATTTTATCGTTCATGCTGCATGTGTGTAGCATGAACTCTGTACCAAGGTTCTGTCCCTTTAGGAGGGAGTAGAATACTTATGCTTTGATGAGATTTTAATGTCTTTGTAATGATTGTTGAAATAATCCCACTTAAATTGAATCATTTTTATTTGTAACTTGTCATGAGTAAGGATCAGATTGGAGTGCCTTGTTAATCTAGCATAGATGACAATGAGGAACAATTTTGGAAACTTTTAACCTATATCAAATCCTAAACCCTACATATAATGCACCTTAAAAGGCCAACCCTAGAGAGAGTCATATTGAATTTTTATAGAATACATCTTGATTAGGGCACATGAAAATGCATTGTTGTATGTTTTTTGAATTTCCTTCCTAGTTTTATAATTTATCTATCTGTTGTTAAATTGATTTCGTCTAGGATTGCATAAAGTTTTTATTTCAATAAAATCAATAAAAATAAAAACAATAAAATTACATCGAAAAAGGGTTATTTTCTTTCATTTCATTAAAAAAACAAAATGTTTTTTTTTCTTTCAAATTTCTTTTAAAAAATACAAAAAAGTAAAAAATAAAAATAAAAATAAAAATAAAAATTTTGATCGCACTACATGGTAAATACTTTACATTTTGTGTAAATATGTTCATTTCATGTGCATCGTAAATATTGTTGTATTGCAAGTACATAATCAATGATGCGAACACATGATTTATCATTGAAAACATTGTTGTATTGCGTATCATTAATCATGTGTACATAAATGTTGCATCATCTTTGTAAATACTTTGCTTTCAATCCCATTAAAGAGGGGTACATCTATCAATGTATATTTTAGACGGTAAAATTCCTTTTTTTTTTTTTAGAAAAAAAAGAAAAAAAATTTTGGTAGACTAACATTTTGCTTCTTTTTTTTTATATATATATAACTCACATTAAATTTGAATTTTTGACGTCAATAAAAGAGGCATTTCTTGTTTAGGTTTGCATTTTGTACATGTTTGACATTATACTTTGACATTGTATAAATTTTTAAGAAAAATAATGTAATGATTCTCTATATGTAAAAGATGGTTTGGAATAAAAGCCTAGCATAATTTGAATTTCTAAATGATGAGAATAAAAATTTTTTTTATGAGTCTCCAAATAATTGGTGATCATTATTGGAAATGAATTTACCTTAGATATCAATATTTTCACCAAATGCTTTTTGATTCAAATCCAAAATAAGTCTAATGCTTTGAAAATCATGAGTGTGAGCTGCATTAACCTAATTTTCATGATACCAAAAAACGAAGCTATTATATGGGTAAAGAACAAAATAGACTCATTTTGAAAATTCATTTTGAGTTTTGGGTATTCAGCATGATACTTTTTCAAACTTTTTAATTGGTAATTAAATGAGTGTCAAAGTTTTGGTTGAAATGATTGAACCATCCGAATCTTTTTTATAACCATAGACATGAAAAATACCTGAACTTTCTCTTTCAAGTAGTTCTTATTCCACGCCTTAAGGCACATTAACCAAAAAGTAAAATTCTTTATTGCCTAAAACAATTTATCTCTTGCCATGATACTTTTTCCTTAATTCTTGCAAAATATGCCAAAGCTTTTTATTCACTTCACAATGAAATTTGAGACATCTGATGCAACATGACTTTCATTATTATATGAATTCCTGTTTTAGTAGGTAAACAAGATGGGGCATCAGTCATGAAAAATTAATTGATGGTTATATCATGCACTTAAGCTATTCAAATTATTATAAGACAAAACATAAATTAAAAAAAAGCTAAAAAACCAAAACCAAAAACAAATAAAAACAAAAAAGCTTTTTTTAGCCCTTCTTATATAACTTCCCCTTCATTAATGACTTACTCTTAAATTAAAGTGATCATTTTTAAAATGATGAATAACCATCTTTCTCTATTATTTACATATAGAAAATTGTTCACTTGCTACTCATTTGAGTTTATTAAATTTCTCTTTTCAAAATGAACCTCAACTAAGGATCTTCTTCTATACCGAATGGCAAAGTAGGGACATCTTCAAAGATCATGGGCAATAGAGCCAGACTTCAAAGAAAAATATCTAACATTGAGATATTTTGACATGTACCTTGAAGATGGAAATTGGGGCAAAAAGTGAATGAATTAAGCTTTAAGTTAAAATCTCAAGGTAAAAAAAAAGATGAAATTCAAGAAAGTAGAATATTGGAATTGAAGTCAAATGTTTTAAAAAAAAACGTAAAAAAAAAAAGAGATACTTGCCTTTTCATCCAAAAGAAATGCTCCATAGACATGAAATGATCTTTGGTCTAATTATCATTATAAATATATTTTGGGCTTATTTATCCATTCTTTCAAAAACTTGAACTTTGGCCTACATTACATATTTTGAAAAGTTTATTTTGATTAAATGTGGACACTTGAATTGAATAGCTATATCTTCGAAAATTTGTATTACCTGTTATTGATTGGAGAGATTTTACTAAGTACCTTTTTGTTAGAAACTTTTGTTTAGTGTAAATCTATTGAATGTTAGAATGCATGATAACACCAAATGTAAATCTAAGGTAAAAACCCTAAAAGGGTAGTTTAAAGTTACAATAATCATTCTTGATGCCTTAAAAGAATTCTAGAGTTTTCAAAGCTTTATCCAAAAGAGAAATTCATGATACCCATTACAGATTTTGCATCTAGTGAAACAGGAAAAATTGAAAGCCAAAACTGTTTCTCTTTCAAATCTTTATAAAAAAATGGCTAGTTTTGATGCACATTAAAATATCATGTTAAGGAATTGAAAAAGTGTCAAGCCATGCTTGATTTTCAAGAAAAGAAAAGTGTTTTGAAAATATTTTTTCTTGTGAGCCTAATTAAAAATGGAAAGGGGTAATATCTTTTTCATTACAACCCATGTTAATCCCTTATTAAGAACTGTGCACCAGTGAAAAGAGTTAAATTAGCAATCTCCCTATTAACAGGCATTCCAAATAACAGTCATTAATTTTTAAGGGACTCAAAAGTCAATACACTTTTTATATTTTATTGATCTTGAAAATTTTATGAGGAAATTTTATGACTATTTTGGCATTTTTGTGATGAATAAAATTTTGAATGATGAGAATTTGAAAAAAGACTTTGTTCTTGAAAAAAAAAAGAGAAATGAAACAAAAAAAATCTTTGCATTGGTTTTATGGTAGTTGAAAATTTCACATTTGCTTTAGTGCATCTGCATCATGAAGAAGGTATTCGCATTCACATTTGTATTTGGATTGTGGCATTTGCATCACAACAAAGACATTTACATTTGCATAACTGACATCTACATTATGTTAAAGACATTCACATTCGTATTTGCACCAGTGTATTTGTATCATAAAAAAGACATTTGCATTTACATTATTTGCATCTACATCATAAGAAAAACATTTGCATTTGCATAATTGCATTTGCATTTGCATTAGAGAAAAAGTATATGCAAAGGTATCTACATGAAAAGGACATTGGCATTTGCATCATTAGGATAAGTTCTACATTTGTATCTTTGTTAAGCATTTTGTTAGGTACATTCTAGAAAAGAATTATACATCATTTGCATTAGTGAAGAGATATTCATATTTTCACCATTTATCTTAAGATTAAACATTTGCATCGTAATAGCATTTGTTAATTTTGCAAACATTGAAAAAAAATAAAGAATTTAAATATTCTTTTAGGAAAAAATAAAAACAAAAAAAAAAGGAAAAGAAGAAAATTATCATGAAGAAAATAGGGTTTGTCAAGCAAAGAATGAAAAAAGAGTCTATTAAGAACAAAAAAAAAATCGAATGAAAAAGTATAAAAAAAAAAAATCAGTTCAGGAAAAATGAAAAGAGTTGCCAAAAATTAAAAAAGATAAATGATATTCAAGAAATAAAAAGAATAAAAAGAATTTTTCTACAAAAAAGAAAAATCGATGGCACTATCCAAGTGTTCAAATTCTAAAATTTTAAATCTCGATGGTGATATCCGAGTATTTAAGTTTTAATCAAATTCATTCGTAGTGATATCTGAGTATTCAAGTTTTCATCAAAACCCTTCAATGGCAATATCCAAAGACATATGAAAAATTTTTTATGTAAATCTCAAGAATCTTTGAGTGTAAATCCTAAACCTTCGATATGAATCTCAAAGCCTGTTGAGACAAAGATTTTTTTTATGCAAATTTTGAACCTTTGATTTGAATCTCGAAGACTTTCGATGCAAATCTCGAAATCTTTTGGTGTGAATCTCGAACCTTTGATGTGAATCTAGATAACTTTTTATGTGAATCTTAAGAACTTTTTAGTGTGAATCTTGAACTTCAGTGAGAATCCCAAACCCTTACTATGAATTTCAAGGACCTTTTGGTGAGAATCCTAAACCCTTATTGTGAATTTCAATGACCTTTTAGTGTGAATCCCTAACCTTTAATGTGAATCTCCAGAACTCTCGATACGAATCTCGAAAACTTTTTAGTATGAATCTTGAACTGTCAATATGAATCTTGAACCCTTGATGCAAATTTTGAGGACTTTTCGATATGAAGATCAAACTTTTGATATGAATATCAAAGACCTTTGATACAAATCTTGAGAACTTTTTAATGTGAATCTCGAATTTTTAGTGTGAATCCTAAACACTCGATGAAATCTTAAGGATCTTTCAGTGTGAATCCTGAACCTTCAATGGGAATCTCAAGAACTTTTTGGTGTGAATTTTGAACCTTCGATGTAAATCTCAAAAACTCTTGATATAAATCTTAAGAATACTTTGGTGTGAATCTTAAACTTTTAATGTAAATCTCGAACCCTCGATGTGAATCTCAAAAACCTTTTAGTGTGAATCTCGAGCTTTCGATGAGAATCTCAAAGATGAAAACTTTTGATATGAATATCAAATTTTTTATCTTTTATTTCTTCAGATAAGAATCTTTGAGGTTCTTTCCAAATAAGTTTTTATTTTTTAGTGTCATAGCCTCTAGTTAAGAGTTTTTTAAGTTTCATTGCCTCTGGTTAGGAGTTTTTTAAGTTTAAGAGCTCTAGTTAAAAGACTATTTCAAAATTAAGCATGATTTATAAGACCAAGGAGCATAATTATAAGACCTTTTAGAATTTTATTTAAAGTGTCATAGCCTTTAGTTGAAGGAGATTTTTCAAGTGCCATAGCCTAGTTAAATGAGTTTTTAAAATGGCATAGCCTTTCGTTAGAGGATTTTTTTTTTTAATATCATAGCTTCTGGTTAAAGGAGTTTTTAAAAGTATTATTACCTTTAGTTATAAGAGTTTTTTAAAATACTGTAGCTTCTGGTTTGAAGATTTTTTCAAGTATTATAGCCTCTAGTTAAAGGAGCTTTTTAAAGTTTAATTACCTCTAGTTAGATTTAATAAAATTTAATAAAACTAAAAAATAATTATTAAGGAAAATTGAAAAAGTTCTATTTTTTCTAGTAAAAAAATATTTCTTGAATTTCACTTTAAGTGTTAGGATAATTCAAGAAATTGTTTTTACTAAGAATAAATTTTTGCAAATAATAAGCAAAAAACTAATGGATTATTGAAATATCAAAATCAAGCTTCCCGAACAAAATTGTTGCCTTTTGGTCTTTGCCCTATAATAATTCTTAGTAATGTACAAAAAAAGATAGCTGTAAACATCTAATTTTGTTTAAGCCAATTGTTTATTTTGAAACTTATTAAGTCAAGTCCTGAGAGTGCAATGCACTTGTTAAGGCCCATTAGAAATTGAATTTTTACTTAATTTTATTCTTTTTTCTTTTTACTAAAAATTAAGAAAAATTAAAATTAAAAAAAAATGAATGAACGAAAAAAGTTAAAAAAATTTTTTAGCAACACTATAGGGCTGTTAGCTAAAATCATGCTACCAACCACTCTATCGCCCTCCATTTTTCAGGGCTAGCCACCTACTGAATCTTCTAAAAGTCTTCTGCAATGGTTCAAAATTTCTTCTGTGATCTTAGAAAATCTAGGATTTGAACGCCTAATTCATTCCATAAATGAAAATGAAAATCACAAACAATAGAGAGGGAATTTAGGGGGAAAATTTTTTAGGCCAATCTTAAAAAAGAGCACTACAAAAAAAAATCGTTCTACACCTATAGCCAAACCAACTAAGTTACTACCTATCATTGTCCACAAACACCATCAAAAACCCATTCCCTTACCCACTGTTGGTAGCTCTACAAAAAAAAAAAAGCCCATAAACAAAAAAAAAACCTATAGACCCGAGACTCATTACCAAATACCCTAAAAATTCTCACAAAAATAAAAAAAAATCACATCCCTCAAGGAGAGTGAGGAACAACAACGCCAAAGAAAAGTAAAATAAATATATAAAAAAATGAAAATACTAAGGAAGAAAGAAGGTCTCGATTTTGAAGTTTTAAAAGGATTTTAAGCGTAGCTTTTAAGGTGAAAAGAAGGTCTTGGGAAGGTGAAGAACATAGTAAAAAATTGGGTTTTTTTGGAATGGTGAGGCTCAAGATCTCAAAAAGTTTTGCCTGAAACTTTAAGAGTAGATTTAGGTTTCTTGAGACTATTTTAGGAAAAACTAAGGTCACAATGATAACAAGGGGGTCAAGGGGAACCTTTTACTGAATTTTGGAATCCAATAAATGCGAATGACTAGCAGCTAGTGGCAATAAATAATGATAGGCATGATGATCGATCGTCAGTTTTTGAAAAATGGTGGCTGGTTGTCTAAAAAAAATAAAAGAGTTTGAGAGGTTTTTTTTCAGAGAAAGGATGGAACGAAGAAGAAAAAAAAACTTAGAGTTTTATAAGTGGAAAAAAAAATGCCAAGATCCACACATGGTTTTAGATCTGACCAAAGGTTTGAGCCCTAGATAGGTTTAGGTGAATTGCTTGCAAATTGGCACTAAACTTGATCAAATAGTTTCAAGTCATGGAAACTACTGTTGAACCAATCTGAACCACTCTAAACCATGCAACTGCTTGAATCACTGAACCGTTGACCTGAGTTTACCAAGGCATTTGTGATATTTTTCTTTATATATATATTGTTAATTTTTACTTGATTTTTTTGTTGTATTTTTTATATTCTTTATTACTATTTTTGCAATTCTCTATTTTATTTTTGGGTGAATTTTGGATGTGACTTTAGAAACATTTTAAAAATTTGCATGGAAAAGGAAATGTTTTAACTTAAATTTTATTTAAGATAAATGTTGAAAATATTTAAGAAAATATTGAAATATCAAATTTTCTTAAATTCTTTGAAAACAAAAATAATAAAAAATAAAATAAAAGATTAAGAATAAAATTTTTTGTTTGTTAAAAATATATGCTAAGGAAAATATTGAAATATCAATTTTTTCTTGGAATAAAATTTTTAAAATATTTACAAAAAAGTTAAAATATCATTTTTTCTAAATTCTTTAACAATAAAAACAAATAAAATAATTTTGAAAATATTGAGAAAAAAGTTGAAATATCAATTTTTTTAGAATAAATTTTTAAGAAAAAATTGAAATATCAATCTTTTTCTAAAAATTACAAAATGAAACTTTTAAATTTTCCAATGATGAAATTACTAAAAGGTTGCAATAGTAATTTCTACTTAAATTTTTAGGCAATATATTATTTTCTAAATAGTGCTAAAATATTAGAGTATTTAGAAAACTGTCCAATATTAAAGATTTTAATAAGAAAATAACCAACAAAAAAAATTTTTTTTTAGATCCGACGAGAGCTGCTTCAAGAGTGTTAATAGATATTTTGAATACTCCTAAAGTGAGAAAATATTCTTAAATTTTTACTAAAATATCGAAGTAATTTAAGATTAATTTCAAGTATTAAATTTTCTTGAATTGAAAAAAAAAAAATTTTTGTTAGGCTTGATGGATGGATGACACAAAATTAATTGGTACCATCTTTAGATAGTCTGTATGACTTTGTTCTCTTTTGCTTGTCCTTAACATTTCGTCTTTTTAATGCTCTTATATGCATTAACACTATCTTGTTGTGGTTCCCATAAAGAATAAAGAGAACAGGAAAGAAAGGCATGCATTTCACACTTTTTATTTTGCTAATTAAGAAGTCTAGAGTTTGTTTCGTTCCTTTTTTTAAAAAATAATTTTTACACAAATATAATAAATGTGTTTTTTAGAATTCTTTTATGAAGTAATTTATTGCAATCCTTTTTCTTCATATAGATTTTAATGACCTTTTCGTTAATATATTTGTACTGATATAAGAATGTTTTGTGTTGAATATGTATGTTTGACAGATGGCAAAGGCAATACTAAGTATTGTTCTTATTGCTGTTTCATGTTGCTTTGCTCTTCTTGCTTCAGGACAGCTTACTTATCCATCTGAAGGTTGATGTTGTTTTGGGTTTACATTCTTTCTTTGGGCTCATATTTTGTTAGTTAATAAGAAGAGAAAATGATAAATTCTAGAGACCATTTAGTGTTTCATCATGTTGAATCGTTAATCATTTATTAAATGATTGTTTGTGTTGAATTACAGTTGACGCACTGAATGGCATTTGGCGTAAACTCCAAGATCCAATGAAAAACCTCAGAAACTGGACAAAAAGAGATCCATGTGTATCAAAATGGACTGGGGTAATCTGCACGTATCAAGATGATGGTTATTGGCATGTTCATGAATTGTATGCTTATTCATTTCCTTACTGATTGTTCTGATTATTCTGATTTTTTAATCTAACTTTTGTTATTATAATTTCATCTTTGAAATGTTTATTTCTACAATATCAGACTTTTGATTGTTTTGTGATATCCCTATCAAACTGTGCATTTAATTGAAGAGTGAAGACATCTATCCTTGATATGAGGCAACAACTTTTATTTTGGGAACTAATAATCTCAGCACCAAATGATTACTCAGATGATGCATTTTTCTCCTCTCACTTTGTCACTTGCATGATTTTCTTATCTTAAGAGCTAAGTTGTTTTATATGGACATGCACCTCAAGTGGTTAAGGTGATGGATCCACATGGCCAATTCTTTTAAACAAAAGAAGAATAGGAGAGTGATATAATTTCACTTCACTAGTGGCCTTTAAGACAACAGTCCATAACATTAGTGAAATGTTAGACTTAAGATGGTCTGTTTAATTTACACATCAAGATAATGTTTACTGTTTTGCCTGGTTTCTGCTGTGATGCAGGCGGATGCTAAAATTGAATCTTTCTGGAGATCTTGCCCCTGAAATCGGCCAACTACCTAATTTGACTATATTGTAAGTGGTATCAGATCAACACCTAAGTTTTGGGTTGATCTTGCTGGAGATATTATGTCATTGAGCTATTGTCAAATTCTTGCATCATCATCAATAACTTACTACTTCTGTTCCTTCAATTTGGGCAGGAATTTTATGGGGAATAATATTACTGGCAGTGTACCAAAGGAGATAGGCAATATAAAATCATTGAAGTTTCTGTAAGTAATTCCTATTCAGAAACAAACAAAAGAAATTTTTTCCTATCAGAGACTTTATCCATGGTAGTTCTTCCTTGCTGATGGCTGTGACAAATTTCTAGCTTTCTCTCGTTTTATAGATTGGAAAGAAATTTTGTGCTTAGCAAGACAAACTGCTTTCTCCACTGGCAAAACAAGTGTAAAGGCAGTTTTAATATGTTAGGTCCAGATATTTTTTTTTGCAGATAAGATACAAATAAAATGATGATATATAATCAATTAATGGCTAGTAGAATTTATAAAGTTTATAACTCAAAGCACATAATAACACTGTGGGACATACTAATGAGGGACAGAACTTTCAAAATCTAGTTGGCATTTTTCTTCATTAAGTATCAGCATTCTTCTGTAAGTTTAATACTACTAGGTGAGCATTGTCTCCTATTTTTAAATTTTCTAAGTTCTTATTTTGTGCAAGTAAGTTCAGATGTGATTCTTTGAATTCATCCATCATCTGATTGGGGATAGAGATGATTACATGATCACTAAGAAATAGTTCTTGATATGCTTCTCTCTTTTGTTTTGTGTTTTTTTCCGGAGAATAGAGCAAGATATTTGTTGTTAAAAATATTACAAATTTTCATTGCACAAAGCTTACAAGACTACTCGTGGTTGCAGGCTTTTAAGTGGAAATCAGCTTTCTGGATCTTTAGCAGACGAGCTTGGTTATCTGCCCAAGTTAGTGGTGTTTCAGGTTGATTTGAATCAGATATCAGGATCACTGCCCAAATCTTTTGCAAATCTGGCCAAGTGCAAGCACTTGTGAGTAAATAATATATATTTAAATTAAATGCTTTTATATTAGGAAGTAATTGCATTAATAATCTTTTTTTTTTATGCTTTTTGTTGACCGCAGTCACATGAACAACAACTCAATTAGTGGTCAGATTCCACCAGAGCTCTTCACCATGCCTCAACTTGAGCATTTGTAAGCTCAGTGATAATCAATAGCATTGCGCGTGTTATTTTTAACGGAACAACTTCCTATATTCTTGTGTTTGTCACTAATTGTGGGCACTTATAATCATCTTATATCCATGGATTTGCAGCCTGTTGGACAATAATAACTTATCAGGTTATCTACCACCAGAATTTTCACAGATGCCAAACTTGAAAATGCTGTATGAGAAAGCTTTTCCTTTTCAAGTATTCATATGTTTAACTTATTATTTCTCTTCTACCAGTGTACAAAAATATCATGGTTTTGAGTGCTAGTCCCAGACCAATTCCTTCTGTATCTTGCTGCTATTGAATGAAGCATATCAGCGATTTAGCTCAAAATTAACTAATATCATGTAAATGCAAAGTGCATAAAGAATCACATATTTTTGTTTGTTACGAGAAGAGATCAAGTACTATTGCTATGTCTACCCTATATGCCTTTGATACTTAAAAACGAACTAAATGCATTTGATGCAATGAAGCATCGTTCATTTTATTACAAAACGAATTAACCTGTGAAATTTTACTAATCATTAGTTGTAGGATTAATTAAACAGCTTCATCATTTGGTTTCAGATACTCTTTCCTAAAGTTGTTCCATATTCATGCTGTCTACTGAAATAAATATGGTTTCCTTGAATGGAATTATGATTAATTCTCATACTAGCATTTCCTTTTAATGCAGCCAACTTGATAATAACAATTTTGGTGGAACAGAGATTCCTGCTTCTTACGGCAACATGCCCAACCTGTTGAAACTGTCAGCTTCTGTTTCTCCCTCTCTATTGACTTTCAGTTTATTCATGGGTTAATTTCCTTTCAAAATATGCCATCAAACATGTTGTTCAGATAGGGGAAAAAGGATACTAATAATAGTAAAATGTCAAGGGTTGTAGCATGGGCTCTCATAGTCTTGTGTCTTCACATTCTTTTACAGTTCCTCTTTTTAAATTTATAATGTTCCCCAAACTGCTAAATTTGTGCATAATTTTATTCCATTCATCTTAACAGAAGTCTTAGGAACTGCAGCTTGCATGGAGCTATTCCTGATTTCAGTAGTATTACAACATTTCGTTATCTGTAAGTCTTTGGGCTTTTTTAAGAGTGTTCTATAATTGGTTCCTTTAGTCACATGCCTGTTTGTGTGTTAATATTTTTACCAGTTTCTTTGGTCTATTGTTGATATCAAGCTAGTCATAATGAGATACTGCGATTTTGTACGCTTGACATTTGACATTGATGTTGTTCTGTATGCATGATGATTTAAACAATTTAAATAGTTTTCGGCTGATTACCAAATTTAAGTATATCTCACTTATTTGTGCTGTTCATATTTTCAGTGATCTGAGCCATAACCAACTTACTGGAGGGATCCCAATGAATAAGCTTTCTGATAACATCACAACTATGTAAGGGTTGTTGATGTACAAAGTCATTAAAACTCAGTTCTCTCTCTCCCTCTCTGACACACGCACACACGAACGAATTTTAGCTGCTGTTGCCATTATATGAATTTTCTTTTTCATTGATATGATAAAATGACTCTTTTTCATTGATGTGATAAAATGGATCATCATTGTTTTTGTTCTTTGAATGGGGCAGTGATCTATCTTATAATTTGCTGAACGGATCCATCCCTTCAAACTTTTCAGGCCTGCCTCATCTTCAGAGATTGTAAGAATTAATCTTTTTTTTTTACTGCCAACTTCCTTTACAAGAATTTCATATTGCATGTTTCAGCAATATTGATTGAATTATTTTATTGTGGACTATCTTACACAAGTTGAATGATAGCAAGAAGAACAGACTAATTAATGAGACTTGCTTTTTGTTGCAGGTCACTGGAAAACAATTCGTTAAGTGGAGATGTTCCCTTCACTATTTGGCGAAATGTAAATTTTACTGCTAAGGCAAGACTTATCATGTAAGTCATTAGGGGAGAAAGCTATCATTTTGAGCTACATTTATTGCAAAAAGTTACTTAAAGAAATACAAAAGTAGGATATTGTTGAGAGATCTATGATATCTGTTATGCTATTGAGATTAACTACGTCCAGCATGGTGGATGAATCGCTTGACTTGCCTGGTCCTCTGTGCACATGCTTTACTTGCAGAGATTTCCGGAGTAATTCGCTTTCAAATTTTTCAGGCAGAATAGATCCTCCTTCAAATGTTACAATTAGGTGAGCCTTGATTCTTTTTTTATTTTCTTTTATTTTTCTGTACATGTAAAGCTATGTAATATATTAATTTAACATAACAGTTGCACATACTTTGATAATCTCTAATTAGTGCTTCCTGGATACTTAGGCTCCAGGGCAATCCTGTGTGTACCTTAGCAAATCAACTAAACATAGCCCAATTCTGTCGAATTACTCTTGGAAATGATGATTTTGTATCTGGAAATGGAAGCTCAAGTAACTATAATGACAGCTGCCTACCTCAATCTTGTCCTCTCAGTGACAACTATGATTATGTCCCAGAATCTCCTGATCCTTGCTTCTGTGCTGCACCTTTAGGAGTCACGTTACGCTTAAAAAGTCCTACCATATCAGATTTTCGTCCATATATTTATTCATATAAGATGTTCATTACGTCCAATCTCGGCTTGGATCTTTATCAACTATTTGTGGAATCATTTATATGGCAAACGGGTCCTAGGCTACTGCTGTATTTAAAATTTTTCCCTCAATATCAATATAGCAACAAGACTCATAAATTCAATGACACTGAGGTACAACAGATCGAAGACATGATTGCTACACTTTCAATTCCTCCGGATGACATCTTTGGTTCATATGAGCTGCTCAGTTTTACACTCGGACTTTACTCAAATGGTATCTCTACATTACTGTATCATTCTTTTCTTGTTCCTCAATTTTTTTTGTTTGGTTCTAATCAAGCATCTAATTTTTCCTTTACAAATTTACAGTTCAATTTCATTTTTCTTTTTCAGGATTATCATAAATGACTCCTTTTCTTTTCCTTTTATTTCTTTGAACAAAAAGATCTCATCAAACCAGTTTTTTTACTTGCTGTTAAAGAAAAAAATGAGAAACAGAAAACAAGAAGCATAACTGATGATCTTAACTGTCAACAAAACACTTTTCGCTTATTAATGCAGCTAATCATCATGTATTGCAAATCCTGTACGTCGTTTGTCATTGTCAAAGATAGCACAGTACTCTATGCAACAGGAAAAAGTTTTTGCTATAAGTCTCGGCTTAGAAAGTTGTAGTCTTTTATAGGAGGTTTTGCATGTTATTTACTTTTTCCTATAAATTATAGTATGAAGGAAGAAGGATCATCTTATCAGTGTCTTATCATTAATAACTCATCAATACACTCGTTTAATTTTTTGTTTTTTCTATTTTTGGAAAGATACAAATATAAATTTCCTTTGATCAGCAACAAAAACTTTGGCTAGGGTAAAAATTCATGAATAGAAAATAAAAAGGAAAACAGAAGGTAGAAAATGAAGTCAGATAGCTTTACAGCTTTCAATGAACATTATGCATGTTAATTACAATTGTTACTCTAAATTTAGGCATGTACATAAATCCTTTTGTCTTTTATTCTTCACTTCCCATTGCTACCCTCTTATTAATATATATATATATATATATAGTAGATTGTACGTTGAACAAGGTGCTCCAGTAGTTTTCAAGTATACTTCAATTTTTAGCTAAATGATTCTTGTTATTGCAGTTTATCCCCAGTCCTCGAAATCAGGAATAAGTAAAGGTGCCATAATCGGAATAATCTTAGGGGTCATGTCCCTTGTAGGTGTAATAT
This sequence comes from Durio zibethinus, assembly GCF_047325235.1. Classification (NCBI taxonomy): domain Eukaryota; kingdom Viridiplantae; phylum Streptophyta; class Magnoliopsida; order Malvales; family Malvaceae; genus Durio; species Durio zibethinus. The sequence goes on along the minus strand of NC_143165.1, from coordinate 320,585 downwards.
CTTCGGCAGTTACGGTCCTCTTCTATATATGGAGCACCAAATCCGGGCATGACATATCAAAAAAAGAGTCAAGTAAGTCCACATGTAATTTCTCAATCGCCTGGCTATTATCTCTTTCTTGTCATATATAAAGGCAATGATCATTACCTAATTTATCCTCCTCCTTGTTACTGTTTCATCCCCATTGCAGTTGCAAAAATTCCGATCGGAACTGATAGTGTTAAGGACTTCAGCTTTGGAGAACTTGAAGCAGCTACAACTGGTTTCAACGATACCACTCAAGTTGGTCAAGGAGGCTACGGAAAGGTTTACAGAGGCATTTTGGCTAATGGAACAGTAGTGGCAATTAAGCGTGGCCAACAAGGATCTTTGCAGGGTCAGATAGAATTTATAACTGAAATAGAACTGTTGTCGCGAGTGCATCATCGGAACCTGGTTTCTTTGGTTGGATATTGTATCGAACAAGGCGAGCAGGTGCAGTCATGGCTGTTCCTTCGTATTACATTTCAAGGTTACAAACCAATATAACTGAGTACAAGGGAAACAAAAGTTGAACAAGAAAAAAAAAAAAAAAAACCCATCTGTCAATGAAATCATGAGAAGAGCCCATATGTTTAAATTCCTAACCGATTCCGTCACAAAAAAAAAAAAAAAGAACCCTAACCCATGGAATTTCATTTGAGCTATCATCAATATCTTTTATCTCATAAATGTAGAATCTTGGTGCAGACTTGCTTAAATGCCAGGGATATCTTTCGTATTACATTTCAAGGTTACAATAAAATTTGGATATTCCCTCCGGATCCTTTTAAAGCTCCTCGGATCATATTGGCTGACTATGCAAGTGTTAGATATACTGAATTTATTGCCCCTTTTCATGAAAAAAGGGATAAAAATTCCGCTTAAGTCAGATGCATCTACAACAATACCTGATATCTGTATAAAAAGAAAGGCTAATTTTTGGCTTTTTTTTGTTCTCAGATGTTAGTATATGAGTTTATGCCCAATGGTTCTCTCCATGATCTTCTCTCAGGTAAATTTCTCTTCAGCTTTCTGATGTTGAGAGCACAGTTGTGTTAATCAAGTTGTGTGGACGCACATGGTTTGAATAATGCCATTTGGATCAGCAATGTAAATTAAACATGATAAAACTTTCACACACGAGAGGTTTTTACCTTTTAGAATGAAACTACAAGCTAAATACAGCGATACCTTTCCTATGCCAAAACTGTATAGGTGGTTTCTTTCAAATGTATACTTTCTGAAAATCCTGACCATTTTCCTAATTGTACATGCTGTTTGACTTCATCTTGATATTTGTCTGAAAATCTACCAATATTATCTTCCACTTCAATGATTTTAACTGTTGCTTTATGTTGTTGCAAAATTTCACATTGCTTTATGTGAGGAAATCACAGATGGATGCAGGCATACCTTGAGTTTCCCCATGCGGTTGCACATTGCATTGGGCTCAGCCAAAGGCATCCTCTACCTACATACTGAAGCTGACCCACCAATAATTCATCGGGATATCAAGGCAAACAACATATTGTTGGACTTCAAGTTTACTCCTAAAGTTTCTGATTTTGGAATCTCAAGGCTTGCACCAGTACCAGATACTGAAGGAGCTGCTGCTCATGTATCCACAGTTGTGAAAGGCACACCAGTAAGAGCTTTGTGATTATATCACATTTCCCACAGGCAAACTAGCATAACTTAGTTCTACATTATACAACACCTGGGATTTAATTTTCACCCAATAAGAGAAACCTTGGACTTTAATCTTCCAATTTCTGAGTGACCTGGAACTCATACAATGGCTTGAGCTGCAGTTAAAAATATCTTTTTTGCACCTAATTTTTGAGAAATGATACACCCGTCAGTTGAAGCATGAGTTCTTGCTTGCAGTCGGATATTTATGCTGCTTTGTTAGTTAATTATTTTGATTTGTCATGAAGTTTACTTCCATTTTGTTTTCTGTATAGGGCTATCTGGATCCTGAATATTTCTTGACTCACACGTTGACAGAGAAAAGTGATGTCTATAGCCTTGGAATAGTGTTTCTGGAACTTTTGACAGGGATGCCGCCTATCTCTCATGGCAGAAACATTGTCCGAGAGGTACTAATTATTATTCCACTGCAAGCACTTTATTCAGTTTTGCTGGAAGATTTTTCTCTAAAAGAAAAAAAAAAAAACAGTTATCTTTAAGCTTTATCATTCTGTAATAATTATACCTGATTGATTTTGGTGATTGAGTTTGTATCAATGTCAGGTGAAACATATTTTTCCTTATCTGATTCTTTCTCTAAATTCATTTCAATATTCTTAATAGAAAAAATAGTTAGAAACACTGTGATGATATTATAGTTTACAAGTTTGCATTCTAAGTCGTAAATCTTCTCTGGATTTGTTGCTGAATCATTGTTAAATAAGCATATTCAGGCAAGCAATCTGGAAATCCTGAACTTTTTTCTTTTATGAAATCATAAGTAAACGTGTACTACAGGTTTATGGAGCTTGTCAATCAGGATTGATGTTTTCCATCATAGACCGGAGCATGGGTTCATACTCTTCTGAAATCATCAAGAAATTTATGGCACTGGCCCTGAAGTGTTGCCAGGATGATCCCAAGGAACGACCGACAATGTTGGAAGTTGTGAGAGAGTTAGAGAACTTATGTTCACTGCTTCCGGAGTCCGACATGATTCCAACAGAGTCAGATGCGTCCATTTCCGAAGTGTCAGGGGTTGGCTCATCGCATCTCTACTTTGGAAAGAATTCCCATCCCCAAATGACCACTGAAATCATAGGAAGTGAACTTGTTAGCGGTGTAATCCCCACCATCAAGCCTCGCTGATGCAAGCAGCCTTGTTTACTCAATGTTGGAATCAAATGTGCTCTCATCAGTTCATCATGTTGAATATTTTGAAAGCAAATGTAATGAGGCTGCTCAGTCACTGTATATGGCTTTAATTTTACGTGAAAAATGGGAAACCAATAGCTATGTATGTAAATACTAAAATTGTGCATTTTGTCTGGAAAATAATAGAATATCATCACTAATAATGAAGATAGTGTTTCAGATTTTTTTTTGAATGACTTTGAATTTAATTATCTCATAACAATTTCACATTGCTTAGTAGTAAAAACATTCTACAATTTCTTGATGAAATGAATATCCAGGACAGGTCTTACGGTAATATCATCCCCATGTTGAATGATCCTTTGCTTGGATAAATCATAATAACTTCGAGAAATGGTACTCAAAATAAAACCTTTACCTCGACTTACCGTACAAAATCACAAGGTTCGGTGCTTTCACTTGTTTCCTGACAAATTCCCACCAAACTCTACATTATACTTCTATGAATCAACGGACATTGAAAATTACATTATACTTTATTTTCTCATAGCATTGGCTAAAGGCTATTGGGTATTGGAAAAGGATAAAGATTGTTGTAATATTCATATTTTCATAGTCAAAGGAGAACTCCTTTTGTTATGGTGAATGGTGCTGACCTGGTTGTCTCATTCCCCCGGATGGGATTGATACTTGACATTTCCATATCGATATAGAATGAATTATATAAGCAAAGGAATGGGAATGTCATGGTCTTTCTTTCTTGGTAAACACCTGCCTGCTTCTTCAACTGATTTCGACTATGAATTAGTTATTACATCACGTTATTACAATTAATTAGTTAATGCTTGCTCCCTCCACCCTTTTCATAAAAGAAAAGGTACTAGTAATTCACAAAGAAACAACCGAACCTCCACATACTACTATTCAATGCAACAAGTTGAAAATTTCAATGGAAACTGGGCCCAAAGACTAGGAAATTTAATCAATTGAAAAAAACCAAAAAACAGCTCTAAGATGGACCACCAACATATTATGGTGAACAATAATTACGAAAGACTATTCCATAAGAAATTTTCAATGGTGTCGTTATTTCCTCGAAATCGAAATCTAAATCTAAATCATGGGATTTGGAGGGGTATTTACGTCAGGGGCATTTCCTCAACACCATAGATCTGGATAGATCTTTGAAAATCTCATAGTTAAAAGGGGAATTCTTTGTCAATAAGCTAAAATTCTCTTTTAAAATAACCGTAAGGCATTTGTGCTTTATGATTGGGAAAAAGGATATCTACTTATTACTGGAATAGCTGATCATGATTGTGCCTTTGACGTGTAAAATAGAGACTTTGGCTAGTTTGGGAAATAAAGGAACTTAGTATTAACCAAACGGCAATAACTATTTAAATCAAATGAAGTCCAGATTGAATAGGTCTTATCATCAAAACAATATTCTATTATTTTTAATTTAGGATATCAACAATCTTTTTCAATGCTAGGTGATATTTGTAGACCAAGTACTTGGAATCTTTTCCCTCCTTCCCAAGGAAAATGATTTAGACTTTATAGAAAAATTCCACGGAATCTTCAATGTTGCTTTCTAAGAGTATACATGCAATGCAGGGCCAAGTCCCGGGTAAGGACATGGTTGAAAAGCTGTTAATGACTCTTCTACGTAGGGGTGGTAATATAGCACTTTTTGCTGATAGTCAAGGTATCAAACCCTTTAAATTTAACTTAACTGCCATGAAATTAAATTAAATTCCAATCTGAAAGGTTAAAACAGATTGGCCCTTTTGTTACCGCTGACAAGTTATACCGTATGTTTATATGTATATAAATTGTTGAATTGCTTCAAATAATTTTGTTATATTTCATTGCAGTTGTGGAGTTCTATGGGAATTTAGGATTTGAACCTGATCCAGAGGGCATTAAGGGTATATATGTTTTGGTATCCAAGATATTAATTGCCATTTCACTAAGGAAAAGAATCAGCATTACTTCAAATAGGTGCTTTCATCATGGATGTTGGTTCATCTATAAGACTTAACAGGGGCTTGGGACATTAGAGGAGGAAATCAGTACGTGAGTCAAGAATTAATCATATGTTTGCCATTGTAACACACTAAGATCATATTTGGTATACAAAATTCTAATAGAATAGGATAAAATGATAGTATGAATAGAATTAGATTAAATAATACCATCATATCTTATATTTGATGTCTATAAGGATTAAGGTAGAATAATTTATTTATTGATTAAAATTATCCTTCCTCAAAGTTTATACAATTAAAAGTATTGATATAATTTTTAATAGTATAATAAGACATGTAAATGTAGATATCCCGATCTGTCCGGGGTTTGTTTATTTTTATTAATTAAAAATAATAGTGAAAAAAAAGGTAGAACTAAAAATTAGGAAAAATTCTAGGTGATTGGATTTATTTTGGATTGTTTCTGCGGGGTTATTAAAGTTGAGATAAACTCAGAATTGAAGATTGAAGGGGTTGAAACTCCTTTTCAGTTTAGGGATCTAAGATCTTGAACCCTATAAATACAGAGGTGCATTAGGCGTTAATACAGAGAAAAAACCAAAAACACAGGTCAGAAAAGCATCACGCAAGGGAAGACAGAAAGTAATCGAAAGATTTTTAGGGTTAAAAAAGAGGATTTTTTTGGAAATTTTTTTGAAAAATTTTTAGTTTTTCGATAAACTTTTCAATGCTAGTTGAATTTTTTAATGAATTTCTTACGCCGATTGAATTTTTCAGCAAGTTTTCCAGAATCCAACCACATTTCGATATGATTCTTAGATTTCGACGTATTCCCTAGTTTTTAACAACAGATTACCAAAAATTGGTGAAGTTCCGACTGACTTCCAATGAACAAACTTAGATTTTGGTAACATTTTCCAAAATATGGTGAATATTCAACTGAAGTTCTTCTAGGTTTTTAGAGAGAGAAGGAGAGAAAAGAAGGAGAAGAGAGAGAGGGAAAAGAGATATCTGAGGGAAAAAGAAGGAATTTGGCCTATTTATACCCCAGCAAAACGACGTCGTTTTGGCATTTAAAGGGCCCCAAAATTCACGTGTTTTTATTCGAGCAACTCGACTTGAGCGCAACCTGCTTTTGCCAACCGTGTACCAACCGATCCTTTGAGTCGAGCCGAGTCGCCAAGCTGCATCCCCTGAACCGCTTTTTGTGCTTGGAATTGAGCCGTTTCCCTATTTTAGTTTTTTTTTCTTTTATTTATTTATTTAAGTATTTTTTGCATGAATAAATTTGGAGAAAAATAAAAAAAAAGTCTAAAACAAGAATAAAATGTTTTTTGGAGAATATATATTAATTATCCAATGATAAAATTTTTAAAAATTTCAAATGGTAAATTTTTATAAATTTTCTATGTGAGAAATTTGTTTCTAAATTTGTCCCAAATTGTGAAATAATTAGATAAACTTTCAATAACAATAATTAAGATTTATTTTCAATCAAAAAAATAAAAAAATAAAAAAAATAAAATTTTGGTTGAAAATATGTGACAATTATCCAATGATGAGATTTTTAGAAATTTCAAATGGTAAATTTTTTAAGAAATCTCTAAGTGAGAAATTTCTTTAAATTTGTCCTAAATGATGGAAGAATTTAAATGAAACTTCAAAAAAATAATTTTCATATTATTTTTCTTTCGAAGATAAAAAAAGAGAAGAAAATTAAAAAAAAAATTTAAATTGACCCAAATGGTGAAAAATTTAGAAATCCAAAAATAAATAAATAAATAAAGAGAATTTCTAAATAAGCCTAAATGGTGAAAATTTAGAAATTCAAAAGAGAAAATATTTCTAATTTGACTCAAATTGTAAAATAATTAGATATATTTTCAAATTAAAAAAACAAAAAAATAATACTAACAAAAATTTTTTTTCCAACGACGGAACCTCTTCAACGAAACAAATGAGATCCTTGAATACTCTTAAGATAAGAAAATATTCTTTAAGAATTTTACTAGATTGATGAAAAATCTTACGAATTATTTTCAACATTTTAACATAAAATTTAAAATTATTAGCATCAAGACCTTAGGATAAATTTAAAATAAGATGGTACTATCATTTGGATGGGCATGTGGGGGTGTTATAACCTTTTTCATATATAACTAAACTTTCGAACCTTGTTCTGGTTAATAGACTCGAACCTATTCTTTTATGGACTTTTAGTAAAGCTTAGGAGCTCCTTAAGAGGATAGATTCATTAGGTGGCCAATCACACCTAGTAAAAAAGATTGGTGGTGACTCCTTACTTTGTGTCTAGCTATAAATTTACAGATCTATATGTTATGATAGTTTGACAACTCCACTGGGGACGCTATAGAGAGTTAGGCCATAATAATTTTAAGTTTATCCTATCTTTAGGTCTAATGGTTGTAAAGTGCAATAATTATGTTTTTTTGTTTACTGACATTTTTTTCTTTTTTGTCTCTTATTTTATTTATGGGGGTTGATAATTTTATGTTCATTCACACACATTATCATATGCATTTATATTACATGAACTCTATACCCAGGCTCTGTCTTTCTTAGAAATGAGTAAAGTACCTACGCTCTCGTGAAATGATAATCTTCGTAATGGTTAGCAAAATACTCTCACTTAAATTAAATCATTTCCGTTAGTAGCCTATGATGGGTGAGGATTGGACTGCCTTACTAGTCTATGATGAATGATGATATAAAAAAAAATTTGAGAACCTTTAGTAGTTAAAATTACCTAACTCAGCATATAGTTTGCACTTAAAAGGCCAGCCTGAAGATAGAGCCATTCCCACCCATCAATAGATGTACCCTGAAATTAGGATACAAGAAGGAATAATTTGTGTGATATATTGCTTATCTAACCATTTTGTTTGACTTTGTGCATTTGCATTATCATATCATGCATCATTTTTATTGTCATATTTAACATTGTGCATCGACATCATTTTCATATTAGATTTCATCCATGAAAATGTACATTTCATTCATGCATCAACATATCATGCATAAAGCATAGCATTTCTAATAATACATAATTGTAGTACTCAAGGTTTAAGGATAACTCCACCAAACAAAAACTCTACACAACTAACTTACCAATATAATACAAGAACTTGAGCCAGACAAATGAAATAAAAAAATTTTAATCATCTTGAGAGGATAGAAAAAGCTCAAGAGAAGCTAGAATGGAAGTTGAGTAAGATTTTGGATGCCTTAAATAAGTTAAACAAAGGAAAAAAATATAAAAAAATACTAGCCAGTAAGATCATCCATCACAAGAGGTGGATGAACCTCTGTAACTTTCTAGTTTTGGACTGCATCAAGCCCAATCCATACAAGACCCACCACCACAGCAGTTCACATATCTAGGAGGGTATACATACCCTGAAATGTCATCAATTTCAAATTCAGAATAGTACCAGAGTTATGTAAATTTTATCTTTACTGAAAGAGCAATAGAACCAATATTAATCCCCAACTTGGATAATCCATAAGATAAAAAAAAACTAAGGCCTAAAGAGAAAAAAATTTTAGAAGGCTCAAAAGCTGAATAGAAGATGAACTTGTTAGAGGAAAGGTTGCAAGCAGTAGAGAAAATTATTTTTTATGATTCCATGGATGCTGCTGGGCACTGTTTAGTCCTAGATGTGGTCATTCTTCTGAAGTTCAAGGTTTCAAAGTTTGAAAACTATAATGGTACAAAGTGTTCAAATATCTATATTATCATGTATTGTAGGAAGATGACTGCCCATGCTCATAATGAGAAGCTATTAATGCATGTATTCTAAGATAGTTTTACTGGCTCTACTGTTAGGTAGTATGTCCAGTTGGACAAGACTCGTATTCAGTCCTAAAGTGATATGGCCCGTGATTTTATTAATCAGTATTGGCATATCATAGATTTAACCCTTAATTGTTTGTTTTTGTAAAACATAAAGAAAAAGGCAAATGAGTCATTTAAGGAATACGCCCAAAAGTTAAGGGATGTAGCTTTTCAAGAGCAACCACTTTTGACTAAGAAAGAGACTACAATGCTGTTTGTAAGTACTTTAAAATCTCACTATTATGAAAAAATGATAGAGAATGCAATGAATAACTTAACTAATATGGTAATCATTGAAAATACCATTAAGAATTGCTAGCTTCAAGAAGGAAAAACCACTAAGAAAGGAGGGTTACCTAAAAAAAAAAAAACTGAAGTCTAAGATATGAATTTTGATGGGCAACAATATAGAAGCTATGCTTCATATCCACTTTCAGTTCATCCTGTTTACTATCCCATAATTAATGGTATTGTATAGGCCTTTTACCAATCATATCCATAATTAGCTTACCCACTAACCTACTAATTAACCTTTTAAGTACTTGCATCAGCTTCAAAGCCTAACAATCAATAAAGTGGTTTAAAGAGATCTCAGAATAACTAAGAAAAGGGCACATATTGACCCTATCCCCATGACTTACATTGAGTTATTCCCAGAATTGATTAAGAACAACTTGATATCTTTAGTCATTGTAGAACCATTGAAGCCACCCTATCCAAAGTGGTATGATGCTAATGTGATGTGTGATTATCATAATGAGAATGTGGGTCATTCTATTGAAACTTGTCCTGCTTTCAAACATAAGGTGCAAAGTCTGATCTGAAAAGGTTTGGTGAGCTTCGAGAATTAGTAAGGCAAGATGTTAATAAAAATCTTTCACTTGATCACACAGAGGCATAATTTTGAGAATAATGTTAAGGCTAGTTAGAAGTTACTTGTCATTTTAAGATTTCTTTCAAATTAATGTTAGGAATTCTTTCATGCAATAAGATTTCTTTCATTATCATAAAAGACAAGTTGATACATTTTATTACATTTACTTTTTCATCCAAATCATTATTCCATACTTTGTTATTTACCACATCTTTTTATTCCTCTTCTCAAATTTCAAATGATGAATGTTTAGATAATGATAACAATAATTTTGGGATTTAATTTTAAAAACTCATTCACATTGATAAAGTTCAATCTGATGAGACTATTTGAACAAAAAAAGCCAACCACTAGCAGTTGTGAAATTAATATGTCTTTAAGATGTGCAATCTTTATAAAGATCCACGAGTTTGTTTTGTTTAATAGATGATTTTCAAGGAAAGAGTTCACATTTGAGATGAAAAATGGTCATTTTTCTTTTGTCATTTGAAAAACCATCCATTGTTACCTCTTTTGAGCCTATTATGATTTATTTTTCTAAAAAATTTTGACTAGGGATCACCCTCCACACTAGGGGATAATTTTTAAAAAGAAAAAAGGTCTCAAAGATAGAAAAAAAAAAAGCAAAAGGAAAAAAAGAGAGAAAAAAATTGAATGTCACACATGATTTGACGTAAAGTAATGAGAATCATTTTGTAAGGAATAAGGTGAATGAGAAAGAAAAAAGTAGTGAAATGATGTGGAATGGGGTAAAATGCAAAGTTGTATCAAATGATGAGAAATGATTATTTAGTTTTAAACCCTTAAACACATGTTTTGAGCTATTTTATCCATTTTTTCATGACCCCTCACCATGGCTTACATTACAACTTTTAAAAGTTTATTTAGATCAAATATGAGTGCTTGAATTGAATGATCATAATTGGGCTAAGGCATGCTCATGATAGAACATAGGAATCATGCTACATTACTCTAGAGATTAACGTGTCAAAGATATTACCAATGGATGAAAAAAATAAAAAAATAATAAAAAAAGGAAAGGAAAAAAAATGAAAAAAAGAAAAAAAAGAAAATGAGAAAATGAAAGAATGAAAAAATGAAAAAAAAAAGATGAAAATGAGAGAAAAGAAAAACTCAAATTGAAAACCCGAAAGGGCGATTTGGGTATAAAAATCTTTAAGTTGAGAATTGGATAAACAGTTTACATGGAAGAGGTCAAAGACATCTAAAGATCCCTTAAAGCTGGGGCAAAGTTTAATAAGCTCAAAATTGATCTCGAAAGTTAATGGAATAAGTTTTTGAAAAAGAATTTTGGATTAATGTTAAGAATTGTCTAAGTATTCATTGTTTGGACATTATTGTACCATTCAATACCATCCCTAGTGATATACTTTGAATTTGTTCTTTTGCCCATTTGTTTTTGTACCGGACTCACTTCTCATTGATTACCTTTCTTTTGATTCATATTGTGTTCTCTTATTTTTTGCATTCTCAGAATAAATCAAGAAAGTATGATTGCATTATATTTTTCATGATTTGAAATGATGATAAATGAATGATGATGTTCATGAAAGATTCTTGCATTTTTCTGAAAAAAAAAATCTAGGATGATAAGGGGTAAAAAATGAAAAGATGGTAGAAACTTGAAAAGATGATACATGGTGGGACCAAATATGGTGATGGATTGGTAGATATAATTTATGAGATATAATCAAATGATGGAAATAATATGGATCAGTGGACGAAATTCATGGCTAGTGTTGAGAAGCTTGTGAATGACGATCAAATGATGAAAATAATAGGGATCAGTAGACAGAACGCATGACTTGTGAGTGGTGATCAAATATTATGGATCAATGGATAGAATTTATCCTGAACAACTAAAAGGAAATATGGGATAGAGGAATCTTGAAAACCATATTATCACAATTAATTAAAATTTCATGACAATTTTTTGCATTACCTATATATAACTTGGTTTGGACATGCATCAGCCAACAAACATTTAAATTATGACCTAGGATATGGCATCTACATTATTGTGAGAATCCAGACTATTGCATTTGCATCATTGATCATGACATTCATTACATATAAAATTTTGATTTTGATAAAAGTTTGAAAGTCATCCAAAAAATGTTTTTTGAATATTTGAATAAAGTTTTTTAAGACAAGATTATGAATCCTCAAATGAGAATTATTGAGTTTTCAAATGAGAATCTTTGAGGTTCAAATGAGAATCTTAAAATTTCAAATGAAAATCTTTGAGTTTCAAATGAGAACCTTTGAGTTTTCAAATGAAAATATTTAAGTTTCAAATGAGAATCTTTGAGTTTCAAATAAGAATCTTTGAGTTTTTTAATGAAAATATTTGAGTTTCAAGTGAGAATCATTAAGTTTCAAATGATAATCTTTGAGTTTAAAATGAGAATCATTGAGTTTTTAAATGAGAATCTTTGAGTTTTTAAATGAGAATCTTTGCGTTTTCAAATGAGAATCTTTAAGTTTCAAATGAGAATCTTTGATATTGGAAACCCCAAAATTTGTTGGATATGAATCTTTGAATTTGAACGATAAGCTTTAAATTTTTTAATGAGAACCTTCAAATTTAGATGTGAAACTCTAAAATTATTAGGTGTGAACTTCAATGAGTAGTTTTGAAAATTTAGGATGAAATCCTCAAGTTTTTAAGTGAAAAATTTTTGAATCAAAATCTTTGACATTTGGGAAGTAAAACCTTGAAGTTTTTAACTTTTGGGTATGAAACACCATAATTCAAATGTGAATCTCCAGAATTCGAATCTTTAAATGTTGGATGTGATTCTTGCAATTTGCATGCAAATCCCTAATCAAATTTTGGTGAGTTTTTGTAAAGCTGAAAAGTTCTTGCGAATTTAAAAATTCTTATATGTCTTTGAATTGTGAACCTTTGAATTTCGAACTCAAATTGAGAATCTTTGAGTTTCCATTACAAATTTCATTAGGCATGAACTATGACTCCTCTAGACATGATTGTCAAGGAGTTTTTATTTTTTAAAGTTATTGAGCCTCTGTTTAAAGGAGCTTTTATTCTTAAAAGTTGTTGAGTCTCTGTTTAGATAAGCTTTATTTATTTTTTAAAGTTGTTAAGCCTCTGATTAGAGGAGCTTTATTTATTTTTCAAAGTTGTTGAGCCTCTGTTTAAAGGAGCCTTTATTTTTCAAAAGTCATTGAGCCTCTGATTAGGAGAGCTTTATTTTTTTTTCAAAAGTTGTGAGCCTTTGCTGAGGGGAGTTTTGTGTTATTTAGCCAGTGTAAGTGTTTGATTAAAAAATAAAAAACAAAAAAAAAGGAAAAAAAAAGAAAAAATGAACATGTTGGGATGATTATTGGATGTAAAGGGTGTCTACATCTTTGCACAATTTCTATTGCACAAAAAATACGTAAAGAGAGATAACTGTAGACACCTCAATTTGTTCGAAGTTTGTTTATTTTTATTACTTAAAAATAATAATGAAAAAAAGGTAGAAACAAAAAATTAGGAAAAATTCTATGTGGTTAGATTTGTTTTGAATTGTTTCTGCGAGGTTATCAAAGTTGGGATAAACTCAGAATTGAAGATTAAAGGGATTGAAACTTTTTTTTAGTTTAGGGTTCTAAGATCTTGAACCCTATAAATATAGATATGCTTCAGGCCTCAATACATAGAAAAAAATAGAAACACAAGTCAGAAAAGCACCACGCAAGGGAAGATAGAAAGTAATTAAAAGATTTTTAGAGATTTTTTGGGTTAAAAAAGAGGATTTTTCTAGAAATTTTTTTGAAAAATTTCTAGTTTTTCGGTGAATTTTTTTTATGTTAGTTGAATATTTTAGTGAATTTTTTGATGACGATTAAATTTTTCAACAGGTTTTTCAGAATCCAACCAAATTCCAACAGGATTCCCAGATTCCAACATATTCCCTAGTTTTTGACGATAGATTACCAAAGACCAATGAAGTTCCTATCGACTTCTGGTGAACAAACCCAAATTCTGGTAACATTTTTCAAAATTTAGTGAATATTCAACTAGAGTTCATCTGGGTTTTTAGAGAGAGAGGGAGAGAAAAAAGGGAAAAGATAGAGAGAAAAAAGAGAAATTTGAAGGAAAAAGAAGGAATTTGGCCTATTTATCCCCCCCATTAAAACGACATCGTTTTGGTATTTAGAAGGCCCCAAGATCTGCGTGTTTTTATTCGAGTAACTCGACTCAAACGCAACCCACTTCTGTCGACCTACGTATCAACCAATCCATTGAGCCGAGCTGAGCCGCCAAGCCGTATCCCCCGAGTCGCTGTCTATGCCTAGAGTCGAGCCACCAAAGTCATCGAGCCGAGCCGTTTTCCTATTTTGGTATTTTTTCCTTTTTTATTTATTTTATTTATTTTATTGTTTGTTTTGCATGAATAAATTTTAAGAAAAATAAAAAAGTATAAAACAAGAATAATTTTTTTTAGAATAATATTAATTATCCAATGATAACATTTTTAGAAATTTCAAATTGTAAATTTCTATAAATTTTCTAGGTAAAATTTTTTTTCTAAATTTATCCCAAATGGTAAAATAATTTAAATAAAATTTCAATAACAATAATTAATATTTATTTTCAATCAAAATAAAAAATAATAAAATAATAAAATTTTGGTTGAAAATAGGTGATAATTATCTAAGGATGAGATTCTTAAATATTTCAAATGGTAAATTTTTTAAGAAATCTCTAGGTGAGAAATTTCTTTAAATTTATCCCAAATTGTGGAAGAATTTAAATGAAACTTCAAAAAAAAATAATTTTCATGTTATTTTCCTTCCGAAGATAAAAAAAAAGAAGAAAATTAAAAAAGGAAATTTCTAAATTGACCTAAATAATGAAAAATTTAGAAATCCAAAAAAATAAATAAATAAATAAAGAGAATTTCTAAATAGGCCCAAATGGTAAAAATTTTAAAATTTAAAAGAGAAAATATTTCTAATTTGGCCCAAATAGTGGAATAATTAAATAAATTTTCAAATTAAAAAATCAAAAAATAAAAATACAAAACTAACAAAAAAAATTTTTTCAATGATGTAGCCTCTTCAAGAAAATAAATGGGATCCTTGAATACTCTTAAGGTAAAAAAATATTTTTTAAGAATTTTTCAGATTAATGGAGAATTTTAAGAATTATTTCTAACATTTTAACATAAAATTTAAAACCATTAGCATTAAGACTTTAGAATAAATTTAAAATAAGATGGAACTATCTTTTGGATGGGCATGTGGGAGTGCTATAAACTTTTTTATATGTAACTGAACTCCCGAGCCTTATTCTGATTGATAGACCTAAACCTAATTTTTTATAGACTCTTAGTCAAGCTTAAGAGCTCTTTAAGAGTATAGATTCATTAGGTGACCAATCACACATGGTAAAAAAGATTGGTGGCAATTCTTTACTTTGTGTCTAGCTATAGATTCATGGATTTATATGTTATGACAGTAAATTTAATCTCATGGATTAAAAATAATTTTTTTCATTTTGAGAGGATTGAATCATCTTATACCAAAATGATGATAATCTTTTTTATAATTCTATCCCTTTCAATTAAATATAAATCAAACATAATATAAAATAATTATTATACTATCTTATCCTTCATCCTATATACCAAACATAATCTAAATGTCAATGTTTATTATTACTAAGTGATCCATTTGCTATGGATTTATGTTTAAGGGTTATTTTTCTAGTCTTTATCGTTAAGCATCTAACTTAAAACCAATTAACAATAAGTGAAGAGACATAATATGAATATAAGGCCATAAAAAATTAAAAATTTATTAGATGTGAAATAATCTATTTTAACAGGTCCCGATCACGTATAAGCAAAGATAGAATAAGCTTTTCACATGACAATTAAGAAAGGGTAATGGAAAAAAATATTATTATTCTTATTATTATTATTAATGGAAAGGATTTGACATCTTAAACAATTTGTTACAGTAGTAGCAAGTAACTACATTTGAAAGAACCGTTCATGTGGGATGTATGGGTTTAGTTTGGGTAATATATAGTTCACTTTTATATGAGTTTTTTTTTTTTTTGGGGGGGGGGGTGAGGGTTGGGGGAGATTTCTTCTAAGAGTCAAACTGATTCCGACTATGAATTACAGTTGACTTTCAAGTTCTCTTTAATAGAGGCTTTCTGTTGAAAAGCTTTTTTCTTTTCTTTTTATTTTTCCAATTTCTGTTGAAAAATTCTAAATTTCAAAGTACAGCTGTACGAGGGAAGAGATCAAAGATATATTTATATATATATATACTATTTTTTGATGCATATATGATGTATGTGTAATTTTTTAAAAAAAAAATTTATTTAATAAATAATTTTTTTTGATATTATGTTGATAATGATAAATATTAATAATTTAATTTTGATTTTGGTATAATATAAATAAAATTTGATAACTTTTTATATAATTTTGATTTTTATAATGTTTGATAAAATTTTTGTAACTTTCAATACAATTTTAATAATTTTTTGTAAATTTTAATAATCTCTTGATATAATTTTTGTAATTTTTTAATAATTTATGATATACTTTTGGTAATTATTAATAAAATTTATGTTATCATACATTTAACAATAGATTTCGGTAGGAAAACCATGATTTAGTTCTAGTATAAGATAATTTTTTTTATATAATAACATTATATTTTCATTTAAATTTAAAATTTTTTTCACTAAACTTTTTTATTGAATAGGTTTACTATAAGTTTATCTTAATCTCCCAAGATAAAATTTTTTGCTCAATTTCTGCTAACAACAAAAATTCAATTTTCTAACAATTTCAAGTATAAAAAACTTTATCAATGATTGACAATTAAGTTATCATTGATTTACTATTATGTTATTAACAATTTACTATTAAGCTATCAATGATATACTGCTAAATTATCAATGATTTACTACTAAATTAGTATTAATTTACTACTAAGTTATGATTGATTTACTATTAAATTATTGATGATTTACTATTAAGTTATCGATAATTTGTTATAAAATTATAACTGATTTACTATTAATTTATCGATGATTTATTATAAAATTATCAATGATTAACTAATTTACTACTAAATTATTAGTAATTTACTGTTAAGATATCAATAATTTACATCTAAATTATTAATAATTTACTATTATATTTTATATATTTATTACTATGTTATCATTGATTTGCTACTCAGTTTTCAATTATTTACTACAAAATCATCATAGATTTATGATAAAATTAACCCTAATTTATAATTAAGTTATCACTAACCTATATTAAATTATTCATGATTTACTATTTAAGTTATTATTGATTAACTATTAAATTATTAATGATTAATTACCACTAATTTTTATTGATTTACTTTTAAGTTTTCAACGGTTAACTACTAAATTATAATTGATTTTATTATAAGTTATTTATGATTTACTATTAAGTTTATCAATTAATTACTAATAAATTGAAATTGATTTTCTATTAAGTTACCACTAATTTATTATTGATTTATTATTAAATTATTGATTAAGTTCACTTTTTTTATTAACTTATCATTAATTTACTAATATGTTGTTATGCATTTACAATTATCAAACATGAAATTTAAAGGTCCACTAATAATATACAAAATAATTTTCTTTATATAAAATAATATTATTGTTTTATTCAAGTTTATAAATTTTTTAATAATTTTTTATTAAATATGTTTATGGTACATTTATAACCCCTAAAATGAAAGTTTTGACTTTGATTTTACAAATATCCAAGGTTCAATCCCTAGTAACTTTAAGTATAATAAAAGTTATTAATAACTGACAATTAAGCTATCAGTTATTTACTATTAAGCTATCAATAATGTACTACTAATTTATAAATAATTTGTCATTAAGTTATGAATGATTTACCATTAAATTATTGGTGATTTACCACTAAATTATTGAAGATTTATATAAAGTTATAATTGATTTACTACTGATTTACTAATTATTCACTAAAAAGTTATCAATGATTAACTGATTTACATACTAAATTATCACTGCAATACAACTAAATTATTAGTAAATTAGAATTGCATTATTAATAATTTACTACTAAATTATTAATTTACTATTAAAATTTTAATTATTTACTATTATATTTTATATATTTATTATTACGTTTTCATTAACTTACAAACTTAATTTTTAATTAATTATTACAAAATTATCACTAATTTATCACTAAATTATCTATAATTTATTATCAAGTTATTACTGATTTATATTAAATTATCATTGATGAACTATTATGTTATTAATGATTTACTATAAGTTATACTGATTTACTTTTAAGTTTTCAATGAATAACTACTAAATTATCAATTATAGACTATTAATTTATAATAGATTTACCATTATCAATAATTAACTATTAAGTTATCACTTGTTTTTTGTTAACTTATACTTGATTTAGTACTATGCGACTATGCATTTATAATTATATTATAATTGATTTATTATAAAAGTATTATGCATTTATTATTGTATTATTACTAATTTACTAAAAATTATCAAATTTGACTACTAAACTATCATTTATTTAGTATTAAATTATTACTAATTTATTATTAAGTTATTAATAATTAATATTAAGTTATATTGATTACATTTAAGTTTTTAACAATTAACTATTAAGTTATTAATTATTTACTACTATATTATCATTTATTTATGTATATAAAAAAATAGAGTAATCACAGTGTATGTCAAATGTAATTCATAAGATAAAGAAGGAAAGAAGAAAAAGTTCAAGTGTAAATGACTTGAAAAATAAGAGTGAATGCTTTTAATTTACTATTCATAGTTTAACACATAATAATAAGTTAAAATCATAACTTTTTATATTAATGTAAGTATTAAAACTAAATTAAATAAATATATACAATATATATTAAGTTAATATTTTTAAGAAATTCTTCAAATTTTCTAATTTATGGTAAAATATTACATATTAAAATAAGTTTTATTAATTATTTGATTGAATCATTAATATATATGTTTTCATTTATACCTATTAGCGAAGTAAAATTACATATAAAAGATTAAAAATTTGGAAGTGTTATATCACCAATGAAAGTAATAAATTTTGCCTTATATTTCTATCTTTAAGTATATAACTACTTTGCGACCCGTGCGACGCATGGGATTTTTATTTTTTTATAAAACTATTTTAATTAATTAAATTTAATATGATAATGTTATATTTTTTAAGTAAATTCATATGTTGTTATTGTATTTATTTTAATTTGAAATCAAAATATAAAAAATTCTCCATACAAAATTTCAGTTAAAATTGGAAAGCATATTTTGTCTTTATTTTTCCAACAACCTATTTATTAGGTTTGGTAACATAAAATTAAAAGAGATTTGGATTTTAGTGTAAAATGTGTGATAAAGAACATAAAAATATAAGATTAATTCATGATTGGACAATCACTCATTTTAAAATAAGTTATTTTAATTTTTATGAACTCGTCAATCAAACAAAAAACATTAAGAAAATTTATAATCTAAAAAATATATGTTAAAATTAAGTTTTAAATTTTTATTTTTATACGTTAAGAAAATCCAATAATTTAATTGTAGTGAATTCACTTATATTTATCTTTGCCAATTAACCTTTAAATAATAAAATTAAAAGATTTTATCAGCGAGCACATTTATTACATAGCACTTTTTCCCGTTAATATGTACATATATTTTAACATGTATTTTAAGATTATATTTGAGGCTAGATTATAAATATAAAATAATAGATAATATAAAAACAAAATCAAGAGTACATAGTACTAATTTAATATAGGATAAGTTTTATATAAATAAGATAATGAAATTAATAAATTTTTTTATAAAAAGTATATAGTTATTAATTTAATAATTTTATAACATATAAGTCAGTGAACCTATCACTAAATATTGATTTAAGGAGTCACCACCAATCTTTTTATTTAGGTGCAATTGGGCGTCTAACTGAATTTGTCCATTTTTAAAGAAAAATCCTAAGTTTGACTCAAACATTTTAAAAAGATAGATTTAATGTCTATAAAACCAGAATTAGGTCCAAAAGTGCAATTATGTGTCAGAAAAGTTATAGCACCCCCACAACGCCTATTAATGATACCAGCTCGATTTCATGTTATCCATTAAGCCTTAAAAATCTTATCGAGTAATTAATTATTAAAAATTATTCTTAACTTACTCCAATACTTTTGGCAAAAAATTAAGAAAATTCTCTAACCTCAAAAGTATACAAAAAAACTATTGTTTCTCTTCCAAAAGTTCCGTCTTTAGATTATTTAACATTAAAAAAGAATTCAAGAAATATAAGAAAAAAAATAACACTTCAACTTTTCTTGGAGAATGCTTTTCATATTTTATTATTATTATTATTTAAAAAATTCATGCATTTATTCAATGAAAATTGATACTTTCAACTTTTTCTCAAAAAAACTCTTTCAAAATTTTCATTTTCAAGAAAAATTGATACTTTCAACTTTTCCTTAAAATATTTTTTTTTGAATTTTTATTTTCAATGAAAATTGATACTTTCAACTTTTCCTCAAAAATACTTTTTTTCGAAATTTTTATTCTTTAAGGAAAATTGATACTTTCAACATCTCCTTAAAATATATATTTTTTAATTTTTATTTTCAAAAAAAATTGACACTTTCAACTTTTTCTTAAAAATATTCTTTTTGAAATTTTTATTCTTTAAGGAAAATCTATACTCTCAATTTTTTCTTAAAATGTTTTTTGAAATTTTTGAAGATTTGCAAAAAGTGGAGATTCGTAAGATTTGAAGATTTGCAAGAATTTTTGGTTAACAAAATTTCAAATTTGCAAAAATTAGAGCTTGAAATGATTTTCAGATTCGTAAGAATTGGAGATTCATAAGAATTTCAGATTCACAAAAATTAGAGATTCGCAAGATTTTCAGATTTGCAAAATTTGAAGATTCGCAAAAATTTTTTGTTCACAAAAATTTCAAATTTCCAAGATTTTTTGGTTCATAAGAATTGAAAATTCACAAAATTCAAATATTTGCATTCGAAAAACTTTCTAGAGATTCACAACCAAAATTTCAGAGGTTTTCATTCAAAAATTATAGGATTTTATTCAAAATTTCAAGGATTCTAATTCAAAAACACTGGGGACTCACATAAAAAAAATTTTAGATTCTCATTTAAAATTCAAATATTCTCATTGAATTATTAAAGATTATTCTTGGAGGTCTTATAAATCTTCCTCAACATTGAAAATGCTTGTTCAAAAGGTTTCACAACTTTAAAAATTGGAATGTTCCTCGTAAAAAATCTCATTATGAAAAATTTTTCTTATTTAAGGTTTCAAATTTTCAAAATTTTCTTATTTTTTTCAAAATTTTGCATGATAGTAATGCAAATGCTTTATCAATGATGCAAATATAATAACCTAGATTCTCACAATAATGCAAATGTCATATACTAAACCATGATTTAAATATTTATTACATGATGCAAATGCATGACCAAACTATGATGCAGATGTAGTTATCAAAATAAAGATTCAAATATTCACCAAAATTATGTACATGTATTATTCAAACAACAATGTAATACACATGTCACTAAAATCAATACCATGAAATTCTAATTGATTATGGTAATAAGGTTCTCAAAACTCCACTATCTCACATTTCTTTTTTAACTTCCCAGCACTAACATTTTTAGAATCAATTCACCAATTTCATTAACTAATCCATGTTATTTCCAGCATTTGGTCACAACACACATATTATATTGGTTGATCCATCGCCATATTCATCATTTGGGTGCCACATTTGCCTTTTCAAATCATTTGGCTCTTTCATCCTTTTCATTTTCTTTTTGCCCCTGTCATCTTGGATTTCTTTTCAAAGGAATGCATGAATCTTTTATAAACATTGTCCTTCATTCATTATCATTTCAATTCATGATAAATACAATGCAAGCATACATTTTCTCTATTTATTTTGGGGAAGCAAAAATAAGGGAGCACAAAATGAATTAGGAAAAAGGTAATCAATGAGGAATGAGTCTAGTACAAAGATAAATGGGCAAAGGAATAACTTGAAAGCATGTCATTAGGGATGGTATTGAATGGTGTAATAATGTCCAAACAATGAATACTTAGATAATTCTCAACATTAATCCAATTTTTTTTTCAAAAACTCATTCCATTAACTTTCAAAATTATTTTGAGCTCATTGAACTTTGCCCCAACTTTTAGGGGATCTTCAGATGTCTTTGATCTTCCCTATATGAACTATCTACCCAACTCTCAGCTCAGAGGTTTTTTTACCTAAATCGCCTTTTTGGATTTTCAATTTGAGTCTTTTTTTTTTCATTTTTCTTATTTTTTTATTCTTTATTTTTTTTTCTTTTCTTCTACTTCATCCATTATTAGTATCTTCTACACATCAATCTTTAAAACATAAGAACAAAGCATGATTACCTTACTCCATCACGACCATACCTTAGTCCAACATATGATAATTCAATTTGAGCATTCACATTCAATCAAAATAGACTTTTAAAGGATGTAATGTAGGCTATAGTGAGGCGTCATGAAAGAAATGGATAAAATAGGCTCAAAACATATGTTTAAAGGGTTCACATATCTCCTACACATCAATCTTTAAAACATAAGAACAAAGCATGATTACCTTACTCCATCACGACCATACCTTAGTCCAACATATAATAATTCAATTTGAGCATTCACATTTAATCAAAATAGACTTTTAAAGGTTGTAATGTAAGCTATAGTGAGGCGTCATAAAAGAAATGGATAAAATAGGCTCAAAACATATGTTTAAAGGGTTCAAACCAAATGATCATTTTTCATCATGTGATATAACTTGGCATTTTGCCCCATTCCACTCATTTCACTACTTTTTCTTTTTCATTCATTTTATTCCTCATAAAAAAATTCTCACTATTTTGCCCCAAATCATTTGTGGCATTTATTTTTTTTTATTTTTTTTATAAAGGGTTTTTCTTTCTTTTCACTCCCTATCTTTAAGATTTTTTATTATCTTTTTATTTTTTTCTCTTTTCAAGTAGGTTTTTTCATAGTTTGCCCATAGTGTAGAGGGTGATCCTCGGTTGGGGATCTTTAGAAAAAATCATAACAGGCTCAAAAGGGGTAGCAATAGATCATTTATTTTTATGAATGGTAAAAGAAAGACGATTATTTTTTATCTCAAATGTGAATGCTTTCATTGATGACCATATTTTGAACAAAGACAGACTGATAGATGCCTCCAAGACATGTCTATTTTTCATGAATGATATCTGCTCATAAATTACTTTTTTGCTCAAATAGTCTCCACAAATCAATATGAATGAGTTTTCAAAATTAAATCTTGGAATTATTGTTTATCATTGTCCAAACATTCACCATTTAAATTTTGAGAATGGGAATAAAATAGATATGGAAAGTAATAAAAAATAATGATTTGGATGAAAGAGAAAATGTAATGAAATGCATCAAGTTGCCTTTTATTAAAATGATAAAAAAATGAAATTTTATTACATAAAAGAAATCTTAGCATTACTCTAAAAGAAATCCAAGCAATCTTCAATCGGTATCAACATCCTTGACCTTCCCCAAAACTATGCCACTGTGTGATCAAGTGAAAGGTTTTTACTGACATCTGATTTTTTTGATTCGTTGAAGCTCACCAAGCCTTTTTGGATCAAACTTTACACCTTGTGCTTGAAAGGAGGGTAAGTTTCTATAAATGACCCACATTTCCAATATGGTAATCACATGTGACATTCGTATTATACCACTGGGGATAGGGTGGCTTTAATGGTTTTAGAATAATTAGAGATACTAAGTTATTTTTGATCAGTTCTAGGAATAACTTAGTGTAAGTAATGGGAATAAGATCAATGTAGGCCTTTTCTTGATTATTTCAAGATCTCTTCAAACCACCTGCTTGGTTATTAGGCATTGAAGTTAGTGTACTAATAAAACCAGGCCCATATATAGGTGTTTGAAAAATTGGTCAAAAGATTAGTTATGGAACATAATAGTAAGAAAATAATGCAACATGATTAATGGCTGGATAATAGGCAGGATATACTGGCTGTAGGTATGAGGCATAACTTTTGAACTATTGTCCTTATAAACTCATAGTTTGAGCTTCACTTTCTTTTCTTTTGGACATTCCAACCTTCTTTGTACTGAAGGTCTTTCCTTCTTCAAGCTTACCACTCTTAATGGCATTCTCTGTCATTTCCCCAAAGATCACTATATCGATAAAATTTTTTGTGGCATTCTGAATTATTTTCTCATAATATAGAGGGTTTAGAGTACTCATAAATAAGATAGTCATTTCTTTTTAGTAAGAGGTGATTGAACTTGAGTAGCTATATCTCTTCACCTTTATGTATACTCTTTGAAGCTTTCAGAATAATTTTTTCATACTTTGTAGATATAGATAATCTGGAGCTAAGTCTATAATTTATCGATAATGAACGATGAATGCCTTTGCTAAATCATTCCAGGAATGGATACAGACTCAATCTAACTAGACATACCACTTCGCAGTTGAGTCAGTAAGACTATTTTGAAACACATGCATCAATAATTTTCCAGTATGAGCATAGGCCACCATTTTGCAATAGTATATGATAACATAAGTTACTGTGCATTTTGTCCTATCATATTTTTCAAATTCAGGGACTTTAAATTTTGACAGGATAACCACATCTAAAACTAAATATAGTTTAGTTACATCTATAGAGCTAAAATAATCCATTCTTTCAATGGCTCACACTCTCTCTTTTAAAAGGTTTATTTATTACGTGCTTGAATCTTTCATCACCTTAAAAGTTTTCATCTTCAATCTTTCTTTCTCTTTAAGATCATCAAAATCAAGAACCTCAATTGGATCATACATCTTTGCCCCAAAGGTAGGATTAGTATAGTTATGAAATGGCATTTTAGGATATGTTTTAGAAAATAGCATCAATGGGGCTTGTGTATTTTAAGGAGATTTGCCTTGATTTAGGCCAAACCTAGAAGGGTGTAGAAGAGCCATAATATCCTATTTCTCATTCGAATTAGAGGTTTCTTCTATTGTCTTACCCTTATCCAATTTTTTCAACATTTTCATCATTTTCATCAACTCTCATTTTATCTCCTTTTGAGCTTTCTCGATCTTGTCCATACAGGTACTTTGTTTTTGTTCCATTTGCTTTGTTTACGATCAAGTATTATATGGGTGATGTGTAGGTTGGCTTGAATTTATCGATGGTTGAGTTATCCTTGAACCTTTGATTACCACAAAATAAGATGCTTGCATTACTTACATGCTCATTTCATGAAAGAAGGATTATAAAAATAATCTTAATGTGCAACCCCTAAGATTTCAAGTTAACACATATGAAATGAATGCAAAAAAAATATATGCAACCTAACGTTATCTTATTTTAAACAAAAGAGAAATAGATGAAAGAAAAAAAAAATTCAACCAACATGCACTTTATCATAACAATTCCTACAATATGACATATACAAAAGTTAATATCCACACGAGAAAGATCAATCATTGCAAAAATGTAACTTAACTATTGGATTTTTCTACAATAAAGGAAGGTAAAGCTCTAACTACAGGTTAGGTTACTTATGGTCACTAGATGTGGTTTAAGGTTGATAGTTTAAAGGTTTTCAAATTATTCCTCACATTCTTGTCCATCATAGATTAGTAAGGCACTCTGATCCTTACCCATTACAGGCTACAAATGAAAAGAGTTCAATTTGAGTAACAGTATTTCGTGAGTTATTACGGAGGTATTAAAATCTCATGAAAGTATAGGTACTTTACTCCTTCCTAGAGGGACAGAGCTCTAGTATAGAGCTCATGTTATGCATGTGCATGACATAATAAATAAATAAATAAATAAAAATCTAAAAAAAATCCATTTTATTAGGCTTTTAGATAACACAAATTTATTTGCTAGCCTGACTCTCGACATATCCCCAGCGGAGTCGCTAAACTGTTATAACGTATATGTCAGTGAACTTATCACTAGACATTGACTTAAGTAGTCGCCACCAATCTTTTTATTTAAATGTGATTGGTCACCTAACTGAATCTGTCCCTTTTTAAAAAAAAATTCTAAGTTTGACTCAAGCATCTTGAAAAAGTAGATTCAATGTATATCGAGTAATTAATTATTGAAAATTATTCTTAATTAATTCCAAAACTTTTAACAAAAAATTAAAAAAATTTCCTAACATCAAGAGTATATAAGAAAATTATTGTTTCTCTTGCAAGGGCTCCGTCGTTAGATTATTTAACATTAAAAAAGAATTCAAGAAAGAAAAGAAAAAAAATAATACTTCAACTTTTCCTAGAGATCATTTTTCTTATTTTATTATTATTTTTTAAAAAATTCATGCTTTTATTCAAGAAAAATTAATTCTTTCAACTTTTCCTCAAAAAAATCTTTCGAAATTTTCATTTTTAAGAAAAATTGATACTTTCAATTTTTTGAAAAATATTTTTTGAAAATTTCATCTTTAAGGAAAATTGATACTTTCAACTTTTCCTTAAAATATTTTTCTTAATTTTTATTTTCAAAAAAAAATTGATAGAAAAATTAATACTGTCAACTTTTCCTCAAAAATACTTTTTTTTGAAATTTTTATTCTTTATGAAAAATTGATACTTTCAATTTTTTCTTAAAATATTTTTTTAAAATTTTTATTTTCAAGAAAAATTGACACTTTCAACTTTTCCTCAAAAATATTCTTTTTGAAATTTTTATTTTTTAAGGAAAATTGAAACTTTTAACTTTTTCTCAAAAATATTCTTTTTTGAAATTTTATTTTAAAAAAATAATTAGAAACCTAAAGAATGTTTAATTAAATAAACAAATAAGCAAGAAAGAAAAAAAATAATAATAAATGAATAAGTAAATAAATAAACAAATAGAATAATTAAGCAAAAAGAAAAAAAAAAGGTAATAAACCTTGGCGCGGCTCAACTAAGCTTAAATAAAGCGCGGGTCCAGAGACAACTTGGCTAAAACGACTTGGTATGTAGCTCAGCTTAACGGCTCAACAAAGGTTGAATGAAGTGAGTAAGCGGGTTAAGGCACTGCAGGTCAGCTCGAACCTGGGGCAACATGCAGATCCTATCTATTTTTAACTTTTCAAAATGACGTTGTTTCGCGTTGGTATAAAAGGTAAGAATTTCCCTTTTTTCTCAGATGTCTCATCCACTCTCTCTTCTCTTCTGTTTCCCTCTCTAGGTAATTTTTGGTCATTGTTTTTTGTCAAACGTTGTCAAAAAACTCATTGGGATTTGAGCTAATATCCAGTTGTGGAAATAAGTCACCAAAAACTAGGAATTCTCATTGAAAATTTGTTAAAAAATTCAAGTTTTCACTTAAAAATTCACCGAATTCTGAAATTTCCAAAAATTCCCTAGAAAATGTAAAAAAATCTCCAAAAAAAACCTATTTCCAATCCAAACCACACATTCCCTAAAAACCTCTTTAAAAAAACTATAACCTCTTCGAATCTTTCTTTTTCTTTTGATTACTCCCCTTCTCCCATCTGTGTGATTGTTGGTAGAATGAATCTTTTACGGAGCTGGCATCATCAAGACCAAGAAAGAGGAGTTTATCGAACAAAAGCCACTTTATATAGGGTTGGTTTACAAGATTGAATGGTGTTTGAAAATTAACATCCCCCTTATCCTTTCATCCGTTTATCACCATTTTAGAATTCAAACACTTTAAAGTTTTGATAGGACTAAAATTTTGTTTTTATTCATTTTTTATTTTTATTTGAAGCTTACCGAAAACCAATTCAAAATGTGGGTGTCTACAAATACCTATATAGTTTTCAAATTTTATAAGTTGTAGACACCCAATTTGGTCCAGGCCCGAATCAATTGGGCCTGGTCCAAATGGTTGGTTTACTTTGTTTTTTTATTATTATTTTGTATTTATTCTATATTTCATATATATATATATATATTCCTTTATCTTTTATGTATTTATTATTTACTTATTTATTATTACTATTTATTAATATATTTATATCTTTATCATTTTTTTCTTTTTTTTCTTTCTTTTCTATTAATATTTATATATGTATTTTATTTATCTAGTTATATATTTATTTTTATTTATTCATTTATATATTATAATTATTATTTTTTATTTATCTTGTAATATTTTTTATTTATCTTATTTTTATTTCTAATTATCTATTAATATTTGTTTATTTATCTGATTTTTTTTTCTTTTTTTGGGGGCTGAGATTGAATTTTTTGAAAAATCTTACCGTAAATGGGGATTCAATTAGAATCCAGATTAGATTCAAAGATTGAATCTCCATCCAAAAAGGAATAGGGATTGATAAGAAACTCTTTTGATCAATCCCTATAAATAAGTACTGGAACAGAAGAAAAAACACAGAAGAGAGAAAAGGGTTACTGGCTGAGAGAAAAAGGCAGACAGAAGAGATTCGAAAACTCAAAAAGGGTCTAGAGGCATTAGAATAGCTTTAGAAATCGTTGGGAAATTTTTGAAGATTTTTCTGTAAATTTTTTTTGGAAATTTCTGAAAAATTTCCAGATTCTTGTTAAATTTTTCGGCGAATATTGCATTCTTTGGTGATAATTTCGGCCAAGTTTGAAGTTTTCGACCAGTTGCCCAGTTTTCGGTGAGAATTTTTAGAAATCGACCAACTTTTTGACGAACTTCCGGTGAAAAATCCAGATTCTGACAAATTTTTCAGAATCCGATGAATAGTCAACCGAAGTTTTTCAAAAATTTTAGAGAGAAGGGAGAGAAAAAAAAAGAAGAGAGAGAGAGGAAAGAAGGCTTTTACTGAAGAAACAAAGGAATCAGCCTTATATACCCTTCCAAAATGACGTCGTTTCTGCGTTAAATAACCTAGAGGATCCGTGCGTTTTGTCAAAATTCGACCCAACCCGAGCGTCGACCCACTTTTCGACCCGCGTGTGACTCGCCCCTCCGAGCCGAGCCGAGCCTCAAGCCGAGCCGCTCCAGGTTTTTTTTTTCTTTTTTTTTCATTTTTTTATTATTTTATTATTTTTTATTAATTTATTAATTATTATATTATGGTTGTTTAATATTTTTTTCTTTCTATTTTTTTATTTATTTTATTTATTTTTATTTATTTTATTATTTCATTTTTTAAAATAAAATTCAAAAAAAAATAAAAATATATTTTTGAGGAAAAGTTGAAAGTATCAATTTTTCTTAAGAATAAATTTTCAAAAAAGGTTTTTTTTTTAGGAAAAATTAAAAGTATCAATTTTCCTCGAAATTAAAGTTTTCAAAAAATATTTTTGGGGAAAAGTTGAAAGTATCAATTTTTCTTAAAGATAAAATTTCAAAAAAAAGTTTTTTTTTTAGGAAAAGTTGAAAGTATCAATTTTTCTCAAAATTAAAGTTTCCAAAAAAAAATATTTTGAGAAAAAGTTGAAAGTATCAATTTTTCCTTGTACAAAAGCGATCATTTTTTTCCTCTTTTATTTCTTTTAAATTTTTTTTAATGTTAAATAATCCGACGATAGAGCCTCTGTAAGCAAAACAGTAGTTTTCTTGCATACTTCTGAGGTGAGGAAACTTTCTCAATTTTTTGCTAAAAGTATTGAGTCAATTCAGAATAATTTTCAATAATTAATTACTTGGTAAAATTTTAAGGCTCATTGGATAACACAAACTTAAGTTGGTACCATCTTTTGATGGACGTTTTGAGGGTGTTATAACCTTCCTCACACATAACTGAACTCCCGAACCATGTTCTGGTTAGTAGACCTGAACCTATTCTTTTAGGGACCCTTAAATTTAGGTGTTCTCAGAAAAGACAGATTCTTTAGGTGGCTAATCGCACCTAGATAAAAAAGATTGGTGACGACTCCTTAAGCCAATGTCTAGCGATAGATCTTCGGATCTAGACGTTATGATAGCTTGACGACTCCATTGGAGACACTGAGAGTCAGGCCAGCAAATAATTTATGTTATCCAAAAGCCTAATAAAATTGAACCTTTTTGTATACATGTGTTATTATTCATTCATGTTTATTTACTTTGTTAATTATGTCATTCATATGCATGTGCATAACATGAGCTCTACACCCGAGCTCCGTCCCTCTAAGAGGGAGTAAAGTACTATTGCTTTCGTGAGGTCTAATGCCTCCGTAGTGGCTAGCAAAATACTCCCACTCAAATTGAACTTTTTTCGCTTGTAGCCTGTAATGGGTGAGGATTAGGATGCCTTACTAGTCTGTGATGGACAAGGATGTAAGGAGCAATTTGGGAACCTTTAGACTTTGACCTTAAAATCGCATATAGTGAACCTTAAGTGGGCCTAACCTATAGATAGAGCCATCACTCTTCCCTTTTAGAATTGACCAAAAGCATAAGATTCATTTCTTTTACTCTGTGTAATGTTTAAATATACTTAGTTATTTATTTATTCTTTTTCTGGGTATACTAACCTTTTTCTTATTCATTTGCATTGGTTCATACGCATATCATAAAGTTGCATAAAGAACATTTGCTTGAAAAACAGTCTTTAACAAAATTTTTCATGGACTCCACTGAACGACTAGTTTGTTCTTCATCCGTATTAGCACCTTGTGGGACACCCAACGAAGTAAAGGCCCAATCAGAAAAGATTCAACTGAAGATGGAAGATTACTTGCCAATCGGATATGATTTTACTCTGTCTCAAGAAACATCTATCCTCCTCAAACAGAATAATCTAGAGGATTTGGTTGATATCTGGAAGAAGATGAGTCTGTCAAGACAAGAGTAATTTTGCCAGAGACACAGGCATATAGCACACCTTCTAGCAGTAGTTGTTGATGATCAACTAATTAGAGCTGCAGCATAATTCTGAGATCCTGCATACAAGTGTTTCATCTTTAATGAAGCTGATATGACTCTCACCATCGAAGAATATTCGGTCTTGTTAGGTTTGCACCTCAAGGCTCCTGACAAGATATATGTCAAAAAACACAAGTTAAGATTTCATAAAGGTCTGGCTCAACTCATGGGGATAGATAAAAAAATTGTGGATTCTCAGACAAAGAAGAAACAAGAATAGGTTTGCCTACCTTGAAAGTTCTTTCATGAGTTTCTGATGTAACATGTCAATAAAGAACGGGGGTTAGATATATTTGCCTTGGCCGTATATGGACTGGTGATCTTTTCAAAGGTTTTGGGATATATTGAGATAGCGGTGGTCGACTTCTTCAAAAGTGTGATCAATGGCTGTAATCTTTCAACAGTAATATTAGCAAAGACTATCAGATCTTTGAGTTATTATCGTTTGAAATAGAGGGCGCTTCATAGGTTGCATACAATTATTGTACTTATGCATGAAAAGTCATTTTGAACAGGGAAATAGTGCTTTCTCGAAGCTTTATATCCATAATTGAGCTCCGATTAAGGAATTCTATGAAAGTGGGTGGTCAAAACGAAAGTCTAAACAAAAATGGATAACTTTCCTATAAAAGTTGAAAAGCGCCAAGGTGAGATGGTTGGCCCCATGGATGAATCATGAGCTTATGTTGTACCAATATGGGGATAGTATAGTGGTCCCACTTCTGGGTTTATGGAGAGTAACAAATTATGCATCACTCCTAGTGAGAAAGCAATTTGGGAAAGAACAGTTCATTCCTATAACTTATGGGCTTCATCAGTTAGATTTCTCTTACAGTGAGCCAAAAGCATTTTAGATAATGAATGAGATGATTAAAGCATGGAAAAATCCCCGAAGAATGAGTCCTGGACAGTTTACTGATAAAGTCACCCCAAGGTACTTGGTTTGGAGAATAAAAAGAAGATAAAAAATGATATTCACTTATGAAATCTCTCAACTACCAATAGAAAAAAAACTTGAAGAGACACCATCAGAATTAGAGCTTGCAACAAAAGAATTTGAGTCTGAAAAGGGCAAGTTAAAGTAAAAAATACATAAGCTTCAAGAACAAAAAGCCCAGTGGAAAGATAGAGTCGAAAGTCATGAAGTTAAAGTTCACAAAATTGCTAGAGAACGTGATACAGCTATTAAAGACCTAGCAAAGCTACACCAAGAGCATAAAAGGTTATATGTGAGAGAAAGGGCCAAAGAGATAACCATTATCGAGCTGACTAAGGAAAATATAAGATTAAAGTAAGAGTATGCTAAATTGGAAGAAGAAAGTACCAAAGTACAGACAGAGAATAATATGCTAAACAGTTACTTGAGTAGGCTAAGGTAAAAGTTGAATGAACAAGGAGACCACATTGCTGCATTAGTTAGGGAGTATAGAGAATTATCATACCAAGTCTGGTGTGGTAAAAGAGAGAACTTAGGAAGACAGAAATACATTGAGCACCTAACGACCCAAATCTGTAAAGGGGTATGTAAGGCAAGAGAGATGATGGAAGAGGCAGAGGTATTGAAACAAATGGTGACCCCAGTAGGAGAACATGGACAGCGTCTGTTGAGCTTCATCTAAGAAGCCAAGGCCCAGTATGAACAGATCAAATAATTTTATGGCTATAATTCTAAGATGATAAACTCAATATAGATAAAAGTTTTTTTTGGAATAAATGAAATCTTTTAGTTGACTACCATTTTTAAGGTAAATGTTCTTTGCATACATGCATTTTTCATTCATTGCATTCTCATTTATTACACTTAACAAAGTAACCATGTGATAGTCATGCAAATTTACTAATTCTAAGA
Organism: Durio zibethinus; assembly: GCF_047325235.1. NCBI lineage: Eukaryota > Viridiplantae > Streptophyta > Magnoliopsida > Malvales > Malvaceae > Durio > Durio zibethinus. The sequence goes on along the minus strand of NC_143165.1, from coordinate 288,156 downwards.
TATGGTACTCAAAGTTCAAGGATAGCTCTATCTAGCGAGAACCCTACCCATCGATACAACACAAAATCCAGAGCAAGGCAAATGGAGCAGAAAAATTCTCATAGATTTAAAAAGATAAAAAAAGCACAGGAAAAGATTGAAAGTGAGTTGAGCAAGATTCTGGATGCTCTTAATAACCTGAATAAAAGAAAAAAAGTTGAACAAAATGCAAGCCAACAAGTTCTCCCGTTGCAAGAAGTGGCTAACCCTTTATATCCTCTAAGTTTTGGCCCACCTCAAGCCCAGTCTGTTCAAGAGGTTTCACCTTAACACTTCACATATCCAATATATCCTAGAATACCGTCAGCTTCCAACCCAGGGTATTATAATAGCTATGTAAATCTTATCTTTACTGAAAAGGCAGTAGAACCAATTCCTGATCTAGATGATTTAAAAGAAAAAGAGAAAGAAAAGATAAGAGTGAAAACTCAAGAAAGCTCCAAGATTAGTATGCTAGAGCAAAAGCTACGGGCTGTGGAAGGATTTGGTTTTTATGGGTCAGTTGATGCTGTTGGGCTCTGTCTAGTCCCTGATGTGGTCATTCCTCGTAAGTTTAAAGTACCAAAATTTAAAAAATATAATGGTACGAAGTGCCCCAGAACTCACATCACCATGTATTACCGGAAGATGGTAGCTCATGCTCATGATGAAAAACTCTTAATGCATGTCTTTCAAGATAGCCTTATTGGCTCTACGGCTAGATGGTATGTTCAGCTGAACAAAACCTGAATTCGTTCTTGGAGCGATATGGCACATGACTTCATCAGTCAATATCAACATATTATCGATTTGGCCCCTAATCGTTTGTCTTTACAGAATCTGGGAAAAAAAGCAAATGAGTCTTTCAAAGAGTATGCCCAGAGGTGGAGGGATGTTGCTTCTCAAGTACAACCTCCTCTGACTGAGAAAAAGATTACAGTGCTGTTTGTTAGCACTTTAAAATCTCTCTATTATAAAAAGATGATAGGGAATGCAACGAAAAGCTTTGCTGATATGGTAATTTTGAGAGAAATTATTGAGAGTGCCATTAAGAATGGCAAGCTAGAAAGAAATGAAGCATCTAGCAAGAGAGTCCTGAAGAAGAAAAAAATTGAAGCTCAGGCTGTGAGCTTTGATAGACAGCAATTTGAAGGCTATCAACCCTACTCACCACCAGAATATCTGCCATATTACTCTACTGTAAATAACACTCTCCCTCACCCATACCAACCATTTGTACAATCACCATACCCCCAAACATATCAAACCCCTCATAGGCCTCAAAATACCATGTACAGTCCTAACACTCAACCTACCCCAAGACCTCAAAATCGCCCAACTAACCCCATTGGTGGTTCATGGGAACAACGAACTACCCGTGAGAAACCTGTGTTTAACCCAATTCTAATAACTTCTACAGAATTATATAAGGAGCTTTACAACAGTCATTTGATTGCTCCAAGTAAATTAAAACCCCTCAAGCCACTTTACCCCAAATGGTACGATCTCACAGCCCACTGTGACTACCATTATGGGATTGCTGGTCACTCCACCAAAAATTACACCACCTTGAAACACAAAGTTCAACGATTGATCAAAGATGGAATGATTTGCTTTGATACGAGAAGGGTGACTACACCAAATGTTAGTGGCAATCCTTTGTTGAATCATAATGTGAATGCTATAAGTGAAGAACAGGAGCGCCATGTGAAGAAAAGAGTGGCAGATATTAAGACACCTCTCAGCCAACTGTTTGATATTTTACGAAAAGCTGACATAATACAATTAATAAGTCCACATAGCTATCATGAAGCATATATAGCCGGTACTAGTTGTAAGTATCATAATGGGGCAATAGGCCATTCCATTAAAACCTGTTAGCAGTTTCACCAAGAGGTATAAAAACTCTTGGATTCATATCAAATGGAGCTCTATGAAAAAAAAGAAGACTTAAAGAGTGTTGAGGTGTCCATGGCCGATAAGCCCGAAAAGTTGTTTTCAAAGCCAGTGACAATTCCTTGTGGGAACAAGCCAAAGTCAATCATAAACAAACTTATTCCTAAGCCAGTAACTTTTAAAGTTTTGACCCTTTTCCCGTACAAAGATGATAAAGTTATACCCTAGAGATATGGCTGTGATACAGTGGTTCAGGGGTAAAAAGAAGATGTCTCTAAAACTGACGCTTCCAATATAACTGGTGTAGGAGGTATTACCCAAAATGGAAGGTGCTACACTCCAGAAATGTTATAGAAGGCTAGAAGAGAGAAGGCCAAAGAAGGAGAAAGATGAAATAATCCTGAAATAGAACCTGAAAAAGATTACCTGAAGTCAATATCGAAAAGAGAGGTTTAAAAATTTTTGAAGCTGGTAAAACATAGTGAGTACTCAATTGTTGAACAGTTGAACAAAATGTCAGCTTGAATATCATTACTATCACTGCTACTAAACTCAGAGCCATACCAAAATGCCCTGTTGAAAGTGTTGAATCAAGCATATGTGACACATAATGTATCTGTTGAATATGTGAATCATCTTGCTAAAAATTTAGTCATACCGAATCACATTTTGTTCAGTGATGATAAGATTCCTTTGGAGGGAAAAGAAAATACCAAGGCTCTGTATATCACAGTCAAGTGCAAGAGCCATATCATAACCAAAATCCTTATCGATAATGGCTCTGCTATCAATGTCATGCCTATGTCAACTTTGGCAAGGCTACCCATTAATTACTCTCATATGAAGGACAGTCAGATGATTATAAGAGCCATTGATGAGACCATAAGAGTAGTCTTGAGAGATATCGAAATGCCCTTACAAATTAGGCCATGCACTTTCAATGTAAAGTTTCAAGTGATAGATATCTCTCCATCCTATAGCTATCTATTAAGAAGGTCATTGATTCATATGGCAGAAGCTGTACCCTCTACTTTACATCAGAAGATCAAGTTTAATGTAGAAGGTCAATTAGTAGTGGTAGTCAGGGAGGAAGACATGCTAGTGACCCAATCATTGAATACTCCATATGTAAAGGCTATCGAAGAAGCATTAGAATGCTCCTATCAATCTTTTAAATTGGTTAATTCTATAGGTGAAGGATTTAAAAGTCAACTCTTCTTAAGGATAGTGATAAGCCAAGTCATCAATAAGGGCTGATATCCAGGACTAGGGTTGGGCAAGAACTTGCAGGGAATAAAAGAACCCCCAACGGTGATAGACAATAACGACAAGTTAGGCTTATGCTATGAGATGGCAGAATGAAAGGTCAAAAGAAGGCCATCAGGAAAGACAGCAAGACTAATAGTTATCCCACACCTGTATAAAACTTTCAGACTTGGAGGATTCATGTATTCAGATACAGAAAAAATCATGAAAAATACTTTTACCCAGCTAACCATTAATGCTATTGAAGATGAAGTGGAATTTAATCAAGAGGAGTGAGTTCGCCTTTGTCCGCCAGATTATGAGCTAAATAATTAGAGTGCCATCTAGATGCCTGTGACTTTTGAGACTAATACAATGTAATTGTAACATCCCAATAGCTATTACCCAAGGCATTGGGGTGATCTTTCTTGTTTGGGCCGTTTGTCTTTTATTATTTTTAATAAAAAATAAGAAGGATGCATTTTCATTCATTTTTTCTTGTGTCTTCATTATTTCCATCTTTTCAAGCACATCTTGCCAACATATCCCATTTCATTCAATTTCAGGTCTTTAAATGAACATGAAGATAATCATGATAATAATCCAGAGGTTAGCTTTAAGAATTCAATTAACACTGATGAACTTGACAATAAAGAGAATTTTGAAGAATATGTTATGCCTTCAGACCTAATGAGATTGATTGAACAAGAAAATAAGCCACTTGAGCCTCATCAGGAGATAGTTGACTTAATGAATTTAGCAGATGAAGAGAATAAGAAAGAGGTCAGAATGGGCACTTCACTTTCATCAGGAGATAGGCAACGATTAGCAGACCTACTTCAAAAATTTGTAGATGTATTTGCTTAGTCTTACCAAGATATGCCAGGGTTGAGCACAGAGATAGTGGAGCACAGATTGCCCCTAAAGCCAGAATGTAAGCCAGTTTAGCAAAAATTGAGACGGATCAAGCCTGAAATGCTACTAAAGATTAAAGAAGAGGTGAAGAAACAATTTGATGCAGGTTTTTTACAAGTGGCTAAGTATCCAGAGTGGGTAGCCAATATAGTCCCAGTTCGTAAGAAGGATGGAAAGGTATAAATGTGTGTAGACTATCGGGACTTGAATAAGGCTAACCCAAATGATAACTTTCCTTTGCCTTATATCGACACACTGATAGATAACACGGCTAAGCATTCAATTTTCCTTTTTATGGATGGTTTCTCAAGGTATAATCAGATAAAAATGGCTACAGATGATGTGAAAAAGACTACTTTCATGACCATGTGAGGAACCTTTTACTACAAAGTCATGCCTTTTGGGTTAAAGAATGCTGGGGTAACATATCAAAGGGCCCTGGTAACACTCTTCTATGACATGATACACAAAAAGATCGAGGTTTATGTAGACAATATAATTGCAAAGTCGTGTGAGGATGAAGATCATGTCACCAGTCTTAGAAAGTTATTTGAGAGATTGAAAAGATTTCAACTCAAATTAAACCCAGCCAAGTGCACCTTTGGGGTAAAATCAGAGAAGTTGCTAGGTTTTATGGTCAGTGAAAGAGAAATTGAAGTTGATCCAGATAAGACACAGGCCATTTAGAATCTATCACCTCTCAGCACACCAAAGGAAGTTTGAGGTTTTCTGGGAAGATGAACTACATTTCTCGATTTATCTCTCAGCTTACTTACAAATGTGATCTCATATTTAAGCTTCTCCGTAAGAATAATCTTGAGAAATAGAATGAAGAATGTTAAGAGGCGTTTGATAAAATTAAGGAATACTTATTGAACCCTTCAGTATTGGTGCCACCTATTCCAGGAAAACCTTTAATTTTATACTTAACTGTATGTAAAAATTTAATGGGATGTGTGCTGGGGCAGCAAGGTGAAACTAGCTGAAAGAATAGAGTTATTTATTATCTGAGTAAAAAGTTCATAGAATATGAATCCAAGTATTCTTCATTGGAGAATATGTGTTGTACATTAGCGTGAACTGTCAAAAGACTCAGACAATATATGCTCTGTCATACTACATGGCTCATAGCAAAATTAGATCCAATTAAGTATATCTTTGAGAAGCTTTATTTATCTAAAAGAATTGTTAGATGGCAAGTAATGCTCTCGGAATATGATATTATATACATGAGCCAAAAAGTAATAAAAAGGGGTGCTATAGCAGAATTTCTTGCAAATCATGCTACTGAAGAGTATGAGCCAATAAAGTTAAAATTGATGAAGACCTAATGACTATTTCCCAACTGGAGGAAGGGAAGCATGGAGAAAATGTTAAAGAATGTACTTTAATGGAGCTGCCAATGCCTCGGGGCATAGAATTAGGACAATTTTGATTTCTTCAGAAGAATAATACTGCCTTGTAACAGCAAGGTTAAATTTCAATTGCACAAATAACATAACTAAATATGAGGTATGTGTCATGGGCTTACAAGTTGCTATAAATAGAAAAGTGAAAGCACTGAAAGTGTTTGGAGACTCAGCTCTAGTTATATATCAGTTGAAAAGAGAATGGGAGACGAGAGATTCAAAACTCGTTCTATATCATAAGTATATTTTAGAGTTGACGAAACAATTTAAAGATATCCAGTTTGACCACTTACCTCGAGAAGAGAATTTGATTGCTAATGCATTGGCTACTCTAGCTGCAATGATTTGAATTAATGACAATACTGACATTCAATCCATCAAGCTAGATGTTAAGGATATACCAACTTATTGCTCTAATGTAGAAGAAGAAAAAGATGAAAAGCCCTGGTATTATGATATCCTACAATATATTAAAGATCAGCAGTACCCAGTTCAAGCAATAAAAAATGATAAAAGCGAAGATTGGCTATGAGTTTTTTCTTAGATAGAGATATTTTGTACAAAAGAATCTAGGATCAGGTGTTATTGAAGTGCGTAAGTAAGACTGAAGTGAAGAAAATCATTGAAGAGGTACATGATGGAATATGTGGGGCACACATCAGTAGATATATGATGACGAGACAGATCATGAGAGTAAAATATTACTGGTTAACAATAGAGAATGATTGCATTGACTACGCTCGTAAATGCCATAAATGCCAGATATATGCTGATAAGATCTATGCTTCGCCATCTGTTTTACATGTTATGGCACCACCATGGCCATTTTCAATGTGGGGCATAGATGTTATTGGCCCAATCACCCCAAAGGCTTCTAACGAGTACAGATTCATTTTTGTGATGATAGATTACTTCACAAAATAGGTAGAGGTAGCGTCATATGCAAGTGTGACACGATTTATGGTTTGCAAGTTCATAAAAAGAGAGATCATCTATAGATATGAGCTTCCGAAGAGAATTATTTCAAACAATGTCAAAAATTTAAATAGTAAGATGATGCAAGAAATATGTGCTCAATACAAGATCAAGCATCATAACTCGGTACCATACCGTCCGAAATGAATGAGGTAGTTGAAGCAGCCAATAAGAACATAAAAAAGATTTTGAAGAAGATGATCGAGACTTACAAAGATTGGCATGAGAAGTTACCATTTGCATTACATGCATATCGAATGTCAGTTTGCACCTCTATTGGGGCAACGTCATTTTTTTTTGTTTATGGGATGACAGCTGTACTATCAGTAAAAGTAAAGATCCCCTTCTTGAGGGTTCTAAAATAAGTTAAGTTAAAAGAAGCTGAATGGATTCAAAAACGCTATGAACAGTTAAATTTTATAGAAGAAAAGAGATTGACTACATTGTGCCATGGTCAACTATATCAAAGAAGAATGATGAGGGCTCATGATAAGAAGATTCGACCCCGTTGCTTTCGAGAATGAGAGTTGGTCTTGAAAAGAATCCTTCCTATCCAACACAACAGTAGAGAAAAATAGACTCCGAATTGGGAATGACCGTATATGGTGAGACGAGCTTTTTCGGGTGGAGCACTAATACTGACTGAGATGGATGGAAATGATTTACCCCATCCTATAAATTCTAATGTTGTGAAAAAAATACTATGCTTAAAAAAATAAAATAAAAAAAATAAAAAATGAAAAAAGTGAATGAAAAAGGAGGACTAAAGGCGAAAACCCTAAAAGGACGGTTTGAGTCATAGAGGGTTTGTCTAAGTTGAAAACTTAAAAAGGTAGCTTAGATAAAGAGAATATAGCATCGAATTTGAAAGTCTGCCAACATGAAAACTAGCAAATTTGGAAGAGTTCCAAGTTGTTAAATACATCAGAGGGTTGAGTTTTCAGAAAAAACTTTGAGATGTGTTATCATTATTATCTAATTGTTCATTTTGGGCTTTGTCCCCATACTTATCCTTGTAATTCTCCGTTGGTCGAAATTAGCCAACATTTTGCTAATAAGAGATATTTTATTTCATTCTTTGTGTCTTTTTCTGGTGACTGTTTCTCAACCATTCATATTCCTTTCTTCCTAATACCCCACCATGGAAGAAATGTGCAAATGCATTCTTACTTTTTGAGTTTAAAATAATGATTGATGAATGAATAACAACGTGAGAGATTTTTACATTAAATTGAATAAGTCAAGAGTGATAAAGGCAGAATCGAGATGTTCGATTCCTGATTAGGACATTGAATTTGGGAAGAGATTTCTTACAAGAAGAATGTGAGTGGAAGAGACAATTGAGAGCTACACTGGCTTGATCTTGGAAGAGCAGCGTAATTTGATTTTTGAAGAATCAAAGGGTTTGATGCCCAAGAAAAGAGCTTGAAAAACTTGAGTACCATACATTGAATAGGAATTAATTGGCCAACATTTGCATAACATGCATTGAAATTCATATGCATTGCATAGCATATACTACTTTCAAGAAAGTATAATGTATAAATTCAAGAAGCATGAGTGTTCCAACATCCCACATAGAGAAAACAGATGTGAAGATATTTTCAAATTTGAGAAGAAACTTGTCAGGTAAGTTCCTAATTTTTGAAATATGATGTCTTTTGGTATCAGGGTTGATTTATAAGACCTTTGGGCATAATCTCCTGAAATTCTTTCAGACATAATTTTCAACTCCTTTGGACATGATCGTTAAGGAGTAATTTACTTTTCAAAGTCATGGTGCCTCTGTTTAGAGGAGCAATTTATGTTTCAAAAGTCGTGGTGCCTCTGTTTAGAGGAGCAATTTACTTTTCAAAAGTTGAGGTGCCTCTAATTAGAGGAGCCATTTATTTTTCCAAAGTCATCGCGCCTCTGGTTAGAGGAGCCATTTATTTTCCAAAGTTGTTGAGCCTCTGCTTAGAAAAGCTTTGATCACATTAAAAAAAATAAAACATTAAAAAAAACAAAACAAAAAAAATAAAAACAAAAATTGCCTCTGTTTAAAGAAGCTTTGTTTATTTTCAAAAGTCGTTGATCCTCTGATTAGAGGAGCTTTATTTATTTTTCAAAGTCGTTGAGCCTCTGCTTATAGGAGTTTTGATCAAATGTCGAGTTGAGTCTTGATTGGGTGTCTACGTCTTTGCGTAATTTCTGTTTCACAGAAAATATGCAAAAAAAAGGCAGCTGTAGACACCCAATTTGGTCTAGGCCCGGATCAATTGGGCCTGGTCCAAATGGGTTGGTCTACTTTGTTTTTTTATTATTATTTTATATTTATTCTATATTTCATATATATATATTTTTTTCCTTTATCTTTTATGTATTTATTATTTATTTATTTATTATTACTATTTATTAATATATGTATATCTTTTTTTTCTTTTCTTTTTTCTTTTTTTCTTTCTTTTCTATTAATATTTATATATGTATTTTATTTATCTAGTTATATATTTATTTTTATTTATTCATTTATATATTATAATTATTATTTTTTATTTATCTTGTAATATTTTTTATTTATCTTTTTTTTTCTAATTATCTATTAATATTTGTTTGTTTATCTGATTTTTTTTCTTTTTTTAGGGCTGAGATTGAATTTTTTGAAGAATTCTACCGTGAATGGGGATTCAATTAGAATCCAAATTGGATTCAAAGATTGAATCCCCATCCAAAAAGGAATAGGATTGATCAGAAACTTTTCTGATCAATCCACATAAATAGGTACTGCAACAGAAGGAAAAACATAGAAGAGAGAAAAGGGTTACTGGCTAAGAGAAAAAGGCAGACAGAAGAGATTCGAAAGCTGAAAAAAGGTCTAGAGGTGTTGGAATAGCTTTAGAAATCATTGAGAAATTTTTAAAGATTTTTTGTGAATTTTTTCTGGAAATTTTTGAAAAATTTCTAGATTTCGGTTGAATTTTTCGATGAAGATTGCATTTTTCGGTGATAATTTCGACCAAGTTTGAAGTTTTCGGTTAGCTGCCTAGTTTTTGATGAGAATTTCCAGAAACCGACCAACTTTTCAGTAAACTTTCAATGAAAAACTCAGATTTCGATGAAGTTTTCAGAATCCGATGAATATTGAACCAAAGTTCTTTAAAAGTTTTAGAAAGAAGGGAGAGAAAAAGAAAAAAGAGAGAGAGAGAGGAAAGAAGGCTTCTGCTGAAGAAACGAAGGAATCAGCCTTATATACCCTTTTAAAACGACACCGTTTCTGTGTTAAGTAACCCAGAGGATCGGCAAATTTTGCAAAGATCCGATCCGACCCGAGTGTTGACCCGCTTTTCGACTCCCGCATGACTTGCCCCTCCGAGCCGTTAGCCGAACTGAGCTGACACCTCTGAGCCGCTGCTCCGAGCCGTTTTTCTTCTTCAAGCCGAGCTGAGCTGCTCCAGGTTTTTTTTTGTTTTTTTATTATTTTTATTATTTATTATTATTATATTATGGTTGTTTAATATTTTTTTTCTTTCTATTTTTTTATTTATTTTCATTTTATTTATTTTATTTTTATTTTTATTTATTTTATTTATTTCATTTTCTTTAAATAAAATTCAAAAAATAAAAATAAAAAATATATATTTTTGAGGAAAAGTTGAAAGTATCAATTTTCCTCGAAATTAAAGTTTCCAAAAAATATTTTTGGGGAAAAGTTAAAAGTATCAATTTTCCTTAAAGATAAAATTAAAAAAAAAGGTTTTTTTTTTTAGGAAAAATTGAAAGTATCAATTTTCCCTTGTACAAAAGCAATCATTTTTTTCCTCTTTTATTTTTTTTGAATTTTCTTTAATGTTAAATAATCCGACGATGGAGCCTCAGTAAGCGAAACAGTAATTTTCTTGCATACTCCTGAGGTGAGGGAACTTTTTCAATTTCTACTAAAAGTATTAGAGTCAATTGAGAATAATTTTCAATAATTAATTACTTGGTAAAATTTTAAAGCTCATTGGATAACATAAACTTAAGCTGGTACCATCTTTTGATGGGCGTTGTGAGGGTGCTATAACCTTCCTCACATGTAACCGAACTCCCGAACCCTGTTTTGGTTAGTAAACCTGAACCTATTCTTTTAGCGACCCTTAAACTTAGGTGTTCCCTGAAAGGACAGATTCTTTAGGTGACTAATCGCACCTAGATAAAAAAGATTGGTGGCGACTCCTTAAGCCAATGTCTAGCGATAGATCCCCAGATCTAGACGTTATGACATAAGTTTTTGTTCGAATGTCAAATAGTTGATAGATAATAATTTTTTAAAATATATCTTTTATATGACTTAATTAATTGAAAGTAACACAAATTCTTTTCTCATGAGATAGAAAAGAAATCTTTCATTTAATGTAGTATTGTAATATTAGAAAGATAATATATAAAATTAAAATTTGGTCTTTCGATAATAATTTAAATTTAAATTTTTTTAGTATTAATTATTAAATGGTAATACATCAAAGCAAACTCCTATTCTTATGTAGTGTCAATGTTGAATGTTAAAAGTTAATAATGAAATTTAATATTGATCAAGTTAAGGTAAACAATAATGAAAAATTAAATTTTAATTGCAATTTGAATTGTAATTTATTCATAAAAGGCAAAAACATTGGTTATTTATAAGGAAATGACTGTAATATTATATTTACTGTATAAACCATTCAGATAAATCAATTCTTAACTCTTAACCTCTTGAGAGGTTTAAATTCTTATTTAACTTTGCTTTGTTAATAACATTTGATTTGATCAATACTATTACTATATAAAAACTTGATTTTTATTTTAATTTTTAAAAAACAAATTTACTCTTAAAAAGTTTGTGCCTATTAACACAATTTCTTATTGTTGGATCCATTTTTTCAAACTATCAAGGCATATTGATGGATAAATAACAAATTTCGAGTAATACAATAATTTATTATCTTTATTTTCAATTTACTCCATTGAATGCCAACACATTTCTAATGCATTTCTCAAACTTAAAAGATATCAATTAATTTAGTTAGAGGTAATTGATGGAGATTGTACATTAAGTGATTAATGTGAACTTCAATTTCGTTTTGAATTTAAAAAAAAAATGACCAAGCAAATCAATTAGCATAATTCTCATTACATATAATAATATTTAAGAAATCAATACATTTATAATTTAGATAACAAATTAAAATTTTGTTTTCATTTATATGTAAAGATAATTAAATTTCATTTGGTATTGGAATAATTGAAATTTAGAAATTGTTAATCCCATGCAAAACTCATTTGTGTAAGCCATCCATATTTGTTTGGACATTCCCTTACGTATCATATCCTATTTTCTTCATGGCAGTAATCCCTTACTATAATATTTGAGATTAGACATGTTCCTGGTGATAACTTGTTAGTAATTAGAAAAAGCTAGTAAAATTTTGTAGTCAATATTAATCATATACATGCATATTTATATTTGCACATAAAAATTATAAATTACTTCATTAAAAAATAAACTAAAAATTAAATATAAAGATAAAATAAAGCAAGCCATTTTATATTGTGTATGAAATGTTTAGATTAATTTCTAAGGCATATCAACATATTTGTATATTATACTAATATTGTTCCAAAAATTAAAAGCAAATTAGGCTTTTTTTTTGCTAAAAAGCGAATTGTAATATTAAAAAGCAATAAAAGAAATCACATTTTGAAATAAAGAGGAATAAAACAAATGAAAAAAAAAAGAAACATATCAACGGAACAAATAAAAAAAAAAGAAAAAAAAGAGACGGAACATAATAGAATTACATAACAAAAGCCCATACTATTATCTCTAATGGACAAAAACATATTCCTATTTATAATCTTGGAGTTGGTATGAAAAATTAAAAATAAAATTTAATTTAGAGTGATTTAAGGTAAAAAAAAAAAAAAAAAAACCCAATGAACTTTGATTACAAATTGAATTGAAACTTATTTATATAAGGTAAGAGTCATGAATATTTAAAAGAAAATAAATGTAATAATCTAAATTTAATAAATTTACTTTGTTTACATTACAAATGAATCAAATCAAATTAAGCTTATTAATTTTTTAAATTAAAAATGCATAAAATAAAATATATTTATTAGATAACACATGGTGTTTATTCATGAAAGTACATGTGTAAAAAAATAGAACATTCACTTTGAATACTTTCTTTTTGGTCAAAGACTTTGATTTTTATATATTTGTATAAGATAGATATAATATTAATAAGATGTTCAAGGTATTTAATATTTATTATAATAAATTGGCTAAAAACTAAAAATGGAAGTAATAGAGTAATTTATGAAATGTATAAAAAAATATGATTTAATAAAAATTTAATTTTATTATCATTATTAGATTAATTTTAAAATATATTTTTTTTCATTTCTCTCGAGCGTATTAAATACAAATTATACTTGACTATTCTAATTATCAAGCATAAATTACTCCCAATTTAATAGACTATTACTCTTGATTTGGTTTTTAATTATTTTAGTCATTTAATCATTTAAAAATAAATATTAATAGGAATCATTGAATGTGTTTTATAATAATGGAAATAAGATATTTTAAATTAAATTTATATTATCATTAAATTCTAAATTTTAAATGTATAATTAATTTTGAACATATGTCAATTTTTTAGATTGTCCATATGTCAAAAAAGAGATTATTCACATCAAATTATTTCTTTTTTTTTTTAGATGCTTTGACTTTTATATATTTATATAAGATTTGGTTAAAAATTTTGTTATATATGTGATAAAAGTAATGAGAACAAATTTTCTAAATAAAATTTATAAAAATTAAATAGACCATAATTTTAAAAAATATTAAATTTAAAACAATTATCATCTCATTCTCTATAAAAATTTTCTTCTATTAGATAAAAGGATGGTATATTTTTAATTATTGCTTTATTGATATTACAATCATTCAAAATTATCTTTTTGATATTTTGATACTAATCAATTTTTCTATTGGAAAGAGTAAAGAATATTATAAGAGGGCATAATAACTTAAATAATATTTAACTCTATGCTTTCTTCCTAAATGAGTTTGAACTATAATATCTTTTTTAAATAAAATGCTTGAATTGTTTCCTTCAACCCATACAGAAACAACTTTATCTATAAATAAATGATTATAAACCTGTTGATCTAGATTAAATTTTTGTAATACAAATTTTAAAATCCTCAAAAGAAAATTTATCATTTAATCTCTGTAAGATTTGAATATATGAAATTTTTTTTTAGCATTATTATCAGAATCTCTATCATTTTTGCACTTAAATTTTTATTGTGTTGTGTTCTCATTCTATTTTAAAATTTATTACCAATGTCATAAAAATCTAACTACAATAATATGGATTAATCGACTTAAACTTGAAACAAATCAAAAATCAAATTGAGTATAAATAAAATTTCTACTCATTTTAAATTTTAATTTAATTAAAAATAATATAATACATATAACTATAAATATGAACTAACTTGACTCGATTTCAATTGATTTTAAAAGTCAACATCTTAGTAGTTATTTAAAACTTGAAATGAATGAATATAACCCAAATCTGAATTAAAATAGTAATTCAAACAAAATCTTTTTTTTTCTTCATCTTTCGTAACAATTTAAAAATTCTTTATCTAAACTATTTTTTCCTTCATTTTCAATGTCTTATTTTTATTATCTTTATAGTTGAATTAGTTAATTAATTTTTAAAATATTTCTAAAATGAAATTGCATTTATAAGTAATTGAGTATTTTTTTTATTTGAATTTAGGATGATTTAAATCTAGTTTTTTTAATAAAGAAAAATATATACTAATTATTAAGTCAAATTTATTCAGTTGTATAAGTAAATAATTGAGTACACGATGAATAAAAATAGATGATAAGACTTAATTTAACCTAATTAGACATTAATCCTAAGTCTAAAATCCAACTCAAAACTATGAAAAGTCAAAATTCAAAATATTGAAATACTAAATACGTAATTAAGTAAAGATTTATCAAATGAAATTTGCTAATGCATGCCTTTAAATCAATCTTAAGTTTAGTTAAATTATAATTTATAATAATATTTTTATATTAAATGTAATAGTGATACTTAATTCAAAGAATTTCAATTCTATTGAACAAATATTACCTAATATGGCAACCTTAAAAATTTTAATACAACAATAAATATTCTTCAACTAATATAAAAGAGAAAATGAGGGAGGATATAATGTTTTTTAAATAAAAGAGTTTCATATTAATCCTAAAAAAAATTGAAATTAATACATTTATATATTTTTCATTGAACATCATATAGCACTAGCATTCTTTATCAAATGGAAAAAATAGAGTTATGTATAACTAATCAGTCTTTTGTCTCATTTTTTTACTTAGAAAAATCTTCCACTAATACTTTTATCAATTAAATGTAATTGCATATTCTATCAATTAAAAGTTTAAATTTTCTTTTATTTAAAAAATTTTATTATACATAAATTTTTATAATATAAAAAATATTAGAATACATAATTTTAAAAAATGAAATAAAATAAAATAAATTTCTAACCTTGATACTTTTCATGTTTTATTAAGAAAATCTCAATTCTAAGAATAATAAACTTGTTATGTAATACCTATATAATTTATAATAATTTCATTTTTGACATTAACAACATAACTTTTATGAATGAATTTAATTTTGACATAAACCCATTTAAAAAATAATTCCAATGATTTTTGTTATACTTTACAAAAATTCACCAAAAATAATTAATTTTACTTCATTTGATAGTATTTTACTTAAAATAATTCGCGTTAAAACCGTTCAACCACTTAGATGATAAAAAAAAAAGCTCACAATTTAATATAATTGAGAAAGTTAAATAATTTTAAGATATAAATTAATCATATAAAATAAAAGTTGAGAGAAAATTAAATTATTTATTGTTTTAATCAAGGTGAATAATTCTTATGATAATTTAATAGGAATCAATCTTAAGCTATTGGTAACGCTATCATCTCCTAAATTATCTAATTTTACTGGTGAAAAGTCCAATTAAAACGTTCAATAAATCACATAATGCTAATGTTAGTGAAAGAAGTACAATTGATTTGCATTTGATTTCATATTAGTTTTTGTTAATGAGAATAACAATTATAAAATTCTAAATGAAAAAAATACAAAAAAAAATTAATTATAAAGGTCATACTAAAGTATAAGAATTATATATTAAAAAATTATTTCAAAAAACTAAAAAGATTTACTTATGTTATTAATGATCAAATGATCAACTCATAAAATATATAAATTATAAATTATTACCATACATGTATAGTTAATATATTAAAAAAATTAAAAGGAAAAAACAAAAAAATGCTTAAATTACTTAATTATGATTATTTTTAATAAATTTATTTATTAATACAAACTACATATATAATTCTTTTTACAAAAACTAAAAAAAAAAAAATTTCATATAATTATTTTATTCTTATGCACATTAAGTTTTGATATAATTCTATTTGTATTTTTATTTAATGTGAAAAATCATTCTACTTATAAAAAAAAGAGTTTAATAATAAAAATAAAGTCATTTAAATTAAATTTTATAAAAAAATTACTAATGATATTTTAATCAATCACTTTTATTATTTTTTAGATTAAAATTTTATTAAATATTTAGTCAATCATTTTTAACACTTTTTAGTCTAATTATAAAAAAAAAAAGAGTTTAATAATAAAAATTTCATTTAAATTAAAAATTATATAAAAAATCAAATATATTTTAGCTAATCACTTTTAACAATTTTAGAATTAATATTTTAAAATTTTAAATAATTTAATTTCTCATAAACTTTATTTTTTTTAATTTTAGTTAATTTAAATTAAATTTAAATAAATTAATAAAAATTATATATTTGAAGATAAATTTGTTAATTTAAAAATTTATAAGGATATTTTGGTCAATTACAAATAATACTTTTAAAATTCATACTTATATATATATATATATATGTATATATATGAATTAAGCTCTTCGTACGGTCCGATCTCTCCATATGTAAGCTTAAAAACAAAGTCCTTTGTCTGGAAGCCACGTATAAATCATAAAAAATCCCAACTTGGACGGTGCCATTTTACCTACTCTTTTTTTACTCGATCCAGAATGATATCAGCACTGTACTGAGTACTGACTAATTCTTCCTCTCTGACTTTTGCCACTCGTAGGACGTTGTTGTCACCCTAAATTACTTCTCTCCCTCATTTTATATCCACTATTGTCTGCATAAACTAAATGTCAAACTCCTCTTGAACTTGAACCTGTTTTACATCCTGCCTTTGCATTGCATCTAGGTTTCATTTCATCATTCTTATAGCTAGTTAATGCATCTATATATGAAGATATATACATACATATATATATATATAATTCTGACTTAGTTCTTTCAGCTTTTCCCTAACATTTTTACTTGTTAATGCTCTTATTTGCATTAATACTATCTTGTTTGTGCTTCCTATAAAGAATAAAGAGAAATGGAAAGAATGGCATGCGTTTCACACTTTTTATTTTGTTAATTAAGAAGTGTAAAGTTTGTTTCGTTCCTTTTTTTTTAAATAATTATTGCATAAATATAATGTATGTGTCTTTGAGAATTGTTTTATGAAGTAATTTATTGCAATCCTTTTTCTTCATATAGATTTTAATGAACTGTTCATTAATATATTTGCACTGACATAAGAAAGTTTTGTGTTGAACATTTATGTTTGACAGATGGCAAAGTTAATACTAAGTATTGTCCTTGTTATTGTTTCATGCTGCTTTGCTCTTCTTGCTTCAGGACAGCTTACTTATCCATCGGAAGGTTGATTTCGTTTTCGGTTTACATTCTTTATTTGGGCTCATATTTTGTTAGTTCATAAGTCAAGAAAATGATAAATTCTAGAGACTATTTAGTGTTTTATCATGTTGAATTGTTAATCATTTTTTAAATGATCGTTTGTGTGGAACTACAGTTGACGCACTGAATGGCATTTGGCGTAAACTCCAAGATCCAATGAAAAACCTCAGAAACTGGACAAAAAATGATCCATGTGTATCAAACTGGACTGGAGTAATCTGCGCAAATCAAGATGATGGTTATTTGCATGTTCAAGAATTGTATGCTGATTATTCTGATTTTTTTTATCTTAACTTTCGTTATTATAATTTCATCTTTGAAATGTTTATTTACATTATCAGACTTATGATTGTTTTGCAATATCCTTATCAACAGTGCATTTAATTGAGAGTGAAGGCATCTATCCTTGATATGAAGCAACAACTTTTATTTTGGGAACTAATAATCTCAGCACCAAATGATTTCTCAGATCTTGCATTTTTTATTTTTCTCCTCTCACTTTGTCACTTTCATGATTTTCTCCATCTTAAGAGCCGAGTTGTTAGATGGACATGCACCTCAAGTGGTTAAGGTGATGGATCCACATAGCCCATTCCTTTAAACAAAAGAAGAATAGGAGAGTGATATAATTTGACTTCACTAGTGGCCTTTAAGACAATAATCCATAACATTAGTGAAATGTTAGACTCAAGATGGTCTGCTTTACTTACACATCAGGGTAATGTTTACTGTTTTTGCCTGGTTTCTGCTGTGATGCAGGCGGATGCTAAATTTGAATCTTTCTGGAAATCTTGCTCCTGAAATTGCCCAGCTATCTAATTTGACTATATTGTAAGTGGTATCAGATCAACATTCAACACTATATTGTAAGTTTTGGGTTGATCTTGCTGGAGATATTAAGTCTTCATCCATGTCTGTCGTTGAGCTATTGTCAAATTCTTGCGTCATCATCAATAACTTATTACTTCTGTTCCTTCATTTTGGGCAGGAATTTTATGTGGAACAATATTACTGGCAGTATACCAAAGGAGATAGGCAATATAAAATCATTGCAATTTCTGTAAGTAATTCTTATTCAGAAACTAACAAAAGGAATTATTTTTCCTATCAAAGACTTGATCCGTGGTGGGTCTTCCTTGCTGATGGCTGTGACAAATCTCTAGCTTTCTGTTGTTTTATAGTTTGGAAAGAAATTTTTTGCTTAGCAAGACAAAGTGCTTTCTTCACTGGCAAATGTGTAAAGGCAGTTTTAATATGTTAGTGATTCCAGATATTTCTTTTTGCAGATAAGATGCAAATAAAATGATGATATATAATCAATTAATGGCTAGTAGAATTTATAAAGTTTATAACTCAAAGCACATAATAACACTGTGGGACATACTAATGAAGAACAGAACTTTCAAAAACTAGTTGGCATTTTTCTTCATTAAGTATCAGCATTCTTCTGTAAGTTTAATACTACTAGGTGAGCATTGTCTCCTATTTTTAAATTCTCTAAATTTTTATTTTGTGCGAGTAAGTTCAGATGTGATTCTGTGAATTCATCCGTCATCTGATTGGGGATAGATATTAGTACATGATCACGAGGAAATGGTTCTTGATATGCTTCCGTCTTTTGTTTTATTTTTCTTTCCAGAGAATAGAGCAAGATATTTCTTGTTAAAAATGTTACAAATTTTCATTGCAGAAAGCTTACAAGACTACTCATGGTTGCAGGCTTTTAAGTGGAAATCAGTTTTCTGGATCTTTAGCAGACGAGCTTGGTTATCTGCCTAAGTTAGTAATGTTTCAGGTAGATTTGAATCAGATATCAGGATCACTGCCCAAATCTTTTGCAAATCTGGTTAGCTGCAGGCACTTGTGAGTAAATAATACTTAAATTAAATGCTTTTATATTAGGAAGTAATTGCATTAATAATCTTTTTTCTTTTTTTTTTATGCATTTTGTTGACTACAGTCACATGAACAACAACTCAATTAGTGGTCAGATTCCACCAGAGCTCTACACCATGCCTCATCTTATGCACTTGTAAGCTCAGTAATAATCACTGGCTCTGCGCACGTTATTTTTAACAGAATAACATCAGAGACTCCTCTATTATATTCTTGTGTTTGTCACTAATTCTGGGCACTTATAGTCATCTTATATCCATGGATTTGCAGCCTGTTGGACAATAATAATTTATCAGGGTATCTACCACCACAATTTTCACAGATGCCAAACTTGAAAATACTGTATGTGAAAGCTTTTCCTTCCTTATGTTTAACGTATTATTTCTCTTTTACTAGTGTACAAAAAGTATCATGGTTTTGAGTGCTAATCCCAGACCAATTACTTCTGTACCTTGCTGCTATTGAATGAAGCATATCAGCGACTTAGTTCAAAGTTAACTAATATCATGTAAATGCAAAGTGCGTAAAGAATCACATATTTTTGTTTGTTGCGAGAAGAAATCAAGTACTATTGCTATGTCCATCCTTTATGCCTTTGATACTTAAAGAACAAACTAAATGCATTTGATGCAATGAAGCATCGTTCATTTTCTTACAAAATGAATGAACCTGTGAAATTTTACTAATCATTAGTTGTAGGCTTAATTAAACAGCTTCATCATTTGGAGGGAGACTCTTTCCTAAAGTTGTTCCATCTTCACGCTGTCTATTGAAACAAATATTGTTTCCTTGTATGGAATTATCTAATTCTTATTCTAATATTTCCTTTTATTGCAGCCAACTTGATAATAACAATTTTGGTGGAACAGAGATTCCTCCTTCTTACGGCAACATGCCCATGCTGGTGAAACTGTCAGCCTCTGTTTCTCCCTCTCTATTAACTTTCAGTTTATTCATGGGTTACTTTCCTCTCAAGATATACCTTCAAACATGCTGTTCAGATAGGGGAAAAAGGATATCAAGAATAGTAAAATGTCAAGCGTTGTAGCATGGGCTTTCATAGTCTTATGTCTTCACCATTCTTTCAGTTCCGGTTTTTAAATTTATAATGTTCCCCAAACTGCTAAATTTGTGCATAATTTTATTCCATTCATCTCAACAGAAGTCTTAGGAACTGCAGTTTGCAAGGAGCTATTCCTGATTTCAGTAGTATTGCAACATTTCGTTATCTGTAAGTCATTGGGCATTTTTAAGAGTGTTCTATAATTGGTTCTTTGAGTCACATGTCTGCTTGAGTGTTGATATTTTTACCAGTTCCTCTGGTCTATCGTTGATATCAAGCTAGTCATAAAGAGATATTGCGATTTTGTACATTTGACATTTGACACTGATGTTGTTCTGTATGCATGATGATTTAAACAATTTAACCAAGTTTTCGCAGATTACCAAATTTAAGTATATCTCACTTCTTTGTGCTGTTTCATAATTGCAGTGATCTGAGCCATAACCAACTTACTGGAGGGATCCCAATGAATAGGCTTTCTGATAACATCACAACTATGTAAGGGTTGTTGATGTACAGTCACTAAAACTCAGTTCTCTCTCACCTTCTCTGACACACGCACACACAAACGAATTTTAGCTGCTGTAACCATTATATGAATTTTCTTTTTCGT
Source organism: Durio zibethinus (assembly GCF_047325235.1). NCBI lineage: Eukaryota > Viridiplantae > Streptophyta > Magnoliopsida > Malvales > Malvaceae > Durio > Durio zibethinus. The sequence continues at coordinate 267,205 of NC_143165.1, read as the reverse complement.
TGATATGATAAAATGGGTCATCATTGTTTCTGTTCTTTGAATGGGGCAGTGATCTATCTTATAATTTGCTGAACGGATCCATACCTTCAAACTTTTCAGGCCTTTCTCATCTTCAGAAATTGTAAGAATTAATCTTCTTTTGTACTGCCAATTTCCTTTACATGAATTTCATATTGCATGTTTCAGCAATATTGATTGAATTATTTTCCTGCGGACTATCTTACACAAATAGAATGATAGCATGAAGAACAGACTAATTAATGAGGCTTGCCTTTTGTTGCAGGTCACTGGAAAACAATTCGTTGAGTGGAGATGTTCCCTTCACTATTTGGCGAAATGTAAATTTTACTGCTAAAGCAAGACTTATCATGTAAGTCATTAGGGGAGAAAGCTATCATTTTGAGCTGCATTTATTGCAAAAAGTTACTTAAAGAAATACGAAAGTAGGATATTCTTGAGAGATCTATGATATCTGTTCTGCTATTGAGATTAACTACGTCCTGCGCTGTGGATGAACTGCTTGACTTGCCTGGTCCCTGTGCACATGCTTTACTTGCAGAGATTTCCAGAACAATTCGCTTTCAAATATTTCAGGCAGTATAGATCCTCCTTCAAATGTTACAATTAGGTGAGCCTTGTTTCATTTTTTTTTCTTTTATTTTTCTGTACATGTAAATGTATGTAATATATTTATTTAACATGACAGTTGCAAACACTTGGATAATCTCTAATTAGTGCTTCCTGGATACTTAGGCTTCAGGGCAATCCTGTGTGTACCTTTGCAAATCAACTAAACTTAGTCCAATTCTGTCGAATTGCTCTTGGAAATGATGAGTTTGTACCTGCAACTGGAAGCTCAACTAACTCTACTGACAGCTGCCCACATCAATCTTGTCCTGTCAGTGAAAAATATGAATATGTCCTAGAATCTCCTTATCCCTGCTTCTGTGCTGCACCTTTAGGAGTCACGTTACGTTTAAGAAGTCCTACCATATCAGATTTTCCTCCATATATTTATCCATACAGGGTGTTCATTACGCACAGTCTCGGCTTGGATCTTTATCAACTTCATGTGGAATCATTTATATGGCAAACGGGTCCTAGGCTACTGCTGTATTTAAAATTTTTCCCTCAATATAGCAACAACACTTATAAATTCAATGATAGTGAGGTCCACAGGATCGAAGACATGATTGCTACATTTTCAATTCCTTCGAATGACACCTTTGGTCCATATGAGCTGCTCGGCTTTACACCCGGACTTTACTCAAGTGGTATCTCTACATTACTGTATCATTCTTTTCTTGTTCCTCTTTTTTTTTTTCTTTTCTTTTAATCATGCATCTAATTTTTCCTTGACAAATTTACAGCTCAATTTCATTTTTCTTTTTCACGATTATCATAAATGACTCCTTTTTTTTTCCTTTTTTTTTCTTTAAACAAAAACATCTCATCAAACCAGTTTTTTTACTTGCTGTTAAAGAAAAAAAATGAGAAACAGAAAACAAGAAGCATAACTGATGATCTTAACTGTCAAAAAACACTTTTCACTTATTAATGCAGTTAATCATCATGTATTGCTAATCCTGTATGTCGTTTATCATGGTCACAGATAGCACAGTACTCTATATAACAGGACAAAATTTTTGCCCTAAGTATCGGCTAAGAAAGTTGTAGTCTTTTATAAGAGGGTTTGCATGTTATTTACTTTTTCCTATAAATTATACCATGAGAAGAAGGATAATCGTATCACGGTTTTATCATTACCTACTCATCAGTACAGTCCCTGTAATTTTTTGCTTTTTCTATTTTTGGAAAGATACAAATATAAATTTCCCTTGATCAGCAAGAACAACTTGGGCTAGAGTAAAAATCATGAGTAGAAAAGAAAAAGGAAAACAGAAATTAGAAAATGAAGTCAGATGCCTTTACAACTTTCAACGAACATTACGCATGTTAATTACAATTGATACTCTAATTTTAGGCATGTGCATAAATCCTTTTGTCTTTTGTTCTTCACTTCCCATTGCTAACCCTCTTGTTAATATATATATATATATAGTAGATTGTGTGTTGGACGGGGTGCTCCAGTAGTTTTCAAGTACACTTATTTTCTTTAGCTTAATATTGTTGTTTTGCAGTTTATCTCCAGCCCTCGAAATCAGGAATAAGTAAAGGTGCCCTAATCGGAATAATCTTAGGGGCCATGTCCCTTGCAGGTGCAATATCCTCGGCAATTACGATCCTCTTCTATATAAGGAGCACCAAATCCGGGCATGACATATCAAAAAAACAGTCGAGTAAGTCCACATATAATTTCTCAATTACCTGGCTATTATCTCTTTCTTGTCATATATAAAGGCAATGATCATTGTCTAATTTATCCTCCCCCTTGTTCCTGTTTCATCCCCATTGCAGTTGCAAAAATTCCGATCAGAACTGATAGTGTTAAGGACTTCAGCTTTGAAGAACTTGAAGCAGCTACAAGTGGTTTCAACAATACTACTCAAGTTGGTCAAGGAGGTTACGGAAAGGTTTACAGAGGCATTCTGGCTAATGGAGCAGTAGTGGCAATTAAGCGTGCCCAACAAGGATCTTTGCAGGGTCAGATAGAGTTTATAACTGAAATAGAACTGTTGTCGCGAGTGCATCATCGGAACCTAGTTTCTTTGGTTGGATATTGTATCGAACAAGGCGAGCAGGTGCAGTCATGGCTGTCCCTTCCATTTCTACGAAAAGCATGATATAAACAAACTAATATAACTGAATACAAGGGAAACAAAAGTTGAATAAGATAAGGAAAAAAACCATCTGTCAATGAAATCATGAAAAGAGCCCATATTTTAATTCCTAAATGATTCCATCACAAAAAAAAAAAAAAAATGGAAATACCTATTCCATGGAATTTCACTTGAGCTATCATCAATATCTTTTATCTCATAATTTAGATTCTTGGTGCAGACTTGCTTAAATGCCATGGATAAATCTTTCATATTAAATTTCAAAGTTGCAATAAAATTTGGATATTTCGTTCGGATCCTTTTAATGCTCATTGGATCATATTGGCTGATTATTCACGTGTTAGATATACTGAATTTATTGCCCCTTTGTATGAAAAAGGATAACAATTCAGCTTAAGTCAGATTCATCTACAACAATACCTGATATCTGCATAAAAAAAAGGGCTAACGTTTGGCTTTCTTCTTCTCAGATGTTAGTATATGAGTTTATGCCCAATGGTTCTCTCCGTGATCTTCTCTCAGGTAAATTTCTTGTAAGCTTTCTGATGTTGAGAGCACAGTTGTGCTTATCAAGTTGTGTGGATGCACATGGTTTGACTAATGCTTTTTTTTGGATCAGCAGTGTAAATTTAACAGGATACAAACTTTTATCCCACGAGAGGTTTTTACGTTTTAGTATGAAACTACAAGCTATATATAGCAATACCTTTCTTTTGCCAAAACTGTATAGGTGGTTTCTTTCAAATATACAGTTTCTGAAATTCCTAACCGTTTTCCTAATTGCATAAGCTGTTTGACTTCATCTCGACATTTGTCTGGTTCCTTCAAGCTGAAAATCTACCAATATTATCTTCCACTTCAATGATTTTAACTGTTGCTGTATGTTGTTGCAAAATTTCACATTGTTTTATGGGAGGAAACCACAGATAGATGCAGGCATACCTTGAGTTTCCCCATGCGGTTGCGCATTGCATTGGGTTCAGCCAAAGGCATCCTCTACCTACATACTGAAGCTGACCCGCCAATAATTCATCGGGATATCAAGGCAAACAACATATTGTTGGACTTCAAGTTTACTCCTAAAGTTTCTGATTTTGGAATCTCAAGGCTTGCACCAGTACCAGATGCTGAAGGAGCTTCTGCTCATGTATCCACAGTTGTGAAAGGCACACCAGTAAGAACTTTGTGATTATATCACATTTCCCACAGGCAAACTAGCATAACTTAGTTCTACACCATGTAACACCAGGGATTTAATTTTCACCCAATACCAGAAACCTTGGACTTTAATCTTCCCAATCTCTGAGTGACCTGGAACTCATACATTGGCTTGAGCAGCAGTTAAAAATATATTTTCTGCACCTAATTTTTGAGAAATGGTACAACCGTCAGTTGAAGCATGAATTCTTGCTTGCAGTCAGATATTTATGCTGCTTTGTTGGCTAAATATTTCGATTTGTCATGAAGTTTACTTCCATTTTGTTTTCTGTATAGGGTTATCTGGATCCTGAATATTTGTTGACTCACAAGTTGACAGAGAAAAGTGATGTCTATAGTCTTGGAATAGTGTTTCTGGAACTTTTGACAGGGATGCTGCCTATCTCTCATGGCAGAAACATTGTCCGAGAGGTAATAATTATTATTCCACTACAAGCACTTTAGTCAGTTTTGCTGAAAGATTTTTCTCTAAAAGAAAAAAAAACAGTTATCTTTAAGTTTTATCATGTCTGTAATAATTATACCTGATTGATTTTGGTGATGGAGTTTGTATCAATTTCAGGTGAAACATATTTTTCCTTGTCTGATTCTTTCTCCAAATTCATTTCAATATTCTTAATAAAAAAAATAGTTAGAAACACTGTGATGATATTATAGTTTACAACTTTGCATTCTAAATCGAAAATCTTCTCTGGATTTTTTGCTGAATCATTGTTAAATAAGCATATTCAGGCAAGCAACTGGAAATCTAGAACTCTTCTCTTTTTATGAAATCATAAGTAAACGTGTACGACAGGTTTATGGAGCTTGTCAATCAGGATTGATGTTTTCCATCATAGACCGGAGCATGGGTTCATACTCTTCTGAAAGCATCAAGAAATTTATGGCACTGGCCCTGAAGTGTTGCGAGGATGATCCCAAGGAACGACCGACAATGTTGGAAGTTGTGAGAGAGTTAGAGAACTTATGTTCACTGCTTCCAGAGTCCGATATGATTCCAACAGAGTCAGATGCGTCCATTTCCGGAGTGTCAGGGGTTGGCTCATCGCAGCTCTACTCGGGAAGGAATTCCCCTTACCCAATGAACACTGAAATCTTAGGAAGTGAACTTGTTAGTGGTGTAATCCCCACCATCAAGCCTCGCTGATGCCAGCTGCCTTATTTACTCAATGTTGGAATCGAACGTGCTCTTATCAGTTCGTCATGTTGAATATTTGGAAAACAAATGTAATTAGGCTGCTCAGTCACTGTATATGGCTTGGATTTTACATGAAAAATGGAAAACAAATAACTATGTATGTAAATACTAAATTTCTGCATTTTCTCTGGAAAATGTTAGAATATCATCACTAATAAAGAAGATAGCATTTCAGATTTTTTTTTTTTTTGAATGACTTTGAACTTAATTATCTCATAACAATTTCACATGCTTAGTAGTAATCTTAGACACTATTTAAAAGGGGAGAAGAACATTCTACAATTTCTTGATGAAATGAATATCCAGGACAGGTCTAATGGTAATATCATCCCAATGTTGAATGATCCTTTCCTTTGATAATGATAATCATAATAACCTCGAGAAGTGGTACACAAAACAGAATCTTTTCCTTGACTTAGCGTACAAAATCACACGGCTCGATGCTTTCACTTGTTTCCTGACAAATTCTCACCAAACTCTGCATGTAATTGTTGTGTTATTAAGATGAGGACTGGAGGAGCAGATAGAGGAAAGCAAAGTTTCGGCTTTATTTTTTTGCCTTTAGGAAAACAAAACAGGGCATCCAGGGGATCATATGTTTTTTGATTATGTAGGATCAATAGAAGAAACGAGTGCTGGGTTGCTGAGTTGAATTGGGTAGAGAAAAAGATGAAGGGGAGAGCTTTGATATCAATCATCTCGCACATAGCATGGAATGCTTTCATATACTTGATATGGAGAGAAAGGAATCAAAGGATGTTCAAACAAGTGGAAGAGGCACCAGTGCAAGTGAAGGAGAGAATAAAGGCAGTAGTCAAGAATAGACTGTATGGACTGACTCAGATTGAAGGAGATTCAGTTAACAAGCAACTATGTAATGCTTGCAATTTAAATGTGAAATTCTAAAATAGGCTGTTAAACAATTCTTTTGAAAAGACAGAAGATTAGTTTTACTGTAGCAGAATTCTGCTAGCTCAGCTTATCCAAAACAAAGAAAGAAAACAAAACAGGGCAAATAATAAATAAATCATGATGTAAATTGTGTAAATGATTGCTGAAATGTAGATGAACAAACCATGACGGCTATAGCTTTGGTAGCAAAAAGTCATCTCGATCTGCTTCCTTCCTTCCTTCCAACTTAGCTACTATTAATCAAGAGATAAAAATTTCATTGTTTACTTTATGTTTTTTGTTTCTGCAAAACTTAACTCTGAGTGTTTGATGATTAGTGGAACTTGGCAGGTGATGATGAATGATGATGCGGAGGGAGAGTGGGTGAATGCATATTGGCATTCTGCTACTGGTGTTGTCTGAGTCCCCATATCTACTTGCAATATTGCTGCCGCTCTACTTTTCAGCATTTTCCATTTTAGTGATTATCAAAAAAGTTGGCAAACGTCACTAACTGCTATCTGTAAATTGATGCAGTGCGGTCAGCTACTAAATATGAATCTCTCTGGAACTTTCTTACCTCATTGGGAAAAAAAATATATCTAATCCATATTCCTGATAAAATTACAGTGGGGCTAAGACCTTTTTTCTTTTATTTCTGGAAGAGATATCATGTGGAACGAATTGACCCAAAGTATACTCCCAACAGACGTAAGTGGCATATAGCAGGAATAACCGGAAAACCTGATGCGCTCACTGTAAGAAATTAAAAATAAAGTCGCATTTTTTGTCCTGCCTGCAGGTCAGTTTCGTTCAGGGGTTTTATCAATGTTACCAAATCAAAAATTGTGAATTCTGTCATTCATTGCAAATTTCAGGCCTTTCATTTTCCACCAACAAATTTGTTTCACTCCCTTTCACCATTCTTTCATTAGGGTTTACTTGACTAATGAAGATAATTAAAAAAAAATGGGTTTATCTTTGAATTAGGAACTGGGGATCCTTAAGGATCTTGCTTCATGATTGTTCATTTTTTCAATTAGGGTTTCGCATTTTTGTTGGGATTTTTATATCGGGAAGTTTCTGCTAAGTTGTAATGATTGTCAGGTTGATTTTTTCAGATGACAATGTACCGTTTCTTTATGATCACTTAATTTTCCGTTTAGCCTTAAATTTATGGGACTATAGCTCTGGAGGATTTTTGTTACAGTTGTTTTTGGTTGTATATTTTGATTGTCAAAGCCTCAATTATCCTTCCAGGTCATGTTTGAGTCACTTGGTTGACAAATATTTAGTTTTTTCACTAAAATTCTGCTTTTTAATTGCAGCTTATATTGCCGAGGTGCGTTTCCAAACATACTGCAGGATTGGCTTCCTAGTGCTGTCTTTTCCAGATTCCCAGCAGGGGAAGTCTATTTGATTAATAACTTTCACTAAAGGTGATAGATTTTTGGGAAAAATAAAGGCAATGCAATTCAGATTCAAGCATCTGCTTCTCTTTTTATTCTTTGCTGCGTTCTTCCTTGAATGCCGTACAGCAAAAGGTCAAGATGCTGTTTCACAAACGATAAGAGCTCCCCACAAAAATGTAGGGAACAATGTTATAGATGGCACTGGTACAGAGAAGGTAATAAGTTTTGAGGATAACGAAAATGCAATGGGTGACTAGAAGGATAGTTACAACAGAGTTTCTGTGTCCACAGTTGCACTTTTTACATTAGCCGTGGCTGCAGCAACTGGCTTAGGTGCAGTCCCATTTTTCTTTGTGGAACTCAATCCTCGGTGGGCTGGTATATGCAATGGAATGACTGCTGGTGTCATGTTGGCTGCAAGTTTTGATCTCATACAGGAAGGGCAGGAACATGGTGCTGGATTTTAGCAGGTGGCATTTTTATTTTGCTTTGTAAGAAGGTGACCAATGTCTCTCATTTCAGTTATTAGTTTTGATCTACTGCCATGGTAGTATTATGATATACCTCGGCTGTCATAAAGGGCCACTGTTCTTGCCCCACCTTCAATGCATATACTAAATATACTACACGTAGATTAAGCTTCTGTTTCAGACCTTGCAAAAGGGAAAACTTGTTCGACGCTTATAATGGATGAGTACCATTATTGCATCTGCAGAGTATAAGACTGCTGATGTTGCATGCCATACACAATGCTCTGTTTCAACTTGTAATCTTGTAGTGTCTTTGTATATGTCAGTGTTGTTAACATCTTATAATTTTTCCCATCATTTTTGGGTTTCAGTTTCTTGAACAATATGGGGAAGTAATTATGCTGGATATAAAAGGAGCAGATGCAACTAAAGTTGTTCTTGTCATCGGAATTATGATCCTCCATTCATTTGGAGAAGGTTCTGGTGTTGGAGTTTCCTTTGCTGGCTTAAAAGGTTTTTTTCAAGGCCTTCTGGTAACTTTGGCCATAGCTGTACATAACATACCAGAGGGATTGGCTGTGAGCATGGTGCTTGTGTCACCGTCCTGGAGTGGAGCCAAGAATCCTCCCACATCAGCTGTATACTAGAATTAGCCATGAGATATAAGAATTCACATCACTATATTCTTATAAAACATTTTTTTGGGACAAAATCGTGAGCTCAAGGAGAGGTGAAATTTCATATCGACTGTGTACTAAAATTGATCGTGAGATAAAAGTGGAGTTGGTCATGAGTTAAAAGGGTTTACACCACCACCTTCTTATGAATCATTTTTTGTAAGACAAAACCATAAGACTAACGAGAGGGTGTAAACGTTGATTTGACAAAACTATAAGACTAACGAGGGGTTAAAGCAGACGATACCTCACAAAGGTGTAAACTGTGACAATTAAGCTAATTTGAAACGCCAGTTAAAGCCATGCCCAGGTTCTGGAGCCGCACGAACCTGAAAGTTGAATCTCGGCTCATAACACTTGCATCAAGAGGTGTTTCTCCAAAGAATGCAATGCTATGGAGTGTAATTACATCCTTACCGCAGGTATCTAATCACGTAATGCTGTTTGTTAAGGCTTTGAGCATATCTGTCTGTATCAAAGGAAATAATTCTAACTAAGAACCTTCAGTATCAGGTTGCAAAAGAAAAGTAAAAGAAGCAACGGTGAAGTAGAAAAGTTAGTTAAAATATATATCAGGTAAATATTTTCAATGGAGGATCCATTGTCAACAGACGATGAGTGAAGAACCACTTTTTTTTCTGGGTAGTTCAAACCATCTTACAAACTGTCAAGTGCATGCTTGATTGATATACAATATACGACTGCATTTTGGTGTTATCTGATGAAGTTGGCAAAAGAAAGAATAAAAATCAAATATTAAGGTTCAGTTCAGGTTATGAGAGGGTAAATCAATTAAACTTTGGTACTTAATTGAGTATAGTTTCCATGTAAATTTTTTGTTTCCTCAGATGTTTGTTTATTCCCTTATCTTTAATTTCTTTAAAAAGAATTTTGGCAGCCCATTGTAGCAGTTCCTTCTTTTATATGTGCCAATGCATTTAATAAATTCCTTCCTTTTTGTACTCGTTTTGCTGCTGGATGTATGATCTGGATGGTTGTTGCTGAGATTCTCCCTGATGCATTTAAGGTGACTGCACTTATTGCACTTAAAATACATGTTTGAATCTTCAAGAATAAGGATTTGCTTCTGCAATAATCTTTCAGGACCATTTTTTCTATTTTTCTTTATATCCTATCAAGAACACTTGCATTGAAAATTTTCAAATCTAGGTTAGTTTATAACATAAAGAACTTCCCAAGCTACGCTAATGGATAACTACTACTGCCTTCCTCTTCAGTTTCTCTCTTGTGCAAAGCCTAAAATGGTAAAAACAACTTTTATTTGAACAGAAAATTGTAAAGTGGAAGAGATTAATCTTGTTTGACCATGTTTTATCTTTTTAAGATTTCTTCTCTCTTCTAAAGACATGATATCTCCCCACCCCCTTTCCCCTCTTTTTTTTAATGGGAAGCTTCACCAACTCCAGTGGCATCAGCAGCTACACTTTCTTTAGCATTAATGGAAGCACCAAGCGCTCTATTCCAGAACTTCAGTCATGACAACAAATGAGTTAATCGAACCATAGTTTGTTGAGAAGAATTTGTTGCCAGATATTACATCATTGCATGAGTAAATGCGGCTGCTTTGCTATTCTCTGTCCTGCATCTTGCCGGAGCTATAACCTTTTGGATATAGAAGATGACTTCAAATTTCATTTCAACAATATTATGCCTTTTTATCCTTTTAGAGCATATATTCCATTTTGTAGAGCTTTTTGATGTCATGGTCATAGCTCTCTGTGCATGATATAACATGTAAGTTGATTCAGACAGATTATGGTTGTTGTAGGTTGCCTCTTCTCATTATGCCTGACGTAGCTTGATATGTGAGCTTGTTGCCCCTGATGCAAGCTGCCTATCTGCTTTTTTTTTTTTCTTTAATGCTGTTCCTACAGTTTGCTGCTTTATTGTGATTTCATTTTGTCTTTTCTCATTAACTAAATTATATTGTTTGAAATTTCCAGTTCTGAGGATGCTTCTGGCTTCTTTGTTTCATTACTTTTTGGTCTTGGACCTTTACTGGGGGGCTTTGTTCTTGTTGCATTTTCTCTTTGTTGTTACTTTTGAAGCAAAGAAAACTTTACTCACCACTGCATATCTTAACATCAGAAACATTACAATTTAAAGCCTAATTAATAACTACCCACTAAAATCATAATCCTAAGATTAAGCCATGACCACCAGCATGAATAACAAAAAATAACTAACACCAGAAAAACAGGAACAACATGAAACATCCAATGAATCCACATTAGCAGTCCTAAACACATCTTCTAACACTCCTCCTTGCTTTAGGAGCTGCAAACACCAAGTTTTGTCCTCAGAAATTCAAACTTGCTAACTGGCAGTGGCTTGGTGAAAACATCTGCAACCTGATCTTCTGTTTTGCAGTAGACAAGAACAACAGCTCCATCTTTCTGTACTTCCCTTAAGAAGAATAATTTAATATTAAAATGTTTAGTTTTCCCGTGAAACACAGGATTTTGAGAGATAGCAATGGCAGCTTGATTGTCAACAAGAATCTTCGTGCTTTCCTCCTACTCTAAGTTAAGATCGATTAAAATCTTCCTTAGCCACAAAGCTTGATTAACAGCAGCTGTTGCAGTAATAAACTCTGCTTCAGCTGTGGATTGAGCTACAATTTCTTGTTTTTTCGAGCTCCATGAGAAAACACCAGAACCAAGTGTGAAACAATAGCCTGAAGTGCTCTTCATATCATCAATGGAACCTCCCCAATCACTGTCTGAGTAACCAACCAGCTTGAACTCTTTGCTCTTTGTGTATTTAATGCCAAAATCACTTGTGCCTTTCACATATCTAAGCACCCTCTTTGCAGCCTTGAGATGCCATTCACTTGCACAATGCATAAACCGAGATAAAATGCTTACAGCATTCAAAATGTCAGGTCGAGTTGCTGTGAGAAACATTAAGCAACCAATCAGGCTTCTGAAATATGCCTGATCAATCTTCTCTGTTCCATCTTCTTTACAGAGCTTTTCCTTTGAGTTCATTGGTGTCATCATTTCTTTACATTCTTCGAGTTTAAACTTCTTCAAAATCTCCTTGGCATATTTCTTCTGACAGATGAAGACTTCATGTTCATTCTGTTTGATTTCCATTCCAAGAAAAAAGGTCATCAATCCAAGATCTGTCATTTCAAAAACTCCATCATCTCTTGCTTAAACTTCTCCACAATACTTGTGTTGTTTCCTGTCACAAGTAAGTCATCCACATATAGTGAGATGATAAGAATGTTAGCTCCATTGTGCTTGACATATAAAGTTGATTCAGATAAGCTTTTGACAAATCCCAAGTTCTGCAAATGTTCATCAATCCTGCTGTACCAAGCTCTTGGAGCTTGCTTCAATCCGTAAAGTGCCTTTTTAAGAAGATAAACCTTGTCTTCTTCTCCTTCCTTAACATAGCCTTCTGGTTGTTCTACATAAATCTCCTCCTGCAGAAAACCATTCAAGAATGCTGACTTGACATCTAATTGGTGCACTTTCCAATTCATTTGTGCTGCAACGGCGAGTAAGAGCCTGATGGTGTCGAGTCTAGCAACTGGTGCGAAGGTATCTGAGTAGTCCACACCGAGTATTTGAGCATATCCTTTGACCACGAGTCTAGCTTTATACTTGTTGATTGAGCCATCAGCATTAAGCTTGGTTCTGTACACCCATTTGACTCCAATTACTTTTCTGTTTTGGGGTCGATCAACCAACTCCCATGTTTCATTCCTTTCAATCATGAATAGCTCCTCCTTCATTGCAGCAATCCAATTTTGATCAGTCTTGGCCTCTTCATAATTTGTAGGTTCACACACAGCAATATTGCATCTTTGATAAACATCAGAAAGTAGTCTTGTACCTCTGATAGGACTGTCATCCACCATTTCATTCTCCCAGTCTCCAATGCTAGGAAACTTGAGCTTGTGCTCTTTTAAGGTTGGATCCATCTTTTTTTCATCATCCCAGTTCCACTCTTCATCTTCCATAAAGTGCACATCCCTGCTTATAATAATTTTTTCAGTTTGTGGCTGGAAAACTTTATAAGCTTTTGCAACTGAGCTGTAGCCAATGAAGATGCCTGGAAGTGCTCTTTTATCTAATTTATCTTTCTTGGTCTGTGGAACATAAGTGAAGCACAAACATCCAAATATTTTAAGGAAATTCAGAGATGGTTTATAACCATACCATGCCTCAAAAGGTGTTTGATCCTTCACTGCTCTTGTGGGAAGCCTGTTTTGCAAAAAAACAGCAGTATTTGCTGCTTCAGCCCAAAATTATTTTGGCAGGTTCTTCTCATGTAGCATACATCGTGTCATCTCCAATATGAATCTATTTCGTCTCTCACTTACTCCATTTTGTTGTGGAGTGTATGGAGCGGTTAATTGATGTTGAATGCCTGCCTCTTCACAAAAATGAGTGAATGCTTCAGAAGTGTACTCTTTGCCATTGTCTGATCTGAGAGTTTGAATTCTACAGCCACTCTCGTTCTCAACTCTAGCTTTAAAGTTCCAGAAGACTTGAGCCACCTCTGACTTGTACTTTAAAAAGAAGATCTAACACATACGGGTGAAATCATCAATGAATGCAACATAATAAAGACTACCTTTCAGAGAAGGCGTTCTTTGTGGGCCTGCAATATCAGTATGAATTAATTGTAACTTCTTTGATGCTCTTCATGTTGCCTTAGGAAATGGTTTCCTACTTTGCTTTCCAAACTGACATGCTCTGCAGTTTGGAATATGATCATCAAGTTCTGGAAAATCATTTACCATATTCTTGGATTTCATCTGCAGCAGCCCCTGATGATGATAGTGCCCGAGCCTCTTGTGCCATACTTCAGTGATATTTTCTTTGATTGGGAAAGCAGTTTGCTCCTCCTCCAATAGATTTAAAGCAAAGCTTTTCCCTTTCATTTTTACTTTGAAAATATCTAGGCCAACTGCATCTTTAATCAAGCAACTTTTATCTTCGAACACAACTTTATAACCCTTTTCAATTAGTTGTCCAACACTTAACAAGTTTTGATCAATTTCAAGGACATATAATACATCAGAAATGAACTTTGTACCTGAACAAGTTGAAATTGCAACTGTTCCTTTTCCCTTCACAGTTATGTACTTGCCATTACCAACTCGAACTTTCGATGAGTTTGTGTTGCTTAGTTCCCTGAATAGATCCTTGTCATGTGTCATGTGGTTAGTACAACCACTATCTATAAGCCAACTCTCACTTGATTCGATGCCGGAGAAACATGTAGCTACGAACAGGTGATCCTTCTCCTCTTGATCAGCAACCTTTGCATCTTCACCATGTTGCAGATTTTTGTTTTTGCAGATAACAGCTTCATGCCCCATCTGATTACATTTAGTGCATTTAGCATCAGGTCTTCTCCAGCATCTAAATGGAGGATGACCCTTCTTTCCACAATGTTGGCAAGGTGAATAGAATTTCTTCTGATTTTCATTCTTTCCTTTTGCATTGGCTGATGCAGTACTTGTCCCATTTTCTTCAAAATCTTTTTTCTTCTTTCTTTTGCTTTTGGCCACATTTTGATGCTTGACTGCCAAAGCTCCTTCAATTGTTGTATCTTCCCTCATCAATCTTCTTTGTTCTTGTGCTTGCAAAGCATTAAGCAATTCTGTTAAGGAAATCTTTGACAGATCCTTTGTATTCTCCAAGGCAGTGATGGTTGCTTCATATCTTTCAGGTACTGTAACAAGAATTTTTTCTACAATTCTTGAGTCAGTAAATTCAGATCCAAGAAGCCTTACTTTATTTGCGATACTCAGAAGCTTATCGGTGTAATCTTTAATCGTCTCGGAGTCCTTCATTCTTTGAAGTTCAAATTCCCTAATCAAGTTAAGGACTTGCAACCCTTTAATTCTTTCATCTCCTTCATATTCATTCTTGAGATAATCCCATATCTCTTTTGCTGACTTCAAAGACATGATACGAGTGAAGATGATGGATGAGACTGCAGCAAATAAGCAGGCCTTTGCCTTTGATTTCTTTGTCTTCTTTTCTTTCTGTGCTTTAATTTGTGCCATGGTGGGATTGCTTGGAAGTGCAGGAATTTCATAGTCTTCTTCCACTGCTTCCCAAAGATCTAAAGCTTCCAAGTATGTCTCCATACGTACTGCCCAAATCTGGTAGTTGTTTCCGTAAAACACCGCTGGAGCAATTGCGGAGAAACTGGCTTCAACTTCCATGACGCGTCAATTTCACACACAGATCCCTTAAGAAGAAGGCTCTGATACCAAATGTTGTTACTTTTGAAGCAAAGAAAACTTTACTCACTACTGCATATCTTAACATCAGAAACATTACAATTTAAAGCCTAATTAATAACTACCCACTAAAATCATAATCCTAAGATTAAGCCATGACCACCAGCATGAATAACAAAAAATAACTAACACCAGAAAAACATGAACAACATGAAACATCCAATGAATCCACATTAGCAGTCCTAAACACATCTTCTAACACTCTTCCTATCCGCCTTCAGCATGCCCTTCTCGTGGGTGCTGCATCTGGCATTGCCTTCATCCTTGGTGCCTGGCGGCCACTGCAACTGCTTGTGTCTTCAAAGATGGGATTCTTCCCACTCATGTCACTGCTTACCATAGGCGCTGCATTTTTGCATGTTTCATGCTCCAGTATTTTGAAGAGTGTGTTTAACAAAGAGCTTCTTCAAATAACATACCGTCAGTAAGAGGATTTCCGGTAAGTGTTCTCACGCTTCAGTCATTTTTGGCATGTGGAGCAGTGGCTTTCCACGTTCTGGCCGAGGGGCTTGCACTAGGTGTGGCTACATCAAAAGCTTATGGACTTGGCCGGCAAATGGTCCTTCCTGTCTCCCTTCATGGGCTTCCTCGTGGTGCGGCAGTAGCCAGTTGCATCTTTGGAGCTACTGGCAGTTGGCACGGCTCTCTTGCAGTAGCTGCTCTTATTGGCTTGGTAGGCCCGATATCTGCAATAGAAGCAATATTAGCAGGGATTGACTACGGTGGCCTGGACCGTGTGATGGTTTTGGCTTGTGGAGGATTGTTCCCATGCTTTGTTAGAATAGTTCAAAGAGCAGTAAGGTTGGATATGCGGAAAAGCAGCTGTGGGCTTGCCGTAGGAGCTGGTTTTGCTGCTCTCTGTTTAACATGCACCAAGTTAGTTTGCTTGCACACACCTTACTGTAATTCTGCCCCGGAGGCTGTCAGATAAGATGATAGTGCTCAAGCACCATGGCGCTTTAACCTATGCTTGAGTATGGCTTTGCACAAGTTTTTACTAGTTGGTTTGTGGAATAGAATCTCGGAAGAAAAAGATAAAAAGGAAGGCCTCAACAGGATTTTAAGTTCAACATGAGAATTAGATGAGGGTTTCTGATGTACACTAGCTTCCATCTTTCTGCACAATTTTAACAGATAAGGGGGATTGATATTGCTCCTTGGGCTTCCCCTCGGATTTTTATTTCACATGAAACCTTAGTTCTTTTAAGATTTCAAGAATGTTTATATTGAGATACAGTACATGTTAGATTGTTCATAGATTCTCGCACTGTTGAATGGAAAAGATTCAGAGTTTTTTCTTTAACTAATGTAGTTTCAGATTTTAATTTTCAAACTAGGGTATATTTAAATTTATTTCCTTAAGGCTTTTTATGTCCACTCATTCTCATGCCAATTTAAAAAAGAAAAAAATACCAGTAACTACATCTTTGATAGCACATTAATTTTTTTTAAGTAACAAAAATAAAAGTACTAAATTACAAACAAAAATCTTGATACATGATTAAATGTTAAACAATCCAGCTACATTCATCTCTAAATCCATATATGTTTGTGTGAAAATGCATGTGTTTGAAATTACATTTGCAGAGCACTGCTCCAATTACAAATCAAAAAGTTATTTCTTTTCCTTAAATAGAATTTATTCTTTTTTGGCATGGCAAAGTATGTTACAATCCATGATAACCTACCAATCCATCATACATTTTTTTCGTTCTCGTACCCTTATCACAAATAGGTAAGCTACCAAATTCTAAGTAACTATGCTCTTGAAACGGCATTGTAATGATAACTTGGATAATCCAGCTTCGGTCTGTACCAAAAAGAGGCCGAAAGGACCAGCTTTTGGCAAAAGAGCTAACTTAACAAGAGTAACACGGTTGACTTATTCAAATCGGGTTAGGAAACCATTCAAGGAAGGAAAAAAAGAGTCTAATGATCAAATCGGGCTCTTTCAAGGCCAGCCCTGGAACCAGACAACCTCCTCATGACCGCTCCAAGAGCAATGCCTCCTGCTAAGCGCCAAGGTGCATTATTTGTTACTTGCAATTTCAATTTTTACACAGTTGAATGTTGTTCAAAGATGAGACTTTTTACATAAACCAATGAGATGGAAACCTGTACGTACCTCATTGAGATAAGCAGGTTTCAAACTTTGAAAATAAGTTGAGAAATGCAACTGAAAAAAAGTGTTGGGGCTCTATATCTCAACCATGAACTACGGCATCAAATATCTTGTATTTTATTCCAAGTACCATCATGACATGCATGCCACATCCAAGTTATAGACAAAGGCGGAGAAAATTCCTACGACAGCCTCGCAGCTAAGGAATCGAATCCACCAGTAAAGAGAGACAGTCAATCCATTCCAAACTCACCAAGCAGCACATCTGATCTACACGGTCAATCTAAGTGCTCTCATTGCACTGGAATACGATATCCAAATGGACATCCAGTCGAACTTTTTGATGTTATACCCATCTCACCATAGCTCAACTTCAATCCAAATGAAACCTTAGTAAATCAAACCCAATGTTTTGATATATTATTATTATTATTATTATTATTATTATTATTATATTGTAAAAATCAAGAATCAGCCAGTCAGTCATTCAAGCAAAAGGCTAGTGGTCCTCGCTTATCATAAAAACTTCAACAAAAAAAAAATTAAAAAATGAAAAGCCGGATCCTTACAAGTTTCACCTCAAGCGCTCCTTTGGCGGCTGAGCAAACTTCTACTTTTATTACTCATTTTTTCGAAGGCAGCAAAGCAACAGATAGAACTTGAGACACATTTTCTTCATTAAAGCTATAAGAATTCCATCCATTAAGAAAAGGGTTTAAATGCTTGTCCATGGACGGCCATGGTAATCTCTCACGTAACATTCTAACTTACATTAAGTGACTGAAAAGGGAAGATGAAGAAGATCCATATGCTTCCGATAGTCAACGAAAAAATAATATAGACCCAACTTACATTTCTATGCTTCATATATAAACTACCGGAACAACAAACATGACACACCTACAAAACTCCCATCTGACCTCACCAAGCCTAATGCTTGCAACAGATATAAATATATATTGCACACTCCTTAAAGCTACTAACACAAGAATAAATCCAATGAATGTATATTGAGTGTACAGGAAAACCTAAACTCCAAGAGCCAACTATATATTTCTTCTTTTTTTTTCATTTTTATTTGTCTTTTGTCCGAAGAGCAAAACAATTTAATAATGAAAAGCCCACCAGAAAAGCTCACCAGCTAGAACTGTTAGCCTAATCTTTTCAAACTGTGCTGAACTGATATGCATCAGAGTTCGTAAGGTATACTTGGCTATGAAATTCTGGAGGAGGGTAGAAACATTTTCAATAATTTAAGGTTCAACTCTCAGCGTCCTGTTTTGGGGCGTTTCATTCCACTGGAATTAAAAGGAGAAACACTACCGCTTGGACCAGGACTCTCCTCTCTGAAATTGGAATTTAGCATTGCCAGTTCACGCAACTGCTGCCTTTTGATAAAATCTTGTGACTCATCCTACATATGAGAATATGAAGTTTAGAAAATACAAGATGAAAATATTTATTAGCATTAATAGTTTCAACATCAAAATGCCCGCAAGTTGATAAAAGGAAAGGAGAATGGAAGGAAAATTGTCCTGCAGCACAATTGTGAGGATGCCAAAGTTTCTGATATAGGAAAAAGCTTAACACAAGCAAAAGCAGGAAATGTATAACAAATAATGGAGTTTCAAGATGGAAGCATATACAAGAGCAACCTACGGCTAATATACTTTCTATAAGAGAACAAGATTGCCGTAAATACCACAGGTTTGAGTAATTCCTCTATGATTTCTTGAGCCTGTCTAAGCCTTATATCAACAATATTAGCAGGTAAATCAGCCTCAATTAAGATGTGAAGTGGATCATTCAGGTGCTCATAGCCAGGTCTTCCTCTGAGCTTCTCTTCCTTCAGATGGGAAAAGATGAGAAATTATTATCCAAAACTATTCGATTTTTACATCAAAAGAAAAAGATAAGGAAAAAAAGCAGGGGGCGTCCTTGGATGCAGCCATCCCGAAATTCATTACATCTTCCTGCCAGTTTCAGCTGAATCACAATTGAGACATATAGAAGAAAACTCACTAGTTTGGTAGCTTTACCTTGTCTGGATCCTTTATTGATCCTTTGCCTCTAATGTATACACGGCAGCCAGTAGTAGCTTCTACCCGCTTTAATGAATTGCCTCTAGGGCCTAGAAGTCGACCAACAAAATTGAACTAAAAACAAAGGAAAAGCAGAGTCTAAACATCAATACTCATAAAACGTTTGGTTCATTCAATTGAAATCTCATAATATAGTTAATAAACAAATTTTAATCTAATGCACTAGCATTTTTCATAAAAGGATTACAGTTGGATATGTATCAACAGGAATTTCAAGACGCAAAATCCTCTTCACAGTGTATGAACTAGGGCTTGCTGGTGCACCTTGCCAGTCCATTGTCATCCCAGGAGGTCCACTTAGTCTCTGTCAAAATACAAAAAGCAACAGTAACAGAAAAGATCAGAAGGCTCAATCCAGAAAACAGGAAGCAAGCATATGAAAACAAGTTTTAGCTTGAAAAAACCCTTGTGCATGCTAACGCATTCGACTTTCCAAGAAAATACTTTCCCAATGCTTCATTAAAGAACAGGTACTAAAATGTTACAAAGTAGATTTAGAATGTTAACCAATTGAAGTAAGAAATGAAAAAAAGAAGGAACAAAAGTTGAATACATCTTAGCAAGCAGAAATGAACTGATAGATAGCCATTATATTGAGCAGAGCTTCTACACTTAAAGCACAATAAAAAATACCATTTGGAAACCATAGCATTTTGGACAGGAAATAAACTTGATTCTCATCTTTGTTACTTAAGAGGATCCATTGTAGAGTAAAATATTAGAGATTAAGCAACCATTGTGTTTGAGTCATCAACCAGATGTGAAGAGGATTAATATGAAACTCAGATATTCACCATTTGGCAGGAATGCTTTCATTTAGTGGCAATTTGGCCATTTTCCTTATTCTTATTTAATGAATTGAACTTAGCAACCAAAATTGAAAGGTCATAGTTTTAGAACAGTCACAAAGTATTTGCATTATCATATATGTTCATTCAGATATGACTAAGCACACACCAACACATATTGAAATGGGTCACGTGGGCAAGCATTTTGTCATGTATTTCCTGAATAGAGGAATGATACCTATAATGTGCCAGATAAAGTATGAATGAGAGTAGGAGGAAACTAAAATCATTATCCCTTTGACATGGTCTGCAATTTGAAGAACAAATAAAATTCTAAGAACTGATTGTTAAAGCTTATATATCACACTAATAAAGCAAGAGAAGCTACTTCAAAATTTATTGTTTATTTGTGATCTTTATGATGCCAAAGGACAACAAGACTTCAGCATATTATGATTCTCCTTCACAAAGTTTTAGACATTCAAATTATAATGGTGTTTACCAGATATAATCTTAAAGCGCATGTCAAAGAATTAAAAGCATAAAGAACTTGTCACTTTTAGTTTATGCAAATTGTTAACTTCTAGCCACGCATGACACTATTGTGCATATAAAAAAAAAAAAAAGAACTCAACTAACTGAACAAGAAAAAATGTGAATGATATATATATATATATATATATATATTCAATATAAAGATGCTAAAATGAAATTTTAAAAAATAGTTACCTCTTGAGGAAGACCATTCCAGCTGCCTAATCCTGTCCCAGAAACATTAGACATAAGGTTTGAAGAAGCCATGGGACTGGGGCTTCTATGCCTCATTCGATCAAAGTCACCAAATCCTTGGTTGGACATCATTCCCGAGACCCGAAATATCTCTGCATATGAAGACCATTATACATGAGAAACGGATGAAGTTATGAAAACATATCAATGGGCGAAAGGAGTAAAGCATCCAAAATCAAATCAGAAAGGGATAAAAGGACCACAGTAGATAATGAAGTTGTAAGGTATGGATAGTACATTGACCACAAGTAAAATAAAACAGATTTCCCTTTATTAACCATTTCAAGGCAAGACTTACAAAAAAAAAAAAAAAAAAAACCTTAGAATCTAAAATATCCTAAAATATGGAAAGAATAAAAACGAAAAAATGCATTTAGAATGCCCATGTTGGTTGTAGGAAGGTCAGCTAGCTGGAAAGATATATAAACTTCTGTTTGATGCTAAATAATGGATGTGTAAGACTTCAGAAAATCCTTTCTTGTCCAAACTAATCAAGATAATTAGCTCAACATTCTTGCAAGCAGATTAAACATCAGAAGATTTTCTGAAATTCAAATTTAGCAGAGCCATTGGTCTTGAGTTTTTTTCTTTTGTTACACTTTTATCTACATTAACTCAAACTCTACTTACATTGCTGCTCCTTTTCTACCTAGCTTTCCCATAGTCGAACTTTCTCCTCAAGACATCAGTAAAACTTGAATCGTAATAAGTTTTTGAAATCCAAAACTTGGGAATCTCTTAAAATGCATCTTTGACAAATGCATAACCCAGGTAGACCCGAGGCTGGAATTCTTGATAGTCAAGAATGTGTGCCAGCTGAGGATGACGGTATTTTAAACCCATTTAATAAAAAAAACAACGATCACTGAGTGACTCTGTCATAAACAACTAATTCCAGTGTTGAGGCACTATCCAAAACACAATGGTGCGATGGGAGTTGTCGTGTTTCAGCATTGGAACACATAGCAAACTAAAAACTTTGGGTCAAGTATATGATCAAGCAAAGACCATAACAATCAGACCGATCTAACATGGCTAATTAAAAGCAGAAAATTTCCCAAGGAAAAAAAAAAAAAAAACCTAGATCCAAGTGACAAAGTAAAAGAAGTAACCTTGATTTAACAGTCGGCTACATATCGGAAGGACTTGCGTGAAAGGTCCAAGCTTATGATGCTCTGCCAGCAGCTCTGATAAGTACTGACTGAGGAAAAAAAAAAAGCCCAAAATCCCACATAGATCAAAAAATTGTTAAACACCAAAAAGGGAAAAAATCAAAATTGAGAAACATAAGCAAGAGTAAAGCATCTTTTCTTTGTTATTAATATGGTTTAGAAGATGATTAAGAAGTTATCTTTTGGTTTTGTGAAGTGGGGGCGTACCTGTCAACGTCTGGGGTGCTTCTAATCTGTGGAGAAGCAGCTCTTGCAGGCGAGAAGTTGGGATTATACAGACCTGACATGGCTCTGGCTTTTGAGGATTCAGTCCTTTCAAGAAACAAAAGAATGGAATTTTAGTTAAAGAAAATAAAATGGTTTTATAGTTTTGGTTGTTGCACAAGAAAAAGGGAGAAACACAACACAATAAATAAAAGAGGGGCTTGTAATAAGAGCCAACAAAAGAAAGGAAAAAATAAAAGGGCCGATAGCTCTGTGTGAAATTTGCAGAAAGGAAGGCAAATCTTTAGTAATTTACAATTTTCCCCTTTTTATCCAGTAATTTCCTTTCTATGTATTTAACCCTTTGGCCCTCCCTCTCGAACTCACAGTAACAGAGTGGAAGCAGCAAAGACAAAGGAAATAAAAATAAAAATAAAAAAACACTACAAGTGTAGTAAATATTTGAGACAGTGAAACAAGGGGATCTTTTAACTTAAGGAAGTTTAAGTTTAAGATAGGCAGCAAAAAGGCTTTTACTTTAAAAATAAATAAAATAAAACAAAAATCACAGTGAGCAGAGCTCGAGAGTAAGAAGAAACAGGAAGACATTTTTCCTGGCCGGGTGGTGAGTTCTGTTGAAAGCTGAGTTGGGAGAATTTTTGGTGTGCGGAGGAATGCAGTGAAGCCCTGTAGCATCAAAGGAAACGTGTTGGCCATGCAGAGAAACAGATTTCCATCGAGGAGAGCAAGGAGAGCCCACACAAGCAAGCGGCCAATGGCGGATTGGCGAATGATAATGATGTTGCCAACGCAGTGTTAGCTGGACTGTGCAAATGGCCACTGCCCAACTCTCCCCTTCTTTCTTTATTTTCTTCTCCTCTTTTTTTGTTAAATACGAGCGGCGTCGTTTGACGTCTTGTTGTATGTATGTTACTTACCTTCTTCCTTTACCATTTTTCGCACTTTCTAGAAGCCTTTTATCTCAGTCTCTCCCTATTTATTTGGATATTATTTTGACACTGCTACGTACGTATGTTGATGTTTTCTTTCCTGTTGAAATATATACCTAGCATGATCATGTTTTTTTGACACTGCAACTCCTGGCCCAACCGAGTTTCAATCACTTATTATTTTAGGGTTTAGGTTTTCTTCAACATAGAAAGTAACAATTGCAATGAGATCGACCAAGATCTATAATTGAAATTTTCAATAAAAAAAAAAGCTTTTAAACAACAGTGAAAATTCTGTGTTCCATAAAAAAAAATCGTAATAGAGATGTAATGTAAAATATATGATAGAAAATCAGGGACAGATTTAAGATTTATATTCAATGAAGATAAAAATATATGTAATACTAAATACATATAAGTTAATTAAAATGTATAAAAAAATTATTTTAATATATATAAAAATAACATATTATAATTTTTTTTATGATTTTTCATATTTTGAATGTATTATAAAATCTTTTCATTATCAATATTACAAAATATTTTTTTTTTTATATATGTAACCAAATAATCATTCATCCAAAAATCTTCCATTCAATCGTGTAAACGGTTTTTTACAATCTTCATAACAAAAAAAGCTTTTTCAATTGATGTAATAAAAATTGATATTATCAAAGCTAATTCCACAAGTATAACAATTGATACACAAATTGTTTTTTGTCTCAACAAGTTTCATAGAAAGGTCACTAATACTTTTCAAACTTGTAAACTCATCATGAGTTCTTAAATCAATAATATAAGTTTTAAGTTGATTGTTAAGAATTGGTAACTCCACATTAGAAAATTCAACCAAATAAAATTAAACAAGACGAATCAACTTTTCTTTATCAAAAGCTGCAAAAGAATCATAAAAATTTAAAGAAGCCACACAAAGAAATAATTAATATTTACCTCATTAAAATAATTGTTGAGCTCTTAAAATTGTATATCAATTACTATATAAAATAACTCAACCCAATAATAATGTAAATTTGTCATTGTTAGAGACATCGAGGTCTTTCACGAGTTACAAATATATCATCTATATTTGGGATGCTAATATTGTTTTTTTCACAAAATAAAAAAAAAATCTCTTTATGCAAAGATTCTCATCCATCATCTTTCATCATTTGTAGTTGTTGTTTTGCTATTCTTACTAATGCCATCGCATTCACAATATCTTGATCACACCTTTATAATGCCAATAACAATTCATTTGTAATCCTCAAGATATTTTTCATCAAAATCAAGTTGAAAGCAAAGTCAAAAAATTAAGTCAAGTCTAATAAGGTAGAAGCTTCACCTTTTTACTTTGAGCTATTCCTATTCTTCACAACAATTTCAAGCACATCAATGATAAAACTAAACATAAGAACCAAATTTATCAATGTCTCGTAATGTGAACCCTATTGTATATCCCTAGCTCGTTGAAGACTTTTTTCTTGGTTTAAATCACTTCCCGTAGAAATGTTTCAACAATTTTATTAAATTATTTTTCTCGAAGAACATCTCTTTGTTTGCATGAAGCCCAGACAATATTCACCACATTTGTCACATATATTGAAAATTAATGCAATTTGAACATGATTATTTGCCACTGCTACAAGTGTCAATTAAAGTTCATGAGCAAAACAATAAACATAATAAGTAAATGCATCATCTTTCATGATCAAAGTTTTTAATTCATTGAATTCACCTTGTGTTACTTGCTCCATAATAACCTTGCCCACGAATCCTTGAAATATTCAAATTATACTTAGAGAATAATGCTTCAATAGCTGCTTTAATTGACAAAATGATTGTATCACTTAAATGTATTGTACCTAAAAAAATTCAACAATATGCCATTTAGAATTCACATAGCGCAAAGCAATAGTAGCTTTTTTTTTTATTGAAACATCACGAGATTCATCAAGTAAATGAAAAACAATCAATCTCTAAGATCTTCTATGATAGTATTGGTAGTTTTAATTGTTGTAGCATGAACAAGATCTTTTTTAATATCATATGCTATCACTTTTGAATTTTTTGATACATTCTTCAAGACAACATTATTTATGGTTTCATTATGATTGGCAAGAAATCTAAAAAGCTCAAGAAAATTTTCTTGATTATGAGAATTCTCAGTTTTATCTCGACTACGAAATTTCAAACTTTGACATAAAAGAAAGCAAATACAATCAAGTATTGCAATATTGCAGTTAAGCAAACTCAATAATCTTTTCGTGCTTGATTTGATTGTTTTACAAACGCAAATTGAATATGTTGCTTTTGATTTAGCAAATTTTAACAATACTTCCAAGTTTTGTTATAAGCACTATTAAGACACTCCAACATGAATATCAAATTTTTCTCTTTTTTTCTAATTTGTGAATCCATTTGAAACAAAACAATAACTTCTTACTTGCTCTCCAATATATGTTCTATAAAGATAATAACACAAACAAAAAGTGACATATTTCTCTATATTATATTCTAACCAATTAGCATAATCTTTGAACCCCGTGAAAATAAATTGATGGAATACCTTTCAAAATTTTCTTTGGGAAAAATTATGTTCATAAGATTGACATAAACTTTTTTACAAATAAGCTTTTTGAATCTTGTCTCTATCATTAGCATAATAATCTAAAATTTTTTTTCGTAACCTAAGATCTTGAGGAAGATCATTTAAGTTTAATTCAACATGAACTTGCTCTTTACAATATTGTATGCTACTAGTATTGATTCCATATAATTCTTTAAAAATTGACTTTCTCTTAGTAAGATATTTCTCTATAACTAATTAAATTAAATAATTTGGTTTATGTAATTTATAAAAATAAGAATATACATTCAAAATATAATTATGTATGTTAATGAAGATCATATGACCCTATATTTGAAATATATGAGTAGAAATGCAATTTACATATTGTAACCATATTACTATGCAAGAAATTAGGGAAAACTTCTAACTAATTTTATAATCTCCATATAGAAATTAATCTTTGCCAAACTTAAAGTTATTAGCTAAATGAATAATAATTAAAAAAATAAAAAAAATATATACACAAAAAGTTCAAACATGAAAAATAATATATAAATGCTATCAATAACATGAATACATAATCAAATTATTTCATCAATGTAACAAATTTCAAATAATAAATAAACACTATATATAAAAAATATATTAAAATATATTAAAAAATTGTTTGACTAATTATTAAAAAATATAAAAAAATAACTTACTTTAATATCTTGCTGGAAAAAAAAAAGATATCAACTTGTAATTTATTTTTTAATTTAAAGACTTTTTTTCCATCTTTTAATTTTTTTAATTTTCTTCTCTGGTTCTCTTGTTTTTGCTTGAAACACAGAAAGTTACAAGCGGGATAAATGGAGGAAAATGAAAACCGATTTTTTTTTTTTTACAATCAATTCATTTGCTTTTTTGTTTTTTATGATAAATTTAAAATATTTTTTATTCAAAAACCTATCACTTCTAATTATCTTAAAATATTTTTTATTCAAAAACTTAT
The DNA here is from genome assembly GCF_047325235.1 of Durio zibethinus. Lineage (NCBI taxonomy): Eukaryota > Viridiplantae > Streptophyta > Magnoliopsida > Malvales > Malvaceae > Durio > Durio zibethinus. Next base: position 240,613 of record NC_143165.1, on the reverse strand, counting down.
CACTTCCAATTAATCTAAGTTTGATTTTTACATATATTATATATTATTGTTTTTATTTTCAATGGAGGTATTATAAAAGAATTAAACTCTTTTAATATTTTTATAATATATTTTTAAAAGGTTTAAAAATCTTTGTGAGAGCAACTACCTCCAATGACCCCATTGTGCATCCGTTCCTTGATTAAATTATCTAATATATGCAATGATAAGGCCAAAAGTTATGCGGTTGATAATTAAGCACCATAAAGTTTCAAACTTAAATTAAGTGAAGAATAATCTAAATCTTACAAATAACCTAAAACACAGTATAAGTATTTATCATGATTCTATATATCATCAAATAAGCAAGAGCATTATAAATAACTCATGCAAAAGATACTCAACACATAAAAAACTAAAACCCATCCCATATATATTCCATTCTAACAATCAATCCTATATATATTCCATTCTAACAATCTCTTAAGCCTCCATAGAAACTCTAGCTATCAATCAATTAAAATCATAAAATGGCAAAGTGTCAAACACCTAAATTTGCTTAAACTCAATTCAAAATGTCAAGCAATCAAAATGTACAAAATTGATCAATGTCAGCATTTAAAACTAATTCAGAGCCTAATCTCAAATGAGGCTTACATTAGTTGCGGGTATAGATAAAACGGAATAGTAGTTATATGCATGGTTTAAACTGAAACACGTTGTCGAAATTAAAATGAAGAAAGGGGTTTGGAATAAAGACGGTTGATGGTGATGATTGGTGGGAGTTGGGATGAAATACAATGAGAGGTGGAGATTATTATAACCATTACAATTTTTTTTTTTTTTTGTGACAAGCATTACATTATTATATTAACCAAATATGTGGGGCGGGCGGTGGCGAGTGGTACTGTCAATCAATCAGGGGCTTAGGACTTGCCGAGATTTCTCCGATTGAGTTGTAATTGGTTATTCCTAATAAATTGGATCTACTTGCAAATTGTGTTCATCATCATTTTCTCACCTTCAAACTTCCATTCCATCACATGCCTATTTACATAAGTAACATATCAAGTAAATACACCCAGTTTCATTTTCATATATTAGAAGAGAATTTTCTCTCGCTTGACATGAAAATGCCCTTTTGGATAATGAAGTTAAGTGGGGGGCGGGGAATGAAATGAAGTTGGACGGCCCATTGGATAATCTTGGCTTTGGGCTAAAAGCCTAAAATTGCTTTTTCTTAGTCCTTTGAAAGAAATGGAAGGTGAAGATTGGGAGATATAAAATGGAAAAAAATAAATAAATAAATAAAGAAAAGGGCAAAAGCGGTGGAGAAAGGGAAAAACAGTGAAAGCAGAAGCCGCGAGAGAAGCAGAAAGAATGGCGTGGATATGGTTGGAAGCTGCACTTCCCCTTGGAATCATAGCAGGGATGCTCTGCGTTATGGGCAATGCTCAGTATTACATCCACAAAGCTTATCATGGCCGGGTCCGGTTTCCTTTTCTTTTCTTTTCCTTTGTAGTCATCTTTATTGAAATTTTATATCAATTGAAATTTAGATCGATTCCTTCATTGGGTTTTAACTGAAACTATTTAGATGAAACTGAAACAGCCCAAGCACATCGGGAACGATATGTGGGACGTTGCCATGGAAAGAAGGGACAAAAGGCTCTTGGAAAACCTTTCTGCCTCTTCCTCTTCCTCTTCCTCTTCCTCAAATTGATCTCTTTTTACTACGGGTACTTTCTTTTTCTTTGAAATTACGCCTCTTTCGCTTAATCTTTATTAATTTCGGTGTTTTCCATTGATTTGATGAGAGGTCAGGTTATTAGGGTTTTCAGTTAAATTTCTCTTCTTTTTTTTTTTAATTTCACTCATTGGGGATTTAGAATGCGTTTCTTCTTTATTTGTTTTTAGCTGCAGCTTTATACTTTTCCATTTTCTTCCACACTCTGCTTAGAAATCAACCAAAGCTTGCAAATTTTCCTATTATTTTCCTTCAAAATGTATTCATCAAGAGACTAATAGATAATTACAAAGGTAATGACACTGTAAGTTAGTCCCCAACGTTGGTTTAGCCACAGAACTTGTCTTCGGACCGGCATTAAAGTAATACCAATACGAATAGAAATATAGAATCAAAGTGAAAGTAAAAATAGTATTGATAACACTAAACTCAAGTACAATAGTAAGTAATAACAGAATTGCATAACAAAGTATAAATTATTTTCTATGTTTCAAATTTCAAACCTTATAAGTCATGTTGTCTATATCAATTGTATACAAAGATTGAATAAAAATTAAAATCTTAATGTCAAAAAATAATAATAATAATAAAGGAAAACCATCATGTAACTAAGATCGAAAAAAAAACAAAGGGATTACCTAACTTTTGTGCAAAGAGTTATAATAATAATAATAATAATGGAAAAGCTATATGCATAGATGATTTTTGTTCAAAGATTATAGAGTAGTATGTTATTAAACTTTTTCCTGCCACCCCCTAGCTCACCTCTGGCCTCCAAAGACAGTACATTCCTTTAATGATTTGTTTACTGCCAAGATTAACAACTCTAGAAATGATCGTGATTTGGATGTCCATATCAAATGTGCTGAAATGGTGATTTTACCTCGGGAACTGACTATTGAATATATTTGTAGGAAATCTTACTGTCTCTACCCACAAGGCCAGCATTTGTTTTGAAATATTACATCTTCATTTATGTATGTACATCTTATTTGAATGTGACAGAAATGTGCTTTCTTACTTGAAGCAGATGATTCTGGTTTCTGCATAGTTGGTTAAATTAAAGATTAATGGTTATTCCATTCCTTAGTTACTAAATGGTTAATGGTTTAGTTACTAAATGGTTAATGGTTATTCCATTCCATAGTTACGAAATGATCTAACTCTTGTATTTTATTCTTTTTCTTTTACTAAATTTTTTAATGATTGTTCATGTGGCAAATTTTAACAAGAATATATAAGCATGCATGAGAAAAGACTACAACCAAGTCTCTCCTTCAGGAGATTAATTTTGGTGCTGAATTTGTTGTAGTTACTTTGCACATCATACAAAAGGAAGGTTGTTAGTAATGACACAAGACTATGCTTCTTGGACAATTCTTTATGTTTCACCTGCACTTAGTTATGTATGCATGCACTTAAACAAGTCTCTGGTGGCAGGTTTCCCAAGAGTCTCCCTGCAGCGTTATTATATATTATTTAGAGGGATATATTATAATGCCCGACACCCCATTTCTTTCTATCTCTGTATCTCTTTAAAAAAGAAGAAAAAAGAAAGAAAAATGCTTTCATTCAGCCTTGTGTGCATGGTTCTGCGCACCTTGCATTTCTTTGATCCTGACTTATTCGAAGCTCATGATATTTGGTGCTAAATGCAGGAAACTTGGCCAATGGAGTGAGGAAGAAGAAATAAAAGTGCTCTATGGTATTCTGTTTCGAAGAAGACTCAAGAGCAACTGGACTTATTATTTTTCTTCTTTGTGATATGAATTTGCATAAACTTTTAAAATCTTGCACTTTTTGACAACAGTTGCTAATGTTTACGTTGCTTAAATGATGGTGTATCGGAGATTTGTTGCCTTGTGTGTCCGGATAACTGAGGGCTTATGAATTAAAAAATGAGGTGAAATCTTTAATTTTATCTGAGATGAGTTGGGTTTGCGTTTGCGAGAAGGATTTCTTAATTTTGTATAAGCAGAGCTTGCTCACTGTCCTCATCTCATCTCAAGTAGTAATATTGAGGGAGGATTAGACACCGTGGCTGTAGGAATTAGCGATCATATGTAATGTTGGTTTCTTTATGTGCTGCTGCTGCTGAACATCTCACGTGCGTTGGGGTAAAATCAAAATTTACCACAGGTGGACATTTGTGTTTTCAAATAATAAATAATTTTAAAATAAAAATTTATTCAATTAGTTTTTTTTTCTAAATTGTTTTTCATTATTTTTTTTACTCAATCTAATTTTGTTAACATTTTAATGTGCATTAATCGTTTTAGGATACAATAATGGAGGGGATCTCTGCTACCCCCACCCCCCAAACTTCGTATAAAGTTCAAAGGGTGACTTTTGGAATCCGATGAGCCTTTACACTGGTTTTCATTTTTATAATAATAAATAATAATAAAATTTGTTTTCACGTAAATTTTTTTATTTTTAAAGCAGAGAATAGTCACATTAATTAATGAAACGTAGACTCCGGGTGCCTGCTTACATGATAATTTGCCGATATGTAAATTCTACATGCCAGCTGATACTTGCATTTTAGTTGAAAATACAACATTGCCTTTGGCCTTACCTAACAATTATTGTTGTATTATCATCTAATACAAGGAGGATCATTAATATTTGAATATAAATATCAAAGCATATAGATTCCAATCAATCATGAAAACCTCAATAATCTGCCATTTATGCAGAAATTTTAAGGGAAAAAAAGAAAAGAATCAACAGAAACCAAGGAGAAGGCTCATGATAAAAATTTCCAGACACCAAAGGAGGAAAAGGTGCATTAATAAAACTGATGCTATAAATTATTAAAAACCTTATACATGATTATCAAAACATAGTTGAATGAAACAAATATGAAGAGAACATACATGCATATTTCATGCTAATAACTTTCACAGTTCCACTGTATCTTTTCCTTATCTTCCTTAGTGAGTTGATTTCCTCAAAAGTTTCATCCACAAGACTCGTGAGAATAATTGAAACATATAAAGTTCATATGGGACCCTAAAAATTCTAGGGTGCATGAAGTCCCAAAGCAAGTATCAAAGTGCAAATGAGCTCTGCAAAGTCTGACCTCCCGACATTTGAAATGAAGAACACAACAGATTAATTGGCATTTTTTCCCAACTTATTCTGATGATATCATCATTCCCACAATAGAACTATCCAAAAATTTTCTAATCAAATGGTAATTTTGCTAGCAACAGTTGCTTGTTTCATCCCTTTCTTGCTTCCTACTGATTATGGGCATAACTTGCATAGCTTGGGCATAACTTGCATACAAGCTATTTTCTCTTAGACAAGCAGGCATACACAGAGGAGTTTCATGAGTTAACAATTCGAAACCGAGTAATGGAAAGTGAAATGCAGCTCGTTGCTTGCTATAAAGCAGGCCTTCAAATGGAGATCCAATTGGAGATCGCAGCCACACATTCCCATAGTTTGAAGGATGTTTACCAACTTGCTTTAAAAATATAAGAAGAAAAGAAGATCCGGTTAACTAGAGGCCCAAATTTGTAAGCTGGGAAGAAGCCATCAGCTCAAAAACCTTCAAATATTGGACCATTAGCAGATGATGAAGACAATGACCAAGGCGACATTGAAACTTTGTCAATGTCGTAAAACAAATTTTTGTGGTAAGGCAACTATTAGCTGCACAAAACGTGGAATATGAGGAAAATTGGCTTTGAATTGCTATTTTTCACACTTGTCAAGAGCAGCGACAAGTTTTGTAAGCTCATAATTGATCGTGGCAGTTCTATGAATGTGATATCTGCTATAGTCTACACAACAAAGCTCAATCACATCCACAGCCTTACAAGATCTCTTGTGTAGACAAAACTACTATTCCAGTAACACATCCTGCTCTTGTTTCTATTTCCTATGGTTGCTGTAGAGATAATATCGGGTTGTGCATATGACTGTTATACAAATTCTTCTAGGTAGATTATGGTTATAAGATAAAGATGTACTCCAATGTGAAGGAAAATACTTACTATTTTCTGTTCAACAATAAGAAAGTTTCCTTGAAGAAGCTATGTCTGTGGAAGGACTCAAGAAGGATAGCAGGGAAAAGACTAAGATTCCTGAACCTACAAAGACAGGCTTAACCATGCTATCCAAAAGGCAATTTTAAATAGAAAGTAAAGAGAATAAGGCTGTTGATGAATTGAGTAGAATGATCTACATCTTAAATTCTATTTCTGTCCAAGTAATTGGATTTGAGCAGTTGAGGAGGAATTATCATTATGCAAAGATTTCAGCATTATATGTGCTGCATTGATGGCTGGATAGCAAGGTGAATATCCATCCTATTCAATACTTGATGGTTAGCTAGTTAAAGACACTCATTATTGTCTTCCAAATACTTCATCTCTTCTCCATCAAGAGAAGTAATATTGGAGTTACATTCTGGTGAGGCAGCAGTATATTCTGGACATGACAAAACTATAGCCATGGTGGAGGGCGGATTTTAGTGGCCTAGTTTGAAGACAAATGCAGCACTCATTATCCAACAATTCCGCACTTGCCAACTTGATGAAGTTCGTCGAAAAATTATATTTAGCAATGAAAGCTACAAACAAAGAGCAGATTTACATCCAAGATAGGCAGATCCCAGAAAAGGTGAAATGGTTATGGTTTGTATCCGACCAGAAAGATTTCCTAGAAGCTCTTTCAAGAAACTATATTCGATGGAGTCTAGGTCCTTATAAAATTTTAAAGGGATTCGGTTCCAGTGCCTATGTTTTAGAGTTACCACAAGATTTAGAGACTTGTCCAATGTTTAATGTAGAAGACCTTATGGTCCTAATGATGTCACGAAATATGCAGAAGGGGCCGGACGATTGCCACACTTTAAAAGGGAATCTGAAGTAATTGAAGATGTTATAGATGACCAAATTGTATCTAGCCAAGAAGATAGGTTCCAAAAGTTCCTCATCCCTGCTATAATACCAATTCAAGGGGAAAGGTCGTTGGAGTCTGATCAGCCTCCTCTACGTCTTATACCTTACGTTCTTACTGGTAAAATATTTTTTTTCCTTTTATCTATAATCATTGCCCTCGGAGATGATTAACTTTGTCCAAACCTACCATCGTAGAAAGAAAGAACAAACATTTGTCTCTATCTTATCTGGCTTTTGAAAGAAAAAACATCTTTCAGGAAAGTTCACAGAATGCTGAAGGTTACTAAGTTTGGCTAAAAGTGAAGAACTTGGAATAAAGTTCTTTGCAGCACAGCAACCCAAAATATATAGCCACAGACCATGGTATATGAGAATTACCGATTTTGTTTCCAAACTGATGAAAAACTGAAAATTTTAACTCGAGCACACATGACAGCCTAACATTTGCCTCAAATCAATGCCAGTCGGAGCCAATCTTTAACATCAGTTTGCTTTCATCCTACATTCCACATAAACAGACAAAAGTAAATTCAAAATAACAAGGCACTGCAAGAAGAAAAAAACTCTTATTTCTTACCAATGAGACAACTAATAATTCATGACATACAGAATAAAATCACTTTTGGGCTTTTGGCTACATGCACACCACAATGAATCATAAAACAATGAAAAGATTTGTGAGCAATAATCACAGACCTAGACAAAAATCCTATATTACCCACACTAAAACCAAGAAGCTACCAAGAACAAACCACCAAAAAGAACAATAGGTGAGAGGCTGTGAGCAGAAGAATTTCTGAATACAGGAATTGAATTTTGATTAAGAAAATGCTTGTAAACACGGGGGGAGTTAGGGCACATATTCGTTCTCAAGAGCTGGTTGAGTCCGAGTGATTGTTGCCATTGGTGCTTTTGTATCCCCAACCGAGGTCATATGTAAGGCTTCTCCCACTTCTGCAGCTTTCTCCATCTCTTGCATTTTCTTTCTCTGCTTGCATTTGCGAGCCCATAGTACCAGGAATGCCAACAATGCCAGCAATGCCAATCCTCCCAGAACAGAAGCAATAATTATCCAGACTTTTCTATGACCCTTTTTTTCTTCCCCTCTACTTGGTGGCCTTGATGAAGAAATAGACTCAGTAACTATAGAAAAATGCCCCTGCTGGAAGGTTAAACACTCGTTGCCTGATGTCAAATTGCTGAAATTTACCAAACCATGTAAATCAAACCAAACACACTTGGGAACAGACCCATCTGGAGCGGATTGCACATCTGAGAACCTGATTTTTATAGGATCCCCAAATGCCCTAAAATCCAATTCCGGCAAATTTGTAGCCGATAAGTTAGAAGCATCATAAGCAAGAAGACCCAGAACAGGAGCCAGGTTAGTGTAGTTGGGAAGCGAATAATATAGCATAGACCAATTGCCCAAGTTTTGGTACACCAAAACAAGCCTTTCCACATAAGGCTGCTCTACAACTCCAATGGGGATCTCAAACTCCCTGTACATTTTGACACCTTTGCTCCTCAAGCTACCACTCCTCAGTCTCATTGCTGCAATCTTAATCCCACTCAAATTAGATGGAAGAACCCCATCGTAGGGAACTCCAGTCCTTGGATGTAGAAAGGCCCTGTATGCATAGTCTTGGAGAAGAGCATCAAGGGCTCTCGCAGCACTTCTTGAAGAGGAATTAGTAGTAATAGATTGAGCCATGAGAGGTGGCAAGCAGAATAAAAACATCAATGGAAAAAGCATCGCGAGACTTGGAAGAAGCACCATCGATGCTTCAAAGTCTTTAAATTCATTTACAATGCAATTCAGCTGGCGTTGTAAATGAGAGCATTATGCAATGCATTGGAGCAATTAATGGCGTTCGTAACGAAAATAGTAGCAGTTAGAAACAAGAGAGGAGACGCTGCAGTAACAAGAGTAAATTCTGTCAAGGAAACAGATCCATGCTTGAAGAGAAGAGAAGGGTTTGAAGGCGTTGCAGAGTTGAAGTGGGAGTAACTTTGGATTCCTTATACTTTTGGAAGAAGGTCTGAAAGTGATTAAAGAGAAAAAGCAAAAAAGCCCAAAAAAAACAATAATAAAATACTGATAATAATAATATAGAGAAACCGAAAATGGTGTAGATGGAAGGAAGAGGATGGGAGTGAATTAAAAAGGAGGGATTGAGAGAGAAATCCAAATCCTAACGATGAGAGGCCTGGCAAACAAAATAAAAAGATTGGAAAATGCTCTTCCTACATATATAGATGGGAGCTGGCCGGATGTATCCAACGGAGAGAGAGAGAGAGAGAGAGAGAGAGATTCTCTTTCTTTTCATTTACATTATACTGTATTACTTACATTACAGGCTGCACATAAAGTAATAGTAAAATAAAATCCCCAAACCCCACAATGCCCCTTTTGTTTTGTTTTCTCTCTCTCTCTCAAGTCATCTCATCTCTCTGCTTAGTGCTTAACCGTAATTGCCTCAGCCTACGGCCGCCCAAACTTTTTGTCCTTCCCTTTCTTTCTCTTCAATTTTCTTCTTCAACGTCTGAACACTTGAGCAAGTGGAAATGGTGAATGAGGTCTCTGGCATTTTATTGTTATTATTATTATTGGGTCGGAAAATTCCTTCTTTCACTCAATTTCTTCCACTCATTTGTTTATGAATTGGTATTTTTATTTTATTATTATAAGTTAATGCACCAATCACTTGAATTTATTCCCTAGATAAAGCAATGTGATGTGGTGCTCTCATCTCTTCTCTTAAAATGTTAGTAGACTGACTAACAGACAAAAAATTAAATTAAATGAAATTATGATTACTCCTTTTATCTTATCTTTATTGTTTTTATTTGATTTTCATTTCAAAAATAATTAAAAATTGACGTTTTATTAGTTTTAACGCAAAAATTAAAAAAAAGTTTTAAAATTTAATTTTAAAAGAAAAAATAAGATATATATCAAGTGCTTTTAAAATAATAATAATATATATATATATGATAGAGAGAGTAATGTATGTGTATATTTTTTAAGTAGTAATATGAAAAGCTAACATTTCTTTATTCACTTGCGTTAGGGAGCCATTGTTTTCAATGGCTTGGGGAAGCCCTAAATTCAACCGCTATCAATTTATTTGTGGAAATGAAATTGACAATAGTTATTTTAACAAAGAAAAACAAAACGAAGAAGAAAAGACAAATGAAAGCACAAAGTGCACTAAGATGACATAAAATAAAATCTTTGCCTTGAAGTTTGGGTTATCACTTTGTGTGAAAACAAGAAAAACAGGTGAATAGCGTGTGAGCGAATAAAGATTTGAAATATGTTTGGTTTTTATTTTTATTATATTTATTTATTAAATTTAATAAAAGATTTTGCATAATATTTTAATATTTATTTAACAAATATTTGTTTGATTTGTTTATATTAATGAATAAGTTTATTTAATGTTAGGTTAATGAGGAGAATATATCCGATTTCCATGGATTGCTTCTGTTTAGCATACATCAACTGGATCAATGATTCTATCTCATTTAAATGTTGGAAATGTAACAGATAATAGTAGTATATTCTATTCTATGTTTTTGGCCCATAATATAGAAGGGACTTGTTAGAACCAGCACTTCCTTTTGGTATTTATTTCCATGTTAGTCAGTGTTAATAGCCTGAGTAGATTAGTTGGAATCTTGAAATTCTTTCAAAGGCGAAGGTAACAGCTTGTGTGATTGTGAGCCTCCATGTAATGAAGAGACGCATGCCTGTGCTTACAGAAGAGCTGTGAAAGAATATTTTGCAATTTATTTTTCTCTTTTATATCTTTTTGTCAATATCAGCAGCTTATTACATATTCATACCCTGTCTGTCAACATCTAAGTAGTTTGTTTCTTATTAAAGCCATGATTTACCTGTCCTAGAAATTTTAAAAGTAATCAATTTCAATGCCTCCAGATTGGGTGGTGCCTAATGAAATTCTGAGTGTAGAAATCTAAATTTGGAAATTAATGTTAATACTGTATTCAATTGTGTTATGCAAAGTATCTCACCTGCTCATTCAAATGACAGTCTTATCTATTTGCCACCGTGCCACCATTTAAAACTGATGAAGAAAAGGAAAGCGAAAACAAACATGATCTGGTAATAAATAAACTCTTGAAAACAGGGTGAAATGTTGATGAAGGAAAAGGGGAAGGAAATGAAAGAAACTTTGTTTTTCCTTCCACTTTCTTGGTATAAGAGATGGAAAAAAGCAAAAAATTATAAAAAATAAGCTCACACATTTAAGCACTTGATTGTATAATCAAGCAGTCATTGATAAAAGACAACTCACTTTTGCGTCACTGATAATCAAAATCTGGTTGAATTGAAAGAAATATCGGACAACAACTGCAAACTTAAGGAAATCATAACCATTATCCAATTCAATACTTGATGCCAGCAGTTATGATTAACCAAAAAATAATAATAATAAAATAAGCACATTTGATATTAAAATGCGATGGCAAGGGTGGCATTCACAACAATTCATAGGTGAAGTTAAAACACAAAGACTGCATATGAATCTGGAGGAAAATGTAATTGCCCACCAGATTTCTAAAACTTCTCAAAAGAGAGACCACCATCTCCTGCTCCTGCTTCCCCTTTGGTTTAGTGATGGTGTATCCGAAACCTGAATTTGATGGTGGCCCCATTAAGGTAGATTGCAATGGCATATTGATCCTTTTCTTCCAATTCGTGGTTTGCCTTGCCATAACACAAGAACAACACCAATGATACCAGCAAGAGGAGCAGCAGCACGAAAAAGCCAGTCTCTACCACCCTCCAGGCAGAGCTACTGATGGTAGGATCCACATGTGGCACCTCCTGTAATTGACATGGACCCAGTTCGCAAGCTTCCTCAGCTTCAGCATCATTAGAGTCATCAGAGGAACTGTCCTCGCTTGCATCTTGCTGCAGGATTTCATGCATCTCCATCCCATTGTACAACTGTTGCTTCCCCTCTTCATAATCTTTGTCATCAGTAGGAAGCTCATAGCGGCAAAGAGGGCATGAATTCTGTGCGCTCAACCATGGCAAGATACATGAAGGGTGATAGACATGGAGTCAAGGAAGCTGGTTTACTTCAATGCCAACAGGCAAAACATCCTTGCAGATTGCACAGGCCAAACAATCATGCTTCTCATGTTCATCATTGACAATCAAACGAGGCAGATTATTCACAAGGATACAGATGCAGGAGGTGCTCCTCTCCTTGGGCCATCAGTCTCAGCCAGATGGTCAAGCAGTTGTTCAAAGCCAGCTCTGGAGTGATGGAAATTAAAAACAGGGAGATTGGTTTCATTTGGACTAGAAATAAACAAATCTCGAAGTCCAGCTCTAGATATAGTAAATTCAACTGCATCTTCCTCAACCTCGGCCTCTTCCCATTCACCATCTTCATCCCCTTCATCTTCTTGTGGTTCATCCCAGTTCCATTGGTTCAGACCAGCATGCATTGGATCAATATCAGTGCCGCTGTCAATATCACTCCTATTCTCAGCTTGAACGAATATTTCTGTATCCAGGAAACTGTGTCCATCCACAGAAGCATCCGAATCCCCTCCATAAGAACTAAAAGATATTGCATCACTCTCAACCCGAAAAACCCTGTACCAACCAAGACTAAAATTTGATTCACTATCTCCATAAATAGAATCCAGGTTATCAAAACCATCACTTTCAGAATCTGAGAGAACACGTTGCCATCTTCTAGAACCCCTAGGAGTTGTACGGGAATTACTGTGCTCTAATGACCTTGCAGTGGAACCATCCATAATTTGAAACTCGAGCCCAGAGACCGCGGATTGATTGTGCCTCACCAAATTAATCATATGTGAAAATTGTCGTGAGAAAAGATTTTCAACCGATTCAGAACTGCTTTGCCTATTCTGTCTTCTTCGAGCTGGTCTTCTGCGATGAGAGTCTTGAGGAGGTGTAGCAAGATCCTCAAGCAACAAAAAATTGCAGTCCCTGCATAGACCAAAGGTTTCAAGATCATATGTTGCCTCATATTCACGTGCAAGACTTCTTCTACATAGAGTACACAAAGCTGGCTGGCCAGAATGATCAACGACCAAGCCACCACCCTCCATGTAGCCAGGAACACCAGGCAAAGGCGCATCTTGAAAATGTCTTTCAGAGTCTGAATCCATCCGTCCAAAGAAAAAAAATAAAACAAGCAAAGGGCAACTGAAAAAACATAAAAGAAGAGAAGAAAGTTACCAAAAAAAAAAAAAAGCCCATGATAATGCCATTGAAAATGAGATAGATGATGAACCATCACCAAAAGAATGCAACCAATCCCTCTATATGCAACTAACAAAGAAATCACGCTCAAAATTCAGGAAAATTGAACAGGGAAAGAGAAAGCCGAACAATAAGTTATCAGAGTTAGGAATAACATAAATAAAAGCAGGGAGCTTAGTGAGAGTAACTGGTAAGGTTTATAACAGGGGTTAAGTGTAAGCAAGAGAAAGAAGGGGAGCATGAAGACACACTCAAAGCATCATTCTTTGACATAGATTGTTGCATTGCTACTAATACTTATGCTTATCATCAAATGGGCACACCATTTTTCTATTATTGTTTTTGCAACATATTTGCGGGTGATTACTAGTAAAAGATCAGTTCAAAAAGTTGCCATCTTTGTAGCATTTGGGGTAGTCAGTATTCAACAAAATATCCTCTTGAATCGGAAAAAAAAAAAGCAGATAGTCAGATGTATACATGAAACACAATTAAGAATGAAGATCGCGGAAAATTAGAAAAGCAAAGGCAATGAAAAGCTTACAAAAATCAATGACAGCAGATTAGGTAAACTGGCGGTAGAAAAGCTCCGATCCCTAGAAAAGGAAAATACAATGAAAGAAGAGAGGTGGGTTAGGGGTGGGTTAGGGGTGGATTAGGGATTGGCGAAAGGAGAAGTCATGCGATGCGGCAGAGTGGGTTGAAATTATTAAGCCATAATTGGGAAGCTAACAAAGAGAGGTGGGTGTTTCATTCACGGCAGTACAGGGGCATGGTTAGTGTGGCGGGGCGCGGGCACTACCGCTTCATCCTTTCCTAATTTCTATCCTATGCCTCTTTTTTCTTTTAGGGCCTTTTTATTTGGACTCTCTATCACCCTGGCCCGGAAAACAGTTTTTGTATTAATTTGCTATTATCTATAAACCTATATAAAAAGTATCTCATGAGTCATAAGACACGTGACTCTTTTTTTTTTTATATATTAGTGCTCTGTCGTTTTGATCAAAGTGTTGCAGAAGTTTTTCTTGGTTTTTTCACTTATTTGTTTAAGTTTTTATAGGTATCTTTTGTATTTGTTTTTTTTTTTTTACACCTGTTTTTGGGGTTAACAATTTTGTTGTTTAAGTTTTTATTTGGAGGTTTTCTTATAAGTTTTCATTATTGTGCTAGTGCTTTTAAAAAATAGTGATTTGTTAATTTTTTTTGTTTTTTTTTTAATATTTGGTCGATTATTTTAACTACAATTTTTTTTTCTTTTTTGGTTATTTAATTCAGCTTATATATATATATATATATGGGTTTTCTTTAGGTTTTTTTTAGGTTGTATGTTGTTTGTGATATTTTATTTTTTGTTTGTATGTTTTGATTTTTTTTTTTTATGAAAATTGAGTTATTTGATGTTTCATATGTTTGTTTGGTATTTTTTTTGTTGAATCTGTTGTTCTTTTTTTCTTATTTAATTGAATATGTTTATTTTTTATTTTGAGTTTTGTTGATTTGATTTTTTTTGTTGTATATTCTTATATTAAATGAGGAAGTTTAAGATATAGATTTATCAAGAATGTTCAAAGAAGCAAAAAAATTGTTTGATGAAATTCCTAAAAGAAATAATTTTTCAGATCGTAATGATTTCAAGTTATGTTTATTTTGATAAGCCCAAAAAAGGTTTTGAGCTTTACAAAATCAAGGAAAAGAGCTTACTTTCAAAATTGAATAAGTTTACTATATCTAACATTTTAGTTGTTTCTACTTGCATGAATGTTTAATTACAGAAAAAGAGATTCATAGTAGTATAATAGAGCTCGACTGGATTTGATTATTTCAAAGAAAATGTTAGTCAAGGTTAATCTAATTATTCCATTATAAAAAGACAGCTATCTACCTCTAAGATTTTAAGGATACTTTTTATATATAGTTAAGAGTTAATAAATTTACCAATTTTTGTTTAGATGAGATATCCGACTATATATGTCTAGAACTTTTTCCCTCATTTACTATTGTGTTTTTCTCTTTCTATTTGTTTCATTCACGTTAAATTTAATAGTACATACTTTTTTTTCTATCAATAATTGTTAAATTATGCTATTGATTAATTACTTAGTTTATTTGTTTGTGTGTAGGTTATAGTTCCTTGTAAAGTTTGTTTTTGACGTTTTTTACGTATGAGGTAACTTTTAAATTTTGATTTTGCTTTTCAGCTTTTGTTTCTTTTTTCTTATTTTACTTTTTATTTTTTCTTTATTTGTTACTATTTATTTGTTTCATTTGTGCCTTATATCTTTTGTTGTTTTTAAAATGTGCTTTTCTTTTGATTGTGGTTTTGTGTTTGGATGTCTTTGTTTTTTATAATTGATTACTTAATGTATTAGTTTCTTATAATGTAAAAATAAACAAAGTATCTATTAGTTGGCAGTGTTTCTTCAAAAGATAAAAGTGTATTTTTTTTACTTTTTGTTATTAGATTATGTATTGTGGCTTTGTTTGGAATATTGGTAGAATATCGTAATATTTTAAATTAATCAGAATAAAATAATTTATAAATTGTTCATATTCTATGGATACGAAATACATTTCTAAATTTTTGTCTAGGTATTGTTCCATTAGCCTTAGGTTTCACATTTATTTTAATGGAAATGGATTGACACCATCAACTAAACTATGTTGGTCAATTAGTTTGCCTGTTATATTTAAATTTTTTTTATAATATTTAGTTTCGTTGGTTGATTTGTTTATGTTTGGAAGATATTTACTTAGATATATTGTTGTATGTATATCTATTTCATATTTTCTTTTACATATTTAGTATCAGATTTTGTTATCTTTACAGTTAAAAGCTAATAGGTTTTCCAATCTTGATTTAATTAAAGTTTCTGATGTTACATATGTTCAGAATTTGTTTCCTTATTTACTAATGTGTTTTTTCCCCTCATTCTATTCATTTGTGGTAAGCTTAACAACTCAAGATTTTTTATTTGCCCCATTAATAACTATTACATTATGTTGTTGATTGATTAATAAGCTTATTTATTTGTGTGTAGGTTATAGTTGTTAGTACAAGTTGTTGTTTAGGTTCTTTTCGTATAAGGTAACTTTTAAGTTTGCATTTTGCTTCTTAACTTTCCTTTTTTCCTATTACTTTATTTTTTGCTTTTCTTATTTTTTTAAAAAATTATTTATTTTATTTCTTTCTTATATTGTTTCATTTGTATAATTAGATTATAAATATAGTCTGATATTATGTTTTGGAGTTTTTTTCTACCTTTTTTTTTTGCTTTTATTAATTAATTTGTCGTACGTGTATATTTACTGTTATTTGTTTGTAGTAAGTTTTCATCTTTACTTATAGATTCTACTACTAGCACTAGAAAAAATAGAATTAGAAAAATAGAAAGATTACTATGTGCAAGATTAAAAAGATATCAAGCTATTCAAATAGGCATTTTATTTTCTTTCGGTGTTGATGAATCTCAATATGGTAGACATTTATCTTCAATTAGGAGAAAAAGATATTCAAATTTAGTTGATAATGGAATACAACATGCTAATGTTATGATGAAATTTAACATTAGTTTAGCTAATAGCAATAGAGATGAAATGTTGTATTTGTTGATAATGTTAGGAGAAGAATTTTTCTTTTACATTCTAACTTAACATGTTTCATAACATATAAGTCTCAACATGCTTTAGTTCCTAATAGCGGAGAAGGTGCCCATCAACCTCATATATTTTTACATTCTTTTGTTAATGGTGATGGGGAATTACAAATCATTGCAATCAAACACATGCAAATCCATTGTTGTAAAAGATTTAGTTGTTCATATATATATATATATATATATATAAAAGAAGCTTTCATTTCACTTGGATTCTTTTGCAAGTTTTTCTCCTTATTTTGAGGATTTAAATTTTGTTGTATCAAACTCTTGTACCTATCCTATGGTTGTTTCATTGAACAAGAATATGGATCAGTTGTGTTTCATGGGATG
This sequence comes from Durio zibethinus, assembly GCF_047325235.1. NCBI lineage: Eukaryota > Viridiplantae > Streptophyta > Magnoliopsida > Malvales > Malvaceae > Durio > Durio zibethinus. The sequence continues at coordinate 223,705 of NC_143165.1, read as the reverse complement.
ATAAGCCAAACTAATAATTTAAGTTCTTTTGTATTTTTAGTACTATTTTTTTTTTCAGTTGTTATATATCTTGTTTGTTTAACATTTAGAATGTTTCTTTTATCATCTGAAGGAACATGTTTTGAAGCTTTTAACTTTAGTGGTCCAAAATGTGTGTCATTTTTGTGATGCTATAATGTGGTATAAAAAAAGGATTGATATTTCAAAACAAACATAGAGTCCTAACTTTATACTTTGTTGTCAATAAGGGATTATCCGGTTACCTACTTTTGAAAAAACTCCACAATATTTAGATCAATAATTTAGTTATGATGGAGGATGTAAAAATGTCAATTTTAATGAGAATATTAGGGTTTATAATTCAATCTTTCAATTTACTTCAACAAAAGGTCAAATTGATGGTAATATTAATAATAGACTAATCCGTATGTTTTAAGATTTCTGGGTAGAATCATCGTAGAATTGGGTCTTTACTTCATTTTCTTAGTCACAGTCCTAAGTTTGCTTAAATGTACATATACAATATCGAGACTGAGATTTCAAATAAGATGTCTATTTTTGAAAGTTATTCTGAATCATTAAAAATTGATCCAAATATTATTGATGCTTTAGTTTCTATGTTAGATGCAAATAACGAGATTATTAAAGTCTTTAGAATAGCTAGAGATAGATTTAGTGATTTTAACTATATCTCTATGAGACTAAGATTGATCGATGCAAAGAAAGATAAAGACAAAACTTAAATTCCTCCAACTGGACATAAGGTTGCTATATTAATTGTTGGAGAAATAAGTGAAATAATAGGCATCGTAATATAATTGTTGAACATAAATCAATGGTTTAAAAAGGATCAGTTATCTTCATCCTTCTTTTATGGCCTTGTAATATCCTTTATTAGTTCGTTACAGTGAGGATAGTTATTATCTTGATATTAAGTATATTAAATCTATAAAAAAAAGAGCAAGGTACAAGAAAGAAATTGACAATGCGTAAATATTATGCTTACATTATCCAAAATAAAATGAAATCTAATAACACTTTATTGCGAGGTGGGCAATTGTTCCATTAATTTGTTGTTGATGCTTATGCAAGTGTTAAAGAAATGCAATTGCAATTTATAAAAGATAACAAAAAAATAATTAGATTTTAAATGTACAAAGATGTTAAACACTCAGTTACATGAAGTGAGCTTTAGGGTAATTGTATTGGTAAAATAGTGATTTTACCACCAAGTTTCACAATTGGTCATTTGTATTTATTTCAAAACTATCAAGATGTAATGGCAATTTATAGATTTTTTAGTTACCCTAATTTGGTTATAACATTTACATATAATGCTCGCCAGTCAAAAGTATGAGAGGCATTAGGTTTTATTTTAGGGCAACAAGTTAATGATCGTCTTGATATTGTGTCTCATATTTTCAAGACAAGTTGTAGTATTTTTATGGATGATTTAACTACAAGAAGTCATTTTGGTTGTGTTACGGCAGGTTAGTTCATAAATTCCTTGACTGTCATTGATGCTCTTTTATGTTAATTTCTTTTTTCTCCTTATTTTATTTATAACTTTTTCTACTGAAATTATCCATGTAGTTACTTATACAATTGAGTTCCAAAAGCGTGGCCTTCCTCATGTTCATATTTTTCTATGGTTGTATCCTGATGTCAAATGTCATACTGTTGATATGATTAATAAGATTATATCTGCTAAAATCCCTAATAAAAAATTGGATCCCATTGGATATAGTGCTGTTACAAATTTTATGATTCATGATCCATGCAGATTTACGTCTCCTCAAACACCTTGCATGTCTAAAGGTCGGTGTTTGATATTATTTTCCTAAAAAGTTTTAGCCACATACTTCAGTTAATGAGGATGGATTTATGCTTTATAGAAAAAAGGAAACATTTGTTGGAAAAAATATTGCAATTAAAAATGGAATCATGTAAGACAATCATTTTGTTGTACCGTATAATATTGATTTGATCGTTAAATATGATGCTCAAGTGAATGTCGAGGTTTGTAATAAAATTAGAGCTATCAAATATTTATTTAAATACATCAACAAGGGATCTAATAGATTAAGGGCTATTATTGAAAGTGTTTAACCATCTGACAACCGATCTAATCATCAACGTGCTTCTGTAAGAACTAAATTTTAAATTTATTATGAGTACATGAACCATTTGCATAATTAAATAATTGATTTTATTTATCTAAATTATCACATCATCAAAATTAAGTTTTGTCAGCCAAGTTAATGTTCACATTATTAAATCAATGGTCACGTCATCATTTTTAATAGTTAAAATTAATAAATTAATGATTAAATTAAAATTATCAAACCAAAATAATATAATAATTAAATTTGTATGAATTACTATATAAAGATTAAATTATGAATTTTTGCATAATATAAATATTTCTCGTATAATTTGACCTTATATTTATTAAATATGCTAAATGACACCTATAATCCCTAAATTTAAGTTTATTAAATTTTTTTTTCATTTTTCATAATTTTGTTTTTTATATATTTTTTGTATTTTTCGAAAAGAAATATTTAAAAGAAAATGAATAACATAACAAAATAAAATAAATAAAGAAAAAAAGAAAATTAGATTCTTGGCCCACTAAGGCCCAAGTCCCAATTAATAACCTATATATCTGTTAATGGGCCAAAAATAAATTGCAAGAATGTGATTTAAAATACACCGACAAAATGATTAGATGATTCTTAAATTTGATTCCTGGAATTTTAAGATGTGTATTTTGTGCTTTATAGGCTTTCTGCTCCAGATGTAAAGCTTCAGGCCAAATGAAAATGAAGAGTTTCATTATCTGTATTCTTTTAGTTTTGCCTGCCAACCCAAGAGGCAAAAAAGAATTGTATTGGCTTATGGTTTTGCATTTTGTAATAGGGATTTTGCATCTGAGGTATTGACTATGAAAACAGTAAGAATGTTGACTGTGCTAGAAAAAGATGCATTGGTGAACTTTCCAGATTTAAACATACATGTGTATTAGTCATTATCGATCCTAAATGTAGCACTAATTTTAAAGATTGCAACTCAAATTTAGGATACATAAACAATGTTCGTAGCGTGAAACTCGAAATTTTTATCTAACGAATGAAGCAGATATCCTTAGCTAAATATCATTCTGGGCCTGCATTAAAGTGCAAATGCAGTTGCTCTTATAATTAGTTAGTGATTCCAGCATACCCCGTTTGGAGATACCCAGAAAAAGGCTTCATAGTTTTTCCTCATCAAAAAATGGATGCGCAAAGAGTTCGATATGTTTGACTGAAATGAGAAAGTGCACAGCAATGCAATGAAGAAAACAAGAAATAGAAGCCATATGAACTTGAGCCTCTGGTCACTCTCTCATAATGCAATCTGCCACTACTGGTTTTGAATATTCATGAGAATGGTGCTTGAGAATGAGCATAGTGAGACAGGTTACTTCCATCTTCTAGATTAACCAATGAATTAAACAGAAAAAGAAAAGGAAAAAGGAAAAAACAACCGATTCAAGGTATGATAACATAACGATACATATCCGAATTGCTCTTTAAAGAGTTAAGAAGCTTGCATGTTTATAAACTAGAATTCAAAAATAGATCGGCCATTCGGACAAATTATGTACCACCAGCATCTGTTGCTGTTTTTGCTTTGCAACTGCTCCTCTGTGGTATAAGGTATACCATACGCACAGTTTTCTGATGCTTCGTCAGCTTTATATACAACCGTACATCCAAAAAGAGGGCAAAGAACCAAAGGATCCTTAATTTCCAACTTACTTGACTGGTTGCAAATTATTCCAGCAGTTCCAACTTTGCTTGACTGGGCTTAAGAATCTGAAATGAGCAGAGCAAGCTTGCATCCACGCTCATCAATGCACCTGCATTATTAAATTCTCCACAATAGTTTGGTGCAGAAAATATGGTAACAAGCTGTCTGTCTGCAAAGAATTCATAACCATCTTCCACTACCTATCAATTATTTTCAGTGGGAAGATCAGTTAATCACTCTTTTTTAAAGCAAACTACAAAGAATAACAAAGCAACACAAACTGAAGTAAGAAGAAGACCTGATGAGCACGGCATATGAGATCAAGGTCATGTTTCTTTAAGAACTCAGCTACCTTGTCAGCTCCAAAGGTATAAGAGACACCCCTATCATTCTCACCCCAGCCACTGATGTCTCTATCCGGATCAGCCCAGAGGAGGTCACACAGAATACCTTGGTCTGGAACATCTATTGGCCTTTCAATTGCTCTTATTTGGTCCAAGCTCCGCATATCTGGCGAGAGTCCACCATGCATGCAGAGGATTTTCTCATCAATAACGGCAGCCACAGGCAAACAGTTGAAGCAATCTGTAAATACCTTCCACAGACGGACACTGAAACGGCGCTTGCACTCATCATAGAACCCATAGATTCTGTTGATAGAAGCACATTCATGGTTTCCCCGAAGGAGGAAAAAGTTGTCTGGAAATTTTATCTTGTAAGCAAGGAGGAGACATATGGTTTCTATACTTTGCTTTCCTCTGTCGACATAGTCTCCAAGAAACAAGTAGTTGGCTTTAGGTGGAAATCCACCATACTCAAACAACCGAAGAAGGTCTGAATATTGGCCATGTATATCACCTGTGAAAACAAAAGGAGTTGCAGCTAACGCTTGAATAGGAAGGATGTAGAGTAATATGTATGTGATTTAGGTAACACATAACAAAGTTATGAGTCATGAAACGATCAACGGCATGTGTGCAATACTTTCAGATTTCTGATTTTAGATATATAAATATATAATGCCAGAAATTATTAAATGAAATGAAAAAAAGGATAAAGTGCCAAATTTACCAACTCTCCAGCTCCCTTATCCTACAATATATTATCTTAATATATCTAAAATTTCACATGAAAAGGCAAAGTTTGTTAGCAGAATCTCAGTTTTTAGACTCGTGAACCCATGAAATCGCTGGTGGTGTTTCAACTCTTTAAGTTTCAACGCCTTCTACAATTTTTCTAGCAAAGTTAGTTACTACCATTAAACTTGCACCAGCATCAGTTAGGTTAATTCTTTTTACAGTTCAAGCACTTAATTGAAGTTGGCACTTACTAGGGGTAACCATTCAAGCCACATTCTTGACAGCAACATTTGGAAGCTTATAAACAAACATATGTAAAACATGAATGAAAAAGTAAGATCTTTGAACGAATTTGGAATCAGTTTATGAATGAGACAAGGTATGGGAAAAGAAGAAGAAAAATGTATAATGGGAAGAATTTAGGAATGTGGGTCAAATATAACTATTTAGATCATAAAAAAGTTTTGATCTACAGTATTTGTGAAGAAATGGTGAATACAATGGAGCAAGCGTAGCCGATGCAGGCGGTGTATGGTAATTAAAAGTCCGAAATTGAAAATGAGAAGAAGAAGAAGAGGGAGGGTGTACCGCAGATGTTAATGGGAGCTTCTAGTTCAAGGAGATTAGGTTGGGTGAGGAAGAGTTTCTTGGCAGTGAGGCAAATTTGTCGGATTTCAGAATCGTTGAGCTGGATTCTTTTCCCTCTATTATTCCTTCCTTCCAACAACCTCTCGATCATGCCGTCCAATCCCTCCATTACCAACGCAATGGAATATTGCCACAGAACTTTCTACCTTTGCTTGCTCTCTTCTCTATGATTTAGGATTCATTCTAAAAGGAAACATACATACAAACTTACATTGAAGAAGAAGAAGATGAAGAATAGCATAAAAAAAAAAAAAAAGGACAGACAAGTCTTGGTTCTGGGCTCTGAGAGAGAGAGAAACAAAGAAAGTGCGAGTTCGCAAGAGAATCGCGGATTTTGAGATAAATTTGGGGTTTGGGTGGGAGAGGATAGAGTGATGGCAAAACTTGTTAGTTTCATGCTTTGACTTTGTTTTTTGTTTTAAATTTTAATGGTTGTTATGTCAGCTGCTTTAACGTCTGCCAACTAATATTTATAATTATGAAATCGCTGTTCATTTTTTTAAATTTTTTTTTATAACGTATACTTATAAAATAATCCATACTACCTTATGAACTCAAGTAACTCACATATTACTAATTTTTCAGTCATCTTTTCCTCTATTTTTTTCTGACATTCATGTACTTTACTTTTATATCCATACTAATTTACTAGCCAAGCCCAAGGCTTAATCAATTAAGCCCATACAATTAAAAATATGGCCAATTTTTAGTCTCTCAACCAACAAAAATAAAAATAAAAGTTGTTTAGTAATGTTGTAGTTTGTAAATTGACTATACAAATATCATACTTGATTATGATTATAATTTTTTAAAAATATCATACTTGATCACATTAATAATTTCTTCTTTAAACATAAAACAGCAGTTTCATAACTTTGATAAACAATTAAAAGCTTCATAGCATGTATCAAATAAAAGATGAATTAAAAAGAAAGCTACAGGTTTAATTAATTTTATATGCAAAATAGAGTAGCTAATTTTTTTAATTAATGTAGTTTTTTTAATATTAATGTAATAATTAGTGTCAATATATATTATTTCATTGCTGGAGAAGGTCAATTCATAATTTAAGATTAAACAGTATTTTAGACAAAAAATTTAAGAGAAAAAAGAGAAAATCTAATTATAGTAAGTTAAGTTTAAGACTAAAATTGACAAATTATAGAGTTTACCATATTAGTTCATGCAAAATTTTGGTGAGAAGAGCCACATTATAAATTTTTGCGAGGCCAAACTTAAATTTATCCTTTCTTGGAGAAATTAATATTTGAGCTTTATTGGTTTTGGTGATGATTTGTTGGATGTAATTGGAAAGTCAATTCATTAGTGACATGGCTGACCTTGTTGAGTTGATTATCGGAGAAGGGCTTATGATTCGGAAAATTTAAAAAAAAAAAATGAAATTCAAAAAATTTTGATATTAGAAATTTTGTTTAATTTTTAGAACATTCTATAATCATATTCATTCATTTTGTCGAGGAGAATCTGAATTTATTAATTTATATACATTTATCATAATTTTTTTGAAAAGTTATAGATAATTTTTCATTTTATTTTAATAAAAAACACCCAAACGATGATAGATAATATCTTTAATAGTAAAAGAAAAAAAATTATTTTTTAATTAAATATATTTAATTATAACGTTTAACTAAACATCAAGCCGTAATTGTTATATTAAAATACAAAAAATTAATTATGTCATTTGAAAGAGCTTAACACTTTTTTTTTTTTTTTTGTAAATATATTAAAAAATATCAAATAAAACATTTATTCAAAAAAAAACCTTATTTGAATTTGTAAAGATTATGAAATATATCAAATAAGGCTTTTATAAAAAAAAAAAAAAAAAACTTATTTGAATGGGTTAAATAAAATGTTTATTTTAAAAAATATTTTAATTGATATCAATTAAGACATTTCAATGAAAGAACGTGTTATTTATGCTTTTGTAAAGATTTTTTTTAAAAATATCAAATAATATTTTTATTCAAAAAAAAATTTTAATTGATTATCAATTAAAAAAAATCAAAATTAAGTTTCAAACTTATTTTTTAAAGTAATAATAATTATGTGATAAATTTTTTATTTAAATTAAATTAAAAAATAAGACAACTTTTATTATAAATTTTTGGATAATATTAAAATTTTAATTTTTTTTATAATTAAATTACTCTAAATCAAACGTAAAAAAATAAATACTCATCACAAAAAATTCAGAAAAAAATTTGTAAATTCTTCTGACCAAATGCATTTTCAAAACATTGCATCGTTTCCAAGATTGCATCGGTGGTTGGCTAGTCTTCCAAGTTTTGCGTCGGTTCCATGGTATAGACTCAAAGTGTTAAAAAGAAAATGATTTCCAAGGTATGTAATTAAATATTTTTTTTTAGGCCTATTTAATCCATCAATAATAATATGTCACAGAGGTTATTGATTAATAATTCATTTGGATATAAACAGTAAAATAAGTTTTGATAAAATTAAAAATAATGATAAAAATAAGATTAGTTATTTTAATTATGAGATTGAATATTATAACGATGAGATTAAAATTAATAATAAAATATATACTTGAATGTAAAATCAGAAATGACGATAAGATAAATTATAGTGAAAAAAATAATATTTAAAGACATTAGTTTAAAAATATATTAATAAATTATTTTTTATGTATATTTTAATATTATTTAACATTTAATATATTAAAATTTTATTCAATTAAAATATTAACACATATTAAATTATATTAAAATAATAATTAAAAATTTAAGTATTAAAATTTATTTTTATTCATTTATTTATTAATAAATAAAGTCTTAAATGACAGGGATATTTTATACTATACTTTTAAGGATAAAAAAGAAACAAGAAAAACTTAAATAGGGATATTTTCGAAAAAAAAATGTTGTGATGAGCTCAAAAATTTTCATTAAACCCTAAAAGATCTGGTCACAAATTGAAGTTGTAGACTCATGTTATCCAAATGCAAAAAATAGTGTGGTTAAACTTATAAGTGCGAATTGCACATTACTGATGGTATGATCAAAGATTTAAATAACAGTTGGATAGTGGTATAGCGGCTATTATTTTACAGTCACGTCACCATCCGTCACTGCTATTGAAAAAAAAGAGAAGAGAATTTGAATCTCGTTTATAACGGATGTATTACAACTGCGAATTACGGCGTAACATTGAATAGCGATAATAACGGTCAATTGTTGCCCGCTATTTTATTTTTCATTCAAAAATTCAAAAAAAAAATCATTTGATTTTATTTAAAAACTTAAAATAAAAATAGCAAGAAAGAAAATAAAATATCAATTTACAAATTCAAAAAAAAAATCACAAAACTTAAACTTTCAAAAATATCAATTTTTTCAAAATTCAACTTCAATCAAAATCACATATATACAGTTTAAGATAAATAATTAATTCAGTACTCAAATTACTTTTTTTTTTTAATTTTTAAATTTACCATGATTTTGTGTGTTTGGGATTAGATTGGGCTATGGTGCATTAGTAAAAAAATGGGCAAGAGTTATTGGGATTCAAAATGAGAGACAAGAGATAATAGTGAGACTTAAGGTTGACGGAGATGAGCAGATAGCACACAAAAAAAAAAAAAGAGAGCTAGGAGATGGGGATGAGGATGAAGGTTTGGAGAAAAAAATTATTGAATGCAATGTGAGGGAATGAAAAATTGTGTGAGTTTGTGCAATTTAGTCAAGAAGCAGAGGAAGTAGACTTGAGGTTATTGTTGTTGAATATTACCTACAATATGAAGGTTGCCAAGTTTGATTTATTGTAAGCTCATAAAAAGCAATTCTCTTGGCCTATAAATAATAATATTTTTACTTAATTTATAAATATTTAATCACTTGTTATTTGATTTATGCATAATATAATTCGATAATAATTTGATGAGTACGGTAATTAAATAATTAAATATATAATTTGTTATGATTATTTATTTTTCATATGATTATTTATCTCTTGTTATTTTCTAATTATCATATGAATAATTTTTTAAATATAAATATTTTACTATAAATATTTTTCTTAAATAAATAAAACACATGATATGATATAAATTACTTTAAAAATTATAAAATAAAAAGGTTGTATGATTAATAATTAAAATTATTATATTTTATAGCAAGTTGAATAAAATTTAAAAAAATTCAAGATCACGATAGTTATAATGATCGCGAAGATCTCTATTATATCCATAACCGTAATAAACTCAACACGATTAAAATCGTGATTGCTACTGTAATTTAAAATTCCTAGATATAATATGATTCAAATAAACCTTGAGTCATAAGATTCAAAGCTTTTTTAGAGTTTATTTTGCACTAATAAAATCAAATCGTTAAATATTTTCAAATAAACGGCAAAATCATATTTCTTATACATTATTTTTTTAATAAATAATGTATAAAAGAATTAATTTATTGACAAGAAGAAGAGAAAAAAAATTTCAAAACTAGTAAAGAGTTATTTGTTGGTCAAAAGTCTCTTTGAATAAATTTTGACATTTTTATTTATAAAAATCAATTTCAATAGTTATAATTTTTCAATTGTATTGTATTGATTCGATAACTAATTTATCTATTCATTAAAATCGTATCTTTTGGAACTCGATAAAAGTTATTGACAATCATTTCGCAAAACATTTTGCAGATGTTTTACACTTTATCAGGACTTCAACTAAACTGTGCAAAGAGTGAAATTTATTGCATTGGGGTGCCACAGTCAGAGCTAGAAGATATTCTACAAGCATCGGGCTTTAACTTGGGAACTCTTCCTGTGAGATATCTCGGTGTGCCATTGATAACACGGAAACTTTCTATGATTGATTGCACTCATCTAATTGAGAAAATTACTGAAAGAATTCATAGCGGGGTAGCTAGACATCTGTCATATGCAGGCAGATTGCAATTAATACAATCTGTCATGTTCAGTATTCACAACTACTGCTGCAGGCACTTTGTTCTCCCCAGGAAAATTATCAGACGATTTAATCAATCATGATTACAATTTTTTTGGAAAGGCCAAGCAAGTGTAGCAAAAAGAGCTCGGGTGAGCTGGTAAGCAGTTTGTAAGCCTAAATCAGAGGGAGGATTGGGGTTGAAGGACAAAGAATCATGGAACGAAGCTTGCATAATGAGGCTACAGTTGTCGATCTTAACTCGATCTGGTTCATTGTGGATAGCATCGATAAAAAGCTATGTGCTTAAAGAGAAAAGTATATAGGAGGTGCATAAGACACAAAATTACATTTGGAGCTTGAGAAAACTACTACAGATAAGAAATACTGCATTTAGATTTTTGGAATAAACACCGAATAAGGTGGAATGGTGCAACAAAACTGTCTCCAAGTTAGCTTTAATATATGTAAACATCCAATTTGGTCCAGGTTCGGATCAATTGGATTTGATCTAAATAAGTAAGTATATTTTTTTTTGTATTTTACATTTTTATTTTATTTTCTTTTTTATTATTATTATTGTTTTTATATTTTTTTTCTTTTATTTTTATCTTATGTATTTATTATTTATTTATTTATTACTACTATTTATTAATATATATATCCTTATTATTATTATTTTTTCTGTTAATATTTATATGTATATTTATCAAATTATATGTTATAATTTATCTGTTATTTAATCTTAATTTATCTGTTAATTTTTTTATTTATCTGATTTATTTTCATTAATATTTTTATTTGATTTTTTTATTTTTTTGATTTATTCGGCTGAAGATTGGATTGGAATTCAATAAGAAGAGTCCATGTTGGATTCAATGATTGAATCCCGATCCAAAGAGGAGTTGGGATTGATTAGAAACTCTTCTGATCAATCTTTATAAAAGGACCCTCAGAATCAAAGGAAACACACAGAAAAACAGAAGGAAAAGAGTGTTGGTTGAAAGAAAAAGAGACACAGAGAAGAATTAAAGGCTAGGAAGGTTTTGGTGCGTTTAGAACAGCTCTAGGAATCAGCAAAAATTTTTTGGAGAATTTTTACGATTTTTTTCTGGGAATTTTTGAAAAATTTCAGATTTCGGTTGAATTTTTTGGCAAAAGTTGAATTTTTCGGCGACTATTTCGGCCAACTTTGAAGTTTTCGGCCAACTTCCCAGTTTTCGGTGAGAATTCCCAGAACCCGACCAACTTTTCAGTGAACTTCAGGCGAAAAACCCAGATTTCGATAAAAATTTTTAGAATCCGGTGAATATTCAACCGGAGTTCTTCGGGTATTCTAGAGAGAAGGAGGAGAAGAGGAAGGAAAAGAGAGAGGGAGGAGGCTCGATCTGCTAAAAAAATGAAAGAATCAGCCTTATATACCCTCTCAAAACGACGTTATTTTTGCGTTAAATAACCTAGAAGATTCGCACGTTTTGCTAAGATCCGACCCGACCCGAGCATCGACCCGTTTTTCGACCCATGCATGATCTGCCTCCCTGAGCCGTTAGCCGAGCCAAGCCGATGTTCCAAGCCATGTTCTCCGAGCCATTTTTCTTCCTTAAGCCGAGAGGAACCGAGCCGTTAGCCGAGCCGAGCCGATGTTTCAAGCCGTGTTCTCCGAGCCATTTTTCTTCCTTAAGCCGAGAGGAGCCGAGCCGTTAGCCGAGCCGCTCCAGGTTTATTTATTTATTTTTATTATTAGATTAGGTTTATTTAATATTTCTTTTATCTTTATTTTATTTTTATTTTTGTTTTACTTTTTTTATTTTTTTTATTTTTTTATTTTCACTTTGATTTTGTTTTATTATTTTATTTTCTTTAAATAAAATCCAAAAAAAATATTTTTGGGGAAAAGTTAAAAGTATCAATTTTTCTTAAAAATAAATTTTCAAAAAAGGTTTTTGAGGAAAAGTTGAAAGTATCAATTTTTCTCGAAATTAAAGTTTCAAAAAAATATTTTTGAGAAAAAGTTAAAAGTATCAATTTTTCTTAAAAATAAATTTTTAAAACGGTTTTTGAGGAAAAGTTGAAAGTATCAATTTCCTCGAAATTAAGGTTTCCAAAAAATATTTTTGGAGAAAAGTTGAAAGTATCAATTTTTCTTAAAATTTTCAAAAAACTTTTTTGAGGAAAAATTGAAAGTATCAATTTTTCTCAAAATTAAAGTTTCAAAAGATATTTTGGGGAAAAGTTAAAAGTGTCAATTTTTCTCGAGATTAAAATTTCTAAAAAATATTTTGGGGAAAAGTTGAAAGTATCAATTTTTCCTGCATAAAAACAATCATTCTTGTCTTTCTTTTTATTTTTTTTTAATGTTAAATAATTCGACGATGGAGCCTCTGCAAGTGAAACAGTAGTTCTTCTTGCATACTCCTGAGGTGAGAAAATTTTCTTAATTTTTTGCTAAAAGTATTAGAGTCAATTGAGAATAATTTCTAATAATTAATCACTTGGTAAATTTTTAAGGCTCATTGGATAACATAAATTTAAGCTGGTATCACCTTTTGATGGGCGTTGTGAGGGTGCTATAACCTTTCTCACACGTAACTGAACTCCCGAACCCTGTTATAGTTAGTAGACCTGAACCTATTCTTTTAGGGATCCTTAAACTTAGGTGTTTCCTGAAAGGATAGATTCCTTAGGTGGCCAATCGCACCTAGATTAAAAAGATTGGTGGTGACTCCCTTAAGTCAATGTCTAGCGATAGATCCCTGGATCTAGATATTATGACAGCTTGGCGACTCCGCTGGAAACTTTGAGAGTCAGGCCAGCAAATAATTTGTGTTATTTAAAAGCCTAATAAAATTGAACCTTTTTGTATACATGTGTTATTATTCATTCATGTTTATTTACTTTATTAATTATGTCATTCATATGCATGTGCATAACATGAGCTCTGCACCCGAGCTCCGTCCCTCTAGGAGGGAGTAAAGTACCTATTGCTTTCGTGAGGTCTAATGCCTCTGCAGTGGCTAGCGAAATACTCCCACTCGAATTGAACTTTTTTCGCTTGTAGCCTATAATGGGTGAGGACTAGGGTGCCTTACTAGTCTATGATGGACAAGGATGTAAGGAGTAATTTGGAAACCTTTAGACTTTGACCTTAAAATTGCATATAGTGAACCTTAAGTGTACCTAACCTATAGATAGAGCTGTCACTCTTCCCTTTTAGAATTGACCAAAAGCATAGGATTCATTCCTTTTACTCTGTGTGATGTTTAAATTTACTTAGTTATTTATTTATTCTTTTTTTGGGTATACTAACCTTTTTCTTATTCTTTTGCATTGGTTCATACGCATATCATAAAGTTACATAAAGAACATTTACTTGAAAAAAGGTCTTCAACAAATTTTTTCATGGATTCCACTGAACGACTAATTTGTTCTTCATCCGTATTAGCATCTTGTGAGACACCCAATGAAGTAAGGGCCCAATCAGAAAAGATTCAACTAAAGATGAGGGATTGTTTACCAATCAAATATGATTTTACTCTATCTCAAAAAATATCTATCCTCCTCAAATAGAACAATATAGAGGATTTGGTTGATATCTGGAAGAAGATGAGTTCGTCAAGACAAGAGCAGTTTTGTCAGAGGCATGGTCATATAGCACACCTTCTAGCAGTAGTTGTTGATGATCAACTAATCAGAGCTACAGCACAGTTTTGGGACCCCGCATACAAGTGTTTCATCTTCAATGAAACTGATATGACTCCTACCATTGAAGAATATTCTATTCTGCTGGGTTTGTACCTCAAGGCTCCTGACAAGATATATGTCAAAAAACACAAGTCAAGATTTCGTAAAGATCTGGCTCAACTCATGGGGATAGATAAAAAAATTATGGATTCTCATACAAAGAAGAAGCAAGAACAGGTTTACCTACTTTGAAAGTTCTTTCATGAGTTTTTGATGCAACATGCCAATGAAGAACGAGAGTTAGATGTATTTGCCTTGGCCATATACGGACTGGTGATCTTTTCAAAGGTTTTGGAATATATTAAGATAGCGGTGGTTAACTTTTTTGAGAGTGTGATCAATGACTGTAATCCTTCAACGGTAATATTAGCAGAGACTATCAGATCTTTGAGTTATTGTCATCGGAATGGAGGGCGCTTCATAGGTTACATACAGTTATTGTACTTATGGATGAAAAGCCATTTTGAACAGGGAAATGGTGCTTTCTCGAAGCTTTATATCCGTAATCGAGCTCCGATTAAGGAATTCTGTTAAAGTGGGTGGTCAAAACGAAAGTCTAAACAAGAATGGATAACTTTCTTACAAAAGTTAAAAAGCGTCAAGGTGAGATGGTTGGCCCCATGGATGAATCGTGAGCCTATGTTGTATCAATATGGGGATAGTATAGTGGTCTCACTTCTGGGTTTATGAAAAGTGACAAATTATGCACCACTCCTAGTGAGAAGGTAATTTGAGAGAGAACAGTTCATTCCTATAACTTATAGGCTTCATCAGTTAAATTTCTCTTACAGTGAGCCTAAAACATTTCAAAGGATGAATAAGATGATTAAAGCATGAAAAAACCTCCGAAGAGTGAGTCCTGGACCATTTACTGATAAAGTCACTCTAGGGTACTTAGTTTAGAAAATAAAAAGAAGACAAAAAATGGTATTCACTTATGAAATCTCTCAACCACCAACAGAAGAAAAACTTGAAGAGACACCATCAAAATTAAAACTTACAACAAAAAAATTTAAGTCTGAAAAGGGCAAGTTAAAGTAAGAAATCCAGAAGCTTCAAGAAGAAAAAGCCCAGTGGAAAGATAGAGCCAAAAGTTATGAAGTTAAAGTTCACAAGATTGCTAAAGAAAGTGATACAGCTATTGAAGATCTAGTAAAGCTACACCAAGAGCATAAAAGGTTATGTGTGAGAGAAAGAGCCAAAGAGATAACTATTATCGAACTGACTGAGAAAAATACAAGATTGAAGCAAGAGTATACTAAATTGGAAGAAAAAAGTACCGAAGTACAGGCAGAGAATAATATGCTAAACAGTTACTTGAGCACGCTAAGGTAAAAGTTAAATGAACAAGGAAACCACATTACTGATTGGTTAAGGAGCATAAAAAATTATCATACCAAGTCTGGTGTGATAAAAGAGAGAACTTAGAAAGACAGAAATACATTGAGCACCTAACGATCTAAATCTGTAAAAGGGTATGTAAGGTAAGAGAGATAGTGGAAGAGGCAAAGGTATTGAGACAAATGGTGACCCCAGTAGGAGAACATTGATAACGTCTGTTAAACTTCATCAAAGAAGCCAAGGCCCAGTATGAACATATCAAACAATTTTATGGCTATAATTTTAAGATGATAAACTTAATGTAGATAAAAGTTTTTTTTGGAATAAATGAAATTTTTAGTTGAATACCGTTTTTAAGGTAAATGTTCTTTGCATACATATATTTTTCATTCCATTACATTCTCATTCATTACACTTAATAAAGTAACCATGTGATAGTCATGCAAATTTACTAATTCTAAGATATGGTACTCAAGGTTCAAGGATAGCTTCATCTAGTGAGAACCCTGCCCATCGATACAACACAAGATCTAGAGTAAGGTAAATGGAAAGATAAAAAAAGCATAGGAAAAGATTAAAAGTGAGTTGAGCAAGATTTTAGATGCTCTTAATAACCTGAATAAAGGAAAGGGAGTTGAAAAAAATGTAAGCCAACAAGTTCCCTCATTGCAAGAAGTGGTTGACCCTTTATATCTTTCAAGTTTTGGCCCACCTCAAGCCCAATCTGCTCAAGAGGTTCCACCGCAACACTTCACATATTCAACATATCCTGAAATACCATCAACTTCTAACCCAAGACATTATAATAGCTATATAAATCCTGTCTTTATTGAAAAGACAGTAGAACTAATTTCTGACCTAGATGATTTAAAAGAGAAAGAGAAAGAAAAGATAAGAGTGGAAACTCAGGAAAGCTCCAAGATTAGTATGTTATAGCAAAGGTTACGGGCTGTGAAAGAATTTGATTTTTATAGGTCAGTTGATGCTACTGGGCTCTGTCTAGTCCCTGATGTGGTCATTTCTCATAAGTTCAAAGTACCAAAATTTAAAAAATATGACGGTACGAAGTGCCTCAGAACTCACATCACCATGTATTACCAAAAGATAGCAGCTCATGCTCATAATGAAAAACTCTTAATGCATGTCTTTCAGGATAGCCTTACCAGTTCTGCGGCCAGATGGTATGTTCAGCTAGACAGAACCTGCATTCGCTCTTGAAGTGATATGGTACATGACTTCATTAGTCAATATCGACATATTATCGATTTGGTCCCTGATCGTTTGTCTTTACAGAATCTGGAGAAAAAAGCAAACAAGTTTTTTAAAGAGTATGCCCAGAGGTGGAGGGATATTACTTCTCAAGTACAATCTTTTTTGACTGAGAAAGAGACTACAGTGCTATTTGTTAGCACTTTAAAACCTCTATATTATGAAAAGATGATAGGGAATGCAACGAAAAACTTTACTGATATAGTAATTTTGAGAGAAATTATTAAAAGTACCATCAAGAATGGCAAGCTAGAAGAAAATGAAGCATCAAGCAAGAGAGTCCCAAAGAAGAAAAAAATTGAAACTTAGGCTGTGAGCTTTGATAGACAGCAATTTGGAAGTTATCAACCCTACTCACCACCAAGATATCTGTCATATTACCCTACTGTAAATAACACTTTCCCTCACCCATACCAATCATTTGTACAATTACCATACATCCAAACATATCAAACCCCTCATAGGCCTCAAAATACCATGTACAGTCCTAACATTCAACCTACCCCAAGACCCTAAAATCACCCAACTAACCCCATTGGTGGTTTACGGGAGCAACAAATTACCCGTGAGAAACTTATGTTTGACCCGATCCAATGACTTATACAGAATTATATAAGGAGCTTTACAACAGTCATTTGATTGCTCCAAGTAAATTGGAACCCCTAAAGCCACCTTACCCCAAGTGGTACGATCCCACAACCCACTATGACTACCATTATAGGATTATTGATCACTTCACCGAAAATTACACCACCCTGAAACATAAAGTGCAATGGTTGATCAAGGATGGAATGATTTACTTTGACACGGGAGGGGTGACTGCACCGAATGTTAGTGGTAATCCTTTGCCAAATTATAATGTGAATGCTATAAGTGAAGAGCAAGAGTGCCACGTGAAAAAAAGAGTGGCAGATATTAAGACACCTCTCAGCTAACTATTTGATGTTTTACGGAGAGCTGACATGATACAATTAGTAAGTCCACATAGCTATCATGGAGCATATATAGTCGGTACTAGTTGTAAGTATCATAATGGGGTAATAGGCCATTACATTGAAACCTATGAGCAATTTCACCAAGAGGTACAAAAACTCTTGGATTCATATCAGATGGAGGTCTATGAGGAAAGAGAAGACTTAAAGAATATTGAAGTGTCCATGACTGATAGGCCTATAAAGTTATTTCTAAAACCAGTGACAATTCAGTGTGGGAACAAATCGAAGTCAATCATAGACAAACTCATCCCCAGGCCGGTAACTTTTAAAGTCTCGACTCTTTTTTCGTACAAGGATGATAAAGTTATACCCTGAAGATATGACTGTGATACTGTAGTTCAGGGGTAAGAAAAAGATGTCTCCAAAGTCGACGCTTCCAATATAACTAGTGTAGGAGGCATTACCCGAAGTGAAATGTGCTACACTCTAGAAATGTTAGAGAAGGTTAAAAAAAGAGAAAGACGAAATAATCCTGAAGTAGAACCTGAAGAAGATCGTCCGAGGCCAGTATCAGAAAGAGAGGTTTATGAATTCCTGAAACTGGTAAAACATAGTAAGTATTCAGTTGTGGAACAGTTGAATAAAATGCCAGTTTGAATCTCATTATTATCACTACTATTAAACTCAGAGCCACACTGAAACGCCCTGCTGAAAGTGTTGAATCAGACATACGTGGCATATAATGTATCTGTTGAATATGTGAACCACCTGGCTGAAAATCTAGTCATGTCAAATCACATTTCATTCAGCGATGATGAGATTCCCTTGGAAGAAAAAGGAAATGCCAAGGCTCTGCATATCACAGTCAAGTGCAAGAGCCATATCATAGCCAATGTCCTTATCGATAATGACTCTGCTATCAATGTCATGCCTATGTCAACTTTGGTGAGGTTACCCATTGACTACTTTTATATGAAGGATAGTTAGATGATTGTGAGAGCTTTTGATGAGACCAGAAGAGAAGTCTTGAGGGACATCGAGATGCTTTTACAAATTGAGCCATGCACTTTCAATATGAAGTTTTAAGTGATGGATATCTCTCCATCCTACAGTTATTTATTAGAAAGGTCGTGGATTCATATGGCAAGAGTTGTGCCTTTTACTTTGCATCAAAAAATCAAGTTCAATGTAGAAGGTCAATTAATAGTGGTAGTTGAAGAGAAAGACATGCTAGTGACCCAACCATTGAATACCCCATATGTAGAGGCTGCCGAAGAAGCATTGGAATGCTCCTATCGATCTTTTGAATTAGTTAATTCTGTAGGTGAATGATTTAAAGATCAATTTTTTTTAAAGATAGTGATGAGCCAAGTTATCAACAAGGGCTGGTATCCAGGATCAGGGATAGGCAAAAACTTATAAGGGATAAAAAAACCTCCGACAGTAATAGATAATAGTGAAAAGTTAGGTTTGGGCTATAAGGTAGCAGAATGGGAAACCAAGAGAAAGCCATCAGAAAAGACAGCAAGACTAATGGTTATCTCACATTTGTATGAGATTTTCAAACCTGGAGGATTCATGTACCCAGATATAGGAAAAAGTATGGAAGACGCTTTTGTCCAGTTAACCATTAATGTTATTGAAGATGAAGTGGGGCTTAATCAAGAGGAATGGGTTCGCTTTTGTTCACTAGATTATGAGCTGAGTAATTGAAGTGCCATCAAGATACCTATGACTTTTGATACTAATACAATATAATTGTAACATCTCAATAGCTATTGCCCAAGGCATTGGGGTGATCTTTTTTGTTTGGGCCATTTATCTTTTATTATTTTTAATAAAAAATTAAGAAGGATGCATTTTCATTCATTTCTTCTTGTGTTTTCATTATTTTCATCTTTTCAAGCACATCTTGCCAACATATCCCATTTCATTCAATTTCAAGTCTTTAAATAAACATGAAGATAATCATGATAACAATCAAGAGGTTAGCTTTGAGAATTCAATTAACACTGATGAACTTGACAATGAAGAGAATTTTGAAGAATATGTTATGCCTCCGGACCTAATGAGATTGATTGAATAAGAAAATAAACCAATTAAGCCTCATCAGGAGATAGTCGACTTAGTGAATTTGAAAGATGAAGAGAATAAGAAAGAGGTCAGAATGGGCACTTCACTTTTATCAAAAAATAGGCAACGATTGGTAGACTTACTTCAAGAATTTGTAAATGTATTTGCTTGGTCTTACTAGGATATGTCAGGGCTGAGCACAGAGATAGTGGAGCACAGATTGCCCTTAAAGCCAGAATGTAAGTTAGTTCAGCAGAAACTGAGACGGATGAAGCCCGAAATGCTACTAAAGATTAAAGAAGAGGTGAAGAAATAATTTGATACAGGTTTTCTACAAGTGGCTAAGTATCCAGAGTAGGTAGCCAATATAGTCCCAGTTTCTAAGAAGGATTAGAAGGTATGAATATGTGTAGACTATCGGGACTTGAATAAGGCTAGCCCAAAAGAAAACTTTCCTCTGCCTCATATCGACACATTGGTAGATAACACGGCTAAGCATTCGATTTTCTCCTTTATGGATGGTTTCTCAGGGTATAATCAGATAAAAATGGCTGCAGATGATATGAAAAAGACTACTTTCGTGATCATATAGAGAACTTTTTACTACAAAGTCATGCCTTTTGGGTTAAAGAATGTCGGGGTAACATATCAAAGGGCCGTGGTAACACTCTTTCATGACATGATGTACAAAGAGATTGAGGTGTATGTAGACGATATGTTTGTAAAGTTTTGTGAGGATGAAGATCATGTCACCAACCTCAGAAAGTTATTTGAGAGGTTGAAAAATTTTCAGCTCAAATTAAACCCAGCCAAGTGCACCTTTAGGGTAAAGTCAGGGAAGTTGCTAGGCTTTGTGGTCAGTGAAAAAAGAATTGAAGTTGATCCAGATAAGATATGGGCCATTCAGAATTTGTCACCTTCTAGCGCACCAAAGGAAGTTTGAGGTTTTCTGAGAGATTGAACTACATTTCTCAATTTATCTCTTAGCTTACTTACAAATGTGATCCTATATTTAAGCTTCTTCGTAAAAATAATCCTAAAAAATTGAATGAAAATGTCAAGAGCGTTTGATAAAATTAAGCAATACTTATCGAACCCTCCAGTGTTGGTGCCACCTATCCCAGGGAAACCTTTAATTCTGTACTTAACAATATGTAAAAATTCAATGGAATGTGTGTTGGGGTAATAAAATGAGTCTAGCCGAAAAAAGAGAGCTATTTACAATTTGAGTAAGAAGTTCACAAAATATGAATCCAAGTATTCTTCATTAGAGAAAATGTGTTGTGCATTAGCATGGACTACCAAAAGACTCAGACAATATATGCTCTATCATACTACATGGCTCATAGTAAAATTGGATCTAATTAAGTATATCTTCGAGAAGTTTTCTTTGTCTGGAAAAATTACTATATGGTAAGTAATGCTCTCAGAATATGATATTATATACATGAGCCAAAAAGTAATAAAAGAGAGCGTTATAGCAGAATTATTACAGGTTGTGCTACTGAAGAGTATGAGCCAATGAAGTTAAAATTTTCTGATGAAAACTTAATGACTATTTTCTAACTAGAAGAAGGGGAGCATGGAGAAAAATGTTAGAGAATGTACTTTGATGGAGCTGCCAATGTGAGACATGAAATTGAGGTAATTTTATCTCTTCAGAAGAACAATACTACCCTGTAACAGCAAGGTTAAATTTCAATTGCACAAACAACATCGTTGAATATGAAGCATGTGTCATGGGCTTACAAGCTGCTATAGATAGAGGAGTGAAAGCACTGAAAGTATTTGAAGACTCAGCTCTAGTTATATATCAGTTGAAAGGAGAATGGGAGACGAGAGATTCAAAACTCGTTCTATATCATAAGTATATTCTAGAGTTAACGAAACAATTTAAAGATATCCAGTTTGACCACTTACCTTGAGAAGAGAATTTGATTGCTGATGCATTGGCTACTCTGGCTGTAATGATTCGAATTAATGATAATATTGATATTCAGTCCATCAAGTTAGATGTTAAGGATATACCAGCTTATTGCTCTAATGTAGAGGAAGAAGAATATGGAAAGCCCTGGTATTATGATATCCTACAATATATTAAGGATCAACAGTACCCAGTTCAAGCAACAGAAAATGATAAAAAGGTCATTCGAAGATTGGCTATAAGTTTTTTTCTAGATGAAGATATTCTGTACAAAAAAAATCAGGATTAGGTGTTATTAAGGTGTGTAAGTAAGACTGAAACAAAAAAATTATTGAAGAGGTGCATAATAGAATATGTGAGGTACATACCAATGGACATATGATGGCGAGACAGATCATGAGAGTAGGATATTACTGGTTGACGATGGAGAATGATTGCATTGACTATGCTCGTAAATGCCATAAATGCCAGATATATGCTGATAAGATCTATGCTCCGTCATCTGTTTTACATGTTATGGCACCACCATGGCCATTCTCAATGTGGGGCATGGATGCCATTGGTCCAATCATCCCAAAAGCTTCTAAAGAGCACAGATTCATTTTTGTGATGATAAATTACTTCACAAAATGGGTAGAGGCAGCATCATATGCAAGTGTGACACGATCTGTGGTTTGTAAATTTATAAAGAGAGAGATCATCTATAGATATAGGCTTTCAAAGAAAATTATTTCAGACAATGCTAAGAATCTAAATAGTAAGATGATGCAAGAAATATGTGTTCAATACAAGATCAAGCATCATAACTCGATGCCATACCGTCCGAAAATGAATGGGACAGTTGAGGCAGCCAATAAGAACATAAAGAAGATTTTGGAGAAGATGACCGAGACTTACAAAGATTGGCATGAGAAGTTATCATTTGCATTACATGCATATCGAACGTCAGTTCGTACCTCTACTAGGGCAATCCCATTTTCTTTGATTTATGAGATGAAAGTTGTACTACTAGTGAAAGTAAAGATCTCCTTCTTGAGAGTTTTAAAAAAAGTTGAGTTGAAAGAAGTCGAATAGATTCAAGAACTCTATGAACAGTTAAATTTCATAGTAGAAAAGAGATTGACTGCATTGTGCCATAGTCAGCTATATCAAAGAAGAATAATGAGGGCTCATGATAAGAAGATTCGATCTCGTTGCTTTTGAGAAGGAAAATTGGTCTTGAAGAGAATCTTTCTTATCCAACATGATAGTAGGAGAAAATAGACTCTGAATTGAGAAGGATCGTATGTGGTGAGATGAGTTTTTTCAAGTGGGGTGCTAATACTGACTGAGTGGATGGAAATAATTTACCCATCCTATAAATTCTGATGCTGTGAAGAAATACTATGCTTAAAAAAAAATAAAAAGTGAAAAAAAAAGTGAATGAAAAAGGAAGACTCAAGACGAAAACTCTAAAAGGACGGTTTGAGTCATAGGAGGTTTGTCTAAGTTGAAAACCTGAAAAGGTAGCTTAGATAAAGAGAATACAGCATCAAATTTAAAAGTTCGCTGACATGAAGGCTAACAAATTCAAAAGAGTTCCAAGTTGTTAAATACATCAGAAGGTTGAGTTTTCATAAAAAACTTTAAGATGTGTTATCATGATTATCTGATTGTTCATTTTGGGCTTTATCCCCATACTTATCCCTGTAATTCTCCCTTGATCGAAATTAGCCAATATTTTGCTAATAAGAGACAATCTATTTTGTTCTTTGTGTCTTTTTCTGATGACTGTTTCTCAACCATTCATATTCCTTTCTTCCTAATACCCTACCATGGAAGAAATGTGCAAATGCATTCTTACTTTTTGAGTTTGAAATAATGATTGATGAGTGAATAACAACATGAAAGATTTTTACATTACATTGAATAAGTCAAGAGTGATAAAGGCAGAATCGAGATGTTCAGGTTTCTGATTAGGATATTGAATTTGAGAAGAGATTTCTTACATGAAGAATGTGAGTGGAAGAGACAATTAAGAGCTACACTGGCTCGATCTTAGAAGAGCAGTGTAATTGGATATTTGAAGAATCAAAAAGCTTGATGCCCAAGAAAAGAGCTTGAGAAACTTGAGTACCATACATTGAATAGGAATTAATTGGCCAACATTTGCATAGCATGCATTGAAATTCATATGCATTGCATAGCATATACTACTTTTAAGAAAGTATAGTGTATAAATTCAAGAAGCAGGAGTGTTTCAAGATCCCACATAGAGAAGACAGATATGAAGATATTTTCAAATTTGAGAAGAAACTTGTCAGGTAAGTTTCTAATCCTTGAAATAGGATGTCTTTTGGTATCAGGATTGATTTATAAGACTTTTAGGCATAATCTCCTGAAATTCCTTCAAACACAATTTTCAACTCCTTTGAACATGATTGTCAAGGAGCAATTTACTTTCTAAAAGTCGTGGTGCCTCTGTTTAGAGGAGCAATTTACTTTCCAAAAGTAGTGGTGCCTCTGTTTAGAGGAGTAATTTACTTTTCAAAGTCGTGGTGCCTCTGTTTAGAGGAGTTCTAAAAGTCGTGGTGCCTCTGTTTAGAGGAGCAATTTACTTTTCAAAGTTGTGGTGCCTCTATTTAGAGGAGCAATTTACTTTTCAAAAGTTGAGGTGCCTCTAATTAGAGGAGTCATTTATTTTTTCAAAGTCGTTAAGCCTCTGATTAGAGGAGCAATTTACTTTTCAAAGTCATGGTGTCTCTGATTAGAAGAGCCATTTATTTTTTCAAAGTCGTTGAGCCTCTGATTAGAGGAGCCATTTATTTTTTCAAAGTCGTTGAGCCTCTGCTTAGAGGAGTTTTGATCAAATCTTAAAAAAAAAAAAAGGAAAAAAATGTCGAGTTGAGTCTTGATTGGGTGTCTACATCTTTGCGCAATTTCTGTTTCACAGAAAATGTGCAAAAAAGGGCAGCTGTAGACACCCAATTTGGTCCAGGCCCGGATCAATTGGGCTTGGCCCAAATAGGTAAGTCTATTTTTTTTTTGTATTTTACATTTTACATTTTACATTTTTATTTTATTTTTATTTTTATTATTGTTTTTATATATATATTTTTCTTTTATTGTTATCTTATGTATTTATTATTTATTTATTTATTACTACTATTTATTAATATATATATCCTTATTATTATTTTTTTCTTTTTTTTGTTAATATTTATATATATATTTATCAGATTATATGTTATAATTTATCTATTATTTAATCTTAATTTATCTGTTAATTTTTTGATTTATCTAATTTATTTTTATTAATATTTTTATTTGATTTTTTTTATTTTTTTGATTTATTCGGCTGTAGATTGGATTGGGATTTAATAAGAAAAGTCCATGTTGGATTCAATGATTGAATCCTGATCCAAAGAGGAGTTGAGATTGATCATAAACTCTTCTGATCAATCTCTATAAAAGGACCTTCAAAATCAAAGGAAACACACATAAAAACAGAAGGAAAAGAGTGCTGGTTAAGAGAAAAGGAGACACAGAGAAGAATTAAAGGCTAGGAAGGTTTTGGTGCGTTTAGAACAGCTCTAGGAATTAGCAGGAATTTTTTGAAGAATTTTTACGATTTTTTTTGGGAATTTTTGGAAAATTCCAGATTTCGGTTGAATTTTTCGACGAAAGTTGAATCTTTCGACGACTATTCCGGCCAACTTTGAAGTTTTCGGCCAACTTCCCAGTTTTCGATGAGAATTCCCAAAACCTGACTAACTTTTCGACGAACTTCTGGCGAAAAATTCAGATTTCGACGAAAATTTTCAGAATCCGGTGAATATTCAATTGGAGTTCTTCGGGATTCTAGAGAGAAGGAGGAGAAGAGAAAGAAAAAAAGAGAGGGAGGAGGCTCGGTCTGCTGAAAAAATGAAGGAATCAGCCTTATATACCATCCCAAAACGACGTCGTTTTTACGTTAAATAACCTAGAGGATCCGCGCGTTTTGCCAAGATCCGACCCGAACGTCGACCCGCTTTTTGACCGGTGCGTGATCTGCCTCCCCGAGCCGTTAGCCGAGCCGAGCCAACGTTCCGAGCCGTGTTCTTCGAGCCGTTTTTCTTCCTTAAGCCGAGTTGAGCCGAGTCGTTAGCCGAGCCGCTTCAAATTTATTTATTTATTTATTATTATTAGATTAGGTTTATTTAATATTTCTTTTATCTTTATTTTATTTTTATTTTTATTTTTGTTTTACTTTTCTTTATTTTTTATTTTCACTTTTATTTTGTTTTATTATTTTATTTTCTTTAAATAAAATCTAAAAAAAATATTTTTGGGGAAAAGTTGAAAGTATCAATTTTCTTCGAAATTAAAGTTTCAAAAAAATATTTTTGGGAAAAAGTTGAAAGTACCAATTTTCCTTAAAAATAAATTTTTAAAACGGTTTTTGAGGAAAAGTTGAAAGTATCAATTTTTCTCGAAATTAAGGTTTCCAAAAAATAATTTTGGAGAAAAGTTGAAAGTATTAATTTTTCTTAAAAATAAATTTTCAAAAAAAGTTTTTGAGGAAAAGTTGAAAGTATCAATTTTTCTCGAGATTAAAATTTTTAAAAAATATTTTGGGAAAAAGTTGAAAGTATCAATTTTTTCTGCACAAAAACAATCATTCTTTTCTTCATTTTTTTTAATGTTAAATAATCCGACGATGGAGCCTTTGCAAGTGAAACAGTTGTTTTTCTTGCATACTCCTGAGGTGAGGGAATTTTCTCAATTTTTTGCTAAAAGTATTAGAGTCAATTGAGAATAATTTTCAATAATTAATCATTTGGTAAATTTTTAAGGCTTATTCGATAACACAAATTTAAGCTGGTATCATCTTTTGATGGATGTTGTGAGGGTGCTATAACCTTTCTTACACGTAACTGAACTCCAAAACTTTGTTCTGATTAGTAGACCTGAACTTATTCTTTTAGGGACCCTTAAACTTAAGTATTCCCTAAAAAAATATATTTTTTAGATGATCAATCACACTTAAATAAAAAAAATTGATGTCGACCCTTTAAGTTAATTTCTAATAATATATTCGTAGACGTTACGACAATATATAGTACAGATACTGAAAAACCTATGAACTGCGTCGTCTTCTCTTCCCTCCTCCTCTCTTCGCCTACTTTCATATGATGTGCTTACATCTCCCAATTATTTGATTTACTGCATTCAACTGAAGCTGACTCAACCCCAATGCTCCTCAAACCTTACCGAACCAGTTCAGTTGACTGGAAGCCCTCTCCAGTGGTTGCCCTTGCGACCAGCGCCGACGATTCTCAGATTGCGGCCGCTTGTGAGGATGGCTCCCTCGAGATTTGGCTTGTCTCTCCTGGCTCCGTTGGCTGGCACCATCAGCTGGTATCTAGGCTTTCTGCCTCATTATTATTATTATTATTATTGTTATATTATTATTATTATGTTGCTGACTTTCTGTAGACTATTCATGGGGATTCTACTTGTTGAGTTTCGTCGCTTGTGTGGTGTTGCGCTGGTTCGAAAGGCCTGTCTTCTGGCAGGTTGTTCTCCTCAAGTATTGATGGCTCAGTCTTGGAATGGGATCTTTTCGACTTGAAGCAGAAGGTTATTTTTCTTTTGCCATTTCTGATACTCCCTGCTTTATTAACATACTGGTTCAAGCCAACATGTCTTTATTGAATCTTCTATGTCAATTGCTTATGTTGGTTAATTTTTTATATATTGCTATGATCCAACGAGAGTGATACATGTTTGCACACATTCTTTTGATAGAATCCCCCAGATTTTTTTCTTTCTTTTTTTCTCATCTTTTTTATATTTAATGTGATTAAGCCATTATGCAGATAGTGCTAGAGTCAATTGGGGTTTCAATCTGGCAGATGGCTGTGGCACCCATTAATAAGCTGCCAGCTCTTGAAGAGCCGAGGTCTCAGCATCTTGGAAATGGGTATTTGAATGCTAAATATGAATATAATGATAGAAGTGATGGGGAAAGCTGTGAAAGTGAAGATGTTTCTGACTCAGAACAAGTTCATCAGAAACTAGTCGAGGATAGACATGTAGCAATTGCCTGTGATGATGGAGCTGTGCGGATATACACTATTTCTGATTCAGATAAGTTAATCTACCATAAAGCGTTGCCTCGGGTCAGTGGTGAGATATCTACACCTGATTGACTTTTCTTGCTAGGTTATTGCTTTTAGTTTTACTTAGAGCTTCTTGGTGCTAATATCATTTGCAGGACGTACACTAAGTGTGACTTGGAGCCATGACTCAAATAGGATATATTCAGGGAGTAGTGATGGGTAAGTTTGTCATCAAAGCGAATAGCATATGATACATGTTAGTTTATCTGACAGAAATGCATACTGTACTTAACGATATTTCTTTTCATGCTTATAATTAATTCTATTTTACTGAACTTGTATGACCTGATGGTTAATACTTTACAGAGCTTTTGCACATCTTTTATTTCATTTAATCTTGTTTAGTGTAGTAACTTCTGTACTAACCGTCTTGCAGGTTGATAAGATGCTGGAATGCTGATTTGGGTCATGAAATTTTCAGAAGCACAGTTGCTTTTGGAGGCTTGTGCAGTGGGCCTGAGCTTTGCATATGGTCATTACTTTCTTTGAGGTACACATGGAATCTTCTTTGTCAACAGAGACATGCATGTGTACATAGATTCATAAAATGGTGCAATGTCAATGGTCACTGTATCATAAATGGTTAATGTGCTTTCTTTTGATGATTGGTTATTGTTAAATTCAGGTGTGGAACTATTGTCCGTGCAGACAGCACAGGCTCTGTCCAGTTCTAGAATGGTGATAATGGAACTCTGCTCCAGGCACATTCTAACCACAAAGGTGATGTGAATGCCTTGGCAGCAGCTCCAAGTCAGAACAGGGTGTTCTCTGCTGGGTCTGATGGACAGGTATTGATGGCAAGGGGGAGGGGGTGATGTCTTCACACTTTATTCTAAGAAAGGCCAAAATTTTAAAAGAAAAAAAAAGAAAGAAAATTGGTGTATATAGTTTTCACTTTTCAACTATCTTTTTTTTTTTTTTGAAATTATCTCCATCATATATTTATCTAGTTCTCTGTCACTAGTGTCTACTTGTTGCTATATTTTGTAGGTTATTCTTTATAAGCTTTCAAGTGAGTTGCTTCAGTCTAGTAATGACAAATCTTCTTTTGAAATGATGAAAAAATGGGTATATGTTGGTTATGTAAGGGCTCATACTCATGATGTCAGAGCCTTGACAATGGCAGTGCCCATTTGTTCTGAAGGTCTGTTCTTGTTTTTTATTCCATGTCAATTTATTATTTTATTTATTACAGTAAAATTTAAAGTTGCGTATTTCCTTCTTTAGTTAACCAATTTGTGCACGTATACTACTGGATTTTAAACATTTTTTTCCTTCTAATTTCTAGGCTTTTTATCTGAAGAGGCAAAAGACTTGCAAGGTAAAAAGGGGAAAAAGGTAAAAATAATTAGATGTAGGGAGAAGAAACCCCTTGATTTTAGTTATGGTAAATGGGCTCACTTTGGAGTTCCAATGCTTATCTCTGCTGGGGATGATGCGAAGCTCTTTGCCTACTCTGCTAAGGAGTTTACTAGGTTCTCTCCACATGATGTTTGCCCTGCACCTCAGAGAGTTCCAGTACAATTGGTCGTTAATACAAGTTTCAATCAAACTTCTTTTCTCCTAATCCAGGCTTCCTATTGGTTAGATGTTCTCTGTGTTTGTGTTCCTAATGTGGGTTCTGTTCCCTATGGTGGTCTCGTGACAACTAATATAGTGGCTCGCATTAAGAGTAAGGCATGCCGGAAGATCATTTGCAGTGCAATGTCTAACTCAGGGGAGCTTTTTGGTTATTCTGACCACATCAAATCCAGCCTATTTGCACTTAGTAGGCAAGCTGGCCAAAGTAAATGGACTATTAGTAAAAGGCAACTCCCTCAGGAACTTCCATCTGCACATTCTATGGTTTTTACCTCTGATGGATTACGGTTGCTGATAGCCGGGCATGATAGAAGGATCTATGTAAGTCCCCCCTTTTTTTTTCCAAAAAGTCCCCCTCTTGGCTTTCTTATACTATCCATCTTATAGTAGCTATAATTGTGAGTTTTTGCCCTCAATTATGTATTTCTTGATATTTTTGCTTTAGTGAGTGGAGTGACTATTTTCATTCTCTGAAATAACTTGTAGGTTTTTGAGGTCTTTCACCTCTTTTCTCATGGCTTAGTGAATCACTAGATTTTCACCTCAAACCAGAACAATTCAGATGCTTTTAGCTGTAGAAACATTGTCTTATATTTTCCAGGTTCTATGTCGTGTAACATTTTTGCAACCCTAGTGTGTGTGTGTGTTAATGTGTACTCAACCCTAGTACACTTGCTTCTTGTAATATAATCTGGACATATGAAGGAGCAACCAAGGAAAGGAGTTTCCAATAGCAAAGTATGGAAGCTCCTTTAACCTCCATAAACCTCAGTTCCGCTTAATTATTCAAATTAAATAATAAACACGGTGTATGAGAGTCCACAAAATTCATTTGTATCTTATGTATGAACATTGTTAATTACTTGGTATTACAGATTATAGATTTGGAGAGCTTGAGACTACAGCATACCTTCATACCTCGTTGTGAGGAGCATGAGAAGGAAGGACCACCTAGTGAGCATCCCATAACAAAAATGTTTACGAGTTTTGATGGCCAGTGGTTAGCTGCTATCAATTGCTTTGGAGATATATACATATTCAATCTGGAGATAGAAAGGTAAGAAATTACATTAGATACAATTCTTAATTGATGTTACTTAATAGCTATCTAGTTGACAATGCCGTTTCTAACTGAAACCTATAAATGACCATGTATGTGAGGTGGGCTGAGGTTGAAAGCTTTTTGATTTTTCATTGCTTTAGTTTTCTTTGATTAAGTCTTGTTTTTCATCAGGCAACACTGGTTTATATCAAGATTGGATGGCGCCTCTGTTACTGCTGGTGGCTTTTCTCCTCAGGATAACAATGTGCTTATTATCACAACATCTTCAAACCAGTTCTATATATTTGATGTGGAAGCTAGACAATTGGGAGAATGGTCCATGCAGCATACATTCACGCTTCCCAGAAGATACCAAGAATTTCCTGGGAAGGTTATTGGGTTAACTTTCTCCCCTTCATCATCCTCCCATCCATCAAAATCATCATCGCTCTGTTTATAGTACCAGGTACTGTTCTTATTCTGTTTTTTTTTAACCATGCTGCAGTGGTTTAAGAGGTACTTCTGTCATGCTGTGTCTATACTTACGTTGTCATTGTAGCCATATCTTAATAATTTTGACCAGCGTGATGCACACCACCAAGATAGGACATAACGATGGATCTTGGTGCTTTATTTTCTTCTATTTTTTCTTGAGTTCCCAGCAATGGTTTTTACACTTAGCACTGGTAGCATATTGGTTTCTTCCATTACCTTTTTATCCTTACATAATTAATTTTCTAGTATTTTGCTAATATGTTATCTTAAAACTAACAGGCTCATCTCCCACCAAAATTTTGGGGCAGATTAAGTGTCTTTTTATTGCTTTAGGCTTTTTGGAGATCTAGTAAATTTATGGTCCATTCATAATTTCAAGGGAGATATGCTAAGTTTGGTGGGAGACATGGAGAAATATTCCTCGTGGCTAATTGTGTTGCATTTACTGTTCTGTTTTGCTAGTCATTTTTTTTTCAACTGGATTATTTTGTTATAAAAAAAATCCTAGTTGGCTTCAAATCGTTATTTTGCATACCCTGGAAAAATTTCACTTTTGTGGTGCCTAATTTATTTTTTAAGCATTTAATGTATGGAATTTGTAACTGCAGGGCAATGTGTTCAATTGACTTCGGGAAGCCAGTGGATCGAGATGATGACAGTGAGTTGGTAAATGGAGCTTTGCTGAAGTTTCAAGGTTCTCTCACCAATATGAAATGGAAAGAATTGTTGAGAGATTGTCAAACAGAATCTAAACTTGTAGAAAAAATAATTTTGATTTAATTATTTTCCGGGACCCTGTTTTATTTATTGGGCACCTCTCAAAACATTCCATCTTGATCGTAGACAAACCATGGATGGAAGTGGTTAAATCTTTTGATGCTCCACCTGTTCAGAGACATATTTTTGGGACATAAATGCATGTGGAAGAAAGTTTGTTCACTGCCTTCCTATGGGAAAATTCCCTCTTCGGAGTCCCACTCGACTTTTATGTAAATGGGGTGGGGGTTTGAGATCCCAATCATCTTGTGTGTTGTAGTCCACAATTTTTGTTAACGAGCTTTAGGTTTTTTGAGGTGATTTAAATTGTTTTGTTATATATATATATATATATATATATATGTCCCAAAATAGGCTATTATTTTGTTCCAGCCGGCACTACTCAAACGTTGTGTGATGTACTACTGCCATCAAAAGCAACAATGACCGGAGAATTACAGATTTTGAGCAAAAAAAAAATTTTTTAAATCGATTTAGAAAGCCTTTTCCCACGATACTAGGGATTCTGATAAAGAAATTTTCATTCACTATTGAAAAGGTAAAAGAATCGCCAACCAGAAACTTGGAAACTCAAAAGGAGTTAATTATAATTATGATGGCATGAATACTAATATGCTTGATTAGCATAGTAGCAACCCTAAATAAATTATTTAACATCATAAATTGTATGTAAAACTTAGCAAATAAGCATGCTTCACCACTTTTAATAATATTATAAAAATATTATTAAATATAATTTGTTAATTTTTTAATAATACTTTTAATGTAACCGAATCTAAATGGGTTGAACACAAACTCCAAGTTCATATTTAGAGGTGCTAATTAGGTCGATCCATCCTCCAATTAGTGGTAAATGGTAATGTAAATATCCCACGTGCAGCGAGTTTCGATTGGCCTTCTCTCTACAGAATGTCTCTCAATTAAAGCGTAGTTAGTAAGAATACGATGCCTGGATGACAGCGAGCCACCGCAAGGCCAACAACTTAATTAAGATTTAGAAGAAAAACCAGAGTTGTGAGAAAAAAGAAGAGCGGTTTAGCGGTGAGACAGAGCTAACATCTCTCAGCATTATATATATATATATATATATGCGTAGATTATATTAATTAATGTAATTTTTTTATTTTTTATTTTTAAATAAATTATTAAATTTAAAATAATATTTTTTTCAAATAAATTTTAATTTTAATTTTATCTTAAAAATATAAAAAAATATAAAAATTATACTAAATCAAGTGCATCTCTGTTTAAATGCATTTGCACCGAAAATTATAGTGTTTTTAGCCCCAAAATCCAATTTTTTAGTTTGGATTGGAAGCGCGAACAACATAAGGCTTGAATATACTAATAATAATAATAATAATAATAATAATAATAATAATCGTAGTGTTAAACGTGAGGACAGGGGGGGTGAAGAGAGCAAATGAAAGGTTGGGGTGGTGGAGTTGCTTCCTCGAAGCGCCGATGGAGAGGTCTGGCCATTGGCGTCCTCTTCCTTGTGATCCTCTCAATGCTCGTTCCCCTTGGATTCTTGCTTGGCCTACACAATGGCTTTCACTCTGTAGGTGCGCGACCCTTCTTCAATCTTACACTTACAGATCTGTTTTTGATTAGGGCATCTGCATCGGCAGCGCTCATTGTGTCCGATCAGAGCCGGAGTCCTAGATCTAGATTTCACTCAGTCTTTTCTCTTTATGTATATATTTTCTCCTTGTCCTACTCTGCATTTCTACTTTAACGCACGCTTGACTCATAGCAATATGAACCAGATCTCTGATTCTACTCAATCATCCATGCTTTTTTACCTACTTCTCGTTTCATTTACGCTTGACCTGTACCTCTGCAGGATTTATGTCTCTTCAACTAGCTTCACCTTCGGTAAGTATTTTACATTGCTTGTCCATTCCATTTACTGGCTTTCACTCTATTTATCTCTATGTACTTTCTTTTCTATTAAACTCTTGCCTATATGGTTTTTGAGGCTATGATCCCTATTGAACCAAAATTTTAATTTCCGCCCTCTCATTAGTTTTGGTTGCAAAAATGTGAAAGTTTTACGCTTAAATCAATTTCTTTCTTCATTTCCAAATGCAAATGCATTTTGTCCAAAAAAGAAATGTCAAGTTAAAGTGGAAATCAAATGAAATGATCTATTTTCGTCTTCTGGAAAAATTAAAATAGTCGTACAATAATATATCATTCTCTGAGTTTTCTGACAGGGGGATCGTTCAAGCCATATAGATAACCTTGTGAGGAAATTAGGACCTACTCTACCAAAGGTTTGTTTGCCATTATGCTACTTTATGTGTGTGTTGTTTCTGGAATATGATGTGTCTTTCCTTTCCTTCCCTCTTCCACTAGCCCTATAATATTTATGATTGGTGTTCATAATGCTCAAGTTTTTGCATCAAAATTATAAATGGTTTGGGGTTTTAATACATTGGATTTCCAGTAGAGTGATATGTGGGAAATTTGGATATGCTTTGTTTGGCTAAGGTACTGAAACTTAGTTTCTTACCAATTACTGAGACATAAGACAACCAACCCATGTGGGCAACTAAACTCACCCTGTTTCCAAGTTTATCCTTCCCTTCCTTCATCGATCCTATAGATGATATGGTCAAGGAATTGGCATGACTAATATTAAAGATATATTACATTTTGCTCTACACAGATGCCTCTCGTAGTCATAGCAAAACTAAAGAGTGATAAATGAATGATATTAAGATATGTGAGACCGGAAAATAAAGGAAAATCCTTGTTTAGGTAATTGGAGACAGATAGGACAGGGTAGGATAGAACTTTCTTTTCACCTCTTGATTGGTATTTTTAATATTGTATCAAAAAAGGAAAATAAACGAACCTTTTAACTGAGTAAGAAGCTAAATTATTCAGTCATATTTCAAAATAGAATAAAATTATGTTTGTTTCTCTATTTGAGAATAGAAATAAGAAAACGGGGAGTTAAATGAAGGTGAAAGATGATATGCTGTTATGGAATTGTTTCAGAGAAAATTTTTCTAATTGTGGTGAGAGCTTGTATCTTGTATTAAGATGTTGCAACTTTACTTATCATTATTCTTTATCCTTTCAGTGGTGTTTTTAGTTTTTTCAAAGCCCCACTTCCTTGACTAAAAATTTCTCAAACCCAAAATTCTATGAAGAGTCTTTCATTGTTCTTATTACTCTTTTATTTCAAACTAAGCATTGGCTCTTTTGATAACCATTAATGCCTAAACAAAGAAATTTGATATATTTTTTTATCAAAACAGAAAGAAAAAGAAATTTGATACATAGGTCCTATCATATAAATGGGAAGTCCTTGAATAGCTATTTGTTCTCTGTTGTCCTTATTGTCTGGATATACCAACCAAGTTCCTTTAAGCAGACACTTTTGGAAATATGTAGATTATTCTTGCTTTTTCGTTTTTGTTCCTCATGACATGTTCTGGTTATTTTGGTTGCATATGAGTTTTTCACTACCATTTAGATAATGTAGACTCTGGTGCCAAAATATTGAGGTTCATAGATACATGTCTATTAGTAAATGAACAGCTTTTTAGTGGGGCAGCTGCCCTCACTCAAATCCTAAACTATTTTTAACATATTATCAAAACAATTAGAACTTTGGTGACCCCTTAGTTTTGCCCCTGTTAAATTTGGAAAAATTTTCGTTTTTCATATATTAAAAAATAGAAAATATTCAGAATAATCCATGTCAATAATCACTCCACTTAATAGTTTAAATCATGTGATCTTATTTGTCAGCAATGTATGCATATTGCTGAAAAGTTTGTTATGTGTTACAGAAAATTTTTTAGTGTGTATATTTAACATCTCAAAATAATGTGATTTTCTCTCACAGATTATTAGAGTTAGTGGTAAAGCGGGAATGAAAGCCTTTGTTGATGAAAACGAGGGATTATGTGAGTTGAAATATGGGAGCTACTGCATTTGGAGTGAAGAAGATAGGGAAGAAATGAAAGATTCCATAGTGAAGAAATTGAAGGACCAGCTTTTTATAGCCAGGGCATATTTTCCTAGCATTGCAAAAATCCCAGCCCTGAACAAGTTGTCCTGTGAACTGAAACAAAATATTCAAGAACTAGAGCGTGTCCTAAGTGAAAGCACTACAGATTCTGATCTTCCACTACAGTAAGTTATGGTTCTTTTTTCATGACATTATAAAATTCCATGAATAAGGCCAATTATTACAGGTTTGATCATTTACTGACTAGAAATGTTAGTTTACATGTACAATTTTGTACTCCCTCCTTTTCAAATTGAATGTCCACTATGGCACAAAGCTTTAGGAAATGGAGTATTTTGTCCCTTTATAACTTTTACCCTTCAAGTGTCCTAAAAGCTGGAGGGGCCACCTTAAGTTAGTATTTCAGTGAAGAGCAACATTGGAAAATGTATTTGATTGGGGAAAGTTGACAATATATTGACCCATTCAAAAATAGTAAAGTGGACATTCAGTTTGAAACAGATGTAATATATGGACAATTCATCCTTTTGCACTCCGATCTGTTCATTCATTTCCCTCCTTGCTACTTTATCCAAATCCAGGATCACGGAATTTTATCTTTTCAGCTTATTTAAGATTATTCTTTTAATAATTGGCTGCCATATGTTTGCCTGAAAGACTATACCATGTTAGATGTTTATCTTTGACCTGATATGCTAACGTGTTGCATCTGGTAGAACTATATCATTCCTGCATCGTTTTTAAATGCCTGTTGTAAATGTTCCTGGTGAGTGCTGATTTGGTATAACCTGAGCACACTGGAGCAAGCTTCTTATACTTAGTATTGATTTATTTAGTACTAAGTCAAGCTGCTATAACAAGTAGTATTAAGTTAAATGGCCTATCCTAGCAGTTTAACTGAAGTTATCATTTTAGATCGTAAAGATATCTCCAAGTAGGTTCAACATCTTTGTGGGTAATGCAGTGTGCTTTGGCCCAGCAGTTTTCTTGCCTTCTCTCTCTAATTCTGTCCTTTTGGTAGATTGGTCAGATAAATAATGGCCACAATGATCCTGTGTTCTTTAGCAAGCCAGAAATGTTCATATTTTTTGCCTATGCATCAATTGTGTTTACCTGATATATCAGGATTGAGAAGAAGTCACAAAGGATGGAAGCTGCAGTAGCCAGAGCCAAATCAGTCTCTGTGGATTGTAATAACGTTGACAAGAAATTGAGACAAATATTTGACCTGACTGAGGATGAAGCTAACTTTCACATGAAGGAGAGTGCCTTTCTCTACCAACTTGCAGTCCAGACAATGCCCAAGAGCCTGCATTGCCTGTCTATGAGACTAACCATGGAATATTTCAAAGACCACTCATTTGATAAGGAGCTGTCCTAGAAATATTCTGATCCCTCGTTGCAACACTGTGTTATATTCTCCAATAATGTCATTGCATCATCAGTTGTAATAAACTCAACTGTTATGTATGCAAGTGTAAGTCGTAGTTATTCTTTGACATCATTTCATTTCTATGCTTTAATTCTAATGGTGATGCTGACTGGTTATCCTGCAATATTTCAGGACAGTATGATCCAGGTTTTTCATGTGCTGACTGATGAACAGAATTACCATGTGATGAAACTTTGGTTCCTCAAGAATACTTTTAAGGATGACGTAGTTCAGGTGTTGAATATTGAACATAATAATCCAGATTATTATGATAAAGCAACTCTATCTCACCTGACCTTACCTGTGGAGTTTCGAGTTTCCTTTCACAGCAGTGATAATGCCCCAGCAACCCATAATAGAACATATTATGTATCTATTTTCTCTCATTCTCATTATCTTCTTCCTAAGATATTCAAAAAGTTGGAGAAAGTTGTGGTTTTGGATGATGATGTTGTTGTCCAGCAAGACTTGTCAGCACTATGGAGCCTCGACATGGGAGCGAAAGTGACTGGTGCTATCCAAATTTGCTCAGTGAGGTTGGGTCAGCATCGGAGTTATTTGGGTGAAAGCAGCTTCCAAAAAAAATTCATGTTCTTGGTTGTCTGGATTGAGTGTAATTGATCTGGTTAGGTGGAGAGAGCTAGGCATTTCTGAAACATACTGGAAGTTGGTGAAAAAGGTGCGTGAATGCTTATGTTGGATAATATCTCTTATAAGTTCAATTTCATGTGCAAAACGCTGTTTTAAAAATGACATTAATCATACATTACTTGGTATGCAACCAAGCTCTAACCTAAATCCTTTTTAAATGTGTTGTATGTATATTATGCTACATCACCCTTGACAACAGTTT
Source organism: Durio zibethinus (assembly GCF_047325235.1). Taxonomy (NCBI): domain Eukaryota; kingdom Viridiplantae; phylum Streptophyta; class Magnoliopsida; order Malvales; family Malvaceae; genus Durio; species Durio zibethinus. The sequence goes on along the minus strand of NC_143165.1, from coordinate 185,653 downwards.
TGTAGTCCAATATAATGTAGAAAAAATGCATTTATCAATCAATTGAGCAGTTAGTAGTTTCGAACCGATGATTAGAACAACACAGACGTGAACTGCAGGTCAGCATGAAAGAGGGATCTGCTTTGCTTGCTAGCTTGCTTACGTTTCAGGATCTAATATATGCTCTTGGTGGTGTGTGGGTTTTATCGGGCCTTGGTCATGACTATGGGCTTAATATTCAAGGCATCAAGAAAGCTGCAGTGTTGCACTATAATGGAAATATGAAACCTTGGCTTGAGCTGGGAATTCTCAAATACAAGGCGTACTGGAAGAAGTTTCTGAACCATCAAGATCAATTTCTAAGTGAGTGCAATGTAAAATCCATAATGAGTTGGTTGTCAGGTTGACTCTTTGAATCCTTGGAAAATTGAGGGCTCAAGGAACGAAGTGCCGAGAATTTTGACATTGAGCTAGAGTTTTGAAGTTATAGATGGCAACAGTGTAGCTGTGATGAAATTGGTGCACATATTTCATTAAATAAAAGGACTGCGAATCCTTGGGGTTGAGTTCCCTGGAGGTGGTTTACAGTTGCTTGGGCAAGATGGATTTGAGGTTTTCAAGTGATTGTTGGAGAAATGCCGAGTTAGAGGAAGAGCTTCATTATCTGCTTCTAACTTTGTCTGGTGCAGTGAATTAATGTGAGAAACCTTGACAAAAAATCATATACGGAGAAGGTTGTGATTTGCATGTCTGTTCCAAGGATTTTCAATGACCATTCAAGACAATTGCATGGTTGTTGGTGAGAACAGAGTGGTGATGTGCCCTTCAAATTTGGATTTTCTACATGATTAAGAATTTGTTTTGTTCTTTAGGTAAAATTGTTTTGTAGTTTAGGTCATGAGGAAAACAGTAGTCAACTAATTAATTCTCCAATTAATTTGTATTATTTGATGGTGGATTTCCCTATGTTCAGATGAATTGACGTAGTGCTTGCTGGTTTGTCATATAGATTCGCATTGTTTTCCCTTTGTTTTTTTTTTTGTCTTAATGCATTTTTACCGTGACAGTATACCGTAAAGCATACTCTGATCATGAGTTGTCCAGAGCGCTTGCAGATATGGCAGCTTCTCTTGTTGATTAAGCTAGTCAAAAGTACGCTTGAAGGAACCAACCAAAAAGTAAGTTGTGCAATTACTAATGGAGGATATATATATATATATATATATTTATATATTTCCTTTTGTTTTAATTATTGAGGTTCGGTTTTGCTTTGGAATTGAAATCCATGGCTTGGTGCATGATACTTTGCTAGTGTCTCTCGTTCTCAGCCACCAATGTTTTATGGCTGCAAACTCTTAAAATCCTTTGTCCTTTTCTGTTTGTATTTCTATCTACGGTGTCTGTACTGATTCATTTACTTTGAATTTGATGACCTTTCTTTTCTATTTGCTTTTGTAAATAAGAAAACAAGTTGAACGCCTATCTTCGTTTATTTAGTACTCCCGTTTTTTTATCACCTTTCTTTTCTATGATGCTTCAAAACAAAGTTTTTTTTATCATTATTTTTTAACACTTCATACTCTTATTTTTTATATTTAAAATTTATATTTTAACTTTTTTAGTTTTTTTACAATAAAAAATTATGATAGATCAATATTATAAAAAATATTAAATACATAAAATTAAAGTTTTTAATATGTGAAAATATAGACGGAATGAGACGGACAACTTGTTTTGTGGATTCCATTTTTATGAAATAATAAAGCGCATAGAGCCTCTAAAACATTGCTATAATAACAACTTAGCTTATGCTTGTGGGGTTTAGGGGATGCGTCATCTGTTTCGTTCAACCAAAAGCTTGAAAGCACTAATAAATATACGTAATAAAAAAGGAAAAAAAAAAAAAACACTTTGTTCTCAGAATAATACAAATTGTATGAGTAAATGGTGATTGGCAACACAATCCGATCCCTTAAAGCATAACTGTTCCATCAAGAGTCAAGACATACAATCTTAAATCTAAATCTAAGCTGCAGAGCCAAGAACATACTACGAAAGGAAAATTAGCTAGCGGGAACAGCGGTGGATAGTTGTTGCACCGGCAGCATTAGCATCGAAGGGCCTCCAGGCAGAAGCAGTAAGCAAGCAAAGGTCTTTCCAACCAAGTTTGAGGGCGCCATTGTCCTCAACCAAGGTATAACCATCAGACGGGAACATGCCTAAGAGCAGCGTGGCCTGCGTCGCTGCATTACCAGCAAGAGAGATGCCCTTGAAGCCGGACTGCTGCAGCTTCTCCCTCCAATTATGGAATTTCACCTCCTGATCACTTCTGGAAGGGCCTCCTAGTGCCAGCACATTTCGTATCTCCTTGGAAAGTAGCTGCTGCTCCACCACGTGCCTCTCCTGGCTCTCCTCACCGTAGCTTGCTCCTAGGGAATCAAACAGGGCTGAGTAGTAGTGTATGGCTTCCACAAACCTTCCCAAAAATGAGCCGGCGTGGCTCAAGTCCTGCTCTACCACCGTCACTACTTTGGGTGCCAATCTGAGTACCTCAAAAGACATTATATTCGTCAACACAACGCACGTGTTAGGGCAATTAGATTGCCATACTACTAATACTATATATGCTCTGGTCGAATATTGTTTTTAAATTAATCAAACGTTCTAATTAAACTTCAAAAATCACAAGAAAATTAACACCGCATGAAAACAATCACTTTTAAATATCCATATGACCAAAGGATTGATGTGCTTCCACATACAACACCTCAGTTACAAACGTTATATAATCTCACCAAAATTAATTAATGTTCTTGTTTAACTATATTAAATGAAAACTAAGATTAGCAAAACTTGATTTATGATGGAGATTGGAGAGGGCAGACAGTGCAAAGTTTTATAGGAGTCAAACAAGCAAAACAGGGTCTTTTATTTAGATTTCAATTTATAGTCATGGATAGTTATGCTTCAGACAATCGAAGAATTTAAGCAAACAAAACAAAACAACTTTCATTTATAGTTAAAGAAGTGGGCAACAAATTAAGGTGAAAAGAAAAAGCGACATGAGTGTGTATTTGAGATCCTGGCCTTGCGCATCTATAAAATTATTAAGAATTATGAGTTAACTAAGTCTAAATGAACAGTAATTAAACAATGAAAAAATAAAAATGAAATTTATGAAAGCAAAGGCGAGCAAGTGAGTAAGGACGTCATTAGTCACCTCTGCAAGAGCCACAGCGTATTGGTATCAGAACCAGTTACGTCGTAAAGAGAGTGCTGCAGCCAGTGAACTGCTACTGCCTCCCTCTTGCTCACGTTGAGCCTCTCGGGTTCCAAATTCCCTACTTTATCTGCCACCGGGCAAAATTCGAACGGAAGCCCCAGTTTGTCCGCAAAATCAGATAAACGCTTCCCGGTCGCCTCCAGGGCCTCCAAGGAGGTTCCCAGCCCCGTGAGGCGCACGTGCGGAGGCCCGCCTGGTCTTGAAGCAAGAATGTGAAATAGCCCAGGCCATTGCAGGCCTTGCATAATGTCAAGATCTATTATGTGCACTCTCTCCTCCCTCTCGAACGCTTCTTGTATGGCTTGATTGGCTGTGAAATGCGAGAACTTGACGAATGGACTTATACCGTTGAACACCTGGAATGCCGATACCATCTTTTGGGTATGGCTCTGTGGAATCGATGGCAGCGCAGCGCAGATTCCCAGGCACGAGCTCACCAGCCTTGCCGACATAGCCTCAGAGAAATATGCTGCCACGCGCTGAGCAGACGTCCCAAACGGCGTTGATAGTTGCGAGAGCTCTAACAGCATCCTATTTGCTTCCTCAAAGTTATTAGCTGAAACCGCCTCAGCACACTGCAGGAGTAAAGTCAGGAGGTGCAATCCTTCTTCGTCTTTCTTCTGCTGCCGTAACTCCTCTTTCCTGTCTCTAGCGCCGCATGCTTGGACGGTTTGAACAGTGGACGTGGGCGTTGTAGTAGCCGTCGAGGTGGTCTTCTCCACTGGGGAAGGGTTTTCTGCTGGCGGCATCTGCTCTTGAGTCTGGTGGTGCTGAGGTACTTGAGATTGAGTCTGATTTAGCGAAAGAACCGGTGGTGTGGTCGCAGAAGGGCTACTGCTAATCTGATTGTGATGGTGCTGTTGGTTGTTACCTGTGGCTGCGCTGTTAGAGATGGGAAGTGGAGTTAACCCCCAGTTAAAGTACTGACTCATGGCACAAGATTCGGTCAAGGAATAATTAGGAAGGCTATCTAGGGCGGAGTCCAAGTTAAGCGTGAGTCCAGAGGAGCCTTGTTGTTGACTATGGTGCCTCTGCAACAAGCCCTCGGGCAGATGCAACGTTGGCGCCTCCTTCGTTTTCCTTTCAAGTGGATCCATTAGGGATCGAAGCCTGTACTCGAGAATGGCAGCGAGGTTTGAGTTGCAGGGGTAGATGATCTCCCGGACGTTGTGGATGAGCTGAGAAATGGAGACGTTAGAACAGGTGTGGATGAGGTCCCTTATAATGCCGTCTATCCATGGCGTGGCCGAAGTGTCATCCATAGAATTCGAGATCGGAGTTAAAGAACCAGGAGCAGTAGTTGCTGTTGTGGTGGCAGCAGCGGCGGTGTTTCGGTTTCTATCTGTTGGTGGAAATAAGGGCAAACCCGAGAAGCCACAAACGGCAGGGGGCTGAGGATTATTTGTGGAGAGGGTGTCGATGCAAGTAAAGTTGGAGGTGGTTGTAGATAAAAAAGCAGGTCCGCCTGACGTAACGGTGGTGAAATTTGCAAAAGGGATTATGTTTGTATTCATATTCGTAGTGGAGTGGTTGGGGAGTGGATTAGGGTTATTATTAGTGGTTGCCGCTGCCAAGAAAGAGCAACCCATGTTCTCAGATGCAAGGCTGCGGCGAGGAAACCTGTGGTAGTCAGCAATCTCAGAAGCCATCCTCTTCCTCATCATTTTCCTCTCTGATGTATTGCTGTTGGATGCGCTTGTTACTGGGTTTTCAAGGCTGTTGCTGCTGCCTTTGATTTCACTACCATTTTCACCTACAAAATCACAAGCTGCCATGAACAACAAGATATTCGCTCTCGCTCTTCATAGTGGGGGATCAAAGCTTACTGACCGCTGCACGTTACGCATTTAAGTAAGCTAACACTAATAAGTTAAGTACTAGTAGTCTATAATATTACGATAGGAGGTGCGAGCAACAATAGGGGCATCCAAACAGAAAACGGTACGAGAACAGGGACAGCGGCTTTGGAATTCCCCTCACTTGCTCAACTCTCTAATCTTAGCACGCCCTTCTATGCTAGCTAGGCCTAGAACTAATTTGTTTTGCTTTCTTCTTTTTTTTTTCCTGCTGGTTTTTTATATATTCTTCTTTCCTGCTCTCTTTCTTTTCTTTTAGGAAAAGCAAATATTTTAATGCAAGTACGCCATAGCCATGCCTTGTAAATTTTGATAACTGGAAGGAATTGAAGAAATTATTTTATATATAATAAGAAGGAAGAAGGGAGAAGGATGGTGGTAGTGGGTGGCAGTTAGCTAAACGCCCTGGTGTGGATGAATTTATTGCGACTGGCAAAATGGAAAGTGGCAAATATTATGAATGAAACGTAACACTATTCATGAATCAATATGATATTGAGGGTGTAGGATATTCAGGCATGTTGGTAATAAAAGAGTAAAATTAGGCAGAGAGAGACAGAGGGAGAGAGAGAGAGGGGCAAGTAAGTTGATGGGCTGTCAAAGAAGGAAGCAAAGCGAAGCAGCGAAGACTTTGTGGATTGGTGTTGTGCTGGGGATGATAGCCTGTTGTTCGTCGTTGCCTGTTTGACGTCTTCGCTAACGCTCTTCCAACGTCCATTACTTCAATGTATTATACTCCCCCTCCCCTTACCAAGCAAAGCAGGCACACCGCAAACCCAATTTCTTGCATTCTTTGCTAAGTACTATTATTTTCTTTTTTAAAATTAAATTAATCACCCACCTCTGCAATACATCATATATAATTTCTTTTAAAATTTTAAAATTCGTTTTAACCTGTAATTTCTTTTTTAAATCATAAATTTAATTTTAACCTGCGAATCTTATTTGCAGAAAAAGCAGGTCTGTAAGAATTAATGTGCAAGCAAGCAAAACTCGTTTCCTGAATGTGAAAATGACCGATTTTATGGGAAGCATCCCTCTGCCAGGCTCCACGGATTAAATTTGCAGCACTAAAATTTATTGACCCTACATTTGATGCAATGTCATTGATATTATGTTATATACCGAATAAACAAAAAAATCTTATAAAAAATTAATTATATTTACGATTTAAAATTTTAAAATTAATATTTTATAAAATATCATTATCTAATAAAATGATGACATCAAATATATATTTTTTAAAATTTTAAATTTCTAAAAAATAAATACTTTTAATCTTAAAATATATTTATAATTAATTTTTTTAGGAGATATAATGGTGTGGTTCACTATGGTATATTTGGTGGACGGTCATTATTCGTAAACAGACAATAACACCTCATAAAAAAATTAATATTAAAATTTTAAAAAATAAATACATTTAATTTTAAAAATATATTTAAAATTATTTCTTTATAAAATATCTTTTATAATTCATTATTAATGTACACTACTAGAAATTTAGGCTTTACAGACAATTTTTCATTGATAAAAGCTGAAAATCCATTGATAATAATATTAGCAACGAAAAAATTTCGTTGGTGGTAACTATATCGATAATGTTATTTCGTTGGTAATGATTAAAATTTGTTAGTAATTATTAATGGAAAATCTGTCGATATTATGATGAATTTTTCATCGATAATTACCTATAAAATTTTTTATTGGTAATAAGCATAAAAATGATCACAAAAGAATTTTTTTCATCAGTAAATTCATTGAAAATGGTAAAAATTTCATTGGTAATAATAAAATTTCATCAGTGAAAGTATAATTTCATCAATAATTTAAATAAAAATATTTATAATTATTAAAAAAATGTAATTATTTTTGAATAAATTATAATTTAAACATGTGTAATTATTTAAATATGCTATTATTATTACTTAAAATATCAAATCTAGATAACATCCATCAAATAGATCATAAAACATCCATTAAACATCTATAACATCTATAAAATATCCATCTATAAAAAATCCATAGCATCCATCTATCAAATACCTTATACAAATTCAATAAAAAATGTCATTGTGTTGCTGTTGGACCTCATAATCTAGAATCTTCAATGCTGTCATTAAGTCTAGAATATTGTGATGGTGGAGTTTGTCTGAACCCCATCAATTGCATCATCTGATTTATGAATGACCTAAGCTTAACTCTCAATTTAGTCTTCAACTCATCAATTTGTTCTTCTATGTAAGGCTAATGAGCTTGAGGAGGCATAGATGACAAATCACAAATAGGTTAGATGCTCCTACTGTAGCAGTGGATTGAGTTGAGTGAAGAAGGTCCCCAGATCTATTTGTTAATCCAAAGCCACACACATGAGCGCATGTAGTTTCAACCTCTCTAATAACTTCAGTCCATACTTGTGGATCGAAATCTAGATGATTAGAATAGTCTTTATTGTATTTTTAAGATAATGCAGTAGCGTAGCTTTTTTACAAAAAGTTTAAAATAATAATCATTACTATAGGACCTGTATAATTCACTAAAATATCACAACTTCAAATAGTTTACAACTTTAAGTATAATTTTCACATTTTACAAAGTCATTGCATTTTAATATACACAAGACTATCTAGTTTAATACAAGATTTCCTACAATGTCTTTGCTTTCAATTACTTCACTATATACTTTATCAATAATTACAATAGACAAACAGAATCACAAACGAAAATATGTAATAATTTTTACCTTTCACAAATGTGATTTCATCTAGATAATAAATAGAAACCTTTCACAAATAAGTAGTCATCGTAATATACTATTAACATATATAGTTTATTAATAATCACAATACATAGCCATCATCACAATGCAAAATACGTAATATACGGTAAAGATAGTTGATCAATAATCACAATACACAACTATTATCACAATTCAAAAAATGTAATAGTTTTCACATTTCACAAATATCATCTCATCATAATATACTATAAAGATAGTTAAGCAGCAATTACAATATACAACCAGAAGCACAAAGTAAATTATGCAACAGTTTTCACTTTTTACAAAATTTTGGCATCATAAAACACACAAGATATTATTTATTTTAATAAAGCAAGGCAGCAATTTCAAATTATTCACAGTAATTTGAAAGTCACATTAACTGACAACTTTGGACTTGTTGTCAACAAAGTCATCACATCATCTTGAATGTTTGTGAGTGCGATTGAAAAGTTTTGTAAAGATAGGTTTTCATTGCAACTTAAGTGATTGCATTTGTTTAGACACATTCAATTTATATACTTTATTGACATTTGATGATAAAAAATAACTCGTGAAAAAGATAATACCATTCTTCTTTTTTTTTATGAATAAGAAAAGCAACCTAGTTGCCAGTATACTTTGTAATACTTCATTCTTTTTGTGTCTAATGATTTTGTTTAGCTTTGGCAGAGATGGTTTAGCATTTAGGAGAGCTCCATACATTGTCAATAAGTGCTTCCCAGATTGAAGCTATGAACCACCTCTACTTTATACCTTTGCTCTCTATAATATTATCAATTTCATGCTCTTTCATTGCCAATTCTCTCTCATTGAACAATAAGTCTTTCAATCGATTCTTTGAAATATTGTTCCAAGCTCGTTGAATAAAATTATTATCTGACTCAGCTCACTGACATTTTTTCTAATATAATAAATAGCAATACAATAAGTCGTTGACAATAATTTGAACTTTTAATTCAAATCGAATAAAAATATAAAAAAATAAATATTCATTTACTACCTTAAATTTATAAAATATCATAAACTTAATTGATATAGGTATTTTATCCCATGTCAACCAATGACCAATATAATTCGCTTGAATTATTCCTAAAATTATTGAGCTAACTAATGATTGCTCAAAACAACTACCAACATTCATTTATTGGTAAGATTAGTTTAACTAAATGAATTCATTAAAAAACAAATAACAATATGAAAAAAATTAATACCTTTTTCCTAACGAAGTAATCTATACCTACTTCTCTAGATCTAAAAGAGTTGGTAACCCTTTGTTTGCCTCTTACTCCTTTACTTAGTTGTCCTCCCTTCTTTTTCTCCAACTAGTGGATCATTGGCTAATCCTGGATTGACATGCTACTTCATTCATGGATCATCTATCATCAATATCGGAAGTGACCGATATGGTCGATCAAATTGTATCTCTGGTGAAACTAACCTGCATGGTAAAGTTGACACGTATGGTGGATCATGCTGTATCGGTTCTGATGATGACCCAATATGTAAAGTATCTCTCATAGATCTTGTCTTAGAACCACCTCAATGGACAGCACTCTTTGCACGATGTCTCAACATTTGATCTATATAGAATAAAAACATTCCATAAGTATTCTAATAACACAAAGAAAAACCAAACATATGTAAATTACTTTAGTAATACAAGATTAAATGAAATTAGCAAAATACATTTAATTTTAGATAAAACAAATAATACAGTGTTATATTTACTTGAGATATATTGTGAACATCGAATAAACATTATATATAGCATTAAAAGTCATACTGCATACTTCAATCGTTGTTAGTAGAAACAAACTCATGTGTTTCATCATCATCATTATCTTTTTCTTCTTCTTCTTCCGCTCTAATCATTTATGTTAAATTTATATCTTTATATTCATCGATGGCAATAAATGTAGGATTATCAAGTTTTTATAAGATAGTAACATTTCGTGGAATAGAAATTTTAACTTCTTAGAACACGTCTTTATTTAAATTAATTATTGGTTCTTCATCTCCATTAACATTTCTTACTTGATATGTATTTTTTACCTTTGTTTTGAATACTGCCCATCAATCATTTCAATTTTTTTTTCTAAAAGGATAACTTGTATAGGAAACTTGTTGTACTTGTGAAGCTAAGACAAATGGTTCATTATTAGCAAGCATTGAATTATATTTAATTTTAACAAGACCAATGGGGATCTACCTTTACCCCATTCTCTATGTCAAACTAATGACATTTAAAAAGTATAACCTTATTTCCTACTTCAAAATACTTTAACTCAATGATATCTTTCAAGATACTATAAAAGTCACGTTGATAATCATTCTAACAATTTCCTTTCATACATACCCCATAATTTATTATTTTTCGAGTTTGGCCATAGTTAACCATATGAAATTTAAAACCATTGACAAAGTAATATTTGAAACACCTAACCATACGTCCAAGGCCATAAGCTATCTCAACTAGACGATAATTAATATTGCCATTTTGTTTTTCAACCTATCCAATTGTAAAACAAAAAAATTTTAATCATTATTTTTAATATGTAATAGCATTAAAATTTCTCTTTACATATGCTAATATATGCTAAACCTTTGCAAATTGTATTAACCATTGCTGGAATCTAACATCACGTTTCTCCAATTCTGCATCACTTATATTTATAAAGTCTCTTTTCATTGATTCATCAAATATCCTATCATTGTCAATTATAAATTAAAAAAATTATGAACTTACTAGAAACATAAATTATAGATTTCACATATTACTTACTCAATATAAGATTTATTTCTTCATAATTCAACCAAACATATAAGTGTGCCTTGGTGTGTTCATTTGTTGATAGCCATGGAGATTTATCTTATGAACCAAATGCTTAGCTAGGATGACTAAAAACTGAATAACGTCCTTCAAATTCCATGACTTTTCTATCATCATTACGTGAAACTTGATTCAATCTTGTTGATACATTTGGATCAAAATAGAATGAGTAAAAAGTGAAAATCTCTTTGATAACATATGCCTCACATATAGATAATTTAACAAATGTTTGATTGGTACATTTTTTCTTGAGATGATGATAAAACCTACTCATCATGATATTATAACACAAATGTTATTGAAAAAAAATTAAAATAATCAACGTTAATGTCTAACAACTGAAATATATTACCTTTCAAATGGATATATCCAATGATATTAAACAAGTCCACTAATTTTTGCCTCATTAGGTAAGTGAATGGGCAAATATTTCATAAAATCAAAGAAACCTAGAAAAAAAATCTTTTCTAATTTGTAGATTGTTTCTATAATATTTGTTTTCAATACTTTCATATTATTTATATGTACTTCAGTAGAACACAAATCTATGAAAAAATGAGATAGTTCAGTAATTATATCTTAAATAGAAGCAGGCACCAATCACAAAATGTAATGGGGAGTAACAGTCGCATGAAGACATGACAATTATGACTCTTCATTCCATAAAACTTACAAGTAGCCATGTTTATGCACCGAGTAATGTTAGATGCAAAACCATCAAGAAGTCTTAATTCTTTAATCAATTCCAACTTTAGTCATTTGCAATACACCTTAAGATCTAGTACTGCCTTTATATTGTCTTTGATTTTACCTTTAACATCCATTATTGTATTAAATACTTTGCTAAAGACATTACGCTCAATATGCATAACATCAAGATTGTGCTGAATCATATTGGTTGACCAATAGGGCAACTCACAAAATATACTTTTTTCACTCAATTATGACTTTCTCCAAAACTATCTAACTTCTGATCACTATATTTCATGCCAAATGTGACATCAAGAAAGTTATCCAACCAAGTTAAAATTTTTTCACCTGATAATAGAACAATAGGGAAGTCACGCTCAACTTTTTTAAAAAAATTTATCTCTTTGCCTTCAAAAAAGATGATCAAGAGGTAAAAATTGATGATGACAATAAAAAAAAGAAGACTTCTTACCACGAGCCAATCGAAATAACTTTCCTTGTCTCATACAATAAGGACATAATAATTTTCCACTAGTGCTCTAACCAAACAACATACCATATGTAGGAAAATCATTAATTATCCATAAAAGAGTTACCCTCAAATGAAAATTTTATTTTCTATAATCATTATATGTCACAACACCATTTGACCATAATATTTGTAACTCATCTATTAAAGGTCATAAGAAAATATTTATATTTTGACCCAGACTACTCTTTCCTAGAATTACCATATTTAAAAAGATATATTCTTGCTTCATTTATAACTACGATAGTAAATTGTATACCACTATCATTACTGACCAACAAGAATATGGTTTTGCACTTTGACCAAATGGACAAAAATCATCAACACATAATCCTAATCATAAATTTCTCACTTTAAGTGCAAATGATTCATGGCTACGATTGAAGTATTTTCAAGCTTCACCATCAATAAAATGTCAAAGCACACTATCATAACTTTGGTTGTAAGCCTGCCATGTCATATATTTAGCATTTTTAGTTGATAGATAAAGTATTTAAAGTCTTGGTATTGGTGACATATATGTATGATTTTATAAGAAAATTTTTTTTGTCTCACCACTAGACTTATTCCTTATATATTGAAGATGACCACAAACCAAATAATATATCAATTTTGTTGCTTCCTTATAAAACGACATGCAATTATTTTCGTAAACATGTATTTTTTTATAACCAAATCCTGGTTTCGTCATTTTTTTTTTCCATTCTGTAGAAGTTTTATGGTAATTTATTATCCGCTGGCAATATATCTTTCACCATCCTCAATAGACAAATAACTCACTAATGTTAAACTTAAATTTATAATTTAAAAGTTGGGACATAGCAGAAAGGATTGTGTACTTCATACAGCTTGACCACAACAGTTCATTCGAATGATTCAACAAAGAATAAAAGCTTGTCGTGTCTACACTTGACTCTTCTTCGGATGGTTCTTTTGCCTTATCGCATCCATATCTAGTTCTCTTGTTGCGTCCATATCAAAATCAAGATATATAGCATCTATAACCATTCTACTATAGGAATTTTCCATCTCAAAATCAAGATATATAGCATCTATAACCATTCTACTATAGGAATTTTTTATTTTTATTTTTTTCACTAGTTTAAAGGTATCTTTGTTTATTGAAGAAGCTTATTTTATTTCTAACTCCCATGTGAGACCCAACTCGTATAATTTATTGTAAACCCCTCATAATAAAGGTGCTTACGCACAACATTTGCTTTTAAAAATCTTTTATTCTCACATTTGGCATAATGATACCTAATCTTCCTATTACTAATAAAGTTTGGTTGAGAATAAGTATATCCAATAAATTTTTTCACACCATCGTAAAAGTTTTGAGTAATGTATCCATTAACATCTAAACGAGAGTACATCTAAAAGCGATATTTATCCATTATTTAACCTTAATTGAACTGAAATATGAGCAATTAAAGTCATATAAAGTATTAAATCTTTTTATTGATTGACCATATGAGCAATTATTGTTGTACTAAATAAAATTATTTAAATGATAATATGGGGTAATTATTAGTCTACTTTAATAAATAGTCCATCAATGGCACAAAAAGTCTTGCAAAAATTCATCATACATACTACGAGACAACACATTCATAACAAAATATTATTAGTTTTAATGATAGAATTTTATCTTTGATCTTGGCCTTTTTAGTTCAATTCCGTCGATTTTGCAGATAATTTCTCTTATCGAGGCACTTCTATATACGAAGCTTATTCTACTTTCAAAATAGGTGGAATGGAAAATAAAGAAACTTAATATGATGAAAATAAATTAAAAATCATATTCATTATAGAATATACATTTGCCTAAACCCACTTTCATAACACACATTCATGGATAGATTATGGAAAAGAAGAATAAAATAGAATAGTTTAATTTATTTATATTAAGTTTGATCAATATAATAAAACCACAATATTTAAATAATTAGTAATACATAAATTTCACTAAATTATCAAATATATAAATTATTTCAAAACAAATATAAATCTTAATAATATATAAAGTTCTTCAAAACAATATATAAATTATAACTTTAAATCAACATAAATAATTTTAATTTCTATATTTATTATTGAAATTTAAAGAATATTGAATATAAAACATCCATCAAAATATATATAAATCTTAATACACATCAAATCCAAATTAACTAATATAAATCTTACACATCTAAAAGTTAATAAATCTATAACAAAACCTAACAAGTATCAACAAAACTTTCACAAATAAAAAATAAATTGCTCAACAAATAAAAAAATCCCTAACAATACTAAAAATAAATAAAAAAAAATAACAATACTTAACATTAATACTCAACAAAAAATTCAATAAAAATATGTAACCAATAAATTTCAACAAATATATAACCAAAACCCAAACAAATTTCAACAAATATAAAACCAACAAAAACTCAACAACTTGGTAAAACCCAAACAAATTTCAACAAATAAACAACAGATAAAAACTCAACATATTGGTAACCAAAACTCAAACAAATATCAATAACTTTATAACAAAAAATTAAACCCTAAACTCAACAAATATACTACATTTCTTACATCATAAAATAAAATAATTTTTAAAAAAACTTATTGGATGGGAGGGGTGACTTGACTAGCTAATTGGTGTACTTGGATGGCAGGTAGGAGTATCGGTGAAGGTGAAGAAAGAGGAAAGGGAGATGGGGAGAATGGGAGAGGGTAGGGATTTGGGGAATTAGGGTGGGAGGGGAAATTTAAGGGAAAATGAAGTTGCTTAACTAGTGGGTTTCAAATTTTTTTGGTTTTAAGGACAAATTTACCAAAGGAATTTTCATCAATAATGTAATTTTTTTTTCAAATTCTTTTATCGACAAATTTAGTGACTAAATTTCCATAAAAAATGTCAATTTTTTTTTTCAAAATTTTTTACCTACGAATTTTTTCATTGCTAAATCTGTAAGAAACTTTTACTGACAAAAATTTTTGTTGGTAAAATTCATGGCAATTTGAACCTAACTATCACATACAGATTACCGACGGATTTAATTCCACCAGTAAATTTCATCTATAATTTGTCGATAATTTTTTTTTTTTAAATTCTGTCAATAATTAGCGATAAAAAAATTTCATCAATAATAATTGAATTTCTAATAGTGATAAAAATATTATATATCGATAATGTATCAAATATAAATCTTACTTATTTTAAATGATAACCTTTGCATTTTTAACTTGGCTTATCGCTCTATAATTCATTCACATTGAATAACATCCATGCGTTAATAGTTTATAAACAATTAAAAATAAAAAAAAACTTTCTAACAAACTAAATATTGGATGGACTTGGATGAATTTGATAATATACCATGGGTGTTAATTGGTGATTTTTGTCATAACATATAAATTCATGAATTTATCGCTAGACACAATTTTAGAAGTCATTACCTATCTTTTTTATTTAGTTACCAAATTAAATATGTCTCATTTTAAAAAAAATTTTCAAATTTGACTCAGGTATCCTTAAAAGAATAAATTCTAGTCTATGAAATCAAAATTGGGTTTGAGAGTATGGTTTCATGTAAAAAAAATTATAGCATCCCTACAACGCCTATCCAAAATTACCAGTTGATTTTGTGTTATCCAAAGTTTTAAAATATATTTTTTTATTTACTAAATAATTTATTACTTCAAAATCATCAAAACCTTTCAATAATTTGTTAAGATTTTATTTTAAAATTTAAATATTTCAATAATTTGACAAGAATGAAAAAAAAATCAATTTAACTTTTTAAAAATATATATAAGTAAACTTTTTAATAGTTTGATAAGATTTAATTATGAGATAAATTTTTTTCAATAATTAGTAAGATTGATATTCAAAACTTATTTATAAATTTGTTTAAAATTTCGTTAAATCTTTTAATTGATTGGTAAGATTTAGTTTGAGATTTAAATCTTTTAATAGTTTAATTGGATTGATTTTATTTAAAACTTTATTTATTTTAAAAATCTAGGTTCTGATCATAAAATTAAGCAATATAATATTTTTATTAGAACACAGGATATTAATATTTTTGTTTATCAAAAAATAATTTTATCCTTTTATTTTGTTTGTATTCGAAGTTTGTACTGATCAAAGTTCGTCCCTCTTACACATCCAATTTCTTTTCGTGAAAAATTAAAAAAATCTATAATTTAAAATAATATAAAATTTCATCTATCTATATATTTTTAAAATCTATAATTCGATAACATCGGAAGTAATTTTTAGTGTTATTACTAAAAAGGAGATATGTGAACATTTTAACTGATAGAAAAAAACGAAGAATAATTTTAGCGCAAGAGATAAAAGGTGGAATTGATTTCAAACCTCTAATTCTTGGCTGACGGAAAAATTAAAATTGGCCGTTGAAATAAAGCTCTTATTATTGTGGTTTATTGTTCTGTTATTTTTACGGTGCAAAACATTCTAGTCCCTTCTCTCCTTTTTCCCTTTTTTTTTTTTATTTTTTAGATTTATAAGTGGGTGATCAAATCCATTTTCCAGGGTGCCAAATTTTGTGGTTAAGTCTAATCCATTAATAGATACAAATAGTCAAAGAGCTTTGCACAAATCTCTTTGTTATTGACAATCGGCAAATTAAGCTAGGGTAGACTGCCATTTTTCTTTTTCCTTTTATTACATGAGAGAAAAGAAGAGAGAAAGAGAGAGTGCTATATTCAACGAATTAGCTTACGCTTAAATGGTTTGATTGGGGTGAAAGCATCTAAAACTAGAGAATACCAGGGATAGAAACATCCCTTGCGTTAGACAACAAAAATGCGAATTCAAAATAATAATAAGAATAATAGAATAGAACTAACATGAAAAGTTAAAGAACCTTATGGTTAGCAAGCAAAGGACAGAACAGGTAGGCAAGTAGTGTTTTGGTCAAGGAGGAACTGTCAAACTCCAGTTCCCAAAACCGTAACCTAGTGTTTGACATTTTGCATCAAGATGCATCATCGTCTTCATTCCCCACCAACTTTTTCTTATTTTTAAGAATTCTCCACCTACATTTTGGTATAACATTCTTTTTTAATACTAACTAATTACTTACTATGTGAATAGAGTACAGATTATATATAAGATGTAAAACAAAATTAATTTTATAATAATTTAATTTGATTTCTTTTCAATTTTTATCTATTGCGCTGCTGCTATATAATTATAATTATAAAATAACAATAATAACATACGTTCTGGTCTTCTAATTTTTTAATGGGTGATCATTTCACTTTCTTTTCTGGTCGGAGGGGTGAGGCGGCCTTGTTTGACTCAAGTCCCAGAGCCAGCAGCCAGCTCCTCTCTAGATTGTAGACTAGGCTTTTTGGGTTTTGTTTTCACCGATGACGAAATGAAATTTGAAATGCTGTAGTAGTAGCGATCCATGAAAAGGTGACTGCACACTGGCAACGAACCAAAAAGTAAAAAGATCACACATTTTACGAGGACAGAAAAAACATTATTAAAATTTAATCCCACATGGAGATTTAGATAGTGTACAGGCGCAAAGGACACAGTAGTTGTTTGGCGTGAAAAAGTTGGACGTCTTTTAGGGGGAGAGCAAAGATAGCATTGTCCTTTCCGGGGCAGAAGCACAAGTCTTCTCTCCTCTCCTCTTGCCGATGCCTGCCTGGTCTGCACCAGCACTACTACTACAGTACTACAACACCTACAACTACAACACGTGAGAGGCACATTCTCCGAGGCAGACAGACCTCTGATTGCGATGAAAGATCCCAGCCGCATCAGCCTTTTTCAAACCTTCTGATTTCTCATTCATTTTTCCCTGGGAGACTCTGCCCCACCCTCACGTCCCTGTTGCTTCGGTCTCTAATTGTGCGCTTCTGCTTATGCCCGTTTCTCTTTTCAGTTCCATCTCGAGTAGAATTTGCGCCCTTTTTTCTTTTCACTTTTTACCATGACCATAACGGTTAAAAATCCAATGTTGTTGAGCTTGACAAATTCAATGCCACCTTTAATTTGATATATGCACAAGCTCAAGAAGGGTTGGACATTTCCATTTGTACTTAATTAACTGACAGCATAAATAAGTACTTAATACAACAGATTTAACAATTTACACACACGTATCGTAAAAAAAAAAAAAACAATTTACACACGCAGCAAGCATGCATGCACCGCACCGCATCTCTCTTTTTGACAGTCTCAATGAGAATTCCAATTCGATCCACAAATTGATGCATTGAGATTTGAGGCCACTCAAATAGATAATTGTGGATGGATCGGAGGTGTCGCAACTGTAATGATTATCCAATGATGAAGTTATTATTATTATTATTATTATTATTATTATTATTCAAGGAAGAGGAATGAAATTATTAATATTTGAAGTTCTTTCCTTGTTTTTGGGGTAGGCCCGGGGAGAGTTTTGCTTGTCTTGTTGTGTCAAACAGACCACGTACAAGGGGTTGGATTGGATTGGAGGTGTGGGCGGAGTGGACTACGTATCTTGGTTCTTGGCTTGGATAATATGCGTAGAGGGGGCAAGGCTAGGACACATGTGAGACAGGCATGGTCATGTCAAAGAGCAAAAGAAGGGGTCACACTCACATGATGCCGGAAGACTAAGCGAAATTCGCATTATGTTAAAATATATTCATGCAGATGCGATAATTTGTATTGATAGGAAAAAGACGCAAAAACATTCGAGGCTTTACAACACAACAACGGTGTCCAAATAAAATTAACACGCAAAAAGTTGCATGCGGCTCATAGCATAGGCCAAATCCAACTGCTTCTAAGTGCTAACCCCTAAGCTTCCCCATCACCACCCTGCATTTTTTTTTATCACATCTATCTTCATAATTCCGGTAGGCTGTCAAATGGCGATCCTTTTTGGGGCCTACCGCCTCCATTCGCTTAGATTTGTCAACAATTCAAATGGGTGAGCCTTCAATTTGTTTGTTTATTTCATCCTTCATTCATCGATGCCACCATTCTTTATTTCTTTTCCACTATTAAAAGCCTAGATTTATGGTTTCCAAATACTCTGTATGTTTATTCTTACTGTTTTTTATTTCATTTTTTATAGAGTTTAAGAAAGAAAACATTGGCTTCGATGTAGTTTATAATAAGTTTTATTTTTTCTATAAAATTTGTAATATCAAAAAGTTAAAAAAAAATAAAGATTATTAGCTGTCGAAATAGGACATAAGATAGGACTTTGGGCATAAAAAATTGAAAGGAAAAGAAATAAATGAAGGGGATTAGTTTTATTTTGTTTTATATTTTTAAGAATTGAATCAAAAAGTTGGGCAAATGAGTTTGTGGATTTACATATAACATAACTACCCATCCATCTCAAATTGAATGTCCATGTTTGATTTGAAATTGTGATTAATCAACACTCATGTGATTTATTCATAAAATATTAAATTTTTTTAAACATAAAAAATAGAGATTATTAAAAAAAAAAAACTCTTTGCCTTGAGTGTTTTTACACTCCATTAATTTTCAATTATTCTAAATATCATTAACAAATTATAGTTTTTAATCTCAACAATTAAGAAAAAAAATTAAATTAATATGCAACCTTGAAAAATTAAGAAGTACTCCGAAAAGAAAAGTGAACATAATTAATTTTTAAAAAAATGAACATAATTTTGAGATAATCTTAAAAAAAGTGAGCTATCAATTTGGGATGAAAGAGTATATAAAGATTGAATTGTACCTAATTTATAATAAGAAAAATATCCAATGTAAATGATCTATTTATTTTTATATGTGGACACTTTCAAAGTTGTAATTAATTTTTATAATAAAAACCAATTTAAATTTAATTTTTAAAAATTAATCATTACAATAAAATAATTAAATTTGTCCACTGCAAAAAAAGAACAAAGAAGGTAATAAGAGGCACTTATTTCATGATTTCTCTTTAAAAGCCACTTGGTTGGTGAAAATAACGAAATTGGACAACATTTAACATTTCCATATAAACGCTGTAGATTTTTCAGCAAGGCGACGTTCTTGGTTCAAAACGTTCATCTAAAAAAATAGAAAAGTTTTATTGCAATCATTTGTCTCAAATTGAATGTCCATATTTGATTCAAAATGGAAATTAATCACGAGTCACATGATTTATTGGTAAAAAATTAAAAATTTTCAAGTATAAAAAAAGGGAAATTAATAAATAAATTCTTTGACTTAAGTGTTTTTACACCATTAATTTTCAATTATTCTTTATATCATTAACAAATTATAGATTTAAATATAAACAATTAAGAAAAAGTTAAAATTAATATATAACCTTGAAAAATTATGTTGTAAGTATTCATGAAAGAGAAGTGAACATAATTTTGGGATAATCTTAAAAAAAAGTGAACGATCAATATGGGATGAAAGAGTATATAAAAATTGAATCGTACTTAATTTATAATAAAAAAAGGTCCAATAAAAAAGTCCAATGTAAATGATCTATTTTTTTATGTGGACAATTTCAAAAGTTGTAATTAATTTTTTACATTAAAAACCAATTTAAATTAAATTTTTTAAAATTAATCATTACGATACGATAATTAAATTTGTCCACTACAAAAAAAAAAAAAAAGTAATAGGAGGCACTTATTTCACGATTTCTCTTTAAAAGCCACTCGGTTAAAATAACGAAATTGGACAACATTTAACATTTAACATTTCGATATTAACATTGTCGATTTTTCAGCAGGTGACGTTTTTGGTCAAAAAGTTGCCAAAACACTGTTAATGTAGTGTTGGCATAAGATGATACCTTAAAAAAAAATTATAATAATTTATGCATGATGGTTAAATTATTATATTTGTTAAGTATTTAATAAAATTATTTGACAATGATCTTGAATCACTAAAAATGATCAAATCACAACTTTAGAAGGTAATTTAATTTTCATCTAAAAATGTAACAAATTTTATTATACCTATACGTCTCAAATTGAATGTTTATATCTGATTTGAAATAAAGATTAATCAACAGTCACGTGAAATATTAAAAATTTTCAAGTATAAAAATTTTCAAGTATAAAGAAAGAAATGGAGATTAATAGAAAAAAAAAAACTTTTTGACTTAAGTGTTTTTACACTCCATTAATTTTCAATTATTCTTTATATCATTATATCATTATAGTTTCTAATGCTAACAATTAAGAAAAAAAATAAAATTAATGTACAACCTTGAAAAATTAAGTTGTTAGTATTTTGAAAAGAAAAGTGAACATACTTTTGAGAAATCCTAAAAAAAGTGAACAATCAATTTAAGACGAAAAAGTATATAAAGATTGAACCATACCTAGTTTATAATAAGAAAAGTATCCAATGTAAATAATTTATTTTTTTATACGTGAACAATTTCAAAAGTTGTAATTAATTTTTATATTAAAAACCCATTTAAATTCAAATTTTAAAATTAATCATTACAATGCAATAATTAAATTTGTCCACTACAACAAAAAAATTTAATAGGAGGCACTTATTTCACGATTTCTATTTAAAAGCCACTTGGTTGGTGAACATAATGAAATTGGACAACATTTAACATTTAGCATTTCCATATAAACACTGTATATTTTTCAGCCGGATGAAGTTTTTGGTCCTAAACGTTGCCAAAATACCATTAATGTAGTTTTTGATATGAGATGATACTTCAAAAAAATCATAATAATTTATATATATTGATTAGATCATTATATTTAATAACTATTTAGTGATTTTATTTGAAGGTGGTTTTGAATTATCGAAAGTGATCAAATTCCAATCTTGGAGAAAAAATTAATTTCTATCTAACAAGATAAGAAACTTTTATCCCTGAAATGAAATGATATATAACGTTAATAATAGTTAATATTATTGTAAGATAAAAAGAATGAATGAACCAAGAGGGGGATGAATTGGCTTTTTATAAATTTCAATAAAATATTTACCAAATATTAGAATGACCATAGATATAAATTTATAAACCAAAATAAGCAAAATATATGAACACAAGTAACTAACTCGAAAATGAAAAGAATAGAAATAGAAGATTAAATTAAGATTTATAGAGGGTTGGCCTTTTCAATGACACTTAAGTCCTTTCCCTTAGTTTCACTTGCTAAGGAACCTAATCCGCTATATCATAAAACTTACAAATAGCCTCTCTAAGGCTGAATTTACAATCATATGAAAACCCACAAAGGTATTCCCAATTCCTCACAAATTTACTCAAGGGTTGTTGTCCACCTTAGGTCTACTATCTAAAAAAAGTTACAAGAGTTTGGCAAACTAAAAACCTTCTCTAAGATTGGGTGTTTACTAATTAAAATACAAGTGATTAGTAGAAATCAAGAATGAAAGAGTTTGAATACAACAAATAAGGAAATAAAATCAAAACTCTTTGCTTGCTATTTAAATGCTTGAAGTAAATAAAGAATGGATGTAGCAATATGTTCTCTTAGTTCCTCCTCTTGTTGAATGGGTTAGAAGGTTAGAAGATCTCTTTATATAGAAAAGAATGGAATTGAGCTGTTGCAATTGAATAATATTGAAAAATCCTACCTTTTCTTCTTTCAAAGTAGCCTTTTGAAGTTGTTAAGGGCAAACAGCTCGATCTTATATAGGAGTGGATCCGTTAGCCTTAAATTGATCTTTATTTAATTTGAAATGAGAAAACATTAAACTAAACAAGTTTGATTTTGATTTATTTAGTGCTTGTTCTCAAATTTTATTATTTTTTGTACTAAATAAATAATATGTTTTTCGAAGTGATATTTGATTTGAAAAATATTTTAAAAAATTGTTTTAAAAGATTGGTCTTAATGTTTATATCAAAAATTGATTGACAATTCTTTGTAAAGTGTTTTTCAAAGTTTAAACAAATATTTCTTTATATTTTTGTCTTTTTCAAACCAAACTATCGTAAAAAAATATTTAGATGAGATTAATGAATATCCAATTGTTGTCTTTAAAGTGAACTTATTCATCTTGAACTTAATATAATTTTCATAATATTGATTTTGAAAAATAGATTAACTAGAGAAAAATGTTTTGTGAGAACAAAGCTTTCCAAAAATGAATTTGTTTTTTTTTTTTTGTATTAATTTACAAAGTTTTAATATTTGAATTTTATATTTCTAATGGATCAAACAAAACTAAAATCCAAATTTTTTAAGAAAATATTTTAAATTTTTAGTAGAGACTATGTAGTTGTTTAACAACTGCACAATAGGTACTTTTGGAAATTCATTATAATTTTTATACATTAAATTAGATGATGAATTTTATATGGATAGAAAGCCTTTAAGTCTAATTTTTAAATTTTCAAATGGATCTTGAGTTGGAGTTGTATACCTCAATATATGATCAAATTAATAAGTAGAGTGCAAAACATAATTTAGTTTAAAGCTTCCGAGTGCACAATTCATCGATAATGACCAAGTATGCAAACCAGCTTAACCCGATTAATCCCCTATTAAAATGGGTTGATCCATTCTCCAATAAGGTCAAAGTTTGAATGAAATTCAGGAACCAATCGATCCCCTAATGGACCTGGTCGATCTCTTTGCTCCTAACAACTTCTAATAGCTATTTTGAAAGGATAAAAATATACATTTTCATTTCCCAGTTTTCTCTAATGGCTATAAACTCATGTTTTCTATAAATTGGGCATTTCAACACACTTGTGAAAGAATAGAGCAAGTAACAACAAGCTTTACATTCATTCTTTCAAGAATTTAAAAGCATTTTAAAGATTAGAGCTTTAATTCTTCCCGTTCTTGTATCCAAGTTATATTTATTCTTCATTTATCATTATTGGTACTTAAATTAGGCAAACACTCAACCTTTGAGAAGTATTTCATAGTTTTCAAATTTTTTTGTATTTAAAAAAATATTTTTAAGTTAAAGGTTAAGGTATCTTCTTTTGTGAAATTGGTAGGATTGGTTAGCATCCTAGAAAGAGTAGAGGTTGTTATCTTAACGTTAAAAGATAGGGATTTTATTTTTGTAAAAGATTCTTCTATTAGTGGATTGATTTTGGCTAGGAGAGCTAAAGGAGGGGATGTAGGTGCCATAGGCGAATGATCAAACATTCATAAATCTTTATGTTTAATTTCTCTATCTCTACTTTTTTATTTTCATTATTGTTTATATGTACTTTAATTTTCTTAATTATTGTTAATATCATCAAATTTCCATCAAAGATTTAATTGTTTTAAATTTCAAATTTATTGAAAATCAATTTTGAAAAAGAATTTGAAGAAAATCTAATTCACAATTCTCTTAGATTATTATCTATACTTGAGTTGACAATTGGTATCAGAACTTGTAGTCACTTTTGTTGGTCTAACAACCTTAAGTAAAAGATTCTATGGCTCAATGTAGCTTTTAAGATGGTGAAGAAGTCTTCAAAGCTTCAAAGTTATTAAATATGAGCTATTGGAATGGAAAATTAAAATGAGGCTATTCATAGTGGCTCATGATATCAAAACATGGTTTATGGTAGAAATAGGGCTTTGAATTCTTTCCAAAGATGCAAAGTACATGAAATAAATACTAGATGATGTTAAGGTCAAGTGCATTCTCTATGGAGTACTAGACTCCTACAACTTCAATATGGTCTCAAAGTGCTCAACCTCTAAGCTTGAAGAAATGAAAGGTGAAATGCCTTGTTGAATGCAATGTTCAATAAGTGAAAGACAAACCTTTAACTAAAATGCATAATATCTCATGGCTCTTGAAGAGCCTAAGATAACCTCTAATTATAGTGATTTAACTCCATATATATTTAATAAATTATACGATGATTATAATGAATTGGTAATGGACTTTGAAAATATGTGCTTGAAAATTCAAGAAAATGATTTCAATATTAAATGTTAAAAATGAATTTTTGATGAATACAAAGAGTGCTTAAAAAATTATTTGCTAGAATGTGTTAGATTATAAGTGTTGGATTATGATGAAGAATGTATTAATTGAGGGGTAATTTTGCTAGGAAACCTATATTGTTTAAGAGGAAGTTTTTCAAAATAGTTTTCAAAAATCTTAAATATTTGAAAGAAAGTTTTTCATCCAACAAATTTATCTTTAAGTTTTGTCATATAAAAAAGGGGGAGATTGCTAACCTTAAATTGATCTTTATTTTGAAATGACAAAATATTAAGCTAAATAAGCTTGATTATAATTTATTTAGTTTTTCAAGTTTTATTATATTTTATACTAAATAAATATATTTTTCAAAGTGTATTTGATTTGAAAAATATCTTGGAAAATTGTTTTAAAAGATTGGTGTTAATATTTATATAAAAAATATAAATTTCCAATATTGATAATTCTTTGTAAAATATTGACAATTCTTCGTAAAATGTTTTTCAAAGTCTAAACAAACCTTTTTTTTTTTATATATTTTTGTCTTTATCAAACTAAACTATCATTAAACATTTTATTCGAGATTGAAAGAAAGTTCAATTGTTATTTTTAAAGTGAACTCATTCATCTCAGACTCGATACAATTTTGATAATACTGGTTTTAAGAAATAGATTAACTATAGACAGATGTTTTGTGAAAACAAAGTTTTCCAACATTGAATTTGTTTTTTTTTTGTATTAATTTACAAAATTTTAATATTTGAATTTTATATGGATGGAAAGTTCTTTGAGTCTGCTTTCTAATGGATTAAACAAAATTAAAATCTACATTTTCTAAAAAAAATTTTTGAATTTTTTCTAGAGACTATGTAGTTGTTTAACAACTGCTCAAAGGATAGGTTTGAAAATTGACTATAATTTTTATATATTGAATTAGATGATGAATTTTATATAGATAGAAATTTCCTTAAGTCTAGTTTCTAAATCTTTGAATGGATCTTGATTTGGAGTTGTATAACTCAAAATATAATCAAATTAGTAAGTAGAGCTTAAAATAAGATTTAGCTTAAAGTTTTTAAGTACATTGTTCATCTATAATGCCTTAATATGCAAAACTACCTTGACCTAATTGATCTTTTGTCAAAATGGATAAATCCATTCTCTTGTAATGGTCAAAATTTGAATGAAATTCAAGAACCAATTGATCCTTTCGCTCATGATAACTTTTAACAATTACTTTGAAAGGAGAAAGACATGCATTTTCAATTCACGATCTTTTCCAACCACTGTAAACTCATTTCTTCTATAAATTAGGCATTTCAACACACTTATGAAAGAAGAGAGCAAGCACCAACAAACTTTACATTCATTCACTCAAGAATTAAAGAGCATTTTAAAGATTAGAGCTTTAATTCTTCCCATTTTTTTATCCAATTTATATTTGTTCTTCATTTATCATTCTTTATGCTTAAATTAGACAAACGTTCAACCTTTGAGAGGTGTTTTATAGCTTGCAAATTTTTTTTGTATTCAAAAGGGATTTTTGAGTTAAGAGGTGAGGTATTCTTTTTTGTGAAATTGATAAGATTG
Organism: Durio zibethinus; assembly: GCF_047325235.1. NCBI lineage: Eukaryota > Viridiplantae > Streptophyta > Magnoliopsida > Malvales > Malvaceae > Durio > Durio zibethinus. Next base: position 159,225 of record NC_143165.1, on the reverse strand, counting down.
GGTAGCATCTTAGAAAGGGTAAAGGTTGTTATCTTAACCTTAAAATATAGTAATTTTTGTTTTGTAAGAGATTCTTCTATTAGTGGATTGATCTTGGCTATGAGAGCTAAGGGAGAGGAAATAGATGTCTTTGGAGACGAATTGAATCTCTATAAATCTTTGTGTTTGATTTTTCTACCCTATTTTTTTCATTATTATTTATATGTACTTTAATTTTCTTAATTATTGTTAATTTCATTAAATTTCCATCAAAGATTTTATTGTTTTAAAATTTTCATTAAAATTGATTGAAAGTCAATTTTGAAAAAGAATTTAGAGACAATCTAATTCACCACCTCTTGGATTGTTATCTACACTTGAGCTAACAGGATCAATTATTGAAATGACAAAATTTTTATAATTTTACATGTTGAGTTGAGCAATCCATTTTTAGGACAATTGATCAGTTTGGGCTTTATGAGCGAAATAGAGTATTCTTTCTAAAAAATCAACCGTTCTATTTTTGACTGGATTGATCCATTTTTGTAAAAGTTTGGTCTGAGTCCATTCTATGTAAAAACCAATCGATCACTTATTATAGGTGATCAATCCCATTTAGGGTTATCTAAGTCCCCACATGTTTAAGGACAAGATCAATCCCTTTTTCTCATTTTTACATAAACTTCATTTTAATGGAGAAAAAAGGTTGATTTTGGTCTTAAAACATTTTCCATTCAAAAACTATCTTGCAAGATTGTTCTTTTTTAGTTCAAGACATTTTAACTCAATTTTCTAAAGTGATTTTCAAACATAAAACATTGTTTTTATTTAGTACCAATATATTTATCAATTAATAGCAAGTACTAAATAAATTAAGTAATTTAATTTCAATGTTTTGTTATTTCAAAATAAGGATCAATATAAAGCAAACAATCCACCCCTTTTTTATATGACAAACCTAAGGGTAAATTTTTTTGAAGGAAAACTCCTTCTAAATTCATGACCATTTTAAAAATTATTTTTGAAAAAGAATCCCATTCAACTAAAGCATAATTAGCCAATTAATTTTTCAACAATGTTCAATAGGCACAAAAAGATTTCAACAATTTATATAAGCCTTCAAACAAATTTAAGTCATATGTATATAACAATTTCATTATTAAGTAGTGCATACATAGTTAAGGAAAATTTAAACATTCATAAAATATCTCCCTCTTTTTGTCATAACAAAAAAATCAATTCAAGGTTCATAAATCATTTAAGGCACGTAAATCCAATCATCACCATAAGAGCATAATAAATGCATGAAAGTATCAAACACAATAGCATTATTTAAATTCATGCATTAAAATATAAGAGCATAAAAATATTAATATCTCTAAATTTAAGCATTTAAAGTCATCTTTTGACATTTATGGTCATCAAGTAGACTTGTCCAAAGGTGGAGGTTGAAAGCTCGCTTGAAATTTGAAAGGGCTTGGACATGAATTTTAGGTTCATTTAAAAAATTGGCTGAGCCTTGGATATGAAATTTAATATCTTATGCCTATATATACTAACAACATTCAAGAACCAAATTAAATTAACAAAATATTTTTTTAGCTTCATTTTGTTGATTATTTATTTTATCATAGTTAACATTTATTATAAAAATTATTTTATTTTGATTTAAAAAAATTAAAATATGGGCGAGCTTAAGGAGAGTCTTTTAAAAATGGGTTAGGTTTGAATAGCTAAACAAGGCTCATATTTTCAGCTGACCCGGGTTGGGCCTGAGCAAGCTTAAATCTTGTTAATATCCTACCTAGACCTAATTAGAATTCAAACTAATTTAACCCATGTATAGGTTTAGCAACAAGATATAAGAGTGATATACATTTCTCATAAATCATTTCATTTTAAAATGTGCTTGGAACATTTATAACTTTTAAGATATATTCAAGCACATAATTTTAAGCCTATACAAATTGCTAAATAACTCAATTTTTCATGCAACATATCAATTTAACCTCAACGTTTGCAAGCTTATCTTAGTAGAACATAATAAAATCAAATGAGCATTTTATAATGCCATGGTCATTAAAAAACTTAATTTGAACAATAAAAAAATAATTTTATTCAAACAAACATTTCAAGCACAAATAAGTATTCAAGATTGATATGCACTCATAAATCATGTTTTTATAAAATGTACTTAGAATGTGAAACATCAATTCCATTTAAACATATTTTCAAGCACATATATTCAAGTTCAAATCAAATGCTAAAGAAATGTTAACACATACATAAACCATTTTAGTTAAAACAAAATTGTATTATATGATTTCTCTCATTTGTCCAAATAAGGAGAATTAATTTAAGGTACACCGAATTTTGCATGAAAGGTATAAACTATATTAAGGATTTATATATATTTCACAATACGACACAAGCAACCATAAAAGTTCAAAAATTCATTATCAACTTTTTCCAACAACTTTCAAAGAGGTAAACATATATTAAACATAAGAAAGATTCAATTAATAAATCTAAGATGATAAAACAATCTTTTATAAGCATATACTATCCAAACAAATTCTCAACAAGAACTATAAGCTTATACATAATTTAATAAAATATAAGTATTCACTAGGGATGGTAACAGGTCGAGTCAAAATGGGTTTTTACTCACCCCGAACCTAACCCAACTCGACTTTTTTTAAATTGTTTTATACCTAAATTTGATTTGACCCAATATTGTATAAAATCGTACCTGATCTTAAATTAATAAAATATTATTTTTAATATTAATATAAATATAAATAAATATAAAATATATATTATTAAATAATTAATTAAAAATAATTTTGTATAAATATATATTAGGTCAGGTTGGGATAGGTTTACCTAAAACCCGACTCCGACGTAACCCTAAAATTTTTTTATTGTTACACAACCTGAAACCCAATTAAAAAAAGAATCGATCTTAAGCAGTTGAGTCGAGTCAGAACTCGTCAGTTACGAGTGAGTTTATTATCCCTGGTATTCACATGCAATAAGATACAAATCGTCATGTTAGAATAAAAATATATAATCATGAATTTTCAAATATGATAAACACATATGTGATAGCAAATAAAGAATTATTATCCAAATACACATTCAAATATATTTTAAATTATTTCAATGCATAGTAATATACTTAAATCAAACATATGCAATTATTCAAATATATATTTCAATCAAATTCATAAAATTCGTACAAACATATGCAAATACATTTGAATTCATATGTAGCAATATTAAAAAAATACAAATATTTGGACATGATGTGGTACATTTTATCTCAATTATCTCAATCTATAAACATGTATATAAATTTCAAATTATAAGTTTATAATCTATGAGTCAATGCAATTTAAGGTTCAAGAAATTTCAAGACCAAAATTTTTAACTCATAGGCATATTCAAAGATTTATCTTGAGCTAAAATTTATGCATTACAATCCATTAATCTAATCAAGAACTAGGCATTAATATCAATCTAGATCCATTTAATCAATCTAAGATTCTAAGAATATTAAAACAATCTCTACCAAGTGACTTAGCGACTAATTTGAGCCAAGTGTTCATATATTCAAGCTCAATATAATAAATTTGCCCATAATTTCTATTAAAAAACATTCAAAGCAATATTTAACAATGATAGACAATTAAGCATATATATTTAAACTCATACATTATAGGAACATAGCATAGAGTTAATTCATTTATCTTCATCCGTATTAAGCTTTGTTAATATGCTCATTTGGCCTTGAGTTCTCTATTCTAAATATTTTGAGCAAGTCTTTAAGATACTTAGTTTGATTGATGAAGATCACATGCTTTGGTTGTTCTTCTTGAAATTTCAAAAAAATTATTGACTTATTCATGCATATCTCAAGTTTTTCTTACATAAACTTAGAAAAATTCTTGACAAAAAATATTCATTAGTAGCATTAAGGATAACCAAAGATAAAAACATTTATCAATTGTTACAAAATGATTCTCACATTCTAAGTCATTACGGGCAAAAGAAAAGTTGGTCATTAAGCACAATTTGCCAATAGCAAAGGAGATATATTCAAGCAATAATTCATCAACTTGAGCTATAGGTCATATAGAAAATTAAATATCAAATAATACGAAGGTGGCACTAAAATTAAAGTTCTTAAGTAACAAATAAAAATCAATCCTTCTAGGCCATATAGATATAATAACATGAGCAAGATATATTTAATATTCAAATATATTCAAGAAATCACAAAAGAATATGTCAATACCAATTTTATACCACATAAAATTTGTAAAATAAAGGAAGACATGTTTATGATCCAAACATATTCAAGAAAATTTTAGCACAAAAGAATAAATATGTCTACACAAATTATAAACCATAATTAACAACGACTTAAAATAAGCATTTCAAGAAAGTTGCTCACTTAAGTAATGTTGCAGGTATATGAACTCTAAAGCGTAAAATTTCAATATCAAGACAAGATAAAATAACACACATATCAGCATATAACTTAACAAAAATAATAGATGAACTAAAAATATATTTCATTTAATATCAAGTAGTTAATCATACATCAATTCAAAATCACAAACCAAGAAATAAATCAATTAAGCATAAACATTAAAATTTTGCAAATCCAAAAATAGAAGCATAACAAACCACAAGCAATAAAGTCAAGTTGAATCAATGAGCATATATTTTGACCAAGAAAATAGATGGATCAAGAATCAATATATTTCTTCTAAGCTTAAAAAGTTTATAAACATATATATATGTAGTACAAGAATATCTTTACCTTTTACACTAAAAAGAGTAGTTTCAACCTTCCCTCTATTAAAACTATTTTTAATAAAAAAAACCATTTTTAATAAAAAATTTTGACAACCTTTCATACAAAACTCTAAAAACTTGCTTTAAACCATATAAAGCCTTTGTCAATTTAAACATATGATTTGAAAAATATGAAATTTCAAAACTAGAAAGTTGTTCTACATATACCTCTTCATTTATAAAACCACATAAAAAACCACTTTTGATATCCATTTGAAAAAAATTGAAAAATTTAAAACATGCAAATGCTAATAATATCTTAATGACTTTTAATCTAGTAACTGGGTCATAGGTCTCATCGTAATTTATTCCTTCTTATTGACTAGACCTTTGGACTATTAACCTAGCTTTATTTTAAACAACATTGCCATTTTGCATCCATTTTGTTTTTAAAGATGCATTTGGAGCCTATAGTAGGATAGTAGAATTCATACTTGACTTCTTTTAAATTGATTTAACTTTTCTTGCATAGGTGAAATCCAGTAATCATCTCTTAAGGTTTCATTTATGATTTTGAGTTTAATTTAAGAGAAAAAACTATATAATTACGCATATTATAAGATGATTTAATTTTTACCTTTCATATGGATCACCAATGATCTAACCACCTTTAACGTAGCTTCTTTCTTTAAGAAATGTAGGCTCTTTTTGGACTGTCATTTTAGGAATTCGTCATCTTTAGTTTTTTCTTTTTGACCAATTTCTTCTTGATCATTTTCCTCATTGTTTTAAGATATCTCATCATCATCTTCTTAAAGTATACCTATGTCATCATAATCATAAGATGTGAATTAGATTCATAAAAAATAATATATATAGACTCTTCAACTACTAATATTCTTTTACTGAGGATTTTAAAAGCTTTTGAATTCAAGAAAAAAAATCTTTAATAAAGATAAAGCATTTTTCAATATCATAATCCAAATTCTTAATCATGGGCAAAGAAATAAATCTTGAATCAATAATTAAAAAAAACATTAAAACATACTTCACAATTATTTCAAGAAGAAATAAACATTTTAGCATGCATATTTCAAATATTCCAACTATCTCTTTTTGAAATCAAGAGTGATAAATAGTTTAGACAAAGTTTATTTATTAAGATCACTTTTTATAAATTTGAAATATACAAATAAATATGTCACAAAAATAATGATATTCATAAAAAATTCATATGCTTCAAGATTTGAAGGGTCCAAACCCCATTTATGCAATGAATAGTGCCTAAACAACACACAAAAGATCAAATATACTCTTTTTCATTCAACTGACAATGAGACAAAAATATATAACTATATTTTAACATTCAACAACTTGTCTAAGTCATGAAAACATGTTCATATGAGCAAATTTCATAAATAAGTACTTTAAGTTTTAAACTAGTTAAGTAGTATCATAGATCATTCAAGTGGTATAAATTCTATTAAGAAAAATCTTTAAAGAACCAAATTTACTCAAGCAAATCTATTTATGCAAAACTAAATAGGATAGATCAATCAAAGTTTAATATATTCATGATTTTGATTTTTGACACCTTAAGGCTAATTTTTTCACTTAAAAAAACTTGAAAAATCTCAAAACTAGTTAAGCTCATTTTTAACTATCTTGAACTATTCCAAATATAAAAGGACAAAATAAAATTGTTCAAGTGGTTATTTAGCCTTAAAAACAAAAAACTAAAAAAAGTCAACTTTTAAAACTATATATATATTTTTGAAAAGGCAACTAAGATGACCAAATTTGTTTAAACTTATATTTAAGTTCATTAAATCATTTGAAAAAGTTTGATAACACAATTTTAAATTGTATAAATGGTTTTTTGCTCATATTTAATCAAAAGTAAGATTGGATCTTTTAAACTTTGAAAAGCTTTTTGAAAACTTGTAAAATCATTACAAGGCATCTAGTTTCTTTGTTTCAACAAGTTTAAATGATTGAACTCAAGATTGTCAAATTCATTTCAAACTTAAAACTTGATAAAAATAAAATTTCTCATTTTAGGCTTGATTTTTGTAAAACTGATTTTCAAAGCAAAACTTGAAATCTTAAAATCATTCAGCTTTATATGCTTTCCTAAATTGGTGCATAAATAAAATCAAGTCAAATAATTACAAAAATCAATCACACCAAGCATATATCAAACATATAAGTACAAGGTCTTGTTTATGTTATTACTTATAAAATTAATGCTTAAGTATATTTTAAGAGAGGAGTATAACATTAAGCTCACGCTAAGCACTAATAACACTTTTGGAAAGCATAATATCATCAATATCCATCATTCATATACAAAATCATGTTTAACCACAAGTTTTCAAATTAAAACATATCTTCAAGAATATACAAAATCATTTTCACCAACCATGAAAATATATATTATATCAAAATCATCAATCATTCATGAACAATGAAAATGCGTATGTTTTTTTCTCCTTGAATGAAATATAACTATATCTCAAGCCTGTAAGCATCAAAATCAATTTTTACAAGTATAACAGTATATTAATATCAAAATTATACACTAAATAGTAAACAAATATATAATCACTTTAGGCACGCATTTCATTCAAGACTCAAAAGATATCTCATAAAATTAATTTTGCATAATCAATATATATCAATAAAAAGTATATTTCAGAAATATGTAATTAAATACTTAAAATTCAATCAAGAATAGGTAGCTAACTTTCAAATTCACTTTAAATAAAAATTTGGCTTATAGGTTACCCATATTCCCTTGTGTATATAAAGTATCCAATTTTCAAGAAAATACTTTGTAGCTCTTTATTCAAGCACACTGAGACATTTTTCATTTGATTTTTGGTACCAAAATTATTGTGTCCTTTAGAGTTAGTGACCAAATTTTTTGCTTTTTCTGAACGTAAATTTGTCTAATTTTTAATGAAACTTTCTTTTAATACGACAAGTAGATAAAGTATGATCATAAAAATTATAAAAATTACATTTGATCATTTTAACATATGTAGAATTATTCAAAACATTTTGTTTTTCATTGATCAATTCTACAAACTTTCTTTTTTAAATTAAAATTTTTTTTCTAACAAATCAACCCTCATTTAAGAAGCTTCAAAATTCAATTTTCAATTTCTCACTTTGATTTTCTAAATTATCATCAATACTCATCAAAAAATCATTTTCAACCTTAATCTTTGAAATCATTTTCTTGTGCTTCAACGTCATTTATTCAAATTTTATAAATAACTTGTTAAAAGCATTTTGTAATTCATTAAACGATTATTAATAAAATTGAGTTTAGGAAGTTGATACCTTAAATTCTTCAAGAGCCATGAGCATGGCTTGTTTTGGTTTAAAGATTAGCTTTCATATAATCATCTTTATTTTCCTTGTTACTTTCGTATGACTTCTCTTTAACTTTCTCCTCCATTGTTGTATTTTTCATATATTTCTTTCAATTTTTCCCAAATCTCTTTAAAAGTTAAGCAATTTAAGACCAAATTCAAGTTGTTAGAGTCAAGAGCTTTATAAAAGAATTTCTTAGCTATTTAATTATCTTCTAGCTTTTTCAAGAATTTTTTAGCATTTGAGAAAGCTCAAAGTTCTTCTTTAATCGCATTCCATACTCCAAAATTGTGAGCCAAGATGAATATGTTTATTCTCCATTTTCAATGCCAAAATTCATACTTTGCAAATTAGGGAGCCTTGTATTCCTTTTCGCCAATTAATATAACATTTGTTTGAATCATTTGGATAACTTTTAGGTTATTAAACCTAAAAAAATAGCATACTAACTTTGATACCAATTGTTAGCTTAAAGGAATGAATAAATCAAGAGGTGGTCAATTGGTTTGTCATAAATTTTAACATTTACCAAATATTAAAATTATCATAAATATAAATTTATAAACCAAAGTAAGAAAAATCAAGCAATATATAAACACAAGTAAATAACTTGTAGATTAAAAGAGTAAAGATAGAAGATCAAACACTAAAAATTATAGAGATTTGATCTTTTTAATGACACCTATATTTTCTCGCTGAGCTTCACTTGCCAAACTGCCTAATTCACCATATCATAAATAGTCTTTTTAAGGTAAAGTTTACAATAATATAAAAACATAACAAAGATTTTCCTAATTTCTCTCAAATCCATTCAAGGTTGGTCTCCCTTTTAGGTTTATTATCTTAAAATAGATACAAGAGTTTTGCTGCTAAATAACCTCCCTAAGGGTAGGTATTTATTAATTGAAGTACAGATGATTATTAGAAATCAAGAATGAAAGACTTTGAAAACAACAATTAAGGAAATAAGCTAAAAACTCTTTGCTTACTCTTTGAATGCTTGAAAGAAATAAAGAATGGATGTAGCAATATGTTCTTTTAAACAATATGTTGCTTTAACTGTTGCTCTTGTTGAATGGTTTGGAAAACTTTTATATAAAGAATAATGGAATTGAGCCTTTGCAATTGAATAATATTGAAAAATCCCATATCTCTTTTTTGAAAGTAGTAGTTTGAGCTATTAAAAATGAATCTATAGATCCTATGCAAGAGGAGATTGATCAAATATGTTGAAAATTTAAAATTTTTATAACGTTACAAGTTGAGTTGATTGATCCAGTTTAGGATGATTGGATTTGGCTTTATAAGCCAAAAGGAGTATTATATTTAAAAAACCAATCGATTTATTTTTGTAAAACTTTGGTTCAAGAACTTTTTATGTAAAAAACCAATCGATCACTTATTATATGTAATTGATCCTTTTTAGGGTTTTAATAAGTTTTCACTTTGTTTAAAAGATAGAATCGATTTTTTTTCTCATTTTTGCATAAACATAATTTTAATGAAAATAAAAAAATTGGTTTTTGCCTTAAAATATTTTTCATTCAATAACTATCTTGTAAAATTGTTCTTTTTTATTTCAAGACATTTTAACTTAATTTTGCAAAGTGATTTTCAAATGTAAAACATTGTTTTTATTTATTACCAATATATTTATCAATTTAATAGCAAGTACTAAATAAATTAATTAATTTAACCTTAATGTTTTGTTATTTCAAAATAAGGAACAATTATAGGCTAACAATTATCTGTTTAATATATGAATTAAAAATTATTTTTTTCAAAATTGTAATTATTTTATATTATATATTGTTAGCTCAAGTGTATATAACAATCTAAGAGGATAGTGAATTAGATTGTCTCCAAATTCTTTCTCAAAATTAACTTTCAATGAATTTGAATGAGAAATTTAAAACAATAAAATCTTTGTTGAAAATTTGATAAGATTAACAATAATAAAGAAAATTAAAGCATATATAAACGAAAATGAAAATAAAAAAGTAGGGATAAAGAAATCATACATTAAAATTTATAGAGATTTAATCTTTTTCCAAAGACATCTATGTCCTTTTTTTTTTTAACTCTGTTAGCCAAGATCTATCCACTAATAGAAAAATCTCTTGCAAAAGAAAATCCCTATCTTCTAAGATCAAGACAACAACCTTTACCCTTTTTGGATACAACCCAATCCTATCAATTTCACTTAAGAGGATATCTGACCACTTGATTCAAAAAATTTTTTTATGAAATACCTCTCAAAGGTTGAATGCTTACTGAATTTAAGTACAAAAAATGATAAATGAAGAACAAATATAATTTGAATACAAGAATGGGAAGAATTAAAGCTCTAATATTTAAAATGCTATTAAATTCTTGAGAGAATGTATGTAAAGCTTGTTAGTGCTTACTCTCTTACTTCATAAGTGTGTTGGAATGCTTAATTTATAAAAGAAATGAGTTATTAGCTATTGGAGAAGATTGAAAAATAAAAATGCATGTTTTACTCCTTTCAAAGTAGTAGCTAGAAGCTGTTAAGTGTGAAGGAATAAATCGAGTCTATTAAAGGATTGATTGGTTCTCAAATTTCATTTAAATTTTAACTATTGTAGGAGATTGGATCGATCCATTTTTATATGGAATCGATTTGTTTTCAAAATGGATAAAACTATTTTATAGGAGATCAAACCATTTTTTCAAAATTTGTTTAAAGGACATTCTGTATGAATAATGCACTGACTACCTTTAAATAAATAATTTTGTGTACTATACCTATTAATTTGATCGTATGTTGAGTTATACAACTCCAAATTAAGATCCATTTGAAAATTTTGAAACGAGACTTAAGGGATTTTTTATTCACATAAAATTCATCATCTAATTCAATATATAAAAATTATAATAAAATTTTAAAACTATCTTTTATGCAGTTGTTTGATAAATGCATAGTCTAGAAAAAATTCAAAATCTTTTTTTAAAAAATTTGAATTTTGATTTTTTTAAATCCATTAGAAAGTAGACTCAAAAGCTTTCCATTCATATAAAATTTAAATATTAAAATTTTGTAAATTAATACAAAAAAATAAATTCAATGTTGAAAAACCTTGTTCTCACAAAACAACTTTCTCAAGTTAATTCATTTCTCAAAACTAATATTATCAAAATTTTATTAAGTCCTAGATGAATAAGTTCACTTTAAAAAAAATAATTGAACTTTCATTTATGCTCAAATAAATAATTTTTGAAGATAGATTTGGTTTGAGAAATTAAAAAAATATATAAAAAGTTTGTTTAAACTTTGAAAAACATTTTACAAAAATTTTTCAATCTTGAAATTTTGTATTTTTAATATGAACATTAAGACCAATATTTTAAAATAATTTTTTAAGATATTTTTCAAATCAAATATCATTTCAAAAAATATATTATTTATTTAATACCAAAAATAATAAAACTTAAGAACAAATACTAAATAAATGTTAATCAAGCTTATTTAGCTTAATGTTTTGTCATTATAAAATAAGGATCAATTTAAGGCAACAATCTCTTCTTTTTTTATATGACAAAACTAAAAGATAAATTTATTTGATGAAAAAATTTCTTTAAAACATTTGAAATTTATGAAAACTATTTTGAAAAACTCCTCCTTAAATAATGCATGTTTCTTAGCAAAACTTTTCCTCAACTAATGCATTCTTCATCCTAATCCAACACTCATAATCTAACATATTCTAGCATATATTCTTTTAAGCAGATACATATCAAAACATCTAACACTCATAATTTAACATACATATATATTAAGGGATATATATAAATATATACATATATATATATCTATTAACCACACACACATCTGTATATCGAAGCAAATTTGTTCACATAATATTTCTCTGTATTTTTGTCATAGCAAAAAGAAGATCAATTCAAGGTATAGAACAAAATTCAGAAGCAAATAATTTCAAGCAAATATTTTCAATTTAGAGCATAATGAATTTATTTATTCAAGTTTAATTTGCACAATGAAATTTAAATACATATATTCAAGTATACGAGTATAAAAGTATTTTAATGTATCCAATTTTAGCAATTTAACACAACAGTCTCAAATTGACTACATGAAACTTATGAGTAAAAAGATAAAAGAATTATATGCATACCACTAATAAATCATATCATTGTAAAATGTGTCTAAAATGTAAAATATCAATATCTTGTAACCATATATTTAAAGCACATGTATTCAAGCTCATATCAATTGTTAAAGATATGTTATCACTAAATAAATCATTTTAATTCAAGCAAAATTGTATTCTAAGATTTCTATCTTTTTTCAAAATAAAAAGTGATCAATTTAAGGCACATATAGTGTTGCATAAAAAGTACAAGTTATATGAAGGATAGGTACATATTTCATAATAAGCACAAGCATCTATGAAAGTTCAAAAATTCATTAGTAATTTTTTTTACTAACTTTCAAAGAATAAAAATGTTTCATACATATGAAAGATTCACTTAATAAATCTAAAATGATAAAAATAATATTTTATAAGCATATCCTATCTTAAAAAATTCTCAATAAGAACTATAACTCATTTATAATTAATAAGCCATGAGTACTAATGAGCAATAAGGTTCAAATCATCATATTATGACCAAAATTTATAAACATGATTTTTCAAATATGATGAACACATATGCTATCAAAGAAATAATGAAAGCATAATTATTCAAATATATTTTGAATTATTTTAATGCATAGCAATGTATTTAATCCAAACATTTGTAAGTATTCAAACATATATTTCAATCAAAATCATACAAGCATATACAAAATCATTTCAAATCATATATAGCAATAAACCAAAAAAGATACAACATTTAGACATAATATGGTACATGTTATTTCAATGATTTCTATTAATGAACATGAATAAAATTTTAAATCATAAATTCATAATTTATGAGTTAAAGCAATTAAAGTTTATGAAATCAATATTCACCTCATAGCTATGTTCAAAGATTCATCTTAAAAAAATATTCATGTATTAAATATATTAATCACATCAAAGCAATCATGAATTAGGCATGAATATTAATCAAAGCATTAATCAATCCAAGTTTTTAAAAATGTTAAGACAATCTTTATCAAGTAGCTTGGAGGCTAATTTGTGCAAAATATTAACCTACTTAAGCACATGTAAGATTTTTAGCCATAATTTCTAATGAAAAGTATTCAAATCAATCAAAGTCTATATATCTCTTAAGCACATATCAAAGCAAGCATATATTAAAGCATATACTAAATATTATGTATGGTCTACTTGTAATAAGATAAAGCGATGAACCAATCATTAACCTATAAAATTTAGATTCAACACATTTACTTTCATACTTTTCAAATTTTGTTGATATGCTCGTTTGTTTCTGAATTCTTCATTCCAAATGTTTTGAGTAAATCTTTGATTACTTGGGTTTGATTTATGTAGATGTTTTATTTGTTCTACTTGAAATTCTAAAATGTAAGCTAATTCATGCACATTTCAAGTTCTCTTTGTATAGACATAAAAAAAATTTTGACAAAGAAATATTCATTAGTAATATCGATAGTATCAATTGATAAAAATTATAATAATTATTAAAAAAGTGATTTTCATATTCTAAGTCATTATAAACAAAAGAAAATTTAATCATTTAGCATAAGTTGCTAATTGTAAAGGAGATACATTCAACTAAAGCAAATCACTCCATATTAACTTAAGCTATAAGTCATGTATCAAATTAATTATCAACTAGTACAATATTGACACTAAAGCAAAGGTTCTCAAATAATATGTAAAACATCAAACCTTCTAGACCATATAGACAATAAGTACGAGCAAGACATATTCAATATTCAAATATGTTCAAAGAAATTTTAGCATAAGAGAATATGTCAAAACAAATGTTAAGTCATATAAAATAAAAAAAAATCAAGAAAGACATATTTATCATCCAAATATATTTAAAAAAATTTTAGCATAAAGAAATAAATATGTTAACACAAGTTGTAGACCATAATAAACAATGATTTAAGGTAAAAATAAGTATTATAAAAAAATTACTCACTTAAATCATGTTGCAAGCATATCAAGTCAAGCTAAATAATATTTATCATATAAGTATACATTTAATAAGAATAATAGATAAACCAATAACATATTTCATTTAAAATTAAGTATTTCATCATATATTAATTCAAAATCATAAATAAAGAGATAAATCAATTAAGAACATAACAAGCATATTTCAAAAATATTTCACAGAATTTAGTAAATCAGTTAAGCACAAAACAAGCATGTTTCAAAAATATTTCATAAAATCCAAGCATTATGATCATTTGAGTACAAAGATAAATGATATTTCAAAAATATGTTATCACAATCCAAATTCATAATCATAAGTAAATAAAATTTTTTTGAAATAACAATTAAGCACAAAGATAAAATATATTTCAAAATTATTTCACAAAAAACAAAGAAATAAGGAATTTAGCATTTTTCAAGAATCATATATTTTGACTGTATAAACATTGCATTAAGAGATAATTTCATTCATATGTGCACATGATGATTTTATGAAAGTAATGAAATTGAATTTCAAATATGAAAAATAATAAAGTCAAGGATTGAAAGCAAATTTTCATTTAAGAAAATAATTTTAACAAAATTATTTGTATCAAGATAGTATTAAAAAATATAATCAAATAAATATTGAAAATGCATAGCCAAACAAAATTTAAAAAATGATGTGTAAAATCAAGATCAAAGTCAAAGTCAAATATCAAGTGTTAAAGGTCAAAAGATGTAACATGAGTTAAATGCAAATGGCACCAAATTCACTCAACCAACATCAATTATGTCAAACTAAATAGGATAAATCATTCAAAGCTTAATATGTCAAAGATTTTGATTTTAGATACCTTAAATCTCATTTGTGCTTAGAAAAAATCTTGAAAAAATCTCATAACTTATAAAACTCATTTTTATACATCTTGAACTATTCCAACAAGTTTAAAATGACAAAAAAAATTTGTTCAAGTGGTCATTTGTCCTTAAAAATAAAGAAATAAAAAAGTCAACTCTTAAACTCCATAATTCCTTGAAAAAGGTTATTAAAATAGGCAAATATATCAAAAATATAGGTTAAGCTGTTTAAGCCTTTAGAAAAATCTTATATCTCAATTTCAAATTGCTCAAATGATTTTTTTGCCCATATATACTCAAAAGTAAGATTTAATCTTTTAAATTCTAAAATCCTTTAAACCTTGCATATAATACTATGAAAAATTAAAACCATTACAAGTTGATCAAGTTTCTTTATTTAAACAAGTTTAAATTAGTGAATTTAGGATATTCAAATTGATTTTGCATTTAAAAACTTGTTAAAGCAAAATTTCTCATTTATTAGCTTGACTTTTACAAAAATGATTTTCAACGTAAAAATTAAAAGCTCAAAATCACTAAGCTTTATGGGCTCCCCCATAAGTTTGAGTATAAATATAAAGAACAATCAAACAAGCACAAAACTTAATTTCACCAAGTATTTCAAACATACAACATTAATATCATTAATTTAGAACAATAACTACATTCATATATATATGGTCCTCAAAATTAAGTATAAATATATCTCAAGTAATTAACCATTAAAATCGAGTTCAACAATCATGAGAATATATTTATATCTCATTTATATACTCAAGAGGATAAATAAATATATACTAAACTCAACCTCATTTTTTTTTCAAGATTATGTAATTTATAACATGTTTATGCATAGAATCAATCTTGCATAATCAATATAAAGCATATATGAATAATAAGAAATTAAGTATTTAAAATTCAATCCAGAATAAGCAACCAATTGAAAATTTGACTTAGAGGTTACCCATTTTTTCATTGTATGTCTAGAGTTTCATTCTTCAAACTCACATTGTAACTCCTTACTCTAACATACCTATAAGAGACATTAATTATTTGATTTTGGGTACTCAAATTACTTTGAGTCCTTGAAGGTTAGTCAAATATCTCGTTTCTTTAGGAATCCATTTTTGCTTAATTCTAAATAGAGCATTTCTTCTAACAGGACAAGTGAATATAATATGACCATGAAAGTTACAATGTTTACATTTGATCATTTTAGCATATAAGAGGTTGACTAAAACTTCATGCTTTTTATTTATTAATTTCTCAAAATTTATTCTCAAATATAAATTCTCTTTTTCTAGCATTTTAGTTGTCATTTGGCAAGCTTCAAAATTCATTTTCAATTGCTCATTTTGTATTTTCAAATCATATTTTATTTTTATCAAAAATTCATTTTCTTGTATTCAAAGTCATTGACTCAAATTTCATAGCTAGATCATTGTAGACACCCCATTTAGTCTGAGGTTAATTATTTATTTAGGATTAAATGTTTAGATTATTTTTATTGTTATTTTTCATTTTATTTGAGTAGTTTGATTAATTAAAAATAATAAAAAAAATTGATCGAGAATGAAATTGGGAGGTTTAATTGAAAGTTCAATTGATAAAGAAATGTACTTAGGAAAAAGGACAAAAAAAAAAGACTTTGAGTAAAAATTCAAATTGAGTTTGATTAAGAGATTGGCACCAAAAAAACTTTCTCCTATTATGATTTGAATTAAAGGCCTATAAAAAGACTTTATTGTAATTCGTAAGGGAGGATCAGAAACAATAAAAAAAGATCAAAGAAAAAAGCAAGAAAAATTCTGGCAATAATTTTTTTTTTTAGGTTTTGATTTTGTTGAGTTCTCAAAATCTCTTTTTGGTTTCAAGTTGAAATTTTTTGTAGAATTCAAAAAGGGTTTAGGCAACAATCAATGGCAAGAGGTGGGGTAGTAAGTAACCAGCTGTTGGATTTTGGAAAAAGAAAGGGGGTTGTTGGTTGGAAGCATAAAAATGGGAAAAAAGCTTGAGGCTTCTAAGAGAATGGAGAAGCCAAAAAGTGGAGGCCATTTGTTTGATTTAAAAGCTTTGGGTTTTACCCAAATTTTGGTAATTACTTTTTTTTGTTTTTTTGTTTTATTAGTTGCTTATATATTTATTTATTTACTTATTTATGTCACATGTTAGAATATCTAAATTAGGAATATATTTATAGATTATTTGAAAGTAAGTAAAAAGTGAAAATTTTAATTTTTGAAAATAAATGAAAATTCATCCAATGATGAAATTTTAAAAAAGTTATGGGTGTGTAATTTTCTTAAAAATTTTTAGGTGAGAGAACTCTTTCTAGATTCGATCAAGGTGTTGGAAGATTTAGAAATGGTCTTAACATAATAATTTTTATTTATTTCTAATTTGAAATCTTAAAATTAGGAACAAATTTGGATGATTTTATGATTGATTAAATTGTGATCACATATATTAAATTTTGTATTTAATTATTATATTTAATTATTATTTGATTATGTACATTACTATGTATTTTTTCATAAAATATTTAATAAATATGATGATGGAGCCTTTTCAAGCAAACAAATGTATTACTTGAATACTCTTGAGGTAAGTAATATTTTTAAAAGGTTTACTAAAGTGTTGGAGAAAACCTAAAAATATGTCCAATATTAAAATATTAAACTAACAAAAATAATGAATAATAAATTAAGAATAAGTTAAGACCATTTGAATTAAAGTTAAAGAAATAATTTAAGATTAATTGATATCAATTTATGGGCATTGTAAGAGTGTTATAACATTTTCTACATGTAACTAAACTCTCAAACTCAATTTTATTTAAAAGACTAGAACGTATTCTTTTTAGGGACCTTTAGTTTAAGCTTGGATACTTTTAAAATGATATATTCACATAAGTGACCAATCACAACTAGATAAAAAGATTGGTGGTGACTTCATGTTTTGTGTCCAATGGATTTGTTTTAGGATCTATCTACATTATGACAATCATCAAATGCAACTTGTAATTTTATCAAAAGTATAGGACCTTGAATCACAAAGTGAAAAATTTACCTTAGGCTCTTCAAGAGCCATAAAGCATGAAACATGTTGGTTTGAGGAGTAGCTTGCACTTGGTTCATTTTTTTTTTTTTTTGTTTTCCTATACATCTCTTCAAGCCTATCTCATATCTCTTAAGAGGTTCAGCAATTTGAGACTCTGTTAAAGTTATAGGAGTGTAGAGCTTCATATAGAAAGCACTTGGCTTTGGTATCATCTAATATTTGTTTCATATACTTTACATCTTTGAAGGAGTTCTAAGCCCTCTTTCTACCATAAACTATGCTCTAATATAATGAGCCATTATGAACATCCTTATTCTCATTTTCCATTCCAATAGCTCATATTTATCAAATATTAGAACTTTTAGGATTTTCTCACCATAATGAAAACTACATTTTGCCATAGGATTTTTTTACTCAAAGTTGTTAGACCTTTAAAAGAGACTACAAGCTTTGATACCAATTGTTAGTTAAAGTGTATATAATAATCCAAAAGGGAGTGAATTAGATTGTCTCCAAATTCTTTCCCAAAATTAACTTTCAATGAATTAGAATGAGATATTTAAAACAATAGTTTTTTTTAATTAAAATTTGATAAGATTAATAATAAAAAAAATTAAAGCACATATAAACAAGAATAAAAATAAAAAATAGGGATAAAGAAATCAAACCCTAAAATGTATAAAGGTTTGGTCATTCTCCAAAGATACTTATGTCCTTTCTCTTAGGTTTCATAGCCAAGATCAATCTACTAATAGCAAAATTTCTTACAAAACCAAATTCTTATATTTTAAGGTCAAAATAGCAACCTCTATCCTTTATAAGATTCTACGAAATCCTATCAATTTCACTTAAAATGATACCTTATTCCTTAATTTAAAAATCCCTTTTAAACACAATAGAATTTGCAAACTATGAAATACATCTCAAAGCTTGATTGTTTGCCTAATTTAAGTATAAAGAATGATAAATAAAGAAAAATTATAACTTATATACAAGAATGAAAAGAATTAAAGCTTTAATCTTTAAAATACTCTTGAATTCTTGAAAGAATGAATGTAAAGCTTGTTAGAGCTTGCTCTCATACTTCACAAGTGTGTTAAAATATCCAATTTATAAAGGAAATGAGTTTGTAGCCATTGAAGAAGATTGAAAAATAAAAATACATGTTTTCTTCCTTTCAAAGTAGCAGTTAGAAGCTGTCAAAAGCGATGAGATTGTTTAAGTCTATTAGAGGATCAATTTATTCTTAAATTTTATTTAAATTTTAATCATTGCAGAAGAATGAATCGATCCACTTTTGTAGGGGATCGATCCGCTTTTAGAATGGATCAATCCATTTTATAGGGGATTAATACATTTTTACAAAATTTGTTTAAGAGACATTTTGTAAGAATAGTGTATCGACTACCTTCAAATAAATCTTTTTTTGCACTCTACTTACTAATTTAAACATATCTTGAGTTATATAATTCTAAATTAAGATCTGTTTGAAGATTTGAAAACTATACTTAAGGGACGTTCTATCCATATAAAATTTATTATCTAATTCAATGTATAAAAATTATAGTGAATTTTCAAAACTATCCTTTATGCTGTAGTTTAATAATTGCATAGTCTCTAGTAAAAATTCAAAATCATTTCTTAAAAAATTTAGATTTAGATTTTGTTTACTTCATTATAAAGTAGACTTAAAAAGTTTTTCATCCAAATCAAGATTTGTTTGAAGATTTAGAAACTATACTTAAGGGGCTTTCTATCCATACAAAATTTATCATCTCATTCAATGTATAAAAATTATAATGAATTTTTAAAACTAACCTTTATGCTGTAGTTTAATAATTACATAGTCTCTAGTAAAAATTCAAAATCATTTCTTAGAAAATTTAGGTTTAGATTTTATTTGCTCCATTAGACAATAGACTCAAAGAGTTTTTCATCCATATAAAATTCAAATATTAAAATTTTGTAAAGTAATATAAAAAAATAAAACAAATTCAATGTTAGGATACTTTGATCTCACAAAACAACTTTCTCAAGTTAATTCATTTCTTAAAACTAATATTATCAAAATTATATTTTGTCCAAGATGAATAATTTCACTTTAAAAAATAATAATTGGACTTTCATTTAAACTCAAATAAATAATATTTAAAAATAGTTTTGGTTTAAGAAATATAAAACATAAAAAAATGTTTGTTTAAACTTTGAAAAATATTTTACAAAGAATTGTTAATCTTGAAAATTTTTATTTTTGATATAAATATTAAGATCAATATTTGAAAATAATTTTTCAAGATATTTTTCAAATCAAATAGCACTTTGAAAACATATTATTTACTTAGAATCAAATATAATAAAACTTAAGAAGAAGTACTAAATAAATTTTAATCAAGTTTGTTTAGTTTTAATGTTTTGTTATTTCAAAATAAAAATCAATTTAAAACTAACATATATTTTTATTTTTCAAACTAATATTCCTTATAACAAATAAAAAAATAATTTAAAAAATAATTTGTGTGCTTTATTTTAACTTTTTTAATGTTATATAGTATAGTCTTCTTTTATTGTGATTTAATAAATTAGTTTTATTTTTTAATTCAAATATTTTTTGCATAATTTATACAATAAAATTTAGCTTATCTATCAACAAGTATATTTTTTAATTTAACAATTTAATTATATTTTATTATAAAATAAATAAATTATTATTAATATTTTATAAATTATTATTTTTAAACAACATTAAAATCATTAACTTATACAATTATTATAATATGCATGATTATTTTGATATTTTAAAACAAAATAATATTTAATTTTAAAAAATACTAAACACCCTGCTTTTTAATTTTAAAAAATTAATAAATGTTAGTCAAACAATATAATTTCAAATCACTAATGATAAAATTATTTTAATAATATAATTATCTTAATGATTAAATTATCATAATAATTTTAAAAATAATATCATACATTGTCGGGAATATTCCACCCTCGTAAATTAAAGAAGTGAAAATTTTCAACTTCATTCTTTTTAGGCCCCAGCTAAGGACATAATCCTCTCAAACCCTTGAACTTTTCTTTTTACACTTCTCCAACCCACAGCTCTCCCTTGATTTTAAAACTCTCTCTCCAACCCTCACGGTTTTCATCGCTATCTCCGCCCATAGAAACCATTGAAAGCAAACCGGCACCCTCCAAAATGAAACTCACTGACAAAAAAAAAATTGTTTGGTTGCCAAGAAAATAGAGTTAAAAGTTTAAATTTTGGCTTCTCTTTCGTCTCTGTAAATTTACCCTTTCCCCAATTGCGTTAAAATTTGTTAAGGATTTCAAGTTTCATTTGGTTCTTGATAAATTTTATTTTTCCACATGTTTTTATGATTTGTGAAGGAAATCCACTCTTTCATTATTAAAACAAGAATCAATTTCAACTGATTGCAAGGTAGCGTACAAACATAGGCGTATTTTATAGGACTGCCTTCGCTGAGCCAGTCTCAGATAATCAAAACCAAAATGACAGGTCTTATAGTATAAAATTAAAGGCGATAGAAAACCACGGAAGAATAAAAATATGACATGCTTGCTTTCAAGGTATCATCACCCTTCCACTTCATTTGACTGGCCTGACTCCAGAACCGGAGGAATACAGTCCACTTTGTATCGAAGGGCCTGTCCAACGAGAGACATGCCAACTTGGTTAGTATTGAATATTGACCCAGAAAACACCCAGTAGAAGTAGCCAACTTACGGTTACTGTAAAAGAAGAGCAGGAACTTGTTGCCAAATTTTTATATAATAGCATTTTTAGGTTCCACATAAAGCTTTAAGGCAATTAAAATATTTTTGGTTACATAATCCATATAGTTATTTGGCTAATTTTCTACTTGATAACGCATATTTGAATGCTAACGAAAATAATATTTTGAATAATTAAAATAAAAAATTTTAACTTTGGTCGATATAATGACAAAATAAATCAATTTTGTTGACTGAACATTAACTCAAGTAACATGCATACTAAACAAACTCAGAGATTGCAGATTGGAGAAAACTTAAACGTGTAATGTCTTCTCTCAGGTGAGTTTAAATAGATACCGGTTGAAAGATTAAAGGGTAGATTAAAAATTAAAAAAAAAAAAAACAAAATGAATCACTTCGACTTTATCAATGAAACAAATACTTGGCTATATATTAGTCTTTACTGGTTTTTAGTTGAACATATTACTCCAATTGTTGTCATTTGCTTTTCTTTCAAAATTTTTGAGAAAAGAAAAAAAGTATAAGTAATAATCAAAGAGGGCTCCTATTCACACCTTTTTTTTTTTTATTAATTTTACAATTTATGATTTTTCAAATAATAATTTTTTTTCATTATACTAATTCATAAAAACTTTTAACAACATTTCCTTTTTTGTAATTTTTTTTATAAAATTTGACTTTTAACACTTTTCGAAAATAAATTTCAAAAAACTTATGAAAAAAGTATTTAAATAATTTCATTTACAAAAAATATAAAAAAAAAGTGAGGTGTGGAAAATTTTGATTGGTGTATTTTGAACCACTCAATCAAATTGGACCTTTGAAAAGTTAATCATACTATAATGATAACAAAATAAAATGAACAACCAAAGCATTACTCGGTAAAGTTATAAGAACCAATGAAGGCTTTGGGAGGCTGTTAAAGAGAAATATAAACCTTGGAGCACCATGAATAGGAAATTAGGAATTGCAAACAAATTCGGTGTGGAGGGGAAGGAGCGATGTTGCTCGTAAAAGGCAGAGTGCCAATGCCAGCTTTAAAGCTTAAAAGTTAAAGTCAACAAGGACCCACCAAAGGTAATATTCAACAGGAAAATACAATTCTCATCAACCAAAATTGCACAAACTATATAGAATGCATCAGCTTTCAGAGGTGATATTGCATAGAAGAGAATCAAGCAGCAAAAAGGTACACTAAGGAGAAACTCAAGAAATCTCAAATACTAGCACCTACCTTCTTGAAAAATGTTGAATATGAATTATCCCAGATGAGTTTGTAGTTTCCGGCCATGCATGTGCTGAAGTTGCCCTATACAAATATAGGGGAGAATTAGAAATGTATCCATGACAGGTAAAACTTAACACTTCATAGCCAAGTAACCCAATAACTTACTTGATCAGACTCATAACGCCTGTAAGGTAATATTAGCTGAAGAATAATCAATGATGCCCCAATGAGCAGAAATTAAAGTAAGAAATATGTAATCATAGAGATTCAAAAGACAGAAAGGAAAAGGAGAGCTAAGGAACCAAAAGAGGGCAAAATCCCCCAAAAAAGGATACAATTGACTGAGGAGAGACAAGAACCAAAGACTGCAACTCAAGAAAATAAATCAGAACATCAGAGAGCAATAAAGGAACTATATTTCTTCAACTTACTGTTTTTTCCCCACCAGTATTTGTGTACTCCACAGTAAATCCAATATCCTGACACCAATAATGTAAAGCTCAACACAATAAAAATGGATACAGCATCTTATTAATTAACATCAAATATAGAATGTTTTTCAATGACACCCAACCAACATACTACTTTATTCGTTCTTGTTTAAAACAGAATAATATTGAATATACCTGGTAGCCTGGTAAACTGAATGATTCATTAAAGGTTCAAGAAGAGAAAATAAAGACAATACCATGTTCATCTTGCCTTGCACCAATGAGAAATCCCAAGCAATATATGAGTTTATTGACTCCACTGTCAATGAAACCTGCAAGGAAATGCAATTTAAGAAGCAAAAAAATTTTTTAAAAAATGAAAAAAGTAATCTTTACAAAATTCTTTGCCTAATAAAAGTTTTTTTAAAAAAATAAAATAAAGAACATTAGTTTAAATACATAAAATTCATTCCTGAAGTTGATTGACTTCCAACAAGTCACAAGCAGTTCTAATTTACAATACTTAGAGTCTACCGAGTGTGTTACACCACCCTCGATAAGAGAAATTGATGCATTATAAATTCAACAAATTCAACTGAGAATTTTGTAAAGAATACAATGCAACATCTGGATGCATGTATTCTTATCATTAATTTCTTCTAGTCACCAGTGTCCCATGGCAGCCCCGGTGACTATTTCCAACACCAAACAATAGTGGTCACAAAAATGTTGACCATTATGATGTATGTAGTCATTGCATGCACAATTTAATTTATTAAATTAACAAATGTATGGCAACAATATAATAGATCCTTGTTGGTTTGAATCAATCTGCAAAGATTAGATTGGAGTGGTTTGTCTACTTAAACTTCAATGGCAGAAAAGCAAATGGCACTCTATGGTGCTGCAAGGAGACAGATAGGTAAGAAATTACTTTGCAGGGGGATTTTGGAATGATTGAACCACTCAGAAGTTACGGAGGGGTGGCCATATCCAACAAGGCAAGTTGGGGGAGCGACAAAAAGAAGAGTGGAGCAACTTATGGAGTACAAAACAGTTCTGCTTTGGTGCAGATTGATTCATGGAATCAATTTTTTAGCTGTGATTAAATGGTATACCTCTCATAATTGTCGACAACGAAGGGTAAATGTTGTATAATGTGAAGAAGGCTTAAAAAAGGAATTACAACTAGTGTATGATGATTATGAAGACAAAGAAGACATTGATGTTTATCCAACTGAAGGAGAGTCATTAGTGGTTCAAAAAGTTATGAAAACAAGAGCAGTTGTAGAAGGCGAAGATTGAAGGCAACATAGCATTTTCAAAACTTGCATTGTTTGCTGCCTGCAACAAAGTGCATGATGCAATTTGTGATAGTGTTGAGCATGGTGGAGATAATGAAGAAGTTAGAGCTGCCCAGTGCCTACAGAGAATCACACTTATGCATGCAGATTAGAGTGGCTTAAAAAGGGAAGTGAGATACAAGAATATCTCCGTGTTGGACCAAATCTTCTTTGAGTAATAATCTACAAGATGGATCCTTGTGTGATGCTCCACCAGTGCATGCTGTTCATATTCTCTGGACCTTGGCTAGTTGACCATTATTATAGAACATCTCATACATCATAGTACTTAATTCATTTTATTGAGGCAACAAATACACCATCACAATAAAGAAGCCAGAGAAAAAAAGAGGCTATCAAGGTAAATGGTTATTTATCAAAGGAGGAATTTTTAGTTAAGCAGAGCTTATGCTTTAGCTAGCAAGTTTCTGCAAAATGACCCAGTGAATTGCCATAACATCCTATTGAAGTTAATAGAAGTTTAAAGAGTTGGTTAGCAAGGAATTCCCATCTATTTTATGAGAAAAAAAAAAAAGATTGCAAAATGCTATTTTGTTCCTTGGGTTTGATTACTGAATCTTCCAGCTTATAGAAAGTCTTTGTTGCAATGAGTACATATGCAAAAGCAAGTTGAGGAGTTGCATATTAAGGAATTTGTAATGGAGAACAATAGTCCTCGTGCTTGTCCAACCTTACTTTCACCTAAGAAGGATGGTTCATGGGGGATATGCATGGGCAGCAGCATATCAAAAAAATTACTATCAAATATAGATTTCCCATTCCTTGTTTGAGTAATATGATTGATTACTTGAATGTTTCTAAAGGGTTCCTAAAATTGAGTGGTGATGAGCAGAAAAAAAGCCTTCAAGAACCCCAATGGGCCTATGGGTTAGTAATGCCATTTGGTCTGTCTAATGCACCAAGCACATTCGTGTGACTTATGACTGAGGTACTAAAGCCTTTCTTCAATTTATTTGCGATTGTGAATTTTAATGACATCTTGATTCATAGTAAATCTAAGGAAGAACACTTGACTTGCCTAAGTCAAGTTTTAGAAGTTCTCCTTATAGAGAAACTCTATATAAACCTGAAGAAAGTGCGCTTTCTTATGCTATGAGGTTGTGTTTTGGGATTCATGGTCTCAAGATCAACAAATGGATATATCCAGATAAGGTGTGTGCCATTAGAGGGTGGCCAGCACCCGACTCAGACAAAAAATTCAAAGTTTTCAAGGGTTGGGCTCATTGCTCATGAGGAGATTTAGTTCCATTGTAAGTCCTATCATTAAATGCCACAAGAGTGGCCAAATTCAGCACAAAGGGATTTTGAATAGATTGAGTTCTTTTATAACAAAGGCCAGATTTTGATAAGTCAATAGTTTGATTTCAAAGTTAGGGCTATTTTTAGTCAAGATGTGAGCCAGTGAAATTTTTCAATAAGTTGTCAGATACCAAACATTGTTATTTCACCTATGATTTGGAGTGTATGCACTGGTGAGGTGAGAGGTAGACACTATGGGTGGCATCGCTTAGCAACAATTCCTAGAATTTGAGAAAGCAGACAATATACAAGTTGGGCATATGGCATTGAAGACAATTTGTATTTGTCCAAGCAAACAAGGAGTTGATAATCAATAAATTTCATGAAAGCATTTTCATTGGTTTCATACTACCATATGTCATGTGATAGTTAGAATGAAGTTAATTCACAATGTTGATGCTGCACACATTGTATCATGTATGTAATTCATGAAGTTTGGTTGAAACTTTATCTACTTACACATTTCTAAACTCAAGATAGCAGTTCTAGGATTTATTTAACAAGTTTATTGAGTTTTCATGGGTTTTATTGTAATTTTAAGTCTTTAGGATATGTTAGTTAAATTTATATTTTGCATTTATATCATGGTTTAGGACTGGACTTAGCTTAAACCCTTTGCTATTAAAACTTGTAGTTTTGGATTATGAACTATTGAAAGTTATGAATATTGAGTTTGAGTTTTCCCCCTCTATTAATTCTAGGGTTTTCTCTGCCTAGTTCTTTTGTCTTTCAATCCCCTCTATTTCTTCTTTTTTTCCTTTGATTTTCTCTCAAATCTTCTATTCTTTCCCTGTGTTGTTCAATGTCATGTGATAACCCAAGAACTATCAAGCTCTTGCTGTAGTGGTCTATATTTCATTACAGCAAGTTGCTCATCTTTGATACATGAACTCTATACCCGTGTTGACACGTTAAGACACAGGTACGGGTACAGCGGTACAAAATATGTGTCTTATATGGTATTGAAAGTCTAGAGTCAGCTTCTTCAAACAAAGGAGATCCACAAAAAGAGCTAAGGAAAGAGGCAGAAGGTTAGAGGTAGATCGATGGGTGTTTTCCTGTTTGTTTCTCCATGTCTGCTTGATGTGAGCTGGGCTTCTCAGTGCTTAGCTCAAAAAATGGCAATTGGAAGTTTAATCACAAGTTTATTTTCACAGACAGAGGGGGAGGAAAGGCAAGGGTGGGAGGAGTGAAGATTTCGAGTTCAGCATGCTGCACCGTGTTGTGTGGCTATGGTTAGATGTAAGAGGAATGCCAAGAAGATTAGGGCTTTCCATTTTATTCCAACTTGGGTTCAAAATATTCAAGCCCAGAATCCACTCCAAAAGAGCTTTTATACTTTTCTTTAACAAGTGATTACAGCCTAGCCCAAAAAACAAAGGATCCTTTCCTGGGATGTTTTATATCTTTGGACTCTAGCTTGGTTATATAGTCCCATATAACTTGGCCAGTGAATGATATTAGTTATAAAGAATTCAAAGTAAAGAAGAATATTAAAAGAAGAAAAAAGGATTTTCTTTTCTCAGAAGGGAAATTAGAAAATAAATTTTATTTATACAATGAAATTATATTTATATACTTTTCATGAAATTATGATAAGACGCATCCACGTACCCATATACTACTTTTGGACACTTTAACCAATTCCGTGAGTCTAAAAGTTTGAGCAAATGGTGAGTCAAAGACTTAGATACATACATGTATAGGATTCCTATACTTGAGGCCAAGTAACTTAGTCTTCTTATGCAGAATGTCGACAATTACACATGACTCACAAACAGACATGCATTGCTAGCTACCAGCATAGATAGGTCAGGTAATCAAAAATAGTAATGAAACTGCTTTAAGAACAAACCTCATAACTTTTCCCAGCAGGAACAGTTATCTCCACGTATTCATCATTTTTCCTGAAAATTAAAAAAAAAAAAGGAACTATTTGAACTGAAAAAACAGAAGCCAAGCTTAGGCAGCAAATTGGACACTTACCTCATCTCTAACATGCTGGCATCCTCTGCTGAAATAAAGAATGGCGAATTTGCAAAGACCTCACTGATAGATTGATAGATGCATATATAAATAAATAAATAAATAGTTCAATATAGCTGGATAATTCATAGGTAAATAGCGGATACTTTCATGGTTATAAAGAAGAAATAACACCTTATAAAGTTTATGAACCTCTCAAATTCGGAGGTGTATACATCAACAGCTTCTTCGAGCACTGAAATTTGATGCCTATTTCTGAAGAAATGATATGGTAGAAATCAGCCAGAAGGCATTAATACCACAACCAGCCAGATACAATAAAACATAGTTCTTCTCGATATTAATTTATTTCATTATTTTCCACGCAAGTCTAGTTCTCAATTATGTAAATTCACTATGTTAAGAAGCAAATATATATATATATATATATAGAAAGACTGCAGGATATCTCACAGTTTAAAAGTTTCAAATCGCTGCCATGCAAATGAAAGAAAGAGACGGATAAAAAGCACCATCCTTGTAAGGCTATACAATGGTGGTCCATAGCGTTGCCGTTGCTCTTCCATGGGCCTATTTATAGGAAGATATTATTTTTCATTCAAGCCTTTTGGCAATTTCTAAATAATCACTTCTAACACTTCTAATTATTCTACTAAGCAGACATAACTATTAATGTATCAAAATTGACAGGCTATGTGAAATGAAAAGAGGTTACCCATCATCATCATTTATTTGCCGAATAAAATCCAATAAAACCTGCACAGAGGTTTTGAGAGGAAAAAATGACTTTAGCATACTACCCACAAGCATTTATGCTTAAAAATACAGAATGTTCCAATTTTAATCAAAATTTTCATATGCATCCCAACTTTGCAAGTGCCTATAGACTGTACAGCTCAGGGTCTCTTCTTGAGAAGGAGAAATAAGCAAAGACATCAGCAAGAGAACACTATGATTAGCATAGTTTATCTACATAAGCAATTCTGCACATTAAGTGCTAATGTCACGACTAAGGAAAAGAACAGTAAGCTAGAAAATATTCAGGTGAAGGCTTGAGTAATGTCCCAAGAGCCTTTAGTGCATAAAAAGTAAGGGATTGAAGGTAAATAATTTAAGATTCATAAGAGAATTAAAGGAATGTAATATCACCGCTGAAAACAGGCTAAATTGCATAGTTGAAAGCTGAGAGATAATATAGGACAAGATGTGTGTGAACTAACAGCACAATTCGTTCATAGAATGGAATAGCTATTCCATGGTAATAGAAAAGAGAGTTAGCTATTTCTCAGTTTGGTTCAAAGAATGGGAGTAGAGTAGTAATATTATCATGTTTGGTTAAATGGAATAAGATCAGGGAATATAAAAGGAATTCTACAAAAATAGCATTGTACCCTTCAATTAAAATAATGCTTTTTTAATTATACTGCATCGACTAGGCTGCAGTGGTGACCATATTAGAAATCTAATGTGCTAATCAGTGCTACCAGTGATAAAATCTAGTCACAGTTTGCACTAATCTGGCACATTTGCCATCAGATCTGATCACTGGACATCAGATCAGCAATAGCATTCCTGCAACCAGATCCAGTTGCTAGGGCACAAAATTGGTGGTTGATAACCAGATTAATAGATAGCAATGCTGCCTTGAAAAAATAAAATAAAATACTAAAAAATAAAAGATCAAGGGGAAAATTATCCTAATAAGAGTGTTCCTATTCCCTTGTTCATTTCACAGAAGAGCCATTCCGCGAACCAAACAAAGAACTACTCTTCAACTTATCAATTCTGTCCCAACAAACAGGCTGTAACAATCTAAAAGATGCCAAAGAGGATGACAATAGAACAGGGCTACGAAGACCAACCTGCGAAACTCCAACCAAGTACTTTACAAGGGTTTTATAGACACCTGTTGCAGAACCAAGTTGCGCTAGCTGTCTCCTCCTGATATGGTATTGCATAACCACAGCATTAGACTCTTCATGCGCTATACAATTAAAACTTGCAAAAGGAATACAAAGGAGGCTCACCGATCCATTTGTTGCTTCCACAGCAAAGCATATCGATCACGTATGCTTCCACCAGAACTAACCAGAGCGTCTACCTCTGCTTGCTTATTCCTCTCTGATCTCTCCTTTTGTTGTCTGATGAGTGTTCCTCGAAAATCTTGAGGCATGTAGGTCATAACTGGAATGCATAGAAAATTTAATTAGTTGATCATAAGATATCTCCAAAACCATAAAAGCTACAAAAGTAACATCGGATAGGTAAACAAGACAAATACTTGTATGCAATGCACACTGTTTAATAAAAATGAGTTTCCCTCTTGCCAAACATAGAAAACCCCTGAAGGTGTGAAGATATATAGTTCACCTTGATTTGTAAAGCAATTGGATATAAAATATAAAAATAAATAAATAAATAAACCAAGCAGTCAAGTTATCAAGGGGGTGTCAACCCCTTGACATAGCTAAAATTGTGAGTACCAAATATCAATGTCCAAGCATCTTGCACATTCAATAAATGCTGCTTATTAAACCAAAAAAAAAAAGTATTAAACCACATATCTAGGAGCTTTCATGAGGGCATTTAGACACCCTCAAAAACCACTCTTTTGCATTCCAGCCACAAAACCAAAATACAAAAATAGAAAAAATCAAGCAAAAGAATGATCGTATTTTCGTGTTCAGAAACCAATATTCAACTTGGTTTGAATCTTCCTTGAAATAGAAGCAAATGCAATTTTCCAGACTCCTGAAGCTCATCTTCCAAGGCAATGTAAAACTAAAAATGGAGGAACAAGCATTTAGATGGCCCTCCTTTTTGCCAGCCAACAAAAACAGATCTGGAAAAAAGTCCTTCATAGGCACTATAACCCTAAACCCTCATAACAAAAGAAAGAGAACTTCCACACCCTACATCAGAAGAAACATGAATAGCAAATTAATTCCATCCCTAATCCACTTCCAGACAATCACAACCCTTCTAGGAATCCACACACAATCAGCAAGTTTATGTATATTAGTCAGTTTGACAGAATTTTCAATTTTGACTGCCTAATATTAAACCTTAGAAGAACATAAATGTGAAATATAACCATTCCTTGTGATGCTTCAAGGACAAAAGTTTTCCTAAGATGATGATTGAATTGAACTCATCTTGCACATACACTAGCTTTTAAATGAAAAATAAAAAATAAAAGTATCATAAAAAAATCCAGCTGTCTAAACCCTAAACTATTAAAATAAGAGCGAACGAAGCACTTATGCAATTCCTTTTAGGTTAAACCTATGAAACACGATATGTCAGAATCCCTAGCTGGGATACATATCTATCAACAAATATATTTTTCGATTTAATAATTTAATTATATTTTATTATAAAGTAAATAAAATATTACTAATATTTTATAAATTATTATCTTTAAACTACATCATTAGCTTGTGTAACTATTATAATATGTATGTTTATTTTGATACTTTCAAACAAAATAATGTTTGATTTTTAGTAATACCAAACACAGTGAATCTTAATTTTCAAGAATTAAAATATGTTAATCAAACAACGCGATTCCAGATCACAAATGATAAAATTATTTTAATGATATAATTATCTTAGTGATTAAATTACCATGATGATTTTAAAAATAATACCAAAGACTCTCCGGACTTTGTGTTCCACCCCCGTAAATTAAAGAACTGAAAAATTTTCAACTTCATTCTTTTTAGGCCCGAGCTAAAGACATAACCCTCTCAAACCCTCAAACTTTTCTTCTCACACTTCTCCAACCTGTAGCTCTTCCTTGATTTTAAAACTTTTTTTCATAAGATGATGACTGAATTGAACTTATCTTGCACATACACCAGCTTTTAAATGAAAAATAAAAAATAAAAGTATCATAAAAAAATCCAGCTGTCTAAACCCTAAACTATTGAAATAAGAGCGAATGATGCACTTGCGCAATTCCTTTTAGGTTAAACCTATGAAACACAATATGTCAGAATCCCTAGCTGGGATACATATCCGACACCCTAGACATGGTTGGATATGGCAGTGAAAGGTCAAAATGCTATAGCTGTCACCAGAAAGAAAGACAGAAGAGAAGAGAAAGAAAAGAACTGTTTGATTTTCCGGTGCTTAGATTAGAGATGAAAACTTGAGTGGAAGGTGATGTTTCAGGGAATGTAACTAGTGGTAACACTGCATTGGTGAAGATGGAAAAATGAGTTTTAAAGTAGGGAAATAAACTACAAAATTGG
Source organism: Durio zibethinus (assembly GCF_047325235.1). Classification (NCBI taxonomy): domain Eukaryota; kingdom Viridiplantae; phylum Streptophyta; class Magnoliopsida; order Malvales; family Malvaceae; genus Durio; species Durio zibethinus. The sequence goes on along the minus strand of NC_143165.1, from coordinate 126,711 downwards.
GCTAGGCCAAGTGGACTTTGATTGAAGGGTTCTAACATTTATTTGATTAAAAATTTCTAAGCCTATAAAGCCATTCCGACCAGATTATATTGAACTATATAGAATACAGGTATAATATGTGGATAATAAGAAAATTATATTAAGAATCTGTGATGACAACAAATTTTCTAAATGAATTTGTAAGATTTAAGACACCTTTTACTGCTTATTGTCAATACTTTTTATTCAACAATAATGAAATTATAAATCATATATGTATAAGTGACTCTTTTATTGTCATATCCAGCCATGTACATATCCTGATTTTTTTAAAAATTGCGTTATCTCTGTGTCTGTACTACATGGAACCCAAATCTATTGTCCTTATCCATTCCTATGGTTAAACCAAGGAGAAGGAAAGGAATATAATTGAAGTACAAAGGAAGTATAAGATAAAAATGCTTGGAAGAAAAGGAAACAACTTTCTCATTCTATTGGATCTTATTAAGCCTTCCACTTCTTTGTTCTCTCTTAACTATCCTATTCAAGATCTAGTGCCCAAAAGCAACCCAAAGAATCAGTGAAATTCAAACTGTACAAAACAAACAATTTCTTCACATTAATAACAGTTCTAACATTCACAGTGTCAATACATCTGCTTCATATCCCATTTCCCCTAATATGGTATTATTCTTTATTAAAAAAAAAAGAAGAAAAAACTGAAAATCTAAGAAAACATAGTACCTCCAAAAAATAAATAGCTTCAATTACTAAATTAAAACATTTCCCTCAATCCAACCAACTTTTTAAACCAGTTATAGCCACTAGGATGCTCAACCACACATTTGTCACCATCAAACAATGCCATTAGCACCCAGCTAACTTCATGTTCATCTAAGCATAAGGAACTACAACTTTAGAGAACCTTCTTTCAATATCGGCAGAGCAATAATGTCAACACTCAGCAGTAATTTATTTCCAACACTCTACAAGTCTACACCCAGTTCAACCAGCAGTAAATAATAGCATTCAAAAAATGTAGTTCAAATAAAAATCAATACACCTACAGTATTCTTCCACTTAGCACCAAGATACAAAAGAGTAAAATTCATCCATAGCTCCTAACCCTTTTAACAAGTTCAATTTTGGTCCATGACCTAGTTGTTCCAATTGAATCATCAACCTTATTAAAATACAACCAATTTGGTTATTCCAAATTTGGACAATAAAATCAACAGAATTTACACCTAGTGCAACACATCAGCACCATCTGGCATTTGAAGAGTCAGAAATGATTATAAATAGGAAAAAGTACTTCTTTACCTATAGAAATGATCTTAAAGCGACAGATACTCACATATTGCTGATCAAATAACCTTCGACATATTAATATGCAGTGAAAATATACAAGCCAAAATATTTGACTACTGAAAAAGTCATATCTATTGCAAAAGGAAGAGTTCTAGAATTTCAAGAAAGTTACAGAATTAGCAATTAGAATGGCTACTTAGTCAGAAGTTTCAGAAAAAGCTTTGACAACAAAATTTCTTTAAAATCTAGCTACCCAGATACCCAGACAAAATCTTTACACCTACATGTACAAAACATACATGTACATTTACATTCATAAAATCATGCAAACACAGTGAAAGCATACAAATTTTATGTTCATGTGTGTATCTATACATGCTCATACAAATGAAGGTGACCTGTGTTAAATACACGTTCTGAGTTTCTTGATTGGAAAGACTCCAACATCCTCAAAGTCCTCTGAAATTTATCCTTGAGCTGCTGAAGAATAGTAGCAAATTCAGCAACCTCAGGTGTTGATGGATGCTGAAGCTGCAGTAGTGAAGCAGATGCATGATAAATTATAAATCATGGTAACAAATCTAATGAAAAATTCAATTTTGAGGGAACTTAAAGATGCAATAATGTAAAAAATCCATAAGCAGGGGAAGAAAAGTACATAGGAAAGTTTATGTTTCTTACCAGGGTTGGCCAGTGAGATCTTTCAAGTAAAAACAGAATTTCTTCAATATGTTCTCTATTTTTCCACATGTTCTCATCCATTTTATGCGGAGGCTCATTGTCAGCTTCTTGTATTAATAAGCCTTCACCTAGAATATCAAAGGAGAGAGAAAATGCCTAAACCACATTACATAATTGTTCCATTGATATTATGTTACTATTAATTCAATCGCTGAATAGAAGAAGAATAATGCATGCTATGATTTTGCACTTTTAACATCAACATTGGTAATTGTAACCCCAAATAGAAACAACAAGTCCTAGTACATTTAGTTTTCTCATTAGTTTTCCTCTGAACAAGAAAATGAAGTTGCAATTTCCAATCCCTAAACCAAGGCAAAATATAGGTATAGTGATGATGATAAAACTAGCTAATAACTGCAAAATAAAAACAAATAAATAAATATTAAACAACCTTGAGTCGGGGGAAAGCCTGGGAGCAAATCCTGGGCGAATGAGCGAATCTGAGAGGAAAGACGAGATACGTCGTCGGAGAGTGGGTCGAATGGGTACTTGTCGTAATAAGAAGCGAGAAACGTCCTTGTTATGGGCACCAGACCCTCCGTTGAAGCCATATTTTAATTTTACTACTAGTATTTCTTTTTTTTTCCACCTCCCTTCTGATAATTGCAAATCCTATTGGCTATGAATCAAGAATCAAAGAAGGCTTAAAAGGGTTGCGGGTTTTGGTTGGATCTAAACGGAAGCTATCTCTTCAGAAAGATTACTACCGATCAGCGGTGGGTGTGTTGACGGGCTGTCAACCCCTTTTTCAATTTTCTTCTTGTCCAAATATTATTGTAAGTGGGATTAGATTTCCTTTATTTTTATTTTTATCTTTAATGTTAAGATATGGTAAATTAAAATCCTTATTTCCCGAAAGAGTGCTTTTAATTTTATTTTGTATCTCATTAAGTGTACTTTAGGTCATGTCATCATCTATATGGACAAAACTTGCCAGATTTACATCTATATTTAATTTAATTTTTTTTTCTCTCTTTTCCTTGGAAATATTTGATCCATCTGCAAATTTTGATGAGATTCATAAGAGAAGTGATCTTTTTTTTAAAAATCTTCTGCCATCGCAAGCGAAGTCAAAGATGTTGTTTCAAGTTGAATTGCATTGTGTGTATGAATTGCAGTAATGTAAATAAAAATTTTGTCAGTTAGTTAGCTCACTATTTTGTTACTGATAAAAAAACAGGTATCTTGAATTGTAAATGGAAGGTTAAGCACTAAAATATGTTAAAAGGAGTTTGTGTGAAATGAAATCATCATAACAACTTTTTTAAAGCTCATTTTTTTTTATTCTCTAAAATTATCTCCATTCTCTCTTTCTTGTTTCACTATTTCTTTCCAAAAGCTTCACTCTTTGGAATTTTACCTTCATTGCCCTGCTTCATTGGCAGCACATTTTTCCTCAGGAAGTTTGTGCTGTTTTTTTTTTTTTTATGATTTCTTGATATATTCATCAAGTTGGGCTCATCACTTAATTTATGCTTGAAGTCTCGCTTAAGTGGCTTAAGTGATGAGCCAAACTTGATGAATATGATATCTTCAAATACTGTTGTTTGAAATCTTGCTTTTAAATGAGTTGTATGTTAAGTTGTCTAAGTGTGATTTTGGATTTTCTAAAATTGAATATTTGGGGCATGTTATCGGTAGTATAAGGGTTGAAATGGACAACAAGAAGATGGATTGTGCAAAAAATTGGCCAGTGTCTAAGAATATAAAAGAGTTGAGAGGATTTCTGGGCTTAACTAGATATTACTACAGATTTATGAAAGGATATGGTGCAAAGCCTCTTACTGATCTTTTAAAGAAGAATGCTTTTCAATGGCAGGAACCAACTACAGCAGCCTTTGAGACGCTCAAAATGGCCATGATCTCATCTTCTGTCTTAGCCTTACCAGATTTCAACTCTACTTTTGCGGTTGAATCTGATGCCTTTATCTGTGGTATTGGTGCCATTTTTAAAATCATAAAAAAAAATTTAAATTCATAAACTAAATATTATAAATATTTAAATATCTAAATATATAATTTGTTTCAATATACATGTAACACAAAATTTAATACATTAACATTCAAATTGTTTCAGTACATTAATTGAAATTTTAAAATGTATGAAATTGATGATCACTTAGATTTAGAGCATTGCCATTTGATGAACATTTTTCCATCGCAATCACTAGTTTGCTCAAAAATCTATTAAAAAAAGTAAAACAATTTTTTACACTTAATAATAAGCTATTTCTAATATTAAAAAATATAAATAGTTATTAAATATAATACCTAAGTTGGTAGACCACCTAGATTGTTCCTTGAAAATTGTTGCACAAAATTAATAAGAGTGTTGAATCGATTATGCAATTACTTACGCTCTTTATCTATTTTAACACACTCCTTAGCTCTTTCTATTTCCATTTGCTACACATGTTTTTGCCTAGTTTGCAATCTTTTTCTCAATATTGAGATTTCTCATGAAGATTGACTTGTTGAGAATGTAAATTGCTATGAGCTATTTCTATAGTAGCTACATGGTGTTGAACCCAATCCAAAGCGTCGAACTCGTTCACATCTTTCTTTTCTGATAACTTTTGTGAAAATTCAATCTTCTAATTCTTGCATGTTGGCAAAACAATCGAATGCTGCTTCAATCTCAATGGTCATTTTCTCTTTCGCTTTCTCTTGTAAATTAATTAAATAAAACTATAAAGTTTAATAATTAATTCATCATATATTTGAAATAGTAAATATTTACACCTTATATAAAACGAGTCCAAAAAATTATCACAATTTATTGTGTTTCGATATTCAAGTAAAATCCATCTTTTTTATGTGGGTTAATTGAAAAAGTTCTACACGTGCAATTTTTTCACCGAACTCAATCTTCTATATAAAAAACACTATTTTTGTTAAACACGCATTAACCATAACTTATTTATGGGTATCAAGTGTCGCAATTATGATTAGACACATTTAATAAAATGTAATAGGAGCTATCTAAACTATTAAAACAGAACAATAATTATAATTTACATTTTTGCCTTTTAACGTTACAAAAAGTCCTAATCAGACATAAATCGTAACTTATTCATATATAGCAAATGGTGAAAACCAAATTCAATCATTCGAACAAGTTTAATATCATGTATTGAAGCTATCTAAACTATTAAAACATAAATGTAACTGTAAAATTATATTTTTGCCATTTAACAACGTAATAAAGTCCTAAAAAGATATAAACCATAACATTTTCACACATATCAATCGTGAAAACCAAGTTCAATCATTTAGACAAGTTTAATATTATGTATTGAAACTATCTAAACTGTCAAAATAGAATAATAAATACAAATTTGCATTTTGGCCTTTTATCGACATAAAAAAGTGCTAAACAGATATAAGTGGTAACTTTTTCACACATATTATTCATGGAAATCAAGTTCAATCATTCGAAAAAGTTTAATATAATGCATTTAAGCTATCTAAATTGTTAAAGTATAAAAATAATTGCAAAATGACATTTTTACTCTTTAACGGCATAACAAAGTCCTAAAAAGACATAAATGGTAACTTTTTCACACATATCAATCATAAAAATCAAGTTCAATTACCCGGACAAGTTTAATATTATGTACTGAAACTATCTAAACTATTAAAAAAATAATAAACATAAATTTGCATTTGGCCTTTTAATAGTATAAAAAATCCTAAATAGACATTAATGACAACTTTTTTACACATATCAGCCATGCAAACTAAGTTCAATCATTCAAACAAGTTTAATATTATTTATTGAAGTTATCTAAACTGTTAAAATAGAATAATAAAAGTAAATTTGCATTCTAACCTTTTAACGGCACAAAAAAGTGCTAAATAGACATAAACAATAACTTTTTCACACATCAATCATGGAAAACTAAGTTCAATAATTTAGACAAGTTTAATATCATGTATTTAAGCTATCTAAACTCTTAAACATAAATATAACTGCATATTTATATTTTTGTCCTTTAACTGCACAACGAAGTCTTAAAAAGATATAAACGGTAACTTTTCACATGTATCAACTATGAAAATCAAGTTCAATCATTTGGGCAAGTTTAATATAATGTATTGAAGTTTTTCAAATTGTTAAAACAAAAAAATAACTGCATATTTACATTTTTACCCTTTGATGACACAAAAAGTGTTAAATGGATATAAACGACAACTTTCTTATTTGATATGTCACTTACCTTTTCTTTTTGCTTTCTTACAAAGCTTTTTGATCCACTTGTGTGGCTATTTTTCTGTTACTTTCTGCTAGCAATGCCAACTTTGTCTATTTTCTATCATAAAAAATAATCTCATATATTGCAGAAATACAAATATTACCAAATAAAAACATAAAATACCTTTTTTATTAAAAATAACGTTAAAAGTTATAAATTAGTACCTTTCCTTTCCTTGAGAACCAAAATCTAATTAATTGCTTATATTGCCACCTAATCACACCACAAGGTAGAATATCTATTGTGGCTTCTATAGTACTATTTCGATCAAAATATATTTTTTTTAAATTATGCTTATAGTCTTTTCATTTCTTTCCCAATGACTTAAGCATAAATGAAGTAGGTAGTTCAAGTAAAAATCTTGACTATAACAATACAAAAAGAAAAGTTACAATTTACAGACCAACTTTAAAAGAATTAGTATTTCTAATATGTAATTAATTATACTAATACCTCAACAAAGTTTAAAGCTTTGGCCTTAACTTTTGCTGAAACTTTATGCCATGTTTCATAATGAATAGGCAATTTCATGCCATTACAGGCGATCATTCCTAAAAATCCAGTTAACAATTGATACTCTTCACCAATTAGTTGCTATCAGAGTTTGCAGACACTACAATACGCTCATTCAAAGTTACTGTCCATAATTCCTTCAAAGTTGTCCTACTTCTGGTTTTTCGTTGACCATTGTTATCAACTGCAAAAAATAAAATGTCAATTAATAAATTACCATTACTTTAATGACTATAATCAAAATCTAAATATGGGGTTTATGATACCTGTATTCAAATTAGAAGCAAAATCAATTGGTGGGATACTATCTAAACTTGGACCTTTCATATTGTCAGATCCAATATCAGTAGAAGGATTAGAAACGATTAAGTTAAAATGACAGTAGACACATTTCCCTCCAAATGATTCAGTCAATGGCCAAGATCAATAGGTGTTGTAGATGATTTTGAGCTAATATCTCTGATATGTACTCCCCTTAATCTATTTCTCAACATTGTAACTTAGCTGCATTATAAAAGAAAATCAGTTAAAAATTGAAAAGTTCAAACATTGTATATATAACTAACTATATATAAAGAACATATCTAAAGAACATATATAGACATTGAGAAGTTAAGTAATCATAACCAACGATATATAAAGAACATATTGATTTAATTAAATTAAAAGATAATGTATAATTTACAACACAATAAATATATAAAAGCAAATGCCACATAAATTACATGAAAGGATTTATTACATTATGTTTTGAATATTCTAATTACAAAATATAGATGATCCATCACGATTCATAAATGTTTTCATCAACATCTTTGTGGACTCATTGAGTAAAGGTACTGAGATATTTCTATCCAAGTTTTAGTCAGCAAAAGAAAAATATTCAGTTTCATATTCAACATCATCTCTGGTATCTAATCCCATATCAAATAAGTCTCTAAGTATGTTATGAAGAACAAAAAACCAACCTGATTCTTTGGGATCTTCAAAACAAAAAACTTATTTGACTTGAGAGAAAAAAACATAAGGTTCATTTATAGGTTATTGTCCGATGTGAATTAATCGAGAAAAATTTACGATTATAAATCCAAACTGATCTTTTTTAATACCTTTTGTACTATTCACGAAGCCTAATCACACCAAAATAAGACAACCTTCCCTTTGCCATAATAATCCAACTTAATGATGTCATTAATTATACTATAGTAGTTAACATTTCCCTCCAAAGGATTTGTGTCCCTAACACTAACATAGCCAGTAGTTGACAAAGTAACAACTCATAAATTTTGTATTCTTCTAAATCTCTCATAGGATTTGATGTGAAATCTATATCCATTAATGATGAACCCTTTGTATCGTTTCACAATTCTATTCAGACCTTATGAAAGACACTTCACCTCTTTACTAACATGCCTTCCACTCCAAACCTATAAAAATGGAATAAAATATATGTTATTAATTTTATTTATACCCTAAGCATTCTATGTATAATTCTCAAAATAGAAAGTATGGCATTACTTATAGTTTTTCCTAACTATTCATAAAAATTTTTGATGAACAACTTATCAAGCTCTCGAATGTTTGATCATTGATAATGTGCACAGCTCTCAAATTGTTTCTGTACTCACTACATGCATCAAAATAAAGTATTAATCATAGAAAGCAAAGTTTATAAATTATGCTTAATAGAATGAATGATTTCCTCTCACGAATAACTTACGTTCAAAATGATTCAATTGAATCATGATGAAAAAGAACATATCGATGTGTTTATGCCCAAGATTTATCATTTAACACCACCACTCCAGCTTTGCCTCTTGGTTATCCAAAACCTTTTTTAAAAAAAAGTGTAGGCAAAGTTAATATACTGAATACCAAGATTTATTAATGGTCTATTAAATCTCGTTTCAACATCTTTCACATATCGAGAACAAAATGTCATACACTCTTCTGCTAAATATCCTTTAATAATAGAACTTTCTAGATAGCGTTTGTTGCGACAACAAGACTTTAACCTCTCTAAAAATCTAAAGCATAAAACATTTGTCATATACCTTTTTAATTAGAATGGTATCATAAAAACTAATAACTTATTAATAAATAATACCTTTCAATAAAATGCATCCATCGATAATAAATCGGTCCATTGACTTTTGCTTCATATAGAAGGTGGATAATCAAATGTAGCATAATAGTGAAGAAGTTTGGAAGGAAAATCCTCTCTAAATGGCATAAAGTAATCGCGGCTTAATCTTGAAGTTTGTCAAGCTCTTTCACATTCAAAACTTTTTCACAGAGAGCTTTAAATATGTTACTTAATTAAATTACAACTGAAGTAACTTGCTTTGATATTGATGAACGTAAAGCAAAGGAAAGTAAATCTTGCATTAAGATGTGGTAATCATGTGACTTCAATAAAGAAAGTTTTTGTTCCTTAAAATTCACACATATCGATATATTTGATGCATAGCCATCTGGGACTTTCATATTTTTCAACACCTTGTAAAACTTATCTTTCTCACTTTTAGACATCCCAAAATAGGTAGGAGGCACTCGGGATTTGTTATTAAAAAGCAACTTCGAATGAAGATCAGGGCAAATCTTCATGTAAACTAGGTCAAACCGACTCTTTAAATCATTATTTGATCTTTTATTCACATTTCGTATTATCTTGATAAAATTTTCACGAACATTCTTCTTTATGTGCATCATATTAAGGTTATGACATAATAAATTATATTTCCAATAAGGTAAGTCAAAAAAGGTACTTTTTTTCCATAACTCATACTCATTAAGGTCATTTTCTTCATTTTTTTCTTTATCACTTTGAATATCCATATTACCAACTTGAGCATTAATATCACCAATTTAAGGAATACGAGGTCGAATACCTTCAAAAATCTTTCTCTCTTTTTCTTGATTAAGTCATTTTTTCATAAATAAAATTGATATTCTTAACTTTGACAAGATATCAGACCCATTAATTGATAATGACGCTCACTTTAACTTTTCAATTTCATCAAAGAGATATTTTTAAAATCTAAATCGATGATTATCATCTAACCATTAATGATATACAATACAACTAAACTCCCTACCATTATGTAATCACTTCGAACATGTTTGTGCAGCACAACGTGGATAAGCATAACGACCTTTGATGCTCCAACTAGATAAATTTTTATAAGCAAAAAAAATCATTGATAGTCTATAATAAGGTAGCACGCATATTGATTTTGAAGCATCATAAGTCTTAACTACTTTTCTTAACTACTTTAACTCTTTAATAAAAGGTTGTAAGTAGATGTTAATATCATTTCTCGAACCTTTCTTCTTAGGAATTATCATAGACAAAATAAAATGATTATTGATTTATAGCAATCTATGGTGATAAATTGTAAGGAATCAATATAACTGGATAATTACTATAAGAAGTACTTATCACTTTGAATAGATTGAATCCATCAGATGTTAGAGATGCTAGTCCAAGCATAACATTTCGAAGATTAAAAGCAAAATTTGAAAACCTAGAGTAAAATAATTTTCATACCAAAGAATCAATATGATGCCGTAATAATCCATTATCCATTCGTTCATTATGATGCCACCTCATAGTATTTGTAGTTTTGAAAAATATGAAGAGTCATTGAAATCTCGATATTAATAAAAAATATCATAAAATCTTTGCAGGCTTCTTTTTTACATAGACTTCATCATCATTCTCATTCAACATTTCTTTAGGATTTGTGTTTAACCAACGAGAATTATCACACACATGACAAGATTATTGATTTTTTTTATCACCCCAATATAACATGCAATCATTAGGACTACTATGAATTTTCTCATATCTAAGACCTAACTTCTTGATCATCTATTTAAATCCTTATAAGATTCAAGGATTTTTACAAAAAAAAAGATATTTTTTTCACAACACTCTAATAATAAAGTCAAAGAGTTTTCTATCTATCCACATAAGCATTTTAAGTGAAAAAGATGCACACAGAAAGACAACCTTGAATGCTTGGATCCCTCATAAAGTTCTTCATTCATATCCTCAAGTAACTTATAAAACTTTGATGTTTCTCCACTAGGTTGTTGGTCATCTACACCTATCCCATGTTTACCAAAATCATTTATTTCAACATTTGACTCATTAAATTCATCATTTCGAGGAGACAAATTATAAAAATATTGGTTATGAATGCTGAAAGCATCTTGTAACATGCTTTTTATGTCATCTTGTATAATAAAATTATGTTGGTGTTGGAGAGCGCTTGAAGTTGAAGAAACTCTAGTCGTTGACCTTGACGGTATAGATGCTCTATGAAAATATCAATTAACATATCTCGAGATAAATCCAATACAAACTAAATGTTCCAAAATAACTTCACGTATTTGCTAATCGATATTAGCACACCTCAAACATGGGCATAATATCATATTATCTTTATTAGCATTATCAAATGCAAAATTAAGAAAAATTTTCACTCCATCTCGATGCTTTTGACTTAATCTTGACTTTTGTATCAAATTCTTATCCATTTAGTACTTGTTACATTATCAAACCAAAATTATATAATTAATTACATGAAAATAAACTAAATAGTACACTTAAATTAGTAACAAATTTAGATCTCCTAATAGGTTACTTGAATTAATCAAAGGTGATTATTTGTTGAAAAGTGAAATACCTTCATAAATTCAAAATGCTAATGGGCAAAGACACGATTGATAGAAATGAAGCAATTGATGATGAGCAAACCTTAATCTCAAACTGAAAATAAACAAAAAAAAGAAACATATTAGTATTTTTACATATTAATACACAAGATGAGAAAAAAATTGAAAATAAACAGTTAAACAAAAGCAAAAAAAAAAAATCGATAAAAAAATATTTGAGAAATAGCTATTTAAAACACCTCTATCTTTACCATCCTTAACAATAGGGTGAAATAAACCATCTTAACAATATCTTCGAGCCATAGTTGAATTTTGTTTAACTTTTTGATTGACTGAAAGAGCTAATATTTAATTTATTAAGGAAGTTACAACATTAATTTTTTAAAAATATTTGATTATATATATTTTATGTTTTCAAATAACCAGAAGTTGGATTGGTGCAACATGTTTGCTTTTGGTGTTGAGCCTTATTTTTTAGGGAACCCAAAACTCTGGCCATCAAAGCCAGCTAACTTTAAGTAAAAATCACAGTACCACTCCAAATTTGAACCATAAAGTATAGATACTTTCAATTTTCTAAATGAAACTTACTACTTTCAATTTGTTCCTTATAATGATTTTAACCTAGAGAAATCTTAAAAGAGAGACAAATTACAATTAAAATTCAAGTGTACCTAAATAAATTTACTTGCTACAAATAATCAACATGATTTATGTTTAGGAAAATAATGATAACTCTACCTAATTGATCTTTGTTGACTGCAAATGGCAAACGATTTCAACAACAAACCAAGCCTTGCCTCAAGCTTTGCTAGTTCTTCAAGCTCTACAAACTAGATATGATTTAGCATATCAAGACTTTACTTGCTAAGAGGAAATTTGCGTCGAGAGGAAATTCACAAAAAGAAGAGAAATTAGGCTGAAAATGGAAAGAATCGACTGGAAAAATGTGAAACAACTAAAAATGGTAGAAACAGCAGAAGGGGTTTGGGAATTTATTGGAACTTTTAATGGCCTTTCCTTTTTAAAAACACCACTAAATACCTTATTTAACAGTGTTTCCTTTTTATAATGCCACTAACATACATTTAAAACAAGGAGTTTTATGTTACTGAAAATAATTTTTTTTTGGATTATCCTTTATTCAAGGCGTTTCTATTTAAAAACGCCTTTGATAATCCCTTTCATTTTTTATGAGGGGATTAGTAAAGACATTTTTTTTATCAAAAACTTCTTAAATAATCCTCTTCAATTTTTATGAGAGAATTATCTTAGGCGTTCTTGGCAATAAACGCCTTGAATAATCCCTTACAAAAAATTAAATGAGGTAATTCAATGCTTTTTTGGCAAAAAATATCTTAAATAATCCCCTTCAATTTTTATGAAGGGATTATTCAATACATTTTTTGTCAAAAATTTCTTGAATAATCTTTTATTAAAAATACTAGAGCAGCTTAATCGGTTAGAACATACAATTATTAACTATAAGGTCATAGGTTTAATTTTTCTCTCTAGCATTTTGAAGGTTTAGTCAAAATATATAATGGTGTTTAGGTTAACAAATGTCATAAAAATAATTTTTAGGGGCATTTTAAAATCCAAACAACGCTATATAAGAATTTAGTGGCATTTTATAAAAAAACGCTACTAACCTTATAAAAACACAAAACTTTGTAGCGTTTATTTAAAAACGCCGCTAAAAAACAGCTATTAAATCTTATTTTCATGTTGTGTTGGTAAATATGTGATTATGTTGTTATTAATCCACTTAGAAAGTATGTTCATTTTATATTATTGGCTCAAGCTTATCTTGACAATGTCTATAAGCTTCATGGTGCACCAGCCTCCATTATGTTTGATCATGATAAGATTTTTACTAGTTTGTTTTAGAGGGAGCTGTTTAAGTTGCTAAGAGCTGAGTTAAAACTCTCTATTGCCTATCATCCATAAACAAATGGTCAAACAAAGGTGATCAATAAGTGCTTGAAGACTCATTTAAGGTGTATGATAGGTGACACCTAATTAATGGTCCAAGTAAATTGCATTAGCAAAATGGTAGTACAATACTGTTCCTATTCATTTATTCAAACCATTCTTTACGAGGTGGTGTATGTATAGCCTACTCTAATTCATCAGCCTTGCCTACGTAGTGACTCTAGAGTGGAGGTGGTAGATAGAAGTCTACAAGTTCAGGAAGTCGTTATCAAGCTTATGAAATTTCATTTGGACAGAACTAAGAAAAGGATGAAATAATAAGTTGACAAGAATAAGACCAATTGGTAATTGGAGGTTGATAACTAGGTCTATGTTAAGTTTGAACCCTATAGGTAGAAGTCAATTGCTCATAGAACTTGCTCGAAGCTAGTCATTAGATATTTTGGTCTTTATCGAACGTTTTAGAAATTTGGGGTTATAATCTGGACCTTCCTAACATAGCCAAGATCCATCCTATTTTTCATATTTCACAGTTGAAGAAACATGTAAGGGGGTTATTTATACAGCGTGACCTTCTGTTGACAGATATAGAAGGAGTCTCAGCTAAGAAGCCAGTGGCTATTTTGGATTAACAAATGTCTAAGAAGAGGGATTATGCTTGTTATAACGTATAGATCCATAGACCTACTGCTAGATTCAGAATGAAAAAGAGTCGCCACTAACCTTTTTTAATTAGATGTGATTGGCTACCTGATTAAAGTTAAAGTGCAAAACAGAGGTTAGGTTTGAAAGTCGATTGCGTATGAAAAAAGTTATAGCACCCCTAAAACACCCATCAAAGGGATGACACCAGTTTGATTTTGAATTATCCAAGCCTTGCTTATTATTTTTTTTACCAGATAGTAAATTTTATACTTCTCCTTTTTTTTTAGAATTTTTTTATAAAAAAGACAGAATAATTTTTTTTTTGAAACAGATAGAATAATTTTTTTATTTTAAAAAAATTAAAAAAAATAAAATATGGTTAAAAATAAATAAATTAAAATTAAAAAATTAAAAAAAAACCCGCGGTCGGATAGGGTCAGAACGCGGGTCAGCACACAGATCTTTTGGTCGAAGCGCGAATCCTAGCTTGACGAAACATGTCATTTTGGAGTGGTATAAAAAGTACCTTTTAGCATTTTTTCTTAGAAACCTCAAAGCCCCTCTCTCTCTTTACCCTAAAATTCTCTAACCTCTTTCTAGAAACCTACCGAAAAGTTCAATCGAAAACTAGAAATCCCATCGATTTTTGAAAATTTTACAAAAAAATTCAACCAAAAACTGAAAAACCAATCGATTTTTGGAAAGCCTGCTAGATTATGGAAATTTCACCGGAATCTCATTAGAAACTTCAACTTTCATAAAAAAATTTAATTGAAAACTTTAATGTTCTTTAAAAAAACTCAGGAAAACCTAAAAAAAAAAAAAAATCCAAAAAAATTCTCAGATAGTCCTAACTCTTCCTAAACCTCTTACAACCTCATATCCACCTTTAGAAACCCAAAATCACACTCAACTACAAATCGAACCTGAAAAATCCTTATCCTTGAATCTTAGGAACCCTTACTACCAAAATTTTCCCAGAGCTTCCCTAACAATTTCCCTTGTGTTTTTTCTTTGTTTCTGTGTGTTCCTCTATATCAGAATCAATCCAATTTATAAGTGGCCTACGATCAATTCAGAAAACAGACAAAATCAATCCCAGGATTGATTCCTGAGATTACATTATGTCTAGACAAGATTTTAGGTCCAAAATTTTAGCACCCTCTTACTAATACGATTTGGGCATTAAAAGTTTGACTATCAAGATTTTGACTCTGATTTTATCATGTGGGAATCAAAACAAAAAATGAAAAGAAGAAGAGAAAAAAAATGAAAAAAATGAAAAAATATAATAATAATAATTAATATAATATGGTATAATATAATATAATAAAAAAAAGAAAACGAAAAAAATGATAATAAATAATAATAATAATAATATAATAAAAAATCTAATTGGACCTCAACGGGCCTAAACAAGAATAGGCCTAGTTAGACTCGGTTCCCAGCCGGGCTGAAACCAAGATGGGTCTCATTAAGCTTGGACAAGAATGAGCCTGATTGAGCCCGGATCAAAATGGGTTTTTAACTAGGTTTGGGTTAAAATAGGCCTGATTGGGTTTGGACTGAAATATGTGTCTATAGCTACCCCTCTTTGCAAATCTTTGTTAGACAATGGTGTGGCAAAGACCTAGAACCCACTATGGACTTGAATTCAAAAAATGACCTAAACTGAACCAAGGTCGAGAGATTGAGATTAAACCACAAGTCAAATGAAATGATCAAGACCAAGTTGAAGTCTAAAATGATGATTGAAACGAAACCACAAATCATAAAAAATGATCTGGACTGAGCCAAGATCAAGTAACCGAGACGAAACCACGAGTCAAATGAGGGGACAAGGATCGAGTCAAGATCAAGAATAAATGATCAGGACGAAACCATGAATCATGATATGGACTAAGCCAGGATTAAGCCACCATAACGAAACCATGAGTCAAATGAAGTGACCAAGATCGAGTCAAGATCTAAAATAAATGATCGGGATAAAATCACGAATCATAATGAAGTGACCAAGTCGATGTCAAAAATGAATGATCGAGATGAAACCATGAATCATGTGACTGGGATGAAATCACGAGTCGAAATAAAGTGACCAAGATCGAGTTAAAGTCGAGAATAAATGATCGATATGAAACCCTGAATCATGTGATCGAGACGAAATCACGAGTCAAAATAAAGCGACCAGAATCAAGTCAAGATAAAAAATGAATGATTGAGTCGAAACCATGAATCATGTAACCGGGATGAAATCATGAGTCGAAATAAAGGGATCAAGATTAAGTCGAGGTTAAAAATAAATGATAGGAATGAAATTACGAATCATGTGACCAGAACGAAATCACGAGTCCAAATAAAGTGACCAAGATCGAGTCAAGGTTAAAAATGAATGATCGAAATGAAACCATGAATCATGTGATCAAAACAAAATCATAAGTCAAAATAAAGTGACCAGGATCGAGTCGAGGTCAAAAATTAATGATCGGGATAAAACCACGAATCATATAGAACGATCTGGACTAAGCTAAGAATAAGTGAGTGAGATAATGCAAATGTATGCCTTATCTAGGATGCAAATGAATCATTGATTGTGGTTCTAAGGCTTTTGTATTCTCGTTTCAGAAAAGAAACCATCGGATATTATCCTGTATGTTTACGTTCACTATACACTTTAACAAAAAAATTCTTTTTCACATTTGACATGAAAAGCTATTTTTCATCAATATGGAGGTGCATCTTTGGCAAAAAACCATCTTTCATCAACCTAGAAGTATGCAAAGAAGCCATCAACTTGGAGGCATTTTAGCAAAGGAACTTTTGCGTCCACATGTCTGTTCATCCAAAGATAGCCATAGAAGTTTTTTTTTTTTGGGTCAGCCTTTGCCTTTATCTATTTCAACCCTTTAAAATAACACGCTTCTTATGATTTTGTTCGATTATTAATCATTATCCTAATTTCAAAGTATGATGATGTAAATTATGCATTTTTCCATTCATGGTAAGGCATAAAAGAGAAGAGCAATGTATAGGATTCAGAAAATGATAAGATGGCTTTCATTTATGTGGATAATCAATTACAAATGCTACTGTGAAGGAAGAAAAATGTACATGAGTGGCTATTTAGGGGTAACAGTGCCCTCAAAATAAATTATTAGATAATCATGACAATAAATCTTTGATCTCTTTCAAAAACTCAATTAAAACTTGATGCTTGAACATTTCAGCTTTTCAAAATTTACTGCCTATGATATACTTTCCCTAGTAGTTCCAATTGAAGCCACTTTCGAATCTTTTCCTTTGAGTCAAAATTACCCTTTCGGGTTTTCAATTTGACCTTTTTTTTTCTTTTTTTTATCGTTAAAATCGTTCTTTCGAGTTTTCAATTTGACTTTTTTTTTATAGTTCAAATCGCCCTTTCGGGTTTTCAGTTTAACCTTTTTCTCTCTTTTTTTTTTAGAATCAAGCAAAATACTTCTTTACTATGTCAGAGTTGATAGGACCAAGAAGTTCATCTTCATCCATTTTCGACAAGATCAAGGCTCCTCTGGAAAAAGCTCTTTTTACCACATAAGGCTCCTTTCAATTTGAAGTCAATTTTTTTCTATCGTCATGATGACTTAGAAGAATCTTTTTCAACACCAATTCTTTCTCTCAAAACTGCCAAGGTTTGACTTTTTTATCATGAGTTCTCATCATTCTTGTTTGGTACAATTGGTCATGGCATAAAGCCGTCAATCTCTTTTCCTCAATAAAGTTCAATTGCTTATAGTGTTCCCGAATCTATTCAGTTTCTTTTAGTCCCACTTCCCTTAGGACCCTTAAAGATGAGATTTTTACTTTTACTGGTAATACAGCTTTCATCCCATAAATTAAGAAAAAAAGAGTTGCTCCGTAAAGGTGCGCACAGAAGTTCGATATGCATGTAAGGCAAAAGGTAGCTTTTTGTATCAGTCTCTATATGTTTCAATCATCTTTTCCAAAATTTTTTTATGTTTTTATTTACGGCTTCTACTACATCATTCATTTCAAGTGATACGGGGTCGAATTATGGTGTTTGATTTTGAACTAAACACATATTTCTTATATCATCTTACTATTCAAATTCTTGGTATTATCTGATATAATTCTTTCTGAAAGCTCATATATGTAAATTATTTCTCTTTTGAATAATTTACAGACCACTGATCTGGTCACTGTCATGAAGAAAGCAGCTTCAACCTATTTGGTGAAGTAATCAATCATTACAAAAATAAATCATTTCTTATTTAAAGCTTTTGGTGTGATACGGCCAATGACATTTATCCCTCACGTAGAAAATGGCCAAAGTGGTGCTATAACATGTAAAGCACTGGGCAGAACATGAATTTTATCAGTATATATCTGGCATTTATGACATCTTCGGGCATAATCGATGCAATCTTTTTCTATTGTCAACTAATAATATCTAGCTCGCATAACTTGTCTCGTTATCATATGCCCATTTGCATGTGCCTCATATACACCATTGTACACCTCTTCAACAATTATTTTGGCTTCAGATATATTTACACAATGGAGTAACACTTAGTCTTTGCCTCTTTTATACAAAGTTTTCTCATTCAGAAAAAATTTCATGGTCAATCTTCGTAAGACTCTCTTATCATTTTTTGTTGCTTGGTTCGAGTACTACTGATTTCTTAAATACTACATGATATCATAATACCAGGGGTGACCATCTTCCTCTTCTTTCAAGTTGGTATAATGTACTGGCATATCTTTGATATCTAATTTGATTGGCTGGATTTCAATGGTATCATCAATCTGTACTATGATGGCCAAGGTAGCTAAGGCATCCACAATCTGATTTTCTTCTCGAGGTAAGTGTTCAAATCGAATTGTTTTAAACTGTTTGCATAGCTCTAAAATGTATTATGATAAGAGATGAGTTTTGAATCCCTCATCTCCCATTCACCTTTCAACTGATAAATGATTAGAGCTGAGTCTCCAAACACCTTTAATATTTCAATCTTCTTGTTTAAAGTCGCGTGTAGCCCCATGACACAAGCTTCATATTCAACCACATTGTTGGTGCAGTTAAAATTTAATCTTGCTATAATAGGATAGTAGTGCTTCGTTAGAGATATCAAAACTATTCTGATTCCATACTCTATGGCATTAGCAGCCCAATCAAAATACATTCGCCATGCTTTTTTTTCATCATCATCTTCTTTTGATTCTAGAATAACCATCAATTCCTTATTTGAGAAATCAAACTTTATGGGTTCATAATCTTCGGTAGCCCTGTTTGCTAAAAATTCAACAATGATACTTCTCTTGATTACCTTTTGACTTATATATACTATATCATATTTAGAAAATAACACTTGTCATCTTGCAATTCTTTCTGATAGTGAAGGTTTCTTAAAGATATATTTGATGGCATCCAATTTAGCTATAAGCAAAGTAATATGATACAACACGTACTGCCTGAGCCTTTTAGCCATCTAAGCTAAAGCACAATATATTTTCTCTAGTGAAGAATACTTGGACTCATACTCTGTGAATTTCTTGCTCTTATAATAAATAGCTTTTTCTTTCTTATTGGATTCGTCTTGTTGGCCCAATACATATCCCATCGAGCCTTCATGTACTACCAGGTATAAAATTAGTAGTTTTTCTAGGATAGAGGGTGCTAATATTGGAAGGTTCGATAAATACTGCTTGATCTTGTTGAAAGCTTCTTGACATTGTTCATTTCATTCTTCAGGATTATTCTTTTGAAAGAGTTTAAAAATAGGGTTACATTTAACAGTGAGTTGAGAAATGAACCGGGATATATAATTCAATTTGCCCAATAAGCCTTGAACTTCTTTTTGAGTACTTGGTGGTGAAAAATTTTGGATGGCCTAGATTTTTTTGGATCTAGTTCTATCCTCATTTCACTGACTACAAATCCCAACAACTTTCCTGATCTAGCTCTAAACGTACACTTAGCTGGATTCAGTTTAAGCTGAAACTTCTGTAACCTTTCAAATAACGTTTTGAGGTTGATTACATGATCCTATCTTTTTTGAGGCTTGATATGATCATGTTATCCACATATATCTCAATCTTTTTATGCATCATATCATGAAAAGAGTGTCACCATAGCCCTTTGATAAGTTGCCCTAGCATTTTTTAGCCCAAAGGGCATAACTTTGTAACAAAAAGTCATTCATATGATAATAAAAATAGTCTTTTCCATGTCATCCAGAGTCATTTTTATTTGATTGTACCTAGAGAATCCATCTATGAAAGAGAATACTAAATGTTAGACCGTATTATCCACCAAAGTATCGATGTGCGGTAAAGAAAAATTATCCTTAAGGCTAGCTTTGCTCAAATCTCTATAGTCTATACACATCTGTACCTTGCCATCCTTTTTGGGAACATGTACGATATTAGCCACCCATTCGGGATACTTGGCCACTTGCAAAAAGCCTACATCGAATTACTTTTTAACTTCTTCTTTGATTTTTAACAATATCTCCAGTTTCATTCTTCTTAGCTTTTACTGTATCGGTTTACATTCTGGTTTCAATAGTAACTTATGCTCTACTATTTCAGTGTTGAGTCCAGGTATATCTTGGTAAAATCAAGCAAAGACATCTATAAATTTTTGGAGTAAATTTTTTAACTATCGTCGATTAATGATCGAGAGTGAAGTACTAATCTTTACTTCTTTCTTATTTTCAAGATCATCCAAATTGATCTATTTGACCACTTCTTGATGAGGCTCAATGAATTTATCCTCTTGTTCAATTAGCCTTATTAAATCCGAAGATAAAGTGTATTCCTCATAATCTTTTTTAGTATCGAGCTCATCAGTATTAATTAAATTTTTAAAGTTAAACCCCAGATCATTGTCATGATTATCTTTACATTCATCTGGAAACCTGAAAGTTAATAGAATAAAAAAAGTCGACAAAAGACTTTGATAGAATGAAAGAAATGAACAAAATGCATGCTCCTACTTTTATTAAAATAATGAAAAATAAAAGGCCCAAACATGAGATTTCATCCTAATGCTTTTGGGCATAAGCAATTAGGATATGTGATTACATTGAAGGAAAATCAGAAACAATAGGCATTTGGATGACCTTTCAATTCTGTAATTCATATCCCAATGAGTAAGGGTAAACCATAGCCTCCTCAATTTGGCTTCCATCATCTATCATATGAATGGACAGATTGGCAAAAGCCTTTTCCCCCTTTGGTTCTTTTTTTGCATCCTCTTGAAAACATACATCCTCTAAGAGTGAAAATCTTATTTAAGTGGGGAAAAATCATCAATTAGTTCCTTGTCTTACTACTGAGGCTTGGTACTCCCTCAATCTCATAACCTAATCCTATTCTGTCACTATTATCATCAAGCTTTGGGAATTCTTTTATCCTTTGAAAGTTCTTGCTCAGACCGAACCCAATACTCCAACTCTTGTTAACCATATGATTAATCATAATTTGACTAAATTTAAGCCCTCTACTCACTGCATTAACAGGTTTAAAATATTTGTATGAGCACTCAAATGATTTTTCTGTCGCTTTTACATATAGGGTATTTATGGGTTGGATTACTAGCAAATCTTCCTCTTCGACCACAATCACCAATTACCCTTCTATATTGAACTTGATTTTTTGGTGCAATGAAGAAGAAACAGCACCTACCTTATGGATCCATGGTCTTCCTAATAAGTAGTTGTATGATGGAGAAATATCCATAACTTAAAATTTTATACTAAAAACACATGGACCAATCTATATGGGTAACTCGACATCTTTCAATACTTTTCGCCTAGTCCTATCGAATGCTCGGACCACCATTGGACTGTCCTGGATATGAGACATATCAAAGGATAATTTTATCAGAGTGGACATGGCTATAACATTAATGGCCGACCCATTGTCAACAAGGACTTTGGCTACTATATGGCCCTTGCATTTGATAATGATATGCAATGCCTTGGTGTTTTTTCTACCTTCTGGTGAGATCTTATCATCACTAAAGGAGATATGATGTGGCACTACTAGATTGCCTACCAAATGATTCACATACTCCACAAAGATATTATGAGCTACAAAAGCTTGATTCAATACCTTTAACAAGGCATTACGATGCGGTTTAGAGTTTAAGAGAAGTGATAATAGAAAAATTCTGGCTGGCATCTTATTTAATTGCTCTACCATAGAGTACTCACTGTATTTAACTAGCTTCAGAAACTCGCAAGCCTCTTTTTCAGGCATAAGTTTTGATGTATCTTTCTCTGTGATTTTTTTGTTTAGTTTGCTTTTTTTTTTTTTTTTGATTTATTCAAAGTTTCTAGAGTATAACATCTCTTACTTCTAGTTATGCCCCTTACTCTTGTTATGTGAGTAGTTTCAGCTTTCAACACATCTTTTTATTACCTTTGAATTGTTACCCCACATTCATAATTCTAGGGTATTATTTTATTGTCTTTATAAGGAAATAGGCGTGAAACTTTGAGGGCTATTGGTTTGAGAACAAAATTATTCTCAATTGACTGTGGTTTCTCCTTACAGTGTATAATGATAGGTTTCGACACCCATCTGTCTGTCATAGCCACCTCGGTGTCTTTTAAAACTTTCGACTCTTCATATAACTCTATTTAGTGGGAGTTCATTAGTTTTTGAACTTCACCATGAAACTATTTACAGACATCAATTGAATGATTTGATGTCCCATCATGATATTTACATATCTGAGCTGGGTTAGATTTTTTCATATGAGTGCCACACTAGTTATATCATCCCAACTTCATGTAAAACTTCATACAACTGGTCAAATGGCATCTTAAGCTCATCTACTTTTCTTTTTACATGCTTT
The DNA here is from genome assembly GCF_047325235.1 of Durio zibethinus. NCBI lineage: Eukaryota > Viridiplantae > Streptophyta > Magnoliopsida > Malvales > Malvaceae > Durio > Durio zibethinus. Next base: position 103,785 of record NC_143165.1, on the reverse strand, counting down.
TTATCCTTGTCCAAAGTATTAATCGTATGACTGGGCAAAGGGTTTCCATTGACATTAGGTGCAGAACTTTCACTTATATCAAAGCTTACCAACCCTTCCTTAATCGAATTTTGTACCTTATATTTAAAAAGGACATAATTTTCATTAGAATGCCCCGTCACTCCAAAATGATATTCGCAATGAGCATTAGAGTCATATCACTAAGGTAAGGAGGTTCAAGTTGTTTTGCAGAGGCATGAGCTATTAAATGATTTTTATAAAGCGTTTGATATAGCTCCGTATAGCTCATAGGTATGGGGTCAAAAGTTGATCTTTCTTTAGTTCGTGGTTCTTTGGTATTGCCTGTGGCACTGACTAGGTGAATAAGAGACCTTGAAGAAGATGGATAAAATGATTGAGTTGTTGATTTGTATATAGATGCAGAAGTATGATTTACTGTATGGTGGTATGTAGGGTAAGCAAGCTGAGTTTAGCTTCTAAATTGCTATCCTTCAAGACTCATAGCTTGAGTCTCACTCTTTTTCTTCTTAGGTGCTCTTTTGAAAGACTCATCTCATTCGAGCTTATCATTTTTATGGTATTTTTTATGATTTCTCCTGAAATCATGTCTATAAAGTTTTTAGTCATATTTTCAATCATCTTCTTGTAATAAAATGACTTTAGAGTACTCACAAATAGCACAATGGTCTCTTTTTTTATTAAAGAGGGTTACACCTAGGCGGCCATATCTCACCACCTTTAAGCATATTGCTTTAAGGACTTAAACGCCTTCTTTTCCATTGCTTATAGGGAGAGACAGTCGGAAGTCATGTCAATGATGTACCGATATTGATTAATAAAAAATTTGGTCAAATTTTTCCATCTCTTGATATGAGTCTCATCTAATTGGACATACCATCTAGTCGTAAATCTAATCAAACTATTTTGAAACATATGCATGAGCAATTTTTTATTACTAACATGTGTAGCCATTTTACAGCAGTACATGATAATATATGTGATAGGACACTTGGAACCATCGTACTTCTCAAACTTTGATACTTTAAATTTTGATGGCATCACTATATTTGGTACTAGTCAAAGTCCCACTGCATCCATAAATCCGTAGAAATCTATTCCCTTTATAGCCTTTAGTTTTTCTTTCAACCTGTTCATAGCCTAATCAATTTTAAAATTTTTCAAGGGCATAGCTGCTTATGGCTTTTCATTCTCTTTTATCTCATCTGCAGTAGGAAGTTGAATGGGCTCAACTACTTTCTCTACAAATACAGGATTATCATAGCTTTGGACATTTTCACAACCTGGTGCATAAGTCATTCCTAGATAGTTGTACTTCGAAAGGGCTACCTGTTGAGGCTGAAAGAATGGTGTGGTTTGATTTTATGGTGGGTCGTATCCTGGAGGAATGCTAAATTAGTAGCTTCCTGTAAGGTATCTTCTTTCATTGATTTTTCTATATTTATCTTTTTTAGGGCCTTCAAAATTGGCACAGCTTTTCTTCTAATGCTTCTTGGGCTTTTTCTATCTTTTCGAAGTCACTGGCATTATTTTGTTCTATCTTTCTTACTTGAGCTCGAGTATTATATTGATGAGTAGCTATTATCATACCTTAATACCACAATTAAAGATTCAATGATAATGCTATGGTAATGAATGTAGGAATGAATGTGATGCAAAGTAAGAAAATAGAAAAAAAAAATTTACCCCTTGAAAAAGATCCAACAAAAGAAGCTTTCATTTATTCCACAGAAGTCTGTTTTCATCAAACCTAATACTATTCCTCTATAGAAATGCCTAACTTGCTCATACTGGTCTTTAGCCTCCTCAATAAAGTTCAACAGTTTCTGTCCATGCTCCCTTGCTGGTGTGATCAAAGCTCTCAAAGTCTCAACCTTTTCTGCTATCTCACCTACTTGGATCATAGCCTTACCTATATGAGCAGTAAGGTGTTCTATGTATCTTTATCTTCTCAACCCCTCTTTTTTACCGTACTACACCTGATGGGATAATTCTCTATGTTGTTCCATAAAAATTTTGACATGATTTTTTTGTTTCCTCAATTTTAATGTCAGAGTTAGGATGTGATCTAAGAGCCATTGATTCTTTTGCTCAACCTTTATGAAAGCTTTTTTTATGTGGTCGCGTTCCTCTTTCAACTCTTCATTTTCGTGAGCCAATTTAGTATTGTTTATTTCTTTGGCTTGTACCTATATATGTAACTTCTTATGCTCCTGTTGTAACTCCTTCAGCTCCTTTAGGGCGTTATCCCATTCCCTAACAACTTTTTAGGTTTTACTGTACTCTTTGGAAATTTTATGGGCTTGAACTTCAAGTTTCTCTACTTTGTTTTGCCATTGGTCCTTTTCTTTCTACAGCTTCAAGACTTTTTATCTCAATTTCTCCTTCTCCGTCTTATGCTCTAATTCTAAAAGCTATTTATCAGACTCTTAACCTACTGGTAAGTGGCAATCCTGAGGCATAAATGCAATATATTGACCTCTCTTCCTTTTCTAAGCCAAATATCCTTGAGTAACTTAATCTATAAATGGTCTTGGGCTTACTCTTTTGGGCTTCTTCCAGGCTTTGATTATGTTATCAATCTTTTGGAAGGTTTCAAGCTCCCCATATGAGCAGTCGAACTAGCCGAGCTTGTGGGTCATGAGAATAAACTGTTCAGCTCCGTGTTGCCTTTTTACCATTAATGGGGCATAACTTGTTAACCCTCATAGGCCTAGAAGTGGGACCCCTATCTCATTTCTAGATTGGTAAAGCATAGGTTCTTTGCCTATCCATAAAGCTAGCCATTTTACCTGACTAGTAGTAAGTCCTTGTAGCAGACATTTTCACTCCTTCTGAGTTTTTACCTCTAGCCAAGTGCTCTGACAGAATTCCCTAATCGAATTCTGAGTGTGGAGATAAAGTTTGGTAAAAGCACTTTTCTTGCATTCAAAATGGCTTTTCATTCATACATATAATAAGGTTATGCAACCCATAAAACGTGCTTTGTCCATCTGCTTGTAAAAACTCAGAGTTCTAATAGTTTCTACCAAAATAACTGGTGAAGGGTTACAGCTTTTTTTTTTTTGCTCGAACAGATCCACCACTTCTATCTCAACATATCCTGAGACCTTGGGAAAGATGACCAACCCATATATGGCTAGAGCAAATGCATTCATTCCCTGATTATCATATGGATGCTTGATAATGAAATCCCGGAAGACCTCCTATGGAATATCTTTGTGATCACTTTTTTCTCGAATGTATGAATCTATAGTCTCTTTTCTCACTCCTAGTATTTGGCTCAATTTTCTGTGACTCCCTGACTTATATTTTTCATGTATGTTCAATTTGGATATAATAGATTCATACCCATCAGAGTCGAGTACTCCTTAATTGATGGTACCAGATCAACCTCATTAAAGATAAAACATTAACCTAATTAGTGAGTAGTCAACCTCTACTAAAAAGAGATATGCTATATGTCTAAACTTCTCACAAAAGGTTTCTTGCCTCGAAGGGGTCATACCACTCTATATGTCTGATAGGCTTTTCAAGGTGTTGTGTTTAAAGAGTAAGTGGACACTCCATATGTTTGATAGGCTTTTCAAGGTGTTGTGTTTAAAGAGTAAGTGGACTTTTCTTGATAATGTAGAGATATGACCAGGTGGTAAACAATCCCCTTCTTCTAACTGCCTTATTTCTGATTCAATCTTCACCTCTATGGGAGAATCACATTTGAACAGCATAGATGGGGCACAAACTTGACGTTCTGTGAAATTCATGAGGACTTTTGCTGAAATAATTTTGGGGCAAAAATATTATGCAATCTGCGAACATGTTCATGAATGTGTGGAAAAAGAAATAAAAAGAAACAAAGAAATTAGTTAGTCATTTCAAAAAAATACAGGAAAAATATAGCAGTTAAGATAATAGCATGACCTAAAATTTTTTATATGTGATTTGGGGCACTTCTAAAAGGTTCTCAAATTGTTCCTTACATCCATTATAGACTAATAAGGCACCACAATCCTCACCCACCACAAGCTTCAATTGGAGAGGGTTCAATCTGAGTGGGAGTGTTTCGCAAGCCCATGCGGAGATATGAAATCTCACGAGGGCATAGGTACTTCACTCTCTCCTAAAGGTAGAGCCTGGGTAGAGGGCTTATGTTATGCACATACAAGTGAATGACAGATACAATAAGCATATATTTAGGCCAATATAGATACTGAATAATAAGTCAAACAAATAAATAATAATAAAGCATATATAAGTAATGAAAAGAAGTAATTTCAAATTTGTTAGACAAGCATGGATAATAAGAAATCTTTTACTGGCTTGACTCTCATAATAGTTTCGAGTGGAGTCGCTAAGCTATTATAACGTATAGATCCATAGACCTACCACTAGACTAAGAATGGAAAGGAGTCACCACCAATCTTTTTTGGTTAGGTGTGATTGGCCACCTGATTAAAGCTAATCTGTCAAACAAAGGTTAAGTTCGGAAGTCGATTGCGCATAGGAAAAGTTATAGCACCCCAAAACGCCCATCCAAGGGATGGCACCAGTTTGATTTCAAATTATCCAAGCCTTGCTTATTATTTTTTATTTACCAGATAGTAAATTTTATATTTTCCCCTTTTTTTTAAAATTTTTTTTGAAAAGATAGAATAGTTTTTTTCTTTTTTTTCTTCTTCTTTTTTTTTGGAAAAAGATAGAATAATTTCTTCTTTTTTTCTAAAATAAAAAAATCAAAAAATAAATTATGGTTAAAAATAAATAAATTAAAATCAAAATCAAAAAATAAAAAAAATGAAAAAAAAAACCTACGGTCGAATCGAGTCGGGATGTGGGTCAGTACGCGGATCTTCGGGTCGAAGTGCGAATTCTGACTTGGTGAAACGACATTGTTTTGGAGCGGTATAAAAAGCATATTTCAACCTTTTTTCTCAAAAACCTCAGAGTCCCTCTCTTTCTACCCCCAAAATCCTCTGACCTTTCTCTAGAAACCCACTGAAAAGTTCAACCGAAAACTGAAAATTCCATCGGTTTTTGAAAACTTCATCAAAAAATTCAATCAAAAATTGGAGAACCCATCGGTTTCTGGAAAGCTTGCTGGATTCTGAAAATTTCGTTTGAATCTCATCAGAAACTTCAACCTTTGCCGAAAAATTCAATCGAAAACTTCAATGTTCTTAAAAAAACACAGAAAAACAAAAACAAATCTAAAAATTTTTTAAAAAATCCAAAAAAAATTCCCAAATAGTCCTAACTTTCCTAAACCTCTTACAACCTCAAATCCACCTTTAGAAACCTAAAATCACACTCAGAACTACAAATCAAACCTGAAAATCCCTATCCTCGAATCCCAGGAACCCTTACTGCCAAAATTTTCCCAGAGTTTTCCTAACAATTTCGCTTGTATTTTTTTTTGTTTCGTGTGTTCCTCTGTGTCAGAATCAGTCCAATTTATGGGCAGCCTAGGATCAATCCTAGGCTTGATTCCTGAGATTCCATTATGTCCAAACGAGATTTTAGGTCCAAAATTTCAGCACCCTCCTGCTGATATGATTTAGGCATTAAAAATTTGACTATCAAGATTTTGACTCTGATTTTATCACGTGGGAATCAGAACAAAAACGGAAAGAAGAAGAGAAAAGAAAAAGAAAGGAAAAAAATGAAAATATATTATAATAATAATAATAATAATAATAATAATAATAATAAATATAATATGGTATAATATAATATAACAACAAACAAAGATAATAAAAGAAAAAATATTGATAATAAATAATAATAATAATATAATAAAAAAGAAAATCTAATTGGACCTCAATGGACCAGAACAGGTTTGAACGAGAATAGGCCTAGTTGGACTCGGCTTTTAGCTGGGCTTGGACCAAGATGGGTCCCACTGAGCTTGGACGAGAATGAGCCCGATTGAACCCGAATCAAAACGAGTTTTTAACTGAATTCTGGCTAGAATGGATCCAATTGGGCCCGGACTGAAATGAGTGTCTACAGTACTATAACTAAAGTTTTAGTGCAATGGAGCAATTCTTTTCTAGAATATGCCACTTGGGAAACTTTATTTGATTTGCAAAAACATTTTCCTTCTTTCAATCCTCGAAGATAAGGATTATTTTGAAGAGAGAGTATAGTTACAAGCTGAATTGCATTATGTATATGGATTGCAGTATTACAAACAACGACTTTGTCAATTAGTTAGCTAATTAGTTAGTTGACTAATTTTTTACTAGTCAAAAAGAACAGTTATCTTGGATTATGGACTGAAGGCCAAGCACCAACGGTATGTTAAAAGGGAGTTTCGTGTGAAATGTAATTATCATAACATTTTTTAAACTCACTTTCTCTCTATTCTCTAAAATGCTCTTACTTCTCGCTCTTATTCTCCATTTCTTTCCAAAAGCTTTACTCTCAAGAACATTACCTTCATTGCTCTTCTTCGTTAACGGCATTTTATTTGAGCTACAACAGATGGATCACGGTGAATAACTCATAACTGGTAAACAAGTATTTCTTTTTTCTCATTTTATTGCAGACCTTTCACAAATAGCTTTCAAAAGATTTACCCCCTCTGCATATACTTAGCTTGGATTGTAAAAAGTGCAAAAGTATATTCTTTAATACTTAACAATTTTCATATTCATCTTTTTGGTTTTCTTTAAATCTTGGAAATGGATTGTATTCTCATTTCATTATGAAAAAGATTCGATAAATTGTAACTGTTTTGTTTTCAATAAAGTTCCATGAAAAATATTTTTTTCTTCTTTTACTTCATCTTTTTGTAAATATATTATTTAGGTTGTTTTTTCTTAGGGTTTATTTATTTTCCTATTATATCCCATAAAAAAAACTTTAATAATTGTTCTCTTTTAAAAATGATTTTGTTGAAATTTCATATATAAAATACCATGAGAGAAGAAGAAAGAAGAACATAATAAGTGAAGACGTGGTACTCTTTGTATTAAAAATACATTATTTCAAAAAATAAGTACAAAAGTATTTAATTTGGCAATAAGGATTTATAAGAGCCTTGGTGTGGGAAAAAACTCTTTTCTTAACTATATATAGAGTTTTTTTCGAGAGTAAGCTAATCTCAAATGTTTTTTTATTACATAAGAGTACTTTTAATCTTTTTTACATAAACGAGATAATATAACTACATCACTATCACGTCATTGTCTAATTATCTAAGTGAAAGACAATTGTCACACGTCAACAAAGGTTTTTTTTCTTCATTTATTCTCATTCATATTATATGTCCACCATTTTCTATCTCTATAACTTGATCGATATACCATCCTCTTCCCATTTCATAAAACCCTTCACATACTTCACACAAATCCTCAATCTCAGTCGGCGTTGTGAGGTCCTATCCGATGTTCCATGTGTTCATCAGTAGGTTCATGGGCAATTTGACCAATTTGTGGGCAATATCATCACATCCAAGCCGACCTCGCATTTCATGAGGCCAATTTTCTCGATCACCACCGCCCATGTAGACCAAAACAACAAAAAGGTACGCGCAGACCTTGGGGCATTGTTTCCAAAGTTTTCGATCCAAGCATAAGGTAAAGTGTAACCCACCATGGACGGAATTCAAAGTAATGAAAGAAACAGTAATAAAGAAACAACAACCCATCAATTTGAAAATCATGGTTGGAGAAAGGGCATGAAAAATCTTCAATGCACCCATCCTTGAAGATGAGGTGGAATCTTTAGAGTTAGGTTATAGTTTTTGCAGTAACCCAATTCTGTGTTGGGAAGTTCACATCTTGGAGCCATCTTTTCTGTGGACAAGAATCCATCATGGATGGGAGTAATGGAACCTTAGCCCTCTTTCTCTTTTTGAAAAAAAAACTGAGCCATCTCCTCCGTCTTATCGTATCTCTCATGATGTGGCACTGACATTTGAGGAAAAAGATCTACAAAGTACCCTACCTAGGAAAAAAAACTGCTATATATAAATTGTGAAAAGGAAAAGCATTTCCAATTAATTTTAATGAAAGGTATTTAAAATTGATTAAAATTTAATTTATTTATATTAATATTGGTGAAAGGGGTAAAAGCATGAATTTTTAAATTTACAATTATGGAGTTTTAATTAGAGATGCGAATATTATCCATAGCTAATGGGAAATTTAATTTTTTAATCTAAACAGGGATGAGCATTATATTATAGTGATGGGGTAAAGATGGGTATAATTTTAAATTTTTATTGAGTATAGGGTTGGAAATAGGTAATATAATACTTGCTTCGTATTTATACCTTATATATACTTTTATATATTTAGTAAATAGGTTTTTTATTAAATAATATAAAATTATTCTTTTAGATTAATTAGAATTAATATATTTTATTGAAAAAATATATATTAATGTATATTTATAAAAAAATTACCTAAATATACAAGATAAAAATTAAAAAAATTAAAAAAAATAAATTTTAGTTTTTCTAATTTAAAATTTTTATTATAAAATTTTAAACTTATTTCTTTAAATGAAACAAGACTAACTATTTTTGTTTGACATAGGCTAGAGTGTGAGAATATGAAAAGGGATTATAAGTATTAAGATTTGATCTTGAAATACCATCTTTCAAAGATAATTACGTAAATCAATTAAGTTGAACTCATGATTTAAAACTAACAACTTTAACTTTACTTCAATTGGACATTGTCAATGAAGTGCTCAATATCAAGTAATTATTGAAAAATTTAGGTAGGTCTTTGTCTATATGATTTTTTTTTAAAAAAAATTTGTTACTTTGAAATTAAACCCTGAGCTTTCATTTATGTGCTTAGTTTCTCTCTCTCTCTCTCTCTCTCTCTCTCTCTTTGAATTTGTTGTTATTTGAAAATTAAAGTTAAAAGACTTTTTTACTAGTCATGGCTAATGAGATATATTGTAAAAGAATTTTTTATTAACACATATGGATGAAGTGGGCTTTGTATGCAATCTACTAATCAAGTTTTTTAAAAGGTAAATAGTTTAATTAGTTTGTATTTATTATTCAATGAATAAATATATTGATTTAGTAATTATGCCTAAGGTGTTGTCGAGGAGAGTGAGGAATTGGCTAAGATTGCCTAAGGTTTCGAGGAATTTTTTAAATTCATTTTATATTTTTTTTCTTTATTATCAAAATTGTCATTCTCTTAATTGTTAAAATTGGACTTCTTTTATTTTTTAACTTGGAGTTATCAAAATTTGAATTCTAATGATTGAAATCAAAGGTCCAATATTCTACCAACAAATTTTGTAACTTTTTTAGGGCATATTTTTCAACTGGGTTCATAAATCTTTATTTATTTATAATAGTTCAATTAATTGAAGAATGAATGAATAAATCCTTTACTATTTCTTTTGGCATGAGTTACATATTAACGGTGACTGGGATTTACTCATTCTTCAATGCGTACCCCTAAGAAATGAAAATTGATTAAAGGTCATAGAATCGCTGTGGGACTTCCAACTGAAGATGACATGGGCAACAATGAGGTTGCTGACAATGGTCTTTGTGCGAGACACATTTATGCTCGAGGGTCAGTGCTCTCCCTCATTTTGGGATAACTTCACTCTTTGTCAAATTTCTTCATATTTCACATATAATTTGGTTTGTGCATTCCTCTTTCATAGCCTTTTCTAATCACGACTTAGTGGCTGGCAAACTAAGCCAATTTATAAATTAATTTTTTTCTTTATTGCAGGGCTAAGTTTGTTGATCTTGCTCTTGCCTCTGGAAAAATCTATGAGGGAGAGCGTTTTAAGTACATAAGCGAATATTTTGAAAATGGAACATTGTACCTTATCAGATTACTACGTGATGGTGGTTTGCATTCTCGGCTTGATCAATTACATGTAACTTAAATTATCTTTTCAGGGTTCAGCTTTCTCTAACAAAAGTTATGACTTATTTTCTTTACTTCTTCTTCTGCGGTTGTTATGGAAGGGAGCTAGTGAGCGATTTATTGAATGTGTTGGATGTTCAGCTTTATGTAGACTTGAGAATGACCTTGCAAAACTACGTCAGAAAGGTATTAATGCCTATATTCCATCTGACAGAGGCCGCATGTATGTCATAATGGACCGTTATGAGGTTAGGAATTTGTAAGACTTCGTAAATAAATTTTGTCGTTTTAAGTAGGTAGTAATTACATCTAAACCAAATAAGAATACATCGATAAATCATAAATGTAATTTTTTTGTTCTTCATCAATCGTTACTTTTCTTTCCTTTTTTTTTTTTTGGTTGAATATCAGAAACGAAATGTAAGTTGTTGTTTAAACCACCCTCTTATTATTAAGATGTATTTCCCAAGTTCAATTTTGATTTACTAATAAATGACACATAAATGCCATTACATGATTCAATGCTTATTATAGTTATGATTTGGTAGTGTTCTCGAGTGCTTTTTTTATTCATTTGTTTTTATCTTTTTTGTCATTGTTTGTTCATTTTCTTTTTATTTGATTCATTTGTGAAACCAAGGATACAAATACCTCGATCCATCTTTACTAGGCAAGATTTTTAAACGTAAAAATTAAAAGGATTTTACCCAGGTAGATGTATTAAGAATGCCACATTTGCCTCTATAAATGGATCGATTATCTCATTTAATTATCTTTTGTTGAATGACTGGAATGTTATGAAGTAATGATGGGATGCCCAAGCTCTTGGTGAAGCTCCACACAAGTTTAGGAATGTTGTTGAAACTGTGAAGAAATTGCGGGAGCAACCCAATGCAAATGACTAGTATTTACTGCCCTTGTTATTAATAAGAATGATGGTTGTGGGTCTAATAATGGATGGTGATGCTGTTGTTATTTTTACCTTGAAATCCATTATGCTGGAATGCTACAGTATGATGAAGAGTTCAAGTGTCCAAGCTACTATCTTATTTCTTCAACAGATATAGAAATGACATCTGGTGAATATTTGCTGCATAACTGTGTTCGTACTTTTGCTTGCAAGTGTTAATGCAAATTCGCAACATAAATATATTGTTTAATTTGTAGAGCGAATTTTGAAAATGGCTGTAAGTTCTTTGGTTAGTTCTGAGCCCTACAAATTTTCTTTTTCTTTTTTTTTTTTAGATATCTCCTTTTCTTATTCTCAAGTTTGATTTTAGTTTTTTTTTTCTTTTTTATTAATTTTGGTTAAGATACTAAACTCTCAATCCTAAAGTTATTCCTTGCTCCAAGTGTGATGAATCACGAATTTGTTTTGCACTACATTTTTTTTATGATATATAAAAAGTAAGAGGCTTATTTTATCTAGGAGTCATCATTTTATTATAACTAAGAAGCAAACCTCGCTTCGCTTCAAGATAAAATAATTTTAAACTAAATTGATGTTAAATAAACAAAATAAACATATATATATATATATTTGTAGTTAAAGGGATTATTTAGACATATTTTACTATTATATAAGCAAGTTAGACATATTTCACTATTATATAAGCAAGAAAGAGCAATAAAAGTTAACATATACCAAAGTGATAGATTTAAGATGATGCCCAATAAAATGTCGTATTCATGTATTTGTCAAGGCTAAAATGCTATAAAAGCAGTAATATGTAAATTTTAACTATAAAAAAATAGTAACTAATAAAATGATGATACTTTAAGTGTAACATTTTATTTTGTCCACAATTTTAAAATTTTTTCAATTTTTGAAATTCGAAGATTTTGGAATTGGGGTTCCATTATTCAAGAGTTTGGTTTGTCTAATTGGACCTTGAGTTTGGTTTTAGTTTTAAACTTGGTATTACTCTAGTTCTCTTTTTGTTTTTAGTTATTTATTTGTTATTTTTTGTTTATTCATTTTTGGAAAAAAACAAAAAAGGAAAAAAGAAAAAATTAAAGAAAATCAAAGTGGATGAGGATTATAGATAGAGTCATTTTTTAAGATTGAATCCCATTCAAATCAAAATCCTAATATTTTAGTTGATTTAGAGTGCTTGAGATAATTGGATTAATTTAATATAAAACTCTACAATAATCAACAACAAGAGGGGTTCGACAATAGAAAAAAGGGTTTTAATTTTAGAGTTTTGTTGGGAGAAAACTTTCGATAAAAATTTTAGGGATGGTTAGGAGGATTTCTATCTAAGGTTTATCAAGCCAGAAAGAGATTGCTAAAACACAATTTCTAGCTAGCAATCACACAACAATTCAAAAAAACACAATCCACAATCCACGATACATTGCAGAGAAATTAAACAAATTTTGGCACACTATAAGAAAATAAAAAATTAGTGGTAGTTTTTTAACGGTGTTTCACTTAAAAACATCGCTAACTTTCGTGTTTTTATAAAATTTATGGTATTTTTTATTAAAACATCACTAAATATTCCAATAGCGACGTTTGTAGTTATAAACGCCACTAAAGATAGAAATTTAAAGGCATTATTGAAGGCGTTTTTGTCTTGAAACGCCTTTAATAATTAGGTCATAAAAAATGAAGGGGATTATTGAAGGCTTTTTTACAGAAAATACCTTCAATAATCCCTTTTAAAAAATTAGAGGGGATTATTGAAGACGTTTTAGTAAAAAACGTCTTTAATAATCTCTTTATCAAAATTTACAGAGATTATTGAAGGTGTTTTTTGCCTGAAACACCTTCAATAATCCCTCCATAAAAAATGAAAGGGATTATTGAATGCATTTTTTGTAAAAAAAATACCTTCAATAATCTCCTCATAAAAAAGGAAGCGGATTATTGAAGGTTTTTTTTTTTTACAAAAAACACTTTCAATAATCTCCTTTAAAAAATTAAAAGAGATTATTGAAAGTATTTTTTACCAAAAAAAACCTTTAATAATCCCTTCTAAAAAATTGGAGGGAATTATTGAAGGCATTTTTGATAAAAAATACTTTTAATAATTCTCTCATCAAAATTTAAAGGGATTATTAAAGGTGTTTTTTGCCTGAAATACCTTCAATAATCATCTCATAAAAAATGAAGGAGATTATTGAAAGTATTTTTGGTAAAAAAATACCTTTAATAATCTCCTCATCAAAATTTAAAAGGATTATTGAATGCGTTTTTGGCCTGAAACACCTTTAATAATCCTATTTTGCAAATAGTGGCATTTTTTTAAAAGTAAACACCGCTATTGTGAAGAAATGACACGGTTAAAATTTTTCTCCAAAATTGAAACCCCTTCTTTCTTCTCTGTAATTTTCTTTTTTTCCTTAACTTTTTTCTTAGAAGAGAATGACAAGAAAGAAAATTCAAATCAAGAAGATTGACAATGTAGCAATGAGGCAGGTGACTTTCTCAAAGAAAAGATAGGACTTTTCAAGAAAGCTCATGAGCTTTCCATTATTTGTGACGTTGAGATAGCTCTTTTAATCTTTTCAACCACTGGAAAGCTCTTTGAATACTCCAGCACAAGGTTGCTCTTACTTATCTGACATCTATATATGAATGTTTTACCTTGATTCTTGCTCTATCTTTGTTGATTTAATATAGAAATCTTTGCCTGCTGTTCGATTTAGTGTGTTGAATATGCTTGGGTGAATATGAGAGGAAGTGAGAAACGTAATTATTTTGAAAGAAGATCTTTCAAAAAGAGAGAACTGTATAAATGTATAAATTCATGATAACTGAATGTACTTGAATCTTGTATTCTATTACGAAAAGAACTTCTTTTAATAATTTGTCAGAAACTAAGGGGTTTTGGGATGGGAGGCTATGGTTTCACATGAATGTCTGTATGATATTTGTTGATGCTTGTTCATACTTTCCTGAACCTTGTTTAAGCCATATTTTATGACTAATCAACTGTCTTATAAGAAGTTTATGCTTTCCATATATCTTTGTTGGTATAACTTAGAGCATAGCACTGATATTTTACCTTTCATTTTTCTTGTTAGAACCTGATCTGTTATCATTTTCATTTTCTCTCCAACTAAACATCTTTTAATTTCAATTTTCTTAATTGAATCTTGTTACAATTTTAGGTTTCCTACACTCTTTTTGAATATTCTTTAAGTTTTTCATAATGAAATTTACAAATTCTCATGATTTTCTTTTCAAATTCTATAAAATTCACGTTGAACTCAAATCTGGTTTTCAAAACCACGCACCTAACCTATCTTCAGTCTTTTAATCAAAACTCAATGAATTCTAGCTTGATTTACTTCAAATTCTTTTTCTAGATTCCTAGTTCATAAGGCTATTATCCAGTAAAAATTCAGCCTCAAATTCCATCTGAACAAGTATAGTAAATTTTTCAAACTTAAGGCTGAATCCAAAAGGTAGAAATGATCCATGCATGAGAACTTGATGAATTATGATCCTCTCTCCTTCTAGGTTTTCGATTTGATTCTCTCATGCTTTACATTCTTAATTTTACATGTTTACTTGTTAATTTTTAATTGATTGCATTTATTTTCATGAATTCATTTGGTGTTTGGATAGATTTTGTTTTTAATGCTCTATTTTTCTTTGTTTTGAGTATCACTTGAGTTGCTAGTTCATTAAGCTACTTTTTCTCTATTTTGCTGCCATTTTCTTATTGAATTTTATAGCAAACTTGATTGATGAATTGTTTCTTAGCTCATTTCAAGTTCATTTTCATTATAAGCTTTTAGACCTAATTTTTTCTTTCATTAACTCAGTGAGTTTCAATTGAATTTCACTTTATATTTTAGTTGTTTCTAGTTAATTCTTGTATTTTCTTGCACTTTTTGTTCTTCAAATCAGTTTTCCTTTTAGTTCCTTAATTGATCTTTTCAATTCTAGTTTATGATCACTTGTTTTAGCATCAATTAGACGTATATCAATTAATTCACGTTTGGTTACAAGTTAGTTGTTAGTTGTAGTTTTGTTTTCTTTCCTTACATTATGTGATTTTTCTTCAATTTTTGCTTTTCAAATTGATTTCTCATGATTTTTTTTTTATAGATCTTTGAAATTTCAGCTTGTTTTGAAGAAAATTTAAAGGAACAAAAATGAAAATTCAGATTTAATATACTGGTTTTGAGATGTGTTTTATTTCAATTATATGTGTGTGTTTAAGGTTGGAGTTGGATTTGTTTTGAACCAATTGCTTTAAAGTTTGGGCTACTGCAATTGCAATGTTGATAACTTATCTGTAGAAGAATTTCCTTCATTTAATGTATCCTAAAATTGATATGTGTTAAGATACTCTTACTTGTTTATTTGAATGAAGATCTAAATGTGGCTAAAAGGTTATTTTATCCCAAAAGTCAAGGAATTTGGGCTTTTTCCATAAATTGGTATGATTGAAAAAGGTAAAAAAAGAATGTTTTGGCTTCAAGCTTTTAATGTCGAAACAAGAAATTAAGTTAATTGTTTTAGTATGACCCATTATAAAAACTTTAGTTTCAGGGTTGAATCTAATTATTTTATCACACCTATAGATCACAGTCATCTTGCTATCAACTATTGAGTTTGGGAGTTATATGCAACATACCTTTTGCGTTTATATCTCTTTCAATCAGAACCTTTTTTGTTGATGTCATCCCCTTGAATTTTATTCACTTTTTGCTTTTGTATCATAAAACAGCATGGCTAGCAATATTTTACATGTGTATGCCAATTGGATATGCACTTGGATGTGTTTATGTGGAATAGTAAGTTTTCTTTTCTAGCTTTTGTATAGATATTTGTTAAATTGATCTCCTTAATTCCTTCCTAGTTTAAGAATAAAAAAATCATCCTTATTTCAAATATGCCAAGTTTTGCTATTGTCCATATTTTATAATGCTCTATGTTCTGCCCATATGTTAATCTAAGATAACTAGTTAACAGGTTGGCAATCATTTAAATTGACATTTTGCATTTTAGGTGGAAACCATTGTGATGTTTCCATTTGTTATTCTAGGTTTTATTATGAAGCTTTTGCAATTAAAAGGTGCATATTGTAGACCTATCAACTTGGATTGATCCTCTATATTTTTTTCAATTACTTTTTGATGATTCCATGATACAGTTTTTACTGCTGCTAAGTCTAAAAAAGCATTGATCTCTACAGACACAGTTGTCCCATCAGTTCAAGGTGCAGCATAGTTGATTTATCCATTCACAATTTGCATTTCCCTCATAAAACTCTACTGCATGATCATTTTATTTTGAAAGATTGGTTTATTTCCGTCTTGAAGCATTTGAATCCATTTATTTTTATGAATTTATTTATGAGCTGAAAATATAATTTGAAATGGTTTATCTTATAAACTTCATGGAATCAAATAATCTTTGTCTTTTTCCAATGTAATCAAACATGAACTTGATTGAAGATCTATCTCTCAGCCTTTTGTATATTCTCCTTTCCTCAAATTATATGGCACTACATTTTAAGTCTAGTAATTTCATAATGAAATATGCAAAATGGAAGAACTATGATTATGAAAGGCAATTTTGTGAAATGCATTCAGAGAGAGAGTGTACATTCTTTTGCCTTGTGCACTCGGAACATGATCATTAGCCAAAAAATATATCTTAGTTTGTTGCTTTCGTTAAATCTATTTCTCTGTTATTTTTGCATGTATGTAACAATGAGATCTTGTATATTTTCCCTGATTTTATCTTGCATTACAAATTTTATGGTATTTTTTATAGCTTACCCAGTGACATTTTTCAATTAGGATGGAACATGAAGTTGTGAAGAAGATAAATAAAATATACTATGATGCATTTCTAATAGCACATTTTGAAGTTCTTGGAGAAATATTCTCTTTAGCAATATAAGCCAAGATGAGGAATGGGCATTCTAGGCTCCACTCAAAGCAAGTGCGACTCATTCTATAGAGTCCATTGATGGGCAAGAGGAAAATAAATGCAAAGTGGAATGTTATTGCATGTATTAAACTTTGTGTTACATGCATATTGAAACAAATTATGTATTTAGATATTTAAATATTAATAATATTCAGTTTATGAATTTAAATTCATTTTTATTTCTTTTAACAATTTTTTTTAATAATAATAATAATAAATATTAAAAGAAAATTAAAAAAAAGTTAAAATTTTGATTTAGTAGCGTTTGTATTTAAAAATGCCACTAAATGTTGAATTTAGTGACATTTGTATCAGAAAATGCTGTTAAATTTAGTGATATTTTTACTACAAATGCTACTATTTTCAGCATTTAATGGTATTTTTAAACATAAATGCCACTAAATTTAGCAGTATTTTTTTATACAAATACCACTAAATTCATAATTTAGAGACGTTTTAAAGCACAAATGCTGCTAAATTTAGTGACGTTTGTATCAAAAAACGCTGCTAAATTTAGTGACGTTTAAAAACGTCGCTAAACTTAAAAAAAATACCACTAAAGACCTAATCTCTGGTAGTGGTAGTAAATTGAAATTTTTTTTAGGATTCGAGGGGTCATTTTCCTCAATTTTTTTGGGTGTTTCAATTTTGAAAAAAAAAAAGAAAAAATGGAAAGAATTGAAAAAAGAAGAAAACTCAATTACATAATACACAATTAGAGCGCAAACAAGCAGAACCCCAGGGGCTAAATCATAGGAAACAAAATCAAGCAAACACACAATCATGGTTTAGACTAGTTCTAAAGAGTCAGAGGCAGAAAACAAATTTCTTTTCTCATAGTGGGTTTTGGGTTTAGATAATTAGCTTTCTTTGGGATTTTTTTTTATTAAGGAACATATAGAGAATAGGAGGTGTGGAAACCTAAAAGAAATTTGTAGTTTTCGAAATGGTAATGGTTTTAGGAGATTAAGGAGAGATAAGGAAATTGAGAGTTAAATTTAATAAAGTTAAAAGAAATAGTTGCTGTCGAGGAAAAAATAAAAACTTCGAAGTAGCAAAATTGAAGCTTAGAGTGTTAAAGAGAGAATCCACAAATTAGAAGAAATCTTCTACAGCCAACTTGGGTGTGAAAAAGTTTGTTAAGGGCGGTGTCTTACTAGGGTTTATCATCACTTATTATAGCTAACAAAGCATCAATTGTGATAGTGATAACTCTTACAAGAATATGAAAAATCTTATTTTGGGTGAAGAAAAAAGACTACCAAGTTTCATAATTTAAAAAGAGAGAAGTTCTAAAAATATAAAGAAGGTCTTTCTTAGGTCTTAATGCTCTTCCATTCAATTCACATATGTTGATCACAAAGACCATTGAAGTTGAATGTACCATTAAGGCTTGTGACAAGGCTGTTAGTATGAGAAAAATAGCTTTTCAAAGGGAAGTTGTGATTTCAAGGCAAATAACTATGGCATGAAAGCTTTTACAAGCAGTTGGGGAACCAAATTCAAAGGTTTAGATGATGTCAGGGTGTGGCCCCAAAATTCATATTTTTAGTTTTGATATTTATTTATTATTTTGTTTTGTTTTACTTGTTTGTTTATTTTTTTTATTTATATTTAGGTTGATTAGATTAGGAAATAACTAATATATACATGTTAATTAAATAATTTGTAAATTTAATTTTCTTTTATCATGTAATTTAATTTTAATTGTAAATAAAATTCTCTAGATAATGAAATTAAGAGGGGAATACAAAAGTGATCCCCTCAAGAATTTTTAAGTGAGAAGTTTTTCTAAATTAACCTTAGCAAATTTAGAGGATTTAAATCTCATAATTAAATCTTACCAAACTATTGGAATGTTTAATGATCTTTTTAAAGATAATTAAAAAATAGTTTTTAAAATTAATCATACCAAACTATTAATGGTTTAAATCTTAAAGCTAAATTTTTACAAACTATTGGTAGGTTTAGTAATTCTTTAAAAAATTTATAAAAATTTATAAAAATTTATAAAAATTTATAAAAATTTATAAAAATTTATTCTCACCAAATTATTTGATAATTCAAATCTTAAAATAAGATCTTAGCATGGGGATATAATACAACAACAGCTTAGCATAACATGAAATGTAACATTATTTAGTATTGGTTAATAGAGCTCATGCATCTATTTTCAAACAAGTTAACCCTATAACAAACTATTTCATGATATAGTTGTATAAAGGAAATCCAAATTGGGTAGAAAAGTACTTGATTTCTCAATTGTTAAGAGTAAGTTACCTTTAACAATGGTAAAAATTATATCTGTAAGAATTAGTATTCAAACCAAAAAAATAAGTTAAAATATGGAATTAAACAATAACATGTATAATTTTAATGCCTAAATGACTAAGCATAACGGTATGCAATAGTTTTAAAAACATGTTAGTGATAGCAGAATCAAATTGTCGCTTTTCTTTTTTTTAACAAATCAATAGTTGGCATAATCATAAGGAAATAAACAACTTTACCTAGGGTTTGAAAATAAAGAAATAAGCCTTTGAAAGACCAAATTGCAAAAGAGTGGTAGCAAATTGAGTTTTGTAATTTGACAGAAAGGAATAAACCTAAAATGGAAATAAAATTTCAACAATTATGAAAAAAGTTTAAATTTGAATGGATATAGAAGATTAAATAGTTATATATCCATTTTAAAACAATAAGATAAGAACACTTAGAACAATTGTGAAAGATATTTAAATGTTAAAATTAATCTTAAAATCTCTGCAAAAGGCACTTTTTTCAACATATAATAATCTAATCACTTCTTTTTCAAAGGAACTAACATAGTGATGAAATGTAAATAGGAAAAAGATTTCAAAAATGCTCACCTAATACTTCAAATAAAACCTAAATCTAATATGTTTGATATGCATTTCATTTATGAGAAACACACATAGATTAACAATAACATATCAATAGCCATTTAAAAGGACAAATTTAACATTAAACATTTAAATTTGGTTTCATTTTCCTTTATTATTGACTTAAATTCATTAATGATGGTATACAAAAAAAATGACAGGAAAGAATTCAGAGCAACCAACTCATTAAATAGAATGTCAGGTATAATATAGACTCCGAACATAATTCATGAATGATAATTTGGTTTAAATTTCCAAAGCATTAACATTACAATGATCTTGCCTTTTATAAAATTCATCGTAAGTAAAAGATATGAGCAATAATCCTTCAAATTTATGTAAATAATAAATATTGATTGATTAGATATAATGAAGTTGGGAATGAAATTCATCAAACAAAAGGTAAGTTTATTATGGGCATACAAAGAAAGATCCTTTATAGTTCTTGAATGATCAATTGGTAATTCAAGCTTTTAGTTCTAAGAGAAATGCACTCTTATTATAATTAAAATAAAAAAGACCTAGAGTCTGCTAATAAGCTTGGTGGTGGCATTATTGGTGGAGTGGAAAATAGAATGAATGATGGAAGTGAGGGGTTTGAACTTGTAGCGAAAAAGAAGGCAAATCAGGAATTTCATCCAACTTGCACCTAGGGATTTTGCAACACAAACCTTTATCAATCATGAAAAATTAAGGATTCCTAAAATAAATAAACAAAAATGTTGAGAAAGAGCAAATTACTTCCAAAGATGAAGTGAGGGAAGGGATGAGAAAAAATCAAAAAAATTGAAAACCAATTCGAAACTATAGTGTTTGATTTGGTTTGGATTAAGTTCGGATATTAAATGTATATATTGAGTTTGGATTGGGAAGTGAAAAATTGAAGAAACCAAACTGAATTGAAATATATATTTTTATTAGCTTTTATATATTTTTTAATTTTTATAAAATAAAAATAATTATTTTATACATAAATCTATTTAAATATATTAAAAAACATATTAAAATAATATATAAAAAATTAATTTTAAAAAATCAATGAATTGTACTAATAGAAGGTTTAATTCATATCTGATTGGAGCATATGAAAGTTTGGTTTGGATTCGGATCAGATTTTAAAAATTCATAATTTTGTACATTATTAAAAAAATTGAACTAAATCCAATTCGATCTGATCTAAACCATTTTCACCCTTAAGTGAAGGTTGATTTTGACATCGTTAATTAGGCCCTACGCTTTGTAGCGTCGAATTCTAATTGACGCACCACCATTCTCTATTTTCCTTCCCTTTTTATCTCTTTTTCTTCACCATGCCTCTTTTTCCTCCAAGAGACATCAAATTCTCTCCACTTTTTCTATTTTCTTTTTTTTTTCTCTTTCTCTTTCCATTTAGCTTTTTTTCAATCCCCTCTCTAAATAAAACTATTTTTTTTTCATGAAATTCTTGCCACTTATTGGGAAATTCCTATGCTTGAGTATTGCCAACTATTTTCTCCAATTCAATCTTTTATTGACTTTAAGAAAAGAAAAGCCTTCCCTCACTATCACTTTCTCAATCTCTTATGCTATTTTTTTTCTAGTCATTTCCATTATTTTCTTTTGAGCTAAAATATCTTTAACAAATAATAAATTTCTTTTGACTCCTTTTTGAACAAGTGTCATGTATAATGTTGTTAATTTTGTTTCGATATCAATTGTATTGGTCTATATACTTCAGTTATATAAAAAAACACTACATCTAAGAATGGTTTTCTTATCAAATTTAGTAACAGGTAATACTCGTTGTTTTTGTTAGTTTCGGTGAATTTCAATAAATTAGCTTATTTTGGTCGGTACGTGAATGTAAAATATGTTTTATAATTTATATTTTGTCTTTTGTTTTTTTGACTATTTTTAATCTAATAAAAATAAAACTAATTAACAAAATGAACTTTCAAAGTTAGGTTTTTCTATTTTTTACTGAAACTTATTTTTTTATACTTTATTTTTTAAAATCAAAGTTCCTAAATATTTCAATCTCTTTTAAGAAAAAAATTTTGCTCCCTCTCTAAAATTTAACAATCATAAAACCAGAATTAATTTTTTTCATTTTTTTATCTTAATATTTACATGAAAAAATATTTATTTAAATATTATATGATCATATTAAGTATTTAAAACTATCATAATAAATTGATGATATTATTTCTTATACTTTTAAATTTATTTATTTGGTTTTTAAAAATATTACATATTTATTCTGTAGATTATTTGTAGTATTATTATATAAAGTTAATATATATTTATAAATATAATTGTAATAAATCAAAAATTTTGAAATAATATGCCAAAACAACTAGTAACGAATATATAATTTTTTAAAGTAAATCAAAACATAGTCTAATATGATATTAACAACTTTGGTTACGCAGGATTTTGCATGCAAACAAAAATATAAGGACTTAGATTGCTCATTTTTTATTTGTTTGCTTTACTATTTTACTTTGCTTTTCTTAACCAATATTGAAACTGTCAAATTTGGTTAAGTCATTTTCTTTTGAAATGGGAATCACTTTAGCTATTTCAATCCTGGCATGGAAGAATGTGTGGAAATTTTGAACGAAGTTGGCGTTACATTTAGGCTTAGTTTAACATAGTTATTGGAATTAGCTTTTGCATTTAAAAGTTGTTTTTGCTCAACTTCAATGTTAAAAAACAAAAAAATATAGCTTTTGAGTTTAAAATTTTGGTTTGCAAACCCAAACTAAAAAGCTCCTCAATAGGTGTTTTTACGGTGAAAAATACTTTTAGGTTAGAAAATCACTATATATTACCATATTTTTCTAATATTTTATTATTTTATGAATATCACAACACATTTTCACAATAATACCAAATACTTAAAATTTTTAACCATATTTTTCTTTCTACATTTTTTTTATAAAGAGGTAAAGCCCTTACAAGGGGGAAGGGGGCGGTTAAAACCATTCTCACATGCCTTCCTCGAATACTACATTTTTAAATGCATTTTTTCTAACCCAAACTTTTTTCAACTATAACACTAACACTAAATTAACCCTTAATGTGTAACCTCTAATGAAGGTAGTGGAGATTGCTGAAAAGGCTGGGGATGCCGTTCTGAGCCCTAAATTTGATCAGATAACTAATGCACATATATATCTAGAATAGGTATTCAGGCTGATTATAAATACTAATTAGTTCTTTTTCATGCTGGTTTAAGTTCGTGTTAACCTACCAAATGGTGACATGGTGGGGCATACTGAAGGTATCCAAGCTATTATTATTGGCTGCAAGGCTGCTGATGAAGCTGTGAAGGTATGATGGCTTTTGTTCCTTTATTCTATTTCAAAATCCTTCGTGTTTTACATGTTTTGATAGACTAATCATAGTTTGCGACTCATCGAATTCCCTAGCAAATCGTAAATTTAAATCTTAAGAGAAAGTTTAACGTTTGAGGAAAAAAATGACGTTGGATTGGTAATTCTTCATTGGATGAGAAGAGTGAATGAAATTTGTATTCAGGATGTTCTATTTTTTTTTTCAATTATCTAACTCTTATTGTTGAGATCCACACCTAATTTAAGAGATATTGTTCATTTTGACTCGAAAATTTATAATTTTATCTTACAAAAGATACTTCACAAATTTAGATTTAAACCTTTATTTATATATTATAACAGATCCTCAGAACATTCTGATGTAGGATTGAGTTAAGTTTAACACAAAGCACATAACAATATATATAGAACCATATCAACACAACCCAACACAAAACACAAAACCGTACATACAAAATTATGAGCATACCAGACGTTACGATTTTAAAAGTGACTCTTATCATATAGTACTTAGTTCTCATAGGATTCTAGAAGTGGCTCATCTGTTGTAGCAGTTAGCTCCCATTCGATTGATAACCGCTCAGATACCATTTATGAAGACCTACACTTAATCTTTGATGTATTGTTTGCTTTGATTCGAATGCTTCATGGTTTTGTCTCAAAAAAAGCACCTCACAAGTTTGGATTTAAATTTTTGCTTATATATCATAACAAATCTTCAAAACATCTTGATATGAGATTGGAGTATCACACTTATTTTTTGGGCTAGATCTGTGAACGTGCTAACGATAAATGTCTACTTCTCGGTATTTTTTAAAAAATTATTCTGGTTTCCAAATTTGGACTGTACCAGGCAGCCTTGCTTTTAGATTGCTTCTACGATAACTTTGTTGGATTGCAGATGATCCTAGATGCCACCGACCAAGTTGGTCCAATATATGTTGTGACTGCCGATTATGGAAATGCTGAGTACACGGTGAAAACGAACACGTCTGGGCGGCCTCTTTTATGACAAGAATGGCAACTTTCAAATACTCACTTTGCACACTTGCCAACCTGTAAGTTTACAGAACACTTCAAGAATAGTAATTTTGTTTCAGTTTAAAACACTGCAAGATGAGCTTCAATGTGCTAGGTGGGTTGTGGCCAATTTACGTTGTATTCATTAGTACTTTCTAGACTTTTTCTGATTCAGTTGAAAAGAATCAAACGCATCAGACTTAGAATCCATCTGATGGAATCACGCGTGCGATCGATAGTTACTCAAAATACGACTTCTTTAGCAAACAATACTACCTTCCTTTGCTACTTAGGTGACCGTTAATGCATATGCATTTAACATATAACTGCTCACAAGGCCTCCTTTATATATATATATATATAAAAACAGTTGACTTGAGTATAGGGAGCAATTACATATTTCTATATAATTTAACAACCCAAGCTTAACCTTAAAAATGATACTACCCATTTTAAGAAGGTCAAAGACACAATGTCTAATGTTCAAATTCCTTCACTAGCATTCTCAATTTCTCAAATGTGTATAAAAAAAAATTATTATTGCCTCCATCATCAAAATATTTTCCCATGCATTAAACCCAACAATCCAAAAAGCATCAACAACCTTTAAGTTGAGACAAACAGAACCTTCGGGCATTGGCGGCCATAACATTTCACGGGGTATTTACCTCGCAAATTAGCACAACAAAGCGAACAGCAAAAAATTATAAAAGCACTTTGTTAACAATAACATCCATGACATGATGTGTAAAATCTCTCCAACTATAGGAAGCCCTGCCCCTGCATTCAAGGGTTCAAGACAGTATTGCTTCTTCAGTATCTCCTTGTATCTGTAAAAGCAACCAAAGGAATATTGCATGCACATTTTTTTCAGCTCAACCGTTCAAAGAAAGACTATACCTTAGACGTGCCAAGGGAACATACCCTAGAAGATCATCTGACAAAAGAACCAATTATACAAGACGGTTTAATGATGATTTGCAGAAAAGATGCCACAAAGGCAACATATTGCAAACATTGTCCCTCGTCAAAAAGAATAAATATAGTTTAATTAAGAAATAACTATACAATGTTAGTTCTACTTTGTGAACTCCAGTTAAATAGATATCTCTAAGAGCAAAAGCGACTAGTGGCATGCTGTTAGGGTAGACTAACACTTAGTAAAATATATCCCCTTGCCATCTCATAATGCTGGTGATTATGGTTAGAATTCAAGCTTTCTACATAGTCCCAAATCAATATTCCTTGATCTCCCAGTGGGCTTAATAGGAGCACCGGGGCAAGTTTCAGCAGCCCCATTTAGGCAAGGAGCTGAAGTAGGTGTCTTACAACCATCAGAATCCCATTCTATATCTGGCAATTCGGCAACAAAACCCTCAGCTTGGTTCGAAACAATAACTTCCAGGAGATTTTCATAAAAAGATTCAAACATTTCTTCATCTGAAATAGATTCTGCAGCAGTTGTACGAGTTACAGAATCCAAATTTCTAACAGAGTAATCAAAATTTATGCAGCGTGCAACACTAGCTCTCATTTCATCAATATATTTCCTACAGATGGGAGCAAACACCATGTCTTTTGGGCCAGGAGCAAATGCGTCAAAAATACCATCCTTTGGGGTTTTGAGATTGCTATGATTGGCAGAAGCCAATGAGTCTTGTTTTATGGTTGCTTGAAGACCAAAATGAGGAATTTTTTGTGGTTTCTTGACTACTTTGGGCGGAGTGTTACAATTATAGGAGAACTCCCCAATTTCTCTGTTGGCACCAAGAGTCATAGGCCCCAGAAAAGCTTCTTTATTACCTTCTCTAGTAGTTGTAGATGGATCAATAACTTCCCCATTAGCTTCCTCTATGCAAACATTATCTGATTTTTTCATTAAGTTGAGAGAAAGGTCTCGGCATTTGCTTGCACAAGTTCCAGTATCCATAGATCCAATAGTAACACAAAGCCAAGGAAGCTGCAAAGAAAGGAAAAAAAAATAGCCCATCGCTAGGTTATATTGGCTAGGCTTTAAAACGGCAGTTAAGAAATTCCAGCCCCAAATACCCAATCGTAACATAGCATTTCAAAAATGAGGTTTTGTGTTCTAAAATTAATCCTTGGAAAGAGGAATCCTGAGATGTAAACAGCATAAATTCAGAAGTAATAGTAGGAGAAAAGGAAATCTAAGGATAAAATATGCAAAAAAAAAAAAAAGAACAGGAAAGAAGAATCCTTCTTCATTCGAAATTACAAACCCCAATAGTAGGAATTTCGACACTATCCGGGAAGCAAAAAAAATCCTAACAACCCTCATGCAATTTGAGAAGGTGTTATTGAAAATCCTAGGAAGATGAACAAAATCCCTAATAAAAGGAAAAAATAAATGTAATAAAATCAACGATGTAAATTTAAAAGAATGAAAAAAAAAAAAAGCATAACAGAGGGTTATACCTGGTTACCTGAGGACTGAAAACGAAGCAAGCTCAAATGCGGAAGGCAATGCAGCAGCGGGCTGAGCGCAGCGAGGTGAAGGGAAAGAAAAAGACTAATTACTGAAGTTAAAAGGAGGCAACCGTCGCTAGGGACTATTGCGCTCAATCTCTCTTTGTAAGATTAATATGAACCGTCTAATCATTTTCTTGTATGATTATTTGATTTTTTATATTTATTTACTTTTAAATTTGGGGATTAGGTTGGGATTGGTTAAATTATGCTATAAGTCTATGTATTTATCAGAAAATATAAACTTAGTCCCTCTATATTAATTTTAATATTGAAATATATAACTTTTTAGGATTTTAAATATTCATCCGATTTAAATATCTTTCGTTAAACATGATAACATGTTCATTGAACGGTTGATGTGTCTTTTAACCAAATAACGTGGCATAATTTTTATTGATTAAATGGCCTATATTTTAGGACTAAAATTAAAAATCCATGTCACAATTGAAAGATAACTTAATATAATTTTTTTCATATTCAAATCAATTAAAAAAAATCAAAATCCTTTTTTTTTATTTACCCAAAACGACCCTCCCCTGTTCCTCTACCACTAAATAACCACCAACATTCCATTTTCACCTCCTTTTAACTTACGCCCTTCTCTTTCTCATCCACCAATAATCTCTTATAAATTCTTTTTTTTTTTTTCGTCTTATATAATTCAAATCAATCATCACATCATTCTTTGATTTCTTGTTTTAGACTTGGGAATTTTAGGGTTTTTAAAAAATAATTTGTTTAGCATAGAAAGTTGAAAGTGATCACTTTTTTTCTTTAAAAGCTTATATCACATTATTAGATTATAAAATTTGGAATTGTGGATGGTGTAGGATTTTGGGTTTTTTTTTTACTATGATAATAATAATAATAATAATAAAATACGAATAAGACAATAAAATTCTTCAACTATATTTTAGCAAACATTTTCAAGCATGACTATTCAACTATGTAAAATAATCATTAAAGATGCAAAATTTCATCTTAAATTGACAATAAATCTCAACAATCCAATTAACAAGCTCTTTTTACCCAAAAGTTTAATGCAACCCACAAATAAAAGCAAGAATTGAAAAGAAGAAAAGAAAAAAATAGCATAAATAGTAAGACAAAAAACCATAAACGCCAAGCAACAAAATCTTGAGGTCTGCTAACACCCATTTTTGTAAAGTGGTAGGCTAAAGATTAGCCTTGAAATTTTATGGTATTTTAGACTACCATTCATGTTAGTACAAAACGCTGAAAATCTAGAATTATTGCTTTTAATAAATTTGAAATTATGAAGAAAAGCTTCAAGGCATGTAACGGTGCCATTTTCTTTAAGGTTTTATTTGCCCTCATCGTATTATTTATTTAGTAAGTGTACAAAAGGGTTGTAAGGAATAAACTTTAAAGATATAATGAAGCTCAGTGATTGATTATATTTTACATTGATGAAATCAGTCCACCAAATATTCATTGACGTATCATAAGATCACCAGACTTTTATAAAGGTTTTCTGCAACAAAATTTTTATAAAAAAAAATTGGAGTATGAAGAAAGAGGGATAGTTCCAAGAATTGTTTCTATATATTTTTCAGAAAACTAGATGAACTTTTTATAAACAAATAAATGTCATTTCTTATAAACATAACTGTCTATTTTGAATAGACAAAAACTATCTATTTTTAAATAGTTAAAATTGTTCATTTTAAACAGACTTATTTACTTATTTTGTACTGATTTAACTATTTATTTTTATTTTTTCTATATATTTTGGATGGACTTTAATCAAACATTTATAAGCCTTAAATAAAATAAAAAATATAAACTTTAAATAAAATAACATTTTATTTACTGCACTGTATGTGCCAAGTGCCAAGTGCCATTAATTAAATATTAATATATACTAATTATTTAATCAATACAAGACCAACCAAGCTTGAAAAACCAAGCCCATGGTCCATTAGCCACTTAAGTCCAACTATAGTGGAATTTTACTTCTCTGAATTTAAATGATTGTTTTATCATTTCCTTTTCCAATGTGAGATTATTTTTCATATTTTATTTTGAAAATCTCTAACAATTTCCCACCATTTTCAAAATAATCCATATTTATGATAACTTTGGAAATTAATTACATAAATGAAGGTATCTTTTGATTTAAGCCTTCATTTAGTGAAAACAAGTTAAAGTTAACCAAAATCACATGGTAGACTATGCTTTGAACTAGCTATTCCATTTGGTTAACCGAACTTGTCTCACACAATGATTTCAACACCTAATGAATGCTTGGTATCCGATGACACATTTATGGCTATGTGTCTGCATCTTTTTTTCATGAATGCTGTTAAAGTCAAGCTCTTAAACTTTTAGAAGCGGCTACACTTCACATTCGTATAGGTAGCTCCCATCAAAAGTATTCTCGTAACTATAACATTCTAACATATTTATGCTATGGGTCTATTAAGAGTATATTGCTCATTTTTTCTTTACCATTATGGGTATTTAACACTTGACTTGGGATGGCATTAAATATTACTATAGTGCTAGTAGTCACATACAGATAATGTATTTTGTCTCATTGAACTAAAGACTTGCTTTTATACCAAGCACTGAGTTGAGTTTTCATCATGAGTGACTTTATTTCACGAGCTTGAGCCCCATCCTTATTGAGGTCTCTTTTACCAAGTCTATAGCAAGACTTTTTGTTAAAGGATCTACCAAGCTTTTACTTGACCTTACATAATTTATAGTGATCACTTTATCTCAAATTAATTATCAAACGTAACTATATCTTAATCCAATATGTCTAGACATTCCATTATATACTTGGCTATATGCCTTTGCTAGAGTTGCTTCACTATCACATCGAATAGAAATTGAAAAAATTGGTTTAAATCATAGAGGTACTTCATATAAATTTCTTAGCCATCAGCTTTTTTAGTTGCTACGGCTAATGCAATAAGCTCGACTGCCATGGTAAAATCTGTTATGCATGTTTATTTCTTAAAACCCCAATAAATGCCACCTTTACCAAGTATAAAGATCCACTAGCTTGTAGAAGCATGATCTTTCATATTAGTAATCCAACTAGCATAAGAATATCTTTCTATATTGAATGATAACAACTACAACACAATCCATAATTGATTATTTTCTTTAAATATTGAAGTACTCTTTTAACTGCTTGCCAATGCAAGTTACTTGGATTACTTGTGTACTTACTTAACTTTCCAACGTCAAATGCTATGTCTGACCTTATATAAGTCATTGCATACATAAGACAACCAATTACTCTTACATATTGCAATTGATTGATTATTCGAGCAGTATTAGATACCAATTCCAGTTGAGAATCCATAGGTATAGATATTGAAAAATAATTGAAACGATCAAACTTTTTAAGTACTTTTTAAATATAATGCGATTGTGACAAGGTTATGTCACTATCATTTTGAATTATTCTAATTCCAAAAATAATAGCTGCTACACCCATATCTTTCATTGAAAAGTTATTTGATAAAAATTTCTTTGTTTCTTTAACTTGTTCTGAATCAATGCCAATATTAGCATATCATCCACATATAAGCAAATTATAACTCTTTTGCCATTTTCAAATTTGTTATATATGCACTTATTAACTCATTTAATTCTAAAACCATTAGCAAGAATGATTTCATCAAACTTTTGGTGTAATTGTTTTGGTGTCTGCTTAAATCCATACAAGGACTTTTCAAGCTTACAAACCTTATGCTCTTAACCTAGAATGATAAATCCTTTTAATTGTTCCATATATACTTCATCTTCTAATTCACCATTAAAAATGTCGTTGTTACATCCATTTGATGTATAATCAAATTATAAATTGAGGCAAGTGAAATTAGAAGCCTAATTGTAGCAATTCTAGCTACCAGAGCATAAGTATCAAAGTAGCTATCTTTTGCTTTTGTGTAAAGCCCTTGGCTACTAATCTTGCTTTAAATTTATCTATGGTTTTATCCACTTTCATTTTTTTTTGGAAATCCATTTACAGCATATTGGATTAGAATAGGGTGGAAGGTTAACCAAAATCCAAGTGTTATTTCTCATTATTGAGTCTATTTCATCATTTATTCCTTCTTTCCAAAAAGTAGAATCTTAAAACTTCATTACTTCTACATATGTAACAGGATCAGACTTTGTATTAAAACAATAAAGAATTTTATTGTTTATACTTTCACTAGTCCCTTTCACGAGGAACATAAAAAAATTTGGTCCAAAATCTTTTGCCTTTCTAACCTTTTTGCTTGTCCTTATTTTTTGACAAGATTCATCACGAATTTCAGTTTGTTTCAATAGATTTGGAATTTCTTTGCCATTTGTAGGATAAATTGCTTGTAATGGTTGTAGTTGTCTCGAAATAGATTTAAATCTATTTTCATCAAAAATTGTATCTTTTGATTCAATAATAGTGTTAACTGAAATTGAATCATTCAATTCAATAACCATGAACCTATATGCTTTACTATTTTGTGCATATATTATAAATATGCATTATATTCCTCTTTCACCTAACTTTTTCCTTTTGGGTTCTAAAATTTAAACTGTAGCTCTACATCCCTAAATCTTTAAATAATTTGGATTTGGTTTTCTTTTCTTCCATTGCTCATATATGTTTATTTTTGTTTCTTTCTTAGGAGTTATATTTAGTATATAACAAGTTGTTAATAAAGATTTACCTCAAAAATTTTTATCCAAGAACAGAATATGACAACATGCATTACCATTTCTATTAAGACCTTGTTCTTCCTTTTAGCTATACCATTATGTTGTGATGTATAAGGAAATCTAACTTGGTGGATTATTCTGGTGGATTAAAAGTAACTTGGACTATAATATTCTCTACCCCTATCTATAGACACTCCATTTTGTCCAAGGTTTAAAATTTATTTTTATTTTATTTATCTTTTTAGTTTAATAAAAAAATGTTCTATTGTGAGAAAAATGCGTGCTATTAAAATTAGAGTTGGATTCAATCTATAGAGGATAAATTTTGATTTCATGATAATACAAAAATCTAAGCAAAAATGGAATCATAGTTAATCAAAAACTCTTTTAAGTGTTCCTATAAATAAACATGCAAATCAATAAAGAAGAATGGGTTTTGAAGAGTGGAAAAATAAAAAATGCCAATCAGTAAGCAACCAAAAAATTTTTGGAAGGAAAACAAAGTTTTGTTAGGGATTTTTATGAGGTTTTCATGCAACTGAGGGTTTGACTAGGTTGAAAGGTGGTTTAGGAGGATTTCAAGTTTTTTTATAGGATATTGGTGAAAAACCCAATTTTTGGCAACCAACTCAGATTTTGGTGATTTAACCCAGAATTTGGTTGAAGTTTTTCTAGCACATTCCTAATTCTCGACACTGTTTCCCAAAATTCAATGAAAGATTCAATCAGCATTCATACATTTTAGAAAGAGAGGGAGAAAAAACAAAGTAGAGAGAGAAAGTAAATTGAAGTTTGAAAAAAAGAACTAAAATTTTGGACTTTTATAGTCCTTCAAAGCAATATCGTTTTAAGCTTGTAAAATTTTAAAGATCCAAGTGTTTTCCATTTGGTAGACCCGACCCGTATGCAAGCCAGACTTATGACCTGACCAAGTTATTAGTATTGAGCTGAACCAGCAACTGAGCCAAGTCACCTTCTAAGCCGCTCAAACTAGTTCCTATGCCTACAGAAAAGTCATGACACTAGCCTACACCGAGCTGATATTTTGTTTTTTGGTATTTTTTATTTTTTATTTATTTATTTGCTTTTGAAATAACTTGCATGATTAGATTTTAGGAAAAGTTAGAAGAAATAATTAAAAAATATAAAAAGTAAAATTTTAATAAGATTTTGAGAATAAGTAATAATTATCCAATGATGAGATTCTTAAAAATTTCAAATGATAAAGTTTCTAAGAAATCTTTAGGTGACAAATTTCTCTAAATTTAACCCAAATAGTAGAATAATTTATATGAAATTTTAATGAAAGTGGTTGTATTCTTTCCCAAATAAAAAATTAAAAATTAAAAATTAAAATATAAATTAAAATTTGGGTGAAAATTTTTAACAATTATGCAAGGATGAAATCTTAACAAAAACAAAAAATGGTTGAATTTTCATAAGATTTCTAGGTGAAAGTTTTTTTTTTTTTTTTTTTTTATAAATTCATCCTAAATGGTGAAAAAATTTAAATGAGGCTTTCAAAAATAATTGTCATATTATTTTCTTTCCAAAGATTAAGAAATTAACAAGAGTTTAGATTTTAAATAGACCTAAATGGTGAAAAATTTAGAAATAGATAAAGAAAAATTTCTAAATAGACCCGAATGATAGAGAATTTAGAAATAAAACATGTAAAATAAAAATAAGTAGCAAGGTCAAAATTTTTAATAATTACAAATGGATAATTATCTAATAAATTTCTAAGTGAGAAAAGATTTCGAATTTTGGCTCAAATGGTGGAAGAATTAGATATATTTTTAATAAAATAAAAAATAAAAAATTTGACTAAGCTTTCCGACGACGGAGCCTCTTCAAAAAAACAAATAGAATTTTGAATATTTTCAAAGTGAAAAAGTATTTTTAAGAATTCTACCAGATTGATAGAGAATTTTAAAAATTGTTTTCAATATTTAAATGTTAATAGAAGATCATTAGAATCAAGATCTTAGAATAATTTAAAATAAAGTGATATTGCCCTTTAAATGGGTATGTGGAGGTGTTATAACCTTCTCTATATGTAATCAAACTCCTGAATTATATTCTGATTAGTAGACTAGAACCTATTCTTTTAAAGACCCTTGGTCAAGCTTAAGAGCTCTTTAAAAAGACAGATTAACTATGTGACTAATCACACCTAGATAAAAAAAGATTAGTAGTAATTCTTTAGTTTGTGTCTAGTTATAGATTTTTGGATTTATACGTTACGACACTATCTGACTTCAAGCACTTGATAAGAGATTCACACTGAAGTTCAACTTCAGATTTATATATTTTAAGCTTATCAAGTACTTCATTTTTAGAATATAACAGATAAATATAACAATATCTAGTACAATCTTCTATAAATATGGCAAAAGAGTGCTATGCATATCATAAACATCACTGTGAAATAACTTAAGTAACTTTGCATTTCTTTTAACCTTAGGAGAAGAATTTTTGGTAATTTTAGTCAATATGCATATATTACATTTATTAATGTCTTGATTAAATTCAAAAATTAATAGAAGTTTACTCATATCATGTAATTTTCTATTATTTAAATGACCTAATCTGTAATGCCATAAATATGAAGATTCAACCATGTAAGCAGAAATAATATTCTTATTCTTTCTAACATTTGGTACATAATAAACATCATTCAAAGTTAGAATTTTTTTCAAAAGTGAATTCAAGGTCAATAGTCCTTTTGCATGTTGATCTCGACAATCATGGCAACAAATTTTTTAGAAGTATCACCTTTTGAAGAATCTTTTTTCTTCTTTAGCAACTGACATTTTTTCTTTAAATTTTTTGGTTTACCACAATGGTAATATGAGCCATTTTGTCTTTTCTGATTCTTCTTAAATTCAAGGCTATTAGCAATCTGCTTGAACTTGAACTTCTTTTTGTTAAGCTTTGTAATCTATCTGTCCTCCAAAACATGAACTTTGCCATCACCAGAATCAAAATTCTGTTCTTGCTTTCTATATTCCTATTCAATTCGAAGATGATTAGCCAAAGCCTCAAAAGTGATTTATTTTTTTTTATGTTTTAGACTTTTTTTAAAATCCTTCCAAGATGGAGAAAGTTTGTCTATTACAGAAGACACAATAATTATTTCATCCATATTCTTATTATATTATTTAAATTGATTAAACATTTTTTTGATTTCTCAGAGTTGTTCGATCATAGAATGTCCATTAACCATATGATAATTATTGAAATGACTAACAAGAAATTTTTTACTTATTGCATCATCGGTTATACACTTGATCTCCAATTTATCCTATAACTCCATTGCAGTAACCTCGTTTTGGTACGTATAAAAGAGGTTGTCAAACAGATCATTCAAAATATGACCTTTAAACATGTAATCTGCACTATTCATTTTCTTGCTTGGGAGTAGTCAGAATATATATAACTTTCAAGGTTGAAAGCAAAAAATACATCTTTTTCTACCATCTTTGAAAATTATCACCATCAAACTGAATCAATTTGACAAAACTAGAAGCCAATTCCCTGTGCATTGATTTAGTAGCCATTGTTAGACCAAATAAAATCTTAAGATTATTAGTACCAATACTGAAAATCTAGAATTACTACTTTTGATAAATCTAAAAATTTAAGGAAAGGCTCCAAGGCATGTAACAGTGCCATTTTCCTTAAGGTTTTATTTGTGCTTACCGTATTATTTACTTAGTAAGTATACAAAAAGGTTGTAGGTAATAAATCTTAAGAATACAATGAAGCCTATTGACTGACTTGTTTTGCACTGATGAAATCAATCCATCGAACATTCACTGGTGTATCACAAGATCACTAGATTTTTATAAAGGTTTTCTGCAGTAAAATTTTAATAAAAAAAATCTAGAGTTTGAAGAAAGAGGAAAAATTTCAAGAATTGTTTTTATATATTTTTCAAAAAAGCAGAAGAGCCTTTTATAAACAGATAAATGTTCTTTTTTATAGACATTACTATTTATTTGAATAAACAAAAACTGTTTCTTTTTAAATAGTTGAAACTGTTTATTTTAAATAGAACTATATGCCTATTTCATATAAACTTAACTGTCTATCTTTATTTTTTCTGTTTGTTTTGGACAGACTTTAATTAAACACTTATAAGCCTTAAATAACATAAAATTTTAAAAATTTTAAATAAAATAATATTTTATTTATAGCACTAAACGTGCCAAGTGTCATTAATTAAATATTAATATATACTAATTATTTAATTAATATAGGACCAAGCAAGCTTGAAAAACCAAGCCCATGGTCATTAGCCACTTAAGTCTAATTATAGTGGACTTTTACTACTCTTAATTTAAATAACTGTTTTATCA
Organism: Durio zibethinus; assembly: GCF_047325235.1. Lineage (NCBI taxonomy): Eukaryota > Viridiplantae > Streptophyta > Magnoliopsida > Malvales > Malvaceae > Durio > Durio zibethinus. The sequence continues at coordinate 68,202 of NC_143165.1, read as the reverse complement.
TTTCCTTTTCCAACGTGATTTTATTTTTCATATTTTATTTTGAAATTCTCTAACAATTTAGTTTGAACTCATTTGAGAAATTATTTTTTTAAAAAAAACATGTATGGTAAATTATTTCAAAAAAAAATGTAGTAGGAATGTATTTTAGTTTGAGATTGAAGGTATCAACTAGCAGGTTTAAGACTTTTTATTTGTCCCAAAGTAAGGAAAACATAATTTTACCAAAATGTTACACAAAAAGTTAAAAGTTTAATAAAAGAGAAGACATGGGTTTTTGTTTATGCGAATTTTGAAAAGTAGGTGTTGGAGATGATTGCCCTTTGTATTTCTTTTCCTTAAAATCCATCACATGATTGGTTAATTTTCGTCAATATAATTTGTTTGATATTCTATACGTTGAAGTCATGAGTAATTTATAATAGGGTAAACTTCAACAATATATCATGTGGTTAAGGCGAAAATGAAATGCCCCTTGAGATTTAAAATGTGACACTTAACTATCCTATGATTTGTTATATTATTTTTTTACCCAAATCTGTTACTTTTTTTATTTCTTTTTAATTTTTAAAATTTTTTTGTTCATCTAAATTTATACTCTTTCTCTAAAATTCATATTCTCTCTTTAAAATTAAATTAATTCTTTCTCTAAACCTAAACCAATTTACAAACAACAACCTTCAAATCACTAGACCTTCACATCACCAGCACCAGTACAAGTTCGCATTACCATAAGACTTCATCCTTAACTCATTCCTTCTTTTTCTAAAAAAATCATACCCTCTACCTTAACCACCCATAATCATTACACTAGTTACTCAATGCCACCACCAATTCAGCCTAAACTATACATAAATCAATAGCATATATCTCTATAATGCCTTCATATCCAACACCTAATCAGCCTCATTGTCCAACCAAAATACAAACCCAATTTCCAAACCTCACCTAGCTATAAAATCCACATTCATCCTGTAACCAAAACTTAAAATTGCCTAGCAACTAGAGCAAACATATTCTATTTAGTTAAATTTTCTATGCAAACACAATTAGATATTTAAAAATCTATTCAACTGAAAATTGAAAAGATCAAACTGTTTTTAGACATAGCTTTCAGGCGAACATTAGAACTAGTGGACGATTACTGGTGGTTGACAGCAGTTACAATGATGAAGGTATCCAAGTTCTAAAAAAACATTAAATGAGTTAAGGATGAAGTATAGTGGTGATATGAACTTGTAATGGTGATGATGGTGTGGAGATTCTAATGGTTTAAAGGCTGTTATTCATGGATTGGCTTGAGTTTAGAGAAAGAATTGGTTTGGTTTTAGAGAGAGACTATGAATTTAGATAAAAAAGAAAAAAAATAAAAAAAAAGTAACGATTTTTGGTAAAAAATAATAAAATAAATCATAAGATAGTTAAGTGTCACGTTTTGAACCTTATGAGGCACTTTCATTTCAGCATAAAGCACATGATATATTTATGAAGTTAACCCTTTATAATATTACAAATTTTTAAATTTTAATTTTGTTGGCAAATTATAGGTTGCCTACATCCATCAACTTTATGTATTCGAATGTCTTGGTGCTTGTATGGGCTGAATACAGTATAAGGTTAGGGTATGCACCTTCATAACATATTTACTTTTGAGAGAGTTGATAGTGCCTGAAGTCTTAAAAGTGGTATTAGAGCCAAAGTCACGGATTTGAGTTACAATGGCGTGGCTGAGAAAAAGATTATTGGTAGATTTGAGGTTGATCGTATTCATCAACTCTACGTACTTGAATGTCGTAGGTGTTTATATGTGCTGAATGCACTATAAGGCTAGAGTATACGCCTTTCTAATTGTAATTACTTTGGATAGAGTTGGTAGTACCTGAGGTATTAAAAGTGTTAGCCTTGAATTGATAAAAGTTTTTGAACAGAGAAATAAAAATTTGCCTAACTTGAATCAAATTTATTTTATCTCAAATTGAACACTTTTTTAGCATTCTATCTTAATAAAAATTATTTTTGAACTAAAGTAAAACATGTTCTAGAAACAAAAATAAACTTTTCGACAATTTACGATAGAAGGGATCGATCCCCTCACATGACTCAATTGATTCTCTAGCTAAAGGGATCGATCCATTTTTCTTTCAATAGCCTATATCGTACAAGTTTTTCAACAATCAATCGATCTTCTCACTGTAGGGATTGATTGGCTAGGTTTTCTAAGTAAACTGATCGATCTCTCCTTAAAAGGGATCGATCTATTTTTTATCTAAAAGAAAAATAAGTTTTAAAATTTATAGAAGGGATCGATCCTCCGACACAAAGGATTCAGGGTTTAGGGATTAAGGTTTAGGATTTATGGCTTAAAGGCTTAGGGTTTAAGGTCTAGGATTTAAGGTTTAGGGCTTGGCTTTTTAGGGTTTGGGTTTTAGGGTTTTAACGTTTAGGACATAAGGTTTAGGGTTCGGGGTTCGGGGTTCGGGTTTTAAGGTTTGGGGTTTGAGTTTTCGGGTTCGGGTTCGGGGTTCGGGTTCGGGGTTCGGGGTTCGGGGTTCGGGGTTCGGGGTTCGGGGTTCGGGGTTCGGGGTTTGGTTCGGGGTTTGGGGTTTGGGGTTTGGGGTTTGGGGTTTGGGGTTTTGGGTTTAGGGTTTGGGGTTTGGGGTTTGGGGTTTGGGGTTTGGGGTTTGGGGTTTAGGGTTTGGGGTTTGGGGTTTGGGGTTTGGGGTTTGGGGTTTGGGGTTTGGGGTTTGGGGTTTGGGGTTTGGGGTTTGGGGTTTGGGGTTTGGGGTTTAGGGTTTGGGGTTTGGGGTTTGGGGTTTAGGGTTTAGGGTTTAGGGTTTAGGGTTTAGGGTTTAGGGTTTAGGTTTAGGGTTTAGGGTTTAGGGTTTGGGGTTTGGGGTTTGGGGTTTGGGGTTTGGGGTTTGGGGTTTGGGGTTTGGGGTTTGGGGTTTGGGGTTTGGGGTTTGGGGTTTTGGGTTTTGGGTTTTGGGTTTTGGGTTTTGGGTTTAGGGTTTAGGGTTTAGGGTTTAGGGTTTAGGGTTTAGGGTTTAGGGTTTAGGGTTTAGGGTTTAGGGTTTAGGGTTTAGGGTTTAGGGTTTAGGGTTTAGGGTTTAGGGTTTAGGGTTTAGGGTTTAGGGTTTAGGGTTTAGGGTTTAGGGTTTAGGGTTTAGGGTTTAGGGTTTAGGGTTTAGGGTTTAGGGTTTAGGGTTTAGGGTTTAGGGTTTAGGGTTTAGGGTTTAGGGTTTAGGGTTTAGGGTTTAGGGTTTAGGGTTTAGGGTTTAGGGTTTAGGGTTTAGGGTTTAGGGTTTAGGGTTTAGGGTTTAGGGTTTAGGGTTTAGGGTTTAGGGTTTAGGGTTTAGGGTTTAGGGTTTAGGGTTTAGGGTTTAGGGTTTAGGGTTTAGGGTTTAGGGTTTAGGGTTTAGGGTTTAGGGTTTAGGGTTTAGGGTTTAGGGTTTAGGGTTTAGGGTTTAGGGTTTAGGGTTTAGGGTTTAGGGTTTAGGGTTTAGGGTTTAGGGTTTAGGGTTTAGGGTTTAGGGTTTAGGGTTTAGGGTTTAGGGTTTAGGGTTTAGGGTTTAGGGTTTAGGGTTTAGGGTTTAGGGTTTAGGGTTTAGGGTTTAGGGTTTAGGGTTTAGGGTTTAGGGTTTAGGGTTTAGGGTTTAGGGTTTAGGGTTTAGGGTTTAGGGTTTAGGGTTTAGGGTTTAGGGTTTAGGGTTTAGGGTTTAGGGTTTAGGGTTTAGGGTTTAGGGTTTAGGGTTTAGGGTTTAGGGTTTAGGGTTTAGGGTTTAGGGTTTAGGGTTTAGGGTTTAGGGTTTAGGGTTTAGGGTTTAGGGTTTAGGGTTTAGGGTTTAGGGTTTAGGGTTTAGGGTTTAGGGTTTAGGGTTTAGGGTTTAGGGTTTAGGGTTTAGGGTTTAGGGTTTAGGGTTTAGGGTTTAGGGTTTAGGGTTTAGGGTTTAGGGTTTAGGGTTTAGGGTTTAGGGTTTAGGGTTTAGGGTTTAGGGTTTAGGGTTTAGGGTTTAGGGTTTAGGGTTTAGGGTTTAGGGTTTAGGGTTTAGGGTTTAGGGTTTAGGGTTTAGGGTTTAGGGTTTAGGGTTTAGGGTTTAGGGTTTAGGGTTTAGGGTTTAGGGTTTAGGGTTTAGGGTTTAGGGTTTAGGGTTTAGGGTTTAGGGTTTAGGGTTTAGGGTTTAGGGTTTAGGGTTTAGGGTTTAGGGTTTAGGGTTTAGGGTTTAGGGTTTAGGGTTTAGGGTTTAGGGTTTAGGGTTTAGGGTTTAGGGTTTAGGGTTTAGGGTTTAGGGTTTAGGGTTTAGGGTTTAGGGTTTAGGGTTTAGGGTTTAGGGTTTAGGGTTTAGGGTTTAGGGTTTAGGGTTTAGGGTTTAGGGTTTAGGGTTTAGGGTTTAGGGTTTAGGGTTTAGGGTTTAGGGTTTAGGGTTTAGGGTTTAGGGTTTAGGGTTTAGGGTTTAGGGTTTAGGGTTTAGGGTTTAGGGTTTAGGGTTTAGGGTTTAGGGTTTAGGGTTTAGGGTTTAGGGTTTAGGGTTTAGGGTTTAGGGTTTAGGGTTTAGGGTTTAGGGTTTAGGGTTTAGGGTTTAGGGTTTAGGGTTTAGGGTTTAGGGTTTAGGGTTTAGGGTTTAGGGTTTAGGGTTTAGGGTTTAGGGTTTAGGGTTTAGGGTTTAGGGTTTAGGGTTTAGGGTTTAGGGTTTAGGGTTTAGGGTTTAGGGTTTAGGGTTTAGGGTTTAGGGTTTAGGGTTTAGGGTTTAGGGTTTAGGGTTTAGGGTTTAGGGTTTAGGGTTTAGGGTTTAGGGTTTAGGGTTTAGGGTTTAGGGTTTAGGGTTTAGGGTTTAGGGTTTAGGGTTTAGGGTTTAGGGTTTAGGGTTTAGGGTTTAGGGTTTAGGGTTTAGGGTTTAGGGTTTAGGGTTTAGGGTTTAGGGTTTAGGGTTTAGGGTTTAGGGTTTAGGGTTTAGGGTTTAGGGTTTAGGGTTTAGGGTTTAGGGTTTAGGGTTTAGGGTTTAGGGTTTAGGGTTTAGGGTTTAGGGTTTAGGGTTTAGGGTTTAGGGTTTAGGGTTTAGGGTTTAGGGTTTAGGGTTTAGGGTTTAGGGTTTAGGGTTTAGGGTTTAGGGTTTAGGGTTTAGGGTTTAGGGTTTAGGGTTTAGGGTTTAGGGTTTAGGGTTTAGGGTTTAGGGTTTAGGGTTTAGGGTTTAGGGTTTAGGGTTTAGGGTTTAGGGTTTAGGGTTTAGGGTTTAGGGTTTAGGGTTTAGGGTTTAGGGTTTAGGGTTTAGGGTTTAGGGTTTAGGGTTTAGGGTTTAGGGTTTAGGGTTTAGGGTTTAGGGTTTAGGGTTTAGGGTTTAGGGTTTAGGGTTTAGGGTTTAGGGTTTAGGGTTTAGGGTTTAGGGTTTAGGGTTTAGGGTTTAGGGTTTAGGGTTTAGGGTTTAGGGTTTAGGGTTTAGGGTTTAGGGTTTAGGGTTTAGGGTTTAGGGTTTAGGGTTTAGGGTTTAGGGTTTAGGGTTTAGGGTTTAGGGTTTAGGGTTTAGGGTTTAGGGTTTAGGGTTTAGGGTTTAGGGTTTAGGGTTTAGGGTTTAGGGTTTAGGGTTTAGGGTTTAGGGTTTAGGGTTTAGGGTTTAGGGTTTAGGGTTTAGGGTTTAGGGTTTAGGGTTTAGGGTTTAGGGTTTAGGGTTTAGGGTTTAGGGTTTAGGGTTTAGGGTTTAGGGTTTAGGGTTTAGGGTTTAGGGTTTAGGGTTTAGGGTTTAGGGTTTAGGGTTTAGGGTTTAGGGTTTAGGGTTTAGGGTTTAGGGTTTAGGGTTTAGGGTTTAGGGTTTAGGGTTTAGGGTTTAGGGTTTAGGGTTTAGGGTTTAGGGTTTAGGGTTTAGGGTTTAGGGTTTAGGGTTTAGGGTTTAGGGTTTAGGGTTTAGGGTTTAGGGTTTAGGGTTTAGGGTTTAGGGTTTAGGGTTTAGGGTTTAGGGTTTAGGGTTTAGGGTTTAGGGTTTAGGGTTTAGGGTTTAGGGTTTAGGGTTTAGGGTTTAGGGTTTAGGGTTTAGGGTTTAGGGTTTAGGGTTTAGGGTTTAGGGTTTAGGGTTTAGGGTTTAGGGTTTAGGGTTTAGGGTTTAGGGTTTAGGGTTTAGGGTTTAGGGTTTAGGGTTTAGGGTTTAGGGTTTAGGGTTTAGGGTTTAGGGTTTAGGGTTTAGGGTTTAGGGTTTAGGGTTTAGGGTTTAGGGTTTAGGGTTTAGGGTTTAGGGTTTAGGGTTTAGGGTTTAGGGTTTAGGGTTTAGGGTTTAGGGTTTAGGGTTTAGGGTTTAGGGTTTAGGGTTTAGGGTTTAGGGTTTAGGGTTTAGGGTTTAGGGTTTAGGGTTTAGGGTTTAGGGTTTAGGGTTTAGGGTTTAGGGTTTAGGGTTTAGGGTTTAGGGTTTAGGGTTTAGGGTTTAGGGTTTAGGGTTTAGGGTTTAGGGTTTAGGGTTTAGGGTTTAGGGTTTAGGGTTTAGGGTTTAGGGTTTAGGGTTTAGGGTTTAGGGTTTAGGGTTTAGGGTTTAGGGTTTAGGGTTTAGGGTTTAGGGTTTAGGGTTTAGGGTTTAGGGTTTAGGGTTTAGGGTTTAGGGTTTAGGGTTTAGGGTTTAGGGTTTAGGGTTTAGGGTTTAGGGTTTAGGGTTTAGGGTTTAGGGTTTAGGGTTTAGGGTTTAGGGTTTAGGGTTTAGGGTTTAGGGTTTAGGGTTTAGGGTTTAGGGTTTAGGGTTTAGGGTTTAGGGTTTAGGGTTTAGGGTTTAGGGTTTAGGGTTTAGGGTTTAGGGTTTAGGGTTTAGGGTTTAGGGTTTAGGGTTTAGGGTTTAGGGTTTAGGGTTTAGGGTTTAGGGTTTAGGGTTTAGGGTTTAGGGTTTAGGGTTTAGGGTTTAGGGTTTAGGGTTTAGGGTTTAGGGTTTAGGGTTTAGGGTTTAGGGTTTAGGGTTTAGGGTTTAGGGTTTAGGGTTTAGGGTTTAGGGTTTAGGGTTTAGGGTTTAGGGTTTAGGGTTTAGGGTTTAGGGTTTAGGGTTTAGGGTTTAGGGTTTAGGGTTTAGGGTTTAGGGTTTAGGGTTTAGGGTTTAGGGTTTAGGGTTTAGGGTTTAGGGTTTAGGGTTTAGGGTTTAGGGTTTAGGGTTTAGGGTTTAGGGTTTAGGGTTTAGGGTTTAGGGTTTAGGGTTTAGGGTTTAGGGTTTAGGGTTTAGGGTTTAGGGTTTAGGGTTTAGGGTTTAGGGTTTAGGGTTTAGGGTTTAGGGTTTAGGGTTTAGGGTTTAGGGTTTAGGGTTTAGGGTTTAGGGTTTAGGGTTTAGGGTTTAGGGTTTAGGGTTTAGGGTTTAGGGTTTAGGGTTTAGGGTTTAGGGTTTAGGGTTTAGGGTTTAGGGTTTAGGGTTTAGGGTTTAGGGTTTAGGGTTTAGGGTTTAGGGTTTAGGGTTTAGGGTTTAGGGTTTAGGGTTTAGGGTTTAGGGTTTAGGGTTTAGGGTTTAGGGTTTAGGGTTTAGGGTTTAGGGTTTAGGGTTTAGGGTTTAGGGTTTAGGGTTTAGGGTTTAGGGTTTAGGGTTTAGGGTTTAGGGTTTAGGGTTTAGGGTTTAGGGTTTAGGGTTTAGGGTTTAGGGTTTAGGGTTTAGGGTTTAGGGTTTAGGGTTTAGGGTTTAGGGTTTAGGGTTTAGGGTTTAGGGTTTAGGGTTTAGGGTTTAGGGTTTAGGGTTTAGGGTTTAGGGTTTAGGGTTTAGGGTTTAGGGTTTAGGGTTTAGGGTTTAGGGTTTAGGGTTTAGGGTTTAGGGTTTAGGGTTTAGGGTTTAGGGTTTAGGGTTTAGGGTTTAGGGTTTAGGGTTTAGGGTTTAGGGTTTAGGGTTTAGGGTTTAGGGTTTAGGGTTTAGGGTTTAGGGTTTAGGGTTTAGGGTTTAGGGTTTAGGGTTTAGGGTTTAGGGTTTAGGGTTTAGGGTTTAGGGTTTAGGGTTTAGGGTTTAGGGTTTAGGGTTTAGGGTTTAGGGTTTAGGGTTTAGGGTTTAGGGTTTAGGGTTTAGGGTTTAGGGTTTAGGGTTTAGGGTTTAGGGTTTAGGGTTTAGGGTTTAGGGTTTAGGGTTTAGGGTTTAGGGTTTAGGGTTTAGGGTTTAGGGTTTAGGGTTTAGGGTTTAGGGTTTAGGGTTTAGGGTTTAGGGTTTAGGGTTTAGGGTTTAGGGTTTAGGGTTTAGGGTTTAGGGTTTAGGGTTTAGGGTTTAGGGTTTAGGGTTTAGGGTTTAGGGTTTAGGGTTTAGGGTTTAGGGTTTAGGGTTTAGGGTTTAGGGTTTAGGGTTTAGGGTTTAGGGTTTAGGGTTTAGGGTTTAGGGTTTAGGGTTTAGGGTTTAGGGTTTAGGGTTTAGGGTTTAGGGTTTAGGGTTTAGGGTTTAGGGTTTAGGGTTTAGGGTTTAGGGTTTAGGGTTTAGGGTTTAGGGTTTAGGGTTTAGGGTTTAGGGTTTAGGGTTTAGGGTTTAGGGTTTAGGGTTTAGGGTTTAGGGTTTAGGGTTTAGGGTTTAGGGTTTAGGGTTTAGGGTTTAGGGTTTAGGGTTTAGGGTTTAGGGTTTAGGGTTTAGGGTTTAGGGTTTAGGGTTTAGGGTTTAGGGTTTAGGGTTTAGGGTTTAGGGTTTAGGGTTTAGGGTTTAGGGTTTAGGGTTTAGGGTTTAGGGTTTAGGGTTTAGGGTTTAGGGTTTAGGGTTTAGGGTTTAGGGTTTAGGGTTTAGGGTTTAGGGTTTAGGGTTTAGGGTTTAGGGTTTAGGGTTTAGGGTTTAGGGTTTAGGGTTTAGGGTTTAGGGTTTAGGGTTTAGGGTTTAGGGTTTAGGGTTTAGGGTTTAGGGTTTAGGGTTTAGGGTTTAGGGTTTAGGGTTTAGGGTTTAGGGTTTAGGGTTTAGGGTTTAGGGTTTAGGGTTTAGGGTTTAGGGTTTAGGGTTTAGGGTTTAGGGTTTAGGGTTTAGGGTTTAGGGTTTAGGGTTTAGGGTTTAGGGTTTAGGGTTTAGGGTTTAGGGTTTAGGGTTTAGGGTTTAGGGTTTAGGGTTTAGGGTTTAGGGTTTAGGGTTTAGGGTTTAGGGTTTAGGGTTTAGGGTTTAGGGTTTAGGGTTTAGGGTTTAGGGTTTAGGGTTTAGGGTTTAGGGTTTAGGGTTTAGGGTTTAGGGTTTAGGGTTTAGGGTTTAGGGTTTAGGGTTTAGGGTTTAGGGTTTAGGGTTTAGGGTTTAGGGTTTAGGGTTTAGGGTTTAGGGTTTAGGGTTTAGGGTTTAGGGTTTAGGGTTTAGGGTTTAGGGTTTAGGGTTTAGGGTTTA